>NC_091002.1:47040833-49884166 GCF_041146395.1 Eulemur rufifrons
CCATCACTGACCTTCCGAAACTCACTCTCCCTCTGACCAGCCAAGTTCTCTCGGTTTTGAGAAGTGTGTCCCCCACCTGCATTTATCAAGCAGCTATTGTGTGTTTGGGGAGGTTACAGAAATGAACAAGACGTACCCTCCTCTCCTCTCTCCAACTAGAATAGAGGTTATGATCTGGTATATCACAGCCAAATCTGGCCTAGGGGATGTTTTCCTTATCTTGCAAAACACTTATAAAAAATTGAATTGGTGCCCAATGTCTAAAGATTTGAAACTCCCTGCCACCTCCTGCCACCTCTCCCCTCTACACAAACTGCCCAGCCCCTCTGGGCAGTCCAGGGCGGGGCCCCAGAGCTGGATCAGAAGCCCACGGAGGGCTGGTATTCATGTCAGGAATGCTGGCACACACCCCCTCATGCTGAAATTTTTTTAGACAGCTCAGACCTTAATCCAGCAGGAGTCTCAGAGGAGAGAAAGAGATCGCTGTGAGTTGGAGAGTGAAGGAGGGCTCCCTGGAGGAGGTGAGCTGGGCAGTGGGAGTAGGCAGGGTGCGGCAAGATCACCGTTCAGGGGAGGAGATGCGTGGTCGTGGATGTTGCACAACAGGTTAGCTCTTGTGTCAAAGGGAGGGCAGGAGGCCCTGGGGAAGAGATGGAGTTCCCGCCCTCAAGGGGCTTCCAGTCTGGTTCGAGAGCCCAACACAGGCACAAGAAGGAGCAGTGACCCTGAGACCTCGCCAAGTCAAGGTTTCAGACTAGACTGGTAGACGTGTGCTCAGTACGTGTTTGCTGGGCAGAGCCGAGAGTTCCCTTCGCACGGCACAGCGGCTCTTCAGCTCCACCCCTTACCAGGGTATCGGTGGATAAATTGTTCTTCCTCTCGAAGCCTCTGTTTCCTAATCTGCAAAATGGAGACGACAACGGCACCTGTCTTAAAGGGTGGTTTAGAGGGTTAGAAGAGAGGAAAGGAGGAGTCTTAGCACCTGCTACACAGCAGTGCTCAGAACAAGGGTTTCCGTCTGCGACACGCATGTGCACACCTGCAGGTGCCCACGTGCGCTTGTCTCTTGCCTGCTCTGCCCGTCCGCAGCAGTGTTGGGGACACGCGGACAGATCCTCTTTCTCCTATTTCTTTCCTGCCGGTTGGTAGGGCAGCCTCTGGGCTTGAAATCTGGCCCTGTGTGCTTGAGCAGGTTATCTAACCTCTTTCCGCCCTCGGCTGCTCACCGGGAGGGCGGGGAATCGTAAGGCCACCCATCTCCAGGTGTTGCTGTGCCCCAGGGGCGCTCCTCCACCCTAGGCTCTTGTTCTTCTAGCTGAATTCTCTCTCAGCAGTGGCTCTGTCATTGGTGCCTATTTTTATTAATGTCGATAATAGGTCAAGCCCAGGAGTGAGGACGAGCCAGGGGCGGAAGGTGAGGAGGGACGTCCTAGTGGTTCACTGTCCTGGGAGGATTCTAGCGACAGAAAGCGAGGGGCTCCTTGGGCGAGGCCTCGTGCGGGCAGCCTTGCAAAGGGGGGCACTGTTCCTGCCCTTCCCAGGGAAAGTCCGCCTAGGAAAAGCTAATCGGTGGCGACAGTCTCCGCAGGGACTCCCAGGCGCAGGAGGAGAATTATGTGTTGGCCCAGCTCACTTGTGAATACGGCCATGTTCATGTCTGGAAATATCTCTTATTATACCAGTCCAGGGGGTGCTGCTTGCAGCTGGGAAGCTGGCTGAGGACACAGGGGCAGCAGGTATTTCATAAAGTTGTTCTGGGAATCGGAGGGCTGGCTGCACATCGAGGCCTGTCACAGAGGCGCTGGGCCCCAGCGGCCACGGCTGCTGTTCAGATGACGTCAGCGGGGCTGTGACGGGTATTTATGAGTGAGTCTTAGGGAGCTGTATCACTGAGTGCTTCGGTGGCTAATGACATAGATGGGAAATTAAACAGCAGAGTTGGAGTTAAGAACAAATAATGTTTAATTACAGGTCGTCACTGTCCCGGCTGGAAGATGAGCGGGGTTGAGACCGTGGTCGGGTAACCCGAGAGGCCGCACTGCCTTCCTCACGCTCTGGGTCCCGGAGCTGCATGCTCGGGCCGCAGGACAAGACCTCCTTGTCCCACGTTTAACATTTTCAGTGGTAAAGGAAAAGCATACAGTTGTCTTTTTATTATCATTTAAATTTCACAACTAACCTTGTTTTTTAAAAAATTGGAATATTCTAGATGGGGCCAACCAATCCTCTGAACATCCCACCCCCATCCGGGTCCCCTCCTTCCCGATGTCCCTGTACAAGGCACTTCATATACGAAATTATATTTCATCCTTACAACAGGGGGGAAAGCTGTCCCAGTTACAGAAATGGAAACTGAGGCACAGAAAGTTTAAATGACTTTCTTACAGCCAGTAAGTGGCAGGGGTAGAATTTGAGGCAAGATCTCTCTGGGATCAAAATATGTGTCTTTCTATCCACGGAAAACTGTCACCCAGCAGTTGCCACCTGCAGGAGAAGTTTGGCTGAGAGGAAATGACAGGACTCTCTCCCGCACCACGTGCTGCTGGTCCACCGTTTCCAGGTCGCTGAGTGTCAGGCAGTGCACGTGGCTTACCTCAAGCCTCCTCCTGACCCCGTGAGACCATTTTCAGAGTAGGAAACTGAGACCAGAGAAGTTAGCAGGCCACCTTTTGTCAATTACAGAGCCAGGATTTGAACCCAGGACTGCTAACTCCCGAGCCCCACGTTCTACTCCCAACACACAACACTTGGGCAATAAAACAAGTTATTTGGAAAACACCAGTCGATGTGGCTCTCAGAACCTCGCCCTGGTCTGAGGTCCCAGGACCAACATCTGCTCCCTGTTGCTCTCGGGTCTCAGCCTCCTAGAGATGCCAGGCCGTCTCTGTCCTCTCCACCCACTGTGGACCTGGAAGCTGGGTGCCCTCACTCACCGCCTGTAGCCATGTAAGGAGGAAAAGCCACACAGGGGTGCCGGGCAAATGCCCGCAGCAAGGGGTTCCCACACTCAGGGTAGGGACAGCTGTGTCTAAGCTGTTTTAGCTTAGAATGAGTCAACGGACCTCTCAGTCCCCTTCCACCTACCAAGGGTTCCCAGTGCTCTGAGCGAGTCCCTTAGGAAGGCTTTGAAAGCCGAGGAGCTTTGCCTGAAAGAAGAGGTTTGGCCAGCCTGGCCTCTGCATGTTAAACTGCCCTGCAAGGACAGAAAAAGTCCTTTGATTTTTCAAAACCTCTGTCCAGCCCCTCCTAGCAAGGCAGAATTTGCTGCTGGGAGAGGGTGAGGCAGGCTGGAAAGAACGCAGACCATAACCTCCGACAGGCCTGCGTTCAAATCCCAGCTTGCCTTTTTGCCAGCTGTGGGACCTTGGGCCTCAGTTTCCCCACCTGCAAAGTGGGGCTAATGATTGTACCTCCCCTTATCGAGTTGCTGAGAAGGCTTACTCAGATCGCCCATAGGAGGCACTCATTCTTTATTTTAAAAATATTTACCAAGCACATAGTATGTGCCGGAACAATTCTAGGTGCTGAGGCCACGACAGTGAAAACAGCTGGCAGAAACTCTCACCCTTGCAAAGCCTGCATTCTGGCAGGTTGAGACAGACGTTCCAGCTCCTGGATGCAGTAAATGCTCAGTAATTCTTAGCCACAGGTGGAAGCAAGTTGCTTGGGGGCCCCCTCCTCTGGGTCGAGGGAAGGTCACAGAGAACGGAGGTGATCAGCCGGCTGGAGACCCTGGAAAGCTCTCAGACAAGAGGAAGTGTCTCAGGTCCCTCGGTGGCTGACTGGGGACATTGACAGCACTCCACTTTCTGAGGCTATGGGACTATAAATCAACTCTGTGGGAACTGGCTCCAGCCTCCGTGCTGGGGTGAGAGGTTGCCAGGTTAGAGGGGGCTCCTCTAATCTCTCAGAAATCAGTTCTGGGGTAACTTGGCACCCACAGCTGGGGCCTCCTGGAAGGGAGAAGTAAAGCCGGAGCCAAGACGGGTGCTTTGGGGCTGCCCTTTCACTCCGATTTCCTCAACTAGCAATTTTCACAGGAGACAGTCAGGCCCGGGCCCCTCTGGAACACCTGGAAGGAGGCCCACAGCTGGGGAGTATCTCCGTGCTAATCCCAGCCGCAGGTGTGGCCTGCTGAGGGCGGGTTGGGACAGCACCCGAGGGTGAGTGGTTCCAGGAAAGGGAGAGAGACCTTTGGGTCCATTCACTCATTTGCTCACTTATTCAGCGAAAAGGTACTTTTTGAGCATCTATTATATTCTACACCAGACACTGGATGTGTAGGGCTGTGCGGTAGCAGCCAACTTGGCAGAGAAAAATGATAAATTTTAGAAGCATAAAAGAATTGTTTCAAACAAATAATGCATACTATCATCTCTGTAGGTTATGAAATGCACACCATGGGTCTACATGTTCTTCGCTACAAATAGCAGTGCTTTCCTCAAGCTAGAACAGAAAAACACAGACTCGGGGCACCTCAACTGTGCCACCTGGTGGCAAGATCTGTCACCACTGCAGCCAAGCAACGTGTCCCCCACTGCCTCACCCACCCCGTGCGCGGGGTCTGCGGGGTTGGGTGGGAGGAAGGAGCCTAATGCGTGTCTGGCCCCCAGGACCAACCCAGGCTTCGCAGCCTCAGGAGTCGTCACTGCGCGTGGGAGGACCAGGCTTCAGCGTCAGCTCGGCAGGACTGTGGCAGCCCTGGGACATAGTGTCCCAAGTCTCAGCCCGGTCCCTTCCCTCAGAGATCCATTAGCTGAGGGTGTTTGGATTCAGGGAGGAGGGGTCTGGCCGGGATTAGGGACACAGAATAAGGAAAATCCCACCCCACGGCCAGCGACGGCCACCACAGGAGAGCACGGCCCCGTGGTTACAACCTGGGACTCAGGACCAGAGACCCACGGCTGAGCCGCCGCTCCGCCTCTTCCCGTGTGGCTTGGGCTCGCTGCTTTGCCTCTCTGGGCTCCTTTATTTATTATAAAAAGAATAAAAATATCCTAAGTATCATGTTGCTGTAAGTAGTAAGCAAGATAATGTCCCCAAAGCACTTACCACAGTGTCTGGCAAGAACTGGTCAATAAATAAAAGGTTATTATTGTTATTATTACTTGGCATTTATGTTCCAGGCACTGTAGCAAATGAATAGTGCTAATAATATATAGCATTTGAGGAAAGCTTTCTCTCTGCCAGGTGCTGTGCTAAGAGTTTGACATTCATCAGTTTGATCCTCACAGTCCTGTAAGGTAGGCTACCATTATCTCCACTTTTTGATGAGGAAACTGTGGCCCAGAGAGGTTAAGTGACCTGCCCAAGGTCACACAGCTAATGAGGTTCAAAAGTGAGATTAGAACACAAGTCCGTCCACTCTAAATGGTCTGTGGGAGTTAAAATAGACATTCAAAGGCACCCCCACGGCAGGGAATTGCCATCCAAGAGGCAAAAATGATGAGTTCTTCGGTTTGTGAAGGATGTGAAGGTAGTAGTAGCCACAGTGCCCGTCAGGAGGGCTGTACACGAGGCTCACAGAGAGTTGGGTGTGTGGGTGTGTATCAGGAGGCCACCCAGGAGGGGGCAGGGAAGCTGCTACAACTCAGGAGCACCAGGGGTGCGAAGTGGCAGGAGCTGAGCTGCTCAGGGTGGCCGTGCTTGGAGCCTCAGCAGGGAGGACAGGGAGAGTGGAAGACCAAGAGGTGGGGGACAAGGCTAAAGAACAAGGAGGGCTTTCTGGCGGCCCGAAAGGGCCTTGTAAGCTGAGCCGAGGAGTCCGGCTTTCATCCCAAAAGCCATGCGAAGTCTTTGAAGGATTTCAAGCAGTGCGTGATCAGATCTGCATTTTAGAAAAACCGCTCCGTCCGCACTGTGCAGGGTGGATTCCGCCGCCTCTGCCTGGTCCTCAGCCCGTCTCTTAAATATTTTTTGACCACAATTAATATATATTTACTGTTAAAAAATGTAATGGTACAGAAATATGTAACATAAACCTAAAGTCCCCGTTCTCCAGTTCCACTCTTCGGAAGTGATTACTGTAAAATGTCTTGACTCATGCGGTTCCAGCCTTTCAGCTACATGTATATACAGACATAGATATAGATGTAAAATTGTCACCTAACGACTGTTAGGGGTATGACACCCAGAGCGGTGGTTCCCAGAATGCAGACCACCCCCGTCTGGTGACACTCGGTCTAGACCAGTGGCTCTCAGCCCCCGAGGGCGTTTGGCACTATCTGGCGAGCTGTTGGTTGTGCAGTGTGTGTGTTTGAGGGGTGCTCTGTGAACACTCTACAAGGCACAGGATGTGTTACAGGATCCGCCACAACAAACAGTCATCTGGTCTCAAGTGTCAGCAGTGCTGGACTGAGACACTCTGCCTTTGAGGGAGTCCCACATGGGTCAGATTTGCTTGTTGCGAGCAACGGAAATGGAATTTATTTTTACAATACCAGGCAGCTCACAGGATTATCAAGAAGCTCTAGGGCCCTCATCACCATGCACAACTGACTGGGTGATGACACCACACACCTTGCTTTGCCCCGGCCTGTTCTCTGGACTCTGCCTCTGGACCTGCCATCAGCACTCCCCCTGGAACCTGCTGTTGGCCATTGTGGCAGCCACCTCCCAACACCTCCTTTGGTGCTGCGGAGCTGCTGCTTCGGGTCTGGGTGATGGGTGCTTCTAATTGGCTGAGTCTGGGTCATGTGCTCTTATCCTAGCTGCAAGGGAGTCTGGGAAAGTAAGTAGCCATCACTTTGAGCTCCTGCAGGGAGGGGTCTCTGCCTTAGAAAGTGGAGAACTCCCCAGACAGGGGAGGGGGTTTTGGAGGAGCCTGTCATAGAGCCAGCCCAGTGGGGACAGGATATTAAATAACATGGAGTTTCCAGTGAACCGGGCACTGTCCTCTTGTTTCTGGTCTCTTTGTGCCTCCTGATCACCTCTGCAGAGAGACTCCTGGGGTGGTCACGTATGATTCTCTCTGACTCATGCTCGTCAGCCCTCATTGCAGAGAGAGCTGTTGGGCACGGGTCTAGGGTAGGACGCAGTACCCAGTTAAACAGTTAATAACTTGTTTACATGATTATTTCCCTAAGGGTCCTTTGAAGACCTTTTTTCTCTGAATTATTCCCCCTTACGACATTGTAATACCAACGGGAATGCTGCATATCTCTGTGCGTCATGTGTGCATGTCTGTGCTGTACAAGTAACAAGAGGAAGACTTTCCCATCTACCCTCCACCTTCCCCAACCAATACTTGTACCCCTGGGGGCAATCTTGTCCCCACTGAGACCGCATGAGAGACTGACCTCATGCTTAGGGTATCTCCAACTAGCCTAATAGCAGATTCACCCAAGGAGTCTTCCTAAAAATACAATTTCCCAGGCCCTGATCCAGACTTACTGATTTGGAACTATCCAGAGAACAGCCTGGGAATCTGCATTTTAACAAAAATAAGGATGTATTTGCAGTGGTTCACAAATGTGGCTGCATGTTGGAATCACCTGGAAGCTTTAAAATTCTATCCATGTTCAGTCCCCTCCCCCAGAGAGCCTCAATTCATCGGTGGGGGCACAAGTGACCGTACTGGCAGTCAGGGAGTTGAGCCCCTGGCACAGTGGAGGACTGAGAGCGAGGCCGAGTGGGTGAGGATGCTGGCGTTGCTTCTCACCAGCTGTGTGCCCTTGGGGAGGTGGCTTGCAGTCTCTGAGCTTCAACTTCCCAGGCCTGAAAGACGAGGGCCTCATGGCCACCGGGAAGGTGAGGTGAGCATCAGTGAGGTGGTGGACATTGAGTGGCCCCCACACACTAGGCCCTAAAGAAATGGGAGCTCTTTCAATATTACCATTCAGAGGTTGAACCAAGTTCCAGACCCATGTTTGTGCACGAATCCCCTGGGGATCTTATTAAAATGCAGATTCTGATTCAGCAGGTCTGGGTGGGCCCCGAGATCCTGCATTTCTAACAAGTTCCGGAAAGTATCAATGTTGCCAGTCTGAAGTCCTCAATTTGAAGAGCAAGATTCCACCTAGACTGGGGCTTTTTCACCTTGGCCTAGTGGCATTTTGGCCTGGATAATTCTTTGTTACGGGGGCCAGAAGCACCCCCAGTCATGACAGCCACAAATGTAGGCAGGCATTACCACGTGTTCCCTGGGGCGGCAGGGGGTGGGGGACAAAGCCGCACCCAGGCGAGAAACACCAGCCAGATCACTGAGACGACAGTGAGAAGGAAAAGAAAGAAACGTTGGCCAAAGTCAGCTGCCTCCGTCCCACTGGGCGCCCAGATGGCCCAACGCTGGGACGTACTTATTCCCTTATTGGATGAAGAAATGAGTGGAATGAATGAGCAGATGTGGAATACCGGGCAGACGGTGAAGAGCGATCTCCCTGGCTGCGAAGGAGCAGTGTAGACAAAGCGCAACCCGATGACTCACTGCGGAGAACAGACCCAGCCATTCACGGCAGGAGCCAGCGCCGGTTCAGCTGGGTTCGGGTTACCCGCGAGAGAAGGGAGGCAGCGTCCCGTTTCGTGTGTGGACACGATGTGGGTAAGTTTACCGTTGTGCGTGTTGAGGCTGCCTTTGAAGGGAAGCGACCCACGACGGTAACACTAAACAAACACGCCTCGGAACCGGGGGCCCCGGAATTGCCAACCTAAACCTCCCCGGGGGAGGCTTCCACACGGACGCATGCGCGGCAGAGAGCAGGCCGCGGCGGGAGTCTGAGCATGTCGCTTGAAAACACAGGATCGCGTTTATGCAACCACCCTGCGTGATTGTGCATCACGGTCGGCATCGCTAACCGATGCTCCAGAGCGTTTTGTTTTCCTGGAGACTCAAATCCATGACTGCCTGACTCCAGAGTCTAAACACTGTTTATAAACCTTCTGTGCAAATAACAATAAAAATAATATGACTACTTTTAGTGCACATTCAACCTCTGCCAGTCACTGCCTAAGCATTTTGCAGACATCATCTCCGTGAATCCTTACCAGAACAGAAAATGCTGCACTCTCTGCGGAGAAGAACACAGAGAGGTTAAGCAACATGCCCGAGGTCACACAGCTCATAAGTGACGAAGCTAGGATTTGAATCCAAGTCTGATTCCTGCGTCCATGCCCGTAATGACTACTCCTCAGGCTCCCACCTGACCCTAGACCCTCACAACTCAGGGAGCTTGTTAGAAATGCACAAACTCGGGCACCCTGGGACTTGCTGAGCAGCCTGCACTCTGAGCAGATCATGATTACTTTGCTATCTGAGGTTTACTGTTCCAGAGGATGGAATGACACCCCAACTCCTGAAACCTCGAAATCCTTCATCTCCATGGATTAAGGGGTTCTTTAAAAACTCGTCCTGGAAATTCATGCTCATGGTGTTTAAAACACATCACGTCTGGTGCAGGAGGACTTATGACAGAAAGCCAAGTCCCTCTCCACCCTGCCCGCTCATCCCTCACTGCGGGACGACTTCCAAGCATTGGCTCCTCCTGTGGTTTCTACCTGTCTCTAAAGAACGGACTCAGACAGCTGCGTATGGACCACTCGGGTCCTGCAGGAGCAGTTGACGCATGAGCATTTCGCTCTGGTACATACTGGCTCCAAACCGCCTCCCTTCTGCCCGCGTGTTCGTGTCCCTGCTTTTGGAGCCTCTGTGGGCAGCCTTTATAAACACAGACTTATAACTAAGCCTGTTTCTTGTTCTTCCGCCTTTCGACAGGGTCTTCCGCACTCCCACTTAGTGAGATGGGAATACTGGAGCCCCTCCCTTCCTCCTGTCCCCGTCCACTCTGCAGTGGCCCTGGGGATCCTGAGAGGGAGGGCCAGGGCCTTTGGGCTGAGCTAGGTGAGCTGCTGAAGTCCGGAGCAGACGGACCGAGGACCAGGGAACGGGTGCTGGTGCCAGTCAGTCCCGTCACCTCTTTGAACCTGATCTTGAGGCCAGAAGTTCTAGGTCCAAGCTCCGGCTTGCCTCTGTCTTCCCATTGGGCAAGACCCCTTCTCCAACCTGAGCCTCAGTTTCCCCATCTGTAAGACGGGCAGGTTGTTTCTATGGTCTGGACTCCTTGGAGTTAGTAGCAATGGCTTTCAGCATTTCCAGTATCGACGCTCTGAGATCTCCTTGGAAAATAAAGTCATCTCAGATGCCATCTTTCCTCAAGGCTATGTAACGCCCCCCTCCAGCTACAATGCACAGCCTGGCCTCTCTGTCTCCTAGGTCCACTGACACCGCTTGCTCTTTTTCTATTTCTTAGAGCCCTGGCAGCCAGGTAGAAACAAATATGGCTGTTCCCGTTATTGGGAGGGAAGCCACAGTTTTTCTCTCCTGGCAGGGGATTAGTGTCAGAGCTCCGGAGACGGATGTGTCATCTCAGCACTCTTTGAGGCTGTTCTCCCCCTGCTGCGCCCGGCTCCCTTCGGGTCCTGAGCCCTGCCGCGTGCGCCGCTGCTGGGCCGCAGGTGCTTGCAGAGCTGAAGGACGCGCTGCCAGGCTTGGTGCAGGTGTGTCACGTTATCACACGGCTCACTCCAAGGCAAACAGCTAGATGAAAACGACAAAAGCCTCCTCAGAGCTGCCGTGGCTGCGGCTGCCGGCGGCAGGAGGGAAAGTTCTCGGTAAGCAGCCAAGAACAAAAGCCCGCTTTGTACTTGAACTGTTCTTTAGTAAGGAAATGGTAACTGGAACATCTCTAAAATCATCATGGGGGCCTTGTGGGCTGCTTTCGAGGTTTTCTTCTTCCTGGCTGTGTAGGGTTAACAGCCAGTGTAGAGTCTGCGGCTGTATCCTACGTGGCGGGAGGTCTGGGGCAGGGTGGGTCCAGCACGTCTGTGACTGCAAAGCCCTGAGCTGCCACTGCAGTGCCACAGAGTGCGTCAGGACGTTCCTAGTGCTGGGCCCAGGCCATTAGCCAGACCACAGCATGGGTGTCTTCTTAAAAAGGAGGCCCCCTCCCCCTCCATGCCTGGACATTTCAGGCCAACAATCATGGCCCGCAGGGATGCTAATTGGGAGCAAATGAGAACGCTGCCCTCAGAGGGCTTCCTGATTGATACAAGTGTTGAGAGAGAAGCTTCTGGAATCAGCAGACTAGACCCAGAGGGACAAACAGGAGGAGCAGCATCTCCGCAGCGGGGAGGTGTCAGCGGGTGAGGGGAGTACAGGGGAAGCCAGGCCATAGCAGCCTGACTGAGCCGGGTGTGGGAAGCTGAGGTGGTGGCCAGGCCGCAGCTTCCAGGAATCGAGGGAGGGCGGGCGGGAAGAGCAGAGGTGGCCATGAACCCACTGGACAGCCCGGCTGTGCTTGCCAGGTTGATGCCTCAGCCGGGGCTCAACCAGAGAAACAGAACCGGTGGGAGGCTGATACCAAGGGATTTGCGGCAAGGAGTCAGCTTAGGTGACTGTGGGGTCTGGTGGGCAAGTCTGGAATCCACCAGGCAGGCCGTGGGGACAGGCGGGGTCCCGGGCACGGCCCAGGCTGCGTCCACAGGAGGGGTTTGTCCTGCTCCAGGGAGCCTCAGCCCAGCTCTAAGGCCTTTCCACTGGGGACTGCAGCCTTGCGGGGCTGACACCTCAAGCTGACCTTCAGGACTGGCTCCTGCCTGCCCGCCCTCCCTCTGCTGCCTGCTGGTCCCCCAGGGAGGCCGGCACACTCCCAGCTCAGGGCCTTCCACTCACCTTCCCCACCTGGGAGGCTTTTCTTCCAGAGGGCAGCCGCTCCCTCCCCCACCTCCTCCAAGCCTCCCCTTCCAGTCAGCCCGAGGCAGGTCTGCCCTTACCCCTTATCTGAAACAGCCCACCCCACACCCCTCTCTTTTTCTGTATATTTTTATCAATAAACACATATCTCTCTCTGACATGACATTATGTGTCATTTTGTTTATTTATTTGTTGTTGAGACTCTGCTGTGTAGGATAGAGTGCAACGATGGCATCATAGCTCACTGCGACCTCAAGGGATCCTCCTGCCCCAGCCTCCCGAGTAGCTGGGACCACAGGTGCCACCACCACACCTGGCTAATTTTTCTATTTTTTGTAGATATGGGGTCTCACTATTTGTCTAGGCTGGTCTCAAACTCCCAGCCTCAAACAATCCTCCTGCCTCGGCCTACCAAAGTGCTGGGATTACAGGTGTGAGCCATGGATCTTGGCCTCATTTTGTTTATTAATTGAGTCCTAAGATGAAAGCTCAGCGAGAGACGAGCTTAATACACATTTTTTGAATAAACGAATGAATGATTGAATGGGAATCGAAACATTGTTCATATTATCTCAATTAAGTCGTATCACCTCCTGTTTTTATTAATAATATTTTCCCCATGATCATGATCGGACTATTCAAACTTTGTTGTCCCCTTTAAAAAACAAACAAAAGAACCCACAGAAAAACCCCAAATCTATTGCTTTAGTGAGCCATGTTTTTATGACATTTGGTGATGGGAGAGGGGAGGGAGGCTGTAATTACAAAATCGGAAATTCCTGAGAGTTTTCGCCCCCATCTGTGCTGGATCCCAACCCATGGAGGGTTTACAAACCATCACCAGACCATACGGAGAATTCCGCTTTTCTCAGCTCACCCACTGCTTAGATTTAAGAAACTGATAATCCTTTTAAATAGGTCCCCCCTCCCACCCACGTGACAAATAGTCCTGTTTCTCAGCTTTGTTAGAACTGTCTGGACTTTCCAAGGTTTGGAGAACTGGGATTTCCAAAGAGCATTAAAGCCTCAGCCAGGAAGATCCTCCGGATAAGGGCGAATGTTCTAGAGATGCCTAAGCCAGGTATCAAACGTGCAAACTGAAGAGAGTTCTTCCCCAGATTTCTAACAAGAGCCTTTTTCTGTGGCCCTCTGGCTTCTATAATAGTAATTAGTTAACGGCCCTTACAACTGCAACGGGCAGAACTTGCAGAAGGAGCTTCCAGTTCCTCGGGAATGAAGTTTCTTCTATTTTGGAGATTTTATTTTATTTTATTTTTTTTTTTGCTTGAGGTTTGGGCTGCTGGTATGGGAGAGATTTTAAAAATAGCAGCATTTGTTTATTAGAATAAAGGCACCTGGCGTTCTGACTCCTACCGCCTCTCGTCCCCTTCCAGAAAGATCTGAGTCCAACTTGATCTCTCAAAAGCTCTTTGACCAGAAATTCTATTTGAAAATGCTCCCCAACAAGAAATAACAGGGTTGCAGAGCTAAAACAAATTACCTGGGTGGAGAGAGGGGAAAAAAATGAGAGAAACTGGCCTTAGGGGGAATGTGTGTTTTCAAATAGGATTCCAAAAGGAGATAGCTGATTGATTCAGAGATTCAACAATTCCTCCTCAACTGCAGAAAAGAGAAAAAAGGAAAAGCTTGGAGGGCTTGGAGTCGATTCAGGACTCCTTAAATTCGTCTTACAAGCGGTGGGCTTTCATTTCCAAAAGTTTCTAATTACATGTGCAGAACAGAGAGCGCTTTTACCTTCATGCACAAAATATATCATTTCAGCTATTGAGTTCCTCTCAGAGATGTCACGGCACAAAGAAAATTTTCTTTTTTCCCTTCCCCCGCCCCCAGACCTAAAGGTGATATCATCGTGACTAACAGCAAAAGGTATTCTCCGTCCCAGTCTTGTTTTATGAACTGTTATATATTAAATGTTGCCCCTTTGGTGAGAGCTGTCAAAACAGTTTCATGTAATCTTCCCCGGGAGAAAGATCTTTGTGATGCCACATAACTCAGATTATACAAATAACTGTCAAAAGCCATTAAAATCAGCTGCAGAGGTGGGTGGGGGAGGGGAGGAAAGCGCCAGAGCCCATTTCTTTCTTAATGTCAAGAGAAAATTCAGGACGTGGTATCTGTGCACGTCGATGCACAAGAATTCCTCATCGCCTGGAATCTGCGGTGAGCAGCTCATCCACTTGCACTCCTAAGAGAGAAAATGTTGAGTCCGGTGACAAGCATGGGCTCTGAAAGACCAACGTCCGCCAGGCCTTGAATTCTGGGGCCATTGCTCACCACTTCTGTGACCTTGGGGGACCCGTTTAACCCCTCTGAGTACCTGGCCTCATTCCTGAAGTGGTTTGAATCACGGAGCTCACGGGCCGGGCTGATGTGAGAACTGAATGAGATGTTTCGGGACATGGGGGAGGTCGTGGGGTGCATGAGGGTCTGGCTTTGATGACAGCTCCTCTCCCCCCGTATTTGCACCCCAAGACTTGAGGTACCGCAGGGAGGGTTTGCCTGGCACAGAGGAGGTCCGGGGCTGCCTCTTGTCTCCACCAACCACTCCGTGTTGCCTGGGCACAGTCGGAGTTCTAGAGACCTAGTGGTATGAAAGCTCGGGAATAAGACGATGAAAACCCGACGGGCGAGAGCTGGAGTGTCCTGCGTGAAATGGGGAGTGGACCGAGGTCAAACTCCTGGAGATTACGGGGCCGGTTTCTGGGTAACCAGAGATGGTCCAGGGTCCCCACGTTAATCTTGGAGGCATCTCCCCTGGACGCCCGGTTGGGCTCCGAGGGCCCCTTTCTTGACATTTGTCCCCAGGAGGGACTGCACCACTGCTGGGTCTCAAGGCAGAAACAGCTGTGGGAAGGGGGGCTGGCTCTTGTGATTGAAGAGCCCCCATGAAACCAAATAACCCTCCACTCCGGGACGGGAGGAGCTGAATTCCCGGCGCCCCTCTCAGCAGGTGTATCCCGAAGTTCTCAGCACGAAAATGTTTTTTTGCAGGAAGAGCCTGATGTTTGAGCCTAAGCGAGGCCCTCGCCCACCTGTGTGAGCCTGTCTCCAACTAAATACAGGCGGGGCCAGTCTCCACTCGGAAGCCGGAGTGATCTCTCTACACTAGATGAGGTCGTGTCCGACCCTCACACAGAACCTTCACTGGCTCCCCACTGCCCTCAGGTTCCGTCCAGGGTCTGACTGTGGCTCCCAGGCCCCCTGGCCCACTCCCACCCATGGCACAGACTTGTCCCTCGAGGCTGTGCCTTGCACTCCCCAATGTCCTGGGACTGGAGCTGCCTGTCCCTGTGCGCCACCCACGCTGCCAGGTGACATTGCTCACCTGTCCGGGTCTCTGCCTTGGGCCTCAGCCCTCTCCCACCCAAGTGTTGATCACGGTGATGACCCCTGTTGCTCACGGCTGAGCCTTTGTTGTCTTCATTCATTTCTACACAGAGGACCACAGGCCCCAAATGGAACAGGTGGCTGTGCGCTTAAACAGTCAACACACTGGTTCCAATGTGACTCCCTCTAGGGACTTCACCCGTGAGAAATCTATGTTTATCAGTGAGAATGCTGGCTCTGTTCTCTTCTGCTTTGGCGAGAGTGAAAAACTAACTCATAAACCATCTTGTAACTACTCGCCCCTGCCCTTACGAAGCCTCTCTCTCTCTCTCCCTCCCTCTCTCTCTCCCTCTCTCTCTCTCTCTCTCCCTGTCAAATTATGGCAAATCTCAGTTACATGTGGCTTAGTTTTATTCTGACATTACTATATATAAAAATATTTATTTAGTTTTCTAAGGACAAACATAAAAAATTTTTTTTAATAGAAGTGAAAGCTCTTTGAATTTGCACTTTCTCCCGTATTTTCCTTTGTTCTTGTTTTCTGGTTTGATTCCTCTGGTCACTAAAAATACATATACATATACATATATTTTGCCTGAGTCCTTCTGGTCAGTTTTAGTATCTCTTTTTCAGGGTTTTGACATTTGAGAAAACTTAATCTAGGTCAGTGAGTACCTGCTGCTGAAAAGAATCTTCTGGAATGCCATTTTGATTTGGCGTGCCCTTTGTTGGCAAGTTCCAGCCGCAGTTCCAGGGCTCGGTAGCTGTGTGTGGCTGGTGGCTGCTGTCTTGGACACTGCAGACCTAGAAAGTTCTAGTCCTTCAGGTGACATGGGCCTTCCAGTAGCCCCTTATATAAAAACAGTTGCCAACATTTATGGAGAGCTGGCTGTATTCCAGTCACTATGCAAGGGGATCTACATGCCTCATCTCAATATTCTCTCCCCTGATTAATTCCTAGTGCTGACCCAATGCACTGAGGACTCCCTACCAGTCAAACATCCAGCTCTGCACCCAGCAGTAGGATCTGGCTGTCCTTAGCAGGCCGGAGTCGTGAGTCCTCTCAAACAGGAGCCGACGGCGGGGGTACAGCTCCTCGGGTATTTATTGCTCATGCGGTGTCAGCCAGACGCTGAGCTGGGTGCTCGGGTTCAAAGAATCAGCTTCATAGAAAGGAACACTCCGCCGGTCCCACCTCTGTCTAGCGAAAACGAGTGAAGTGTTAGACATTGTGGGGAAATTTTAAGAAGTTCCTGCCTCTGGACCAAGCCCAGCTGAATCCCAGTCCCCTTTCTAGAAATCATGGCAAATTCGAAATGAACATGAACTTTAGGGTTATTCCTTTTGGAGATGTGGAGATGAAAGCTCTGGAAAAGTTCTGGTTGAAACCAGAGTCATCTTCCCAGCAGCCTTCAGAAGGAAAGAGTTCCAGTGGGAGACCACGAATTTGGGGAAATAAGTGATGAGATGACCCAGAGTTTTCCCCTACTACCCCCTCCCCCTGATAAAAATCCCCTGTGGTGTGGGCTGTGGGAAAAAAGGACTGGGGGATCAAAGGAGGGAGTTGACACTGTGGGGCCCTAATCCCAGGGATGACTTCATTCATCTTTCACATATTAGCTTCCACTTAACACTGTAAAACCTTTCTTAGCCGGTGGATTCTCCAAAAGCAAGCAATGAGCTGGATTTGACCATTGGGCCATCGTTTGCCAATGCCTGGTCTTGGCCATGAGCTCAATGAGGGCCCAAATCCAGGTGCAACTGTAATTTTTAACCAGTGAATTCCCAGTGAGCAAAGCCTCACTTTGAGTGGAATTTGACAAATAAGTTGTTGAAGGAATAAATTACAGAAGGGGGGAGGTAATGGTTAGAGACATTAACTCATCAGAAAAATATTAAATTTGCAAATGGATTTTATTTGCTCTAAAGTGTCACTGCTTTCTTCTCTCCCGCAGAATGTTATGAAATGCTAATTAGCTTCCATCACAACCACGGTTCACAGATCGGTTTGATCTCCTTTGTCGGGGTGTGTGCGCAGCACCCTACATTGCAGACTGAAATAACTCAGCACAGCCGTGGACAGCTGCCCAGCCCTGCTGGTGGAGCCTGCAGTGTAGGCAGGGACTGGCAGACCAGTGGGGAGAGGGATGGGAGCCCCACAGCAGGGACAGAACTGGGCGGAAGAAATACAGTAGACCTCGGAAAGATCTTGTTCCAAGGCCATGCTGCTAGGCTTTTGAGGTCTTTCTCACATGGTCAGAAAGTCATTCACCCCACAGGAAGTGAAGGCACTGGGGTCCCCTGACCCCCAGGAGGGGTGCACAGGGCAGAGCACACTTGCCTTTCTCTGACCACAGACCTGGTGTCCCTCCGGTACACACATGGAGTGTAGACAAGCAACCCACCTCTGCCCTTCTAACAAACACTGGTGTGCCACACCTCTTCCAAACCTCGATGTGTTCCCCAACTCGATGCTACCAGATTGGGGCTGGGTACTCCTCTGCTGTGGCACTGTCCTGTGCACTGTCAGGGGCTGAGTAGCATCCCTGGCCTCTACCCACTAGATGCCGGTAGCAACCCCCATGCCCAGGTTGTGAAAGAAAACAAATGTTTCCAGGTGTTGCCAAATGTACCCGTGGGGGCAAAATTGCTCCGCCGCCCCTTGGTTGAGAACCACTACCCTGGAGCAGGAATCCTGAATGCAAGACCTCAAACCAGGGTGAGCTGGGATTCATCCAGCCCTTGGCAAAATGAGGGGAGGAAAAAAAAACGATAACAGAGTGAATTTTTTTCAAGAGTGAAATGTAATTGATATGAAGAAATGTCTTTTTTGGGGATTATCCTTCCTATTTGCTAGTGCAAAAGTGTCTTTTATGAAATGGTGATGCCAATGCTTATACTTGGCAAAAGTGAGAGTTGGCAGTCCCAGATCGATCTAACCCCCCCTTTTTTTCCGATGTTTTACTGGAGTGAAATTCCAGAGTCTAGGGGTGGCTGGGCTAGACAACTGCAAGAGAGAAACTGGATTTTCCATTCTCTCCCCTTACAGATCTCTCCACCCCAGCAAATCCCTAGCAATTTGCCTCAGTTTTCTCAGCTGTAAAATGAAGATAATAACTGTGCCCACCTCATAAGGTTTTTGTGAAGAATAAATGAGAAAATGCATTCAAAGCCCAGGCTTAGTTTATATCCTAAAGATCCTTCAGCTTAGACCCTGTAATGCTCCTGGATTCAGGTAAGCCCGGGATAAATGTTAGGGATTATCACTGATACCTTCCACCTCTGCAGGATACATAAGAGCGCTGTTATCCTTGCCTTATCCTGGGGCTCCACGTCTGGCGAGTTCTATGGTTTGCACACATTACTCTGTGCAAAAGAAAACCAGGAACTTCCCTGGGCTGTCCCCAAGTTCCGCACTCAAGGAAGGCGGTGAACAGTGGAAAGTTTTCAAACAGTTCATCCTCCCTACACACTGGCCCATGTGTGGCTCAGCAGCCAGAAAGGGAGGGAGGCGTAATTACTGAGTCTCGGCATGCCTGCGCTGGCAGCGCCCTTTAAAGACAGGTGTCATTCACATGTGACGCTGTTAATTACAGGGTAGGGAACATGAAAGCGGAGGGGACCCGGTGGGGGTGGTCAGCCGGCTCCCTGCCCCCTTCCTTTTAAATGCTCGTTAGGAAATATTTACGGCCCCTCTGCTGATTGACAGCCCCGACAGCGCCGCCTGCGGCTGGCTTTCATGTCCGATGGTTCGTGCTGGCACCCAAGGGCCTCCCAGCCCCCTGCCCTCCACTGGGCAGGGAGACAGGGTGCTGGGGTCACCCTTGGCCCAGGGGCCCCTACTTGATGTTTGGGGCATTCACCCACATTCACTTTTTGGTAAAGCCGAACTTCCTGATTCTCAGGAGTGGAAGAGGAGAAAACAAAGCATTTAAGAGGCTATTGTTTAAATAGGCATTTCGGGCATGAAATGGCTCCCCAAGAACCACAGTTTAGGGAGAAGAGTATAAATGAGTCAGAAGCTTTCGAATTAGACTTTCCTTATGCCAAACCTCCCCAAACAGTCTAAAAGGCAACAGACAAAATGCAATTGTTCTCCGCGCTGGGCAGCCGAGGAACAGCCCTGGCGTGCTCACCTCCAAAGGCAGCATCCTCATTCATTCAGGAAACATTCCTGCCAACCACCAGGCCAGACACGGGGGACGTAGGACCAAGGAAGGTCGGTGGGGCTGGGGGACAGAGCCTCGTGAGCGCGCTGTGAGGAATGAAGCAGGGGGGTGAGGGAGACTTGTGGGGGCCTTTATTTTGGGGGCCGGCAGAGGCTCTCTAAGACGTGACATTTGGCTTTTATGACATGTCCATGTGGTGCCAAATACAAACACAGGATAGGTCGGGGAAGATGGCATTTGAAATAAAGAAGGAACCCGCTGGGAACATCAGCCCGGGGTAGTACGTGATTTTCCGGGTGCTTTTCGGCGTTTCCTCCCTGACTGTGAAAGTATCACACACACTCTGTGCCAACATTCAGAAAATAAAAACCTCCGTCTCCCTTCTGAGATGCTGACCGATGGCTATGGGAGCCCAAGCAGGCTAGCTGTCCCCTCCTTGCTTGGGTGGGGCGGGTGAGAAGGGTCGGGGAGAGGCCCGGTGGAGCAGACCTACTGGCCAGAGGGAGGGGGTGTCCTGGCGGGTGGGATGCTCCTGACACCATCACCCCGACCGGGCTTCCCACCCGGCCTGAGCACTCCAGTCACTCTGCCCAGGCATCCTCGAAGCTCATCAGAGTCACGTGGGGATCGCACTTCACCATCCACACGTGTTCTCGTTAGACCCACACTCAAACCACCTGAAGCAGGGGCAATGATCCTCACTTTACCAACAGGCAAGTTACAACTCAGAGGTGAAGTGACTTGCCCAAAGTCACCCGGCTGGCAGGTGGTACAGCCAGGACTCAACCCCAGCCTCCTCCTCCAAGTGTCAGGTCCTCTCCTGTCCTGAGAGCTGCATCTTTCTTTGCAGTGGATCCTGCGCGTGGTGAGATGTCTGAGCGCCTGTGCAGGGATGCGCCGCCCTTTGCTGAATCTCTTCCCTGGAAAGTCAGCCCAGGTGAGCTGCATCCAGGTGGGGGGGGGGGGGTGGGGGGGTTCTCCAGGGGATAGAGAACCTGCCAAGTCCCTCCCCTCTCTGTGACTTTGAGCTTTGGAAAGGTTATTCTTGTCCTGTCTGTTGGTGGAACCACCTGTTCTTGGAGATTCAGAGCGTGTCTCCCCAGGTGTCGCCGGGGTTCTGGGAAGGGCATCCTCTGGCTCTCCTGGCCTCCTCTCCTGGGGATCCCACCAGCTCCCAGGTGGGGATCATATCACTGCCCACATTCACTGTCACTCAGCTGGCACCGCCTGGGTGTGGAGGCCAGAGCCTTCGTCATTTCAGATAAACGCTCCCATGAGGCCTCCGGGTGCAGAATCGTGACTGAAGTTTTAGTTAAACGCAGAGCGTCACTCTGCTGAGTGCAGGTAGCTCAGAATGGAAGGATCTTTGCCGTTTCCATGAGCCCCGGCCTCCCACCTCTCTCGTTCTCTCATCCCCAGCTTTGTTTCTAAATCAGGTCAGGTGTCTTGTCTTTTTCTAATACTACCTTTGGGTACTCACCTCCATACCCCTGGATATTTATTAGGGTATTTTCCTAATTCCCAATTCTCTACCCTAGAAAAATTCTGACACCTGTTGGGTTGAAATAATTTTCTTCACTCTTTTGCATCAGGGTTGGGAAACTTTTCTGCAGTGGGTCGGACAGTAAGTAATATTTTAAGCTTGTGGTCATAGACAGAGTCTCAGTTCAACCACTTAACTCATGCCGCCTTCATAGGATGAAAGCAGCCACAGAGAATGTGTAAATGAAGGAACAGGGCTGTGTTCCAATAAAACTTTATTCATAAAAACAGGCTACTGGCCCAGGGGCTAGAGTTTACAGACCCTTGTTCTACACAATCAACTACTTAGCTGAGGGGCAATGAAACCACTAAATCACAAGACAGGCCTTTTCTGAGGTCCCACTGTGTGCTTGTACTAGGTGCTATGGGAGGGTAGAGGATGTGTCTTAAAAATCTGCTCACGATTATCCAACCCTTGAAGCTGGGAAAGATAAAGGATGGCATGCATTTTTGCAGTGGGTTGAATAATGTTGCTCCACCTGGAACCTCAGAATGTGACCTTATTTGAAAATCAGATCTTTGCAGATGTAACTAAGGTAAACATCACAATGAGATTATACTGGGTCAGGGCGGCCCCTAAATCCAGTGAGAGTGATCTCAGGCCACGTGTGGGACACGAGATGGCCGTGTGAAGGGGGAGGCACAGATACAAGTGATGCTGCCTCAAGCCATGGAATGCCAGAAGACGGAAGAAGCAAAAAACAGATTCTCCTCTAGAGCCTTTAAAGGGAGCACAGCCCTGCCGACATCTTGGTTTTGGGCTTCTGGCCTCCAGAACTGTGAGAGAAGATGTTTCTGCTGTTTTAAGCCACCCAGGTTGTGGCCGTTTGTTACGGTAGCCCTGGGAAACCAATACGACCTGTGCATTGAAAGTTTCTGAGTGTTCCTCACTGGTGCCCTCTTGGAAAACATAAGCAAAGATCCCATTGTGTTTGTGTGGCAGATGTTGAGCGTGTTTTGCCTTCAAGTGAACTGTGAATGGGAGATAATGCTGTATGGGTTTGGACTCCCTGACCACAGAGCTATGACAATTTCTGCTCTTGTTAAATGACTTTCCCACAGTTGTAACATAAAGCAATGTGGCCAACAGCCCCTCGACTGTCACCCCTCTTCAGGGCCAGTGAGCCTATGAGGAGGAGGCTCCTGGATCTGATGTCACAGAGGGGAAGGGGGCCGGCCAATCAGAAGCAGGATGCTCTGGCCGGACCGTGGGAGGAAAGGAGGTGTGGGCCTCAATCTTCCCGTTCAGGTGATGATAATGTCTGGAGACCCAGCTTGCCCGAAACACTCCCTGGAGGGGAAAAACCCAGGTTGCTAAAACGGAGACCTCAAACAGCCAACTCGTGACCAACAAAGTGGTTGGAGGTGTGTTTTTCCAAAGGACAGACGATGCATGCCCGTTACAGGAGGGAAGCCATCAACACAAAAAGCACAGGGCTAGGAGTGGGTCCTGTCTCACACACGCTCACACACATGCATGTGCAGACCCTTTCACACACGCCTTTCCTCACCTTGATTACCTCTAGCTGTGGGCAGAAGGCAGGCTTCCCTGTGGCTGCAGGCAGGACCCCGTGTTTGTAACCAGGCTGTGGAATGCTTCACATTGGGTAGAGCTTCAGGGTTCTGTGGGTGCCAGCAACAGAAACAGACTGGCTAATGTAAGGGAAAGGGAATTTATTGGCAGGACATGAGGAACTCACAGGACTGTGTGAAGCTGTTTAATGAATGACTCTACTTGACATCCCCTTTGGAAGTCAAGAGGAACCACCGCAGTTCTCCTGGCGAGCAATCGCATCATCAGTGAGCTCTCTGGAACTTAACTGCCCGCTCATATTCACAGTATGAGGCTGTAGCCTCAGAGTTATTCATCGTGTGCACGCACTATGAGCACAGTGGTACTTGTTGCTTTTAGAGAATCTTTCATCTGTTGTCCTCAGGGGTCCTTGCAAATCTTTATAAAATCTTCCCAGAAGGACACAGGAAATGCCATGACTGCACAACATTCCTGGTCCAAAATGGAAGCTGGACCTCCAAGCTGGCCCGTGCGCTCTCTGCATGGGTTTTGGGTGCCTCATGTGGAAGTAGTTGAGTTGGCGCCTTCAGATACCACCAGGATCCTGGCAGGGGTGAGCAATTGTGACTTTTTGCCCAGTTATATCATTTCTCTGGAGAGGAAGGGTGGAAAATATGACCCAAAAAGATTCCAAGGCATCCTCAGTGAAATCTTAGTGGGAATCCTTTGTTTCCATTCACAAACACTTTTCCCATGACGGTCTTAAGAACCTCGAGGGTCTGACAACTTTTCCCACATAACTTTCAAAACACATTCGCTAAAACAAACAACAACAACAACAACAATGCCCTTCCCAGCATGCCTGGGTCATGTAGCTGAGCTCAGGTACAATTTCTTAGCTTTCAAAAACTGGTTTTCTTCATCTTTCCAAATTTCAAAGTCTTGAGTGACTTAGCCATTTTGACAGGACACAGATTGTGATATTTATTTTATAGATGGAGAAAAATTAAACATTCCAAGGGGCTATGACTTCCTCCTTAATCAGAGATCTTTGCGAGGATTTCTGTCTCCTGGTTACAATCTTCAAATCTCAACTTTGTCCAGGGAAAAACACACTGGACACAGGTAATAATTCTTGAACCAAGTTGAAATCAAACTCCAGCAGATGAGCCTGGCTTAGGAGGAAGCAGCTGGAAAACGGTTTCCATGGGTACAGATTTTGACATTATCAACTGCAAATGTTCACCACCCCAAGATGACAAAACTCCAGTAACTTCAAAGCTGTTAAGGATAGCTCTAGGGCAAATTTTAATTAAAATTAGATAGCATATATGAAAAGCGTCTGATTTGTACTCTATAAAAGAGTTTGGGAAGCAGAACTCCACAGCCTCAGGACTGTGGCTGTAACAATTATCTTGCAACTTTTCACAGCAGAATCACAACATGTTAATTTGTTAATGAGTCAGTCAGAGCAGAAGAGAGCTCTTGACGGCAGGGAGGAAAACATACAGATTACATTTACATTTCTATTTTTAAATAAATTAAATGTTTCAAGTCAAACTCAAACTTCACATGAAAGTTTGAATTTTTTTTTTTAACTCTGCTTGTCTGCTGAGATGAGAATATTAAGATTCTTGGGAATTCTCAGAGAGAATAAAGTGGTTTTTTTATTTGAAGCGATTATATATGTGCTAAATGCAGCCATTTAGAGGCAATGGAGTGGCTTTTTTCTCTCTCTTCCTTTGTGAAGTTCTGGCCTCTGTAATACGCATGGACTTTAGAGGAGAGAAAAGTAACAGAAGAGTTTATTAGAAATTTCACTGTTGGAAACTTTATTTCTCAACAGAATAAAAAGAAAGACAATTGAAGGAGGAAGGAAGGGAAACGAGCCCCTAAGGCAGGACCAGGGTGAATGAGTGAAGCGCTGGGGACACAGAATTGGAGGCCGAGATCACTCTTAGCATCCTGCAAACACCTCCACCAGTCTTGCATCCTGGGCACCCCCCCAGCTTCACCCTTGCCCTGGCCCTGGAGCCACAGAGACTGAGTTTACTAAACTCAAACTACATGTATCCAATAAAGAGCCACCGTCTGCAACACCATGTCACACAAGGGGGAGTATGGCGAGGGAAACTCAGAGTGGAAAGACTGAATGGCCTTAATGGATTGCAATGAAATCACTGAACTTCTGCAAGTTTCCAAAAACATATCCCCATGAGAATGTACAGCAGTCCTGTCTTATCCCTGGGATGTACATTCCAAGACACCAAGTGGATGGCTGAACTCACGGATAGTACCAAGCCCTGTACAGACTATGTTTTTTCCTATACATTCATACCTACGATACACTTTCACCTTTTCACTTAAAGGAAGTACTTCATGGTTTCTCTGAATTGACATACGACATATGACATAATCTGAACTGCCACCATCACTACTTTAGTGCTTCAGGGCCATTATGAAGTAAAATAAGGATTATCTGAGCATACAGAGCAGGGCCACAGCAGCAGATCCGAGAATTGAGAGGGCTGTTAAGTGACTAACAGGCCGGGACCAACTGCAGCAGGGATCTGCTGGATGAAGGGATGATTCATGTCCTGAGTGGGATGGAATAGGACAATGTGGATTTCATCACACTACTCACAAGGATGCGCAATTTATAACTTACGAATTGCTTACTTCTGGAATTTCCCATTTAATATTTTCAGATCAAGGTTTACTTCAGGTAACTGAAATGGTGCAAAGTGAGACCACAGATAAGGAGGACCACTGCGCATTTCTGGGGCCCTTCCCAGATCCTCAGAGGGACCGGGACAAGTCGGGGGCACCAGAGCAGTAAGCTCCATGACTTTCATGGTCAAACCACCTCTGCGTGCATCATCTCATTTGTTCTTCACTAAACCCTTGGAAAGAGACAAAACCATCACTCAGCTTCAGAGAGGACAAAATTGAGGCTCAGAGGAGGCACCCAACTTGACTGGGTCACACAGCAATAATTTACAGAACTGAAATGTGAACTCAGGTCTGTTGATCCCAGAACCTGTGCTGTCACCTCCAGTGGCCACTGGCACCGCCCAGAGAAGGATCTCTGTGCATTCACTCTTCTAAACACAGAGGAATGAAATAGTGCGACAAGCAGAGGGGAATGGAATAATGTAACAAATACAGATGACAAGCACAGGTGTGACAAGCACAGGTGTAAAACAAGTGTAACAAGCACAGGGGACTAGAACAGCATGGCAAAGCACAGGTATGACACACACAGGTGCAACAAGCACAGGTATGACAAGCACAGGTGGAACACATAGGTGTAACAAGCACAGGGGAATGGAATAGAAATTAGGGCAGAGAAAAACTGTTCCCAAATCCGATGTGAAACCAGATTCCATCAGAAAAGAGCTGTCGCCCTCCCTGGCTGGGTCTGGGGCTGGAGAGTGAGCCGGGAGCAGCGCCCTCCAGGAGATGATGGGGCGATGACAGGGACAGGCAGGTAGGAGGAGGGGCTTCTCCACCGCCTCCTAAACCTGA
Organism: Eulemur rufifrons; assembly: GCF_041146395.1. Taxonomy (NCBI): domain Eukaryota; kingdom Metazoa; phylum Chordata; class Mammalia; order Primates; family Lemuridae; genus Eulemur; species Eulemur rufifrons. Next base: position 47,066,620 of record NC_091002.1, read on the forward strand.
GGCCACTTCGCAATTTTTTTTTAACTTTTATCCTTCTGGATCAACAAGTGTGATATTACTATCTTCGAGGGTAATAAGAGGTAATAGCCTCTGTGCATGGAAAGTTTCCTTTTCTTTCAATCACTCAGGATCTACTCCTTGGACTAGCCGCTCCCCAACACTCCCCGCGGTCCAGGTTGGCCTATCCATCACCCACCCATGGGGCGGCACGGACACAGCTGGCCAATCAGAGCGCTCCATTTCCTAGGACACCGTGATTGGCCAGGGGTGGGCCCAAGACCCAAGCAGACCAATCAGAGTCCTTCCTTGGAATTCAACCAACGTTGTTGGTCAACATGGCTGCTCATGGCACTGGGACTGTAAACTGTAAGGATGCTCTTGGGCTAGGCCACCAGTGCCTGTCTTTTCTCGCCCTATGGGAGAAGCCTGACTGAGAATGAGGCCCAGAAAAACGGAGAGAAGCAGAGCTGAGAGCCTGAAGGAGACAGGGGTAAAGGAGAGCCCTGACAACACCGGAACTGAGCCGAGCAGGAAGCACATCTCACTAAATCCTCTCGCGGCCCCGGAAGGAAATGCCATTATCAGCAACCCGTTTTACGGATGAGGCAACTGAGGCAACACGAGGCTCGTCACTTGCTCAGAGTTGGCAGGGCAAGGGAGTGGTGGAGCCCAGAGTTGGTCTGCCTGATTCTGCGCCGCAGTGCAGTCATCCTGCAGGTGCCCAGTCAGGCCCTGCAACCCGCTGACCCTGGACAGAAGACACCGCGGCTGCCCTCCGCAGGGAGAGATGCGTGGGCAAAACGGCAAAACTCTGAGATATTATAGGGTAATATAGGAGGGTGCTGGGCAGGGGAATAGCCCACTATGCCAAGGGAGTTGGAGCCAGGCTACTGCAAGGAAGAGTGTAGACAGACTAAAAGTCGGAGTTGGGGAGAGGGGTTGTGGGCAGAGAAGAATCCAGGCTGGGAAGGGTTGGGGACTGCCATGTGTTCTGGTAAAAGCAGAAAAAGGGACAAGCAGGCAGGAGGGGAATTTGTCAGGGTGGTTTTGATTGCAAGCGATCAAGATCCACACCTAATGAGCTGAAGGAAAAAGGGACTGAATTGGCTCATGTCACTAGAGGGATGCTGGAGCATGCTCACACCATAGGGGGAAGGGCTGAAGGAAGCAGGGCCCCTGGGACTGGGGCTGGGGATCCCTTCACCCCAGCCTCTCTCTAGCTGTCTCTGACCTCTGCTGCTCTTGGCCCACTTAGCCTCTCTGCCTAGTTCTTTCCTCCAGCACGTGGGGCTTCTGTGGTTTCACTTCTTCAAGTTTTAGCTTGCCACTTCCAATGGAAACCAAATTCTTTCTCCCATCAAATGTCTATCAGTCCCAGAGAAGTTCTCATGGGTCCACTCTGGGTTACACGGCAACCCCTTGGACCAGTCACTGATGCCAGAAACACAGGCTACTGTCATCCGCCAGCCTGAATCTTGGGGTCACTCCTGGGACCAGGGAACAGTGACCAGAGAATGGGAATAGAAAAGCTTGCTGAAGTGGCAAAAGAAAAAAAAATATCTATCTATCTATCTATCTATATCTATATCTACCTACATCTACCTACTTGCTTGGCCACCTTGGTCCACCAAGTAGACTAGGACAGTGAGAGACTCTCCTATCATTATCCACAAGGAATTTATATTAATGATACATTTTGGGAGACAAGCAGTATTTAGTGATTTAAAATGATCTCCAGTCTTGGACTTAGCAATGAATTCTTAGGTATGACACCAAAAGCATGAGCAACAAAAGAAAAATAGATACATCAGACTTAATCAAAATTAAAAACTTTTCTGCATCAAAGGATATTATAAAGAAAGTGAAAAGATACCCTACAGCATGAAGAAAATACTTGCAAATCATATATCTGATAAGCCTTTCATATTCAGAATATATAAAGAACTCTTAGAGCCCAACAACCAAAAGACAAAAAACCCAGTTAAAAAATGGGCAAAGGACTTGAAAAGACATGTCTCCAAAGAAGCTATACAAATGGCCAGTAACACACGAAAAGATGCTCAACGTCATTAGCCATTAGGGAAATGCAAATCAAAACCACTATGTAATACCAATCCACACCCTCTAGGATGGTTATACTTTTAAAAAATGGAAAATAACAAGTGTTGGTGACGATGTGGAGAAACTGGGATTCTGGTGCATTGTTGGTGGGAATGTTACATTGTACAGCTGCTGTGGAAAACAGTTTGGCAGTTCTCCAAAAAGTTAAGCATAGAATTACCATATGACACAGCAATTCCAAAAAATTGAAAACGGGACTCATATAGATACTTGCACACCAATGTTCACTGCAGCATTACTCACAACAGCCAACAGGAAGTAACCCAAGTGTCCACCAGCAGATGAATGGATAAAGGAAATGTAGCGTATCCATACAACAGAATATTATTCAGCCATAAAAAGGGACAAAGTTCTGATAACGTGCTACAATGTGAATGAACCTTGAAACCACTATGCTAGGTGAAATAAGCCAAACATAAAGGGACAATTTTTTTAAATTTTACCAATATGGAATATCTAGAATAGGCAAATTCATAGAGACAGTGGTTACCAGGGTGTGGGGGGAGGGGAGAATGGGGAGTTATTGCTTAATCAGTACAGAATTTCTGTTTGGAATGATGAAAAATTTCTGGAAATAGACAGTGGTAATGGTTGCGCAACATTGTAAATTTAATTAATGCCACTGAATTAAATGGCAAATTTTACATTATGTATATTACCAAATAAATTTTTTTACATGATATCTAAGACTCCTACTAAAGAATCCAGTTCTATCACAGGTTAAAAGCCCCAAGGAATGTCCCAGGAGGAAGCATCCCAATTACTTGCTTTTCATCTCTCACTTTATTGGTCCAACTACCTCCATCCTGCAGTGAATCATAGAGGAAGATGCAAACATCAAAACAAAGCTTTTGCTTTGTGATGTTATCTCGGTAGTTTAAGCTGAAGTTCATCTAGAAGGGATGAAAAGAAAAAGAACTTTTGGTTAAATTCTGTTGAGATGACAACTGATCTCAGGAAAAAGAATAAAAACCAGAGAAACATACAAACAAAAAACGCTGGTCTGGCTTAGTTTGACACCTTCTTGGTGAATCAGGCTCTGCTATAGCAGCAGCGCCTCCATCAAAAGGGAGACCCCACCCCCACCCCAGGGACTACTTCATGTTAGTTTTTGGTATAGCGGTTTTCATAAATAAAAATTGCAGCCGTGTTTATTTAAAAAAGCAAACAAAAGCCCAAATGTCTGATAACAAAATGTTGAATAAATAAATCATGGCACAACCATGTAATGAGATACTCTGCAGCCACAGACATGATGTTGCAGAACCAATATTAAGAACCTACATACACTGAAGCCTGGTCAACGCCAGGCCACATGCTAAACACTTTATAGGTATTATTATATTTAATGCATCCAACAACACTGTGGTGTAGGTACCATGAACATCCCCTTCTACAGATGGGCAAACTGAGGTTCAGAGAGATTGCATTACCCATTCAAGGTCATGCAGCTAGTCTGGCAGATCCAGGACATGAACCTCTGTTTGGTTCCAGAGACATCACTCCTAATACCTGCTCTGTGGTCTTTAGAAATGTATCCACTGAGATGGAAAGATGCTCACAATGTAGTAAGTGGGAAAATAAAGTTTAAAACATTATATATTTCGGAAAGAGGCTGAGTAGTGGATTTATAGGCATAGGATAAAACATGCAAGAATGTAAACCAAGAGTTTAATATTAGTTATGTCTTGGAGGTGGAATCAGGAATGATTTATTTTTCCCTTTATGCTTATATATATCATCTAATTGTTCTATTTCTTTGTTGTCCAATACAGTAGTGACTAGCCACATGTGGGTATTTAAATTCTAATTAATTAAAATTAAATACAATTTAAAACTTAGTTCCTCGGTCACACTATTTACATTTCATGTGCTTGGCAGCCACATGTGATGAGTGGTTTATGGTATTGGATGGTGCATTTATAGAACACTTCCATAATCCAGACCATTCTGTTGAACAGCACTGATCTATAATGATGATGGATTTCTTGGGGTAGTTAAACATTTTTCAATACATCTTGAGGCAGCAGAAGAGAAGAAAAGGCTGTTTAAAGCCAGTGCATTTGGTTTGGTCCCTAGCAGTGTCCTGACATTTAAAAATTGGAAGACTTCACCCAAGAATGTAAATTTCTGGTTTTGTTTGCAGAATCCAGGAGATCTGGCACTGTTCCCAGTGCCCGCCTGTCCGGCCGCCCTGGAGTGTGCGGTCCTGTGGGGCCCTAACCTGCAGTGGGACTTGGTGGCTCCTCGCCTTGTCTCTTCGGAAATACTCTCAGCCCCAGGAACCCCGACACCTCAGGGGACTCTGGACTAGGAAATGTCATGGCTGGGTTCAGAAGGGACTTCTCTTCCCGCCCCACCACACGGGAGGACGAGCCATCCTGCACCCCCAGGTAAATCCCACATCCTGGGGGACTAACTCAGGGAGGGCAGTCCAATAACTCCAAACTTCTTTTTCTTTTCCTTTTTTTTTTTTTTTTTTGAGTTTTCCCAGGCTCCCTTGGCTCTCAGTTTACATCTGCTCGATTTTATCTCGTCATGAAAACAAAATGTGCAAAAGAATTTGGAGAATTGGAACCAAATGTGCGGCGGAAGCACTGCGTGGGGAGGCGCGCTGCGGTGTCAGTGAGCGGCAGCCCGCGTGGGTGGCGCTGGCAGCACTGGGTGCCCCCGGCGTGTGCACGGCCGAGGCAGGAACCGGAATCCGAGTGTTCTAGAGCTACAAGGACGTGTAGAGATAACGCTGTAGACTGAGCAATTTGAAAGGGAGAAACCAAGGCCCAGAGCTGATGAAGCTTGTCATACATCACCCAAAGAGAAAAGGGCGGCCCAGGAAGGAGTCTCCTATAATTTGATCAACTTCCCGCAGACTTTTGTCCTCTTCTTTGAGAGAATGGGGTTTCCTTCAGAGAAATTTCTTTTACTTTATTTTTGCTTTGGGGTCAGAGAGATCTGTGTTCAAACTCTACCTCTGCTACTGTAAGATCCTGGAAAACTTACTTTAACCATCCCAAACATTGGTTTCGTCATCTATGAAATGGGAGGAGTAATGCCACCCTGAGAGGCTATCGGGAGTGTTCAGGAGGGTGAACCTGGCTGCCAGCGTGCAGACGCCGGGGCTGCGGAGCCCAGTGCTGGCAGGCGGGGCAGAGGCCAGTCTCCCTGCAGGAGCTCCCAGCATCCATCCCCGGTCTGTTGCATCCCAGGCCTTTCCTGGGCCCTGCGGATACAGGTGCCGCTGTCCTACTGTTACACACGAAGGGATACGTGCTGCGGCCCAAGCGGGCAAAGCTGCCAGGCCAGAGGGGAGGAGAAGAGGACAGAGAAGCTGAGAACTGTTGGTTTAGACGGGGCTAATGGCTGTCAAGCAGGGGCACCTTTGTCCCCCATCACCACTCCACCCCCCAGGCCCCAGGACTCTTAGCAGTGCCTGGAGACATTCTGAGTTGGCAAAACTGGGCCGAGGAGGTAGAGCATTGCTACTGGCAGTTACTGGGTGGAGGCCCGAGAGGCTGCCAAATGTCCTACCCAGCCAGGACAGCCCCACCCCAGAGAGTGACCCTGCCGCAAGCATCAGCAGTGCCGGACTAGGGAACAGCAGTGGAGAAAGGGGGAGGCCGGAGAGAGAATTATTAGTTGAAATAGATGGGATGGAGGCCCCGAGTGGGATGCTGTCTGTGTTTGCGTTGTGTCATTGCCTACTGGGCTGGCTTGCTTCCTTTCTGGAAAATACCAGCATAGGAGCTCCAGAATCACAGCGCCTGGACCATCCCAGGGAACCTCCCATTGCCCCCCAACCTTTCCTGAGCCGTTCTGGCGGAGGGGAACAGACACTAGCAAACATTTTTAGGAGCCAAACTGGGGTCTTGTTTTTCAGGTTAAAACAAACAAACAACAACAACAACAAAGGCAGAGGGGCCAGCAGCTGGTGGCTTATTAAAACACCTCCCAGTTTTTTGCTTTACATAAGAAAGGGCTTGTCTCTCCTGAGATGAATGTGTGAGCCTTTGCAGAGAGCAGCAGGAAAGTGCCCTGAAACTGTATTCCAGGGAGAGACCAGAAACCTTGTTACTAATTCCCCAACAGACATGAACCCAAGCAACCACTAAATATTCAACCCAGAGTTAAGAAAACTCAGTAAGTGGCTTTTAGGAAAATAAAAATAAATGAGAAAACCCCAGACAGGAAATAAGCCCAGTAAGTGGAGCGTTTTGGTAGATTCGATCTTGGTCTGGAACCAGAAGCCAAAGACCTGGCTCCTGGCCTGTGCTGTTTAGTACACCCACACCCAGACACGCAACTGTGTTCGTCCACTCAGCGTTCACCCCACGCCAAGGTGTCCCTGGCCCCAGCAGGAAACTGGTGCACAGACCAGAAACATCACCCCCTGTCCTCATGGAGCAAGTACCTGGCAGTCAGTTGACAAACGCTGCCTCACTGACCACTCTCCGGAATTCTCTCGCTCACTCATTAGCTGGCTGCTGTCTTTCGTGTCTTCCTCCCCGTGGAAGGCTGGCTCCAACACGGACCCCAGCAGCCCCCACCTCTTGGTACTCATGCCCAGAAAGATGTCCTCGCCTCAAGCGTAGATTTGCTTCCCACCCATTTGATTCCAGCCAGCAGCACGCAGCAAGGTGGTGCGATACCACCTCCAAGATTAGGTGATGAAAGATTGTGACTTCCCTCTCCCTCGAATACCTTCCCAATGGCCTTTTCTCCTTGCATGCTTTGAGGAAGCAGTTCGCCCCAAAGGCTCATGTGGCAAGGAACTAAGGGTGGCCTCTAGCCAACAGCTGGAAAGGACATGACTTTAGACCAAAAACCCACCAGGAACTCTATCCTGCCAGCCACCACTGAGTGAGCGTGGAAGTGGATCCTTCACCAGGCGAACCCTCGGATGAGACCTCATCCCTGGATGGCACTTTGATTAAAGCCTTGTGAGACACCCTGCCCAGAGGACCCAGCTAAATCCTGCCCAGTTTCCTGGCCCACAGAGACTATGAGATAATATGTGTGTGCTGTTTTAAGTTGCTAAGTTTGTGGTAATCTGTTACTCAGCAATAGAGAACTAATTCATTCCACTAGGATATCAGCTCTGTGAGGGAAGGGACTGTGTCCCCCATGTCTGGGGTGGTGCCTGTACATAGGAGGTGCTCAGTATTTTCATCAGAGGTGACCTTGAATTTGTGCCCTGGGTCCTCCTCTTCCACAGCCATTTAGCTGGAGCCACAAGCCTTCAAATGGAACTTCTTCAGCCTCTGCCTACCTGGCCTCCTTGCTCCCGAGTAATCCCCTCACCATAAACATGAGATGAGGTGCCCCCTTGCGAAAATCCCAGCAATGTTCCCATTGCTCTTAGGATAAACACCAAATTCCAGGGTAGAAAATCAGACTTCTCTTAATGGTCCATTAATTCCTGCATAATCCGCCCCACCTGTGTCTTCAGCCTCATAGGCAGTTACCCTCCCGCTCCTGCCGGGCTCCAGCCCCACGGCCTCCTCCTAACGCACCAGGCTTCCTCCAGGCGCAGGCTGATCACTCCTGAAGGTGCCCACCCCCCTCCCCCCAGCCACCTGCTCTCAGCTGACGTCCCCCAGGTCCCCCAGCTCCCAGCTCCACCTCCACTCCCCTAGCGGAGCCCTCCCAGAGTTAGGCCAAGTCCCCTCTCCTAGGATCGTGCGCCTCTCCTGCCTATCGCACCCCATGGGGGCCGGGATGGGGATCTCTGGATCCCCAACACGCAGCAGAGATCGAGCATGTGGCAGATTCTGCAAGAAAGAAAAATTAGTTAAACACTGAGCAAGAAAAAAAAAAAAAAAAAAATAAGATGTACACAACATGAATCGTCTTCCTGGCCCCTGGTGCAGGAGAGCTCCCCAGCGTTGGGACCGCTGTGACGTGACATGGAAGCTGCAGCCGAGTGAGCCCCAGGGCGGGAGGCCTTCGCCGCAGCTCCAGACAAAAGCCAGGTGAGCTCTCCCCAGGTGCTCATTGCATCCACCACCACAAAGGATTACTTCTCTGGCACCCACTCAAAGCTCCCTGCAAGTCAGGACTCTGCCCCCCTCAAGAGCTTGAAAACAACACGCAGCTCTAGCCTTGGGAACAGATAGGAGGCCTGTCTGTCTGTTAGCCCTCCGCAGAGCAAGGCGGAAGCAGGTCGGGAAAACCCAGGAACAGGGAGGTTCTGGAGCTGCATTTCTCAATCTTGACAGCTTTGACACTGGGGCTGGAGCATTCTCCGGGGTTGGGGGCTGTCCTGGGCATTGCAGGATATTTAGCAGTGTCTCTGGTCTCTACCCATCAGTAGGAGCCCCCCAGTTGTGACAACCAAAAATGTCTCCTGGAGGGCAAAAATTATGCCTAGCTCAGAACCACTGCTCTGGGGGGGGGGGGGGCCCACAGGACCTCATTCATTCATTCACTCTTGAGCTCCAACTGTGTGCCAGGCTCTGAGGACGCCAAAGGGTCAAGACAGGAAGATCCCTGCCCTCCGAGGGCTTGCAGGGGAGAAAGGGAGACAAGCAGAGAAATAAAGGACTGAGATGAGGACAGAGAGTGGCAAGTGTTAGAGGTGATGGTGGCGCATTGGCTCCAGGAGCAGGTGAAAGGGGTCTGCTCACTGCTTTCCCCAGTGCCTAGCACAGAGCAGGCACCCAGTAAAAATATGTTGCATGAACAATTGCCTGAAATAACTCATCATTAGCTCCCAAGGGGGGCTACTTTGGACAGGGTGACTCCCGTGGGGAGTCAGCATCAAGGCTGAACTGAATAGTGAGAATGGGCCACTCTGCAAAGACCCGGGGAGGGGAGACTGTTCCAGGCTAAAGAGGCAGCAGGTGTCTCCCTCTAGGGCTGGAGGGAGCATGCTTACTTGAAATGCACTTGTCCCTCATTCACTTGGCTAAGTGCCAGCTGCCTGCAGGTTTCACCTCAAACCTGGCTTCCTTTGGAACTCGCCAGCCTGGAGGTGACTCTGACACATACCTCACAGCACTCTGTCCTTCTTGATGGTCCTGAGCACAAGCCAAGCAATTGCCTCATGTCTCACTAGATCGTGAGGTTGCTGGGGCCAGACGGCCAGAGGCCATGTCTGTTTCTGTTCACCATTGGAGCCACAGCTTCAGAATTATGCCTGGCATGTTTGGTGAGTACATACTAAGTAAATAGATAGACGGAGGGGTGGATGGATGGAAGGGTGGATGGGTGGATGGGTGGATGGATGGGTGGATGAGTGGATGGATGGATGGGTGGATGGGTGGGTGGATGGATAGATGGATGGGTGGGTAGATAGATGGATGGGTGGATGGGTGGGTAGGTAGATGGATGGGTGGATGGATAGATGGGAAGATGTATGTATGGATGGGTGGGTGGATGGGTGGATGAGTGGATGGATGGGTGAATGGATGGATGGGTGGGTAAATGGGTGGATGAGTAGATGGATGGGTGGATGGCTGTATGGGCAGATGGGTGGATGGCTGGATGGCTGGTTGGATGGTTGGATGGGTGGATGGATGAGTGGATGAGTGGGTGGATGGGTGGAAGGATGGATTGGAAAGAGCCAATGTAAAACCAGAGCTTCTGAGAACCAAGGAAGATGACTCAAGGCACAGAATAAATCCCTTGGACTTTTAAACTCAACAACCTGGGCTCCATTCACCCACTTGGGCACGAGTTCTTGCTCCACCTTCACTGGCAAATGCCAAGAGCTGAAATTATTTTCAAGAAAAAGACAGGAAGTTGATGTCATCCTATCAGGGAAGGATTCAGAGAAAAGGCTTTCAGTTGCCTTGGCAACTTTAAGTGACAGAGCTCTCTCTCTCTCTCTAGACTTTGGAAGTGTGTGTGTGTGTGTGTGTGTGTGTGTAGGGCTGGGGAGATAAGTATCAGAGTTCAGACAAACACTGAGACACTGAGAAGAGATGTGAGCTAGGTCTATTGGATCTTGAAGGGACAACTTGAAGTTGAACTTGAACTTCTTTCACAAATTCCAAAGTGCTTAATCTCAAGGACTTGGTTTAGGGACAAATAAATATCTATCAAGTGGCAATCTTACAAAATCCAACATTCAAGAGGGGCTCAAAATGGAAGTTAATACTTCCAGTGTGGAGCAGTAGCATGGCATGGTAGAAAGGAGGTGGGCTTTGGAGACACGTAGATGAAATTTTAAATCTCTGACTATCTTTTATTATCAATTTGGCTTTGGACAAGGACTTAGGTCCTCTAAATCTCAATATCCACATTGGTAAAATGAGGATAATGACAATAGCTCCCTCTTAAGGCAATAGGGGTGGGTGGGGCAAACTGCTAGGCAGGGACAGCATGTGCAAAGGCCCTCAGGGGACTTGGGAAGCTTTCTCTAGGGAGCGAGGGAGAGTAGTGTGCGAATGGCTGGAGGGGTTGGTAGGAGCTGCCGTGAAGGGCTGTGTGGGGCATGGCGGCGGAGGATGGTGGAAGGTCGCTATGCGTCTTAAGGATGGCTTTTAGGACACGGTTCTCAAAATATGGACCCAGGACCGGCATGACCATCATTCTCTGGGAACTTGCTAGAAAGGCAAATTCTTGGGTTTCACCCCAGATCTTCTGAATCAGAAACTCTAGGGGTGGGGCCCAGAAACCTATGTTTTAACAAGCCTTCCAGTGCATCAATTCAGTGCACACTCAGAGTTTGCAAATCATTGCTAAGAGCAACAGGAAATGGTTAAAGTACTTTAAGCAAGGCAGTGAGAGGATCAGAATCAGTTTTAGAAAAGTCTCCCTTCTGTCTTGGAGTGTTTCATTGGGTGTGTGTTACTTTTGCTCAAAGAACAAGAATGATTTAAAGGTAGGGCTGCCAGGTGTTTTTTTTCTTTTCTTTTTTTTTTTTTTTTAACAAAACACCCAGTGAAATTTGCATTTCAGATAAACAACAAATGCTTTTTTAGTATAAGTAGGTCTCATGGTATGTGTTATATTTTTTCTGGCAATCCCACCATAGTCACTGAATTTGGAGTCCCCCCCAACAAGTTCCAGCAATGGCATGGCTGGTTAACTAGGTAACCAGGTAACTAGTTTCCTTGGAATCTTCTGGAACCCTGGGGTCATCTTTGAGATCTGCCCATTGATACAACTACCCAGTGCTCCATTACTTCTGGGGGAATGGTCTCAGCTTCTACAAAGTGACTCATTCTGAACTGATTAGTTTCAGAAAGAAAAAAATAATAAAAATGACTGAGTGGTTGTTTATTACTGGGCTGCATTTCAGTCAGCTCCCGTGTTGCAATCACTTGATTTATAGCTTTGTGTTGGGCCAACCCCAAGCTGGGAAAGAAGGCTCATTCCACCCCCTTTGCCTGCTGGGCTCTTCTCACCTGCTGGGGCATCTGTGAAGTTGTTGACGCTGTCCTTGCTCAGAGAGGCTGCGGTGGCTTCTGGGCTGTTTCCAGCTGCAGAGCTACGCTATGCCCTGCCCCACCGATGGCCCGCCTGGCCACCTGGGCAGTGGGCATGGCAATGACTGCTGTGACCTTTGTTTTCCACCATCAGCCAAGCTAAATCCACCCAGCACCCCTCACTTCACAGCATCGTAGAGTTTTGCCTGTTTTCCAGGCAAATGCCCACCAGCGCTTTCTGTTCAACCTGGGGCTTCACTCTGGTTTGTGGAATTTTATAGAAGGTTTGGATGAAGACAGGTTTACATCTGAATATTGGCTCCACTGCTTCCTGGATGGAAGAGCTTGCACCAATTCCTTTAATCCTCCCGAGCCTCAGTTTCCCATCTGTAAAATGGGAATAAAAATTACAATAGCTCCTTCATCACAACGTTGCTGTGAGGTCTGAATAAAAAACACCAGTCAAGTGCATCTTTGGAACAGGGGCACATTAGGGGCCTGGAGGTGGGGGCCCTCCTGATGTGGGGCAGGTCACAGCCAGCCACCCATGTGATGCCCGAGATAAGAATGCAGAGGCTGAACCATCCAGATGAGGGAAAACGGGCCCAGGAACATGTTAGTGAAGTGCTAGGACACCCTGAAAATGATCACAGCTTGTTCCAGCTTCAGCCAATAGGAGGGAGAGGAGACAAAAGGGAAATGTCTTTAGCAAGAAAAGATAAAATCCTGTTTCTGTGCTTTTGAAAATCTAAGTAGATGAATCTTTTCTCCCAGTTGGCATTTTGCCTTATGTGCTTTGTGTTTTAATATCTTTCAGGAGCCTGGGATTATGACCGCGCTGATGGTTCCAAAAGCCATCTTACACATGCCTGCCATTGTGAGCTCTGAGTTTCTTCCCTCTCTAAAGCCGTGTTGCCTTAATGTCACATCATTTCATGACATCCAATGTGCCCCTCCACACACCATGCATTATACAACATATGTTCTGTTCTGTCCCCAGAAAATAAAATTAATACTACATTTATTCTTTGTAAGAGTGGTATGCTCATGTTGGAAATTTAGGTCAATAAAAGAGAGAGGAAAAAACATTCAGATTCCTACTACTCATAGATACTCTTTTTAAATAACATTATTGTTCCTGATTATGATCTGAAGTTAAAGTTTATTAAAGTAGAAAATTAGGAAAATAAAAACATAAAAAGGAAAATAAAAATTCCACTGCCCAGAGATAATTACAAAGATTTCCTTCCACTCTCTAGCACACACATACACATTTGAGATCTAATTATATAAGCTCCTTTCATTACCAGTTCAGAATGCAGTTTTTAATCATTTAATTTTAAGCTGTGAGAATTTCCCGTGTCGTTTTGCTCTACAGGAAAACAATGACCGTGTGGTTGCACAAGAGCGCTCTCCTTCCTGTGGTTGTGCCATCGCGGAACCAGCCCCCCTTACTGGGCATTTGAGGTGTTTCTGGCTTTTCGCCGTCGAGACCACTCCCCGAGGGTATCTGCCCACTCATCTGTGCCCACATTTCTGCACACGGCTTCGGGACAGATTTTTCAGACAATCTGAGTCTGCAGAGAATGCAACTATTTTAAAGTTAAAATTAATTAAATGTGAATCTTCTGCTGATTTTATGTTGATGCACTTAGAGCTAATTGGCATTCCCAGGGTGGGTGGAGATAAGCAACAGGGTTTAGGAGTCCCTCTCTCAAGTTCAATACTGTTTTGTACCGTCCACTTTCCTCAGTCTGAAAGTCTACCTGAGGAAAGTAGAAGGGAAATTTCAGCTCTATTGGAAACATCTGAGCATATTTTGCAGCTCCCAGCACAAACTTTGGTGGAATAAAACCACAATGCGAAACAAAACAAAACAAAACAAACCCCCTCTCCAAAAAACTCCACGATTGCTCTCCATCAATGCCTAACTTGAAAACAAGACGGCACTAGCTCGCCAAAAGATATCTGGGGACGTTAAACTCCATTCCCAGACAGACACAACTTGCTCGATTGCAAAACATCTGCCTGGAGTTTCCTCACCGGGCTCGGTCTGCCTGGACTCCACTCCTGCTGACTGGAGCGGCAAACTCGGCCCCAAACCCGAAGAGCCCGTGGCAGCTGTCCCGGGATTCAGCCAGTTGCAATTTGGAATGGGTTGAATGGCTGATTTTTATCTTGAGTGAATAATGCCAGGTTTCCCGGGATGAAAGGAAATCACAGGGGTGAGACAGCTGGCTGTGGAGCGTTAGACACTCGGCGTGGTCATGCCCCAGCTCGTGGCTCTGGGCTCCAGGTTCTCAGGGCACAACCCTGCCCTCCGTGTCTAAGACCTAAAGCTCAGAGGACCTGGGCATTTTGGAAAACGCCTTAAACACCAGACACTATTACCAAGCCATCCTTACCCTCATTGCCCTCATTGAGACAGTAAGTTAGCATGTGCTTCAAACCCCAGGTCCTGCTGTGTGACCTTCGGCAAGTCACTTAACCTCTCTGAGCACCAGTTTCCTCCCCTACAAATTAGGATAATACTATTACCAACCTTAGAGGGTTCATGTGAGAATGAAGTAAGTTAATGGAGATCATTATGATTTTTGTCAGAAGAATGTGAACACCACATGACAGGGCCTTTGTCTTGTTTGCTGGATGTCCCTGTTGCCTAGAACAGCCTGGCACCAGTGAGCACAACACCAGTGTGTGCTGAACAGGAGTGTCGCTGACCCCGGCCCACAGCCTCGCAGAGCGCCTGGCACATCCCGAGCGTTCGACTCACATTGTTTGAATCCAGGAATGGGTGCTGCTTCCCCTTGGGTACGGAGGTTTGGATCCCTGTTAGAGACCAAGCAAAGACGGGCTGACTTCTGTTACATGGGAAAAGAAAGCCTGAATGTACACATTGAAACCACCTATAGCAAAGGACCTCGTTTCCATCTCGTGAGTCCTTAGCATATGCCGAGCCCTGTGCTTGACGCCAAGAATCTGGGGCAGTTCTTCCCACTTGCTGGCTGCAGGGCAGGTGCAGAAGCCGGAAGATTCAGATGGTGGCCCGGGCCCCCACCCCCAGCACAGCGGTGTGTTTGCTGCGGGAGGCCGATGAAGACGCTCAGACAGTACAGAGTCTCCTGGCTGAACGTGGAGCCCTGCGCAGAGCAGTTTGTGCCAGCTGTGCAGGGGCTGTGGGGCAGCCATTTGTGTCACCCAGCTTGGACTGTTCTCCAGGGATCCCTAGGGCAGGTTACAGGGAGGGGATGGCCGAGACCAGAGCCCCACGGACTTGGGCCTCTGACCACCCTAAGCCCTGAGCACTGTGGGAGTCGCCTCAGCACGCCTGTGGTGCATTGGCAGCTCACTTGAGCATCTAGAGCTGTGGTTCTCGAAGCAGGGTCCCTGGGCCAACAGCATAAGCCTCACCTGGGAGCTCGTTAGAAATGCAGATCCTTGGGCCTCCCCAGAACGCTGTTTTAACAAGCCCGCCAGGTGGTTTAGGTGCAGGCTCAAGTTCAAGAAGCCCTGATATGGACTCGCTACCCAGTGTCTCACACCTTCCTCTCTGCTGCTCTCTCGATCTGTTGTTGCTCCTCCTCTGCTGGTGAAAAGGAAGACCCCGTGGAACAAGGTGTTGCTTCACCCAGGGAGCTTGTTGGAAATGCGGAATCTCAGGTCCCTCCAGACCTGTAGGGGCAATTCAAATGCACATTCAGGTTTGAACATGAAGGAGCATCTCCTTAAAATGCTGGTTCCGTAGGTCTGAGACGGGGCCGGGGCCGGGGCCCCCCGGTGAGGCCAATGCCAGCAGTCCAATGCCAGCAGTCCTCGTCCACACTTTGAGCAGCCGGGCCCTGAAGGTTCCGTGGGGGCTTGTCTTTCTCTAGGTACAAACTCTCAGAGCGGGGTGGTGAGCAGAAGAGGAGGGGAGGCCCTCAGCAGGGTTTCTCCCTGCCTGATCCTCCAGCTGGACTCCTGAGCACTTCAGGGAAGGGAAACGGAGTGACTCGGAATCCCTGTTCTTCTGTGAGGAGCTGTGTGACCTTGGGCGCTGACTTCACCTCTCTGATCTTCAGGATCCTCAGCTGTGAAATGAGTCTCCTGAGAGTGACTCCTGGTGCTGCTGGGAGGATCCACGGAGGGGTGAAAGCAACGAGCCAGCGGGCACAGGGCACCTTCCCTCCTCGCTTCTCCTCGTGGACTGGTGATGCTGGCGGATGGCAGAAAGACATGGCACAGAGACGCCTCCAAAGCGGGTAACTGGGGGGGCCCAGGACAAAGCCTCGTGCTAGCGCCTGTGCACAGACCCTGCATGGAGAAGAGGGAGGCGCTCCACCGGGACCCGCCCATCCTGCAGGTCGCTGGGCATTGCCCCGCAGGGCACGGCTGCTGCGTGGAGCCCCCACGGAGCTTCACTCTCCTTGGTCCTGGACGTGGGGGTGAGGGGTGAGCCCCTGCCTAGAGCGGGGCGGGGCGGGGGGGTGTCTTTGGAACAGGCGTGGTCGCTGAGATGAAGGACAGTCCCGTCCCCATTTAAACCCAGCTGAGCGGCCCGGCCAGCAAGGAAGCCCTGGCTTTCTCTCCCACAAAAGGGAAGGGGGTCCCTGAGGCCTCCCCTGGAATGATTCCTGGTCCCCACAGTCGGAAAGTGCAGTTGTGACTGGCTCTCGGCAGCACCTTTTGCTTCTGGCGCCTCTCACTTGCTCAGCAGGGCCCTGCCCTAGTGACCCCTGTACCCCCGGGCGGCCAGCAAGCCCCCGGGGGCAAAACCTCCCCCTTGAGCGGCCCTCCTCATCGCCTCCCTCTGCCCGCTAAGAGGAGACCAAGGACATCGGCGTTTCTTCCTCCAGCAAAGTGTGAGCACCTGCCAGGTGCTGCCCTGTTCTGGGCTGGGCATTGGCGACACAGCTGTGAGGAAAACAGACCAAGACTCCTGCTCTCGTGGATGTTACGTCTTCGTGCAGTGAGAGAAACAACGTTCTACTTACTTCATCCGTCAATAAAAATGCAGCACATCCGAAGGGGGTTTTGTTAGAGACAAAGCAACAAAGCGAGTAAAGGGTGGGGTGGGGGGATTTTAAACAAGGTGGTCCAGGCAGGCCTCACTGAGCGGGGGACGCCAGCCAGCAGGTGAGAGCTGAGCCAGGCAGGGCACGGCCAGTGCGAGGGGCGCATGTCGGTCAGGAAACAGCCGGAAGGCCGGTGTGGCCACAGCGGGACTGGGGGTGGGGGCAGAGTCTGGCCTCATCCGTGGTTCTCAACTGGGGGCAGGAATTTTGCCCCCGAGGGGACATTTGGCAACATCTGGAGATGCTTTTTGTTTGTCACAACTAGGGTGGGGCCACTGGCATGGGTGGGTGGAGACCAGCGACCTGCTGAACACCCTGCGTTGCCCGGGTCGGCCCCCACCTCCGAGGGCGGCCCAGCCCGTGTCAAAAGTGCAGGAGTTGAGAAACTTCACTCTAGGGCTTTCTAAGTCACTGCAGTGACCTAGCTGTCACCCTGAGCAAGAGGCATCACCACAGGGGCTGAGTGTCCTGGTCTGACTTAGGCTCCCGCAGCACCCCCTGGCTGCGGAGCTGAGGACAGGCGGTGCAGGGGCAGAGGGTGGGGAGCAGGAAGACCAGGGAGGCCCGAGGAGGCCCCAGGTGGAGGATGGTGGCCTGAGAGAGGCCACCATGGATCAGAGTCCCCGCCTGTGATGTCCTTGTCACCCAGTAATTCCTAACCTGGGGAATCAGCCTAAAGAAACAGCCCCCTGCACATGCGGGGGCTCGGCGGGGGTCAGATGAAAACCCCGATGGAGAGAAAAAACCGGCAGCGACATCCACGCCCAGCAGTGGGGCCGGACAGGTACAGCTGCGCCTGGGAGGCCAGTGAAAAGGCAGCTGGTTCTCTCCTGCGTCCCCGTCCCTGGAGAGGGGCTCCTCACTGTGCGTCACCTGAACAATCAGAGCACACCCAGCACCTCCGTGGGCCCCCACGGCCCCCAAACCTCTGTGGCAGACACGACACAGGAGCTCCGGGTGCACCTGCAGCTGGAAGGACGCACAGAAAAGGAAGACAGACTTGGTTGATGGATTTTCTTCTTCGTTGTGACATTTATTCAAGTTGTTAGACTATCCAGGCCACGTGCACTCAGAAGCCCACCAAGCCCACGGGAGGCCCCAGGGAGGCGGGAAGTGCCGGGGTAGGGGTAGGGGGTCCCCAGAGGGGGCAGGGCAGCCTCTGGGGAACTGAGTGGCTGGGCTGAGCCTGACCCCAGTAGGGTAGGGGTCTGGGTGGGGGCTTGGCACACAGCGTCGCCCATCTAAAGACCTGGTCCTGGAGCTTTCGGGGTCTCTCCTCTGCCCGTCTTCTCACCCACCCCCCACCCCATCCCACCCACCCCCTTTCCAAACCCTAGTGGTGTCATTAATGTCAGCATTTTGTTGTGGGGCTCACACAGAACAAGTGGGTACAAGGGCTTCCGGTCTGGCCTGCCTCCGAACGGGTGGGAGGCGTTTCCAATAAACTTCGGCGTTTTTAATGAGTTCTTTACAACTGCTAAATGATTAAGCCAGAGATTGACAAGAGTAGCTGGTAGCCCCGAATCTTGGCAGCAAATAAGAGGAACAGGGTCCCGCCCTGTCGTCCCCTCCGGCGCTCCTGTGAGTTACGGCAGCAAAGCACAGAAAGCGCTGTTGGAGCGCGGCAGCGTGTGCGGTTTATTAATAAACTAATAAGCACCTATATACTTCAGAGTTACCTGGAGACCTTATTTTATTTTCCCTGGTTTTGATGGGGGTCTGCACTGAGGCCAGCCCCTGTCCAACAGCTAGGGCGGCATCCCAGACTGTGCTGCTGTGTGCGCCAGGCCCGCCCAGAAGGGTGGCCAGGATGATGGCAGGTAAAATACAGGACGCTCGGGCAACGCGAACTGCGGTTACGCAATGAGTCACTTTTTTAGTACAAGCAAGTCCTCAATACAGGACACGCTCACAGTAAGAAATGATTCGTTGTTTATCTGAACACCAAATTTAATTGGGTGTCCTGAATATGTTTTGGCAATCCTATTCCCAGCATAAGTAAGTCCTAGTTGAAAAAAAATTTTACCTAGGGGAAAATCCAAAAATTAGCCACTGTTTCCTCATGGCGACTTCCCGGGAGAGAACCTTTTGCAGGAGCCGACACTATGAGCTGCGGCAGGCAGCATCCCACGGTGCACGAGAGAGGGGGCTTGGAGCCTGGGTTCAAACCCAACTCGGCCGCGTGCTCAGCTGGTTCATCTTAGGTACCTTTCTAACCTCCGTGACCCAGTTTCTCCCTGTCCAAACGGGCATGGTGACAGGCCCTGCCGTGGCTCCCCTTATCCGAGGTTTTGCTTTCCAAGGTTTCTGTCCAAAAATATTACATGGAAAATTCCACAAATAAACAATTCATAAGTTTTACAACTTGACAAGAAAAAATAACCCCATTAAAAAGTGGGCATATGATACGAACAGATATTTTTTAAAGGAAGACACACAAATGGCCAAAAAACATGAAAAAATGCTCATCACTCATCTTCAGAGAAATGGGAGCTAAAACCACAGTAAGACAGAACGGCCATTATTAAAAAGTCAAAAAACAATAGGTGTTGGCGCAGATACAGAGAAAAGGGAACACTGTTGGTGGAATGTGAATTAGTAAAACTTCTGTGGAGAACAGTATGGAGATTTCTCAAAAAACTAAACATAGATCTATTAATTCCATTCAATCCAGCAATCCCACTACCTGAAGGAACAGAAATCATTCTATCAAAAAAACACCTGCACGCGTATGTTTATCACAGCACTATTCACAACAGCAAAGGTATGGAATCTACCTAAGTGCCCATCGACTGATGAGTGGATAAAGAAAATATGGCGTATATACTCCATGGAGTAATACCCGCCCACACAAAAGAATGAAATAACGTCCTTTGCAGCAACTTGCGTGGAACTGGAGGCCGTATGCTAAGTGAAGGTCTCAGAAATGGAAAATCAAATGCCACATGTTCTCACTTATAAGTGGGAGCTGAACAGTCGGTACACATGCCATGCAGAGTGGACAGTCGACACTGGAGACCCTCAAAGGTGGGAGGGTGGGAGGCGAGTGAGGGCTGAAAAGTTACCTGTTGGGTACAATATACATTACTTGGGTGATGGGTACATTAAAAGCCCAGATTTCACCTCTACAAAATATATCCATGTAATAAAACCTCACTTGCACCCCTAAATCTACAAAATTTTTTAAAGTAAAATTAAAAAGATTTTTTGCCTTTTAAAAGTCAAGAAAATTCATAAGTTTTAAATTGTGTGCTGTTCTGAGTATCAAGATGAAATCTCGAGCCAACTCACTCTGCCCAGAGAGGAAAAAGAATCAACCCTTTGTCCAGAGTCTCCACGCTGTCTACACTAGCCCCACCTTACTGTTTAGGAAAAAACATAGTATATATAGGGTTCGGTGTTATCCACGATTTCAGGCATCCCCTAAAGGGAAGGGGGGACTACGGTATTTCCTAACATTGTTTTGAAAATGTCATGTTATACTTCTTGTGAAGCATTTAGTACACGGTCTGGCACTTTGGAAGCCCCTGAACACACATTAACTAGTATTATCTTGTCTTTTAAACTTCATTCCTATGGACTCTATATCCCAGTCTTCTGATGATTTTTCCATTGAAGGTACAGGATCAGAATGCCTGTGTTGGAAGAAAACACGGCCCCAAGCCAGTGGCAGGACCCTGAACGGTTGGGATCTTTGGCTTTCAAAGGCAGGGAGGTTGACTCTGTCTACGGGGTCCAGGAAGGACAAAGCCATCACACACTTTGAGCAGTTCCCCAACGGCAACACAGGACCAAATGATCTGAGAAAAATTTATCTAGGTCCCCAAATGAAAAATTCAATCGTAAGTAAACATTTGGTTTGCTCAAGCCCTTAGACAAACACTGAGTTCTGGGTACCTGTGAGGAAGACTGCAGAGCCTTAAGAAAAATATTCAGGGAAAAAACGATCACCAGAACCCTAACATTCCCATCATAAAAGTTCTAGAACCCTAAGAAAACCATCCAGAACTTTTAAGAAAAAGTATATTTCAATTCCAGCCTCCCATCCCCCCTTTTTTAACCTCTTCATGGATTATCGATGAAATGATCATGTTAAGATGTAGCTGGGGACAGTAGGGCCCTAGACTGGCTAGTTCGTGGGCACACATTTCTATACTAACTTTTGGATGGCCAAGCTCGGCCACAGAGTCGGAAGCTGTATGAACAGCTGAAGCACTATTGCAATGCTACTTCCAGGAAGAAAGGCAATGAAGACAGAAAGGTGTGTTGTTAGAATTACACTGGGCTGCTTATAACAGAGAACCCAAATAAGTGACTTAAACAGGTGGATCTACTTCCTCCTTACTCAAAAGATGCGCAGAGAAGACAAACCAGGGCTGCTTGCTCCTCTCTAGATGGGCCACGTATACAATGATGGTCCCATTAAGATTATAATGGAGCTGAAAATTTCCTGTTGCCTGGGGATGACATAGCTGTTGTAACTGCAGAGTGCAGCAGTTTACCTTTTCCACGTTGAGATGTGCTTAGATACAGTCACTGAGAATCCAGGCTCTTTCCATTTTTCTGCTTTTCATTCTTAGTACGAGACTTCCAGCCTCTGGTCCTGTAATCCAAGGTGACTGCTGGAGCTCCGGCCATCGTGACTTATTCTACGCAGGAGAAAGAAGCAAGGGGGTTTGTACTGAGAAAAAGGGCATGTTTCTCAGCTGAGCCAACCCGTCTTTAAGAACCCTACCAGGCAGCCCCATGCAATGACTTCCCCTGACATCTCCTGGGCCATCTCCACCTGCAAGGAGTCTAGAAATAAGGCCATTTAACTGGAAGGAGAGAAGAAAGGAAGGAAGAAAGAAAGAGAGGGCGAGATATTGGATAGGTACCTAGAAGTCCCAGTCACACATGAAACAAAGTGTAGCTACTTTGCATCCTAGGAGCAGATTAGAAAACTGTCTGCTCAATGGCAGTATAGGGCAGGGGTCTCAAACCCCAAAGCCCGCAGGGGCCAGGTGTACACTAGGGAGTGGTGGGGACTGCAGCAACCTGGAGAATACAGGAGGCATCTGCTACTCAGCTCTGGCTGGTTGTTGGAACCAGGCCTGTTGGTTCCGGGGTTTTTTTTTCTTTTTTTTTAAGGGCATCAAGAAATCTAGATTGTGGTGTTTGATCTCTCAATTTTTAAATGCTGAGTTTACAACTATTTAAAAAAAATGTTTTTAAACAATGTGGTTGGCAAATAAGATCAGCACAATTTGCCCCAGGGTGGGGGGCAGTGTGAGGCTAACAAGTTTTATCCTCTGATTATAGACAGGAGAATAAAATAACCCCACTTCATGGAATTATCTGATGAAATTGTGTCACTTTTTGAAGGGGAAGAGGAATGACTGACTATAAACAGTCAAATGCACCAAGGCTGGAAGACGTTTGAGACTTTGGGTGCCTGCACGGGCGGCCGAGTAGGGGACCCTTACCTGGGGAATGGGGCGCCCGAGCCGCAGGGCCCTGAGTGAGCCTGGGCCCCCACTGAGCCCTGCTTTGCAGTAAGCACCAGAGTCTCCCGACCTCCCGGAGGGGCTGGGGCCAGGCCACGTGGGGATGGGGTGAGGCTGGGGGTTACACCACTGCCAGTCATTTCAGGCGAGCCTCAGGGAAGGGCGAAACCCGTCAAGTCCCGGCCTGCGCTCCGCAGCAGAGCCTTCGCCCAGACTGCGGTGTACTCCTCTGGGGATGAGCCAGGCCTCAAACCTGGGGCCTGGGATCTCGGGGCCGAGTTACACACAGAAGTTGGAGGTCAGAGAGACCGACCTCAAAGAGAAAGTTCCAGGGAAGGGGTCCTGGGCCTCACTCTGCCTCTCTGGCAGTTCACAGCTGAGGCCAAAATGTCAGGCGCCACACCAGCGTCTCGTTTGCCATTTCGTCACCTGCTAGATGTCAGCTGCAAACACAACCCATTCTGCTGTGAGCACAAAGAGCGCTGGGGATAAACGCACTGCCTACTGGGTGCCTCCTGCTTCCGGCCAGCTCCAGGCAGCCCCACGAACAAGGCTGGGCGAATAAGCCCCCGAGAGGGCCACTGTCCGCCCCACGCCTGCTTTCTGGGGAGTACATTCCAGCCGGCGAGTTAACCTGCTGATTTTGTCATTGACAGAGCTCCCAAGAAGGGAGTGCAGGCTGCTCTCCACCCACAGCGACCAACCGTCCTGGGTTTGCCTGGGACTGAGGGGCTTCCTGGGATGCGAGACTTTCTGCTCTAAGCCGGGAACACTTGGTCCCTCTGTCCGCACGATCGCTTTCCACAGAGAGCCGCTTTCCCAAGCATGGCACAAGGACCCTGCACCTGCCTGCAGAGGGGTGGGAGGGTGCTGGTGTCTTCTCGGGGAAGGCTGGAAACCACCCTTCCCAGGAAGGGCTTAGGGTCATTCCAACCTACAGAAAACCACAGGCAGCCAAGGGGCAAGAGTCTCGCATCCAACTGAAAACAAACAGAGTCAGTCACATCATGGGAGAATCTCATTTCAGAGGTTTTTAAAAAAGTGACCTTTGTTCAAGACCCAGAGAGGGAAAGCCTGCTCCCACGTGGGCTGAATTGGCCTCTTGTTCTTGAACAAGGTGCAGGGAAGTATGTACAGCGTGATCCCATGGTCCTTTTAAAACAAAACAAAACTGGAGATGGATAATCATGTGCTTGCAAATGCATAGACCAGTGCAGGGCCACACACAGCTGTGACAGCAGGTCTCCGGGAATGGGACGGCGGGGGGTGGGGGTGGGGAGGAACTCTGATAAGGCGGACCTTTATTTTAGACTGTCCTGTGTAGCTTGAGTTTGTCCACCAATTTTTTTTTTTTTTTTTTTTTTTTTGTTGAGACAGAGTCTCACTTTGTTGCCCAGGCTAGAGTGAGTGCCGTGGCGTCAGCTTAGCTCACAGCAACCTCAGACTCCTCGGCTTAAGCGATCCTACTGCCTCAGCCTCCCGAGTAGCTGGGACTACAGGCATGCGCCACTATGCCCGGCTAATTTTTTCTATATAGATTTTTAGTTGTCCATATAATGTCTTTCTATTTTTAGTAGAGACGGGGTCTTGCTCAGGCTGGTCTCGAACTCCTGACCTTGAGCAATCCACCCGCCTCGGCCTCCCAGAGTGCTAGGATTACAGGCGTGAGCCACCGCGCCCGGCCTGTCCACCAATTTTTGAGGCCTGCAAGGCTTTAAAACAGAACTCAAATTTCTTAAAACTTAAAATGCTTCCTACTGAATGCCCAGCAGTCCTTCTCGAGAATGGAGGTGGAGCAGCCAAGATATATTGTTCAACAAAGAAAGCAAGTTGCAGCACAAAATGTGTACTGTAGTTGCAGTTAAAAAATAGATCTACAGATTGCATTTATTTGTACAAGTGTCAAAAAAGGTCTAGGAAGGTTCATACCAAGATTTGAACTAAAGTTTATACGTGGGAGAGGAAAATGAAGGTATAAACTTGTACTTTTAAATCCACCCTCTTCTGTTTGGGTTAACTTTCTTCCTCCAAAGAATATGTAATTCTTTGTTTTGTTTTGTTTTTTAAAGAGCATATACTGAATTTCTAACTCCTTTTAATCAAAACCTAATGTGTGAAAACTCAGTGTTCACAGATCTAGAAGAACAACAGGTTTCCTTCTAATCAGCCATCTCTCTCATGCAAAATGGGACATAGCTTATACACCTTTTCTAGAACAAATCCCCGTGTAACTAATGAAGCCTATAATTACAGACCAATCTTTAAAAATGTAATTTGTAGTTTCCCAACAATACTCATTTTGAATCTGACTTCTGATGTGGGCTAAATTATATTGGAACCAATTTTTACTACTTGGAGACTCAGGATAAACTAGGCTTCGTTTATGATTGATTTAAATACATTGCCACTTCCATATTTATTACTTACTAGGAACTGCTGTTTATGGAGGCCTGCTATACACCTGGCCCTGGCAATGGAGCAGAGTTAATTTTATTTAAAGCTCATGGCATCCTCCTGGGGGCACCTACTGCTCTTATTCTTTTTCTGCAGAGAAGTGAACAAAGACCTTTGGAGGGACAGTGATGTGCCCAAAAAGCACAAGGCAAGGGCAGGAGCTCTCAAGGTCACAGTGCCCAGAGAGACACATGTACTCTATTCTGGTTTTTCTTAATTACTTATTCATTGTTCATTTTTTTTTTTTTTTTCTTGAGACAGAGTCTTGCTTTGTTGCCTGGGCTAGAGTGAGTGCCATGGCGTCAGCCTAGCTCACAGCAACCTCCAACTCCTGGGCTTAAGCGATCCTCCTGCCTCAGCCTCCCAAGTAGCTGGGACTATAGGCATGCGCCACCATGCCCAGCTGATTTTTTCTATATATATTTTTAGTCGGCCAGATGATTTCTTTCTATTTTTAGTAGAGACGGGGTCTTGCTCTTGCTCAGACTGGTCTCGAACTCCTGACCTCGAGCAATTCACCTGCCTCGGCCTCCCAGAGTGCTAGGATTACAGGCATGAGCCACCACGCCCGGCCTCAGGATCCACTTCTAACTCTAGTTCTCTTGCTATTTCTACCACAAATGCAGTCACTTCCTCCACTGAAGTCTTGAACCCCTCAAAGTCATCCCTGAGAGCTGGAATCAGCTTCTTCCAAACTCCTGTTAATGTTCTTAATGGCATCCAGAATGGTGAATCCTTTCCAGAAGGTTTTCAATTTACTTTGCGCTGATCCATCAGAGGAATCACTATCTATGGCAGCTGTAGCCTTATGAAATGCATTTCTTCAATAATAAAACTTGAAAGTTTAAATTCTTCCTTGATGCATGGGCTGCAGAATGGATGTAGCGTTAGCAAGCATGAAAACAACATTCATCTCCTTATACAGCCACACTGACCAGGTGCAGTCAATGAGCAATAATCTTTTGAAAGAAATCATTTTTTTTTTTAGCAGATCTCAACAATGGGCTTAAAATATTCAGTAAACCATGCTGTAAACAGATGTGCTGTCAAATAGGCTTTGCAATTCCATTTATAGAGCACAAGCAGAATAAATTTAGCATACTTCTTAAGGGCCCTGGAGTTTTCAGTAAATGAACATTGGCTTCAACTTAAAATCATCAATTGCGTTAGCCCCTAACAAGAGAATCAGCCTGTTCTTTGGAGCTTTGAAGCCAGGCATTGACTTCTCTTCTAGCTATGAAAGTCCTAGATAGCAGCTTTTTCCAATAAAAGGCTGTTTTACCTCCATTGCAAATCTGTTGTTAGTGTAGCCACCTTTATCAATTATCTTAATTAGATCTTCTGGATAACTTGCTGCAGCTTCTCCATCAGAACCTGCTGCTTCCTCTTGCACTTTTATGTTATGGAGATGGCTTTTTCCCTTAAGCCTCATGAGCTAGCCTCTGCTGGCTTCAAACCTTTCTTCTGCAGTTTCCTCACCTCTCGCAGCCTTCATAGAACTGAAGAGAGTCAGGGCCTTGCTCTGGATTAGGCTTTGGCTTAAGGGAATGCTGTGGCTGGTTTGATCTTCTACCCAGACCACTCAGACTTTCTCCATATCAGCAATAAGGCGGTTTCACTTTCCTATCATTCATGTGTTCGCTGAACAAGCACTTTTAATTTCCTTCCAGAACTTTTCCTTTGGATTCACAACTTGGCTATTCTTTTGGCCTAACTCAGCTTTGGACATGCCTTCCTCACAAGCTTAATCATTTCTAGCTTTTGATTTAAAATGAGAGACATGTGATTCTTCCCTTCATTTGAACACTTGGAGTCCATTGTAGGTTATTAATTGGCCTAATTTCAATATTGTTGTTCACCATCAAATTGGTACTAATTGCTCAACACTTATGTGCACATATAGTAGTAACATTCATCAGGTGTCGGGCAGGTGGGAGGGGGAGGAGGGCATGGGTATATTCACACCTAATGTGTGCGGTGCTCACCGTCTGGGGGATGGACATGCTTGAAGCCCTGACTCCGGTGGGGCAAAGGCAATATATGTAACCTAAATGTTTGTATCCCTGTAATATTCTGAAATAAAAAAATTAAAAATTTTACTTTATTAAAATCACAACTTATTATGATAAATAATAAATTTATGATTAAATTTATTTAAGAATTTTTAATTCATTGAATAATCATAAAAAATATTGTTGTGTCTCAGGGAAGAGGGAGGGCTGAGGGGTCAGTAGCGTTGTCAGAACCCACATTTCTCGGTTAACTTGCCATTTTATACAGGTGCGGTTCATGGAGCCCCAAGACAACAACAATAGTAACATCAAAGATCACTGATCGCAGGTCGCCATAACAGATATAATAACAATGAAAAATGTAAAGTATTGTGAGAATTACCAAGACATGACACAGAAGCACGAAGCCAGCACGTGCTGTTGGAAAATGGTGCCGACAGACTTGCTCAAGGCTGCGTCGCCACGAACCTTCAATTTGTAAAAAATGCAATATCTGCAAAGCGCAATAAAGCAACATGCAATAAAATGAGCTGTGCCTGCATGCAGGTAATGCTGGGAGACACAAGCTCGCTTTAAGAAGATTTAAAATGATCTCAGGAAAGAGGCAGTGGGGAAGAGGGCAGGGGCAGGTGAGCAGGGTTGTGAGGGCCCGGGCTTTGCCTCCATCACCACGGACGGAGAAGGACTTGGTTTATTCTGACACAAGGGTAAGATATATGACAGCATTGCGTGCTCACGTCCCAGCTGTAAGGCAGGAGTTCCTGCTGCCCGGGCAAATGGGCCCTTTCCCCAGGTGAAGGACGATCACTGCGAGCACTTCCGCCCCACTGGGCACAGTCTGTGCCGGGCCGGGTGCTGAGGCCCACCTGTCTTTTGCAAGCAGTGTGCAAGGTCCCTTGTTCTGGGTTCTGAGCTAAGGGGTTGGTGCAGCGGAGCTTTCTGTATACCTGAGGGAAGGAGTCCCTGCCTGTAAACACCTTCCAAAAGGGGCATCTAAATCAATCCTCCCTACCTAAGTATTTCCTTATTTTGGACTTTCACCCTGGAGACAGTTTTCTTATTACATTGCTTGTAATCTCTCAAAAGGATTACTCATTCCAACCAGAGGGAGGAACCACTCCCAAAATACCTTTTGAGTCATTTGGAGTTTCTACTGCCTTGCATAAACTTCGAATTATTCTTTTTGTTGAAAAGATTATTATTAGGAAACACGTTCGCAAGCAGTCTGTACATGTCATCATATTTCAGCCGGGGACAGGGCCATGTGAGCATTTGGAGGAGGCGGCTCTGGGAGAAGGTGGCAGCTCAGCCTACTCCCTAAACGCTCTTGCTGCAAGGAACAGCTGCAACCCAGAGCCCGTTTGGCCCAGACACCTGGCTGCCAAGTTCCCAGGGGTGGGTCTGCTCAGGATGCAGGCAAGGCAGGAAAACAAGGGCAAGCTCTGCAGAGGTCGGGGATAGCTGCTCAAGGGCCCAGAAAGGTGAGGCGAGGCCCTAGCCAGCCTTCACCTTCCTGCCGGAGCCGAGCCTGGAACATGCCCTGTGGGTGCTTTGCTGAAAAGGGTTCTTCTCTAAGAATGAAATGAAGACGGTTGCCCGGGGACCACCCCCTCCAAAAAAGCACTCACTCTCTTTCCCCCAAAATGAAGCACCACTTTTTTCTCTTCTTTTCCTTTTCTTTTTGGTAGAGATGGGGATCTCACTCTTGCTCAGGTTGGTCTCGAACTTGTGAGCTCAGGTGATCCTCCCGCCTCGGCCTCCTAGAGTGCTAGGATTATAGGCGTGAGCCACTGCACCTGGCCAGAAGCACCATTTTTTTGATGGTAATTCTATTTGGCAGGGGTTCTCAACCCATTAGAATTAGAATTGGGGAGCAGAAACGGGGAATGGGATTCAAAAGTCTGATGCCTGCCCGGGTTACATCCGCCAACCAACTCAATCAGAATTTCTGGGAGAGGAGCTCAGGGCATTTAAAAAAAAAAAAAAAAAGCTCTGCAAGAGAGTCTAACCTGCAGCCAGGGCTGAGAACACCCATTTAAACCAAGGAGGCTGGAGCCCAGGAAGGCAATTCAAATGCAAAGTGCAAAAAGGGATAAAGAGTCTCTGGATGAATGTCTCCGAATTCTGTTCAACTGCTCAGTGATGAAGGGCATCCTCATAGGGAGCAACGGAAGAGCCAGCTCCCCGCGCTGCGGGGCCCAGCCAAGGCATTTGGCATTCCTGCAGCCCCCTCTGCTGGCCGCGATGTTCGCAGGCTCCCTTCAGAAAGGGACGCAGGAGGGAGCCACCCTTTGGATTCTTCAAAGGAGCCTTCTCAGATGCGGGAGGGCAGAGTAGGGAAATCGAGCGAGCGCCCAACATGCGGGGGACAGGGGTGACATGTAGCATCACCACCGTTTCCGGAAGGAGGAGACATTTTCCCAGAGGAAATAGGAAAGGAAAGCAACTGCAGAATAGATAAGATTGAGCCCTTGAACATAAACTTAGCCTTTAGAAAAACCGTATTGTATTTTCTACATTTTTCGGTGCCAGTGAACTTTGCTTCATGCCCAGGAACCCCCTGCTGGGATTGAGTTCGGGAGCCGGGTGAAGGAAGAGCGTTTAGTTAAGAAATTATTCTTTGGCCATTGTCATAAAGTCATACTGTAGCCAGGGCTGGCTTCACGGGCGTGTGCCCAGGGCCTGGTGCTCAGAGGGCCCCTGCCCTGGGTTTAATGCTCTATGGTCACTGTCTTGAAATTCTGATAATTTTTGGACAAGGAATTTTACATTTTCATTTTGCCCTGGGTCCTGCCAATTCTGCAGTCAATCCTGATTGTAATTGGCAGATTACGTGAACTCATGTGTTTCAGTTATTTGATAAATATGTACTGAGCCTCTACTGGTGCCGGACACTGAGGGCGCAGCAGTGAATGGGACAGAGCGAGCGCCTGCTGGAGGGGCACACTGCGTGCGTTCACCACTGGGCAAATCTAGAAAGAAGATCACTGGGAAGATTAGGCGTCCACAAAGGATATCCATGGCAGACACAAAATGTGTAGAGTGTGGCAAGCGTCAGGGGAGCAGAGGCCTGGGAGGTTTCTCCAAGGAGGTGACGCTTCTACTGATCGGACATCAGTAAGACCCTTTCCCCCTGAGTCGTGACAACCCAAACTGTCTCTAGACATTGCCAAATGTCCCTGGGGGCCCAAACGGACCTGGTTGAAAACCACCAGCTGAGGGTGATGGTGGTGGACAGGCAGAAAGTGAATAGACTCAGGATATACCTTGGAAACAGGGCTGAGCGAGCCAGAACTGACGGGTTGAGTGGGGAGGGAGGTTAGGGGAAGATGACTGTGAATGACCCCAGTTCTTGGCCTGAACCATGGTGAACAGTAGCGTCTTCTACGCTGAGGTTTGTTTGGGGGGGCGGGAAGCTGTGCAGGTGTAGGGGAGAGAACATTACCAAGAATTATTTCAGCCAAATGGATTCACTTTCTTCCCAGCAGACAGGAACTTGCCACCACACAGCTGCAGGGATGACCCGACTCTAGCAGACACTATGGATCAGCTATTAGGGCTGCTAGAGAAAATACAGTATGCCCTGTTAAATTTGAATTTCATTTAAACAATGAATAATTTTTAGTGTAAGTACACACCAAATATTGCATGGGACATACTTACACAGAAAATTATTTGTTATTTGTCTGAATTCAAATTAAACTGGGCATCTAAAACATTTTTATTTATTTTTGCTATATCTGGAACCCTGTCACTTACCTAACTGCCTTTATCCTGTTGGTTCAGTTATCTGGAAGCCACAGGCTACAGGAAAGGCTTAGTCCTGATGGCGAAACCTGATTGGTCCAAGCCAGTCATGGTAACTCCATTTCTTGTCATTGGTTGGTTTAGGAAAGAGCATGTGACACAATTCTGACCAAGGAGAGTTGAGAGAAAAATCTGGAGATTGGGAAGCTTTGGGGAAAGTTTTTTCACTACTCTTAAATAGGCTCATGGAGAAGACACTGCTGTGTTTCCTTCTCTATTGGGATGAAGATATTATGTGTGGAGCTCTGGCAGCCACACTGCAATCATGAGGGAAGCCTAAGGAAGAAGACAGCGTGAGAGATTGGCAGGGCAGAAAGATGTGTTCTTAATGCCACCACTGAACCTCCGAATTTGCCAGCCTGGAACTGCTGCCGCCCTTTTGAGTTTCTTGTTGGCGAGGCAATAAATTCCTTATTCTTGGAGCCATTGGAGATGGTTCTTCTGTGACTTGCTGCCAAGCACATCTCAGCTGCCACATCAGCCAGCCACCATGCAGCAGGGGCTAAGAGACCAGGCTTTCCCAGGGGAGAGCACTGCAAAGCATCGTCGAGTGGGGTGCAGGCTACATAACTGAGAATGAGTGAGTCACTAGATTAGAGAGCCCTGGCATCTCGGCCTACACTCTGTCCACATAAAAGACAGATCTGTTTCCTCTCCCTGTTTCCTTCATGATGAGAGACAATTCCCTATGATCTCTTCCACTTCCACACATCTTGGGAGCAGAGGCACTGACAGCTCTTTTTTCAGACTATCTTTTCAAGAATGTTTGTGAGCAAACAACTTTGGAAGACAGAGAACTGTCTCCCTCCAGGGCATAGGGCGGTCAGGTTTGCTTGTCCATTACAGACGGTTGGGGTTCCCTAAGCTCGGGACTCCTCAGCTGTGATACAACCCCCCTGAGTGTGCAGCAGCCACGGGGCCACTCTCCTTTGTCCCCTTGGGCCTTGGGTTGCGAAGGGAACCGATGCAGACAGGGAGCTCATGCTACCTGCGGGGCTGTGAGTAGTAAAGTCCTTTGTCTCTGACCCTAGAGTCTCGTGTCTTGTGCCAGCATCTGTGAAACTGGGGCAGGCTCACCTGCCAGCTTGTAAATACGGAAAGATCTTAGACCCTTCACAGTTCTTGACCATGCCCTGCTGGTCCCACAGGGTGTCACAGGAGACTTGAGCTTCTGAATATAACTGGTGTCATTTTTACTGTTACCAACAGACTAGGCTGGCAGGAGCCTGATCTGCTGTTTAAAAGAAGGTTCTGGGGAAACGTGTCCTGAGAGGCCACATTTCTTGGTGAGTGACCAGATGCACGTTCATCTCCTGCATCTGCCACTTGGCAGCTCTGTGATCTTGGTCAAGTTACTCCACCCCACCGGGCCTCAGTTTCTTCATCTGTAGATTGGCTGGGAAGGACAGAAACCTTCCCAGGCAGATGAAGTAAGGAACGAGGAGACGTCCGTGAACTGGAGGAAATGCATCCGGTACGGCGTAGACCTGGAAAGTCCGGGATGCAGCAGGGAAGTGGCTCTGTCCTTCTGTTCTCTGGGGAGCTTCTGCCCTCCGTCCCTGCTGTCTGTCAGCTTCGTTCTTCTTTCTCTACCATCAGTCTCTCCCCGACTTATGCATTCAGTTCCACCAGGTCCCATCGTGTCCACCCTAATGGTGGCCTCAGCCCTGAATGTTCCAGCCCAGTTCTCTGCAGGTAACCCAGTCCTTCAGGTTGCAAACTCAGATTTCCAGGAAAAAGAAGCTGATTGGTTCGGGTTGGTCCTGATGTCATCCTTGGTTCAATCAGCTATAATGCGGGGACACAGGTTGGCTGTCCTTTCAGGGAGCTGTGGATAGTGCAGATGGTTTTCAGTAGGGGATGAGGGAATGTAGGTGGGGAGGGAGTTACTGTTATCTCTGGAATAAATGCATTTGTAGTTTATACATAGGTTGATAAAGGAGTAGGTAAAGTCCATAACACAGGGCCTGGCATGTGTTAGGTACTCAGAAGAGGGTAGTAATTTATTTCCGGCACAGTGTATTAGCTGCAAGTCTTTCCGTTAAATAACAGAAGCACAACTCAAACTGGCTTAAACAAAAATTATATTTATTGGTTTGTCTAACTGAAAAGTCTGGGAGTGGATTTCAGGCATAGCTGGATTCAGGTGTTTGAATAATGCTGTCAGAAAAAAAGTAGGGGAAAGGTCCCTTTCATCTCTCAGCTCTATGTTTCCCTTATAGCCAGACTCATCCCCTGGCAGCTTTCCACTGTGCCAGGCTTACCTCCCTGCAGTTTCTCAGCTGAACTTAAAGGAGAACGCCTCTTTCCCGATGTTTCTGCAAAGTCCACGATTGGCATTCTATTCTTGCCCTGGATTGGCATTCTTTGTCCTGCCTTCAAAGTGTCCAGTGGGACCCACTCAGCCCACGTGGATGGGGGAGGGGACAGAGGGCAGATGTTGTAACCAGAGAAGGGGCGATGAAGCTGGGCTACAGGCAGATACCTCGGGTGCCCGAGCCCTCTGTTGTCTGCTTGAATGAGGGGGGACATTGAAGGGCTGACAGTGGTGTAGCTGAGGTCAGCAGTCGGGCGTAGCATCAGTGACCCTGTCAGGGCGAGAGCGCTGAGCAGCTTTTGCAGGATTTGTAAGTTTTCCTCTGGAAGCTCATGCTGCCTGCAGCACCCAGGGCTGGAGAACAGATGATGTCAGCAGGAGACCCAGAGAAGATGTCCAGGAAAATTTCCACCTGGGGGATAGGCTGGCCAAAGAGAATTCTGAAAATGACTTTTCCCCCACCCAAGCCAATTTTTGATAGGTTTTTGTAGCCAACAGCTGGAAGCCCTGGTTGTCCCCTCATGCAGATGGCTCCGAGGGTTGGAAGCCATAGATTTCAAAATCTCAGGGAGAAGAGGGTGGGAGGTGCTGGAGCCTGTCCATGGACAGCCCACAGACTCGTGGCTGTCACAATCCCCCTGTGGCCCTGGCACCCCCCATCCCCCAGGACGGCACCTGTGCAGTGGGACGACCCTGGCAGGCTGCCTCGCTGCATCAGGGCTTTAGATTCCTTTAAAGTTTCAGTTAGAAAATCTTATCTGTCACTGAGAAGCCTGGGAGGGTGGCCCTACTTGGAACCGAGAAACTTCCTTACATGGCTTTCAAAGCCATGGCCATGAAACAGGGCCTCCGCAGACAGAGATGGAGCCCACGCTGGATGCTTGTGGTTTCCCTGGCAGCTTCGTCGCATCCCAGACCCCAGAATCCTGGTAATTATAGAAAAAAGTGGGGGAAAGCCTGTAGAAAGTTATCGGTGTGGACAAGAGAGAGAGAGGGCAGAGAAAGAAAACAGAGCGAGAGAGAGAGACACCAAGGCTGCGTGCAGCGAGCGAGGGAGGGAGGACTGTCCCCCAGAGGAGAATCAGGGCACTAGGTCAGAAGCGGGGCTGGGCCGGGCTGGCCAGTGAGCAAAGCCAGCACAATCCCACAGAGCAGATTCCGAGAACCAGCCTTTCAAGGGTCGAAGGG
The DNA here is from genome assembly GCF_041146395.1 of Eulemur rufifrons. NCBI lineage: Eukaryota > Metazoa > Chordata > Mammalia > Primates > Lemuridae > Eulemur > Eulemur rufifrons. The sequence continues at coordinate 47,100,430 of NC_091002.1, forward strand.
CACAGATGAAGGTCATTAAATTTGAAAAGCAGTTCACCAAACAATGTATACAGTATCATTTCATTTTTAAAAAAGAAACACCCACTATATACCAGTCTACTAACTGTGTTTATCCACAGATGGGTCAGATTAGAGAGTTTTAAAAAATTTTTTTCTATTGGTTTTCTTGCACTTGCTGATTTCCTGCAATATACGTATTCTAGCAGTTCCTGTGTCCTGGGGCCACTGAAGGAGTAAAAGACGGAAGTGAGCAGACACTCATCCATTGGAACCCTTTCTCCTCGTTCAGATCTGTCTGTACAGCACGGCAGACCAGTGGGCAGATAAAATGCAGCCAGCTGTCTTCTGATTTTGCCGGCTGGAAGAAGAGGGTGGGCCCACACGGCTCACTTATCCGGGAACACAGCTCCATCCCTGGGTCAGGAAACCTCAATTTCAGGTCGCTAATTGCAAATGCACCTTCCCGTGACAGTCTCCTAGGGCATTGCTTTCAGGGAAGAAATGCCATCACAGCTGCACAGCACACTGGTAGTACTCTGGCAGAAACTTCTGGAGGCCCCACCGGGGTTGCTGGAGTTCTAGTGATGGCGGCACCCTCTGTTTCCTGTTTACGATTGTTCTGATTAGAGATGAGGCCAAACCAATTGGTATAAATCACAACCAGACCTCCTCCAGCCGGTGGCTTGGGGCTCTGCTGAGTATAATGAAATCGTCAGTGGGACAGCAGAGTTAGCAGGAAGGACCGTGCAGGACACAGGGCCTCGGGGTCCAGCAAGGGCTCTAAACACGTGCATTTTGTTTTGAGGGCTTGCTCTTCTCCATCTACATATAGGGCACTGGATTCAGGGCTCCCCCACCAACACACACACCCCAGGCCCATCTTCGCTCTGTCACCCTGGAGTGCCAGACCTGTGCTCACTGCCCCACCCACTCCCTCTCACCTCCTCCTACAGCAGGGGAGGCTTCCTCACTGTCCCCCTGCACCCCCACCCCCCCACCCCTCTTGCATCCCCACCAGCCCATTCTCACCTGTCCCCAACACGGGGACACAATTGGCCAGTTTCCTGGAGGCCGAGGCCACATGCCTTAGGAGGCCAGGCCGTGCATGCGCAGTGGGCGCCAGGCTGGGGGGGGGGCGCAGGTCCGGGGACAGGGCTCCCCTCCCCGCCTCCTGCCCCACCCCCACCAGCTTCTCTCCTGGTCTCCTGACATTGACGGGCTGTCCCCAGGGAAGCCAACGACCCCAGTCCAAGGCCTCAGACCAGGGTCAAGAGGCAGAATATCTAGGCCAGGCCAGGGCTCCCTGTGGCTGGGCTTCGGGAAGTGCACCCCCAGATGCAATCAGTTCACAGAGGAAAACCACATTTTGTTTAGTCTTCTCCTGGCCCAGAACGCCTGGTATTTAATAAGCCCTGGAGCCAGCCCCGAGGGGGACTGGCTTTTATGGGCTCCAGGCGGCCAGGCCTTCCCCCAGGTGGGGGCTTGACCTGCCCGAGGCTGATGAAGACAGACTCAGCCTGCCAGTGTCATTCTCCTCCCCAGGAATGTGTGGGGTGGCTTCTCTAGTTTAAAGGACTCTCCCCCTGCTCCAGGGCTGACCCCAAATGGATGGGAACCTCTCGAGCTCGGTTAGCTGATGTCATGGTTCAGCTGAGTCACTCTGGGGTCTCGTCACCCGAGTGAGCGCTTTCTTGCTGGAGAAGCAGCAATCAAGAGCAGCTCTCTTTAAGATGGATGAGGGGATTCGGGGGGTGTCCCCAGTGCTCAAGGCACAGCAGGTCCCACCTGAGACCCTGGCTCACCCCTAACCCAGCTCCCGCCAGCCCTGGGCGGGGAGACGGACGGACCAGGAAGGTCAGGGCTTCATTTCATTTTCCCAAGTCAGGCCCGGGTTAGAGCAGCAATCAGCTGCAAAAGGTGACATTTTTCTTTGGGGTCTTCTGAACAGCAGGCTTTCAGGAGCTGCAGCAGTGAAGGAGGCAGGGAATTTCAGACGGTGCAGAGGGCATCCAACAGGCAGAGACGCTCCTGAGATGACGGAGCACGCAAAGCAAACGGACCACTGATGGGAGTCTGCTTAACTGCCTGTTTGAGCACAGAGAGGGCCCTAAATACACACACCCCAACAGCAACTATCGTTTTTATTAGCATACTACACTCTTACAAAAATGCTTCTAAAAATGCAAAGCAGGAAATACAACTCACCCAAAGTCCTGTCACTGAGACACAGCACTGTGCCGTGCTTGGATGCCTGCGTGACGGCATCTCTCCAACCCAAAGCTCGCAAGGAAGTACCCAGCGCCACCTGAACGAGGCCCAAGACCTCACCTGACCTCGAATGTCACAGCCGTGAGCGCTATTCGTGCAAACACCGAGATCTACAGCTACGCTTTAAAACAATGCCTGAGCGCTCCACATGTGGCTCCTAATGCCACCGCCCAGGTGGCGTCTGTTGCTATTAAAATAAATGAGTGAATGAACAAGTGAACAGGCAAATAAATACACGAAGGAAAGAGGGGAGGAAACTGGTTAGGACATTCACACAGCACGGGGAGTTACGAAAGGGGGATGCTTGTCTCCCCCCACCCCCAGCCCTCTCGCATCACGAACCCTCTTACATGTGATCCTCAATTCTCACAGCAGTCTGACGTGGCACCTGGCATTGCTCCTGCTCATAGCTGAGAAAACTGAGCTCTGAGAGGCGGCCTACCTTGCAGAGCTGGAGTCGGGCCCAGATCAGCCCAGTGCCCACTCCCTGCCTTCCCCCGTCAAGCCGTGTGTGTGTGTGCGTGTGAGTGTGTGTGTGTGTGTGTGTGTGTGTGTTGATGGAAACGTCCCCTAAGTCAGAGCACAACTCCTCCCTAATCTGTTTCTCTATAGCATTTCTAAAAAGCAGCTGCCTCCCTCATCCTGGAGCCCCAAGCGACACCCTCATCCTGGGGCCTCTTGGCCGAGAGCTGAGATGGATGAGCTGGGAGGGCAGCTGGGCCGAGTCACCCACCTGTGTTCCCCCAGACCAGTCTGCAACCCACTGAGGCCTTCTCTTCTCCATTAATTGCAGAGACAAAGGGAAGTTTGAAGTGCAATGTCATTCTCTTGCTCAGCCTTCCTCAGTAAGGCTCCCAGAGGGGTCAGGGGCTCTGGGGGGAGGAGGAAGCCACTGCAGGGCTTGAACCAGGGAGGATGTCCCTAGTTCTCTGCCTGGAACCAACATCCACTGGACAGACAGCAGTTGGGTGCTAGGGACCATGGAGAGCCAGCTACCATGCCTGGGTCTGAAATTTAGTAATGTAATGGATGAGATTGCAGGTATTTAATAAACTCCTGATACACACAGCAACACGGATGAAGCTGCCACACACTTATGCTGAGGGAAGGAAACCAGACACAGAAGAGAACAGGCAGGACCATTCTGGTTAAAGCTCTAAAACAGGCAAGAACCAATCTCCAAGGACAGAAAGCAGGCCCGAGGCTGCCTCCGGTGGGAGGCAGGAGGTGCTTCCCGGGGGCAGAGGCACGCTCTCCATCTCCAGCTCAGTGTGGCTTCCAGGTGTTCACATTTGTGACAATTTTTTTTTATATATATATATTTTTAGCTGTCTATATAATTTTTCTATTTTTAGTAGAGATGGGGTCTCGCTCTTGCTCAGGCTGGTCTCGAACTCCTGAGCTCAAACGATCCGCCCACCTCGGCCTCCCAGAGTGCTAGGATTACAGGCGTGAGCCACCGAGCCCGGCCTTTTGTCACAATTTATCACTAGCGACACTTAAGCTCTGTGCATTTTACTGTGTATAAATTATGCTTCAATAAAGTTATTTTCAAAGAATTGACCAATAGTTTAAATATTTTAGCCAATGCAATTTTTAAAAACATGTAATCTAAGTATAATAGGGTTTTAAAACAGAATTATTCAGTATTTAAATAAGTTAACATAATTTTTTTTTTTTTTTTTTTTGAGACAGACTCTCACTCTGTTGCCCCGGCTGCAGTGACATCATCACAGTTCACTGCAACCTCCAACTCCTGGGCTGAAGTGATCCTCCTGCCTCAGCCTCCTGAGTAGCTGGGACACCATGCCCGGGTGATTTTTCTATTTTTTGTAGAGACAGGGTCTCGCGCTTCCTCAAGGCTGGTCTGGAACTCCTGACCTCAAGCGATCTGCCTGCCCTGGCCTCCCACAGTGCTAGGATAACAGGCGTGAGCCACCGTGCCTGGTCAAGTGAACATATTTGAAGCACTCAGCACAATGTCTGGCACACAGGAGGCCCGACACTAATGCTAGAAAATGTGATTTAATCATCCAGGTAACCTTGGCCAGGTGTCCTTATACCTATTGTACAGAGGAGGAAACCAACGCCCAGAGAAGACTGGATGGCACATCTCAAGCCAAGGGACGCTAAGGAAGCCCAGAAGCCCCAGAAGCTGGGAGAGAGGCCTGGGGCCGACTCGGAGCCTCCGGAAGGAACCAGCCCTGCTAACGCTTGGATGTTGGACTTCCAAGCTCCAGGCCTGTGAGAGAATGAGCTCCTGTTATTTCAAGCCACCCAGTTTGCGGAGCTTCGTTGACAGCAGCCGTAAGACGCTAATCCAAGTGTGAAGGAAGAAAACAAGCTGGCGGTGGCCACGGGCAGTGACGGGAAGGCCTCAGCAAGAGAAGACAGGACTATGGCGGCAGGTGTCTGGAAAGAGAGAGGCAGGAGCTCCGGGGACTGGGGAGGACACGGGCCAGTGCAGAGTGTGACGAAGAGAGGAGACGGGCTCAGGGAGGGAACGGCTAGTTCACGTAGCAAAGAGCAGGCAAGTGTGAAGGCTCAGGTTTTTGCTACAAGCTTTTAAAATAGTTTCTCAGCAGTTCTTCTTCTTTTTTTTTAATAACAGTTTTATTGAGATATAATTTACACACCATAAAACTCTCTTTTAAAGTATACAATGCAGTGTGGCTGTTAGTACATTCAGAGTTGTGCAGCCATCACTACCAACTACTTCTAAAACATTCTCGTCATCCCCAAGGAAATCCTACACCTTTGCTCTGAATTCACTCAGAGGCCATAGGAGGGCTTGAGAATCGAGAGGCGAGAATTGCCTTTCATTTTCAGGGCTTCCTGGGCCTGCGGGGCTGGGCAGGGGCAAAGGCAGGGTCCGGGAAGAGCAGGACCGCCAGTCAGGAGGCTGCTCCAAGGATCAGGTGGAAGGTGGCAGTGTCTTCGACAAGGTGGCCCATGGAGGGGATGAAAAGGAGTCAGATAAGGGATGCATTTTGAAGGCAAAGCCAAGAGGATTTGCTGACAGATCAGATACGGGGAGAGAGACAGAATGGGAGAGGCATAACGGTGACCTCAAAACTGACCCCCATAAGGGTTGAGTGGCCGTGAAAGGAGATGGGGAGACAGGGCAAAACAGGTGAGTGGGCGGAGCCCGAGGCACTCAGGCCAAGCGTGGTGAGGACGCCTGCTACCCAGACAGGTGTTGAGATGGTCCCTGGATATACTAGGCAGGCACCAGGGAGATGGAAATGCAGGGATCTTCAGGACAGGAAGAGGCTGAATGAGCCCACCCAGGGAGTGGGTGACTATGGGGAGAAAAGGGAAGAGATGCAAGGATGAGCCCTGGGGCCCTCCAGCATTTACGAACAGCAAAGGAGACTACCAAGAAATGGCCAGAGAGCTACAAAGAATGTTAAGAGTGATTGCAATAACTTCTGAGTTATTGGATTATAGGTCAATTTCCCCTCTATTACCAGCATGTGTTACTGTTATGAACTTCTAAAAATTAATTCTTTCTTGTAAATTGACTTTTTTCATAGTCACCTATAGGATTATCAGCTCAGCATCTCACTGCTAGGAATGTAACAAGAACCTTCCCACACACACCCCAAGCACCATTCACTGTCCCTAGAGGCCGCCATGTTGTGTTATGATCCCAGCTTCCTGGTTTCCTTTCATTGGCCCAGCGAGGAGCACAGCATTCAAGATGAGCCAATCAGAGTCCTTCCTTGGGAAATGCTCTTTGGGTCCCCAAACAGAATGTAAACCTTGGAAGTTGTGGGTGGCCATGAGAAGCCAGGAAAGCCAGTGTTTCTAGAAAGAAGAAAATGAAGAGAACCCAGAAGGTGCAGAGAGGAGAGGTACTCGAGTCCTGACCCCTGCGTTCCCTGGGCCTGGCTGCACACTGCCCTTGTAGTGTTCTATTAGGTTCCTCTGGATCCGAAGCTGGTTCAGGTGGGTTTCTGTTACTGAAGACCAAGTGGCCTGGCAAACACAGCACTAGCCCACGTTTGCCCAGGAGCTATGTACGCAGCACCCACCGTGTGCTGGGCACCAAGGAAAGGCCCAGGTCATTGGCCTCCAGGAGTTTGTATTCTGGTCACACTAGCTGTGTTTGCCATCCAGGCTGTTGGTTCCCTGAGTTTATGTTCTGGTCGCATAGACATTCTGTCTCACGGCACTTAGGGTCTGGCCTCAGAGGTCCACAAAGCACTTTCCTGCATGTTTTCTCTTCATCTTCACAACAACCCCACGACACAGGCCAGAAGAAGAGACTGAGTTTCAACAGGCCTGTCGCAGTCCACAGCTGTAAATGACAGGTTGTTTCTACTCAAAGTTCTGGACTCTTTCTACTGCCTCCTGACTTCTGGAAACTTCAAAAATATTGGAAATCTTTCTCACATATTGTCTTGGGCTTCCAACTCCTTGGGCGGTGCTCCCTCTCCTGCTGACGCCTACGCTTTGCCAAATTCAGTGCCAAAATCCAGGATCAGGCAGAGTTGGTACGTGCTGATTCACCGATCGCTGGCTGGGCCCTGGTTGCATCAGGGGCACAGATGTGCCCAGTTTCTCATGGGCTTCGTGGTCCCCTCCCAGACCCAGCTCACTAATCAGCAGTGTGGAGGTCACGCCTGCACCACTCCCAGGGATTACCGTCGGAGCTGCCTGTCTGGACCCTGCTCCAGCTCCTTCGGGTCCCCATGACCCAGGCCCTAAGCATGGGTGAAACTGGAATGCCCTTTCTGTGCTGCAAGCTGAGAATCAGCCCGGGTGGTTAGGAGTGTCCAACTGGCTGGTTCTCTTAAGGACAACAGATAGCGAATCTCCTCGGTCTGTGACAGGGATGGTGGTCCCAGGGGGTCTGGCTTTATAAAGGCGTGGGCTGACTTGTGAGATCTTTGAGGACAGCTGACCATTTTCCCATCTTTGCCCAGGGCTCTACCCCATGGAATGTCACTGTCAAACTCTCTGCTCTCCTGGAGCCTGGACTGCAGCTGGGGGAGACAGAAACAAACAAATGCCACAATGACACGTTTCACTAAGGGCCGGGAAGACGACAAAGCCAGGGAATGTGGGAAGGAGCGGCTGGGAAGGGGCCAGAGTGGACTGGGTGAAAGCTCAGGGAAAGCTTCCTGGAGGCAATGATTTAGATTCTGGATCAAATACCAAGGAGGAGCCAGACACTCCAGGCAGGGGAGCCGCCCGTGGGAGGCTCTGCGCAGGAGGGAGCTGGGTGGGTGGGGCAGGAGCAGGTGCACGCGGCTGGGGTGAGGGGGACGATGCTGGAGAGAGGCAGAGGAGAGGCCAAGGACATGGGGCTCAGGGCCAGGGGAGGAGTTTGGGTTTTGTCTTAAGACAGTGAGAAGCTATTAGAGGATTTAAGGAGCGGGTGGCAGTGGCCACGCTGACTCCCCTGGGAAGACTGACATGGAGAGTCTAGAGAGGGACCGGTGAAGTGGCCAGTGCAGCTGTCCAGGGAGAAACAGTGGTGACTTGGACTGTAGTGGCAGTTTTGGAGGAAGAATCAGTAGTCATGCAGGTGGCTGGGAGGTGGCGGACAAGGGAGAAGGAGGAATCGGCGCAGCCTGTGTATATAGCCTGTGTAATATCTTTACATATTCAGATAGTAACCGTTTATCATATACATGATTTGCAAATATGTTTTCCCACTCTGGAGGCTGCCTTTTCACTCTGTTGATTGCGTCCTCTGATGAACAAAAGTTCTTAAGTTTGATGCGACCACATTTGTCTATTTTTGCCTTTGCTGTCAGTGTCATCTCCAAGGGCAAATCCATGTCATGAAGCTCCCCCCCCCTGTGTTTTCTTCTAGGAATTGTAGTGCTTTGGGTTTCATGTTGAGATATTTAATCCATTTTGAATTAATTTTTGTACAAAAGAAAAAGATCCACCTTCATTCTTTGCATGTGGAGATCTCGTTTTCCCAACACAATTTGTTGAAGAGACCATCCTTTCCCCATTGAAAGGGCGTGGCACCCTAGCTGAAGGTCATTTCACTATACGTACAAGGGTTTGTTTTTGGACCCTCTATTCTGTTAATATTAAAGGGGTATCTCGTTCCCAAGTGTTCTGACTATGCCTCCCATTTTTTGCCGGGCAGCCTGGTTTGCAGTCCATTTGCAGTGGTTATTAATTAACCCAGCAGTGTGTTGATTGGTGGCCTCCAAAATGATCTGTCTGGGCCCTAACCCTAAAGCCTGTGTGACTCTCGCCTTACTGGGAAAAAGAGTCTTTGCAGATGTAACTAAGTTAAGGATCTTGACATGAGATCTGCCTGGATTCTCTGGGTGGGCCCTAAATCGAATGACAAGTGTCCTCATGAGATCCGCAGAGAGGAGGAGAAGGCCGCGTGAAGACAGGCGGAGTCGGAGTGATGCTGCCACACGCCAAGCACACTGGAAGCCACCAGAAGCTGCAAGAGACCTGGAAGGACCCTCCTCTGGAGCCTCCGGAGGGGGCACAGCCCTGCCCACACCTTGATTTCAGACTTCTGGCCTCGGGAACTGGGAGAGAATCCATTTCTGTTGTTTTAAGCCCCTCAGTTTATGGAACTTTGTTACGCAGCCACAGAAAATTCATACAGCCCCATTTTCTCTCAAAAGATTTGTTATATGGTCACCCTTCCCGGAGGTGCTGCCTGAGTGTTTGGCTGGCAGCAGACGCAGCCCACGCGCACACTCCGAGGGCTGTCTGTCTGCAGGCTGGGATCTCCGTGTGTGGGAGGATCTTCTCCATCCAGAGGAGTGACAGGGGGTGGGGGGAGCACGGTGGCGGGACTCCTGGGTGATGGGCTGAGAGAACTGGCTGGGGAAAGGCCCCATACCATGGGGTGGCAGCCACAGCCCTGGATATGTCAAGACCTCTTGGGGCACCCAAGTGTTTCTGGCCTCAGCCAGGGTGAGGGGGAAAAGCCACTGGCATTTGGGTGGCCCTTGGGTGAGGAGGGGACAGCTCCCCTGCTGCTGAGAACATGTGCCGAGCCTTAGGTCAGGCTGGGCCCCTGCAGGGCTCAGGCAGGGGCACCCAATGCAGCCCATTGTGCAACCTGGCCATTGCAGTGTTTCCTGCCGGCAACACTGGGGCACAGATGCGGGGACCTCATGACAGCCTCCTCCATGGCATCAGGAGACAGCCCAGAGCAGGTGGGAGGTAGGGGGTTCGCAGACCCTCAGTGGCTGGTGAGTCCCACAACAGGGCCGGATTTCCCAAGGCCCCATGCCCAGAAAGGGGGCACACAGGGACGCCAACCCCAGCTGTGCGAAGTCTGGGTTCACTCCGCGCCTCACCCTCAGAACCCCAGGAAGCCCTCGACGTGGGTGCTGCTGCGTTCCTCCTTGCCAGGCCGACCTCAGCTGGCCTGGCGCAGTCACGTGGCCTCCAGGAGGGGCTCTTTCTTCTTTTAGCCTTCTTTGACTTATTTTGTTTTTAATTTTAATGAAAAAGGAACATTAAAAAAACCTTAATGAACCATGGGAAGTGCTTCTTTTATACCATAAGGAAGAGCTGGTAGAGACCCCGGGGTGGCCGGGCTGGGGCGGCCTCCACTGCATGGGAAAGTCCTGGGTTTATTGTGAGCTACGTCCCCAGCACGGCCCCCACCCCCAGGGCCTCGTGTCCATCCAGACCCGATGGCGGGTGGCGTCATCACAGGGGCGTGGAACTTACACACTGACTCTATCTGCACCCCAACGTCAAGATGAGGCCCTGTCCTCAGTAGCCAGCACTGGGTGACAGCGTTCAGTGGTCCCAACAGAAAGAGCTTGGAAGACAGAAGGCAGGTGGCATAATTCTTTCATTTCACATTTCAAAGAATGTATTCATGGAGCATCTACGATGTGTACCCATGTCACGTGCCTTTCTGGGACCTCCTATATCAGGATGCTTCAGTTACAAACCACAGCAGCTGCCACCTCCAGCAGCTCAGATCACCAGATGTCCCACCTCCCCTCCCCAGAGTCCGCGGGGAGCCCCGGAAGCCACGGAGACTCAGGTTCCTCCCACTTTTCCACTCCGCTATGCCAACCTGGCCCCTCATGGTCCCTGCCTGCTGGCAGATGCTGCTGCCATTCCAGAGGGTGGCAAAAGAAGGGCGCAGCCTTTGGGGGTCTGTTATCAGGGAGGAGATCTCTCCCCAGAACCCCCATCAGACCTCACTGCTCAGTGGCCAGAGCTGGGCCACATGCCCCACCCCTAAATTAGTCACAAACTAGGGGACCCAGAGCACTGCGATTAATCTACATCACCAGGACTGACCCTGAGCTTTGCAGGGGGTCACCCACCCAAGGGGCTGGACCCCCAGGCTTCATCAGGGGGCTATTAGGACAGGAAAGGGGGAGCTGACGCTGGGTGGGTGACGCACAGTGCCTGCGCCATGACCCTGTTTCATCTGTGAGTAACGAGCGTGTCCGTGCACGCGTGTTACGCCCTAGAGGCTCTAGTAACACAGAAGGCAGCAACCTGGGAGCAGCGCTTTATTAATAGAAGCTTCACTGACTCCCCCGTGCTCATCACCAGGAATGTGGCAGAATCTTCCAGGATAGGATGTTTGGTCCCCCAGGCCATGCATTGGGCCTACACACCTGCCTGCTTTTAGTCTAGCCCTGGATTACTAACTGGGGATGGTTTTGCACCCCCCAGGGGACACTGGCCAGTGTCCGGAGGCATTTTTGGTATTTATGACCGGGAGGGGAGATTGCTGCTACCATTGCTTGGGTGGAGGCCAGGATGCTGCCAAACGCCCCGCCATGCATGGGACGGCCCGCCACAGAGTCACCCGGCCCCGGATGCCAACAGTGCTGAGGTGGAGAAACCTGCTGTCCCTCAGGGATTTCAGGCCTTGGCTGAAACATCTCTTCCTCCAGGAAGGCGTCCCTGACCTCTAAGACCTCAGTGGCCCTAGAGCCACCTGCGCTCGTTGCCTGGTCACATGCTTGCAGGCAGTGCCCCCTCCCGCCTCACTCCTGCCCCTCTCTCACGGAAGTCCACACGCACGCTGGGTTGGCTCTGCAAGCTCCCAGCCCACTCACCTGCCAACCAGGTGACTCGAGAGGGCTGATGGGAGCACAACCTGCCGCACATCTCTCTGCGATCAGACACGTACCTGCTCTGAGTTGAGACTCAAATGAATCAGGTTCTAGAGTTGGCTTTTGTAATGATTTATAAAAATTACATAAATCAAAAATCCCTGCTGGGAAGCCAACCATCCCCACACGTCAGTACCTGTGGTTTTGTGCATACTGGGCTGACTCAGGTTGGAATCAAATCAGTGTTTCTTCTACTCAGCACCATGTAAAATAAATCCCATCAAGCCGGGAATCAGGAGGCTCCTAGCTACAAGAAATAAACTTCTCCCAGAGATGCTTTAAACAATACAAATGTTTACAACATCCTAAGTCCAGAGGAGGGTAGCGGTGCCAGGTTGCCCATGGGGGGACTCAGCAACATCATCAGAGACCCAGGATCCTTCCACCTTCCACATGCCAACTTTGGTCCTAAGGTTCATCTCCTCACAGTGCAAGGTGACTGCACCAGCTCCATCCATCACTTCCTCACTAGCTGCATCCAGATACAGAGAAGAAACATTTCTATCTAGAGTATTTGTTTAGAACTAAAGAAACGCCTCCCTAAATTCCTTCATCTGACTCCCTTTGGGGTGTATGGTCCAGACTGTAGCCCTTGTCCCTTCCTAACAACCCCTGGCAAACGGGATGGACTACCCTGATTAGCTAAGACCAGGGCTTGACAAATGACAACCCAGGGGTCAAATCCATCCACCACCTATTTTTGTAAATAGTCACACCCATATGCTTGCACATCGTCTATGGCTGCATTCATGCTAAATGTCAGACGGCATTTGCCTAACATATTTACTAGATGGTCCTTTACAAAAAAAAGTCTGTCACCTCTGGTTTAGACTAACAAAGATTGATGCCCAGGACAGGATGGGGCCACCTCTGAGCACATAGGTTTGTCCAGTGAGGAAGGGGTGGGGGGAGGGTGGAATGATTTGGGTGGGAATGCAGAGGTGGCGGGTTCGAATCCAGCTTTGCCTCAGACTAGCTGTGTGTCCTTGGGGGCCCTGAGCTCTGAGGCGCAGCTCCCCCGTCTGTAAAAGTCAAACCTTTGGCTGTTGCTGTGAGGATTAAACAAGGGACTAGAACTAAAGCACCTGGCACGAAATAGACCCTAAAGCGTTCTGTTCCTTTCAAGAATTTTCTAATGGATTTTATGCCATTATACTCATCCCAAAAGAAAGGCTACCACAGGGATTTGTGGTTTGCTAATTAGAATCAAAACATCGCTCCTGCTCTTACAAAAGTTAAATTACACAAACTAGAATTGGTTTTAGGAGCTTTCTTAAAATTAGAAAGAGCTGACAATAAAAACTTTAAAGAAGGGTTGCGCAACGTGGTGATCGTGGGTGGGAAGGGGTCAGCGGGATGTCTTCTCTTGGGGGCTTTAGGGTCCAGGGGCATCTCACTTTCTGGGGTCTTTGCTGTGGGCTGCAGGTCACAAAAAGGATGCTGAGGACATCCATGGCAATAAGCATTGATGGCTGGGGTCCCCAACTCTGTGTCCCTGAGAGCCTATTGTTATACCACAGCCACCCTACATTTTGGAATAAAATGGCTACCAAACAAACTGCTTTCATTAAGTCATTTATGTTCCTTTTTTTTTTTTCCAAACAATCAAGAACATATGTATTGGCCAATTCAGATTTCTGCTGAGAGCAGAGACCCAGGGACATAGGCAAGGAGGAGAGGCTGTGAGCTTAGACAGAGCCGGATTGGCACCCTGGTTCTCTACCTTGGCTGTGCACACCTGGGACAGGAGACGTCGTCCCTCCCAGTCTCAGTTTCCTCATCTGTGCAATGGGGACCGTAGCAGTGCCTCCTTCCGAAGGCGCCGGAGAAGATTCCAAGACCAATAAAGACTTAATATGACGATGCGGGTGAAGCCTCCAGCACAGGGCCTGCTCCACAGTGTGTGCTCAACAGATAATAGATGTTATGTTATCTAAGCTGTATCTACAGCTCCAACACTGCAAGGCAGATATTAGTCCCATTTTGTTAGAAGACGAGACTGAGACTCCGAGAGGTGAAGCAATTTGTCCAAGGTCACACAGCCAGGACGGGGTAGAGCACAGGTCTGGTGGCTCTAGGACACCAGTGAGTAGACCCCAGCTACCCAGGGCAGTGACTGGGAGACCTCAGTGAGTTGCCATCATTTCTGCTCAAAGCAAAGAGCCGGGGGCTGTCTGAGTCAGGGCCGCTCATCCTAGGAGATGACCTCCTGCTCTCAGTGTTGACAACAGCGTACAGGTGCACACGCCCAGGCCCACCCCTCAGCAGGTCCGAGGCAGCCCCAGACACCCTGGAGGGCCCCAGGCGGCCAGCAGAGGGCAGCAGCCCGCAAGGGAGGAGGCTCCAGGCTGCAGCAGCTGCAGAGGGGCCAGCTCAGACGCACAGGGGTCCCTTGTCTGCGTCCCGACAAAGTAGCAACAGTGGGGACCCTCACAGACCTGACGAGGGGCCAGGCACAGTCCCTCCAGAGCAGGCACTACTGTTATGACCGTCACAGCCTACACCTTGACTGCGCCTCACCCGGGGCTCCTTGCACGCCCCGCACAGACCTGAGAGCCATGGCGGTGCCGGGCGCACTGCGCTGGAAACGGGAGTCCCTGAGGCAGCACAGTTCATTCCTGTATTAGAGATGCAGGAGCTGGGATTTGGAGGGAGCAATTTACCCAGCGGGGTTCACAGAATAATGGCCCCCCAAAGGTCCACGTTCTAATCCCTGGAACCTGTGAATATGTCACTTTACACGGCAAAGGGGCGTTGCAGGTGTGATTACATTAAGGATCTTGGGATGGGGAGAATGTCCTGGATTATCCCAGCACCCTTGTGAGAGGGAGGCAAGAGGGTCAGAGTTAGCAAAGGCCACATGACGATGGAGGCAGAGTTCGGCATGACGCAGCGTGAAGAAGATTCTGCCAGCCATTGCCGGCTTTAGAGATGGAGGACGGGGCTCTCCGTAAAGCCCCCAGGAGAGACGCAGTCTGGCTACTCCTTGATTTTAGCCCAGAGACCCTTCAGACTTCAGACCCCCAGATCTGTAAGATGAGCTGGTGGTGCTGTAACCCACCAAGTGTGTGGGAATTTGTTACAGCAGCCAGAGGAAACTCATACTCCCAGTCACACACACACACACACACACACACACACGCACTCGCTCACACGCACACACGCACGCACGCACACCAGTGTGAACAATGATGATGCCAGGACTCCAGCCTGTGTGCAGAGTCCCTGGGTCCCAGTGAGTGTCTGCAGGGCTTGGTCACAGGCTGGGCCAAGTCAGCTGTCCTTCAGCCCAGCAGGGCCAGGTGCGGAGGCTGCCTGCCTGATTGTCATTACCTGTGCCCGTCAGTCAGAGTTCTTTACCCCGCCCTAGTGTCGTCCCCATTCCCGTGCCTCCCATGCAGTCACTCACCCATTCCCCACGGACACACACGTACTGAGTGCCGGGCAATAGGACAGCAAACAGGGCAGTCTGGCAGGGGAGGTGGACACGTGCAGGGGGAGTGGGGCTGCAGAAAGGGATGCAACTTCTGGGAGCCTCAGTTTCTCATCCGAAAAATGGGAGTGCTGCTAGTTCCCGCTTGGTGAGCGTTACACATAGTGGGCACCCCGTACCAACCGCTGGGTGGGGCGCGGGTGGTGTGCAGGCACTCGCAGTAGACGGCAGCTCTTGTCCTTGCACTGTGACGATCTGTGAGAGGCAGACTCTGGGGCAAGCGTGAAATTAACAACCTCAGGAGCGTTTCTTGCTCCCAGCTGAGAAAACCCTGACGACTCGCCAGAGGGCGCCTGCACCCGCTGTGCCCTTGACCTGTGCAGGGGGACACACAGCACACGCCCACACCCCACACTCACACACACGCACACGTGCTCCTGCACACATGTCCACAAGCATCACACACTTGAACATTCATATGCACACGCACTCATAAACTCTTTGTTTACACTCACACACATTCACTCACAAACGTGCACACATATACACACATTCACACACACACACTCACACAAACACAACTGTAAACACTCTCTCACATGCACACACATGCATGCACACACACGCCAGGACAGGCCTGTGGTCTCCTGAGAGTGCGCTGTGCCCCGCCCAAGGCCAGGACGTGTTCAACCCCTGCACAGCCAGGCCTGGGCCCTGCCTCGGGCTCCTGGCCCTGCTGTGACCAGTGACCACAGGTCCTCAGACCTGCCAGGGGGTCACAGGCTGGCCAGGTGTCTGCCATGTCCCCAGAGGCCTGTGCATCCCAGCAAGGTCAGAGGGCAGTGCCACTCCCAGGCAGGGACATGTCCCTGAGGGGTCCGTCAACACAGCTGGGATTGTCCCCTAGGACCGTCTCTGCATGGCAGGTGCCAACCCTCTTCCACACAGGCACAGCTCGAGAATAGCCATGTGCACACACCATCTCCAACACAGCCCCTGTATAAACTACGACGACGCCTTCCATCCATACATAAAGACTTACTCAGAGCCAGGCAGAAGCCAAGCTTGGTTTTCCGCATTATTTCCTTTAATCCTCACTATTATGCCCATTTTATGGACAGGAAACTGAGGCTCCGTGGCTGCAGGGAGTTGCCGAGAGTGGCCCAGGGATTGAGCCAGCCTGCACCCACGTCGAATCCTGACCCCACTCTCCAGGGATCCCTGGGTGGGCGGGGAGCGCCCGGAGGCTGGGCAGACCCTGCCCACCTAGGACAGGCATGACAGCTCTCGGGAAGGTGACAAGCCGCCCTGGCTCACTGGTTCTGCAGAGAGGAGTGGGGTGGGGAGAGAATGTGCAGGAGTTTGTGTGGACGAGGAGCTCCTGCTCCCCACGCTGTGACACGGGGCTGGGGGCAGGGCTGGGGATGTGTGGGGGTGCGCCTGTCACCTAGAAATAACGACAGCCCAGGTAACGTGATGGCTCATGTCTGCAAAGCCCCTACTCTGTGCAGGCCCTACTCCAGCGCACACGTCTGTTACCTAACACACACGGCCACCCTGCGAAGCGAGCACTATTGTCATCCCCTCTGCAGAGAGAGAAACTGAGGCACAGAGCAGTTAGGGACTGGCTGGAGCTAGCAAGCAGCAGAGCTGGGATTCAGAGTTGAGCCTCCTCTGCTATCAGGACCATGAACCTGGTGGCTCAAAGCGACACAAACATATCATCTCACAGTTCCAGAGGTCAGAGGCCCAGACTCCCGCAACTCCTCTGTGTGACCCGCAGCCTCTCGGGCCCTCCTCCTCCTGCCACTGTCTTCTCTCTCTCTGTCTGTCTCGCTCTCCCTGCGGTGCTCCTCCCTCTGTGTGTCTGCGTGTGTGTATCTATGTGTCTGTGTGTGTGCCTGTACGTGTGTCTGCATGTGTTGTGTGTCTGTGTGTGTGTCTGTGTGCATCGCCCCTGTGTATCTGTGTGTCTCCGTCCCTCCCTCGTCCTACCTCTGTCTCCCACCAGGCTCCTTCTCTGTCCATCCCTCCATCTGTCCATGAGCATTTTCCTCCACGTGTCCTGGGCCTCTCTCTCCCTTCGTGTCCTCTGTGTCTTTCCACGTGCTCCTCTCTCCATCCCTGTGTCTGTAAGCATCACCGTCATGTCTTCCCGCGCGGTCCTCCCCGTGTCTCCCTGCCCTGAGTCGTCCCACGGAGGAACCTGGCACATGCCATGGAGCCTATTCCTCATGGAAACTCGGTATCCGAAGCCCCTTCAGGTTTCCCTCCCATAGGGACCAAGTCCAGGTCTCGGTGGAGGACAACGGGGGCCCAGCGGTGTCCCCAGGAACACTGGCTGGAGCCACCCAAGACCCTCTGCCCAGCTGCCCCACCTGGGTCCCCCCCACCTTAGCCCTGGGACACCCCCCCCCCCATGGAAGCCTGAGCTCTTCCCTGCAGATGAAGGGGGGTGGGGGCACAGGGAGGCCTGGAATCAATGGGCTGTAAAATTGTGCCCTGGAATTTGCTGGAAGCAGAAAAGCCCCCCATAAAAGTCCTCCAATCCCTCATATTCGGTTTCACGAGCCGTCGTCTGGGTAATTGCTAAGAGCAGCCCCAGCATCAAAGCAGCAGCCTCCGTGTCCCCAGCCCCATCCTGGCGGGTGGTCAGGGTAGGGGCTGCCAGGGCCTGACCACCGAGGGTTTCCTTGCTCACGGCTCTGAGACGCTCAGTGACCATGTGCTGTCCAGGATCCTGGCCCGTGGGAGGGTGGCCCTCCCGGCCAGGCCCCTTAGTGTCTGGACGAGTGAAGGGCAGAGACCAGGATCTCTCCTCCTGTGAACACATGCAGACCCCGCAGCCCTCGGTGGGCTTGGTCGGCACCCTGGTCCTGGCGGCACCCCTCATTTCCCACCACAGCACGGCCATCCCATTCCAGGTTCCCTCACCAGTGCTCAGATGCATGGCAGCTCCTGATGGGCGAGGGAGGGTGGGCCAGGTGGGGAGTGAGCAGGTGCGAGAATCAGAAAGTGGCCCTGAATGCTGACTGTGGACTGGTGTTCATTAAGCCTGGGCTGGTGACTTGGCTTCTCTGAGTCCCAGTTTCCCCATCTGTAAAGTGGGATAATAATGCCTGCCTTGTGGGACTGCTGAGCAGGTTAATTGCTCATGGTAATCAAAATGGGTTCAAGGTGAGGCCTTAGTTCAAATCTCAGCTCTATCACTTATTAGGTGGCGTGCTGAGATGGTCAGTTTGATGTATCAACCCAGTGAGGCCACAGTTCCCGTTACTCAACAAAACGCTCACGTGTGCCGTGGCGGTGTTCTGCAGGTGGGATCCGAGCCCACGGTCAGCCGACTTCAGGTCCAGGAGGTTGTCCCAGATGATCTGGGTGGGCCTGGTCCAATCAGGGGAAAGGCCTTAGAGCCGGACTGAAAGTCCCAAAGAAGGAGAAACCCCTCCTGTGGACACAGCCTGGGCCGTTCCCGAGACCCTGCCTGTCCCCACGGCCTGCCCCATGGGTTCCAGACTTGCCCACCAGACCCCACAGTCACCTAAGCTGACTCCTCACAATAAATACCTTGATATCAACCTCCCATCAGTTATGTTTGTCTAGTCAAACTTGAGAGATACAGGGATATTAGGTGGGTTATTCAACCTGAGTTTCTTCAGCTGTAAATTGGGAGTAACAATTTCTCACAAAATTGCAATAAAGATTAGAATGTCATCCAAATAAAGAGCATCTGGTCACTTTCTGGAACACACTAAGCTACTTCCTGCCCCTGGGCCTTTGTGCTTGCTGTTCCCTTTACCTGGAACGCCCTTCTGCATGATGGGCTTCCATCCTTCAGAACTTACTTAAATGTTACCAATTCCAGTAAACCATCCCTGACCACCTTGGCCAAAGTAGCACCCTCCCTTGTCATTCTTGGTCGCATCATCCTACTTGATTCTTTTTTTTTTTTTTCTTTTTACTTTTTGAGACAAGGTCTCGCTCTGTTGTCTAGGCTAGAGTGTAGTGATGTCACCCACTGCAACCTCGAACTCCTGGTCTCAAGCCATCCTCCTGCCTCAGTCTCCAGAGTAGCTGGAACTACAGGCACAGGCCACCATGCCCAGATAATTTTTTAAATTTTTTGTAGAGACTGGATCTCACCACATTGCCCAGACTGATCCCCTGGGATTACGGGCGTGAGCCACCGCACGTGGCTTCCACTTAATTCTTCCACTGCCCTTAGCACAGTTGAATTATTTCATTGATTACTAGATCAATTAACTTAGACATGTTTAGATAATTTGGTCAACTTGTTTATTGTCCATCTCTTCCTCTAACCTGGTGTCTCTCAATCTTTTTAAAGTAACACCCCCACCACCACCTGCAGGGTTTTTAGATACTTTTTCTTAGTCATCTTCCCATAAAATGTTAGTGCCGCAAACACACTATCTGTTTACATACCACATGCACATCTGTGCTTCCTACACAAACAGAATACGACTCCTGCCCCCAGGAGCCCACTGTCATGCCGTCGGCCCCGCATGCTCCAGCCCAGGCCCCGCCACATGGGCAGCCCCAGAACTGGTTGGAATGACAGACGCTCTGCCCGCGCCGCCGTGTGGCATCAGACTCTGCATTGTAACAGGGCCCGTGATGTGTGCCCTCTTCACACTTTGGGGAGAGCTGCTCCAGACACCACAATGTTCCTTGTTCATCTGTGGACCCCCGCTCCTCCCGCACAGCCTGGCACCAGGGCATGCCGTGCATGCGTGCTTTCTTTCCAAATTCTCTTTTCCCTTCTCTACCGCCCTCACCCCTGCTTCTCCAACACAGATGTGGCTGCCGTAACCCCCAAGGCCATGGTCAGGGAGAGACCAGAGACTCGGAGGAGGTCTGTGTCACCCAGGCCTGCACTGCTGCCTTCACGCTGCGAGAGAAACACCCACACAGAGGGAGGTCGGGCCCATCCTTCCCGCATGCAAGTCACAGGCACGTTTTCTCCCTAGAACCAATCTCACGAAGGAGACAAAGCTTGGCTTCCTCGTCTTCCTTGAACTCAAAACCTGGTAGCTGCTGCATCAGATCCTTGAGACAAGACAGGAAATGCTCGTTCCTGTCACATGGAGGCAAAGGGCAGATAAAATGCAGGATGCCCAGTTAAATTTAAATTTCAGATAAATGGCAAATAATTTTTAGTCTAAGTACGCCCCACATATTGCATGGGGTATACTTTTACTAAAAATATTCTTTGTTTATTTGAAAATCAAAATTAGCCAGAAGACCTGTATTTTTACTTGCATGGGATATACTTATGCTAACAGACCATTCACTGTTTATCTGAAAATCAGATTTAACTGGGAGTCCCATATTTTTATTTACGAAACCTGGCAACACTAAATGGGCAGAACCAGCTATATAATTATTAAAGATTTCAAGACTTCAACAGGAGAGTTTTACGCCACGTGTGCATGGGCCCTGTGCACCTGCCTGCGTTGCCTGCCCTTGAAGCTGGCTCCACGGCCCTTGCCCATCCTCCGCCCTGACACAGGGAGGCTGTGTCCTGGCCACTCCCACACTGTGACGCAGGACAGGGGATATGCAACTTGGATGGAGGATACAATTCAAGCCATCTCTCAATAACCCAGGCATAAGAAAGGTGAGCTCAAGCATTTGTCACCTGCTCTGATCCCATTGACGTCCCATAGATGGCAATTTCAAGTTTTATTGTGTCCGAGCTTACTGTTAGGAGCTCCTTCAGATCCCTCAGAAAGCAGCTTTAGATAATGATAGTTCCCAAAGAGGCCATAGGCGTGGGATTAGGGACGGGGCAGGGGGGCTTCAGTTGTTTCTGTAATGATTTAATCCTTTCTAAAACAAATCTGAGACAAAGAGGGCAGCGTGTTAAACTCTGACCAGGCTGGATGGTGGAACACAGGGATCCGTAATATCAGTGTCTAAAGTTTTATAAAAAAGACAAAGAGGCCTGGGCCACACACTTGATCTAACAAGTGTCCTCCCACCGAGCCGGGAGGGGCCGACCCCCTGGACACAGGTTATGTCTTTATGACAAAGACCTTTCTTTCTGCATCTCACCTGGATGCACAGCCAACCAGAAGAGCAGGGATCTGGGTTCTGCCGAGCAGTTCGAAATGTTTAACGCTGGCTTGCCAACTTCAAAAGTTAACCATTGAATAAAGATCCAGTATCCAGAATATGTAGTAAAAACTCTTACAACTCAACAACCAAAAGACAAATAACCCAATGAAAAAAGGCAAAGGACTTGAGTTGACCTCTCTCCAAAGAAGACATACAGCCAAAAAGCACATGAAAAGATGCCCAACATCATTAGTCATCAGGAAAATACAAATCAAACCACAGCGAGATAGCTCTTCACCCCCACCAGGATGGCTGTGATCAAGGAAATGGCAAATAACAGATGTTGGTGAAGATGTGCAGAAAGGGAACCCTTACCTTGCTGGTGGGAATTAAAATGGTGCAGACACTTCAGAAAACAGTGATTCTTCACAAAGTTAAACTTAAAATTACCACATGGCCCAGAAATTCCACCCAAAGAATAGAAAACTGGTACTCAGACGAGTACACATGCACACGTGTTCAGAGCAGTATTATTCGCAGCGGCTAAAAAGGGAAAACAACCAAATATCCATCAGCTGATGGATAAACAAAGTGCGGTGTACGGTGTACGCACGCAGTGGAATGTTATTCAAACATAAAAGGCATAAAACACTGATACGTGGATGAACCTTGAAAACATTTCGCTGAGTGAAAGTAGCCAGTCACAAAAGGAAATGTATGGTAAGATTCCATTTATTTGAAGTCTTCAGAACAGGTAACCTATGGAGACGGAAAGCCAACTGCAGTGGCCAGGGGCTGGGGAGGGGAGAATAGGGAGTGACTGCAGAATGGATACCCCGTTTTCTTTCGGGGCGATGAAAGTGTTTTGGAACTGGATAGAAGTGGTGGTCGCACAACATTGTCAAGGCACTAGATACCACTGTATCGCTCACTCTAGATGGTTAATTTTATGTCATGCGAATTGCACCTCAGATTTTTAAAAAGTTAACCACTGCTTCACGAAAATCATGAAAATGTAGACTAAAATCTTCATTATACGTGCCCCCCACAACCCTAAACTGCAGTATTCCAGATTCCGTTGGGCTCTGCATAAAAGTCTTCAGCCCACGGGGTCACGGGCATAGAACGCACAATCCTTTGGTGGCCCTTGCCAGCTGCAGGGCTAAGAAGGGGAGAATGAGGTTTTACAGATTTAAAAATGGTGCTGAAACTTCACCCAAAAGCAGAGAAATGCAATTAGTTTTTGCATAACCTACCCTGAGTTACTCAGGCTTCTTTCAATCTTCTTATCATGGAAAGAAAATTTATTCAGAGACTATTGAACAAAATACACTTTCCTTTTGACTACTCATTTGTTTGATGTATTTTCTTAACAGGGTATTTTTACAACTGTTTACTTTGTACTGTTCTCTATTTGAGTTGACATCACCTATTTAGGACAATTCTTTTGATTCTTATGCTTAGTTTCTGAGCTATCATAAAATTGTGATCACGTAAGCCTTAAATAAATTGAAGTTGTGAAAATGACCACATCCTAATGGTCCCCTAGAATTGAAACAGAGAGAGAAACCCCCAAAAGCAAAGTTAACCATAGATCAGCACTGTGGTGCTTGGAGGGAGGACTTGCACCAGGGACGATGTCTGACTTTGCCGTTGGGGTTAATGATGGCCAGGCTAAGAATAAGGAGAACGGAGCTCCGAATGGGAGAAACTAAACCCTTACAGGTCATTTGGAACCTGAGGAACCAAGGCTGGGAGAGGTCAAAGGGCAAACTGGCTAAGGCAGGATATAGATTCAAAACCCAGACAGTCCCAGCCGAGCAAGATTCTTTCCACACCACGATCTCGTCCTTGACTGTGGGCGTGATACTACGCAGGTTGCTTGGCCTCTCTGGGCCTCAGTTTTCTCATCTATAAAATGGATATTTAACTCTCAAAAACCCCTTTGGATATTGCTTTTCTTCCTTCATGTAGCTCATGTCTTGAAGACAACCTTATCAATTTTTATTTAACACTGCATTTCCCACTTTTGGTAATCAAAAACTTCTTGGCAAGTCGGATGGTTCCGAGTGAGATAACCAGGATGAACACAGATTCCCCTCTTGCAGCTGGTCTAACACCTATCCCTCTCCTCCTCCACTCCAAGGGCTGGAAAAGCAAACCTTCACTTTCCCAGACTCCTCTGCAGCCACATGCCACACTCCTGGCTAATGGAATGGAAGGGAAGTCTGCTGGAGCCCTGGGAAAGCTTGTCATTTCATGCTAAAAGGGACAGATGTCACTGACATCACACCTTCCCTCTTTCTTCCTGCCTTGCCCACTGAGGTGATGCCTGGTGCTCCAACAGCTATTTTGTGGCCTTGAAGAAAGGGCCAGGAGACTCACAGAGGCATCAGCATGATTCTGACTCATCCCTCTGGGGTCACGTGGTCTCCCCTGACCATACATGAAGAGAAATAAGGAGCAAGACCAGGGTGGGGCCAACTGTCCACACTTGACCTGAGAAGACAAGTGTGCCGGTGGGGCTGGGGTGTGGGACGAGTGCACCAGGGTCAAAGAAAGTGATGGAAAAGCAGTTTTTCAGGAAAAACTGGGGTGCTGTCACAAGAAAAACAGGGAAACAGACACTGGGCACACAAAAAAGAAAAGATTTCTGACTCCATCAGCTCTAAAATAGACACAAGAGAACTGCAGGACCAAGCAAGCTGACTTTTAAAAATTGAGATATAATTCACATACCGTAACATTTACCATTTTAAGGTGTACAACTCGAAGGTTTTAGCATATTCACAAGGCTGTGCAACCATCACCACTATCTAATTTTCATCACCCACCCCCTAGGAAACCCTGTCCCCACTAGCAGTCACTCTCCATTTCCCCTCCCCCCACCCCAGTTTAGCATTTTATTTATTTTTTTATTTTTATTTATTTATTTATTTATTTTTGAGACAGAGTCTTGCTCTGTTGCCCGGGCTAGAGTAAGTGCCATGGCCTCAGCCTAGCTCACAGCAACCTCAAACTCCTGGGCTTAAGCGATCCTCCTGCCTCAGCCTCCCGAGTAGCTGGGACTACAGGCATGCGCCACCATGCCCGGCTAATTTTTTCTATATATATTTTTAGTTGGCCAGATAATTTCTTTCTATTTTTAGTAGAGACGGGGTCTCGCTCTTGCTCAGGCTGGTCTCGAACTCCTGACCTCCAGTGATCCTCCCGCCTTGGCCTCCCAGAGTGCTAGGATTACAGGCGTGAGCCACCACGCCCGGCCTTCAGTTTAGCATTTTATTTTATTTTATTTTATTTTTTTTTTTATTTTTTTTTTTTTTTGAGACAGAGTCTCACTCTGTTGCCCTGGCTAGAGTGAGTGCCGTGGCGTCAGCCTAGCTCACAGCAACCTCAAACTCCTGGGCTTAAGCGATCCTACTGCCTCAGCCTCCCGAGTAGCTGGGACTACAGGCATGTGCCACCATGCCCGGCTAATTTTTTGTATATATATATTTTAGTTGTCCATATAATTTCTTTCTATTTTTAGTAGAGACGGGGTCTCGCTCTTGCTCAGGCTGGTCTCGAACTCCTGACCTCCAGCGATCCACCCGTCTCGGCCTCCCAGAGTGCTAGGATTACAGGCGTGAGCCACCGCGCCCGGCCCAGTTTAGCATTTTAAAGCGGAAATTGTTACTGAGATAGTGCACTGTTCCCAGTGTGCTCTTTGAGGGATTAAAGCTGGCCTAAGGGACCCTGCCTCCAACACACCCGACACACTCCCTTCCTGATGGCAACAGCCACTGGCCTTGGGCACTTCCAGGTCAGTGTCAGCCACCCAGACAGCCATGTGTTACAAAGCAGGTCCCTTTGGGGCGGGCTGTTCAGAGCTCACAGCCAGGTGCCTCGACTGTGCAGGCCAGATGTGGTGGCTGGCGACATGTCCACACCACGAGGGCTGAAAGAAGTCGAGACGTGGTGTGGAGCCCACCGAGAAGCCAGGAATGGGGGCTGAAAGCTGCAAGGCCCTCCCAAGGGCACTGCAGGAGGGCTCTCAGTGCTGGGGCTTTGGAGTCAGGCAGACTCGGGTTCAAATCCCACCACTTACCTTTTGCGCAATCTTAATTTTCGAGGCCTTGGTTTCCTTCTCTGTGGAGAGAGAAATTGTCATGTGCCCTGTCACTTGGGACTGCTGCGGGAGGAGATGTGCTCATACTCGGGCCTTGCAGCCGGCAAGCTCTTGGCTCACATTCACCCAACACGCCCCACATCCGCAGTTCCGGCTGCATCACACTCTCATGTCCCTTTTACACAGGAGCAAACTGAGGCTGAACTAGGGAGGAGCTCACTGAAGACCACCTGCCCACCTCCCGAGCACTGTTCACTCTCCAGCTCTCTCTCCTCCAGGGCACTTCCCCGCCTTCCTGGAGTAGGTGTGGCCACGCGATTTGCCACGGCTGACCCCTCGTCTCCCTCTGCCCCTGCTGCTGGTCACATTTTAGGGAGTGGCTGCTCTGTCTGCCTGAGTCTCTGCGTAACCATGGCAACATGGTCCCTCTGCCAGCTTAGATGGGCATGTGATGTGAGCACACCTTTGTTGTTTTAGACTATGGAGATGTTGGGATTGTTTGTTGTGGCAGCGGAATCTAACCCATCCCGACGGATGCAGTCACGTGATGAGAGCCCAGCGCAGAGATTCGTTCCCCAATGTGCCTGACTCCCAGCCTCAGCCCCTTGCCACCTGCCTTGGGGGAGAGGCTGGGACCGCCGAGGCCCAGCATTGGCAAGTGGCTCTGAGTGCCTGCTCGTGGCCATGCTGGAAAGCACCGACCCATCGGTGATCCACCCGCTTGTGTAATCCTCTTCTCCTGCTTCAGCCTGCGGGGACCTGCGGGTACAATGGGCTCTCACTCCCATGACCATGTTCTGTTGTTTGGCACAAGTGGCTGCGAGAAGGGAGATGGATGATTCCAGGTCTGACCTGGACAAGTAAGTCCTAAAATGGGATGAGACCCCTTCTGGAAAAAGAGATTCAAAGCCTAAAAGAGATTTGACATGAGGGAGATTCTCTGCTGCTGGCTTCAAACACAGAAGAGGCCATGGAGCCAGGAAGGAGGAGAGAGTGACCCGCCAGGAGCTGAGAGTGACCCTCACTGACACCGGTAAGGAACAGGCCCCGAGTCCTACCATGACAACCCCGCGAGCTTGGGAGCAGACCCAGTGCTCCGGAGGGGAATGCAGGCCAGCTGACACCGCGATTTCAGCCTGCTGAGACCCTGAGCTGAGAACCGGTCCCGCTGTGTGAAACTTGTGACCTCCAGGACCTGGGGCATTGACAGGGCACTTCTGTCTCAGGCCACTAAGTTTGCGATGATTTGATACACAGCATTGAACACGGACACGAAAGTGTGTCTGCTGAGCTTGGGAAGAGCCTCACTGGAGACCCAGCTCCCCCACCGTCCTCGGGCCCCATTTTCCCGAAACCCCCCACCCAGCACGTCCGGAGATCTCCCCACCCCACTCCCTGCCCTTATTCCTGGCCGCTGCTCTAATTCCCCTATTCTTCCCTTGAATACCTGCTCAACTGACGTGCCATGTGACAGAGAGCTCCCCTTGCAAGGGGTGAAAAACAAATGAACTTAAGCTCTCAAATGTAGGCTCCTAGTCAGAGCTGGAAATACCAGGCCGGGTTGGCACGAGGAATGCCAGCTCCTTGCCAACGCTGTTGAATGAGGTTTTTTTAGTCTCGAACAAAGCTCTCCCTTTGAGGATTAACTGCCGACAGGGAGCTCTTTGTTTTGAGTAGAATTTAAGATTATTGCTGGATAGAAACGGGGAGAAAGGTGACACCATCAAGATCGCATGGTGTAAATCCAGGATTATACGAAACATCAGTTTTTTAAACTTGTTGGCAAATACGGATGCAGATCATGCTGACACTCCAAAACGTCCACTTGATTTGCAACCAAGTCCGTGGTCTCACGTTTCCTGGGCAGGTGATCCTGTCAAAGATATGCACAGACGTATGTAGATCCTGGCACGCAGAGAAGGCCTATTCTCTCTTGTCGGCTTTTCACGTTGTTAGAAAAAAAAAAAATCCTCATGATACAGCCCTTGTGTTATTGCCCAAGGTGGGAGACTACGGGGGTGGGAAGGAGTGTGGGTGACCGCGGCACCAGGCTGAAGACTTCTGTTTAGAAACAAGCCCTGGCCTGGTGTTCACAGTCGCTTACAACACGCCACCTGCACCTTCCGTCCCTGAAGGGAGCTTGCGGGGTGAAGGGCCCTGCCTTGGTGCTCTTATTCTGAAAGGTGTGGCACCCTCTGACTCTGAATAAACTCCCAGTCCCAGGCCCGAGCGTGGGCAGCTTTCACTGACGATTTCAGGTTGCTCCAGCGTCAGCCCTGTGTTTTGAAGCTCACAGGCCTGCTGTCAGAGCTGTTCCACTCCTTGATCTCAGCTCAGGGAAGGCGATCATGACACAGATGACCCCAAACAGGCCGAGACAACCACAGGAAGCGCTGAGAACAACAGCTGGTGCCTGCCACTCGGTCCCCAGCCCGGCCAAGCCCTTGACACCTGCTCTCTCTTCTTCCCTGAAGTGACGGTTCACCTTGAGCCTATCTTTCCTGCAGGTAAAGTCTTTCTCCACTGACTTGCAAAATAACCCTAACCACTAAGGGAAAGAAAGGATGTTCTTTAATTTCTGTGAAATTGAATATCACTCATTTACTGTGGTAGGATTTACATATAGCAAATGTATGATTCTGTGCATTTGTCAAACATCTACAGTCACATAACTACCTCCACAATTAAGATGCAAAGAGTCCCACTGCCAGAGTCCCTCCGTCACACATAGTCTTATTTAATCCTCACAAAACCCCTAAGGAGCCACTAAACTGTGAGCCCCAAGAGGGTAGATTTTGTCCTTCTGGACACCCTGAGTTCCCACTGCCTCTCACAGTGCCTGGCATCTAGTAAGTGCTCAATACATGTTTGTCAAATGACTGAATGACTGACGTTGGTATTATTGCTATGATGGGTTTACAAAAAAGGGAACTGAGGTTAGAGAGCATAAATACCATGACTGACAAGAGAGGGTCAGTGATGCCATCACAGGTTGTTTGTACCTGCAGCCCCTGCCAATCAGGAGCTCTCATATCCAGAATTCCTTTCTGTGGGACTCCAAAGGCCTGGGCCAGGGTTCTCTGCACAGTCTCACGTGAATCCAGCCTGAATAGCTTGGTACCCTAACCTCTGCCTCCTGTTGCTTCACAGGTTCATGGATATTCATGTCGGGGATGCTTGGGGCCTGGCGAATGATGGACCCTCCTGAGCACAGGGTGGAAGAAGGAGTCCTAATTTGGGACTCTGCACCCTCAGGTCCAGTCCTGACTCTGGTATGACTTGCTGTGTGACCTCATGCAAGTATCATGTCCTCTCTGAGCTTTGGTTTTTCCAATTACGAAATGAAGGAGGGGCTGAAACCTAACGGGGCCAAAGAGTCCTTGCAGCTCTGCTCCTATGGCTCTGGAATGGCCAGGACTTTCTTGGTGGCAGGAGATGGCAACACCACTCCATTGGCTTAGGGAAGGGCGGGGCTTTTCCTGCCTAGCCGAGGAGTTGGGGGACTGGGGAGTCGGGGAGTCAGGCTCGAGGCCAGTCTCTCCCGGTCGCTCTGTCTGCCCATCTCTCTCTTCCTTGTTTTTCCCTCCGCCTCTGAGCTCTGCTTCCCTGCGTATTGGCTCCACCCCCATGCAGCTCTCCCCTGGGGACCAGGGTGGCTTCTAGTGTCCTCCCAGAGTGAAGCCACAGGGTCTGCACTGGCTCTGATTGGACAAACATGGGTCACATGCTCATCCCTGAACCAATCCCTGTGGCCAAAGGGGCATCACTCACTGACTGGCTGAGCCAGTGTGACAGGCCCACACGTAGATGTGAGGCTGGGGGACCTGAGTCCCCATGGTGAAGCTGGAGGGGGTGGTTTCCTAGAGGAAAACCTGGAGCTGCTTCCAGAATGAGGGGAACAGCAGCTGGGCAAGAAAAATAAGGGTCTGAATTATGCCTTGTGCCACCAAGACCAAGGAGGCATGCCTCCTGTGAACCACGTCTCTGGGGGGTCCAGAGAAGCCCTTGTGGGTGCCAGGGCTCATGGCCTCCATCCAGACCAGGCCAGGGAAACAGCGCTTTGTCTCGCAGACTGGACTCGCAAGGGGCTGGGACAAAGTGTAATCTCCGCATGTGCACACAAACACAAACACAAATAAACACACAGGCTTCTTCTCACCTCCTCTAGGTTGCCTGCAGTGCATGGCACACAGAAAAATTCATTCATTCATTCAACAAATGTTTATGAAGCCCCTACCATGCACTGAGCACTGAACTTGACCTGGGGGTGCCATGGAGATGACAATGGGCTGACAAACCCCCTCAAGGAGCTTACAGCTCAGTGCAGGACAGAAACATTAAGCCAAATAAGTAATAATAAATAAATTAATTAATCTGTTCAGTCAGTACTTACTAGAGGCCTACTGCATACCAGCCACGTGTCAGGCGCTAGTGCAAGGGGCAGACCTAGCCTATGTCCTCACGGAGTGGATGCTCTAATGCGCAAGACAACAGCTAGACCCGCGAGAGCAATGGATGGGAAGAGGGACCAGACACAATGGGGTGTTGCCAAAGGAAAGGGGAGAGGCGTGTGTCAGCTCTCCATAGCTGAAGAACAAGCCACCCCAAAACTTAGTGCCTTAAAACAACATCCACTCAGTTCTTGTATAGGTCATCTGGAAAGTTCTGCTCATCTAGGCTGGTTTCCACTGATCAAAGCCAGGCTTGAACTTCTGTCTGTGGTCAGCTGGAGAGACAGGGCCAGCTAGTCTAAAATGGCCTGGCTCACGCGGATGGTGGTGGCTGGCTGTCGGCTGGGTGATGGGTGTGGCCGGGCCCCGTGCCCCTCATCCTCCCACAAGCGAGCTCGGGCTTGTTCACCCAGCAGAGGTGGGGGCCAAGAAAGAGCAGAAATCTGCCTGGCCTCTGCCGGCCTGGGCTTGGAACTGGGACAGCATCTCTTCCTCCACACGCTATTGTCCACAGCAAGCCACAAGGCCAGCCCACGTTCCGGGAGGGCAGGATGGGCCGCCTGTCAATGGCGGAGCAGCATGGGCACGCTCCCCAGAACGAGGCTAGAGGGAGCGGTGGGGCACGTGACCATTTAAAACGCTCTGCTGCGAGAAGGATGACGGCAGAAAGCTGCTGGGTGTTTCTCTCTCTGCACCTCTAGTCTGCAGGAGAGACTCCAACGTCAATCAGGTGCCAGGGCTGGCCACCTCTCCCTGCCTCCCCGCCTCCTTCAGCCTCCTCTGACTCCAGCCAGGACACCTGTGTGGGGCAACTCTGCCACCCTGGAGCTGAGAAAGACCCACAAGTCCCTGCCAGGCTCATCCATGCCCAGTGCTGGAGGTTCTGACCCCGGGTGCCAGCACGCTGCCAACCTCAAAGGAGCCAGAGGATTTCTCTGCTTGGCTTTTTATTTTTCAACCACTAGGTCATAAAAGCTTCCGTGGACATGGCGGGAAAGCCCCCGCAGCCCTTTCACAGAGTTGGTTTCTGGGTTGGCCTGACCAGCAAGGATCTTTCTAGATTTGCAGTAAAACCTGACCTCTGGTTCACCCGGCTTAATGAGTGCGTGAGGCTGACAAAGGCCGGCATAGTCCCCAGGGCTGCTTTGGGGTGAGGCCTCCAGCCACGGGGCCAGCCCTTCCCTGTGATCTCAGGGCCCCCTCCCAGTCCCCGCAGAGCCAGCGGTGGCAGCTGTGGGGCGGCAGTTTGGGAAACAGGCTGCAGCTCCTTCTGCAAGGCGGGAGGTGGGAAAGCTGAGGGCTGGGAGCAAACCCTCTGCTGGGAAGTCCACGCAGGGCCAGCCGGGCTTCCAGGAGGCCTGAGCAGGCTTTGGCAGGGCCAGAGAGTCTTGGGACAC
This sequence comes from Eulemur rufifrons, assembly GCF_041146395.1. NCBI lineage: Eukaryota > Metazoa > Chordata > Mammalia > Primates > Lemuridae > Eulemur > Eulemur rufifrons. Next base: position 47,131,263 of record NC_091002.1, read on the forward strand.
TGTAACGTGGCTGTTAATAGGGTGGACTGTAGCCTGGGTTCAAAGCCCGGCCTGGCGGCTCATTAGCTTGGGATTTATGCAAGCGGCTTACCCTCTCTGAATGCACGTCGTCATCCTCAAGATGGGGTTAAGACCACCGCGGCCCAAGGTCACCATGAGGATGAAAGAGGAGCCAGGAGGAGCTCCACAAATATTAGCTCTAATTGTTATTGCAGGCTCGGGGCACACCTCGCTAATTGGGAAGGCGCAGAGTAGGAGAACCACGCCCAGCCCGGCAACGAGAGCGCTTGTGTTCTAGTTCCAGTTCTGGTGCTGAAACTCAGGAGACACACCCTGGAAAAAAGGGCTCATCCCTCTATCAGTGAGGAGCTGGGCAAGACAGGCCAAGGGCTGTGCCCGAGGCCACCCAGCTGGAGGGTGGTGCTCAGCCTCACCATGCAGACAGCACCCACCACCCCTGACCCAGGCGGGGCACGGCACCTGCAGCATCACCACGGCCCTCCCCCTTTCATAGAAGACTAGGAGACAGGGCTGAACGAGGTGCCCCACCCCAGATTCCCGACCCCACATCCCCAGCTTTGAAGGTCTAATTATGTCACCAGGCTCTGAGCACTCAGCTGAGGCTACCAACCGGGAATGGACCCCCAGGGCGAGGGCCTCGCCTGCTCCTGAAAACAGTCCCTGCTCCAAGTCTAGAAAAGACCTTCAGAAAACGGCAACCCCAGCTTATGGGACCAAACAAAGCAAGAGTCCCAGAAAGAGCCTCATGCCGAGAAGGCGGTCTCCAACCAGCCTTCATTCCACAGGCTGCCAGAGCAGGCGGCTCCCATCATGAGCTAATAGCAACAGAGACCACAGCGGTAGTAGCAGCTGCTGTTTGCGGAGGGCGCGACTCAGGATGTGCGAGGTATTCTAGCTGCATCAGCTCCCTCTCCCTCTGCCTCGACCACCACAGCAGGTACTGTACTCCTTTCTTGTGTTTCCCGGTTTGTTTTACTGTGGTGCAATACACACGACACGAAACCCACCACCTCGGCCACTCGTCAGTGTGCAGCGCAGAGGTGTAAGTACGTTCTTAAAGTGCAGCCGTCACCACATCCACCTCCGGAACACTCTCATCTTGTGGGACTGAAACCGCACACCCGGTAAACCGCGCCTCCCGTTCCCTCCGCACCCCAGCCCCTGGCGACCACCGTTCCACTTTCCGTCCCTCTGATTTGGAATCCTCTGGGGACCTCATAAGAGTGGAACCATCCAGTATTTGTCCGTTTGTGACTGGCTCCTTTCACTTAGTGTAATGTCCTCGAGGTCTGTCCGTGTGGGAGCTGTGTCAGGATTTCCTCCCTCCTTAAGGCTGAGCAATGTTCCCTCCACCGAACTGCTGTGAACGATGCTGCTACGCAAGTGGGTGTACAAACGTCTCTCTCGACCCTGCTTCCCGTTCTTTGGGGTATGCACCAAGAACTGCCGGAATTGCTGGATCACGTGGTATTCCTGAATCCTCTGCGGAACTGCCGCCCTGTTCTGCACGGCAGCCGCACATCTTACATTCCAGCCCTCCAGTTTGCACACATCCAGCCAGGCACTGTTTGTAACCCCTTAGCCCCCATTTTACAGAAGGGGAAACTGAGGCCAAGAGAGGCCAGGTCACTTGCTCCGGGCCCTCCAGTTAGGCAGTAACAGAGTCAGGACTGAAACCCAGACCCAGCCAAGCCCTAAGCGCTCATGTGCTGCTTAGAGCCTGTGCAAGGACGCGATTCACTCAGCCCCTCTCGGAGCTGGGAGCAGATTTAGAGTCGTGGGTGGCTCTAAGGAAGGATGGCCCAGTGCCAAGGTCACAGAGCTGGAGCCAGGCTGCCTAGGTGCCCATCCGGCTTCCACGCGGGGGAGCCACTCTGTTCTTTGGTTTCTCCAATATAATGGTGGGAAGGATGCGAGCGTGTGAGATTTCATGAGATAATAAATGCAAGGCCTTTAGCAAAGTGCTCGGTATGCAGCAAACGCTCAGCAAATTACTATCTGGTCTGGCCCACGCTCCTTGCAGAGGGACAGCATGTGGAAATTCCTGGAAACTGAATGTTAAATAGCACAACATCTTCGGGGAAGCGCACGCAGAAGGGCGCATGGGAGGCCAGGGGAGGCCAGCTAGCTGCAGAGGCGAGCAATGGGCATCATCTCAGGACCCTGAGGGTTGTGCAGGGTTGTGATGGGGCACACTTGCATTCTAGAAAGTAGAGAGCAGACTGCGGGGTCATCAGGAAAGACATGACAGGGCCAGAACCGGGCTTTCCAGGCCGACTAGACTGGAGGTGGTGGACAGGGCCAGGGCACACCTGAGCGCTCAGAGGTGCAGAGACCCAGGGCTGAGGCAGGCTCTCCACTGAGACACAGCCACAGCTCGAACCACCATTTCTCTTCTGTCACCAAAATGCAGCTCATGGCTCCCCTTCCTAGAACACACTGCCACCCCCAGGCCTCTCTTACTTGCTGTTTGTAAATGGGGACCCTTCCCTGGAACCGACCTAGGAAGGGCCAGCATGAAGCCCCGTGTCAAAAACCTTCCGCACGCAATGCCCCTGTTTCTCTCCCTCACTCTCCCAGCCCGGGACTTGCTATTCTCTCTAGCAAGGAACAAAGGACACTGGTTCACCCACCACTTATTCCTTATACTTTGAATTCTTTGGGGATGAATGCTCTAAAAAATTATGTTTCACAGAATTATTTGCAAAGGATTTAATTTGTAATGCCAACAATTTAGAAGGCCAATAAGCGAAAGTGGTTAACACATACCTGGGTGAAAACTGCTTTACTAAAAAAAGAAAGAAAAGTCAAAAACATTGCTTTGCGTACAGACCCCAGACATAGTTGTGTTTTTCCCAGAACAAATGTATTTTTTGCTTTAAAAAATAAAAAATAACTACCATATCTTGGGGGCTAACCCTATTCCAGACCATCTGTTAACCCATTTAATCTCCACAACAACCATTTGAGGTAAGCATGTCAGTTAGGAGCAAGTCCAATATGAGGGGCAGAAAATCCCAATTATGTTTAAAAGGCATTTTAAAATTCAGAGGTAAGTAATGTAAAGCTGCGGTTGGGGGACCCCCAGCCCATCCCTCCTGTTGTTCTACATGCACGGCCCCCACCCTCAAGGTCACCCTCATGGTCTGAGATAGCTGCTGCAAATCCAGCCGTTACACACAACTCCAGTCAACAAGAAGGAAGAAGCAATGAAGAAGGGCGCCCCTCTCCCCTTTAAGGACAGTTTCTAGAAACTACAAGTGTACATCAGTTTATGCTCCTCTTAACAGAATTCAGTCACGTTATCTAGATGCAGGAAAAGCTACAAAACATGCTTTTTATTCCAGTTCATCACAGGTCCAAGTAAGAATCAGTTTTTCTTGCTAAGGAGGAAGGGGAGACACACATTGAGAGATAATTAGCAGATTTTTCCACGAATAGGTACCATTATTATCCTCGTTTTTAGATGAAATTGAGGCTCAGGAAGATTAAATACCTTACCCGAGGTCACTCACCTGACAGCAGCCCCTATAGCCCGAGACTGTAATAACCACCTTCATATGATTCCATTAATTAGACCTGATCCATGCCAATTATGTAAGCAGGGTCTGACGATTGGCAAACTCTATTTTGTAAAAATCTAACATTCAAACAAATTGGATATTGAAACATCAGCATTTTATAAAACACTAACGATTGCAGCAAACATAGAAAAACATGCAGAAATGTTTAAACTGCACAAATATAAATATGAAAGGGAAGCAAGACCAATTTTTGCAGAGATGAGCGGTCCTGCCAGAGAATTAAAAAACCCATCACGTGTTCCAGAAGCTAAGTTAACTAGGATGATCAAAAAGAAGAAAGAAGGGAACGTCAGAAGTGGTTACGTGGATGTGGGGGTAGGGAAGTCGTGCCTGAAATCAGTAAGAATAAAAGTTCGAGCACTCAGGCGTGAGTGAGTGTTAAACAGGCTCTGTGGGTTTAAGAAATACAATTCAACAACACCCTGCAATAACTTTGAACTCTTGGATCTTGGGGAAATGGCCTTGGGAATGAGAAAATTCTCCAAGAGAAATATTATTTGTATTTCATGGTTGTAAAAGTTAATAGCCGCCCCCCCCCATTCCAAATCACGATGTCCCAAAACAAAGGAAGGGAAATTTGAAACATGTAATTTAGAAGCTCGGCCACAAGCAGGAGGGCCTGACCCCCAAGGTGAAGCTGCCTGGGGCTTTCTTTACACAGGTCTAGAAGGCGAGAGACTCAAACAGTGGGGAAAATCTGAAATCCCACAACCTGGTTTACCTTCCCCCTGCTAGGATTAGGTTGCCCACAAACTCATGGCTTCACAGAATAGAAAAAATAAAATAGAGCTTTGAGATCATCAAGGCCTCACATTCGGTTGGGTCTCATCTTGGGGGAACCCCCTTACATGGTAAGGACTGCCTGGGTCACTCTACGGAGCAAGCGTGTGAAGCTGAAGCTCGATTGAGTCGAAGGAAGGCTTCACTGTGGTTGACTAGTAATGTCTGCTGTGGGCACAGAATGGTAACAAGGGAACATGTGCATCATATATTTTCTGACTGTAAACTTGGCTAAGCCCCTCATTTCATAGAGGGAAAGCAAAGTGCCCTAATTTGCTGAGAAGTCAGTTCTCCTGAATTCTAGTCCTGCCTTCTTTTTACCGCTAGCATCTGGGCTGGCATCTGGAATTTTCCCCAGAGCAATTCCTAATGGCCATTCACACTCCACCCAGGGAGAAAGCTCTGCTCTTCCAGAGAGATCCGTTTCCATCCTCCTTGATTCCCATTCAGGTCTGAGCACGGCACAGTCGGAGGACAGAGAGGTTTGATCTGGGTAGTCCACACCCCCAGCTGGACAGTAGTAAGAGAAACCCTGTGTGCTGCTGTAACAAACAGTCCCTACGCCACAGTGCCGTGACACAGCATGCAGGCCAAATACCGGCCCCTCCAAGGCGACCACCTCCTAATTTCCCGAACCTGTGAGTGTGCGACTTTCCATGGCAAAAGGAACTTTGTAGATGCGATCACATTAAGGGTCTGGAGATGGAGGTTTGGGGCCCTGTGAGAGGGATGTGAGGACGGAAGCAGAGAGGCCGGACAGGTCTGGAGACGCTGTGCTCCTGGCTCCGCGGTGGAGGAAGGAGCCCAGGATGCAGGCGGCCCCCGCCCTAGGGCCTCGGGAAGGGAATATGGTCCTGTCTGCACCGTGATTTCAGGGCTTCTGACCTCCAGAACTGTGTGATAATAAACATGTGCTGCTTGAGGCCTGGACGTTTGTGGTAATTTGTTACAACAGCGATTGAAACTAACACACAGCATGAAAGTTTACCTCCTGCTCATATCCCAGTCTAAGGAAGGGAGGCGTATCCTAAGATCCCATTTATAGGAGGGATATATCCAGAATAGGCAAATCCGGACAGGAAGCAGATTAGTGGTGGCTAGAGGCTGGGGCAGAGGGCGGGGGAGGGACTGCTTCATGGGCGGGAGGCTTCCTTCTGAGGTGATGAAAACGTTTGGAGCAGATAAAAGGTGATGGTCATACAGCATTGTGAATGTACAAGGTGCCCCTGATCGCACACTTCAAAATGGTTCATTTTATGTCTTGTAACTTTTACCTCAATGACAAGAAAGCATCATCTCCCACTGCAAAATCTTCAGGGGCGTATTTTGAGGCCGGAATACTCTCCAGTAACTCAGGAATCCGATGAGATGTTCCCAACTGATTTGCCTACATACAAAAGTCATTCCTGTGCCAACCCAAGGCCCCTGAGTGGTAACCGAGGCACAAGAGTCTCAGCTGAGGAGAGCCATATCCCCAATGTCGTGCCCCAGGCCCGGGACAGCAGCCCTGTGTCCAGTGACTGGCTAGGGCGGGTAGAGAAGCCTGGTCCCTTGCTCATGGCAGGATGACTCTGTACGAGCACCTGGCTGCAGAGCCCAGATGTGGCCAGAGCACGTTCGCCAGGACACCCAACCGAAGACGCCCTTCCAAGATGAGTTTGGCTGTCGCATTCTGTGGTTCCACCCGGGGCAAGGATGCCTCCCTGGGGGATGAAGATCTGAGAGACACTTTTGTTCATCACAACTTGGGGGTGGGTGCTGCTGGCATCTAGCGGGTAGAGGCCGGGATACGGCTAAACACCCTACAATGCCCAGGCCAGCCTTCCACCACCACAAAGAATGATCCAGCCCAAAATATCACGTGTGCACGTTGAGAAACCCTGTTCTACAACATAAGCTCTGTGAAGGCAGGGTTTTTATCTGTCGTGTGTCCGGCACACAGTAGTTGCTCAATAAGCACTTGTAAAGTGAGCGACTGTACTTGAAAACCTGTCAGGCAACACCATCTCCTTGGGTGAAGTCTCCCCACAGCAGGCATCACTGACCACTCCACTTTCCTGCACCTCTGCACCCACGGATTTAAGGCTTTCTGTGATCTAGCTCCTGCCTGCCGTTTGGCCTCATTTCTTATCATTCTCCTCCTTGTTCTTCCTGGGTGCTGGAATATGCCAGGCTTACGCAGCATCTTAAGGGCACTGATGGTGGGTTCCCCTGGCACCAGCTCCTTGCAGGGCAGGCTCCTTCCCTGGTCCTCTTCCTAAAATAAAATCCATCCCCTACGGTTACTCCTGACCACAGCATTCTATTAAATATTTGCTTCCTTCACGGCCCTCACTATTGTGCAAAAGTATCTTCTTTGCCTGGTTACTTGTTGGGTTTGTTCCCTGTCTCCCGGGAAGTTGCTGCCATGATGCGGAGCCTCCTACCTTATTCCATACTGCAGAGCTTGCCAGAGGCCGGGGACACAGAAGATAGTAAATACTGAATTATCGGTTGGTTGAAAGAATACCCTGGACTTGGGATACCCCGGGCCCAGCGAACTTGGCCTCATGGAGGCTCAGGACCAACAGAAGGAAGGAGGGGCCATCTGGGGAGAGGGGCCCCCAAATGCCCACTGGCCTCTGGTAGCCAAGGCGCGTGCAGACCTAGGGGGCTTGGTCGGCTCTTTCTCTGGAACTGTACAGGAAGCAGATGCTCCCAGGCTGAGTAGGAGAGAGGCGGCCCAGGTTTTGTGCTGGGAAGTTCAAGGCGGAGCACACGCAGGATTTGTTTTCACAGGGAGATGTCAACCCCTCTCCCCCATGTCAAAGGACCCTTAATTGTGCTGCCAAAAGCAAGGCTCAGTGCTGACCTGTGACCCCGGAGGTGTTTATATTTCCCTCAAATACTCTCTTTTGATTATCCTCCTAGAACCTAATGTATCCCAAGGCCTGAAGATAAACTGTTAGTTTTATGGAATCACTTTTACTCCCACCAAAAAATAAAACAAATGCATTGCACTGTTTTGGGGAGTCTGTTTGCATCTCGCCTGTGCCCCTTCTGCTCCGCCTGCTACTTTCTGCCCAGGATAGGGTTCCTCTCGCCACCTGCACGGGCCGTCCTGCTTCCTGCCTGGTCTTATCCAGGTTCCACCCAAACAGGAACAAAAGGGAGCAAGAGGAGATCTGTGCGCCCTCGCCCTCGCCCTCACCTGCGGGCATGGGGGAGAATAGAACAGCACTTTTTGAGCTGACAGTGAATTTTCAGAAATCTTTGTAAAATACAGCTCTCAAAGAAGCTATTATTGCAAATCTCTTTTTAACAGAGACCAAATACTGATATGCTTAAATGTGACATGGCAGCAGCTGAGGGGACGGTGCATCCCCTGGTGTCACCGGCTACTCGGCTATACTCTGTAGCCATGACAATGGAAGTTAAGAAAGTGTATTTGTCCATCTGGAAAGATGTTTGCTTTCTATCCAAAGGGAGGTGGTGGAAGTTAAGAAAGTGTATTTGTCCATCTGGAAAGATGTTTGCTTTCTATCCAAAGGGAGGTGGTGGGAGGATTAGTGAAGGTGACTCTAGCAGATGCTGCCGGCCCGGTGGCCCGGTCCGTACCCCCTCAGCCTTCACCCTTCCTGGGCATGCAACCCCAGCAGCTCCTGGTGCCAGGACCCACAAGCGCTTCCTGGAAGTGTGGTGCGGGGGCAGATAACACCCTCCTAGGAGCAGCCCCGGCACTGACTGGTGGCAGGAGGTGGAGCACTGCTCCTCTCCCTGAGGGATGACTGCGAGGCCATCCTACACTGCCTCCTTGAGGCCCCAGGTGGGACCGACCCCCCGGGTGCCCACAGCAGAAACCTACTCACATCTGTCTACCCAGCTGATCCTTCCCGGGATCAACTCCCAATTCAGTCACTTGCCAGGTAGGGTCCGGAGGCCAGAGAAAGGAGGCAGCGCTTTGCGGATGGCAGGTGTGGGGTCCGCTGGCACACAAATGGTGACATGGAGAAGACACAGGGAACTGTATGTCTGCTGAGAGGCACATTACGGAGGCAGTGCGCTGTGCCCAGGAATCTGCCCCGGAGGGATTCCAGCGTTCAGCCAGCAGTGGAGCCCCTGCCAAGCCCCCGCCACCGAAGCCATGGAACTCGACGTTAGGGTGCTGCAAAGCCCTCTAGGCACATTAAGAGGCTGGGATCTGGCCGCCACCAGAGAGTGGGACCCGGCAGGTGTGCGGTGGACCCAAGAAGGAGCACATACACGAGCATCGCGACTGGGTCTGTGTTACAGGGTGCAGGGACTACTGCCTGGAAAACGCTGGGCGAGCAGAGTGGACAGTTCCACTGGACGGAGGCCACTCTCTAAAGGGAACATGTGCTTATGTTCCTGATGGTGGCCAAAGATCACACCTGTAATCTCCCCTTGGTGGCCCAGAAGAGGGGAAGGAGAAATGCTGCGTGTGTTAGTTTTCTAGGGCTGCCGTGGGAAAGCACCACCAATGTAGTGGCTCAAAACAACCATTTACTGTGGATAAGCTGCTGCCCCTCTGTAGATGAGAACCTCAGTGAGGTTCTCGGCTCTCGGTCTCACAAGGCCAAAGTCAAAATATCGGCAGAGTTGAGACCCCACTGGGAACGAACCCGCACCCGGCTCCCTCGGGTGCTGGGTGGATCCAGTTCCTCTGTCTGTAGAACTAGGGTCCGCACTCCCTGCTGGCCATGAGCCGGGCCAGGCCGTTGCTCCCGGAGACTTCTGTGTTCCTTCCCATGCCTTCCCCGTGCCCCTGCACAAAGGCGAGTCAAGTCCGCCTCTGACTTCTTCCGCCACAGCTCTGACTTCAGCCAGAGAAGGTTCTCTGCTTTCGACAGCTATGGGATTAGATAGGGCCCAGCTGGAAAGTCCAGGATAATCCCCTATTTTACCAACCCTAACCTTAATCACATCTGCAAAGTCCCTTTTGTTAAGTAATGTGACAAATTCTCAGGTTCCAAGGATTAAGGGATGGACATCTTTGAGGGAACATTCTGCCTACCACAACGCCACATCACAGACAAAAGCCAACAGGATGTTTGGCATCTTTCAAGTGACCCTTTGCTTCAGGGCCTGTAGGCCTGACCTGGAGGGGACAGGAGGCAGAGGGGTTGAGCCTGCGTGGAACTGAGAGCAAAGATTTTCCCGACAAGAGAGAGGTGTGAGAGGAGAACAGCATTCCTTGTTTTCCTGCTTGGAAGGCTGTCCTGTGAGGATGCTTGACTCGGAGCCTTGGCAGCCGTCTTGCCACCCTGAGGCAATACCAAGCACTGAGGACAGCAGGCCAGAAGGAGCCCCAGAGGAGGTGACTGCTGATATAGTTATGGCTTCAAACCAGTCCTGGAACCATCTCTCTCCAGACTTCTTGGTGAGATGACCAGATGTCTATTGTTTCAGCTAGGTTTGGATGTGTGCTTTGTTCCTTGCTGATGGAAGCCTTCCTAACAGATATGAGATGGTTGTGAAGTCTGGATCATTGTTCAACACATAGTCACTCCCCTCTCTTCACACACTGGGCAGAACATACCTCCCCAGGTTGCTGATGGTAGGTGTGGCCATGTGACTTGCTTTGGCTAATGACGACTGGTGGACGTCCTCTCATGCTTTGGCCTGGCTCTTGTGGCCCAGTGACCCACCACAAGGAGAATATGCCCAGGATAAGTGGCTGCCCCTTCTGCCTGGGCCCCAGAACAAACACATGTGGGGCTGAGTGAGCCCAACCTGCATCCTATAACCAAGCCTGACCAACCCGCAGCCTGATGCAGAGACCCCCGTAGGGCCCAGCCTAGACCAGCTGAGCCACAGTTGACCTATCTTGCTGCTCCAGGCCCCCAAGCTTAGTGATGGTGTGTAGTGTCAATGGCTTCCTGGCACAGTGATGAACGTGCAAGAGGTCTGCACCCTCCCCCTTTCCCCAAGACTTCAAAGTTGTGCAGAGGAGCATGATGGAACCTCCTGGGACTCTGGGAATCCAAGAGCACAGAAACCTCATGCCAAGCACAGAAGAGAGTCAGGGAGCCGGCAAGCTCCCAGCATCCCCCCTAGACACGCAGGCAAGCAGGTGCAGAAGAAATGTCTGTCTGGCGTGCCCAGGAGCCTCGCAGAATCTCATCAGCTCAGAACTCCCTGGTGGCCAAAGAAAGCTTCCCATGGGCTCTCGGGTTTCTCTGCCAGATGTGTCCAAGGCACCTAGCACCCCTGGGAGGCTTTGCTCTCAAGATACAGAGGGCACACGTGTGGCTGGCGAGCACTGAGGACCACTCCAGAGGGAAGGGGGCAGTCTCAATGGATGCCAGGGTTACCTGGAGAGAGCGCAGGCAGATGCCACTAGCATGCCTGCACTCACTGGCCCCACAGAACTCGAGCGACATTCCCGCAAAAGAGAGAGCCCGAATCCCTAAAATTAGGTCTCTGGCACCTGGCACAGGGGGCTTGAGAGAGAAATCAACTTCAGTTAGAGTTACATTTCTTGGACACCATATACTGTAGACTGAAATTCATGCCCGCTATAGACACAGAGAATTTACTTAGTGCCGGGGTAAATGCGGTCAGCTTGCTTCAGTTTTGTGTGTCTTGGTTCGCACTGGACTAAACCAGCGTCAGCAAACTGGGCCTGTAGGCCAAACCCAGCCCACGGCCTTGTTTGTAAATGAAGTTTATTGGAACAGCCACGCCCTTTGTTTACAGATTGTTCACGGCTACAATGGCAGGGTAGAATAGATGCCACAGACACAGTCTGGCCCACAAAGCTGAAAATATTTACTCTCTGGCCCTTTGCAAAAAAAGCTTGTTGACCTCTGACTTTCCTGCCAGCTCCAAATGCTAAATCCGCCCGTACTGAGCTCTGCTTCCATCCTATCAGCTCAACCAGGGCTGGAGAATGAGCCTAGCATTCAAGAAACCAAAGCCCTGAGTGGGCCAGGGAGCTGCTTCCCACATGCCACAGAATTCTCCAGACTTGCCCCTGCAATTAGCCAGCGGCCTGGGCTGGGGGCCCGCCTGGGTCCCAGGGTGCTGCACTCATGGCCGTGGAGATAAATGACTTTTCCTCTTGTTGCTCTCTTGGCCTCCTCCCTGCCCCACCCCTCAACACTTCTTACCACCCTCTCTCACCCGGGGGTTCCTCAGGAGAGGCTGAAATGAGAGGGGCAGTCTCAGGGTTTGCATTCCACAAGGAAATCTGCTCTGGCCAGACTCTACCCAGCGCCTCGGACACCGGCAGAAATCCCCTGTTTGTCCCTATTAATCACAGGCAGAATCTGCAACTTGAGCCCCATGCACCAGAAATGAGTGGAAAAAGTGCAACCTGACCACAAAAGTATTATTTTATAAATAAGGCCCTTCAGTAGTGGTTAATTGGATACACATTTTGTAAGATTCAGGGAACATTAAAACTATCATGCTCACATTGGCTGGTTTCGTGTTACAGCAGCATTTTCTGCGCAGTATCAGGCCCCAGGCTGAAAACTGTCGCTCAGAGACTTTATCTTTCCCTTATGGATGCTGCTTCTCCACCTCCACCTTAAAAAAAAAAGAGCAAGATTGATTTAATGTATGTTTAACAGCTCCATAAATCACTCAACATACCCCAATCTCATCAAAATTGTGCCAAAAATGATTTCCACTAAAGCAGATGACCTGCATGGGAAACTAACTCAGCACGCTTTTATTTCCACCAAGCTGCGATGAGCTCCTACTGTGTGCCAGCACACACCTGGCCCCAGAAGGAGTCAAGGGGAGTTGTCCGATCTGTGGCCCTATCCCAGAGGAAGGGACGATTTCAAGAGCTGGAAGGAGAAGGCGGGAAATAGGCAGGAAAACCATGGCATACAAGGCGTGCTCCTGTTTGTCTGAGATGGTTAACACCCACGTGTTTCTCGTGAAGACAGAATAAGAAATCCAAGGCCAACTTTGAGTGCCATCTCCTGCTACGCTTGTGCTCTGCGGGTAGTTTGGTGTTGGTGACGAGACCTAGCCATGCCTGCTGCCGAGGGACGACTGGACAGGGGGTGGCAGGTTGCAGAGGCCTGACTGCAGCAGGCAAGTTGGACGACAGCTGGCTCTGTTGAAGGCTCACCAGGGGGAGGCTCAGAGTCCAATCTCCAAATCAGACAGCCGACCTGGACAGCCACACAAGGCCAGGTGTCCCCATCTGCAAGTGGTGTGAGCCAGCGCTTACACCGGGGACAGGGAGCCAAGGGCACTGAGAAGTCAGGGGAGCGTCCGAGAGAAGAGGGTGGAGCTGAGCCAGAGAGAATGCAAGGACCAGATCAAGAAGAAGGCCACTGTGCCTTTGGGACCAAAGTATCTCCTGAGAGCATCATATCTTTGTTCCGAAGGCATAACAGTAGTACGGTCCTAGCTGACATGCACTGAGGACTCACTGTGTGCCGGGAATCTCACCGGCATTGTTACCTCACTGATCACTCAAAACGACCACATGAGGTAGTTAAAATTAGGACACCCAATTCACAGATGAGAAAACAAAGCCTCTCAAGTTTCTCCACTTTTCCATCAAAATGCTTATAAACTGAGGACTTGGAAGTGTCCCCTAAATTAACTGTCGCAAATGCAAAATTTCTTTGAAGTTCTACTTTTCATATTGATTTGTTTTTACATTCTGTTTTATAATATATTTTACTTTGTTTTAATATTAAAATGATGTTTTTAGTTATCTATCAGTGAAATTCCACAAATTTCCCCCCCAAAAAAGTTCTAATAAAATTACCCCTCCCAAAAGATGGAGCTCATTTCTTCGGGCGCTTTTCCAACTCCTTCACTCACTGACTTCCACCCTGAGGCTCAACATGTTCCAGTCCTCCCAACCGAGAGCAGGGCTTGGAAGCTGGTGGCTCCAGCCTTCTGTTTCTTGTTTGGCATGTGTTGTGCTCTTAAGTTTTCACCAGAAAAATCCAGATTTCCAGGCTCTCTTGAAAAATGTCCCACCGTAGCTCTGAGTAGCGGTGGCCCCTTCAGGCTGGGCTCGAGTTCTGCAGTTTGCCACAGCACCCACCACGCCCTAGTGCCTTACACCTAGCATGTGCAAGATATATTTACCTAGACCCCACAGGCATTTGAGTACGTGCTCTTGGCTTGGAACTATTGGTATTAGGGGTACAAAATGCTGAAAAGCCATGAGGTCTTTCCTGGGAAGACACAGAGGGCCCCAACTGAAGGAAAGAAAAGTCCATTCACAAACTGCCCCGGCAGAGCCGTGTCAGCGTGAAGGAGAAAAAAGCCCCAGTGATGCTCAATGAAGCCTTTTTATTTTCCACTCTACCTCTGATGCTGTTCAAAGTGATGAATTAGAGAAGCTCATTTCCTTTGGTTGAAAAGAAAAAAAAACAACCCAGAAAGCAATAGAAAAAGCCAGTGTTCCATAAAGCGTGGAGGAATGACGCAAGGGCGCTTGGAACCCTCGTGGTGGAGCTGTTAATTGCTTCCTTCCCCGGGACTGTGGTTACCCCCTTTCTCGGGGGCTCAGATGCATTTGTCAAAGAAAGTCTCAACCCCCCATAACTCTCCGAAATGATACAATACATCACTTGAAAGTAAGCTAGGATCAACACGTTGTTAACTGTTTGATCTCACAAGTCAGAATTAATGATAGGTATTTTGCACAAAGAGAAAAAAATGAATGTTAAAAGCCTATTTACGTTAACCAAAGACATCCCTGCACCATCAGCGTTGAGTTGGAGGCGATTTCCTGCGGCACAGCTGTTCCACGTTTGTTGGTCTGCGGGTGGGTGGCAGCAACCGGTAATCGGAGCCAGACTGAGGGTGTGGGGAGCTGAGGAGACTGGAGGGCTCAGGAATCTCTTAAATAGAAAATCCCAGTGACCCACTAGAAAAAGGGGGTCTGGGTCAGAGTTCAGAGTGAACTCCTTCAGAGCTTTGGGGAGAGTTGGGGATCAGTTTCTTCAACTGAAAACTGGACTTCATTCATTCTGAAAATGCTTAGAAAGCATGGGCTAGGCACAGCGGACCCAGTGGGAGACGTAAAAGACCAGGTCCCCACCCTCGTGGACCTTACATTCTGGACAAAAAACTTCAACCAATAAGGAAACAGATTAACAAATAAGAAAATTCCAGGTCATGACAGTACTGTGAAGAGAACAAACAGGGTGGGCTGTTCCCAAAAAGGGACCAGAGATGAGGTCACTTTAGATCAGTGGCTAAGGAGGTAACACTGGACACTGGTGACACCTCTGGGGAGGTGATACTGGAGTTGAGCCCTGAATGAAGTGAGGATGGAATGAGCCAGGCAACACCCGGGCAGAGCGCTCCAGCAGAGGCTGCAACGTGTGCAAAGGCCCTGAGACGGAGAGGCTTGGGAATGTTCCAGCTACAGCATGGTGGTCTGTGCTCTGGAACCAAGGGAGGGAGGAGAGTGGTGGGGAAGCCCTAATGTGTAAGGCTCTGGGGGCAGAGTCTAGCTGTTACTCTGAGCATGAAGGTATCCACTTGGAGATTGCGGGCAGGAGAGTAATGCGATTTGATTTGCATTGCTCGGGCTGGAGAACGCATTGTGGGCCCTGGCAGGGGGAGTGGAATCAGGAGACGTGGTACAGGCTACCAGAGATGTCCAGGCTGGGAGGAAGATGAACACATTGACTACCACACTAGAAAAAAAAAATGTTTTTCCTTGGGGCCACAGTGTTTTATTACAAAAATAGAATAAAAACTTCAAAAACAAAACTATCCTTTCTAATTTAATGAAAATTTTGTTATTTTTTGTTTTCTGTGCCCATAGGTATAACGAATAAAGTAAAGAGATAGGTGAGTTACATACACTTCATGAGGCCCCGGGCTCAAAACTAGTGTGAGTTAAATACAGCCCACACAGCAGTTAATGTGTTAAATGAGATGAGGCAGACAGCCCAGGACCAGCACATAGGAAGGAGGTCAGGACTGGGATCAGGGTGAGGCAAGTAACGCATTCACCTCAAGTGCAAGATTTAAGATGGCAGGGAGAGGATGGCCAAAAAACTCAGGAATCACTATCAATAAAGACACAATCTATATTACTGATTTTTCCTTCTGCTTCAGGCTCCAATATGGCTTGACACAGCGCTGTGACTGATCCTGTCTCTCTTTACAATTTTGATATTTTCTTCAGCATAGAATTTTTGGCATTAATTTTGATTTTTAAATACATTGCATTAAAATATCTGGGTGACTGAATTTTTGGCGCCCCCTTAAATTTTGTGCCTATCCTGCCCCTGCACTGAGCACTCAACACCCTCCAACAATTGACACCACTGGTGTCATTTTTTTTTTTGGCCTACAAAACATTATGTAAATGCTTACCTGGCCATCAGAGGCGGCAGGTGCAAGGTGACTTCTGGAACCTTCCCCTGTCTGCAGCAGACCCAGGTTTATGACTGAGGTGGGAATGAACAAAGCCTTTAGAATCATCTTAGGAGTCTGTGGGTTGCAGAATCCACTCCACGGAGGTGAATCCACGGGAGATTTGCCGGAAGAAACCCGGGGCATCTCAGCCGACCTCTAGCCTCGGGCTCTGACTGTCTCAGGTCAAACTCCCCAGGAACAGCCTCTGATTGGCTAAGCACGCGGTCACATGTCACCCACCAGCCAATCAGCCGTGGCTAGCCAGGCACGGTGGAGACGCACAAACATGGCCGCCAAGAAGGGCGCCCTCTTGGGTGGACAGGTATCCCGGAAGAGAGGTGTGTGGGCTGGGGGAAAGGCGTATACAACAAATGTCTGTTCTTACAGCAGTATTCCCTGCTTCAGGGAGCTGGACTTAGGATTTTAAAAAGGCTGGGAAAGTTTAGAAAGAGCCATACCTGAGGGGTGAACGGGGAAGTTGAAGAAGCTGCGGACAACATCCTCAGGGAGTTGCCTTCTTGGAAGAGTAAGCCCACTTCTCATGCGTCCCTTCCGCCCTCTGACCACGAGGGAGGTTCTCTTGGAGGACCCTTTAATTTTTCAGATTCATCAAATTTGCTATGCCCGCCCAGACAAATGAGAGATTTTCTGGAGAGAATCAGGAACCCTCAGAGAGGGCCTCAAAGCCAGCTCAGCTGTCCTGTGTGGGGGATAAGTTTCTAGGCCACCGCAGCCCCGGGGTGCTAAGACCGGGAGATCACAACCACAGCCTCCTGCCGAGGACAGGAGCCCCGGCACAAGTCCATGTCCACGTGGCAGAAACGCAGGGGTGAAGACCAGCAGAGAGGAACAGGAAGTAACCAGTCTCACTGCAGATGTTCAGAAGTCTCTCAGTACTGTTATCGCGTATGGGTTCAAATTAATCAAAGTCAGATCTAGCATTTATAATATGTTTTATGTTGTAAAGAGTTTTTTACCTGTAAGAGTTTATTTCAGTTTCACAAAGGCTATTCTGAACACCCCTGGTGGCACAAAGGTGGCTTTAGGGAGGACACCAACAAACATTTCTTATTTTATGTATTTATGTTTAAATGTATTTTTAAAGACATAGCAAGCACATCAAACACATGACTTAGAGATAATTGCTTAAGCCTGAAGTAGGTATTTAAATGAAAAAAAAAAAAAAGAGGGAGTGGAGTTGATTTAAATAAAATGTTAAATAATTATTCAGTCATTTTATGAATAAAGGCAAAAATCGTGAAGGTAAGTGAGTGAGATTCCGGGAGCGCTTGCCACAAGTTCTGGAGAACCCATGTGATGTGCTAGGTGGCAGATGACGAAACGGAGAAAGAGCAGCGACAAGTATGTGCCTCAAATCACACGTGTACCCGCAGAGCCAGGGCAGACGTGCTGGATTTTCAACTCAGTTCCTAAGTCTTCTCGCCCCTGTCAAACTAAGAACTCACCTGTTACTATAAAATGTGATTTTTGAAAACTCACCCCAATGTAGGACGTCTCAAGACTTCTTTAGAAACAGAGAATATATAGTAAAATGTAATAATTATTTCTTTATTCTCATTTTTCCTTCTATAGCAGCGGTTCTCAACCAGGGCAGATTTTGTTCCCAGGGACTATTTGGCAACATCTGGGGACATTTCTGGTAGTCATGATTGGAGGGTGGGGAGGCATGTACTGGGTGGAGGCCAGGGATACTGCTAAGCACAGGACAACCCCACGATAAAGAAGTGTTTGGCCCCAAATATCACTGGTGCCCAAATTGAGAAACCGTGGTTTACAACCATCATGACCCATCTCATTCACAAAATCAAATCTCAGACTGAAGGATTAAAAGCTGTCTCCCTACTGCACTCCTGAAATTTGCCCGGAAATTAACATTTTATTGGCTAAAAAATAGGAACTATTTTCTCATCAATAGCTGTCATATATCTGCAATAACAGCTAACATTTATAGGGCCCTCATGTTGTGCCAGATACTGGCCCAACAACTTTGCATGTCATTCTCACAACCACCCCATCAGGTAGGTACAGTTGAGGAAGTGAAACACAGAGAGGTTAAGCCACTTGCCTGAGGCTGCACAGCCTCTGCTTCACAGGCAGAATTTGACCGCAGGCAGTCTGGCTCCCGAGCCTGCGCTGTTATTCAAAACAGTATGTAGTCTCCATTGTAAGATTATATATTTTCTATGGGACACACTTTAACGACTTTCATTATTAAATGGGAAAAAGAATGCTACACATAAGATTTTTATTTTTCCTGAGTTGGTCTTCATGAAGAAAGAGGACTCACCACTGTTTCCTATCATTCTCCTTTACTGCAGTGACTTCCCCTGTAATTTCCCTGTTTGGCCTTAATTTCCTTTTAGTCCTCGAGTGCCACGTAAACCAGGACTGGAAGAGTTCATGGAGAGGGCTTCCGTTCCGCTTCCCAGGCCCAGGACGGACGTCGCTTGTTGGAGCGAGGGTTCCAGGCTTGTGTTCAGGGCCGTGCGAGGCTCAGCGTTTGCTTCCAGGAGCTGCATTCAGCTGGTGCTTCTTACGTGCCAGGCACCGTGCAAACGCTTCACGGGCATCGCTGCTTTCCAGGCCCAGCTCTTTGGGGTATGTACTGTTTGTTTTTGTTTTTTATTAAGGTAAAATTCATATAACAAGATCCACCACTTTAACCATTTTAAAATGTACAATTTAGGGCTTTTAGTGCATGTGCAAGGTTGTGTAACTATTTAATTCCAGAACATTTTATCACCCCAAGCAGAAACCACATATCCATTAAGAAGTCGGTGCCCTTTCCCCCCCTCCCTCTGTCCCTGACAGCCACTAATCTGCTTCTTATCTCTATGGATTTGCCTGTTCTAGGCATTTCCTATAAATGGCTTCTTTCACATCGCACAGTTATTTTCAAGGCTCGGCTATCCTGCAGCAGGGACCAATACTTCTCTTACTTTCACGGCTGAATAATATTCTGCTGCATGGAGAGACCACATTGTGTTTATCCATCCATTGGTGGATGGATGTCTGGGTTGTTTCCACCTACTGGTTACTGTGAATGGCGCTGCTGTGAACCTTAGTGTACATGTTTTTATCGGAACACCTGCTTTTAATTCTCTTGGATATATATTTAGGAGTGAAATGGCTGGGTCGTATGGTAACTCTTTGTGAGATACAGTTTTATGCCCGCTTTACAGATGGGAAATCTGGGTCACAGTGTAACTTGCCCAAGATCACTCAGTGGTGAACATCAGGGCTGGGATCGGAACCCAGCGACGGGGCCAAACCGCTGGCCTCCTCTGTCTGCATAAGGAGGCTTGGGAGAAGTTGGAGACGGAGCTTATGGTACCGGCCCTCATTTATTTACTTTAACTTTTATAATTTCTTGGTTTAATTTTATTTTATTATAAAAGCAATGTGTGCTCCTTGCAACATGCCAAATGATGTTTAAAGCAAGTATATAAAAAAGACACACGGTTAAAGGTCCACATGCTGTAAGCAGCTCTTACTTCTGAGGCCGTTTTTATCCTCAGTGAATTCGGAGATGGCACAGTGCTCCGATAGAGCGACGCTCAAGGTCGAATTGCTGTAACCTTGGGAAGGAGAGACTGCCCAGCTGTGGTCAAAGGCCGTGCTGTTCCCAGGCAGGAGTGATGCGACTTCAAGGGCCCGAGTGGAGCCATCCTGGGAAGCTTTTGTTCCCTCCACAGCTACCGAGGCTTGGCCAACAGAACTGGTGACCCTGAGCCAATAGCATCAGCTTTTAGGTTAGGGCAACGCTGTCCGGCCTACGTGTGATGCTCAGGAAAACAGCTATTTTTTCTCTCATTTTTCAGCTGAAGAAACTGAGGCTCCGATAGGGGCATTCACTTGCTGAGTAGCAAGGAAGTGGCTGATCTGGGGCTCAATCCGGTTCTTTCTAACCTTAAGCCCAGAGAGGTTTATTACTCTCTGCTTTTATCCCCGTTGTCACATTTGATTCACAGCAATCCTGTGTAGGTATTTTCATGGTCCCCATTTTGTAGGTAGGGAAACTGAGGCCCAGAGCCAGGGAGTGATCTAAGTGGGGTCACTTGGCTAAAGGTGGAGCCAGGCTCGAACTCAGATGTCAGGTCTAAGGCTCTCTTTATTACAAGAAAGCATTCTCTGGCAATTTAGATGTTTAGTAAATGCATTTTTTTTTTTTTTTTTTTTTTTTTTGCTTTTCATCCCAATGTTAAAAGCTTCTAGGCTTCTACCTTGATTAGCTCGATGGGCTTTGCTACCATACAGACGGGCCTTGGTTCAATCCCAGCTCTGGGTAAGTTGCTTAATAAGAAGTCTAACTAAAGAAATTAAGGCATTTCTACTCCGTGGGTAAAGAATGAAGAAACAACCAACTTGTCTAAAGAGCTTAACTTCACCCAGAAACAGGGCAAAGTGCTTTCTATGTATTAACTGATTTCTCACAGCAACCCTTTGACCTATGTATGGTTTTTATTCCCATGTCATAAATGTGGACACTGAGGCACAGAGAGGTTAAACAACTTGCCTGAGGTCACACAGCTGCCAATTGCCAAGGCTCTCGTTTGGAGCCATGCAGCTGGGCTCCAGAGCCTGTGCTTTCAGCTACCTCAGCTTAGGATCGCTCTGAGGAACCATATCCACCAGCATGACACAATCTACAAGTTCAGTTTTAAAAGTAGGCCACAAATCGGCATGGATGCCCCTGTTTATTTTAAATTTGTACTTACTACTACTTTTCTTTGAGTGCTGACTCTGTGCTGGGTGCTAAGCATATTGTTTAACTTAATCCTCAAACAGCGCTGCAAGTAGGGCACTGCCGTGGCCACGGACAAATGCAGAATGAAAGACTCAGCAGGACTGGGTGCCTTGGCTACCGTCCCACAGCCCTCAGATAGGAGCTGGGATTCTGAGACGCGCGGCCCCAGACTGCACGCATGGGAATGTGCTTACTGGCCACACGGTCCACTTGCAGGAGCGTCTCCATGGGCTCCGTGAAATGGCGAGAGGGGCCCTGGCTGAAACTGCAACCTGTGGAAGGGCGGTGCGGCCGTGTCTAGCCTGGCGTCTCACGCCACTCACCCTGGCCCGCTGTTTTTGCAAGGACGCTTTCCAAAGTATTTAGCAGCGCACAGTTGGAGCCCGTGCTTGGCGTCCCCACTGGGTGGGCGCTGCTCCTTTAGTTGCCGCCCCAGGGAGGGCAATGGGCAGCACCCAGAGGGCTCAAAGCAACTTTGCCAACTCACAGCTTTTCACCGCAGCTACAGTGACTACCAGCCCTGTCCTCCTGCCTGGAGAGGAGGCTGGTGCCAGGGTTCCCTGCATCCCCTGAGAAGCTGCCTCCAAGACCTGACTCCCATCTCCACTCAAAATGGGAAGACAGGATCTGGAAGATGTTGGGATCATGAGCAGCTGCAGAGAAGCAGCAGGAGGGACACCCTGGGGACAGCTCAGATGCCCACCCCTCCATGTGCAGGCCAGATGCAGGACAGGGGGCAGGAACCACATCAAAGCGGCCAGCACCAGGCCAGAGTGGGAGGGACTGGGGAAGTGTACCGCAGGGTGATAAAAACCCAAGCCCTGCAGGTCCAGGACCAGTGGGTACAGCCGGGACAGTGGGGGACAGCCGGATAGTGGCCTGGGCAGGCCCAGGTCCAAGTGACGCTGAGAACTTGGGGGAACTCCAGCATCTCCAAGCCTGAGGGGCTGGGCCAGCCAGGCCACAGCAGGGCAGCAGAGCCACCATCACAAGCAAGGGAGAGAGAGCCGCCACACCACACATGGGGTAGAAGCACAGGCTCTGCACCTGGAGGGCCTGGGCTCAAATCCCAGCTCGACCAATCACCAGGATATTTAGCCTCTCTGGGCCTCAGTTTCCCTGTCTATAAAACGGAAGCAATAGTACAGGGTTGTTGGGCGGCTGGAATGTGTGTAGCACAGTGCGTGGCACGTAGCGAGTGCTCCATAAATGCTATTCAAGTGCCGGGAGCAGCCCTCGGCTGTGATGGACAAAGGGGGTGGGTAAATATCTCAGCCTCTGCACTGCTCTGAAATGTTTGTCCTATACGGTCCCCCAGAGTCGCCAGCAGGATGGCGGCTCAGCTCCCACAACTATGATCTGACCCTGGACACATCCTTGTCGGCTTCCTCCCCTTCCTGTCTTGCTGGCCCACTCGCCTGTCTCCCGAACACACTCCTCATCCTCACATTGCGGCTCAGGACCAGCCGAGCTCACAGGTGACTCGGACAGCCGCTGACAGCACCAGCTCTCGATGCCGCTGCTCAGGCCTCAGTTCAACTCCTGCTCTGGCTCGTGCACCCTCGACCCTGGGCAAGTGAAGCCGTGTCTCTGAGCCGCTGTTCCTCATCCTCAAGGCTGACTAAGTGGCAGCCACCCGCTAGGCTACGTGTAAGGACTCAATATGTTCCGTAGGTCAAGCGTCCAACACAGACCCTGGCACTCAACAAACATGAGGAATTTTTATTCCAGTGGTCAGACCCTAGGGCAGCTCTGCGGGAAAGAGTGCTGTGCAGACACTCGGGGCTCCATGCTTGGTTTCATGCTCTCTGATCGCTGTCGTGAAATCCTTAATGATTTTTGCATAAAGGGCCCTGCATTTCCATTTTGCACTGGGCCATAAAATTATGCAGCTGGCCCCAGGGAGAGCTCTCTGGGTGCAGCTTCTGCCTCTGTCAGATGAGCGTGGGAACACGGTAACCCTCACTGCAGGAGTGCCGTGGGGCAGAAGAGCGTGTGCCTGCAAAAGTGCTTTGCTAATAAAAAGACAAATAACCCAACGAAAACCTTGGCAAAGGGTCTGAGTAGATTCTGCTCCAGAGAAGATGTGCAAGTGGCCAACAGGCACGTGGAAAGATGCTCCCCATCGTTAGCGTTAGGGACGTGCCAGTCAAGTCCACAACAGGACAGCAGTTCCTCCGACTGCAGCGGCTATCATCACAGAAAGACAGGAAATAGCCCGTGGTGGCAAGGACGTGGAGAAATCAGAACCCTCGTACGATGCCGGTGGGCATGTAAAGTGGCGTAGCCACTTCAGAAAACACTCTAGCAGTTCCTCAAGGAATAGAGGTACCAATGAACCAGCAATTCTACTCCTAGGTAAATATCAAGAGAAACAAAAATGTATGTCCACCCAAAAACCTTGTGCACAGATATTTATAACAACATTATTCATAATAGCCGCAAAGTAGAAACAGCCCGAGTGCCCGTGAGCTGACGAAGGGCTGACCCATACATGGTCTGTCCATGCGGTGGAGCGCGGTCTAGCCGTGAGGAGGAAGCGCTGACGCCGCATGGATGGGCCACACAGACACTGTGCTGACTGCATGTGAGATTCCATTTATACGAAACGTCTAGAATGGGAAAGGCCATGGACACAGGAAGTGGATTAGTGGTTGTGGGGGACAGGAGGTGAAGTAGGGAGAAATAGGAATGTCTTAGCTCAGGCTGATCTCACAAAATACCACCGACTGGGTGGCTTAAAAACAGGAGAAATTTATTTCTTACAGTTTTGTAGGCTGAGAAGTCCAAGGTCAGGCTGCTGGCAAGTTCAGAGTCTAGTGAGGGCCATCATCTCCCTATATCCTCGCAAAGAGGGCGAGGGATCTCTCCTAGGCTCGTTTGTGGGGGCATCCATCCCACTCGGTCACCTCCCAAAGGCCCCACCTCCCAACGCCATCTCATAGAGGGCAGGATTTTGACATATGAATTTTAGGGGGACACTCAGTTGTAACGGGGAGTGGCACTAATGGATACAGGGTTTCTTTTGGGGACAGTGAACATGTTCTAAAAGTGATTGTGGTGCTGGCTGCAGAACTCTGTGAATGTACAAAAACATTGACTGGCACACTTCCAGTGGGTGAGTTGTATCGTGTATGAATCATATCTCAACAAAGCTGCTGTATAGAGAGAGCGGCTGTATATATGTTTAAATGTATGTATTTAAACATACACATGCTTATATATAGCAGCATACACATACACACACACACATATGTTTAAAAGTGCTTTGCGAATTCTAAAGTGCCAGACAATGGCTGTTAAGGTGCCCTGACCACACATGTATGTACACACACATATATACACACACGTATGTACACACACACTCTCTCTCTCACGGTCCCGGCTACCTGTGTGCCCAGCCTGGACTGCTGCCCTGTTGAATTCTCTGTGTTTATTCCTCATTCTTGGGAAAACACACTCGCTGCCAACTCCTGCAGGGAGAGGCCCCGAATAAACACACCAGCCAGGAGGAGCCAAGGGTCTGGCCGGGAGTCCTCCTGCCTGCTGCCTGCACCCCCTGCATTCTGGGGCACAAACAGGTCCACAAGAGTCCCCAGTGGGGACATGACATAGACTCTCCTCAGGGCAGAATCTTCTTTCTGACTGAGCCAAGAGGCAAAGAGCCTTCTTGCTTTGGTTCAGGGTGCAGGTGACAGAGGACCAGGACGGTGGGGCCCAGGTGGGAGGCTTCCCAGGGCAGTCAACATTCAAATAAAGTTGTGTTGACCCCTGTGGGATGGTCTCCCCTCAGCCTCTCCCCACCCCCTCACTCTCTCCCCCCTCCTCCACCCCCAGTGTTTGCGTGTGTCTCTCGCTGACTCCGATTCTCACCCCACAACTGCAAGATGGCAGCTGTGCCTCCAGACATCACACTCAAGTTCCTGGCAGGAAGGAAGGGTAGAAGGAACATTAATCAATGCCTCAAAATATTTTTCCAGATATTTTTAACAGGAGCAAAAGCCTGACATGTATCTGAATGCTTCTTCTTTTACCTATGAACCCCCTAACCACCACCTCCAAAGAGGATTTTATATTTTACCTACTCAATTTTCTCTTCTCTTCTGTGCTCTACAAACAGCTCAGCCTGTTCCTAGGCTTTTGAGAATACAAGTGGGAGAATTAATGGATAGGGACAGAGGGACTAACTCAGGCAGGGAGTTTTGGAAGTTGTGTCAGTTCTGGTCCTCTGGGCTCCCACCACGTCTGCTCTAGTCCTCCCACGTGGAGTGCTTGATTCCTTCTATTCATTCACTCACTCCCATGCTTGCTCGTTACTCCCTTCCTAGTGTTAGCAAGAACCAAGCGGCCTTATCAGAGCCCGTATCAGCTGTGCCACGATTGTCTCGTACTTGTCATTCTCCCCCACGAGACTGTGAACTCCTGGGGTCCCTCAGGGCCAGGAGTCCTGTGTGTTGCGTGTTTGTCAGACATTCAGGATGGGATGCAGGGACTGTGCCATGACGCTTCCCAGGGGAGATCCTGGCTGGGAAAAGCTCGACTAATCAGAAATCTCTGGATTACAGGAGATGTTAATGAACCCACAAAGGGGGTTTTTCTAGGCGCAGTTGCTCATGGCCCAGAAAGCCAAATACCAAGATAACAAGGATTCTCAAGGAAGAAAGGAAATTTATTGTGGTGGACATCAACTGAGTGCAAACTGCCTCCAATTCGCCTCCCTGACTGGTGGGTCAGCTGCTTTTCTAGCGGTGAAATGAATAATGCATGGAGTGAGTGAGCAAGATTACATGTTGGATGAAGTGAAGGGCACGCAAGTGCAGTGGGGAGTCACACTGGCTCGTACATCGCATGATCAAAAAATAGCGAATGAGCCCCACCCGGGGTGGAGATTTTAGTAGCATAATGAGCTGTGGGTTAATATTGGTCATTCTTCTGGTCTTATGTGCAGGTGGGATGTGGGGAGTAGGTTGCTCAGCGGGTCCTTGGGCACGATCTGTGATGGGGTGCCGCTTACTTTGTCTCCTCTGGACAAACAGGTGGTGCAAGGCCTTGCACTTATCTCATTGCCGCAAAGACGTTCCATTGTTTCTGAGGCGGGGGAAACTCAAAAGGGAACAGATCAGTGAAACAGAGGGCAAAGTTCTGGTCAGCAAATCCTGCTGGCCTGGGAACTTGAAACAGAAGAGAACTGCAATAGGGTGTTTTTGTTTAGAGAGATGGGGTTAATGAACGTTCTGTCCACCTTTCTCTGTGACCCCTTGAGGTTGGACGTCTTGCTGAGACACTGGGCCTGTCTCTCCACCATGGTCAAGACCCATGAACTTGATGGGCTCTGTCTTTAGCACCTGTAGCTCTCACAAAGCCTGGAGCATCACCTTGAGTGCCGGAGGCAGGTGGAGAGGCTCCCAGGAGACTGGCAGGCTCTGCCCTCGCCTAGGACCTGCTGGGCGAGCCCTCAGCTCGTCTTCCACTTGCTGCGGAGCGTGGATGTGCCGGTGCTGGGGAGAGGCAGGAGCGGGTTCAGCGGGCAGGCTGATGGACTGAATTTCAGTTAATCGTGGTCTCTGCTCTGGTTGAGCTGTGGTTTGCCCCCACCAAAACCCACGGTGGAATTTGCTCCCCGGTGTGGCAGTGTTGGGAGGTGAGTGGGTTCTTGCTCTGGATTCATTCCCTTGAGAGTGGGTTGTTAAAAAGAGTCTGGCTTCCTGGGTTTCTCTCGCGCACTTTCTCTGTTTGATCTCATGGGGTCTCTTTGCTCAGGCTGCTTCTCCTCCCTCCTTCCAGCACGAGTGGAAGCAGCCTGAGGCCCTCAGCAGACGTAGCTGCCCAGTCTTGAACTTTCCAGCCACCAGAGTCTTGAGTAAACCTCTTTTCTTTATAAACCACCCAGCCGCAGCCGTTCAGTGATAGTGACGCAAAATGGACTGGGACCGTCTCACTTAGCTAAAGGCCTGCCCTTCCCTGTGCCTCCCACGTCAGACCGGGCGCCCTCGGCAGAGTGGGGGTAAGTCCCACTGGCACAGGGTCAGTTAGGTCCCTGAGGAGTATCAAAATAAACATGATAATAATAAGAACAATATTAACACCAGGCAATTGTGCACTATTATGTGTACATTATCATAATCTGCTAAGCACATATTTATTTTTCTTTTAGTCTTTGCTCAACAGCCATATGAAGTAGGTGCTATAATTGCACGCATTTTGTAGATGAGGAAACTGAGGCTCCAGGAGGCCAAATAGCCAATAAGTGGATGGACCCGGGACCTAATCGCCAAGGCACAAACAAGATGAGGAACCGCTCCTCTGCCACACCACCCTCCCCTCCCCTCCCGAGACTGCCTTGAACTGGGCATCCCCTCCCTCTTTGGGTGAATTAGTTTAGTCTAATGTGTATGTGACTGCTAAGCTCAAGGCATCCTAAAGATATTTGCCTTTTTATTTAAAGTGCTAGTTCATCCAAGTGCATGCTTCATTGGTAGACTGCAGAGAGGCATCAACCAAATAAATACAAGGGCGCCACCCAGCGCTCCCCCTCACGGGGCAGACTGGGGGGCTGAGAAAGGCCAGACGCCTCCCACCTCCCGCTGCAAGCCCCTCTACAGCAGAGGCGGTGAGAACACCTCCAGCTCTGCCCTTGGCCGTGAGTAAGTCCTTCCAGGCTCTTCCATGGCGGCTGTTAATCTCTAGCCCTGACGACCAGCCTGCTCTCTGCACTTCCAGGTCTTGTTTGGACTGGAACAATTTAAAATGCTGTCTTATAATTACAGAGGTTGCGCGGGCGGGGGCTGCGCCGCCAGGAGGCCATTGGACTTGCACGTCTCTGCTGCAGCCAGCAATTTCAGTAATGATAGTCATGCACACCGTTTATCTTTGGGGTTTCCAGAAATATAGGGACTTTTCCAGACACTCATGGGTGTCTGACATGAGTGATTCGGTCTGCATCGTTTCTGAGGCTGTGAGGGCGCCCGCCTCCCTGGACAAGCTGGGGCACTTTCAGTGGCAGTTCAGGAAACACCAAACACAGACGGGTTCAGACAATCGGTGCAGCAAAGGAGACTCAGCCCTGAAGGCTGGAGAAAGAGTCTTCCCTGGACTGAGGGGTTTCCTGGGGTACAGGACTTTCCGTTGTAAAGCTAGCGAGTCCTGGGCGAACCAGGTCGATGGGTCGCCCCACTTCCCGCAGTTTCTATGGAATTGAACATGTGGATTTTTCTTTGTTCCGTCCAGAACCCTTTCTTAAGAGGTAACAATTACGTTTTTAAACCTGAAGAACAATAGGAATGGAAGTGGAGACAACAACAGGGGAAAGGTGCCCACACAACGCTGGGAGGTAGAAAGAAATGAATGGGGACAGCCCATAGTCCAGCAGAAAAGCTGACCCCTGAACAGTGTGGGCTGGGAGACAACAGGAAGCCCAGATAATCAGACTCTTAATCCTGTCCCCTCCCTGGAAGGAGGCGGGAGGACTCCCTTGCAGAGAGACTGACCTGAGACTCTCCAAAGCCAGCAAGGCTGATGCCAGCGTAGCGACGGGCAGGGGACACTGCGGTAAAAACGACTCGTAAGTGCCAGTCGCTGTGGGTCCTGGGGAAGACCTTGCTCCTGTCTCCAGCACAGGGAGCCAGCGCCGCAGCACACGAGTGGAAAACCATAGCATGTGGGGAGTAATAGACAATGCAGGGGAAGGAAATACACGTAAGTGAAAACAGAAAACATCCTTAATACCCTCACAGAAATGAAAGATTGAATTCATGAAACAAGAAGAAAATGCTATTAAAACAGATCCTTCAGAGAAGCGAGAGTGCAGTTCTGTAGAATGGTACTGACAAAAGTCAATAGAACAATTGAAAGAAAGATAAGGGTGAAGAAATATCCCAAAACTTGGCATAAAAACACAGAAATAGAAAAGTAGAAGTAAGAGATAAGAAAATTAGAGAGTCCATTCTGGAACCCGACTTTAAGCTAGTTGGAGTTTCAGACAGAGAAAACAGAAAGGAGGGGGAAATTATCATCTCGTTAAAATTTTTCAGAAAACTGGAGACAAAAGGTACTACATGTTTTTGTGGGGAGCAAAGGCCCTGTCTCCATAAAGCTTCACTGAAAAATCACCGACATGAGGCAGATTGATTAATAGGAGGAAAAGGATACAAATTTATTTTAACACGTATACACGGGAACTCTCAGAAGGAAAATGCAAAGATACAGGGGAAATTGTCCATTTTTATGCTTAGGTTCAACCAGGTGTGGATGGCTGTGCAGAAAAGGCTACGATCTGATGCCAACAGGCCGAGTGAGGGAACCAGCCAGGCCCCGTCTCGATTGCGCTTGTCCCCTGTGGGTGCCACCTCCTGCCGGGCGTGGGGTGGGGCCCTTTCTGGAGTGGGGGTCTTGCAGTCAAACAGGTAGGCCAGATAATTACTTTATGGCCAGTTTTAAATTATTATTTAGAAAAATTTTAGGTTTTATGGCTAGCTTTCAGGAAAAGGGGTTCTGGCTTTTATAACCAGCCTTGGGAAAGAGGGATTCTGGTTTCTGCAGCCTCCGAGAAGAGAGGGACTGAGAGGCAGGAGGACAAGGGAAGGTCAGAGAAGAACTCTTGCTCCGGAGGCCTTCGTTTTGGGGTACTGTTTCCTAGGGCCCATCATTTTCAAAGAGAAAGAAGGGGAGAGTTCATATACAAATGAAAAGAATTCAGAATAGCCCCGAACTTCTTGACAGCAACACTGGAGATGTTGCAGCTATGAAGAGCACAGAGCCAGCCCCTGTTAGCCTTCAGACATCTGGAGGAAAATGACTCTCAAAGTAGAATTGGGTCAACCAAGTGTGAGATAAAAGAATGGCATTTTCTTATTTTTAAAAGTTTCAAAAAGTTTGCCTCCCATGTATCTCAGCCCAGACATCTCCTGGAGAACTTGCTCTAGTGACACAGCAGGGTGAACCACGAAAGAGAAAGGCCCAGGGCCCAGGAATGGGCGCCCATCACAGGAGGGAAGTGACAGCCGGTTTCGTGGTGGTTGAGGGGAAGTCCCAATGGTGTGTCAGGCCTGGTAGCCACTGAGACGAACTGGAGGAACAACTTAAAAACCAAAACAAAAAGAAAATCGCCCCCTAGATTCCCTGCTGTGTTTGTGCTGAGAAAAGTTTCAGAGCTCTTTTGCAGAGGTGGGGAAAGACATAATGGTGGATACGAAGAAAATTAAGCAGATTATTTCCCAAAGGCAATTATAAACATCAGGAAAAACAAAAGGCTGCACAAG
This sequence comes from Eulemur rufifrons, assembly GCF_041146395.1. Classification (NCBI taxonomy): domain Eukaryota; kingdom Metazoa; phylum Chordata; class Mammalia; order Primates; family Lemuridae; genus Eulemur; species Eulemur rufifrons. Next base: position 47,161,037 of record NC_091002.1, read on the forward strand.
AAAGGAAATGATGCCACAAAATACTACATGGTATAAAGGTAAACATTTATATGGCTGTAATTGTGTAAACACTGAAAATTCACTTTACCAGAAATACAATCAATATGTCAAAAGGATGTGGGAGATGTCTATGTGTGGAGGCGGCGTAGAGTTTTCAATCCTCATTTCCCATATGAGAGAGCAATGACTGTCTTAGTCTTTTCGGGTTGCTATAACAGAATGCCCCAGACTTGGTGACTTATAAACAACAGAAATTTGTTGCTCCCAGTTCTGGAGGCTGGGAAGTCTGAGATCAAGTTGCTGGCAGATTCTGTGTCTGGCAAAGTCCTGCTTTCTGGTTTGCAGACAGGGCCTCTTTGCTACATCCTCACAGGGTGGTTGGGGCAGGGGCCTCACTGGGCCTCTTTAATATGGGCACTAATCCCACTCATCAGGGCTCTGCCCTCACGACTAATCGCCTCCCAGGGACCCCCACCTCCTAATACCATCACCTTGAGGGCTAAGATTTCAACGTATGAATTTTGGGGAGGCTTGGACATTTAGACCATAGCAAGGGATAATGTCTACAGCAGGAAATCAAGAAAGAGCAGTATGAGCAAGCTATTTAGAAATACAGAGGTATATATATGAGAAGAAAGAGATAAAAGAATAACAAGTAGTTTCCTTTGGAGGACACCAGGGCACAGATGTAAAGGGTCCATCCAGTGCCCAGTACAATAAATTTCAAAATGGTGGTGACAGATTGGTGTCCCCGCCGCGAGTAGGGCGGGGTAGAACACAGCTGCTTTTCACTATCAACCTTGGATTAGAGCTTAACTTTTCATTTACCTTTGCACACATAGAAATTAAATTTTAAAAGTAACAAAAGGAGAGTTTTCTGTGGGGAAAAAAAAGCAACACAAGGAATTCATTGGCATTCACACCTGAAAAGCCCGGGGCGGCTTGCTTTCAGGTGCAGTTGGATTCAGCCCCTCAAATGAAGTTACCAAGAGCCAGGATGGCCAACTCGGCCTCCTGTGCCTGGGACTCTCGGTGTTCGCACTGAAATTCCCACATCCTGAGAAAACCCATCAGTCCCAGGCAAACCAGGACGGTCAGTCACCCTTCAAGGGCCCAGTCTCCCCTTTTCCGGATCTGCCTTCCATGGGTCAGCAGTGTCGTGCTCAGATCCCACAAGGTGGCCCTGGATAGCATTTGTGTAATTGTCCCATCCCAGGTGCCTGCCACCATTGACTTCTCTGCTCCTTTCAAAAAGCACCTCACTCCAATTTTATTTTTAATCCTCCCATTTTTCATGTTTAAGTTTTTTGTTAGGCCTCCTACAAAACCTTTTTTTTTTTTTTTGGAAGCAGGCCACCTATCAATCCTAAATAAATAAATAAATGCATCAGTCTCCTTTCCACAGCTGTCTTGGCGAGAGCAGAGTTCAAGGCAGAGCTGGCAGGCTCCTCGCTCGGTTGGGACCGCCAGAGCAAAGTGAATTTTTTAGCATAAATTATCAGGATTGCTCATCTAGAGTGGCCAGAGGGCAGGACAGCTGCCTACTCTCCTCTTCGTGCTGTGCTCAGTCAGTTACCAGTAAAGTCACTTGTTTTTATTTTATTTCATCCACATACAGTTTTGGGCAAGAAGCTGTCTGCCTGGACTCCAGTTCAAGTTCTCAGACTGTGGACCCCACGTTTGCGATGCTCAAGGCCTCCAGCAGAAGCCAAGAGGAACAAAAAACCACCGATGGTCGCGATAGTAGAGTCTAGGTCCTCCCTCACCTGGGCAGGGGACCATCGCACGGGCAGAGTCGTGCAGGAGTGAGGAGCCGGGTTCGGAGAAGAGCAAACCCGGGTTCAGACCTGTGCTCCCAGCTGTGAGGCCTGGCTAGTCACTCACTCTCTGGGCCAATATCCTGTCCTAAGGCATCCATCACCCCACCCAGTACCTTTGTGTGAGGAGGGAGATGTGGGCCTTCTGCGTGGATGTGGCCCCTACACAGCCTGGAGGTGCATTTGGGCCGGATTTCTGCCCCCGCTGCTAGCTGGAGCCAACAGCAGCCTCTCCGCTTACAGGCAGGGCTGAGGGGTGGGTGGAAATGCTCAACAGGACCTGGGCCACGGCAGGTCTGCAAGGCACAGCAGCCACACCTCGCAGACAGCTTGTCCCTTTTCTGTCTCTAGTCCCAGCTGTAACTCTCAATAGTGGTGTACGATTGGGAAGCCTCCCCAAAATGAATTCAAGCAGAAAATTCAAAATTCAGTGGTATAACTCACCAGAATATGTAAAATGAAAAAGAAAGATAATATCAAGTGTTGACGAGGAGGTAGAGCGCATGGGACAGGTTCCACACGCTGCGGGGAGGGTGCAAAATGGTCCCACTGCCTTGGAAAACAGCATGGCAGAGTCAACCCAAGTGGTGGCTCACACATCCTACGGCCCAGCCGTGCTCCCTCACTCCTGGGGTCAGAGCCGACAGAAGCACACGCATGTGTTCACCGACAGACGTGTGCGATAAGCTCACACCATGTCCATACAGTATTTTCTCCTTAGCCAGAAACTGGAATCACCAAACGCCCGTCACCAGTGGAGCAAAGAGACTAATATGCTACGTTCACTTAAGGGAATATTATACAGGAACAAAACTGAACCAACTGCGGCTACGCACAGCACCAAGGATAAACAAACTTCCCAAACGGAGCACTGAGAAAAAGAGGCCAGTCACCAGAGCACATGTTATGTTAGTTTGTTTACATAACTTTCTAAAACAGGCAAAACCAAACTACAGAGCGGGAATTCGGGGTAGTGGTTACCGTTGGCAGGAAGGGGGTGACGGCCAGTGGGGCGCAAGACGGCCACTGGGCACCGCAATGCGGCTTCTTGATCTATTCCAGGTGCAGAGTGTTCACTCGTGAATATTCATTCTGATAATTTCGTGCCCTTTTGCATGGGTTTCATACTTCAATAGAAAACTAAAAATAAACACAGTCACATAAACAGGATCTGGTTTCCCCTGTGAACAAGGGCCTGTGGGACTCAGTTGACGGTGACTTCCCTTGTCACTCTGGTCTTAGCTGAAATGTCACCTCAGAGGAGCTGTCCCTGAAAACCTGTCCCAAAGCGGCCACCAAGGTCGCCACCTCCTCTGCAATTTTGCACGAGAGCATCATCACTGCTTGCCAGCGTCTCTTCTGCAGTGTTCCTCGGGTGGTGCATTGTCCCGTGCTCGCTTCGTTCTGTTTGTGGTTGTGTCTTGTCTGTCTTGCCTCCCAGACTGTGAGCCTTAAGAGCAGGACCTTGTCTGTCTGTCTTATGTCCTGTTTCTAGAACGGTCCCTGGCACAGAGTAAAAGCTAAGTGAGTGCTTGTGAGTGTGACGCTGCCAGAACTGGTCACACAGTGATCAACAGAGCAGAGGCTGGAAGTATGTGTGTCCACGTCAGCTCTGGAGCCAGGCACTCCCCGAGCGGGCAGGAGCCTGGGACGCCCAGGATGAGGCCAGACATGGGGGGTGTGGAGGTGAATGAGGCTAGACTGGGGAGGAGAGGTCACGGGGACTCGAGAGCATTGGGGACCTCATTGCAAAGGCCACCAAAGTGTCTTCCTTCTTTTTATATATATATTATTTTTTATATTTATATATTTTTATTTTAAATATTTATATTTAATGTATAAATAAATATTTTTCTAATTATATAAATCTTTACCTACTGGAGAAAGTCTTAAAATGACAGAAAATCATAAAGAAGAACATAAACATCACTGATAATGCCACCAGCCTCAGATAACCAATACTGACATGTTGTGTTTTTCTTCCAGCTTTGTTGCTCTGTGCGAGACACAGGTGTGATGGAGGCCGTGCATCCCGCTGTTTAAGCAGGAGGGGCTGCTGCACCAGGTGGATCAGGAAGATCGCGTGCAGGTGGGGGTGGTTGGTGGCTGAGGCCACCGCCAGGACTGCCAAGGAAGAGGCGGGTCGGAGTCCAAGGAGCAGGCTGAGGGGCAGTGAGGCCGGAGAAGAGGGTCCACTTGGGACTTCCCAAGTGGGTGGAGCCGATTGGATGGGCTGGGGTTGGGGTGAGAAGCCGGGGACCAGTCCCAGGAGACTAGGAGATGGTGGCGCCTTGAACTTGGGGAGGAGAGAGGATGGCTGCAGTGTCAGGCCTGTTGACGTGGTGGGGGCAGCAGGACCATGCAGGAAGATGCTCACACGGCCGGAGGGGCAGGCTCTGGACCAGGTGGGCAGGTGGGCAGCGCACACTCATGATTCAACATAAAAGCAATTGTCCTCTGAACGCACCTGCCAGCTGGCTCCTTGCAGATCCCCATCTGCACAGCCTGGGGCAAATGCTGTGTTTCCTGCTGTGTTTACAAACCTGCACCGGGGTTCCAGGGACCCTTCTCCTGAGGGACTTGAAGTGAGTCAGAGAGGATGCCGGACCTCAGCCATCCAGAGCTTCTGCAGCCCGAGTGCACCGAGAGGACCGAAAACATCGGGAAGGGAAGAGTCCATTGCCACGTGGCCCATGGATTGTCACCGTAGCTAGAGAAGAATAAGGAGGAATCGTTGTCATGGGTATGAATGATGGGGACAAGGAGGGCACATTGTCAGCTTTCTGTGCAGGTGGGAAATTTCAGACATACACAGAAGTGGCATAATGAGCATCTACATACCCACTGCCCAGAGCAGCAGAGGTTAACATTTTCACATTCATTTCAGATAATTAAAAAGTGCTAATAAATAATAAAACATAGCAACGACCCCCGTGAGATTGGTGCCCCCATTTTACAGATGAGAACATGGAGGCTCAGGGAGAACATTGCCAGCCTGAGGTCCACGAGCGAGAGCCCAGTCTTGCCTGAGCTGCCTCTTGTTTGCTGCTTGACTTTGGCACTTCCTGCCCCTCTCTCAGCCTCAGTCTCCCCATCTGTGGAGTGGACGATGTGTAAGCATGTGGTTGGTGGAGGGGGACGGCGCTGAACTGGATGCTCCCCCAGGCAGCTCAGTGGGGATGCGGCGCATTTCCAGGTCTCTATCTGGCAGCCAGGACAGTCTCTGTGGCCTGTGACCAGGCCACCCTCCACTTGAGTGTGGCCACACTAGCTGGCCGCCACTCTCAGGTGTGGTCCCTTAACTGTCAGCCCCGTCTGCTGTTGCCTCCTTGCCCCAAAGTCACTTAACAGTTGCACATGTGTGGAGAACAGTAGGAAAAGGAAAGGCGATGGTGGTGGTGGTGGTGACTATGATGGTGGTGATGGTGATGAACTTGGTGATGGTGATGATGGTGGTGGGGGGGGTTGTGGTGGTCTTGAACTTCATGGTGATGATGATGGAGATGGTGATGGTGGAGGTGTTGGCAATGGTGATGATAAGGATGATTAAACACTTGATCTGTGCTTACCTTGAACTAGACACACTTCTAAGCACTCTACATTTTAACTCATGTAATCCTCACAATAATCCTATGAGGCTGAAAATGGTTATAAACCCCATTTTACATGTGAGAGAACCAAAACAGAGAGGTTAAGTAACTTGCCCCAATCACACGGCTAGCTAGTCATGGAGCCAGAATATAAACCCAGGCAGCCAGTGCGTGTGCCCAGTCCAGATGGCAGGCGGGCATCAAAGGTGGGTCTGGGGCCTCAGGCAACGTTTGTGATTTAGTGAGTGAAGAGAGGAGGCTACAACATTGAGTATAATCCCTTTTGTGTTAAAAAAACAAACAAACAAAAAAAAAAAAACAGCAACAACAAAATGGTATAAGTATTAGTGGGAAAAAACCCCAGAAATCAGTATGGCAAATACAGCATTTTGCATCCCGTGAGAGGAGAAGGTTGGATTTACGGGCAGGTTTTCACCTTTCTCTGTATGCTGTTTTTATTTCTGAATTGAGGGCCAAGAACAACGAATGTGAACTAAAGGAACATTGTGATGAGCCGTGGGCAGTGGAGACGTGCTCCCAGCGTGACCTTGAAGGTGAGACCCACGGCCAACAGCAGGGACAGGAAGGTCACAGCTGGGCAAAGGCGGGAGGACGAGCCCCCATGTGCCCGGGGCTCACAGGCCCCGCTCAGGCTGAGGACACGCGGGCAGAGGCAGTAGCAGGTCTCTGTGCTCACTGGCTCTAGGTGGGCGTCGTGTGCCAGGTGTGCTGGGCCCTGCCACCGCCATCTCACCTGCACAACCAGATGTTGAGCCCACTGGACTATTCATACCCCTTGGAATGTCATCAGGCCACACGGGAAGCAAAGGCCTTGGCCATTTCTCCGAGGCCCAGGGCCGCTGCCCCATCTCGGCCGAGGGCCGCCATGAGGACACTCTCCAGCCTTAGGTGCAGGCCCGCTCCACAGATAAGGAGCCCCGCTTGGCCCCACTAATGGTGTTATTTTAGGGACCACTCGGCGGACAGGCCGGGATGGGGGCCCAGGTCATCTGTCATCCTTTCCTTCATCGACACGCTGAAGCAGGGTGGGACAAAGACCAGGGCCTGTTTGGAGCTGGAAGTCATCCTCCCCGAAGGCGGCTGGGAAAGGAATTTGCTCCCAGCAACTATTTCTGTCTCCCTCACAGCACCTCCAGGTGCCCCCGCCCAGCCTCCCACAGGGCAAGGTGACCTTGCGGGGTGGAAGGGCAAAGCCGCTGCCATCTAACTCTAGGCTAAGGGCAGGTGTAAGATGCTTTATGCTAAAACCTGCTACAACAGAGAGAGCTCAGATCTGGATTCAGTTAGAAAGGGTGGGAGCTCAAATATGTAATTTCTCTGCTGGCTTTAGCATTTGAAACCATTTTTACTCCGCATTTCTCTAACTTGGTTAAGTTAGATACGCACCATCCCGGGTCAAGGACGAGCGTGTGGGCCTCTGAGCGGGTGGTGGCCCTCGCGGCCGCCCTCCACCCAGCTCCACCTTCATCCGCAGCTGCCCCCGCCGCACACACGGAAACTCATCTCGGGAATTATTTAGTCTGCAACTCGGCGGCTTGCCTGCGGCATTAAACAATGACGTGAGTCTGAGCAGACACGCATCTAAGGTCAGATTCCTCATCCTCCATTTCCCCAGCCACTTGCTTTTTTAGAACAGAAGCAGAGGAGGCAGATCCAGGGTTTGGGAGGCAGGTGGGCAGGCGAGACCGCCACTCCCGGGAGCTGCTCCTGGGCGGGAGGGGCCGCAAGCCAAGGAATGCAGGGGACCCTAAATGCTGCAAAAGGCAAGATGCCTCAGAGCCTCCAGCAGGAACCAGCTCTTTTTAGACTTCAGTCTATAAAAGAATACATGGTGTCATTCTGAGGCACTGGGTTTGTGGCCATTCATTACTGTGGTTGTAGGAGACTAACACGGGAAGTGGGCAGATCCCGCAGGGTCTTCTGGTGGTTTTGCCCCGAGCCAGGTGGAAGCCCTTGGAGCAATCTGAGCAGAGGACTCTAGTGTCATAGGATCGTTTTGGCTGCTGCAAGAATCCAGGGCTGTGACAAGCTCTCTGCTTATGTCACTGGGGGTCTCTGGGAGGCAGGGTGGGGGCTCCAACCCCTGCTCTCTCACGTAGGGAAGTGGACCCCACCCCTCAAGACCCACCGGGGCTCCAGTCTCCTGGCCTGCATCCAGCCTTTCCAATGCAGTGGTTTGCAACTGGGAACGATTGTGTCCTCTGGGGAACATGTGGCAAAGTCTGGGGACATTAGTGGTTGTCACAGCTGGGGATGCTACTGGTATCCAGTAGATAGAGGCCAGGGATGCTGAGAAATACCCTACAATGCACAGGATGCCCCCTCCCCCCCACAGAATATGGTCTGACCCCAAATGCCAGTAGGGCCAAGGCTGAGAGTCACCTCTCAAACTCAGGAGCCTGTGCCCGCTCAGGCCTCCTCTGACCCTCTCCCTTGGGGTCTCCCTCGTCCCTTTAGGCTTGGGGTGTTTATGCACTGGGGATTCCGTGCACGCTACCTTTTAGGCCTTCGTACACATCCGTGTCCCCTTTCTCACACCCTGCTCAACTGGTCCTAATTCGAGTGTATGTTGTTTTCTTCTGGGGCCCTTTACTAACCTTCTATCCAACGCTCGCCATTGTCTGACCCTTCTGTGATGGTTTCCGTACTGTCTTGTCCTTTCTGCCACTGGATGCACCATCAGCGAGCGCAGACCCTCCTCCCGCTGTTGGCCCCGGCGTGTCCTGCATGCTCAGAGCATTGCCTGCAGCTCGCAGATGCTCGAAATGGACTTGTTGAACGACGACTCTAGCAGAGACCGAATTGGACCCTGAGTCCTTGCTCCATCCACACGGCCCGCGGCAGAATGAAAACGCGGAGCCCTTGTTCAAAAGTTATTGTTAAATTCAAGACGGCAGCAGCAGAATGTGAAACCAAACTTGGGGCCCTCCTGAGCGCAGAGCCCCTGGTGACTCCTGGCTGGCTGGTAGTTTGTATTCGTCTTGCAACCGGGGCCACCGGTGCTGGGCCGGTGATCTGTGGACACCCTCAGTCCTCTCGCCAGCCTCCAGCCACTCACAGTGGGGCCAGCTCGGGGCCTTGCATTCCGCCTGAGACCTGGCCCCACGTCAGCCACCACTGGGAGCCGTGTCTGAGAGGGGCTGCGAGGAGCTCGGAGCCCCGGCCCAGGTGCATGCCGCCTCTGTCCAAACAGCTGCCGCAACTCCAAAGGCTTTGGAGAGTTCTGTGTTTTTCCTGTTCTATTTTTATTTCCTCAAATCTGAGACCAAGAGAGGCCGGTGCCAAAGTCCTGAAGGGGTCTGAGCTGGGACAAATTGATCCACAGACGAAAGAGGTTGCCAGGAGTGTCCTTGTCAGGGATGGATGGGCTCCAGCCCAAGTATGGGGCCGGGCCCCGACAGAGGCTGGGTCCTATGAGAGAGGGTCCATCTTGCCCTCAGGTGCCCCCGGCCCAGGGCTGGCCAGGGTCGCCGCCACATTCCCCTCCCCGCCCTGCAAGGCGCTGTTTCGGTAACGCTGCATGAATGGTGCCCCGGGCTTGTGCAGGGTCCAGTCCGTGCAAAATCACTGACGTCCAGCAAACGTTTAATGGCGCCACTTGCACTTCCCTGGGCCTCAGTCTGCAGCGGGAAGGGCAGTTTGTGCAGAGAGCTCTCAGGCTCGCGGTGAGCGCGCACGCACGGGCGAAGCACTTCTTGGTGCCTTGGGCAGGGTCCCTGGCCCTGAGGGAGTGCTCAGAAGCTTGTGCCGTGGTTTGCAAAGGTCCAGATGGGCCGTTCTCTCACCTTCCCAGGCACATGCAGGAGTAGCTGGGGTGACGAGTGACTTTATAGATAACCTTGAGTCTACAGCTAACAATTCCTGGCGCATAAGGCTCATAACTCAAATTGTTCAAATCCTTTGGTGGGGTGGGAGGCTTCTTAGTGGGAGGAGCCCTGGGTTCAGCTGTGGGCCCTGGTATCTTATTGTGTGCCTACTGTATGCCAGGTGCTTTATTGCCAGTGTAACCCGGGGTGTGCGGTGTAGCTTAGGTACCACAGGAAGCAGAGTTCTAAGAGGAATCCCAAGATTTCTGCTTTGGTGTAATCTCCTCCCCAGAGTGAATACAGTGGGTCTCACGCCCAAAGGTGAAGGGATTCCGCTGATGTAACTAAGGCCCCTAATCAGTGGACTTTGAGCTAATCAAAGGGAGATTATCCTGGGGAGAATCAGGTGAACCCTTGAAAGAAGTCAGAGAGATTTCCCCACTGGCCTCGAAGAATGAGCTGCCGTGTTGCGAGAGGGCCACCAGGAAAGGGCCTGAGAGAGGCCTCCAGAAGCTGAAGGTGACTCTGGCTGACAGCCAGCAAGAAAAAAGGGACCCGGTCCTACAACTCCAGGAATCTGAGCGTAGCTAAACCCTGAATGAGGCTGGACGAGGACCCTGAGCTCCAGGTGAGAACACAGCGCCGACACGTTGCTTCCAGCTTTGTGAGATCCTGAGCGCAGAACCCAGGCAAGACCTGCCCAGACTCCTGGCCCGTGGAGATGGCGAGAGACGAATGGGTGAGGAGTTACGATACTAAATTTGTGGTAATTGTTATGTGCATAGAAAACTAGTACAGATAATTAATTGCCAATAGCCAACATCCTGAAAATTCTGATGGTACTGGGACCCTGGCTTCTGATTTTGGGCTGTGCACGTTGCCACCTAGAATGAAAGTCTATAGTTCCCAGTTTCCCTTGCAGCTCAGTGTGACTGTAATTTTGCTAAATGAGAGGTGAGTGGACCTTTTGTGTCTGCTCTTTGGAAGGCTTCCTTAAAGGAAGCACACAAGCCTAGAACATAGATATGACAGCTGGTGCTCCAGCAGCCATCTTGGGCCGTGAGGTGGCATGTGAGGACGGAAGCCGTGGATTAAGACAGGTGCTTAGATCCTCCACAGCAAGGACTCCTGTGCTGACCGTGGATGGCCGACCTTCAGACTTCTTTTAAATGAGAGAGAAACTTTTATCTTCTTTAAGCCACTATTATTTGGGGTTTTTCTGTTATATGCAGCTGATCTGAAATATCCCAAATAAGGGTAGGCACCACACCCATCTCTCAGATGAGGAAACCGAGGCACAGAGAGGGGAGTAAGTTGCTCAAGGTGGACGACCAACAGCTAACTAAGAGACGGGGCGGGCTCTGTGCTGCAGCCATCCTGGGCCCCTCCGCCCAGCTCGTACTGCCTCTTGCTCTGTGGCACGAGGATTCTCCTCCATGCCAGATAAATATTTGTAAGAGGGTGGCAGATGTCTTCCCCAGGGGAAGCGAGTGTTTGTCCTCTCAGCCGCCTCCACATGTGAACCTAACTGGGTGCCCCTTCCGCGCCAAACACCGGGGGTAGAGGGCTTGGACGCTCACCCCAGCGCAGAGGAGAAGCGGCTTGACTGGCGCAAGACGGGATTGAAATGCTCCTTCCTCCGTGAAACCCTCCTCATGCCCCCAGCCCTGGCCCCGCCATCATGTCTTCTCTTGGTCTCCACATGTCCTGTGGCCCCCACTGCACTTTAGATGAAGTTCAAAGGCCTTGTGTGGCCCTCCAAGCCATGCACAGCCAGCCTCCTCTTCCCAGGCAGGACTTCCTTCCTGCCTGACTCACCTGCTCCTGCCCACGGCCTTCCCAGGGTTTCTCCAGCTGCGGAGCAGGCCCACCTCAGGGCCTTTGCACATGCTTGTCCCTCGGGCAGAAATGCTCTGCCTTTCTTACCGGCCCACTGCACCCTTCACTCAGGTCTCAGCTGAAGGGGCCTCCTCGGAGCCCTCCCTGGCCACGCTGCCCACCCCTCCCCTGCTCGCTGTGGCTTCTTGACACCCATCACCGCTTGGCATCAAGTGGTTCAGGGTCAGGCCTGGCTTCTCTGTTAAATGCAGTAGAAGCAGTGCCTGGGGTGGGGTGGGGGGGTCCACGGTACTTTTAAGGGCCCACAAAAATATTTTAATGTCTTTTAAAATCAGAAGGAAAGAAATGAATCTCATTCAGCCTGGCTTATGTTCATTTTTACACCCACAATGTCATAAAATGGAAATTGTATTATTTTTATGGAGGCGGTGGTGGCCATGGCAGTCCGGTGTGGTGCTAGGTACCGCTTGTTTGCTGTGTTCGCCCGAATGGATGCTTCCCTGCGCCCACTGCCCGCTGCAGTGCCCGGCGCCCAGTGGACACGGGCTCAGTGAGTGAATGAGTGAATGGACCATGAACCTCTGGCCAAAGAGGAAGCATGTGTTCCCCTCAGGGCAACCGCTTGCCCCTAGAAAAGGCATCGTGGTTTGGCGTCCCCGGGTCACTGTGGTCATCCTGATTTATGGCTGGCCTGCTCCTTGAGGGTGAACCGTGGCCTGGAGCTCCTGCCCCGCTGCCAGCCCAGCCCACAGAGCGCGGCACCAGGGGTGCACGGGCGGAGGTGGGGCAAGGGGGATGGGCTCCTGCAGCACCTGCTGCAGCCAGGGGCGCTCCAGAGCTCACACTGCCTGGCGAGGACAGCTGCAGTGACATCAGCTAGGGACAGTGTGAGGACCAGCTGCGGCTGGACAGGGAAGCTCTGTGAGGCCCCAGAACCCCCTGGTGGGAAAGGGAGACAGGGCCTTGGGACAGTGACATGGAACCTTGCCGTAGTGGGTTGAATGGTGGCCCCCAAAAGATCTGTCCTCGTCCTAATCCCTGGAGCTGTGAATGGGACCTTCCTTAGAAAAAGGTCTTTGCAGACGTGATTAAGGCTCTAGGGATGAGGAGTCATCTTGGGTTATCTGGATTCTAAACCCAATGACAAGGAGACCCAGAGAAGGCCGCGTGTTGACGGAGGCAGAGACTGGGGTGACGGAGCCACAAGCCCAGGAAAGCCTGGAGCCACTAGAGCCTGGAGAGGCCAGGAAGGACCCTCCCTGGAGCCTCCAGAGGGAGTGCAGCCCTGCCGACACCTTGATTTTGGACCTCTCTCCTCCGGACCTGTGCGAATGAGTTTCCGTCGTGTTAAGCCACCAGAGTGTGGTGATTTGCTATGGCAGCTCCGGGAAACTCACACACACCTTCTCCAAAGGATCCAAACAAAGGGCAGGATCAAAACATGTGGGAGAGTCTCTGCCGCAGACAGCCCCAGCGGCCAGGGCCACCCTCCCAGCCGGGTCCGCACACCGCTGTCACCAGGTGGTGGAGGCGGAGGCAGAGCAAAGGGGCTACGAGTGTGCGCAGCGCGGCAGGTTAGGCCATCAGCCCCGCCACAGGGAAGCTACAAGCTAACCGCCAGGCTCACGGATGAAGGCCGCAGGCTCTGTGGCAGGAGGGAGACCAGGCCCTGAGCACGCGGGCCTGGGGAGGGACACCGGGGGGTCGGAGCTGGGGGCCGGGGAGCCCGTCCCACCTGAGCCCCAGGAGACTCCAGCTCAGGTGAGCCTGGGGTTGAGCCCAGGCTTAGGGGTTCACGTTCCAGTTCCAGGAACTAGTAGCTGGGCGACTTTGAGGAAGTTCCTTCACCTGTCTGTGCCAAACAGTGGGCAGGACTGAGAGGACAGGCAAGAAAATGCCCCAATGGAAAAATGAGCAAAAGAGGCAGAAAACGGGTGGGGAAAGATGAAGGCAAAAGGTGAGGCCATGCCTGGCACTGTAACCACAAACACATGTGCCTTACGGGGCCTGCCCGGGTCGGGGGATGGGGCAAGTGGGCCAGAGAATGTCCTTCTTGAAGTGCCTGGTTCTCCCATCCTAGCTTTTACTTTGCTACTCTTCAGAGGAACATGGGTGCAAATAAATCGGTATCTACGATTTTAAAAACAGGAAGTGACATTTGCCCCTTTGTCTAAGACAATAGGGAGCAGTGGAGACTGCGGCATCAGCTGCCTCTCTGCTATAGCCCCGCAGGGACAGGGCCACAGTGGGCAGGCCTGCCAATTTCTCAAGGGAAGCCAGATTTGGGATGGTTTTTGTTCGGCCCAATCTTTTGATTTTTGAAAACATGTTGGCAATGAATTTGCATTTTAAAAAATTAATGTAAACACCAAGCAGGGGAATAAGACACGTCTTCAGGCCACATCTGGACCTCCAGTTTGTGGCTCTGGTCTTCAGCCTGGAAAACAGAACAAAAGCTAAACTGTGCATCAGGACAATGACAGGAGGGTTTGGAAATCACAGGGGCTGGAACTTGTTAGGAGCGGCCGCTTCATTTGAGGCCACAGGCGAAGAGGGAGCAGGCTGACCAGCGGATTCTACCAGCAGCCATCAGGGGACCTCAGTGCACACTTCAAAGTGAAAAGGAACCCAAAGTGCTGCTCCAGGCTGCACCGCTGAGCACAGCTCCGAGCACGGCATGGCACTAGGCCCCAGTCCCTTCGCCAGGCCAGCTGTGGCCATCGATGTCCGCGTCTAGAGCTGGGCTCCTGCCGCAGCCCCCAGCTGCCCAAATCGTTTGCACTGGACAATGTTGGCTCTGGGGGCTGGCACTGCTTTCAAGTTTGGGTGTGCACTACCCGCCCTTTTCTCTCTTGTGCCTCTGTTTTATTGGGATGACTAAATCTTTCAACTATGTTAGCAGTAAACACAGCTAATTTACCCCCTGCCTCTTTGAAACAGCTGCTGACAGCTGCACTGTAATTCAATCAAGGATCTTTGTAGTGGAGCCTACCAAGTTCACGTGGTTGTTTGAGTCCATCTCTCCTGCCTGGAGCCCCAAACAGCTGCACCAAATATTGACGCGCCCGTTTCTCTCTGAGGCCCAGATGATAAACAGCGTGTTCGTGGTGGAGGGGAAGGCTGGGGGTTCTTAGCAGGCTGAGGGAACCTCAATGTCCAGGAGTGGAGAGAAAAAAACAGCACACACAGGCCCAAGAACCAGAACCAAATGTCTCCTTTTATTGCAAAGTCAAACCCTTTTTATTTTGTCTATTTATACAGAATTTTCACTAAGGACTGCTCTATGCAACAGCCGGGGTACATTGGTCCAACCAATAATAAATAGTCTTAAATAAGAAAACAAACAGGTCAAAGGACAGCAAGCTCATTGTCCTGGACAAGGGATTAAAGGAGGGTTTAAAAAAGGCTTCAGATGGAAATAAATAATTTCTTTGTTTCGTAACAACTATTTACATGTTTAAATGTACAAATGATGCTAACCAGAGGCTGGTTGGGTCGTTCAGTGGTAAGAAAACTTGCACCAAGAAGGAGTCCCACAAAAAAACCCAGATCTGCCAACAAATGAAACAAAATATAACAAAAAATATGCTTCCCCTGGTGACTAGGCAGAGTAAAGGCTGCAGCCCAAGCTACCAAAGAAGAAAAAAAAATAAAAGAAAATAAAAACAGAGCCCCAGTGTTTCCAGGAACCAACTTAGTCAAGAGAAACATTTCCCCGCTAGACTGGATTCCACATGGACACAAGCCTTCACGGATAACCTCGTTCTTTTTGCAGGTGCAGGAAATATTCACAACCAGCCCAGCCCTCCCCAAGGCCTTGTGTTTGCAGCCGGGGGCTGGGTGCACACCACATCTGGGACCCGCTGGCCAATGCATGGGGGGCTTGTCCCAACAACCAGGTCAGAAACGCCACCTCCAAGTCAGGATGCTTGGTTAGGATGTCACCCTCGACACAGCTTCTAGATCGCTCCCTCTGCCATTCGAGTCCAGCACACCCTGCACCCATCAGACCTCTCACTATGCCGTCTCTCCCTTACTTCAAGGAGCCGGTCTGTCTGCAGAGCCTGTAGCAGGGATCTACGCTCTCGCCAGAACCCGGCTTCAGAACACTTCAACAGCCGAAGGACGGGGGCTCCACTCAGAGGACACGCAGAGACCCTGCCCTCCCCCCCCCCCCAAGAACCAGCCTTCCTGGGGCCCCTCAGCATCAGAGTCCCGCTGCAAGTTCCATCTACTTGCTGTCCTGGTCCCCTGCGCAATTTCACATGCTCTCCCACCATGGGGCGGGCTGGAAAGCCAATCTCGAATGTCCGCCGGTGTTTCACGCGCCTACTTTAATTTCAGCCACCGCACACCCAGCCGGATGATGGAACACATTTTTCCTTCAAGGTCAACACCCTGCCCTCCTCCTCTGAGCAAACATCTGCCCTTTCTCTTCCCCTCCAGATCTCGGATCCGGGCGAGGCTCAGTAAACAGTGGGCCTCTGCAAGCCTCAGAACGAAACCTGGAACACGCCACCCTCCACGGGACACGGCTTCTGTTTGTGAATCAGAATAAACCAAGACATGGGGATAAATTGTTTAGGAAAATATATCTGTAACATCCTAACCATTTTCATCCATTCGTTTTATTGTGACATTTATTACAGGAACTTCCGCGTCAGTTTTCTTTCTGCACAGACACAAATGTGCCCACCCCTCGCCACGCCCCCTTCCCCCTGCTGCCGGGTGGCCCGGCTGGCAGGCAGGCGGGCGCTCAGAATTACCCCTGGAAACGAGTCCGGGCACGGCCGAGACATCACAGCCAGTGACCCTGGCCAGGCAACTTTTCTTCCTATATGTTCTTTCTTGCTAGGTTTTGCCTGAAGCAGCGTGTAGGATCTTGTCCATGGGATGCCGCCACCTAAAAACTGATCAAAAGCCACTTGCCGCTCAAATTCCTTCATACTCTTACACCTTTACAGTTGGGGCGGGGGAAGGGAAAGTCTCACGTAAGGCAGTTGGGCTGCGGGCTCCCGCCAAGGTGGGCGGTGGCAGATCCAGGAAAAACGTGGCCCCGCAGGGTCTGGTTTCCAGGAGGGGCTAGTGGCAGCCACAGGCCCGGACCACCATGTTCCTGTACTTTTTCAAGATGACATTGGAGCTGTCGTCGAAGTAGAGGACAGAGATGGCGTTGAGCTGCGTGGGAGCACAGCAGGGCTTGGGCACCGTCTCCGGG
Source organism: Eulemur rufifrons (assembly GCF_041146395.1). Classification (NCBI taxonomy): domain Eukaryota; kingdom Metazoa; phylum Chordata; class Mammalia; order Primates; family Lemuridae; genus Eulemur; species Eulemur rufifrons. The sequence goes on from NC_091002.1 coordinate 47,177,328, forward strand.
TTGATGAAGTGGACCTGGAACACACACGGAAACGCTGACAGTGGCGACAGGCAGTGAGGCCCCGCGGTCCAGCTTCCGTGTTCATACGGGGAACATTCACCGCCTGGGGGACCGCAGATGGCCTTCGCCAAGTAAGCCCTTGACATCTACAACTCGGTTCTAGACTCTCCTTGTTTTACAGACGAGGGAACCAAAGTAGAGTCTTCCCAGCACACAGCTGGTGAGGAAGTGGCCAGATCAGACATTTGGGGCCAGATGATTCCTGGCCCCTCGGATCCTACACAAAGGGACAAAATCCCTAATTCTTACTACTGCCATTGTTGGTAACAGAGTACTAATCCTAACCTCGGAGTGGCACCCTGTGCTGGGCACGGTAATCTCATTTTCACACCGAATCTCCCCCGTGACCCCACAGTTTAACTTGAAATAGCCCCCATGGCCCCCCCCACCCCCTCCTCCATCCCAACAGCCTGTTGGCCTCTTCTCAGCGCTCTCCCCTGCTCTGAGCTTCTCATCTGTTTACTTGATTGTTTCGTTCACTGGGAAATGAAGCCCTGAGGCCAAGGACACATCTGTGCTGTCCCTGCAGTGTCCCCAGCTCCCAGCGTAGATGCTCAGTCAACACAATAAACACCTGTGAGTGACTGAACCAGGAAGTTCAAGGCCAGGAGGGGCAGATGGGAGCTCTGCAAGGGCCATGGGACAAGCTTGCAAGCCCGCCTGCCCCAGGGGAACAGGTGGCGCTGGGGCCACGGGGGTGGGGGGGGCAGGCCTGAAGATGACTCCCTGACTCACCCGACAGCCCAGGACAGCAGCCCCCAGGAGAGGCCAGGCCAGGGCCCTGTGCTTTGATAGGTATAGTAACCAGCGCCCGCTACACTTTTAGAAGCCCATGAAACTGTTTCAATTACTTTTAAAATTACAAGAAATAAATGAACTTCGGAGTGGAAGATTATATTTATAGCAACGAAGTCATAAAATAAAATTCTTGATTTTTCTTTTTAATGGAGCAAGGAGCCCACAAAAGTCACGATGTGACCTTGGGCAGAGATCTATTCGGGCCCGGGCCTGGAGGATCTGGTGCCCCTGCCGGTTGACCACACCCCACAACGGCGTGACACCCACCAGCGTCTGCACGATGGCGTGGTTGGTGGCGTTCATGTAGGAGTTCAGAGGGAAGGCGCACTCCCCCTCGCAGTAGTAGGCCGCGTAGCCTTCGGGCGCGATGATCCAGTCCTGCGGGAGGGAGGAGAGCGGGGAGTGGCCCGGGAGCGCCCACAACCACACAGAAAGCCTGAGCCGCTGGCCAGATGCCACCATACTAGGCCGTGTCCCAAGGTCAAAGGCTCGCACCGTGCCCTCCTGACCAGCGGGGGTGAGCAGGGGCGGGAGGAATGGGCGGCAGCGGGAAAAAGGAGGGAAAGACGCCAGGGGCTGGGCCGAGCCCTGAATGGACACACCTGTGGCTGCATCTCCTGGACAGACGGTGACACAGCAGGGAGGCTCAGGTGTGCCAGTGGCTGGCCCTGGCATCAGCTATGCCCCACGAGGTGGCAATGCATTGGCAGCTTGCCTTAAACAAACCCTCCATGCCTCAGTGCTCCCACCCGCCAGGGAGGCTAGTAACCCCCAGTGGCGTGGGGCGAGAGCTCAGCGCGGTGCCGGCTGCCTCGCACGGTGCCTGGCTTGTCCCTGCTGCTCAGTAAGGCCCTGCGTGCCAGCCACGCCTGCCTCTCAGGCACAGACCATTCAAGCAGTTGATACACTCCTCAGTGGCTCTTAAGTGCATGGAATCTTCCAGCAGAGGTCCCTGGGGTTTGGGTTCTGTTCCAGCAACGAATGCCGGCCCTGCCTAGCATCCCTTTGAAGGTGGGGGTGGCCGTCGGACCCAAGGACAGGCTCCCAGGAGGGCTCTGAGCTGGCTGTGGTCACAAGGGCCCCTCACGTACCTGGACGTGACGCCCAGGGAAGAATCCGGACTTCCCACTGGACCACAAGCTCCCAGCAGGCAGGAAACAGCACTTCTTGCCCCGATGGCCTTACGACAATGCCCTGCCCAGGGATGTGTGGGCTCCGTGGGGCAGTCGCATTATGGGTTCGTGCTGCATCTCCAGTGCCCAGAGCAGGGCCCAGACGCCGTAGAGGCTCCAGACCGCTGCCGAGTGAGAACCACTCCAGGGCTCGCAGCAGATGCTCCGTGGAGCGCACGACCCTCGCTGCTCACCCAGGACTTGTCCCCTGTCTGCCCTTGGCCTCACTTCATCCAAACGGCTCTCATTCCTAAAACAGGGACCCACCCCGAAACAGCTGGCTGGTTCAGGAACAAGCACCTGACCCACGCTGAGCCCATCAGTCCTTCCCTGGGAATCTGAAAGGGGACAGATGGCGGAGGGGGAGACGGCTCCCCAGGCAGCTGGGATCTAACTCACGGTGGCCACGTGGGAGAAGCAGCCAAGACAGGGACCACGCTCGAGTCCACAGTGTTGGGCTCCTGGTTCTAGTTTGAATCTCAGCCACTTTTCTGCTCTTGGCTTTCACAAGACCTGCCCCCCCCCCCAATGTCCTTAACCCAAGTCCCTTTCCCACCGACACCTGGAGCCTTAACTGGCAGAGATGAGAAACACGCTCAGGGCACGTATGGAGCACACTCCTGCTGCCCCGGGCCACGCTGGAGGCCCCGGTGCCCAGGACGGACCCGGCGGCCCTTACCTGCCAGCCCAGGTCGCGGAAGCTGACGTACAGCTCGTGCTTCTTGCAGGCCTGTCTCTGGTCGCTGCTGCTGTTCTCTGCGGCGACGAGGAAGGGAGGCAGCAGAACCGGGGAGGAAAAAGAAACACACGTGAAATCCCTCGCTCTAAGGCGGCGGCGTGAGCAACAACCACGCGCAGACGACCAAGGGCGAATCTGCCAGCACAAAAGCCAGTTCAAGGACCTGCAGTCTTAAAATTTTCCCTTCCACCCCCAGCACAGGGCCCCAGGAAGCGGGGTGCCAATGCCCCCGTCCCACTCTCACAGTCATAGTCCACAGCACTTTCTAGATCCTTCTGTAGACACTGGTATCTTTCATACGCATTTGTTGTTGACATGCTGACATCTGCCTGGATGCCACAGGGGACCAGGCCCAGCCACGTCCCACAGCGCCGGCTGCGGGAGGCCCGCTCGGAGGGACCTGCTTCTGAACAACCTCGCCCTGTGAGGCTGGCCGCCCTGCAGGGGCCGGGGGTGCTGACACGGCCTGGGACAAAGCCCCCGTCATCACCGCCAGGAGGAAACAAGAGGGCAGAAAGTCAAATCCCACTGACCTTCCAGAAAAACATACTCCCGAGGTTTCTTTGAAGAGAGAAAATTATGCACTGGGGTTTTCCAGAAGTATGTGAGTTTGTAAGCATTTGGGTCAGGGACTGAGCACTTATAAACACTGGAGAAATCTGTCTGTCTGTCTCACACCCACACACTGTACGTCTTCCCTCCACTCTGCAGCTACAGGGACTGTTTTCTTCCTACTCATGACCTGTCTTCCCTCCACCCAGCACCCTCCAGGGCTCCCTGTCACCCTCAGAGTGGCACCCTGTATGGCTCTGACTCCTGCACATTCAACCGCCAAGCCCAGTCAGGCCAGCCTTTGTTCTGTCCAGCCCATGCCCACCTCAGGGCCTTTGCACTTGCTGTTTCCACCACCTTTGTTGTGTCTGGCTCCTCTGTGAAATTCACTTCCTCAAAGAGGCCTTGTGGAGTCACCATTGGGTCCCCAGAGCCTTGTGCCCACTCATCCTTGTGGAGTGAACACACAGGCACATGAACGGAGGTGGGGTCAGTGCCGTGGCTTCTGTCAACTCCTCTAATGTCCTTAAGGCCTCAGTGTCCCAGGAGGTAATGAAGACCAGTGGATGAGGTGAGAGGGGAGAGTGGAGAGGAAGGGCCCGGACGATGACCTGGGGCTGGTCCTGCTCACCTGACCTGCGCTGGGACTTCTGGGAGCCTCCTGTTCCCATCACCTCACTAAGACGGGCCTGGGGGTGGCCCTCCTGGTGACTCTGGTGCAGAACCCTCATGGCAACTGCACGCCCTGCCAGGGACGGGTTTGGAAACCCAGGTCTAGACTCAGCAGCACACGTCCTGTTGCTGGAGTCAGGAATCGGGTCAGGTAAGGACAGGTGACCGAACTCAAGCCAACAGGACTTGGGGGCTTCAGGAAAAGTTTCCTCATTCCCAAGAAAGACCCATGGGGAGATGTTCACTCTTTTCCTCCTAGTGCCTGGGAACAAAATCCAGTGAAGCCCCTGGCTACACTCAGCCGCAGCCTCGAGATGGGGCAACACTGAGGATGGCGGGGCGGGACAGAGGGGCTGGGCTGTGACCACCCTGCCGAGCTCCTGGGTCAGCCATGCCTCACGCCCACCTGGCCTCGGCTCTGCGGCGCTGCCGGTTGGAGCCCCTCTGACTTGAGTTTCTGTTATTCGCAGCCAACCCATCCCAACTGGCCGGGCCAGGGAAGCTTCCTCCCAACGTGGGGAGTCGTAGTCTGCATGAGCCCAGGTGTAGACGCTGGAGGTGTAGACCCCAGGGCACAGCCAGCCTCTGTGTGGGGCCTGACCAGTGAGCCAGGACCGGGTAAGGGGCCCGCCCAGCTCTGGAGAGGACCCCCGGCTGTCCTGGACTCGGGCTCTGGTCTGCAAAGTGGAGAGCGAGTCCCCGCCCTGCGCGGGCAGCCCCGAGTGCTCGCGCCCGTGCAGCAGCGCTGCGCTCGTGGCGCGTAGCGGCTTATCACGGCCTTGCCGGCCCACCCGCCAGGGAAACCTGAAACGACACTCACACTCCGTTCACACCCCCGCTCCAACCGTCTGAGCGTCAGGACCGTCCCCAACGCCCGCTGGCACGCCGTCAGGCGCGTGGCGAGGAGCGAACACAGCTCGCTCTCGGCTTCCTCCTGGTTCACAAGATGCTTTCTGCACAGCTTCTCGGTTGATGGGACATGGTGTGACAAGGACACCACTGAATTCCCTTCCCTGGGCCTCGATGCTGTGATGGGCGTGGTGTGGTAAGCCGACCTCCCACGGCCCCACAGGCTCGGTGACCACACAGACTGGACACCCCCACTGTGCAGCTCCCCCAGGGCTGAGAGCCACCTTGACATGAAACGGGGGACGCGTGGGGCTGGGAAGGAGGGAGAAAGAGAAAGACGGCTGGGTGGAGGCGGCAGGAGGGCGGACAGCGTGGAGGGTTTTCCAGAAACACTCGGGTCGGAGATGAGGATGTGTTCATTGCTGGGAGGCTGAATCACAAGCTACCTTTATTCTCATCAGCTTTTTGGAATAGTCCCAATTTGTCCACCTATCTATAGTACCTGTAGTCCAGAAAAGCAGTTTCTGAGGATGTACCAACCGATGAGAAAATTACACTTGATTACAACAGAATTGTGTGTTTATACGAGGGATCCTGCACCGAGGAGACACTCAGGTCTAGCTGCAAAGTGACCGCAGTGAGGCCGGGGGTGGCCTCCGGACGCCCTGCCCTTGCTGCTCCTGCCGCACTCGTTCATTTGTTCAGCCAGATCGCGCGGGTGCCGACTGGGGCGCAGGCACCGTTTCGGGCATTCGATGAGCCTCGGCATGAGCGAACAAAGCCCTGCCATTCAGGGACTTCTCTTCGAGGGCGGGACGCGGATGACAGACGGACCGGCCAGTGCACATAACTCATGCAGACGCAGCGGCCAGGGCGGGCGTGCTGCCGGGTGCCGGCAGAGGGCCCTTGTGAGGAAGTCAGAGAGCCGGACAGGGAGGCCCCAAGGGGGGGCATTCCTGCATGGGGATGCTGGGGGTACCCTCTGTGACTGAGGAAGTCAGAGTAGCGCCGGGCATCAAAGCCATTAAGGAAGGAGGAAGCTCGCGCTTGGGTCACCAGCTGCAGTGTGGGGGGTGGGACGGTTTACTTTGTTGGAACAAGCCCCAGGCTCGATACAGCTGCAGGGCAGCGGGGTCGTCCCCAGGGCCAGGTTGTCCTTAACATGCAAAGCTCAAGGTTAAGGAACCATCAGAGAAGAGCCCGAGTGGCTCCACTACTCGGTCGGTGCACCCTCTGGAACACACAGGCGTCGAGCAGGAATCTGAGACAGCAGCTATGGCTGCGGCAACGCCCATGAACCTTCTTCTCCTGCTTCCTAATGGGGAGGCAGAAGGTAGGAGGCAGGGATGTCTGGTGAAGCAGCCAGCATGGCCAGGGACAGTGTGCCGCTAGTGTCCTGAGTAAAGGAGGATCCTGAAGCTATGTGTGGGCTCAGTGAGAAGAAAGAGCCACGATTGATTAGCAGTGTCTGCCCTGAGCAAATGAGGGGCAAGGAGTGGCCTGAGAGCCACTTTCCCCAACCCTGTCTTAAAGCAAAGCAATGATATTTGTCTTAATGTTCAAACCCAAGGCCCAACAGACCACAGCTGAACATAGCCCATGCAGCCAGTTGTGGCATGTGGGTGGGGATGGGCACTGGCCCTGCCATCAGGGTCCCCAGACACCAGCACTGCCCTTCTAGGTCTCTCTGGATCATGGCCATCCCAGGAGAAAGTGGCTGGAACTCCTGGGTATCACCATGACCTCTTCTCACTAGCAGGAATGCAAAGGAAGGAAGCAAACGAGAGACTCCCCAGCCCCCTGTCCCTCCACTCCTGCCCCACCAGCCCTAAGTGGCAGAAAGCATGGATGCAGGAGATGGCGCCAGGTGCCAGGGCTGCGGCTTCAGGCGCCACCACAACCCCCTGCCTGAGCAGCCTGCAAGTCGAGACCGGTGCTCAGACTCGGCCCCCGCCCCTGCGGGTCATCTGGAGAAGGTGGCAGCTTACCAGGGAGCTGGGTCCAAACGTGGGTGGGAGGAGGAAGCGGAGGGAGGCGCGGGGCCCCATTTCTCAACCCCAAACCGCACCGAGGAGCAGTGGCAGCCCCGGGGGGAGAGGGGTGGCCTGCAGGAAAGAGCTCGGCGGTGGGGAGGCATGCCGGAGCTTGTGTCCCTGCCCCAGCACACTGAGGGCTGCCGAGCAGGAGAGGACTCAACTTGTGTGGCCCTAGGCAGGGTTCCCGGCCCATCACGTGCGGGCAGAGCATTGCAGATGGGCAAGAACACACTCACTCACACACACACTCACACTCAGGGATTCTGGCTTACTAAGACTAGGGTGGGGCCTAGGCCTCGGTATTTTTTTATTAAACTTCCAGGCAGGGTTTAGAAGAACTTAAAACAAGGCCAGGGAGGAGAAATGGACAGGAAGGAGGCAGATCCCAAGCAAAGCAGAATAGCTGCCATGTGAGGTAGTGAGAGCCCCATCCTGGGGGTTATGTAAGTGGAGACTTGATGGGGGAAATCAGCTGTTCAATTTTAAGACTTCGAAGGCCAGTTCCTCCTCCCTCGTTACCGAGGTACTGCCTGACGGAGCTCCGAGGCACAGGAGTCTTTGCTGGGACGGAATCTGCCAGTACTTCCTGCCTGGCTGATTTGCAAAAGCCTCTAACCCGCTGGCTCTGAGCCCCACCCTCCAGCACCCCACTCTGCTCTCACCTTTCTCAGAGGGCCAGAATGATGTTATCACCTACACCCCACACCGCAGCTTGAAACTCCTCGAAGACTTCCACATTTGCTTGGGATGAAGTTCAAACCCAAGATGTGGCTCCCAAGAGAAGGCCTGACCCTGCTCCCTGCCTCAGCCACCACGGGCTCCTCCCCCTCCCCAAAGCTGCCTGGAACCATCCAGCCCAGGCCATTGCCCCGACAGGCCCCAGTTCCCAGAGCATCGCGTCCAGACCACCCGGCCTTGGGGCGCCTACTCAGTCCAGCCCAGAGCACTCAGCTTACTGCCGGTGGGAAGTCTGGTCTGCACCCCGGCCACCGCCCCCACTCCAGCCTGGATGTGAGTGACAACCACCTCTGCCTGTCCCCAGTTAGCTCCCTGAGGGCAGCCTGGGTCCGAGCGTTCACTATGGAACCCCAGCCCCCAAAAGGCCGGCAAGGGGGAGACTCCCAAACATGAACAAAGGCATCCGGTTGGGTTTTGATTTGGGGGAGGTCACAGACTCCTCTGCGAAGCCTGCTCTACAGAGAGGACCATTGAGTTCCAGCCCCTGAATCTCTCCTTTGGACGACGCGTTAGCTTCACTTCTATTAATCTTTGAGTTGCTTGCAAGGAAAATGTTACCTTGATTTTTAATTTTTTTAACTTTCAGTAAAGAAACATTTCAAACAAACCTAAAAGCATCCCAAATAATATATATTTTAAAAACTACCACTTATATTTAAGAAGTATTAAAATTTGCCATGAGTTTAAAATATTTTTTATCTTAGGAAATAAAATTAAAAATAGAGCACACTCTCCCCCTCCCTGTTTCTTCCTCCCCTTAGGTCTTCCCATGCAAGTTTTCAGTTTTCCTTCATACATGCGTGTGAAGCTGTAAGTGTAGCCATTGTTTTGTCTGTTTAGAAATTTACAGGATTGGCATCTTGTTATATTTTGCTACTTGTATCTTTTTTTTTTCTAGAGCCAGGGTCTCCCCCTGTCATCCAGGATGCAGTGCAGTGGCATGATTATAGCTGACTGAATAGTCCCAGCTACTCAGCCTCCCGAATAGCTGGGACTACTTATTGGCATGTGCCACCACACCTGGCTAATTTTTTCATTTTGTGTAGAGACAGGGTCTCACTATGTTGCCCAGGCTGGTCTCCACCTCCTGGCCTCAAACGATCCTCCCACCTCGGGGTCCCAAAGTGCTGGGATTATAGGTGTGAGCCACTGCGCCTGGCCACTACTTGCATTTCTAAACTAATTTATTACTTTTACAGAATTAAGACAGTGAGCTCTGCGTAGGAGGGATTTGGGGGATTTGCTTCCTGCTGTAGTATTTGTTCCAGAGCCATGTGTGGATTCCGAGCGGAGCCCCTGCTGGGTCCCCGGGTCTGCGTGCTGTCCCCCCAGCCCTGGGCGTACCTGCCACGTTGGCCATCCTCAGGGCTTCCTGGTTCTTGGGCGTCTTGGAGCGATTCTGGCTGCGCTGCTTGCTCCCCGCGGACCGGATGCTGCGGAAGTGGACCTCCGTGGCCTTGAAGAAAGCCACCATGAAGGGCTGCTTGTTCTGGGGCCCGTGCCGCCCGATCAGGCCCGCCAACTTGGGGTTGATGCTCTGCCCTGGACAGGAAGCAGCCAAAGGCACGGAAGGGTGGTTACGAGAGGCGGGCGGGGGAGGGGCTGCACGGACACCACGTCGTTGGCGCCTCACAACTCATGCACGTCTGTTATCCGCCATCTACGGGCACTTACCCTAGGCCGGGTGTGGTTTTAGGAGCTTGGGACACAAGGGCGAACACAGCTAAGAAAACGCCCTGTTCGCTGGGCTTCCCTGCTGTGGGGAAGGCAGCGGGGAACACATGCCGCAGGGACCCCACGGTGGGAAGTCAGTGGAGAAAAAGCAAGCAAGGCAGGACCGGGTGCCGAGCTGAGGCCTGCGGGCCCAGCCTAGTGAACCCTGCAAGTGCCGCTCACATTTCATCAGCCAAAGCAGGTCACGGGGGCCACCTAACGTCGAGGGGTAGGGGACGATCTTGCCCTGTGCCAAGGAGGGTAGGAACAGTTGCAAACAGCCCTCAGGAAGACAGGGGCCAGTGAGTGCCAAAGACTGCTGGGAGCCCCTGAAGCGGGACGAGGCAGGAGGATCCTTCCCTAGAGCGCTCGGAAGAGCACAGCCCTGTGTCACCTTGATTTTGGACTTCTGGCCTCCAGACTGTGAGAGGATAACACCCTGCGGTTTAAGCCACCCAGTTTGTGACACTCCCCTACAGCAGCCCTGGCTCGGGCATGATGACTCTCCGAAGGAGGAGGGCACCACTGCGGGGGAATCTGGTTGTTTTTAGAAGGCCACCTCAGGCCACCGCCGGAGACTGGACTGCAGAGGTCAAACCGCAAGTAGGGTGACCAGGTGGAGGTCTGGAACGGTCCAGGGGAGAGGCCAGGTGAGCCGGGACCCAGGGCAGCCAGGGCTGAGGCTGGTGAGAAATGGAAAGGTCCTCGATGGTTAGATTTTAAAAATCCATCTTTAGAACTTATTTTGGTTTTAACGTTTTGTTTCGAAATAATTATAGATTCACAGGCAGCTGTACAGGAAGGTCCCATGTACCCTCTGCCCAGCCTCCTCCAATGGCAAGGCCTCAGTAACCAGAATACAACGTCCACGCCAGGAAAACGGCAGATTCTAGATACATTCTGAAAGAAAACCCGATTGAATTTGCCAAAATTGCAAAAGGTGTGAAAAAGAGAGTCATCTCACAAGACTTGCACGCTCTTGGCCTAAGCCCCTGGGAGAAGGGAGGGCCTTTTACCAAGACAGGGAAACTGAGGCAGAGGTCGAGGGTGGAAGAAGAAACGCAGTTTGGTTTAGCAGATACTGTCTGACACCCCCACGTGACACCCAGCGAGCAGGAGCTGCTGGCAGGGCCGCAGACCGTCCCAGCCTGGCCTTGACGGGTCGGAAGAGATGGGCTCTGGCCTGGGCAGGGCAGAGGTGGGGCCCAGGCCAGCCGTCCTGGGGTCCAAGTCCCGCCTCTGTCACGGAATGCACAGATGCAGCTCAGAGCAGGGCCCTGCACATCGTGAGTGCTCGGAAAGTGCCAGCGACGGGCACCTGGGTGTCCCCAGCACAGAGATGGGGCTTAAAGCTGGGAGATGGACGTGCTCACTGGGGAGAGGGCGGCTCAAGAGTCAGGACGCCTGGTCACTGCAGGCTCGCTGCTCCCACATTAGGGGAGAGGGGTCAGAGGCCAGCGAAGCCGAGGACTTCTGGAAGGTCCCGGGCGCGTCCACATCTGGAATTAACTTCCCCTGGAGTCCCCCAGACGGGCCAGAAGTCAGGAAACCCAGCCTCCAGACCAGAGCGGCACCAGGAGGTTCGCTTTGGTTTTTTTAACAACTAATGTTTAAAAGAACAAATTTCCCCCATCCGCCACTATTTTACCTTCACCCCTTTCAACGTTCGGCTTCCTGCATTCCTGAGCGGGGTTTCCTCGAGTTCACCCATCTATAATTTGAACGATTCTATAAAAGAAACCATTAAAGCTGAGCCCCTAGGAATTGTGTTTCCCCCCTGGAAGGGTTTTAGGGCAAAATAAAAATGCCTGGCCTGAAAACCTGATGCTATTCCAGATACCTTAAATCCAAGTGCCGCGAACAGGCTCTCTGCCCCTCGGAGCAAGGGCGTCTGGCCTGCTCCTGCGGCTGGCGGGACAGCCACGTCCAGGGACCCACAGCCTCAGCTGAGACGTGGCGGGACGGAGGGGAGAGAACAGGGGCTCGAGGGTGTCCAAACCCACACATCTGCCACTGACCAGCCTGTGCGGGGCGGGAGGTGAAGTCGCACACTGAGGCCTCGACTTCCTCATCTGTAAAATGGGGATGCTGCTGCCAGTGTCACCCATCTGCCCTTTTCTTGGTAACCAGCCCAATTTAGGCAGCTGTCCTCAAGCAGCCTGCACCCTGGCCTTGGGGGTGGGGCCTGTGATTTAATAGAAGGTGACCTAATCCTCCAGCTACAGTGATTGATTCAGGGATTAGCACGTGACCAAAGTCAGCCAAGGAAGGGAGGAGAGGTGTCCTGGCAGAAGCATCCCACTCTGGCTCCAGAGCAACCTTCTCTCTCTCTCAGTCTCTGGACAGGATTGAGGGAGGAAAGATGGATGGAGCCCCAGAAACGGCCAACATCTGGTGACTAGGAGGAGACCACGTTTCCAAATGAGGCTGCCCTGGTAGAAGGAAGAGCAGAGAGACTGGGTCTCTCGAGACACCACCAAGTCACTGGATCAAACCAGTCCTGAAGCTCACATTCCCATCCCAACCACCAACATGTATGACCCCCTGGATGGTTTGGTCTCAGCTGGCATTTAGGGTTGTCCTTGCCCCTTTCTTAGAGACTTGAGGAGAGGGAACATGGCACAAGCCATCCTGGGCCTGGCATGGAACAGGCGCTCCGAGGGCACGTTCAGATTCTTCCCTTCTGCCCCCAAGTTTGCGAAAAGACTCAGGTTGTCAACCTAACGGCTGACATACACCACAACGGACATTTCTCTCCTTCAACAAGAAACAGGGATGCAGAAAATAGGCCGGCAATATCTCACGGAAGTTAAACAAACACTTGTCACATGACTCAACAATCCCACCCCCCGGCACATACCCAAGAAATGAAAACACAGGTGCACACGAAACATAGGTGCACACGAGCGTTTGCAGCAGCGGCATTTATAATAGAGCAAGAGTGGAAAGGACCCAAACGTCTACCAACTGATGAACGGATACAGAAATATGGGGAATCCCTGCAAGGGAGTATCATTTGCCATAAAAAGGAAGGAAGTGCTGGCACACGCCACCGCGTGGACGTTCCACGAGAGAAGCCAGACGCAGAGTCACATGCCGAATGATCCCGTTTGTATGAAAGGTCCAGAATTTGCGCTTCAGATAGATGGACATGTTTGCAGTATGTGGGACCCACTTAAACTAGCCAATTATTTGTTGTTCATCTGAAATTCAAATCTAACTGGGCACCTTGTGTTTTCTCCGCCAACAGAGTCTCCTTAAAGGTGGGACAGAAAGATTTCCCCAAAGACTAATTATAAGTGAGCCTTCTGCAGGCTGCAGGGATCCAGAGGAGGAGGCACCTGGCCCACCTGCCGGCAGGTGGAGCAGCCCAGGGCCAAAGGCTTCACTGGACTCATGGCTTGCCTCCCTGGGGGGTGTTTGGTTTTCGTTCTGTTGCTTTTTAAAGTGCTAGTTTTTAAGTTCCCATACAGTAAAACTGAGCCTTTTTTGGTTTGCAAATCTGTCAGTGTCAGCGCATGGACAGGTTTGTGAACCTGCCATTCCAATCAGGGCACCAAACAGTTCCAGCCCCACAGAGAACTCCCCGGAGCTGCCTTTTATCTCGGCACTTCTCAGCCAGGGCCGATGCCACTCCCCAGGGGACATGTCACAGTGTCTGCAGATATCTTTGGCTGTCACAGCTGGGCAGCTGCTACTGGTATGGAGTGATGATAGGCCAGGGAAGCTGCTAAACATCCCACCCCACACAGGACGACCCCAGGACTGAGGGTTACCCAGTCCAGCGTGTCCACAGTGCCAAGTGGAGAAAGTAGGCTTTGTACACACTCCACCCCACCCCCAGTCTCTGGCAAATACTAACCTGTCCACATCCCAGTAACTTTGCACTTTTTAGACATTTTATAAAATGGATTCTTACAGTCTTTTGCATCTGCTTATTCCAATCTGCAGAATGTCTCTGAGATTCATCCGTGTCCTTGCGTGTTTTAGTAGTTCATTCCTCTCGGCTATATGTAAGGACCACGGTTTGTTTATCGTCTCACCCAGGTGCTTCTCGCCTGGGTGATCACGAACGCAACGGGAAACATCCACATGCAGGGTTCTGTGTGGACCAACCTTTGTAATTTTCCAATGCAAAGAAGACGTTAAGTCCTCACGTTGCCTGTTTCCCTCAGCCCTTTGCACGCTGTAGGTGTCATCTGCTCATGAATCGTCACACCTACTATCCAACGAGGCCAGGGAAGCTGCCTGACCAGGCCCCTGCTCTGATGGCCCATAGCAGAGTGGACAAGGTCCGATCCTCACGGGGGTGAGGGAGGCAGGGCGCCTGGGTGCAGAGCCCACTGCAAAGCCGTGCCCAGCCCCTCGTTCCTTGCCTTGCTCCACCCATGGGGGCTGCAAACCAGACCCTTCCTCACCTGCAGCTCCCTCTGGGGATGGGTGCTGCAGGCTTCGCAGAAGTCTTCCTCCCTAAAAAGGCAGGTCTGTGAAGAGATGAATTTCCTTCATCCTGCCCACTGCGCCCTCCCCTGTGCTTGGGGACATGGAGAAAGCCATCTCCCCCGCTGTGATGTGATGAGCCTCAGGACAAAATGCCAACACACTCAGGCTGACGGGGCCAGCAGGAAAAAAACCTTGACTACTGCTGATACTCTAGCCAGGGGCCAGCAAACCACAGCCACAGGCTCTATCCAGCCCACTGCTTGTGTTTACAAATAAAGTTTTATTGGAACACAGCCAATGCACAGTCATACACACGTGGCCTGTGGCTGTTTTCAAGCTAAATGGCAGGCGGAAATGAATGCCTGACCCTCAAAACCTAAAATATCCACTCTCTGGTACTTTACAGAAAACATGTGCTGAGCCCTACTCTAATCAAACCTGGACCCACTCACTTCCAGACTTGTAAGGAAACCGTAAGTGTCCGCATGAGATAAGACACCATTATTGTCTAGGATTTGCCGACGTAAGTTTCCTTGACCCGCTGGTTCCATCCTTGCTGATTCTCAATGAAAATGAAAAACCACCATTCACTAAGCGCCAGCTCTGTGCCAGGCACTGTGCTAAGTGTGTTCCTCGCACTGCCCCTCACTGTGACCCCCAAAGGCAGGGACTGCGAGCCAAGTTCACAGGTGAGAAAAGCGAGGCCACAGGTGCAAAGGCATCTACCTGGGACCCACTGCTAGGAGGGCAGAGACGGAGTCCACACCCTGGCCCGGCCGACTCGAGCCTGAGGGCTCAACCACTGCACCATCCAGGCACATGTCGGGGATAAAGGACCCCCAAAATTCAGAAGGATGTCCAGGAGTGGGTGGGGGGACCAAGCAGGTCTGGGAAGGTAGGAAGGATTCACTGAGGCGTGGGGGGGGGGGGGGGCCTTCCAGAGCTGAGGCAGGCGGACTCGGGACTCGGGGAAGGTGAGGATGGGGCAGCCAGCATGTCGTGCACCGCAGGCAGAGCCAGCAGGCCCGGCCCCGAGGGCGGGCAGGGGGCACAAACAGGGCCCTCGGGAGAGGCGGGGATGCAACCCACCCACAGAGAGGGCGGCATCTCGGTTTTCTTGTGGCTTCTTTGTTTCCAGGCCCGGGGCCATCGGCTGCCCCTCCGAGGCCCACAGCATAAGAACGTTCCTCATTAATTGTGGAAAACATTAATTCCAGCCACTTCTCTGGATGGACCAAGGCCCAAGTGACAAGTGAGAACGTAGTTAACACTTGTGACACCTGCCTGGTTCCAAGTACCCCAATTCCGTCCCCACCACCTCTGCCCGCCCAGCCTGGGAAGGACCGAGCCCGGCCGCCGGGTCATTGGGCCCCTTCTCTCCTCTCCCCCGCCAGGCTTTGGACAAACAGGATGTGAAGCAACCGCGAGGAGCAAAGGCACCTTGAAGCCAGCTGCGCCGTGGGCGGGATCCCTCGGCAGCCTTGGCCTTCTGGGCTTGGTTTCCACAGCTGCCTCGGGCGAGTGGCTCACCTCCCTGCCCCTCCCCAGCGGCCACGGCTGAGCGTCACGCTTGGCTGGCACGTGCCCTTCAATCCTTTAAGTGCCCTGCAGTCCCACTGCATTCAGTCTGGGGCGATTAAGAAGCGGGACACGTGCTCTCACGTGCCAGAGGGGAGGTGCTCGAGGCTTGGGGCTCTCCCTGCACATGGACATCCAAAATGCGCATTTCTGAGCCCCAATTCAGGAGGCAGAGATGAGGGGAGAAGGTGCCCTGTGGCCTTGAAGCTCAGGAGATGCAGAGCAAGTGCCCGCAGGAGCTGGAGAAATGGGTCCCCACTGAGGAAGTGGGAGGTGGGGCAGATGAGGCCACCAGATCGTCTTCTTGGATCGGAGAGGCAAGGCTGATTGGCATGGCCCTCCTGTGATTTCTTCTGTGAACCAGGACAAGATGCTGGAGTCCTCTCTTGGGAACAAATGACCAGGTGCTTCCCTGTCAGCAAGGACGAGAGTCTCTCCAGCCCAAAGCAATCTTCGCCTCCCTGCAACAGGCTTTGGGTGGAAGGGAGCACTGGGAAAACAGGTGCATTGATTTGCAGGGCAGCAGGAAGCCCTCTGAGCCGCCTCGGAACCTAAACTTATCCTCACGGCCCCCCACCCCCAACCTTCCGCATATGGCCCCCTGTGCACGGTCTGCCTCCTCCTATGAGAATGTGCAACACGAGAGCTCTTGTCCCTTGTCTTGTTCTGGCTGTGCCCCCAGTGCTAGGACAGTCCTCGGCACATCGCTGGGGCACACAAATGTTTGTTGAGTGAATACGTGTTCTCCCACCTGGGTGAAGAGGCTGCTGGCTGTGGGATGCTGGTCTAACAAGCAGACGCTGGGCACTGGAGGTCATCACTCAGGGTCAATGGTACTTTGTAGGGGCCCATGGAAATGTTTTCATGTCTCTTAAAATCAGAAGACAAGACAGGAACTTTTGGTATGGAAGAATTGTTTCATTTTTAATTCAGCCAGGATCATATTCATCTTGATACCAACACGGCTATAAAACATACTTTTTAATATTTTTTTTAATATCGGGAAGAGCCCATGAGAGTCAAATGCAGCCTGGAAGGGGCTTCTTCAGTCAGTCCTGCAGGAAGCCGCTGGCTTCGGGCTTCTTTGACAAACGCTTTCCTTCCCAGGTGAGCAGTCAGCGAGACCTGCAGTGCTACAGGGGCCTCCCAGCCGGGCCCCCCGCAGGCGCAAACTATCAACGCACTGTCCCCTCCAGCCCCACCCGAGTCTGGAGCCTGGGGCCACACTCTGTGGCAGATTTCCCAGGAAAGAGCGAGAGGGCCGGGCCAGCGTCCTAGGTCGGAGCCCAGCTCTGCCCCTGGAGCCAGGAGACGTTCAGTCGAGTTCCTCAACTTCTCGGCCCTGGTTTAATCATCTGTAAAATGCTGGTGATACAAGTGTGCCACTGGGCGGGGTTACTGTGAGCACCAAGTCAATCCACAATGACATCATCAACACTCCCGGGCACAGATAGGGTGCCGGGCCCGGGGCTCAGTATTTTCTGTGAAGTCAACTTTCTTCTTCCTCCCAACTGCCTACAGAATTGGTGAAGTTATTATGCCCATAAAGAAACAAAGGAACAAGGCCCCGAGAGGTTGGACAGGCTGCTGAGGCCACACAAGGGCCATGGGCGCTACAGGACATGCAGGGGCCTGGCCCGCCCTGCTTCCGGAGCTGCACAGCAAGATTCTCTCTGCCCAAAGGTGCCTTTCCTCCCGTCTCCCACTGGCCCTGGGTCCCCAGCACCAGTGTGGGTGCAGGACACGCCTGGCCCGGGGGTGGGAGGCGCAGCCTGGGGGCTGAGCAGGGAGGGGCTGCTGCTCCTCTTCTGTCCTAAGGGAGAGAGGAACAGACTCAGCCCTCGCAGCCCCTCCCTGGGGGAGGAGGCTCTGCTCCCCAGGTGGTCCCTCCTGATGAGCTGCAGGTGCCCGGGGAGTCCATGGGCTTTGCTCCCCTCCCCTCCGCGTGGCCCAGGGCAGAGCCCCAGCTGCGCTGCTCCCCGTGACTAACAGGAGGGCCCAGCTGGGAGGCAGAGGGAGCAGACGCGCTCGCTGGGTGGTCAGAGGGAAGGGAGGCCAGTGCCCATCTGGGCTCTGGAGTCGAGGAGAACGCTGGCAACAGGGGCTCGCCTGGGACCAAACATCAGGCTTCGGAGAGGTCTGCGACAGACACCTGCGCCTCACTCGAGGGGAAGCCAGCTAGCGCGTTTACTCTCATCAGCGTGCCATCGTTTGGTGAGGAAACCGAGGCCCCTGTGAGGCGACCAGACCAGCCTCGTACTCCGGCCGCCAGGGACCTCCTCTCCACCCACGAACAGTGTGACTGCCTAGAGTCCTCACAAGGATGAGGTGGCTCTGCCTCACGTGAGCTCCACCAGTTGTCCCTGTCTTGATCCGTGCAGGCTCCTGGCAGGCAGGTTGAGACCCGGGCCCTGAGTGGAGCCTGCCAGCCGAGCCCATCTGATAAGCAGGGCACGCTGAGGACCAGCAGGACTTTGGCACAGTGTTGTCACTGGGCCAGGCCCCAAGTTACCCAAAAGGCTTATGAAAAAAGGGGCCTATTCCTGGGCCTATCCGCAGGGATTTGCCGTTAGTGGGTGTGGGACGGAGCCTGGGAATCTGCTTGCTCAGTGCGCCTCCCGGGCACCCTGACGGTCACTGGGCTTGAGAACCTCCACAGTTGGAAAAACAGAGAATGTTCGTAGGCATGAGCCTGTGTCTCAGAAATGCTGGACTCACTTGTTTCTCAGCTCATCCCCGAAAGGTCCAAAAATTCACACAGCCAACTGGCATTGCACATTCTGCCCCTCCCTGGCGGTCAGAGTGGGTGGTCCTCCCTGACCCGGCACCCACACCGGACTCGCTGCCCGGGCATGCACAGCACCTGGACAGGTCAAGTCCCCGGGCGGCGGCTCCTACGCCCCGTCCCCAGTGCCCTGCCGGGAGCAGGGACAGGGTCCTACTGAATCAGGGGCACAGTGTCTAATCCTTGCCCTGACTCTAGACAGTATTGTTGCAGCCACGAGGCTACACGGATGGACAGGGGTTTCCAGGTGGGTTGCCAGAATGTGGAGCCCCAGTTTCCTCCCTGTACCATGGGATGTTAAGGACAGCACCCACCTCGCTGGGTAACAGTGACAATTACAAGAGGCTATGGTACAAAGCTGCCACACGCTGCGCAACTAAGCTCTTCACTTGCATGAGCTCATCTAATCCTTCCCACCAACCCTCCGAGGTGGAAACTATTATTAACCCCATTTTCCAGATGAGAGACATTAGGTGACTCACCCTGGGTCACATGGTGAGAGACAGCAGGGCTGGGACTTGAACCTGGGGAGATGGACTCCTCCAGAGCCCAGGCTCTGACCACGAGGCTCTGCCACCCCCATCAGTGCTGAGCCTTGTCCACAGCCGGGGGGAGCGGGGAGGGAAGCTGGGGGCAAAAGGGACAAAAAGATTCCGACTTTGTTTGGAGGAGGAGGAGGAGGCAGAACTGACACTAGGTTGCTGTCAGACCTGGGCCAGCAGGACAGAGAAGCTCCAGACCTAGCGGGGTCCAGGAAGAAGGTCTGGCCAACACCCACAAGTCTAGGGAAATGGTTACTCTGAGAGGGGAATTAAGTCCACCTTAGCTACATTACTTTATTTTTATCTTATCCCCAGTATGTTCCATGGGGGCTTTTAAGGGGCTTTAAAAAGCAGAGTTGAATGATTCTATTGCAAGGTAAGTTTGGAATCCCTCTAGGCAGTATTCCCTATCCAGAGACTCACAATGGACATTGGCAAAGTAAATGCTCTGATAAGTCCCACAGAGAAACCTGTTCTGTTTACTCAGTCTAGCATTCCTCACCTGCAAATGACCACGAAACTCTTCCCTTTTCTGAAAATGACAAATATTTTCAGCATGGCAGGCCATAGGGTCTCTGTCACAATGACTCAACTGTGCTGCTAAAGCATAAAAGCAGCCCTAGACAATACATCAACAAATGAGTGTGGCTGTGTGATAATAAGATGTTATTTATGGACACCAAAATGTAGATTTCATACAATTTTATGTGTCACGAATATTAGCCTTCTTTGATTTTTCTCAGTCATTTAAAAATGTGAAAACTGTTCTTAGTTCACAAACCACCAAAAAAAAAAAAAAAAACACGAGGCCACAGGCTGGGTCTGGTGGGCAGGTGTAGTTTGCACCCCTGGTGCAGAGCGGCGGGGAGCTGCAGTGCCTGCTGCCCGGCACCTGAGCCAGAGGAGCGGAGACTAGGGGCACCCACACCAGACTTTAAGTAATTCGCCCCCATGATCGTGGCCAGGTTTCCCCCAAGCTCCAGACCAAAGCAGGACCTTTGATAGGGAGGAAAAGAGGCCAAGCCCAAGAACAACACAGGAAAAGGTGATTCAATCCAGCTAGTGTCTGAATCACTTGGCAAAAATCCAGCCTGAGCAAAGTAAAAAGAAAACTTACAACTGGGAAAATGTCTGCTGCTCAAACTGCCAAGAGCCAAAACTGTGAAGACCGATCACCTATCAGAACGACGGGCAAAGGACGGGAACAGATCACGTGCGGCAAAGAGACTGCAAATGGCACGTGTGAAAAAATGCTCCAGCTCACAGAGTAAGAGGAAAGCGAAGTCCAACTGCAAGATACATCCGTCACCTATCGATCTATCTAGCAAAGATCAACGCCTCTGAGACTTGAACTGGCAAGTAGGGGACATAGGCACCTCACGGGCTGCAGGTGGGGATGCCAATGGAACGGCCTCTGAAGACGACAGAGGGACAGTATCGATCAAGACCACGAATGGACAGTGCCACTTTCAGGCATTTATCCTAGAGCTGCACGCGCTCAACTGAGAAACGACCTGTGCACCGAGGTGCTCCACGGCAGCCCTGCCTGTGACAGCAAAAGAATGGAACACACCTAGATGCACATCCCAGGGGGGCTGGATAAGTCAACTTTGGCAGGAATAATAACAACGGTAACAGCTCTGATTCACGGCATGTGTTCTAAGCCCTCAGTACTCAAAGTACGGTGCAGGGACCAGCGTCCTCTGCATCACGGGGGGGGGGGGGGGGAGGGCAGTCTGGAAATACGGGGTGGCCTCTGCCCTAGATCCTCAGAATCAGAACTCCATTTCACCAAGGTGCCCAGGGGATTCCTACGCACATCATGGCACTATTTTAAAAACTCTTCCCATATTAACTCACTAAGTCTCACAGCAACCCAATGGCCCAGGCCCTCTTATCTCCTGCACGTTGGAGACGAGGCAGCCAAGGCCCTGACAGGTTAGGAAAGTTGTCCAAAGTCACACAGCATGTGAGCGGCAGTGCTGCGTGGACACAAAACACATCTGCCTTAAAGAGAACAAGGAAGCTCTTCGGTGGCTGACAGGACCAATCTGCAAGGTAAGTTGCCAGGTGAAGAATACTGTATGTACCAGGCCACCATCTGTGGGAGGAAAAAAGGAAAGAAAAGCAGACTCTCTACGTAATTGCTGAAACACCCAGAGAGCATCTCTGAAAACATACTCAGTGGTGGGAACAGCAGCGGCCCCTGGGAAGTGGAACTCAGCAGCTGGGAGAAGGAAGTCGGGGGGAAGCCATTTGCTGCTACACACGTTCACACTGACTTTGGAGCCAGGGGCTTGTATTACCTATTGAAAAATCAACGGGAAGGTTTCCTTTCTTAAAACTGGTGTGAAGAAGCTACATCATCGAAACCACCCCCACTTTTAATTAGAAACACACCTCGTCAGGGGGAGGAATTAGAACCTCCCGGCCTAGCCCCAGGTCCCCATTCGCTTTCCTTCTGGCCCTCTCAAAGTCGGCAGGTCAGTGGTGGGGGATGGGAGGCTGGCAATGGCCTCTCCAAGAATTTGGGACTCAGAACCGTACTCAGGTTCCAATGTGGAAAGGACTAATGCCTTCCACCAGTGGCAATTTTGCTCCACAGGGGACATTTGGCAATGACTAGAGACATTTCGGGGTGTTGCAAGTGAGCGATGTTATTAGCGTCTAGTGCGTCAAGACCAGGGATGCTGCTAAACATCCTACATGGCACAGAATGGTCCAGAATGTCCTGTGTCCCGAGCTGTCACCCCGGGGCTCCAGGTCTGGGGTGGGCCCAAGATTCTGCATTTCTAGGAAGAAGGATGCTACCCTGCTGATGTGGGACCACGCTTTGAGCAATGAGACCCAATCCAGCTGTGGTCAACCATGTAATTGTCCCATGCAAAGGGGGCAAGGGGCTCTTTTTGGTTTGGATCAAAAAGCTGAACATTGAGTACTGGTTGGGCGGGTACAGGGAAGCCTGCTTTTGGCAGAAAAAAGCATGAGCCCTTCTGAGATCCTCCTGAGGCACAGGCTACAACAGAACGGGTGGTAGTGTGGCCAGGGGACTCACCATCCAGAGTCTCCACCGAGAGCTGCAGGCCCAGGTTGTGCCGTGGGTTGACCACCCAGTGGTTGCTTGTGGCTGTGATGTCGAAGACCAGCCAGCCCTCCTCTGAGGCCCAGAGGGTGCGGCTGTCCAGCAGGAAGAGGTCCGACTCCCTGCGAGAGAGGAGGAGAGAGACACGGGCTCCTGGTTAGACAGGTCAAGGCTCAGCCATCCCGACAGCCACCGATGGAGGAGACAGTCTCATGGAGTAGGGGAGGTGGAGTCCACCGGTCCCCGAAAGTGGGTTCACCAGACCAAGATCCAGGCACAAAGACCCCTCAGTAGCTGTGGTGAGGAAAGGGAGTGTAGAGGAGGCATAATGATATGCACAGGGAATGGGGAGCTGCTACGAGGCAATCTCACCCCACAAATTGTTAGGGGGGTATCCCAGTGGGAGGGAGCAGAGGAGTGCAGAAATTATACAGCCTCCCTGCTGCTGGAAGAGTCTCAGGGAGCAGAAGTTGACATCGATTCTATCATTCACCACGTACCAGACACTGTCCCAACAGCTCTACTACACATACTATCTCATTCAATTCTCACAACCCTAAATCGTGGGACTATGACCTCCATTCAATATATGGTAAAGACACGACTTGCCCAAGGTCATTCAGCCGGGAAGTTGCCAAGCTGGGATTTCAGCCCAGGTAACGGAGCTCCCAGGCGGCCACTCTTCGTTTCCATGATATGCAACTTCCTCGTGAGCCTACCAAGCGTTAGCAGGTGAATTCCTGGACTGATGTTAATAAGAAGATCCTTTCATTCTCTCCTTCTCACTTTTTGAAGTAGCAAAATGGGTAAAACCAGAATTAACCTTGTAAGGGATGGAAGATGGATGGTTGGGAGTGGGTGGGTGGATGAGTGTGCGGACAGATAAATTTTTACATTCCTGGGTGATGCAGTTCTTCTTCATAGCATCTCTTGTGCACCTTTAATGATAAAGATTCAAAGTTTCAATACTTTGAGTCCTTCAATAGACCCTTAAAATATCTGAACCCCCATGCTGTGCCAGGTGCTGGGCTACTACGATGAACGATACCACACTGGCCCCTTCCCCAGGGCACTGACAATCTTTATCACGCCCACAGTTACGTAATTTTCCTGAGAATGAAGGTGAATGTTCTCTGCTCGCATGTAAAGATGTTAGACGTAACAACTATTTATCGAGCACTTACTATGTGCCAGGCTCTGGGCTGAAATGCCTCACCAGCATCACGTCACTGAGTCCTTACCACAAGTCTCCCAGGTGGATACTATTAGCCATACCATTGTGCAGAACTCAAAACTGAGGCTCAGAAAGGTGGAGTTGTTTGCCCAGGCTCACACCACCAAGACAGTGTCCAGGCAGGACGGGAACCCAGCCAGCTGCCTACAAGCCCAAGCTTGCAATCAGACCTGAAGACAGTTCTCCTGGACGTTACCTTTGCTCAGGTGTAGCTGTCACCATTTCAGAGTCTTCCACAAATCAGACTTACTGGAATATAACCCGCTGAGCCATCAGCAGGAGCTGAGCAACCAATGCCCCTGTAGATGAGGCACATGTCTCCAGTTGGCCCAGTCCCCGACTCTCCCAACTACTGACACAGCCACCCCCATTTATTTTTCCTGTCTGGCCTGGGGACCTAAGTCTGTGCCAAACTGCAGTTCTGCCGCAGGCCGAGATACATCAGATATTAGTCGGACACGTCGATAGGTACGAGGCTCAGAGCAGACACGCGGGAAATAAATCTGTGATGTTAGCTGGTTTCTCCAATTTATTGTGAAATGTATTGGGATTAACAGGTCATTCAGAGAAGCCTACACAGGGAAGGAGAACCGGGCTCAGAAAGAAAGAAAGGAGAACCAAGGCGGGTACGCAGGGCAGGCCTGTCTCATCAGGCCAATCAGAGGAGAAACCATCTGAGCTCTTTCCCTCTTGGCTTCTCCCCATCCAAAGTCTGGGGCCAGAGAATCTAGTTGGCCCAGTCTGGGCGGGCTCCTGGCCATGTGAGTGTGGGCACTTCACAGTGACGGATGGCATAACCAGGACGACAAGGGGGAGGCAGGGGTAGCCCCATCCCACACCCCCAGAAGCCCCAAGTTTTAGGTAATGCTCAACGACTCCCAGAACCCCGTTCAGAAAATGCTTAATTATAGTATTGCTAAGGTTTGGATGTTTGTGCCCCTCCCAAAACTCATGTTGAAACTTAATCTTCAATACAACAGTATTAAGAGGTGGGACCTTTAGAAGGGAATTAGGCCATCAGGGATGGATTAGTGTCCTCAGAAAAGGGTTTAAAGGAGAAAGTTTGGTCCCTTTTTGCCCTTCCCTCTTCCAACACAGCAACAAGGTGTCATCTTGAAGAAGAAGAGCAGAGCAGCCTTCACCATGCACTGACCCTGCCAGCACCTTGATCTTGGACTTCCCAGCCTCTAGAACTGTGAGAAATATGTTTCTATTATTCATAAACTACCCAGTCTCAGATATTTTGTTACAGCAGCACGGCTGGACTAAGACAGTTGAGTTCTCTGTGTGAATGCCGTATGACTTCTGATCTTACCAAAAAACATCGCCACAATACAAGGCAATAACATCATCCCCCAGCCCGTGAAACCATGGTCCCCTACGATCTGTAAGAAACTCATTCCTCTCTCTAACACAGAGAGATCACAGAAGCAAGAAAGTTTTTTTAGAGCCACATAGGATTTTGAAGACCCTAAGTTTGACTTTCATGTCTAAACTGAATTAAAATAATGAGACGATTTTTCACGACTCATTTACTTCTTCCTCCCTGAGCTATCTTAGCGGCAGTTTCAGACTGGCGTGGGGGGTGACCATGCAGATTTTAAACTTGCAAACAAGAATTTCCTGTTGTCTTCGTCTCCAATTTGCCTTGATGACTTTCCTGGCTCTGGAATGCTACCAAGGTTGTCAATGAACCTGCTAGCTGTCCTCGACAATTAGCAGATGAGAGAGAAACACCACTCCAAACCAAAACAATCCCCCCCACTGAATCAGGCTCCCGAGGCCCTGTTGGAAACATCTACACCACAGCACAGAAGTCACAAACCCAGGTGGTGATTTTGCTGGAAAATTGTTATTTGCAGGAAAATGTGACCAGATATCTGGATGGTCCCTTGCGGATGGTAAAACAATGAATGGTAACTGAGGGAACAGAATTATGCCTTTAAACAGAGGACGCCTTGCCAAACGACACTAAACGTTCTCTCATTGCAGGCCATGACACCGTGGGCCAGATGTTACAGGCCAGGGTTGACTCATCGTGAATCAATGTGACCGACTCAGCTCCCCTCCCCCAAGTCACAGTTTGCAGTTTGTTCCGGGCATGGTTAGAAGAGCCAAACCTTCATCTGAAGGCACAGGAGAGGGGACAGGGGAGCCCTGTCGGGATGGGTAGAGTGCGGGATGTTACACAGGATTTGCTTTTCGACTGACAGCCCAGGCATTGAGGTTGGGCCTCATGAAAAGGACAAGGAAGGGATTACTCAGCAGCTGGGAAAGTGGGAATTTCTAGCTACCACCTGCAGCATCGTAAAAGAACACTGGTTCTTACAACCAGGAGAGCACTGAACAGGCCTTTTGTGACATTTTTATTTACCTTGAACACACTGGCCTCCCTGACCCAGCCCAGATGGGAAAGGCTCAGGGTGCAGGGCCTCAGGGAACCTAAATGCATTATTCTTTCACCTTTACCACCACTGAGAGTCTAGGCGCTTTCCATGCCTCAGTTCTCCAAGTCTCCCCAACGGCCCTATGTCGTGCGAGGATCATTGTTCCCATTTTACAGATGAGTAAGTGGAGATCAGTGAGGCGAAGCTGATTGTCCACCGTGACAGACCTTGTATATGGCAGAACCAGGCTACAGCACAGGAAACCTGACTCACCTGTCACCTCCTTAACTCACGAGGGGACAAGAGAGACACAGGAAGTCATCGAATCCTACATGATGCATGTTGTCACAACATTGCACGGGGCAGAGAAAACAGTATAGGGGGATGAGATCCAGGCAGTGGGGAATGGGGAAGGCAAGAAGGTCAAGCGAGCTAATTCCTGAGCCTCAGTTTCCTCTTCCATATAATGGGGATAACGCCATCTTCTCCAACGATTGGGAATAGCCAACTTAAGACTGGCCTGGCAATAAACTCCCAAGGCTCTCTAGGGAATGTCTATAGTTATAATATTACAAGCTATGTCAGTGTTGGTATCTAATCCCTGCTAAACTTCAGGGAATTCTAGGATGGGGACAGACCTTACATGTCTTGGCCCCAGAGGTTATGTGACTAGCCTGAGATCCTCCGGTTAATAGACCACATATCCATTCACAGAATGTTCACCCTTCATCCAAAATTCATCACAGAAGTCTATGAGGATGTTCACAGTAGCGCTATATTTTCTGAAAATATGCCACAAATAATTCCTCCTACCTCTGTATCCACATGCTATTCTCTCATAAAGCTGTGGAATCTATTCCTCATCTCTGATGTCTGGACTGACCAAGTGACTATGTAGGACCCAGCAGAAGAGAGTCCCTACCAGGTCCAAGGCTGCGACTTAAGAGGCCTGGTAGTTTCTATTCTTGCTCTCTGGAAACCTAGCCACCGAATCCAGAAATCTGACTACAGTGGAGAAGACCACATGGAGAGGAAGGAGGCAGAGGCTGTGGATAACGACGGTCTATAAAGGGAGGGAGGGAGAAAGACCGAGCTCCCAGCTTCATCAGTGACCACAACAGACAGTGCAAAGAATGGAAGAACCAGCCGGCTAAGCCCTGCCCACCTGAGCAATAAAATGATTGTTGTTTTAAGCCACTACATGTGGGTGGTTAGTTTCAGAGATAGACAACCCAAAACAACGGTCACATTGTTTATAACAGAAAAACTGAAAACTAACCATCTACCAATAGGGACTGGTAAACCACTGTGGCATGTCCAAGACTACAGAGCCCTAACCAGCTGCTTCAAAGAACCATATACATCTGTGCTTGTTGCCAAGGTGGAAATATAGTATGAAGCAAAAAGATTTTAAAAAACAGAATGTTTTAGTATGTAAGTTTCTGGGAAAATACAAAATGCTAAAATCGGTACAAAAAGAAATGGAAAATTTGAGTTGCCCAAAAGAAACTGAAATAGGAATAAAAGGCTTTTCCCATCCCCACACTCCAGAGGGTTTTATACCACAAATTTACCAAATTCTCAGGATAATTCCTTCTTGCACGATTTCAAGAAAATGGAAAAGGGCCGGTCGGGAACCCACATTGTAAAGCTTGTGTCCCGCTGACTCCAAAAACGGAGAAGGGCAATTTGAGAGACATTTCTCTAAAGAAGATGTGCAAATGGCCAGTGCACACACGAAAAGACGCTTCATTAGCTCTTAGGGAAATGCAAATCAGAACTACGATGAGACAGCACTTCACACCCAGCAGGATGGCTAGAGCTAAAAACCGTGACAATGAATTACCAGTGTTGTTGGCGAGGATGTAGAGAAACTGGAACCTGCACGCTGGTGTGGTGGGGGGAGCGTATCCTGGCGTCTCAAGGGTGAAACATGAAGTTATCATATGACCTGGTGATTCTACTTCCCGCAGAAACGAAAATATGCATCCAGACAAACTCATACACACCGGTGTTCATAGCAGCAGTGGTCGTAACAGCCAAAAAAGGGGAAACAGACCAAATGTCCATCAACTGACGAATGGATGAACACGGTCAATTCATACGACGGAATCTTCCTTGGTGATAAAAAGGAAGGAAGTACTGATACACGCGACGGCATAGAGGAACCCTGAAATCATCGTGCGAAGTAAAAGAGGGTAGACGCAAGAGACCACATAGTTTATGATTCCAACGCCCCAAAGAGGCAAATCCACAAAGACAGAAAGTAGGTTCGTGTTTGCCAACAGCTAGAGCGGGAGGGAAAGTGGGAGTAACTGCCAACCAGCACGGCGTTTCCTTACGGGGTGACGAAAGTGTTCTAACATTAGACAGGTGTTGGTTGCACAACTCTGAATGAACTAAAAACCACTGAATTATACACTTTAAAAGGGTGAATCGTATGACATGTGACTTGTATCTCAATAAAGCTGTATTTTATACAATAGATAGGATAACATAAGCCCCAAATAGAGAGCACGGTGCCATGACACTAGCAATTGTTTCAAGGTCTACACACATCTGCTCGAGAAGTTCATCTGCTCATACTGCAGAGTTCACCAACGATTCGCTCTCAGGTATGTTGCGCCCCCTTACAAGCTAACACATGTGTGTCAACACTGTCTCAATTTAGCAAGCACACCCTATTTCCAAAAAAGCTAGATCTGAATGAGGCAACATAGTTCCACGCTCTCCTTGATTTGCAGGACACACCCGGGCGAGGTGGCAGGCCTGGCGCTCAGCCCCTCTCACAGGTGGGGACAGTTCTGCCCACTCCGCCAAGCTCCCAGAGCCAGGGTACGGGCCGTACGTCTTTCGATCACAATCTCAATGTTCCTTCCACTTTCTCGTGGGGCTTCTATTACAGAAATAGCAGCAAGACCCTGAAAGTCAACTTCTCCCCTGCTGAAGCCAGGTTCCCTCAAAGCCCCACTCTCTAAGGTGTGAACCGCAGGTGACCCCAACTCCTCGGTGCTGAGGGGTGTTAATATGTCGCCACCAGCCTGGGGGTAAAGTGTTGCTGGGGCTCGCAGGCACCGCCTCCCAGGGACATCCACGCCAACCTGGTGAAATCTAATTGCAGAGGGAAGAGCAGGAAGAACCGCAGCCACCAGGGTTAGTTTCTAGTGTCCCTAAGCCCATCTTCCCCCGGAAAGTTCTACCACGATGGAAAAGTGGGTATTTTAGAATCTCAAACGTGGGAAGGTGGAAAGTCCTTTTTTTGCCTCTGGCCACCCAGGGGCTATTTAGAGGCTGCTCCCAGGGGAGTAGGATTCCCGTGTGGGCTGCAGGGGGTGGCTCCCTTGGGCCTCAGAGAAATTGTCAAGGCTGTGCGCAAACACAGCTCCAGGGAAGACAGCCCTGAAACTGGCTCCACCGAAAAACAGGGCAGAGTTGGAAGTGTGAGGCCTCTCCCGCCCTGCACTCCGGGCAGGAGGAGCTGCCGCGGGAAAGGCGGATGCCGCCTGCGTCACGCAGCACCGACTGCCTGGTTACCCTGGGCAGCCATGTCCCGTCTCAGGACCCTGAGTCAGGGCTGTGGGGAAGATCCCTCCTTCGCCCTCCTACCTCTGGACCCAGCCGGCCAGGGTCTTGAGAGCCAAACAGGACCTTGGAAATACACCCCAGCCGTTTCCATTTTCGGCTTGGAAGATCAGAGAGTTCATGTTTTTCACACAGGCTGCTGATGGCTGAATGGGGCTTAGGATCCAGTTCTGGGCCACAATTTAGGGTGATGTGATGGAAAATGCTCTCACCAGCACAGCCCAAGACCCAGCCTGACTCCCTGCAGGGCACAGCCCAACACCTCTAGGGCACAGGCACAAGCCAGGGTGGGGTGACATTTGGAGCCATTCCAGCCAGGTCCGTCCAGGAGGCCTGGCTGGTGGCTGGGGGCCTCAGCACTCTAACACCATGCCCGGGCACCTACTGTGTACCTGGCTCTCCGTTGGTGCTGTCCCACCGCCTCCGTCCTCCAACGAGGTAGGTACACTCCCGACCCGCACGTAACAGATGAGGGAGCTGAGGGGCAGAGGAGGGCAGGAAGAATCCTGCCGGCCCCAGACGGGGCGGGACATGAAGCATCTCAAGCCGTCCTCCCCATCGGCGTGCAGCCAGGACCCCCCGGCCCTAGGCGGGAGGAGCGGGGCAGGAGAGGGTGCGGCCGGCCCAGTGCCAAGTGGCCCCACCATCAGCAAAAGGAAAGCAAACTTCACACTATGCAGCAGGCAGAATAATGCCCCCCTCAAAGACGTCCGGGTCCTGAGCCCCAGACCCGGCGAGTGCGCTGCCTTGCACCGCCAAAGGGACTTCGCGGATGTGACTCGAGTAAGAATCTGTGGATGGGGACAATCATGGATTATCCTGGTGGCCCCAGAGTAATCATGAGGGCCCTTCCAAGGGGAAGAGAGAGGGAGGAGGCCAGAAAAGGAGACGTGACAACAAAAGCAGGGGTCAGTATGGTGCAATTGCCACTGGGGCTGTGGGCCAAGGAACGTGGCAGCTTCGAGAAGCTGGAAAAGACAAGAAACATTCTCCCCAGAGAGCCCCGAGGGGTTCCTGATTTGGGCCTAATAACACTCACTGCAGACTTCAGACCTCCAAAACTGAGAGCGAATAAATTTGTGTGTCTTAAGCCACTGAGTTTGTGGTCACTTGTTATAGCAGCTAAGAGGAACCAATACAGTTTCACTCCTGAAATCCACCCTGGACACCTCCTATCCTTAGATGCTCTGCCAGGAGCCAGAGTTGGAGCGCCAGGTCTGGGGTGGAGCGCACGGCACAAGGAGGGTAATGAAACCCTAATTAAGTGGCACGAGGGACAGAAGAGTCCTCTGGGGGAGCAAGACAAGGACAGGACTAGATCTGGGTGTGGAGGAGTACGGGGAGGAGAGCCCTCCGCAATCCTCTCTTGAGGGGCAGAAGGATGACCAGGGCTAACGCAGCCAAGGGGCGGGGAAAGGTGTCCCCGCCAGAGGGAACAGAACGCGCAAAGTGAGGCGACAGACTAGCAAGGAGGGGTGCAGGTTCACGGTGGCCAGAATCCGCAGGGCCTGTGGCTGCAAGAAGCCAAGTCCCGAGAGCTGGGAAGCCCAGGAGCATGTTGGGCAGGGTGGAGACGATGTGCTCGCCACTTGCAGCCCCACCCCTACCCTGACCCTCACCCACCCTCACCCTGCTGTTCTCTGGGAAACCGTGAGGCTGGCCATTCTGCAGCCCTGCATGTTGTGAACTGCTGCAGGGCCCAAGAACATTCCTCAGAAGAGAGAGAGCAGGAGAGCGGGCCAGAGCGTTCCCAGGCTGACATGATGTCATGGAGGGAGAGCAGGCATGTGGCCGCTGAGGAGGAGTCGGGCTGGGAAGCAGCAACCGCCACGCACCTGGAGCGAGACCAGCAGCGGACTCCAGCCTGCAGGGAAGCCCGGGAAGGAGATCAAAGGAGCCCACAGAGGAATTCAGCCCCACCCCTGGCCGCCAGCTCCCGGGTCCAAGGGGAGCCTCTCCTGAGCTCCAGGCCGGGGAGCACCAGCCCAGGCCCCAGGCTCCCCCACTCCGGCGTCAGGGAATGCCCTGCCTTCCCACCGAACCGCCCAAACAGGCCCTGGCATCCCCCAGACGGGAAGATGAAGTCAGGGAGGTCCAAGGCTCTTTTAAACACACTTGAAGACTGCACATATCCAGGAAGACTGAAATTAAGTCATTTGAGAGAAAGGTGGAAAAATACACAAAGCAGCACAGTATCCTCCTGCCACAGACAGAGCTTGGAGGCCAGCCCACGGCCTTCCCACCCACCCCAGGAGCGTCTGCCTCTCTCTGGGCAGGGCCAGCTGACCGCAAAGAGCCTGCCTGCCCACGCACTCACGGGTCAAGAACGCTCCCACCCAGCGCCCAGGAGGCCTGTGTTGTCAGAGCCAGAAAGAAGCAAGTCAGCGGCCAGTAAGTTCTGAGCCTCAGTCTGCCCATCTGCAAGACAAAGGGTTTGGAGTCTATCAGGGTCTCAAAAACCACATCTTTTAAATAGGATCTCTAGGAGAGGAAAATGAGAGGGTCAGAAACCCAAAAAGCCCTGTAGTTAAATGAAGCTGGGAAGCATCCTATGATACATTGCTCCTTAGGGACTTCGTAATGTACATTAGCTCTGTAAAGGCTCTGAGAAGTCCTGCTGCAAAAAAAAAAAAAACATCTGGCAATGGAGTGTGGAAAATAGACTCTCAAATCCATGTCCACGTGGGGGATCGGGGGTCCCGAGGGCAGAGGATCACAGTTAAAAAATGGAGGGTTCTGCCCCATCACAGGTGTATCTGCCAGCAGAGATGATCAGGAGATCTGGGTGGAGCCCAGGATCCTCTTCACAGTGAAGTCCCCAGGGTGATCCTGGGCCACACTCTGGGTGGTCACGGATGCAGGAATTAGAACAAGAGGCTTTGGGTTGAGGCAAGTTGGAGTCAAATCCCAGTGGAGTGACCCTGAGCTGGTCACCTTCTGTCCTTCAGATTCTTTTGTTTGTAAAACTGGGGAAAGGACGAGGACGGCTCTGAGCGCGGATCAAACGGGATGATACAGTCAAGATGCCGCGCCGAGCCAGAGGCTCAGGACTCCAGTCGGCTGCAGCGGCCCTCAACGTCAATGTCAGTCTTCCAGCGCTGGATTCACACTGCCCGGGCCCTGAAGCAAGATCACAACTGCAGTGTGCTGACCCTGACTCAAGGCACAACGGCCCGGCCTGGCCCCAAGTGAGCCCACTGAGTCCTGCGATACCTGAGAGGGAGGGGCTGTTGTCCCCCTCACAGGTGGGAGACAGGAGGAGGGTCAGAGAAACAGGTGTGCGTGCAGGTGGCAAACAGAGCCAGCCTGGAGCCCTCGTCCGGCGGAGCAGGCCTCGCATGCTGCGAGCACAGGGAGAGCTGCCGCCTGGGGACCCTTCTCGCCCCTCGCTCCCCCTGCCCCAGCAGCCTGCGGGGGCTGAACAATTAGCTACCCTGCCTTAAGCCTTTTATTAGCTCTTAGGATAAAAAGCCAAACTCCCTAATGTGCTCCGCGGTAAGGAAGACTATGTAACTGACAGACCAAACTGGGGCGAGAAAGAGGCGCTGTTAACAATTCCAGAGGGACACACGGGGGCTTAGTCACCGTACCTACGAGGTCCTGGGTGGCCCGGCCACTCCCTCCATAGCCTCCTCCTGCCCCGCCCCCTTTCTCGCCCGTGCCAGACTCCAGCCCTCCATGGGCCTTCGCAACACGCCATTCCCGCTGCCGGCAACGCGGTTTCTTACCTTTCACCCTCCGTCACACCTGCCCACCCTTGAGCTCCCCGAGCAAGCAGGCGTCCCCCAATGCCCTGATGGCACGTCCACACTGGACGCCCTCCAGGCACAGGCCCCCCCTCTGGGCACTCGGGCAGAGGTGAAGTGTGTTTGCACAGTGCTTTGGGGTTTCCTCTTTCCCCACCAGAGTTGCAGCTCTTTGCGGGCAGGAGCCAGCCCGGTTCTGCTCTACACTCTGGCAGCCCCGGCACCGAGCACCCGGCACAGCACATGGCGGGTCTGGAAAACACGCTGGATGAACGAGCTGCTATCCTCCGAGTACTCCTACTGGTCAGGGAGGTTTTCCGTTTCACTTTTGGAGGTTTTCATCTTTTCATATTACTCAGGTACCTCCAGAGATGGCTCTGCCTCCCCGCTCCCCGGGGCCTTATCTCCCAGGTCATGGGCACCCGGCCGCGTGGTCACACACGCTGGTTGAGGGGAGACCTCGTCAGCCCCTGGGCACCTCCACACCCCCTACTTCCCCAGGCACGGCGTGGAATCAGGGGGGCTGTTGAATCAGCCCAGACTGACCCCCAGCTGGAACCCGCCAGGTTGCCGGGGCTTCCCACTTGCCCCCTCCACCTCCTGTCCCCACCAGCACCGCAGGGCACCTCCTTTCCCAACACCTCAGAAAGACACAAGAGCACTCGGGGGCAGAGGGCAGCCGCTGGGAAGAAAGCAGATCCACAATTCACTTCTGGACCCGACTCTCGCTCCCCTTTGCTTAAGAGTCCAGGGCCTGAGCCCCAGAATTTCTGGAAAACTGGAGGCCCTGTCACTCCACTCAGCCTCTGCGTGACCCACACAGAAGCCCAGCAGCAGGAGCCGCGCCGTGCTGTGGATCCCGGCACACGGATCAGATGTATTTACCATGAAATGTCAAGAACTCTGGGAGTTCCCCAGAAAAGCCAGGCCTCGTGGGAGGCACCACGGGGCCCCTGACACGGCTCTGGGGAGAGTCCTGCGTGGACGGGCGCCTGCCTGTGGCTGCCGGGCAGGCGGCCAGCCGGGACCGGGAGACTCATCTCTCTAGACTTCCCTGGTTGCCCATTTCCTCCAGCCTCCAGCTCCAGACCAAAATAGAACGAGGTAAATTCAGCCTCTTTCACGCACACTCAAGGAATAAACAAACAAGACAAACATGGTTTTCATGCTGGGTCATGTTTCCAACCCTGTTTTTTTTAAAAGAACCACAGGCTGTTTTAAGATTCCAAGCCAGAGACAGAAAAGTGGAGTGAGGCAGACAGACAAAGGGGAGAGGAAATGAACTTAACAGTGGAGTTTGCAGACAGAAGCAGGCAACGCGATCACCAAGTTCGAGAGTTTCAAAAACAGACGCCAGGTCAGAAAATCTAGAAACAGACTAGCGGCCTTCTGTCCAGAATAAGTGTCTAGACGTCTTCGCTGGGGGCATCTTCAAACCAGAGTGGGCCCAGGAAGAGGGAAGACACATGGGCTTGCGCTTAGTAGGTGCTTGCTGGCTGCCCTGTGCAGTAGACACTCTCATCCTGCCGAGTTTCGGGGACCCCCCAGAAGCAGGTACTGAGAGGAGAGCAGGAGGGGGCGGCCAGTGAGACGGGCGCGTAGAGCAGCCCAACAGGACACTGTGGCTCTGGGGCTCGTGCCCATCAGACTTCTGGGGGGCTGCGCTCCTGGGGGTGCCCTGAGGTGGGAGGAGGCTGGGGCTTTACCCACCAACTCCCGTCCACCATGGACACAGGGCCGCTCCCACGGGCCTTGACCCCTCAGCAGGCCCGAGGAAGCCCCTGGGCAGAGTCCCCACGCAGGGGAAGCACCCGGGCTGTGCTCAACTGGTCCCTCTCTCTGGGAGAGGTGGAGGCTCTGTCCCAGGTCACAGCTGGGGAGGTTAACGGGGCAGGAGTCGTCCTCACTGGGTGGCCAGCATGGGGAGGAGGGGAACCTGCCTCCCAGGCTCAGGGCAGGGACCCCAGCAAGATGGCCCGTGGGGGTGGTACCAGCAGAGAGAACAGACTCGAGCAGCAGTGCTAACGGGGAAGCCGGGGGGTCCCTCTCTGGTAGAGGAGCAAGACTATGGGCCCAGAGAACAAAAGTCTTACCCCTTAAAAGGCTCTTATAATCCAGTTTCCATGCAAGAAGCAAAGCCGTGTGCTGGGCACTAGGGCAGGAGGGCCGAAAGGCCAAAGGTTCCAGGGACTCCAGGCTGGGGACCGGGACCGAGCCTGCCTGCCGTCCAAGTTCAGCAGACAGTGATTCCACAGGCAGAGGGAGGGGGACTCCGGCTGAATTTTACAATAGGTGGGGCTGAGAAACACGGAGCAACAGCGGGACAGGACGGCACGTCAACTCAGCGTCAGAAGTGGGTTGACCGTCAAGGTCATCAGAAACAAGCTACGCTGAAGAAACAGACACACAGGGAAGAGCAGCCTCAGGAGACGTGAGGACTCAATGGCATGGGGTGTCCTGGATGGGATCCTGGAACAGAAGGACATCAAGTAAAAACAAAGGGAACCTGAACAAATGATTGACTTTAGTTAATAATGCAGATATTAGGCCACTGACTACAGCAAGTGTACTGTGCTACTGTAAGATGTTAGTTACAGGGGAAACTGGGTGTGTCTGCTTCTGCGTGTATGTGCATGTGTCTGTGCGTGTGTCTGTGTATCTGAGTGTGTTTCCATGTGTCTGTGTGTACAGGAGACAGCTGGAAATGAGGCTGGGGCCGGAAGGTGTACACTCCTGTACTAAGGGCTGAAACTTCTACGTGTAGATGAGAGGTATCCACATCAACACAGATACCACAGACATCTCCACCCAGGGAGCCTGCAGGGCCAGCTTCATGGGTGTGTCCCCCGCGCAGGCACGCAGGGCCGCCCGCGTGCAAGGGCTCCGCGCTTCTATGTGTTCTGATGCTCTGCTACTGCCGTCTTGAAATCCTTTAGGCATTCTAATAAGGGGCCCCATGTTTTCATCTTGCACTGAGTCTTTAAAGTTATGTGGCCTGTCCTGGAGCTTGTTTCTAAACATCAGTAACCCCTACAACCAGACCATCTGGGGTTAGACACAGGGCCTGTATTTTTCTCTTTAAATGTGCTCCCGGGTGGTTCTGACCACAGCTGGGTTTGGGCACTACGGCCCCAGACAGATGCCCGTGAGCAGCCGCACAGCCGGAGCTGAATGGCGTTCCAGGGTGGGCAGCAGTGAGCGAGATGAACAGGAAGGTCGGAAGAAGGGGTGGGAAACCCAGCCTTAAATGACGAGCTGTAAGTACTTCAGGCCCCTTGACCCCTGGCTGGGGTGAGGGTGCGACTTTGTCTCCAGGACCCCCCGCAGAAGGAATGAGGCCAATGAGCCCAAGTCACTCTTGGGGACTTGGCATGGCACCATCCCCTCACCCGGCCTCCTCCCTTTGGGGTCCCACTGCCCCACGTGCCTACAGCCTTTCCTGGAAACATTTTCTAATCATTCACTTTCGCAGCCACACGAGCCTCGTCCCAGGGTTGGCTTTGGATAAACCCGACCTGAAACCCGGGCCGAGAGTTTTCACGCGGTGGCAGTTCCTTCCATCAGCAGCGCTGCCTCCCTTAGACCTGAGGATCCAGGCACAGCCCAGGTTGGACAGGAATGAGCGCTGTGACCCATCACCACTGCCTCGGTCCCCAGAGGGAGAACGGTGGCTTGCCGTGACGCACACCAGGTGTCAGCCCTCCTTCCTCCAGCCGTGGGGTGACAAGATGGAAAGCCATGGGCATTGTTGAGGAAAAACGAGAAAATGGACTGACAGCGGAGGCAAAGGGAAGAACCAGGCCTTGGAAGGACTTTGAGCACTTACCCAGATACCTACTTCTGACCCGACCGTGAAATAACCGGGTTATTAACCACGGTTGTCCTCTTTAAAACTATCTCCCTGGTAAGCCTGTATTCCCATCCTTAGAGTTAATATTTGGGCAGGCACTTTTCTTCCCAGCTACAGATGACCGCTTATGACCAAATTGAAAAATATTAATTCTCTTTGTCTCCTGCCAAAAAAGGCTAAAGCAATTACAGGCCCTGATTTGAAACACAGATGTTAATACACTTGGAAAAACAGGCTGCTATAGGCGAGCAAGGCTCAGGTCCAAGTATGAAGTGCTTTTGGAATTAGAGTGCCGGGTCGAGTTATGCAGAGAGCCCCCTGCAATAACGCCCATTCTCCCAAGATGCATTCCTATGAAGAGCCCAGGGCCGGGGTACACATGCTGACGTTTCCCCCGTTTGCAAACAAGAACCGACCTACCCTTGGGTACCCACTGGCACACAGCTCTAAATAACATAATTATAATCACCATAGGGAAACTTCCATAGGATCGAAAAGTATCATAATTGCAGGCAATTTTCACTTTTTAGAAATTGGGCTCAGATGCTGAAGGAAGACTACAAGCAAGGCGTTCTCGGGTTTCAGTTCTGGAAGACAGAGCACGTTGGAGGGTTTGCTGGAACGGACCAGCCCGAGGGCAAAGATGCTGGCCGCCACGGCACATCCAACAGGTATCTGTCACTCGTAGACTCAGGACAGCAGGACATACGGCGTGGTCTGTGAGTTCAGGAAGCCCACATGCCCAAGGGGAAGGCCGGGTCATTCCTTCATCCCTTCATGCACTAGATATCTTACTGAGCACCTACTATGTGCCAGGCTCTAGGCATGATGGCTAGGACAGTGAGAAAAGCAGACAAAACCCCTGCCCTGTGGAGCGCCTGCCACTGGCTCCTCTGCGGAGCTGCCAGAACACCCACTCAGACCTGTGCTGTGCAGCCCCACGAGGCATGGCGAGGGCCCACAGGCTGCCCAGGTTCATGAGACTTGCAAGCCGTGGAGCAGGAGGCAACGCCAAGTGTGTTCCCA
This sequence comes from Eulemur rufifrons, assembly GCF_041146395.1. Taxonomy (NCBI): domain Eukaryota; kingdom Metazoa; phylum Chordata; class Mammalia; order Primates; family Lemuridae; genus Eulemur; species Eulemur rufifrons. The sequence goes on from NC_091002.1 coordinate 47,214,912, forward strand.
AAGCCCACAGTCTTCACCACCTTCCAACGCATAGTGCTGGGGGGGCTGGGCAGGTTGTCATCTTCTCTAGCTCACTTTCCTCGTACAGAAAATACAGTTTGCCCCACCATGCCCCAATTGGGGAAAGGCAAATGTGTCTCCACCAGCCAAGGAAGAAAAGCAAGCATGACCGGGGAAAGATACAAGCCTCTCTTCCGTAGTCCCCAACCGGGGACTGTGCTGCAGCTTCCTTGTCTGTTAAACGGGGTGTGTGAGGGCACGTCCACAGGGGACAGCACATAATGAGCTTTTGTCACAACTGTTCCCGAAGGCAGACGTCTCTCCCCCCAGCACAGAGAAGCATCACTGCAAGGAGGGGCTCAAAGATGGCGCTGTGGATTTGGCCAAGTGGAACAAAACCTAAAGGGAGCAGACTTCCCACAGGTGGGTCCGCAAGATGAGCAGGACCGACCGCCTCCTGGGGACACTTGCTCAGCTCGACTCCACGAGATTTGACGCTCGTGAGGAATCAGAGCAAATGCGTGCGACCTGCTAAGCTCCGCGGATCCACCACCAGATTCCCCAACCACTACCTATATTCTCCCCGCGAAGCCAGGCTTGGGATGAATTATGGAAAGAACTGAAAAGGCACAAAGACCAAAAAAGTCACCAAGGCCCAGATGGCCTCACACCACAGGACAGGAAGCCGGTGGGCATTTGGCCCTGGGAACCCGAGCAAGGCCTGCCGCTGTGTTTCCGGCGCTAACTGGGTTAGACACGGCTGGGTGGTGCCGTGGGCAGGCTTTCCTCCCCCCAGAGGGGACCCTACAGGGAGGAGTTAAGGGCCCATCACACCCGCACAAGCAGCTCCGGGATGGGATTTGGAGTGGGGCCCAGAGAAAGGGCTGCGAGGAAAAGGGCCCAGGCGTCTCTGACCAAGGCTGCTCTCCTCCAACTTCCCGGGACATCCCGGCGGTTCCCTGTCCCCCAGCTTCTCACTCCTCACCCTTTGAAAAGGCTACTTGGGAAGCTGAACCTGAACTGACACATCCTGGAAGGCAGCTCAAAACCAGAGCTCATGCCCTGAGGCTGAGGTGCAGTGGAGAGGGGCGGAAGCCAGCAGACATGGAACCAGGCACGTAGGCCTTCAAGAGCAGTGAGAAGGCTCCGGAAGCTTCTGGAAACTTCTGGAGCCAGAGTCCAAAGGGATCTCCACCCTCAGCCAGTCCCTTTCCTGTGCCGTTGAGACTGACAATCATGGTCTGGACCACACTTTGGGCTCAGTCCTGTAGGAAGTAAAACCGTCTTCTCTGAGAGACCAAGCCAAAGGGAACACAGGGCTTGTACCAGACGAAATCTCTCTCCTTCCATCTCTTGGGCACGTGAGACAGCTCACAGAGGAGAAACAGGAGAGAGAGCTCAGCCACCTGCTCCAGCCCTGGCACACAGGGAAATCACCTGTGCTTTCAAAACACCCCAATGCTGGCTCAACCCCCATGTATCGGGCAGTTTAAAAGCCCCCGGCTGGTTAATGCACAGCCAAGGTGGACCAGCACAGCTCAGGACCCATCGCTTGACCCAGGTGAGCAGGTGAGCTCCAGGTGAGGAAATCGGCACCATGACAAGCACCGAGGTACCACCATGGAATCTCAGGGCCCCAGGTTCGAGTCTCACCTCTGCCACTTCCTAGCTGCATGCTCTCAGGTAAGCTACTTCCCATTTCGGAACCTATAAAATGGGGACAAGTCTTCGTGGGATCATTTCCAAGGCACATAACAAGGGGAAGTGCCTGGTACACTGTCACAAACAGTAAGCACCAAACAACGAGAAGCCTCAACCACAGGGGTGTGATGTGCTCTGCAGTGTGACCATGTCCCTCTGCCCAACATGCTCATGGTGGCTAATGTCAGATCCGGCCCTGCCCAGAGACTTGCTGCTGGGTCCTGCACCTGCACGTGGCATTATCGCTGATACCCCGAGCCCCCAGGAGAGGACTGGGCAAGGTCCCATCACCTAACACCCTGGGGCCACCCTGGGGTGCAGGGACCGCACTCTTCCTCCTTCCACACCAGCCCCGTGCCCCTTCCCAGGCCCGTGGACCCACAGCGTCAGGGCGTCCCTGGGAGCTTGTCAGAAAGGCAGGAACTCGGGGCCTCCCGCCCAGAGCGCTGAATCAGAACCTGCATTTGGACCTGAGCCTGGGCGTCGGGCTGGAGAAGCGCTGAGCGGAGCAGCAGTGAAGACGAGGGTGCCGGCTCGGGCCAGCATGCCCTGCGTGAAGGGAAGAGCCGTGGGCCCCGGAGGGCTGGGGGCAGTGGCTGAGGGGACCCTCAACACCTCCTCCGTGGGGGAGCCCAGAGGAGGGCCGCTGGCCAGGCTGCCGTTACAGACGCTCCCACCCAGGGCAGGTCGGGGGCAAGAGCCCCTGCTGGGCTGACGGGAGCCGGGGAGCCAAACCTCAGCCTCCTCTGCCAATGCATCCCACGTGGTGGGGACAGGAGGGGGACAGCTCCCTCTTCCTCGGAGTGACTCAGGCTGCGGCTGATCCAAATCTTGGCCCAGGAGACCACTCTGAGGTCACCCTCCTGGCAGCCAAAGTCCCTGAGATGGACCCAGGGACATTTTTCATCCAGCTGCCGACATCATCTCGACCTTGGTGGCAGCTGACTCCCTTGGAGCTGGTTCCGATGCCCTGGCTGGCCTCGGCCTCCCAGGGCTTCTCAGAGGCCAGCTCCCAGAGTGCGACCACGTCACATCCCCTCCAGATGGGGCAGCACTGTGGGGGTGGGGGCAAGCCCGGGACACGCGAGGGTGCAGGGGGAAGGCTGGGGTGGAAGAGCCCAGTCCCAGCTTCATGAACGGAACAGGTTAACTAGCCTGACTCCCGCCCCAAATACCTGCACCTGCAGCTGGAACCGGAGTCTGTGCCAGCAGGACAGGAGCTTGTGCCACTCCTGGAAGCCAGGCCCCAGCTGGCCCGGCCTCAGCAGGAGGCAGAAGATGAGGATGAGGCTCTGATCCTTCAGCCACCGCCACGCTCCCAGCAAGGCCTCTGGAGCCAGGGCCACCGTCCCCAGACCTGCCTCTCAGCCCCCACTTGCTCCACAGCCCGCCAAGGGCGGCTCCAGCGTGTCTTTCCAGCTGTCTGGGGCCGTGCTTCAAGCAGGGCTGGAGGGCGGTGGACGGGCTCCAGCTCAGCTCATTATCGGAATTTAATCTGGATTCCGAGAGATCAAGAGGGCTCGGTGGAAAGTGACTCCCGCAGGGGAGAGAGGCTGAGGCCGACCCAAAGCTGGCTAATCCCCGGCACCCCCAGGGCTTTCCTGGGCTCAGGCAGAGCTCGCCAGAGAGCCAGATGTCCCAGCCCTGCGCAGCTGGGCGGCTGGTGGCAGCCAGGACGTGGCTCCTTCAGCACAGAGACGGGCGCTGCACGCCAGGGGCAGGTCCAGGCTCCTCTGGGAGGGGAGGCTTGGCCCTGGCTGAGGACGCACAAAGGAGGTCACACCCAGGGAAGCGCGTGCACTTCGAAGAGCAGTTCACACTAGGGCCTGTGTACCCACCAGAGGCTGCAGAATGAAGGGGTTTAGCACAAAGCACACGGGAAGGCGGCAACCAGCCACAACCTGGAGCGCTCCACTCCCCCAAGATGGTCTCTCCACTTCTGCCACGAGGATGATACTGGTATTAGTAGACATTTATGGAGCGCTTACTGTGTACCAGACACTGTTCTAAGCATGTTACCTCCCTCCGTCCTCATCCTGGGAGGGGGATTCAATTATTATCCCCATTTTATAGAAGAAGAAACTGAGGCTTGAGGGGCTACTCTTTCCCAGGGCCACACTGGTACCTGGAACTAGGATTGGAATCCATGGTCTCAGTAGCTGGCTTTTCCCACCTGGGGAATTACATCACGGCCTCTTGGTTCCAGAGTCAAAAACAAAACCACCAGCCCAGAAAAAGAATAGATATATATTTTTTAAATAGTACCCTTTTATCTTTTAAAGAATGAGGGCTTTGCTTCCCTCTTTCAGGCACAGGAAGAAAATTTGGAAATCTAAAGAGAGCAGCCCCTTCCTCCCCTCCTGAGGCCTCTCAGCGCCCTCCCTTCCCTATTCGATACTCTCCGCCTGCCACGTCATCACCTCTGACCCAACGTGAGCTCCCAGAGGGCAGGGACTAGCATGAATGCCCCCATGCACAGCACACAGCAGGTGCTCAAGTATTTGCTGAGCGGGGGTGTGATCTTCTAGCAAGCCAGAGACCGCCAGGAGCAGCACCCCAACACTAGGGCGGGCACCCCAAGCCCAAGCAGCCTGCCAGGGAGCTGAGGAGGTCTGTGCCGCCACCCCTCTTCCCACTACAGGGCCTCAGGATGTACCCCTGGGTCTCAGGCAGGACAGCAGAGGCAGCTGCCTCGAGGACTAGGTGCCCACACGCTCAGCAGGATCACAGGAGCAGAAAGCTGAGGAGCTGCTGGAGCCGGAGGTGGCAGGGCCCAGACAGGAGCCTCCACACAACGGCTGCTGTTTCGCTCTAAGCAAGGAAGAAGGCGCTGACCCCGCCCTGGCCTGCCTTCCGTCCTCCTTACGGCCCACGCTGGTGGTTCCCGGAGACACTCTTCCCTCGTCCCCTACTGCCAGGTCGGTCTTGTCACTCAATCGTTCCCAACTCAATCAGCAAGACCCCCATCTAACGTCCACCCATCACACGGTCATCCTCCCTGGCCACTCAGAGACCAGCTTGTCCATTCGCTGGTTCACCTGTTCACTGCCCGTCTTCAACCCTTGTTCTGCAGGGAACTGCATCCCCTAGAAAGATATATTCAAGTCCTAACCCTCGGTAACCATCAATGCGCCCATACTGGGAAATAGGGTCTTGGCGGACATAACCAGTTGAAATGAGGTCATGCCAGAGTAGGGTGACCCCGGTCTGACATAAGAGGAAAGAGACCCACGGGGAGACGCCATGTGAGGACAGACAGGGCAGGTGGTGACAGAGGCAGAGACTGGACTGACAATGCCAGGCGACGCCAACCACCTATGGCAGGAGGCGAGGGAGGGTCCTCCCCCGCAGGTTTCAGAGGGACATTGTCCTGCCCACACCTTGATTATGGACTTCCGGCCTCCAGAGCGCTGAGTAAATAAACTTCTGTTGTTCTAAGCCACGCAGTCATGGTGTTTTGTTAAACAGCTCCAGGTCCCTCCTAGACCCCCAGCCACAGTCTCAGACGAGGTCCCTGCTCTCACGACCCCGGCTGGTTTGCTCCTGTAGCCTCAGCGCCCAGTGGTGGTCAAACAGGGGCACAGCCAAGCTCGCTGGTCCATCTGCAAACGCCGCGGCCTCTGACCTCTGCGTGGGCAGCACCGTGCCCACCCTGCCGGCCGCGGAGCCTCCGGGGTGCCCTCCTCGTGTGGGGAGCAGGGCAGGTGCACAAAGGGAGCAGCGTCTGGGATGTCGGCCCCCACTGCAGGAAGGAACCTGGCGTGAGAGATGTCCCCACAGACCCAGTGAGCGCCGGGCACCAGCCACCCAGGAAAGGGGACACGTTCCTACCCGGAGAACTCAGAGCAGGCGCACAGGTGACCCCAGCCGACCCTTCCAGTTCTGTTCAGCCAAACCCACTCAGGGCCGCCACATTCCTGAAGTTAAACTCCCGACAGAGCTTTTTGAGGCCGGGCGGGAGCCTGCCAGGAGGCCGGGCCCGCTGGGCTTCGCAGGAGTGGACCCCTCGGGTGCTCTTGGCAAATAGCCCCTGGGTACCTGCCTTGCCCAATTAATCAGCCTTCATGAGAAAAATCAAACACTGGTCTTGTTCAAAGCCCTGGCCAGAGTGCAGGGTACACACCTGTAACCCCTGAGAATGAGCTCCATGCCTGCTCTCCCTGCAGTTAGGCCTGGGGGCCAGCGCACGGCCCCCCAGGGTCAAGTGAGGCACCTGAGCAGTGAGATTTAGAGGTGACTGCCAAGGCTGCCGGCCCCATCCCCATGCCATTCCTCAGCAGGGCGGCAGGACAGGGTGGTGCATGGGAGGCGGGCTCTAAAATGCAAATTTAAACCACACTGAGATGCCATTTGTCACCACCAGCCTGACAACACTTGGTCGGAGACCTAGTCGGTGAGCAAAAGGGAAACCACCTGTTCCCTGCCTGCTGGGCGTAGAAACTGACACAGCCTCCAAGGAGAGCTGCCCAGCAACGTCTACCAAAGTCACCAACGCGTGTGTCCGCCAGCCCCGCAATTCCATTTCCAGAATTTATCTGCGTGACGGGCACACACAGGTGTGTCACGGAGGGTCCACGGCACCACCGTTCACACCGGCAGAAGAGAGGAGCCACCGCACGCACGTGGGGAACAAGCAAACACCTCCTCGCACGGCCCACGCGGTGGGACCGAGAGCCAGGACGCCCCGAGTGAAAGGTCCAAGGACAGCAGCGGGTGTGGGAGGGAGCGTGTGGCGGCTCCGCGGTGAAACGCAGACGCACACGTGTGTTTGCTGACTGGAGGAGACTCGAGACACCGGAACAGGAGCTGCCTCCATGGGGGGACCCGGGCTCGGCAGCAGGAAGGAGCCTTCGCTTTCACTGTAGTTACTTTTCTTTCTTTTCAATTTTATACCAGGGACCTGTGCTGCCTATTCAAAAACAAATTTTGAAAGAAACGTTTTTCGTAAGCAGGTCCCCCCAAACCTGGGCTCAAGCCCTAACGTGGCCATGTCCTCTCGGGTGGCCTCACCCGCTGGCTTCGGGCCACTTCACTTCTCCCCATTCCGCAGTCACCACCTCAGAAGGCTCTTGGAATATGAAATTACAAACGCAAAACATGGAAAGACTCAAGAAAAGTTTTGTTTTCTCAGTGTTTAAGATGACCCCCAAAATAGCAGCGCTCGGCAACAGGGCAGGGAGGGTTCCTCGGCCCTGTGTGTGGTAGCCCGTCCCCTTCTCGCTGAAGATGCTGGGACTGACCATCGCAGGGCGGCGCCCACACCACCCTTCTTCCGTGAACCCCCACGTCACGGCATCTGGGAGTGCGGGGCACAGAAGCCCCACAGCGGAGGGGTCCAGCAGCCCAGCCACGGGGTAACACACCTCAGCCATCTCCACCTCGGGCGGGAGAATGCACTTGCCGGATGGCCCAGACCTTCCCTCAGCCTTCTTCCCTCTCACAAGACCTTGAAGTTAAAGGGTCTCAAGAAATTAAAGTCTTTCAGCACAAACTTTGGTTTCTGACCTAGTGATCCTTGGAAGGCTGAGAGTTCTCTATTTGTTTTTGGTTTGGGTTTTTTTGCCCCTGACATTTTATTGCAAATGGCTATTTTCATTGGTTGCCTGGCACCATGTACCGGGTTTCAGCAGGATGAACCTTCAAAAACATTTCTTCCTCTTGCCTCCTCTTCTGGGCCAGACCCAGACGGCCCAGAAATACCCACACGGGACCACATGGTCCTGGGCTTCCTGCTGCTATTCCCAACTGGAGTCACTGACGTTGATGGTTTTAAGAAATAGTGGTATACACCATACACCTCCTTTTAACATGGTGTCTGGTCCGGGCCTGGCACGTGGCTGGTGTTCCATGACGGAGGCCCACCTGGCGGGGTCCTCCAGCCATCACCCCCTTCTTCCTCAGTAGCTGGAGGAAGCTCACACCCCTCCCAGCACCAGCACAGCACCCACCTGCTCAAGTGCTCCTGGAGCACCTGGTAAACGCTGATCCGGAACGTCTCATTATCGAAGCGTTCCCGGATGTAGTCCTTGTAGATCCGGAATTCTGCTGCGGTCACAGCTTCCCCTTCTGGGATCTTGGAAAGATCAAACCGGAACTCCCGATGGTGGTAGCGCGGGTGGAAGAATTCTTTGTCATGCTCCACTGGAAGGGAAGAAAACACACACCAGCACCAAGAGCCCATTAGTGTCCTGCTTTCACTCTCCCAGCTCAGAGTCCAAGCCTCTCGCCTAAGCTAGATGGAGACCTGCCCATGGCCAGTGGCCCTGGTGACAACTACCTGTTCCTCACTGACACACTGCACACTGGAGGGTCACAGGCTCAGACCCCAGGGTCATCTTGAACAATGAGAGCATAACTCTGCATCCAACCTGCTGAGGAAAGTGGGGCACTGACCACAGCCATCCAAGGCCCCGGCCAGGCGCAGGCCTGGGCCGGGAGCCAGCCGCAGCCACTAACCAGCAGCATGGCCCCGCACAAGGTACCAGGCAGCCTATGTGGGCCTCAATGTCTTCATCTAAAAGATGGGGATGATAATCCTCCTTCGTGGGCTGTTGTCAGGGTTGAGTGATCTAACGCATATCAATAGTTAAACATCTGTCAGGGCCAGAGAACTGTCAGTTATTGTCAAACCTGGCACAGCCAAACCTCTGGAGGCTGGGCAGAGCCCCTGAAGTGTGCGGTGCTGCTCCTGCAACCACGCCGAGGAGCACAAAGCAGATGCCCCCAGTGCAGCGAGTCCCAGTAAACCTCAGCTCTCTGCTCCCGCACTGGGACGGGCCGCACCTTCAGAACAGTCCCACTGGCAGACACATTGCGCAACCAGAGCAGAGAACGGGCTGGGGGTGCTCCGGTTTACAGCTGCAGATGGCTGGAGAACCCGGACAGGCAAAAGGCACGCTCACTGGGTGCCCACTCCGTGACGGGCCACACTGAGCACCCTTAGCCATCATCTGACAGAAGCTGGGGAGGCAGAACTGATCCCCATTTCAGAGATGAGGAAACTGAGGCTCGGGGAGGTCAGATAACTTACCCAAGGTCACAAGTTAGGTGAGTGGGAGAACTCTGGAGCCAGGTGGCCTCAGCCTGAGTCTCAGCTGTGCCACCTGACAGCTCTGTGACCTTGCCAAGTTACTTATCCCTGCGTGCCTCTTCTTTCTCTGGGACGACAACGGAATAGTGGCCCTTTCTCATGGCGCTGCTGGAAGAGCACAGGAGTTGCACTCACAGCAGCACCTGCAAAACGGTGAGCCGTGTGTTTGCCAGTGTCACAGGCTTCTCAAAGGATGAGCCGGGAGAAGGACAATCGGTGCGGAAGCAGCAATGTGTGCATGTGTTTACATAGTTTAGTTATGATAACTTTATTTGCAAAAAAAAAAAAAAAATTGCAGTAGACCAAACAATAAAGATATGTTTGAATAAGCGTGACATAAACGCAGGTACAATCAGTAAAGTCATGCCGAATGAGGAAACATAAAGAGTGTTGCAGCAGCTGTATAGAGAACTTTTAATGGACAAGATATGTTGTATCATAACTGCTAAGACAGTTAAGATTTCGGGGTCATACAGTTTCTTTTTATAAAAGAAACTCGTGAATAAAGTGACCAACCAAATTTCTGCAAACATTTGTGGGCTCTTTGGGATGGCTTTCTGAGTGCATTTCCTTCATTAATGATTGGAAGACAAAGCGACATGAAGCACGATGTCATTCTCTTCTTTCTGAAACCCACATCATTACATGCTCTGAAAATAATTTTGTAAGAATTATCAAAGAAGAGTAGTCATGGAGTTCACACATGTGCACACACACCGAGCAGTGAATAATTCAAAGTCCAAACCAAACTCCAAATCTTGTCCTCCCGCGGTCCCCTGTTACACGGAAGCCACTCCACAGCGTGGCACCTCCACCGTTTCAACTCAGGTATCAAGGCGATTTGATCACCAGCCCTAAGGTAGGCAGAAGCTTGCATGTACTTTTAGGGAGAAAACTTATACTTTTTTCTTAAGTTACCATAGTGGATTGCCCTGATCACCCGGGACTTGTGTTTTAAACTAAATGTCTAGAGTTAGTATGTCCCTGTGCCCACAGAGAAAAGCTTCCTAAGGAAACCCAGAGCCTGGGATTTCAGCCTTTCTCCCTGCGCCAGTCAAATTCCAGCACCCCGCCGGCTCAGAGAGCTCGCAGGCATTAGCAGAGGACTTTCATCTTCAAAAGATTAAAAGGGCCCAAATCCCCGTGACTGAAAGATAAGTCCAAAGAAAATGGAATCCGGAAAACTCTATCCTCACAGTCCATGACTATCCCCAAAGCCAGTTCTATAACAGTGTCCTTCTTTTACACAAGTCTGAAGTAATAACCCCCAAACTGGCCCTGACAGGGTAAATTCTGGGCTGGAGGGGGTCACTAAGGAGTTAAAGGCAGGTAGGAACAGGAAGCTGCCCACCCGGGCACCCGTGTCCTCAGGGAAGACCTCTGTCCCGGGTGGAAGTCACACCTGCACCCCAGCACCCGGGCTCCTTCCTCCCACTCAGAGTCACAAGAAACATGCAGGCAAACCCCTCACTGAGAGTCCTCTGAACAAAGGTGCTTGTGTGCTTACCCGACAACACACAAACACAAATGACTACAACAAATTCTTACGAACGGGAGGAAATGGATGGAGACGATACACTATTTCTCCCGCTGCCCAGAGGATGGCTTTGTGCCAGGCACGGCTGGGCGGCGGGAGTACGGCCCACCGCGATGCCCCTCGGAGAGCCTCCCCGGTGCTTCCCAGTCAAGCCACGGGTTCCATGACCCCCTTCTCCCAAGTTGAGGGACGGGAGGGAACAAGCCCTAGGCTTGGCCAAACATGGGATTTCTTTTATTTTTATTGGAACCTGGTGGGAAAGAGGCCCTGTTTGTTTTCTCTGCCTTCAACTCCAAGGATGTAACCCGGCACTCGGGACGCCACCCGCCAGCACCCTGCAGAGAAAGCTGGTCCGTGAGAAAGGAGCTTCCAGGCCGGAGGACTGAGGTGGGAACTGAGCAGGGAAGCCTGCCAGGCGTGAGCCCTGGTCTAGCAGTCCCCGCCCCTCCTGAAGTTCGGGGTTTCGGTTCCCCCAAGCTGGCCGTTATTCCGAGATCCTTCAAAGCGTCCCCTTTAAGCTAATTAGAGTCAGGCTGCTACCAGGGCAGTTCCGAGCAAAACAACATGAGCCCAATTACGTACACACCCAGAGATGGACGGGCAGCAACCACGCCCAGGTCATTGTCATCATCTCCAGGTGACCATCCGCCATGAAAACAGCTTTCTTCAGACTTGGATCATTTGCAAATACAAGATGTCCCCCTTGACTAAGCTCTGTAGAACAGGGACAATGACTGCCTCCACCCTGTACCCCATGCCCACCACAGCCTGAAGCTTAGTAGGGCTTAATAAAACTGTTGGGTTGAATATATTATTCTCTGTGCAATTCCCTTCTAGCCTTTAAACAAACTGTCCTGTTGACAGTATACACACAGGAGAACACACAGGAAGCACGATGGAATTTCCACAACGTGAGCACACCCAGAGCAGGACATAACACATTCGTCACCAGCACCAAAGCCATCCCCATAGGGCCCCCTCCTCTCCTACAGTGACGCCACCCCAACACCCACAGACTCCCTTTGCCTCCATGGCCCTTGACAGTGGCGTCACAAAGGTGTCCCCTTCTGTGACTCCCTCCTCCACAGTCATTACATGTAGCGGTAATCTGTCCATTTCCACACTGTATAGAGAGAACCCATCATGTGAATAGGCCAAAACTTAGTTTCTGGCGGGCATTTGGGTAGTTTCCAGTTTGGGGCCATTGCAAATTGTGCTGCAATGAACGTTCTTGGACAGCCTTTATGCAAACACATTTCTGTTGGGTAAACACCCTCAAGTGGGCTTGCTGGATCGGAGGGTGTGTCAGGCTTGGCTTCAGTTCCACATCTGACTGTTTCCATGTCAAGAATTTCGGGGAAACAGGGTATGGGGCCAAATGAGACACAGTCCCTAAAAGGAATGTTCATTTAGTTGATTTCAGTAAGTCCCGGTGCATGTGCTTAGGTATGAGGACGGGGAGGCAACACTGCAGGTAGAAGCTCTTCACAGGAAAGGTGTTGAAGGGACTCTTAAGAAAGAAGGGAGGCTGACTGGCCCGAGGACAGGGATGGGCACTGCAGGCAGAGGGAACAGCATGATTGAAGGCCTGAGACAAGAAACAGACTATGTTGGCAAATTTAGGTAAGAATTTTGTTGAGAATAACAAGAAAAAGCAAGTGAGTTCCTCAATGGGAAGGTTCTTGAATGCCAGGCTAAGGGGTCAATCACTGACCCCATCAACCATAATCGGCCCGGTCCCTCACTATGCAGGAAAGTACTTCCATCAGATCTACTGTAGAGAAAGGACCGGTGATCCTGTGGAAAGTGGATTATAGGAAGTGAGAGCAGAGGCAGGGAGCCCAGAGGAGGGTCTGGATCAGTGATGACACATATCCAATCCATGTACCCCATTCTTCCCTTCCCATACCCAAGGCAGGCATCACTAAACAATTGCAGCACTCTCTTCAACCTGGCACTCAGGCAGCCGCTACCAATACTGGCTGGCCCAAGGGAGAAAATGACTGCATTTTCTATCCCTGGTCTGGACAACAGAAGAGGTAGAATGGACAAGAAGCACGTCTCCAGGGGAGTGGACAGAAGTCAACGACTGACCAAATGCAACCATCTGAAGAGCGGGAACGAGAGGACTAGTTCCCACTGTGAGCCTGGACTGTCTAGCAGGCAATGATGCCGCCTGCAGATATAAACACAGGAGGAACAGCTCAGGAGGGGGCGTGGAGGGGAAGAGGACATGTGCAGCTGCAGACAGGTTAAACATGAGGCGACCTGCAGAAAGTCTGACTGGAGAGTTGAGAAGAGAAAGGTCGGGAACACTGGCAAGAATGTTCAAGTTGGGAGCTGCAGAGTCGGTTTCCAGATAAAGTTACGCAGGAAAAGTGCCCCTACGATTGGAAAGACAAGCGTGGCCTTAGAGCAACATTTGGAGGCTGCAGGGGAGATGGAGAACTATGGCCACCAAAGGGACTTGGCCCAAAGGAAGGACAGGACCAGAGGACAGACAGGAGAAGATGACCCAGCGGTGGCCAGATTGAGATAAAGGGGACGGGGAGACCATTCACGGGATTAGGTCACTGGCTGCTCAGGGACCTCAGAAAGCGGCTCTCACGGGACGGCCATGCAGAGAAAACACCTGAAGACCAAGCCTGCAGCCCGTTGCATGTGAAAGACGTTTGTGTCTGTGGGAGGGAACGGTCGGCCCATGCAAAGCTGTCTTCATTTCCTCCTGGAGCCACTCTCCCAGCCAGGGCTGGAAAGAGTTGATAAATGGGCAGTAAACAAGTTAATCACCCAGCAGCTCCTTCCAAAACTTTATGGTTTTCAGAAAAAAATCTGGTTAACCTTCCAGACGATGTGGTCCTCTCACTGCCCCCAAAGATGCCGCTAAACTACGACACAGGAACAAATATTTTATGAGCAAAGGACGCTTTCCAGGCAAAAACCACAAGTCCGGCGTTAGAACTCTGTGCTCCTCACTCGGAGTCTGGTTTCTGTGAGCTCAGACTAGTCCAGAGAGTTCTCCAGTTCTTGTTAGGGACTGGGAAAGACCTCTGCACCCCTTTAATGAGGGTGACACTCCAGAAGACAGTAGAACCAATCAAAGTCCACATCGTACCCAGAAGCTAGAACTGGGTTTCCAAAGCCCCGGGACTTCCTGGGGTCCCAGAGCCCAGAAACTCCCCCTGCCCATTGACTCTGCAACCAAGCCTGCCTCCTTCCTTTCCTACAGGGCTACAACGCATCCGGAAGGTTCTGGCACACACCAGAACTCACAGAGCTGACTTACCAAGGCTGCTGCTGGGAGGCGATTTATGGTCCTGCAGCTCCAGGATGTGAAATTTGATGATGGCTCTTCATTCATTCAAAGATTTACATGGCAAGATTAAGGAGCTTGAAAAAGCCGCCAGAGGCATGCAATAAACCAGGAGTTCTGGAAACCGGAGCAGACGTTCTGGACTACTCTAACAGGAAAATGTTCTCTTAATAGCACGAGCTGCACGGCGCCTGGGGAGGCCACGCGGACGCACACGCCTCTCGGGAGGAGGGAGGAGGCTGCCCGGAGCCCAGAGAAGCAGAACGTGGCCTGGGCGTCTCAGCCGTGCACGGCGCCCAGAGGCCACCCTGGGTCTCCTCACACCCACTGCACCCACTGGACAGGGCTCTTGCCCCCTCAGCTGTCGGCTGTAGGAGAGCAGCCGGCAGAAGCCCACTTAGATTGCAGCTTTGTCACCTCCGTGACCCCTAAGCTAGGTAACAGCTGATATTTTTTTAATTTTTATTCTTAGTTGGGGTGAAATACACATAACATAAAATTTACCGTTCTGGCCACTTTTAAGTGTCCAGTTCAGCATAAAGCATGTCACATCACTGTGCAGCCATCTCCTAGACCCTTCATCGGGAAAAACTGACACTCTGTCCCTGTTAAGCTCCCCTTAGGGACCTCATATAAATGGAATCACACAGCAGTTGTCCCTGTGTGACAGGCTTAATTCACTCAGCATAATGTCCTTGAGGTTCAGCCATGTCGTAGCCTGTGTCGGAATTTCCTTCCTTTTCAAGGCTGAGTAATATTCCATGGTATGGATGTACCAAATCTCGTCTGCTCATCCCTGGATGAAATCTGGACGGCTTCCTGGTCTGGGCCATCGTGACTAGTGCTGCTGTGTGGACACACAGGTGTGCAGCGGCTCCTGGAGACCCTGCTTTCAATGCTTAGGTGCGTGCCCAGAAGGGAAGTTGCCGGATCAATGGTAGTTCTGTGTTTAATATCGTGAGGAACCTCCATACTGTCTGCACAGTGCCCGCCGTTTTACAGCCCCCAGCAGTGCCCGGGGCTCCACGTTCTCCACCACTCGTATCTTCTGCTCCGTGTTGCTCACAGAGCAGCCCTCCCGACACGAGGCGGGGCCCCACCACACCTATCACACACATCATCTCATCGCATCCTTATAAAAGCCGCACTGGGAGGAGGCACACACATCATGCCCGTGTTACAGATGAGGACACTGAGCTCAGAGTGGTGACGTACTTGCCTGTGGCCACACAGCTATGTGAATTCTCAAAGGCCAGTAGTCCTCACCACCCAGCCGTACCAACTCTCTTTTCACACGGAAACCAGCACCAGCCTCGTAGCTGTGGAGACGATCAAATAAGGACGGCTCTCAGGTATGCCAAGCTCTTGGCGCACTCAATGTGTTCGCTACATTAATCTTAACAGCCAAACTCAGAGCGAAGTCTCCGCATCGACTCAGGCCCACCCCCCCCACCCCCACCCCGGCTTATAAATTCTGCTCCTGCCTAACGCCAGGCAACCCCGAAGGAGGAGGCTGACAGCTTGATGGTTTTGCAGGGTGAACCCCTCTGCCCATCACCCCTCCCCAGTCCCCAAATCGGGGGGTAGCGTCCTTGCCTGGCGGAGGGTACACAAGTGGCATTGTCTCCCCACCCCTGAACTGCCACTTCAACTCTCGAACTTTCCACCAAATGCTTCAACTGCCAACAGGACCACCTGGTGTCCTCCCCGCCCAGCTCTCCAAGAGGGTCTTTGGAGACACTGCCTCCTTGTTAGACGCAGGGGGCCGTGTCCAGAGACCGCTGCAGGCCAGGCATCTCCGGGCATCTCCCATCAGGAGCGGCGTGGCCCGTGCAGATGTTGGGGGTGGGGTGGGGGCAGAGGGAATGACTGTACCACAAGATTAAACACTTCAGCGTCAACATGTGTGCAGTATTGCTCGAACAATGTTATCATTGTGAATTGAATGAACCAAAAGGTTTAGGGGATGGGGCGGGAGAGGGAGAAAAGATGGGTTTAATTATCTCTAGAGCTGAGGCCAGTCGTTTGCCTAAAAAGACCCAGACGCTGGTGGAGCTGAAAAGAAAAACGGGCTGAGAGCGTCTGTGGATCTTTCCACCGTAGACGAGGTGGCCGTCCCTCACCCGGCGTCCCATCTCCTCGGAGGGAGGAACCCGGCCCCTGGGGACCTCTGGGTCCCAGCCCCATCCTCAGCTAACTGAAAATGAGGTAAAAGAATGAAAATGAGTATTTTCAGCTAAACCAGTGCTTCTGGGGTGACTGTGTTCCCCTCCCCCATCAAGGCACATTGAGCAATGCCAGGCGTCATTTGGGGTTGTCACAACTCAGGGGGGTGCTACTGGCGTCTCGTGGGTAGAGACCAGGGACGCTGCTAACACCCTGCAGTGCCCAGGACCCCCCACAACAAAGGATGATCCAGCCTCAAGTGTAAACTCCACGGAGTTGAGCATCCCTGGGTGGACAGAGAGACTCGACAGTGCCCAGGACCCTGGCTGGCTGCTGGCGTGAGCAATCCTGGGCTCCCCGTGACAGAGGAAAGGACCCGATTACTGAGTCCTCTTTCTCTTCCACTAGGCTGTACCTTAGAACGCTGCCGACAACCGACCCGTCGTGAGTCCCCGCGGTCCAGCCTTATTCCCCCAAGCAGCGTGGACCCCCTGTGCCGCATGAAGCATGGTGGCCCCTGAGCACCCGGACTGTGGCTCGTGCTGCCGAGGAACTCGACGTTTTGTTTCATTTCATTTCATTGTAATTAGTTCAAATCTAAACAGCCGCACACAGCTAGCGGCCGGCAGGCGGGGCAGCCGGGCAGGGGACGTTTCCGTCACGGTCACGCAGGCGGTGCTGCCAACAGCGCGGCCCGCGGCACCCGCTTCACAGCAAGGCCGGGTCTGCAGAGAACGGCCGCAAACGAGGGCCCGAATGGCAACAAGGGCCCAAATATTCCTCCTCAGAGACACGCGAGAAGTTTTTTCTTTAAAAAGAGCTTTCCAGTTAAGAAAGCTGCAGCAGCAGGAGGATGTCATCCCAGAGCTGTGGGTCTCAGGCCTGGAATGACGCTGATGGTGGCGACTGTGCAGCCCTCGGCTCTGTCTGCAAAACCGGCAGGAGGATCCCTGCTCTGGTCACAGGGTCACCTGGGGAGGGGACATTCCCCACCAGGCACCTGGTGGTGACACCCTGCTGCGTAGGGGAAGACAGACCAAGTTCAGGAAAGAACTCGGGGGCTTTGCTCCAGGCCCCCCGGCTCCTGGGGCTGAGCAGGGCTGAGGGTGGCGGGCGCAGCCCCACTGCCACCCTCTATGAGCCCCTTCGCCTCTCAGCCCCTTTCTTTTCCCTCCTAGAACTTACCAGCTGTGGCCACTTTATCAGTTGGCCTGTTGACTTTTACGCACTGTCCTAACATCTATTTTAACTCCAAGAGAGTAAGAACTGAGCGAAGGAACAGAACAGGTTTCCACGGCGGAGCTGGACCAGCTCCCACTCACCGGGCCCTTGGGCAAGTTACTCCCCTTCTGCCAATGGGGGTGATGCGAACCGTGATGCTGACTTCACTGGGCTGTCCATTAACCCCAGGATTAAAGCAGACCGGGGGTCCTCAAGCTTCAGCGTGCCCCAGAGTCCCCTGGGAGCGTGTTAAACCCCGACACCTGGGCCCCCCTCCCAGCACTTCTCATTCAGGGGGTCCGAGATGCGGAGGTCGCGCATTGCTATTAATAACACATTCCCAGCGGATGGTGATGGTGCCGGTCTGGGGGCCCCACTCTGAGAACCGCTGGAAGAGAGAAAGTCCAGGGAGTGTTTGGCACATTTAGAAGTCTCGAAAGATGCTGCTGCTATTTTGCTGCTGTTTACCGCTGTTCCACCTTCCACACTCTCCTGCCTGGCACTTGGCAGCATCTCCAGTAACTCAGTGAAGAGAGGCTGGAAACTTTGCCCACAATGGGCCCGTGAGGAGGAAGAAACCTCCTTCTCGGCCTTTTTCAGCTCAGGGGGCAGCTCAGAGCAGGGGCTGAGCGTGGGCTGCGGGGGCTGCGGGGCCTGCGGGTCTGGGCCAGGCATCGGCAGCGACTCAGGACAAGTTAACCCATGTCCGGGAGGCTCAGCTTCCCCAGTCTATGAGATGGAAACACGCAGAGGTGCCTGTCATGGGGCTGCTGCGAGAATGCGAGACCGGGCTGGCCCAGGAGTGGCCAGGTCGGGGGGGCAGAGCTGCGGCCCTCCCTCCCCACCCCAGGAAGGAGGCAGCCCGCTCAGACCATCCCCCAACACAGCCAGAGACGCCTGGGTCAGCTGGGCAGGCACAGCTGGTTTAAGGTATTTTAGAAGCAAATCAAATCAAATGAGAATTTATAATCCTTCCTGAGGTCTGGGTTCCATCAGTCTAAACTCATTAGGCCCGAAAGGTGCAGGTGCAGCAAAGGCAAAGACGGTTCTGCCTTTTCCTTGCTCATGCCAGGCTCCCATCTCCCTTTCAAAATAAGAGCTTCTCTAAAGCCAGGCGCTGTCCCTGGACCAAAACACCGGCAACACAGTCATCAGCTTCATTTCTGTAAACAGGATGGTGCAGCGATGTGCAAAGGCTGCCCCCGGGGCTGGCTGGGGAGTTTGGTGGAAACTGGAAATCTTCGAGAGTCTCATACATTTCAAGTTTACATTTTAAGAAACTGAACTTGAATTCCTAGGCTGAACTATCAAAACACCCTTAAACTTGCATTGTTGTTCTTTGGTGTGGGAAGGAGAATCTGAGATCAAACCAAAGAATGGCTTTTAAATTACATTTTGTCTCCTACTCTCCCCTTTAGAATGTAACCAGGAATGTAACCAGCAGAGCCTCATACAAACTCCAAACAGTTCTAAATGGGGCCTTCTTTCCAAATCATTGCTCCTGTTACTAGGGATTTAAAAGAGTATTCTCCTACAATTAACTTTATATGATATAAAGTTTAGAAATCCTGTACACTGTTGGAAAACAAGCCAGTCGTTACCCCTGGGTGCAGGGACAAGGGGGTTCTGGTCATGTTCTGTTTCTTGAACTGGGCACTGATTACCTGGGGTGTTTGCTTTGCAAAAATTCACAAGGTGTTCTCGATTTGAGTGCTGTTCTGTACACGTTACACTTCAGTAAATAGTTTTGTTAACAATCTGTCTCCCATTCTATTCAATACATACTTGTCACCGTATTAAGAGGCACAATCAATTCAATGATAGCTCTTTAGGGAAAAGATACCAATATCTTAATCTGTTTTAAAACATCTCGGTTTTCAGAAATACTGATAATCAAAGAATTTGGACATTAGGCCTGACGCACACATGTCACCCTTACGTGGCCCACTCCCGCCTCGCGGGAGACGCCCCGACTGGCAGTGCTGCTTACAGCCTGCTCCAGGCCCCCTTTTCCAGCCCGAACAGCAGTTCAGGGTCAGGTGTAAGAGGGAAGGCTCAGGATCCGGAATCCAAATCCAAATACCCTCACTAGTCGACTATGCGTCCCTGTGCTGACTGAATTCTCTCTGCTTGGTTTTCTGATCTGTAAAATGGGGCCAATAATAACAGCCCACACCTGAAACCGTTGTTATGAAAATCAAATAAGTTAATCTAAGTAAAGAGGATAAGAGGGCTTGACACATAGCAAGCCTTCAGCAAGTGTTAGCTACTATGATTATTATAATAACTAACACAGCTGTAATCAGATAATAAACACAACCCCATACCCCACACCCAGTCACAGGGGCCAGGGCTAACTCCAGCTGCTCTGTTTATCCGTCTTCTAGACCCAACTGATTCATGAGTGAATACATGAATCAAGCTGCCTAGGAGTCTCTCCCCAGGAATTTTAGTCAAATACAGGAGCTCAACCACATGATTAAGAGTCCACATTTCTTCTGTCTTTTTTGCTCTGCCATTGTCTGCACGTTGACTTTCAATCCTTAGGCCTCATAGTCACAAGATGGCTGCCATGGCTCCAAGCATCATGTCTTCCCAAAACCACACTCAAGGCCAGAAAATGGGGAAGAGGACAGAGAGTTATGTTTGCTCAGCTGTCACTCATTATAAAGCAAAATATTTTTCAGAACCATCTCCCAGCTCATTCTAGCCCCAGCAGATTTCCCCTTGTGGATAAGTAATTAAAACAACATCCCACGGCCATTCCAACCTACAAGGGAAGTTGGGAGAGTAAGCATGCGGGTGGCTGGGTAGCTGTAACGACAAGTTGCTGTGGGATGGGCAGCAGAAGAATCTAGTGCGGCAGAGAGGGAAGAGGGAGGTTATTCAGTGAAAGAGATGAGGGACACGGAATCAGCCCTGCCTTCTCTAGAACCTTCTGGTTGCTAGTCTGGCGTGTCCCTTCCCAAGGCTTGGGGATGCGCTGATCCCCTACCACCACCACCACCACTTAACCTGCTCAGAACAGACTTCTGTTGTCTGCAACTAAAATTCTGCTAAATGTACTTGTGTTCACACCAAACCCACACTGCCCAGAAACAACTCCTGAAAATACCTTCTACTTCCTCTCCCCTGATCATCTCTTCCAACCACTGGGCCTAAGGGTGCGCCAGACCCCATCACGTCAGTCTCCCACGGCAACAAACAGAGGCAACACAGGTGCCCAGAAGCCTTTACCGGAAAACGTCCCATTGGGCTCTCGGTGCACAGACGAGGTTCCACCGTCCACCAGCACAGGCAGGCGTTTCTTCCAAGAGCTCTCCACCCTCGGCTAGCAAACAATGACACAGATTCTTAAAATGCTTTAAGTATCTTGACCTGTTCATCTTCTACCCAGTGGAAACAGGAGCCACCTGTCCCACAAGCAGAACTCAGACCAAGCTCCACCCCAGCCTCTACTTCCTTCCAGGGAACAATAATTCCTGACCTTCCTGGGTCATTTTCAAGAAATTTGGCCCCTATCTTTGGAGATCAGGAGGGTGACGTTAATAAAGCTTGTTTTCAGCAAACTGGCTGTTGGCTAGAGTTTCATGCCATCTTCAATGCTAGAGCTAAAGTTGTGCCTACTTGTAGGTTAGAGTTGAAAGAAAAACTATAATCCCTCTATGGGCTACAGATGGTCTGGTTAAATCAATGTCAGCATTCAACCATTCAGCCTTCTCCTGTATCACACAGGTGCACTATTACTTGGAGACTCCGGAAGCTAGCTTAGGACCTCTACTTATCTGTGCATATGGTGAAGCGAAATCACATGTGCAAATACCTTACGTAAATCCAACTACGTACAATGCAGGAAAGAACAACCCAGAGGGAGAGAGAAACCATTTTAGTCATTTGAATGTGGCTACCCAACAACCACTTCCTACCCATGGTTCCCTCACCTGTCTCACCTGTGCTGGCTGGAGGCTAGCTGCATATTTTCCCACCCTCCCTTGCAGCAAGACCTGGCCTTATGCCCAGTTTGGCCCAAAAGACTTAAGGAGAAGTCTTCTAGGGGATTCTAGGAAACCAAGAAACGATCAAGCAAGGAGAGCTCTTTGCACCCTTCCCTCCGGCCTTGAATGTGAGATTGTCTGAGGATGCAATGTTTGGTGCTGCAGCAGCTATCGTGTGACCATGAGGTAACAGGAATGAGGCACTGAGTGGAGAGGGTGGAAAGCTAATAGCTTCCTGGATGTTGTCACTGAACTGCTACCCCAGACTTGAAATCACCTCCCTGAAGATCTGCTGTTAGGGGAGATGATGAGATAATCACATGTGTTTGTGCTGAAGCCACTCTCGGCAGCCGATCTGTGACTTGCAGGTGAACAAATCCTAAACGGGGCATCATTCCTCTCCCCAGAGGCAGGTAGCAGGCATTATGGTGTATATATCTCATAGTATCTCCTGTCCCAGAGGGTGGTTCTAATGTTTAAAGGTAAGTATTGGGGTACAATATAGGCCCTAAACGTAAGCCGATTATTTCATCTCATGGACAATGCAAGGAGCAGCCATCAGCCATGGCACTGGAAGAAAAACTGGCCACAGGGACTGACCACACAGAGGCACAGGGTAGTGCAGCAGCTTCCTAAGGGCTCTCTAGGGTCATTGTCACTCTGTCCAATTTCTGTCCTACCCACTGTCTTTAGTCTAACCCCCACTGAGGGGGTGGTGACTACAGCATCACACTTTTTCAAATTCCTAGGCTTCTTGTCAAAATCTATAGTGGAAGTTGAGTAAATAACATAATTTTTTTTTTTTTTTTTTTTTTTTTTGAGACAGAGTCTCACTCTGTTGCCCAGGCTAGAGTGAGTGCCGTGGCGTCAGCCTAGCTCACAGCAACCTCAAACTCCTGGGCTCAAGCGATCCTCCTGTCTCAGCCTCCCGAGTAGCTGGGACTACAGGCATGTACCACCATGCCCGGCTAATTTTTTCTATATATATTTTTAGCTGTCCATATAGTTTCTTTCTATTTTTAGTAGAGATGGGGTCTCGCTCTTGCTCAGGCTGGTCTCGAACTCCTGAGCTCAAACGATCCGCCCACCTCTGCCTCCCAGAGTGCTAGGATTACAGGCGTGAGCCACCACGCCCGGCCCATAATTTTTTAAATTTGTAGCTATGCAGGGAAATTTATAGTCTTAAATATGACGGCCCACAATAGATTTGGAGAAGAACTTCCAGGCACCTCCAATGAGTTGCAGCTGCCACATTAAAACATCATCAGGTGACATTCCATTGTCATGTTCACAGATGGGCCTGGAACAGACTCTGCAGCCAGACTGGTCTTCAGAGGGAGCCCCGGGAGTGGCCCTGTTTACCGAGAGCTCCCTGCAGGACAGGGCTGAGCCCCTTCCTGCCATGCGCTCATTTAATCCCAGTGCCCTGGGCCCTGAGCCACCCACAGTAGAGGGAAACTGGGCCCAGAGAGCTCCCACCCTTTCAGTAGCCTGCCTGAGGACACGCATCAGTGACCTGGACTCAAGGACAACAGACAGATTTGCAGGCCCCAAAGCCAGGCAAGTGACTTGTCATTCCTGATCCCATTTCACACATGTAAAAATAAATGTGGGAATTGTGCTATTTGAAACAGCTGGCATGGGGGAGTCCTCACTTAAGGTGGAGAAATGTCAGTTGTCTGTATTAAAAAGTGGGGGGAACACAGAAATGCCATCCCACGAAGTCTGACATAAACCATGTTCAGAACAACAGAAAGCAAAATGGTATTTTACTGTGAAATTTTTATTTATGTGCTTTTTTTTTTCCAAGAGTAGGCCAGCCCACAGCCACATGCCCAAACCCGGCAGGCCGCCTGTGCCCTCAGCAGGCAGGGCGCACGCAGAGCTGTCCCCGACCGGTCAGTGTTTCCTTCAAACTCGGCACCACTAAACACAGACCCTAATCGGCAGGAGCACCTTTCTAGCGTACTAGGATTGGTCATCACAAAAGCAGCTTCCCGCTCTGCCTCAAGCCCCTCAGCACGGACAAGCTTCCCCTTCCGGCCTGGGCCACCGCCGCGAAGGGAGGGCCAGCCCTGACCCAGATCCGTGGAGACAGGCCCTGGCCACCGGGCGCACGGCCTGCTCTCTCCTGTGTGCTCAGGGCTGCTGGTGGGCTAAGGTCTGCCGAGTGACAGCCTCGCCGCCCACAGCTGACGTCACCGGCCGCCTGCTGCGTGCCACCCGAGCGACCATGTCCTCCTGCCTTCCCCGTGGCAGCCCCGGAGACGGGCACCAGCATTAACCCCAGTGGAGGAAGTGGGGGACCCAGGGTCTAATAATGTGCCCACAGGAAGTTAGCTTGTCAATTCTGTGAACAAGTCGCAGAGCCACCTGAGGTCTGACCCCAGACCCGAGGCCTTAACAACCACCCAAGATGCTTTAGGAGAAATTTTTCAAAAACAGAACACAGGGAGAGGGGTGCTGGGACCAAGCAAATTTAGGAGAAGCCGTGCCGTGTCGGACACCACACTGGTGGGGATTCAGAACACACGTCTCACGTAAAAGACGCTGAGAAGTCTTCAGAGCGGACAGCAGTTTAAATCAGAGCTTCCTCTAACTCAGAGGAGCCCCTGTGAACGTCGTGGAGGAGAGAGGGTGTCTCTGAGTCCCTGGGTGTCTGCAGAAGGACAAAAGGAACAGAAAAAACTCAGGCTTTTTTATTTTTTACACTTTCCCAAGTAGGGGATCTGGACTGTCAAAAGCAGAGCTCGGCAAACTCCCTGAACTCCCAGATAGTGACTACTGCAGGCTTTGGCCATCGTACGATCCGCATCGAGACTACTCAACCCGGCGCTGCGGCCTAACAGCAGCCGCAATTTGTAACTGAAGGAATCTGTTCCAATAAAACTTTATTTATAGACCCTGAAATTTGAATTTCATGTAATTTTCACATGTCAGGAAATATTGTTCTTCTTTTGATTATTTATCACCCTTTTTAAAACTGTAAAAACCATTCTTAGCTCACAGGCTGCACAAAACAGGCAGCGGGCTGGAGCTGGCCGGTGGGCTGGGGTTGAAGCCAGCAGGTCTCCCTGCTTTAAGCAGCTTTTAAGCCATAAGTAGCTTTCACGCTACAGCGAGACGTGGAAAAATGCAGCTTCTCAGGCCGGGTGGGTGGCTCTCGGCTGCAATCCTAGCACGCTGGGAGGCCAAGGGACGAGGATCATTTGAGCTCAGGAGTTTGAGGTTGCTGTGAGTGAGGCTGACGCCACGGCACTCTAGCCAAGGCAACAGAGTGAGACTCTGTCAAAAAAAAAAAAAAATGCTGCTTCTCAGCTCAACCTCCCTCCCCAACCCTAGAATAAGTTACTTGCCAGGAGAGGGAACAAGGGAAGAGAGAGATCTGCCCTGTTTCCTCCTGGGGAACATTGGAAGAGGAAAATAAGAGGGCCCTGTTCTAAATGTGTTGAATAATCTTTTAGCATCGTCGGGCAAAAGGTTCAGTTAAGGTTCTGGTTCTGGGAGTTGTCGATGCCTGCTCTTTCAAGACTCCAGGGCATTTCAAACCCAGGCAGAGCAGTGCTCCCAGGAGGGGGCTCACGTTTTGATTGCAATCTGTGCTCCTTTCAACCGGAAAATAATCCATCCGACTAGAAATGCTGTTTTTCCCACTCCCCACCATGGGCCCATGGGTTTAAGCTAAGGCTCCCCAGTGAATTCCCACGTTTGAGGAACATTACCCTAAACCAGTGGTTCTCCACTGAGGGCGACTCTGCCCACCAGGGGACAGTTAGCAATGTCCGGAGATGTGTTTCATTGTCATGACCTGGGGAGGGGCCAGGGATGCTGCTAAACACCCTGCAATGCACAGGACAGCCCCCAACAGAGAGCTACCTGGTTTAAAAAGGCAGTAGTGCCCCGGCTGGGAACCGCTGCCCTAAACACACCTAGAGAAAGCAATTCCACGGTCCAGAGGCCCAGAGATTTCTGGGTGCCCTCATCCCTCCCTCCCCGCCAGTACATTAAGACAATTAGAAGCTCAGGGTTTGAGCAGGTATAAGGCAAGTAGCTTCATTTATTGTTTCCTCCTAGAGGAAATGACCAACCAGCGCCTCCATCCTATAAACATTTACTAGCCCTGGAAGGTTCCGAGGCCCCACTGCCAGTTTTAAGGGCTTCTCTCTCTCTCTCAAGAAATGTTAGGTCAAGTCAGTCAGAAAATAGAACTTGAGAGGGGGCGAAGATTGGCGGGTGGAGGAGGAGTTTACAAAGTTCAGGACCAAGAGGAAAACGAAAAGATCTAAAACAACTTCCCCACCCCCTCTCTCTTGCCCATAAACAAATGGCAGCTTGACATTGGGCGCCTTACGAACGAGGCAGAGAGAGTTTTAAAGGTCTCGGGGTACCGTCCTGTGGGTTTTTCATTTGCGTGCTGAGTCCCCATCGTGCTAATGGGTCTGTAGATTGATTAGTTAGTGGCCTTTGGGGCGTGATACCCTGAACACACACTCGGACTGGCTCTCCTGGCCCCCGACTTTGGGAAGAGCAGCACCCCAGAGCACCTCGCGGCTGAGCTCACGGGTGTCCGTGCACCCACAACTAAGAATTGACAAGAGTTAACATCATGGTTGCTTCCTGTTTTTGTTTTTGTTTTTTATAAACTTTTTATTTTGGAATAACTTTAGATTTACAAGAAAGTTGCAAAATTACTACAGAGAGTTCCCCGTCCCTTCGCCCAGTTTCCCCCAATGTGAACATCTTCTGTAAGCACGGGACATTTGACAAACTAAGAAATGAGCAGTATGTACTAGGAACTAAACTCCAGGTTTTTTTCAGATTATGCCAATTTTTTCACCGATGTCCTTGTTCTGTTCCAAAATCCAATTCAGCCTACTACATTGTACTTTCTTTTGGTTTCTTATTAGTATTATTAAAAGAAAGAAAGCTTGACAGGAACAAATAGAATTTATTTAAAACTTCTCCCCAACCCCGGCCCTTCTCTGCCTCCCCAGAGGCAGTGTCACCCTGAAGGCAGTGAGTCCTTCCAGCCCGTTTCCATGGTGTTACCGCGATACCTATGAACTCACAAACAATAAATATGTAGTATTATTTGGTGCCCGTGTGTGTGTCTGTGTATGTCTGTGTGTAACTGGCAAATGGTTACATCCTAAATATCTTGCTGCTACTTGCCTCCCCCAACTTGGCATCGTTTTGAGTCTATGTTGACACATAAAAGAAGTCCAAGCATTTGAACGATTCTATTGCATGCCCTTCCTAGCTCTATGCCAGTTTATTTCTCCCATCCCCTGCTCATGGAGATTTAGACTGTTGGTGACTTTACCATACCACAAACCATATGCAACAGGTATTCTGGGACAGACGATAAAGACGGCTTCTGTGGTCTTTTCTACATAGCATCCCAAGAAACTGCTCCTGAAATACCAATCTCTAGCTGCCTCTGGATTTCCCCGTGGCTGGGGTGTGGGAGTATGCAGGGGCCTTCCACACATGAGCACTCAAGGCCCTTTGCCCCGACAATATTTTTAAGCCATGAAGACCGAGGAGAGGGGATTTATCAAAAGCAGGATGGTAACGAAAGGGAGAAGTGTGTGCCAGCTCATTTTATCTTACTCATCAGAATATGTGACCACAGGTTGGGCACGGTGGCTCATGCCTGTAATCCTAGCACTCTGGGAGGCCAAGGAAGGAGGATCATTTGAGCTCAGGAGTTTGAGGTTGCTGTGAGCTAGGCTGAGCCATGGCACTCCAGCCAAAAAAAAAGAATATGTGACCACAAAGTCAAGGTCATGGGCTCGGCTTCTGTTTTTGGGGTCACAGGTCCAGGAGGGAAGAGGGGATGGCCCTTCCCAGCTGTGCAAGTTGGGCCCCTCCAGTTTCTTCCTCCCTGCAAAGAGAATGACGCTACTTACCTTGCAGGATGCCGAGAGAATCCAGTGAGGGGCCTGATAGAGATGGCCGTTTTAAATCCATCACTGCTACAGAAAGATCTCGACCCCTGCTTTATCACTGTGACTCACTGCAGAGATGCATTCAGATGGTGAAGGAGTCTCTGGATTTAGTTTCTAGATTTGTCCATGCAAGATCCTGCCTGGACAAGTAGTGCCTCTAAGGCCCAGGAGAACAAGCAGCTCTTCCATTCAGGGCAAAACCTCACGATGGGGCAACGACCTACACCTTCTGGAGAAATGCCAGGAGTCGCCTCAGTAGCCAGGCCCAGAGTAAGGCTCCTTAATTAATCTCTGGGTAGTGAAGTGGACGAACACTGAAGCTTGCCTTTGCTGAAAGACAAGCCTGGAAGAGGGAAGTCATTTTACAAGTGGGAATGGAAAGAAGTACCTGTTCTTGTTGAACCATGTGAACAACTCAGTGAGATAGAAGCTTCTAGAAACACTGGTCTCCAAATTGGGGCGCAAGCCCTTGGGGGAAGGCCAGAGGACCCACAGGAATTCACGAAAAAATATATTACAATTATAATTGGTAAGTAAATTCCAAGAATGATCGACATCATAGAAATTGACTAGCTAAGCTTCAACAAAAATCTCTGCATCATTGACAGGTGGCATTGAAACATGACCTTGTTTCAGCAACGCAGCCAAGAACTCACTTCGTCCGTTTCTATCGTGGTGTCTTGTGAGGTGTTCTTCAGCGATGACAGCGTGGCAGTCATTAGTGCCACTTCCAGATTCTTTCTGCCACTCTGCCTTCCTGAGCATGGGCTGGAATCGTGATCCCCTGCCCAGCCTGTGTCAGGTTTGGCCACGTGACTAGCTCTGACCAGGGAAATGTGAGCAGAAGCTCTTCTGGTAGAAAGTCATTTCTAGCTAGAAATTTTAAAAGCCAATGCACAATTCACATTGTCTTTCCCTCCCTCTGGAAGGGTAATGTGACTGTCTTGGTGAATATGGTGACATTCTGAGGACTTGAGCCTCCCCTAGCAACCCCCACTGCCACCAATGTACAGAGCCCCCACCAACCCACAATGGACCTGTAAATTAACGCAAATGAAAAACAAACCTCTGTGATTTTAAGCCACTGAGATTGTGGGTTTTTTGTTACCACACAATAACTTCATGTCTGCTGACCAGACAAAGGGTCAAAAATCATTGAAATTTGGGGCCAGACCTTGAGCTCAGCGATCTCTAACTGTTAAACCATGATTTTGAAAAACATCAAAGAACATTCCACCACACTGCCAATTTTAGGGACAGCAAAGTTAATTAAATTTATATTGTTTGTCAATTAAAATTATGTTAACAATCAAAATTAAAATTGTATTAATAATGATTAGTTAACATTCATATTAACTGACAAACATTAAAATTTTGTGTTGTTTTTATTTTTAGTGCCTCCTAAATTTCCATTTTCTTCTGTTTCTAAAATATTAATACAAACTACCTTAAATATCCTGTAGTAGTTATACAACTTATTTCCATTTTGGGTGTGTATTCAAAAAATTACTAGTGGGAATCTAAGGACACTGCCTAGAATGTCTTCACACCACTCATGCAAATAAACAGCCAACATCTGAGCCTCTTCTATGCCATGAGAACTCTGCAAGGCAGCACACGAGCAGGAGAGTAAGAATGTCTGGAAAAAAGACAGGCAAGTGTCCTTTACCGAAGGCCAGAACACAAGCCATTGGAACCACAAGAAAACCTTGCCGGCCTTTGCACATGTGTGTTAAGGTGCTGGGCAGATGAGCATTTGGACCCCTGTATGCTGATGATGCTCAGTGCTTAGCTTTTTTGTTTTTGTTTCTTTCCCCCAAACTACATGAAAGCAAGAGAGAGGCTGGAATTACACGACGGTGCAGGCCTAAATCCGATGCTTAAAAGCATGCAAGTCCTCGATTTGGGAAACAGTGCAAGTTTTTATCCGCAGCCAAATTTAATTAAGCCAGACAACAAAAGATTGAAACTTGAAAGCCACTCCAGGGAGATAAAGATGTGATAGAACATGTGACCTCAGAGATGCAGGGAAACTTAATACTGGGATTTTTTAAACAGCAGAGAAAGAGTTGAAGGGAATTTACGGGAAGCCTCGAGTGAGAAAGCCCACCCCTCGGTCTCAGACCCTGGAGACATTCTCTTTCGTCCCCTGGTCTCCAGAGGCTTCTAAACACACTGAATCCACACAGGGCTTTGTTGTCGCAGTCTAACCCCAGCTGCGGGAGCCCCGGCAGCCTTGCACCTGCTCCAATAAAAAGTGGGAAAGTTGTGCAGTCTGTCAATGAATGCTTTGGGCTTGTCACTCCCTTGAAGGGAAAGACAATTTGTCCTTTGACTGTCTTCCAGAAAGGGGTGGAAAGAAATACTTCAGTAATAAATATAATTTCTTAAATTAAACTTTTTTATTTTGAAATGATTTTTTATTTAAGTGGCAAAGATAGTACAGAGAGTTCTTATATACCCTTTTACTCATTTTAGTTTCTTTCCCAAGTAGTAAAATTTTTAAATAACCATAGATGCTAAAAACAAGAGAGAGATTCAGTATTATCCCATTGGATGAGTGATCCGGTGAGTTTGGTGTGTTCATTCAAATCTCACTGGTCTCTGAGAGAGGAGGAAAGTACATGCATATATGTACCTTGGGGCCATTTCCTTGACAGCTATAAAATAACATATATGGCTTAATCTCAGCATTTTAAGTACTTAAAAACTGAAATTTCAACTAACATACCAAAGTAAATCTTGATCTGGCCACCATTATAAAGGCAAAAGCTACCATTTATTGTGCACCAACTCCCAGCCAGACTCTGCACATGGGTGACAGGATTTCATCTTCAGAATCTATAGAGGAGGGAATTATTATCTGGCCTTTATAAAATGAGAAGACAAACTCAGAGATGTTAAGTAACTTGCCCAAGGTCACACAGCTAACATGCAATCATAGTGGAAACAGACACATGGATTTAAGCTGTGTCTAAAGAGAGTCACTGTGGAAGCCGTTCCAATCTCCCTTGCCAAGTCACACCCACTGCTGTCACCAGGAACTTCCGTTACACAGCGATGAAGCCCCCCAACCCCCCACTCCATATATCACCCAGAATTAGCTGCAAAGTGTCAGGAAACTTGGCCAAGCAGCCCCAAGCATCAGTGAGGGCTGGAAGCCTTCACTGTGAAGCCCTTTATAGAAAGCCGCGGTTGGCAGCCCCCACTCCTGCATGGGGACAAATTAACATTGGCATTCCAAACACAGGAAAGGAAGGAAATTGGAAACACAGTTTATACTTGGCCAGCCCTTTGAAATACTGTACCACGCTACCGACATCAATTAATGAAAAGCAGGGTTGTGTGAGAGGCTCTGGTTTGGAAATGCATTAACACACGTTAAACATGTTTGCACAGGAACCGGATTATAAGCACCCTGGCTCCAAAACAATAAAGCAATTACCCTAAAGCTGGTGCGCTCAGAGTTGTCATTAATTCAATCCACTCCACGCGGATCAGCAAAGGCTTTGCGCCGCTCCCCACAATGCCTCCGACACGGATGTTGAAAGGACGGCAGTGCACATGCTACTCTGAGCTTCACATAAGTAAGTGTCAAACTTCATGCACTCCTAATATCCCCCAAAATCATAAACACTTTGCTTTGGAGAGGGGAAAAACACACAGCGGCAGCCCTGGTATTCACTGGCACTGCCATTTCACTTTGGGTTTGAGCAACTTTTTGCCGGGGAAAGTTAACTATGAACTATCTGTTCCACATTAAGAAATACCAAGTCACATTTTTGTCAAGTATTATTTGTCAAATGCCATTTGCTACAAAATCCGGAATTCAATCCCAGCTTGAACACACAGCTAACAGCAAACGGCTCACATAACAGCCATGGTCGTGCGTGGGATCCTTCGCAGTGAGCGAACCCCCCGCCTCTATGAACTGGTTCAGGAACTGGAAAGAAAGCATCTGGGGCTCTGGAGAAAATACAGGACCATGCCTTGAGCTGTCCAGTACAAAGGACCCTGCGTGCTGGGAGAAGAGACTTGAAAACAACCCAAAAGCAAGTGCCCACTTCACAATTTCGTAAGAATGCTAAGAGAAAGGATTTTAGAGGATGCGGGTGAATCTCACTATTTCTGACCTGCAATAGAAAGAATTGGCTCATTCTTGAAAGACCGGCATCCCCGGGCACTGCGGCTACAGCCATGCCCACCTGAGTTCTGGCATCCGGGGCCCAAGCAACAGACATCACTGATGTCTCCTGCCTGTTCCGTCATCTGCTGACGTCACCCGCTCAACTCCACGTTGATCTGGGATCCATCAAGTCGGAGCAATTTGAGTGTGTAAAGCTCAATGTGTTATCATTTTCACCACAAATTAACAGTTTCTATGTAAATATTGGTATTTCCTCACCCCATGAAGGTGAAAGAAGGCAAAATGGCACCGGCGCATTTGATTTAAACTAATTAAAAGCAGAGGGTTGTGCAATTCAATATATTGATTTTACCAGTGGGACTTAAATCTTTTATAATAAGTGTACACAGCTGCATGCTCTCCCACCACTACGCTGTAAAGGCTAATCCTCACATTCCTTCTGACAATAACATGACAGGTCCCACACATCCCTGCCTGTGCCCTAACCCCGGTGACACTGCCAAAGTGTATTAAGGCAAAGCATTGCAGCGGCATGCCAAAAAACCAGTGTGTCGACAGCCCCCAGCTAAGCCTAAAGAGTGAGTGTGAGAAACTTAACATGGCCAGCAGCTTGGTGCAAAGCGCTCTCATTCAAAATATTCAGCCGGTTAAATGGACGGGCAGGCCGGGAAAGGGCGGAGACGGGGCAGCTTCAGGACACTCTGATTCTTGCAATGGGCCAAATATGACCTTACCAAATGGGGGGGGATATTAAAGCGATAGGGGTGATCAATCAACTTAGATGGGACTCTCCCTGAAATGAAGTCATCACTTGTCTCCGAGTTCAGCGGACATGTGATATTCGCTCACATCGCAGGCATGCCGGTGGTCAGGGGATCGAACGCCAGCTGTGTTTGTCTCGGCAAAGGCTCGAGAGCCTACCAAGGCGAGGTGAGGCCCCAAACCGTAGCTCATCAGAGCGGCCTCTCTTCTCTCTGTGAATTCGAAGAATCATCCCCCTTGCTGCCCTGAAACCAATTTTTACCGGGGCTACCTTCCTTACCCCTTCCACGGGGCCCACTTCGCAACCAAATGACAACCTTGGAATAAAAACCAAAAATACCCACCCAAGCTGGCATTCAGTGCTCAGCCTTAACGTGCCTTGATTCCAGAAATACACAGAAGATCAAAAAAGTTCAAATCCGGGTCACATAGATCCTTGGGAAAAGAGGGGGAAAATCTTTGATTTATATAAGCAGGAAAATGAGGTTTAAAAGAAGTGATTTTGAAAGGGTTACTAAAAACACAGCTGTTGGTGCACTCCTATAGTGAAGGCGCTCTGCAGAAAGAAAGAAAGAAAGGGGGGAGGCTGTGTGACATCTATATTAACCTTTGGCTGCTTACCAGTGAGGGCCGGCGCTCCGAGTGCTGGAATGTGGAACAGCCCCTTCCAAATTTTAACACAAGCCAGGTTACAGCTGCAAATGCCTGCAGTCCACGCTCCTTTCTTGAAGCACTCCCTGAAGGAAATTTTTAAACTGTAACAGAATCTTTTTCTAATACTCTACAGTGGTAGGGCCTGCTCTTAAGGGGCAAAGGGAGAGAGCTTAATGCCAAACACTTGTCAACAAAAAGGACAGGCAGATGGCATGAAGCAAAAACCAAACTGCGTAGCCTTCTCCCCACTCTTCGGCGACATTAACAAAAGCCACCTTTATACGCTGACTGCAGTAATGATAGGTTTCCGACTTTCTCTTTTTTTTTTTTAATTTAGCTTCGAAGATTAAACAAATTTCATTCCTTCATAACCTGGACCAGAGATAAACAGGAGTCACACTCCCCTAGCACCAGCTAGCTTCTTTAGAAGACTCCAGACAGATCTGTGCTGGGTTTCTCCAAAGAAAGAAGGGTGAGGGCTATTGCTAGGTTCAGTCTGCCGAATCTCCACTGCCACTGCCTGGGGACTACTTAAGAGAGGGTAGCCTGTTTTGAATTCCAAAATTAAGTCTACACAGAGGAGTCAGGGGCTTGTTAATCCAAACCAGTTTACAAATCTTGCCATTGAACTTAAGGGGCCCAGGCTGAGAAGATGTGAGTCTCACGCAGGCAGCTCAACTCACATTGCACGGGGCTTTATTGTACAGGCTGGGCTTTGTCACAAGGTGCAGGCTGAAGTCCTGGTTCCCAGCACCTGGTTTTGTCGTAAATTCCCCTCTAGTTTCCCCTCTAGTTAAGATCCTGCTCAGCCTGGCAAAAAACTTGAATTCCGAGGAGAACGACTTATAGGAACAAAAACCAGTTTGGCTGCAGACAGAAGGAAGAATAAACGCGCCAGGTCTGCAAAAGCCTTCAGAATTCAGGTAGGGGTCCCCCACGCACGCCTGCCTGCAGGACTGCAGAGGTATGCGGTGCAGTGGGGAGAGGGCGGCAGAGGAAGACAGCATCCCCTCAAGATCCCCATCAAGGGTCCCCCAAAGTCCCCCCAT
The DNA here is from genome assembly GCF_041146395.1 of Eulemur rufifrons. Taxonomy (NCBI): domain Eukaryota; kingdom Metazoa; phylum Chordata; class Mammalia; order Primates; family Lemuridae; genus Eulemur; species Eulemur rufifrons. Next base: position 47,248,498 of record NC_091002.1, read on the forward strand.
AATAACAAATAATGGTTTGATATGTGCAAGTGACACTTTCTCACTCTTAGGCAAAGTGTGAGAATAAACTTGCCTTCAGAAAACTTTGACTACTACAGATCAACATGTTCTACAATCCAAGGAAAAATAATGTCCCTTCTCAGAAAACTCAGCACCCCCAACAAGCCTCCTACAGGACCCCGCCACCCCTCTCCAAACCCACTGCCACTCTCAAGTCCCTCCTAGGGAGAAATTCCAAGTCACAGCAGAATAGAAGGGACAGGCTGTTTATTCCTGGGCTGTTGCTGAGCAGAAATTAAAGGCCAACCCTAAAAGCATCTACAGGAAGCGTCTCGCCAAACTGCAGTCCAGGTCTTCACCTAACTAATTACCTCGAGTTTAGAGAAGAGAAAGAAAGAAAACAAGGTCAGTGTGCTCTGTTAAAAGCCACTCTGCCATCTAATTTGGAGTGATGTTCCAGAAAGCTGGACCTGAGAAAGTCAGGGTCCCACAAAGCCCAAAGCCAGCCCGACTGATTAAGAGGCTCAGACAAGCTGGGTCTTTGTCCTTTCAAGATGAAAGTAATGGATTGAAAGGTGTGTGTACAGCCAGAGGAGGAAAACCACTCAGCTGTGGCCTTCCCAAACAAGCCCCAGCTTGCTTCCACTGCCATGGGGGGAGCAAACAGCCTGCCCCAAAGTTCCAGAGTCACCCAGTTAGTAACCTGGTCCTTCTGTGGGCTGTGGGCAGCCCCCGGGGCTGGCCATACTGCTGGCCACAAGCATCAGGGTACTTTTTGCACTGGGTTTGCAGAGCCTTCTACAGAAGCCAGGGATTACAAATACCTTTTTAATGACCCCAGCCAGGCTCTGAAGGCAGCCTCTGGGACCTGTTGCATTCAGCAGGAGTCATGAGTACCCAACAGAACGGAAGATGCCGTAAATCCCCCAGCAGAGAAAGGGCCCTGGTTAACCCCAGGCTTGGGGAGGGCTACAGAGCACTGTGTTCACTAATTATTTTACGTGTATGTATTTGGAATTTTTCTTTAATTTTTGGCATAGGCAATAAATACACATTGTAAAAGAAAAAAAAAAATCACACAGACAGAAGTGCAGACAATGAAAAATCAAACCCCAGCTCCCAGTCCTTAAGTCCCAACGATGCCCCACGGCCCCCACCAGCAAAATCTCTTTCCAGTTCCTGGTGTCTTTTTCCGGTAGGACACGGATGACACACAAGCACACGTGCAACCGTACTCATCTGCACCTTACCTGTTCCCACCTCACACATCTTGGAGATGGCTCTAAATCAGGACATAAGGAGCTGCCTCGTTCCTAACTGGCTGCTTAGTTTAATTTAAACTTTCCTGAAGTTATTTGGGCATCTAAACCTCCCACCCCTTGCCTGCTGAAGCTTGTTTCACTATTTGAATTTGGTTATTATTAAGTACAGACAATGGCCTCCCGGGAACTCCAGGGACCTTATCTGGAGCGGGAAGCTTTAAGGCGGATCTGCGCTCCCTCGCACCCCCCATCCGTCCCCCAGGTGCCCAGCGTGGGGCTTCAGTATCATTATTTCCATGTTGACACAGCTCCCGGGGGCGTGAGCTTGCTGTCCTGACTTGGTTCGGGTTTTCGCAGCAAGCTACACAAGCAGAATGAAAGCGGCTCAGGAAACAGCGCTATCGGGCGTGTTATCTCGGAAACCAAATATTTGATCATCAGCCCCACAGCGCGCTGCCGGGGGTTAGTTTGAGCAAGTCTGGTGAATGTGCGCGCATAGACCGAGGCGGAGCCGCCGGGCCCCTGTAGCAGTCCCAGCTTCGCCTCCCGGGGTCGTTTCGGCTCCACTTGGAAACAGGGTTCCCCAGCTGCCCCCACATGCGTCTGCTCGGAGATCCCGCGCCACCCAATCGCCAAAACCCGTGGTTTGCGCGCCACACGTGATAAACGCTGAAAATGGATTCTGCCGGCCCGGGACCTGTCATTAAATATTTAAAATAGAAAACTCGCAATGGCAACGTTTCTTCCCCAGCTCCAGCCGAGAGTGAGAGGGGCGCCCGGCGGCCGCGAAAGAGGGGCCCCACGGTGCTCGGAGCGCGCAGCACGTTAAGGCGGGCGAACCGCGAGGGGACAGGTAGGGCTTCCCAGGGCGGAGAAGGGAGTGCGACTCCCGCGATGCCAGGGCCAGGCAGGACTGAGAGGGGCCCAGGAAGGGCGGGAAGGCAGCTTGGCCGAGAAGGGCTCTTTAAATCCAGGTAGCGCGGGCCGCGCCGGCTCGCGACAGCTCACATGACCGAGCCCTGCGCTTTGAACTGAGCCGCGACCCGGCGGGCGCCTCCGGCTCCAGAGATGCGGCCAACGGCACAACAAGGAAGGGGCTTTGGATAGGTCCCTCCCTCCCAATAACTCCCACAGGCCAGCAGCGCTTCACCTGCCCCACCTAGGGTCGCACACGGCTTGGGGTCCACTAGGGCCAGGGGTGAGAGATCCTCCCGTATGCCCTGGGAGTGGAAAGCTGGGCAGGCTGGATGTTAGCAGCGCAGCAGCCCCCTCCCTGTCCCAAAGCACCCCCTGACAGAGACGCGCACCCCCATTCCTGCCCTTACTCACCGAGGTTGACGAAGCTCATGACCATGTCGGCGTCGGTGAGGAAGTGGCTATCTTGCAGACTGGCCAGAGGGGGGCCCTGGGTACTGAAGACGGCCTTGTAGGGGTAGGAGAAGCCCTGGCCGTCGGGCCCGCCGCCCTCCTCCACCGCCATGGCATTGTACAGGTCCAGCATGAACATGGGCGCCGAGTTGTGCTTGCCCTGGAGGTGGGGGCGCGGGCGATGGGGCAAGCCCAAGATGGAGAGGATCTCACGCTGCATCTCCCGCCGCTCCTGGCTGCGGAGGCGCCGGTGGATGAAGCTCGAGTGCACCTCGTTGTCCAGGCTGAAGTCGGCCAGGGCGGAGCGCAGGAGGAACAGGGGCGCCCAGAGCGCCACGAAGCTGTGCGGCGCCGCGGCGCGCAGCGAGCGCACGTGCATCGCGCCGGCTCTACGCGCGACCCGGGCTCCGGGCTCCGGGCGGCCGGGCCCGCGCCGCCCCAGGTGGCAGACGGGGGCAGGCAGCCGTCCAGGCCGCTCGGTCACTTGCTGCAGACGGGCCCCGCTGCGCCCGCGCCAGACATGGCCCCTCCCCGGCCGGCTGCGCTCTGCCCCGACCCCCGCCCCTTGTTCGGCGCTGGCCTGGGGCCCCTTGCCCCGCACTCGCCCGGGCGCACCGCAGGGCTTGGAAACCAGCTCCAGCGAGCGAGCAGGCGAGCGAGGAGGCGGGCGCGGGTGGGAGGAGCAGCCAGCAAACCTAGAAGTCCAGAGAGCGAGCGCCGAGGAGTCAGCGAGGCGGCGGGCGGGCGAGCGCTCCTTCCTCCCGCTGCTCTGGCGCTCTCGCCCTACAGGAGCGGCGACCCACCCTCTTCCAACCTCGGGTGCGGAGAGCAGGGGCCCTGATCGCTCTCCCAGCCCTGCGCGCCCTGGATCTCACGAGAGGCCGCCTCGGAAGCCCCAGAGTGGTACGCGCTGGGCTGGGAGGGGGAGGAGGAGGAGGAGGAGGAGGAGGAGAGGAGGAGGAGGAGGACGGGCTTCCAGGGGCCCCTCCCGCGCCGGAGGCCTCCCACCTGCCCTCAGCCCCGCCCTCCCCCCCCCCCCCAGCTGTGCCCAATGGGTTCATTCATTCCCTCTAGTGCGCTCCACAAATATTTACCGAGTGCCCACGGGGTGCCCAGCGCCGGGCCGGACGCCGCGGGGACATGGAGGCAGGAATCCGAGCCCGCCCTGCGCTCTCGGGACTCGCAGTCCGGACCAGGACGGAGACCCGAGCAGGACAGGCGGGGTTGGGGCTGCGGTGGGAAAAGCTTGGGGGAGCGCGGAGGAAGCGTCCGGGTAGCAGAAGCTTCCCGCAGGCGGTGACCCTTGAGCCCGCCTTGTTCCTCTGTCCCTCTTCTGTTGCTCCAGCCACGCTGAGCTCTCCAGGCTTCCCCGAACCTGCCTCTACCTTGTCTTCGCACTTGCCGTTCCCTCCCCCGCTCCCTTCCTCCCTCGCCTGCACCAGATGCCGTTTCGCCTCTCAGAGATCTTCCCAGACCAGCCTCGCTAAGGCCGGTCGCTGCTTCTCCTCAATCCCACGCACACTTGTTTAATTTTCTTTAATTTCTCTTACTGCCTGGAGTTCCTGTTTGAGCTGTTCCGCGCCGTCTCCCCCGCTGGAAACCGAGCGCCCGAGGGCCCAGGCCAGCGACCTCCTGGCACCCAGCGCCCGGCAGCCGCTGTGGCTGCACAGTCTACATTTGTAGAATGAATAGGTGAACTTTGTGTGAGCTGGGGAGTTCTTCTCCACCTCCTCCTCTTTGGGGCCCCGTATATTTCCAGTCGCCCCCTCCCCCGCCTCCCAGACTAGACACCACGCACCATTGTCTGCCCTTCCCTGCCGCAGTGCCCAGGGAGCCCACGCTGTCTTTGCAGCTGGTTCCCCGCCTGAGACGTCACCCTCCAGTCATCCCATAAATGATTCTGAGCCCCCCACTCTGTCACAGGGAGGTCCCAGACACCTCAGAACCCACCCATCTCCTCTGCCAGCATGGGACCTTATGCCAATTACTGCTTCTTGGAGCCTCAGTTTCCTCATCTGTAAAAATGGGAGCAAAATAACCCCTCACCGAGAGGAGCAATGAGTGCAGAGGGGTAAAAGTTCAGCCCTGTCTCCCTCTTCTCCTGGGGCTGGGACAGAGGGGGGGGTCCCCAGAGGGAGTTTGGAATGAGCAGTGAAGGGCGCCTTTTGGGGACTCTGGCTAAACCTCTGGTGGGGGCTGCTCCTCCCTGGAGCAGGAGGGCTGCGGAGCAGGATCTCGCCTTCTGCAGATTTCTGGAGCAGAGGCCTCCCTTGAAGGCTTCTGGACAAGATGGCAGCCCAAGGGGCCACACTGTGAAACGCCACATGAAGAGAGGAGAGGCCAGAGTCCTGCAAGGCACGGCAAAATGCCAGGCCACGGGTCCCAGCCATCCATACCCAGGTCCCAGCCATGAGATGGAGCAGGTCCTGAGCCCCTCGGCCAGGGCTGAGCCTCTGCCCTCTGGTCCACCGAGGCCCCTGAGGGCCCCCTCCCCCTGCCCGTCATCCGTTAACTCCTCTTGCAGCACACGTGTGTTGAGCACTGGGTGTCAGGCAAGGTGGGCCGCACGGGCTGCAACCTGGGCAGTGGCATAGGGCCCTGAGCTCCCAAAGGCCCCGTGCTGGGTTTCTTGCTCTGCTATCACCATAGTGCAGTTCTTAATAATCTTAATAATCTGTGAACAAAGGGCCCCTCATTTTCATTTTGCACCAGGCCCTGAAAATTGTGTGGCCAGTCCCCGTGTCAAGCACAGTGCTGGGCAGGAGGACACAGCAATGAGCGAGCCTGCCTGAAGGCCTCCATCAAGACACTGGCTTTCAGGCCAGGGGAGACAAAGCAAGAACCTTAAATAAGGTTTGGGGATGGAAGGGGAGGCAGTTCTTGCCCATGGCCTCTCTTGGGAAGGATGCAGAAGCCAGGCAGAGGAGGGCACACAGGAAAGGGAACCCGGATGGGCCTTGTAGAGCACAGGGGTCTGCCCAGGGATGACCGGGGAAGTTTCAGGAGTGCCACCGGCACCCAGTGTCCATCTGAGAGTGTGCAGCTGAAGAATCCGGGTCATTTGGGAGGCATTAACAGGGTGGGGTGAGGAGGGGTGGGGAGGGGTCTCCCGGAGGAGATGCCACTGACCTGAGTCCTGAAGGATGAGCGAGAGCCGGGCTTTCCCAGGGAAAGGCACCGGAGGCAGAGGAGCCAGCAAGTGCTCAAGCCCTGCAGAGTGGGCTCTGTCCCCCGGCTCTGGCTGTGCCCCCAGCAGAGATGCAAAAGGTCAATTTCTTCCAAAGCCTAAATGAAAATGAGAGCCAACCCCCGCCCCCCCCGCCCCCCTGCTGTGCGGCAGCCTTCTCTGCTGCCCATGCCCTCTAAGTCGTTTGGAGGGACCTTCCTGAGCAGGTGAGGCTGGGCCCAGGGGCCGCAGGTATGGGTGCTACCACTGCACCCAGGGAAACAACTGCTTTGTCAGTGTCTACCCTTGTCCCCCTCAGCCACCCCAGGGAAGTCTTTGAAGCAAAGCCTCCAGTTTACCCCTCTTTATGCATCTCACCCAAGCCCACCTTGAGCCTGGCACACAGCAGGTGCTTAATAAGTGCCAGTTGAATGAATAACAATAAGCACAACCAATACCCTAAGAGCCCAGTGGACTGAGTGCTGACCTGCAGGCGCCAGGCTGAAGACTCCTCCAGACCGCTCACCCCAGCGGCCCTTCCTGCAGAAGCCATCTTTTCTCATGCAAGATGAAGAGACAACACCCTCTTCATATCCAAGGCTCCGAGAGATAAGGTTTCCTCTGAACTCCCACAGCCCCCATTTAGCCTTATCTTTCCTGTGATCCCTGCTGGGGGAGGGGGTGGGCTCTTTCTTTTCCTGGCTTTCTCACCTAAAGGAGTGCCCAGCACTGCACCGGCCCTCAGTGCCTGCGGAGTGAATGAGTGAATGAACACAAACCTGCAAGCAAGGAATGTCGGCGGGGAGCACAGCCCATGCTGCTTTGGGAGCTGAGGCCATGGCCAGGAAAGCCTTTGAGATTATCCAGGGCAAGTGTTGGGTGGCAGAAGGCAGCCTGGGCTCCGTGGCCTGCTCTGCCACTCCCCGCCGTGTACCATGGGCAAGGGCCTTCAGCTCTCTGCACCTCGGGTCCCCCGCTGTAAAATGGGGGAACTGACAGCACCTGTCTCCTGGAGTTGCTGCGAGGATTCAGGAGGTAATTCAGTTCACACAAGGGCTTCGCACGGTGCCTGGGGTGCAGAGACAGCCCTTGATACATGTTAGTTACCATCTGGATGAAAAGAAAAGTGTGTTAATAGAAAGCCGCCTGAGTTTAAAAATAACAACAAAACTTTTCATGATGATCTGCTTTTTGGCCAAGCAGAGAAAAGCGAATTTATCCTGACTCTGAGTGAGAGAGAGAGAGGGCAATAGCGTAAGAGCAAAACAGAGAGCAGAGCGGGAGAGTGATATCAGAGATGAAGGGGTAATCCCTACATTCCGAGCCCCTCATTGTCCCCCAGCCCCACCCGAGGCTGGCCAGGGCCCAGGGACTTCCCTGGGGCCTATCTGATTTCCCCAGCAGCCAGCCCCCCACCCACACCCCACCGCGGGCTGCGGCTCCCCCAGCCAGGGCACCCAGCGCTGGGCTCCAGGGTGGTAATCCAATCTGGCCCAGTCTGCCGCACACCTGGGGCCGCCTTCCCCTGGATGAAAGACAGCCTGGAATCCTGAGGGGTGTTATTGTGTCCGCACCCTTCGCCTGCTGCCTCCCAGCGCTGGGCAAGGAGTTTTCATTTCCTACCTCATCAGTCACATCTTGCCGAAGTGATTTTGACCACGTCAGCATATGTCTCTCCAAGGCAATAAAAAGAAGAAAAGAATTCTGCTGACACACACATTGTTCAGCGAGGTGGGGACCTCGTCTTCATCTGCACAACTCTTATACCATCTGCCCTGGAGGAAGCTCAGCCGGCCTGGGGGAACTACGGAGGTGCCCAACACAGCCAAGGGGTCTGGGGGCTGCTCCTTCTGTCCACCCCACCTGGGCTGGGCCAAATAACCTGGACCTCAGACCCCAGCACAGCTGAAAATGCTTGTGTGCAAAGAGACCTATCCAGCAGAGGAAATTTTTTTAACGCACCTGTGATGAAATGTTGCCTCCCATGCAAATCTTTCACCGCACAGAGGGCCAGGCTGCCTGCGCATGCTCCCTCTGGCATTTTCTTTGCAAAATGTTTTAAACAGCCGAGTAAGAGACTGAACGTCTTCTGTCCGTCTTAGGTATACATGGCAATGGCCACTGTTCCAAACGGAAAACACAAGCAGACAGAAAGACACACACACACACACACACACACACACACACACACACACGAGAAAGCTGATACCACAGCGGGATGTCCAGGGTCTCACAGCTAGGGGCAAGCTGCGGTTTTGTTTATTATTATAACGGCTGTTATTTCTTCCTGGACTGGAGGAAGTCTGGTTTTGTTCTGAGCATTAACTGTCCTTGGTTCAGCTTTAGAGGGAGCTCTTTCCTTCTCCCAAAACGTGACAAGGAGTGGCCGACCATCAGAAGCCTTTGCTCCTGCCATGCACCTGCTAAGCCTGCACCGTGGTAACCCACATCGCCCTCCGCATAGAGGGGCCTGTTCTGCTCCCCAGATCACACAGATTCTGAGAGTGACAGCCCAAAGTCACACAGCTAAGCTGTGACAGAGCCAGGACCCAAAGCCACATCTGTCTACACAGCCCAGGCCTTGAATTATCGGTGCACATTTAGTGACCTGGGAGCAGCCCTGTTCCACACACTTTGTCCTAAAGTAACATGGATCCCCTGGGATCTGTTTGGATGTCTGCACTTTTTACCAGCGCTCAGGGAGTTCTGGCGCTGCGCTCTTCAGACTGTGCATCAAGGAGAAATGCTCTAATTCTCTGACATCAGAACTAATAAATTGTTTGAAGTTTCGGATGAAAACTTCAGTATCTGCTAGCTACGATTCCAAGTATCTTTTTTTTTAACTCATTACTCCTCCCAACTACCTTATGAGATGTTCTTTATTGTTAGTCCCATTTTTCAGATGAATAAATTGAGGCTCAAATACTTGAGAGAACCTGCCCAAAGCCACCTTGATGGTGAGTGGTGACATCAGGATTATCATGCAGGCTGTCTGGTTGCAGGACCTGAGTCCTGAAACACTGTGTCACGCCAAGACAGAAGGCTTGTCTCAGTTCTGTGTGTGCCTCTGAGTGCCAGCGGAGGCCTCGCACACAGTGGGTGCCCTATCAGTGTTCCACGAACACCTAGAATACCTCTGAGCTTCTCTTTAACTCCTTTATTGCAGAAGTCACGCAGGGAAATGCCTGCAGGCACCCAGCAGTAACACAAATACAGAGATCCAGGGCCCACATCGTGAGGCTCAAGGAATACTTACTTTCATCCTAATTCCACTAAAGGAAGCCATGAGCACAGACACGATGATGACATTGGCAAGGCACATTGGCCTAGATGCAAGGAAGAGGGGTGGGGACCAGGGTGTACTAGAAACCACATGCCCATGGGTGATGCTATCCAAGAATTTGATTCCAACGTTAGCAGATCTGATTTCCAAGAGAAGCTGGAAACCTGGGTTTGAATGTGACAATTCTCAATGCTTATCTGTTGGCAACTAATTCAATTTGGTTTAGACCAGGGGTGGGAACCTGCGGCCTTAAGGCCACATGTGGCCTTCTAGGTCCTTAAGTACTGCCTTTTGACTGAATCCAAATTTTACAGAACAAATCCTTTTATTAATACATTTTTGTTCATCTTTTATGCTTTTATTTTATTTTTAAAATGAACATATTTAAAATACCAAAGAATAAAATAAGTTTCAACAAAATAATCCAGATTGACCTGCACAATTAGAACCTTAGTAAGACATAAGGGCTGAAATGACAGCTGCTATGCTCATGATTTAGTTCTAACTTCCTCCACCTGACTGGCACCACTACCGCACCAGGCTGGTTGGTGAGAGTTTATGAGAGTCGAATATGCCAGTCTGTTATCAGCTTTTGACAATGGTGCACTGCGTTTCTGTCTGAAGTGGAATTTGTGAATAGCTGCACAGCTCGACAGTATTTTTTAATTCTGTCTGCTTAACAGCCCATGGTGCCAAAAAAGACCAAGAGAATGATGAAGGAAGGAAACAGATTTTTTAATGAGGATTGGGAATTGCAATATTATCTTGTTTCTGAGAAATAGAGTATGATTTGCTTGCTTTGTGATACTGCAATATCAACATTAAAGAAATTCGGTGCTCATCAGCATTATAACACTCATAAGGACCACAAATATTTTGAATTATAGGGAGAGGCACGAAAGGTTGTATAGCAGAAATTGAAAGATGAAAAGCAAAAGCAAAGACAAATTGTCAAGCAGCAATAAGACCTGGATATAATGCCACTGAAGCAACTTATAAAGCAGCTTATATACTCGGAAAACCAGAAGCCATTCGGTGATGCAGAAATGGTGAAAGAGTGCATTGTCAAAGTTGTGGGATGCTTAGACCTGGGTAACGTTTCAAAGTACAAAACACTGCCTCTCTCAAGGAGAACCATAACTGACAGGCAGCATGAATTAGGCTTCAACTGAATAGAACAACTTCATGCAATACGTCAAAAGGAAAATATGTATTATTTTGGATGAATCAACTGATACTACTGACTCAGTACAGGTTTTATACTTCGTTTGGGTCATAATGGAAGATTTTCTTTGCTTTTGGTCACTCTTGTGAATAGAATATGGGGAATAGATATCTTCAACAACTTTCAAGATAAATGTCATAAAGTAGGGCTGAATTCGGTAAATTTAGTGAGTGTATGTACAGATGGTGCACCTTCCATGACAGGAAAACATGAAGGGTTTATTGCACAGATAAAAAAAGTTTTAACAGATCCAGATGCTGTCATTTCTTTGCATTGTGTCTTGCATCAGCAAAATATGCTAATGCTACCACTTTAAGTGACACTTTGCAACAAGTTATAAGTATCATTAACTATATTTGTGCAAATGGAACATGACATCATCAGTTTCATAACATGCTAAAGTTAAATGATGAGGTGTTTGGTGTGGATTTGCCTTATAATTCTAAAGTGTGTTGGCTATTGCAGGGACAGGTGTTAGCCAAAATTTTATCTCTGCAAGAACAAATAGTTAAGTTTTATGAAGAACAGAATCAGCAATGTGAATTATTGAAAGATTTCTATAGGGATGCAGCATTTCTGTGTGATATCATGTCAAATCGAAATGACTGGAATATTTCTTTGCAAGGTAAAACTAAGTCCATATATGATATGTGGCAAAAAATCCAAGCATTTTGAAAAAAACACTATCTTTTTTCAAAACATTTCTTGTTCACAAGGAAATTTCAGATGAACATTTTCCCCAGTTAGCAAAGGTCATTGATGAGGAGGATGATATATGTGAATCATCTGAAGAATACGCAGCTGTTGTAGACCTATTAATTGGAAAATACAATGAAAAGTTCACTGACTTTGAGAATCATGACATCACACTCAAATTAGCATTTCATCCTCACCTAGTTGATATCATCAAGGCACCTAATTGATTGAGCTCTCAGTAGATGACATTTTAAAGTCACTGTTGGATGCTAAGAAAGATCCAATTGAAATATTTTAAAATGTAGTAGAATACCCACACCTTCGACAACATGTCTGAAAAATGCTTTCTTGCTTTTCAACCACTTACTGCTGCAAATCTACATTCTCCCACCTTGCCCAAATGAAGATGCTCTTTTTTTTTTTTTTTTTTTTTTTTTGAGACAGTGTCTCACTCTGTTGCCTGGGCTAGAGTGAGTGCCGTGGCATCAGCCTAGCTCACAGCAACCTCAAACTCCTGGGCTTAAGCGATCCTCCTGCCTCAGCCTCCCGAGTAGCTGGGACTACAGGCATGCGCCACCATGCCCGGCTAATTTTTTGTATATATATATTTTAGTTGTCCATATAATTTCTTTCTATTTTTAGTAGAGACGGGGTCTCGCTCTTGTTCAGGCTGGTCTCGAACTCCTGACCTCCAGCGATCCACCCGCCTCGGCCTCCCAGAGTGCTAGGATTACAGGCGTGAGCCACCGCGCCCGGCCGAAGATGCTCTTAAGGTCACAAATGACTGACACCCATCTAGAGGATATACTGAAACTGTGGACCTCCATGATGCAACCAAATATTCAAATACTTTCCAACAAAAAGCAGACACAACAAAGTCATAAAAAGATTAGTTAACTTTAAAATTAACAAATAATTTTCATTTTTGAAATTGTTAAGTACACAGTAGACTTTTACCAAATAATGTACATTTTTAAGTATATCTAATGGAAGTTTCTTGAATGAGGCCTTATTTGATGACAGCTAAATTAATGTAGCCTTCCAACATGAAAAGGTTCTCCACCCTTGGTTTAGACTGTTAGACTGAAGAAGACACACCAGGCTTCTACCAGTCAGAGTCGGTGAATCCAGTTTTCCCCTGACCTTATAAAGGGGTGTGCTGGATTTGGAGGAGGCATCCAGCCTCTCCCTAGCCGACCTACCCAAACCAAAGGACCACGGAGGCTGGTGCATTTCAAGGCAGCTCCATTCAATTCACTATTCAAAGACCACTGAGACAGAGGTTGAAAGGCTGACACTGCCCACCTCCTTGGGCAGAATCTGACCCTAACCCTCTCCAGAGTCCCCTTCCCACTGACATCTGCTGTTTGGCCCTGAGCTTCTGATAAGCACCCCTCCTTCCAGAAACATCAAAAACCACAATTCCATCTTTACAAGCAAGAGCAAGTGCTCACTGTTCCTGCTTTCAGCAACTCCCTCCTCCCAGCAACATCTGAACCCGCTCTTAGGTTTGAGGATTCCCCACCACGTGAAGAAGACCCTGACCCTCCCATCCCAGACAGCTTTGTGGCCAGAGCACTGGCATGTGACTGAGTCTTGGCCAATCAGAGGCACCCACACCGGAAGCTATCAGTCCTGTGCCCAGCCCATTCTGCAGGGTGCTGGGTGCCATGTTCCCAACCGCAGAGCCCCCAAGCCTGGTTCTCTTGCCTTCACAGAGGTTCTGTGAGCCCCTCAAGATCCTTTGGTGAACACCTTTTCTGCACCAGTCAGCTCGAGGTGGTTTCTGTCGCCTGCAGCTAGCAGCCTTGCAGGATAGAGCATGGGAGAGCTGGCAGGGGACAGGGAGATCATGTCAATTAAAAGAACTTCTCTTCTTTCAGCAGCTGAAACTTTTGGTCAAGGAAGTTTTTCACGGATGCCCAACACAGAAAACAGAACTAGAGCTTTTCTGGTTAGATAGAGCAGGGGAGGGGCTACGGTTGCCACATTAAGCAAATAAAAATATAGGACGCCCAGTTCAATTTGAATTTCAGATAAACAATGAATGAATATTTATTACAAGTATGTCTCGAGTAATGCATGGGACATACTTACAGTACACATTCATTCACTGTTTATCTGAAATTCAAATACAACTGGGCGTCCTGCATTTTATCTGGTAACCCCAGCAAGGGCCCAGAGCCCCCCAGCTTGCTTTCCTTTCACTCCCCTTTTTCCTCCTCCCAGGATTTTACAGAAAACATTTTGGAAACTGCCCATCTAGTCTGAGACTCCTGTCTTTTTCTCCTTCTTCTGGTAAGAGTTCTTCCATTGTCTTCAGTGGAAATACCGCTTCTTCACTCTCAGTCCTGAATTTATGGATGGACTACCCCTCCCTCCAAACTCAGAGGTGGCAAGTGACCAGGCCTGGCCAATCAGAGCAGCATATGTGATTGGCTCGGTGAAGGTCATGTGACTCAATCCAGGCCAATGAGACTCAACTTTAGAACTTTTGTGGGAACTACTGAGGAGAGAGGTCTCTCTTCTCAATGGGGTCCCTTGGTCCCAGGCTGCTGCCAGCCATCTTTCCTCCCTTCAGGGAGAGCCTGCCAGAGAGAAAAGCTATAGGGGACAGCAAAACAAGAGGAGGCAGGAGTCTGACAACATCCGTAAGCCCCTGGAGCCCACTGTGCCTGAAGCCAGCCCCACCCAGGACTTTTCAGTTTAAGCCTCTGCATACTGAGTTTCCCATCAGTGACATCAAAAGTCCTGTAGACACATGGTTCAAACCCTTCATCTCAAAGATGGAGAAACTGAGATCCAGGCATCACGGCCGAGCTGGAATTAGAATTTGATCTCTACCGTCCTGGGAATGCTTCACCAACCGCACGCTGCTTCTCTCCATCTCTGTTTTCTTCCTTCTCTCACCTCCCTCAGTGTTTCTGCTCATTTTCTTAAAAATTTATTCTTTTACTTCAGATTTTATCTTTATTGCCTCCCCCTTGGTAAACCCTCACTCTAAGTAGGTTAGTCTTGACTGGTGTGAAAGAGATAATTTGGGAAGATTAACAGGTTTGAACTCATCTTACATATGATGCAAAGACTACTGAGTTAGCATCCCTGACACAGCTATCCGGTATCAAAGCTGTGCAGATTATCTCTAATCTTCTAACCACCCTGAAATTAGATGTGATATCTCCCATTTCACAGAGGGAGATATGAAGGCACAGAGTCAAGGCATGTGACTGATGAATGACAAAGCCAGCATTCACACTCAGGATGACCCAGTTCTGAGTCCCCTATTTCTTCCAGCCAGTCTCCTTTGTAAAGCCAGCCTGAAATTTTTATTCCATAGGTCACATGATACCTGAAGGCTGAGTAGGGTTGGCATATTTGGCAAATAAAACTATAGGACACTCAGTTAAATTTGAATTTCAGATAAACAGTAACTATTTTTTTAAATATAAAAATGTCTCAAACTGCATGAGACATACTTACACTAAGAATTAGTCATTGTTTATCTGAAATTCAAATTTAACTGGGTGTCCTGTATTTTACCTGGCAATTCGACACTAAGGGGCTCTCACGGGTAAAACAGGAAGCATCAGCTGTGTTCCAGGTTCTGCCTTGTAGCAAAATGCTCACCCCAGGGCCTTGGCACTGGCTGTCCCATCTGCCTGGAAGGCTCATCTGCCAATATTTACATATCTCCCTCCTTCACCTCCTCTGCGTCTCAGTTCAAATAAGCTTTCCCTCACCACTCTATCAGAAACGATCCGTGTTTTCTTTTTGTCTGTAACAACACTTAGTCACCACCTGAAATATCGCATGGTTACATGTTTATATGTTTATAGAAATGTGAGCACGGCATTGTTCACTACCATGAACAGTCATATTTGCCAAATGAGCAAATAAACTCTCTTAGAGCACATCTTGGTTTCTGTCTGCAATACTGCCTGACTCAGAATCAGGAGCCAGGATTGTCACCCACACTCCGTCACCTGCTGAGTGACAGTGGGCATGACCCGAGCTCTCCACTCCTTGGGTGGGGCTCCCCATGCAGCCCAGCACGGCTGGGAGATCAGGTGACAAAGCAGCCTTGGCAGTTGGATGCAGACTTGAACGCGCTTGTGTGCAAGTACGAAAGTGTGGTTTCCTTTTCTCCTCCAAGGGTTCAGGCCCCAGACCACTGCGCCTCAGGGACACAAACCCTAAAAAACAACCTTTTCCATTTTCACCCGGCGGCCAGAGCATGTGCAAACTCTGCACTGCCAGCATCACTGCGGACAGTGGTGCAAAGCACCGTGTGTTGGAGAGAGGGACATTTACATTGTCAACACTGCTGCGGTCTAGGTGTCCACCCACGTTGTCTGCATCGCCTCACTTAACCCTCACCATTCTTTTGAAACAGGTATTATTTTATGCCCATTTTACAGATGAGGAAACCGAGGCTCAGGGGGATGAAGCAGTTTGCCCAGGGTTGCACTACCAGGAAGCGATGGAGCCATGTTAGAACGCAGCCATCTTGATAGTCTCTGAGCCAGTTCTTCACCTATAAAACAGGTGTAAGAATAATGCTACCTTGTTGGGGGGTTACAAGGATAAAATAAGACATCATGTGTGAAGTACTCGCATGGGTCCAGGCAGGTTGTAAACACAGGCAAACTTGCCCCCTCCCCAGCCAGAAATGATCGGGCTAGAGGATGTCACATGAGGACCACCATTCCAAGCTGGCTAGAATGACTAATGACATGGCTTAAAGCAAGACAACTAGCCAGATTTATCCAATTCACTCCGTTGGGTATTTGAAGTAGAAAAATCTGAGAAAATGAGGCTACAGGAGTGAGGCTTGGTCAGGAAGTAGAAGTGAAGCCAGTGTGGCCCGATGAATGATGGGCAAGCTGGCATTATAAAGAGCCCAGGGCCACAGAGTCCCCTGGTGTAGGCTGTACACTACACACTCTCTGATTACTGTTCCCATTCTCAGCTTTGTGAATGGTGCAGTACATACCCCGAACAACTGTACCCAGCAACCCTGCGATTTTGCCCATTCATTGATTCATTCACATATATTTATTTATTTCCACTAAGTGACAGTCTCTTTTCAGGCCCTGAGGCAGTAAAAGTGGAAACACACTCAAGACCCTTTATACAGGTATTTTAATTAGGGAGATAGACGAGAAACAAGAGTGAGTGACAAGTGCCATGGAGAAAAAGGAAGCCAAGGGAGGGGTTGAGAGCAAAGGGTGGGGGAAGTGGAGTCTGAGGGGCAGGCAGGCAGGCATGTGGTGACCAGGGAAAGGGTGTTGCCGGTGGAGGCAATGGTGGGGCAAAGGCACTGCGGGGACCACAGGAGCATCTGGCTACTTCCCTCCAGAAACCCCTTCTAACTCCGACTTCTCCTGGAACCTGATGGCTCCCTGTGCCCAGGTCCCCAGATACATGTGTCTTTATGATACCACCACATTCTTTGAGGTGGCTTCAGGGGGTGCCTAATTTTTATAGCCAAAAGTTCTCAGCCCAGACTCCCAGCCTGGGCCCCGTCCCAGAACAGAGCTGTCCCAGGGCAAAGCACAGCGTCCTCCCCAGCCAGGCCTCCCTGCAGCCCACCTCTGCTCCCAGCAAAGCCAGGAAACATGATGTTCCCAGGCATCAAAGGGTTTGCAAAGGACTGTGGTCACCTCAGACCCAGACATTGTCCCGAGCCTTTTTCTTTAGGGCTCCGGTGAAGGGTAGAAACTACCTACGTCTCAAGCTACCAACCTCTCTCCCTCACCCCACCATAATCCACGGCTCCCCACGACCTCCACAGCTCTGGCACTAAGGCCCTTATTTTGTTTTTATGGAGTAATGGTCTTTGATTCCCAAATGCCACGTAGGGACTTGCTGGGGTTGGGATGGGAACCAGAGAAACAAAAGGATGATTTACAGGAGTTCAAAAGCCTCATTAGAACCAGAAAATTTAATTTACAGACATTTGGTTCTTTCTTTCCATTTTTTAAGGAGAGAAAAAAAAATCAATCTAGTGTGGTCATACGAGTCCCCTTGCTTGGAGGTTAGTTCAAGACATCTGTGACTTCGAAAAGCTTTCTTGGCGTTAAGCAGTAAACAGGCTGAGCAGATAAAACCATCCTGTGTTTAAAAAGCGGGTCTGTCTCTGAGGCAGAATTTTTATAGATAAAACAACAAAATGTGACTCAGAGAAATCGCATTGTGAAAATGGCTCCATGTAGACTCAAAACCCTGAACTTAGGGGCTAAGCCCTACAATATCACGGGGCGGGGGGGGTGGGGAGTCCAGATAATTTCTGTCTGGCTTCAGGGAGCCACCTAGAAGCCCCGTGTTGCAGAAGAGTTTTATGCTGCAAATATCACCTGCACGTCTTTGCTGATTCAACGCCTAGAGGGGCCTCTTTCTTCCTCCTCATTCATCAAAGTCCCTGCTCACACCGTGTGGAAAAAGGACTTTCTGTCAGGTAAGTTTAAGAACTGATGAGCCCACAAGAGAGGAAGAGGTTTCTGCACTGCAGGACTTCCTGGTCTGTAATTAGGAAGCAGAGGGCGCAGTGTCGCCCAAGCTGTTACATTGGGACTCTGTCGAGGGCAAGCGCCGTAAACCCAAACCAAACAGAGTGATGCCCAAACAGGGAAGTCCTGTCCAGGCAGTGCTGTGCCCAGGGGCTCACAGGGCGGCTCTGTCTCCGTGGCTCTGTCTCTCTCTCTAGCTCCGTCTTTCGATTCAGCTTCTGCCCGAACCTTGACTTCATTATTTCTTTCCATGGACGGGCTCCCTCTGCGTGGCCGGGCCCTTGGCCACTGATTGCTCCAGATGAGCAGGGCTAGCTGGTGACCCTGGGGAGAGAGAGCCTCTCGCTCCCAGGAGAGGACGTCCTCATGGACAGCGATGGCGAACGGAGAATGGGGCACCTGGATTTCCCAGCCTCGGCCACCTGCTGGCCCCTGAGTCAGGGCAGGAGTCAGGGTGCTGGGTCAGCCCCAGCAGAGACCCAGGTCGTGGGTCAGGAGCAATTTCCCCAAAGCAGGGGGTGCTGTCACCAGAAAAAAACAGGGAAGGGATACTGGGTGGGTGACAATGAAGCCAAGTTTGATCAAGGAACCCCCTTTATGGCCAAGCACCCAGATGAGCTGGGGTTTTGCAGACAGATAGACGCCCCGTGGAGCACGCACTTACCACTGGCCGCAGCCCCTCCGTGTCAGAAATTCTGCCCTCCCCTGGCTGTTGGCACTGCCAGCACCCGATGCCGTGTGCCCGTTGGTCCTGAGCTCCCGGGAGGGTGCGCCGCACACATCGTTCTGATCTTTCTGTCTTAACCCAGGACCCTGCACAGCCAGTGCTCAATTGGCACCTGACTGACAGAGGAGCCCCCAGAGGCCCCTGCGCTTTCTCTCACAGCCGAACTCGTCTCACTTCAGTGTGGCTCCCGATCTCTCATCCACCTAGCAGGAGGATGTCCGCCTGCCCGCGAGCAGGACCGCCGCGCGGTTCGCCGCGACCCTGCCTGGCGCGCTGTGGCGCAGAGTCGGCAGCTGCCAAGTGCGGGAGCAGAGACCGCTTGCCCCTGGGTTTTGCTTGTGTTGGTTTGCTTCTCTCTGTCTTTGTTCCCACCTTTAATCTTAAACTCCTTCCTTCCTCTCCTTGAATTTGTTTTTCTAGGGGTTCATTCCGTCCTTAAGCAACAAGTGTCCACTGAGGGTCACTCTGGGCCAGGCATCGTTCTGAGAGGGGAGTGAGCAGGAGAGGACACAGACCACAGGGCCGAACTGTGGCCTTTTTACCCTATTGGGACTGTCAGGCCAGGGCCTGGTAACACGGAGCACGGGTTCAGAGCAGGACAGGGGTGCTGCTGTAGCCACAGTGGTCAGGAAAATCCTCGGAGGAGATGTACCTGAGCAGACAGCCCTGGAGGCCATGGGGAGAAGCGTCCTGGGTAAAGGAACAGCGAGTGCAAAGGTCCTGGGGCAGGACATGTTCATGGGTTTCAGGACCAGCCAGAGGGGCCCTGTGCCTGGGGTGCTACTGAGCAAAGTCACAGAGCTGGACACTCAGCTCAGAGATCGGATCAGCGGCCACAGCACGAGGCCTTTGTCGACACCATCGAAGACAGCCCTGAAGGTTATTCCCACCTCTTGGTGTTCACACCTTGTGTCCTCCCTCCCCTTGAATGTGGGCACCTATGACTCACTTCTGACCAATATGCACAGCGAAGGTGATGAAAATGTCACTCCTGTGATTACGTCACATGTGGTTGTAACTCCCGTCTTACCGGCTAACTCGCTTCCTTGCTGGCTTTGATGAAGCCGGTGCCACGCTGTGAGCTGTGCTGTGGAGAGAGACACATGGCAAAGCACCGATGGCAACTTCTGGCTGAGAGCCACCAAGGAACTGCCACCTATGTCCACAGGAACACAGGAGCAGACCCGTCCTCAGTTGAGCCTTCGGATGAGAACCCAGCCCTGGCCGCCGCCCGACTACAGCCTTACAGAGGCCCCAGCTAGGCCAACAGCCAGACGCCCGGCCCACAGAAAGGGTGGGGTGACACACGTGGGTGGTTTCAAGTCACTAGGTTTGCGGTAATACTGTTACACAGCAACAGGTGATCAGCACAGGTGAGGACTTCTGGTTTAAGTCTGGAAGCCAGTGGAGGGTTTTGAGCAGGGGAATAGCAAGATCAGAAGGCTGTTTTACGGGCTCACCCAGGTCGCCAAAAGGAGACTGGACCTTGGGAGAATGGGAGGAGCAGCGGGAGCCCCTGGGGCAGCCAGAGTGGAGACGGTGTCTGGGCCAGACCCGGGCGGGGCAGTGGAGGTGAGAAGTGTTGGATTCTGGATCCTTTCTGAAGGTGGATCCACAGGGCTTTCAGATGCACTGGACGTGGGATGAAGAGTGAGTGAAGGACGGTGCCAAGGGTGGTGGCATTTCCTGAGGGGGATGTGGGAGGAGGAGAGGGTTTGGGGGTGAGAGGCATGGTCACGAGTCCTGCTCACCAGATTTAAAACAGCACCATGTGGAAGGTGGTATCAGTTGGCATGTGTTCGGCTGCAGGGAACCCCTGACGGTATCTTGAGCAGTAAAGACCACGCGGTGCTCCCCAGCAATGGCAGGCAGGGAGGTAAATGTGCTAGAATTGGCTGGGGATGTCAAGAGTCAGCCGGGACCTGGGGCATCTCCATCTCTCTGCTTTGCTTTTCCACCCTTGCCTTGTCATCACCTTCAGGTGCTAAGTGGCTGCCAGAGCTCCGGGTACCTTGGTAGAAGGGAGTGGCAGTGGAGCCCTTCTCTGTGTTGGGGGTGAAACTTGTTCCCAGATGCCCCCCGCAGACCTCCCCATACACCCCACTCATCAGAGCAGGCCACGTGGCCATCCCGGCTACAAGGGAGGCTGGGAAAGGAAGGACCAGGTCCAGCTCAGCTGCTGTCGCGGGAAGAAGATTCCACTGGCAAGAGAAAGCAGGCGGAGAGTAGCTGCCGGGCCTACAAGCGATGGTGACGCCACGGGGTGAGAAGGCTCCACTCCGACCTCCGCCAGCGCGTGGCAGGCCTGCGTAAGGTCCCAGCGTTCAGGGGCGCAGGGAAGATCCTGAGGTGTCCGTGTCTTCAGGGAGGAGAGACACACAGCCACAATTACAGCGGTGTGAAAACCAACAAGCAGAAAGGTACTAAGGTGTCACCCTTTCCACTTCCTCACCCAGCCTCCTGACCGCTCACTGAACTGAAGGGAAAAAAGTAGCCATTAAAATTGACTCCATGTCAAAACATGTCACCTTACCACCCTACCCATCATTCGAGATGCCCCAGAGGGTGGGAGATTTTACCTCTGACATTACCAACACTGAATAATGGTCACTTACTGCGTATGGACTATGGACCCAGCACCAGGCTCAGTATTCAGTACATTAGGATTGTGTTTGGCTGTAGGTAACAGAAATCTGCCCAGAGCAGCCCCATCACACAGGGGATGTGTTTTTCCCTATACTGCAGTCTGTAGGGAGGAGGTCCAAGGCTACTGGAGCCTCTCAGAAAAGACTGCAAGGGCCCTCCTCCTCTTCAGCGTCCTTCTCTGCTGTCTGTAGCCTGTGGTTGGCATCCTCATGGTTGTAGCGGAGCTGCTCCAGTTCCAGGCATCACATCAACCTTCCAGGCAGGATGTACAGAGGAAGGATAAGGTGCATGCGCCAGCTAAGTTTGTTCCATCTTATCAGGAAAGTAATAGCCATTCCTGATATCATCACATCTCATCCTCATGTCTCTTCAGCCAGCACAGGGTCACACAGGCACCCTTAGCTGCAAGGGAGGCTGACCAGTGAGCACTTTTAACTGGCACAATGCCAGTTCTGGTAGAAAGGAATGGATGCTGGGTCAGCAACTAGTGGCCTCTGCCTCCATACGTCACAGGCTCAACTCATTTCATCCTCCCACATCGTTACGAGTCGGCACTGTGTGCAGCTGGTACTTTGGGGGTCAGCCAGCTGTGCCCAAGAGCCAAATTCAGTCGCCTGTTGGAGCACAGTCACGGCAGTTGTTTACTTATCATCTATGGCTGCTGTTTGCTACCCCGACAGAGTTGAGACGTTGAGACAGAAGCCAAATGCTCTGCAGAGTCAAGGACATTTACAGTGTGATCCTTTACAGAAAATGTGTGACCCCCGAGCTAACTCCCTCCACTCAAGGTGTGATTGGTGGCCCAGCACATCCCAGTCACCATGAGCAGATCTCAGCACCCCCAGCCTATAGCAGAACCTGCTACTTATTCCCCGTGAGCCCAATGTACCAAACCTTTCTGAGTCTCTATTGTCTCGTCTGTAAAATGGGCAGAATTATTTCTCACACTTCTCTCTCTCACGTTGCTGGGAGAAGCAGTGAGATAATCCGAGAAAAGTGCCCAACACAAATGACTCAAGAAGTGAGGACTGGCCACCAGTCCCACGTCACCCGCAGGAGGGCACTTTGGAATTTCTCAGGGGAGGAAGAAAAACAGGGTCCCGTGCCACCCTGGTTGCTGCACCTGGGGAGAGAAACCTCGATGACATCCATCTGGTACAGAATTCTCTTCGGGGTTTTCATTCGACATCACACAGAAATGCTTCCGTACACCTGTTGGCCTGTAGCGCTCTGGCTCGTTCTCAGGTGTTTGCACTTGAGGGTCACCCTCGAGGTTTTGCAGGCACATTTTTGCTCAGGTTGAGTGTGTCTCAAACAGCAAGATTCGTTCCTGGCACTCCTTTCGTTTCAGTTAATTCATGAGCCTGAAGGAAAGTGGTTCTGAGCTGCCTTAGACCCCATACAGCCAGACCACCTGGCAGCTTTGGGGAGTGACGATTCTAGAATCTGGATGAAGAATCCAAAGGTCAAACAAAACGAGCTTCTGAACCTAGTCATCCTTAGACATTTCATCTTTGCCAATACAGGAAAAAAAATTAAAACTAATTTAAAAAAAAAACAAAAAATTTTAAATAACTTCTTCGAGGCATGCCATTGCAAGGAGTAGATGGCACTGACCTCATCTGATGTCCCAGAAAGCTGGCCACAAGCGTTCCCACTCCTGTGACACAAAACAGTTCCACACTGGGGCAATTCTCCCTGTTTCCAGAAGGTTCTGAAGGTTTCCCACAAATGCCCCTGCCTGTTTGGTGCTTCTCAGCAGTAGGAAATCACTAACCACAGAACTTCCAGGGCAGGCATCTGAAATCAACCTACAGACACTCCCCTTCCACGCGCCTCTGCCTCCACATGCTTTTTCATAGTCCAGCTGCACACTCTTCCTCGCAGACGGGCTCAGCATTCGGTCCAGGAATTCTTTCAAGGGGCTCTGTGTGCGCAAATACGATCACCTGGAGCTTGTGTAGGAAGACGAGAGCTCCAGTTACCAGGGGCTTCCGAAGGCTTTTAATAGAAAACATTTGTGCCAAATAAAAAGGCTTCTTCTTGCGTTTTGCTTCAGCTGTAAATTATCTGCTCCGAGGATCCATCCAGAAATGTGTGCGCAGGGCGAGCTCCGCAGCAGGGCTGGATCCAGACTTGTCGCTCGGTCCAGATAGATTTTCAGCTGCTGCGTCCAAACTGCAACCAGGGGGACAATAAGAACAGAACTCCTTTTGTTCTGATGAAACTGTTTTTAATGGTCCCTTCTAGGCCGGGCCCTAGTGGAAGCCTCAACAAGGCAGCTCATTGAAACGCCCTGGAAAGAGCCAAGTGGGGAGCGAGCGGGGCCGGGGGCGGGGAGGGCCTAGGGAGGGGCTGGCGGCCCTTTGCTCAGCCCTGGTGGTCCTGCCCCAAGGGGGGCTGGGCTATTTTATTTGTTGTCTGGGATGGAAAAGGGGGAGGGGGTTGCTGAGATGAGGACTGTCCCACAGATTTCCATAATTACTGCCTGCAAAGTGTTAGGGACTCCCGCGCATACACACACACACACACACACACACACAGCAACATCAAACATCATCCCGGAGGCATAGGGGGTCCCAAAGCTGAAAACCCAGAAGCCAGTAGAGCAAATCCACTAACTGGAACAACATGTGTCCCCCAGCCCTGGAACCCTGACTGTGTCGGGGAGTCACATTTCTGACCACTTGGCTTTTCCTGTGCAGGCCTCGGGCAGCCCTTTGGTTCAGGCAGGACCCGAACGCAGAGGGGAGAACCAGATGCAGAACCACCCACCGCTCCCGGCCCGGCTGCCGCCGCTCAGGCCCCCTGCCCCACCAGGTCTGCGAGTGACAGTCTCCCTGAGGGTCTCCCGGTGGCAGCTGAGGTTGCTGTCCACGTAGCAACAGGGACAAAAGAATCAAGGAAACAAAACCTGCTATCTATCCCTTAAAGGAAGTTTCTCCACTTTTAAGTGAGATTTTAAGTTGCCTCTAAAGACTCAGCTTCTGTTCCCCACAGTAGTGAAGTCTAGATCAGTGGTTCTCAGCAGGGGGCACTTGTGGCCCCACAGGGGCCACAGGGCAATGTCTAGGGACATTTTTGTTGTCACAGCTGGGGAAAAGGGGTGTCACTGGCGTCTGCTGGGTGGGGGCCAGGGACAGTGCCTAACACCCTGCGGTGCATAGGACGGACCCAGACAGTACAGGAGCCGGCTCCAACCTGAGCAGTGCTGAGGCTGAGACAGAGCCAGACGCCGCCGAAGCACCCCTCAGCCCGACACTGGAGGGACCTGGGTCCTCACTTATTTGCAGGTTGGGGAAGATCAAATTGCTGCCCGACTGGCCGAGGCACAACTTCTCTTTTCCAAACACGTTAGAACAACAGGGAGACTGTGGCTCCTTGAAGAAAGGCTTTAGGGTTAGTCTTTATTTGGCATTAAATCATCTTAAATTGTGTGGGGAAATGGAATACAATTCAAGTTACATTACTAATCAATCTTTGAGCGGAGTACATCACGTGGAATGATATTCTATTAAATCTGTAAGTAATTAAAGGTCATGCAGACTTTGTAGGGAAAATTCTGGACTTTCATCAAGTTTCCCTCATGCTCAAACCTCCCACCCCCCCTCAAAACAAACACACCTGCTTCTGTCACCAGGGACTGTCTGGAAGTAGAACACGCTTATTATTTGACATATTGATTTATTAATCATGTTTCTTTTTCTCCGAGAAGTATGGGAAGGGGTTGATATCCGAGAACTTTGAACAGAGAGGGAGGGTAAAAGGCCGGATCCGGGTCCCCAGGCTTGAGTTCCCACTCTCAACCTGGGCGACCTGCCCATCCTCTGAGCCTTGGGTTTCCTCGTCTGTAAAAAGAGAATAAAAATGATTTCTTCCCCATAGGGTTCTTATAAAGATTGAAAGGAGCCCATGGGTGTGAACTCCTCGGCGTACTCCCGGCCCCTGGGAGGTGGACAGAGGTGTCAGCTCTCTTCACGGTCCAGCTTTGATCCCCTGCAGGCTCTGGGAAGCCGGGAGTGACGGGCTCCATTCCCCGCCATGTGCTTTGGGGCACCCGCATCTCTGTACCGATGTACTTATCTCGGTCCCGAAGCCGATGCCGTTTGTGGTTTGGAGTCTGCCTTTCCCTTGAGAGTGGAAACTCCATGAGCACAGATCAGGGCTGTCTCTGCTCAGGCAGGGGTCACACAGTAAGCACTCAGTAAATGCTTGTGATATAAATGAATGGTGAAGAGAACATTTGCCCCATGGGAAAAACCTGGGATTCTAGTCCTTTCTCTACAACTTACTAGCTGTGGACTTGGGGTAACAAAAAGTATAGCCTTCTCCCTCCCTCCCACACATGCAATTCCACAGCAAGTCCTGTGACCTCTGCCTTGGGGCAGAGTCTGACTCCGCCCACTCCCTGCACCTGCCCTGGCCCAGCCGCGGCCTCCTTCCTGGCCCCTGGAGCCCATGCCACAGCCCACGCTGGCCTGCCCTTACTAACAGCCTTAGCGCTCCTGCCCCACTCCAGGTGTCCTAGCCACCCTGGCCTCCCCCCACATATCACCAAAACACTCCCACTTTATCCTCCTTCTAGTACTACCGCTGTCTGTAGTATTAATGCTCCTCATCCATCGCTGCGTGTGGTCCCTCCCCGGGAAGCAGAGCCTCTCTCTTCCTCGCCTAATCTCTGTTCCTAATGCCTAGAACAGTGCCTGGTCTATTCAAAACAAAAATCAAACAACTCCATAAATATTTCCTGAACAAGTGAATGGATTGATTGCAATAATTGGCGATTGATGAATAAACAGTAAAAGGGCCCAGGCTCTGAAGCCCGGCTGCCCAGGTTCAAATCCTGGCTGCTCCACCTTCTAGTCGAACGTCCTGGGGCACATGACTCGGGCCGTAGGAGCCTCAGTGGCCTCCTCCACAGCGTGGGGGAGCAGGCATGTCCGTGCTCGGGGTACTGCAAGAACTACGCAGTGTCTACACTGCGTGCCCGTTGAACCCCACGCTGGCATCTCAGAGACACTCTGGACACCCCCGCCCCACATTTTCCTTTAAGCCAGTTCAGATGCAGCCTTGTGGAATTGCTGAGATCCAACAATTTTGACCTACAAAAATGGCAGTTTTCAGGGTTCAGAGGGACATTTCTCCAGGACACATGGCGGGGAACTCCCGCCCCGTGTTCTGCCCGGGCCCCTTGAGCCTTTAGCGGCGTCTAACACCCGGAGAGCTTCAGACTCACTTTACCCTCTCTGGTGACAGGAGGAGGCAATGGGCCACACAGAGGTGCCCTGGCGGCCACAGGGCGTGGGCCCCGGCAGGGACTTCTGTTCAGCAGAGCAGGACATGGGCTCCTCCGTGACAGGGAGAGACGCTCCTACGCGGCCTCCGGAGCCCCATCCCCGGCTCCCTGCCTCCCGGCCTTCCCTTCTTGCCCCCTTCTCTCTTTGTCTTCTTTCTTTTCTTCAATTTTTAATTAAACAATGACAGGATTCCTTTCTAGCGGTTTCACATGGGGTGAAATCACTTAGCAACCTTAATTATGTTCAACTTAATACCCTGCCGGTGGGGGCAGCTGAGCCCCGTGGGCGGAATGCCCGGCTCAGCTGCTCGCAGGCCGGCTCTGGAGCAAACGAAGCGTCCGACCAAATGCTTCTCATATTTTCCCTCTCCCTGGGAAAGGCTTTTGTTTGGAGTGAACCTTTTCCCCCCCCTGATAAACATGAGTGACTACAGTTGATTGCAATTTTTTCAGCTGGCTGTAGCTTCAAAGGTTTGAGGGGTTTAAATTCCAGGCTTTAAATTACATTTTTTTCCCTTTTGCTCTCAGCTGCATCTATAGTAGATAGCAGAAATAGGAATTTCATCTTCAAATACAAGAGAAGGAGGGAGGCGTGTTTTGTGAGTAGTTATCAGTGAGGTCAGATCAGCGTGAACAGTTTCCAGCGGTGGAAACCCCATAAATCCTCGCACCCCACTGCATGATGACAGGGAGCCCCAAATGCCCCTGCCAAATAGTCACAGGAAGCGGGTACCAAGCCCTGGCCAGGGGCAGGCACTGGCAGAGCCCGTCATAGAGACAGCACTGAGCCTCGGCCCACCCTAGAAGGGAGGTGCCAGCATTACCACTGGAGAAGCTGAGGCACAGAGAGGTTAAGCAGTTTAACCTGGCTCACCCAGCTCCACGGTGAAGCTAAGCCCTAATGTGGTTGCCTCCAAAGCCTGCCTGCCTTTGGAAGACCGCTCCTCCCACCCAAGGGCTAACACTCCATGAGCAAGCGGCCATAAATCAAGACAAATGCAATGTCTACTTTGAAGTGCTGCGTGGTGATTCAGTGAGATAAAGGGCATGCGAGATTCTGGGTCCTGATTCCTTGAGAAACATTCGCCCATTTCCTGCCTCTCCCAGCTGGCAAGACACCTTTGTAAATACCGAAGGCAAAGATTCAGACAGATTAGGGCTCAAATTGGGCGCACATGGCTTATTGGCCATGTGATCCTGGACGAGCCACTTAACCCTTTCCAAGCCTCGGTTTTCCTCATCTGGAAGATAGGGCGTGAGGAGCGGCTACTCCCGGGCTGTGGGGAGGATTAAGGGAGAAAGGAGAGCAAGTGCTCAATAAATGTCATTTATAGTAAAAAAATAAAAAATAAAGCCAGGAACAAGCCGGCAGAATACAGAGGATGGTTGAGATGGGAGGGCGCTGCCCAGACGGTGGTCTTTGCTGAAACAGAACTCTTGTGACAGCCTGGAGCGCCCAGAGTCACTTCACTCGGCACGCGCTTTGTGCGGCACAATACTAAGTGCCGTCCCCGAACTGCGCTAGGAAGGTGCGACTGTTCTCTCCTTTAACCCTCCTGACAGCCCTAGGAAGTGGGTCCAGGTATGAGCTGTGTCTTACAGACGGTAAACTGAGGCCCAGAGAGAAGTCACTTCTTCAAGGTCACACGGCAAGGGGAGCAGTGAGAGTTGAGACGAGGCCAGTCCAAAGTCCTTGCTTCCCAACCCCGCTGTCATCGCACCAGGGTCGTCACTTTCTCTATATTAATATTCATTAAAAGCTCAGCATCCCCCTACTATGTGTCAGCCACTGAGCCCCCGACGCTGTTGTCAGACAGCACAGTCATGACACGCCTGCCTGACAGCTTTGCTGGGTAGAAGGGACAGGAGAGCAAATGACCTCACAGGAAACAGACTTTGGGGGAACTTCTGGGATGCTCCCTTAGCAACCCGGTGTGCAGCGTCACTGTCGGAGAACATGTGTCTGGGTTCTTAACAAAACCCGAATCCCACAGAGCAGCCAGGCTGCCACCTGAGCAGCCCCGCCCCCACCCCACGCAGGGCAGAAGCAAAGCCCGCATTCTTGTCCTCTGCCAAGAGCACTGGCCTGGTCGGATCTCCCAACCTCCTCAAGGGTGCCTGGAGACCGGCCATTCTTTGTCATGTTAATGAATCATTTTAATAGGGTGTTTTAACAGAAACATTCATCACCTTTTGTGCAACAAGGATTTTCTTTTTAGTTCTACTTAAATGGTTAAGTAGGCAATAAACGCCTATCAGCCGCCAGTACAGTCCGGTAAGCCCTCCAGATGTAAGTCATAGGAGGATTATTAGTGTCCTCGTGAATTAACACGTGGAGGGAACTGGGAGGCCGGGGCTTGGGGCTGTGGGTCCCACAGGACTGGGAAGGCAAGGCTGGGCTTTCTCGGAGCCCTGCGACTCGGCTGCCCGGGGCCCCGCCACCGAGGCTGTGGTGCCACCCTGGGCATGGGAGCCTCTCTCCCCCTGCAAACCTCACCCTCTTCCGTCTGGTACAAAAGGCCCTGCAAGGTGCCTGGCACTTTGGTAGGCCTGGGGTGACCAAAGAGAAGAAAATGACCCACTCATCCTAAGGAGCGGCCGGCCCGGGGCTCGGGCAGGCTGTCCAGGGACTCAGCGTGCAACTTAATCGTCGCTGTGGTTGGC
Organism: Eulemur rufifrons; assembly: GCF_041146395.1. Classification (NCBI taxonomy): domain Eukaryota; kingdom Metazoa; phylum Chordata; class Mammalia; order Primates; family Lemuridae; genus Eulemur; species Eulemur rufifrons. The sequence goes on from NC_091002.1 coordinate 47,277,340, forward strand.
ACCAGGAATGAGCTGGGCAGGGGCCTGGCCTGGATGGGTGCTCAGGGAGGTGACGTTCATCCAAGAGGCTGGGGTGGCTCTGATGTGCCCACATGACCAGGCCACAGTGCCCAGAATTGCCTTCTCTGCAGGTGTTGGGTGTGGGGCTCGGCTTAGCTTCCCAGGGCTGCTGAAACGAAGCCCCCAGCACTAAGGTGGCTTAAAACCACAGACTGCTTCCTCCCACGGTTCTGCAGGCCTGGAGTCCGCAATCGAGGCACCAGTAGAGCTGCTCCCGCCAAAGCCTCGAGAGGAGGATCCCTCCTGGCCGCTTCCAGCTTCTGGCAGCCCCGGCGGGTCCTTGGCTCGTGACTGCATCACTCCAATCTCTGTCTCCGTCTTCCCACTGCGTGTCCTCACGGGGTCTTCCCTCTACTGTGTCTGTATCCGTGTTTCCCTCTTATGAGGACAATTGTCCTATGGGATTAGCCCACCCATGCTATAGGATCTCATCACCTCAACTAACTGCTTCTGCAATGACTCTATTTCCAAGTAAGGTCACATTCTGAGATCCTGAGGGTTAGGGCTTCAACACATGGGGGGCCACGAGAGACTCTTGTGTGAGAGCTGGAGGGTGACGCGGAGCCCCAGCACTTCTGAGGCTCACACACGCTGTCGTTAGCTCCCGGCTCTTCTCGCTGGCCGGAAGCAGCCGTGGGGCTGCTCCACCTGCCCCCAGCTCCTCCAAGCCCTGTGCCAGGTGTGTGCTCAGCTCCATGGTGAAGGGCCCAGCTGCAGCAGGGCACCCTCATCCCCACGGGCAGAGGCAACAGGAACTGCGCAGTTTCAGCCCGTCCTCACAGGCGTCTGCTCATGCCTGTAGGTTCCGGCTCGTCCCTGCTGTCCCCAGTCTGTACCCGCCTTCCCCGGCCGACTGTCTGTTCTGACTCCAAGCACCTGCATCTGCCAGTGTCTCCTCGTACCCCCATTCTGCTTTTGTGCTGCCTTCCCAGCTGCTTCAGCCCCCCCCACCTGCCACCGCTGCCGCAGCTGCTCTGCCCCAGGTGCAGGGAGCAGGGTGCACCTTGTCACTCTCCCCCCTGCAGCCCTCAGCCAGTGCCGGAAAGCCCAGCCCTGTCTCGGGGCAGGCCGAGCTTTGAGTGTCATTCACCCTCCAGAGCTCCTGTGGGATCAGGCTACGCTGTGCCGTGCCTTAAATCACGCCCATTTCTTTGACTCCTTCGCCTCCCTGTCCTGCTTCCTGACTCCAACAGTGGCTTCTCCTGGATGCACAGCCTCAATAAACCACCCACATGTGAACCAGCATCTCTGAGTTGGCTCCAGCAGGATGGGACCCGATGCAGAGACATTCAGCAAAGTGGTTTCAAACAGTTAGGAGTGAAACAGGTTAGGAGTGAAACAGACTGTGTTAAAGTTTTTGGAAGCTAAAACCAGGGGTATCGGCACATCAGCATGTGAATCTCTCCGGAGCTATACCGTTTGGCCATGCTTTGGACTAACGGGGACACACCTGGCGGGGGCTGTGGACCCACGGAGGAGAGACCTTAACCCACAGGACCAGCATGTCCAGTCACACAGGCTTCCCTGCCCATGGGACAAGTGGGGGCTGAAATAAAGCCCACCAGGCCTGTCTGGAGGAAGGGGAACTTTGCTTGTTAACTCTTTGTTTTGGAAATAATTTTAGGCTTGTAGCAAAGTTGCAAAAACAGCACAGAGTTCCTGTCTACCCTTGACCCAGCTTCCTTTAATGTTGTCTACTGGAATCATGGCACAAGAGCATCTTTTTAAAACTCACACTACGGTGCCCACAGCTAGCAGCTGCACCCACCCAGAGAGAGCAGGTGAGTCAGGGAAAATGGCACCTAAGATCTGAAGGATGGGTGAGGTTCTCCAGGAAGAGGTAAGCCCACCCTAGCCCAGGAGTGGGGAAGGGTGTTCTGGGCAGAAGGAACGGCTTCTGCAGAAAGATCCAGACCCGTTGGGTGCAGCTGGAGGCTGGGGGAGGGCCTCCAGGGGAAGTGCCAGGCTAAAGGGGCTCCCAGGCCCCGGGACGACCACAGGACGGTGCAGGCTGGGGGACCCCAGGTGGGTTCTCAGGGCCCTCCTGGACCCCAGAGATCGCTGTCTTCACTCCGAGACAGTGGAGAAGGAGCGGGCAGGACGTGGGTGAAGATGGAGCCAGGGGATCCACAAGAGCATGAAGAATCCACAGGGAAGCCGGATTCCTAGGACCAGAATTAGGACCAGGGGATGGGTTTGCATCTTAGCTGGAGCACTTCCTGATACAGGGAAGGCGGCGCCCCCAGGGCTCTGTGGGCCCCTGGGAGGGACTCTGAGCAGTCCCACCTCTCCTCCAAGCCATCCCTAGGCCAGCACCTTCCTCTGGCCCACCTGCTGGGCAGCTCCACCCCAGCCTCCTTCCTAAGTGGCCAGGAAAGGCCCCTGGAGGCAGCTGTGTCTCCACATTATCAGATGGTCACCCCCATTCAGCCCTGCAGTGTGTCTCCTTCCTGATAAGCCTCAGGGGACAGGATTGTCCCTCCTTCCTGCCAGCTTCAGGCCTACATTTGGATGTCCAGGAGGCACCTAAGGAGAGGTAAGGTGCTGATCTAATTAGCCCAGTAAAGCAATTGGCACTAAGGTGTGAGTACACGCAGGCTTCACCTGGAGGTGGATGGCGGGGCCACAAAGGGAAGCAGATGGGAAGGGGCCGAAGGTGGCTGCTCCAGGGTGTTAGAAACCCCCAAAGGGACTCACCTTGCAGTTATCCGGGAGGGGATGGCTTCCTCCCAGGGATTCTCTGCCCGCCCTTTTCCGGCTAAAGGGTATCAAAGTCTCACCCTGGGAAGAGTTTTGCCCTCCTATGGATGGAACCCTGCCCAGGTCTGACATCTGTGCCCAAATCATCCCATCCACCCCCGTAGACCTCCATGGGCACCGTCGCTGTCATGCACAAATGGCAACATGTGCAGGGAATAACTGTGAGAGGAGTCACCTGAGTGGTCCAGGAACCCCTTGGGTGGCTGTGGACTTCTTGAAACCACTTCCATGTAGATTCTCTTAAATAGATTTCATGATTCAAAATCCTCCTGGAATATAGGAAGAAAGGCTCTGTTGGCAGGACATACTTGGATACCACCTTTCCGGAAGTTGATATTAGAATACGGGTCAAAAGTTAAAACACACTTTTTTTTTTTTTTTTTTTTTTTGGAGACAGAGTCTCGCTCTGTTGCTCAGTGGGTAGAGTGCAGTGGCATCATCACAGTTCACTGCAACCTCCAACTCCTGGGCTCAAGCGATCCTGTTGCTTCAGCCTCCCGAGTAGCTGGGATTACAGGTGCGTGCCACCACGCCCGGCTAACTTTTATATTTTAGTAAAGACGGTGTCTCGCTGTTGCTCAGGCTGGTCTCAAACTCCTGCCTGAAGTCATCCTCCCACCTCGGCCTCCCCAGGTGCTAGGACGACAGGCGTGAGCCGTCGAGCCTGGCCTAAACACACTTCTTAATAGCTGTGTGATCTCTATTACTTAATGTCTCTGTGCTTCAGTTTCCACAGCTGGAAATGGGGCTAATCGTGCCTATTGCATAGATGACTGTAAGGATTAAATGAATTAGTAAACAGGAAGCATTTTAAACAATGCCTGGGACCTAACGAGCACTTGATCAATATTATGAATGTTATTTGACCCAATGATTCTATTTTTCCAATTGTAATTTCAATTTTCAATTTTTATAATTCCTCAAGTGTCATCTTAGACATGTATAGGCTGTTTGTCACAGCAGAACGATTTGTAGTAGCAAAGAATTGGCAGCCACCAAAATGCTGATCTCTCCCCACTAGGGGAGAGAATAACACACTATAAATCATCCACACAGTGGGACTCTTTGCAACTATTAAAAAAGAACGACTCGATTTGGAATGACATCCAAGATGTACCTAAAGTTAAAAAAAAGGAGGTGTCTGAACAATATGAATAGTGTTAGCCCATTTTTGTTTAAAATATTGTCAGAATAGGCAAAAAAAATATATTCTAAAAGCATTTTCACAAATTGCTCATTTCTGGAGAAATGAATTTACTGTCTACATTCATGCTTTTATATTTTTATAATGGGAATGTATGACTTTTGTAATCTCAAAATACAAATGCAATCATAAAGATACATTGAAATGAAAGTGGCTGTGATTGTGCTCCCTGGAGGAGGGTGGGAACCGCCGGGATGTGGCCCTCTGGGAGGGGAGAGCCCGCCCGGAGGTCAAATTCCGCTGTGCTGAGCTGGAAAGGGCGGTCACGGCCTTTGCGAAAGGAATCTCGGGCATCGAATGCAACTTGGTCGGTGACCCGTGGGCCAGGCATGAGGCGTGTTGCCCACCAGAGCTGCAGGCGTCAAGGAGTGGGACCCGCGGTGCTGGCAGCCCACTCGGGCCACCTAGAGAGACCTATTGTTTACTTTTATTGTTTTTACAAATGGTAAAAGCTGGAATTTCAGCTCATTTTACATTGAAACCATCACAAAACAATAAACCAGCCAACCAACAAGAGTGCCATTGCTAGAAAGCTCTTTAGAGACTCATTTCATCACCCAGCGAATAATCATGGAGCATCTTCTACACAGAACACACTGCCCAACTGTTCTCGGTCCTGAGGTGCCTCCTCGGACTTCACACAGGGGCCGACACTTCGCAGGACCTCAGCTAGGCATTTTGAATGAATGAGTGAATGTGAATGACAATTTCTGACATACACTTTGAACTCTGAAAAGTCACTCGACAATTCCTAGGTCAAAAATCGAGTCCATGTGTCTTTTTGATGAGTTGTGAAAGAGGATAGACTCGTCCTAGAGACAAGGACTATATTAAATAATGTAAACGTGTGAATAATATAATTCTCCACCCTAATCCTGTAAAATCTCAATCCACTAAATTTCAGATACCCGGCAGGCCAGACCGAGCAGCTGTTTGGGCCCCCTTCACATCACAGTCCATGGTCGCAGCCCGGGCTGTGCAAAGGAGCCAGGAAACACATTCTGCCCCTGGCCACCACCTGCAAATGAAACTGGCAGGTGTGACTTACAGGGCAGTCCGGACACCGCGTGCTGTCTCCCCGCCGGCCAGCTAAGCTTTTCCCCAAAGCCCGAGAGTGGGTCCTTCCTGCAAGCTCACCCCGAGGCCCAGAAACCTGTCTGAGGGCAGAGTCTCCCTGCAGGATGGAAAGGAGCGCCAGTTACAGGGAAAGGGGTGGGGGAGGCCCTTCCAACAAACCAGGCTCAGAGGACAGCGCACTTTTACGTTTAAGTAAGGCAGTTTCTTTAGCAAGTGTAGGTGAATTTTAAAATATTATAGATTCTTGAGAAAGAAGTAGAGAAAAATACCATACTATTTTCTTTACTTTTTGAGGGTTTATGAGAATTTTTCTGTTAAGTTTTAAAACAATTGTAAGAATGGTACATGCCTCTCATAAAATATGTACATAATTCAGAAGTGTGTGAAGTAAAAGTGAAAGACGCCCCCCCCCCCATGCCACCACAGCCACGCCCAGCTTCTCTTTCCCCTGTCCTGCTCTTTACTCTGCAAACTTTGGGTCCTACAATTGTTCTTTCCTGCCCCAGGGCCCTTGCACTTGCCCTTCCCTCAGCAGCCTGGATCCTTTGTTCTTTTTCTCTCCCTACACTCCTCCCCTGCCCCACCCAGTCCAACTTGGCAGGTTCTCCTGCCGCCTTCAGAGGAGCCTCTGAACATCTCCTTGGACTGCCCCCCTAAGTCTCTGCCCCTGCTCCCCTCCTGTCTCCAGAGGCCTGCCTTCCCCACACTGCAAGCCCCAGGAGAGCAGGGGCTCACCCTGTCCCCCACAGTTCCCCGTGGCACGTGGAAAAGACATTTGTTGAATGAATGAATGAATGAATGACTCCCCGTGGGGTTATCTGTTACCTATTCATTGTATTTCCACCCAGTCACCTTCTGCACGTGCCCAAATTAGTAGAATTTTTTATAGACTGAGACCCCACTCAGCACACTTCCGATATAGCTGCTTCTGGTCCTACTAGCAACTGCAGGTTGCTGACGTCAGACGCGGGGTCCAGTCCTCTGCACACAAACCCTCACTTACCCCTCACTTTTTGCAGGAGAGAAAGCTGAGGCTCCGAGAGCCTGGACTGCCTGGACCTGCCAGTGACAAAGCGCTGATTGGAAGATTTCTCTAGGCTGCTGTACTGCCTCAAAGTCAAGGTGATTTTGTATTGATGAATCAATTTGGACCTTTGTTTGGAGCCAGTGATCATATACCAGGAGGTGTGATGTAAAACAATTCAGAGAAAGAAAGTTAAATCTAATTTAATAAAACCACCAGAGTATCTGTAAGCCTGTGGGTCCCCTACCAACGAAGGCAGGATGCTCACTTGCTTTTAAAGAGAGCGTGCCTAGGTGCACAACCACGGGCCCAACACCTGTCAGCTCACGGCCAAGCTTTCTTCATCCACCTCCATCCACATACCACATGATCCAGCAAGCCCTCTACTGGATATACGTTCAAAGAAAATGAAATCCATTTGTCAAAGAGATATCTGCACCCCTGTGTTCACTGTGGCATTATTCACTATAGCAAAGATATGGATCATGAATAATTTTTATAGTTTGTTTTCATCCAGGTGCGAGTAAGGTCCATGGCTATTGGTGGCTATGTCTCTTAAGTCTCCTTAATTCTGTAAGTTCTCCTCCATATTTCTTTCCTTGCAATTTATTTGTTGAAGAAACTGTCATTTGTCCTAGAGAGTTTTGTACAATTAGACATTTGGGGATTGCATCCCTGTGGTATCATTTAACATGATTTTCTCTTCCAGGTATTTCCTATAAATTGATGGTTGGATTTAGAGGCTTCACTGTTTCTGGTTTGATTTTTGTTTTTTCCTTTAGTAAAAATATTTCATAGGTGGCTTGAAATATTTAGGACTTCCATTATCACCTTCCAGAACTTCTAGGGCTGGGGACATATTAACTGGAGGAGAAGCCAAGCCGGGGAGGCCAAGTCACGCTCAGCAAAATCCCTGCAGCCTGCAAACCCTTTCACTGAAGACGGACAGAGGAAGAAACCCAAGCAGAAGCAGAGATTTCCCTGGACTGCACGCCCTGAGGACTTGCAGGGAGGTTTCTCAACCTGGCTCCCTCTCTGCCTGCCAGCATGCAGGGTGGCTCCAGCCTGACTCATCCTCCCTGCTCTTTACTTCTTTCTTCCTCACACCCTAACTGGGCTGCTAACTGCCCTCCCCCACCCTCCCCCGCAGTGGGATTTGCCGGGGCTGTGACCTAGAGACCCCCAGCACAACTGCTTTCCAGCCTCTGCTTTATTTGAAAATCAGTCAACACTACACAGAGACTTGCTTTGATTTAAGGAGACCTTTAAAATTCTAAAGTAATTTTCCTCCTCCTCTGCTTCTTTTTCTTCTTTTATTGTTTGTTTTCCATTTTTTAGGACTTCTTGGCAACTGGTTTTGATAGAAAGAGACTCTTTTGCCAAAGTCCAGAAGGCATGTTCAGTGTCCAAAACCCAGGTGACGAAAGCCCAAAGGCGTTTTCCTGTCTGAGTCCGGTCCCTACTGTGCCCAGGCGCACACCGGAACGGTGCCCAACCCACAGACTGGCGGAGTCACGACTCGGCCGACAAACGGTGTAAGCACCTTCGTGGTTCCCGGGACTTTTCTCGATCCAGAAGATTCAACAAAGCACAAGCTCACCAAGCGCCGGCACCCATCACTGACGTTTGGTGGGAAAGGCAGGTTATATAAAGAAAAAAACAAATACACACTGTAAATTCAGTCACGATGTGTTATCAGGAAAATAAACTCGTGGGATGGGAAAGCAAGTGACGGGGCAGGAAACGCTAGAGCAGGCGAGCAGAAAGGGCCTCTCAGGAGGACCCTCCCCTCAACCCCGAGCACAGGGAGGCTCTGAGGGGCAGCACTCCAGGCAGGGGGGAGAGCAGGAGCCACTGGGGATTCTAAAGACCAGAGAGCGGCTGGCGTTGCCAGGGAGATGGGCAGGGCCTGTCGGCCACAGAGAGCAATCGGGACTCTATTCTAAGGCACTGATCCCAGCTGGGTGATTTTGCCCCTCAAGGGACATTTGGCAATGTCAGGAGACTTTTTTGGTTGTCACCACTTGGGGGGAAATTGCTGCTGGCATCTAGTGGGCCGAGGCCAGCAATGCTGCTAACGTCCCGCAGTGCACAGGACGGCCCCCACCGCAGAGAAGGGTCAGTCCCAAACGTTAGTGGTGCTGAGGTTGGGAAACCGTGATCTGAGGATTTGGGAGGACCTCGGGAGAGTGTGCAGTGAGGGAATGGTGGCACGTGTCTTAAGAAAGGAGAGTGGAGTGCAGGCAGGGGCACGGAAGCAGGGAGACTGGGGAAAGGTGTTGCACTTGTCCAGGTGAGAGATGCCCCTGGACCAGGGAGCTGGCCTTGGGGATGGAGAGATGGCAGATGTTTGGGGACTCTTTTTGTTAAAATAAGCCATGGTCAGACATAGTTTGGAAATGCTTTACACTACATCAAGACAGGCAGTCTCACGGGAATCTCAGAGCAAGACTGGCTGGGTTCAAATCTTGGCTTTGTCACTTGTTAGCTGTGTGATCTTGGGCAGGACTGTCAACCTCTTTGTGCCTCGGTTTCTTCATTCATGAAATGGGGATAGGAACAGTATCTGTGTCAGAGGGCTGACGTGAGGAGCACGGTAGTCAGTGTGTGTAAATCAGTGAAGCCAAGCCCGGTGCATCGTGAGCACTCGGTGAGCATTATCTGACGTTAGCACGCACTGCTCCTACAGTCGAGAGCACATCCGCAAATCAGGGTCTCTGAGAAGACCGCAGTGAGAATCTTGCTGGACTTGTTTAGCCTGCATTTACCAAATTTATTTCTTCATCACCCCCCACCCATGCACACTCAGAAAACCAGGAGTTCTTGGAAAACATCTTAACAGCTTTGTTGAGATATAATTCACACACTGTAAAATTCTTCATTTTAAATTTATGCTTTTTAGTATATTCACAGAGTTGAGCAACCGTCACCACAATCTAATTTTAGAACGTTTTTGTCCCCCACCCCCAACAGAAACTCTGTGTTTATTAACAATTCCCTCAGCCCCTGGCAACCACTGGGATACTTTCTGTCCTGAGGGAGTTGCCTGTGCCGGACATTTCACGCAAATGGACTCCTGCAGTATGTGGCCTTTCTTGGCTGGCTTCTGTCACTTAGCACACTGTTCTCCAGGTTCATCCGTGCTGCGGCACATTCCTGTGCTTCATGCTGTTTTATGGCCAATCACGTTCCATGCATGGACACGACATATTTGTGTATCTCTTCATCAGTGGGTGGACACTCGGGCTGTGTCACTTTTTGGCTACTGTAAATAATGCTGATCTGAACGTTCGTGTACAAATTTTTATGTGGATGTGTGTTTTTATTTCTCTTTGGTAGATAGTTAGGAGTGGAATTGCTGGGTCAGATGGTAGCTCTGTGCTCCCCAAGTTTGAGATCTGTGGATGCTGACACTTTGTCTACTCTGACACTTTCCTTCCTCCTCCCTGCTCTATCCCAGGGCCCCCGTCCTATCCACAGTCCTGGAGGCCGATCAGAACTTTGCCACTTCCCAGCTGTTTGATCTGGAGCAAGTTATTTACACTTCTCTGAGCCTCTGTTTTCTCACCTATAAAATGGGCGTAAAGGTGAAATGAGGCTCTTCGTGTGAGGTGCTTGCTCTGTGTCCAGCAGTCGGCTGGAGCTGAACTGTTGCTAGCAGCATCTGTGGGTCTGGGTTGTGAGATCTTCTTGATATAAGCATTACGTGTGTCGGTAGACGCAGCTGCCACCAACGCTGTGGTGAAGGTTCTCGTGCTTGTCTCCTGGGCAGGACACAGGACACGCACATCTTCCCCTCCACTAGCTTTTGCCAAGTGAATCTCTAAAGCGACTGAACCAACGCGTCCTCCCAGGGGTAGAGTCCTCACCACGCCCATCCTGGCCAACCCCCCGATAACGCCAGCATCCTTTACTCTCTGCCCATCTGGTGGGTGTGAAATGGCGTCACCTTATGAGTTTAATTTGAATGCCAGGTCCTTTACCTGGATTATTTTATTTAGCACTTGAAAACGCCTTTTGAGGTAAGTACTAGTAATGTCCCCCTTTTGCAGAAGAAGAAACAGGCTTTGAGGGCTCAGGGGGCAGCCCGTAACGCACAGAGCCAGGCGGTCTGGCTCCAACAGCCGGGCCCTCACGCTGAGCTTCCCTCTGCCTCCCACAGAGCTGGAGGCTGACAAACAAACACGAGGAAGATCTCTGGGTGACTATTTGAGACGGTCAAGCAATTTAAGAACTATGTTCCTTCTTTCATGCAACAAATAGTTCTTGAGCATCTACTCTGTGCCAGGCTCTGTGAACAAAATGAAGTCCCTGTTCCCAGGGCTTACGGCCCAGTGCGGGGACCAAAGAGGTCTGGAAAACCACATAAGCTCTAGGAAGGGAATGAGAGCAGCTCGGGGGCGGGGGAGGTTTGTGTTTGGAGGTCAAGGAAGGCTTCTCGAGGAAGGGAGGTTTGCACAGAGACCTGGACAAAGGGAGGGAGACAGCCTCACGGCTACCTGCAGGCAGCGCTTTCGAGGCAGAGGGGACAGCACGTGCAAGGCCTCACGGGCGAGCGTGGTTGGGGTGTTTGAGGAACGACAGTGCGGCTGAGTAGGCAGCGCTCTGAAGCTGGGCCCCTAGATTCTCATTCTCTGGTTGATCAACCAGTCGTGAGGCTTGGTGCTGCTGCGGACGGTTTGCAGTTGTAACGAAAGTGCCACATCAGTGGACTTCAGGATGCAAAGCTGACCTGGCGGGCCTGCTCCGATCGGGGGCCCTTGAAGAGCACAGTGTCCCCTCTGGCTGGTGGCAGGAGGACAGTCAGGGGTCAGAAGCAGGAGAAGGATGTGGGGGCCCTTTCTGCCGGAGGACGGAGGGAGCCATTAGACGAGGAAGGCAGGTGGCCTCTCCAGACGCTAAGAGCTGTCCCCCCACTGAAAGCCACCCAGGAAATGGGGAGCACAGCCGGGCATCATGTGGACCCGAATTCTGCCGGTTGCAGGAACCAGCTCGGGAGAGAACCAGAGCTCCAGGTGAGAACACAGCCGGCAACGCCCGTGACTTCAGCCTGAGCCCCCCACGCCCTGCTGGGTCTGCAGAACTGTGAGCTAACAAACAGTTGTTGTTTTTAAGCTGCTAAATTTGGGACAATTTGTTCCATAGCATAGAAAACAGATATGGAAGTCACGTGACCAGCACAAGTGTGTAACAGGGGAGAGAGGAGATGAGGCCCCGGGATACTAAGGCTGTGCAGCCAGGACGTTGGTGTTCGTGCCGGGGGAAGCAGGAAGCCGCTGGGCACACGCAGCGCTCAGGCTGCCTTGGCCCCTGCTCACGCGCCTTCTCCCGCCTTCCAGCTGCCCAGTTTTTGCTCCACCACAGCCCAGTTCCTGACATCTGTCCATTCATCACCTGATGTGAGTATGCGAATGAGTCAGGGCCCTGTGGATTGCAAGGGACAGGAGGCCAGCACAAACTACTTAAGCCCCCAATCCAGGGACTTCAGGCCAAGTTGGATCAAGGAGCTTGCATATTATTCTCAGAGATCTCTGTGTTTCCGTCCCTCTTCTGCGTGTCATCTTTCTCAGGCAGGATCCCCAGCGGCCCTGAGCCTACATCCTGCCATGTGGCAATTCAAGAAAAGAGGCTCCGCTTTTCCCTCAACAGTTACCCTAAAATTCTTGGAGATGGCCTTGGCCCAGCTGGATCACATGACCACTGTGAAACCAATCACAAAGGCTGGGGGGCAGAATAAATTTAGTGACTGGGCCTGGGCCACATACCCGTTCCTGTAGGCAAGGCGGGCAGGGGACTTTAGGCCCCCCTAAACCCCCCTGGACTGAGGAAGTGGAGCATGGTCCTTTGCAGGGCCACTGAGGGGCTGTGTGCAGCAAGAGAGGGAACGGATGCTGGTGGCCAAAGTGGCAGACATCTCCTAGAGTGGCCAGCTCGGCCCATGCCTGTGGGTGCCGTGGGTGCCGTGGGTGCCACAGCAGAGACATGGCTTCTGCCTGGAGATTCCAGAGCCTCCCGCCCCGTCCCGCTCAGATCACCCTAGTTATCTCTGCATCCCATTAGGTCTTGGCACAGGCAGCGGGGGCTGTGGAAATACGACAGAACCCTGCCTTTGCCCCGGTGTTTACTGGAGAAATAAATAGAGAAAGGCGGCTGAGCAGATGCCGGGACAAACGGAGCGGCCCCGGGAGGCACATGCAGCAGCGTCGTCTTCGTAAACAGACGGATGCTGCTTGCAAAGTCTGTCCAAGCCCCGAGCAAACGAGGACCTGCCGCCAAACACGAAGCCAGCTGAGCTCCCCCAGCCAGCAAGGAGGAGGCCCCAGAGCTGTGGGCCACCGGGGCTTGGGGAGGGTTGCCCAGGACGTGCCAGCCCGTGTAGGGTGGGCTGGGCACCAACCGTTGCATCTTCTCCTTGTTATTTTTAAAAGGCTGCGTTGGAAACAGGTTTGGGAGGAGACGGGCTGGTTGGCTTGGAGAAGCCCCTTCCCAAATACCAACAGCCACTCTGACTGGCCTTGCAATGGCCCACAAGGACATTATCAGGCCCCCTCCTCCCCGACACACTCTCTTGACACCTCCTTCTGCTTGGGCTCTGGCCACACGGGCCCACTTGCTGGTCCTCAAACACACCAGGTGCACTCGTGCCTCAGGGCCTTTGCATCTGCTGTTCCCTCTGCCTGTGACACTCTTCTCATACATAATCCTGGGGGAAGGGGACGCACTTCCTGTGGGTTTCTACTCAAATGCCCCCTTAAAACATAGGACTTTTGTGGCAGGCTCAGTTATGCTGCAGTAACTAACAACCCCACATTTGCCATGTCTGGACACACCAAAGGTTTGTTCCCACACACACTACCCCCCCAGCGCCACTGCCAGCGGGCCATGATGGTCACGCAGAGACCCCAGCTCTGCCTGTGCTTTCGTGGGCACAGAGCTGGGGGCCAGGGGACGGGAGTATGGGAAACCACACAGTGGCCATTTACTCCCTTTCATATTTTGTTGGCCAAAGCAAGTCGCAGGTGTCTGGAAGGAGAGCCGAAAACATCGGTGAACAGCTCTACGCTGCCCCTTCCTTAGTCAGGCTAATCGCACAGCGGCGCCCGGCTCTAATGCCCTTCCTCACGGCTCCCCTCCTGACGGTTCAGTGCCTCAATTCCCCCAAGAATACAGCCCCCCTGAGGCAGGGCTCTGTCTGGCTCTGCTCACTGTGCCTACAACATTGAGAACCCTTCCTGGCATACAACACGCACTCGAATTTTAGATGAATGGATCAATAGTAATATGAGTAGCTACGATCTGAGAATGCTTCCCGTGTGCCCGGCACTGTGCTGAGTGCTATTAATGTATTTACTCATTTGATCCTTGTCTCAACCGTGTGGGTGATGTAGGTCTATCTGACCCCTATTTTCCAGGTAAGGAAACTGAGGCTCAGAGAGGTTGAGACATTTGCCGGAGGTCACGCATCGAGTAAGTGGGCAGAACCAACCTCTTGACCTCTGAGGGGCCATGATGGGCCAGCTACTTATGAGGAGGAGGGCAGGGTCACTGTGTCCAAGCACAGCAGTGGGGACAAGGCCTGGTGATCATTTTCAGAGGACAGAGTAACCACGGCAGAAAATAATAAAAGTATCACCAATGATTGGGCACAGACACTGTGTTAAAGGAGGTACACGCGCTGTTTATCTCACGCACAGGTATTGCTGGACTCCCTGCTGGGCAGAGGAGCAAACTAAGGCAGTGACAGCACTTCTCGGGGTGTGCTCTAGTCGTCCGGGGAAGCTGAGGCCCTGGGGTAACGATGTTTATGAAGCACTCAGCACAGTCTCTAGTGCCTCTCAGAGCTTGAAAAACGTCAGCCACGCGGTCGCTGGAACAGGGCAGCCCCTCAACACTGCGACTGCAGCAAAGCTGCCAGTGAACTGGAGGCGCTCGGGGGCACTTACCGCGTGCCAGGCTCTGGCGTCATCCCACCTAGTCCTTGCAAACGTTGCTGGAGATCGGAACTGTTATCATCTTCATTTTACCAGGAAACTGAGGCTCAGAGAGGTTAAGGAACTTGCCAGAGTCTGCAGCAAGAAAGTAGCAGAGCCAGGACTTGAACCCAGACCTGTCTGCGAAACTGCAGAGCTTATCCTTGCCCTGGCAGAGTGTCTCTGCAGGGACCGGAGCCGGGGGAGGCACTTGCGTGCCGTCTGCAGACCCCGCAGGGTGCAGCCTCCCTCTGGTTCCCGGACAGCCCAGGCCTGCTCTGTGTTCTGGTTGTTCCTGGGCTGCCCAGGCAGGGAAGAGCCAGCACCCCAGCCCCAGTGCCCCTGAGAGAAGGAGAATGTTGTTGTCGGGAGGGTTTCTTTTGGGGTGGCCCAGGAAGCCACGGACTCAGCTGCTGGAGGCAAAAGACAAACGTGATGTGTCACTCAGCAGCTGACGTGTCAGTCTCCAGGGTTGGGCGTATGAAGAGGGGCCTGTTAGTTGCACACCAAATCCAACTTTATTGGGGGAACTGTGATTTTTGATAAATTTGGCCTCCCTTCTCATGTTTGACATTTTCCCTCTTCTTCTGAGGCACTCTCCGGGTCAGCTTGTGAGACAGCAATCGCTGGGACAGCAAATGGCGTGACGGCCCCTGTCCTTTTTGCGGGTCTTTTCAACCAATCAGCCCATGAAGGGGAGCGTGAGGCACCTGATTTGGGGGAGAGGTCCCCTGGTGGGCTTCCCTGACCATCTTAACAAAATTCCACAGACTGTGGGGAAACCCTGGGTAGGAAACTGCTGTTTCTGCTTTTAAATTCTACCCCTGGCTCTCTCTGTAGATTTCCTTGGCCAACTTCAACCCGGACACCGCACAGCCCATTCCCTCTGGAGCGCTAGAGCTGGACAGTAACGAAGACACCACCGAGCTCTTAGGAGTCTTCTAAGAAGGGAAAGAAGCCGGGAGGCAGCAGCTGAGGCCACCAGCCAAAGCTATCAGCCTGTGCGGGTCACAGCCCCCGCAGGACACAGGCTCGTGCGCCGCGTGACTCAGTACTGAGAGATAATTGCACACACATCTGTTTTCTTTTTCTTCTTATCCATTTATCTGCAACTCTAAAATACCCACCCTCTTTTGCATAATATGCAACAAGGAAAGCTGTCCCCATTGTCACATTGCCACGTGCTTGTAAATTCGCCTGTCAATTAGCTTTTCACTCTGTGTCCAGCTGCTGTTACTACTCGGGGGACAACACCTCCACTGTGACCCTCTTGAACTTTCTATCTTAGGTTGTATTGATCTTTTTGCTACTCACACCAAAGAAGGCAAAATGCAGATTCAAGAGGCCCCTTCCCGGGCCATTTAAGCTGCTGGTGAGGGGCACGTGGACAGTGCCTGCTGGGGCCTGGCCCCTGTCCTCACACTGAGCCCTGGGCTTGGAAGCCAGAGGGTGTGCTGTAAAGATTCTACTCCCCACGGCAGCCTGATCAGCCTTCTCTTTCTATTGCCCTTTCAAAATCCCTATTACAATTTTCACTGCTAGATGGTGGTATTTAGTTTGACCAAAGTGTGACAAAGTCACAAATATATTCCCTTTGGGACTTTTCTCACTGCCCCTCCTGTTTTAAAAAGTAAGACGTTTCAAACAAACTGGAAGTCATTCCCCTTTCAGCTCCTTGCTGTGTCTGTCCCTTTGGGTTGCCGTATTTTTCTTCATGTCACCATCTGACTCTCATTTGCTGCCTGCAGCTCGAGCTCCAGGAGGACCGAGGCCTTGCAAACCTTTTTGCTGCTTGCTTCCTGGTGTCCAGAATACGGAGTGCCCTGTGCCTTACAGGAACTCAGCACTTGAGGAGCAATGGCACTAATCCATTCACTACATATTAGTCATTGGATGTCCCATGATATGAGCTGAGTACTGCAGAGGACATAAATAATGATCAGATGGCGACAGTGTGCGGATGGCTGGGCGTAGACGCTGAGCTACTTCTTCCACATCTGTTGTCGCCCTGAATCAGGGAGCAGCAGGGCTTGAGGTCAGAAAGCTGGGCTCTAGTGGCCAACTGCTTGGGTTTACTTCTGGCCCCTGCACTTGGTGGATCTGTCAGCTTAGGCAAGTGCCTCAGGCTCCCTCTGTGTCAGTTTCCACATCTGTAAAATGGGGATAATAGGATCACTGGTTTCACTGGGATGTTGTCAGATTAAATGAGGCAATGCATGTAACACACTTAGAAAGACACCCTGCCGGACACGGGGCAAAGGCAGCTAACCTTACGGAAGCCCTGTGAACCATCAAGATCCCCACTTAGCAGTGAGGAAACAAGGGAGGTACCAGAGCACTCGTAGCCGGCGAGCACACAGAGCCCAGGAGCCCACCCTGCCCTCAAGGAGTTTGCAGCTTAGTCCGGGAGAGGAGACAAGCACGAAGGGCTGTGCTGTGCATCACACTGTTAAGAGAAGGTCAGATGCAGACAGTGTGCTTCATTTCCACCATTCAGGTCCCTCTCCTTCCAGAAGGACTGGCTCCGAGCCTGTACCCAGGTCACAAACCTGTATTCTGTGACATCCTTAGGCCTTAGACCGGACTCCTTTGTCATTCCAAGGGAATCCCCAGTTATACAAGGACACAGGCTGGGGTGTGACCTCGGTGTCATGTGGTGTTAAGCATTTTACACAAATAGGATGTTTGAAGAGTTCTCTGTGAAAAGAAGCAGCTCCAGTAGTACACATCACAACCCAATCGCATTCCCAATGCTGGTTTAGGGTGGGCAATTCATTCACAGGCTGAGCTCAGTTATGGGACTGACAATGTCCTCTAGCAATGTCCACGCGTTGCCTGTGTTTCTTTTCTGCCTTAAGAGTGCTGAGCCTGGAGTCCGTAAGACAGACAGCGCGGCTCCCACGAGCTCCTTACTCCTGAGGCTGACACGCACCGCTCCTTGCAAGGCATGACTGTTGCAGCCTCACCTAAGGGAAGCGCCATTCCCTGCAGAGCAAGCTGCAACCTGCCTTAGACCAAGGGCCCATTAGGGGTAGTCATTAGCTGGTCCTCGCCTTTGAACCTTGCCGATGGTGGTATTTATATTCTTAAAACTGGGAGGGGAAGGGAGGCATTTCATTGGGGTGGGCCTCATTTGAGGAAGTAAGCCATCAGCTAACAGACTCTGCAGAGGACTTCACAGAGACTTTGAAGGAGATGGCTGGCTGTTTAGTGCTCAAGGTCACCAATGGCTATGGGCATGGATGACAGACTTGGGCTATGTACTGGGGAGAAAAGGTAAAAATTAGCAACAGTGGTCAGTGTTAATGAGTACTGCCTAGGGGCCAGGCACTGTGCATGACTTATTTAAAACTCCTCATGAATAGGACTTGTTATCCCCATTTCACAGAAAAGGAAACTGAGTCTCAGAGAGGTTAAGTAATCTGCCCAGGTCACACAGCTGAGATGCCTGAGGGTCGGACGTCTGTGATGTCTGATTCCAGCTTCCATACCCTGCGCCTCAATTGGTCCAAGATTCTCTCTTTTTGTGAAGCAGGAAAGAAGCCCGGCTGTGAAGGGGAGAAGAGGGAGAAGAGCACGGGAGCGGGGGGGGGGGGGGGGGGGGGGGGATGAGAGGGAGGCAGGGTTGTAGGTGTTAGGGATTGAGTCTGGGCAGCCTGGGTGATTCGCCCCAGGCCTCCCAGAGGAGCCTGACCTGTTTGGCAGGAGGGTCAGCTGACAGCCATCTTCAGAACTCCAAGGGCAAATTTAGGAGGCGTGGCCCTAGGAAAGGAGTCCTGACTCTGGGGATGAGGTCTTTGGGAGAGGACAGTAGAGCGAGACCTTGGAGCAAGGGGACTCCGAGGGGCCACCTTGAACAGAGGAGGTCCATTGTTTATGATGGGAAACTAGTTTTAGTTTCAAAAGGATCAAATAACCAGGAACTGAAAGAACCAAGATTTCTGGGGTGGCCCTGTGGTCAGGTGGCTCTCCTGGGGCCAAGACCCCCAGCACCACATCCATGCAGGTCCAGGCACCCAGAGCCCCTCAGAGGCACCTTGCTCCAGGGTCTCACCTCACTGTCCTCTCCCAAGGACCTTGTCCCCAGAGTCAGGACTCCTTTCCTAGGGCTTCAGAATTCCTGTCTTCTGCTCTGGAAGGCTTGGAGCAAGTGGGACAAAGTCATGGCTCACCCAGTCTGCAAGGGGAGGGTGTGAGGAAATGGTAGTGTTGCTAGATAAAATACAGGATGCCCAGTTAAGTTTGAATTTCATATAAACCATGAAATACCTGGGGTTTTTTGTTTGTTTGTTTGTTTGTTTGCTTTTTGAGACAGGGTCTCGCTGTGTTGCCCGTGGTGCAGTACAGTGGCTATTCGTAGGCACAATAACCCCAGTGCACTGCAGCCTCCAACTCCTGGACACAAGCAATCCTCCCACATAGCTGGGACTACAGGCATGCGCCACCACACCCAGCTACGAAATAGCTTTATAGCAAAACTGCATCCCAAATAGTACACAGGATGTAGTGATCCTTTAAAAAAAAGAAAAAAAGTATTTGTTGCTTATCTGAAATTGAAATTTAACTGGCTGTTCCTGTATTTTAATTTTCTAGATCTGCCCTACAGAGTGGGAGAGCTGGGTTTATAACCCAGGCTTGCCTGACCTGTGTGGACCTTTCTCGGGTCCTACAAAATTAGGAACTCCCTGGGATGTCAAAGGAATTAGGAGAGGCTGAGTAAAAAGGGCTTTGTGAGCCCTCAGCTACTACATAAACATTAATAAGGGCAGGAATTAATTGTGTTTGCCTGGATCATAGCTGAACCCAGTGCCTAGACCTGTATCTGACATAGTTGATCTTCATAATTATTATATTTGTTATAACGGAAAATCGGGCAGGGCGCGGTGACGCACGTCTGTATTTCCAGCACCCTGGGAGGCGAGGAGGCAGGAGCACTTGAGCCCAGGAGTTCGAGGCTGCAGTGAGATACGATCAGCCTGGGCCACAGAGCGAGACCCTGTGAAGAAAGAAAGAAAAGAAAGAGAGAGATCGCTGATACTATTTTCGCTAAATAGCGCCCCCTAAAAATAATAAAATCATCTCAAGGAAATCTAGGTCCAACATCCCAAGCAGGCCACAAAAATGTCTCACAGCTCAGCCCCGTTGGGCCCTGCCATCTGCCAGCAGAGCTCTGGGCGCCCCTCACCCGGCCTCCCAGGTGGGACCACACCTGAGAGAGCCCTGCGCTTGCGCACTCCACCCAAGGGGCGTGCTATACGCACGCGTCCGTCCAGCCCTCCCCCGCCCCGCGTCCCAGGGGCGCGGTGTGCGCACGCGCCGGCTCAGTCAGAAAGCGCGGGAAAGCGCGCGCAGCGCTGCTTGGGAGCGCGGGGTGGGAGGCACCCCGCGGCCTCTGGAGCTTTTTGCTGCCTTTGACCTCATGGCGTTTGCACCCATGGGGCCGGAGGCCTCGTTCTTCGAGGTTTTGGACCGGCACAGGGCTTCCTTGCTGGCCGAGCTGAGGCGAGCTGGCGGGGAGCCCCCCGGTGGGGGGACCCGCCTGGCTTCTAGGTACAAGAGCTCGGGCCAAGGCTGAGGAAGCCCGGGAAGGGGCCGCTGGCGCGAGGCAGCTACTCTTTGGAGGAATGCGGGGGCGCCCCTTGTCGCCCGGGGGCCTCGCTGGTGTAGAGGCCGGAGGAGGGGCCGGTGGCGGGCAGCCCGAGAAAGCCCTTCCTTAGTTCTCCCCCGGCACCTTTCTGTTGACAGGTGCCTCCGTGTCTTCTAGAATGTTCTCCTAGAATGTTCCAGGAGCATCCCTGTATCTGGGTGTGAAGGTTTCCTAAGATCCTTACAGGTCAGGGAGTTTTGGGTACAGTTTGGCTTTGTATTTTAATTTTTTTCAGATAAAATTTTAACTTAAAAAGCTTTTAGGATTTTCTTTGACAAGGGAGGAACGTGAGAGCCTGAATGCTGTAACCCTGGGTCAGCTAACGGTTTTCTCACCATGAATGAGACGTCAACGCGTTTTAAAGGGTTCATGATAAGACGTTTTTCTTGACTTGGAAGTGGAGTGAATGTATATATTTTAAATGATTTATTTAAAATCAATTACAGAAATTCTCCAGCTACCCAGGTTGGAATTAACTACAGAAAACATGATTCCGGCCACTTTTACTCAGAATGCTCCGCTGTTTTGCTTCCTTGAGCTGCTTGTCTGATTTGTTGGCAAGGTTTTTCCAGCCTTAGTGAATTTCTTGTATTTTGAAGTCCAACGACTAAAAAATCCGAAAAACGCAAAAGCAAACAAGTTTTTACAAAAGGACTTGGATTGGGAGAGAACTTAGGAGGGCAAGGGAGGGCAAGGCTGGGAGTCCGGTTCCCGCTGGACGTGGATTGTCTGATGAGTCCAAAGTTGGTCACAGTAGGGGCCTAAACCTTGTTTTCTTCCATTTGGGAAAAAAACATGAGATATTTGGGTCAGTTTTTGCCCTCAGTATTAGAAAGTATTAAATGTTTTAAAGTCCATTTTCTGATGACATAAATTTTCAGTAAAAGCTCTGCAGTTTCTGTGGAAATTAAAGCCCTCAACATTTTGCCCATTTTCTAGATTCAATTTGGTTTCTCTTCCTAGACAATATGCTAATGGTATTTATAACAACATTTTTTGAAGCTGATGGCTTGTGAAATTAAAAGTCAGCTGACAGAAAACTGGGCTCAGTCTTCGTATTTTGCTGTAGAGTGGTGCAGTAGTTGCCAAGTCAACTATTCGGTGCAGAACTCATGATTTATTCTTTTTATGGTAGTGATTAAACTTTTTCCTTTTTGTAACACTAAATTTCAAAAGGGCTGATTTTAAGGCACGAGATCAACTAGGGTAAAGTGCTACGAGAAGTGGTGTTTCTTTTTGAAATATTTTTGCATTCCACTTTTGGGAAATAAACGATTATATTGTTTTCAATTAAAACATCTATAAGTAGTATTTCAGGCTAACAAGTATGTATTTAAGTACAGCTAGATTAAAGTAGGTTAATATGAAGAGTAGATAAAAATATAGTATATCTACTTCAGGGGTGGAGTATATTATCTAGTCCAGGGGTGGGGAACCTGCAGCCTTAAGGCCACAGGTGCCCTTCTAGGTGCTTAAGTGTAGCCTTTAACTGAATCCAAATTTTATGGAACAAATTTAAAGGCTGCACTTAAGGACTTAGAAGGCCACGTGTGGCTTTAAGGCCGAAGGTTCCCCACCCCTGATCTAGTCGTTAATGTAAAAGGGAGATCTTAATTCAAATGGTAATTGTTTGAGAAATAAAATTATTAATACATGCATCTCAGAGCACAGGAGAGGAAAAAGAAAAAAAATTACAAGTAAATGAAATTTCTTTTTAAGTAACCACTGTAAATGCAGTTGTTTTATTGCAGTACTGATGGCAAAATTCAGTGGGAGAGATCACTGTTGATGTGGGTTACCTACTCTTAAAAAACAACCAATGGAACAAAAAGTGATGTTAGTATCATCTGGGGAAATCTTATATATTATAAAGTCATAATTTATTATTAAGATTGAATCATAGTGTGTTTATTGTTTTAGTTCTGAGGTTCTTGCATCTATAGAAAATATTATCCAAGACATAATTACAAGCTTGGCCAGAAATGAAGCACCTGCATTCACAATAGACGACAGATCAAGCTGGGAAAATATAAAGTGGGCATTTTGCGTTTTTATTTTTAAATACATTATCTATGTCATTATTTGAATTTAGAGTTCTAGTAATATTTCATTCTTTTTATTGCCTTTACCCTGCCAATAAAGGATTTAGGAAGTTACAAAATATATACTATACAGAATATGTAAACTAGAAGTCGGTGTGAAAGATAAGGCAAAGGAAAAATAATGCTAGTAACAAAAAATTGTAGCTTCAAAAGAGGTTACAATTCAAAATGCATGTGATAAAGTCTTATAATCTTGCTAAAAATAGACACCAAGCTTCAATCTGAGCTTTCTAGCACTTAGAGGGGGAGATAGGATGGGTGCAATTCTCATCTATACTGCAAAAGCAAACACTTTCTCAGGGGAAGTATTTAATGTAACTAATCCTGATACCCAGACGGAAATAAAAGTATCCTGAACATCAAGCACGTTTACAAGGCTCTTTTTCCTGGAAGATTTTCCTGGAAGATTTTCTACCCCTGCTAAGTCATTTGTCCAAGGAGAAATCAACAAACAGCTTTATCAAAGTTCTTGAACGTAGTTATGTAGTTTTTTTTTTTTAACTTGTAAAATCTTCTCTGCTAAATAATGAAAAATACTGCAAAAATGGTCTCATACTTTGTAAGAGGTGCAGAAACAAAATAAAAGGAATTTTGAGGCTCCTTAGTCATTATTATTTTATGATCAATATAATTAATATTAACTGTATACTTTGATTCATACTTTGCATCATATTTGGAAAGATGGGTTTCATCTAGCTTCTAAGCAGCTGACACCTGGCATCCTTGCCTGGTGTCTTCTGCCACCTTTTGGAGAGGCTAGGTAGTTCAATTTAACAACCTAATATAAATTGTTATTTTATGTAATGTAACTCTGCAGGCAAATCAAAAATAAAATATTTCAAAACTTACTATTAAATGAGTAAATTTTAAAAATGAGTAAAATGCTAAAAATTGTGACATATTTGAGAACATTTTACATAGACTAAAAATATCTTCCCAGGAAAGAAGTACACCTATACACACACACTCACTCACTCCCTAATCAAAGATAGTTAACTCATTTATTTTAAATACTTTATCTTAGTGCCTCTGTATGTCACAAACCTAATTACCTAGTTGCAATCTGGAATGATCTAAGCTTACAAACCAGGTGATCCTAAAGCTTTTATGCTTACATTCAGAAGAAATGTGGGATTTAAATGATGTGCAGAAGACCTAGGTGTATATTGTCAGACAGAAGTTAAGTCATATCCACTTTATTCTCTTGCTTTAAACAAAATCACAGGTTTGAAGATTCTGTGGGTCTTCAGATGGTATCTCATTGTACCACAAGAAAAATCAAAAGTGATTCACCAAAATCAGTTCAAAAATTTGGTAAATTAATCTTTCTTAGCTTTTAGTCATAAAGAATAAATATATTTGGTTATCTTCTAGATTTTATTTGTTTGTAGTTAAACAATTTTACTTGTTCTTCAGTATATCACCCTTGTACTTGCAAAAAAAGTCTAGAATTTTTCATTGTCAGTAACCATGGAAGTAGATTATCATTTCAAAATAAATGTATTTTTCAAGGTATGTGATTCAGTGGAAAATTATCCTCTCAGTTTTGCTGTCCATAGAGCAACTAACTTTATCTGATTCTTCAGGCAATTTTTCTGTACTTAACCCTTCTATTTTGGAAAGAAAATTTTTTAAATATCATGGAAAGTAACTGAAAGTAAGTTAAAATCCTTGGTAGTAGTGTCTTCTGAGTTAGTAGGAGAAATGATGAGTAACTTGTTTTCTGCATCTTATTTTCCAGCTCTAATTCTGAAAATATTGTCAATGATTTATAAATTAGTACAGAGCAACACTTACGCAACCAAAAGGTAAATAATTGTTCTAGTAAATTACTCTTTATTTTTTTTGTTCTCTTTTTTTATTTTTTTTATTTTTATTTTTTTAAGACAGAGTCTCGCTCTGTTGCCCAGACTAGAATGCCATAGCGTCAGCCTAGCTCACAGCAACCTCAAACTCCTGGGCTTAAGCGATCCTTTTGCCTCAGCCTCCCAAGTAGCTGGGACTACAGGCATGTGCCACCATGCCCGGCTCATTTTTTCTACTATATTTTTAGTTGTCCAGCTAATTTCTTTCTATTTTTAGTAGAGATGGGGTCTCGCTCTTGCTCAGGCTGGTCTCGAACTCCTGAACTCAAGCAGTCCTCCCACCTTGGCCTTCCAAAGTGCTAGGATTATAGGCATGAGCCACCGCGCCCGGCCATAAATTACTCTTTAAAATGTAATATGAGATTTAGTTGGATTAACTTTTATTATATGCTTTGAAAAGTTATGTAAGCCTAAACTATGGATAATACATTACTTTTTGTGTAGGTTGTGTTTTCATTCAGTTAAAGCTTTCTTCAAATAGCACTCCAGTACTTGTCATATTTAAAGAGAATATGGTTAACTAAAAGTATATTTTTTTAAATTTTCATAGAGACATATATTACACTGACAGCCAACTCTTTGGTAACCAGACTATTGTGGACAATATTATCAGTGACATTTCTTGTATGTTAAAAGTGCCAAGAAGAAGTCTGCATATAGTAAGTAGTACTTAGTACAAAATATTTTATTTTAAAACAAAATGTATAAAATTATAATAAAAATAAATATAACCTTTGCCTTCTTTTGACATTATTTGATACTGTATTTTGTCTCACTATAAATTTAAATAATCTGTTCTCAATATATTCCTTTGGATGAATGGACCAGAACATATGAAAACTAACGAATACTTTTACATCCTAAATACCCTTACATATCTTCTCCTTCATCTCCTAAATTCCAATCTGAGCTAATATACAAATAATTTAGCAGGTGAACACAAAGAGTGACTTAGCAGCATAAAACGTATTAGTGAAAAAGGTTTCCAGTATGTCTATTATTTTTTCTAGTTATCTACATCAAAAGGCTTAATTGCTGGCAATTTAAGATACATTGAGGAAGACGGCACCAAAGTGAACTGTACTGGTGGTGCAACAGTAAGCATCATTAATGTTTTCACACTTTACTCCCTTTCCGTTCCTTTGATTTTGAAATGTGTTTTATTTCTTGTTTCTTTATGTAGTTCAGAACTTAAGATTTTAAAATAAAACTGAAAGAAGACTAGGTGTATGCTTTACAGGGTTGTACATTACATAGTTTCAAAATATGCTAATTGTCAAATGTCATATTGAAATAAACATACACATTCCTTTTAAAAATGTACTATTATTTTCAGGTAGAGTGTGGCTTGACCATTTTAGCATGGTTATTGAGTAACCTTCATGAAGGTTTATGGTTCTGAAAGTAATACATTTAATAGTAAACTATTTGGTGGGCTTTGGTAGTAGAGAGCCCACAGTCCTAAGCCAGTACTCCTGCTGGGAGAATTGCTGTGGGTCATGTGTCTGTTTTCTTATTGAGGGGTAAATCTGTTTCCTACTACTTTCTTACTGGGGAATAAGTCTCTAATGACTGGTATAGTCAAAGAAAAATGAAAACATTGTGAAAAGTTATAAAATGTGGGTATACTTGCATTTATTTGAAATAAAAACTGTCTTCTTTTAAAACTTAGGCCGTTGCTGTGCCTTCTAATATTCAAGGAATTCGGAGTATCCTTTAAGTGGGAAAACTATTTAAACTTATGGAGTGTTCATTCATTCATTCCTTTGACAAACCAAACGTTCATAATGCATAACAAACAAGTTAGACCCTATAGCAGTCGCAAAGAACACAACATGGTCCCTTCTTTAGGACTCCTTTAGGAGCTCACTATCTAGTGGGAGAGACAGACACCTGAATATAGATATGTTTATATATTTGACGGTAAAAATGAAAATATTATATCTATAGCTGCTTTTGAATTGATCTATATGGCACTGTAATTTAGTTGGTGATTAAATTGAAATGCTCTTGCCTTCAATTCATCAGCCTTAACTTCACAGATTTAATTACAGATGCAAAATTTGTATTAATTGTAGAAAAAGATGCAACATTTCAGCGGCTCCTAGATGACAACTTTTGCAATAAAATGTCTCCATGCATCATGGTTACGGTATATCATCTACCTTTCCTACAATTCCAAAGCTAACGTACACCATGGTGGTTGGTAAGAGGCTTATAGCATTATCTGTACAACATCCTGCTTTCAATATTTGCATCATTTGGATCATAGAACAGGAATTTCCAAGGTGTTTATTTAAACATCCTCAAATCTATCACCTCAAGATCATATTTCTAAAACCACACTCAAAATCTTTCTTCCTGAGTGTTCCTGTCACTTGTTCTATAGTTATCAATGGTCATACTGCAGTGAGGCCCACACATCAGAGTCATTTTGACTCACTCCTTACTTCCCACGGTCACCAAGTCCTTTTGAATTGGCCTTGGGACTGTCCTTTGTTTCAGTCCTTTCCCCGTAATCACTCCCCTTTCATCCTTACAGCAAGACGACCCCCGATAGTCTCCAGAGAGGCTGCCGACTCCAGTTATCTCTCATTCCACCTATTAATAATTGATAAGCTGCCACACTAATCCTCGTCATTTCCCTCCCCTCCAATTCAAAAACTTTTGTTAGTGCCTGGTATTTCTACATTAAACTTTCTGGATGCCTCCTAGTTGTCATTTCCCAGAGGAAAACATTAAAATACACTAAGTGCTCATGATGAGCCAGGAACCCTGCTAAGCACTTCACATAATAAGAGTTCACACTTACTGCTATTTATCACACACCAACTTCTGAAGACACTCAACAGCCTAGTGAGGTAGGTGCTGTTGTCATCCCCACTTTAATAACAGGGTACTGGGATGCAGGTAAATGGTTCACCACAATCCCATGGCTGATGAAATCCAAGACTGCGATTCAGAGAATTGAGCTCCGTGTTGCTATGTCATAACTCTATGTGGCAGGCATATTTATCCTGATTTTATAGATAAATCCACAGCCTAAAGAGACTAAGCAATTTGCCCAAGATCACACCACTGATGATGGGCAGAGAGGAAATTCAAACTCAGAGCTGTCTGATCCAAAGCCCATTCTTTTTTTTTGTTTTTTATTTCAGGATATTATGGGGATACAAATGTTTAGGTTACACATGTTGCCTTTGCCCCACGTGAGTCAGAGCAACAAGCATGTCCATCTCCCAGACAGTGTGCACCACACCCACTAGGTGTGAATATCCCCTTCCCCACCTCCCCCTTCACCTGCCCAACACCCGATGAATGTTACTACTATATGTGCACATAAGTGTTCATCGATTATACCAATTTGATGGTGAGTCATGCGGTGCTCGTTTTCCCATTCTTGTGATACTTCACTTAGTAGAATGGGCTCCAGCTCTATCCAGGATAATACAAGAGATGCTAGTTCACCACTGGTTTTTGTGGCTGAGTAGAACTCCATGGTATACATATACTACATTTTATTAATCCACTCATGTATTGATGGGCACTTGGGTTGTTCCCACATCTTTGCAATTGTGAATTGTGCTGCTATAAACATTTGAGTGCAGATGTCTTTTTTATAGAATGTCTTTTTTTCCTTTGGTAGATGCCCAGTAATGGGATTGCTGGATCAAATGATAGTTCTACTTTTAGCTCTTTGAGGTATCTCTATATTACTTTCCATAGAGGTTGTACTAGTTTGCAGTCCCACCAGCAGTGTAGGAGTGTTCCTATCTCTCCGCATCCACACCAACCAAAGCCCATTCTTACTTTCAATGTGTACGCTGCTTTCTTCCTCTGCTCCATGTGTCACTTGGTTTGCTGCTTTTCTGTTAACATCATTGTAACACTTTAAATTACCTTCCTTTGTAATTATTGTTTTAATGAATTCATTATTCCACCATTTAGAATTTATTAAAGCCTAAATTTAAGCAGGTAGTCTTCTACGTGTGTTATGATTATTAAGTAATTTAATTTCCATAATAACCTTACAGGGGGTTACAGAGCCCCAAACCACAGAGTAGTTTCCTTACTCATTTAAGTTCCTGCCGCTAAGAAGTGGCAGAGCCGAGATGCCGGCCCAGGGTATCCGGCCTTGCAGCTGGTGCATATCACCCCTGTGCTATGCCACCTCTCCATGTTCCTGTTGTTAGATATTTTGGCTATTTATATTAGTTTTTGCCATTTTAAGTAACTCTGTAGTAAGCATATTTAAGCATATAGAATTTTTGTTATTTCTGTTTCTGCTGAAATATTTCCTTAGGCTCATTTTATAGGACTGGGATAATTCCTAGTCCTTCACCTTGTTGTATATATTATACATTTTTTCACAGTCAACACCATAGTCTTTCACCACTTGAAATTCAAGGTAGGGGGATGTATCTTTTAAATTTTTAATAAAATAAGGATGTAGTTGTATTCATTTCATTCTACTGGAATTAAAATGCCTAATTTTCATCTTGCTTTTAGGGAAAGGGAGTTCCTGATCTGAACACAAGACTTCTGGTCAAGAAGCTCTGGGATACGTTCCACATCCCAGTGTTCACTCTCGTAGATGCTGATCCACACGGTGTTTATCACTGGGTTATTCAGAACAATAGTATTTGCAGTTGTGCCTTCAATTCTCAGAACACTTTCATAAAACATTTTAAAAGAAAATGATGAGATTAAAATTAGGGCTATAATCATTTGAGGCAATTTATAGTGGTTTTTTTTTTTGCCATATTAAACTGAGAACCAGTTTAATACTGCAAATGTCCACAAAATTAAAATTGCATATGTTAGATAAAATTTAAGAGTACAGATTATCTAACTTGTAATATACAATAGGATGAATTTTGTAATTAACTTTCTTTTAACAGGCATAGAAATAATGTGCATCTATAAGTATGGATCAATGGTAAGCATAGAAAAGTTTTCCTTTTTCCAATATTTAGATATTTTATATTCATTGGGGGTGATTTCTGCATTTATTTATCACCACCAAGTAGGCTGAGAGTTCCCAAAAGGTACCAAAGAGCCTAGTATCCTATTCCAGGACCAATCTGTGTTTCAGTGGCTGTGATTCCAGCTTCCAGCATGGCCAGTGCAACCACAGATGGCAGTGGGAGTAGCTGTGGGCAAGAGGCTATTTATTATCCTGCACTCTCCTGGCCTGTTGAAGTAACAACAACACTGATCGCCAAATATGCTCTAAATATTTTTTTACTCTAAATATTATATATAGCTTTGAATTCTGACTTTACCAGTCCCTTTTCTCCCACCATAAAGAGAAATGAAAACACCAAATTCCACTAGGGTCTGCAATTACCATGTATCAGTAGTTTTCAAAGCGTGGCCCTGGGTCAGCAGTGTCAGCATCACCTGGAGACTGGTTAGAAATGCAAATCTCAGTCCCCATCCAGACCTACTGAACCAGCATCACTGGGCTGGGGGGTGGAGGGGGTCCAGGTGATTCTGATGCACGATAAAGGTCGTAGCAGATAGAAAGGATAGTGGAGCAGGTGTAAGATATGGAATCACAAACAATAATAAATGCAGGCTGAAGAGGTTAATTTTTAGTTTTGCTTTATAGAAAATTAATAGAGAAATACTACAGAGAAGTTTTAACACCTTCACTAAAACCCAGCTCCCAGTTTATTGTAGCTCCCAGTGATTTTCTTACTTCTGTGGGCTTTGGGCATGTGAAGCCAGCTTTAGATTTTTTGTTTTTGTTTTATTTTATTTGGAAACAGGGTCTCACTCTATCACCTGGGCTGGAATGCAGTGGTGTTTCATCACAGCTCACTGCAGCCTCAAACTCCTGGTTCAAGTGGTCCTGCCTCAGCCTCCTGAGTAGCTTGGGACTACAGGCGCATGCCACCATGCCCAGCTAATTTTTAAATTTTTTGTAGAGATGGGGTCTCACTCTTGCTCAGAACTCCTGGCCTCAAACAATCCTCCCACCTCAGCCTCCAAAAGTGCTAGGATGATAGGCATAAGCCACCATGCCTGGCCCTGTTTTCTTTAATAAATAAAAAATTTGACTGCAAAAACAAATATACTAGTTTTCAGCAATTTAGCTTCACTTAATATACTTTTGTTCTTTATTTTAGTCCATGTCTTTTGAAGCTCATAATCTCACAGTTCCAGCTATTAGATGGCTTGGTCTCCTCCCTTCTGATCTTAAAAGGTTAGATGGTATAACAAAACTAGAATATTTAAAGTGATGATTCATTGTTACATGTCAAGTCTAAAAAGTCAATACAAGGGAAAGCTCTTAATGTTTTTTATTTATATTGTTCACTATGACTCAGGATTATATAATTATGAATTAAATTCATTAATGTTTCTGTTTCAACTACTAAAATACTTAACACATGAATTTGGTTAATTGAACTTTCAGTTAGCTTAAAAATGTTTTTGTTTTCCTCTTATGGTTAAAGCATTTTATAAATTTTTTATACTTAAAAAACAGTATTTTTTACTATTTTAATTGAATCCAATTAAATTGTAGCATTGACATCATTTGCCATATGAATCAATTTTATCATACATTTTAAATTTTAACTTCAAAAATATCATTTTAAGATTATTAAAGTTTAGGAAACTCAAATTTGACAAGTCTATTATTAATGTATATGTTCATTATATAAAAAATATCATTAAGTAACAAGATAAAAATCATCTACAGATGAGCAGCTTTACTTTTGTAGCTGTTTTGTGCATGGCCATAACTTCTTCACAAAAATGCCATCATACTCTAATGTTGCTTTGTAATCCTCTTCTTTTTACACAACACAATGTGATCACTTTTCCATGTCAATAAATATTCCTCCTTTCAATGTCTTCTATTACTGAGTTAAGATTCTGGATATGCCAATGTTTATTCAGCCAATCCCTCATAGCCAGACATTTAGGTGGTTTCCAAATCTCTGCTCTGATAGATAGTTACAAGATTGGCCCTCTTGTAACTAAATCTCTACCTGCATCTTTAATTAGTCCCTTAGGCTGAATTCCCAGAAGAATTCGTGGGTCAAAGCGTGAACACGTTTTCAAGGCTTTGACTGCCCTCTGGGTAGGTTAATTATTTTGCTTTTCCTGGAGAGTAAGAGTTCACCTGTCCCTCAGCATAGGGCATTAATACTTATCTGTGCTAATGTGATATTTTAAAATGTCTTCTTATTGTTTTAATTGTCCAGTAAGAATGACTTCATCATGTTTATTGAATTTCTTTAAGCAGTGAGCAATTCTTGATAACAGGTGCTTGCTTCCTAAATGTGGTATGTGAACAGGTTTAGGGTGATCAGCTACTTCTTACAAAATGAGGGCACAAGAGGAAACATCTCATTTTTGACTTTTGAGTATTTATACTCCCATGAATTAAAGTTTTGTTCAATTTAGTATATGTACCATGGTCAAAATCCCTTGGGGGTGATCTATTTGTTTGAAGACCATTTTAAACACAAATTCAGAACAAATTATCTGATAATTATTAAGGTGGAGGGTTTGGAGAAACTCTAGCTGCATCTCATAAATTCCACCAGTGCTCTCAAAATCCACTCCAAATAAATATACTACCAAAAGAAAAACAGTGTAGTAGCTACACAAGCCTGACTTCAAGGTAAATCCTCTAGGCTTCCCTTTCAATCAAATTGTCGCCCCTGTGCAGGAGCTGCCCCTGGCAAATGGTCATAATTATGGGGACGTTGAAAAGACTATTTGAAACTGGAGCTCTTGTGGGGAATCTAGGATTTGTGACATCAAAAAGTAGAACACACCATAAATCCTGGACCTCTCATGTTCTATTTTTGAAACACATATCACAGTAAAGTTATATACTACTTTTTTCAAATTTAAAACTAGATAGGTATGTGTGAGAGTTTGAGAGAGAGAGAGAGAGAGAGAAAAGAGATAGACTAACTTCCACGGCCCAGAATCTTTAATTAATTACAAATATTAAGTACTCAGTGTTATCTAAAGTCCCTCAATCTCAGTTGCTGGCCATGTGTATTGGAGTTCACTGCTCAAACCATACAAAGCTAAATGGCTTAACTGTACCGCCATTTAGCTACCTTGGTGTCGACACACATGATGTTAGTGCTATTGGTGTTTGCTTAATAACTAACATCTGCCTTCCTGTCATCATTATCACCAGTGTGACCTGAATAAAAATAAAGACGTAGAACAGAATCTTATGTTCTGTGGAAACACAAACTTCCACTTGAAAACTTTCTGGTCTAGGACATGACACTTCCCCAAATGCTGGATTTAAGAGGTAGACCTGTACTAATTTTATCTGTTATTTCTGAGTTTCTTGAAATAGTACAATAAATACAGGCAAAATGTATGTGATATTCATGTTATACGAACACTTTGTTTTTACTGATTTTTTTCCTCTATTTTTTCCAGGTTAAATATACCTAAAGATAGTTTGATTCCACTAACAAAACGGGACCAAATGAAACTTGACAGTATCCTGAAGAGACCTTATGTTACCTGCCAACCATTTTGGAGAAAAGAAGTATAAGATGTTTCTTTTTAAAATTTAAGTGTTGACTATTTGTCTTTCACTTATTCACATAGTATTTTGAAAATATCCTTCTTGAAATTTTATATAACCAAAAACTAACATTAGTGTTGTTTGGCAGTAAATAGTTGTTGAAATTCAATCATATGAATGTTAATAGATGAGATCAGATGAATGGAGCTGGTCTGTTTTTACCCTCTTCACAGTTAGATACCTACTGTCGATGGCTGTATTACATTTTGGGGACTAAAAAAAAAGAAGAAGAAGAAAAATAAATCATTACAAAGATCTCAGACCTTTCCTAGTTATTGAAGGCATCCATACTGCGTATTCTCAAGCCTGATATTTTTAGCTGTAGCAGCTCTAGAATATTCCAGGTGACCGTAAAGGCCTGCGGTTTTAGAGAATAAAACAAATGTAGATTTACTAGTTTGTTGAAATGATAGAACAGCCGCAAAGAGCTTGGTATGACTATATTTTACTTTTATTGACAGATGGAAATAATGGCAGATTCTAAAATGAAGGCAGAAATTCAAGCTTTGACCTTCCTATCATCAGATTATCTTTCCAGAGTATACTTACCTAACAAATTAAGATTTGGAGGGTGGATATAAAAATAAATCAGAAGAATTTGTGATTGCCAGAGGCTTTTCATTAGTTTTGTTTTAGTTGGTAAATACTGTTGTGGAAAGAACATATATTCTTAACTCTGTAAAAGTAAAATAATTTTTCATTAATTAAATTTTTTTCAAAACAAATGCTATGCTCCAATTTTCTTTAGAAAGGTTTATTTTATCCTCTGTAGAGACTGATTTCTAGCCTAAGTTCTAAAGTAAATTATAAGAGGATATATGTTACTTTGGCCTTTAAATTTTATTTGAAAAAATAATATTTTATACATGTCATCAAAGTCTACAAAAATATTTTATTTACCTTCTACAATATAACTAGTGTTAAAGCATGAAGAATCTTATTAGTAACAATAATAATAATCATCTAAATTTGAGATGTTGCTAATGAATTATAGTGTCCAGTATTTCCTTCTTACATTTCCTTTGCCTTCAAAGTGTAGGGGTTTTAGTGTAGGGAATTAACCCTACTAATTCATTTGTTAAATTAGTAAAATTTATTATGAATAAATACTTGGGTTGATGTAGTCTTCAGTGTGTTGTTTTATTTTGTATTGTGTGTCCTCTTTATTGATAATATTACTTATTTGAAAAGGCTCTCCAAGGTCTTATGGGTTACCACTCATATTCAAGCATTTGAATTCTTCTCTACTCCAGGTCTATAAAATGAAGAACTTCTTCAGTTTTAAGGTTTATAGAAGCCTCAAATTTTAATAAGGCACTTCTCTAATAATAAAGATGTGATCTTTCCCCCTCCACAAACGTACCTTAATTTTGCCAGAGAATAGTTTTATGACTTTATTCTGTACTTTCAGTAAACTTTTAACTGCATTGAGAGTTTTAAGCAAGAATATGAATTTATAGAAGTACAGAAATGTTAGGGTAGTTATTTTATAAAGATAAATGGTAATAACAATAATGAGATACCAGGGCCGGGCGCGGTGGCTCACGCCTGTAATCCTAGCACTCTGGGAGGCCGAGGTGGGCGGATCATTTGAGCTCAGGCGTTCGAGACCAGCCTGAGCAAGAGCGAGACCCCATCTCTACTAAAAATAGAAAGAAATTATATGGACAGCTAAAAATATATATAGAAAAAAAAATTAGCCGGGCATGGTGGCGCATGCCTGTAGTCCCAGCTACTCGGGAGGCTGAGACAGGAGGATCCCTTGAGTTCAGGAGTTTGAGGTTGCTGTGAGCTAGGCTGACGCCACGGCACTCACTCTAGCCTGGGCAACAGAGTGAGACTCTGTCTCAAAAAAAAAAAAAAAAAAAAAACAATAATGAGATACCATTTCTGAGAACTTACACATGTCAATCACTGCTCATACAGTATCTCACTTAATAATCCCGAGAACCTTGTTCTTACTCAGCAATTATACCATAGTTTACAGGTGAGAACACTGAGGATGTTACTTGTCCAAAGCCACAATAATAATACTAGGGGACAATAATAATTATCTACCTCAAGAATATGCGGGTCCTAGTGCAAAATGTAAATGCAAGGTTCCTTGTTCAAAAGTTATTAAGAATTTCAAGACAACAGCAGCAGAGAATTAAATCGAGCACGGGCCCTTAGCCTGGGGTCCTGTGGACTGCACAGCTTGGGCTGGCCCTTCTCAAGAGGTTGTAGTAAGGATTAAATAAGGCAATATGATAATAAAGGAAAGTACTTATATAATGGCATTTATTTTGTGCCGGGTGTTTTTCTAGGTGCTTTGTAAACAATATGTCATTTTGTCTTCACAGAAACCCTATGAGCCAGGTACTCTTTTTACCATCCACATTTTACAGATGAGGAAACAAAGGTTCAGGGAGGTTAAGTAACTTTCCGAAGTCCCATAACTAATAAGCAGTGGAGCTGGAACTGAAATCCAGAGTCTGGGTACATGCATTACACTGGTGCATGTAACATGCTTCACATGTGGTCTGATATGCACAGTGCTAGGGAAAGATCTACCAATCTTATTTTTGGCCAGTGTCAAATCAAGACCCCCGATGCCATGCCTGTGACATTAACAAGTATGTTGTATTCCCTGGTATTATTGAAACCAAACATTTAATTTTGAGAACATTTTGGTATGCTGTTAATTTGACTGACTTGTGAAACTATCAAAAATTCTAAAAAACCTTTTTATGAATCACAAAAGTTTTTTTTTAATTTATGCCATACTTCTTAATATGTAATAATGTCACTGAACTTTGACAAGTTTTGTAAAGGAGGAAATTACTAACTTAAAAATATGTGGATTATCGAACACATGTGGATTAGGATATACTACCAAAATGGGAGGGAATGACAAATCTACAACAGTCATTCAAATTAAAAAATAAATTTTAAAAAGGCTTGGAGATATATCCAATTTGGATAATTAAATCATTTCAAGTTTATTATTGGAAATTTACTTAAAATAATTGTCAGTTACTTCGGAAATGAAAATGGAAGGAGAGCAAAATACACTATAGTTTGACTTTACTACCTATCTTTACTAGATGAAGATGAAAAATTAATGCTAGTTGATATTTGGGAACCATCTAGAATTATAGTTCTTATGATATGTTTCTAAAAAGGATTACTGTAAAATAGCTATTTAAGATGGCGACTGCTGACAGTCATCCCATCTACCATCATCTAGTTATCTAATTTGAATATTTCCATAATTTTAATCAGGCAAAGAACATTAGATTGGAATCTGTTTATAATTAAAATCAATAAAAACTAGTACAATAAAAATGTGTTCAGAGACTCAGTTTTTCCTTAAGGGTTCATAACGACCCTTATAAAATAAAAGCTGCTTGTAATAACCCGAAATTTCCAGGAAATTTAACTGTTATCATTGGTGATGTTAAATGATTTCAGAAGTTATGATTTCATGAAAAAAACAAAACAGTGCACGTGCTACAAAAACAGGTAAAACCTGCCAGGATTTCTAGTGTGACTTCCTTACTCAGTATCTCTGTTGAACTGCTAGTTTGATGTCGATATCTGTTCAGTGCTGCTGAAAACAACAGATGCTTTCAAAACTAACCTTCATGTACATGTACATTAAAATATTTTCTGTGGAATGTTTTTGTAATGAACTATTGAGAAACATTTCTGTTTGCTAAATGAACTCCTATTCACCAAGAAAATGATCCTGTAAAAACAAGCCAAGGTCACACTCTGCTGGCAGAAGCTCACTGTTCTCTCAAATCCACTATTTTGGGTGGAAATTTCTTTAAAATATTTTTGAGTCATTTTTTAAAGGAATGGGATGGAAGAGTCTGAGACACAACAAAAGAGTTTGGGGAAAGCAGTGAGGATTTCTGTGTGATACTGCGTACTTCTTGACAGAAATCTGCTTTGGTCATCAGCTTTGGATGCCCTGATTCACTGCAAAGCTATGCTTTATGTGTGCTTTGCAACCAAGCTATTTACAAGACTTTAAACCCCCATATTAGAACTTTTCAATTAACATTGCAAAACTAAATATCACTTTAAATGAAAATTAATTAATTATAAGCATGTTCAGTTTCTATTCACCTAGAAATGGAAATATAAACTGTAAACATTCATAAATATCCTGTGTAAAAATGGCAAAAAAGTTTACTAGTTTGATATTCACTACCAAATTTAATTTTAATTATTTTCTATTTTTAAATTATTTTTCACTCATACTGTATGGCTCAATAATCACCCGTGTATACAAATTTTATTGATCTTGCTTTGTGATGAACTATCACAGGATAGTGCTAGTTATTATATCATCTAGACTAGAGGTTCTCAATCTTGGCTGCATTTTAGAATCATCTGGAGAGCTTTTAAAAAAGTATTAATTCTCTCCATTCCATCCTAGACCTACTAAATCAGAATCTCTGAGGGTGCAGTCCAGACATCAGAGTTTTTAAAAAGCTCCCCATAATTCTAAATGCCTGATCTAGATCCTTCGTCCTTACTGTGGTTTGGGGCCCAGCAACCTCAGCTGGGAGCTTAGTAGAAATGTGGGTTCTCGGGCCCACACTGGATCTACTGAATCTGTATTATGTAACAAGATCCCACAGGTCCAAAAGCTGCCTGAGGAGGTCAAGGTACGCAGACCACACTGAGCAGAGTAGAGGATCCAGTGTTTGCACCACAGCCTCACGAGATCCCTTCCTCGTGCTTTGTCCTTCCCTCTCTTCCCTCCCTTCTCTTTCTTCCTCTCTTCGGTTCTCTTCTTTCCTTCCCCACCTACTTTCTTTCCTCCTCTTTCTTCTTCAGACACTTCTAAAAGGAGAAGAAACACCAATAAGCTGAAATATGTGGAGTGGGCCTGTGTATGAGTCATAACAGTCCCTCAACATTTCTAGAGAATGTTACATTCAGCAAGAGTTGTTCACGTGTTAATTTCACTTGACCCTAATTAAGAGCAGCCTGGAAGTTAGGCATTATTATCCCCAACATGCAGGAGGAAACTGAGGCCCAAAGAGCCCCAGGGTGGCTCAAGGTACCCCAGTTTGCAAACAGAGAGGCCAGGGCGGGAACCCAGGCGGCCGGCTTGACAGCAGCATCTCGGAGGATGGACTTGCACGTGAATTGACAGCAATCAGAATTTTTTCAGACGTTTAAACACGCTAATTCATAAGCGAAAACAGCTAACTGCCATCCACTAGCCCAAGCTGCGGATTTACAAAACCGGTCGCTTAGCAACTTGCAGCGGTTACACCAACTTTCGACCAATTCGCAAACTGCTGGCATAAGGACTTCCTCTCGCCATCAACAGGGCTTTTGCGCATGTGCAATCTCCTTGCGGAAAGAGGAGCCTTTTTCTTGGATGCCTTCCGGGAGATACAGGAAGTGGCTCCGGGGCGCATGCGCGTTGCTTTGTGGTGGTTGGGGCAGATTCCACCGCCGGTGTGAAGAGACCCCGGGCTCCTGGGGTTCCCGTACGCGCCACCCCGCCCTCTTCTCCGCGCCGAAACAGCTCTTCAGGCTCCCCAGTGCCCTCCGCTCCCCGCTGCCGCTTCCCGCCCGGGCGCGACTCTTAGGTAAGCCCCGTGCCGCGTCCCCTCGGTACCCGCCGCTATGGCGTCCGCGGAGGCCAGATCCCCTCTGCTGGGAGAGCCTCGCGGCGAGATGCTGGGGCTCGAGCCGGACCGTTGACCCAGCCTCATTAGTGGCCCCTGGAAGCGAAGTCAGTGCTGGAAGGGACTTTCGGGGGTCACCTAGGGTCCAACCCGTCGTTTTTCTCTTGGGGAAAGTGAGGCCCGGGGAGGGGCCTCACTGAGTTAATAGCAATGTCTGTCGCCTCCATCCTTCCCTGTACATGTGTGGCTTCTCGTCAGACACATGTCACTTGCTCGGAAAAGCCTTCCCTGACTGTTCCGCAGAAGGGCATTCTCTTTTAGTCGCTCCCGTGCCAACCTGCTTCATTTCCTTCGTAGCACTTACCACTCTTCTGAAACTGCTTCGGTCTTCGCCAGCCAAGTATTTATCGTATATGTATATGTGAACAGTTGTACAGGCAGCATTTCTTCAGGCAAGTATTTATTAAATACTAGCGGCTCTGGCCCAGGCATTGTGCTGTGGGACCAAGAGTACCTTAAGGCAAGAATCCAGGCAGGTCCCTGCCCTCTTGGCGCCGGCATTCTGTTCGGGAAGAGGTTGATTGTAAAGAAGAAATTCCAGGTCGTAACGGATGCTGTGAAGAAAACAAGGGAATGTGATTGAAGGTTGGATTGTGTTAAATTAGGGAAGCCTCCAAGTAGGTGACTTTTAAAAAGAATACATCTGACAGCTTTGTTGAAGTATAACTTACATAACATAAAATTTTACCCATTTAAAGTTAAAGTGTACGTTTAGATGAGTTTGGGGCATTTCATGTAGTTGTGTAAACATCACAACAGTGCAGTTTTAAAACATTTCCATCACTCCAAAAAGTTCTGTGGAGGCAACTTCTGCGATCTGAAGAGGCAGCTGCGGGGTGGAGCGAGGGGGCAGGGATGAGCGTGCAGTGTCCACTGGCAGAAAGGAATGGATGGAAAAGCAAGGAGGGAAAGTGAGAGGAGATTAGGTAGATTCCACAGGTACCTGTGCCTTCTGAACTTTCTGAAGCTTCCCAGTGCTCAGCATAACATGTCCAAATGGGCTGATGAACACGTGAATATGCCTCTTGCTACCATGTTCTTTTCCCTAAGTTCATCCCTACTGTAGAAATGTTCTCTCCCAACTTGATTCAGGTTGAAGAAGGGGAATAGAATGGAAGTAACATTTGTTAAGAATCTATAGTGTTTTGGGCGCTGTATGTGCGGAACTCTGTGAAGTTGATCATATTAGTGTCGCTCTTTTGCAGATGAGAAAAATCAAGGTTAAATAACTTGCCCAAAGCCATATAGCTGGCTCCTGGATCTGATTGCAGAAGTCTTGTCATTCATTCACACGGTTAACTATAGTGTTTCAAGTACATCTCTACGTTTAAGGGCAGAGGTGTGGTTGGCAAGCACCATGTCCTCTCGCAAAGTCGCTTTCTGAGGTATAAATGTGCTCTTAGCTGTCGCTCTGACCTTTTCTTCTGCACATGCTTATTTTTTATGAAGCCGGGGAAATTCAGTGCCTTCCCAAATTCCTTGCGGTTTCTCCATTCTGTGTTGTCTTAAGATGTTATGCTTGCAAGCAAATATGGCACTCAGCTGTTGGGCTTCTTTTGGAAAGGTGACACGGTAGACTTCTGGGTGTAAAAATTTGCTAACTGGTTAACAATTAAAATGTGGCATCAGTGTATGTGAATCATCGGGGAGTTACAATACACAGACTTTCTCCTTGGAAGGAAATAAGAAGAGAAAATTGTTTATTGCACCCACTTTGCATTAGACGCTGCATTTTCTGCACAATCTGATTTGATCCTCAGAGCAGCCCTGGAGAAGGTGTTGATATTCTTTGTGTTTGCAGAGCAGGAAAATGAGGCCTCGTCAGATTAGACTCCCAGCTCTCGTGAGTGGCAGAGGCCCTGTTCAAATCCTCATGGGTCTGCTGACCATGATACCCAGGAAAAACCTTGGGGTAGGGGAAATTCTTGCTGGCTAAGCGTGCACAACATAATGGCAGATGTTCTGTAGTCTAGCGGATTAAAGTGGATTACTTTTTAAAATTCATCCTACAGAGAAATTGCTGAGTCGCTGCCAGGACTAGTTATTCTTGGAAATTTCATGCAGAGACATTGACCTAAACCTAAACTAATGTAAAAATTAGTAAGAAGAAAGCAAACTCCTGGTAAGTGGAAACATGAAAGAAAGAATGGGGACCTTCTGTCTTGTTTACTGTTGTACTCTTGGGGTACACTAACTATGTAAAGAATGAAAGAATTTATTTTTCTAGCTGGTAACTGAAAAAAAAAATCTAATGTATCGATACTGGTTCATTAATGGTGATAAAGGTACCACACTAATATAAGATTAACAATAGGAGAAACTGAATGTGAAATGTATGGCAATTCTATCTTTACAATTTTCTGTAACCTAAAACTTTTCTGAAAAAGTTTATTTTTAAAAAGCACTCTGCAGCCAGGTGTGGGAGCTTATGCCTGTAATCACTCCCAGCACTTTGGAAGGCCTAGGCAGGAGGATCGCTTGAGGCCAGGGGTTTAAGACCAGCTTGGACAACATAACAAGACCTCATCTCTATGAAAAACTTTTAAAAAATGAGCCAAGCATGGTGGTGCGCACCTGTAGTCCAGCTACTTGGAAGGCTGAGGCAGGAGGATCTCTTGAGCTCAGGAGTTCAAGGCTGCAGTGAGCTGTGATTGTACCAGTGCATTCCAGCAAGGCCCTGTCTCTAAAAAAAATAAATAAAAAGCACTCTGCTTATTGCTTATTTAGATCTCTTCTGAAGAGAAGCCTAGACTCAAGCCATTTAGAATATTTCCCTTCGATGAATTGTCTTTATACTTTCTGTCAGTGATATTTATTACTTAAGAAAGAACCTGTCCTTAACGTTTCCCATTATTTTTTAGGGCCAAAATGAGTCTGTTTGGAACAACCTCGGGTTTTGGAACTGGTGGGACCAGCATGTTTGGCAGCACAACCACAGATAATCACAACCCTATGAAGGTACCTCACAAAGCTTCACAGGGTTTGTAGAAAGAGTTCAGGCCAGAGTTTCTCACTTCAAGGACAGAAGGAAAATCTGAGATGGCTTGGGAGCCTCCCTTGGTGTGAAAGCTCTGAAACTCTGTCTGGCCCAACTTTCTCAAGCATTGGAGCACAGATAATACGTGTCCCTGGACCAGTGTCCTATTCCTCTTGACTTGCCACATCTCCAGAATTACCCAAGATGCTTGTTAATGCAGCAGATTCCTAGAGCCTGGCCCAGGACTGTTCAGTCCGAATTTCCATGGTTGGGGAGAAGGGAGGGCAGTTGAAAACTGTGATTGAGCACTGGGGCAAGAGTGTCCTTGTGGAGCATCATGTAGAAAACAAGGCTGAGGACATTCATTTAGAGTGCTGCTTCCAGTCCCGGCAGTGCTAATGCTTTCACTGGCTTGTGTATTACTCCTCTTTTTAATAAAGTAAGGAAAGGTCCAATTCAATTGGTTTGTGAGCATAAGGAAAGTCCACTGTTAGGTGATTAGTGAGAAAGAAAGCAATTTTGAATTAAATTGTTATTATGCATACATTTTAACATTGACTTTTCCCTCCAGGATATTGAAGTAACATCTTCTCCTGATGATAGCATTGGTTGTCTATCTTTTAGCCCACCAACCTTGCCTGGGAACTTTCTTATTGCAGGATCGTGGGCTAATGATGTAAGTGGTCCTTAAATGCATGTTTTATAACGTATCTCTTGGTATGGGCAAGATTAGCTTTAGTTCCATTTTTTCCCAAGTGAGTGAATCAGAGTTAAGACTTATGCATAGCCTTTTTAAAGAAATCAATTTAGAGGGTGTGAACCCTTCTGAACAGCAACATCACTTGTTCTTAATGCTTATTTTTGTTAGGAAAGCACAATCATTTGCATTGTTCAGAAATTCCTACTGTAGTTCAGTATGCTGAAGTGTATTCCCAAATCAAATGTAATATTTGTCAAGAATGAATGTTATCCATGATGGCGCACACAAACAAATTTCCCTTTTGGCATCCTGAAAGTGTTCTTTAGGCATATGTTAAACTCTTCAACTTAGATGACACAAATCCTTCAACATCGTACTTACTTTTGTGTACAAAACCAGGTAAAAAAATCATAGTGTAAAAAAGATAAAAACGGGTGGAAAAATAAAGAATGTGATGAGGCGCTTCACAAAAGGGAGAATAAACTTAACCAGTCACACACTTAAATGCAAATTTATAAAATAGACTCTTTTTTCTTATCAAATTAATAAAATTAAATTTAAAAGAATAATAGTACCAGGAAGGGTAAGCTGAAACCTTACATGTGCTTCTGGTAAGTATATAAGTTGGCAGAGCTCTTCTGAGGATAATTGGCAACATTATTCAGAGATCCTTAAGTTTATACCCTTTGTCTCATTGGTTCCCCTTCTGGGACTTGAGGAAATCTGATAATGTACATTATATGCATTGTCTAAGGTTAGTCTTTATAACAGCTAAAGCACTGTGAACTTATTGTCATTTCTATTTTATGAATTGGATGCTGAGGCCTCGGGAAGCAAAGTAACTGGCCTTAGATCACCTGTCTGGGTGGCAAAGCAGGAGGCAGCAGCCAGCACAGTCCAACTCAGGGGCCGTGCTCCTTGCCACTGCTGGGTATTGTATTGCCTGTCATAAAAACGTGATGCTAGTGAAAATTGTGATATCCAACAGTACAGTCAGTTTGTGGTGTGCAGGTGTCTGGGAAAGGATCCACACTGGCCTGCAGCTGCGAGGCCGTGGGTCTTGGGCCAGGAGAGAACAGAGGGAGGAGCATTGTCCAGGTTGAACAAGTTGGCTTTTTACATGCAGTTTCTGGAAATATTTCACTTGTGTTGCTGCTAAAAAAAAGTTA
Source organism: Eulemur rufifrons (assembly GCF_041146395.1). Lineage (NCBI taxonomy): Eukaryota > Metazoa > Chordata > Mammalia > Primates > Lemuridae > Eulemur > Eulemur rufifrons. Next base: position 47,320,175 of record NC_091002.1, read on the forward strand.
GAATGTTTAAAAGATGAATAGACTAATGATACAGGTGAGACAAGTAAAGATGCTGAATAATCTAGTGTTTTCACGAAAATATGTGTACATGGAAAGAAGACTTGAGAGCACATGCAGCTGTTAACTGTGCTTGTCTGTGGTGGGATTAGGATGATTTTTATTTTCTTGTCGTAGTTAGAAAATCTCTAAGTAAATTGCATTGTTTTTATAATCGGGGAAAATTACATAAAAAAAGTATTCAGAGAGGTAAGTTTCCACTTTGGTCTTGATTGTCCTGATGGTAATGGGTAAGTGACATTCTGCTTTAGAAGACATATCTTGTAGATGCGATGCAAAAAGTCTCTGCAGTTTTAGGTGTAAGCAGTAGAATGTGTATGTTTTAATGGCACAGGGAAAGGAAAGCAGCTGCTTGGCATATTTATTTCAGTTGCTTTGTTTTTAAAGTTAGATAATTAGGTTGATATGAGAAGTCCATGTATAGTTAAATTGTACCCTGTTAATTATTAGGTGTTAAATGTAGGTAGTACTTCATGAATTGCTTTGTTTGCATTAATTTGTCTGTTACCACAGGTTCGCTGCTGGGAAGTTCAAGACAATGGACAAACCATCCCGAAAGCCCAGCAGATGCACACTGGGCCTGTGCTGGATGTCTGCTGGAGTGACGTATGTTTTACTCCGTTTCTAATGTTCTCTTTCACTTAAAGTACAGTTTAGTTCTGAACATTTAATAATCTGAACACAATTTAGCATGTGTGTATCTACATTGTAGGAGTTCTAAGTTTTTGAATGTAAATATAGTAATTTGTTGATGTTTTTAATGTTAGCTTTAGTTAGGTGCTCTCTCTGAAAGCTTTTCTTGAATTAAGTTTTGTGTGTGTGATTGGGGAGAGTGTTTTGGTGAAGGGACCATTTACAGAGAAACCAACAGGGCAGGTGAAGCACCCAGGGCAAGTGCGCAGCCTCCTGGAGCACAGCATGGGCTTCGGCCGCAGAGGGCCTCAGGCTGGCGTCGGGAGCCTGTGTGCCCCGCCTCCTACCACTGCTGCTGTGGCTGAACCCAAAAAAAGAGAGAATACAAAGGGGCCTGACTGACAGTCAGGGGCAGATGTGCTGTGAGGCTAAGGAAGCTAAGCCTGAAGGCCCCTCACCTGCAGAGGGTCCCCACCCTGGCCCTGTACCTATTTTTTTTAAGTCATGTTTCTTAGGTATGGTTTGCCTCCCTACAGTAAAATTGAACATTTTTAGTGTACAGTTCTGTGAGTTTTAAGAAACGCATAGAATTATGTTCAAGATATAGAGCAGATCCATCAGAGATTCCCTTCTGCCCTTTTGTAGTCAAATCTTTCCCACTCTTAGCTCCTGGAAACCACTGATCTGTTTTGTGTCCCTAAAGTTTTGCCTTTATGAAAATGTCGTATAAATGAAATCCTGTAGCGTGTAACCTTTTGAGTCTGGCTGCTTCACTTTGCACATTGCATTTGAGATCCATCCGTGTGATTGTTGGCAGTTTGTCCTATTGCTGAGTAGTCTTCCCTTCTATGACGTGTCACCATTTATTCAACCATCTGCCAATTGGGTTTCCTGTTTTTGGTGCTTATGAATAATGCAGCTATAAATGTTTACATACTGATTTTCTGTGAACATAATTTTCATTACTCGGGTAAATATCTAACAGTGGGATTGCTATCTCATATGGTAAGTGTATGTTTTAACTATGAGAAATTGCCAAATAATTCTATTTTACATTGTCATTTTTTAATCTTATCATTATTTCTTTGATCTTATTTAGCTTATATATGAGAAATAATTCTTGTATTTATAAATATTTTGAGATGGCAGAGTTGCTCCCATTTTATTCATTAGCAGTGATGGGCTTCTCAAGGCATTTTTGTCAGTCTATAAAATGTATTCCTGACATACCTGTTTGAGTTATTATGAGACTAAATTAGTAGATATATGAGAAGTTTGGAAAGTAAAGTGTTCGTTACAGATGCAACCTACTTTTCCTGTAGTAAAGTAGCAGCTTGAATAGATGTAAAATATTTCTAATTTATTTTGCCTATCTTTCTTTGCTAATTGGGTAACGGGTCAGAATTTCAAAGTTTCTTACAAAGTATGACAAGAAATAGAATGAACTGATAGAGGAATTATGTTGCTCAAATGTTATCAAGTGGCTGTGGCATTTCTATTAATAACAGTGAATATAACCTATTCCTGTCTCCCAAGTTACAGCCCAGCTAGTGGGGGGATCAAACGCAGGAATGAACTCAGTGAGCTAAGTTCTGAGGGAGGCAGGATGAATGGTGCAGGCGGGAGAGAACACAGAAAGCAGCTATGAAGTTTGGGAAGGCTTCCGTGAATGCTTTACAAAAGAGACAAGAATTGGGCTGAATCTTAAAAAGAGAAAAGTAAACCACATGCTTACAGCTTTTTAGCATTGCCTCATCCAGGCTCAGCCTGGCTTCAAATTTCAGCTCCGCCTCTTTGCCAAGTTAATTATCAGGCGGCGCCTATTGTGTGCTAAGCCCAGGGGATATAGTGGAAATCAAAATAGGCCAAACAAACAAACAGACCTATGCTCAGGGAACTCATGGTCTCCTAGGACAAATACAGAAACAATTAAGAATTACAGTTGGTGGAAAGTTGTGACAACTAGATTAAATCTACATAGAATCAGAAAGTGGTTAAGGGGTTTGCTTGAGAGATCATAACAAGTGAGGGGCTGAGCCTAAGCCCAGACCTTCCTGGCTCCAGAGCCATGTGCTTAGCCTCCCCTGCAGAGCCTTAGAGGAGGAGCATGGGCTCGCCTGGGAGGAGTGGGCGCAGCTGGGAGTGGAAACCACATATGTAGAGGCACCAAAGACCCACTTGCCTTGAGGCATGAAAGCCAAACTTGGTGAAAAATAAAAATCGCAAAACAAAACTTGCCTCAGTATAACTAACCTATTAATAATACCTATATATAGATAGAGAGTTAATTTTTCTTAGAATGCAAAATTTTCTATATTTTATTTTAGGATGGGAGCAAAGTATTTACGGCATCGTGTGATAAAACTGCTAAAATGTGGGACCTCAACAGTAATCAAGCGATACAGATCGCGCAGGTAATTAAAGCCCCTGTAAAAAGGCTGGACGAGACTGGTACCCAGTATTGTGATGATTCTTTAATTACAGTAGTTCTCTAGTACAGACAATGCAGTTTGACTCTATTAAATCAATTAGACTTAATATACCAGAAACCTCTTTAGCACAAAAATACCAGTTTTATAACCATTCTCACTCTTACTAGTATTTCAGATTGTTTTGTCCTGGGTCTTCCATATAGGTGTAGATGGCATCCTAAGGCGTTAGTGACGTTAAAATCTATAAAAGACACAAGTTCCAGGTGGTCCTTGAGATTCCCATGTTTGCCATTCCCACACCCATGTGTGGCTGCCTTCTATCAGCTACATTTCGTTGCTCATCCATGCAGCAAGTGTTTATTGAATAACTGCTATTTGTCAGGCACTGCACTGGGGCTCAGAAATACAGCAGTGAGCAAGAGGGACACTTCCACACGCCCTTGGGGCTTTTACAGTCTGCTCAGGGACATAGGCAGGTTCTTGTGTGAAGAATGCTAAGAGAGGGCAGAGGTAATGAAGGTGAGAGAACCTAGACCCAGATGGTCCAGCCTGGTCTGGGGTGCAGGAAGAGCTGCTTGACAGAAACATTTTCACTCGCTGCTGAGATCATACTACTGTGTACTAGAAGCATGACCTTGATCTCTTAATTATTGTCACCTTAGTAAAAAAACTGGTGGGGTTCTCTCCTAGTTATTGCTGAATATCTTCCTAGGGAGGGGTACTTTCACTCTCACATATTACTTAACTATGGATAAAAATCAAAAACGCTTTTGTGTTAAATTGAATATTTTGGTCATGGGGAAGCACTACTATCCTTTGACATTTGTTGTGACCTCAGTGTTTAAATTAGTTCTTTCTCTTGGAATCCCAGAACTAAAGCTGTTTAGCACCTTGTTACGTTTACCTTGACCTGTTTTATTTTTGTCTTGTTGAAAGCATGATGCTCCTGTTAAGACCATACATTGGATCAAAGCTCCAAACTACAGCTGTGTGATGACTGGGAGCTGGGATAAGACTTTAAAGGTACGATATGCAGCTGAGGTATCATATGGCCCAGTCAAGCTCGGCGTTTGTTCTTACGCCATTTGGATGTCAGCTCCAAATGGTCACTTACTAGCTCCTCTTTTTTTTTTTTTCCTTTAGTTTTGGGATACTCGATCATCAAATCCTATGATGGTTTTGCAACTCCCTGAAAGGTGTTACTGTGCTGATGTGGTAAGAAATATCACTTAATGTGTATTTCCTTTTATAAAACAAGCATTTCTCACCCTATGGCACCTTGTAGTTAGCAGGTTATCTAAAACTCCCTCTCACTTTAGTAAGAGGTGCGAGAGATATAGTTCAGATTGCCTCAGTCATCTTAAATTGGGAGATTGTTGTGCTGCATTTATTCCAGAATTAACTAAATCGTGGGTGTCAAGGTATTTGGTCACTCGTTTGAACATATGCAGCCAGCTACATACCATCCCTAGTGTGACATTTATTGTGTGACAGTAGGGAAGCCTGTCATAACCTTGTGGTGTGGTACTAGGTCTTTGGGGACTGTCTCTGAGTGGGATAGAAACTGAAGAACTTTGCCGGTTCATTTAGTCATACGTCTTAAAGTTTTGTACCAAGTGCCCCAGTAATTCCACTTTTAGGAATGTATCATGAGAAAAATAATCAAGTATGCAAATGGTCTTTGTCTTATATAATGTAGTAAAACATTGGGTTCCTTTGAGGAACAGTAGACAGCCGCCTCTAGTGTATGACGTGGGCCGATGCTCATGAAATGTTTTGAGTAAAGGACAGGAATTACGCAGAAGTTCACATACACAGATAAAATACGCTGTAATGTTAGCAGTTATCGTTTGGAGGGATAGTACAGGTGATTTTTATTTCTTCTCAGTTCCTGCAATATTTTCTAAATATTCACTTATTTTTATAGTTAGTTTTACAAAACAAGTCTTTTAAAAATATATTAAGGTTCTACTTTCAAATACCATTTCTCTAGGTTTGTGTAACATGTAGATATCATTGGATTATTAAACTTAAAAAATTCAGACAATTTTGTGATTAAAAAATTGATCTAATACATTGGTATGAAAAAGCACATTCTCTGCTTCCCTCCATTCCCTAGATATACCCTATGGCCGTGGTGGCGACTGCAGAGCGGGGCCTGATTGTCTATCAGTTAGAGAATCAACCCTCTGAGTTCAGGAGGATAGAATCTCCACTGAAACATCAGGTGAGTCATAAGTCAACTCAAGAAGCATGTATGTAGGCCGAGCACAGTAGTCACACCTATAATTCTAGCACTTTGGGAGGCTAAGGCCAGGAGTTTTGAGGCCAGCCTGAGCAACATAGTGAGACCCCATCTCTACAAAAATTTTTTTTAAAAATTAGCCTGGGCATGGTGACGTATGCCTGTAGTCCCAGGAGGCTGAGGCAGAATGTTCGCTTGAGCCCAGGAGTTTGAGGCTGCAGTGAGCTATGATGAAGCCACTGTACTCAAGCCTGGGTGACAGAGCAAGACCCTGTGTCGAAAAGTTAGAAAGTAATGCTTCTTTATCCTATGTAAGTAATATGCTTCTGGTTCTTCTAAAACCTAAAAATCAGGTAACAATGATTTTCCTTCACATTAGTCATGAAATCTTGTATTACATCATGATAATGTCCTTTTTTGCTTTTAACTGTAGCATCGATGTGTAGCTATTTTTAAAGACAAACAGAACAAACCAACTGGTTTTGCCCTGGGAAGTATCGAGGGGAGAGTTGCTATTCACTACATCAACCCCCCAAATCCGTAAGTTGCACTCAACTAGCTTGCAAACTTGCACTTGAGACTTTTTTTTAGAAAGGAAAACTTAGGTGGGCCTTTGTTTTTCAGTGCCAAAGATAACTTTACCTTTAAATGTCATCGATCTAACGGAACCAACACTTCAGCTCCTCAAGACATCTATGCGGTATGTTTTTAGAAACTTTTACCTTGAAAATACATCTAGAAACTTGACTTGGAGGTGGCTGAGTAATTATGGGATCAGAAAAGATTAATCATTGAAGAGCAGTGAAGAACCTGTATGTATTCATGTCTGGAGATAAATGGCTTATGCTGTAGCCTTTGGTTTTCTGTTTTTATGAACATATTGACTGGCTTCCTTCTCTTATTTCTGAATGCAAGCTTAAGGTGTTTTGGGAGAGTCTCTACCTCCTCTGACAGTTTACACACATAGCTAAGACTGAGAAGTGGCTGTTTGCTAAAAAAGAAAAAGGCATTTTCCTGAGATACGCGCCTCGGTGGTACTTGCTGAATACACACATTAACTTCTGCTGATGTGTGTTCATCACAAGAGACAAGATTTAGTTCTGGGCTGGCAGTTGATGCAGGAAGCGTGGCTAGTTTCTCTTCTCATCAGTGGGCAGCCAGCTCAAATGAAATGTGTGTGTGTGCACTTGGTTTCCTAACTCTAACGGGAAGCATGCATTGACGAAACCCGCTTCTCCATCTGCTGCCTTGGCTTCTCATTGTGTATATCAATCCTTGCAGGTAAATGGAATCGCATTCCATCCTGTTCACGGCACCCTTGCAACTGTGGGGTCTGACGGTAGATTCAGCTTCTGGGACAAAGATGCCAGAACAAAACTAAAAACTTCAGAACAGTTAGATCAACCGATATCGGCTTGCTGCTTCAATCACAATGGAAACATATTTGCGTATGCTTCCAGCTATGACTGGTCAAAGGTGAGAATTCCCAGGCCTGCTCTGGGTGCCCTAAGGCAGCAGAGTCAGGCTCTGGGTTGGGAAAGCATAGGCTTGAGTTGTGATTCTCCGGACTCACATCACTGTCACCGCCCTGTAAGGGGAGATAGGGCTTCCTGGATGGGTTGTGGGGATTCATTACAGCCTTTGGTCAGAGCCCGGCACACAAGAAGTGCCAGGTAGTGTAAGCGGTCACAGGCTGCCCTGCCCCTGGGTACGGAAGGATGGGCAAGCTGGAGGGGCTGATGCTTTGGGAGGTGATTCATGCAGTCGGGAGCGCGTGAGGGGACCGCAGGGCGCGTCATGCAGCTTTGTTTGGTTGGTTGGTTGGGGAGTCAGAAGCTGGCAGGGCCATGGCTGAGTTTTTGAGGCCTCTGGGAGCCATGGTGAAGCCGTGGTGAAACGTGCAGACTCCGGTCCTCCGCCCAGACCCCACACGAAGTGTGTCATCTGCCAACCTGCCTGCAACTTTCCCGGCTTCTCAGCTGTTAGTTCTGAAGAATACGCCTTCATTATGTTTGTGGTTTTCATCTTTCTCTTCCCACATCCCCTCTGCCTTTTGCTTCCTAGACCTTCCCCTACCATAGTGTCTTCCACGCACGTCCACCTTCGCTGACCGCTGCCTCCATTGCCCAGCCCACATGCGGTGCCTCACGCACTCCGTTTCTGGATGCTGGCCTTTTCTCCCACCGTCTTCTGTCCCTGTCCCCAGCTGCTTCCCCTGTGTCTAAGTGCACAGGAAGCCTTGAGAAGCCTGTAGCCCTTCACTGCTAAGCTTGCTGGGGGAGTGGGTAGCACCTGCCCTCTTCGTTCCCTGCCCTCTGGCCTCTTGTCAGTCCACTGCCCGGTACTTTCTGGCCTCCTGGAGCCGTACTCAGCAGTCTCGGCCACATCCTCCTTGTCCAGTCCAGAGCTTCCCTCCTGTCTGTGTCAGGCGCTGTGGTCCATCCCTTCCTCCTCTACAGAGCTCTCCTCCCTTGGTTTCTCTCCCGTTATCTTTCCTGGTTCCTTCCAGCCGCTGCTTGCCATCCTCCTGTCATCCCTTTGGGCTCCTACCTGCCAGCCTTCTCCTGCCGTCTCAGCCTGAGCTGTTCCTTGGGTTTTTCCAAGTGTTTGTTCTTGAGGCCCTGGCTCTGCCCCCAAAAGCCAGTGACTTGTGGTTTCTAACTCAGTTCCTGGCCTGTCCCCCTTCTCTCTCGGTGTTTCCCAGTCTCAGCAGGATGGCTATGCCTGGCCCCTGAGGCCTTTCTCTTAAGACAGAGAAATCCAGCCGTTTCCCCACCAGGCTACTCCTGTGTCCCTCTCTTCCAGGGCTTGCTTAGCAGCAGCTTCCTTTTTTTTTTTTTTTTAAAGCAACTTTATTGAGGCACAATGAAATGCAGTAAATTGGACGTGTTTAAAGTATACAATTTGATCAGTTTCGATATCTGTAAATACCCTTGAAACTGTCACCACAGTCAGGAGTTTAACAGACGTGTTCGTCTTCCCCAGAGGTTTCCGTGTATGTGCTGTAATTTTTCCCTTGCGTGCACAGAACCGTGGATCTGCTTTCTGTCACTGTAGATTAGTGTGCTTTCTCTAGAATCTACGTAAATGGAGTCATACACTATGTACTCTTTTCCCCGGCTGCTTTTGCTGAGCCGAATGATTTTGAAACTCACCTGTGCTGTGGCGTGTGTTGCTCGTCTGTTCCTTTTGAGTGCCGAGTCGTATTCCGTGGCACGGGGATGCCACCGTCTGCTTATCCACGCACCTGTTTCAGCCGTGCACACAGTTCTGCAAAGAGAGTGTGCGGTTTTGGTTCTGCCTGGCTGAGGCTGTGCAGGCTGGGGCCTGCGTGGGGGCTGAGGCCCTCGTCCCTCCGTGGGGCCCTTCACTGAATCTCTCGGCACAGCGGCTGCATCCCGTCCGCCTTTCAACTCACATCACACTCGGGCTCCGTGCATCGTAAGCACTAAAAACATAGTAGTAAATTGAAAGAAGCAGGAAATCTCACTGCACTGAGTGCTGCTTAGAACTGACCTGGTCTAATTCCTCGAAGCAATTAATGTCAATTTATCGTGGGAGTTACAAAAATTCCAGTCTTTGTTTAAAGAAAAATTTTGCTTCAGGAATTTTTCATTGTTCTCAGTTTAAGGACCATTACCTCTGGTATAAAATCGTGATCACATATGATTAATATTATTAGCTTGAACATAGCTGTTCACAAAAGCTGCACTTTGTATGTTGTGGTGGGAATCAGTGGTCACAGCTGGGCACGGCAGCTCGCGCCCTCCCGCCGGCTGAGGCTGGAAACACGGCTCTGCAGCGCCACGCCCGTCTGCTCTCCCGGCCTTGGATCCCCTGCCCACCTGCCTGCTGACTCTTGCGGATTGTCTGCCTTGTCCACCCCACTCGCCTTTCTTCCTAAAACTCAGATCTCATCACGCCACTGACACGCTTCCTTGTCCCTGTGCGTAACGTTCAGAGGCCTCAACCTGCCGTTCACGGCCCTTCCTGGTCTGGCCTCATCCTGACACTGGGGCCCCTCTGACGTTGCACAGCCCTCCCTCATCCCCTCCAGCGTGGCACGAGCAGACGTGCTCACTGCCGTGCGTGCCTGTGTCTGTGCCACTGCTCCCGTGTGGGCAGGTCGTCCTGGGTCCTCATCCCTATGACGTGTCATGGGCCAGGTGTCCTCTCCTCCGCGAAACCCTCTCAGGTCAGAGCCAGTCCTGACCAGGGGACCCCAGGGCAGTTATCTTAGCATTAAAGGTGTAGGGTGTTAAAAGGGGGCTCAGTACCGAAAAGACAAACAAATGAAGACAGTCCCTCCCAGCAGGGTGTTGATGACAGACTTGCACCGGGTCCTTAGCCTCTGAGGACTAAAGTTCTTTTGTACCATTTGACTTGTGTTTGTGTATTTGTTGTCTTGTTTTTTCCCCTGCACCCTGAGAGATTTTGCTTCAAGCACATAGCACAGGACTTGACAGATAAAAAGCGGCCACAGAATGCTAACTGTTGCTTTTAATAATAAACTCATTGGGTTTTTTTTCTTCTTTAGGGACATGAGTTTTATAATCCCCAAAAGAAAAATTACATTTTCCTACGTAATGCAGCAGAAGAGCTAAAACCCAGGAATAAGAAGTAGTAGTAGCCTGAGACTTCTGGGTCGTCTGGAGTCCTTCTCTCTCCACTCTGCCTCGTCTCTGTGCGAATTTGATCCCAGCTTTGGGTTGTCAGCCACGGACATGGATTTCAACCCCTGGAGAAAACCATGTCATTGTTGAGCAGTCGAGAGCCCAGCTGTCCACGGCGACTTGCCGTCTCTCCATTCCACTGCCTGTTGCAGAGTCTTTCTGTAACTCTGAGGGGATTGAAATTATTATAGAAGTTAGATTTTTGAGGGCGATGCCAGGTTATTTTGCAGTGCTTCATTCAGCAGTGTATGTATTAGAGAATATTGGAAAACAGTCTATGAACCCTGTACTGTATTTTGTAATAAAGTATTTTGAAGATTGCCTACTCAGCTTCCTTGTCCTTGTCTCCCTTTGCCCCACCCAGTGACCTCAAAATGGTCACCTTGCCTGGCATCAACATTGGGTTTTGAATTATGGTTTCATACACCCTTTGGGAAATGCAGAAATCTTGTACCTTAGGGGACAGGGAATCCTGAGGTTCAATTATTTCTGCCACGTGGAGTGTCAGCCTCTCCAGGTGTTGGCGGGCAGAGTTTGAATGTGTTCTTCTCTTACTTCCTTCATTTCCTTCTTCAGCATCCCCTGTGCTTTCCGGTTCTGCTGTGCAGACTTCCTAGTGACTCTGAAGTGGGGACTGTTCCTTGTGCTGAGTGACAGGCCTTTTGTGGGTTAGCCTTGCAAGGCCCAAGTGGGTGACACTTGTATGTCTTTCAGGGTAGAACCCAGGTCCTCTGCATGGGCTTTGCTCCGAACATGTGCCCCCAGTAGTGATCATTTTGGTGTTGCTTTTTTATTTCATAGTAATTTAAAATTCCTGATTGGTGAGTATTCAAAATGAAATTCAACTTAATGTTTGACTTTTGAGTCTATTGTATTTTTACCCCATGATCCCAAATGCTTCTTACGCCTTATTGTTTGGGGCTGGTGTGTGAACTCTGACTTGTTGAGTGTGAAATTCTGGTATTAATGCTGTAAGATGTGTTTGCCTACTCATAAAAAGCAATGAAAATAAAATTTTCTACTGGAAGAGACTGCCTGCGCTCAGTGGTTCAAATTCTTTGGTAGTTCACAAATGAATTCAGACCCAACTCTTTGACCCTGTTTTTTTTAGCTGAAAATCTATTTTTTAGATATAAAAAGGCAGGTGCACTAGAAAAATGTGAATTTTCAAGTTAACTGTTTACAGCTAATTTTTCCCTTCCCTTTATGAATCAGGCATGTGGTTTTATGATCTGTACATACGAGAAGATCTAGCGAGTAGAAAAGGCTGCCGTGGGGAGAGATCCGAGCATGATGGTCTCAGTAGCCGACTTTCATTTGAGGGTGGGACCAGACTAGTCAGCTTCAGCTTAGCGGAGTTTCATTACTCTTATTACAGGCTGGTGACTGGCTCCGGTTGAAAATGACAAACCAGTGAGTCTAAAACCATGGGCCTTTTAGAGTGTTCTTTTCCAGGATTGGGCTTTGCTACCTCACCAAGGGGGTAGTTTTTGTGATTGGCAAATTTAAAGTATTTGCTTAAAACCAAGGGTGGACTTGGGCTGCCAGAAACCAGGAGTCGGGAGCTCCTTGCCGCCACCAGGGTGTGCCAGGCTCATCTCTCCACCTCCCAGAACCTAAAGCACAAACACACCCTGCGCGTTTGCTGGTGACGGACCAGTTAAACGTTCACTGAGATCATTACACTGCTCAAAACACTGTCATGCCTCCTAAAACGTATGTGGCGTCTTCGAGGAACTCTTCATCCTAAACTTCATCATCCCTGTGCTGTAAGTTGCATGCAGTAGGTGCTCATTAAGTATTGGTAAATTTGATGGCGTCTCCTAATTCAAAAAGATACCAGTGTAATCTTTTGACTTTTTGTTTTAACAAATGTCAAGTCATATTCTGCCATTAAATATTTACTGTACACCCTGCTAAAAACAGCACTGCTCTCATCGAAAGTGGAATATGTAAACCTCATGGGGAAGACACGCTGTGCTCTTTCACTTAATTTTTCCAACCTTTTATTATGAAAATTTTCAAACACAAAAAGCTGGAGGAGTTTTTACGGTGAACATACACCTATCCTCTGTCCACCACCCGGATTCCGCCGTAAGCATGAGACTTTCACTTGATCTTTCCGTTCGGTTTTGCCAGGCTTTTCTCCTCCTCGTTTGTAACGCCATTTCCTCGGCCAACTAATTGTGGACGCAGGCCCGGTGGCCAGGACTGAGTATACAGGTGGTGCTGAAAGGAGGTGTTTCGTGAGGTGTTTCGGATTTGGGGTTGTGTACCAGAAGGGGTACTTCTCCCTTCCTGTTATGTTTGGTCTGACCCTGCGTACTTGGAGACAGATAGTGGAAATAGCGTGGAAATGCAATGGCTGCGTGTGACGCCCGTCTGCGTGTGCCCACAGGTGTGCACAGGCCCCTGCGAGCCTGCCTGTGAGAATCCTCTCGGTCACGGGGCCGACCGAACCTGCCTTCCCCAGCCTGTGCTAGTGCGTGCGTCACGCCAGAGGCTCCTTTGGTGAAGGACGATTCGGTGGAAGAAGGGAGGATGTGCGGGTGCCCAGCTTGCTGACGGTGAGCAGTCGCCGGCACGAGCAACGGCGATGCCACCCAGGGAGGGGAAACAGCCGGGCGCAGCGCACTTGCCCAAGCTCGCTCACCCAGCCGCGCCCTCGCTGTTAGGAGTTTTCTTTAAATTGATCCACTTTAAAAATGTAAGACAAATGTGTTGCTATAAATTTATAGGAAAATTCACTATATAGAAAACTAGTATCTTTTATCTAAAGTAGAAAATAACCATAAGAATTAATAAAATGCAAAAATCCTGGGAAATGAAATAATACTATGGAAATGAAAATGTACCTCCTAAAGTCATCTCCAAGGGACAAATGTACCTCCCTGCACTGGCAAATTCTATTGAGATGGCATTATGTATCTTAGGTGCTTGTTAGAGCCCATCTGTCATTTTGGAGGTCATTTGGGAAATAATGTTTTTTCTCATTCAACCAAAATTTGAGTCTCCTTTGAAGGAAAGCTTCTGTAAGAAATGAACTAGACACGTGCTCTTGAACACACAGAAACGTCTAAGCCAGCATTTTCCAAATCAAATCATGCCCCGTTCGTAGGTTGTGAAATGAGTGTTGTTGCAACCAGCATTTTTTTAAAAAATGGAGCCACAAACAAGTACAGAATATATTCAGGTACCTCACAAAGTAACGTGCTTGGAGCTGGACTGCCTGCCTTCACGTCCCAACTCTGTCACCATTAAAAGTAGCTGTCACAAACCACGGGTGAGAAGTGCCCCCGTAGCTGGCCTGTGGTAAGTGCTCACATGTCAGCTGCTGCTACCGTAACTGCCAGAGGGGACGGCGCTGGCGAGAAGTTCCTCTTCCACCAGGCCCTGCTGTCGTGTGCAGCGGGAACAACAGTGTAGACCGAGCTGGCGTGAGAGCTCGGTGTCCCAGAGCACGCCCGCGGGGAGGCTGCGTTAGGTCAGACCAGCAGGTGGCACCAGTGACCCCACTGCCTTCCCCAGTGGAGCAGACTGAATTTCCAGGTTGCACCCTGGCCCCTCCTGACCTTGGGTTGCGGCCCCAAGTGCCGCACTTGCCATCACTTGCACTCCCTGTGATCTTTCTGGCCCCAGGGTTGGCCTTGAAAGCAGGTGCAAGAGAGGCTGTCATTTGAAGCCTGGTGCTTCCTGCTGTTGTCAACTAGGGCAGGCTTCCCTCCAGTGCTGGGGCACCCGTGCATCCTTTAGGCCTCCATTCTCCTCATCTCTTGGGACTTCGTGTCACTTGAGTCCACCCCTCGGGCCGCATCCGTGGGGCTTTGCTGCAAGGACACCTTGACCAGTTTGGGAGGCCCCAGCGTGATTCTGGTTAACAACTGGCAGTTGCCTACAAAAGCAAACTATGATTTATTACACATGGACTGACTGGTGTCCCCCCCCCAAAAAATTCATATGTTGAAGTCCTAACTCCTAGTCCTCATTGTGACTGTATCTTGGAAATAGGGTCTTCAAACAGGTAATTAAGTTAAAGTTAGATCGCTAATCCAATGGGACTGGTATCCTTATGAGAAGAGGAAATTTGGACACAGACAAGAACACAGAAAAGACCACATGCATGCCCAGAGAGAGGCCTCAGAAGGAACCAGCCCTGCCGACGCCTTGATCTCGGACTTGCAGCCTTTGGAGCTCTGAGAAAATACGTTTCTGTGGTACTTGGTCATGGCAGCTTGAGCCACCCGCCACAGTATTCCCAGGTAGCCTTTTCCTTTCTGCAGTGTGACCCAGTCATGCTGCAGGGTCTGCAGAACCAGCCACAGCCCATGGCTGGCTCCCAGGGCAAGCAGTTCTGGGTGGCGGCAGCGCTGCGTGGGCAGGGCGGGCTCCCCGGGCTGGGTGGCCTTCACTGCCCCTGCGGGGACGTGCTCGGCCCTTACCCAGTGTCAGCTCGCAGCTCAGGGATTAGCTGCAACCGCACCGTGACAACGGAGCTTCCCTCCCCTGCTAACCTGTGATGTGCCAAAAGATCACAAGCAGGTAGGCTTCAGGTGACACCGTGGCGTTCATGGTTTTCAAACCAGCAGCGGCTGCTTTTCTCAGCCTGGCCGAGGAGGTGCCAAGGTGCCTGGCTCGCCCGACGTCCTGCGTCTCCGCTCGAGAGAGCCCTTGTTCTCTGCGGCACTTCCTTCTCCTGGAGCTTTTCTCATCACCATCCGGACGAAGCCAAAGGATCAAAGATCACCATGGCCAGGGGAGGCGTCACCGTGGAGCTGGGCTCCAGGGCTCCCTCGGTCCCCACACAGCCCGATCCCTCGCAGGCACACTGTCCACAGTACACACAGGGACCCACCGCCCTCTCTTCATGGGAAAGACCCCGGGCACGGAATGACTTTCGGGACAGGAGACGGCTGAGGTCATTCCACTACTCAAAGGGAAGAATATGCTGTCCTGGGTTCTTACTCTGCAATGTCCCAACTTGTCACTGGGACTGTCTCCCTTTCCCTGGGGGACGAGAGCTCAGCTCTTGACGTGAGCTGCAGTAGCTTCTTGTGGCTGCTGTAACATTGCCACACACTTGGTGGCTGGAAACAACAGAAACATGTTCTCTCACAGTTCTGGAGGCCGGATGTCCGACATGAGTCTTAGGGGACTAAAATCAAGGTGTCGGCAAGGCTGGTCCCTTCGACAGGCTCGAAGGGAGAAGCCATCTCTTGCTCTGGTGGGCGCCAGCATTCCGCGGCTCGTGGCGCGTCACCCCAACCTCCGGCTTCCTTGGTCACGTCTCCCCAAGGGCCCACCTGGGTGATGCAGGCGACTCTCCCCGTCTCTAGACCCTTAACTGCATCACATCTGCAAAGTCCCTATTGCCATGTGAGGTGACATGTTCACAGGTTCCAGGGATCTTTGGGGGCTGGGGCTCAGCGGCCTGTGGGCCAAGGTCTTTCTGTCTGTGCAGGTCCACACCAGGGGCGGGTCTTGGATGACAGCCGTGGAAAAATCGCCTGGTCCCATCTGGAAACATTTCTTTGGGACCCACCATTTTCCTGGGGCTCTTGGCCCCAGCATCCAGGGCTCCCAGGGTGGGACGAAAGGCTGCAAGAGACCCCAATCCAGGCGTGTCAGCAGCTCCTGGGTTTTTCCCCTCCGTCCCCTGGTTTGGAAGTGTACAATGGTGGAAACCGCTTCTGGGAAGGCGTCTCCTGTTGGGACCAGAGCAGGCCTAGAATCACTGGGCAGAGCCAGGCAGAGCCACAGATGCTACGACAGCCCCAGGGAGAAGCCCACCCTGGGAATTGAGAGGTGGTGACGCGGGCAGTCTTTGCCACGGAGGGTTATCGTGTGGCTGGAGGGGGGCTGGTGAGGGGATGGGGGCTGGACCCCAGGAGAGACAGGAGCTCCGAGGAGAGCAGCAGGCAGAGGTGAGAGGCTCTGGGAGAGGGGCGGGAGGAGCCAGCAAGGGGCAGGGTTGTACATTCAGCTCGGATGGCATTTAGTGACCAGAGGAACCGACCCCAGCCAGTTTAATTCTCCCTGTAGAAAGAGCTGGCCTCTCTGCTCTTTCAATCAGTCAGGAAATAGAAAATACTTTCAGCGCATGTGTGACTCAGGCACATTGTCAGGCCCAGGGGTGAAAAGCACCGGGTAAGTGCAGGGAAGAGGTAGGCACAGAAAGGACAGGCGGGCAGAATAATCCCCAGCCCCCAGAGGTGGTCACCTGTGCACGTGACCGTCCGTGGCCCAAGGGCCTGTGCAGCTGTAATGAGGCTGTGGGCCCTGAGGTCAGGGAGTCTGCTGGGCTGCTCCGGGGCCCCGTGGAATCACAGGGTCATTAACAGGGAAAGAAGGAGGCAGAGGGAGCCACCACCTGCCCCTTATGGCTTTGAAGACAGAGTACTCTGGGAGCCAAGGAATGTGGGTGGCGTCTGGATCCTGGAAAGGGCCAGGAAATAATGGATTCTGCCAACACCTTGGTTGTAGCCCACTGGGACCCGGTTCAGACTTCCGACCTCCAGAAGTGTATGAGGATAAATTCATGCTGTTTAAAGCCACCAACCGTGTGGTGATCTGTTACAGTAGGAGCAGGAAACGAACACTAAAGGGTGCTTACCTGGGGCCCGGGGACCCACGGAGCGCAGGGGGAGGATTCAGGGACCGGAAGCTGCTGGGGAAGATCTTCACCTTCTGCAGCCGAGCCCGACTGCCGTGGGGCCGGCCGGGCTCTCAGCAGCACCTGCCACCCCGAAGCCACAAGAAATCACAATGCTTCCCACCGCCACGTACAGTTGTCGCTGGCGTCTTGACAAAGTGGTTTTGCTCCCCAGTACTTCTCAACTACAGCATCATTAGAGCCACTGCTCCATCTTGTTATTTTAACGCATTGATGAAGCACGCACATTCCTACATCACACGTCTGCTTTTTAATATTTTACTTGCTGCATTTTAGTATGGTTGTCTTCCTTTGCTAACCTAGGCATTTTATTTTTAAGTGTTTAAAACCATCACTCTAAGAAGGGTACTTAGGCCTCAGCCGGTGGTTCCATGGCCCACAAAGGACCCCTGGGAGGGGGGCACGGTTTGGTGAGGTCGGGCTGGGAGCCAGTCTGGGCAGAGGTGACCTGGACCCCTCAGCACCCACTGCGGAGGGGGAGGGTGGGCTGGAAACTGATGTGCGCTGGGTGAGAAAATGCAAAGTGCAGGAGCGTGCACTTATGGAGCCATGACTCTGTGAGGATGAGCTCAGCACTTTGAGTGGTATCTTCTTTCATCTCACAAAAGCCCTGTGAAGAATGTACTATCATTATGCCCATTTTACAGCTGAGGAAACTGAGGCTCAGAGAAGTCATGGCTCACAAAAATGCGTGATGTATGCAGGACGCAAGCGCAGAACTGTCCGTCTGGACCTGCTCTCTCAGGTGTGGCTCCTGGGCTGCCCCACAGAGAAGGGAGGGTGGATCTTGCTACCTGGTGAGGCTGGTCACTCTGCAAAGCTGGAACAGCATGGCCAAGCCAGGCTCAGCTTTTGTTTGAAAGTCTTCAGGCCTGGCGCTCTCTGCTTCCTCTTTTTGCCTTTTGTGTTGGTGTTTATTTCAAGACTCTCAGGGGCTCAGGTTTGGGTTGAGGGTGGTACAGGTGGCCTGCACGCTCCCGTCCTGCAGCCCGGCTCCTCTGAGATGAAGAGGTGGCTGCTCTGGTTTGAATCCACGGGACCCTGCGCCGCCCTTTCCGTCTGCACATGCAGAGCAGCCAGTCTGGGGGACTATCCCTCAGGGAAGCAGAGATAACACGCGGGCTCTTGGGTGCTTAACCCACGCAGGCCCAGCCGAAGTCACCACACCTTGTGCACTTCCACACCCGCCTCCCAATCCCCCAGTGCCAAAGGCACCGCGTTGTCTCCTGTACGATGAAGGGGCTAAAGCTTTGGAGGGAGCCACACCAGCTCAAGCTCACAGACAGAAGAGGGCAAGGTCAAACCCCAGGCTGACCGCCAACCCACCAAGCCGCAGGGTGCTTCTGTGCTGCTTGCAGGGAGACCTGTTTCCAGGCCACATGGCCCCCTCAGTAGCGGATATCAAACTGCATCTCCATTATTTGGGAACACTTTTGGTTGTCATCATGGAAGACCCAACTAACAGTGGCTTAAACACTCCAGGATTTATTTTTTTACACAACAAGGAGTCTGGTTGTTGGCACTGGTTTGGAACAAGGTTTCTCAGTCTGAGCACTATTGACATTTTAGGCCAGATTAATCTTTGCGGTGGGGGCTGTCCTGTGCACTGTAGGATGTTTACCAGTGTCCCTGGCCTCCACCCCCTAGGTGCCAGTAGCATCCCACCCCCAAGTCATGGCTACCAAAAGTGTCTCCAGACATCGCCAAATGTCCCCTGGGTTTAGACTCAGGACCAGTGTCTGTGAGTGTTTTGGACTTTGCCTCATGGTCACAGATGGCTGCCACAGCTCTAGACGTCCTGCCCATTGTCAGGGCAGAAACAACAATGACAGACTAGTACCAGTTGCCTCTGTGTCTTTTAGCAGAAAAGTGGAAGCTTTTGCAAAGGCCTCAGCATCCTATCCAGAGAGGTTAAGTGAAGTGCCCAAGACCACACAGCTAAGCAGGGCAAGGCAAGTCAGGATTAGAATTTCGGGGAGCAAGTGACTCCATGCACACCAGAGGTCACCTAAGCTGGGGCGGGGTCACAGGCAGCTCTAGTACAACTGGCCTGATTCCTAAATCAGTAAAGGACAGTTAGTCCAAACCCCTATTTCCACAGATGGGCAAACTGAGGACCTGGGAGAGATTCTTTCTAGCAAGCCCAGGGCAGAACAGGCACTAGGCAGGACTCATCCTGGGCTCTCTATCTGTGCTGCTTGCAGCCATGGCAGAGGGGACAAAAACCATTTACCAGAAAGTCCCTCGGCCACACCCACACTGACTTGGTTCTTGGTGGTGGTTCTGAACAGGCTGCCTCAAGGCTGGATGGAGAAGGGACAAGGGCCGGGCTGGAGCTCCCGGCCCCACCCCCACTAGCTGTGTGGCCCTGGGCACTGTCTTCAGCATGCCTTCCTTAACATGGGGATAATTATAGTGCCTGTCACATGGGCAGTGTGAAGATTCTGTGACTCTGCGGGCACCAGTCACCAGATCTCAGCCACCCTGCGGTACTGTCACCACAGGACGCTGACTTGGGAACCTCCTTTTGGCCCTGGGCACTTCACTTAGCCTCTCTGAGGCTCCACCTGCCCAGCCCTCAAAGCAGGGAGACAAGGTTCTCCTCTAAATGCTGCTGGGAGGACAAAATGGGATTGTAGATCCAGCCATTTACTGCCATTGGTGGCCTTGGGGAAGCCACTCTGAGCCTCTGTTCACTCCCTAAAACTGGTCTAAGACTACCTGTCAAGGAAAAGGCTGCTCCGAGGTTAAATCGCCTAATGTATGCAAGTCACTCAGTCCAGGACCTGGCCCAAAACAGGCACTCTAAGGCAACTGACCTTTGTAATTATCAGTGATGTGTGAGGAATTAACCACGTAAGAGTACCCAGCACTCTAAAAGTACTCATTAAATGGCGGTGGCTCTGTCACCTGCTAGCCTTCGCATTGTCTGTTCCCCCCACTGTTCCCTCTGTTCAAATGGCCCCCGATCTGACCAATTCCCAGAGGCCTTCCCTGCCTCTACAGGGCACCGGTCACTCTTGGCCCTCGCCCCTGCTCCTCTTGAGCCCCACTCATTACTTGCCTAGGAGATTTTACCCGAGTATGAATACAGTACGTATACACGTTCTTTCATCCATGCTTTGTCTCTGCCCCTCTGCTGCATCCCCGGGGACAGGCCACTAATAAGTGTGTGTTCGGGGGAACCGATGCTTGTCAGGCAGGAGTTGGTGACACGTGCGGACGTGGGGCCACCGGACACGCGGAGAGGCTGGTGACCCAGAAACCCAAGGGCAGCGGCGTTCCCAGACCCGCAAGCTCCTCCCGCTCCATTCCGGGCCCACCGCAGCCCGTGGAGCGCCCCCGCCGCCTGCCCCACACCCCACCGGCCCCCGCGCCCCACTCCGTGGCTCGTGTTCCCCAACCCGGCCAAGCCGCCAAGCTCCCCGCGGGCCGTCCCGCCGGGGGTGGGGACCGGGCGGGGCGGGGCGGGGCGGGGCGGGGCGGGGCGGAGCTGTCCCGCGGGGCGGGGCGGGGCAGGGTGGCCCTGGTGGCGCTGGGACTTGTAGGCATGGGCCCGGCGCCTCTGGGCCGCAGCGCGCGCCGATCGTCTCCCGGTCCGCCCTGGCGACGCGACGGCTGGGGACAGCCTCGGAGAGGCGCTATGCGTCACAGAAGGGGAAACTGAGGCTCGACGAAGGGACCCAGCAGGCCCAAAGTCGCGCTGCGGGGCAGTGGCTGCCTTCCCTGGCCTCTAGGGGGCAAGTGAAGGTCACACTTGAATCCAAGTTTTCAAAGGGCGCTTCGAGGGGACTTTGGCTGGTGGGGAGCCTTCCCTGCCCGCCTTATTCCATCGTGGATTCACTCAACAAACGTTTTCTCGGGGGCCCTCTGCTTGCCAGCCCCTACAGCTTGAGCAAAACACCCAAGGTCCCCGTTGTCTTGGAGCCCGACTAGGTGGAGCAGACCCTCATGAGAGCAGGCGCGTGTGCGCGGCGCCCCTGGACTTTCCAGACTTGGGGTTTCATTCCCAGTGTGCAGGGGCTGGCGCAGGGCGGTAGGGAAGGGGACACTTAACCAGCTGCGGTGGCGAATGGGTCCGGGGTGGGGGAGGGGCTTCTAGAAAGTTCCTCTCTGCCTGGAGCTAAGCGGCTGGGGCAGAGAAGGTGCTGGATAAACGCCGGAAAGATGGAGCTGAGCGGTTGGTGAACTAACTCTCCACTTGCCTCGCCGCCCCCTCAGCCCGCGGGGTGCCTTCCCAGTCCTCTACGACCCCTCCTGTGTCGCCCCCACCCGCACTGACGATCACAACACTGGTGTATAGAGATGGGGCGGGGTCGAGGCCCCAGACTCGACTCCTCAAGGGGGTGTGTGAGACACGGGTTGGGGATGGGCGATAAACGGGTACGGGAGGGGCGGGATGCTGCCACGTGGCGGCTCCCAGGGCGGGAAGCTCAGAAAGGCCCCGTGCTTGGTTTAACGCTCAACTGTTGCCAATTTGAAATCTCTAACGCTTGAAGAAGGGCCTCGCGTTTGCACTTTGCGCCGGCCCAGTAATTCTTGGACAGGGATCCCCGGCACCAGCCGAGCTCAACACCCCGTGAGGGACCTCCCCCCCCCCACATCGCAGCACCCTGACTTAGTTCCTTCCCGATCCCACGTTGTACGTTCACTTGACGGATTATTGGCCTTCTGCATAGGCGTCTCGTGGGCCAGGAGGGTGGTACGTGCCCGCCGCAGCTTTCGTGCCCCGCGCGTGGGGGCCCTGATATCCGTCTTTCGGATTAATTATATTCACATATTGGTACACAGCAGTCATCTCGCCTTTCTAACAGGGTCCGTCGCTGCTCCCCAAGTAGCCCTGGGTTAAATACTGACTCAACCGTTTCGTCTGTTCGCCAGACGGCGCCCCGGAGGGCAGGACTGGCCTGTCCGGTTCGGGCTGTGCCCGTGCCTGGGGTCGGGAGCGCGCGGTAGCCGCCCAGGTGGGAACACTCGCCAGGTGCGACCCGACCCGGGGCCCATGCTCCCCGGGCGGCGCGTGGCTGGGCGGGGCCGGGACTACGCTTCCCGGCAGCCCCCGCGCGCCCGGGCCGGGGCGGGGCCGGATGGGGGCGGGGCGGCGGGGGCGGGGCGGGCTACAAAGCCCGGGGGCGGCGCCTGGGCGCAGAGTCCCCGCGGCGCCGGTCGGGAGCGCAACGCTGAGCGGCGCAGCTTGGCGCACGGCGGGAGCGGCGTGCAAGCGGACGGGCCTGGCGGCTGGACGGGCGTCCCTCGCCGCGCCGCGCGCTCCCCGCCGCCCCCCGCGCGCAGCCCTGCGCGGCCCGGGTCCGCAGGCGGCGGGGCGCCCCCCATGCTGCTGCAGCCCGCGCCCTGCGCCCCCAGCGCGGGCTTCCCGCGGCCCCCGGCCGCCCCCGGCGGCGCCATGCACGGCTCGCAGAAGGACACCACGTTCACGAAGATCTTCGTGGGCGGCCTGCCCTACCACACCACCGACGCCTCGCTCAGGAAGTACTTCGAGGGCTTCGGGGACATTGAGGAGGCCGTGGTCATCACTGACCGCCAGACGGGCAAGTCCCGCGGCTACGGCTTCGTAAGTGGTCCTGCGCCCGGGTCCGCACCCCGCCCCCGCCTTATCGCGGCCCCGGGCCCCGAGTCAACTCGGGCACCCGCCCCGCGGGCCGCAGCCGCCCCCCGCCGACGCCTCCCGCCGGGCGCGCGCACCTGCCGCGTCTTCGGCCCGCGCGGCCGTCCCGCCTCCGCCGCCCCGCGGCTCCCCGCCCCCAGCGGTGTAGGAGGGAGACCCGCTGTGCTCAGGGAGGACTCCTAAGTTTGCGGGGAGGTTTTGGGGCCAGAAGGCCACGCTTGGGATTTCCGGGAACAGCAAGCCGGCGGGCGATGGGCAAGGCTCCACCCAGGGGTGCTTTGGGGCCCGTTGGCCCTTCTCTCGTGTTTTCAACAATCCCCTCAGCCAACCCGAATAAATACCAACTTATGTAAAATTCAGTTGAAGATACATTTTTTACTTCTCTTCCAAGAACAATGTGCTGTACTGCGTCTAGAAGGAAATTCTGGGTCCTCCCTGGTGGGCAGGCCAGGCTGGGCCCCCACAGTTGTTTGGGGTTCGTTTTTTTTTCCCATTTCCTCAGGGGATTGTTTTTGTTTTTGAAGGCAACGTTTCCCAGCACTTGAACTTCGAGGGTAGGAGCTGGAATCCGGGAGGCGTCTTTGTGGGAGGTCTCTGGGCTGGGGTCAGAGGGGCCTTGGCCCAAGGACCTTGGGTGACAGGCACCCTTGGTGGGGGAAGGGAGGGTCAAGTGCCAGGGCGGAGTTCTCTGCCTCTGTCTCCCCCCTGGCCCCCCTACGGAAGCCCCTGAAGTGTCTGTGCTTCTGCAGGTGACCATGGCCGACCGGGCAGCGGCTGAGAGGGCGTGCAAGGACCCCAACCCCATCATTGACGGCCGCAAGGCCAATGTGAACCTAGCATATTTGGGCGCCAAGCCTCGGAGCCTCCAGACTGGTGAGAGCTTGTGTTTTCCTCCCCTGGTTCTCCTCGGTTTCTATATTCGGCCTCAGTATCTGTTGGGTGGAAAAAGGCCCCACCACCCCCAGGAGTGGCAGTCAGCTATCATGGGCCTGCAGAGCCTTCACAAGGCAGTCACCCCCCCCAGAGTGGGTGCTAGACCTCTTCCCAGCAGCATGTGGCCCGTGGGACGGATATGTCAGCTGTCCTGGAGGAAGGGAGGGAGGACATCACCCCAGGCCTGGAAGTTGGGAGCTTCGACACCAGGAGGAGCTGCCACCTGGGTCCCTTGGCCCAGTTCGGCCGAGTCTTTTGGGGTCCACGAGGAGGGTGGCCTAGGGAGGGGAGAGAAAGCTGATTATCCCTTTTGACTGGAGATATGTGGCCTTTGGACATCGTACCTGCAGCAAGGCCAGGTCCCTGACCATTCTCTCATTTTAGGCTTTGCCATCGGTGTGCAGCAGCTACACCCCACCTTGATTCAGCGGACTTACGGGTGAGTGGCCGTGGCTGGCTTGGGGTGGGTGGTTCTTGGAGCTGAGGTGAAGGGTGCCTTGGGCTGCTGGGTCTCAGCGGCTGGGGGAGGACAGTTTTCAGAAACGGGGTTGTGTTTATGGTGGGAGAACGAGAAGGCAGCGTGCATTTCTCATCCCTCACAGAGGCCACACCACAGAGAGGGGAGCCAAGCCTCGGGGCCTGCCTGCCCGAGTGCAGACCCTGGCCCCCTTACGAGTTGTGTGGCTTTGGGCAGCTGACACAGGCATCTGTGCCTCAGTTTCTTCACTTCTGAGATGGGGGTGGTAGCAGCACATCTGAGTTCCATGAGTCTGGGGCTCAGGATGGACCTGGAGCAGGTAGGCACTGTCGAAGCATGTGCTAATGTTCTTAGAACTGGCGGGCTAGACTCTTCCCTGGGCACCCCTGACCTGCTCCAGTGCTGGGGTAGATGGTGGCAGTAGGTCACTGCCAGCCAGTGTCCGATGTTTGTGAACTGCTGCAGGTAAGATGTGATCAGGGCCAGATGTCGTGGGTCCGAGTGGCCCAGCCTGTGGGCTTTTGTCTGACTCACTTTGGAGCAGCATGTGCCGTCATTCTCTGTCCTGAAAATCTCCCACCTCCCTGCCTGTTTTTTTAAACATCTAAGAAGGCCTGGCAGCTGCTTAGAGGACACGCATACTTCAGGGACACAAGGGACCCTACCACGCAGTCTGCTTTCCCAGCAATGTGGGCTGTTTGCCCCAGTGCAGGGAGTGGGTTGGGGGGGAGGGCAGGTCTAAGACGGGCCACCCTTTCAGAACGTTATCATCTCTTGAGCTCTTGGAGTCCAAATCCCGGCCTCCAGATTTTGTGCCTCAATTTGAGTGTGTGTGCACGTGCAGACGCTAACTGTGGAGGGCTACACAGCTTGAGGAGTGACGTGTCCCACTGGGGCGGTGTGGACACAGGCTCCCGTGGAACAGGGTTACACCCGGCTCACGGGCTGATGAGCAGATTAGTCAAGTCACCTGGGAGGAGCTGGCATGCCCGCTGTTTGGGTGCACTTGCCCTGAGGGGTGGCTCGGGGCTCCACGGTGGCTCCCTTGTGGTTTGGTGGACGTGTGTGTACTCAGCAACAGAAGGGGCCGCTGGCCATGGGGTCAGGATGTCGCCTGGGCCCTCCTGGCCTGTGCGGGTGGCCGGGCAGCTCAGCTCCCATCTAGGCATCTCTGTCCTGGGAGGGAGCGTGGAGGGCGTTGGGGGCGGGCGGGTGGCTCTGAGCCTTCTTCTCAGCTTGGGATCTGTTTCATAAATGTCTGAGAAGGGGTTTGGGAACACCCCAGCTTCATGCCTTCACCACAGGTTCGTTCTCTGGGGTTCAGGCCCCATGAGAAGGATGTTCCTGATTTTCCGTTGTCCTGACTCTGTTCCCCACCTCCACGCCAGGTGCCCAGGGGCAAGGGCTGGGTTCGGCCACTGCCTAGAGACGCGGGAAGAGTTTCAAGTGTGCGCAGCTCTCCCTCCTACAGTGTGACAAGGCTGTCCCCACCATCCCGACCAGTGTCTGGGCTTGCTCCGATCCATTTCAGCTGCCTGTGGCGCTCTAGCAACCGCCAGTGCTTGGCCTTCGGAGCCTGCAGCCCTGGGTTCAAATGTGGACTTTGCCACTTACCAGTGAGGTCCCTCCTGGAAGTGGCGTCCTCCGTAGTTTCCCTGAGAATGAGAATAACTGCTTAAAACAGCACAGGGCACGTGGGCTGGGTGCTCCGTGCTCCCCATGCACCTCCTTCCGTCCTCCCAACAGGCCTCTGAGGTTGAGATTGATACTCTCACTTTATAGGTGGGGAAACAGAGGCAAAGAAAAGTGAACAACCTGTCCGGGGGGCGAGGCAGGAAGCATCCAGGAGGAGATTGGCGCTGCGCTCTTGGCGAGGAGGGTAGGAAGGGCCCGACCTTTCCCCTGGTCGTCCTGGAGTCCCATGAGCGCCACCTGGCCGAGAGGAGTCAGGGGCCGGTCACAGATACTGCTGCTGTGTGCACCTGACTTCAGGCGACAGTGTTTTGTAACTAAATCCACTGGCTGGCCATTTAATACCTGTGACGAGGAAGAGGCCACAAACTCTATTTGTTGGTTGCCAAGGGGTGGAGACACAAACAGGGGCAAGGGGTCAGAGGGACAGTCCACTCTTCGTCTCCTGTGAGCGTTGAACTGAAGCCTCTGAGACTCGTGCCACCTCCCACCCCTGCTCGGGCCTTGCTGAGGTCCGGGATGGCTGGAGAGTCCCTGGGTGTGGCCCTGGAGAGGCGACCGGGGCCCGGCTGCCTGGGTCAGCTGTCTGCCCCTAGCTCCCGCCTGGCCAGGCTGCAGAGTTGGGCCGTCAGCGTCCCTTTTGTCTTTGCAAACAATCAGGCCCCGGGAGCGCAGCCGGGCCTGACTCAGCGGTCAGTTTTGTCAGCCTCGGGCTGGCAGTGAGGCCAGGCCTGCCGTTGGGTGAGGGCGTGGTGGGAGCCGGGCAGCTGAGGATTGTCCACCAGTTAACCCCTCTCCCGCCTGGCTGAACTCTGCCCAGACTGTCCCGATCACAGGCCTTGGACAGTTCTAAAGATTCCACAGGTTTCAGGCAAGACGGGGCAGAAGCTTTGCCTGGCCGGGTCGTGAACGTCCGCTTAGAAAGATTCACCAAGGAGCTGCTACGCTTTGACATCTGCTTGGATTTCCCTGCCAGTGTCTTTGTGTTTTTCTTAAGTTGGACAGGCTCTTTCAGACCTAACTCGGCCTGGCATTTCTGTCACCTAACTGTATCTGTGGGGAGGGCGGGGCCCAGGGTTTGGGGAAGCCTTCCTTTCCCCATGGCGAGTGCGAGATAACCGTGGAAGCCGACCCGTGTGGCCATGGACTGCCAGCCGAGCGTCTCTGCCGGGGAGTGGGGCACGCAGGAGGGAGGGCGCGGGGTTTTGGAGAGGATTCGAGTCCAGGCAGTGTCGGTCTGGCCTGGAAGGGCCTCCTAGTGTTGGGGGTGTCTGTCCACCCCTGGACCTGGCTGCACTTGGCCCTGTCCTCGGGTCAGCTGTTTCTGTGTGTGCAGGTCCCTCTCCTTGTTCTTAAGGTGCCCGCTGTGGGCCTGATGCCCATTCACGGACAGCTTCACTCCATGCCAGGCATGGGATCAGGCCCTGGGGTCCGAGACGACAGGACGGGGTCTTGGGGCTGCATGTCAGGCATGCTGTGTGCTGGAGCAAGGGCTCACACCCATCTGTGTTATGGGGATGGTGACAGTGCCTCCTCCACAGGCCCGACCTGAGGACTGAGGGAGCTCCTGAGTGCGGAGCCCGTGGGCCCGGAAGGCTCTCTGTTTGTCAGTGAGGCGTCTCCTGCTGCAGGGCTGGTGACTGTCCGTCTGCAAAACCAAGGCCAGAGCAATGGAGAGGCTCGGCCTGAGTAGGGGGCTCTGAGACCCTTGTCCCTTCCTTGAGGATCCTAGTGCCTCCCTCTGGCCACGGGGCAGCCCTTGGGTGCATCAGGGCGTGGGAGCCCTGGAGATTGATAGCGGCAGGACTCGCAGGCACGTGCACGGCCCACTCAGTATGTAGTTCCAGGGACACCTGCGTCCTCCGTGTGACGGTCCCTGGTGCCCATGCTGGGACACGCTGCCCTCGACACCACCAGGCCATGGGTGTGTGCGTGTCGAGGGGCCTGAGCAGGGTGCCCTGGTCCCCGGGGTGAGGGAAGGAGGTGCTGGGAGATGTGTGTCTCCCTAGGAGCGTGGAGCACACCCAGCTGGGAGAATGTACAGAGCTGCCTCCAGAAACGCTCCTTCCTCCAGTGTCTGTTGAGCGCCTGCTGTATGCCGGGCCCTGTGGCTGGGATACTTTGCATAAGACACAGTCCTCAGGGCGCGCACGTTCCGTCTGTGCACCGTGGGCCCGGGCTGTGGCGAGTACAGTTGAACAGGAAGCTGGCTGTGAGGGGTGCCTCTGTGGAGACCGAACAGTCCTCTCGAGTGCGGTGGTGGGTGGATGTGTCCGTGCGTGTGGCAAAGTGTCATAGAACTGCACACGACATACGACAAAGTGCATGCAGAAAATGGTGGGATCCGACGGAGGCCTGGAGTGTCGTTCATAGCACTGTGGCAACGTCTGCTTTCTGGTTTTGATAATGTGTGAGGTCACTGGAGACGTCGCCCTTGGGGGATGGTGGGGGAAGGGTGCAGGGGACCTCTCTGTGATGTTTTTGCAACTTCCTGGGAGTCCATTATTATTTTATAATTCAAAGTGGGAAAATAAAGCCAGGGAAGGGGCTTGCAGGTGGTGGTGTGCATCCGTGTGTTTGTGTGCACGTGTGTGTGCGTGCACATGTGTGTTGGGGGAGGGCCCCTCTGAGGAGTGAGGAAGTTGGCCCTGTGGGCACCCCAGGGGAGAGTGGTCTAGCAGCAGGTGATGGCGGGCACAGAGTGAGGTCAGAGGCCATGGAGGTTAAGGGAGGCCGGTGTCCCCCCCTCCCATGGTAGTGTTGCGGTTTTTTGCGCCCTTGGGGTATCTCTTGCGGTGGCCCTGCGTGGCCCCCACCGTGGCTTCCTGTTTGGCAGCTTGTCTGGAGCGAGGCGTGGGCTGGTGCCGTGGCCCTCCTGTGGGGCGGGCAGCCGTGCTGCACCTGTTGTTTGTCCGCGGCGCTGTAACAGAAACCAGCCTTGGGCGGTTGTTGGGTTCCTCTCCGAGGACGAGTCCCTCGCCCAGGCCCCGCTTGCCCTGGCAGGATCCCCTGCTGCTGGGCCTGGGCAGCCTCTTTTGGAAGCTTCGGGCCAAGAGGCCAGGGCCTGACCACAGATGGGCCAAAGCACAGGTCTGACCTTTCCTCATCCAGTGTCAGTCTCCCCACCTGCCCTGGGGACGTGGTGCAGGGTGCTGGGGCATCCGGAGCTTTCTCCCAGCCCCTCCCACCTACCCCGTGGAAGGGGGTAGGCGTCACTTCATCCGACAGACACTTCCTTTGTGCCAGGCTAGGGACACCTCGGGGGTGAGAGGAGACCCCGTTCTGCTTCATAATCCCAGCGCCTCCCGTAGTGCAGTGGTGACGAGGGGGACAGACCAGACAGGGAATAATCGTACCTCAGGTGGCCGTGGGAGGAGGGAGGAGACCAGGGAGAGGGAGGTGGGGGGGGGGGTGGGCCCAGCAGGGTGGCCTTGGGGAGGACCCTGGTGCCCCAGGGGAGCGCTGGCTGGGGCCTTGCTCTGGGCGACGGGCCGTGGCAGGCTCTGAGTGGAGGAGGAACAGGTGGACTCGCATCTCTGTTCTCAGAGTGTCTCTGTTTCTGGCTGCGGGGTGACCTGGCCTGCCGAGGGCTGGCGTGGAGGGTGGAGGCCTTAGGGGCTGCACAGTAATCCAGGTGCGAGATGATGGTGCTGCCTGGGCCAGCAGCCCTGGGGACACGGGGGATTCTGGGTACATATCGTAAAGAATTTGTGAAGAAAAGAGGAGTTCAAGAAGATTCCAGAGCATTGGGCCTGAGGACATGGAGGGTTGGATCAGCCTTGACTGTTGTGGAGTACAGTTCTGGGGAGAAGGGCGGGAGTTGGGGTTGGGACAAGTTCAGGTGGAGATGGGTCCCGGGGCCTGGTGGCATCTGCAGAGCCCTCACCTGCTTCCTGTGACGAGCTGCCCCTAGCCTTGCCTGGCTTGTCTGGAGGGCCCCAGAAAACCTGAATGTCCCCCCAGGACCTGGCCCTCCCCCCGAGGGCCAGGGCCCCCGCGCACGGGGCCCCCACACCCAGGCAGGCTGCAGGCGCGGCTGCCGGCAGCTGTACATCTGCCTCCCGCACGGCGGGCCAGGCCCCTGGAGAGCAGAAAAAGTGAAATGGGCTCATTTGCCTTTTTCGTTGTTATTTTCAGAAATGCCTTTGTGTTCAGAAAATGAGTCCTCCTGGGCTGTGGCCAGTCATTTCTCACCGAGAGTTTTGCTTTGAGTGTGGGGCAGCGTGTTCGTCTCCCTGGCGCCACCCGTCCGACTCGGCTGGCAACTCGCTGAGCGCTGCGTGGTTCTCAGCGTCCCGACCTCCCCATGTTCTCAGGGCAGCCTGGCAGGCCCTGTGACATCCTTAGTTCACATAGGGGGAAACTGAGGCCAGAGAGGCCAGGTGATTGTCCCTGTGACAGGCACAGCCAGGACCTGAACTCGGGTTCTTGCCCCTGGATCCCTGGGTCTGTGTGGCAGAGTCAGCTGGGGTGGCCCTGGGTGTGTCGGGCCACAGTGGAGGGCGCAGACGCTGCCAGGGCACGTGTGCACAGCAGGGGAGGTGGGCATCTCTTGGGTTTCTGGTCTGGACCAGGCTTCTGGAGCCCCTGTCCTGTCCTGGGCTGTGGTGAGCCCTGGACCCCGTGGCAGGCTATTTTCAGCCATAATGGTGGCCTCTTGCAGCACCACCACGATTTGGGGCTTTGGTGTTGCCCAGGCCCTGGCACTACGGGGAAAGGGAAACCAAGAAACCCCTGTGTCTTCCTCCCCCAAATGGCCCCGCCCCCCAGCCAGGCACCTGCGTCAGGTGTGGGGGAGTCTGCCCTGCCCACCCCCATAGTTTCTGCTCTCCCTCTGCCCAGGCACAGGACAGGGCCGCCTATGACTGGGGACTTGGGACCTCAGCTTCCTTCCACATCTGTAAGGTGGCCGGGATCCCCCCGTGTGCACTCGAGGGCACGGGCCATGTGGTCTGCTCCTTGGTGAATCCCAGTGGCCATGTGAGAGGGGCGCTGCACAGCTCGAGAGGCAGGACTCGAACCCAGGCCTGGCTCTGTTCAAGGTCTCGTTCCCATGGCAGAGGCGGGGCTGGGCAGGAGCGGTCTTGATGGAGGCACCGCCTGGGTCTCTGGGCCCTGCGGGCTGCAGGGTGCTGTGCTGGGGTGGCTGCCACCTGGGAAGGGAGCAGCAGTGGGGAGGGTGCAGGAGCTCCCCGGCAGCACAGCCCAGTTGGGCTCCCTGGGTGCTTGCGGCCAGACCCGTGGGGACAGCAGAGCCCCTGCGCCCCGTCACTGCCCAGCTCTGCCCACACCTGTCTGCTGTGCATTGTACTCTCAGTGTGGTGGGTCACCGATGAACTGTCATCCTAACGGGTCAGGATTTGTTCCTTACATGTTTTAGAGTGGCAAAATACACATAATATAAAATCCACCATTTTAATATGTACAGTTTGGTGGCATTAAGTATCTTCTCAAAGTTATGCAACCATCACCATTATCTAATTTCAGAACTTTTTGATTGTCCTGAAAGGAAACCTGTTGGTACTTACTCCCCTTTCTCCAGCCCCTGGCAGCCTCTCATGGATGTGCCCCTTAGGGACAGTTCATTTAAGCAGACTCAAAACAGTGTGTAGCCTTTTGAGCGGCGGCTTTCACGCAGTGTAATGTTTTCAGGGTTCATCCACGTTGTGGCACGCAGGGTGCTTTGTTCCTTTTCGTGGCTGAATAGTATTCCGTTCATGGATAGACCACATTTTGTGTATCCGTCCGTCAGTCAGTGGTCATTGTGACTCGTGAGCACTGGCCAGTTCCAGCGTCCCGAGCTCCCTGTTTCTCAGGGCAGCCTGGCAGGCTCAGTGACATCCTTAGTTCACATAGGGGGAAACTGAGGCCAGAGAGGCCAAGTGATTGTCCCCGGGACAGTGACAGGCCCGGCCAGGACCTGGACTCAGGTTCTTGCCCTTGGATCTCTGGGTCTCCATGGCAGAGTCAGGGCCAATAATGTTCTGTTTTTAACAACGCGTGGAACCTGTTCTCCTCGTGCAGATGTTCAGACCTGCACGTGCCGCTCTCTCCAGCCCTTTCCCGAGCATTCGTGCCATGGCACCTTGGAAAGCGGTGGCATCTCTTGGACCAATGAAAACGGTAGTCTCATGCCATTCAGCCTCTCCTGTCCTTGGCCTGGGTTTAAAGGGACATTGGTTTTTATTTTTCTAGCATCAGCAATATGTGCAAACAGTATCATCGTTAGCAGCAGTGTTGCAGGTCTGCACACACAGCCTCGCGGTCTGCTGCGTGCCTTCCCTGCCAGCGGCATGGTGGGGGAGGCGGGGGCTGAGCGGGGCCTCCTCCCTTCCTAAACCTAAAGGGGTGTCAGATCCTGTGGGTGCTGGTTGGGAGCGAGGGGTCCTCTTCGATCCTGAGCGGGGCCAGCTGCAGGGAGGGCACATGTGTTTTCAGTGGCCCTTGTGTTACCAAAATGCTCTACAAAAGGCTGCCCTGTTTCTGTCCTTGCCACAGGTGGAGAGCCAGGGAGGGATGTCCTACCTTTCCTTTTGGGGCAGCTTCCTGCGAGTAGGGGCAGGGCAGGGATCCCGGCCGTCTTACAGATGTGGAAGGAAGCTGAGGTCCCAGGTCGCCCCATAGGCGGCCCTGTCCTGTGTAACTCACGCAGGCCTGATGCCCGGGGAGCACTGTCTGGTGCAGACACGGTCACTCTGCCTGACGCTCCCCAGCATCTTCTGATGCCGCCAGGTGGGTGCTCCTGTTGCAGACGTGCTGTGAGGCTCAGAGAGGCTCAGCTGCTTGCCCAGAGCTGCTCAGTAGAGCAGGCACACACCAGGGCAGCTGCCTCCCTGAGCCTCAGTTTCCCCCTCTGAGGCATGGAGTTCTTACCTGAGTTGGGTGTGCTGCGTGCACGGTGGGCAGCCCACGGCAGGCCTGCAGTAAGTGGTGCCTCCGTGACACGTGCCATGGCTGCCTGTGGCTGGGGGCTGAGAGCACAGGTCCACCCCATCCGCTGTGGGACCCTGGGCAAGTCACGGGACCGTGTGTAAAATGAGCATAATGACGTGAGGACTCACCGGTGGGGTGGACGAGTCCAGCTACCCCGCGAGAGGTGCCTTTCACTCGGGCACGGGCTGGCGGCGTCGGTGTGTTCTCGGCAAAGACAGCTCCGACCGCAGGCCGGAGTCTGGGCAGTGAAAGCAAGCGGCATGTGAGTTAAAGAGACAGCTGTGGTAAATGAGTAAACTGTGCAGGTGTCACTTGATGTCACTTTAGTGCAGGCGTTGGGGAGGTAAGCCGGTGTTGGGGGACGGGGCTGGCTTCACAGACGAGCGACCTGGCACTTGGCCAGGGCCCCACACTTGGTTTCATGCTCTGCTGTCACTGTCTTGAAATTTTTAATCGTTTTTAAACAGAAGTCCCATGTTTTTTATTTTTTCACTGGGCCGCCCAGATCCTGTGGCTGTCCTGGGGGGCAGGTGATGGGCGGGGGGCCGGGAGGGCGCAGTGTGGCAGGAGCAGCCTGCGCAGAGGCCCCGGGCTGGGGTGTGTCTGCTGCGCAGGGTGGCAGCTCCTGCTGCACGGGGAGGAAGCAGGGACTCGGGTGGGTCCCAGCTGTGTGTCCCCCACTGTCTGCCGCCCGCCCCTGACTTCTCTGCCTGGCCCCGCAGGTTGACTCCGCACTACATCTACCCGCAAGCCATCGTCCAGCCCAGCGTGGTGATCCCAGCTGCCCCCGTCCCGTCGCTGTCCTCGCCCTACATCGAGTACACGCCAGCCAGCCCGGCCTACGCCCAGTACCCGCCGGCCACCTACGACCAGTACCCGTATGCCGCCTCACCTGCCACAGCCGCCAGCTTCGTGGGCTACGGCTACCCCGCCACCGTGCCCCAGGCCCTGTCGGCTGCGGCCCCCGCGGGCACCGCCTTCGTGCAGTACCAGGCGCCGCAGCTGCAGCCCGACAGGATGCAGTGAGGGGCGTTCCCGCCCTGGGGACCGTGGCAGCATCACCCACAACAGGCAGACCCACCAGGCCACGACAGGCCGCCGCCGGCCCGGCTGAGCTCTGGGTGCGACCAGCACCTGTGCCCTGGGACAGCCGGGAGAGGCCTTCTCTTCAGATCTGGGTCCTGTGTCACCAGGGAGGACTTTAAGAAGAAATTCCTCCTCGCACACGGCGCAGCCTTCTTCCCACACCTTTTCCTGCCCCTTGTCACACTCCAGGTGCCCTCAGGCTTGTCTCCACGGCAGCGTCCAGGCGGGTCGTCACGGATCCTCCCCGGACCCCAGCTGCCCTTTGGCCTGTGCAGATACCTTGTCCGGCGCGGAGATGCCTTACCCCAGGGAAACCTGCGACAGAAGCAGATTGACTGTTTATTGTCACTGGATCCTAACAAGCTGTCAGCCTCAGTCGGGTGTGTGGGGCAAACACCTCCTCATTGAATTCTCATTTTCTACCTTGCACGCGGCGGCTTCCTCAAGGCCCACCGGAGCGCCAGGTGCAGGAGGGCCCCGGCTCTGCCCAGAGATCTCCTTCAGTCGAAGCACTGCGACTTTTTTCTTATTCTAATCGTTTTGCTACTAAGATGATTTCACAAGTTCAGTCTATTTTTTCAGTGGAGACTGCCGCCACCAAGAATCCAAAACCTATTTTTGACTTTGAGCTGTTTGCTTTTGTGGGTTCCACCCGTGGGGACGAGGACCGTGTCTCTGTAACGAAGCATCTGCCGGCTGGCAGGCCGGGGCCCTCGGCAGGGCGGCGGGGGGCGGGCCCCAGGCGTTCAGGCTGCTCAGGGTCTAGACCACAGGGGCCTGCCGGGCGGGGGGTGACCCTCAGCCCTGCCCTCGGGGGGCTCCAGAGCGCAGGATCGGCCACGCCCACCCTCTTCCTCCTGTTGCCACCTGCTGAATACAGGCCCAAGACGTGCCCCTGCCGTGCGTGGGAGTTGGTGGGGTGGTGGCTCCTGTGGGGGCGCTGGGGGCCGAGGGGAGGCGGGGCCGCTGGGGGTTCTTTCAGACCTACCTCAGGGAGCAGGAGGCTCGGGAGCGGAGCGTGCGGCGCTCCTTGGCACGCCTGGTAGAGTTGAGGCCTAGAAAATAAAGGTAGCTAATATTATAATATTTTTATTAGAATTGTTCTGATTATAAAAATAAAACTTGTTTTCTTTAAAGAAATAGATGGTTTATAGTTTTTCCTCGAATGGGAGCTTTGGGCCTCCTGCCCTGGGCCCCCTGGCTGGGGAGCTGGGTTTCACAGTCATCCATCAAACACCCACCCTGCGCCGGCCACTGAGCACCTTGGTGACAGCTGGAGCGGCAGCCCCGTTACCACCCACTGCCATGGGGGAGGACTGGCGTCCCCACTGTGTACGTCCCCAGGCAGCCGTGTGCCGCACGTAGGCACTTCTCAGAGCACGGCCCTTGCAGTCGTGGCTGGGGGTACCGGGCAGGCAGGGGGTAGTGATTGGCAGCTGCACCAGGAGTCCGCAGAGGAGGGGGGCAGTTCCCCAAAAGAAGGGTGCCCCAGAAGCCCCTGAGCAAGGGCTGCTGAGCAGGTAGAACGGCAGGCGTCCAGGACAGCTGCCCCAGGGTGCTGGCAGCCAGGACAGGTGGGCAGAAGTAGCAAAGTCAAAAAGGGATTCTTGGCCTGGGGTTGGATGGGCCCCCCACGCAGAGACAGTCCCAGCATCCCCCAGAACCCAGGGCTGGGGAGGTGACGGGCCTCGCGGGAGGCGGTGATGGGGCGCCGATGGGCCACTCCTACCTTCGCTGCTCACGTGTTCATTCATTCATTCCAAGAAACGTGAGCTGGGTCCCGTGCAAAGCCCTGGAGCTGGTCACGAACAGACACAGCCCGCCCTTCAGGGTTCACGATCTGGCGGGGGCGATGACAGACAAGCCCGTGGGATGGTCCCCAACGCTGATCAGCCCTGGGGGAGACCGTGCAGGGCAGCGGGGAACGGCAGGCGCACAGGCCTGGAGGCAGGGACAGGTCCATAGGAGAAGGCCAGTGTGGCTGGGGAGGGGGCAGGCAGGGGCAGTGAGGGGAAAGTGGCAAGGGATGAGCTTAGGGAGGTGACAGGGCTGGAGCTGGGGAGACAGGGCCGTGGGGACAATGGTGTGGAGCATGTGGTCTGCGGTGGGGGGGGGGACGGGGGTTCACGGGGATGCCACCCGGCAAGCCCTGCATGGTGTGGTTGAGGCTGTTGAGGGGGTGGCCCAGGGAGCTGTGGGGCCCAGAGGAAGCCCTGGGCCTGGGGGAGGGGCAGGGAAGATGTCACAGGTAGGGAAGACCCCGAGGGGCAGCGGGCTCGAGGGCGAAGGGGCTGCTGGCGTGGCAGGGAATGGAGCGGGGGATCCTGGTGAGGAGGCTGTGGCCTTGGCTCCTTCAGGCCAGCCGCCCGTGCCAGGCCTGTCCTCCCCTGACCCCGGCAGGGCAGAGCTTGGCGTACGGACAGAGGTGGTCAGTCCCCGCCGCCCTCACTGACCCATGCAGCAGCCACGCCAGGGACTCAAAGTTGCCCTGAACTCCGCTCCCTCCCTCACCCCACATTGGACTCAGCAGGTCCAGAAGATTCACGTCCTAAGCCCGTCTGGAATCCACCCCATTCTCCCCGCTCTGCCCCAGCCATGGCCCCGGCACCACCCACCTTCTCACCTGCTCCTTGCCATGGCCTCGCTGCCTCTGCCGACTTCCTCCTGCAGTCCACGACCACGCGCAGCCAGGGCTCCCTGTTCACCCGGGGAGGTCACACCTTCCCCAGCTCAGCCCCTTCCGTGGCTCCTCATTGTCCTTGAAGATAAAGCCAAAGTTGTCACTGGTTCCCTGGGCCTCCTACCTACCTCGTCACCCACTTGGCTCCAGCCACCCCAGCCTCCCCGCTGTCCCTTGGGCACAGCTACCTCAGGGCCTTTGCACTTGCTGTTCCCACTGTCGGGAACCTCTAGCTGACCACCTCCTGCAACTTCCCCTCATCTTCAACCTCATCTGTCCCTGTCCCACCCTCTTTGGAACATCAACTCCTGGAGGGCAGGGGCTGTCTGCCTTGTTTCCCGCTGAGCTCCCACTGGTGCTGTGCCAGGCGCACAGCTGGGAAACTGAGGCCCGCTGCAAGCAGTCTGAACTTGATCCAGCCGCCAGTGAATGGGTGTCAGAGATTTCCGGCAAAGGATGAGCCCCAGGACCCACCGCACCAGCTTCAGGCCCATCCACGCAGGTTGGAGTGTGCTGGGCAGGTCTGAGCTGGCAGAGGCTGGGCTCAGGGGACAGAGACCACAGTCACCGTCATGCCCACATGGGACATGCAGAGGGACACATGGAGAGAAGAGCGGCCTCCCAGGGCAAGGGCAGGAGGGTCATGGGGCAGATCCTGCCACCACCTCCCGCGGCCAAGTGTGGCCTCCCAGTCCCACAGAGAAGGAAGTAGCTGTGCAGAGAGGTCAAGCGACTCGCCGGAGGCCACGTGGCCAGGAAGACCTGGGGCCAGTTCTGCTGCAGCTGGGTCTGACCCCAGAGTGCAGGGACAACTCCATATGGTCAGCCTTGACTTTGAAGAAAGACGGGGTCACCCTGATGGGGAGGGAGTGTGGGGTGGACCTGGGGCTACCTTCCCTCCCTGCTCTGTCCCCGGAGGGCACCCAAGGGGTCTTCTCTGGCTTTTTCCAATTTGACTTGAGATTTGCAAATAGCCTCTGCTCAGGGCAGTGTCAGGCAGGCCGGGTGCCAGGTGCGACTGTCTCTGCCAGTTCACTCTTCCCAGGGCCTTGCGTCCGCTCACGAACCCTGGGGAGGGTCAGGGAGAGGCGTGCCCCCTGAGGAGACATTTGCTGCCACCGATAAGGGCCTGGGGGCAAGGAGAGGGGGTGGGGGCGCTACCAGGGTTATCAGGAAGGCCACTTGTGGCCAGCGAGTTTCCTGTTGCTATCGGCCGCTGGCAGCCGCTGGGACAGGCCTTGGGGAAGGCCGCGGGGCCTGGAAAACATCTTCCTGGGTCCCAGGGTTGAGAGAGCACGTTCAAGTCACCCCAGCTGAGTGGGCAGCAGGGCTGGGCTGAGGGCGCAGGGACTTGGGCCGCGGTCACGAGTCACGGCAGCAGGAATCAGAGCGAAGAGGCCGGTGGCTGCCCACATCCGCGGCAGCTGACTGCGGGTCAAGTGCTTCTCAGGGATGGTCTCCGTCACCCATGGGTATCCCCATTAACACACACCGAGGGGTGGAGCCCCCTTGCCTGAGCCCCTGGCAGGGAGCTGGGGGGCAAACGCCCCGCCTCCCTGGCCCCCAGCGGGATCGCTCTATGGGCGTGTCCTGCGCTGGCACCCTGAGTCCCCACGGCAATGACTGACTCCATAACACACCCTTCTCTTCATCTCACGCCCTCAATCCTGGGACGCGCCTCCTGGGGCCACCTCCAAAATAAACCGCAGCTTGGGGTTTGCACACCCAGCCGAGACAGCCCTGAGTGTCACAGTGCGGGGAGGGCCAGGCACTTGCTACTCCCGAGTCCTCTGAGCCCTGGAGGCAGCTCCTGCTCTCTTCCCTTTCAAGGAGGTGACGAGGCAGGACAGCGTGGCCAGGGAGCCCACCAGCAGGGCTTGCTCAGGGCCAGGTGCCTCTGAGCTCTTACCCTCGGAGCTGGCAGGTGGACAGGCCCGGGGAGGACGCTCGGCCTCTCACCTCTGGAGCTAAGGTTGTCCTCAGGCCCCCAGAATGCATGACAACTAACGTTCACTAGAATTTACCATGGCTGTAAGTCTATTCTCTCCCCAAACCCTTCCAGCAACCTGTGGGAGGTTGATTGTGCCCAGTTCACAGATGAGAAAACCAAGGCTGAGAAGATTTAGCCACCCGTCCACGGCCAGAGAGCTGGGGAATGGGAGACCCAGGGTCAGCACTCGCACCCCCCGAATATGGAGCCTCTGTCTGAGGACCGGGCTCGGGCCACCACCCCATCCTCCACCTCCCTCACCCCAAAGCCAGCCGGGCGTGTCCTCCCTGCGTCCCTGTCCTGGCTGCTGAGTAACATGTAAACACCATAAACACGGAACCAGGACTCCCCCGGGCCACAGGCTGGGGACCATCCAGACGCAGCGAGGACACCAGGGCAGCTGCCCAGTGTGCCCCAGGCGGGGTGTCGCACGGGCACAGGCTGGGGCGGGCACCTGGCCCTCCAGATACCTCCTGGGCCTCCCGCGTGGCTGATAAGTGCCGGTCTCCGCTTATCAGCCCCGGGCCCTGCCTGCCCGCCCCCGCCCCAGCCTAAGTGCCCCAGGCCTGTGCACAGCCCCGAGATGGGCCCAGCCCCCCAGCCCGGCCCGGGCACATCGGAAACAGCTCAGAAGGTCCCCGGGCGCCTCCTGCCGGCCTCCCTGCCCCAGGGACGGGGGCATGTTTAGAGAAATTAAAAATAAATGTTTTTTGTCTAAATTACAAAACTAGTACTATTTAAAGGAAGTTAATTAAAACAATCTATGTATGTATGAACAGGGTGGAAGGAAACAGGCCGGGGTTAGCAACAGCAGGACCACAGGGGCTTTTACTCTGTGCCACTCCCAGCTGAGCCCGAAAACCGGAGCGCGAGGTTTGGCGCTGGGTGGTTCGACCTTACCTTCCGTGCACGCCTCCACGCCCCGAGTCCCTCGCGGCCTGAGCCTGGGGGTCCAGCTGCCCTTGTG
Source organism: Eulemur rufifrons (assembly GCF_041146395.1). Classification (NCBI taxonomy): domain Eukaryota; kingdom Metazoa; phylum Chordata; class Mammalia; order Primates; family Lemuridae; genus Eulemur; species Eulemur rufifrons. The sequence continues at coordinate 47,359,270 of NC_091002.1, forward strand.
CCCTCCAGGCTGTCTGGGGAGCCCACTCCATCTTTGCGAATGGAACTCAGAACGTGACGCTTCCTGGCAAAAAAAAACAAAAAACAAAAAAAAAAGCCCTCCGAGTGTCCCTGCTGCCCTGGAGTAAAATGCCAGTTCTTTGCCGCAACCTCCACTGCCAGGTGAACCGGACGTGCCGCCTCTCTGATCCCAAGAGTCGGAGACAGAGTGACAGAGACAGAGAGCGCCACTCTCCCCAGTTGCCCTTTAACCCCAGCTCACATGTCGCCCTTGGAGTTGGCTCCTGGGACCTCCTGGCTGAGGCGTCTCCCCCGACCCCATCCTTGTTCTCTCTCCTCCCAACGGCGTCCTAGCCATGCGAAGCGGCGTCTCATTTTTTTCCTTTGATTTACATCTAGTGTTATTCTTTTAAATCGGTTTAAATCATCCGAGGAGTCAGCCCCATGCTCTGCTCGGGGAGGATTTTAGAGCCCCCGCCCTACTCTAACCAGAGGACTAACGAAAAGCGTTTTTACCACCGACCCACCGAAACCCTAAAAGGAAGACAAAGGTGAACTCTTCACGCAGCCTCGGAATCCCTTTGCTGAAGAAACTAAATAGAAAAACAACGGGAAAACACACAGGTGGAAACATAAAAATTAAACTAAGCACGTTGGCTTTAGGCCCGGTTTCACGTGAGAATCATCAAGAAATGCCAGGCCCTCCCCAGAGACTGGTCCCAGGTGGGGCTGGGCAAGGTGGTTCTCAGCAGCTCTGGGAGCCCCGATAACAGGGATTGCTCTGGGGTGGGGCCGCGTGGTCCCTTCTTGAAGTCACTGTAGACGTGTCTGTGCTTTGGACGGGTTGCCAAGTCTGGCTGGGGTTAGAGCCAGCCAGCAAGGGATGTTCCTGGTGTTGACGCTGGTCTAGGGGGTCCCCGAGATCCTCAGTACTGGGAAGTGGGGGACGCATGGGGACCTGCCCAACACAGAGGGCCCGGGAGCAGGAGAGGGCACTTCCTCAGGACAGGGCAGGCCCGGACAATAGCACAGCAGCCCTGATGCTGGCAAAGGGCTGGCAGCCTCTAGCCTGCCCCTCAAAGCGGGCCCCAGGTGCTTCCTTCGCTCGTGTTCTGGGGGGTCCTAGGGGGTGTTACTCCTCTCCTGATGAGGACACCAAAGCCAGCATGACTTCGAGGACAGTGTCTCCGGCAGGACTGGGGGGTCTCGCTCCCAACTGTGTGAACCTAGTGCGCACATAAAAGGCTCCTAACATCCATTTGCTGAATACAGGAAAGCACGAGTGAATGGAAGGAGGGCAATGAGCTGCCTCTTCTAGTTTGTGCCGAGCTGTCGCCATAGGGCTCAACTCACCTCTGTTCCCACCTGTTTGCCTGTTAGGATGAGCCTCCAAACTCGACCCAAAACTCAGCCAGGCTCTGGGGGCAGTTTAGCACCTGGTCTGCTGACTCGGGGGGAGCTCTGATCACCCTGCAGAACATACCTTCTTTGCCAACCCCTCGTTTGCAGGGGGCTTAGAAGGTAGAGACCACCAGACTCAGATTATGGTGGCCTGGCTGTGACTTCGAGGTCAGCCACTGTGCAGGTGCGGATGCTCACCTGTGACCATTCCATCTCCTCCTTGCCTGCCAGAGAACCCCGGTTTTGCTCAGGAACCAGAGGGTGGGCACCTCCACAGACTGTTGGGGGAGGCCTGGGTGGCCTAAGCCAGTTACTCCTTCCCTTGCATGGGATTGGGCTGGGAGGACACGTGACAGTGCTGGGGCACTGAGACGTGGGGAAAGGCTGCTGGGGGACTCTGTGACAGGCCTCCCCACTGGGGAAAAGTGGACACAGGCCTCTCTTCCTCCCCTGGACATTGTCAGGTCAGCTGTGGCCTCTGAAGCAACAGCAGCCACTTCATGACCATGCAGGGACAAGCCAGAGGACAAAGGTGACTCATGGAGAAGGCAGAGCAGAGCAGTGAGTCTGGGTCTGTGATGACGTCCCCTAGAGTCCACCTGCCCTGGAACTGCCACCTCCACCCTGTGTTTGCACTAAGGAAAATGATATATTTGGCTCATCGCATTGCTTCTGGCTGGGATTTTTGTTATTTGCAGTCAGAAGTTTCCTGCATAGTCCCCCTGAGCCAGCCCGTGAGGCAGCGGGCTTCCTCTTTCAGCCTCAGGTTGTGCATCTGTAAAGTGAGGGTTGAAGACACCGGCTCTGCCTGTGGGTTGCTGTGAGGGTCCAATAAGATAACAGGCTGATTTATAAACTGTAAAGCTCCATGCAAGTTGTGCGATACTACAGGAGGGGCGACTCATCTGAAAAAGGGGAGGTGGGCCCTGATGCTGTGGCAGGCACCTGCTAGACTTGAGGACCCCATGGGCAGTAGCCAGGGTTTCTGCTTTCATGGAGCGCACAGGGTGGTCAGGAGACAGACAATGGTGACAACTGGGGCTGCAACCTGGCACAACTCTGGGGGCAGCATTTGAGTGGCTGGTGGGTGTTCTGGGGGCAAAATTCACATGAAAGGCGGAGTGAATGGGGCCCCTGAGTTGTGCAAGGGGCAGTCCACCAATAATCGTACTGGTGGCTGAATCCTTACCAAGGAAGACATGCTCTGAAGGAAAGGAACTCAAGTGTCCATGGCAGAGACCCTCTCCTGGACCCGGAAGAGGGAAGGCTTCCCTGAGGAGGTGCCCTCAGGCTGAGACGTGAAGCATGGTGTGTTGGACTAAAGATGGCTGTAAATTCTTTGTCACTCCACCCATCGAAAGGAGAAGTCTAGGTCCTCTGTCCTGGACCTGGCTGGCCTGTGACTGCTGTTTACAGTGGAAATATTGTGCCCGTTCTCGGCCTGACCCTTACGAAGTCCTGGCAGCTTCTGCTTCTACCTGTTGGGAGCCCTAAACCACCTTATGAGAAGTCCAGCTATCCTATGGAGAGATCTCGTAGACAGACCACCTGGAGAGGCCATGCAGAGAGGAACTAGGCCGCAAGCCTACCTGGAATGAGAGCAGAACACAAGCTTCCCTCCCTCCCTGCCAATGGACCAGCCCTGGGAGTGCACCGTTTCGTATGCCCCAGCTCAGTTGAGCCCCAGACAACTGCCAACAACATGAGGAGAAGAGCCGCCCTGCTGAGCCCAGCCATCCCACAGAATCATGAGAGATAATAAAATGGTGGTTGTTTTAAGCTATTAAATTTTGTAGCAGTTTGTTATGTAGCAACGGATAACTGAAACAGATGACAGTGAGACATAGAGAAGAACCTTTTCCATTGAGTAAACAATACACAAAGGTCATACAATGTCTTAAAAATCTACCTTTGGGGACCTGGCTCAAATGCACCATTTCCAGAAAATGTTCCTGAAATTTTGTTTTCAGAATTAATTCTTCCCTCTCCTGGGCTTCTGGCATGATCTGCTGACCCTGTCTCTCTGGTCTTTTGCCACCTTCTGCTCCCTGAGTGCTGGGCTCCCCTGGGAACTCCCAGCACCCAGTACAGACCCGGCATGTAGTCAGTGAACAGAGAGAAATTTTTGGAAAAATTTCCCACCTTGGCTGGTGTCTCAGAGGGTCAGGTGGTTTGGGCCCACTTCCTGCAGATAGGGTTTCCACAGTTATTCTTGGGATGGTGGCATCACTGTCACCTCACATCTCTCAAGCTGGCCCAGGGGACAGTGGACATGAAAGGCAGGGGACTGGACTGGGGACAGCAACGGCTCCTTTTTAAACTACTGAGTGTCGATGATGCCTGGTCAGCCCCAGGACACCCGCCCAGGAGTCACCCAGAGGGGCCACCGTCTTGGAAACTGTTAGGAAGGAACATAACTGATGTCTATTGAGCATGTGCAACATGGCAACGCCATTCTAGGGGCTGGGGATACGGCCAGGACAAAAGAGACACCGTCCCTATCCTCAAGGAGCATACTGTTCTCCTGAACGAGGAACTCAGAATTGTACATCAGACAGTGCCAAGAGCTGGGCAGGGAGGCAAGGTGGAGTGGATGGGACAGAGAGCCGAGGAGGTGCCTGTTTCTAATTTACAGAGGGTTCAGGGAAGGCCTCGCTGGGGTAGTGACACTAGAACGACATCCGGAAGGAGGCTAGGGGAGAGGCTGTGATGTGTGGGGTGAGAGAATGAAGCCAGGGGAATGGCAGGTGCAGAGGCCTGGGGGCAGGGCCCTGCTTGGCATGTTGGAGGGACAGAGAGGCGGCTGCTGTGGCTGGAGAGGAGGGTGGTGGGAGAGGTCAGAGGGAAGCTGGAGGAGATCACACAGGGCCTTGCGGTCAGGGGAGGAAGTGTGGGTTTAATTTCCTGCACAAAAGGAGAAGCCATTGGAGGGTTTTGAGCAGAGGAGCATGTGAACTGCCTTGGTGTTGAAAGGCCGTGCTGGCTGCGGTGTGGATGACAGACCAGAGCCCCTGCCCCCGACCCTGCCCTCAGGAGCCCTCGGGAGAGTTCAAAGACAGGGGAGGGTGGGCGGTGAGGGCTCCCTCCCGGTTCCTCTTGGGACAACCTCGCTCTCCTCCCAGGGCCACAGAATTCAGTTTTGACCATATTTGCCTCAGAACCAAGTGGCCCCCCTGTGGGGCTGTGGTATAAATACCAGTTTATTTACTCTGTGTCCCAATAAAGAAAGCCTGCCTCTGAGCAACAGAAGGCTTCCCTGCTCCTTAGCCACCTGGGACAGGGGACCACGGCCAAGGGCTCTCGGGCTGGGGTTGCCTGGAGGTTCTGAGTCATTTGCTGGGGCCGCCTGGGGGGCTGGGGCGTGGGGGGTGCTCCTCGACCCAGGTCACCCTGCAGAAAGTAAAGCAAGGCAAATCTCTTCCAGAATGGACCTCCCGCAAGCCCCTTTGTGCAGGTGGCCGGTGGGGCCACTCACCAGACTCCCTGTAATGTGCGCAGGTCGGGGGGCCATCCTTGTCCTGATCCCAGTCCCTGGGGCTCGGGGTGGGGCTGGGGGATTTGACTCAGACCTGGCTAATAAGAGCATTGCATGCCACTGGCCTCGGTGATTGGTTCCGGAATGGGCACAGGGCTCAGCTACAGCCAGTGAGATACAATGAGGCTTATGCTAGGGAGGCCGGGAGAGAAGCGGGGCCCCTTTTCTGTGAACTTTAACCTGTCGGGGGTTAGAGCCTGCCAGGACCCTGACCTTTCATGGAGCCTGACTGTGAAACCAGTTTAGGAGGTAGCAGGGTGGAGAAAAGAGAGAAATCAAGCCCTGATGAAAACGTTTAAGCTGCTCAATCCAGCTATTCCTGAAGGCAGAGCAGAGAGAGAGCCAGTCAATTCTCTTATTTCATTAAACCAGCGTACTGGTTTTCTGTTACCAAACCGTCACCAACTTAGTAGCTTAAGACAGTACTCATCTGTTACGTCACGATTTTGTGGGTCCGAACTCCGGGGATGGCATGACCCAGCTGGGGCCTCAGCTTGGGGTCTCACAAGGCTGAGTCTCTGGGGAAGAGCCCACGTCCAGGGGCATCTAGGCGCCGGCTGCATTCAGTTCCGTGTTGTAGGACTGAGGTCCCCACTCCTTGCTGGGTGTTGGCTGGGGCTGGTCTTAGCTCCCGACAGCTGCCTGTGTCCCCCTCCTTCCCTGCGGCCCCTCCAGCGCCAGCGGGTCCTTCCGCCCACACTTTGAATCTCTTCAACTTCCTTTTCCTGCCTGCCCCTCTCTGCCTCCAGCTGGAGAAAGTTCTCTGCTTCTATGGGTTTAAATGATTAGATTGAGCCCACGTGGATAATCCAGAATACTCTCCCTATCTTAAGGTCCATAACCTTAATTGCATTTGCAAAATCCCTTTTGTCAGATAACAACAAATTCATGAGTTCTAGAGATTAGGACATAGATGTCTTCGGTGGGTGGCATTATTTTGCCCACCACAGCAGTTAGACTTGGGTTTTCTGTCATTTGCAATGGAAAGAATCTTGATTGATTTGCCTTCTTTCTGGAGAATGATTGAACTTGATTAGCTCATGCAGCTGAAAACTCTGGCTTCAGGAATGGCTGGATCCAGCAGTTCAAACATTGTTATAAGGATTCTTATTCTCCCTATTTCTCAGCCTATGTTGGTTTCATGCCCAGGCTTAATGGGTGGCCCCTGGTTCCCACCCTCTGGGTTAGTCCATAGGAAAGAAGATGTGCCTCCCTTCCATTGGTCCCTAAAACAAATTTAATCTCCTTTCAGAAAACTCTTTTTTCTTTCATTTTTTTTTCTCTAAATTCCCCACCCTGTGTTGGACTCTGGCTCTTCCTTTGACAAGCTTCAGAACCACTGAATATTTTCCCCCTAAGTGACAGCACATTGAGCCCCAGCGATTCTCCTTTCGTTCCTTGCACACACAGTGCCCAACCTTCTCCTCTGTGCCCGTCACTGGAGGTGCAGCAGTGAAAGGCGGATATGTTTCTGGGAAGCTCACGGCTCACTGCTGAGTTACAGATCGGGAGGAGGGTGAAGGGAGCGGGCAGGTGCAAGGATGGAGGGAATCGGGAGCGTCCAGGTGAGAGGCGAGTCCAGGGAAGCCTCGCAGGGAAGCAGTCGTACAAGGAGGGGACAGCATGTGCAAATGCCCTGTGGTTGGACGTGCTCTGTCAGGCTGGGGGACTGCAAGGAGGGCAGAACTGTGGCGAAACAGAGGCTGTTGAGCTGCGAGGTGGGCAGGGGCCTGGGTGGGGATGAATTCTTATCCCCACTCCCCTTCAAAACGGACGCCAGCAGAGACTCTGGAATAGCAACTTCCTGGGCACTGAGAGCTCGTGCCCCGACTGGGAGCACTCCCTGCCTGCCTTCTCCCCTCCCCCACCAGGGCGGCATCCTCAGTGGTTGAGCCAGACGCCAGCGACATCGCCAGCAGGACTTCCGCTCTCACTTCCCCTCTCACTTCCGGAATCGTGTTTGCTGCCTCCCTAAGGTTTCCACCTGGCACCCGGGGCCCTGCGAGCTGTGTCCACTGAGCCCTTCCTGGCCCGGAGGAGGGGCAGCATCATCGTTCCTTGGTGGAGATGTGGTTGCTGGGACAGTTGGCTTAGAGAGGGGAAGACAGACAGGGCCTACCGCAGGGGGAGCCCACGTCCCCCTGTGCACCCCGTCCCTGGCTCTCCAGGCTCCAGCTGGCAGCGTCCTGCTGCTAAGGGCGATGGTGTTTTTACACAGACACCTAGCTTCTCCATACCTAGGTGTTGGCTAGGTGGCAGGGGTTATAGCGGGAAGTCTCCCTCCCAGCCTGGCCCCTTCCCTCTCTCTTCCCCTGACACACCCGGTGCCCCCGGTTGGGACACCCTGCATTTTGCACAACTGTGTGTTTATTCTCCCCAAACCAAACACGGGCCATTCACCCTGCAAGACACCTGTCCCTTTTCCCTTAAATACATCGTGACCATGCCCCTCCGCACGTGCAGAGCTTGCTCTTTCTTGGTGTCAGCTGCGTGGGATTCCACGGCATGGGTGGGGTGCGCGTCATCACCAGCGCCTGGGCTGGAGGCGGCGTCGGTTCCAGTCTGCCGCGCCGTCAGGCTCCCCTGCCTGCCTCTGCGGCGAGCACCTGCTGTGTGCACCTCCCCTTGGTCCTCACACACCACGGCCGCCAGGGACAGGAGGGGGTGCCGGCGCAGGGTCTCAGGCCACACTTTCTGGAATCTTTTCCCAAATTCAGTGACCCAGCAGGACCTTGGCCTCCTGAAATGGTCTTGCTGTTATTTCTGGGGTCCCCAGAGGGGGCTGACATAGGCCCCAAACCCACCTGGGGGTGACTGTGGGTCTCCCCTGTTCTTTTCCTGCTCTGCTCTCACTTGCTCAGGCCTGCCGCCCCGCCCGGACATGGCGCCAGGTCAAGGTCTCTCCTGCAGGTGCCCACAGAGCCCCTGCCCCTGGGGAGGCAGGGAGGGAGCCCCTTCCTGATGTGCAGTCCTGCGCCTCCTACTGACCAGCACTCCACCCGCCTCTCGGCTGCGTTGCCACCCTCCTTCCTCCCCGACCCTGACCCCCAGGCCTCCGGGCACTGATGGACACAGTAGCCGGTGGGGTGGGAGGGGCGGGGTTGAGCAGATGTCATCCCTTCCTGCAGGAGCCAGTCCTGCCGTGGGTGGGGGCCCCCATTACAACTTCGCCGGCCCCAGCCTCTCCCTCCAAATTCATTCATCCGTCCACTCATCCATCCATCCAATCTGTCCCCGTTTCCCTGTTGCACACTCACCAAATACAAGGTCCTAGTGGGAAGACAGAAAACGTAAGTCATTGCTGGAATAATTACCTAATTTCAGTCTGACAAATGCCACTGTGAAGTGCTGAGCCCTCCAAGGCGTGCTCCTGCCGCAGGTCCTGTTCCCTCTGCGGCCAGGTGGCCCGCAGCGCTCCTCTCACTCCTCCGGGTCTCACCTTCTCGCTGAAGGCCTCCTGACCGTGGCATTCAGAATTGCAGCCCCCCCACTTTTTTGCTTTACTTTTCTCCACAGCTCTTCCCTCACCTCCCAACCTGCACATGCCTCGGGCGCCCGCAGGTTGCTTGTGCGTCGCTTGCTGTGCTCCCGAGGGTGTAAGTCCCTGTGGCAGGCTTCCTGTCTGTCTCTCTTGCTGCTCCAACCCCACTACCTAGAAAAGTGCCCCACACGTATTAGGTGCTCAGTAAACGTCTGTTGAATAATGGACCACCTACCGGGGATATGACCTATCCAGCTATTCGGCAGCTGGGGAGGAAGATGTCAGGGGACATTTTCCTGTCACTGGGGCAGACCCAGATTTTGCAGGGCCTGAAGGTTTAGACAGTTTTGGGCACGGTCTTTAAGTAAAAGAAGATACGGTTATATGCATCAAATCAGGGCCAGGGCCTTGCTCCTGAGCTAAAGCTTCAATAGCCTCAAAGTAAACCCGGTGCGCTGAGCCGAAGCGTGGCTGGCGCTGATGGCAGGAACGGCATCTAGGCAGTGGGAACGGCCGTGGGAAGAGCCGGCGAGAGAAGGTCTGTGCGCAGCAGCTTGGCAGGCGCGGGTGGAGGGGCTGGAGACCCAGCAGGGCCGGGGCAGGAGGTGGCGGGGGTGACGGCCCGGCTTTCCCAGAGATCAGAGCGGAGCCTGGTGAGATGACCTCCGGGTTCCAGCAGGACCCAGCGCTCTGCCAGCTGATGCTTTCCCACTCATGCCAGTGGCCCCAGCCCTCCCTGTCGGCTGCCAGGAACGTGTCACCCTGCTCTGGGGTCCTTTCTCTCCTCAGCCCACCCAGAAAGGTCTCTGGGGCTGGCCGGGGAGGCACCTTCCTCCTCCTCCTCCTCCCCTGGAGCTCTGCTCAGAGTAAAAGCTCCCAGGGGGTCCTGGCTGGGACGTGTGCCGCCCTGCAGCCTCTGCCAGCCATTTGCATCACAAATGAGGCTCCTCAGGCTCTGGGCACCCGCCAGCCAGCCTGGGGCTGCCCGCGGTGACTTAAGGACACAGGCCAGGATCCAGCCGCTGAACAAGCTGCCCTCCCCCAGCAGCCTAGACCGTGTCCCTGGGGAAGGACGCCTTGGTGCCCAGCCTGCCTGGGATCCCCTGGCCTGGGCGCTGTCCCCACCAGCCCAGGGGGAACCACCATAGTCAGGCCAATAAACACAGCCCCGGCCAAGAAGTCTCTGCAGGAGCTCGGCGCTTGACAGACACTCTCTCCTTCAGCGCTCATGGCGGCCCACTTTATAGAGGAGGAAACTGAGGCTCAGAGAGGGTGAGTGACACGTCCACGGCCCCTCAGCTAATACCCAGTGGAGCTGGGGCTTGAATCTATGCATTCTGCTACAGAAACTGCACTGTGAACACAAACTGTCCCCTGGAGGGCCATCTGTGCTTGCCCTGGGCACGCAATGGGAGCCGGGCGTGGCGGCCGAGCAGGAAGGCTGCTTCTCCTTCCACATTCTGAGCCCTGCGGGGCCCAGGCACTGCCCGTGCCCATTCGTGGTTCTGGTTTCCTGCATGTTGCCCGGTATGCAGCAGGCACTCCATAAGTGCTGCTGGAGTAGACAGCGGAATACAGGACGGAAATACGTGAACTGTTTTGAGCCTAGGTCATGTTTTCCTGCAGCAGGCTTCTTCCAAGGCAGGGGTGGGGCTGTGCCCAGCTTGGTGTCCCTAGCGCTGAGCACATGGCCTGGCCCCACTGGGATGCTGGAAAGTTCTCTGAGATTCACAGCTTCTTGCTCACCACAGGCCTGGTGAACTGGCAGGGGCTCTTGCCTCAGAGCCAGCGAGCCCGGCCTGGGGTGGCATTCGGGGGTCCCCCTCCAGGGCGGCCTCCTCCCAGCCTCCCTCTGGGCTTCCCTCCCGCCCCAGGGCCTTTGCTCCTGCCATCTCCAGCCCCAGCCTGGACGTCTCCCAGCGGGGCCTCCAGGGCTGCTGTCCCCTGCCTTCGGGTTTGGCTTCCACGTCGAGAGGCCCCGAGACGGCGCATCTGGTGCAGAGTCTGCCTTCTCCTGCCAGCGCCCCGACCCTGAATGTCTCCTCACAGCACTGAGCCCAGCGTGTCCTCCGTTCATGTGATGTCGTGGGTTGTGCCTGTGCCGCCTTCAGAGCGACGAGGGAGAGAGTCCCGCGTGCAGCGAGACAGGACGGGAGGGAGAACAGAGGGAAGGCGTCGCACGGGACACGCAGACGCGGGGAGATCCGAGGGACTCGGAAGCACAGACACAAGCCAACTGAAAGGGAAAGAGAAACGGAGACGCAGACAGAGCCGGCGGTGAGCAGGGAGGGGGCCGGCCGCCGGGTCCCCTTCTGGGTGGTGGAATCGTCTTGGAACTAGACGTGGTGGCAGTGGCACAACTGTGTGAATGTTCTAAAAGCCGCAGAATTGTACCCTTTAAAAGGGCGCCTATTATGGACATGAATTACGTCTCATTTTACAACTCGAGAGGACATCGGACAAGCCCGAATGCAGGCGGGATCTGTAAACGCTTAACACCCTTCCCATGCGTCAGGACCACCCTGGCTGCAGGGCGACGTGGGGCCCGGGGACACAGGGGCAGCCAGAATGATGTCCACCGTCTAGTTAGTAGGATCGCGTCCATGTGAATTTCTTAGCTTTGCTAATTGTCCTGTGGTTCTGTATGATGTTAATATTAAGGAAGCTTCGAGACCAGCCTGGGCAAAATACAAGACCCCGTCTCTACAAAAAATGAAGAAGAACAACAAAAATCTAGCTGGGTGTGGTGGCTCAGGGCTGTAGTCCCAGCTACTTGGGAGGCTGGGGCAGGAGGATCACTTGAGCCCAGGAGTTTGAGGCTGCAGTGAGCTGTGATGGTGCCACGGTACTCCAGCCTGGGTGACAGAGCGAGACCCCATCTCTAAAAAACTAATTAAGGAAGCTGATGAAGGGTGTGTGGGACTCTCCAGACTACCTTTGCACATTTTCTGTAAGTTAAAATTACTTCAAAATAAAAATTTCAGCAAACGAAGGAGACAGAGATTAGGAGAAAGCTGCTCTAGGGTGGAGGAGCTGCTTGTCATGCTTGTCCCTCCCGAGTGCATACTCGGCCCCTTCCGGATAAGCCCTGGGCCCGGGGAAGGGGCCGGTTGGCCCTGCCTGGTGCCATCCTGTGCTCTCCATCATATGCCAAAGAGGCTGCTGAAGTCCCCAGGGAGGGTGGCGGCTCCAGCTCGGGCTGCTTCCCCGCCCAAGGGCACAGATGCCCGCACCCTAGCAGCAAAGGCTGCCGCAAATTCGGGGTGACACCTCTCATTCATCCGAGGGGCTCAGCTGTGGTTGGGGCAGCCTGGAGGGCTCCCCCTCCACCACGACTGTGCCTCAATGCACCTGCCAGGTGCCACCCTGACATGGCAGCCCTCAGTGCCTGTAGGCAGATTCCTGCAGACTCCAGTCCTCCTCCTACAGGAGGAAAAACATACCCCAGACTCGGCTTTCCTGGAAGAACAGGAAAGTGGCAGCCCCACACCAGAGGGCATCACCTTTGCAGGGTCCCAGCACGGGACACGGGACACGAGAGCCCTCTGCCTCCTCCCCTTGCTGGGCCAGGGCCTCCTGGAGGGAGAATGCTTGTTTTTATTACATTGGCCTGGAACCCACCCCCCTGTCAGGCACACAGTAGGTGCTCAATGAATGCTGTACGTTTCCTGGGCTCCTAACTCACAGGATGTTAGCAAGAGAACAGCTATTATTTTCTCTTCCGCCGGCTTTCACGCTTCTTTAAAGCAGTGCAATCTTTTTAAAACAAAAAGATGCTGGGAGTGGAGCTGCCTCCTCCCACCGGGGTCCCGTCTGCACGTGCGGTGACAGCCAACCGGGGGACCGTTGTTCTGTGTGCACCGTCGAGACAACTTGTACTGTGTGCAGTGCTGTCATTTTCTGTTTCCCGCTTGGTGACACGTCCAGGTCCATGGAGGAGGGTCGTGGGGAGGGGTCCGTTCTTGGAAGGAGCAGCAGCCCCACCCCCGGGGCTCAGCCCTGTGGCGCCCATCCCCCGCTGAGTGGCGTTTGGCATCTTTACCTTCTTGCCGTTTTCCCCACCTTGGTCAATGGAGCCGCCCACCGAGCCTCGCAGGGGAGGGGTGCGCTCGGTGAACCCCCCTGCAGGGCCCCACCCTGCCCCGCGGGCTCCTCTGGTTGGAGTTGCCCAGTGGCGACAGCCACAGCAGGCCTCGGAGGGCCCACGGGCCACTGGGTTTCCTGCGCTGCTGTCACCACTTTGAAATTCTTGATCATTTTTCAACCAGTCGCCCTGCGTTCATTTCACACAGGACCCCGCGCCACCGACGACAGTGAACACCGACTGAGTCCTCGTCCTGTGCCGGCCCTGTCCTAGGCCAGCAGCCACACAGACTCCCTGAAACCGCCCAGCGACTCTGTCACAGGCGTGGTTCTTGCCAACCCATTCTGCAGATGGGAAACTGAGACCAGGGAGCGCCTGACCCAGGCAACTCCCGGCAGCCCCGGCTTTGAAGATTGAATCTGGCCCAACCCCCTTTCTTTTAAAACTGAGACCCCGGGAGGTTAGGGTGCACTCAAGGGGACACGGCCCCTGGGGTGCAGAGCCAGGTTCGCAGCTGTCCCCAGCCAGGAGCCAGAGGCCACCTGCCTCTCGGGTGCTGCCTCTTGGCCTTTTCGAAAGGCCTGTTCATTTCACCACATTTCCTTTACCGGGGGATGGGGAGGACTGTCGCCCGGGGCGGGGGGAGGGGGGGAGGAGCGGGGGGGGGGGGGGGGGGGGGAGGACTGTCGCCCGGGGGTGGGGGGTGGTGGGGGTGGTGGGAGGGTGGGGAGGACTGTCGCCCGGGGCGGGGGGGGGGGGGCGGGGGTGGGGAGGACTGTCGCCCGGGGTGGGGTGGGGGGGGAGGACTGTCGCCCGGGGCGGGGTGGGGGGGGAGGACTGTCGCCCGGGTGGGGGGTGGGGGAGGAGGACTGTCGCAACTGGGGCTGCACAACCCCGGGGCTTTAATCAGAGCAGCCACTTCCTCTCACCAGAAGCGCCCAGCCTCTCACACTCCACCTTCTATATTTAGACCCTGGGCCTTGCCTGGGGCCGGGCCCCCCTGGGGTGTGGCTGGGCCTGCAGCTGCTTCCGACCTGGGCAGGGAAATTTCCACCTGTTTCCCAAGAAGCCAGGCCAAGGAGCCTGCAAGTCTCGGGCTGAGTGTGGTGCCCTCGAGGCCCACAGAGGCCGCCGGCCGGGGACTCCTCCAGTCTGCCCTGGCCCCGGCCCACAGGGATTAGGACGCAAGGGAAGCCCACGCCCACGTCACTTGTTCATTTACGGACCCGGTGTTTCCCGAGTGTCTTGCACGGCCAGGTGCTATTCCTGACTCTGGGGACACCACAGGGAACAAGACAAGGCCCTGGCCTCCTGGGGCTTTCAGTCTAATGAGGGAGATGGAAGTAAACACATAAAAAATTAAAACAACAGAAGCAGGATAATTTAAGAAAAGGCAGTGAGGACGCTGAGTCCGGGAGGTGGACTGGGAGGGCGTCAGAGTGGGGGCAGCTCCAGGGGTGCAGGGGGCGCTTCTGCCAGCCCTGAGGGTGTGGAAGGGCCTGGAATGGGAAAAGACCCAGGAGAGCTTAGGGCGGAGGGCACGGCGGTGCCAGCGTCACAGTGGGGCCGTGTGCCCGGCGTGGCCGGAGCTGGAGACGGTGGGCGCTGGCCCTGCAGGGTCCCCGCGGGCCGCAGAGATGGGTGTGGATGCCAAACGTGGAGAGAAACCGCCAGACACTTGTGAACCTACAGTGACAGGAGCTGTGTGGTTTTCTACAGCTCACCCCCGGCCGGGTGTGGGGAGCCCGGGCCCGCTGGGAGGTGTTTTGCAACAGTTCAGAGCAGAGGGTCTCCACGGGGGTCATTCTGCTTCCCAGGGCACACGGGGCAATGTCCAGAGACACTGTTTGTTGTCACAAATGGCATCCGGCAGGTGGAGTCCAGGGACAATGGCAAACGCCCCCACCGCAGAGAATGACCCAGCCCCACGTGTCAAAGGTGTGAGGTCCAGACAGCCTGGTCTAGTGGGAGGGGTGGTGGGGACCAAGTGGGGCAGAGGAGAGGGAGGGGACAGGGAGCGTGTTCTGAAGGCAGAGCTGACGGGACAAGATGGCTTTGGGAGGTGACAAGTGCATGGTTGACAAGGAGCATAATGGGGAGAGGTCAGGAAAGGCCTCGGAGCGGGGGTGACAGGGAGCAGAGGCTTGAGTGTGGAGGGTCCTCCCTGGGAAGGTCCAAGGAGAACACTGCAGGACAGGGAGCTCGAAGGCGGGGCGGGGACGATTGTGCATCTGTGACCGGCTCGGGGCCAGGGGGCCGGCAGGCGGGTGAGAGAGTGAGAGCCAGGGGGAGCGGGTGGGCCAGGCCCCGCAGGGTTCGCGGGCTGTGAGGAGGAGCGTCGCTGGCAGCCTCTAAACTCAAAGGCCCTGTGAGCCCCGGACCGGGAGCCCAGAGACTGGGCTTCAGACTTGAACTGGCCGCTGACCAGCGGGTGACTCCGGAAAAAATCACTCTTTTAGGGCTCCAGTTTCCTCCTCTCAAAGTAGAAAAAGTTAGCCAGGTGTGGTGGTGCACACCTGTGGTCCCAGCTTCTCGGGAGGCTGAGGCGGGAGGATCACTTGAGCCCAGGAGTGTGAGGTTGCTGTGAGCTTTGAGGACGCCACGGCACTCCAGCCAGGGCAACAGAGCAAGACTATCTCAAAAAAAAAAAAAAAAAAAAAAAAAAGAGTAACCCACGAAAGCTGTAAACTCAATCCCAAGTGCGAGGGACCTCCGAGACCCAGGCAAGGGTCCAGCCGGCATGGGAACCCCCAGTGCAGAGCGACACGTGTCCACAGGACTGTTCCACACTCGGCTTCAGCAGCGCCCTCGTGTGCTGGCAAGATGCCACAGCGGTAGTGAAGTTCGGCAGTCCTGTGGGTTGAGGAAGACTGTGGGGTCCTTGCATGATTCAGAGTGAGAGAGAGAGGAGGCTGTGGGCCTCCTGCTAAGTTGGAATCTAGGCACCCGAGTGATTCAGGAACGCAGGCATATAGTCACTGGTGTCATAAGTTGATGGAGTGGTTTATTCTGACTTCGTTAGGGGCTCTCAGGAGAGACGGGGTGTGGGGGACAGTGGCTGGACTCAGGGAAGGCACCCGCCACACTTAGGCCTCACTGATGGGCCTGTTGCTCCAAGAATCCAATCAATTGGTCCCTTCTTCGTCCTCAGCCTTGGTGCACTTCAGTTTGTCACGTGCCTGCCATCCTGATCCTGGGACAGGATTTCCTCAGCTCGTGGGCTCAGGATGAAGGGAAGGCAGGGAATGGCCTGGACGGAGTGGGAGGTTCTCACCACCTTCCCAGCTTCAAGCTCTCCCCGCTTCCCTTCTGCTCAGAAGAGGCTTCCAGTGCGGACCTGCCAGCTGACAGCTCGAGTGACGGTTGCAGACACCACTTGAGAAACACCTAAGGAGGTGAGCAAACCATTTATCCCTGAGGAAATATAGACAGTTGACTGTTGCGTGGAAGAATGTACAGCCTTGCTGGTCAAATGAAAAAACGTTATAAAATGGTAAAGCCCATTGCTGGTAGGGATGTGGAGAAAAGGGCACATCAACTTTGCTGTGAACAGGTTCAGATTTTGAAGATCCATCTATGTGCATGAAACCAGCAAACACGAAGCGTACGACCCTCTGACCCAGCATGTCATCTCGAGGTGGGGTGCTGTATCCACAGAAATAACTCTTCGGGACAAAAGTGTTCGTAGTGGAATTATTTAAAAGTGGGATATGGGAAAAATTAAAAAACCCAGACGTCCTGTGCTAACACTTGGGAGTGCTCACACTATTTGAAGTGCAGAACACGTTCTAACTCTGATCCTGTCACTACTCTGTGCCCCCATTTCACAGACGCCCAGGTGACAAACAGAGTCTAGCCCTTCCCCCACAGCCACGCAGGCGGTAAGCAGAGAGCGGAGGTTTGAACCCAGGCAGCCCTGCCTAGAGCTTGGCGCCCGACCTCCCAGCTGTTCCCGGGCAGTGCGGAGGCAGAGTTAGTTACGCACTGAAGGGGGAGTGATGTGCCGCTGCCGGGGTGTGCTGACACCGGGATGGGTCCTGACGACAGGACTTCTTTCCCCTCTGCCTGGCAGCCAACAGGAGCCGCTGCCCGGGAGGCATGCCCCAGCTTGCGGTTCTGGAATGCGGACGAGCCACCATCCTCGGAGACCTGCGCTGGTGGCCAGGCCCAGCCCGTGGACCCGTCAGCTCACACTCTCTGTGTCTGCCCAAGGAAGCGAGTCACACCCTTCACGCTGCCTTAATGGGAGTTAAACCGTTGAACCGAAGCCCCAGAACTCTAGTGTTTCCCTCTGGGGAGATGCCAGGGGTGTCGAGGACATAGGTAGGTGCTGGAGGGATAGCCCAAGCTCCAGCCACCTGCGGCTTAAAGGTAATTGTGAAATGTTGGTAATGCTCTTGGCACAGGGCACAGTTTGGGGATCTTCTGCCTCCTGAAAAGGGGACAGGAGGGCACACACCCTGGTGACACTGGTCTGAGACTGGTATAGTGTTTATGTGACTCCTGTTCTTGCGGTTCCAGCCTCCCCTACTCTCCAGAATGGGATTGACATAGATGAGTGAGTTGGCAACCGGGACACAGGCCACCACAGTGCACAGGATGCTCTTTGTGGGCACACATGGGGCACAGAGAAAAGCTGTTTCTCTTCAACCCCTCCTTGGCCCCCGGGAAGACCACTCCGGATGGTATGGGTCTCACCAGCCCCTTGCTTCCTTCCAAACTCCTGCTCAGTCACCCTCAGTATGTTGACTTTTAGTCCTTTTGCCAGTTGCTTCATGGTCACAAAACGGCTGCCACTGCTCCAGGGCTCCTGACCTCATAGCAGCACAAGCAGGACAGCAGGGACACATCTCATTGGCTGGGACTGGGTCACATGGCTACCACCAGCTGCAAAGGAGCCTGGGAAAGCAAGTCTCTGGCAGAGGACAGCTATGAGTGGACGAATTATGACTCATCCTTTGGGCAAGGCATGTTGCTGGCCCAACAAAACTGATATTTCAGTAGCAAAGGAAGAAACAGGGAATGGCCTTTGAGAGGGCTGCCTGGAGTGAGTGTGACAAGGGGCCGTAAGCATCTGTGTCCTTCCCCGACATAGACAGTTATGTTTTTGTCTGCATCCCCCATCCTTATACTCTAAACTCTGGGCGGGGACTTTTGTCTGGTTTTCTGCTGTATCCTCAACTTCCAGAACAGCGCCTGACACAGCGTAGATGCCTAAGAAATATTAATATTTGTTGGGTAAACAGCCAACCCCACCACCGTTACCGCTACTTTATAGGTGCGAAACTGGCCCAGAAAGGTCAGCCGCTTGCCGGGGTCAAGGGATCCGTGGTTGGTGGAGCTTGGAGTTGAGCCCCCACTCCCCACCCCTGCAGAACGCTGCCCCCCTGCTGGGCGGGGCCCTGAAGCAGTGGGCTCTAATCCTTGCTCTGTGTTACCTGTGTGACCCAGGGCAGCTGTCTCTACCTCTCTGGGCTTCACTCCTTGTCTGTACAAAGAAATAGCGCCTCCTGCCAAGGGTGCCCGAGATTCGGGGTGATGGCGGGCTCAGCTCTCAGCACGCAGCCTGGCACCCGGGCCCCGCTGCCGCGCCTGTTGTTGCTCTCCCATCGTGGTGCTCGGGGTCGTGGAGCCCCTGGGGTCAAAGGAGGCCTGTGTGACCCTGAGTTTCTGCCTAGGGGAAGAGCCCTCCCATCAGGGCCAGTTCCCGGGCCTGTTCCCGCTGCTCTTGGCTTCCCTGGCCTCCCCCGCCCCCACCGCGTCCCTTTGTTGTGCTGTCCCGGCCACAGAAGGTTGTCCTGGCGCTGGCGAGGGGCGCGGCCGCGGTGGTTGCTGTTTGCCTTCCTCCCCACGGCCCTTGGCGTCTGGCCGGAGGTGGGCGTGGGGCCAGGAGCGGTGGGCAGAACCTAGCAGGCAGGGCACTGCTGTCCTCTCCCCCTCCCTCAGCCCCTGCGGGTGCTGGCCAGGGCCGCGGCCAGCCGCCCTGCCTTGCCCAGAGCTGAGGGCTTTCCTGGGGAGTGTGACTTTCAGTTCTAAAACGGGAAAGTCCCGGGCACAGCAGGGCGAGTTGGTCAAGCGGGGGGTGGTGGGGCCAGCAGGTGGCGAGGGGACAGGATCTGCTGCCCAGGACAACGTGCTCCCCTCAGTGCAGCCGCCTGCAGGCTGTGCACCAGGCCTGGCTTTGGCACCAGACAGGGCTGAGTGCGGAGTCCCTGTCCCATCCCTTGTTGTGACTTGGGGCAGTCATTTCACCTCTTTAGTGAAACGGGCATGGAACCCTCGCAGGGAGGTGGGACGGGGAATCAGATGGGAAAACGAACCTATGGCGAGTGTAGCGTCTGGTACAGGAGGGCACATACGGTTATGTCATCGGATCTCCTGCTTCAAACCCAGCTGCCCACGGCCTGTAGACTACAACCTGACAGGCCCTGGAAGCTCCAGTGACCTCTGACCCGGTCTCCTCCCGCGGCCCCTCGCACTCCGCTATAGCCCTGCTGGCTAGCCTGGCCCAGGCACCTCCCCGCCCCAGGGCCTTTGCACGGCTCTTTCCTCCCCTGGAGCTCCTCCCCCTTCTCCCCTTCTCATCTTTGGGCCTCAGCTTAAAGGTCACCTGCACAGAGAGGCCCTCCCTGTCTCCCTTATTCGAAGGAGTGTCTGTCTCCACGGGGACGGGCCATCTCTTGGCTGGTTCGCAGGATCTGTTTGCTGAGCGGATGAGCAAATGGACCCTGGCTGGAGAAGGAGCCCGGAGGCTTCAATCCCTTCCTTCCCTGAGCCCGGGTTCCGTCCGCCAGCAGGGAGGGCAGGAGCGGCACCTCCTCGGGCTTGGTGAGGCACGAGTGAGGTGACAGAGACGGAGTCCGCTCACCGCACCTGGCGTGTGGCAGGACCTGGGGACGGGCAGCTCTGCTGAAGGGACCCTGGGGGTGCCCCACACCCATTCCCTGCCCCCCTGTCCTCAGGACCCCCACCTGTGGGTGGGCACCCCTCCACACACCCCATGCAGACCAGAAGACTGAGCCTGGGGGGTCGCTGGCGCTCACTGTCTCCCTCCCTGCGGGGGGCCTGGTGCCAAAGCGCAGCTGGGTGGGCAGCTGACACCTCACGTGCCCTCGGCCTCGGCCTCGGCCGCTGCAGGGGGATGGGCCCCCCCCCAGGGACTTCAGCACATTGTCAAAGCTGTCAAACAACGTCCCTGCCAGGTTTTTACAAGAATCCAAGGCCTCTGTGCCAGGTGCCAAACACCCTCTCAAGACGATACCTCTGGGGCTGTGGGCCCGGCGCGTCTCCTCGGCCTTATATAGGCAAAAGCCGGGGAATCCCTCTCCCGCCGAGGCGGCCCGGCCTGACCCCGGGATCTCCCTTCTCCAAATCCGCCGCCCTCCGGCCGGGGGCTGGTGGGGAGGCCGGGAGAGCACGCGGGCCTGCTCAGAGCCTCTGGTGTCCCTCGGCGGGCAGCCCGAGTGGCCCGGCCAGCGCAGGCTCTTACCAAATAAGGCCTGGGCAGCTGGGTCTGGCCAGGCTCAAACACGGCTGCTCAGCGGGCGGCCCCAGGCCTGGCTGCTCCTCCGCTCCTCCTGTGCCGTTCTGCGCCGAGCCAGCGGGCCCTGCAAACTGCGGCTCTGGAGGCTTGAAAGAGAGCCCAGTTCTTCAGGTCCCCTTGGAGAGGAATGTCCCTTCAGAACTTTAGAATGTTCCATTCAGAACCTTGAGAGAAGGGAAGGGGGAGATACACTCCGGCAGGCAGGGCATGGGACTGGGGAGGAGCAGGCCCACCTGGGCCAAGTGGGGTCCTGGGACTGGTCACGCTCAGGAGCCACAGAGGGGCATGGAGCTCCCACGTCTGCCTGCCTTGGTTCCAGCAGGCAATGTCACTTCTTGGAGCCTCAGTTTTGCCATCCTTAAAATGGGTGTGACACGGCCCAATGTCAGGGTGGTGGTGGGAATTCAAGGGCATCAGGTGTCGGAGGGCTCTGCAGGGAGCTGTTGGGGGACCCGGATCCCCCCTTTCAGGGGAGATGGGGGAGGCAGGGCTCTCCCTCTGTCCCTGACGCCCCCTCCCCAACTCTTCCTGCCCTCCCGCTGTCTCAGGGGGTTCTAGGGGGGCATGCCAAGGTCTCCCCAGCTACTCCCAGCGCAGGAAGTGTAGGGGTGGGGGTGACCAGCTGGTGCATGTGTGACTGTGCATGTGTGTCCCCCCGGGGTCCCCGTGACAGTGTGGCCCAGCAGCCAGTGCTGAGCACTGGGGAGTGTGACATGCAGGCCCTGTGTGTGCGAGGATGCCGGGGGGATGTGGGACTCCGCTCATTTCTGAAGCCCTTTCATGAGTTCTGGGAATCTGGGGGGACGGGGCCCACCTGCCAGGCCCTCCGAGCCCCTCTGTCAGAACTGGGGGCCCAGTGCAAAATGAAAATGTGGGTCCCCTTGCTGGAAAAGGATTAAGACATTCAAGACGGCAAGAGTAGAGCATTAAACTAGGAGGGGGCCCCTCTGAGTGTGGGGGTCTCTCTGTGACTGCTTGAGTCACACCCATGAAGCTGGCCCTGTCCCCTCCTCTCCCTGACAGCTCAGGTGGGTGTGGCCTGGGCCGGGCCCACGGGACACCCTAGTGCTGGCCTTGGATTCTGGGTGAGCAGTGCCAAGACCCGCCAGTCAGCCTGGACGCATCGTGGCCCCAGTGTGCACTGGCAGCGGTGACAGGCTTGGCAAGAAGGGTTGTAGACGTCTGTAAAAGTGGCATCCCCCACCCCCAGTCCGGGGAGCAGCCAGGGGCCCTACGTCAGGACGGGAGGTCCCTAAAAAAAGTGCTCTGCCGGCCACTCTGTTGAAGCTGGGTGAGGTTTGCTCCCATGGACCGGAGGCCATCGCGGTTGGACAGCTTCTGTTTTTAGCCAAGTGGCAGGTGCTGGCCGGGATGCCGTGGGTGAGGCCGGCCGAGACCGGGACACCCGCTGGATAGCTGGGCTTGGCTCCACCGGACGGGCAGCCTGGGCAGAGCTGGCCACCCCGGAGGTGGAGGGCCGGGGGGCCTGGACGTCTTGAGAGCCCTGGAGCCTCTCCCTGGGCTACCAAAGGGTCACCACCTTCGACGCCAGCCCTAGGGCCACACACTGCTAGTGGCAGCCCTGCCATTCCAGAAAGTTCTCTGTGGTCTCCAGAAACCACCTACACAGAAACTGGGAATTCGCAGCTGTTCTGTTGAAACCTCGGGGATTCTGCTCAGAACCTTCCGGATGCCCCACGTGACATCTGCTCTCTCAGGGCGGGACGGGGTTTGGCTTGGTCACTGGAGTCTCCCAGAGCTGGGACAGCGCTGGCACGGAAGCCAGGGGTGACCTTGCTGCGGAGCCAACGCAGGCTGGCATTCATCACAGTCGGCGCCGGGGCTGGGACGTTCCCACTGGGACGCGGAGTCCTTCAGTAACTCGGCCCAGAGCAAAGCCAGCGACTCACGCTCACCTGCTGTCTGGTACAGGAACCAGGGCTTTTCTGGGCGGAGGAGGGTCCTCATTTTTCTTGCACAAACAACGCATCTTCGTCTTTTGCGGTTTCTCCCTTTTTAAAGTGCAGAGAGAAGGAGGACGTTCTCAGAGACAACCAACCGGGGCGCTTCTGAGCAGACTTCTACACTCTTGAAGTAAACTTGTCCTTTTAATTAATGAATCAACAGAGAGGTGTCTGGCGCAGATCTCAGGCCAGAGCCGGTGCAAGACGCTCGCAACAGAGCAAAAATGAGCTGAGGGTAAATTCTGCCTGAGTGCAGTTAGATCTGCTTTACAGACACAGGAACTGAGGCTCAGAGAGGTTCTGTGAGTTACCTAAGGCCACACAGCAAGTGTGTGACAGCCTTTGGACTGTAGGGATGCTGACTGGGGAAGCTGGCTAGAAGAGATGAGAGAATGGGGTGTCATTTGCCAGCAAAACTGGGTTCAAATCTTGCCTCTGAGACCTTGGGTGGGACCTTTCACCCCCACCCGCAAGCTTCCCTCAACCCCCGGGGCAGTGCCTGTCACATGCCAGCCAACCTCCCGCAGCCTCAGTTTCTCTCTGTAAATGCCAGCAGTTAATGCTGGCTCCCCAGACAGCCCCGGGGCTGCCGTGGGAGCTGAAGGGGGATGTGCCCGCGTCGGCCCCGCTCCTTCCAGCCAGGCTCGGGGTAAACAGGGCTGCGCACGTGGGACTTGGCAGAACAGGTCCCTGGCTCCGCGATCCGTCATCTGTCCTTGGCCGGTGGGGCCGGGCCAGGGGCATGGGGGAGGGGCAGAGAGAGGACTGTGGGGCGGGAAGGAGGGAGAAGGACTGGGGAGCAGGGAGGGGACCCTCCTCATCGTCAGCCTTCTCCAGAGAAGAAACGAGGGTGTCAGGCACTTGCGGGTTTTGGGGTGGCTCCGCTCAGCTGAGCTCTCCCCTCACTGTCTGGTGGGCCCTTAGGACCACCCAGCGAGGCAGGATCCCCATGTGACAGGTGAGGAAACTGAGGCTCAAGGGGTGAAGTCACTCGCCTTAGATCACAGAGCTGGTGAGGGAGGGCCCTGGGCAGTCTGCTCCAGGCTGGTCTTCAGATTCCAGAGGCAACAGAGGAGCAGCGGCGGGGGGAGGGGGCAGCAAAGGGAGCCGGGCGGGGGGAGCGGAGGTGGCCTCTGGGGCTGTGGGACGGACGTGTCTTCGCCCCGGGAAAGCCTGGCTCTCTCCACTTCTCGGAGGGGCTTTCGCTCCGGGGCAGGTCCCCTGGGGCTGGCACAGAAGGCTCCTGGGCATGTGGCAGTTGTTATTCTTCCCGGCGCTGGCCCCACCTTGGGGTTGCGTTCTCCTGTCGAGCCAGGGACCGGGCATTCTTGGCAGCCCCTGGAGGCTATTTTTAAACCTCACAGCTGGTTTTTATCGCAGCTGCTGATAGGTACGTGCAGAAACCCTGGGTGCTGCCAACACTCTGAGCACAGTTTGCGGACGAGCAGGGAAGATGCTGGTCAAAGTGGAGCCGGGGAACCCGCGGCTGCAGGCAGTGGTCTGTCCCCACCGGCCCCCCGGCTGGGGAGGACTGGAGACCGTGGGGCGGGAGACGGCAGCATGAGGCTGGTTCCCCAGAACACGGAGACGGAAGCTGGGGGACGAGCGGGCATCTTTAGCAGGCCTGGGCTCTGTCCTGCTCGGCTCCCTGCTGGGGGCGGCAGAACACAGTTGAGAGCGTGTTTTCTGGAGTCCCACCAGCCTGGGCTCGAGTCCCGACTCAGCCTTTAACTGCTGTGTGACCGCGGGTGTATCGGTTAGCTATTGCTCCATAACGAATCATCCCAAACCGTTGTTTAGAACAACTTGATTCTGTGAGTTGACAACTTGGCCTGAACCATCAGCTGGATGGTTCTGGCCTGAGCTGGGGTCCCTCATGCAGCTGTGGTCACTGCGGGGTGGGCTGGAGGCTGTTTCTGACCGTCATCTACAGTGGTGGGGACAACTGGTCTCTCGTTCTCTGGCAGACTGGTTCTCCTGATGGGGACGGGGGTCCGAGAGAGAAGCGTGCGGGGCTGTTTGGGGTCTTAGGTTGGACACGCCATTGCTTCTAGCTGTCCTGTTGGCCAAAGCAAGTCACGTGACCAGCCCAGATTCAAGAATTTGGCAGTAACCTCTACCTCTTGGTGAGAGGAGCGGCAAGGTCACTCTACAAAGGGCTGTGGGTACAGGCAGCGATGAATAATTGGGGTCATTTAAAAATATTGGTAAAAACACTGGATAACTATGTACCTCCCTGACCCTCAGTGTCCTCATCTGTAACACGTGAATAACACGGCCGTTTTGAGAACCGAATAAGGTGAGATATGTGAGGTTACCAGCATGTGTCTCATGCAGAGTAAGTGCCTAAACACTACGTCTAAAATGAGAAGCTAGAGTTGCAAGAAAGCCGCCAGGACCAGGAGCCTTTTTGTAGACATTTCTTCTACCCGCTTCTTGAGTGGTAGAAACAAAGAGTCCCCACTAGGCAGGACTGAAGTTTGTCAGGCGTGCGGACTCACTGACTGCCGGCCGGCCGTCCTCTGGGCCATTCAGGTGTCTTCACTCTTCCATTCAACAACAGCAAGCATCTACTACGTGCCAGGTGCCACGTTAGGTGTGGGGGACACAGTGGTGACAAAAGACAATGCAGTCCCTGCCCCCACGGAGCCAGCAGTGATCACAATGACAGCAGCACATGCCATTTCAGGTCTGCGTCCTGTAACAAGGGAGAACCTCAGGACACAGTGCAGACATTCGGTAAATACGGCTTCAGTTTAGTTCTCTTTCTATCAACAGAATTGTGACTGGCGCCGTAATCCGCTGGGCTGAGTGGGAACCTTAACCGCAGCCTTAATATTCTAGCTCCTAAAAAAAAACCCATTCAAGCCTCATTAATAGCTCAATTGAATGGTTACTAAATACCAGCCTTGGGGTAGGTGGTTGTTAATATCAGCGTTTTATCCTCACAGCAATCCCATGAACGTGGTCAGGGAGCCCAGGAGGCTGGGAGGGTGAGCCACGTGTCCCAGGACGTAGAGCCATAGTCTTGAGCCCAGGTCTGCTGGGGCAGGGATGGGCCTCCACTATGGGGCAGCCACGGCAGGTGCGGGCCCCAGGGTCTCCTTCAAGGGCACCGCCTCTCCTCCAGGTGGGGTTTACCTGGCGGTTTCTGCACCTGGGCTGCAGGCCCTGGAATCCGCCGGTGGTTCCCTCTGCACCCAGGGTGGTGGCGAAGTGGGGGGTGTCTCATCCTCAGCAGGAACGTCAGACACGGCCACTGAGAATCAATGAAATCATCTGGAACACCAAGTACAGCTTTGAGTGCGCACATCGGCAAGCCTGGGTGTTGTTTTAACATTTAATTTGGTGCAAGCTGTCCAGCATCGGCCAGCTAAACCTGCCCCCTCTCTCAGGCCCGGCCAGCCGCCGTCAGAGAGCCGCACTGACTCATGTGAGCAGCCACCTCTCGTGGTGACCGTCCTGGTGTGACCTGTTCACACACGCCCACAACCGTGCACATTCACACATGCGCTCACACACGCACGCTTTTCCTGCGTGCCCACGTCTGCGATTTCACACAGGCTGCCTCACGCACGTCCCACTCTGGCACAGCCGCGCTCACGCACAGAGCCCCCCGCACACCGGCCCCAGCTCGCCTGGCTGGGGCACCATTGTCCTCTGTCGGCCTCGGCTGTGCAGACCGAGAAGCTGCACAGAGGTGAAGCCAGGGGCCAGGAGACCCGTTTTCACCTGGCTCGACCACCGGGTCTCTGTGTGACCCGAGTTGTTCCTTGCCGTCTCTGGGCCTCAGGCTCCTGACAGCAATGACAACAGTCAGCATTTGTGGAGGGAGCTGCAGACACTATCACATCTGAGACTCACGGCAGGCTGGCAGATGGGGACACTGAGGCTCAGACTGGGGAAGCGGCCTGCCCAAGTCACCCCCACAAGTAACCAGGAGCCGCAGGTCTGAACCCTGCTCGGGCCTGACTGCAGAGCTCCCGCCCAGCGGCTCTGCCACGCGGCTCCCGGCGAGTGCGAGCTGCCGTCACCCCGCTGCACAGGTGAGGGACGTGGCGTGTTTGGGGCACAGCAAGGATGCAGGCGGATGTGGCCCCGCCGGCCTGCCTCTGGCCCCAGCACTGTCAGCCCCACACCCTTCTACTGTCGGGCTTATACTCACGGGGTTCCTTGATTCGAATTCCTGAGAGACTGTGACGGGCTCAGTTCAGCCGTTGGTGCCAACGATCGGCTGCCCTTCGGCCCGGTGCCCACGCCCGCTTCAGTAGCTGCACCCAGGGGGCAGGATTAAGTCACACCGAACGTGGCCGTCCCTCCACCAGTGGATGCCAGTGCCCTGTCATAGGTGCTGCGGGCACATAGCAGACAAGACAGGCAAGGTCCCTGCATCCTGGGACACAGACACATACTATTGACAAATAACTACGGAAAGAATTAAACAGATTTTGATTATGTGCAATAATGGAGAAGCACTGGAACTATGAGAACTTATAACAGGGGGACAAGCCCAAGTCTGAGTGGGGGGAAGGAAGAACAATCGTGGAAGGCTTCCAGGAGGAGGTGACAAGCTGATAACTGAATGATGACTCCAAGTCAGCCATGGAAGAATGAGGGAAGGAAACAGGACCAGCACTCCAGGGGGCGAGCATAGCCCTGTAGGACCCTGCTCCAAAAAGGAGGCTCATTAGAGTCAATGGCAGATGCCCAGTCTTCGACACGCAAGGCAAGAGCTTGCTGACACACCCTCTCATTCCCATCTCACTCTGAGCCAAATCCAAAGTCCTCATAGGATGCACAGGCCCGGCCTCACCTGATCACCCCTCTCCGACGACAGCCACCTCCAACCTCACACCCACCACGCTGCCCCTGGTTCATGCCAGCCACAATGATCACCCTGCTGCTGTCTCTGCCCCGGGGCCTTTGCATTGGCTGTTCCCTCTGCCTGGCACACGTTTCCCCCAGAGGCCTTCCCTGACCACTCACCCAAGGCAGCGTCCTGTCCCGTAGCCCCCCTGCCGCTCACCCACTGTGGTTGTCTTTGCTGCCCTTCCCTGAGGTGGCCTGGGCACCGCATGGCTTGTGGATTCCTCACCAGGCTCCTCTTTGGACCTGGAACTCCAGGAGGGGCCTTGGCCTGTGTGCTCACGGCTGTGCCCCTGGCCCAGCCCGGGCACAGAAGGCCTCAGTAAATACCGGTGAGCAAATGATCCAACCAGCAGGTGAATGAAGGACCACCCCACTATAGTTACTCACGAGCGTTGCCAAGTTGCAGCCCTTGTGGGGAGCAGATAAGAATGTGGTTTCTAAAGTTCCGGTTCCCCTTGAGCAGCCGAAGTGCCCCCGTGACCTCTGCGGCAGGGGCAGCGACATCCCCTCTCACAGCTCCTGCGATGACAAGGCTCAGCCGACCTTCTTCAATGAGGTGCAGCACTCAGTGCATGGGGAGGTCACCGCATCCCAGCGCCATCCCTGCCCCCACAGGCTGTGTGGCCCGGGCCTGTTACCCGACCTCTGCGAGCCTTGGTGTTCCTACCTGCAAAATGGGTACAATGCACACTTACCTGGCTTACAAGGCTGCTGTGACGACTAAATGAACTCAGACACGTCCAGGCTGAGAACAGGCCTGTGAGTGCTGAGCGAGCGTTAGCTCATGTGATCACTGCGCAGTGACAAGGGTCTTCCATCGACACCCTCCACTTTCTTAGTGCAAGGTGGGGCTTGGCCACTGGTGTGATAACGTCCCAGAACTGTGGTTACAGGGGCTGTGCTGCGGGCAGACCCGTGACCCCCTCGACAGCTGACACAGCCCCTGGGGAGAGCAGAGGCCGAGAAGTGAGGGGCCCTGTTCTGGGGGCACCTGTCGAGGGGCTCTGGGGCTTCCCAGTCACGGGACATGACCGAGGGGCCACAAGCTCACACCTCGCAGCCGGGGCTCGACGGAGTGGTCACGAGCGTTTCTCACGGTGAAGTGTGCACGCCCCGACCACCCCGCCCGTGCCACCTCCTCCTTCCTCCCTCAGGCTGGGCCCGTCCTGGGCACCCGCTGTGTCAGCAGCGTGTTGCCCCAGACGGCCGCTGCGCCACCGCCTCACCTCCCCTGGGCTGTGCCCCCAGCGTGTTTCCTCACCTGCCCCGCAAGTGCGACCCCGGACCCAGCAGCTGTGCTCAGGACCCTCCGAGCCAAATAGCCCCGACTAACGTGCCAGCAAACTGACCAAAGCCAAGGAAGACTTAGGCTCCAGCAGCCCCCAGTGACTCTCGGGGCAGGGACTGCATGTCACGGCTCCCTGCTCCCTCTCCCAGCCCCCAAGCCCTCCCTTCCGCCCCCTGCAGCCGGTTCATCACCAGGGAGAGATGACCGGCCCTCTGGCTCGCCAGGGGTGACCACACTCCAGCCAGCTGTTGGCTCGTCACGGTGAATGAGCCCCAAGTCCACGAGGGGTCCTGCCGGACACAGGCCGGCCTGTTGGCCGCAGGAAATCGGAGAGCCTGGCCGCAGCCGCGCAGTGAAGAAACAGGGGCTGGCAGGGGAGGAAGGTGTGAGTGTCAGCAGCAGCTGCTGGGCCTTGCAGAGCTAGCCCGGTGGCCCCCGCCCCTCTGTTACGTAACTCTCTATCGTGCCTCTGCTGGAGGGAGGCTCACACCACAGCTGCACCTCTGAGTCACTTGGGGGTGCCAGGTACCGCCCTGTGGATTCTGGAGCAGTTGGTCTGGGGCATGATCTGGGCACGAGGATGTTTTTTAAGCCCTCCGGATGATTCTAAGGGCAGCCAAAGTTGAGAACACAGACTCCAGATTCAGAACCCAGGCTCAGGTTCAGGAGCAGAACTTCAGCCTATGGGCCTGAAGGCTGGACCTCTCCCAACTGCAAGGATCACAGTGACTAAGGTGTCAGTGGTGCCCTGAAGTTGTGCAGTTTACGACCTGTGCGACTGTACACAGCAGCCTTGATGGGGGCAGGGGAAAAACTGAGCATCCAACCCCCTTTGTTGATAAATAACAACACAGAGATACAGGTTCAAACCCCACCCCTGCTGTCTGTTCAGGGGACTTATACTCAGTGCCTCCTATGGTCAGGCACTGTGTCCCCCGCCCCAGTCATGGAGGTGATGGTTGTGGAAGGCAGACAGATAGAAAACAGTCTCGTAAAGGATTACGTAGCAACAAATTTGATAAGCACATGTGATGGGAAATAACAATCAGTGTGGTGGGCAGAATGACAGCCCCTGAAGATGTCCACCCCCAAGCCCAGAAGCCGTGAGGATGTCGGGCTACCTGGCAAAGCGGGAGGGGACCTGCCCATCGGCTGACCTTGAGATGGGGAGACTGCCCTGGATTGTTCGCACGCCCAGCGTCGTCGTCACGGGGACCCTCCGAACTAGGAGAGAGAACTGCAGAGTGACGCTCGGCCTCCGGAGGTGGAGGACCAGGGAGCCGGATCCGGCAACGCCCAGTGAGCGGGAGACAGGCGCTCCGCAGAGTTCCCGCGAAGGAGCACCGTTCGCCGGCCTGGGCTTTGGCTCCGCGAGGCCTCGGACAGTCAGCCGAGGCCACCTGGACTCCCTCGCAGAGGGTGGTGTTTCAGGCCACTACGTCTGGGGTCACATGTTATCAGCAAATAGGAAACATGCGGTAAGTGTCTAAAAGGAGAGCACAGTCTGGTTCGGGGGCCAGGGAGGACTCCCCGGAGAGATGGCATTTGAGGTGAGACCCGCAGGGTGGACAGGTGTGAGTGTGGCAAAGGCAGAAGCAGAAGGAACAGAAGGTGCCAGGGCCCTGAGGCAAGGCGGACCCCAGCACGGGCGGGGGGAGGAAGGGAGCCGAGTGCCAGGCCGTCCCTGCACTCTGAGTCTCACTCGTCGCTGTCCCTCACCTGTGCAGCGGGGTGACAGCAGCTCGCGCTCGCCGGGGGCCGTGCGGCAGAGCCGCTGGGCGGGAGCTCCGCAGTCAGGCCCGAGCAGGGTTCAGACCTGGGGCTCCCGGTTACTTGTGGGGGTGACTTGGGCAGGCCGCTTCCCCAGTCTGAGCCTCAGTGTCCCCATCTGCCAGCCTGCCGTGAGTCTTAGATGTGACAGTGTCTGCAGCTCCCTCCTGTGGGTCTCACCTCCAATGCCATTTCTTCGGGGAGTCCTCCCTGACCCCCGAACCAGACTGTGCTCTCGCGGGAAGGATTCCCAGATGCACTTTGTCAGAAAGAAGAGTTAGCGAGAGGCCTGGGCCCCTTTCCAGAGCCTTCCTTCAGCCAGCTTTGGGAATTTCTCCAAGCCCTGAGCACTGTGTTTGGTAACCGAGTGTGGATTCTGCTCCTGTACGGCTGGAACCTTCACAGCAGAGGGAGACAGCATATCGCTAAAGGCCCTTTCTATCTTGAGTGACACAAAGTCCAGCTCAACTGGTTTAAGTTACATTTCATGTAACTGAAGTGGTCTGGGTTCTGGCTGGCTTCAGGCACAGCTTGATCCAGGGGCTCCAATGCCATCACCGGGACTTGGTTTGTCTCCTTCCATCTCTGGCTCTGCCTTCTGCTTCAGCTGGCCCCTGGCAGCTGGGAGTTTACCTCTGCCCACCTCCCCTTCCAATGGAAAGTCAGCCTCCTTCTTCCCAACAGTTTCACAGAATGAACTCCGATTAGATCAATTTGGGTCACGTTCCCACCCCTGAGCCAGTCCCTGAGGCCTGGGGAATGAAAGAAGCTGATTGGTCAGGCTGAGTCACATGTCTACCCTGGGGCTTAGAGGTTGGGGACCTTCCTCGCCCAAACCACAGGGGTTTGAGTGGGGTAGGGGCCCCCTCAGAAAGTTCTGCTGTTTCCAGAAGACGTGGGAAGGCATACCAGGGTGGGGGTGGCAAAAACCACAGTCATCTGCCCCGTTTGGCGAGATGAAGCAGAGTGGGGTAGACGCCCCACCCCACCCAGGGACAGGAGGGGACTGAGGGCAACTTCTAAAGCCAGTGGGGCTGGCGGGGCCGGGGTCGGGGTGGAGGGGACTCAGTAGCCCCTTTGCAGGGGGCGGACGGAGGGAGGGGGCAGCAGGAATGAAACGGAAGGGGAGGGGACTGGGCCCCCAGGTACGGGTACCCCTGACCCCAGGCTGGGGACCCCAGCTCAGCCTCAGGCCTGCCCTGCCCAGGGGCCACCGGCCTCTGACAAGGAGCACTTCAAGGTGGCCAGTGTGACCTGAAGAGCAGCCGGCACCCGGAATGTTCCCCCTGGGACAGCCCTGGGTCTCCCCGTTACCTGGGGGCAGTGGGCAGGGCTGGCCGCCGCCTGGCGTGCAGAGCCCCTGGGCCAACACTGCGGAGAATTCCGAGGCCGCAGCAGCAGAGCACGGAGACAAGGGGAAGCTTCCGAGTGTGGCCTGAGGGAAACCAAATGTCATTTGTCCTAGAAAAAGAGAGTCAAGCGATGCCTCCGGCCCGGCCGTGGTGTCCCGGCTACCCCAGGCACTTCTGGCCCGCGCCCTCCAGGGCTGCGCTGAGACACCCCGTCCCCCCGCCTGGCCTGGGGAACGGGACATGCAGGGCCCAGGGGCTGCGTTTCAGAGCGTGACCCGGACCAGCTGCGACCCTCAGGCGCCTCTTCTGTGGAACGCGGTGTCGATGGCGGCGCGTCCCGGAACAGTTGCCAGGTTCGTGAGCCTCGTGGGGTAGCACGGATGGGTGTGTGGCCGGCCACCGTGAGCCTTAGGAGAAACTGCACGTCACGGGGGGACTTGATGGGAGGTGCTGTCCCTTGCAGCGGCTGCGAAGTCTGGACACCCCATGACGGGGCCTTTGTCAGCGGCCACCTCGGCCGGCTCAGGTGTGAGGTGAGGGGTTGATCCCTTGCCCTGCACTCCCCGCGCCTCCTACCGCAGCCCCTGGCTGCCTCCCCAGTGTCACCATGCTAGTGTCCCTGTGCTTTGTGCTGAGGGGCCTGCCTCCTCCCCTGCCCCTCTGTGCCCCATCTGAAGGCCTCCAGCGGGCACCCAGGTGCGACTCGGGCAGGAGCCTCCCCAACGTGCGTCCCCGGCTGCCGTGGGCCAGAGGCGTCCCCGTGCTGTCCTGGGAACGCTCCCCGAGCCACAGTGCCCTTCAGCGCTGGGCTCCCTCGCGGTGTGGCTGGGGAGTGTAGAACGCACATGGTGCCCGCCCGCTGCCTAGAATGCAGTGGACATCCCCTGCTTGTGAGCTCATTTTCTTCCAAGACCACAGGGAACAGAAAAGTGCCATTTGTGGGCTCAGGGTGAGTATCTGGCAGCTTGCTGGCTCCCAGCCACTGATTGGTTTATCTCCTGTGGCTGCCTGCTGACAATTTGACTTTTCCCAGAACCCTTCCCACTGCCCCTCTTGGTAATGGTGTGGGCCACTCTGACCTCTAGATCGATTTGCACTCTGACCAAAGGGGATCTCTGGGGGAGGCTGGAGGAGCCAGGCTGCTGGGGTAAAGGCATCTGTTGGCTTTACCCGTTGCCCGCCAGAACCTGCGTGGGCCCTTCTGGTTCTAAAAACGGAGATTTCCGAGGTCGACCCGCACTGGCTCCTTGTCTCCCCTGCGCCTGTCACCAGATTCACTGCTTCATACCTTTGACTTGGTTGGTTTCCTGCATCCAGGCCACCCTGGTCTGTGTCCCCCTCCCTCAAGGTGGGACCCTCAGATGCTCATGTCCTCACCTCCAAAGTGGCGCACGGTGTCAGCTGCAATCGGGATTGCGTTCGGAAAGTTCCTCTTGGCTTGCTCTGGGTGTGGCACGTGGGAAGGTGCTGGGTGACTGGTGCCCACTCGCCAGGCAGGGGCGTCCCTGCCCCACTGTCCCAGTGAAAAGGGACTTCAGCTGCTGATGGACAAACACAACGACATGGTCACCTGGGTCCCGCTGCCTCCGCCGTTCCTTCCCCTGAGCCTTCTGTCTGGAGCGCCCCCACCTGAATGTCTTCCTGGACTTTCCCAGCCCCCCCTTCTCTCGCTCCTCAGACCCATCTCAGGATTGTCCCTCAGCGCCCAGCCCAGCCCCCAGCAGGTGTCCCCGGATCTTCTTGGCCTCCCTGGCATTGATTTGAACTTGCCTTTGCTTCCCAGGTGACAGCAGTATTTTTAAGCCCTCCAAGAAGCTGTTGCATATATTATCTCATTTAATTCCCACAACACCCCTGCCAGCTGGTGGTGTGTCACTGTCCCCGTTTCACAGGAGGAAACTGCGGGCTTCACATCTCAGGCTGCTGCTCAAAGCCACGATCCAGTAGGAGGTGGCCGTGGGTTTTGATGCCGAGCAGTGTCGTTTGGGGCTTGGGTTGGTTCCATTTGGCCATCCGGCCTTTCTAGAGCCCTGAGAGCAGGGCCGGGGGTAGGTAAGGCGAGTGAGCACTTCCCGCAGTCACAAACTCAGTCATCGAGGTAAATACTGTCCTCATGCAAAAAAATCCGCGATGTACAAAGTACCAAAATGTCAAAACGAAGACAGGCTGCCACGCTGCCCTTGCACGACCCTGCCTCGCTCACCCTGGGCCGGCCCCGGCCCCGGCGGAACGGTGTTTACAAAGGCGGGTGGCCAGCCTGCAGGCCGTAGTTCGACGATTTGAATTTTCAAATAGAAAGTTTCGGGTACGTGCTCTTTCCCCCCGAACCTACTGCCCCGATTTTTATTATGACAACATTCACGTGTGCAGAAAAGGAGAAAGAAGAGTAAAACCCTGGCCGAGTATGTCCTCTGTATCTCCTGCCCCGGGTCACAGGCACCTCAAGGGCGTGACGTAGCACAGCGTGGTTTAGACCCACGCGGCTCTGAGCGGGGCCTCGGCGTGCAGTGGTGCCCAGGCTTGAGACAAGGGTGGCATCTCTGGTCCACCCTGACCCGCTGGATCCGAGTCTGCACTTCCGAGATCCCGGGGCATTCTCAGGCACGGTCAGGTGTGAGAGGCGCAGGTGTGACCCGGGCTTCACCCTGAGATGGGACCTGTGTTCACATCGTAGTCCTGGCATTTCTGGGTGCTCAGTCGACAGCGATTACTAAGTGCTGGGCAGTCTGCAAAGTACTTCACACGCACGTTTCATCTAATTCTCGGAACCACCTCACTGGCCTCTGGCGATCTGCTCCCCGGTGGACACTTGGCAGTGTCTGGAGACAGTTTTGGTCGTCAGACCTGGGCAGGGGGGTGTTACTGGCATCTGGTGGTGGAGGCCAGGGCCGCAGCTAAGTCCCCCCAGTGCACGGGACACCCCACAGCAAAGAATCACCCAGCCTGGGTGTCAGTGTGCCGAGGCTGAGAAACCCCGAAACTGCCCAGTGAGTTGGTCACTTTTATCATCCCTGCTTGGCTGATAAAAGTGAAGGAAACTGAGGCTTAAAGAAGGGAAGGTTCCACAGACATCACCAAGTGGTCAGTGGCGGGGCCGTGACAGCCCCTTTGGAGGGTCACTGAAAGAGTCCAACAGGTCATGCAGTCCACTGGCTTTGTATGAAGCACCTACTCCGCGTAAAGCGCTAGGATCACGTAGACAAGTGCTGGCACACGGTAGGCATTCGATACATGCTGATGGTAACAGAGGCACATGGTATTCGTTGAGCGCTCAGGAAGTACATGTGGCCATTATCCATTAGGCTCCAGTGACACCGTTCCAGCTCTTGTGTGCTGTTCCGTTTTGTGTTTTCATTTGAACACAGGGATGTCCCTGGGGACAGCTGGCTGGTACTTTTCCGCTCCCCAGCACCAACTTCCGGTCTCGGTGCAGAGCTGGGCGGCCCTGGGGGCTCCCAGAGCCCTCGGGTTGGTGCTGGCTGCAGCCCAGCCTGGCCAGTCTGATGCTCTGCCGGCATCAGCATCCTCAGAGCTGTTTGCAAACCTCCACCCTGAGAGCACAAGGCAGGAGGGAGGAGGACGCGGTTCCTGGGCGGGGCCCACATTCCTGGGGCTGGGCCCCCGGTAGCACACCTGGCCGGCCAGAAACCTTCCAGACATACTTATACTAAAAAATTCATTGTTTATCTAAAATGCAAATTTCACCGGGCGTCCTGTGTTTTACCTGCAGCCCTACTTCCTGGACCATCCTCCCCGGGCTCCTTTCCTCTGGTTTATTATTTTGTAAACGCTGTTTATCGAAGTGTAAAACATACGAACGGAAAAGTGCACGACACTTACGTAATCGGATGAGTAAATTTTCACAAAGTGAGCACCCTGGGTACCCAGCACCCGGATCAGGAAAGGGAACGGGACCCAGAAGCCCCACCGCGCCCCCGGTCACACTCCCCCACCCTCGTCTCCTCTCCAGGCACTGGCCGGTCCGTGCCCGGAGCGACTGTGTCCTCTGGGTCTGGCTTCTTGTGCTCACACTGTGTGTGGAGACCCATCCCTCCCGCTGGGTGCCTCATCTGTTCCCATGGATCTAGAATACTCCAACATGTGACACGCCACCATTTGTCCCACCCCTGCGGATGGGTATTTGGTTGTGTCTAGCTTGAGGCTGTCATGAATAAGCTGCTAAGAACAGTCTTGCAGGACCCTGCTTTGATTTTCCTCCCAGCACTTACCACCAGCAGTTAATCATATCAGACATCTAATTGTTTTGACATTGCCACCTCCCCCATTCAAGGGCAGGCCCCCGGGACCCCCGCACACCACCTGCACACAGTGTGGGACAGTGTGCACCTGGGGCAAGAAAGAACACCAGCCCCTTCTCTGCCCGGGCATCTCTGTTCAGGGCTAGCGGGACGGGGCCCTTCGAGGGTTAAGCTGGGGCACAGAACAGCATTTGCATGGCTTTGACTACGACCCTGGGCAACTGCCAGGCAAATGTTGGGGACACGGGCCCCTTAGGCTCTGGGAGAAGGGGGGCCCACGTCCTCCCTACAGGCTGCCTGGCCGCTGGCTCCCACCTGCCGGGTGTCCTATTTATAGCTGGCCAGGGCTGCCCTGACTCCCCAGACAGTCGCCAGCGGGAACATTCCTGGGGCTTCTCGGACGCCTCCCGTCCCCCTCGCTGAGGGCTGGACGGTGCCGCCCTGGCCTGGCTGCCGCCCCCAGACCTTTGCTATTGGAGTCCTATAAAAATAGCCGACTTCTGGCTATTTTGGGTCGCAGAGAGCCACAGGGAGACACGCTGTTCTGAGGGGGACCAAGACGGGAACCAGAACAGCTAAGCCGGGGGAGGGGAGGTCCTGGCAGGTCCAGCTGCAGACTGGCTGTTCCGGCAGATAGGACGTCTCTGAACCTCGTTAGCACCGCGAGTGAGAGTGACGCACACGTGCAGACGCGGTCCCCACCTCGCTCCTGTGCCCCATCTGGGCTCTCCCTCGGGGTAAATGACTCTCAAGTTAACTCAGTCTCTCAAAGGCTCTCTTCGCTAAATGCTAGTTTAAGGACGTTTTCAATAAAACAAAGGGGGTGCTATAGTCGCGCTGCCATAGCCCAGCCATGTTCAAGTTTGCGTGTTTCCTTTCTGTTCCACCCGAGAGCCACATGCCTCCCACATGTCCAGTGGCCTTAAAGCACCAGGAGGGAAAATCGATGTTGTCAACATACAAGCGCGGGTGGCTGCTGTCACTGCCCCGAGATGCGCACAAGGCTTTCCCAAGGCCCGTGGTGGCAATAGCATCTGCACCCTGGGGTCACGGGCTTCTTCCTCCTGCCTGTGAACCCCTTTCCCATCTGCAAAGTGCGGCTGGGGACCTGCTAACAGGTGGGTGAGTGGATTCCGTCGCACGGTGCCCGGGAAGGGCTGAGCGCAGGGCTGGGTGAAACGAGCCCATCCTCTAGGTTGCACCCTAGCTTAGCATCTCTAGAGCAACTAGGTCATCTTAATGTATTTTGTTACCCAGAGGAGCTCTGCAATTCTACACCCACAACCTCTCTTCCTCCTTCCTTCTCCCCTTAGGCCGTTCCTGGAAGTGGCATGAATGGGTTTTGCAGGCTACCCTCGGTCAGGGCCAGGCTGAGTCCGAGGACAAACAGCTCACTGGGTGCTGTGATCTCTGTGTGGGGTGGTGATGATCCCTGACCCCCCAACATCGGCTTGGCCCTGGCCCGGCCTCCTGTCTGGACAAGGAGCCTCTTTGCATATGCAAAGCAGCTGCTCAGCCTCCCCAGCCTGGTGACAGCACTATTCCTGCCACCTGCTCGGGAAGGGGAGGCTGTGGCCACTGGGGTCCTCCAAGGGGCTGGGTCAGGAACCGGCCATCTAGGGCAGCAGAGGCGGCTTCATCCCCTGGACAGAGCTGGCTCCCCCCTTCCTTCCTTCCCTTCTTTCTCATTTCTCTCTTTCCATCCTCCTCTCTCTCTCCCCTTTCCTCTACTCTTCCCCTCTTGTTACCACTCGCCCATCTCCAGGGCCGCCATGAGCTGGACAAGTGCCAGTGGGTGTTTGGAGTGGGGGTCATTTAGCTCTTCTGACCCCAGACTCTAAACTGCAGGGGGTGGCAATTGGTGACAAGGATTTACATTTCTGGGCTAACCTCACTCTCCATTTCCTTCAACAGATGAGTCAGAAGTGGCCGGGCTGGGCATGGAGACGGCGGTGGCCAACACACCGAGGTCTCCCCTGTCTCTAGAGTGATCTCTGCCCTCCGAGTGGGCTGGGGGGCCCTGGGCCGGTGCCCCCAGGATCACAAAGACCTCCTGGCTTGGGGGGATTCTCTCGGGGAGGTTTGGCCAGGAGGAGGAAGGCATGCCTCTTGACGGGGAGATGAGGGTCATCTGACCCTCACCTGTCCCCTCCCTTCTGATGGAATAATGAAGGAAGGTCTGCCCGCCCAGGCTGTGCTTTCCAAAGGACACTTCTGGATGGAAAAACCCAGGAGAATGCTGGATGGGGGGACAAGAGCAAGGCCTGCCAGGCCACTTCTGTGTCCCAGCAAGTGTCTCTGGCACTCTGAGTCCCAGGGAGGGCTCTAATGGAACCGCCCCACGGGAGCGGGAGGGCCAAAACCTGGGCCTAGGGGTCTGGTGAGCCCAGGTTAGATTCCTGGCTGGGACCCCCTCGGTGAGCGGGGCTTGGTACTCAGACCCTTCCCACTCCTACCTTGGGGCTGTGGCTGTCCCCCCCTCCCCTGACATCTCTCGCTCACGTGACTGTCTCCTTTTGCTCAATCATCACATTCTCTAACTACCCTGTAAAAAATGTATCAAATCCCACCTCCCGTTGCCAGAGCTCCGCACCCGCATTGCCACTTATCCTCTGAGGCAGGGACACGCTCTGCCCCGCCGAGCATTTTGCAGGTTTCTCTCTGGTCCGGTTCTGCCCTTAGACTGTGAGCTCCACCGGGGATTGGCTTTTTCCTCCCCAGCACTTAGAAGAGCGCCGGGCACGGGAGGTGTTCCATAATATTTGTTGAGTCAATCAACACATTTAATCAATGGTATAGCTTCCTGTTCATCAATGAAAGTGAAACCACACTTTGATCTTGCATCCGGGCTGCCAGAACTTCCAGGTGTGGGTGCAGCCGCGGTGTCCTGTCCCTGGACCAAAGAGCAGGACGGAAGGGCGGCCCCTCCGAGCGCAGCCAGGGGACCTCAGCGAGCACTGGGGGTCCACGGCTCCGGGCGCCTACATCGGGCAGTCTGTGGGTAGAAGGACAGGTGGCCATGGAACCCCCATCCCCACGTCCAAGGAGCCCACACCAGTCACTGGGAAGGACTGCCCGAGTGAGTGCTGGAAGCTTCCAGAAGTGTCCAGGCAGCCCCTCAGCTGCCTGCCGCAGGAAGTGGATGTGGGGACAGCAGTGGCTCCTGGTTCCAGCGTCCACCTTTCGTTAGTGGTTCCATGATCTCCGCATTTGCGCTCTCTTCCCTCTGTCTGTGGGGGACGCTGGGAAGGGGAGGTCGGCCCACAGCCGACCCTGTCTCATCTCAGGCACTGAGGAAAGTTCCAGGTCGCCTGAGCTCAGACTCCCGGTGGGCATCTGAAGATGCCCTGGCTGGGACCCCCGGGAACTCGTGCAGCACTGAGCTGGGCCCCACCCCAGAGGCTCTGGTGTAACCGGTCTAGGTGCAGCTTGGACACCAGTTTACAGAGTTCCCCGGGGGATTCTAACGCACAGCCGAGCTGGAGCATCACTGTGGCTGGATCCTGGCGAACGGCAATCGTATTAACTCTCCCCCGTGAAGCATCTTCTGTGCGCTGGGTGCTCCTTAGCAAATGTCACAATTCGTGCACCCCCGGGGCCAGGCAGGGTGTATATTTAGAAGCAGATGAGTGAGAGACGTCAGGGAGTGGTGGGGACTGTGGCGAACTGGGGAGCCATGTGTCGATGCCCCAGGAAGCAGACCCAGTGGGCGAGATCTTCCAGTGGGTCAAGAAAAATGGGAAATTTGAATTTTAATGTGAATTTTGCCAGTTAAAAAATCTTAGCAGCTAATTCAGATTAAGAATTAATCTGGGGGCAGACTGACCATGCCCAGTGGTTGGATGTAGCCTGCTGGTGGCCAGGTTTGAGGCCTTTGCTTCAGGTCTGTTGTTTTTTCCTTTGCTGCAAGACGCATGCAGGTTAGAATTACTCTTCTCTCCTTAGAGACCAGGAAACACACTCGGCGAGGTCAGGTTTAGCTGAGGTGGGGGCGGCAGTCAGAGTAATGCTCCCTCCAAAGACGTCCACGGCCTGGGCCCTGCAGCTGGTGAGCTTCCGGCTACCCTACGTGCCAGGGGAGTTGAGACTGGTGCTCCGCCGACTTTAAGAGAGGGAGCTCGTTCTGGATGGTGCGCCCGGCGTAATCGCCAGGGTCCTTTAAGTATGGACAAAGGAGGCAGGAGAATCAGCGTCAGAGACAGACAAGACCCACCTTTCCTGGCCTTGAAGGTGGGGAAGAGGCTACCAGGAACCGGAATGCAGGCGTCTTCTAGAGACAGGGAAGGCAGGAAAGTGAATGCTCCCTGGCCCCTCCGGAAGGCGCGCAGCCCTGCCACACTGCGCCACAGACTTCTGACCTCCAGAACCGTAAGATGCAAATTTGTGTTGTGTTAACCACGGAAGTTGTGGTGCTTTGCTACTGCGGCAATAGGAAACTAACCCAGTTGCCCAGTTAAATAAGAGACAGTGTTGGGATTTGAACCTAGGCCGTCTGTCCTCTGAGCTAGTCCTGGTGAATCTGAACGTGGGGACGCACCAGGGAGCCTGGATTTCCTGGGACAGCCCTGGTTTCGACATCTGCCTCTATACAGGAGATGAGTGTGGGGGCTACAGCCCTCTGCCTAGGGGACAGAAAGGGGATTCGCTTGTCAAGTTCATACGACCCAATAGCTGTCGAGCCCCCGTGTGGCCAGGACCCCTGGGTATCCCCCAACCTCCTTTCTCCACATCATAACAGGCCCCCGTGGTCTGCTCACGTGTCTGGCGCCAGGCCCCGGGAGGTGCTCCTAGAGGCAGGGTGAGCCATGGGGGACCACGCAGACAGGGCCACCTTGGGGAGGGGAGACCGCAGACGAGTGGTGGGGACTACATGAGACCATCGCAGGCCCTGGAACGTCACACACGGGCTCTGGGTCCTACAGTCACCATCGTGATCATTGGGCAGCAGAACGCCTGGACCGGGCTCTGGGCTCAGGCTCCGCCGGGGCTGGCTGTGGGCAGGGTGGGGGGCACGCTGGCTTCTCCCAGTTAGCGCCTCCGCCCCCCCTCCTTTGCACTCTTTTCCTTGTACTGTCTTCCGGGGGGCTGTGCCCCGGCATTTCACCAGCTCCCCTCCCACCACCGATTCCTACTCTCGGCTCCATCCAAATTTCTAGAGCTGCCTCTACAAGGGTCGCGCCACCCGATGTCATTCCACGTAATCCCGGGTCACTTTGCATCCCTGGTGGGCTTGTCCCCATTCTATAGACAGTAACAATAATGCTATTATTATTAATAATGATGATGATAGAAAACATTTGCTTAGCACTTGCTAAGTACAAGGATCTATGCCAAGCAGATTTCCCTGTATTATCCCATTTCAAGATCTCAAGAGGCCAAGAGGCAGCCTCTTGTGCAGAGAGAGAAACTGAGGCACAGAGCGGGAAGTCACCCATCTCCCAAGTGAGGAAGTGGAGCCGGGAGGCAGCAACCAGCCTGGCGCTCCTTGCCTGTGGGAGGCCTTACGCAGAGCCCACGCTCTTCCTCCGTCACCGAATTAAGCAATAATTCCAGATTTTTAATTTTTCCCCAACCACCCGCTTCTTCATTGACACTGTATTTTCCACGAGCGCTGAGCACATTTGGAGGTGGAGAGAGAGGGGGAAGAAGGAAAGTTTTTGAGGCCGGTTACTCCGGATAGATGTTCTTGCAAAGCCACCTTGCTTTGCTAAGAGAAACTTCAGTCATGAAAGATAAATGTTCTGCCCGTCTACATCAGATTTAGAAAGCCCCACGCTGTGAGTTGCGCTACTTAGAAATACTGCTCGTTCTCAAGTTGCTTTTGCCATTTGGTAAGGAATTTAAATCCCCCATCAAAGTAAATGAATTGCCATTAGTTTAAAAGAATGGTGTTGGAGTTCCACTTCTTTCTAAATAATGCCTCAGGAAGGCAAAAGGGACATGTGGAAATTACAGGTTAATTTTTTTGTGTGCTTGTAAAATTCCATATGTGTGCACACGAGCATGAAGATGATCACGCTGATGACAAACCCGCCCAGAGCGTGCCGGTTTTTAACTCTCTTTAAAAAATCAAATACATTAAAAAAATAAACTTGCCAACACTGCTACGGTAAATGAAAAACACTATCACTTGCCAACAATGGTAATAAAAATAATCATGATTAGTGACATATTCTTAGCATTCACACGGTGACAGGCACTGCCGTGACGCTTCACAAACTGTTGTGATCCTACGAAGCTGGTACCACTGTTCCCACTTTACAGATGAGGAAACTGAGGCCAAATAATTCTTCCAGGATGTTAACAATAGCGGTATTGAATGAAGACGTGAAATTTGCTTTATCCATCTCGTTAATGTACCTGAGTTGCCATGTCCCTCTTCCCTATTCCCTTATTTCACCTATTTTCATCCTTAAAAGTTTAGAAACGTGGTCCAGCATCACCCTGACGCTGGTGAGCGTGGTGCCGTTCTACGCCCGTCTGTTAGCTCATCCTTCTCCACTACGGAGCAATGCGGGGACAGGACCCCGCTCACTCCCCCTTCCCCAGAGTCGCGCACAGTAGGGACTCAGCGGCGCACAGTAGGGACTCAGCGCATACTTGCTGACAAAGTGAACAAATGAATGGATGAAGCACACGCAGAAAGTAAGTTCAGATTCCAGGTCCGGGGCGGTGAGTTTCCCTGCCTGCGCCAGGACATTCAGGGGTCCCCGCCTTTGGTTTTGGTGTCTTCAGTGTCTTCCTGAGGTGCTGTAAAGTGGGGGTCCTGGTAGGAAGGGGACAGCGTGCCTCCCTCAGGCGCGGCTGCAGGGGTTAGACGAGTTAGCTAGAACAGTGCCTGGTCCAGGGTGAACTCGCAAAAATGTTAACAATAACATTTATTATCATTATATATGGTACATATAATATCAATCTATCATTACTATTTATGACAAGGGATGTCGGTTTTCCATTTACTGTAGTGTTGCGAAATTTTACTTTAAAGTAAACTTGATTTTTAAAGTGAGTTGAAAATAAGTAAATATGAGTGCAGGTGATACCCAGATATGATCCAAATCCTGAGGTGGGATTAAACCACTGCGTACACGACCATAGGCGGACGGTGACTCAATTTGGGGCAGCTTCCCTCATCTGTATGCCGGTCACCTAGGGGCGAGCATGGCTCTTCCAGCCACGTGGCCCAGCAGCGCAGGCGTCATGGGGGGCGGTGGGGCCCTCCGGAGGAGGCCGAGGGTGCCGTGCCTGGGCCCCCGTGCGCCTCCGGCCATCCTCCCACCGCCCCTGCCTTGAGTGCTCAGCCTCCACCCAAGACCCAGGCCAGTATTTTTAGCACAGGCACCCCACAGCCCTGTACACTCTGACCAAATTTAGCAATCTCCAGAGATCTTTGCACTTCCACCCCTTGGAAGGAGCAATGAGTGAAAAGGCTCCCGGTCCGGAGTCTAGCTAGGGCAAACCTCACCTCGCAGGGCTCTCTCTACCCGCCGGCAGGGGGCACCCCAAGGTTCCTGGAGCAGTGGGAGAAGCAAGGTGCAGAATCACACGTGTGGTCGGGGCTACTTTAGCAAAAGCCAAACAACCTCCCATGTGCACATGTGTCTGAGTCGGTGCAGCCAGGGGCGGGCGTGGGAAGGACCCGGACAGGCTGTTCACTGTGGGAATGTGAGACAGGACGCTGTCTCCACCCCCAGGTCTGGGAGGGGCGTGGCCAGGGCTGGCCAATCAGAGCACTACATGCTCAGGTTGCCAGAGACCTTCTGCTGGGGTCCTTGAGGGGATGGGTGTGGCCTGGAGCTGTTGGCCACCTCTGTGCCACCAGAAGACGACGGCCCCACCAAGACCGCAGTGGCACAGGAAAGCCCAGCCAGAGCCGGGAGGAAGGACACAGAGTCCCTGGCACTGCCTGAGCCCTGCCTTGGGCTGTGTCGCAGGATCTACTGTGGAACTTTCTGTGGCACAAGCCCATGCACTCCAGGTGGCCTGAGCCAGTCTGAGACAGGACCGGGTCTCTGTAAGCAAAGGTGGCAGCGGCTCCTGAGACCATACCCACTGATGGCTAAATTATCAGGGATTTTGCATAGCAATTGTTAAACATGGCCAATACTAAAATTAAAGTATATAAACTTATGATTAAATAAAGTATTTCAAAAACAGAGCATCCTGGGTTCTAACAAAAGACCTGCTGACTTCAGTCCTGCCCAGCGAGCCCAACAGAGCCTGCTCTGGGTTCTGGTGTCCATTGGGGCCCAGAATCACCTCCCCA
Organism: Eulemur rufifrons; assembly: GCF_041146395.1. Lineage (NCBI taxonomy): Eukaryota > Metazoa > Chordata > Mammalia > Primates > Lemuridae > Eulemur > Eulemur rufifrons. The sequence goes on from NC_091002.1 coordinate 47,403,078, forward strand.
GAGAGAGCACAGAGGAGCTGAAAGTCAACTCCAAGCGGGATATCTGGAGCGATCACTCAGCAGTGGCTGCCATCTGTGGGTTGCTGTGCCACGCCGTGCCACGTGCTGTACGCGCATTCTCACCACAGCCAGAGGGGACAGTCTGTGACCATCCATGCGGGGAGGTTCTAAGAGGCCAGGACACACGCCCAGTGTTGCACCCAGGTCTGTTTGAGTCCAGAATCCACCCCTTCTTCCACTCGGAAGATTCTGGTGGTCTTGATCTTTGTGCTATACCTCTGCTACTGAGGGCACCAGCAAGGGCTCTGCCAGCCACAAAGCTGTACAGCACCGTAGACCAAACTCTGGGTCACGTCCTTGTGCCAGTGTTTACTAGTGAGAGACCTGGGCCCTCTGTCCTTCAGTTTCCTTTTCAATAAAATGGACATCATACTCGTCCCACCAGCTCTCGGGGTTGCAGGAGGGACTCAGTGCAATGAGGCATGTAAGGTGCCTGGTGTAAAACAAACATTTGGCAACTGCTAGCAGATACAAAGCTGCAAAATTGCTAACAACCACAGGCAGTCACTTTCTGGAATTGCTGTCGAACATAGTGGAAGTCCTTCTTTTAAAAATTAAAGCACAAAAGAAAAAATGATGCAGGCTTCTGCTAAGACATAGAAAGCTGGAAGAGGTATTGCTCCCACCCTAACAGTAAGAAAAAGCCAGATAATATACAAAATCCCTACCTTTTGCAAACTCACCAGAGAGCTGAGGTTGTGCGGTAACCAGCTCACCTGCAATCTAGGGAAAGGTGGGCGCCTCCAAGGAGACAGGGAACACGAGCCCTTGCTTATCTGTGACACAGCACGGGGGGAAACCAAGACTGTTTCCCACTGCGTATGTGGGTTAAGATGATTTCAGCTAAAATGTTTAATGAATTGCAGAAGGCCTCCTGTGGACCACCCAGAACACAGAACCTTGGAGCCGAAACAACAGATCATCTATACGCGGAAAAACGAACCCTGATCCGCACTTCGCACCGTAAACAAAATTTGGCTCAAAATGGATTGCAGACTTAAACATAAAACACAAAATTATAAAACTTCTAGAAGTAAACCTAGGGAAAGACCTTGGGTTATGTAAAGATTTCTTAGATATGACATCAAAAGAATGATTCATCGAAGAAAAAAATGGATATATTAGACTTCATTGAAATTGAATGAAAACCTGCTCTTTGAAAGACACTGTGAAGTGGATAAGACAACAAAACACACTAAGAGAAAATATTTACAAATACATGTCTGAGAAAAAACTGTGTCCAGAATATACAAATAATTCTCAAACAACCCAATGCGAAAAATGGTCAACGATGTGAAATGGACATTTTGTCAAGGTTTCCACATCATCAGTTATTAGTGAAACACAAATTAAAACCATACGGAGATGTCCTACACACCTGCTAGGATGGCGGAAGCCAAAAACCAAACCCTAAACCCGACAGCGCCAAGTGACGGCATTCCCTCTGGGGCACCTGGCAGGCTCGCACACCTCTGGTGGGAACACGGAATGCCACATTCACTTTGGGAACCGGTTTGGTGGTTTCTTAGGAAGCTAAACATACATCCACCGTATGACCCAGAAATCTCACCCCTAGGTATTTGTCCAAGAAAAATAAAACCATATGTTTACATAACAACTGTATGCAAATGTTTATAATGCCTTAATTTATAAACCTCCCAAACTGGAAACCATGCAAGTGTCCTGGAACTGGTGACTGGATAAACACACTGCGGAACAGCCACACACGGCACACCGCACACTGTTCACCAAACCGCAGGGGTGAGTCCAAAGACGTGTTGGATGAAGGAAGCCGCTGTCAAATACAGTGTATGGTTCTGACTATACGACATTCCGGAAAAGACGAAAACTACAGGGACACTGAACAAACCAGTGGCGGCTGGGGACTGGAGCAGGGGTCGTGGCTGGCCACCAAGGAGCGCAGTGGGGTGTTCGGGGGGCGGAGGTGCTCTGTGGCTTGATCGTAGTGGGGGTTACACGGTGACTCATTCATCAAAACTCAGACATTTATAAGGGAGAATTTTACTTTATGTAAGTTCTGTCTCAAAAATTTTTTAAAATTTAAAGATTTAAAAATATGTAAGAAAAATGCATTGTCGGAAAACAGCACTAAGAATAATTGGGGTACCCATTTCACTTAGATAAAAAAGCTGTGTTAGTAAACTTATTTTCATTTGGCCAACATTTGAAGGCCTCACCTTCTCAGGACTAATTTCTGATTCTATTTTTTTTTTTTTTTTGAAGGCAGAGTCTCACTCTGTCGCCCCGGTTAGAGTGCAATGACGTCATCATAGCTCACAGCAACCTCAAACTCCTGGGGTCAAGCGATCCTCCTGCCTCAGCCTCCTGAGTAGCTGGGACTACAGGCATGCGCCACCATGTCCAGCTAATTTTTCTATTTTTAGTAGAAACGGGGGTCTCATTCTTGCTCAGTCTGGTCTCGAACTCCCGAGCTCAAGCAGTCCTCCTGCCTCGGCCTCCCAGAGTGCTGGGATTACAGGCATGAGCCACCGCGCCCAGCCAATTCCTAATACCTTATGGAAGTTTTTTAGAACAAAATTTTTTTCATGTCGTCAATATCTATCTGTCCACATCCATCCAGCCATTTGAAGTCATCCTCCCTTTTGCAGTAAGTGGTAAGAATAATTTTTAAAGAGCACCGGTCATTCTTGTTTGGAAATGGGTCTATACTACTCAAAGTGGAATATCACCCCGATACAGGGCAAAGCAAGTCTGCAAAGTCAGAGACAGGGACTTTCACACTGTCAGTTAATCCTGCTGGTGCTTCCCGTGAACCCACCTGCTGTCCAGCCTGGGACGTGACGTCCTGTGCAGTCAGATCCCGAATCTTCTCGCTGTCCCCTCCCTGCCCCCCGCCCTGCTTGGCTGCTGTGAAATGCCGGGCTCATGGTCTCCGCTCCACGTCACCTGAGCGTGACTGCGACGCTCAAACCACGGAGGTGGCCTGGCAAATTCCACAACACAGGTCACGTGTCCCTTCCAGAGGCTCTGCCTTCTTCCATTCCCTCTGGAACAAAACCCAGTTGACAGCCACGAGAGAGATGCTGAGTGGCTCTTTCGGGTTGAATCACCCAGAATAAAACGCGAAGGGCCTGGCTACTGGAAGAATCTTCCGTTTTTCCAATACCTGCGAGAGCAGGAAAGAACTCAGACTGGAGAGCAGGTGGGCTGGGGCTGGTTCTGGGGGGCCACACTCCCCGATTCTAATTCCATGGCCCGGAGGCGGGGAGCGCCCGGGAGTCTGCACCTTTTACCAGCTCCCTGATAATCCCCAGGCCTGGAGGGATTCCCGAGCCAGCACTGTGAGGGCCTCGAATGCCAGGCCGAGGAGCTGGGCTCCCGCCACCCGGACGATGGGATCAGAGGAAGGCCCGGGGTGTCACACGGCTAGATGTAGGCAGAGCCACGCCTCCGGAGGAGGGACCACGCTGGCTGAGGCAGATGAAGTGACCAGTGACCGGTGGCCGGCACAGGAAAAAGTGCACCCAAGTGAGAGGATCCAGGGGCGCTGCCCAGGCTGCCTCCAGCAGGAAGTACCCGCAGGGGCTGGGGGCTGCCTGGGGACACACGGAAGGTGCCTGCCCTGCCTGCGCTCCTGCCTGACGCTGGGCTCACCCTCCGTCCACGGCTGCTCCAGCAACGGCTTCTGTCCCCAAGGGCATCTCACCCCAGCTCCCATCCTCCCAGCAGAAGCACCAGGCCTCAGCCTGGCAGCCCCTGAACACTTCTGTGCTTCTGATAATTTCTTTAAAAACCACTTGCATTTCGTTTCGGCGTATCTGAGGGAATCTGACATGCAGCAATCAAAGAGAGCCCGGGTTCACAGCTGCTGTGCTTACCGTATGCCGACACCCTTGGCAACTGTTCAAAACTGCAGGCACTTCTAGAAGTCAGAAGACTGTGGTCATTTTCAGGGGACGCTGCCCAGCTCTGAAGCCACACAGGGCGACCCCGTGGCCTCCAGTGTCTGTCCTGGGAGTTGATGTGCCATGGAGCTTCCCGCTAAATGTTCGCAAGGCTGACGAATGAGCTGGCGTCAGGAGGCCGCAGACGAGTTACTGCTGCTCATAGGGGAGACACGGGCACAGCTGGTCCATCTCCCGCTTTAAATGGTGTTTGAACTCCAGGAGCTGCTGGTTTTAAATCCTTCTATGTGAGCGGCAAACCTGGGCACACCTGTATAACAAGACTTTTTTTCCCCCCTGCATTTACTTAATGGAAAAAAATGGCTGTTTTTATCTCACAGAAAAATCTTTGGATCCCTTTTAAAATCGTTTTGTCGGAATTCACAGATAATTTCAGCGCTGCAAGCACGTTACTTTCATTTGTGGGGAGAAAGCGGTTCTCCGGCTATGAGGTACTAGGCGAGCGGCTTCCCACCACCAACACGTGTTTCAGGTTTTGCAGCAGCCACGCGGGGAGCAGCTGCCCTGGAAAGGCAGGAGGAAACGGCTTTTTCTGTGGAATACAGTGACCGATGCCGATTGGTTTAAAGTAATTCATTGTCTAGCAGGTGGTTTTCTGTTATTTGACTGCTTTTGATAGTTCAGGCCTTAAGGTAGGATTATAGTAATTATCAGGATGGATCTTTTAATCAGCGACCTTTGGATCTGTGCAAACTGTCACACTGTTTTGGGAAAGGACAGCAGCACACCCTTTAGGCACTGGCTGCTCCGAACAGAATATTCCACAGTGGGAGCTCCGTGCAGCCCTTCCGTGTGCTCTGTGGCGACCACCTTCTAGCCGCTGTGGCTGGATTCAGAGTTCTTCATGGCACTTTTTGTCCGGACAAGCACAGTGAGCACCCTGTATAGTATCAATACTCTGCATCGCACAGCAAAATAAGCACATGCATCTTGCAGTGCTAAGCTGTTCATACTTTAAAAAGACAATGATTTACAGGAACCAGGTTCATAATCACAGGCATGCCTTGGAAATGATACAAAAGTTCCTAAAAATAGCATCATAAAGTAGGCCGACACTTACAATCTGTGTTTATCTGATATATTCAGTTAAAACTAAACAGCAATGACAGGACAGGGAAACGTAGAAACAGTCCACGAGGTGCAGATGTCCTCAGGCTTGAACTGGGCATGGTTTAAATACAAAGAACAATGTCCATTAACGACTAACAGTCATAAAGAAAGCACTGAGGGGGACCCTTCAGAGGACTATCGATGGTTATCAGAAAAAATTAAACATTTATACTAGAAATAAGATTTGGAAAATATCTTGCCATTTTCAAAAGGTAGGCTGGCAAACTATGGTATGAATGGACTTTGTTTCATCGGGACTAACCCTCTAGCATGCAGCCTTTTCAGGGACTAATCTCAAACAGGTTGGTAACGTGCATCAGTCAGGACTTAGGTTTGTTTAAACGCTGTCCTTTATATAGTAAAAGTGTTGTCAAACAATGTCGTAATTTAAACATCCCCTCCCTGCAACACAGAGACGTTACATTGTGCAAGAGGTGTACATTCCAGAATGATTTCCTCCTGGGTCTCAAAGCTATTTTAAACTGAAGAGTTCTGAAGGTGTCACTAATCAAGTGCTCTCAAACTCAGAGCCAACCAAAGTGTCCTCACTTACCGGTTTTGTGACGGCCCCTTCCCTCTCTCCGCCTCTCTGCCACCCAGGCTGGAGCGCAGGGACGTGATCACAGCTCACTGCAGCCTCCAACTCCTGGGCTGAAACGATCCTCCTGCCTCAGTCTCCCGAGTAGCTGGGACTACAGGCTCCTGCCACTGAGCCTGGCTAAGGCTCCCGCTCTTACTTAGCAACCTCAGGTGCAAGGAACCCTCCTGTTACTATTAAAGACAAACTACTTTCTCCCTCTTTCTGTATGGTATGAAATTAATAAAATTGCGAACTGCTGTAACTTCACGTTCTTATTACGGGCTTGATTAGCAAACCCATCTCAGTGTTCGAAAAGAGGGAAACGACTGCCCTCTTGTGGGGACTACGGTTACTGCTTCTGTTACAGAATCAAACGCACTAACAGTGCACAGGTGGAGTCTCACCTTTCATCCAGGTGTTTGGTGAGCGTGTGGGCACATAATTGAAGCACCATCGACCTTACACCTGAAGTTAGTTCCACGTAATAGCTCACCCAGGTGTTACAATGCAAAACACTGCAATTACTTACAAAAGCCTGCTTATAAGGAGTTTTTAACTGTTTAGATACAAACTGGGCTTGCATTTGCAAAGATTTCTTATATTATCTGTTGTTTAAATTTTTCAAAACCTTTTTAACTGTAGTAAAATAGACATAACAAAATGTACCACTGTGACTAAGTTCAGTGGTATCAGGTATATTCATACTGTGCAACCGTCAGCACCGTCCACCTCCGCTCTTCTCCTCTGGCTAATTCCCCACCCCTTCTCCTCCCAGCCCCCGCAACTACCATTCTACTTTCTGTCTCCATGAATCTAAGCACCTCATGTGAATGGAATCCAACAGCATCTGTCCTTTTGTGACAGCCTGATCTCCCCGGGCTGCAGCACGTGCCAGGGCCTCCTTCCACTGCAAGGCCGAGTGACATTCCATGTTATCTACGTCCCACATTTGTTCATCCGTTCACCCACCCATGGGATCTGGGTTGCTGCCACCTGTTAGCTATTGTGAGGAATGCTGCCGTGGACACGGGGGTGGAAACGTCTCTTGGAGACCCGGCTTTTAGTTCTTTCGTGTACACGGTATATCCAGAGATTGTGGGTTGATGAATCATGTAATTCCATTTTACAATTTCTGAGGAGCTGCCGCCCTGTTTTCCGCAGTGGCTGTCCCTGTTACATTCCCAGTGGCCGTGCACAGGGCTCCCAACTTCTCCCCACCCTCTCCAGACAGGGAGGCATTTTTAAGGACCATCACTGACATACAACAAAGACAGCGATCTTAAACCATTTCATTTCATTTTATTAAGTTATATAAAACATCTTTAGACATCAGTCAAAAAATAAGCAACTATCACAAAAATTCAGTCTGCAATGATAGCATACAACAGACCACAAGATGGAATTGCAATCTCATTGTATCATGTGAATTGAATTAATTTGTTGGTACAGAGCAAATATGATGCCCACCTGGCTGGGAACTCCCTCCCACCTGTTCATGTTGCACAGGGCTTCTGAACTTGGGATATTTTTAATAACAGATCAACGTTTTAAGAATTTCAGCTTAGGACCCATCAGTGATTTTGAAATCTGAGGGTGTAGGGAGGTTCACAGCAAAAGCAGCTGCTAGGCTAAGCAAGGAAATCTGGTTCCATGTAAACACAGGTACTAGCTAATTTTAGGTGGTAAGGAGGCATTTCTCATGCTGCTCCAGAGTGGGAAAAACCTCCTCAATTGGCAAAAGAGAAATACTCACTGATTATTGGGTGTTATAAAAAAGTACAAATTCTTTACAAGCACACATTTTCATTATCAAATTTTTGTTTCTTCTCACTCTGTCAATTATTTAAAAATATAAACAGAGTAGCTTTAGCAGAACAAAAGGGCTATGAAGTGAAATAAGCAATAATGGAATGTCACCAGGGCAATTTCAGACTGACCAAGGAACACAATTAAGAGAGAACACAAAATCCAGGTACAATCCACACTATCTGGGTGATGGGCACCTACGGCCCTGACTAAAGCATTATAAAAGCTGCCCATGTAACAAAACAGAAACAAAAACCGCCTTAATATTTTGAAATAAATTTGAAAAAAAGAATATTTTGAAATATATTTAAGGAATATTTTGAAACAAATTTACAGTACAGTATTTTGAAATATATTTTAAAAAAGAAATAAAAAGAGAATATAAAAATCTAAAGGGACCCTTCCTTGCTCCTATACCAAAGTAAAATAGATTACTCATCACTTTCTAATCTAGTTTTTCATTTTCTGTTTTTAATAATGTTAATATCTTTTTGGTTGAATTTGGAACTAATTAAAAGCATTATGGTAGGTTTAAAATTTTATGGAAAATTCATCTGTATAAAAAAAGAATATAAAATAGTCTTTCATTTGAAATTGCATATTAAAAATATCACAGGTGTGTATACTTAACATAAAATTTTCCAGCTTTGACTGCTGGCTGAAGCACTAGCTGGTCTAATATAAAATACTACTGAAATAACTATTATCCAAAACTCATTACTCTTTTGTGTGGGCCACCCTGCCAATGCCAGCTGGATGAATTCATAGGTTTGAGGCGTTAACCTCTGATTCAAGGTTTAAGTCTTTTATAAAATACCTGCAGTGTTTTCTGCAACATCCAGTTAAAAACAGGTAAACAATTCTAGGCATTACGTCAAACTTTGAAAAAATGTCTGTGACCATCTATTGTCATGAACTTAACTGTTTCAAACAAGATGCTCAAAATTTCTACCTTGCTTTAAGAATTAAAGGCTACAAAACTTAACCTCTCTCACTTATCCATCATGTTGAGGATCATTTCACAGCTCATGTCTCCATCCAGGTCCTTGCTCCCGGCTGTGGTTTCTCCGCAGTTGACAAGAACCATCTCGCCTGGGAACGGCTCTCCCCTCTCGGTGGAAATCTCCTCAATGGCAGTTTCTTGGGAAAAAGGGATAGAATGAGCAAATTCAACAGAAAGCCAAGAAGGTACAATTGATACACTGTGCAAATATATTTTGGAAATAATCACTTAAATTTTAACGCAGCAGCAAGCCTGTTAGAAGACAGTCTTCTCACTGGTAGGGCAGAACAAGCATTCTGATCCCAGCTATCTGCCTTAAGTCAGGGATTCTCAACCCGGCACTACAGACACCTGGGGCCAGGGCGCTGTGACAGTGGGGCTGTCCCCGGCACTGCAGGACGTCAGCAGCCACCCTGGCCCCCAGCCGCCACATGCCAGCAGCACCCTCCTCTTCAGCTTCAACCACCAAAAATGTCTCCAGTTACTGCCACGTGTCCCCTGGGGGAGCATGGGGGCCAAAATCGTGCCTAGCTGGGAACCTGGAATTGCTGGGAGCTGAATGCGGATGTTATGGCTCGTGTACCCGTGGAAGGACAGACACCACCAAAGTGAAAAACGCCAGCTGCTTGCAGGGCGTGTCCCTTCGGCCAATCAGCATGCACTGGGTACTGATTCTGGGGCAAGCATCATGCTCGCACACGCTGTGAGTCACCCCCAGGACGTCACCTGCTCACCCTCCAACAGCTTATGAGCTGTGAACACAACTTTGAGAGTTTCAGACAGATCGCCGCAAACCGAGCCGTATCCAACCCTCTGCTCATTTTCCAAGTGACTTCCCGAACACACCTGTGAGGCGTCACACTTAGGAATGCTGTGGCCTCTATTAGTTCAAAGTTGGGTGAAGATACTTCTGCCTGTGCTTCCTTGAACTATTGCTGGGGGTAGCGGGAAGGCAACAGACCTAGTTCTGGATGAAAATCAACACTGACACTGAGATCACAGCACGGGGCCATCGGACAGGACTTGCGGAGGCCGGTCAGTGAGCCGGGAAGGCGACGCGTGCGGACGCACCAGCAGGCGCGGGAAGGACACCACCGTCTGACACCACGGGCCACGGAGCACCTGTGCGCACAGCGAGACTTTCCTGCTAGCACAGGTCGGGCTCCTGGCCTTCACACCGCTTCACTCTGGCTGCCGCAGCTGACCACCGAACCTAGGGACACGGCCTTAGTATTCCAGTGTCACCACCACATTTTAAGTCTACAAGAGCGTCCTCACCGCTGCCCTCTGGAACGTGGACGCTGAAGGCGGCAGCCACCCCAGCCGCCCCTCCATGGGCTCCGGGTCCAGAGACGGGGTCAGCAACAGGAGACGACCCTGGGACCCGTCTTTCGTCTCGTTGAAACGTTCTTTGTTCACCTCAGTGTCAGTGTCTAGGAGACGTGGGCTCAGGGATGACCAGGGCGGCCGCCCCTTCCCACAGCCGCCCAGGCCCCCAGAGTGGACGCCAGTCGTTTTCCTGTCCCCAGCTCTTCTCCCAGAAAAATGTCCCTGACTGAGGGTGACATTTTCAAAAGTCATCCCAAATCGTTTGGTCTCCTAGGGGTTTTGTTTAACAGATAATTTTTAAACAATACTACATTTAGGTGTCAATAGGAGGAGAACCGCAGAAGTGCCCTTTAGGTACCTAATTAGGTAGAAAGTCACATTTTTCTACTGACATTCTAGGATCCGTCCTAAACGTAAAGCTCGGGGTCCCAGGAACCCGGCCTTGGGATGGCGACAATGATGGTTGAAGGACGTGAGTCAGAGTCCACCAGTCTGCCTTCCCCAGTAAAGGACTGTGCTTATTCTTCACTGGTTTACTCAGCGACAAATTAACACACACCAGTAAATGCCAGGCCCGGAGCCAGGGGCGGGGGAGCACCAGGCGGGCCTGCCCTGGAGGCCCCAGGGGAGACGAGCCCTTCACTCAGTCCTGGGAGCACCAGTGGAGGAGGGAGCCGGGGCACCTGGGACCCGTGGTGAGCGGGAGTCACCGGGAATTCTGGGCAAAGAAAGGCTGAGGCCGGCCCAGCTGGGGACACGGGGTGGAGAGCCGGCGGGCTGGGTGCCAGAGGGGGCGGGGCAGGCTGGCCACGCTTGGTGTCCCGGTCTGGCGCACTGGTGGCCAAGGAAGGGGCAGGTGGTGGTTGGCGACGATGGAGAGGCCCCGTGCGTACATTTGAAAGGTCCTTGGTGGCTCAGGAGAGGTGCCCAGAGACCGTGTCCTGGAGCAGGTGGAGACAGGGATGGACTTGGGATTCCCAGAAGCTGACGTCCCCGGTGGGGTGACTTTCAGGTATCACCGGGCGAGGGGGAGCCTTCAGCGTGAGTCGTGGGCCTCACAGGCCCAGCCCGTGGCGGGGACCAGGTTTGCAGAGGAGCAGGCTGGGGTGGCAGGGCTGGTGGAGGGGACACCTAGGGTTCAGCTTTGGACAGACTGAGGCAGGGGAGGAGAGCACGCACCGTGCAGGTGACCATCCACACCCCGTCCTCAGAGGCATGCAGGGAAGGGGTCACCGTGAAGATGGTAACACAGACTGGAGTGGTGTGGCCACAAGCCACAGAACGGAGCCACCAGAGCTGAAAGCGGCCAGGAAGGAGCCTCCCCAAGACCCCCCAGAGGCAGTGTGGCCCTGCCCACACCTCGACTGGGGACTTCTGGTCTCTAGAGCTGGCAGAGGAGTCACTTCTGCTGTCCTAAGCCACCCCGTTTGTGGTCAGTTACTGCTGCAACCCCAGGACAGTCCCCGTAGGCGCAGGCAGCAGTCCAGCACGGCTGAGGACACCTCCGAGGGCAAGGAGAGTGGGGTGCACACATCTGTCGCTCGGCCACGCAAACACGTCTCACGAGGAACCCACGGGACGGGGGTGTGGACGCTCACACCGACTTTCTCACGCCACCCCCACTGCAGTTCTGAGAGGCGGCTAAGGAACCACGCCCACCTCGCCAGTCACCAGGACCTGCCCAGGTGGCAGGGAGCAGCCCCAGAGCTGCGCCTCGGGCTGGCACCTGTCCAGGCCTGGCACTCGCGCTGTCTCGGGGGATTGACTGGTGGATAAATAGGGTTTCTGGATGTGTCCCCTGTGCAGGAGCTTCCAGCACCCAGGACGCTTACTAACTAGAAAATCACTGTCAAATTAAAAATGAATTCGTTTAACACAAGGTACCGGCTTCCTTTGGGACCGTCTGCTTTTTCTTCTTCGTTTTTTTTCCTTTTCCTGAGGTGGCCGACTTCTTTTGTGCTGGGTCACACTTCTTGGAGTGTCTGTTCATGTTATTCTGTTGAAGAAATGACACAGAACACACAAGCATCAGCCTCACCAAATGCATTTTAAAACGCACAGTTAAAAAGACAGGCTTCGGGAGAACCGCGGGTCACGCGCACCTTTCATAATCTTGTGCAAGAACAATGACTTTTTAAAGGTGACGCTTTCTGTTGTGATTAGGTCTAGCCCAAAGTTAGCTTGTTTTAAATGTTTTTTATAATAGAAATCAAGAAGACAGAATTTATTGCTTTAGCATGCTTCTGCTCTCTAAAGTGAAGACTGATGTTGAGCCACAAATTCAACACACGAGTCGACTTTACGACGATCGACAACACATCACAGAGCTTTTCCTGCCCAACAAACCACTTCTCGATCGGACTGTAACGTGCGATGAAAAGTGGATTTTATACGACAACCAGCGATGACCAGCTCAGTGGCTGGCCTGAGAAAAAGCTCCAAAGCACGTCCCAAAGCCAAACTTGCACCCAAAAAGTTCATGGTCACCGTTTGCTGGTCCGCTGCCGGTCTGATCCACCGCAGCTTTCTGAATCCCGGTGAAACCGTCACATCTGAGAAGTCTGCTCAGCAAACCGATGAGACGCACTGACAACCGCAGCGCCCGCAGCCGGCCTTGGTCAACAGAGCGGCCCGATTCTCCTCCACGACAGCACCCGGCCACACGTCGCACGACCAACGCTTCAGACGCTGAACAAATCGGGCTACGAAGTTTTGCCTCATCCGACACGTTCACCTGACCTCTCGCCAACCCACTACCACGTCTTCAAGCATCTCGACAACTTTTTGCAGGGAAAACGCTTCCACACCCAGCAGGCTGCAGAAAATGCTTTGCAAGAGTTCGTGGAATCCCGAAACACGAATTTTTACACTACAGGAATAAACAAACTTATTTCTCGTTGACAAAAATGTGTTGATTGTAATGATTTCTATTCTGATTAATAAAGATGTGTCTGAGCCTAGTTTTAATGATTTAAAATTCAGTCTGAAACCGCAATTACTTTTGCACCAGCCCAGTAAGTCGTCCATTTAAAGTGTATGATTTAGTGTTTTTTAGTTTATTGACAGAGTTGTACAGCCATTGCCACTATCAATTTTAGAACATTTTATCACCCCAAAAAGAAACCGTTCCCTATTAGCACCGTTCTCTGTTCTCCCTTCCCTCTGCCATCCTGGCCCCCGCTGATCTACTTTCTGTCCTTATGAATTTGCCTGTTCTGAACATTTCCCATGCACTGACTTATACACCGTGTGGCCTTCTGTGTCTGGCTACAGCATGAATCAGGACTTCGTTCCTCCTTACGGCTGAACAGCATTCTATGGTAGGGACAGACCATGTTTTGTTTATGCCTTCGTTAGCAATGGACATTTGGGTAGTTTCTACTTTTTGGCTCTTATGAATGCTGCTGCTACGAACATGTGTGTGCCAGCTTTTGTGAACACCTGTTTTCATTTCTTTTTTTGTTTGTTTTTTGAGACAGAGTCTTGCTCTGTTGCCCTGGCTAAAGTGCCGTGGCTTTAGCCTAGCTCACAGCAACCTCAAACTCCTGGGCTCAAGTGATCCTTCTTGCTCAGCCTCCCAAGTAGCTGGGACTACAGGCATGCGCCACCATGCCCAGCTAAATTTTTCTATATATTTTGAGTTGTCCAGCTAATTTCTTTCTGTTTTTAGTAGAGACGGAGTCTCACTCTTGTTCAAGCTGGTCTCAATCTCCTGAGCTCAAGTGATCCTCCCACTTTGGCATGAGCCACCGCGCCCGGCCTCTGTGTTTTCATTTCTTTTGGATACATATATAGGGGTGGAATTGCTGGGTTATATGATAACTCTGTGTTGAACTTTTTGAGAAACTTCCAGACTGCCTTCCAAGGTGACATCACCATGTCACAATCCCACCAACAATGTACAAGGACTCCGGTTTCTCCACGTCTTTGCCCACACTGTTATTGTCGTCGTGACTACGGCCATCCCAGCAGACGGGCCTGGTGACGTGTGCTTCCGTGTCGATCACTGGAGCTGGGTCTGCCGTGTGCGCAGGGGGGGTTTGTATGTCTTCTTTGGAGAAACGTCTATTTAGATACATTGTGTTAAGTTGGGTATTTGTCTATTATTGAGTTGTAGGAGTTCTTTATATATTGTAGATACAAGTCCAAGTGCGGTTTCTTTCTTGACCAGAAAAGTTTCAACACTTCTGATTTCCTGTTCTGCAGGGCTGCAAGAGGTTGACTTGTTCTTTTCTCTGCATTCTTACTTCTCACACCAAAGGGCAGTTTCTACGCGTTAGAATTCTACTTCTTAATTTTAACTCTTTTCAATTTTAGCACAATGTGAGTGACACTGTTTTGGGAGCATTGCCGTCACTTTTATGTGAAATTCTGAACTACCAAGATTAACATTCCAGAAGTATCACACTATGCTACTCATAAAAACACAACTACCCTATTATTTCCTTTTAAGAGAAAAGATAAAATTTTCTCCCACAAAAATAGTCAACTTCAGAAAATTCAAATATAAAGTTGGGCCAGAGCACACATTGTCCAGGGGTCTAGCTGGCCATCTGCGGAGGCTTTAAAATGTCCACAAATTGTCTGACACTATTCCTTTCAAAAGGGACTTCATTGCCCGCCCTTTGTGTGTAGGCGGGACTTAGTGATTCACTTGCGGTGAAGAGAAGTAGCGTGACGCCACTTTTCAGACTGGACTGCAGAAGGCACTGTGGCTCCCTGCTGGTCTCCGCTCCTTCCTCTGGGTCACGAGAGCCCCCAAGAGCCCTGCAGAGAGGTCCACGCGGCAGGGGGCTGAAGCGTGGTCGTGTCAACAGCCACGTGGGGCGCCCATCTTGGAAGTGGATCCTCCTGCTCCAGTCCAGCCTTTGCAAGATGCAGCCCCAGACGACACTGTGACTGCAGCCAGAACCACGCATCTTAGCCTCTTCCAAATTCCTGACCCACAGAAAGTGTGAGATGATAAACATTTTAAGCTACTACCAAGTTTTGAGGTAATGTGCTATGCAGAAATAGAAAACTAATACGCCACCTAAAAGAATAAAGCTGAGAGTACATGGTACGTAGCCTAAATCTAGTTCATAGGAACAATTTTAACATATTACATGAAAAGCTGGGGTTCTCTCGGGAGTCTGAGAACTCCCCTAACACAATTTGCAAGATTTTGTGTGTGGGGCTGTCCTTTCTTAGGCGGGAACCACACTTTGATAAGATTCAAGAACCTGTGACTCCAGAAAGGTTAATAAGCACTTTCCCAAGCATGACAGATGCTATGTTCAGCCCTGGCAAGTTTCTACAATCGGGTTTAAACTCTCCTACTGTGACACTGTCCTTCTGAGACAGAGGGATCTTTCCACGGGGGATTTACGGTGACTTAACTAAGCTTACCCAGCGGGAAAAGCCTTTGCCACACCTGGGGCATTCAAAAACAGCCGGGATGAAACTTGGATCATGGTATTTCTTGAAGTGGACATTCAGAAGTTGCTTCTGTCGGAAACATTTGTTGCAGGAAAGGCAGGTAAACGGCTTCTCTCCAGTGTGGGTCCGCATGTGGACTGTCATGTGTCGCTCCTAGGAGGGAAGGGGAAGAAAACAGCTTATCTGTTTATAGTATTTTTTTTCAGTATCAGACACTGTTTATTGTACAATACGTTTTCTCTCCAAAGATGAGTCCACTATTAAGGAAAGTAGCTGCAGACACATTCTCAACAAAGCACCACACAATCTCTTAGTGCATGGCCCTCCGTGAGATAAATCTGTATGCAGTACCATCAAGTCACCAAGTTCTTGCAATTAATTAATTCCTTGCTGGTTCTCCGGTCCTATGGGGCACGTAGTAACACATCCTGGCGGAGCGAAACCATGATCATGTTTCCCCTCCAAAAGGGGTCAGGTATTTGAAGTCCTATTTCTATTTAATTATTTGCAATTACCTGAGTTTACGAAAGGCAAACAGAACCTGCATACTTAAAAATCTAATGTTAGAGTTTAAATTCACCAGACGCGGGGCGGGAAGTATGTTAAATATCTAAATGTTTTTCCTTCTATTTCCCAATAGTGTTATAACACATCTTAACATAAGCAGTGGTCTGGTTTGCAGCCTTCTGGTCTCAGGACCTTGTGGGCCCCCAGTTGGTTACAAGGAGCTCTACGGGTCTGTGAATGCACGTTAAGAACTGTCGCTTTAAACGACTGGCTCATGGCTGCTTTCTGGTTATTCTGAGTAGGCTGTTATAATGAAACATGACTTTTTCCAATATTTTCAAAGACAGAGCCTCCCCAACCCTCCCTTCTCCCACTCCCACTGCCCCCCCCGCCCGGTCCACTCACGCAGTACCTGCTTGCAGGCATAATCGCAGTGCTGACACGTGAACCGTTTCTCGTTTTTATGTGTTTTCTGGTGCAGGATGAGGGAATAGCGCTCATGGAACACAGAAGAACAGTAGCGGCATTTCATCTCTGTAGCTTTGTAAGTATGCAGGTTGCGCAAATGGACACCTAAAATAGTTGCAGAATATTATGCGGTTGAAGAGCATGATTTCCCGTTAGGCCTGTTCTATCGTCTGAAGTGGGGTGTCTCAGCTTGGCCCTGCTCACATCTGGGCCGCCCGCTGTTCCTTCGTGGGCGGGGAGGGTGGGCAGTCCTGTGCACAGAGGATGTTTAGCAGGTCCCTGTTCTCTGTCTACTGGATGCCCGTAGCACCTCCTCCTCTCCAGCTGTGAAAACCAAACCACCTCCAGGTGCAGCCAAATGTTTCCTGGGGGGTAAAACCACTCCCAGTTGAGGACCACTGCTCCAAGGGAACAGAATACTGAAACATCGTTTTAACGCCCTTTCAACATGGAATTAAAAGTTATGTAAGGTAGGTCGTATTGGACTCAATATGTTTGTTTGATAAAGCACTTTGATAATATTATTATAGGGTAGGAAGATTTTAGGATGATGTTAAGGTGATTTTACATAAAAAAAAAATCTGCACGTTCTGTTAGAAGTCAATGTCCTGCTATTTCCTAAGTCGAAGCTGACCTGGGCGTGTGGTAAGGTCTGACTGCAGATGCTCTAGGATAGCTGTTGTTTGTGAAGATCTCTGCTGGTTTTGTGATACTTAGTGTAAGAACCAAAACCCGACAGCTGAGTGATGGGGGGGACCCTGCATCCGCTGACTCGGACATTTAAAGAGCACGAGTTCCCCGGGTTAGTGTGGTGACAGAGCATCTCGCAGGGGTGTCCGGAGTGTGTCACCTGCTGGCACAGGACAGATACAAACTCCATGGCTTTGCCAGGGTGTCGAAAGTGTCTTGTATCCTTTCTCGGCAACTGGCTTGCAGTCCTTGTGCCCTCCCACGTCCCACTGGGCTGTGTTTTGTGGTATCCTGGTATCTATGGCAACACTGACAGAACGTTCCAGATGAAAAATAAAAGTTAAGACTTCGTTAAATGCCTTTCCACAGTGTTTTCAAAACAGTTCCTCGCCTCTCCAGAATTCCTCTGGGCAAACTGGTAAATTTTTATTTTTGCTAACATGTTTTGAGTATCACAGTGTCACATGTTTTGGAAAGAGAAACAAGACCATGGAAGAAGGGAGGCCCGGGAACCTGAGGCTCGTGCACTCCTCTTACCGCCGTGCCCAGTGGCAAACACTGGCAGGCCCCCTGCAGGCAGATAAATGCCAGCACCCAGGTCTGGCCCTCGGAGCTGCTGGGGCCGAGCCCACCCTGCCCCCAGGGGTCTGTACCATCAGGGCAGTGTACACCATGCTAGACTCCGGGGGGGCGGTCACGGGCCGCCTTCTCCACTGAAGTAAGTTCCCTACACGGAGATCTACGTCTGGATTCTCCCTTTTGTGCCTTTGGCTCCCAGAACTTCAGGCAAGCGTTTAGAAAGAGCTGGCGAGTATCACTGGAGAGAATATTAATGGAATCAGAACCTATAACCAGGCGGCCTCCTAGCACCCCTGGTCATGGGACTCTTGGGTAGTTCACTCTGTCCCTGAGCCCCAGGGCCCCATCTGTAAAGACAGGCCCAATACGGAATAAAATGGTATCGGTGAAAGATCTTAACACGCCTGTAGGGACGGAACGGGCCCAGCCTGGACTCTGAGAACGGGCCGGGGAGCTGCACTTCTGCGGTCCTGCCACCAGATGGCGCCACAGGACCAGTGGAAGAAAACCCATCCTGGGGCGAAGTCCCAGCAGCGAGGCCAGGGCCGAGCTCCAAGGAACCAGCAAACACTCTAGTAAAGAAACACGAAACCAGACACTCACGCAGGTCGCTCTTCCTTGAAATGATGGTGGCACAGTGGGGACACTCATACTTGGGGACCTTCTCGCTGTGCTTCTGCAGAACATGTATTTTCATGGTCCCGCTCTGGGTGAATCGGGCATGGCAGACGTGGCACTCGTAGGGCTTCTCACCTGTGATGCAGGTGACAAAGTGAACCCTGGAGAGCGGCTTCCCCCCTCAAGCCCTGATCCTGGCCAGAGACACCTGGTGCTGAAAGCGTTTCTTCTGCTCCCAGGGCTCCCTTTCCAACCCCCTTCTCGTAGGTTTAACCCCCAATTAGTGCACGACCCCTAAATCGAGCCCAGGCGGCTCATGCCAAGCGCGGCTGTGTCCACGACAGCCCATAGACGCGCCACCTGCGTCTGGCGGCTGCCCGTCACTTCAAGGTAGTTTGTACCCACAGGGTTGTAGGAGGAACCAAGTACACATAAACGTCGTGTTTATCTAACACAACATATGCACACCGGATGTGAAACCAGCACACCCTGTTTTATGTGTTGCTCAGAGCTGAAGAATGAATTAAGGAGCTGACTTCTCAACACCTGGAAACCAGATAGAAGCAAATACCTTATGGTGTTCTACTTAGCACAGCATTAATGTGGTCTCCCCTAGTGCCGGGTAAATGCAAAGGTATGGATCAAAATCTCCAAGTTAAAAAGGAATGCAAAAATCGACTTTTCCATTTGAACTTGGATTTTGCCACTGAAGAGTAATTTTTAAAAGCTCAGACACTTTGAAAAACACAAGTCTAGGCCGGGCGCGGTGGCTCACGCCTGTAATCCTAGCACTCTGGGAGGCCGAGGCGGGTGGATAGCTCAAGGTCAGGAGTTTGAGACAGCCTGAGCAAGAGCGAAACCCCCTCTCTACTAAAAATAGAAAGAAATTAGCTGAACAATTAAAAATACATAGAAAAAATTAGCTGGGCATGGTGGCGCATGTCTGTAGTCCCAGCTACTCAGAAGGCTGAGGCAGGAGGGTCACTTGAGCCCAGGAGTTTGAGGTTGCTGTGAGCTAGGCTGACGCCACGGCACTCTAGCCGGGGCAACAGAGTGAGACTCCGTCTCAAAAAACAAAAAAAAAACCCAAAAAAAACCACAAGTCTACTCACGAGGCCACACACGAGACACCTTTACCTGAGTGTGTCCGCATGTGGCGCTTCAGCTTGTAGGTGTCCTTGCTGGCGTAGCTGCAGAGCGAGCACTGGAAGGGACGCTCCCCGGTGTGGGAGCGGATGTGGCGCTTCAGCTTACTCGCCTAAAACGCAAGCGAAAGACAAGCACTGCGGGAGGAACTTAAAAGTTGGAGAGCCTTCTGCTAGTCAGCATCATAAACGAGATTTAAATTAATCAGCTTTGAACATCAGAGCACCGGCGCGTATTTCACTCATGGAAAAACATGAAAAAGTCATGACTTTCTACATTCTGCCGCGGGCGATTTGTTTTTCCTTTGCCGTGTGTGCGTGTGTGCGTGTGTGTGTGTGCGTGTGTGTGTGCGCGCATGTGTGTGTGTGAGCATGTGTGTGCGTGTGTGTGTGCGCGCGCGCGTGAGTGTGCGTGTGTGCATGTGCGTGTGTGTGTGTGAGCATGTGTGTGTGTGTGTGCATGTGTGTGAGTGTGCGAGTGTGTGTGTGCGCGCGCGTGTGTGTGTGTGCATGTGTGTGCGTGAGTGTGTGTGCATGTGTGTGTGCGTGTGTGTGTGTGTGTGTGTGCGCATGTGTGTGAGCTCCTTCAGGGACGCTGGACGGCAGCGCCGAGACTTTCACTTGCAACTTAACCTTACAAAGGGAAGGTGGAAACGTACCTGCTCGAGGCCATCCATGATTTTGCTATGTCTAAGGCAACGTTTGCTCAATAGTGGCAAAAGGCAGATCACACTGTTGAAGCCCAAAGGCCAGAGAATTTCTTTTTCGTACAAAGTAAAAACCTTGAAACCTTAGCTCTTTAACGAGGGACGGCCACACACTTCACAGTTCCAAGTCCTGGGGACCTGACCCTGCCTGGCACGTGGACGGGGGAGGCCTCCGTTGCCAGTAGCCGTAGGCACTATGTGTTATAACACAGTTAACTTTGTAAGAAGTAAGTTTTAAGCAGAAGAAAATAAATTCTAATTTGATTCATTGTGCATCCCAGGCAATTAGCTAAACAGCAAACAACATAATACCTCCCATCAGATCGTTCTTTGCCTGACTATTTTACTGTCTTCTAGACTATTCTTATGCTGAACTCGCTCATGGCAGGCCTTTATCTACGTGCACCAGGAAACAGAGGGCGTCAGCCACACAGGGACTGTACAAGTTAGAAAGCCCACGTGAGTTCTGCTTGTGACCCCCCCCAGATCTGCTTCCCCAGTAAGTGACGGGTGCACAAAAGCCTTAAGAACATTCAAGAACAAAAGGAGGCTTAGAATGGAAAACAAGATCCAAACTGAAAAATTTAGCTCAAATGTCTTCAAGTATACTGGGAAAGCAAAACAAAAAGAATTTTTTAAAATTACGGTGTGTAAGGTTTGAGTAGGGTAAGTGGCGTGAATGACAAAAGGCAGCCACGAATAAAACCCACGCTGGATGGCTTTTCAAGGCTGGACGGGAGGACAAGAGCAGCTCAAAAGCTTTCACACCCCGGTGTGCCTGCACGGGCTCCCACACACGCCAGCCGCAGGACGCAGAAGCCGCAAGAATGGGGGCTGTGGCAGACCCTGGTGCCGAGGCCGCCCTCCCACCCCAAGCCCAGGCTGCGTGAGGCGGCCCACGCTCGGGACAGGACTTCCCGACCCAGGAAGCTCACGCTGAGAACTGGAAGGACACCAAAAAAACGTCCACTCCAGGGTTAGGTTTCTCTGGGACCTTCACTTTGTGTGCTCACATTATAATCACAACCTTTAACTCAGATGAGAAGTATTTTTTTAAAAATAGTAATAGCAGAAAAAAATTCTTGGAATCAAATTCTGACCCTGTTTGTGAAATGTGCTAATTTATGAAAGCCGGTTGCATCATCACGATAGTTAACCTTTAGCTGTTCCCTCTACCTTAGCTCCACTCGAGTGTTGTTTGTCCTGCCCCCAGGGCTCCGAACGGCGGCCCAGCACGCGGCCCCACGCACAGAACCCTCAGAAGTTAACTGGTAGAAAAACTGGATTTGAAAAGTGAGTGCAGTGTCTGCCTGTGTTTCACTGAGACTGTTGCTAAACCCACGACCAAGTACAAATAAAACAGTCTAGTTGGAACGACCAGGACACAGGAGGTTTGAAAAGGGTGGTTTCCGTCTGTAATCAACAGTAGGAATGGCTACGCTGAAATCTTCCAGCAAGTTGCTTTGTATCTGACCAAGTGGCACTGAGACAGCCTTAAACATTTCAGCAAAAATTCAGATTGGATCTGCGTTCTATGTTGCAGCAAATACATTTTGATTCTGTGGCACCGAGTATTGCATAAAATAAGAGATAGAGCTTTTTAGCAAATTTAAAAAATTACTTCTTGACCACAGGTAATTTTATTTACAGTTTGTTTTTCACTAATTAGTAATCAAAGAAAAAAAAAGAAATCCAATTTGCTATTTTAACTTTAGAAAACAGAACGCATATTTCCTGTGTAAATTTCCTATGACTGGTATCTTTAGTAAAACCTGTTTGTAACAGATTCTACCGCAGTTACGCTTCGCACAACTTTTACAGCAACTTCTCACTCAGACTCCCCGCAGCTTCGCGTGTCAGACCGGACTTACTTCCACGCTGGCGTACTTGCACATGGAACACTTGAAGGGTTTCTCGTGGGTATGTTTGTAACGCCTGTGTCGGACAAGCTCTCCGCTGGTGACAAATGCCATGTCACAGTCACCACACTTATAGGGCCTGGTTCCTGTAAAATCACACAGTTTATACCTTTAAAACGAGATTTAACCACAAAATTTCCAAGGAATTGATAACTTTTAAATTACACTCAGTCTCAAAACGCTTTAAAAATTAAGAAAAGGCTCTTCAAGCTACGACTACCACCGACGCGTGTGCGAGAAGACATCTCTGTGGCCTTCAGGATGTTTAATGGAAATTCAAGGACAAAAGACAAAACTAACGTGTGAAACGCCCTTCTGTCGGCCGTGACACACGCCACCGGCGGGACACGGGCTTCTCGGCCGCTCTACCTGTGTGGGTGTTGATGTGGTTCCGCAGCAGCGTGACAGTGCGGAAGGTTCTCAGGCAGAGGTGGCACAGGTGCGACTTCTCGTTAGCGTGCGTCTTCATGTGGCGACGAAGACTCGAAACTCTCGAGGTGGCGAACGCACAGGTATCACAGTGGAAGGTCTTCTTCGCTCCTGTGGGAAGAAGACATGGAGTTTGTATGTTTGTAAAGATCTTTCCTGAGAGGTTCAAATTCCATTTAAACCAACTGAACTAACTTAGCACATCCTCTTTTTGTCTAATGTGCACCTCAACCACAGCACACGTCGTGGGTGTTCACAGGCTGATCCGAACAGTTCAGGACACACGTTCCCGGGGGACGAGGGATGCATTTTCACCGTTACAAAACCAGGAGGCCTTGCAGATCGACGGGGATGAGACGAGCCTTCGTGCCTGCCCCGAGTGAGAAGCCCAAGAAGACGTTCTCCCCAAAAGACGGGGACCTGAAGGGACACAGTCCCCGAGGGTGAGC
Source organism: Eulemur rufifrons (assembly GCF_041146395.1). Classification (NCBI taxonomy): domain Eukaryota; kingdom Metazoa; phylum Chordata; class Mammalia; order Primates; family Lemuridae; genus Eulemur; species Eulemur rufifrons. The sequence continues at coordinate 47,425,842 of NC_091002.1, forward strand.
TAATCTACTCCATCTCTGCTTCCTCCATCCCGGCCTGGGGACTGCAAGAAAACCTGAGAAAAACTGGCTAAATGGTGCAGTCTCAGACCACAGCCACTAGCCACATGTGACTATTTAAATTAGTATTTAAAATGATTACACCTGCTGACCCTGAGGCTCTGAGGAATCAGGGGGCGAAGGCCAAGACGGAGTCGCAACCTGCCCGCGAGATGCTGGGAAGGCAGCCCCCCACGCAGAGCGCGTCGGCAAAGATTGCGAGATTTTTTTCCTGGTTCAGGTGTTTAAGAAACTCTTTGTCTGATCATTAGCAGAGATTTCAGTGGCCACACGAAGCATTCAGATGCTAGAGAGTTACTTCAGAAAAGTGACCAACACCACATACAGCAAGCGACCCTGGGGAGGGGAAGAGTCTGAGTTACAGAGTTTCCACATTACAATGGTCAAAATGTCCAGTTTTCAGCAAAAAATTTCAAGGCATGCAAAGAAACAAGAAAATATGGTAGCCCATCCCGAGAAAAAACAATTAACAGAAATAGTCCCTCAGAGAGTCCAGTCATTGGACCTACTTTAAACCAACTATTTAAAATATGCTCAAAGGCCTAAAGAAAACTGAGTCTGAAGGACTAAAAGAAACCATGAAAATTATATCTTGTCAAATTGAGAGTATCAATAGATAGAATTTATTTTAAAAAATTAGAAATGCTGGAATTGAAAAGTATACTAACTAAAATAAAAAATTCACTGGAGGGGCTCAACAGATCTGAGCAGAAAGAATCATCAGTGACCTTCAAGAAAGGTCAATTGAGATTATTCAGTTTGAAGAAGAGAAAAAAAAAAAAGCCATAAAGAAAAATGAGTAGCAGCTAAGAGACCTGAGATGCAGAAAGGGGGTAGGGAGAAGAAAGGATATTTGAAAAAATAATTGCCAAAAATTTCCCAAATTTGATGAAAAACACTCTCTACACCCTAAAAACTTAAAGTAGGATAAGCTCAAGGACAGCCACGTCAAGACACATCATAATCACACTGTTGAAAGACAAAGAAAAAAGTGTTGACAGCAGCAAGACAGAAGCCACTTGTCCTGTGCGCGGGGGCGTCAGGAAGATTAACAGCTCATTCATCACCAGAAACGCGGAGGCCGGAAGGCAGTGGAATGACATACTCAAAGTGCTGAAAGACAGAAACAACCCCAGCAAACAAGCATTCTGTATCTAGCAAAACCATCCTTCAGAAATGAAGATGAAATTAAGACATTCCCAGAAAAATAAAAACTGAGTGAGTCTGTCACTGGGAGACCTGTCCTACAAAAATGCTAGAGGCTCCTACAGGCTGAAATGAAAGGACACTAGACAGTAACTCTGATCCATATGAAGAAATAAAGAATACTGATAAAAGTGACAACATGGGTAATATAAAAGACAGTGTTTATGTATTTTTTTTTACTTATAACTCCTCTTTTTTTCTATCTAACTTAAAAGACAACAGCGTAAAGCAGTAATTATAAATCTACGTTGATGGGCACATAATGTATAAAGATACACTCTGTGACAATAACAAGAGAAAGTGGGGCGGGGAATGGAATTATATAGAAGCAAAGCCTTTTAATATGCTATTGAAATTAAGTTGGCATTAATCTGAACTAGACTGTTATAAATTGAGATGTTAAATGTGATTCCCAAGGGCAACCGAAGAAAATAACTCAAAAACATACAGTGAAATATGTGACAAAAGAATTAAAATTATACACTAGATAATAGCTCTTCAACACAAAAGCAAGCAGCAATGGGAGAACTGCAGAACAAAAAGATATGACATTTAAAAAAACAAATAGAAAAATGCCAAACTGCTTTTTTATCAGTAAGGAGATCAAACTCTCCAATTAAAATACAAATGGGCAGAAAGAATAACAAACATGATACAACTGTTTCCCTTCTACAAGAGATTCATTTTAGACTAAAGACACAAACAGGCTGAAAGTAAAAGGAGAGAAAGAATATTCCACACAAACACTAACCAAAAGAGAGCTGAGGTAGCTATACAAATATCATAAAATAAACACTTTAAGACAAAACTTGTTATAAGAGACAAAAATGACACTACATAATCATAAAAGGGTCAATCCATCATAAAGATATAACAATTATGAACATATATGCACCTAATAACAGAGCCCCAAAATGCCTGGAGCAAAAACTGACAAAATTGAACATAGAAACAGACAGTTCAATAATAGAGACTTCAACATTCCACTTTAAACAATGGACAGAACAAGGAGATCAGTGAGGAAACAAAAGACTGAAACAACCCTATAAATCAAGCAGACAAAATAGACATCTATAGAACACTCCAGGCCGGGCGTGGTGGCTCATGCCTGTAATCCTAGCACTCTGGGAGGCCAAGGCGGGTGGATAGCTCAAGGTCAGGAGTTTGAGACAGCCTGAGCAAGAGCGAGACCCCGTCTCTACTAAAAATAGAAAGAAATTATCTGGCCAACTAAAATATATATAGAAAAAAAATTAGCCAGGCATGGTGGCGCATGCCTGTAGTCCCAGCTACCCGGGAGGCTGAGGCAGTAGGATCGCTTAAGCCCAGCAGTTTGAGGTTGCTGTGAGCTAGGCTGACGCCATGGCACTCACTCTAGCCGGGGCAACAGAGCGAGACTCTGCCTCAAAAAAAAAAAAAAACCCCACCACTCCACCCCATAACAGCAGAATATAGATTCTTCTCAGGTGCATGTGGAAGATTCTCCAGGACAGACCAGATGTTTGGCCACACATTTGGAACAAACATGTCTCAGTAAATTTAAAAAGATGGAAATCATACAAAGTATGTTCTCTTACCATAATAGAATCAAATCAGAAATTAATACCAAAGGGAAGTTGGAAAATTCACAAATACATGGTTAAACAATGCACTCCTAAATGACCAATGGGTCAGAGAAGAAATCACAGGAAAATTATAAAGTACTCTGAGATAAATAAAATTGAACCAAAACTTATAGGATGCAACTAATGCAGTGCTCAGAGAGAAATTTTAAGCTGTAAACACCCCCATTAAAAAAAAAGAAACATTTCAGATCAATAACCTAACTTTACACCTTGAAGAACTAGAAAAAGAAGATAAATCTAAACCCAAAACTAGTAGAAAGAAGAAAATAATAAGAGTGAAGATAAATAGAAAAACAATAGAGAAACTCAACAACAGCAAAAGTTGGTTCTTTGAAAAGATCACCATTGACAAACCATAACCTAGACTTATGACCAAAGGGGAAAAAAGAGACTAGTCAGGTTACTAAATCAGGAAGGAAAGTGGGAACATTTCTATCAACCTTACTGAAATAAAAAGGATTATGTGGGAATACTATGAACAATTATAGGCCAACAAATTAGATAATCTAGATGAAATGGAAAATTCCTAGAAACACAAAAACTACCAAAACTGACTCAAGAAGAAATAAACAATCTGAATAGAATAGACCTATAACAGCAGGGAGTGAGTCATTGATCGACAAACTTTCAACAAAGAAAACCACAGGACCTGATCACTTAACTAATTAATTCAACCAAATGCTTAAATATTAACACCAATCCTTCTCCACCTCTTAAAAAAAAAAAAAACCCAAAGAGTAAATATTTCCCAATTCATTACATGAGGCCAGTATTATTTTGATCCTAAAGCCAGACAAAGACATCAAAAGAAAAGAAAACTACAAACCAATATTCCTTACAAACACAGAAATCTTCAACAAAATACTGGCAAACCAAATCCAGCGGCATAGTGAAAGGATTATGCACCATGACCAAATGGGATTTATGGCAGGAACAGAAGAGTGGTTTCAGATACAAGAATCAATCAATGTAATACACCATATTAACAGAATGAAGGAAAGACAACAACACATTATCATCTCAACAGACACAGAAAAAGCACAAAATCCAACACCCTTTCCTTGATAAATAAGAAACAACAAACTTGGAATAGAAGGTTTATGAGCTGAGTTGTCACCCCTGCCAAAATACGTTGAAGTCCTAATGCCAGATAATTGTGAATGTGACTTTCTTTGACAAAAGGGTCTTTGCAGATGTAATAAGGTTAAGATGAGTCATGCTGGATGAAGGTGGGTCATACTCCAGTGGGACTGGGGTCCTCACAAGAAAAGGAAAAGAGACACAGAGACACGTGGGAGAATTCCATGTGACGACAGTGGCAGACAGTGGGGTGATGCATCCACAAGCCAATGAATGCAACGACTGTTGGCAACACCAGAAACTAAAAGAAAGATATGGAATATGTTCTCCTCTAGGGCCTTTCGAGAAAGCATGGTTTGCCAACACCTCACTTTCAGACTTGTAGCTTACAGAATTGTGAAAGAATATGTTTCTGTTGTTTTAAGCCACCTAGTTTGCAGTGCCTTGTTATGGCAGCCCTAGGAAACTCACATAGCTGCCAATTAAAAAATGGGCAAAAGATTTGAGTAGGCATTTTTCAAAGAAGACACACAAATGGCCAATAATCACATGAAAAGATACTCAACATGATCAAACATTCAATGTAAATGAAAACCACAATTAGATACTTCTTCATACCCACTAGGATAGCTGTGGTTAAAAAACAACAAAATGGAAAATAAGTGTTGGTGACAATGTGGAGAAACTGGAACCTTCACACACTACTGGTGGGAACAAAAATTGGTGCAGCTGCTGTGGAAAACAGTTTGACAGCTCCTCGAAAAATTAAACAGAATAACCGTACTGTCCAGCAATTCCACTGCTAAGCATGTACACAAAAGAATTGAAAATTGGTGTTCAAACAAACATTTGTATGCAAATGGTCACGGCAGCACCGTTCACACTAGCTAAAAGGTGGAAACAACCGAAGTGCACACCCACAGATGAATGCTTACATAAAATGTGGTGTATTCACACAACGAATATTATGCATCCATTAAAAAGGAATGAAGCACTTAATACATGCTACAACATGGATGAACCTTGAGAGTATCACGCTAAGTGAAAGAACATATACACAAAGGCCACCTAGTATATATGCATGATTCCACTAATACTAATAAAATGTCCAGGATAGGAAAATCCACGGACAAACACTAGATTGCTGGTTGCCATGGCTGGGGAGAGGAAGGTGGAAGTGATTGCCTAATGGGCGCAGGTTTCTTTTCGTGGTGATAGAAATATTCTGGAATTAGACAGTGGTGATGGTTGTACAAACCGGTGAATATATTAAAACCCTGAAAATGAGCTAGGAATTGGAAAATTTGGGATGCAATAGCTTGATTTAAATATGAAACTCTACCACGTAGTAGGGGCTGTAAATTTAACCACCACAGAGCCAGAGGCAGGAAACCTAAATGAACGGCTCTGACCACATGTAAGAAGAACACAGTGACAGAGGCAGTGTGACTGGACAACTCTCTCCCTTTCTAAACGAGTCACCTCCCAACTCCAGCCACTGTTGCCGGGAGGAAGGAAATACTGCTGGGTACTGCCAGGTATGACTTTTTAAAAATAAGCTAGAAATTGAGATTTTGGGGTGAAATCTCTTAATTTGAATAACTGAAAAACTAATATTTTCTTTTAAAAAGAAGCCAAACGGGCTGGGCGCAGTGGCTCACGCCTGTAATCCTAGCACTCTGGGAGGCCGAGGTGGGTGGATCGTTTGTGCTCAGGAGTTCGAGACCAGCCTGAGAAAGAGTGAGACCCCGTCTCAATTTAAAACAGAAAGAAATTAGCTGGACAACTAAAAATATATAGAAAAAATAAGCCGGGCATGGTGGTGCATGCCTGTAGTTCCAGCTACTCAGGAGGCTGAGGCAGGAGGATCGCTTGAGCCCAGGAGTCTGAGGTTGCTGTGAGCTAGGCTGATGCCACAGCACTCTAGCCTGGGCAACAGATTGAGACTCTGTCTCTAAATAAATAAATAAAAAGCAGCCAAACAAATCATTGTTGAAATTCACCCTGTGGGCTGCTGGGATGCAAGCACAGTCTTAACATAGCTTTACTGTAGCTTTAAGGTCCTTCCTAACCTAGCCCTATCGACCTCTCTGACCGGCCCCTCACGCAGGAAGCACGTACTTTGGGAGCTACAGGCACAGACCACTCCCGGCTACCTGGAGTCAGGATCCTCACTCTTGGCTGCCTAGTCCTTTGGGCCTCACCTCAGTATCACCTCCCTTAGCAGGCAGCACCCACTGCCTCCTGAAGGCGGGATCACTCCTTCTCCTGGCCCTGCAGCACCTGCTCTTACCTCCGTCGGGCCTCTCCCCGCTGTCCTGCAGTTACATGCCCCCCACACCCCACCAATACTCCCCCTGGGCTGCAAACTAGACAGCAGAGACCAGGGATCAGCTTCTATTTATGTGCACAATGCTTTGTGGGAACATTTTTATTCTGCTTTTAAAATGCTTATGCGTAAAATGCAAAACGCTTTTGGATTTGATTCGCCATACGGAACATCAGTTTAAAATTTCTCCTGTATCCTGACATTTGGAAAGCGACTAAAAGTGAACCCCTTAAAACTTCAATGACCTTCACCTTCCCATAACGAAACACCACAGCCCAGCTTTACGCGGTCTCTTCTCCAGGACCAACTGGCCTACCCTTTGTCTCTCTCTTGTCCTTTGTAGAGTTGGCGCTTTCAACATCTGCTTGACCAGATGCAGATTTATCTTCCTGCACTTCCATGTTTAAATTTGAAATTGTCAGAACAATTTCATTTCTTCCTTCATCTCCGGGACTGGCTTCCACAAGAAAAAGCTGCTCTTCTGTTCTCTCAGCACATCCTCCTTCGGCCAAATGCTGGCTCTCCTCTGGACTTTTCTCAAGCTAACAAAGATAAATATTCCAACAAATATACTACTAATTACAATCTGATTAAGCTTTTGCCTTGGTGAACCATACCATACACAAACAAAAGCAAAAATTAAAGATTATGCATTGCAACCAAAATGTTTTAAGCTATAATTCTTTAGCATCAGGATTGCGGCGGTGACATAATCCCCCCTTTTTAAAAAAACACATGCATCTTATAGCATTCCAATTATTGTAACTTTTACAATTCTTGAAAAAAAAAAAAAAAAACATAAGATCTCTAAAAATTTTCCTGGGAAGTACTTTTACTGTGTTTAATTTGAAACTGCAAAATAGCTTATCCATACATAATACTGCATAAAGGCCAACTTAGAAAAAATAGTTTTTTTTTTTTTTTTTTAATTCATATAAGAGGTCAGTTTGTCAAAACCGGCTGTACCTTAATCAATCCAGTACTTTCAGCCAGGCTCACCACTAAGTTACTGTCTTCACTGGCCACTGCCACATTCTCCTCCAGAACGTGAAACTGCATCACCTCCAACTCTTGCAAGGAGTACAGCTCTTGCATACTAACGGCCACGTACTGCTGCATGCTCTGCTGGGGCCCCTCGCTGAGCCACAGCAGTGACGTCAGCCCGGGACTGGCCTGCTGCAGCATCACCTGCACCCCTTCGGGGGGCTGTGCGCTCAGCCAGCCGGTCTCCTGCAACTCCGCGTTGTCAGAAGTGAAGCCCACCGTCTGCAGGGTCAGGATGTGCTTCTCACTCTCCTCCGAGGGGGCGGGCACCAGCTCCAGCTCTTCTTCCGCGATGCCGGCCTGGGGGGGCCCGTAAGTACACTTGGCCTCCGGCTCCCCAGGGCTCTGAGGATCCTTCACTTTGCACACTGCATCTTTCTCCTCCTCTTCCTCCTCTAGGCCTTGCTCCAGCATCAACTCCAGCTCTTTGATTTTGGTGAACTGCTCAGAAGGGGCAGAGGGCTCCGCAGCCGCCATGATGTCTTGGCCTGTTCTGAGAAAGAAGCAAGCGGTCTTCGTCGGCACAGTGGGGTTGGGGTCTAGCAGGCTTTGGGGTTGACGAAGGTCTAACAAGGTCTGGCCTCTAAAGGCTTTGGGCCCAGTAAGTCAGGACAATGTTGAGCGGGCCTGGGCTTAGGTGGAGTTGAGCCTAAGCACAATTTAGGCTAAAGTGGGATTTTGTCCAGGATTCTAGAACTAATAGATTTGGGGCCAAAGCACCCTATCCCAGCAAGTTTGGGCCTGAGCAGGTTTGGGGCCAGTGCACACCCTGTCCTCACAAGGTTGGGCAGGCTTCCCACCATTGCAAATTCTAGATCTAGCACCATTTGAGCCAGGCAGGCTGTGGGTGTAGTGGCGTTTAGCCCACCCAGACTTGGCCTGGTAGATCTCAGGCCGGTCAAGCACACTCCTTCCAGGGCTAGACGGCGTCCCCTCCCTCCCGGAACCCCCTGAGCAGTGCCCGCCCGCCGCAGCCCCCGCCCCTGTCCCGCCTGCCCCGCGGCCCACGCTCGCGTGGGGAACGCTGCAAGTCTGTCTGGGGAGGCCCCTCACCGCGGGAGGCGAGGCCCGGGCACCCCGCCCGCCCCGTCCTGCGTGGGCTCCACCTCGTGCGGCTCCACCTCGTGCACCGCGTGCTGCAGCCCAGCCGGCCGCCGGCCTCTGGGCGCGAGAGTTCAGGGTGGCGGTGCGCAGGCGCGAAAGGCAGGGGCAGCGCGAAGGGGCGGAGCCAGGGAGGTGGGGGGAGATGTACAGAGTGGGGAGCAGAGGGGCGCTGAGGGTGAGGGGAAGGTGAGGGGATGCATAGGAAGGGAGAAGAGGGGGGGAGAGGGGAGGAGGGCCCTCAAGGGGGTGCTGCGGGACCTGGGGGGGGATAGGAGGGGAGGGGGACAGGGGAGGAGGACCCTGAAGGGGGCGCTGCAGGACCTGGGTGGGGAGGAGGGGGAAGGGGAGAGGGACCCTGAAGGGGGCGCTGCAGGACCTAGGGGGGAGGGGAGGAGGAAGGGGAGGAGGACCCTCAAGGGGGCGCTGCAGGACCTAGGGGGGGAGGGGAGGAGGACCCTCAAGGGGGCGCTGCAGGACCTGGAGGGGAGGGGAGCAGGGATCCTTGAAGAGGGCACTGAGGGAGGGAGATGAATAAGCAGGAGAAGTGGGAGAGGAGAAAGGGGGGTCCTACAGGCTTGGGGGGGCAAGGACGAGGAAGGGGTGCGCTGGGAGGGCTGACCTTACGGGATCACAAAGATGGGGTGCGGGTGGAGTGAAGGGGGAAGAGGGGCCACTGGGACCCGAGCAGGACGGGGCCAGGGAGTGCGAGGAGGAGAGTGGCGGTGACGGGGGTCGGGCAGGGCCCCAAGTCCTGCGGGGAGGGGGCACAGGAAGTTGGAGTCCACGGGAAGAAAGAGCGGTGGTGGGAAGGGGAGGAGCTCCAAGAGGGCAAAAGGCGTGGCTGGAGGGGAAGGTGGCGTCCTGGGGTACCGAGCTTAGTGGTGGTTGAGCCGGAAGGGGCAGGGCAGGGACCACCACGTGCAGCCTCGAGGCCTCTCCCGCTCTTTTGTAAATTCTCTCCGCAGGGTCTCACCAGGGCCTAGGGAAGCGAGGGGGTGGGAAGGACAGATGGGAGGAGTGCGTGGGGAGGACTTCGAGACCCAGAGGAGCCACAATGTTGGCCATGTGCTTGTCCAATCTAAAATGGTTCATTTGATGTCTTGTGTATTTCACCTGAAATTATTTTTTAATGGAAATCAATCATTTTGATGGTGTACAGAAGAAGCTGGGTTCATACCTCTCAGATACAAAATAAATGCAAGTTTGGAACCAATAGATCAATAAAATAATTTGCAATTCAGTGATTTTTTTTTAAGGATATGGTTTACAACATTCTAGGAAACCGTTCTATTTTATTTTGGCTTTATTTTTCCAAAAAATACATATATTTTTAGAGACGGGGTCTTCCTCCAGCTCCCAGGCTGGAGTGCAGCAGAGTGTTCATAGCTCACTGCAACCTTCAACTCCTGGGCTTAAGTGATCCTCCCATCTCAGCCTCCTGAGAAGCTGGGACTACAGGCATGTGCCATCGTGCTTGGCTAATTTTTAAATTTTTTGTAGCAATGGGGGTCTTACTATGTTGTCCAGGCTGATTCTGAACTCCTGGGCTCAAGCAATGCTCACACTTCGGCCTCTCAAAGTGCTGGGATTATAGGTGTGAGCCACCATGCCTGCCTTTTTTTCAAATTTTTAATGCAGTTTTTTTGTTTGTTTGTTTCCTGTGTGACTATGCTATGGGGAAAAAAAAAGAACTCAAAGGAGAAAGCAGAGTCTTGGGGAAGAGGCCGAGACAGGCCTCCAAAATGGCTGGAGTGATGACAAGTGGCCTTGATGAAGAAATGGCTTTCATTTGGCGTTCCTTTTTTTAAGCATATCGTCCAACAACCAATGATGAATTTTCTTCCCATCCATAGCCAGAGAACTTTCTATATCTGTAAAAGTACTTTCTATGTTTGCCCATTCTCCACAGCCCTTCTTTGTATCTTATTTGCACATGGTATATACTCAAATATTTCTTTTTCGTTTTCAACAGGACAAAGGATTGAACTAAACTAAGTTTTGAAAGAAACTCGTACCAGCAGTAATGGGTTGGTAGATTCTTGGATTGCTAGTTTTAACATTGTGTCTGGGGTTTCTATTATAACATATGTACTATACAGAGAAGATAAATATGTGAAGGTCACTATTATAATAGTATGTTATAATAACTTCTTTTAAATCATTTAAATGAGTTTTTCTGCTTGAACAATCAGCACCTATTTAGTGCCTTCTCGGGCAATTTTGCATTATTGCTGTAACACTCGTGCAGCTAGAAAGGTTTTCCAATGTTCATATTATAGATTCATGTTTAGAAATTTCAAATGCCAATTAAAAACACATTTTTCAAGGAGGTATAAGACCAGTGGGACGAGGGACATGGAACAGGGAAACTAAGTTAGACTTGGAAGGGAAAAGTAGGGGTTTAAAATGAGAATGAGATACAGGTGGATGGGGAGAGGGGCTTCGAAGGGGAAAGAGGAGAAGCTGGAAGACAGGCCTGTAGTTTTGTACACTTTGTTCCCTCCCCAAGTCTCCCTGTGTTTTGGATAATATTTGGGGGACGGCACCTCAAACAAGACCTGCTGGATTTCTGGCTCAGAGGCCTGTGCAGCTCAGGAGACTTTCGAAAAATAAGAGATGCGATCCTGTTGGTACCCTGAGTGTGTGGAGCAGTTTCTCCCAGGTAAACTGTCAATCTCTCTTTTTTAGGGGATCAAGATGGACGACGAGGCAAGTAGCTTGCAAATAGTCTCGGATGAAAGGAACAATGAACTGGGCCCACGCCCTCCTGGTCCAGTGCAGACTCCTCAGACTGGCTTCAGTTCTCTCCTTTATCTGCCCCACTCACCTCTCCAGCCTTTCCTCCTGCGATGCCCTGTCTCTGCTCCGGCCAGACCCATCTCCGAATGATCCCCATTGGCTGCGCTGGGTGCAAGGGGACACAGCGCCTCTTGTTTCTTGTATCCAGAGCTTTGTGTGGGACTTTGCTTTGGACATCGTAGGTATCGCCGCTGAGTCCCAGAGGTGGGAGAGCTGATAGCACCGAGTAGTGCAGCCCGAGAGCTGGAGCGAAGCCCTCTGAGAGCCAGGCCCTGCTCCTGGGGAACACTGTTCTGTGTCTTACAGGTGCCCGGGTGTGGTGAGGGGCCAGCCATGGGCTCTTCCAGCACCTCCCATAGAGCTCGCGGTCCCTGGCCACCTCCAGGCAACAGTGATGTCTCTTATGCCTTTTGTACGACAATATCGGGGGCCTTTCACTCAGTGGACAGGTGATCTTTACCTTCCAAGCTGCCTTTCTGATGGGTTCCTCGCGGTCCGGGTATCGGACGGTGTTTGGTACTGCACTGTGGGAGGTGGTGGCCCACGGCAGGTCCACGTTGTCAGCTTGTCAGCCAAGGGGCCGAAGGGACAGAAAGGCCCTGCGAAGTATATGGCATAGTCAGGGCTGGACCCATATCCTTGTGTCCCCGAAAATTCATATGTTGAAGTTTCAACCCTTAATACCTCTGAATGTCACTGTATGTGGAGATAGGACCTTTAAAGAGGCAATTAAGGTTACATGAGGGCCCTAAGCCACGTGGCTGTGTTTGGGCCTCCAAAAGGTGATTAAGTTAAAATGATGCCAGAGGATGGTACCCTAATGCTACCTGACTGGTGTCCCTATAAGCAGAGAGACACCAGGGACGTGCACACATGGAGGCGTGGCCATGTGGGGACACAGCAAGAAGGTGGCCTGGACCTAGGAGGGGGCCGCAGGAGAACCAAACCTGCCAACACCTTGATCTTGGACTTCCGGCCTCCAGAACTGTGTGAAATAATGTCTGTTCTTAAGGCCACTCGGTCTGTGGCAGTTAGTTGTGGCAGCTCTAGCTGACTAATGCAGGTACACACCACGCTGGGGCTTGGTTGCTGAAAGCAGTGTTCCAGCACATTCTGCTTAACTGCTTGCGCTGAGAACATTACCCTCCGTGGTGCTCCTGACCAAGTGGGCATGGGGGAGATTTGCTGTACACAACCATGTAATGGAGTCTCATAGCAATAAAAAAAATTATAAATAAGAGCAATATTTTGAAAAAAATTGGACAGCAGGGGATGCAGGAGGCCAGGAAGTGCTTTAGTCATCTTTAAAAAACACTCCGTGTCTGCTCACTGTTTCCAAAGTAAGTGTCATGAGGTTTACAGCTTAATTGTTCCCTGGCGGCCCCAGCTGGAGTGTAAAACTTTTACGAGGCACTTGGTAAGCACCTAAGGATCTGAGGTGCCCAAGCGAAGAAAGAGCTCGGTAATGAAATGTGGAGTGAAGGCGGAACTGCCCTAAAGTCTGCGCAGGAAGGGCACGTGGAGCGAGCGGGTTAAGCACGTGCCCTGAGTTATCTCTTGGTCTTCCAGAAAGCCCTGTGAGGGGACAGTGTTAATCCCCCTTTCACAGAGAAGGAAATAGAAAGGTTAAGAAGCTTGCTCAAGTGGTGAGAACCGTGATCAGCATCTTTGTCGTAAATAGTATATAATTTGGTATTTATTACAGTCCTTGTTAATTCCCATGTGGGAAATTATATACATGTTTATATATTTTAATACATATCAAATATATGTACTTGTATATTAGATATTTTCATGTATATATGTTCTCTACATGTGCAACATGTACTGTGCATGATCAGAAAGCTCTGCACAGACAGATCTTTGTCAGTTTTGCTGACTGTTGTGTCCAAGTGCTTGGATGGTGCCTGGGACAGGGCCATCGGCAGCTGCTTGTGGAATAGCTAAATGCTGGAGTCTGGCAGCTTCTGACCGCTCTTTTTTATGGCCTCCCTGGTGTGCATGAAGGGGGAATCTGATTTTTATATCCTACAGTCTTCCACAAATAAATGTCACGGTGAGTTTTCTCTTGTTGCTCTGCAGTGATATTTACCTGAACAACTTAATGATGTCTCTGACCTCTTCATTTTAAGAAACCTTTCAAGAACTTCTTCATTCAACAGTTGTCCATTTGTGCCATAGGTATTTATAATTAACTCTGATATCTGCATCTTCAGAAATGGGGTGCTCAGAAGGCTTGTTTGAAATGTAATCTGGCACCCAGAACTCCCAGCTTTGACACTGTGCATGTCATTTCCCAAGACATACTGAGGACCTGCTTGAAAGTGAAGAGAATTTAACACCGGATAGGCCAGGAAGTAGCCCTTAGCACTAAGATTTGTTAGTACGGCCTGGACTGCATGTGTAATATTAATATTAATATAATCAGCTCAAGTCCAAGGAAAAAGAGCTGGAAAGTGGATTGCTACGTTGTGGAATATCAGAATTGGAGAGTAGACTCCAAGTTTCTCTTCTACGTGGTTGGTTGTTTCTGTATTTATTTATCATGACTGTGAGGCCTGACTAGCAACTGGCGTGTGAACTATTATTTATCCACTCTGACGTGGTAAGTTTGGCTCAAAGCATTGTATCGATAATTTGTACCATAAAAGTAAATAAACAGTTCAGATTTCTTTTGCCTGATTTCAACCAATGAGTTGCAAAGGAGTGTCATTTCGGAACATGTCAGTTAACCCACTGGGCAAATATTGTTTGTATACAGATGGTTACACCTTGACCTTTGCTATGAACACAGAGAGAATGTGCTCTTATTCAACAAGCAATTCAGCATTGCTCATGGACTTGGACGCAGAGGTGACGAGTTTGGGGCCGAATGAGGTGCAAGAGCAAATTCTTAAAACTGTTTGCTGTGTTTCCGAGGGGGAACAGGCAGAGTACAAGAACGGGAATTTGGTGATTATGTAAAAGTGTACCAGGTGTTTCAGAACTCTCCAGAACTTTATCATTAGACCCTCTACCTTGTCCTGCTTCTCCACGAGGAAGCATTTGATATATAGATAAATAAAAGCTTTATTGTATCTAGTCTAATTAAATGGAGTCTGAAAACAAGCGTTATGGGGGAGAAAATCAGGAAGGGTGTCTCCCACCTGTGGATGGTAGTTAACTTGGGTGGTAGGTACTGATGGACCAATGTGAAGGACTAGTTTTTCTCCTTTGCACAATTTCTTTAAATGCTACACTTTAATAGCACACGCACAAACCGTAAGGACCTCAAGATGGGAAGATTATCCTGGATTATTCAGGTGGGCCTAATGTCATCCCAAGGGGTCTTGTAAGAGGCAGGCAGAAGGGACAGAGTCAGGAGATGCGACAGGGAATCAGAGAGACAGAGATTAGAGGGTCACGTGTCGCTGGCTTTGAAGATGGAGGAGGGGGCCACAGCCGAGGGGTGCAGGTGGCCTCTAGAAGCTGGGAAAGGCAGAGAAAGGGGCCCCCTGAGAGCCTCCTGAAGGACTGCAGCTCTGCTGACCCATTTTACACTTCTGACCTCCAGAACTGTGGGAGAATAAATGTGTAGCTTTAAGCCCCTCAGTTGGTGGTGGTTTGATACAGCAGCCAGAGGAAGCTCACACAACGGGCATCCGGGATACCCCACCCCGCTGGTTCTCCTTCCTCGTGGCCGCACCTTAGTCTCCAGCGCTGCTTCTGCCTTCTCCTCCTGGCCCCTCAACACGAGGGGGTTCCCAGGCACAGTCCTTGGAGCCTTCCTCTCTCTGCACCCTCTCCCCTGGGAATCTCACCCGGTTTCCATGCTTCCGGTGCACCGTGTGTGCAATGGCTCCCAATAACGTCTCCAGTTGGGACTGCTCCCCTGACTCCAGGCTCTGGGACCCACCTGCCCCTCCTGTCCCGGTCAGAGTGCCTAGTGAGCAAATGTAACTTGTCCAAAGCAGGATTCTTGGTTCCTTCCACCTGAATCCTGTTTTACCTCTTCCCGTCGCAGTTAGCGGTGTTCCTTTTAGATGCCCCAGCCAAACCCCTTAGAGGTTCCTCCTTCTCTCCCAGCCACGTCCATCCCATCAGCAAGTGGATCTACCTCAAAATCTACCAGCAAACGGGTCTGCCTCCAGAATCTGGCCACCTCTCCTCACCACCCCTGCCCCGACACTGACCCAGGCCTCCGTCACGTCACACCACCACTCAAACGCCTGGAGTAGCAACGCTTGTCCTTTCACTTTCTGCAAACCTTTGCTCACCTGTTCCCTCGCTGAGGCCTTCCCAGATTCCCTGTTTCACTTTGCAACCCCAGTTTCCCTTGTCTGCTTAATTTTCCTTAGCATTTAAAAGCCGCTGGCCTCTCCTCCCAAAACTGGATGCCAGCGATCTGCTGAGGGAGCAAGTACTGTGCCTCCCCGAGGGCCAGGGCTCCCCCTGCGCTTGTTCTCCCCCAGTGCCATATCGATGCCTGGCTCATGCGAGGCAATTAACAAATCAGCTCTGTTGAATGGATGAACCTGAGCAATAGTTGTGCGATAATTTTCCATAGTTCTATGAGCGGAGTGTTCAAAATAAATGTGTAGTGGGTTTGGGTTATCTCTAAGCTTAGTTTTCTATATTAGTCTCCCATAATATGCATCTTACCACTTCTTTAACTTCCTTATTTGTAGAAATTGTAAAGGCTATATACTATAATAAAACAATATAAAATAGAATGCCCAAACGACGCTGAAAATATGTTCACAGTTCACCTTTACTGCTGAAAGTACTCTGGCTTCTTATTGATACATATTCCAAAATGTATTTTCTACAGAATTACAATTCAGAATCTGACTCTGGACAGGGCAAGAGACCGTTTCCACTTGGAGCAAGGGGTTCGGGTTTACGAGAGGACGCGTGAGGAAGAGATCCTTTGCCTTCAGTGTGCTGAGAGGCTCCTCTTGTGCATCAACAGCCTTGACCTCTTCGATTCTGGGTCCCCAGGGCTGGCCTTGTGTGCTGCCCTGGGAGGGGCTGGCCAGGTATCCGCACAAGGAAGGGAGGAAGGAAAGAGCAGGCTGGCCTTGAGCAGGGGGCCCAGGTGGGAAGCAGGGAGGCTGGAGGGGGCAGGAAAACTGGGTTTCCCTGCTCAGGCCGCACCTCTGGGGAGAGGATGTTGTTTGGTGCAGCTGGCTGGGCATTGCTCTGGACAGCAGAACTGTCCCGATTTAGGAAATCACCTTGACAAGTTACCTGAGGGTGGAAGGGAAACCTCAGAGCGAGACCTAAAGGGGCTAGCTAAACTACTCTGCCGTAGAAAGGGAAAATTCATCCTTTTTTGCTTTTGTCATTTGTGGTTT
Organism: Eulemur rufifrons; assembly: GCF_041146395.1. Classification (NCBI taxonomy): domain Eukaryota; kingdom Metazoa; phylum Chordata; class Mammalia; order Primates; family Lemuridae; genus Eulemur; species Eulemur rufifrons. The sequence continues at coordinate 47,442,422 of NC_091002.1, forward strand.
GAGTGTTTGGTTGCAAAGGAGCGGGTTGAGGAAGGACAGGGGCAGAGAGGGAGTGGGAGAGAGGGGAGCCACCGGTACTGCAAAATGGCTGGAGTAATGTTTCAGGAGTATCTTATTAAATGACAAGTCAGCGCGCTCTATGGCACCCAGGCCTCGGGGAGTGGTTTCCTGGGTGTGTGCGCGTGGCATGGTTCGTGCTACCGGGGCTGGGCCCCGTGCCGGTGTGACTGCTTGCGGGGAGCACGTGGGGAGAGAATGATCGCACATGGAAGTAACCAGAACGGGGAGCTTGGACACAGTGTCTACCAAAAGGATTTTCTTTATGTTTATTTTTATACTACTTGTTTTCAAAATAATTATAGGTTCACAGGATATTGCCAAAAAAAAAAAAAAAGTATTCAGGGAGTTTCCCTGTACCCTTTGCCCAGTTTTCCCGAGCCGGTGCGTCTTATGTGTCCATAGTACAATAGCAAATCCAGGAAATGCGCATTGGCGCAACCCACAGTGTTTCTGTAGTTTTCCATCAGTTCTATGTGCACTGATGTGTGTGCGTGTGCCTGTGTGCGTGTGCGTGTGTGTGCATGTGCATGTGTAGTTCTGTTACACGTAAACTTGTGAAACCACCAGAGTCAGGATGGGGAGTGATCCATCACCACGAGGGTCCCTCCAGCTACCCCTTTATGGACACATCCGCCATCCATCTGCAGGACCCCAAGAATTTAAACCCCTCGGGAACGGGCAGAAGTCTCGGGAAGAACACTGGGGCCTCCCGCTAAACTCATGTGAGAGGCTCATGCCTGTCTTATCAAGGTACTAAGGGCCTTCTGGATTCCTGTACCATAACCCGGAACTATGCTGATGCTGCTAAAAATGATGTTGATTCTAATCCCAAATAGTTCACACCCAGGGTCAGCAGGGCCCAGCCTCTTTCTGCATCTGTAGACCCCCGTGACGAGGGGGCAGGACAGCGTGCAAGAGCTGTTCTGAGGTTGGGTCCTGGAGCAGGAGGGGTGTCTGCACAGAGAGGGGAGCAAAGTGTCAGGAGGTGGGGAAACACCAGGGCCCTGTTTCATCAGATTTCTCCTTTTCTGCAGCTCCGAATCCGACTCAGTGCATCGTGCGGCGATTGTTTAAAGCCGGTGTCGGAAGGTGCCTATGTTATAAATAAATGATATATCTTTAAATCTAGGACAAAGGTTGCAAAGTGACGTGCCTTTAGGGACCAGGCAAGTCAACGAGTCTGGCAGCTGGAGAGGGTTGGGTGTCCTCCCCAGCAATAGCTGCTCCCAGGTCCAGCCGACGGCCACCACACGGGGCTACACGCTCACCTTATTCTTCTAGAGAAGCCGGATCTGAGTGCATAAGTTCTGCTGATTTTTACACAGTGGCAACTAAGTAGAAGAAATTTCAAGTCCTCTTGTCAACTGAACAATATATGCTTGAACCAGATTTGGCCCAAGCCAGCTGGTGACCTTTGTTCCAGATATTTCTTCACTGGTTCTCTCTCTCTCTCTTTTGGTCACAGAACGAGAAAACACAGAAGGAAGAAGTCATTCTGACAGTGCTTGTAAGCCCTTTATTAACTCATTAAGTCATTACTTTTCTCAAATGAGAGCTCTAGCAATGATCCTAACTAGCATTTGTATAGTGCTGTAACCCTAACCCTCCACTTACCTCCTGGTGACAGGGGGGCGTGAATCACCTGTCAGAGGTCTCAGGGCTGGGAGGTGGTGGTGTAAGTGGGACTTGGACCCCAAACTGACTTCAGGTTCCATGCTCCATTCTGACCACGTGTTCGTGTGCAAAACCCTTCAATGCCCAGCCCTCCCTTCCTTTGACCCCCTCTCCCCACACTGGGGAGACAGAGCACACAGAGCAGTCCGGTTTCTGTGCCAGGCACTCTTGACCCTCCTCTGTTGTCTCAGCCTGGAGGACTCCATCCACCATCCGCTAACCGTGCCCACACCTGCGTGAGCCTGCAGTCACGGCTGGAACCAGCAGTTCACCCTCTGTCGGTTTCAGTCCCACCTTCTCCCGGGGGTGAGTCCCTCTGAGGGGCTCAAACACTGCCCATGAGTCATAGCCCCTGTCTTAATTTGGGTTCCCCTGGAGGCAGGGCCAAGAGTCCACGGCTTGGGTGCAGGTGGTTTATTTGGAGAGGGTTCCAGACAGCAGTGAAGGAGCAGAAGAACGACACAGGAAGAGGGAAAAGGCAGCACAAGGGTGAGTTATTGAGGTGGCTGCTGCACAGTCCTTAGAGGCACCAATCCTGGGGGACCCGGAAGAGCTCCTGGAATGTCCCCCAGATGGTCCACCTGGAGGTCTGTGGGTAAGGAGTGTTCACCCACCAGCTCCCATGCTTCGAAAATGAGGGCTTCTCTGGGGTTGTCCCCCACTTCCTGACTGTGCTTGCACCTGGATTAAAGGGGACCTCTGCTGTGAGGAAGGCCCACAGGCAGAGAAGGATACTTTGAGCTCCCCATCCATGCCTGGGGAGTCTGAGCACACATAGAACTGTCACCACATGTGTGCACAAAATCAGGGTCAGAGAGGGCACCCCAAGGCCCCTGCCCGAGCCCCCAGTAGCATGACAGTTATTTTAGTGGTGCTAACCAAAAAAATGGTGCCCTTTTCTGACAGGGGAGGAAATGCTGGCCGTGTTGGACCTATTGTGTTGAAACGGAGAGGTTAGTGACTGCAGCTCTCTGAGGGACTTTCATGTGGAATTTGGTGCCTTTGTCTTCGTCATTAGCCTGTGGGCTTTGCTGAATGTCTGTTGTGTTTCCATTTCCATGGAAGCGGAGCTGGGTGACCGAGGCACCCCGTGCTGAGGGCTCTGGCCGGTGTGCCTTCACTTGGCGAGCAGGAAAGTGACTCAGTGGAGGGCAGGCGGGCTGCCGCCCGCGTCTGGAAGCTGCAGTTATTGTCTTACAGCCATGAAGGTCACAGACATGACCAAGCTCACCCTCATCTCTCGGCCTGAGGGACCCGGGTGTTATTATGGTCAAAACATTTTTCTTGGTGGGTTGTCGTTAATGCAGATGTTCACCGGGACCTGTTTCGTCTTTCCTGTCTCAAACAACCTGGGCTGAAGCATAAGGGAATTAGTCCTTGGTTTGTTGACTTCGAAAATTTGACATAGAAGGAGGCCGAGATGCTGGCTCCTTTTTGGATGGCGTCGTTTTACCCTGGCTTGTGGTGTCCCTTGGTCCCAACTCCTGCCAGCACATCCTTTGGTTTTGTGCCCCCTTCCTTCCCGCCACACGATTTCTGTCACAATCCCATGTTTTATGATCTCTTTTATCTGCTTTCTTGTTGACATGTTTCTTGTTTGCTTCCCCTTGGGGCGCAGCCCCCTGGGCGAGCAGGACCTGGTCTTGTTCTCCGCTGTCCCGAGCCTTGCACACCTGGCTCTCACCTGCTGCGTGGACCGAAAGGGTCCAAATGGCAAGTGCACATTTAAGTCTTGAGTTCCCACGGTAAGCCAGGGCTCTGCTGACCTTGACAACCACAGACAGCACGTGCAGCCCCCTACGCTCAGCCTTTCCGGTCAGTCGCCTTGCGTGAGAGCATTGAGTTCTCCAGAATGGACTGCATTTGACATTGAGTGTTCCAGAACCTCCGGGCACAGTCGTCGAGGGGGAGGCTCTGTGCTCCGCAGTTAACGTGTGCCGATGCCCCTGCTACCCTACAGCTGGCTTTATCGCTCCAGGCCTGCTTCCTTCCTGGGAATTTTCTCTGGCCTCTTTCCAGCAATCTGTCAGAAAGTTATAGACTAAGCTACCCTTCAGCAATTAGACTGGACTTTAGTTGTGTTTGAAAGATGAATTTAGAGGTAATTTTCTAATTACCAGCAGTTGTCAAATAAACTGAGACAAAAGACGGCTGAGTCTTCTCCTGGGCCCAAATGAGCTCTCGCTACGGCGGGAGCTGGTCGTGTGCCGCAGTGATGGATGTGGGGAGACAGCAGCTTAAAAACCAATTAGCTTTCTGCTTCTTTTGCTAATGTGGAGACAGGGCCGGGCAGAGTCTGTCTGCTCGAGGATGGGGTTCAAACAGGGCCAGCCGTGGAAGTTAAGCTAGCAGAACTGATGGAAGGAGCACGCGTCAAGGACGTCTGCATTGTTAGCAATATCTAAATGTTCATCTTCATTTGATGGAACACTTCTGAGTCTGAATTGTCAGTGCAAACGTTAAAGATGTAATAGCTATTGATGCCTATTCTAGATAATAATGCCAAAGATATCACCAGGGCATTTTTCATAGGAGTTTTAATCTGTAAAATTGCTATCTGCAAAAGTGTCAAACGTGTACATGGTAATATTTATAAGGTGGCTTTTGTATTTTTTCTGCAATTGTTTGTGTGACATTTTGCTTTGTTAATTGTTGCTTCTTATCATGGGTTGATGTCACAGGGAAACCAGTGTCACAGAAGGCCTGGGGGTCACCTTGGAGCTGTTGCTAGAGCTCCAGGCCTGGTTTGCAGCCTCGGAGGTCCAGAAGCTTGGCTTTGTCAGGACTCCGGCTGGAATCAACAGCCTCAGAAGGCACTGGTGCGTCAACCAGGGTGCCAGTTTCTTAGTCTACAAGCAAAGTGCTACCGTTCTAGGCATACAGGCCCTAAGTCTGCCACCCAGGGTCCCCTGTTCCTTGTAGTGACAGTCATGGTAGGTTAGAGACAGCCATGATCGGGTAGAAGGGCAGACCTGGTGTGGAAGACTTGTCCCAGCTCCACTGATGACCTCGGACAGCCCAAACCTTCCTGCGCCTCAGTTTCCTTGTTTGTAAGGTGGAGATGAGGCCTCCTTTGATTGGGGTCATTGGAAGGATGGAAAGAGAGTAAATTTGTGAACTGTGGGGTCCAGGAACCTGCACAGAATCCTTTTCATGGGACAGACAGATGCAGAGGTTACAAGTGTAGACTGGAGGCAGTTTGTGGATGCCTGTTCCGACTGCATGACGTGAAATAAGCTGTTTCGTATTTCTGTGATTCAGGATCTGAAAACTAAACTGGGATCAGCATGTTACCTCCCTGAAGGCCGTGATGCTGTGGTCATGAGTACGGAGTGCGATGCCGTGGGGGAGCATGTGGCATGGTGGCCGTGGTGCCCAGGCACAGCAAGGGCTCGCATGGGTGGACGCTGCCATCGTTGCTGGGAACATCAGTAGTTGTGGGGGTAGAATTAGTAGCATCCGTTGTGGCATCACCAGCAACAAAAGTAGGACAGCCAGGAGGTGAAGGTCATTCGGCGAGTGTGAAGTCAGGACAGAGAGGCAGGCTGTCTAGGGCCGGGCTTCTCACCCGTCACGGTCAATGATGCTCTGTTGTTGAGGCTGTCCCATGCATTTTGGGGTGTTTAGCAGCGTCTCTGGCCTCTCTCCACTAGATGCCAGTAGCACCTCCCAGCTGTGACAACCAAAGATGTCTCTGGACACTGCCATTGTCCCCAGGCTGGGAGTAGAATCAAGAATTGAGAACCTCTGATCTAGGGAAATACTTCGCCCAGACCATGGAGGAGCCTGTGGTCCCCCAAAGCACACCCCATTGCCCATACCTGTAAAAACTCCTATCTGCCCAACGTTTTGCTTTGATTTTCCCTTTTTGAGACTTAATCCGTGCTCTCTTTTGTCCATTTGATGACGAAGACCAAGTGGTTACTATGAACAAGCGTCTGGGGCATAACCTATTGGGGAATAGGCTCCGCCTCTGCCCCAGGGGCACCCTGATAACCTTCTCCCTTCACCCCCTTCTTTAGCACTTCCCCTCCTTATTTGGGGCACAACGCCGTTGACCAGATTATGGCTTTCTGAACCACACTGCAGTGGGAAGCAGGACACTGCTCAGGCCCACGCTGGTAAACCTTCCCTGCGGCGAGTTACTTCCTCCGAGAACTCATCTTTTTCCTTGTGCAAAGGCCCACGGTATTTACGAGCACGGTAACCTTGGCTGAGTACATTGACCACCCTGGGCCTTGGGTTCCCATGCAAAATGGGGACAACGTTATATTTCCTTCAGCGGTGCTTGCTGGGAGATTGACTGAGATTCCATAGGCTCTCAGCTCCTTTCTCTCCTTTCAAGTGGTGACCTTAGTCTACATTGCAGATGCCCTCACCTCGGGCTCTTGGTATTTACAAGAGCTTTTTAAGGACCGAGCTTAACACGATGTGTCGAGGCTTCAGTTTTTTTTTTTTCCCATTCTCCCGACGCCTGCATTTGTCTGCATTACTGTCCCATTTAAATGTTCTTCGCTGGCAGCACTCAGTGGCGTGTAAATCTCTGTATCATGACAAGAATGGGCTGTCCCGTTGTAATTTGGATGAATGTCTGAGAAGGCCTGGCTGAATGACTAAAAGCTCAAATTATTTTCCAATTAAACAAAAGATATTTTATTACTTTAAAACCCAGCAAGAACTGGGTTGAGAAATTATGACAATAAAATTCTTTAGGGCAATACCAAGCAAACAGATAAGAATGATTTGGAGCTCTGTTCTGCAAGCTTGGCATTGATGACTTGTTTTATGTCTGTATACAACACCCACCGAGAGGCGTGTGCATCTATAATCTCTGCCATGCTTAATGTGTCTAAAAACAGCTTGTGCTTTTAAGTAGTTTCAACAGTCACCAGAAATCCTGTTGACACGGTTAATTTAGAAAAGCCTTTTTAAAAGATCTTAAAAGCTAAACTTTAACCCAGCCTCTGTCAGAATTACTATAAATTAGAGGCATCTGGAATTGCTGAGGTTTGCTTAGCTCAGTTCCATTCTGTTGTCCTTACTGGCAATGTAAGAACGTTCTACATTTCCGACATATGCAATGTTCACATCATGACACTGTTTTCGTAGCTGCCTCACATCATTTAACTTGAGCCACCCAATTTTAATTGTCTTGTCTAATTTATTGATTTTTTATTGGCAAATAAATAATTTTAAAAGAAAAATTTAATTCATTTTCACATGCACTAGCTCTACTGCAAAGCTGATAGGACGCCAGGAGACCTGCGCCAGGTTCTGGTTTTGTCTCTAACAAGCTATGTGAATTTTTTTGATATCCAGCTTCATTTTTTAAAAAAAATAATCCTTAATTTCCCAATTCTGAGAGTTGTGAAGATTGAATTTGGGAAGCTAGTGGGTCAAAAGACAGAAAGCAGAACTGTTTCATAGAACCACCTGTCAACAAGAGCTCTCGGTGCTGTAAAACGGAAATTGACGGATTGGCATATCAGAGTTCCAAAGGATCTTTAAGAGAGTGGACAGAAAGGGAGATGTAGAGGAATGTGGAAATGTCATGAGGGATGTTTTACACAACATGCTGCCGTTTAGGCAGGACACCCGGCACCCGCTAAGGAAGATGTATAAGGGTCTGTCCAGCTATGGTTGGTCTCTAGTTATTCCATTGCAAGATTTAGGGCTAGACAGGCAAGATTAGGGGAAAGACAGGCCAGCAGCAGCTACCAAGTAAGTTTATGTAGCACTGTTAGGAGAGAAGGGCCAGGAGCATTACGTACAACAGCCAGAAAATGGAAACAGCCCCAGCACCCATCAGCTGGTGCCTGGCTGTGCAAAATGTGGCGTATCCACACAGTGGAATATTATCCCACCACAAAGAGTAATACAGGGTCTGATACATGTTGCAGCGTGGATGAAAACATCACATCAGGTGAAAGAAGCCAGTCACAAAAGACCAAAAGACCACATACTGCATGATTCCATTTATACAGAATTTCCAGAATTGGCAAGTCCATAGAGACGGAAAGCAGATGGGTGGTTGCCAGGGGTGGGAGGGGGGAGGACGGAGAGTGAATGTTAACGGGTCTGTGATTTCTTTTGGGGGTAATGAAATGTTCCAAAAATAATTGGGGTGATGGTTGCACAATTCTGTGAATGTACTAAACCCTCTGAATCGGACATTTCTAAAGGGTGAACTTTAGGGTTTGTGAATTGTATCTTAACAAAACTGTAACTGAGAGAGAGAGACAGACAGACACCAATGGACAAAAGGGGAGAAATAAAAGAAAGGGGAGAGACTAAGTGTATTAAGAGGTTACAGTTAATTTTTATAACTGTGTAACAGGATGTCATTAAATCATTATCTCTATTAATAGAACAGAAATTCTGCTTCCAGGTGCTAATTGCCTACCAGTGTCAAGCTCTCTGCTGGGCATTTTATGTCAGTTTTTTTTAATCACTGATTGAAGGATGTGGAAATTATTTTGATGTGACAGAAACAAATTCTGAGTGTGGCTACCTGGTCTGAACTTGACCAGCCTCACTCCGCAAGCAGGTGCGTGTTCAAATCCTCCTCATCTAAATTCCCAGCCAGAACCTCGTGCTTGTACATAAACATGGTTGCCGGAAAGAATTTGGGTTTTGGAGTCAAGAGACCAGGATCTAGTTCTCAGTCAATTCTCCTGACCTCCCAGGGCCTCAGTTTCCTCATCTAAATATTAAGGAGTTAGACGAAATGATTGGGTTCCTTTCCACTTCTTCATGCCCTACGATGCCAACATTTTCTCCTGGTCTTCCCTCTTCCCAGCATCTCCCCAGAAAATTCCCTGCTGCCGTGGCCTTTCCAGTCATTACGGGAAGAGAACTGATTTTGCTAGACAGCTTTGGATGTTTAACATATTGGGTTTCCTGTGAGTGGGACAGCCACAAAACAAGATGTTCCTGATTTTTCTTGAACTGTTCCTCACCGATTCTGAAAATACCTAGAAACCCCATACATAGACCATCTGAGTTGTAAACTTTGACCCACACTTATATAATCTTTGGTTACATAATCACAAAGTGAAATTCAGGGTAGAAAGAGGAGTGTCTAGACTTTCACCCTGGGTCCAGGATCTGCCCAAGGGACCCATTTATCACCTCATTTCCCTCCTTGAGTCCTGTTTATCACTCCTGTTCCCATTCAAGGGGACTTGAGAACATTAAATTCAGCACTTCAGTAGATCAAACTGATTGCTCGGAGTGAAAAACAAGGCTGTCCACTTGGTGCCGCAGATAAGTCTGTTTTCTGTGCTGTGACAACACCAGGCTTGAACAGATACTGACATCTGGACGTCAGGGGTTGAGGAGGCCGGCGCTCAGGAGAGAAAGGATGGCAAAGGAGTTATGTTACAGTCAGCAAAGGTTAGAAATGAATCACAAGATCAGGGTGGGAAACCAAGTAATAAAATAAGTGCATAATAGTGGGTTGCCAGGCAGACAGTGGGCTAATACCGAAGTGACAATTGAATGTAGCGGGGAGGATGAGCGGCAGAAACGCGTGGGTGAGATGGAGAAATAAAGGAAGAAAGAATAAAAGCCAACAAAGAGGGGGAGAGCAGAGGAGCCTGTCACTTTGTCTTAGGAGAAATTAAGAAGCCAGACAAATTATAAGTGTACTTGCATTTGGAAACATGATCAGACAGTCTGAGCTGGGCGCTCGTGGGTGGGGGTGACTGTTGCTGCAGGGGTCCTGCGCGGTGGCTCGCCCTGACTCGGTGTGGCATTGGTCAGGACTTGCCAAAGTTGGCAGGTGTCAAGGAATCGGGGAATCACAGTGATGCTTGGGGTTTTGCTGGATCTTTTTGCTTCCACGTTCAGAAAGAGAACAGCAGAGGAAGACGGCTAAGGTTCTTGAGGGCCCTGGCCGCAGGGATGATCTCAAACTCTCCCCAAGTCCCCATGCAGTGGGTGCTATTCTTATCCCTCTATGTCAGCAGAGGAAACCGAGGCCAGCAGCTTGCTCAAGATCACACACACAGCAAGGGTTCTTGGCTGCAGCCTCCCTGCTGTCTCCTTCCCTGGGTCACCTTCTAAAGTCACTACATAAAGGTTAAAGTGCTTCTCCCCATGTGGGAGGGGGGGTGGTTCACAGCCACAGAGAGGGGTTTTCATGGACCACCTGGAATTGGAGGACATTGATTTCACCTGTCCTGTCTCCATAAAGGAAATTAATGGGGCCACTCTGAACATTCAGTCCTCTTCGGCATTCGGTTGCCTTTCTTTCCTCTCCGTTGGCAATGGCTCCATCAGGCTCTCAGTCAGAACATCGCATTGCTCAAGCAAAGCGTGAGCCTTGCTGTCTCGTGGGAGCGAATTGCACAAAGCGCTGTGCCACGCTCAACCCTGGCGGTGCCTTGCCAGCCCTGTTGGATCTAAGACCTGAAGTTCAGATGAGCTTCAAGTTCATGGAGCAGCGTAGCTCTGGGGTTGTGGCAAGAGTGGGGGCTGGAGAGTTGGGGGAGACTTCTCCACCCCTGCTCTGAGGCCTAGGCCCAGACAAGTCACCATGGTCAGCTGCAGTGGCCTCTGCAGGTTGGGGAGGGATTCATTGTCCTTCCAGAAGGTTCTCTCCAGTTCTCAAATGTCATGACGAAATGAAGAAAGGAATGCTTCCTTCGAAATCGATGCAAGCTTCTGAGGCAGCACACCCAGCGTGTGGGCTCCGTGCTTCGCCCCATGGAGAACCTGCTCTGTGTTCAGCTCTGGCCTTCCTGTCTGCCCTGCAGCAAGACCCCCGAGAATGCCCATGGACCGAGCAGTTTCTCAGCAGGTCCCCACTAAAAGAGACACTCACAGAACAAAGAAAGTTTCTAGCGTACTGTCCAGGTCTAGCTAATGTTTCATGAGGACAATAGAAGGTATAATTTGTTTTCAGAGTATAATTTTATTATATCTTAATGCAAAAAAGATAAGATAAATTCTCTATTATTTTATAATAACCATATCATTTTTGTAATACCCTATTATTATAATAATCATTTTACTGCGAGTGATAATATGTAATTGCTTTTCTTATATATTAGCATACTGTAATTTACCACCACAAATGTTGTTTTTTTTCCCCCCTTAATTTTTGTACTTTCAATATTGAAAAACTTTTTAACATTTTGTAAGGCGGCACATTCAGGCTTGTATTGTAGACTTTTTGCAACAAGCCTATATTTCTGTCATCTCTTCTTTTGTGTTGTAAATTACCCTGAAAGGTTTAATGAATAAATGAATAAATTAATTAACAATGGCCAGAGAATGCTGCTATTAAAGCGCTGTGCGTTCGGGGTGCTCAGCTGACATCTGGGGAATGGTGACTGACTGTCTTATGACAGAAGAACGTAAGCCCTTGAACCCTCTCCCTTCTGACTCATGAGAGTTTCTACTGGTTATGTAAACGAGCACATCATGGGGGAAATTATTGTTTAATTTCAAAAACAAATGAATCACTAATAAAAGGTGTGCTCTTGCTTCATGCTTTGATGTCTAAGGTGACTCACGGCGTGGTACTGCACTTGAAAAGAGATGGAGCTTGGAACAGCTTGGCCTGCCTGGTGGAGGTCACCCGCGTGCTAGGTGGATGAGGGCGCCCGCGGGCAGCGTCCACCCTCAGGGCCACGAAGACTCCCCGTGGGGTGCTCCGGCTTTTGGGGCAGGACTGTGGCATGGTCCTGTCCAGCACTCTGCAGGACATGGAGCATCCTCTGTGACTACCCCGAAAGCCCCTGCACATTTTATGATAACCATATCATTTTATATTCATAATACTCTACTACCCTGCGCTGCAGCCGGTGGTGGCCAGGGCTCTGCCGAGCTCCCGGAGACGCTGTGTGCTTGTGCAGCTAGGTGCTCATTTGTCTCTCTTGTGTTGGCCACTTGGCTAACTTGCAATCACTCTAATTCAGTGCCGTTATTAAACCTGGCAAGACACTCTCTTAAAATTTTGTTTCCTAAATGAATAATTATTGCAGAAAGAGGCTCTGGGGTCCCAGGAAAGGAAAGAGGTAAAATACACTGTACAAAGAAAACCCAGAACCTCCTTGGTGATCTGTTTAAAAGTTCAAACAAGCTATAGCAGTGGCCAGGCCAGAGGCTGAGCCCGGGGCAAGGCCTCCAGGGTGGCTCCCCAGGGCATCGGGGAGCATTGTGCCTGGCTGCTCTTTCTGTGCCCCAGTGTCACGACCTCCAGCTCTTCACGTGCTGGGAGGACAGCATTCTCAGAGGTAGGCTCACCTTATCCAAACTTAGGAGAACGACGTCCAGAACAGACAAGCCAACATGTCGATCCGCGGTGAAACAAGAGCTGTGCTGGCAGGGAGAGCTCCTGGTCTCTGTGAGTCACATGACCTTCGGAGACCAAATCACTGTCCCAGGTGCTCAAAGCCAGAGAATCAAGCAAAGGTGTTGGTTAGAAAAACTGAAATCATGCACTCATTCAACAAATATCATTGAGCACTTACTCTGGCCTAGTGACTGTTTTCAGGGCTGGGGGCACAGTTGTGACCAAGACAGACAAGGTCTTTGTCCAACATAAAGCTCTCATTCCAGTCAGGAATTCTGGAATTTAACACGTGGACAAGTGAAGACGCTAATGCCAACTAGCAATAAGTGTCGGGAAGGAAAAGCAACAGGGGACAGTCTGTTGGCAGGTGCTGGGCAAGGCTGTGACCTGAAAGATCAGAAGGCCCCACGAGCCAGGAGGGGTTTCCCAGGCAGAAAGCACAGCAGGTGCAAAGGCCCTGAGACGGGGATGAGGGTGGCTCAAGGATGTGACCAAATTTAACTCACAAAAGGAAGCTGATTATGAAGTTCTGAGGGTCTAGATCCTTGTACCTGCCGGGGGCTGACCACAGTCTGACAGGACGGCGGATCAGCAGACGGAACAACAGACTGGCACGTTCAGGATTCTTCTGGTTGTGCTATGTGATCCCCCACGGCCTTCTTACCCCTCAAAGCGGTTGGCGTGGTGCCTGGCCTTGTGGACTGCACTCACATACGTGTACACTAAAGGCCCGGGCACTGCAGAAAGTGGGCAAATCTGTGACAAACGCACGCTGCTGTGTTTGAATGCGAGTGTCCACAGCCAGAGACCACCAGGTGTCTCTGCTCGCCAAGATGGCCCGTGCAGGCCTCGGTTTCCCGTGAAGAGCTAGATTTCATCTCTGACTTAGACTTTCTTATTTTTTAAAGAAACAACACATGTCATAGGAAACTTTTTTTTGACATGACAATACCTGGAATAATTAGATACGTAAAGAACAATGAGGAGCTGAGCTTTTCTAAGTATATTTTGAGCAGTTATTACCCACCATCAGTGCCTTTCAAATGTCACTTGTGGCGTGTGCCTCTGTTTGTCGTGGGGCGTGGAACTTTTTCTCTGTTCTTTTCCAAAGTAGTTGGGAGCATTTTAAATCTCTGTGTTGAGCTGTGGCAAGTCACTCCGGAATCAAAGTGCTCGAAACCTTTATTTTGAAAAGCCCGAACGGCGCCCATCAAAGCAGCATGGAGAACGCTCCTTTTTCAGTAGTCACGGAGCACATTCATCTGGAAATGTCAGCTGTGCGCTCATTTAAATAATTTGACAGCTTGCGAGAAACTGTATGATGAGTATCTCATTCAATTGTTAAAAATACAACAAAGAAAGTCCAAAAAGTTTTCTTCCAAAGAATTTATCATTAATAATTCACATGAGCCACTTTATCTGTGGTTGCCTACTGAACACAACTATTGGATTTTTCTCTCTCTCTCTGCAAATGGGGCTGCGAAGACCCATTTTAACACAAGGGACACTTGGGATCTTCACTTGGAAGGAAAAAAGCAACTCACTAAGGCTGACCAAATAGGCCTCCCACATTCCATATGTACGCAGAAATGTCTAAACACAGAAGTACTTAATACATATCTTCAAATACATGTGCTGTTAAAACATGTTTTGACCCAGAGCACCTGAACTTTTCGTTTACCACCATGAGGCTGCTCCTTGAACACCGAATCTTGCTGGATTGTGGCTCACCCCGGCTCGATGAGCGGGGAGGTTGTGCACCTGCTTAAACTCGTATCCGGGACATTGCATTTTGGTGAACAGAAACAAACATGAGCTTCTGAAGGACTAGTCCCTGGCCAGGCATCCTGTTCCCAAGGTGTCACAGACCTGGGGAGACAAATGCTGGGCTTTCTTTGGTTCCCAATGTCTCAGATTGGCTAGGTGCAGCAGCTGTATGGGATGGGGACCCAGGGACCCAAAGGAGATAGGGGACCTCGTACAGCTGGTCTCGTTCCTGTAATTCGGCTCCTTTGCCTCTACAACATCTTCCTGCCTCGTAACTTTCTGCCTTTGGGTAAAAATATAGGGGCCTGACGTGCATGAACAGCGCACGCTCTCCCTGACGCAGCCCCTTTGTGCAGGAGACCTTGTGCCTGAGGGAGAAGCCGTCCTCTGCGGGACACAGGCGAGTCCGGCCAGCGTCACTCTCCATGGACATTGGCGACGCAGCCGGAGCTGCGGGGGGAGAGGGGGTGTGTGAGGGGCTGCCATGTTTCCTCCTGCCAGGCTTCCTTTCTGCAAATGTTCCTGTTCAGTTAACAATGACTGATAGAGTGAAGATAATATTGATAAAACTTAGGTACCCGGCTTGGGGGTAGACATTTGTTCGTGCCTCAGCACTCAGCAAAGGGCAAATAAATGAAAAAGGGATGGTTTCAGCAGCTTGCGGCGGGAACGAGTCGGGCCAGGTGGAAAACGAATCTGGCCATTCATCAAAGCTGCCGGGACGGGTCCCCACCAGCGTTTACCAATGTTCACAACACGCTCCGGGGCTCTGCTGACAGGAGCTCGTTCGCCTGCGTCTCAGAGGTCTTTTAAAATGACCCGGGCTATTCATCGCACCTGCTTCACCGAAGGCGCATGGGGCTCATGGCTCTTGAGGCTCACAATGATGAGGTTGCACAGTGGGATTTCCAGAAGAGTAAACAGTGCAGTGCACAAAAATGCCTCCGTGGGGGTGGGGTGGAGGGGGGTGGCCTGGGGAGCTGAGGAAGCCGGGGGCACGGCCGCGTCGAGAGTGAAAAACGACCCGCTCGTTCCACACGCAGAATGACATAAATCTGCTCCGAGGAGAAGAGATGGAAGAAGAGGCAACAGGAAGGCACATGGAAAAAGTTAAATAAAAACCCGAGGTGACGCGGCCGTGGCTGGATGTTTGGGAATTACCGGGGAGTGGGCGCGTTTATAGCCTGCACAACGTGCTTGGCGCTCGGGCATTTGCAGCCCGGTGCGTTCGGCCCAGATGCGCTACAGCTGATCTCCCAGCTGGGCTTGTGCGGCGGACGTTTGCTGAGCACGCCCGAGGTGCCGAGGGGGCTAAAAGGAGGGAGAAAGCAGCCTCCTAGAAGTTGGGGACTCTGAATGACTTTCTTGTCCCCTCCCCCATGCTTAGCACCCTGGTAGGAGCCAATCCATCAATAAATAAAAACATGTGCTTTCATAAAGAACTACTTTAAATTTTTTTTTTTTTTTTAGAGACAGGGTCTCACTCTGCCATCTAGGCTGGAGCTATCACAGCTCACTACAGTCTCAAATTCGTGGGCACAAGAGATCCTCCTGCCTCAGCCTGCCACGCAAGCCGGGACTACAGCGTGCACCATCACGGGCTGAAAGAACTGCTTCTTCCCCCTCTGGCATTTACTGAGTGTCTGCTCAGGTGTGCCTGGCACTCCGTTAAGTATGTTTATTTGGGTTATCTAATCAAAGCCTCATAACCAACTACCCTATGAAGCAGGTACTAGCATTATCCCCATTTTACAGATGAGGAAACTAAGGAAGCATAGAGCAGGTATGCCTGGGCTACAGCTACATGGTCGAGATATAAACGGAAGCCTCCAGAACCCACACTGTGGGCTTCCACACCACACTGACTCCCCATAGCGTCCCATGGGCCTTACCTATCGACGCAATCCTATTTCTGATGCCCTTACTGGCCAGCGGGGATCAACTGCTCAGCAGGGTGGATCGCTCTGCACAGAAGCCAGGGCCTAAAGCCCAGGTCTCCCCCTGCCTCTCAACCCTTGTGCACCTGACCCCCTTGCTTGGAGAGAGAGCCCCCACGGCCTGTGAGCTGAGGCCAGCCCCGAAACAGGCAACCGTGCCCTGGACCCAGCAGGTCCTGGCCGCATCAGCTCCAGACAAGGTAGAGAGGGATTTGCAAAGAGGTCACTTGCATCATCGCTTCCTTGTGCCAAGCCAGGGAAAGAAAACTTGCATCACGTCAGCCGGCTTTCTGCAGAAAACCGCAGGATGGAACTCAGCCTGACTGAAGGTTGAAGGACAGGCCCTACTGCAGAGAACACGCAGGCGCCCTCGACCCTCGCGTCTGTTTCCCGTCTGAAACCCCAGCTTACAGGGAAAGCAAATCCCCACTATCTCTGTTGGCTTGAGATTCTCCGCTCCTGCGCCAGATTCCTCATCTGCTCGACGATTTCGTGTCTTAAATATCCCGGACACCAAAATGGATGCTTCTTTCTCCCTTTCCCATCCATCTTGCTCGGTTGTCTCGGTTTGGGGAAGGGGGCTTGCTGAGTGGCATCTGTTTTCATCAGACTCTGTGGTTGTTTTTCAGACAAATAAGGTTTGCTGCGTAGGTGAGGATGGTCTTTGCTCCCGTGCTAGGGTGTGAGGACACAGGCCCCCTGCAGTCCAGCTGGGAAATAGTTCAGGTTTCCATAGCAACGTCAGATGCCCCAGCCCCTGACAAGATGTGCAGTGGCTGGACGCCCACCCTGAGTGATGCGTCCCCAGGTGTCAGCAATGTGAATTCTGCTCCCCTTGGTAGAGGAGGTGACAGGATGAGTTAGAATTACCGAGTTTTAGGAATGATCCCCAGCGTGGATCACAAGAGTCACTTTTGTTCTGAGCCGCAACATTACAGGCAAGCGGAACAATTTGCATAGTTGCCAGGGAGCTCTGGGGAAGGGCAGCGCGCAGTTTCCAAGCAATTATCGTTATTTCCGATAGAGTTAACTGCGCCACAGAGTGGATCCATTTTCTCACGGCAAAATAAGTGTGTTAGATTGTTTTTGTGGTAACTATGCAATGAGTTCTTTGCCCGTGCCCTGCCCGGTGCCGCTGCCTGTGTGTGAGCGTGTTGGAAACAGTGCTCGGCGGCAAATTCGTTCTCACTTTCTTTGCGGCAAACTCAGAAAATGGACTTGCTTCCTCTGTCGTACCTGAAGTCAGGGGGCACCTTGAGTCTGAAGGGCCGTCTCGGTTTAGAGATAGGAGAACCAAGACTGCAGAGAGTAAGGGAGCTGCCCTGGGGTGCCTGGTGCTGGGCAGCTCCGTTGTGGGGCCCTCTGTTTGTCTGCCAGTGCTCCTGGCAGTCATTCTAGAATGTTCTAGAGTCTCGTGCGCTGACACAAGCCTTTTAAGACCACGTGGACCTATATCACACACCTAGCACCCTCGACACTAAAAGTCATATGCAAATGAAAGTTTGGAATAAATGAGAATGATGGGAAGTCTTAATAAAAATGAAAATTTGGGTTTGCTCTGTCTACAACATGCAAAGCGAAGAAGGGAGCTGAGGCAGGGATGTGAAAAAACTAGGCCAACCTGAGTTTTAAATTTCGTTTTGTCTTATGCTGATTAGCTGTCCCTTTCCACCTAACGCAGCTGTGCACCTACACCACCTGGCAGGTCCCTTCAACTGCCCATTTAATAAGCCGTGCAGCATCAAAACAAAGACCTCCTGAGCCTCCAACAAGCAGACAGCTTAGCAAACGCAGGTCGCCAGGCATCCAAAGTAGGTGACAGAGACGTAAGACAAAAACCAAACCCACCATGGGATTCAGAATCCACAGCCGGAAACGCGTACAGTGATAAAGCGAGAGAACTTTACCAATGGAAATGGCCTTAGGGTGCATCTCACCCACCTCTGCTCCATGCAGGTGAGGAGAATAGGGCCACAGGGCCTGTAGGGGTGTCTGGGGGAGCAGGGACCAGAACCGACCCAGGTCTCCTGAGTCTTGGTTCTGTGTGGACTGGGTTTGGGATCCTGTCTCAGTTAGGACGCTTTTAGCTGCAAACAATAAGGCCACCCAACTCAGAACAGCTTAAACGGCAAGGAGTGCAATATCTCACAATATAAGAAGTCCAGGAAAGAGCAACACCAGGCACAGAATGAGAGCGGTTCTAGAATCTTCTTGTCCTAACTCGAGGGTGATTCTCCTGTTGTTGCTGGGAGCTGCAGCCTCTATGTAAGCTCATTGTCAGCGTCACACAGAGGTGACATTGCTCTCCGAAGGGCGAGATCACTCATGGGACGAAGGTGGGGCATGATTTCTCACGGCCAGAGCTCCGTTACGCCTCTCCGTAAACCCAAGGGAGGAATCTCCAAAGAGAATAAACAGGCTTTGATGAGTCGCTTTGCCATGGGTCAGTGACGATTGAGACGGGTGATAACTAGCCCTGCAAAAGGGTCTAACACCTGGTGTCCGCATTTATGTAACGTGTCTTCTGGACACATCTTTGTGGCAAAAATCATGCTTTAATGACACCCACCAAGCAAAATGATTTAAGTCTAGGTTCATTTTTATTTCTTTACTGCAGAAAAAATATGGAAACAGAATCATGACACTCCTGGGGAGACACATTCGTCCCAAGAGTGATCTCGCCCTTTGGAGCAATGTCACCTCTGTGTGACGCTGACAATGAGCTTATATAGAGGCTGCAGCTCCCAGCAACAACAGGAGCATCACCCTCGAGTTAGGACAAGAAGACTCTAGAACCACTCTCATTCTGTGCCTCGTGTTGCTCTGGTTTGGACTGTCATGCTGGGCAAGTGTGCGGTCGGCCCTGAGATTGCCCTCTGAAGACATGACAAGGCCGCGCAGAGACGCGGAGAGGACTAGGTTTAATGGTGGATGGTGGGGTGGTGGGGGGGAGGTGTCACGTGCAGGAGACCTGCCTGGACCTGCCTGCATCCCAGAGAGGCTTTGCAGACCCCCACTCCCACCCCCACCCCGGCCACTTGTTCCTGCATCTTCAAAATAAAAGACCGGACTACATCACCTTTTTTTTTTTTTTTAGTTGAGGTGAAATTCACGCAACATAAAATTAACCAATTTAAGGCACACATGCTAGTGGCATTTAGTACATCCACAGTGTTGTGCAGCTGCCCCTCTGTCTGGTTCCAAAATCTTTTCATCCTCCCCAGAGAAGACCCCCCCCCCCATCAAGCTGGACCAAAATAGGAGCCAGACTCATTCAACTCCATATAAAACACCCTGCAGACTGCGGAGACACCGAGATTACCCCATGAAAGTAGAACGTCTAAATATTTGTCCCTAACAAACACAATCGGGATGGACGACCTGAGTGGCCCTGGCGGGTGATCCTGCAGCTAAACCACCGCAGGGCAGACAGTGTTTTCTGCTGTCGGAAACTGCCATGGTGTGACCACTTGGGTGCCCATCAAGTAGCAACTCTGGCAACGGAGACCCAGGGGTGATTTGCGCAAATACTTTTGGCTCCAGGACATGGGATTTACACTGTTTCTCGTCACCTTCTGGAAAATACTGTCCCTTTTTTCTTTCCCTGGTAAGAGCCATGCTTTCCTAAAAATTCAGATTCCTGAACCGAGGGGCATTTTTGTAGTCACCCCTCGGTGGAACGAGCCCATCCCTGTCCCTCCCCCAGTGGCTGGGGTGGTGCGGGGAGGGTGGGGTCTTGCGGTTGAGAGCTTTAGCCTGGGACAATGGTGTGTTGCAGTCTCTGGTTCTCAGCTGTCCTAGGAAGGACCTGGGCGTGACAGGTGGCTGTGCGACAGGTGCAGCCAGGGATGCTGTGACTGAGGAAGGCTCAGATCACAGCTCACTCGGCTTTCCCCTCCGCCACGGGGGAAGCTGGGCGGAATCTTCCTACATCCCTCAGAGGACAGTTGGGAAACCACTGGCCTTGACTGTTCATGACCTCCAAGCACTGATGTCGAGGGTCTTTGGAATTTCTGTTCTTTTGTTGGCTCCAGGTAACCAAGAAACACCAGTGCGTGCCTCGATCAGACTGTCCTCAGGATCCTCCACTGGGAGACCCCGCCGAGTTCGTGGCTTTGTTTCTCGTTGCTCACCTGGAGCACAGCCGTTCCCCACCCCCACACCTCACCCGGTCACCCCATTGAATCTTGGCAGGCCCTGCATGTTTCCCTACTGCCTTCTTGACTGTTCCACTGGGCGTGGGCACTCGGAAGGCTCTTCAAAGCCTCATCCACCCCTGCCCAGAGCCCTTACGACAGCCCGCTGGGAGAAACGACGGGGCTGCAGCAGTGCTCGGTGCAAACGAGCCCCGAGAGGCTGCCCTGGCAGCAGCCGCTGCTTCCCTGACATGGCCTCAGTAGACCAAGTGCAGTGAGCACACGCCCTGACCTGGGGGACTCCAGGGACCTGGGTCTGAAACTCTTCCCATGTCCTTGGTCTGCCATGACCACCTGGGCTACTCCCGCAGAGGCAGCGTGAGAGCTCACGAGGTGTTTTTCATTTGCTATCTGATGTCACTGTCCCTCGGGCACAGAGACACTCGTGGGAGCCAGTGCAGACCCTCACGGGCCCCGACCTGACCTCCCTTCGCTTGTGCCCAGGCCCTTGTCAGGGGTGGAGGGTGGCAGTGGTCACCAGACAGAGAGGGACAGGAGGGATGGGCAAGCAGGTGGCCGAGAATCTGTCCCAAGGGAGTGGAAAGGCTGCAGGAGGCACGACTCTGAGGAGCCAACGCTCACGCTCTGCTCTCCCATCGCCTGCACTCGTGTGGCACAGACTCAAAACAGGATCACTATGAATTTCAAGACAGTGACCCCAGAGCATGCAACCCCAAAAGGGGCCCCCTTCCAAGAGTGGGGCATGCCCATGAGCCCATGAAGCCAGCCCTGGGCGTGAGTATGCAGTAGGCGTTCAATGTGTGCTTGATGACTTGATGCTAGGGATATATAGGGGAAAAGAGCCTTCAAGGGCTCACAGTCTGGGGACTTACCTAGAGACATGGCAATAGTAGCTGCTCAGTCAGTGTTTATTGAAGGAGTGAATGTGATGCCTTTCTCGAGCCTCAGTTTCCTGATCTATAAAATGGGAACAATAATAAAGGCACTTACATCAGAGAAAATCGTGTAACGCATTTCATATCTAGCATGCAGAGAAAGTCCAGTGCTATTAATTCTATTATCCCCAGTGCTGGACGGAGCAGGCATTTTATAAATGTTTGGGCCGAGGATTCCTTGAGAAAATGAGATTTCAGCAAATTGGACTGAAAACTTCTGTTTACCTTTTAAAACCTGTTTCATTGTCTCATATCAAGGCTGTTCAGGTGATGGGCACACCAGTAGCCCCGACTTCAGCATTATAAAAGCTATCCATGTAACAGAAACATTTGTACCCTCTTAATATTTTGAAATAATAAAAGAAGAGGCAGCTGGTGTGGTCACAAAGGTGTGGAAAGAGCTGAGCAAAGACAGACGTGCAGCAGCCTCAGGAGAGAGCAGGGAGGAAGTCACTTTAGGTTTGAGACTATCTTTTTGAGCGTCTGGTCTTTCTTTCTCTTTCTTTCCCCAGAGCAGTTTTGTACCTGGGCTCACCTTTCCACAGGCTGCTAAGAGGAAGAGTAGCCTTGGGCTAAGGAAATAGTGCTACGCAGCCCCTGAAAAGGTGGGGGTCTCTAGAGTGTTTGCTCCACAAACGAGGCATGTGACTCAGCAGTGCGAACCCCCTGCCCCACGCCCACCCTGAGCACACAGGGTGTCCACAGGGGCCTGACCGAGGGTCCTCGGGGTCCCCCCAGCAGGGTGTCAGTTTGGTGCCTCTTCAGACCCCTGTTGAAACCTGTTGCAGCTGTCTGGTTTTGAGACTCCCTTACAGTTGAGCTGGGGGTGGAATGGGGAGGATGCCGGTGTCTCTGGAGAGCCACTTGGAGATGTCACTCTCGTCCCCTTTGCGGCAGGCAGTCTTCACGAGGGGAAAGACAGGGCCCCCCCCCACCAGCTGCCACCCGCTGAGGGGTGAGGGGACTTTGCCCATACTTTCATTTGTGTCCTCAAAACCCTCTCTTTGCATCAGCTTTTTTCTTCCAGAGAACTCTGTGCTTTGAAGTAAGCCTGAAACTCAAAGTTTACTGTTTAACATTTCGACAAGGGACAGTTGCAGGGGAGTAATGCCGTCCTTCCAGTCTGTCGTGTATAATTAAACCATCAGATGAAGGTTGTGGTGACTCACTCCTCCCACATTTTAATTGAACTAGCTGTTTCTCTCCCAGAAGAAATGCTGGGAGAGAAATGCTCTCCGAGCATAAACACGTTGAATTTATAGGTAGCATTTAGAACTCCAAGTAAGTTCTGGTTTCTCATTTTTGTTTTCAATCTACGTGCTCTTCCAGGGAATCAAACCTATTACAGTTTTATCAGCAAAATGGGACTCTCTACCCATTTGGCGAGATGAACCGCACCGGTATAACTGTGTGTGCTGTGTATTTATGGGGCGCACTTGAATGGCCGATTGCACTGATGTCAGACGCTAAGGAAGGGCCCCTCGGCCACTGAAAATGACATCATTGTTGGGCTTGGACACAACCCGAAGTTATGCGTGGCTGACAGCACCACTGATCATGAATTCCAGTGACCTCAACTGGAAATAACTTTAAACAAAAAGTACCTCCTATTATGTTTACCTGAAAGAGCCAATTGGTTGGATGCAAAACTGAAGAAATAAAACGTAGCAACAGGCTGATCGTTCGGGTGGAAGTTGGGGATGTGTATGCCCAACGGTGCAGTGTGAATTCAGCCCCAGAGGACGGTCCTCTAAGTGCTCTCGGTTGGGGGCTGCCATTTACAATGCCTTGCATTTGCCGTGACAGTCTCAGCGGATCGTCCCACACCCCGTGGGGCAGGGGGCCGAGCCCCGACCTGACCTCGTCTGAGGTAGAGGAGCTCCCATGGAACGGCGTGGTTGGCCGTGGGGAGCGGGGGCCTGGCCCTATTCTCCTGACTCCTCACCCAGTGTTCTCTAACTCCAGCCAGCAGCTTTGGTAGCCCATTAAACTGGACTGAAGGGCTGACGGCTTGCAAAGGAAATTCTTTACAACTGTCGTAAAGATTTCATTGCTTAAGTGTAATCTAGCAAAACCACCAAGCCCCCTCCACTCCCCAAACTCTCAGACTTGCCAGGGAAGTGAAAAGTGTCTAGCTGACCCCAGGAATAAATGCACCCAGCCCAGAAATACTTGGAGAATATACAGAAGGTTCTGGAAAAGATAATGGTACCTCACAATGAGTGACATGCTGCTCCAGAGCTCAGCTTGTGTGTGTTCCCCTCTGTTGCCCACCAGCCAGTTGGGAGTAGCTACTCAATCTGTCTGCCTCAGTTTCCTTATCTGTACATAGGGCTGTTCATAGTCACCATCTCAGAGGTGGTAATGAGTTAGGTGATACAAAGCACTTAGAGTGGTGCTTGGCATGTATGCATGCAGTGCCTACTGTATGCTGTAGATATAAAAACGAACAAAATAGGCAGAACCCCCTGCCCTCTTGGAGTTTACATTTGGGGTGGGGGGCACACAGCAGACACTCAGCACAGCTGGTAGCCCACAGCTGGGTCAGATGGTGCAGACCTTTGGCAATTAGCCACACACTGGCCGAGTTCGGGTGCGTCCTTCCCATGAACTTTGACTGTGGGGTGATGCCGCAGCTGTAGTGTTTTGCCAACCAGTAACCGTTGGCACACAAAATGTGCTGCCAACAACCTTTGAAGTCCAGGAGGTGCCCTGGCCAGCCTTGTCCTCGACCGCACCCGCCTGTCAAGAAAAGGCATTATGTTTTGCATCAGCAGTAAACTGGGTCGAAGTTTGGTCAATCAGAAGTTGCGTAAGAACTCACTATGGTTGGTGCAGGGCCCGAGGTCTCCCAGCATTCATTAACAACTATCCGTTCAATGATTATCTCCTGAGGTTTATTGTGGTGGGTTGGTCCAAAGCATAACTGACCCTGGCGGCGATCCGCGGGCCTGCCCCTGACGTCAGGGGCGAGCCTCCCTGGGTGCGGCCAAGGGGCAGGGCCGTTCTCGCCATGGTATTTAGAGCCAGGAGGCTCTGCCGCCCAGCACGGCCTTCCCACTGGGAGCTCACACTCACCAGCGGGAAGAACCCAGACAGGAGCCCTTGGATCTCTGATTGAGATCTTCCACAGAGAACAGAGGTAGGTAGAGCGCTTATATTTACAATTCTAAAAATTACAGAGATGACATAAATCATTTTGTTTTTTCCTTAGAGCCATAGCTATCTGGTGAGATGCAACCCCAACAGAATCCCATCGAGTGTGTGTGAAGGTGCCCGTGGTTGTTTTTGCTCAGGGCGCCTGCGCTTTCTGTTTCAGGGAACCTTGGCGTGCGTGCCCCTTAGCACTGCTCTGCAGAAATGGCTCCTCAGCTGCAAAACGGCCTGAACTTCTCAGCCAAAGTTGTCCAGGGCAGCCTCGACAGCCTGCCCCGGGCAGTGAGGGAGTTCGTGGAGAGCAATGTCAAGGTGTGCCAGCCTGAGTACCTCCACATCTGTGACGGCTCCGAGGAGGAGAACAGGCGTCTCCTGGAGCACATGGAGGAGCAGGGTGTCATCAGGAGGCTGAGGAAGCACGACAACTGGTACGTATGCTGGGGCTGCCCTGCCCACCTCTGCCCTCGGCACGCCTTTCCTCCATCTCCTTGCTGTTGGTACAGGGAGGGGAATGAAGACTTCTTGGTGGGGGGTAGGGGCGTGGGGGGTTGCAGGGTCTTGCGAAACTTATTAGGATGGTCAGAACCACACAGACTTTCATCTCATGCCATTGGTAGAGCAGCGCAGGTCTGCAGTGGGAGACGGCACACACAGAAAGCCTGGCTCTTAGTCTAGCAATGTCTCCCGGCCACGTCCTAGTGGGTTTGGTTGTTCACATTTATGGGGTGTCGTGAACGTGACCGGCATCCTGCTAGGGAAGAGTGTGATGGTGAGTAAAACTGGTCGCTTCCTGACGATGCTTGGCTGACGGGAATCCTGTGATTTTTGCAGCTGGTTGGCACTCACTGACCCCAAGGATGTGGCCAGGATCGAAAGCAAGACGGTTATCATTACCCAGGAGCAAAGAGACACAGTGCCTATCCCCAAAAGCGGCGTCAGCCAGCTGGGCCACTGGATGTCGGAGGAGGACTTTGAGAAAGCGTTCAATGCCCGATTCCCGGAGTGCATGAAAGGTGAGCAGAGCGGTTATTTGATCAGGCAAAATTGCAGCAGCCTTTTTATTATTGCATCTGCCCTGATGGTAATTGCGATGGTGATGGAAACTTCCACGGCCTCAGATGCCTTTCGGCTCCATGTGCGAAGCTGGCCATGTGTGGAAAATGCACATCTCAGTTCTGCCTTTACAGACTGTCTTATATGAACATGAAAACCATTTCCATGCATATGGATTTAAAATCGCTTGGCGGAGCCCAGTTGCACATGTACGAAAACTGTTTAATTTTGGCAGGCTGTTCACTTTCCAGTGGACTCCTCTAGCCCAGGGGGCTGGGGGACAGCAGGGTGCAGCGCTGTTTGAGAGCCCATGAGAATAGGTCCACCCAGGACGGTGATGCTGGTTGCGTTCGTGAGTCCAGGGTCACTTCTCACCAGTCCCATCACTCTGGGCCCGCAGGTCGCACCATGTACGTCATCCCCTACAGCATGGGGCCCCTGGGCTCGCCGCTGTCCAAGATCGGCATCCAGCTGACAGATTCGCCCTATGTGGTGGCCAGCATGCGGATCATGACGCGGATGGGCACGCCCGTCCTGCAGGCGCTGGGCGACGGGGAGTTTGTCAAGTGCCTCCACTCCGTGGGGTGCCCTTTGCCTTTAAAAAGTAAGTGTGTAGTTTCAAAATCAAAAGTTAAAATAAAAAAGTAAGCTTCATGATAAACCCCAAACGGGGACAGGGCACACTAACGCGGGAGGGTCCTCGTTTACAGAACCTCTGGTCAACAACTGGGCCTGTAACCCAGAGCTGACACTCATCGCCCACCTGCCGGACCGCAGAGAGATCATCTCCTTCGGAAGTGGATACGGCGGGAACTCGCTGCTTGGGAAGAAGTGCTTCGCTCTCAGGATGGCCGGCCGGCTGGCCAAGGAGGAAGGGTGGCTGGCAGAGCACATGCTGGTAAGCCGGCGGGAACCCCGGAAGGTGCTTGCAGGAAGGCCTGGGGGCGGCAGATACGAACAGCATTGCAGTTCCCACCGGGCAGGACCCGGCACGCCCCTCTGCACGTGCAGGCTCCCCAGCAGACGGGGAGACTCCATCAGCAGCTGTCAGGGCTGCAGTGTGTCCCTCCCGCAGACACAGGGAGGCCAGCAGAGACCCCTGGACTTCATTATTTTGAAAGTGTTAGTTTGTACTGATACCTGAAGAAATAGATCTTGAGGGCCTGGCTTTTGGGGGCTTCCAGGCTAACGTGCTCTAGCAGAGAAAGGAGCAAAGGTGGTAATGACAAGTGTCACCTCCAACAGATCCTGGGCATAACCAACCCCGAGGGGGAGAAGAAGTATCTGGCGGCAGCGTTTCCCAGCGCCTGTGGGAAGACCAACCTGGCCATGATGACGCCCACCCTCCCCGGGTGGAAGGTCGAGTGTGTGGGGGACGACATCGCCTGGATGAAGTTTGACAACCAAGGTGACTCTCTGAGGCCCAGCTGGTGATACCAATGGGACTCGAGTGAATTGTTGACCTCAAAACCTGCCAAGTCCTCCTAAATCCACAGCGTTTGGGTTTTTAATTCAGTTAGTTCAGAGTTTGCAAAGCTTTAGAAATATGTGTTCTGTAAGCATTCCTTACTGTCCAATCTGGATGGAAGTGGGACCATATGTTGCTTTTTGTTTACATACATAAATTTATTAAAATGGTATTGGTGGAAAATTGAAGAAGAAAGAGTTGTAAAAAGTTTCAAAACTGAATATGATACTTGGATCATAAGGAGAAAAAAAAAAAAAGATTTGAGAATTAGGCACACAAATTAGTCCGGCAAAATATCAGAATGTGTGTTACGCTTTGCTTGGCATTCATGGCTACTTCTCTGATTTGAAACTTTCCAGGCAACTTAAGGGCTATCAACCCAGAAAACGGCTTTTTTGGCGTTGCTCCTGGAACCTCGGTGAAGACAAACCCCAATGCCATCAAGACCATCCAGAAGAACACCATCTTCACCAACGTGGCCGAGACCAGTGACGGGAGCTTTTATTGGGAGGGCATCGACCAACCTCTGGCACCAGGCGTCACAATCACTTCCTGGAAGGACAAGGAGTGGAGCCCAGAGGATGGTAAGTCCCCTCCAGAGGCCTCAGCACTCCAGGCTGCAGGCACCACCTGTCTGGGCCAGACGCTAAGCAGCTTCCCGCTCTCTTGTTGTAGGAGAACCTTGTGCCCACCCCAACTCGCGGTTCTGCACCCCGGCCAGCCAGTGCCCCATCATCGACCCCGCCTGGGAGTCTCCGGAGGGCGTGCCTATCGAGGGCATCATCTTTGGAGGCCGCAGACCTGCCGGTGAGGCTCTCCTTCGTTCAGCTGGGAAAATGGGAGTGCTGGCTACCGAAGGACTTCCGTGACATCTCTCGGTCTCCATGACCTTGCCAGAGGGTGCCAAAGACCTTGAACTTCCTTTCCAAAATTCCAGAATAATTGGCAAGCTCAAATATTGAACCGACCCTGTTGGTCATCTGGGACCTTTCTGGATCCTTGATCCAATGTAGCTTGATCCCATTTGACTTTTTACTTTGTGGCCTCCGTGGTGTAACTTTGAGCAGTTTTCTGCACTTTAGCTTGATAAATGCAAAATTAGCTCAGTTACAAAGCTGTTGTTTTGCTATGTTGTGAAATGACATCATTGGCCGTGGAGGATGAGTGTCAAAGCTTTTAAGGAACTTTTCTTTTGTCCCGCTAAAGGTGTCCCGCTAGTCTACGAAGCTCTCAGCTGGCAGCATGGGGTGTTTGTGGGGGCGGCCATGAGATCGGAGGCCACAGCCGCTGCGGAATTCAAAGGTAAACCAGCGTCCAGATTCGAAACCTCGGGGAAGGGGGATTAGAGCTTTCTCCATCGCTGTTCCTCTCCCTCTCTGTGTCTGTGAGAGAGAGTAAGAGCGAGAAAACTCAGCACCCTTATATCAATAGTGATAGGGGCCACTATTGCCCGGGAGAGCATCACACGCCAACAGCAGCCCTCTCTGTTTAACAGGCAAAATCATCATGCACGACCCCTTCGCCATGAGGCCCTTCTTTGGCTACAACTTCGGCAAATACCTGGCCCACTGGCTGAGCATGGCGCAGCGCCCAGCGGCCAAGCTGCCCAGGATCTTCCATGTCAACTGGTTCCGAAAGGACAAGGAAGGCAGATACCTCTGGCCCGGCTACGGAGAGAACTCCAGGGTGCTGGAGTGGATGTTCAACCGCATCAACGGGAAAGACAACGCCAAGCTCACGCCCATAGGCTACATCCCTGCGGAGGGCGCCCTGAACCTGAAAGGCCTGGGAGACATCAACACCAAGGAGCTCTTCGGCATCTCCAAGGAGTTCTGGGAGAAGGAGGTGGAAGACGTCGAGAAGTACCTGGAGGACCAGGTCAATGCCGACCTCCCCTATGAGATCGAGAGAGAGGTCCTCGCCCTAAAGCAACGGATAAGCCAGATGTAATCAGAACCTGCGAGCTTAACCTTTAAAATCGTCTCCTTTCCGATCCCTAAGAAAAGGTTGCGTTTTCCTGAATCAACACTACCAGCGGCATAATCATCACCACCCCAATGAGCAGATCCAAAAGGCACACTTTAATTTTTTCAGATACAAACCACAGAGTACAGGCTAGCGGCTGATGAGATTGGGAAGGGAAATCATAGCATGTCTCCAAAATTCATATCCGATGCATATTTTGTTCAACTTTGAAGTGACTCAGGCATTTAGTCTTTTTAGGTTTTTTTCACTTTAGCTATATCAATTAGCTAGAATGCACAGAAAACATACTTGAGCTGTATATATGTGTGTGTGTATGTGGTCTATTTGTACAGGTGTATCTGTGTGTACTGTTACCTGAAATGTATTTAATACCTTTGGAAAAATCTTGGGCAAGATTACCTACTAGTTGTTGGTAGAAAGAAATGTTGCTTTGTTAGTAATATGTGTGTTTAAATTATTTTTATATACTGTTTTTCCTTACCTTTACATAATTGCAATTTTTCTACCTTACTACTTCTTGGGAAAAAATTACAAAATAAACTTTTATAGAAAAGACGGATTTGCTTTGCTTGGTTTTTCTTACTTGGACCACCAAGAAAAAAGAACTCTGATTAAATGCCTTGTACCCAAATCTCACCTCCCCCAAGAAGGTGGGACGTCCAGAATCACCCTTCAAGAGGGGTGGGCTGCCGGGATCCAGGGAGCAGGAGGGAGCCCAGGATGAGAACACAGAGGTGACAACAGCACTGTGCTTCGGGTTTTCTGAATTTAGCTGAAGCCACTAGCTGGCGCCCTTTAACAATTCTATCACACAAACCTTTAAATAGTGGGGCTTGTGCAGCGGCACTGGGAGAGTTTCACACCTGCTCTTGGACAAAAATTTGGGCCCGGGGCCTCCATCTTGCACAAGAATTGCACTGTGGACAGTTGCATAGGCTTTTGCCTTTTAGCTCGTTTTGAGCAACACTTTTCTCAGCTGTCAGCCACAGGGGGGGACAGGGAGGATAAAAGGGGTCTTCAGAAGGGAAAGTCAAAGGGATCTCCGTTGTGCAGGCACTAACTGAGTGCCTTCTGTATACCTAGCATCACGCCAACACAATGGGCTTCCCCAAGAAGGAAGGCGAGTGGTTTGCACCGCCTCTGCCTGGTCCGCTCCCAGCATTTATGGGTGTTCCAGAACAGTCCAAACAAACCATAAACTTTACATCGCACATTCGTGCTGAAGATAAACACTTCCTTCAAGTTGTTTTTTTTTTCCTTTCTGGGTCTAGGCTGTGAAATTGGCTTCACCCTCTGCCACAGGCCAGCGGGCAGCTGGTTCTCATGTTAATCTTGACAGCTCAGGCTTCCTCCCCTTCCCAGCGGGGGAAAATGGTGAATATGTACACAGATTTAGCTGTAAAGATGCTCATCACAAAGCTGTTATTTGTCATGGCCAAAATTAGGAACAACCTAAATGCCCAAAAATAGGGGATTCCTTAAGGAAATTGTAGCCTCCCCCTGAATAGACAACTAAAATGACTCTGCAGAAGATAATTTGTTGACATGCCATATTTGCTACCTAGTGTCGTGGGTGAAGTGTATGATTTGGACATTCGTGCCTAGAAAACAACCGAAAAAATATACCATGAAATGGTAAGCAGCGATCCCTGGGAGTGCGGGCCGTTTAGGACAACTCTCCTTTTGACTCAGAGCTCTTCTGGGCAGCTGGGCCCGGGCTGGTGGAGGGCGGGCATCGGCATCATGCAGATTTCCACCGTGTTGCTCAGGCCCATGTATATACTGCCCGCAAAGGACCACCGAGTGCCACGTGGGTTGGGGGAGGCAGGGGACCAAGCCGAGAGAGAGAGACAGAGTGACAGAGAGAGACAGAGAGCAAGCGGGCTGATCTGAGTGGCCCTCACGTGAGAACAAGGGCACTCAGCCACCAAGGCTGAGGCGGAGGGGCCAGCCCTTCTCACTGTCACTCGAGCCTGACACTCGGCTCGGCAGGGCTGGAGGTTTGGAAGCTGCAATACCCCCACACCAGCTGCTGAAGAACTGCTGCCCATCCCCCTGACTAGCTGGCACCCTCTTCCAGCCCAGGGACCCACAGAGCACCCCACACAGCTGAGGGCCTCCTTTGCTTGGCTCTGGAATCATCTCTGGGTGGCCATTGCCTCCACCGGTGGATAGAAACTGTCAACATCACTCCCACCCACCTTCGCCCCAACGCATCGAGGCTACGCAAGCTCCCCTCAGAACTTTGCTTCAAATCGGGGAGTTGGCAGAGGCAGGGGGTGCCCCAAATTGAGAAAGCCCTGAGTCAACTGACTTTACCCCAGTAGACTGAGGTGAAGTTTCTTGCATGGGGTGGAATGTGGGCTTGAGGCAGAGATGACTTTCAGAGGGAGGAAAGTGAAGCCGACTTTTTCTGCTTTCCTGAAGTTTTGCCTGGAGTTTTGCTCACTCAAGAAGCTCAGCACAGTGGGGGCCCTGGGACAGGCTCACAACACAGGCTCTGGCGAAGGCCCCCTCCCACGACCGCCCGCAGATCACAGGGAGAGCAGCCGGCAACAATCGATGCGGGTCTGATTGCTATGGAACTGCTTCAACGCACCGTGTCCTCTCTGCCACCTGGGCCCTCGCTCAGCCCCAGGACAAAGCTCAGAGGCTGCTCTGATGCTGCAGAGCTGGGATCTGGGGCTGCCGCAGCGGAGCGGGGGACATCATTTTGTCCACAGTAACACGGCGGTGGCCGAGAGCACATTTGCCTTGTTGACACCTGCCGCGTCTCCACGTTGACGCTTATTCCTGGGGCGCTCGGCCCACGCAGCCTGGGCGCCGCAGGCCCGTTTCGGCTGCGAGCCCCTTACGGAACGTGCGGATGTGCACCAGCCTGAATGGCAGGACTCCTCTCCAGGCGAGGCAATTTGCAGCAGAATATGCTGTAAATATTTGTTCTGCCTGGGAAAACGACTTTAATTGCATAATTAAACTCATCGAAGATGCTGCTTCCGGACAAAATGACTGAGAAGGGCCGAGCTGGCAGCTGTCCCTCGGAGTTTGTTGAACAGAGGGACAGACTGTTTGTTTGCAAAGACTTTGCTCTGGCCCCTGTCTTTCCGTGGTGAGGTGGCAGTTTCCAGAACAGTCAGGAAGGATAAAGAAAGGAGCTTGAGGGGAGGTGGGCTGTTGGAGAGAACAGGGAGCAGAGAGCCCCCCAGCGAGGGGACTTGCAGACCCTCAGGCAGGATTTGGGGCTGTTTTCCCAATGTCTCGTGCACATGCCACCTCCACAGACAACTAGTAAGTGGGGCAAACGATCAGTTCACTTAGGTGGAAAAACATTAGTAGATTGCAAGAAATTTGCTTTAAAACAACAACAACAACAACAACAACAACAACAACGGTGTGTCACAACGGTAAAGCCAAAGCCAATGTTCGTTGCTAAGGTAACCCTGTCAACACAATGCTGAGTGAGGGGAGTCAGCCACAGAAGGCACATGTATGATTCTGTTTATATGAATGTCCAGAATGGGCACATCTATAGGGACAGAAAGTAGATCAGGGGTTGCCAGGGGCCGGGGGGGTCTGCCAAGGCTGCAGAGTTCTTTCTGGGGGGTTGAAAATGTTCTCAAGTTAGGTTGCAGTCATTTCCACAATCCTGTGAATATAATAAAAACTGTTGAATTGGACATTTTTAAATGACTTAATTTTATGATATTTGAATTGTAGCTCTCTAAAGTTGTTTTAAAAAAAAAGAATAAATACAACAAAAACGAAAGTGTGGCTTAAGTTGCATTGGAAACCAATTGCCTGCCACAGGCTCTGAGTTGGAGGCCTGTGTCCGCCTCTTACAGAGGAAGATGAGGAAGGAGGAGGAATATGCACCCCACTGAGATTCTCCCCTGGCGCAAATTAGGAAGATTCATAGAAAATGGAAAAGGGATGGACTTTCTTATCAGGGAGTCAACGCAATTTAAATGCCAGGCCACCAAACCTCCTAAAATTATCATGAGCCCCGTAAAAGTCATCTCCCCAACAACCAGATGAGAAACTGAGGCCACAGAGGGTAAAGCCCTGCAAAAGTCACTTGGCCAGCGGGTGGGAGAGCTGGGACCACCGGCAGCCTCAGCTTCTGGGCTGGCTGCATTGGCAATAAGTCTACAGCCATGACCCCAAATCAGCCATCATTCTGCAGAGGAAAGAACTCCAGGGTCAGGGGACCAAGAACCCCACCCCACCGCTGCCAGCCCATCAGGAAACCCCAGCTCGGCACTTGAAGGCAGGGGTTGGCTATCCTTGTCACCAGATAGGGGAGGGTCTAGACAAAGGGCAGGGCATTGGACCCCACCCCAGGAAAGCCAGCATGGTGAAGACCTTGGCTACCAGGCCCACTGCTGGACCCTGGAGGGTTCAAGGCTGATTTTCAGGACTTTGTACCCAGTGGCACCAGGAGGGCTCATTGTGAAATTCTCTGCCAAGGCCAAGGCTCCCAAATCTAGGGAGAGGACCATGAGCCAAGGCTGGCCATGGGAGACCGGTCAGGCCCGGACACAGCCTCCTGGGCTGAGCCCAGTGCCTGGGGTTGGCATTAACCCCTCACTCTCTGGTCCCCTGGCTAATAGAACACTTGCCCACAGAGGTGAACTGGAGTCCGGCCTCTGTGGGCGGGGAGCCTGCATCTGTCTTTCTGAAGCCTCGCAAGGGCTTCATCACCATTTAGGATGGAGACAAGGGAGCTGGGGGCCTGTGACTCACGCAGCAGCTGCTCCCCGTTATGTAAAGTGGAGCTCAGAGCCATTAGCCGATAGGAGATGAAATTTACATTTTGAATTAACTCGGATCATCATAATGCTGCTTCTCAACCCAGGGAAATTAAACACAAAGTTGGAGGGAACTGTGGGCAGGAGAGGTGGGGGTTCAGCCAAGCGTGGCCGACTGGCTCTTTCTTTTTCTTTGTTTTCAACAGGCTGTAGGCAAAAGGGATGGGAGGACGCTGCCACAGAGTTAGCCCCAGAGAGACAGGCAGATGAAAGGTTGAGGTACTCTTTCTCTCTTTTTCCTCAGGCAGAAGCACAATAAATCTGCGTGGCAGAATTAAATTCTGATCTGTCCGATTTCCTCCATCTCATCCTCCCCTAATAATGGTTATTTATTGAGCACTTATTATGTGCCTGGCACTTAGCTAAACACTTTCTAGATAAGGCAGAAATAAATTTGTCTTCTCGTTTCTTTATTCCCGCACCCCCATTGCTGGGCGGGGTGTGGGGGGTTCCGATGGAGGAAGTAAAGAGGCAGTTTCATGAACAACACAAAGTGCTGAGTTATGGCAGGAAGTTGTGTTGGTCTGAGATGCAGCACTTGGGAAGCAGAGGCCCTAAAGCCTCCCGTGACGAGGTGCACAGTGGAACCTGCTGCCCTGCCCCAGGTCCATGCGCAATGCACCCTTACTCTGAGCTGCCTGGGTCAGGGTCTGCACCACTGTTCCGAGTCAGGCCTCTCAGGCTGGGGCGGGGACTCAGTGGGACGGGGGAAGGTGTTTCCCTTCACTCTTTTGCCTGAGTCTGTCTGTGATCAGCTCCTGAGGAGAGGCGGCCTTCCTGGAAAGGGACAGGTCCAGATGTCCTTCTAACTTTGTGTGGAACAGACTCTCGGTATCACCGAACCCCTCAACAGCTCTGGGCAGGAGGAGCTCTCTGTCTACTGGGTCTTCCCAGCTTCACGGATGAACTGACTCCCAGGAACTGGCTTAGAGCAGAGGCGTGTTCCCCGGGCCTCTCTACCATGGGTTACAGGCTCTGCCCAGATGTGGGGAGCAACTGCCGAAGCCCCGAGTCTGTGCTGGTAACAGCAGGGTCAACTTTTCCTGCTGCTGAGTATAAGGGAACGTGCTCTGATAAGTGAAATTTTTGTGCTGTCCCCAGCTGGCCGATGCTTCCCTAGAATGGCAGTTCTCCAAGATCAATCCGTCACTTTCCAATGAATAGTTATCGAACATCCTCTGACTGCTGGGCACTTAGAGCTGGCCCGAGTGCTTAGATGAGCTGATTGGGACTCTTTCCTAGTGAATTGGTCCCACAGGGGGGCCTGTCCTTTTCCCAGGGTCACTGAAAAACTTCAACCCTCAAGGTATCAGGAGTAACATTTTCTCTGAATAAGAACCTACAAGTTCTTCTGTCCCGTTCAGAACCGCCTGGGCGTCAGCCTCCTGGTCCCCCCTCTTCAGAGTGTGCAGTTCTGCCTGGGCAGTGGGAGAAGGTGCATTTGCATCCTTCTCCTTCCTTCTTTCCTCCCTTCCTTCCTTCCCTCCTCTCCTTCCAGCCCTCCAGCCCTTCCTCTTCTGTTTATCTATTCTTATGTCTTCCAGCCACCTCTGCCCCTGGCCACCTTCTGTCCATCTGATCATCCAGCCAGTGGACATCAGCCTCCACTAGGGGACTCAGCAGTCTCCATCCAGTCATCAGTCATAAACTCTGCATCCATCCCCAAGGCCCCCTTCCATGTCACCACCAAGGCCACATCGCTCCCAACCCGTGAGAGCCAGAGTTTGACTTAGCCCGGCTTGACTTTTCCATGCGCCTTCAAGACACAAATAACTGCAAATCCAGACCTAGCAGACAAGCTGAGTGCTCTCAGAGGTGTAGACAGGTTGCTCCAAAGGTTCAGGGGAAGGGGAAGGGTGCTGGGGAAGGTACTTTGGAGGAGGCAGCACTTCAGCAGAGCAGGGCGGTGACACTGAGTTTGGAGAGTGGAGATCTGAAGGGAAAGGTGTAGGAATTCCAGGCAGATTGTGGGGTGTGAGTGAGGATCACGGAGAGTGGACAGGGAATGAGTAGGGCTAGATGCTGTGTAGACAGCTGGAGGCTGGACGGGTGGACGAGTGGTCTGGTCAGATTGGAGGATGTGCCTACGACAAGAGAAGAAAGACAGTGTGGCCCCCAGGCTGGGGGGAGCCAGGCCATGTGACTGAGCAGGTGTTTGTTTTGTTAGGAAGGTGGGAAGCTTGTCTATGATACGGTCACCTGGGAAAGAGACCTGGGATATCGGGGCCAGAGACCCCACTGGGCATAGGCCCGGACCACCTGGCCATCCCTGCTGTCCGTGAGGAGCCCTCGAGGCCCGGACTGCAGCAGCAGGGAGCTGGGCAACCCGGAGCCCAGAAGACAGGCCGCTGTCAGGAGTTTGACTGTCTGGAGCTCAGAAAAAGTCTCTCCATGGTCATTTCACACTGGCCGTTTGGGAACAAAGGGACAGAGGGACGCAAACAACTTCCCACGATCTCGCCTCTGGCGGGGGAGAAACTCGGGTCTTTGATAGTTTCAGAAGAAAGTGCCAGCCTGCTGCTAGGCTGAAATTTCCAGCATCGGAAAAGTTCCAGGCTAATTTTCAGGGAGCAAATTAGACGAGAAGTGGCTTTTAAACAGGAGAATCTTGCGTTTAAAAACTTGGTTGCCAAGGAAACTTTCTCCAACACTTCCTTGCCACTATGTTATAAATTAAGCCCCTAACTGAAGGGTAATTAAGGTAATTGGTGGCACTGTTGCAGAGAGAATGTGGCAAGACAGCTGGGGGGAGGGGCCCCCAACTTTGTAGGGCACACAGCCCCCCAGCCCTGGGGAGGCTGGGCCATTGCTGCCTGTCGGGGTTGGAGGCGCCTTTGGAGGGGAAGGCGACCAGCAACAGCTGCGTGCTGTGCTCGGTGAAAGCCCAAGGCACCGCTGAAAGGAAATCTTAAATGTCACGCTGCTACCCCGTTGGTTTCGAATAGGTGAAAGCCCCCCGAGTCAGTTAACGAGCAGATTGCGAGGGCTCAGCGTCCCGGCCCCCTGTGGCCGGGTTAATGGATGTGGTATCAGGCGGGAGCTGAACCAATTGTTATCTGCCACCTTTGGGAAGGAGGCAATTTAGCGTTCAGTTTGCGGTCCCAGCCACGCAGCCATCCATCTGCGCATCACCTCATCGTCCACCTGAACATCCACCCGCCCACCACGCCAGCCACCCACCGCCCGTCCCTCCGTCTACCTGCTCATCCGCCTACCCCCCCCACAGTGACAGAGTGGCATGCGGGTGGGTGGTGGGAGGGGCGGATGAGTGGACGGAGGATGACACGTCTACTCTCCACCCATCCGCCTACTTCCATGTACCTGCCCAAGCGTCTGACCACCCGCACGCCCTCCATCCACCCACCTGTCCCTCCATCTTGTCAGTAAACATTTACTGAGCATGTCTGATGTCTCTCAGTCCCTCCCCCCAACACTGTGACTTGGGTGTTATTGTCCACTCATAGATGAGGCCGTGGGGGAGTTCTTAGAGCTAGCAAGGGTGAGAGCTTGGATTTTAACCCTTGTCGACCTGCTGGGTGCAAAGCCCTAGAAAGAAAGGGGGTATTGCGTTTGTCATCAGCCATCTCTCCCCATGTGGCCCCAAGAGCAGGGCCTGCAGGAGGCTGGGGAGGCTGGGGAGAGGGCGGGAGGCTGGGGAGAGGGCAGGAGGCTGGGGAGAGGGCAGGAGGCTGGGGAGAGGGCAGGAGGCTGGGGAGGCAGGGGAGAGGGCGGGAGTCTGGGGAGAGGGCAGGAGGCTGGGGAGGCTGGGGAGAGGGCAGGAGGCTGGGGAGGCTGGGGAGAGGGTGGGAGGCTGGGGAGAGGACAGGAGGCTGGGGAGGCTGGGGAGAGGGTGGGAGGCTGGGGAGAGGGCAGGAGGCTGGGGAGGCTGGGGAGAGAGCCTGGACACAGCACGCAGAGGAGACCCGTGTCCGAGGCTCCGGGGCCCAGGTCCACTGCCCCGGCTCTGACCTCCTGCCCCAGCACACACACACCCCTCCCCCCCCCCCCCCCCCCCCCCGCACGTATCTAGGCCCTTCCCCTTCACACGAGGTAAACACTGCCAGCGTGGTCAGGTTGCTGGTGCCAAGGTGAAAAGTCCATGAGTCAGAAACCAAGCCCCTGGGGAAGTACTGTTCCCAGAAGCCGAGACCTTTGCCCCAGTAAGCTTTGGCCTCCCTCCTTTGCCCCTTTTCAGGAAATGCCCAGCTAGCAAACGGGTGCACCCGGCCTCCCCTCCTTCCCGCCTTCCAACACACCCCTGCTCCCGGAACTGCGCTGGTGGCTTGTGGAGTCCTCAGTGCCCCAAGTCCCAGCACACAGGGGTCCAGGTTCACCCCAGAGTGGGGAAGGGGAGAGGGGTGCACATGCTAGGCTGGGGGATCAGTTGCTTCTTCATAGTCAATCCAGTCAACGTCCCAGCAAAGGGCAGGGCTCGCTGTTCTCACGTTGCAGAGAAGGAGACTGAGGTTCATAGTGGCAAGGTCATCCAGTCAGTTCCAAGGAGAAGAGTCTCGTCTGGAACCCTGATATCAGCATGCAGTGGGTGTCGGGGCTCAGTGTGCGGGCTCCATTGTCAGACAGCCACTTCCAAGCTGTGTGACCTCCAGTGAGTCACTTAACCTTTCTGTGCCTCAGCTCCCTCTTCTGTGTGAAGGAAATGATAATAGATCCGATGCACAGGGTTGGAAGGGTTCAAAGGCGGAGTGCACAGCAAGTGCTCTGGGTACTCCTGGCGCATAGTAAATGCTCAGGAACTGTGGGCTTTGGGCGATACTGATCTCTGTGCTCTGGGGTTCTGCACAGAAAAGTCTGCTAGACAAAGGAGCGAGCTGCCGGTGCTGGCTGAGGTGCTGCAGCTGCACCCCGCAGGGGGCCGAGACGGAGACGGGGATCATGCTATCACTCCAAGGGAAGGGCACCCTGGAAGCTGACAGCTCCCCGGCTGAGGCTGCCCGGGGAGAGGCTGCTGCCTGCAGAGGGGCTGGTGGGAGCCGGGGCTCAGAGAGGGGCTCCCCTCAAGTGTCCCTTAAAACCTTCTCCCTGAGCAAAGCTTGGGGACAGGTGTTAGAGCTTCTTGTAATCCAAACGTACCAACGACCATTTGTTAAGTGAACCACTGAGGAGCGGGCACTGTCTCACACTTACCTCCTCCTCCCTGGGGCCCAGCACGGGCCGGTGACACCACAGGAGCTGACCCTCCTGAGGGCTCCCGTGCACCAGAGGAGAAGGCGTTTACAACAGGCCCCCTCCCGAAGCCCCCAGTGTACCCTCCATGGCAGCCACAACCCCAGCGCCCTGCTCACGGGGCTCGAGGGGCAGAGTGGGATTGAAGCCCAGAGTGTCTGAACCCCTCGGTGCTGCCCCCGCCACGCTCTCCTCCTAGCCACCTGCCGACCCTCCCCCCGCCTCGCCCCGACCCTTTTGCAGATGTGACCAATCTCTCCTGATTGGGTGAGGGTTTGGTCAGCAGGGAGCTTTCAATGAGGGTCCTCTCCCGGGCAGGCTCTGGGGGCTCGCGGACAAGCCAGCCACAGCCCAGGGCCCCTGCGGCAGTTTTCTGCCAGGGGTCCCCGCCCGGGAGTCGGCTCTCCAAACACTGTGGAGCTGCTTCCCAAGCCCAGAGCCCGGACCATCTGCTCCTTTCTGGATAAAAATCATAATATTTACTGTCGATTGAGTAAACCCAGGTGCCAGGGGCCCTGCTGCAACCCCTGCCGGCGTCTCCCCTGAAAGCCCTGGCGGGCACTGCT
This sequence comes from Eulemur rufifrons, assembly GCF_041146395.1. Lineage (NCBI taxonomy): Eukaryota > Metazoa > Chordata > Mammalia > Primates > Lemuridae > Eulemur > Eulemur rufifrons. Next base: position 47,481,476 of record NC_091002.1, read on the forward strand.
GTCTCCATCCTCACTTCGCTGAGGGGAAACCGAGGGGGGTCTGCTGCCCGCACAGCCCTCTCCCCCCAGCACCCGCAAGTCAGGTGACGGGGGCAGCAACAGGAGCGCCCTGCGTTGTCACCAGCTGGCAGTCCACCCCGCCCCACCCCCCAGGCTGGGAGGTAGAGGTGTTGCCGTGCCCCCTGCCTCTACAGGTGGGGAAACTGAGGCTCAGAGCTGGGAGGAGGGGGATCAGAGGGCCCCTGACTTCTCTTCCTCCCGCAGACAGTCTGAGTCATCCAAGGTCGTCAGAGCCGCCCCAGGGGCAAGACAACAACAGCGTTCTGACTTCTGGTCAGGTCCTCCTTCCATCACGCCGCGCCGCGAGGGGAGGGGAGGCGAGGCGTGGGGCCGCCGGGGGCCTCTTTAATTCATGAGTTACTGGCAGAAGCACAATCTCTGGGGAAGATTGATGAGCATCTGCAGGTATTGGTGGGCGGATTCATAAAGCTGTCGGCAGCGGGCCGTAAATCAGATGAATATTCAAGATTCCGCCTCGGGAGCAATTCCCCGGCTCCGACAATAACAAGATGGATGCACCGCAGGAGGGTGGCGCAGCCTCGGAAGCCCTGATCCGGAACGGGCCCTCTCCACGCGCTCAGAAACTTGGGCAGCTCCAAAGGGGCAGGGTAGCGCTTTGTGGCCCCCAGACCCTATGGGGCAGGTCTCGCTCTGAGCGCGTTCTTTACTGAGGCATCATTTACAGGCAGTGAAACACACGGCTCTTAAGTGGAACATGGGATGAGTTTGGACACCTGTGTGTGACCACCACCCAGATCAGGATCTAGAACATTCCATCATCGCCCCAGAAAGTTTCCTGTGCTCTTCTCTGTTAACCCTATTCCCAAGCCCCAGGCAGCCACCGATCTTGCTCTCACTGGGGATGTGTAGACACCGGTGGCCGGCGTGCACCACCCTCAGCAGGTGCCGTCTGTCCCGCCTGGCTCAGAGCCCCTGCCACGGGCAGCGCCCCCTCCCGCACCCCACCTCGGCACCCTCCTCCGCGGCAAGCTTCTGCCACCCTTGCAAGAGCCATTGGCCCCTTCATGCCCCTGGGCTGATTCCAGTTCTGCCTGTTTGGGTTAAGGCTGCCGTGAATACTGCACTGGCCTTTCTGGGCACCTTCTCTTGGGTGACACCCACGCCCGGAACGGCCGGGTCACAGGGCAGACGTAGGTGCCGTGTTGCAAGGAACTGCCAACAGGTGTCCGAGTGCCCTCTTTGCACCCCGCCAGCAGCAGGGGAGCGTCCTGGTGCTCTGCCCATACCCTCGCCAGCACTCAGCGCCATCTGCCGTTTTTATCTCCTCTGTTCTGGTGGGTGGTGCGGTGGCGTCTCACTGTGAGACCCCCGCCCCCTTGTTTAATTCATGAAGTCTCCCCCCCCACCCCCCACCCCCGGGGAAAGTAGTGCATCTCCCAGGCTGAGCTCGGGAGCCGAGTCCCTCGGAACTGCCTTCGGAACGGGGCTGCAGCTTGTCCCTGGGCTGCTGAGGCAGAGACTCAAGTCTGCCCCTTTTAAGAACCCCCCGCGCTGCCCACTGCACTCAGCTTGCAACCCGCACTCCTTCCTGTGGCCACAAGGCCCGGTGTGGTCTGACCCTGGTCGCCTCTCCGCCCCCATCCCACTGTCCCGCCTGCTAACCGTGCTCTGGCCTACTGGCCTCGGGTCAGGTGCCCCCAGCCCCCTCTGCCCTGGCCATGTCTTCGGCCGGGATCCCACTCTCCAGTCCCATCAGCTGGTACGTGTGTCCAGGTGGGACCACTTGCCACTGCCTGACTGTGGCCTGGTCTTCGTGGTGGTCCTGTCATGCACCTCATCTTACAGACCAGAAAACTGAGGCTGGGCAAGGTCACTGTAACTGCCACAGTTAAGGGGCAGAGGGGAGACCTGCCTTAGCCTGGGGGCTGCAGAATCGGCCGTCCTTGGCCAGAAGCCCCGAGTGGCCCGGCCTCCTGTCGGGTAAGGCCGCTCGGGCTGGTTGGGGCAGAGGCCGGATGGGATGAAGTGCTGCCCTCGGGAGCCACATGCCCCAGTGGGACGGAAGGAAGGCTCTTGCATTTCCCCACGTCTGGACAACACATCCCCACTCCCCAACTCTTAAACTAAACTTCTTTTCGGATTCTGGGCTCTGCTGCTTCATGAGCATTCGTCCGTGCCACAGGTGAATGTTCTTCAGGATTGGGAAGATTTCAGAGTTAACACCTGAGCCACGGCCCCCGCGCGCCGCCCCCCCCCCCCCCGGGTTCCCCATGTCTGGAGCCCCTGTCTGTCCTGGTGCAGGCCTGGCCCCCAGAACCCCTGGACATGCCGGAGGTCAGAGCCCCCGAGGGTGCAGAACCCCACAGACTTTGCCCACGGGAGCTGTGCCCCTTGCACACCGTCCAGCCTGGGTGGGCTGTCGGCGGAGGGCGCGGCCCCTGTCCCCGCCCCAGGTGGCACTGCCTTCTCTCCCCGCACTCGGAGCGCCCGTCCTGGAAAGGGGGAATTGGCCCTGGGTCATCTCTCAGTAGGACCTGCCCCCAGCCCTGATTTCTTTAATGAGTATTAGTGCCACCCAGCAACCCCTCAAATCAGCCCCCCAAAAAGCAGTCACCCCAAATTTTCCATTGTTGACGTAAAAGTTTCTTGTCCTAGACTTCTAAAGTCCGAGGAAGAAGCTTAGCAACACAGGCACGTCTCCTGGGCAGACATGTGCGTCATGGAAAACTTGGAGGCTGGTGATTGGGCCATCTTTGCTGCAGCGAGTCAGGCCCCTGAACGCTTGAAAAACAACATAATGTATTCCTGTCTGCAGCTCCGAGCAAAAGCTCATTTCGTGTCTTGTGTTTCCATTTCCTGAGGATTAATAAGTGTGGAGGGGGACTCAGGCTTCGTGCCGAATATTTATTTAGTCAATATACACATCAATTTGGCAAATTAGAGATTGCAAGCCATTTCTAAGCAGTGCTGTAAAAATAATAGCTGTACTTTAAACTTGTAATGGATTTTGGTGGCGGGGGGTGGTGGTTACTACGTGCCTGGCACTTTATAAGCACAAAGAAGTTGAGTTCTCCTTAAACTTCAGTGAACGTCTGAGTCATCGGGGAGGTTTGTTAAGGAAGCAGACGTCTTCTCGAGACCCTGGTGCCTGGGCTACAGGTGGAGGGCTCTGGGGTGGGGAGTCTGAAACTCACCTGGAGAAGACGAGGAGGGGGCTTGGGGGGCAGTGGCCCTGCACCTGCCCCTGGCCATGTGGGGTACTGTTGACATGTGGGCTGGGTGGGTCTGCACCCCCGGGGTGCTGTCCTGTGCCTTGTAGGGTGCTTAGCAGCGTCTCTGCTCACTAGATGCCCCTTGCAGCAGCCCCCTCCCCAGGTGAGGCAATCAGAAACGTCTCCGACATTGACACGTGACCTCTGGGGGGCAAAATCTCCCCCAGTTGAGATCCCCTGATGGTGGCAGGTTCTCAGGCTCTTTGAGCCTATTTCTTCATGGAAACTCACTTGCGAGCGAGACTCCCACCCACAGCCCAGCGAGAGATGGTACTGTTGACATTGCTTAGCTGGGAAAACTGAGGCTCAGAGAGGCACAGTGACCTGCCCAGGGGCACCCTGCTGGCCTGGGGCTGAGCTGGGGTGTGCAAGCCATTTCCTGTCCCTGAAATGGTCAGTGGCTCTTTTTCTCCCCCAAGCCTCTGCCCAGAAGGGCCCTCCCTGTCTCCCTGGGCTTGGCCGGCTCCCGTCCCCTCTCCCCCTACTCTTATCTCTCTGCCGAGTCCTCCGTGGGACCTGGCCCAGTAAGCATCACGCCTGTGTGTGCTGCCTCGGTTCTCCTTAGCACCCCCACGGGAATGTGGGACCCCTCAGGCAGGGCTTTGCTGAGCCTGCCCCTCTGTTTCCCTGGTCCCTGACACAGAGTAGATAGATCAGAGAACAATAAAATGGCTCTTCTGAAAGGTTCCTAAGGCAGAGCTGCAAGCTGCTCCATGCCATCCATTCTCCCCTTTTCTTTAGTAATGAGGCCCCCAAGTTTTAGCTCCTGGGCACAAGGATGGCTGACCAAGTGCTGGCCAATGAGATGTAAGTAGAAGTCTCGGGTGAGGCTGCCCAGGAAGTGTCCTTACAGGAAGAAGGAAGCCCCTCCTCATCCCTTCCTCCTTCCTGACAGCTGGAATGGACATATGATGGCTGGAGCACAAGCAGCCACTTTGGACAATGAGGTGGAAGCTCTGTGCTGAGGGCAGAGGGGCAACCAGGTAGAAAGGACCTAACCTTTGGTGACTTCTAGAAGGTGCCTTACACATGCTGGGCTTCCTTCCTCTGGGCTTCTCTTCCATGGGGGTGAAATAATCTTGTGTTTTGTTTAAGCCATGCTTTCCCTGAGTCTCTGTTCCACGCACCACACTGGATCCTAACAAATGCTCTAAGCTTCTGGGCATGCTCAGGATGGAAGATAGAGCAGATGTTGATTCTGTCCAGGTTATTCTCAGATCAGTGGGTTCCACAGGGCTCTTCAGTTAGAAGGAGCACCCACCTGTACTGTTGCCGGCAATCTGCCCGACTCCTGAGATCAGAGGATGATTGGTGGCCCCAGGTGAGAGGTGCAGTGCCCAGGGTCCCAGGGAGGACACAAGGGGAAGGAATGGGCTGGGATTAAAGCCCTGTGATGCCAATTCACACAACAGCATTCCTTAGATGTCTTTGCCACCTCTCTGACCCTCAGGCTCTTCCTTCTATCCATCCATCCATTCACTCAGTGGGTGCCCATGATGTACTTGCCAAAGCTGGGGACAGGGCAGCAAACACTGCAGCTTCTGGGATCCTGGGTGAGACAGACTAGTTGGGAGAGACAGATCTTGAAGATTATAAATGGCTACAAGTCACAGGAGAGATGGAATTGAGGGTGACGTGAGGGTGGCTTTGGCTGGGGAGACAGGAAGGTGCTCTCTGAGCAGGGGAGGAGGTGTGGAGAGCCGAGGGAGTGGGGGCTGCAGGCTCTGGGGAGCAGGGAGTGGCGCTCCAGGCAGAGGGAACAGCCAGGGCAAAGGCTCTTGGCTGGGAGTGCCCCAGACATGCTAGGGGGCCAGGAAGATGGCCAGGGGGCTGCAATGGGCGGGGCTGCCTGGAAGGATTTTCAGCTGGGGGCCAGGCCACGTGGGCCTTGTCAGGGGATTACAGGAAGACCTGGCGCTGAGCAAGCTCCCACCTGGCGGTTTGCACGTGGGAGCTGATGCAGCACCTACTGTGTGTCACCAACACTCACCCAGGGGTGACCAACACAACACTCTGACTTCCTGGGCCCGGGGGCTCCTTGGACCACTGGAGTTGCCCTTCCCACATGTAAGGCAGGCTGTGCACACATGCCCGCCCCTCCAGGAGCGTCCTTCAACCAATGACTGCCACGGTCGGCGAGTAAATGCCTCAGTTCCCTTGACCTCAGTGTTACTGACGGTGTGCCCTACACACATCCCCAGAGCTCCCAGGAAGCCTGAGCCCACAGGGACAACCTGCCTTGTCAGGGCTCCCTGTGTTGGCCCCTGCCCTCGTCTTCCCTGTATCCCTTTCCCCTCCCCTGCCAGGGCCTCCTGGGGTCACTCACATCCTTTCTGCCAGTCTGCTCCGGGGACAACCCAACCCGAGACGCAGAATTAGCTCGTGTAATCCGCCAGTGATCCTAGAAAGGAGACACTATCACTGTTTCTCTTGCACAGATAAGAAATCAAACTGCGGCACAGAGAAGCTAAGTCATTTGCTCCAGGACACACAGGAATTGGCTGAGCAGAAGCTTGAACCCAGACAGTCTGGCTCCCGAGTCTACACGTTTACCGCCCCGCCCCGTGGCACAATTTACGCTGGGTCCTGGCTGTGGCTCGCAGTCAGCGTGGGGCTCGGTGCAGACCCGAGACTCTCCGCTGTGGTGCTGCCCCACAGCAGGCACAGCAGCGGGGGGCTGGTCAGAAACAGTGACTTGGGGGCCCCACCCCAGACCTGCTGAGCCCAATGCTGCGGGTGGGGCGGAGGACCTCCCTCTTAGGAGAAGCTGGTGCCTGCTCAAGCTTGGGAACCACTGGTGTAGGCGAGTGGTGTAGACATGACCCGTCATGCGGGAGATGGACGGGGGGCAGCAGAGGGGGTGTGGGGGAGGAAAAGGCCCGGCCACATTTCAGGGTTGAGCCAATAGGCTTGGAGATGGGGAGGATGTCGGAGGTGAGACAAAGAAAATCCAAAGATGACCCTGGATTTTCTGGCTTCCCTCAGCGAGCGGATACAGGTTCCATCTCCAGACCGGAGAACAGTGGAGGTGAAGCAGGGAGTGGGGGGCCTGTATCTGAGGGGGGCTGCCACCTTGCCACTTCTGCTCTGTCCCCCTCCCCAGCCTTGCACCTTCCAGCAGCAAGGCTCTCTCTGGGGACCCGGCGACCTCTGAGGACAAGCCTGAGCAAGCAGCCTCGGGAGGGGCGGGAGAGGCCAGAGGCCGCCCAGGGGGAGGGCCGTGCGCCTGCCACAAAGTCCAGCCCTGTGGCCTGTGAAGGGAGCAGAGATTACGGTTCCCTGCAGGGCCGAGCAGGCAGGGGCTGGCCCACTGCACACCCCCGCCGTGATGTCCTGATTCCAAAACAGCCAGTGCTCAGGGAAAAAACTGATAGCCGTGTTGCACGATTGCATTTCGAAGCTTTCAGACGATGTTGCCCACCCAAACACGGAAGCCTCCAAGGAAGGCCACAGCCTGGCTGTGCTAAGGGGACTTTGGCTGAGACGCCAGCGGGCTCCCAGTGCGTGGCCACATTGGAGAGCAGAGTCATCCTGACACCAGCAACTGATTTAAAAAGTAGGCAGTCGTTTTTTAAAAAGCATTTAAAAATATTTGCATTACGTGCAGTACCAGATTCCCAGGAAAGTCTTCGATAGGACACAAAGATGCACACGCGAGGATGGGGGCAGGGGAGAAAGAGGGGCGTCCAGGACTCACAGGAATTTGGAATTAAGTGGAGAGCCGCGAGAACAGGAGGGACTGGAGACGGCACGCGGGCAGGACTGCCACAGACCACGGAGTGAGGGGCAAGGCCGTGTCTGGTTACTGACAGGCAAGGCGGCCCCCGTTTTCAGCAGACGCCTGCGGCTTGGAAAGGGGAGTATGGGGCACAGCCGAGGGGGTGATTCCCAGGGCCGGCAGGGCCCCAGAAGGTGAAGGCAGGAGTTTTGCAAATGGTGTTTCCGATGTCTCACGCTCCGCACTTGGGCCGATATGCAAAGCTGCAGATTCACACGAGGGAGGACCGGGAGGGATCTGTGCAAAGCAACCAACACCTGTTGGGTGCTGTGAGCCACGTGCCTCACCTGAACTAACTCATTTAACTCCACTGTCGAACTGCTGCCTGAGGATCCGCCCAGCCCCAACTCCTCCCCGGCAGGCCACCTCAGGGCCGTGGACAAGGGGACAACCCCTCCACGTGACTGGCCTGAAGCAGACTTGGCCTTGGAAGGAGGCTTTGGGGTTTGGTGTCCACCCCTCTCACGGTTCCCCGAGGGAAGCAGGGAGCCAGGAAAGGAAGGAGGAGGAGGCGTCCACGCCTCTGTCCCCGCAGACCCCAGTGCACCCTGGGGAGGCCCGGGAGGTTTCAGCAACACACAGTCCTCCCTGCCTCTGGGGTGGTGACAACTCCCTGTGAGCCAAGTGTGTCCCCAGTCCCCTCACAAGTTCTGCCCGTGCACTCTGCTCCACAGCCCTGGGGGGCGTGGGGGCAGCTCCCCACTCCTGCAGCTGGCTCGTGGGGTCGTGGTAAGACTTAAATGAGATAATATGTAGCCTTAGAACAGGGCTTGGAGCTTGGTAAGCAGTGACAGGAGCAGGCCCTATTAGTCCCATTCTACAGATGGGGAGACTGAAGCCAGATTGGATAAGTGACCCAGCCAGGATCTAGGTTTTATGATTGGTCCTCCCTGTCGAGTTGAGCCCTGGACAGTAACCCAGACCCTGAGTGAGCATCCAGGGGCTCAGGGCAGCAACAGGGGTGATAGCAGTGATGTGCACACCACGAGTTCCTCCTGGGGCTGGCCCCAGGCAGGTGTTCTCCAAGCATGCCCCATTAAAGAGGGGCTTTCACTGTCCCCATCGTACGGATGGGGACATTGTCACTTGGGGAGACCAGACCCTGCCTGAGGCCACGCAGGGAGGCAGGATTTGGATTCGGGTCTCTCAAACAGCCGAGCATGGTGCTTAGTCACCAGCCGGTACTGTCTCTACTGTCCCCTCCCGCTAAGGCAGGCTCCCCGGGGCTGCACCTTTTCTGCTGACGGCCCCACGACATGCCCAGAGATGACTGCAGCCTAGGCCGTTGGTGGCCAGCCGGCTCACGGGGAAGCGTAAGGACCCCAGAGCTGTCCCGCCCGGGTTTGCTTCCTGCAGTGCCGCTTGCCAGTCGTGCCCCGCGCAGCCTGGCTCCCGACTCGGATTCCTGCGCCCACTTTGCAGAGCTGCGCACCGTGCTGCAGAGGGGATGGAGCCTGCCAGCGAGGCCCCCCGGCTGTCCGGCCACCGCCTGCGCTGCCCTGGGGCTGCCGGGAGGACAGAGCGGGTGAATCCGCGAGGTTCTCAGCGCCGCAGGGCACACAGCAGCCCCGTCCTGCCCCTGCGCTGCCCACACCCTGCGTCTTCTAGGCTGTGTTCAGACCCTGGCCTGGCCCCCCCCCGGGCGAGAGCTGCTGGCTCAGAGGGGTCCAGGACAGAAGTCCAACGTGGGGGTAGCTGTCCCCCGTCCGCCTCTGGCCCACTGGGCTCCTGGCTGGCAAGTGGCCCTCTCCCCAAGGACGCCCCCAGGTTTAAAACAACCGTGTGCTTGAGAAAAACACGAGTCCCCCACCTGGGGTGCCATTTGGCTCTGGGAGGTTTGCTGTCCTGGCGGGTGGGGGTGCTTCCACCCAGGGTCCCCTTCGCTGTCTGCACCCCCTTGGGTGGCTTTGCAAGGCCTTGTTTTTTTTTTTTTTACCAAAGTCCTGGGTAGTGGGAAGGGCAGGGGGTGGGGCTGCTCCCAGCTCACCCAGAGCCTCCGAGAGCTTGGAAGTTTCCAGCAAGAGATCCAGCCCCAGCCAGGTTCGGCTTCGTTAATCATTCCCCTCCGATTTGGGACTCCGCCTGGATGAACTTTTCAGGCCACAGAAGGGCCCCCGCCCAGCGTGGTGACCGTCATTGCCATGGGGTGTTCGGGTGACTTGCCCAAACAACAGGCAGGTGCGGAGTCAGCGTCAGGCGCAAACACCCTCCCTGTGCCCGGTGGGGGTCACAACACCTTCCTCACGCTCCTTCCAGAGCCAGGTGGGGGCGAGGTCAGGCGGGAAGCCCCAGAGACAGCCCCCGCCGGCCCGTTCCCTGCGCATCCTCCAGCACCCAGCGGTGTGGGGCGTGCCCGCCGCGAGCGTGGATACGGAAGGGAAGCGTGGAGAACGGGGGGACAGGTTTAAACAATAAAGGAAATACTCATGTTTGCTGAGCACTTCCTACATACCAGGCATCTTCCTGCACTCGCAACACCTGCGGGTCTCATGTCACCTTGCCTGGGGAGTAAGGACAGTCATCACGTCCACCTCACGGGAGGACCCTGGGCTAGACCCTTGCCCAGTGCCCCATGGTGGGAAACAGCAGAGCAGGTCGAACCTGGGCGTCCGGCTCCAGGGCCTCAACCCCGAGCCCCTCGGCGACCTCCGAGCCAGGTGTGGAACAGGCCTGGATGGAGATGCACAAGGTGCTCATGTCTCCCTCAGGGACCCCCGGTCAACATCCAGGTCCCTGTGACACGGTGTGGGGGCGGTTGGAGATGCTCAGACCCTGGGTGCTGCCCGAGGCTGGGACCGAGACCTGCTGCTACCAGCTGGAGAGGAGGGGGCGTGCTGGGCAGCGGGGGGATCGTGGCCATGAGAAGCTGTCGGGGACTGATCGGAGTAGGGACTCCTCTCTGCTTCTCCCCGCTGCTCTGTTCTGTCCTCTCGTGGGACATCCAGAGCCGTCTCCAGCCGAGAATGACTGACAGCTGAGTCCAGGGTGGTGCCCTGTGGGGCCCGGTGGAGAGCAGCATGAGCCTCCCACGGGCCAGCCGGCTGCCTGGAAGAGGCGCACCTGAGCTGAGGCCCGGGGTGTGAGGGCACGAGCCCCGTGAAGAAGTGGCAAGTGTAGCCCATGAGAGAGAAGGGTGTTAGGGAGAGGCTCAGAGCAAGGGCCAAGCCAGGTGTTTCCCACACTGGCTGCAGGGGTGTGTGGTGTGCAGAGCTTGGGCTGGAGAGCAGGGGGAGGAGGACGGGGTGCAGGGCTGAGTTCAGGGTTTGGGTCCTGATCCTGGGGCCAATAGGGAGCCACTGAGGGTTAGGGCCAGGGAGAGACAGGACTGGAGCTGTAGATCTCCGGGTCCCCTGGATGCTGGGTGGAGCACGGACAGAGGGGGCACAGGGCAAAGGGCAATTTGAGGATCCTAACCAGTGAGTTTTAACAAGACCCTGCCCAGGGAGGCTTCTCTAGGAGCAGAGAAAGTCTGCCTGAGTCCTGAGGGGAGAGGGGCTGCCCAAAACCACCGGGCCGGGCCCTTCCCTGCTCCTGGATCACAGGGAGGCCCGAGCCCCAGAAGGCCTGGCTCTTTTCATCTCACCAAGGAGGAGGCAGGGCCCTCGGGGTGACAGGAAGAGCCAGGAGGACGGGGGCTCTGTACCTAGCCCTTCCCTACCCCTCACAGGGCAGGGCAAGCTGGTGGGCCGGGTGGGGGCTGGGATTGAGGTTGAGGGGCTGGAGACAGAAAGGGGGTTTGCTCTGGACCTTGCATGTCAGCAAAGGAGAGGGCTTGTCACCCGCCACCCCCACAGCCCCTCATCGCAGGCAGAAGGTCTCAGGACGGTCAATGCCACGTCCAGCCCCTGGTCTTAGGTGTTCCAGAATCATCCGGAAAAATCAATGCTTAATCCGGTCATCGGCCACCACGTCAGCACTTGGACGGCGACCTGGGTTTTCGTAAATGCCCTGGCCTAGAGTAAAGCCCTGTTCAAAGTCCCCTGGGATTCAAACCCAAGCTGAGGTCCAGACACCACACACTTGATTCATGTGGAGCACTTGGCAGCCGAGGAACAAGTCCAGAGACTGGGGTGTACAGGGCACCCCAAACTTCCTGGGGCCCAGCTGTGGCCCCAAGGACCCCATCCCGCCTGTGACCGCCCTATCCAGGGACCACAGCAGGGTTGGGGGACAGGACCATCCCGGCTGCGCACAGGGACTGCAGGAGGGACCCCGGGTGAGGGCACAAAGCGGAGGGGGCACCGCTGCTGCCGTGGGAGCCCCCGTACAGGGGAAGGAGCAGAACACGAGTGGAGTCACACTCGGCTGGTTGGATGATGGACCCATTACAGATGAGGAAACTGAGGCGCAGAGGGCCACTCAGCAGGCAGGTGGCAGATCACCTGCCACCTGCCACCTCTTTCGGCAGAAACGTGCCTTGCTCGGGGCTCTCTCTGCTCCAGGCTGACTTTCCAACAAACTGTCCAATAAACAAACACTCGACTCCTGTGCGTCAGGCCTGTCCACACACGACAGGTGTCTGTGCTCCCGAACCCCCACAGCCCTGCGAGATCAGTACCGACAAGAAACTGGGCACAGAGAGGGTGGGCACTTGCCCACAGCCACACAGCTGGGGAAGGGCGGAAACCCCCAGGCAGCTCTGGGGCAAAGCTTATGCCCTTGGGACACGGGGACCAGGAGGCCTCAGTTCCCCCTGCAGCCCTGGGTGCCACAGAGGCCCAAGGGCAGGAACCGCTCCCTCTCTGTTCTGAGTCTCACCCCGGGACCCCCAGGCTGAGTAAAATCTGAGTCCTAGAGCTGGCCAGCCCCGGCCTGTGTCACAGCCTCCCGGCAGGGCCTGTGAGTTCCCCGCCACGCCTGGCCTGTCCCACAGAGCCTCGGGCTGCGGCCCTGGGACTGGTGTTTCTATCCAGGATGCTGGGGTCTGAAAACCACCAAGCCCGGCCCCAGGGCTGCCCACTTGAGAAGACACAAAGGCCTCAGGCCGAACACAAGAGTGGGATAGAGTTTACAGGACAGAGAGAGAAACTGACTCGGGGAAGGGCCCGGGGCGGCTTCGGGTGGAGCTGGAGTCGGGTGGGGCGGTTGAGAGGGGAGGCGCCGGGCGAGGCTCGGCCCGAGCAAAGGCCGGGGCTGGAGAAGGTGTTCCTGGGCTGGAGTAATCAGGTCTGGGAGGCCACTGCGGGAGGAGGTGCGAGGGAATGGGGACACTCGGGCAGGGTGGGATCTTGAGGGGCCCGAGCGACAGGATAATCGTCCAGGTTTCCAGACCCACTGGGCACCAGTGTCACCTGGGGCTTCATTCATTCAAGAAACGGGTACTGGCCGGGCGCGGTGGCTCACGCCTGTAATCCTAGCACTCTGGGAGGCCGAGGTGGGCGGATCATTTGAGCTCAGGAGTTCGAGACCAGCCTGAGCAAGAGCGAGACCCCATCTCTACTAAAAATAGAAAGAAATTATATGGACAGCTAAAAAATATATATAGAAAAAATTAGCCGGGCATGGTGGCGCATGCCTGTAGTCCCAGCTACTCGGGAGGCTGAGACAGGAAGATCCCTTGAGCTCAGGAGTTTGAGGTTGCTGTGAGCTAGGCAGACGCCACGGCACTCACTCTAGCCTGGGCAACAGAGTGAGACTCTGTCTCAAAAAAAAAAAAAAAAAGAAACGAAACGGGTACTGACGGCACTGGGGAGACTGGGGTGTGGACAGGAGAGGTCCCTGCCCCGGTGGCATGGAGAGAGTGGTCAGGAGAGATGTAATTAGAGAATTGAGCAAATGAAACCACCGCAGGTCACTCTGGGTGCTCAGAAGGCCACGGATCAGGAGGCGTGGCAGAGAGTGCCCGGGGTGACAGGAGGGGACACTTGAACCGAGAGCCCAAGGGTGAGCCAGAAGAGGGGTCTCAGAGAAGGCTGGGAAGCGGTCAGAGCAGACAGACCCCGTAGCCCCTGCAGGGACAGGACACAGACACTGAAGGTCATTTTGAGGCCGCACACCTCTGGGCAGAGGGGACACACCTGGGCAGAGGGGACACATGTGGGGTGATCACCCATGTTCTGCAGAGGAACGGCCTAACTTGGGGGTTGGGGGGCCCACAGAGATAAAGTGGGGTTGGGGGAGTTAGAGCCAGAATATCCCACCCTGCAGGGGACTATGTGACCCGCCCCACTCCAGGGGTCCTGAGCCGTGTTCAGTGTGACTCAGAGGCAGAGGGCTGCCTCCCTGGCCCCCCACCATCCTGCCCTGTGAAGTCCAAGTTTGGGTTCTGTTTGCAAAAAAAGATCAGGGGCGCCACCTGGTGGCCAGAGCTGCAGCCATGGCCACTTGGGCCCAGGTTGGGGTCCACAGTGTCAGGGGCTCAGGAGACCAGCTCCCATAGGTCACCTCTGCTTATGTACATGTTAGTAGTTACCAAATCAATACATATGCCTTGCAGATAAGGTAGCAAACCCAGATAAAGCCAAAAGAAACCGATCACCTGGAATTTTGCACCCAGAACAAGCCTTTCTTCACAGGTGCGCTGATTTCCTTCTAGACCTTTCTCCACACACGCAGACACTTTTTAATTCAAAAAGTGAATCATACCCCACGGAGCATCTGCAACCTGCTGGGCTGTTTCCCACGCACCACTGGCGGGCGGGTCTCTGTCGTGTCAGTGAATTCTCCTCTGCAGCATCGTCGCGGCAGCTGTGCACGCCCTGGGGTGTGGCCAGAGAGTGATCCTGCCACCTGAGCCCCTGCAGGTGGCTTGCTTAGGAGTAAACTGAGTTTTTCAGCGTTTTTTGCTTTTGTTTTTGCTTCCCTGGAGGAAGATTGGAATTTCAAGTCCTCATAGCTCTGGTGGGAAGGGGGTTTTGATAAATCCACATTTGGGGACACACATCGTGGTGCCGGGGACCGAGCAGGTGACCTCTGTAAAGCACTCCACCCAAGGCCCAGCCTGTGGCCAGCCCTTGGTGACTGACAGCCTTTGTTACCTCTCAGGGGCCCACGGGGCACCCAGGCCTGTGTGCACCCCTGGCTGTGGCCTGGGACTGCTCTCACCCCCATTTGCTGTTCTCGAGGCCATGGCTGTGCTGGGAGCCGTAGGAACAGTGACGACATAGCCACATCCCCTGATGTCCCTGATGTCCACAGATATCCACTGCTCTAGAGCTGTCCACAGATTGTCTCATTTAATCCCCTGTTTTGCAGATGGGGAAACTGAGGTCCAGGGAGATTAAACAACACTTTCAACATCACACATTTGATAAGTGGCTGAGCCCTATGGGGGCCCAGGCCTGGCTGCCACTTAGGGAGGTTTTGGGGGGTTCTGTCCTATGTCAGTGACCCCATGACCTCTGGGCTAGGTGGGAAGAGGTGCCACTCAGCAGAGTGTGGCCATGGGGTGTGTGTGTGATATTGTCTGGAGGTCCTGGCCTGCCTGGGCGCTGACCGGGTGTGGGTGAGGTGAGAGGGGCTGCTGAGGTCCAAAGTGGCAGGTCACTCAGGGCATGTCACAGCCCAGAAGGTGACACTGCTGTCCGCCAGGCCTGGGCTGGGCTAACGGGCTGGTGTGGCCTCTGAATCCACCCCACCTGGGCTAATTGTCAGCGTAAAAGTAGGGGCAAGACCAGGAGTCTGAGGAGGAGGAAGGGGCCGGGGAAGGGCCTCTCTGCTGCGCGCTGCAGCCGGTCCCACACACCTGACACGTGCACCTTCCTAAAGACAACTGTAAGCGGGAGGGACAATGAATGTCCCATTTTACACATGTGGAAACTGAGGCACAAGGAGACGAGAAGTCTGCCCGAGCTCACACGGCTGGAAAGTGGTGGGCTAAACTTTGACCCAGGGTGGCCCCGAGTTTGTATCTCCAGCCACACACTGTCCTGTAGACCCGGGAGCCTCCGCCTGCGTGGAGGGCCAAAGTGAGGGCAATGCAGGCTGTGTGCTCAGATGGGCTTGTCGCCCTTCGGGCCCTGCAAGTGAGTCACCACCCACCCGCGGGGGCCTCCACCCCACCTCCCTACCCCCAGACCAGAGGCATTTCCCGGTGGCTTTTCTTTCACACCTGGGGGTTGTCTGCATTCACTTTGTGCCCTGGGTTGAATCCTAGTGGGCCATTCACTAGCTGTGTGACCTTGGGCAAGTAGCCTAACCTCTCTGTGTGTCAGTTTTTTCACCATGTGGAATGGGGTAAACAGTTTTTCTTGGTAGAGTTGGGGGCTCAGGGCTGCATGCTGCAGGTGGGCTTGCAGAGGTCTTCCAGGCTCCTGCAGGAGCTGGGCTGGGGGCTTGCAGCGGGGGTACCCCGTGTGCAGGGGCGATCTCCACGAGGGGAGAAACTCAGCCCTTGCAGAGGGCTGGGTTTGCGCCCCTTGCCCTAACTTCGGGGCGCTGGCAGGGCCCCGTGGGAGGGCGGTGCAGGAACTTAACCTGGGGCCTGCGGAAGGGGGGTCGTTGTGCACCAGCCCAGCACCACCGGGGAACGTCGTGCGCCCAGCCGCTCTCGGGGGAGGAACTAGGGTGGGCACCGGACGCCTCACCGTACCCCAGGCCCGGCCCCTGGTTCTGCCCGTGCGAGCTGCGAGCCCGGCCCGGAGCGCGGCGGCCAGGCGGCGTGTGGCCAGCAGGTGGCGCTCGGCCCAAAGCTGTGGATGCAGCGAGCGCCGCGCGGACGGCCGCAGGGTGGCGCGGCCGGCGGCGCGGCCTCGGCTCCCGGCACCCAGCGCCCAGGCTGTGCCCACCGAGGGTGCCCTGGGCAGTGCCCCGGCCCGGGACCACCGGCGATGGGCCTGGACGTCGGCAAGATCTCTCTCAATCCTAACAGTGGGCTCCCACGCGACAGGCGCTGGCCTGATCTCTGCACCATTGTACAGAGGGGGAAACTGAGGCTCAGAGGTGCTGGGACTTGCCTGAGTCACGCTCAGGGTACACACACGCAGGGCTGCGAAGCCAAGCCCCGTTCATTCTTGTATCTTGTGACAGTGACGGCAGCAGCAGCATTGCACTGCTGACACTGGGCTGGATAATTCCGTGTTGCAGGGGTTGGGGGACTGTCCTCCGCTTGGAGGGTGTTCAGCAATGTGGGGGGCTGAATGATGCTCCCCCGACGATGTCCATGTCCTGATCTCCACAACCCGGGAGCATGTTGCCTTAAATGGAGCAACGGAGGCTGCGGACGTGGTACAGTTAAGGATGGCGAGACAGGAAGGTCATCCTGGATTAGGTGGTTGGGCCCAGGGCCATCCCAGGGTCCACCTAAGAGGGAGGCAGGAGGTGAGAGAGGAAGACTGGGGCTCAGAGCAGTAAGACGGCTGCTGGGGTGGGAGGGCAGCACAAGATTTGCCACGAGGATCTTGCAGCCTGGGTCCCAGGCACCACAGCGGTACACACCTGTGCCCCCGCCTGTTGTGCAGGCCGGGCTTGTCTGGGGCTCTGCAGCCCCACCCTGTCCACCATCTGGCACTCCTGCTGTCAGGGCTCTGGGGCCTGTTCCCTGCTGGGCTGCCCGTGGGTGGGTGGCATTCCGCTTTCATCCATCAGAGCTCGCAGCCTGGGAGACGGGAGTGTTACATCCTGGGTGATGGGTTGGCCAGCAGGATTGGAAAAACCGGCTTCCACTCTGGAAGGTTGGGGATGGGCTGCACTTTCCAGCTGTGTGGCCCTGGGCAGGTCATTTACCCTGCCTTGGCCCCAATCTCATCGACTTAAGAGGAGGATTAAGGGATGCTTAGAAAATGCCCTGGGCACTGCAGGTCCCCATGAGTCTAAGCTCCCTGAAATTCAGGGGTGGGGCTGGACTGGCTACTCTTAATGATTCTCATGCCCATGGCCAGTTGGAGATGGGGAATCCTGGGGTGGTTTAGAAGTTACTTTTGTCCCCTGGGGGAATGTGAGGTCTGGAACTGCAGCAGCTGCTTTGTCACCAGCAGGGCAGAACTCGTTGTGGCTGGACAGTCTCCACGTGGAAGCTGAGAAAGCTTAGTCTGTGGGCGGCCAAGCAGAGGTGGAGGGACAACAGGTCTTCCACCACATGGTTTGAGCTGCTGGATGGGCCCTCACCTGAACTCTGCATGTTTGCAAGAGCCAACAAACACCCTGAAGTAAAAGTATTGGTTTTTTGATTGGATTGAAAAGTACAATAGATCTGAAATATTCCATCCACAGTTTTTAACAAATGCCTAAACATACAGTAGCCCCTTGATATCCATGGGGGATTGGTTCAGGACCCGCTGCAGACACCAAAATCCCTGTATGCTCAAGTTCCTGACATAAAATGGTGCAATATTTCCATATAAGCCATGCACACCTTCCCATATATTTTAAATCACCTCTAGATTACTTAAAATACCAATACAAGGTAAATGCCATGTGAATAACTGTTGTACTGTATTGTTTAGGGAATAACAAGAAAAAAAATTTATACAGGTGCAGTACAGATGCAATCATGCATTTTTCCCCCCAAATACTTTCGATCCTCGGAATGCACAGGTGTCGAGCGTTGACTGTATTTTTAAAAATCTTCTTGGTTTCATGTTTTCCACTTGAAACTTCATTCCCACATTTACCCAGCCTCCCATGCTGGGCCAGACCTCACAACTGTCCCTTAAATGAAGGGTATTTTTCTTTCCTTCCCTACAGTCCTTCTGTGTTTGGATAATTCTGGAAAGAAACACTCATACCCTATTCCTGAAGTAGATACCTGATTTTTGCTAGTGCAGGATCCCTCTCCCCTTCTGATAACAGAACCACGCTTTCCTGGGTAGCACATCCCACATGGACGATGTCACCTGCCCCCCCCCCCCCCACACACACATGGGGGAGCACATCTGATCCCACAGTAACCAACTGGAACACTTCACTTTCCCTGACTGGTTCAAGGATTGGCATGTGACCTATGCACAGCCAATCAGAATCCTCCTTGGGACATTCTACCAGCAGTATTTGGCTTGAAGTTGCTAAACTGGCAGATCATAAGCCTGGTTGGCTGGGGCCACATGGGGAGATTTTTTTCAGAGGGATGGAAAGAAAGAAGCCTGAAATAAGGGTTGAGCCCCCTGGATCTAGCCATTCCTGAACCTAAGTATCCCTTGATTTCCCAGTTGCATGAGCAAATAAATACCCCTTTGTGCTGAAGCCTGGGTGGGCTGGGTGTCTGTCACTTAAAGCTGAAATGCTCCTGAGTTACTCCCTAGACTCTTCCTCCTGCTCTAAGCCTCCAATTTTGGCTGTCTGCTAAATTCCACAAGTGAGGAGTCCTGTCTGGGAGCACCCAGAGTGGAGGAGCACAGCTGGGGTGGGAACATAGAAGTGCATCTGTGAGCAGGTCAGTGGCTGGGAAAATCATTTCCAACTCATGGAGCGAATCCCTCCTCCCCCATCCAACTCTGTGAGCCGCAAGTTCATTGCACACAGCACCGCAGAGGGGGGCCGTGTGGGAGGGCAGGCTGGTGAGAGTGAGGGCTGGGGGATGGTGGGACTCAATCATTCTCTGCTTTTAATGGTAGCTACTTAATTTCCTTCCCAAGGAGACCAGCATTGACCTTCACCTCCAGCCCCCATTAACTGCCAGGGACGCTTTGTCAGCGTATTTATGACAAATTAATTACACAGGGAAAATCTTGCTGGGAAAATGACTGTTCTGGTTTGGGCTGGAGCTGGGAGCTGCCTTTTGATTCCCCACTGACATGGGGCCTGGTTAACCACAGACCTTGGGCGAACTTTGTGGCAGGCAACTGATTCACAGCTCGACACAGAAGGAAGACAGGCCCAGTGAGACAGACCCAATTTTAATCCCCTTAGACCTGATGACTCAACACAATATCCTATGGAAAAATGATGTGGGGACCCCAGATCAGCATGGTGGTCGAGATACCTTTGCTCCCAGTAGTGCTGGGCAATCCCAGCCCCTAGGACAAGGCTCATGTCCCCACGATGACTCCAACAGCTGTACCTTGTTGCATGGGCCTGTCCAGGTCTCCCTGTGGGCGGTGCTCGTGCAGCGCTGGGCGTCCGGTCCCAACAATCAGACCTGTGCTCTGGCCCCTGCTTCCCTTTCCAACCAACCCCCTGTCTCTTTTCTTTGCACTGGGCCCTCCAGTAACACGGACACTGCTGTGGTTCTCTGAGTGACTCGTCCTGATCTTCATGCCTCTGCCCTGGCTGTGCCCCTGCCTAGAGCACCATCCCCACCCCACCCGACCTCCTCCCTCGCCTTGGTCTCGAGGGGCTGCGCTGGGAATGCAAACGCCAGGGCGCTGGCTTCAGTGCTGAGGGGACTTATCAGCTCTTCCAACGGACGTGTTCACAGATAGATCCCGCGTCAGCAATGACCGAAGCCCGGGTTCCAACACTGTCTCAGGACCCCCCTCTAAGGGGCAAAGTGTGAGTTCTGTATGCTGGTCTAGGTGCCCAATATGTCACGGCCTCCGCCCTCGAGATCCTCCTGGTTGCGCTGGGAAAGGGGATATGAATTCGCTTAATGACCTTTATTACTGAGGCCCAGCGATGAGCCAGCCCCTCTCCACCAGGGTAGACGCTAGACTCAGGGCACAGGGTCTGTGGAGGACTCGGGGAGGGTGAGAAAGGCCCACCTGAGGAGTGGAGGTGGCATTGGGCGGGCCAGCAGTCAGGGCCTGTGCGTGCACGCGTGTGCGCGCATGCGCACGGAGGAGGCAGCCCTTGTTCCACGACCGCCCTGCCTGGCTGATCACCACCTTTCTCCATCTTCCTCCCGTCATCCCTGCCCGAGTGCCCCTCGCCGTACCCGCCTTGGTTCTGGGAATGTTGGAGCCCACACCCCTTCCGGGGGACTCGGACCAGGTCTCAGCTGGTCTGGAGCAAGCGCTCCCTGCTGATTGGCCAGGAGAGGTCACCTGACCCGCGGGCCGGCCAGTGACTTCCACTGGGGCCTGGAGAGGGGGGAGGAATTCGCTCTCTGGAAGTGCGGCTAAGAAATCCTGAGAGAGAACAGGCTGAGGAGGGAAGATTCTAGAAAGATCAGGTGGTACAGAGGTCGGGTGGCCCTGATGGGCCTTGGGGAAGTCGGGTCTTGAGCGAGGAGAGGACAGCGGGCAGTGCCTCCGTCAGCTGAGGCTGCTACAAGGAAACGCCTCCCACCCGGTAACTTACAAACAGCAGGCACGGCTGCGCGCAGCCTTGGAGGCCGGAAGGCGCCGGTGAAGGTGGCAGCAGGGTCAGTGTTTGGCGAGAGCTTGGTCCCGGCTTCAAAGAAGGCGCCTTGCTGCTGCGCCCTCACAGGGTGGCGGGGCAGAGGGGCTCACCGATCCCCCAGAGCCCTTTCGTGAGGGCTCTAACCCCAATCAGGGGGACAGAGCCCTCCTGACCTCATCACCTCCTAAATTGCCTCTGCCTCTTAATGTCACCGCATTGGGGATAAGTTTCAATGTGAGCTTTGTGGGGACACAAACATTCAAACCACAGCAGGAGCCACAGTGGAAGGCAACTTGGCAGGGACCCAGGCCCGGGACGAGAGAGAGGCCGCGGCCGCCTGGCCACCTCCTCCCAGCGCACCCAGTGTTCCCAAAGCGACCGCCCCCACCCCCGCCCCGTCACTGAGCCTGGTCACCAGAAGTCCAGGCCCGAGCCCATCCCCCCACACGCCCAACCCTGACAGCCAACTCCTGCTGGCAGAGGGCAAGAAGCAAGCCGGCCACAGAGCTGTCTGGAATCAGAGAGCACCAGGCCAGGGTGCCCTGCCTTCGCCTAGGCCTGGCCTCATGCTCAGCGAGCCTGGCCTGAGGCTGTCTGCTGTAAACCCCATCTTCTCACTGGCTCCCCCAGCCTGGGGTTCCGTGCACCCAGCACTGTGTTCTGCAGTTTCAGGATCTCTGTTTCCAAGGGTCACAGCTTCCAGCCGAGGGGTGAGCGTTGAGGTGATGCCAGGGGCAGCCTGACCCTCGTCTTGAGGGAAACCACTTTTGGATTGTGAGGCTTCGGGGGCAGGGTCTGTGGGAAGAGAGGACGGAGGGTCAGCGCCATGGGCACATGGCCTGGGCCTTCCCATGGGGACCCACCCTCGGAAGGATCCCGAGCCCAGTTTAATGCTTTGCAGTTGTCGTCTTAAAATTCTTGCTGAGTCTGGAGCGGGGAGCCCTGCCCTTCTGTTTTGCGCTGGGCCCCCTGGGTCTCTGGCCAGTCCTGTGCAAGTTTCACCGCAGTGACCTGGAGGAGCCCCCCCCCCCCAGGGCTCCCCCAATGCCCCAGGGACCCAAAAGATGGCCCAGCTCTCTCTGGCACTGACAGTCTCCAATTAGCCAACTCCCCACACACGACACAACACGACACAACACCCCCAGGCACGCTTGCCAGGATAAGGTCCTGCCGGACACCCGAGGAGGGAGCTGCGGGCACACCTGGTGCTATTGCCCTTTGCCTCATGTGTTTGACTTCATTGCACTTCGCAGACACTGGGTTTTTACAAATTGAAGGTGTGTGGCAACCCCGCCTTGAGCAAGTCTGTCAGTGCCATTTCTCCAAGAGCATGTGCTCGTTTCATGTCTCTCTGTCACATTTTGGTAATTGTCACGATATATCCGTTTTGGTGACCTGTGGTCAGTGATCTTTGATCTTACTATTGTCATTGTTTTGTGGTGTGATGAGCTATGCCTGTAGAAGGAAGCAAACTTAGCCAACAACTGTTGTGTGTGTCCTGACCGCTCCAATGGCAGCTGCTCCCCCATCTGCCTCCCTCTGCTCAGGCCTCCCCATTCCCTGAGACACAGCAATATCTAAGTTAGGCCAATTAATAACCCTGCAGTGGCCTCTACATGTTCAAGTGAAAGAGTTGCACAGCTCTTACTTTAAATCAAAAGCTAGAAATGATTACGCTTAGTGAGGAAGGATGTCGAAAGCCAAGACAGGCTGAAAGCCAGGCCTCCTGCACCGAAAGGTTAGCTAAGTTGTGAATGCAAAGGAAAAGTTCTGGAAGGAAATTAAAAGTGCTATTCAGTGAACACAAGAATGATAAGAAAGCAAAACAGCCTATTGCTGATATGGAGAAAGTTTGAGTGGTCTAGATAGAAGATCAAACCAGCTACAACACTCCCTTAAGCCAGAGCCTAATCCAGAGCAAGGCCCTGGCTCTCTTCAATTCTGTAAAGGCTGAGAGAGGTGAGGAGGCTGCAGAAGAAAAGTTGGAAGCTAGCAGAGGTTGGTTCGTGAGGTTTAAGGAAAGAAGCCGTCTCCGTAAACTATAAGTGCAAGGTGATGCAGCAAGTGCTGATATAGAAGCTGCAGCAAGTTATCCAGAAGATCTAGCGAAGACCATTGATGAAGGTGGCTACACTAAACAACAGATTTTCCATGTAGACACAACAGCCTTCTGTTGGGAGAATATGCCATCTAGAACTGTCGTAGCTAGAGAGGAGAAGTCAATGCCTGGCTTCAAAGTTTTAAAGCACAGGCTGACTCTCTTATTAGGTACTAATGCAGCAGATGGCTTTAAATTAAACCAAAATTCATTTACCATTCTGAAAATCCCAGGGCCCTTAAAAATTATGCTAAATCTACTCTGCCTGTGCTCTATAAATGGAATGGCAAGGCCTGGATGACAGCGCATCTTTTTACAGCACACTTTATTGAATATTTTAAGACCACTATTGAGACCTACTGCCCGGAAGAAAAGATTCCTTTCAAAAGATTACTGTTCATTGACAATGTACCTAGTTACCCAAGAGCTTTGATGGAGATGTACAACGAGATAAATGTCATTTTCATGCCTGCTAACGCCACATCCATTCTGCAGCCCATGGATCAAAGAGTAATTTCAACTTTCAAGTGTTATTAATTCAGAAATACATTTCATAAGGCTATATAGCCTCAGCTGTGGCAGCTGCCATAGATAGTGATTTCTCTGATGGATCGGGGCAAAGTAAATTGAGTACCTTCTGGAAAGGATTCACCATTCTAGATGCCATTAAGAACATTTGTGATTCATAGGAGGAAATATCAACATTCACAGGAGTTTGGAAGAAGTTGAGTCCAACCCTCATGATGACTTTGAGGGGTTCAAGACTTCAGTGGAGGAAGTCACCGCAGATGTGGTGGAAATAGCAAGAGAACTAGAGTTAGAAGTGGAGCCTAAAGATGTGACTAAATTGTTGCAACCTCATAATAAAACTTGAACAGATTGGAGGTTGCTTCTTATGGGTGAGCAAAGAAGGTAGTGTCTTGAGATCTAATCCACTCTTGGTGAAAAGGCTGCGAACATTGTTGAAATGACAACAAAGCATTTAGAACATCACATCAACTTACTCGAAAAAGCCCCCACAGAGTTTGAGAGAACTGACTCCAATTTTGAAAGAAGTTCTACTCTGGGGAAAATGCCATCAAACATCATCACATGCTACAGAGAAATCGTTTGTGAAAGGACGAGCCAATCGATGTGGCAAACTCCATTGTTGTCTTATTTTAAGAAATTGTCACAGCCACCCCAACCTTCAGCAGCCACCACCCTGATCCATCAGCAGCTGTCAACACCCAGGCAAGACCCTTCAGTAGCCAAAAGATATGACTCACTGAAGGCTCAGATTATTAACATTAGCAATAAAGCATTTTTAAACTAAGGTATCTATTGCACCCCTAATAGACTATAGTATAGTGTAGACTAACGTTTATATGCACTGGGATACCCAATATTTGTGTGACTCACTGTATTGCAGTATTCGCTGTGTCACAGTCTGGAAGGAACCCGCAATATCTCTGAGATGGGCCTGCAGACGTTTCTTGGAACGAAGCGAGGTGGGTGGGGTGGGGCGAGGGCCACTAAGTCCTCATCAGCTCCCCTCCTGGAACCTCAGGAATGGCAGATACTTTGGGAGTGTGGGTATTGTTCAAAAACAGAGTTGTGTTTCTTTCCAGAAAGAGGAGACTTTGCTGGTCTGGCTTGAGACCCACAGGGCTCTGCAAACCACCCATGTTGTGGGGTCCTGGAGCGGGAGCTTGAAGACAAGGGTGGGCCTGGGACTCCTCGCTGTGCTGGGCCAGCAAGGACACGCCATCGGGATGAGGAGACCCTCCCGACATCCAGGACAATCCACCAAATTCTGGCCAATGCACAAGATTCTGCCAGCCTACCTGGGTTTCCTAACCACGGGTGGGATTGGTCGTGACCCCACATCCCAAATCTCCGAAGTCTAGGAGCCGAAATGCTCCTTCTGATCCTTTCTTCACACCAAAGGCAGAAAGCTCATCCCAGCCCTCTCCTGCTCAGGTCGCCTCGTGCCTCCTGTTGCCTTAGAATCACCTCCAGCGTTCTCACTGCCGCCAGGCTCTGGGCCGGCTCACCACGCTCAGGCCACCCTCACAGGCCACCACGTCCTCACCTCCAGGCTGTCGCCCACGCGGTGCTGCCCTGCTCCCTCCCGCAGAGCTGCCATCCCCGGGCTCCGCGTGGCTGGGACTGCTAACTGAGCTGGCGTCCGTTCCCCCCTCTTCCTATCGGCAGCAGAGCCCCCTCCCCTGAGTCTGAGCTGGGCTCAGGTTGCCCTGACACAGGTGACATTTCCCACCCCCCTCGCAGCCAGGTGCAGGCCCCGGGCGCGGCTCAGCAGTGGTGGTGTGCCAGGTCACAGGCAACGCTGACTTTCCGAGTCCGCTCTTCCCTGTCCTTGCTGGTGCCTAGT
Organism: Eulemur rufifrons; assembly: GCF_041146395.1. Classification (NCBI taxonomy): domain Eukaryota; kingdom Metazoa; phylum Chordata; class Mammalia; order Primates; family Lemuridae; genus Eulemur; species Eulemur rufifrons. Next base: position 47,506,174 of record NC_091002.1, read on the forward strand.
TCAACCCCACAGACAGGGACACAGCGCCAGGGACAGCTGAGCACCGAGGTAGAGGGAACCCTGTCCTGGGTGACTTCGAGGGGCAGCCTGGACTGCTCCCGTGCACAGACATGGGAGCCACTGTGCTTGCGTCCTGCTGCCGTGGCCGGTGAGCCTGTTCCCTGAGGTAGAGCCCACTCCTGTGGCATCCCAGCGCCTCTTTCAAGGCCTAAAACAATAATGATGATGATGATGATGTTGATAATGATCCTTCCGCTTCCTGAATGCACGCAGGGCTGGCGCAGTGCCGCGCTTCGCCTGCGTGTTTTATGCAATCCTAGCGACAACTGGAGGAGGTGCTGCAGGCTGTTCTCACCAGGCCCATTTTACAGATAAGGAAGCAGAGACTCCAGAGTTAAATGACTTGGGTTAAGTCCCTCCGCTAGCAGGACGTGACCCCCAGTAAGCTAACTCCAGAGCTCCTGCTCTTTGCCACGGCCCTGTATCCACCAACTCCGGAAAACAGGCGGCGAGTGAACGGCCGTGAACGAAAGCATGACCGAATGGGGTGGGGAGAGAGAGAACACACGGGACCCCGCTGTGCCCAGGCTCACCTGCGTCCTCCTCCGGCTCCCCATCTCCAGCCCCTGCGACTCCTCCTGCCACTGGGATGACAGTCATTTTGTTGCTGTTGCCGATGGCGGCATCCTCGAGGAAGCATGACCTGATGTGGACTCTCTGGGCTGCGTCCCCCTCGGGGTGAGATCCTGGTCTGGGCATTCGCACTTCAAATGCAGCTCCTGGGCCGTCGGTGGTGGCAGAGACTGTGGGTCACAGAGAGACAGGTGTGGCAGTGGGACCATGGCCCTGAGCCCTGAGCCCTGAACCCTACCTGGCCTTCAGGCCCCCCATGGCTGACTCGGCCCCACACCTCCCTCCCACGACCCGCACCTACTCAGTTGGCAGCCTTGGCCTGGCCACCCCACTGCCACACCTTTGCCACGCCGTGCACCCGCCTGGGGTGCCGTCTCTCTCTGCAAGCAGGGTCTGTCTCCCGAGCCCAGCCCAGCTGACCTGGCCGTCGGTATCCTCCTCTGGGACTCGGTCACTCCCTTCTCTATGCACCAGAACACGGCCTCCCACCTCTGGTGAAATCCTCACGGGCCCAGCCCTGCCATCTGGCTCCTTCCTCTCCCACCCAACTTCCGGCGGGGGACGTCCACATTCAGTCTCACCTCCCCCCACTCCCCAGCTCCTCCTGCCCCTCCCTCCCAGAAGCCGACCTCCGAAGGACGCATGAGCCCTTGTTGCTGAACCCGCAGGCGCCTCCCCACGCTCACTGGCCTCCCCCGTCTCTGGAGACTCTTCTCATAGGTCCCTGCTTCCCCCTTCCTCTCCAGCCTCTCTGCCGACCTCCCTCCGCCGGCCTCTGGGTTACCAGTGCAGGGAAGGCCTCTGCCCACGCCTTTGGGCACTGTGTGGCCACAGCGCTTAGTAGGGCGCCTGTCCTCCATCCTCCCTAGGCACCATTCCAGTCTCAAGCCATCGTCTCTGTCCCTGTGTCAGAGGGCCCAGCCTCTGCTTCCCCGGGGAGGCCTGCCTACTTTACAGACGAGGAAACTGAGGTTTCCTGTGGTGAGTGGTGGGGGTGGGGATCCAGAGTGCCAGCTGCAAAAGCCACACCTGTTCTACTCTGTGGTCCAGCCTCCCGGTGGAAGGAAAGGAATTTCCCATCATGCCCCTCTCCCCATAGACTCTGCACCAGTTCCTCCCAGCAAGGAGCAGAATGGGGCAGGGGTGGGGGTCTGGCCACTAGGTCCCAGGTACCTGGGGGGCTGCCTGAGGGGATGTGGCCGGAGCCTTCGGATGGGGTGCTGTGGACGCTCAGCTCATTGTCGTGTCCCAGCTGCACCCGTCTAAGCACGGATCGCTCCATGTGGATGTCCTGGGGCCCCCAGGCACTAGGAGCTGAGGAGTCACCTGGCGCCGTTGGAGGCCGGTATCCGGGAGCCATGGAACCTGGCAGGGGAACACAGCACCACCTTGCTCGGGGTGACTCCAGGCTTCCTTCTCCGCCCTCTGACCCCCACCCGTATCCTTCACCAACACACGCACGCATACACACACACACACACACACAAAGTCCTGCCTAAATAGAGGGGACAGGCCTGTGAATCCCTCCTAGACACCATCAGACGGGGAGCCAATCATTTCAGGCCCTGAAGGGGGAGCAGAAGGACCCAGCAGAACACCTCGTCTTGGGGTCCCCAGTCTGTCATGACTGTGCTGGTGCCAGGGTGTTGCTAGGACACTTGCAGACCCGAACAATGAGCACGTGGCTCTGATTCCCAGTCATTCTCAGTCCTTCTGACCTCACGGGGAGAAAGTCCCCTTTGGGGCTAAGACATCTTTAATGCCTTCCGACACCAAAGGCTCAGAGCCTCCTGCAGTGTTTGATTTTCCCAGCATTTATTTTTATGGTGATCTTCATAGTTTTCACCTTAAGGTAATGCTATAAAAATTTAAAAAAATAAATTTGAGTAGAAAAAAAGGTGACCCATCTAATAACATTAATTACATAATTAGACATGGGAGCGGCCCGAATTGGGAAGGGGAGGCTGAGAGGATTAAAGTTGGGGAAACCATGATCTGGATTCTAGATCAAAGTTCTTTATTTCACAGTTGGGGAAACTGAAGTCCAGAGTGGAAAAGGATCTCCCAGTGTTATGGAAGTGACCCCACATTTGGGCCGATGCTGTCACTCATGGGTGACATGGCTGGACAGATAGGTGGCCTGTCCCCTCTTGCCAGAGGGACTGGCACACAGGGAGTGCCCAGTGTGCAGCACTGTATTTCATCAAAACTAGGGTGCCACTGATGGTAAGATGCACCCCAATTTCCAACCTGTTAACTTGTGGACGAAAGTAATGTGTCTCAGAAAAAATGAAATGCTACACTAAGCCCCTTGTGACACTCTACTGAGGGAGGGTGAACCGAGTTATTTCTTATGGAAAAATATCAGATCCCGTTGAAAATGAGGATCGGAGTGAAGGGAAAGCAGGAGAGGTTTGATCCAGGCTTCCTCATTCTCAGGAAGGCCATAAAGCAGGACCCTGGGGGTTAGAAGGTGGTCCTTTCTCCTCGGAGGTGGACTCCCCTCATCCCCTCCCTCACCCAGGTGGAGTGGGTGCCCTCTCACGGTCCCTTGTCCTGAGTGTCTCAGGCGACTTACCACTGTCTCCGGGGGTTATCTCTCTCGCTATGACGTTCCCATGTCCGATCTGGGTGTTGTGGGAGTTCGCGATGGAAATGTGGCTGTAGGTTCCGTGCTGGTAGATCGCGATGACCGGGCTTTGCTGGTTCACAACTGCAGTGGACCGATCTCTTCCTCCAGAATCTCCTGCGAATTAGTATTCCATTCTATCCCTCTGCACCTCTCTAGGGGTCAGGGGCTCCAAATACCAGTCGGAGCTTTTTAGAACACAGATTCCCGGGGGCTCGGCAGTAGCTCCAAGGTGGGACCAAAGAACCGGCCTGTTTAACAGACACCACAGGGGTCTCGGATGGAGCCTTGCTTGGAAATGGCCACGGCAAGTCACCCTGCCTGTGTGTCCTCCTCTGCCCCATGGCCAGGCCACCATGAGTGCTTGCTGGGGGCCTGCAGGGGCCCCACACCGCTCTCCCCACCTTCTGTCCCTCCCCTGGGGGGCAGCCACAGCCTTGGCCGAGGGACACTGGTGCCCCTTCTCCCTTGAGCAGTGGCCTGATAAGCTGTGGGGGGCTCACAAGACATTTGTAAGGATTTGAATTTGTCACCAGTCTTTAAAATCTGGCTGCTGTCACACGTTATTACTTCCTCACTGTGCCCATACGATGCCGAGGTTCCCCGGCACCGGGAGGGGAGAGTCCGCCCCATGTGGGCTGAGACAGGCCCCTGCCCTTGGCTCTGTGCTTCCGTGGGCCCTGTCCTCCTTAAAAAATCTTTTAAATGACACTTTCTGACCGTGTTGGCACAAAGACAAATATAATCCAGGCTGGACTTGTTTTTAGATGTTCATCATGTTTATGATATCCATTTCTTCTTCTGATTTTAAAAGAAATGAAAATTAAAGCAGTGCCGTGGGCTCGGGGCCTGTGCCTGCTGCCCTAACGGATAAGCCGGCCCCGGGGCTCCCCCGCCCCCCCCGTCGGGGTCTGGGCCCAGCCTGGCCGTCTCTTCTGCCAACCGCCAAACCCAAGTTAGGCAAAGTGCTCGCAGAAAACCGTTACCAAACTCGGACTGAGCCCCTGCACCCCAGAGCAGAGGGAATGTGGAGCAGGCCCCTTCCCTCCGGGACCCTTGCCTTCTGCGACAGCCACCCCTGGCTAATCCCACCACGCCCCTCCCTCCCGGACCCCCTCCAGTGAACTGTCAGCAGGACCACCCACCGCAAGTTTCTGGCAGGTTCTGGCGAGGCGGAGCAGGCTTAGCAGAGTGCCCAGCGAGGAGCGAGTCAGGTGTGAATGGTTTCCCTGCAGCTCTGCCGTGCTGCCCCTGCCCAGGTGCAGGCAGCAGGGAAGGGCCTACCTGGTCGATAAATTGCCCATGCTTTTAACTTCTCGTCAAAGTCCAGAAGGTGCTTGCTCTTCATCTTGTACAAGTCTGGGTTGACATCTTTTGCCGTCCTCAGGCCCAGGGCCTGGGCGATGACCAGGGCATTATGGGGTCCCTTGTCTTCCAGGAACCTGTAGATCTCTTCCTCTGGAGGGCAGGGTGGCCAGGCGGTTAAGGAGGACCCCAGAGCTTGAATCTACCCCTCCACGGACGGCTGACAAGCTCTGTGATCTGGGACAGGTGCCCGGCCCCTCCAGGCTCAGCTTCTTCCTCTGAAAACTGGGTGTCAGAGAATAGGGGCGACAGTGGCGCAGAGATGGTTCTGAGGAGCAGGGATGTGCGTAGTGCTCTGCACGTGCCTGGCAGCGGGAGGTGCCCCGCGAGGGTCAACTATTGAGCGGAGAAATAATTTCTCAGCCATTTAGATGCCTCCACTGTGAGGATGGAGTCTTGCCTCTGAACACTGTGTGGGAGCCTCTGGGTGGGGGGGCGTGGCCCCGAACACTCATACCATCTCGTGCCCTCGAGGGGGATTGCAGGTTGCAGGGAAGGGCTCCCGGGCACCGGGAGCTGAACGGAATGAGGATACTTACCTCGGTCACTGAGCTGAGGGCCAGGCTTCTTTGGAATTCCAGCTGCGTCTTCTGGGGGCCTCTCGGCTGGAGAAAGAAAGGTGGTCAGAGGGTGGGGGAACAGGGGATGGTCCCCGGCCTCTGCCGGGCAGAGGTGGGCCTCAGTACAGACCCCAGAGTTATACAGACGGACCTTCAAATCCCACCCTGCTCCTTCCGGCTCCGTGGCTTCCTGTCAATTAACTTCTCTGGGGCTCAATTGTCTTTTCTGTAGAAAGAGGGGAAGGACAGCACCCACCTGCCTCTCAGGCTTGTATGAGGGTCAGGTGAGCCCCGGGGTTCAGCACCTGGCCCCCATTAAGTACTAGGTAAATGTCAGCTCTTTTCTCCGTGGGCTCTAAAACTAGAACAGGGGCCTAGTGGGACACCAAGTGTGTTCTATCATCATCATCTTCTGTTATTAATGTTTCCTGAGCACCTACTATGTGCCGTGTGCACTGGGCTGAGCCCTGTGCAGCTAATCCTCTCAGCAAGGCCTGCAGAGTAGCCGTATCGTCATCCCCATTAGCCAGAAAAAGAAACCAAGGCCCGGTGAGGAGACATCATGCGTCTCCAAGTGGCAGAGCCTGTATTTGGACCCAAGCTCAAGTCTGGGCTTGTCCATTGCCAGGATGGCCCCCACTGGGTCGGACCTACCCTGGGATGGCAGGTCACCGTGGCTGGGCAGGGCCAGCTGTGCAGGGGCCACGTCTGCAGGCCCAGCCTTGTACAAGCGCCACAGCGCAGGGCCTGCGAGGGAGACTTTGGACTCGTTCTTCATTCGGTAGAGGACTTGGTTGAGCTCCTTCTTGGGCACTTGGCATTTCTTCACCAGCTGGGAGGTCTTCACAGGGCAGCCAGCATCCCTTAGCTCCTGCAGGATCTTCTGTTCGAGGTGGCCTGAGAGAGGGAGAGGCGGCAGAGAGAGAGGAATTGAGCCCCTGGGGCCCCCAAGGTTGAGCCTGGGCTGGAGGCTCTGGAAGGCAGAGGAGGTGGGCAAAGACCTGAGCAGACATCCACCAGTGACAGCAGAGAGGGAGGCACCCGGGCAGGCCAGAAGCGACCTTGGCTGGACAGCCTGGGGCCAGGGGAGGTGCTGGGCCTGGCGTGCCTCCAGGTGTGGGTCTGGGAGGGAGGTGGGAACACTTGGCTCCCAGCCGGAGTAGAGGGTGGAAGGACAGAGCAGGATGGATGAAGAGAGGCCCGGGAGAGTGAGGCCAGGTCTTGTCTGGGACCCCCGCCCCGTGTCCTCCCATCCCCCTCCCCTGCGCCCCCCCTACCCCCAGCTGTAGCCCAATGAGGTCGCTACTCATCCAAGCCGGGACCTGACAAACATCCAGAAGCAGGTCCTTCCCCTGATGCCCAACCCTGGAGTCCCAGAAAAGCCATTCCTGGATCTCTCTCGTACCCTGCACTGTCCTCTTCTCCACCCACCACCCCTTCTGCTCACCATCTCCTGGATGGCAGTGACCAGCCCCCCGCTGGCCCCAGCTCCAGTCAGGTTCCCTCCAGTGAGCCCTGCGCTCAGCAGCAGACCTGGCTCTGTGACCACCCAGCCTCGTCTCCACCCACCCAGCTTTTCTAAGTTCCAGCCCGTCTGTGCTCCCTTCAGCCCCGCTCACCCCAGGGCCTTTGCACATGCTGTTCCCTCTGTCAGAAACTCTTTCCCCCACCCCACCTGTCCAATGTCTACTCGACCTCCAGGTCTCGCTCAGACGCCATTTCCTTTGGGAAGCTGTTCTCCAGGTCCCAGAGTGGGTGGGATGCTGCTAGTGTGGGGGTCCCCTGCAGAATGTCCCCAAGGATCCCCTGCTGCGTTTGCCTCGTTCACTGTCATACCTAGCACAGTGCTAGGCACACAGTAGGTGCTTAGGAAATGGTAGTTGAGTGAATGAGTGACTGGCTGAAAGAAAGAATGAATGAGTGGATTTGTCCTCTACTGGGAGAGATGTCTGCCCAGGTGACCCGGGGCAGGGCACAGGGAGCCCCTCCTTGGCCAGTTGGCATGTGCATCTGTTTCCTGGTCTGTGTCTGAGGAGCCCTTAGTAGGACCCCGTGAAGTTCAAGGAGGAACACTCCAAATGGCCACTGAGCCTCCCGGGCAAGCTCTCAAAAATCAAAACCATCACCTCACATAGTTAAAAAAAAAATTGAAACCAGCTTCTCTGCCGAGGAGGGGCAGACACAGGGTGGAGGCGCAGCTGGGAGCCAGCACCTGGGGAAAGCCACCGTGGGTGGTGACCCAGCCTGTCACCAGGAGGACTCTGCTGCCAGGAACCCTGGAACCCTGAGGGGTGCCTAGCAGGGCCCTTCCTGGGAAAACCCGGTCATCTCCCGGGACAGTGACCCCACCCTCCGCCGTCTGGGTTTTCCTTCCTGATCAGAGGGTTCTCTGGGCTCCTCCAGGTTGGTGGGGGAGGGGACGGCAGGGAGCCCTGGCGGCCCTTGCCCAGGGCTTGCGGGGCGCAGGGGAAGAGCAGTTACGAGTCCTGGGAGCACCGGCCCCTTCGCCCGCCAAATCCTGCCCTGCAGCCGCGGTCCCGCCCGGCTGCCTTACCTGGCTTCACCTGGTCCCACAGAGTTTTGACTCCCGACCAGCCCGCCCCACGGGGAGCCCAGCCCCCGCCGGCCCCCAAAGCAGACGGCAGTCAGAGATATGAGTGGAGGGCCAGCCCGAGGGGCGGGCTACCTTGGCCACCCAGTCCCCAATCCCCCGAGCTACCACGTCTGAAAACGGAAGTCATGAAACAAAGCAGGTGTGGCTGACAAGTGGGTCACAGAGGAAAATCGGCCAGGGAAGAAGGCAGGCAAAGCCAGTTAAAGCCGGTCACTGAGGCCCCCCGACCAGCGCCGTGTACTCGCCCCGCGGAGGAAGTGCCACAGGAACCTGGCCACCAGCCAGGGCTTCTGGGCCGCCCGCTGACGTCACCCCTGTGGGTGCACTTGCCTTTCCTCTTTTCCGTTCTCTAATGGTGGTCTCCTGGGTTTGAGCCCCGGCTCTGCTGACCACCAGCTATGTGACCTCTCTGTGTCTCAGTTTCCCCATCTGCGAAGTGGGGATGACAGTAGCTGCTTAAAGATTGTGGTGGAGGTTAAAAACAGACAAAACAGAAAACCAAAAAACCACAAAACCACCCTCTGATCACAGCCCACAGGCACTTAGCGGAGCCCCTAGAGAACAGCAGCTGCCCAACACCCAGGCAGCCTTCACTACGGCTCCTCCAGGACTGAAACATTAATTGAGGGAACAACACGCCAAGCAGGGGTGGGGAAATAGGCACATGCGTGTGTTATCAAAGCAACTTGCTTCGTTTCTCAAAATGACTATGAGATAATGTTCAGACCCTAGCACAAATGCCAGGCAGCTGTGATACCCTGAGAGAGTGATTTTACCTCTCAGGGCCTCAGTTATCTCATCTATAAAATGGGAACGTCATTGCACTTGTCCCTGCGGGCTATTGTGAAATGCATGAGAAGCAGTTTCCAGGTGCCTAGGGCATGGTCAGCCTTCAAAACAGGATGACGGCAGGCGCTGTGGCTCAGGACTGTAATCCTAGCACTTTGGGAGGCCGAGGTGGGAGGATCACTTGAGGCCAGGAGTTCAAGACAAGCCTAGGCAACATAGAGAGACCCTGTTTCTACAAAAAATAGAAAAAATTAGCCAGGCATGGTGGTGCGCACCTGTAGTCCCAGCTACTCGGGAGGCTGAGGCAGGAGGATCGCTTGAGCCCAGGAGTTTGAGGTTGCTGTGAGCTATGATGAGGCCACTGCACTCCAGCCTGGGCAACAGAGTCAGACTGTGTCTTAAAACAAAAACAAAAGTAAAAACACCCAGGATGGCTACGCCGTCTCCTGCTCCTTGCTGTTGCTGTTCCTCAGGGCCCTGCTGCTGTCATCCTCGCTGTTATCTGGACCAAGGAAAGAAGCCAGAGAGAGCAGCAGGAACCCCAGCCCGGGAACCGGCCTGTTCCCTGGAAGGAAGCGGGACCGTACCTCCTTTGCCCGGGGCGGCAGGCGCCTGGGTCATGCCGGCAGCAGCTGCAGGGAGCCCGGCAGACGTGGGGGCAGCGCAGGCTCCTGCACTGTCTCGAGAGAGCGGCTGGGTCGAGGCCGAGAGTCCTTACGTGGCCCAGCGGGCGCTTCTGGAAGCTCTGAATCCACAGGACAGGGGATGCCAGCTTCAACCCGGCGGGTGTCAGCTGCTTCCACCCAGGAAACCAACGCCTAGTCAGCCCCACCACACAGCTTCTGGAGAAAAAGAAAACGAAACTTCTGTGTGAGGCTTTCGACAGACACAAAATTGAAAGCAGAGCTGATGAGCAAGATGCAGGCACGCCTGACCCGGTGGTGGCGGGAAGGAGCCGGCCAGAGCGCCCTCTGACCAGGCCTCGGGGGCAGGGGCTTCCCTCGCCCTCCCGGCTCCCAGTGCAGCCCACGCGGACCCCACCCAAAGCAGCGGGTGCCCTGCTGCTGTTTCCGTGCGTGTCAGAATGACCCTGCTCAGTGAGCACCACTCTGCTTTCCGAGCCCGTGTGCTCCTCCAGTTCAGCTGCAGGGCAGGGGCTGCTGCTGTCCTCTTTCCTCGAGGGGAAACTGAGGCTACAGTGGCAAGGTCACTTGTCCAAGGCCACACAGACAGTTGGTGGCAGAGCCAGTCCTGTCTGTTTCCCAGCCGTGTTTCCTGACCTGTAACATCTGGAAGTCATGGGGGAGTCACCCTCAGCCACAGACCACATCGAATTCCCAGCCTCGCGGGAGAACGTGCTTAGTCATTTCGGAGCCATAGATAAGAAGGCTGCTTCCTGCACGAACTTTGCAAAAATGCCCGAGGTGGGCAGCTGAGAACCGCTGCTGCTTTGTGGTTAGAAATGTGAGCCTGGGGCCGGGATGCTTGGGTTCAAACCCAGCCCCCACCACTCACCAGCCGTGTGACCTTGGGCAAGTTATTTAACCTCTCGGTGCCTCAGTTTCCTCATGTGTAAAATGGGGTTAATCAACGTATCTGGTCGTGGTAAGGACTAAAGTGCTCAGTCCGGCTGAGTGATCCGGCCAGAGCCTCCAGGGCCCCCAGCCCCAAGCACAGGGGACAGCCCCACGTGCTCTGGCAATAGGAGCCATCCTTCTCCTAAATTCCCACATGGGCCAGTGCCCCCAGACAGTTCAGAGCCACTGTTCTCTTCCTGATTACAGAAGGGGAAACTGAGGCCCACAGAGGTGAATGGCCTTGTGCCAGGCCATGGCCAAGGGGATCGAGAACTCAGCCAGGAAGTCCTTGAACTTGGGGTCCAGAGCTCGCGAGCTGTGTCCCGGAGGCAGAAGGCTGGGAGGGTTTGCAGACATCCACGCTCCTCGGGGACCCCTTTGCCCCAGCATTTCTGCACAGGGTGGGGCTTAGGCACAGCAGTGGGCACAGAAATGGCACCTCGAGCTTTGTCCCGAAGCTCTCCTTGCGGAGCAAGCTCTGGCTGCACGTTAGGCGTTTGGCCACCCGCAGACCCAGTGAGTCTGGTCTCTGAGTGGCGCTGGGAGGTCGGGATGTGTCAGGGTCCCAGATGATTCCTTAAGCTTCCACGTGCAGAGCCAGTGAGTGGGGACACGTCATAAAAACAGCAAACCACGAGGATGCCCTTATCCTAAAACTGAAGAAATGTTTATCTCCGTGTGAAATAGCAATATCACCTTGTAAGTGCCAGGTCGCCGAGAGTGTCAGGGAGATGACGGGGCGCCCTCCAGGAGGGGTTCCCCGAAAGCTGAGCCCCTCGGGCGGCTGGGGCACCATGGGCCCTGGGACCTGGGGGCACTCCCACACCCACCCATGGGTGGGCTGCAGACTGGGAGGACTCAGGGAGCCGAGACACGCCCCGCCTGCCCGCACCAACTCGTCCTCCTTCATTATCCTTCCTTTTTTCCCTCTTTCCGTCCTTACATTGTTCCTTTTCTTATCCTCCCTGGAGGGAGGCGGACCCCAGCTGGTTCTCCGGCTGAACCTCATGGTCAGCTCTCCATCCTCATCCGACCTGGCCTCTTGGTGTTGCCTTGCACACAGCCAGCCGCCCCCCACGGGGACCCTGTCCCCATCTGCCTCCACCCCTCCCCTAGCTCCGCCGCTTCCTCCCTGGCCTCGGCTGCGGGTCCCTGACTGGTAGGCAGTCCAGGTTTGGTGTGGTGACTCAGGCTCCTTCTAGCTTGTTGCTCTGCCATCTGTGGCCTCTGTTCCTGGTTTGCTCATGTTTACCATGGCAGCTTGAGCTCCAGCCATCACATCTGCATTCCTTCCAGCAGGAAGTAGGAAAAGGAGGAAAGGCAGATATCCCCACTTTAAAAATACATCTTGCAAGATGCACGTGCGTTCCACCAATGTCCCATGGGTCAGAGGTTGGGCTCATGGCCCTACCTGCAAAGGAGGCTTGGAAAGGTGGTCTGTGTTATAGGCCACCATATGCCCAGCTAAAATTGGGGCTCTATTACTTCAAAAATAGGGGACAACAGATATTGGCAGAGACCTAGCTATCCCTGCCATTTTGAGGCTCTCTTGTCCCCCCAAGGAAGGAGCAAGGATCCCTCCTGAGCAAGGACTCTTCAGGAGCGCCCAGCCACTGGAGCCTGTTTACTAAGCAGTGACTGAGCGACACCCTGCGAGGCTGAGTTCAAAGGCAGTGTCTGCATTCTCAGAGTGTCCGGCCAGCATGGAAGGAGAAAGGGGAGAGGAGTGAGGCAGGGGATGCGGTGCCTCCCCACCCCTGCCTGGGACGGGGCTCAGCCGCCAGACTGCCAAGATGGCGCCCCTGCCTGCTGGGGCCCAGATCTCCTTTTGCCTTGGAAAGCACACTCCTTTTTCATGGCTTGTGTTTTTCTGGAAACTATTAGAACTCTCCGCCCAAACCAGATGATAATTACATGTTACTGATCTCAAGTCTTTAAATTTTTCTCTCTCTCTTTTAAAAGAGAGATATTTTTACTGCACATTGTGTTGGCAAAACCCAAGTCTCCTTTCTACCAGGCAGCCTGGATTTTATTTTCAGCTTTCCTCTGTGAATTCACCCCAGGGGGAGGAGGTGGAAAGGCACCAAATGTGGATGATAATGTGTCTTTGGTCAGGGGCGAAGGTCAGAGAGCCAGAGGTGGCTGGAGAGGGGCATGAGGATTGCCCGCGGTCACGCGAGTCATCGGTGGGGCTGAGGAATGAAGACAGGGCCAAGCTGGTGTGTCCCAGGCAGTGGGTTCTCCATCTCAGCCTCAAAGGAGTCTTTCCTGCCCAGTTCTCTGCCTGTGAAGGCAGAGCTGGTGATGGGGCCTCCATCGCTCCTACGTGTCTGCTGGAGTTAAACAGGCCTGGGGGTCTGGTCCTGGCACCCCCCTTTTTAGCTCTGTGCTTGTGCAAATCACTGCTCTTTCTGAGCTTCTGTTTCTCTCTTTGACAAAGGGGATCCTAGTAATACTGGCCTCGGGGGGGTCGTTGCGAAGGTTCCAGGAGATCATGCCTCTAAAGGTCTCAGCAGAGCGCTGAGCACACGGCACGTGCTCCATGGACAGGAGGCAGACGTACTGCCGGTATGGGATCCTCCACTGGCCCTCTCTGCGGTGACAATGCAGCCCTATCTTTCCATCAGGTCGTTTACCAAATAGTTTCATGTGCCGCTTTTATTAGGACACGTGCTGGGCGCTGCGGGACATGGGAGATGGGTGTTCTCAGTTCTGGAGGCCGGGAGGTCTGGGAGCGTGGCACCGGCATCTGGCGTGCTGTGTCGTCTTGCGGTGGAAGTGAGAGGCGGAGGACACGAGGGCGGGCAGGCACGTGGGACAGAGAGAGAAAATGGGCCAAACGCCCAAAATAACTAACTCGCTCCGCAAACACGGCACTCATCCGTGTGTGAGGGCAGAGCCCCATGACCCAGTCGCCTCTTAAAGGCGCCATCTCTTAATACTGTCACAATGGCAGTTATTAATAACTTTCGACATGCGTTTTGGAGAGGACGTCCAAAGGATAGCTGTCGCCCTTGCTGGCTCCTGACTGCCCCTCCACTCTGGCTGCAGAAGAGGTCACACTGCCCAGTCCCGGAAAGGACAGGGTGGCTCAGGCCCAGTCTCGGGGTGCCCACCACCGCCAGCAGCAGGTGCATGTGAGGTCAGGGAAGTGGGCCGGAGCCAGGGCATTGGGGGCCGAGGCAGAAACTTGAGATTTTACCCAGGAGACAAAGAGGGTCCCCGGGAAGATTTCCACCCCGGGCGAGTTGGGGATCAGGAAGGGTGACTGAGGCTGCTGGGAGAGCAGTTGGCTGGAGGTGGGCAAGGAGAGGGAGGGCACCGCTTGGGGGTTGTGGCATCCGGGGCGGAAGGATGTGGCCGGCACAGGGCTGCTTTCACCCCCCTGCCCCACTCCTCAGCTCTTTTCAGAAAGCCCTTCCCCATATCCCAGCAACTGCACTGAAATGGATTCACATCTAACTTTTACTTTTATAATCAAAAGATTTTTTTTATCATTTTGCTTCCAAAATTATTTGCCTATAAGAAATTTATTTAATTATAATTGGCCACAATTTCCACGCCCAGTGTTATTTTTGGGAATTCTTGCAAAATGAGAAGATTTCACCTATAAATTCTTTTCAGATATAATGAAGTGTAATGAAATTTTTATGATGACTAAATGGAACAATTAATGAACTTGCCATAATGTTAGGTTTTCTAGACGTTTAATTAAACATGTATTGATTTTGATTTTGCAGTGGGTCCTTTTTCCTCTGCACTCTGGAGCTCTAATATTTCCAGAGGCTCCTGAGGTATCCATAGGCCTGAGGTTCTAAGACTTTCATACCTAGCAGGTGAGATGGCCGATGGAGAGTCACACACCAAAGGGGCAGGGCCTCTGGCCTTCCGGAAACACGGGCTGGGGCGAATGGGGCTGAGGCGTGTGCTGCCGAGTGCGGGCTGGAAGACAGGGCGAGAGGAGGCCCTTTCACATGTTAGCGTGTAACTTCTTCTAATTTAAAGTGGGTACCCTATTTTGAAATTCAACTCAAAGATGTTCCCCAGAAGACTTGGTGGCGTGTGCCTGTAGTCCCTGCACACATCGGCAGGGTGGCATGCGCCTGTAGTCCCAGCTACTCTGGAGGCTGAGGCAGGAGGATCTATTGAGTCCAGGAGTTTGAGTCCAGCCTGAGCAACAGAGTGAGACCCCATCTCGAAAAATGATTTGGTAACTGAACAGCAACTTTTATTTTTTTAGAGCTTGCTGTGTACCCGGTTTCCAGTGCTTTCCATTGTTTCATTGCATTCTTACTGAAATCCTACATGGTAGGCAACTGATATGAAATGCACATTTTGCAGTTGAGAAACCCGAGGCACAGGGAGATTACTAAGTAAACCGCTCAAGATCACAGAGCTAGTGAGTGACAAAGTCTCGCAGACTCTAGAACCCAGGCTCTTTGCGATGCTGAATGTTGCTGGGAACAAATCTGTTGTCATAGTTCTTCAAGGATAGGAAGCAACGCTTTCTGTGCCAGGCTGCACTGCTGCCCACCGAGGCCCAGGGGCCTGGCAGCAGGAATAAGCTGCTGTCGGTTGTCCTCTTGGGTTTCTTTAACTGACAGTGCCCACAGGAACAGAACATGTGCTAAGCACTCAGGGCAGACAAAGCTGACAAGTTAGAAGAAGAGTCCTGTATTTAAGATGTTTTTTCCTCATTAACAATAGTTTACATTCATTCCATGTTGAAATAATATTTGGGATATGTTGGGTTAAATAAAAATATCCTTAGGGTTTCTACAAGTAAAGAGGAGGTGACCACATGTCCATGCTGACCCGGTGCGCATAGCCCCGGGCGCACCTGCAGCCTTCCTGTGCCCTGCCCTCCCCAGGGCGCTCGGGCTTTCTGTTCGTCCCCCACCGCTGTCCGGTTTCTTACCTGAGGCCGGGCGCTCCCAGAACCACACCCCAAGGCAGAGATTTGAGTGCAAGTAGGATATTTGGGAGGTGGTCCCAGGAAATGCTGGTGGGGAGGAGTGAGGAGGGGAGTCCAGGAAGAGGGGAGACCAGTCAGGGGCGTGTTATCAGCCAGTGACCTGTGGGCAGCTGGATCCCAATCCCGCCGGAGAAGGCGGGAGACAGCGCGGGCAGGCGCCTCCCAGGGATCCACCCGAGGCACGAGGGAGCTGGGTCTTTATCTGGCCACTCCCAGCATCGCTGAGTGAGGCCACTCCTAGAGGACGTTCATTCTTCAGCACCTCTGGCCCCTGTGTGGTGGACAGAGGTTCTGGAGGCCAGAGGAAACCTCAGGCAGCAAGACACGGGTGCTTTTGGAAGTTGGGCCCAAGTGGCTAGACATTGAAAAGGCCAGTGGGGGTGGGGGTCACCGATGACATTTGCAGCAGTGTTCTGCGCCTGTTGTTCCTCCCAGACCGGCCAGGAGTGATTAATTATTAACAGCATCCCCCCTGGGGATGAACAGCTGGGAAGGAGCAGCGGGGAGGATTTGAGTCCAGATCAACGACCACCGACCACCGACCACCGAGCTGGAGGCTGATCTTTGCTGCATTTGCTGGTTGCCGTAAAGGGACCGCAGGAGTTTAACTCCGTGAATTCAAAAAATTCATTTTTAAACTTGCTCACTCAATCAAGTTAGACGCTTTTAAAGTCAAATGTGATTCTTGTGAGCTCAATAAAAGCCTTTTAATACGTTGGACATCATGACGCAGCCCTCTGCGGTCAGGGCTGCCCTGCATGGCGGGGAGGGAGGGGGCTGGGGAGGGCAGGGGGCAAAGCGTGGCCCCCCCGACACTCACGCACGCGCTGATGTGTGTTCATTTGTAAAATTTATTTGCACATTTCAATCGATCATTTGTTCCAAATTGTTTGATCATGAAGCTTTTATAATATTTTGTTTTATTTTTAGAAACAGTTCTTTTACTTCGGAACAACTGTACAAAGTGCTAAAGCAAATTTGGCACAGAGTTCCCGTGTGTTCCGTCTCGCTCGTTGGCTCGCACCTTCTCCCTCACACCGAACGTTCCGTCTAGGCCTGCGACTGAAGCAGGGAGCCAGACACACTTGCTGAAATGATTTCAACAAATATCAACTTGAAACCAGCTTGAGGTAGTCGAAGTCGGAAGGGCTGGTTCAGGCACAATTGCCTTCCCCAGCCCAGCGCAGAGGAAGCCGCGTGTCCGCGCAGTGCGAGAGTGTTGCCGTAGTTATAAAAGCCCTTCTTTTTCTACCAGTCACGCTTGTCCGGTGTAGTAGAATCTGCTGTTCCTCGCCACCTAGTACCCAACCCCTTCTTCTGGTAAAATCACCCCACCTTTCCTTTGAAGAACCCCCTCTCCCTCTTCTCACTCCATGTGGATGGGAGGGAGCTGACTCTACCTCCAAGGTTTAGGGCAGGCCATGTGACTCAAACCTGGCCAATCAGAGCATCCTATTCCTGTGGCTGTAGTGATTGGCTCAGGGATGGGCACATGACCCAAGCCGAGCCAATGAGATTCAACTCTGAGACTTTTTTTTTTTTTTTTTTTTTTGAGACAGAGTCTCACTCTGTTGCCCAGGCTAGAGTGAGTGCCGTGGCGTCAGCCTAGCTCACAGCAACCTCAAACTCCTGAGCTCAAGCGATCCTACTGCCTCAGCCTCCCGAGCAGCTGGGACTACAGGCATGCACCACCATGCCCGGCTAATTTTTTCTATATATATATTTAGCTGTCTATATAATTTCTTTCTATTTTTAGTAGAGATGGGGTCTCGCTCTTGCTCAGGCTGGTCTCGAACTCCTGAGCTCAAACGATCCGCCCACCTCGGCCTCCCAGAGTGCTAGGATTACAGGCGTGAGCCACCGCACCCGGCCTCAACTCTGAGACTTTTGCTGGGGGGGGGAGGTTGGTCAACATCAACAGTGACAGGTCATGTGGGTGGCATGGACCCTGGATATGATGTACCGAGAAGGGCACTTTACCTCTGTGGTCTTCCTCCAAAAAGCCCGCAACCCCAGTTGAATCATGAGAAAAATACCAGAAAAACCTCAATAAAGGGGAATTCTACAAAATGCCTGATCAGCACTCCTCCAGACCGTCAAGGTCATCAAAACAAGAAAAGTCTGAGAGACTGTCACAGCCAAGAGGAGCTTAAGAAGATTGGAACTAACCATAATGTGGTACCCTGGATGGGATCCTGTAACAGAAAAAGGAAAAAAGACTAAGGAAATCTGACTACAGTTTGGACTTTATTTAATGATGATGTATCAATATTGATTCATTAATTGTAACAAACATACCATACTAGTTTAAGATGTCAATGATAGGCAACCTGGATATATAGAAATCCTACTATCTTCTCAATTTTTCTGTAAATATTAAATTGTTCTGAAAATAAAGTCTATTTTTTAAAGTTTAGTTTTGAAAAAGATGCAAAGAAGAATGGCCCTCTTTTCTGTCTTTGAACACGATGTGATGACAGGAGCTGTAGCAGCCACCTTGCAGCCATGTGGGGGTCTAAAGCAGAGATTAGAAAACTTTTCTGCAAAGGATCAGATAGTAAATATTTTAGGCTTTGTGGGCTATATGGTCTCAGTAGCAACTACTCAATTCTGCCCTTTTAGACAAAAGCACCTGTAGACAATGTATAGCTAAATCGGAGTGGCTGTGTTCCAATAAAACTTTATTTACAAAGACAGGCAGCTGGGGATTTGGTGCATGGGCCATAGTTTGCTACCCCCCATCTAAAGGGTGGATGCAAACGGCCCAGAGGCCCAGCAGGGCCCTGACACTCCTTGGAACATCTTGCTTTAGAAATCATACATTTCCTTCCACTTAAATCACTGTTTGCTTATTTTTTGTTACTTGCAGCCAGAAGCCCCCAGACCAATACAAGTGTTGTGCTGGCTCCTGTGCCCACCCCTCCTCCTGTTTCCTCCTCGCCCCGTTGAGGGAGTGGGGGAGGGCAGGGACAGACCCTCCACGAGCTCCTTCTGTCCTCAGCTGGACAGCTGGACCTTACACATCCTGCTGCCGGCCTGTCTGGCCCGTGAAAGAGTCTGAGGAGGTCGGATGAGGAAACAGCATGGGACAGTGGGAGAGAGCCCCAACGCTTCCAAGCTGGTAACATGGGAGGCCAGCTGACCTCTCTGTGCCTCTGTTTCTGTACCTGAAGGATGGGGTGTTGTGAGAACAGAAACAGTTGGGAAGTACAGGGCCAGTTACTCCTGAGAACATGCATTTATCCCCCATGGACAATAGATACAAGTCCAGCCCTGACCTCAAGCAGGTCAGTGTCCTTGGGAATGAGACATGAGCACCACGTGCAATGCAGTGACTGTGTCAGTTGAGCTGGCAGGGAGGTGCTGGAGGCATCCTGGAAGGCTTCCTGGAGGAGGTGCTGTCTGAACTGGGTTTTGGCATTTGCAGGAAGGTCAGGGTGCACCGGGTTGAGAGGCAAGAGGGGCAGCAGCGAGCACAGCCATGCACTAGGGAAGAGTGGGGTGTGCACAGGGTGGTGCTGGCAGGGGACTGGGGCATTGGCAGATTCAAGAGAGAATGGGAGGCTTTGCAGGGCCTTGTGGGCCTCGAGAGGTATCTGGGCCTCCCCCTGAGGCCATGGGAGTCATGGAGGATCCTAAGCTTCCCGGATTGGGGGTTGCCCCCTGCTGTGGGGAGGGAGGCAGCCAGGGACAGTGGTGGTCATGGGTGGTGTGGGAGCCTGGCCGCATGGTGGGGACACGAGGAGGGATGGGCATGAGCTCTTCGGGGGGCCTGAGCTCATCGGGGGTGCTCTCCACCCTTCGGCAGGTGGGCTGCATGGAGGAAAGGGAGGGGGGTGTCCAGGAGGAACAACGGGTGGAGGATGGGAGGCTCTGGCCAGTGGACAACAGCCACCATCAGGAACAAGCCCAGGAAATTCCCTGCCGCTCTGGTTGGATTCCAGAAATTTCTGAGAAGATGTCAACCGCTAGGCCTAGTGCTGTATGAAGGCAGGAGGAGGCCAGACCAGGTGATCTGTTGGTTTTCAGGTAACACCTGGTCAAGACGAGCAAAGGTTTGATGCACTATGGAGGCTCCCGGACCCACGAAGGGGCCCCCAGGCCACCACCTGGGGCCACCACCTCCACTGACGTCAGATCTGCGAGGGGCTCGGGGGAGGGGTCTGCCTGCCACCTGTAGCCAACACCAGCCTGCGGGCTGCGAGGTGAGGACATGTCTGTCCGGTCCCCGTGTCCCTGGCACCTGCGTCTGGCACACAGTGCGTGTGTGATGCCGGCTCAGCAGGTGGATCTAACAGGCACCTGGGTCCCTCCTTACGTTCTGCGGGTCTGTCCGTGATGCTCCCAAGCCAGAGGAAGTGATGTTTATCGCCACGCTGGCCTGTCCCAGCCCCCGAGTCAGCCCACACTCAGCCTCTATGCCCCCTCCCCCACCCCTAACAGCCCACTCTCCTTGCCCTCACGCTGGGCTGTGGGTGCCCATTTGTGAGTCTGTCTCCGAAGCCAAAAGCGAGCTCTCTGGGGTTGGGATTGGGTCTGAGACGCTGGCATTTCCCAGCAGCCAGGGCAGGGCAGTGACCCCCAGCTATGCTCAAAAAATGTACTAGATGAGTCAAAGATGAGACCTTCCAAGTGACAAGCTGCTGACTTCAGGAAAGAACTTGGCATCGTGTTGGCACATGGCAGGTGCTGGGGGAGCACGTGCTCCTCTGATTTGCTCCGTGATCCTGAGCGGATGCGGCTGTGTGTGCCCGAGCTCCACGTGAGCGTGGGGGCTTCCTTCTTGATTAGAGCCCAGGACTCCCCTGTCTGGCTGGAAAAGGCTCTCTGTCCCGCCCTGACGACCTGGGGGAGGCGACTCTCTCTGTGTGCCCAGCCCAGGACCTGCAAACCGATCCCGAAGCTTCAAGGGGCGTTTGATCGTAATATGAAAACCCCATCTGGAAGCCCGTGCTAGTAGCAGGAGTGTCTAATATTTAAGTGTGCCAGGCACCTGCTGGGATGATGTTACAGGCGTTAGCTCCTCGGACACCGGGTGCCAGCATCCCTTGGGCACCGCTGTCAACCCCGTTCTACAGACCAGGTGACTGAGGTCTGCCAGGGGAATAACCACTCGAATCTGGAGCCGGCTGGGGCACAGCACAGGGTCCCCAGCTGTTGCCACTGAGGAATAATGGGCTCTTTTGGGTTTTCCCCAATTCTTTGTGATCTCTGAGGTTTTTCTCCACCGGAAAGAGGGCACAGGTGGGTACTGACTGCTACCCTGATCCCGGGGGCTGCTGGCTTTTGCATTTCTCAAAGCTCACGAGATGTTTCTTGGGCCCTGTGGTTCAGAAGCTTAGGGAACCCGGGGGCCGAGGCGAAACCCCGTAACCCCGGGGTTACGGGCTTCATATGGGCCTTTTTAAAAACTTTGATCAGACATTAAAGATGGTTCTACAGTTGACCCTTGAACAACACAGGTTTGAACTACGCAGGTCCACTTGTATATCTATTTTTTTCAATAAATATATTGGAAAATTTTTGGAGTGTGACAATTTGAGCCACATAGCCTAGAAATATAGAAAAAATTAAGAAAAAGTTGGGTATGTTATGAGTGTACAAACTATGTGTAGACACGTGTTAATTGGCTGTTTATATGTCGTATCAGTAAGGCTTTCTGTCAATAGTAGGGTATCAGTAAGTAGGTAAGTTTTGGGGAGTAAAAAGTTGTATGTGGATTTTTCACTGCGGGGGTGGGGGGCAGTGTGCTTTGAACCGCGCATTTTTCAAGCGTCAACTATATTTAGCAAAATAAAGGAGAGTTTCTGTAGTGGCTGGTGTGGGTGCTCCGCAAACCCCCTTGAAACTCCCTTGGAGGTCTGTGCACCCCTCCCCCAGCCTCCATGTGCATTGCACCTGGCACCTGGGAGGAGCATTCTGGGGCTACCAGGACCCCTCACTGCTCCACTTTTATGCACCAAGAGCCAGGAGGCTCTGAGCATGCCTTCCCCAGGTGCAACTTAATCCAGAGCTCTCCACAGGCCCCCTGGGATCAGGCTAAGGCTGGAGCTTTGCTAAAACTGTCCCCCTTGCTCTAGCTTCTCCCCCTCCTAGATCCTCTTCCCTGACTCCCTTAGCTGTCTCCCCTGGGAGCACACCCTTACTACTTCCCTCGCACACAAATCCACATCACAGGGTTTACTTCTGGAAGACCCCCACTTAAGACAGTTTGTTTCTTACAGACCTTATCAGAACTTTCATCATGCTATGGTGAATAATGTTTTCCCAAGAGGGAGGAAAAGTATGCAATGTTTTGCAAACTCACTTAACCCCAATACCTCCCCTTTGATTAGAACCACCTGCCTGAGCAAGTGTTTTCACTGCGCTCTCTGGATGCTGCCTGAACTGAACAGAGAGGCTGAACGCACTGTTTGAGGCTGCCCAGCAGCCTGAAGGGATCAATTCCTCTCCACTCAAGGCAACCCGGGTTGTTGTAGGGGGTGGGAGGGGGGTGAGAAAAGCCATACACGGCCAAAGAAGTGAAAAAGCCTTGTTCCAAAGAATTGTAAAATTTATTGTATAAGTATTGCAGCTTTTCAGAATGTCATCATTGCCACTAATGATTACTGGTACACAACAAGCAATGTCTTCAGGCCTGTGGATTGGCATCCAAATACAGAGTCTCACGCAGCGGCATGCTGGGTGCTGCACCCGGCGTGCCGCAGAGAGCTTACGTAAGTCTAACTCGAACAGAACTCGGGAAACAGGGCTGCAAAGGAGGGCGGCTCCCACGCCCGAACGCAACACTCGTTAGCAGCAGCGACATGGAATCAGGCAGGCAGCGGAGAGCGGGGTGTGTCCTTCTGAGCTCTATAGTACAGCAAAATTTCAAGCACAGTTTCTGGGAAAAAAAATTTTTCTTTTCTTATCGTCAAGATGTTTTGTGGTTCTGGAAGCTTTGTGTCGTACGTGGGGAAAACACACTTCTCTGAAACGTACAATGCACAGGACGACCGAGGACAGGGGCTGGGCCTGGGTCTCGGCCTGCCCTGGCTTTCACTACACGTGGGGTCACTTTTAACTCTTTGCAGAAACACTGGGCTTTGGGGAACACGGATGGCGCTTGGTACAATTCGATAAATCTGCCCCGGCTTTGCAGGGGAGATGACCTTCCTCCTCTGGAGGGAAGGTGGTGGCTGACACGCCGGGAAACGAGAGGGCAGGAAGAGCTGCACTCTGCCACCTTCTCCGAACCTGGGATGGAGCAGCAGACCCCCGAAACCAGCCTGGTCCCCCTCCAACCAGCCAGTTCTGAGGACCCCACCTGACTGCCTACTGGAACGAGGGCTTCCTAAGGAGTGGTCCAAGGGTTTTCAAAGATAACACGACAACCGACATCTAGAGGAGACAGTGCACCCCCAGAGCTCTGGGGTCAAGCAGAGAAGCCAAGAGCTTAGCTCTGGTAGCAGCGTCCAGATAGACACCCTGTCAGTTTTCTTGGGATGCACCTGCCTTTGACAAGCTGCGCCCCCCATGAACTGTCACCCATTGGGCATGAAGCCCAGGGACGCTGGACTTCAGTACTGGCTCGATGGAGGGGTGGGCTCTGCCCTCAAGCCGGCTGAGGTCAGCCACCCACGCCTTCCCCTTCCTTCTCTCTCCTAGCAAATCCAGACATACCATGAAGCAACGAGACTCCAACAGTCTGGCTCAAGAGGACATGGGGAGCGCGTCAGCCTGGCTTTTGGCTGATGCCACACACACAAACGAGGTCCACTTCTAGGTTTTTGACCCAGATGGGAGTTACACAGTCCTTGACAAAAAGGGCTGGAGGACAGCAGGGATCAGCCCGCCTAGTAGCTAGGCACACCCACGGTGCAGGGAGGCCAGGAGAGGGCAACGGGGCGTCTGAAAAGCAGCAAAACCCTTTGCGGACCCCAAGAGGGGCGCCAGTCCCGAGCGAGCGAGGCACTATCCCGGAACCCCCGCCCCGGGACAAGAGGGTCACCGCTTCCTCAGTAAGGCACTAGAGACGCGTCACATAAAGGAAAGATACATTTAAATTATCTTTGTAAGTGTGTCCCTGTACCTTTCAGGATAAACTACATTGATTTCTCTGCATGATCTTTTCAAAAAACCCTCTTCAAGAGAAAAGCAGATTTTAGGCTGAAGACCCCATGGAGAGACAGGTTCTGCTGTTGCCCAGGGATGAGAAGGTTCTAGCAGGCTGGTCAGCACTCAGACCACATGTCCTCTTGGCCATGTTCTTCAAACATACATTTGTGTCTAAATAAAGTTCCAATGATCAGAATTTCAAAACTGTTCTCAGGTTTTTGTATTCAAGTAATAACAAGGTGACTTACACACAAGAGTTACTGCCTCTTCTTTCTTTCATGTTGGTCTACTAGTTAGCATTCTGCCGAAAATGACAAGACACCTCCATGGGATGGGCGGGGTGACGGTGGCCAGGAGCCCGAGGCAGGGCGGGAAGAGACCACAGTCCTGCTCTCTCCCGTCACCTGCAATCACACGCCCTTTTCTGCTGCGTTCCGGGCACACAGCCAGCAGGGGCACACTGACCCCAGATCCACTGGATACAGACCTGGCAAGCGAGAGTGGAGCCCAGCACAGACACGCATGAAAACACAGACAGACAAACACATCAAACGACTGTTTCTGTGGGGGAGGGAACGAATGAGTGGGAAAGGAGGCGGGAAATACATCTGCTCCTAAAGCCCAAGCCCGGAGCACAGGTGTGTCGGTTTGACTGATCTGCTCGTTTTAACCCTTCCCCACGTCCTGGGAGAAACGTGGGCTTGTTGCCTTTTCACCTCGGGCCTCTTGCGTGGGAATCGATACATGAGGGGAAACAGACGGGGATGAGGTCCGATTGCTAACGCTTTGGGCCCTTCCTCGTGCCAGCGTGCCGCCCCAGGCTCCGCGGGTCAGCCCTGGGGCCAGCGGCACCGCCACCGCCACCGCCACCGAGGCACCCTGCACAGACCAGCACCTCCGCCCTCGCTGTCCCCAGCAGCGCGTGCAGGGAGCGGCTGCAGCCTGTGAGCGGCACCCTGCTCCTCCCCACGGGGACCTTCATGGTTGAAAATAAGAGGAAAAACGGATTCTTTCGGTAACAGTTTATTGTCATCTTGGGAAGGGGCAAAACCACCACCCGGAACTTGGCGCCTCTGCGGTAACTTTCCTATTTTGTTTGTGATCGAGAGGCTGTCTGGCCCACAGGGGAAGAAAACATGTCTCCTTCGGTAAGGAATGTATAACGGCTGATAACCTACCACTGGCGGAAGCATCCACCTTGCAGGGAAGGCGGCCCCTCGGGAAGCCCGCCCTTCCCGGCGGGGAGCTCACCCCTGCCTGCCTTCGGCTCCGAAATCTCGACGCTTCTCCCTTCGCGTCTCAGCAGACACGAGAGAGGTTTCCATCAAACAAGCACTGACATACTTATATTAAAAAATAGTGCAAAATCTCAACATTTATATAAATAACTCTAAACCCCTGCTTTGTAATTTTTTTTTCTTTACAAGGTAATACACACTTTCTGAGTTGGCACTCAAAAATTGCCATTTTTTTTCCTCTTCTAGTTCAGAAAACATCTTTTTTTTTTTAATAGGCCTCTTCTAATACAAAAATACTCCTGCCCTCGCACATACAGTTTCTCTTATTTTATATATATTTATATATATAATATTGCAGATCTTTAAACAAAGGTTTTGTGCAAATATGTCTTTAAAGTTAAGTGAAATCATCATAAACGAAAGAAAATAAGCATTCACGCACGCAGCTCAACTAGAAACAAAAAAAAAGACTACTGTAGAATTTTTTTTTTCTCTTTTGCCTTCAAGACACAGCTCAACAAAGAAACATGGTTTTCTGCAAGCTTTCTTAGCTTGTGCATTCAGACCAGACATCACATGTAAATATTTATACACAGAGAGGTGGGAGAGGACGGCCACACGCTGTGTGTTCCGTGTGTCGCCCGCCTTCCTCTCTCCCCTCTTGTAAGAAGTGCAGAGCATTCTGCCTTCTCACCCGCTGCGGCCGCAGCCGGCCGGGATTCCTAGAGAGGGTGTCCTTTCTGTTTATCCTTCTCTTTGCTCCAGAGGACGGCACTCTCCAGGGGGGCGATGTGTGTGTGTTGGAGCCGGGTCCCCTCCAGCAAGGAGGGTGGCCCGCTGCTCTGCTGGTGCTGGAAGGAGGACCCGGGGTAGTGGCCGATGACCTCACTGTAGGTGGGTGGTGGCCCCTCCATGCGCCCGCCGCTGCCGTAGCACGTGGCGCTGATGCCTGAGTTACTGCTGGGGGGGCAGGGGCCACCCAGCCTGGCACTATCCATCAGGTCACTGTCGAAGATGGTTCTGTTCGGGGGTGCGCGCACCGACTCTCGATTCAGCTCCAGCTGCTGCTCGGGGTCCCGCAGCTGGAGGGTGCAGGGGCCCTGGTAGGGCGGGGGCTCCTCCCCGTCCGACAGCGAGATGGTGGGTGGCAGGTCGATCTCGTGCTGCAGGTACGGGTACGTGGGCTGGAAGCGGTGGAAGCGGTCACGCTGGGCGAAGGCGGGCACGGCCAGGCGGTCGGCGGGCCGAGGCGGGGTGTAGACCTGCGGCTGGAGGGAGCAGAGTGCAGTGAGGAGGGCGGCCATCTCAGGTCGGGCCCCCCAGAAGCAGATCCTGAGACAGGGGGTTGGCTGCATGTGACTCGGTTCCCTGGGGAGGTGGGGGGCAGCGGGGAAGGAGCCCAGCAAGGGTGCAGCCTCCACCTGACCCCCTGGGGAGCCCTGGAGTGTGCACGGGAGAGCTGCACAGCCCCCCTTGAAACAGGGGCAGCCTCTGTGCTCCCACCCTCCGGGCAGGGAGTTTACAATCCTAGGCAAGGACACTGATTCAGAGAAGAGAGTAAGAGCCTCTGGCAGCCAATCCTCTCCCAGCAGGGCCACCAGAGGGGCAGGGCTGGGGTGGGTGGGGGGCAGCGCCGGCTCTCACCTCTGGGATTCCGCTGCCCGACACTGTGCTCTCCGAGGGCCAGAGGCATCCTTCCTGGAGAAGGAGAGGGACAGGCAGGGTCAGTGGGAGGGCGGGGGCGGGAGAGCAAAGACTCAGCCCGGCTGTGACTCTGAGTCCAGTCACCCAGGGAACAGATCTTGAACCCCTCCATTTCCCTGCTCCACCTCTCGAGGACACGATGACAACTGCCTCCTCACTGGTCTCTCGGCTCCTGCTGCTGTCCCCGGAAACATGCCTCACACTTTCGAAAACATATACCCAATTCCAGGGTCCCCCTTCTCAACCCCCCTCCCCGGGCAGCTTCCTGTGGCCTATAACAAAGCCCAGCATGGTGGCCTCTCCGAGTCGGACTCTCCCGGCCTGGACCACCTGCTCACCGTGGGGCAAGTCACTGAACTCGGATGCTGCAGTTCCTGTATCTAAAAATGTGAATAATTACAGCACGGGCCTGTTGGGGTTAAAAATCTTAACAGTTGAACGTAAAAACCACCTGGAGCCCACGTGGCCCTAAGGGAGGGTATGAGAGTGTTGGGTGTCACCACTGCACTCCGGCCAGCCACCATGACCAGCTCCCTGGTGTCCCCACATGCTAAGCATGTGCCGCAGGGCCTTTGCACTGGCTGCCTCACTGCCTGGCCAGCTCCTTCTTTATTTTCAGTTCCAGGGTCCCGTGTGAACTCTCTCTGACACCATTATCTAAAGGCCTTCTCCCATGAACTAACCTGTCACCTGTCCTATCTGCAGTCACCTTGTCTGTGTATTTATTCATCTCTCCACAGTCCGTCTCTCTCTCTATATTATGAACGAACCTATAATGACTGATATCCCAGTTTACAGATGAAGAAGCAGAGGAGAGTTGAAGTGCCCAAGGTGGATGCTCTGCTATAAAACGACGATTTGGTCACCAAGAAACGTGGAATACAGTGTCACTTCTGTGCCAAGCTCTGGGCCAGGTACACGGACATAGCATCACCGCACGAAGCTTACGTCCCCGGCTAAATCCACAGCAGGGGCCTGTAGCTCCTCCAAGGAAAGGGGACCCCATGCTGGAATCAGTATGTCTGAGTTGCCCAACATGCCATCAGGGAGAGCCCTGGGCCTAGGGGAAGGGATGTCTGTTAATTTTATAGCTTCAGAGAGATATAACTGATATGCAGTAAACCCATATTCAAAGATTGCAATTGGGTAAGTTCGGGCATGTGTATATACCAAGAGCCTGTTACCACAACGGAGATAATGAACACATCCATCACTCCAGAAGCTTCCTTGGGGGCAGGTTGAATTGAGCGTTCCCAGGTAGGACACGTCTCACCTGCAGCCTGGGTGGGAACTGCCA
Source organism: Eulemur rufifrons (assembly GCF_041146395.1). Lineage (NCBI taxonomy): Eukaryota > Metazoa > Chordata > Mammalia > Primates > Lemuridae > Eulemur > Eulemur rufifrons. The sequence continues at coordinate 47,533,652 of NC_091002.1, forward strand.
GAGGACGGCAATTCCCTAAATGGCCACTAGGGGCCTCTAGTGGCTCTCACGACCGTCCCATCAGGACCCACTCACCCCTTAGAGAGGCCGCGTCTTACCTTGTGCCGAGGGGCTCCCCGCACCTGAGCCTCACCCTCTGACCACCCTCCTTGCCCAGTCTGACCAGTGGGGACACGCACTCTGAGAGGGCAGACACTCGCCCAGTGTCACTGGGTGAGGTGATGGGCCAGAGCACATCCAGGGCCATGGGAGAGGGTGCCCTGTTCGTGAGGGGCAGGCAGGTGGGGCAGGAGCTGCTGGCTGGACACAGGGAGGAGGGGACTCCCAGGGGTCACCCTGAAAAGGGGCTCAGACAGGACAGCCATGCCGCGGCAGGGCCCAAGTGCGCAGTGGGACGCAGGCTGGGCCCCAGGCAGACGGCAGCTGTGTGTGGGTCTCTCTGGGAGGTCACGGGGCCCAGAGACTCCTCAGGCACACTCTGTCTGGCAGGGGGCCCCCAGGGGAGCCGCCACGTTCTGCTTTAGGTCCAACAAGGCTCCATGTTTACCCAGCCAGGCTTCCCGGGGGCCTGTGCAGGCGGCTGGGTAGACAGACTTTCTAGTAGGCTCAGGTGTCTGGGGAGCCAGGGCCAGAATCCTGCCCTCCTGCTTGACAGCAAAGCCTTGGGTGCTGCCCGAAGGGCCACCTTCCCCCGATGACGGCCAGGCCCTTCCTGCCCAGACCCTGGAACGTACTCCCAGCACGCAACTACCTGCACCCTCCCCGTGGCCCTAGGCCACACAGGGTGGGCAGAGAGGCGCTGGCTTCACCCCATCCCACAGACACACACACTGTAGCACGTGCTCCCCAGGCTGTGCTCCCCAGGCTCATCTGCCTCCGCTCTCCCCAGCACTGGAGGGAGGACAAAGGGGGCCACAGGCTCTTCAAATCACCACCAACAGGCGCTGTAGCCTCAGGCCAGTGTCCCACCTCTCTGAGGCCCAGCTCCGCCTCTAGGTGGGTGAACCCTTGAGGTCCCGACTGAGACCGGGCAGGTAGCTCATCCCTAGGCAAACAGTGGCACCCGTTGCTGGGCGACAGCAACAGCAAACAAACAGGCAGGTGAGCCCTGGGCTTCCAAGCCACGGATTCCTTCAGAGCAGCAGATGCAGAGTCTGCCCCCAGACACCTCAGGGACACGCCGCGGGCCTCAGGCTGGGGTGCCACGTGCCTGTCGGAGGGCAGGTGTTCCTTGCCCTGACAACCTGGTGACGCACCGAGGCTGGGGCCTGACGCAAGCAGAGACGCCAAACCCGCCAGGGACAGGCCTGCCGGCTCGGGCCACGGCCAGCAGACTCCTCGGCCGACTTGGCTCAGCCCATGGACTTGGCACTGCCACCAGCTCCAGGTGTCCCCAGCAGGGAGGAGGCCATGCCCGGCGCTGCCTGTTCTGCCAGTCCTCCCCACACCTGGCACGCCCCGGCTCAGAGCCTGCCTGCAGCCCCGGGGCCACCCCCTGCCCGTAATTCCCAGCCTGCTCTTGAGACGGCCACGTCCTGCCCCACACCGTTAAATTACACACCCTGGGCGCAGACATGGAGGCCACTAGAGACTGAGGCTGCACCTCCCTTCTGTCCGCCTGAGGAAGGACACCAGCTGCAGGGCAGAGTGTGGCCCCAAGGGACAGCCGGGTGTTCATATCCCTCAGCCCCGACTTTGTGGAGTCCTGTGGGGATGTTCCCGAGTTTCCGGAATGCCCGACCATGCTCACCATCCTACTATCATATCAAAATTGGGGTTATCCGAAGGGCAAGGCCCTCCATGCGGCTCCAAGTCCTTCTCAGCCCCGGAGCCCACCCCACTTCATCCTTCGGCGCTTGGCCTAGGAGCGACTCTCCCTGGGCGTCCTGCAGGGGCGCCTGCTGCCCCTCCCAGCTCCCGCCCAGTACCCCATGGCACTTGCTCACAGCCGGGCCCCCAGTGCAGGGGTGTCCTGGGCACCCGTGCGGGCTCGGTGGAGGTGCACGAGTGGGTGCACGACAGGATGCAAGTGCTCTCATAGCCAGCAATGACCGGCCCCCCTCTGTGCTACGCCCCGAGGCCTCTGGGAGGTGGACACAACCGTGAACCCCTTTTACACACAAGGGAATGGAAGCCCCGTGGAATGGATCGGGGACTGCCCACAGGGCCAGACGCCCGCAGGGCACTGGCGGGAGGGCGGGTGTAGGACCTGCAGGAACGCAGCAGGCACCTCTCCCTCAGCGCCCTGTCGGGTACAGAGTGAAATGCCACGTCCTCGTCCCTCTGCCCTCTCCCGCAGGCCTCTGCATGTGCCCAGGACGGCAGCCCGTCTTCCTGCCCTGCATCTGGGTTCCCGAGAGCACCCGGGGGGTCACCAGCTTACCGAGGAGAGGGCGTCTTCTCGCCGCCTGCCCTGGCTGTGCCGGCTGATGAAGGAGCGCGGGGACAGCTTGTAGTGGCTCAGCAGGCACGTGATCACCACCACCATCACCATCATCACCACCACGATTATGATTATCTGAACAAACTCCAGCTCCGCTGCGGAGACAGAGAGAAGCACGTGAGACTTCGAGACAAACCTGTGGGCCGCCGGGCGCAGGGCTCAGCCCTTCTGAACTTCACACTCTCCCGGCAGAGCAAGAACGCCACAAAGACTCAGGGACGCCACGCCACATTCTCCCGGCAAGGTCACAGGCGGTGCCCGGGGCTGGCGTGCACATGGGGAAGCAGCTCTCCTGGGAAGCGGTGTCGGCCGGGAGGACGCACGGGGAGAGCCTGCGGCCCAGAGACCCTACTTGTAGGGACCGACCCACGCAGGACTCCCCGCTCTGCTCCCAGAGCCGCCCGTAGCTGTCCTCGTAGCACGAGTGACCTGCAGAGAGGGGCCTGCACGTGGGCCTCCTGTCGCCGGGCAAAGGCTAAAGCAGAGGTCACGGCCCTTCCACCTGTCTGGGGTAACCAGGGGAGGAGACAGCGGGGAAGAGGAGGGGACCCCTGGGTGTGGAGAGGGGATGTTGGAACCAGGTGTGGAGCTGGAGCGTTGTGGAGTAAACAAAGGGAAGTACGTGTGGATGTGTGTACACAAACCTACACCCCCCAGTGGGCCCACTCGCAATCCCCAGCACACGCAAATAAACACAGACAACACACACACACAACGCACCGCACAGGCCCACACACGCACGTCCAGCAAACACACGACACTCACACACACCACTCGCCCCCGACAGGACAGGGGTCGTAAGGCCCCTCCTCTTGGTGAAGAGGCCTCAGAAAACCACATTCCAGATGGCTGCAAATGTTGCAAGTCTCATTTTTAAAGTTTTTTTTTTTTTTTTGTGGTGGGGGGTGGTTTGTTTTTCCCCTAGAAGGCGGAAAAACCCTCAAGTGCTGGAAAAGGAAGAAGGTTATTTTGATCCTGCCTGAGCCGGGGCGGTTTCTGCTGACTCAAGCGAGTGTGCGCCGAAGCAGTCGCGGCAGCTGGCCGAGCCGGTGCCAGCCGAGCCCCACAACGGGCAGGATGCCGGGTCCCTCGGAGGTGACGCGCGGAGTGGGCACCAGGCGCAGCGTCAAGGGCTGAAGCTCCGCCAGCCTCGCCAGACCGGATGCCCGGCCCAAGGGGCACAGGAACGTGCCTCCCCCAGACCTGGTGTGCCAGAGAGGACTCCCAGGGTCACAGGTTCAAGCCCTGTGCCACTGACTCAGCGCCTCCTCCTCCTCCCAAGGGAGGCCCTGAAGTTGGAGAAGGGAGCAGCCGCAGGCAGGCCTCAGGCGGGGCCTGGAAAACATCTGGCGGTGTGGAGCCGGCGTGCCCTGGGAGGGCCACCCGTCTCTTGCCACCAGCCTCAGTTTCCCCCAGGGGGAAGGTGATGGGACCGTCACTGTTTATGAAGTGGCGGAAACTTCTCCACACTGAGGCAGTCACTTGCCCGGTATCCTCCGGCCAGCCCTGCTTCCCTGCCACCCCTGTTTCCCTACATGCCTCCCCCAGTTCCCACCTCAGCACAACTGCTCGGCAGCGCCACTGTTTACACACAGCTATTAAGTCGATGCTTCCCCACAGGGGTGAGTCTGCACCCCAAGGACATGTGACAATGTCTGGAGACACCCTGGGTTGCCACAGCTGGGGGTGCTACTGGCATCTGGCGGGGGACAAGGATGCTGCTAAACACCCCACGCTGCCAGTGTCGACAAAGAAGGATCCAGTCACCAGTCCCCGGCTGTGGATCCCTGTTCGGCGCCGAGCACACCTAAGAACAGGTGCTTTTATCATCCCTGTTCCACAGGTGAGGAGACACAGGCTCAGAGGTAAAATGACAGACGCACCAAGTCCCAGAGCTCGAAGCTGGTGGGCCCTGGGCAGGGGCCGGGGGGAGGATGAACTAACCAAGGGCTTTGGGGAGATCTTCCCAAGCCCCCAAAAGCCTGGGGCGCTGCCTGGTGGGAACCCGGGCCCCAAGCCTGGAGCTGCCCGTGGGACGTCCACAGGCTCCTGCCAGGAGGGCGGAGCATGGCTTGGGCAGAGGCCAGACCTCAGACCCAGGTCACCACGCCACACCTCCTGTCTCCCCAGACGGGGCAGGTCCAGGGCCGGGGCAGCCTGGCCTGATTCTGTAGGGCCCAGTCCGTCTGTCAGGGCCGGGATAAAGCCGTGCATTCAGGGGACAGACAGGGCCTGCTTTGTGCAACTCCCACGCCCCCTCCCCCGAGGGGCCTGTGATTCCCTGCCCCCAGCCCCGTGCACTCTTCACCCCAGCGACCCCTCCCGCTGGCTCTAGGAGCCCTGCCCACACCAGGCTTCAGGGAGGGAGGGGTGCGGCTGCCTTTGTCCCTGTCCTGGGCCCTGGCAGCCCAGGGGACACAGACCGTGGTGGCGAGACAGTAGCTGATGTGGCGGGGCCAGCAGGGCCACGGGACTCGGGCGCGATGGACAGGCCACTGCAGGCAGAGCAGGTGTGGACAAACCTTGCGCGGCATGCCAAGCCGGCCAGAGGGCAGGAGGATCTGGCCTGTATGCGTTTGTGACCACAGAATGACAAAATCCCTGCCAGAAATGAGCACAGGGTGCTGTAAGGCACACACGTCACCACCCTGGTCCCTGGGCCACCAACACTGTTAAGGCACAGGCCCGGAAAGAAGCTCCTACTATGGAGGCATGCTAGGCCAGACCCTGGAGCCAGGGGCCCAGGCTCAGAGGGGAAGGGGATGCGCAAATGTTCCAAAACCCCAGCTTAGGAGCCCTGCGGGTGGGGCACAGTGGCTGGGTCAGAGGGTCTGGGTCCCAGCCTGGCTCAGGGTGGCCCTCTGTGCCCATCACAGTCTGCTTGCGTGAACGGCGTGGGTAGTGTGCTCGGCACGCAGGAGGATCTCTGATGCTGGCCAGGGATGGGCGCGGCGCTCACACAAGGGTGGTCCAAGCCCATGAGCCCTCAAGGAGCAACAACTGAATGCTCTGGACTCACCCGGGGAGCGTTCGACGGAAGACCCAGGAGGGCTCCCTGGAAGGTGGGCGCTGGGCCTAAAGGAGCAGCAGCCTTGGCGCCAGGGGCACAGGGCACAGGCCCCGGGCACAGGGGGCAGCGGGAGCAGAACATGCCCAGTTGCAGGGGCATGGAGGGGTGCAGGGGTCGGGGTGGGTGGCCAGCAGTAAGGGAACACCCTAAGCTGGGTGTTTTGGCCAAGGAGGCCCGGAGATCCCCATCCGGGTCTCATCAACCCCCAGCCAGCACCAGCACCGTGAGGAGGGAGAGCTGGTTACGCAGCGTCGGGACCCTCAGGTGGATCCACTGATGATCACCCTTGGCCATGGGGTGAGGGGCTCTTGGCCCCCTGACAGCAGCCCCCCATGCACTTTCACACCCATGGTGCCACTCCCAGAAGACACCCGCCCTTGGGGGTTCGCCGGCCATGCAAGCACCTGCTGGTAGAGGCTGCAAACTGGAGGCCCAAGGACACCTGCACCCAGGATGCCTGGCCCAACTGCGTTCCCACCTGGCATTAAAGAAACAGAGCTGGGAGCGGCGGCCCTCTACACAGGCTTGTCCACGTGGCTCCAGGCCCCATGTGGGCCGTGGCATGCCACGCCTCGACACTATCTGCCAGGCCCTGCAGGATGCTGGAGCGTCATCGTCCTCCTCCACCGCTCACTCCGTGCCCACGGCAGGTGTCGTCAGTCAAGCGTGAGTTCTCCCCGCCCCGAGTCCACACCCCCCTAGACAGGCACCACTGCCCGATCAGCAAAGAGCCCCTGCGGAGAGAAGGGTGCAGTTCACAACCCAATACCTGCATGAAGCAGACCAATGTGAACACGTCTCTCCACCGTGACTGCTCACGGAATCCTCCTGTGTGCCTTCATTTGCTCCCCCAGCACAGGGGCCTGGCGGAACCCACTCTGCAGACAGGGTGAGCTCGGGCGGCTGGAGAGCTGGGCACTGCCAGACCCAGGTGCCTCTCGCCAGGCAGAGGAAGGAGCCTCACGGGGCCGTGCAGCCCTAGTGCAGCCGCATCCCCAACCTCTCCAGAGAACCCAGAAGCTGTTTGTGAAGCTGCCTGGCCTTCAAGTCTGGCAGCTCATTCACGAGTTTTAAGAGTGGCTGTCCTGTCATCCTAGTACTTTGGGAGGCCGAGGTGGGAGGATTGCTTGAGGCTAGGAGTTTGAGATCAGCCTGGGCAACATAGTGAGACCCTGTCTCAAAAAAAAAAAAAAAAAAAAATTAGCCAGGCACGGTGTTGTGCACCTACAGTCCCAGCTACTCGAGAAGCTGAGGCAGGAGGATGGCTCGAGCCCAGGAGTTGGGGGTTGCTGCGAGCTATGATGACACCACTGCACTCTAGCCTGGGCAACAGAGGGAGGCCCTGTCTCCAAAAAAAGAAAAACTTTTAAAAGGGTCGAGCAGGCCAAACCCAAGGCATCTTCAGGGTCACCCAGCTACTAACCACAGATACGGAGCCACACTGACCCTGCCTCAGTGTCCTGGTCTGACAGACCGCTCCTTTACCCAGGCCAAATGCCCAGTATGGCACCGGCAGGGCTGGGTCCTACCACTGTCCCCAACCTCAACTTTCCTATGACCACAGGACACAGGCTGAGGACAGAGCAGGTGGGGCAGGTGGCAGGTGGTCTGGTCCACAGCCCAGGCTCACTGTGGCCACTCATCGTAAGAACTGTTAGGGTTTTAACAGCAACAACGCATGCCCCAGGGTCCCCAGGCTCTGGGCCCCCCAGCTCAGGGACCCTCATTGTTCCCATTTTGCTGATGGGCAAACCAAGGCTTAGGGAGAAGTTGCTCTCGTTTGTGCAACTAGAAAGAGCAGGGCTGAGCCCCAAACCCAGAGCCACCCCGAAGGACCTAAGAAGGGAAAAGGGCTTTGTTCTCCTGCTAAATTCTCCCAGCTCTCCCAAAGTACTCCCCATGCCCCGGGAATCTCTGGGGATGCGGTTGGACCCAGGCCTGGTCTGGCCTCTGGCACCCGCCAGCCCATCGCTGTGTGAGCCCAGGCATGTCTGCGAGCCAAAGGTCCCTCATCTGAAAATGGGGGGCTCCGGGGGGTGAAATAACGACGTAAGAGCTCAGAAGAGGGCAGAAGACAGAGAGGGGCTCCACTGTCATCAATGTCACAATTACTGACACCCTTTTGGGGATAAAAAGCATCCCTCATCCCGACGGATGCCCCCAGAAAGGCTGAGGTTTGCCAGGCTGTGGAGCAAAAGCCTGCCGGCCTCTGTCCCCAGGTCGGAGGTTTGAGCTATGGGCAGTCCCAAAAGGCCGTGTGAAGGGGTGGCTGGACCCGTGGCCCCAGGCTCCAAGGACCTGGCCATGGGAACTGGAGCTGCGGGGAGAGAAACATCCCATTTCCCTCACTCCGCTCCCGGTGTCCCGCCCGCACTCTTCCCCGGGGGGGCCAGGGAGCAGCTCCTGCCACTTTTCTTGGTAATTTTTCCCTGGGGGCGGGTGATGAATGCCGCAGGCTCTCAGGGGTGACCAAGCCCATCTTCCACATGCAAAATAAGGTCACTCTAATTTAATTTAGTGTCCTCTTTCCTTGTGAATAATTTCAAATTAACAGGTTCGTGCGCCTCATTGGAGTGGCCGACCCCCTCTTTTGCATCCTCCCCCCCGAGACAGACGCAGCCCCCTCAGGACGTGTGCACGTGTCTGAGCCTCTCCTGGCCCAAGTCACACCGGGAGGAGCCGTCTGTGAGCCAGGGGCTCCCTCAACGCCAGGCACAGGGGCCAAACACCTCACTGGATCGTTGCCATTCTGTGAAGTAAATGCGAATATGACCCCCCACTTTACAGACAAGGAAACTGAGGCTGAGGGAGGTGAGGCCACTGGCCAAAGGCCACGCAGCCCAGGGGCCCAGAGCCAAGGTTCTCGGGCCCCAGAGCCAATGCTTTCATGGCTAGGGTAGACCAACGGCCCCACAAAGTGTGACGATCCCGGAATGGCAGAAGCAGCTCAAGTGCAGGCAAAGGGCTTGCACTGAGTGTGACTGACCTCCAGGCTGGATCAGAAATGCCCGCAGCACCCCCTCCAACGGGGGCCACCGAGCCAGCATTTGTGGACAGTGACGCCCACCTCCTGCCAACGCAGAGCAAACTCCCGGCAGGAGGAACCGCATGCTGGAGTTCTGGACACCTCCCATGGCACAGCACAGAGATACTGACAGCTGCCGTTTCCGCTGTCACCTCCTGCGTGCCAGTCCCCTCACCACGAAGGACTTGTTCCCCTCACAGTTCTCACAACAGTTGGCCTCGGTCACGGGCCGGGAGCTGGGCCACTCCAGTAAAGCCCCGTGTCTGCGGACCCTTTATCAGAATATGGTTTTTAAAATAAAATACATCGGGTTAAAAAAGGAAGCCAACGATATTGAAATGCAGTTACCAAACTCTCAACCAGATCTGTGACGCAGGAATAACACACAGGATGGCGTCTGTGCAACACAGGAGTAGAATTGCATTAAATGACCTCGCCGTGGCCCGAGACCCACGGGAATCAAAGTTGTGATGCTTGTAAAAGACGCGGCCGATGTGGAACGAAGCCAGTGGTTGCCACTGTGGTGGCCGTGGCCAGGTGCCTGCATTTCAGTGACGGCTCAGCGAGAGTAAAGGCGCAATTCTTTTGCATCAAGTTTTTGGACTCCAGTTCTTGGTGGAGGAGCCTGGACCTGGATTTGGAGCAGAGCAAGAGCCTCAGTTCAAATCCCTGTCCCGGTACTTCCCAGACGTGAACGACGGTGGGGGAGGGGTGCTGCCCCAAGAATGCACCCAGCCCAGACAGGTGTCAGGAGTGGGTGCGACTGTTCCCAAGTTTCCCGACAGTGGGAGCTGCAGCTCCTTTCTGCTTCCTCAGCTGGAGAGCTGGGCAGAGTCCACCTGGGGAGGTTTCCAGACCGGACGACCTCCCCATCCCCCACCACCGTGTCTGTCCCGGGGGAAGGGATGCCCGCGTCCTTCCTGGTTAACAAGCAGCCCGTGCACGCCGCCCTGTCTGGCCTCCTGGCCGCACACCGAGGAATTAGGAATTGGCACTGTCTGAAATTTATGAAAATCTAATCTTGTTAGGCCTGCCTGGATGAGACCCGCCAGGCGGCCTCATTGTCATTCCGCAGAGACCCAGCCGGCCTGAGGTTCCAGCCACTTCATCTCCAGCCCTTCCCCCCGCCCCCACCGCATTTGAATAAGAACCCCCCCTCTACCGAATTTCAAGTAAAATCAAACCAGACGTCAAAGGAATAACTTTCTGATCGCTCTGGTGCCATTTCAAACACCCCCGACGGCACGTCTGTTTCTCAGGGTAAGACCTTTTATGGGTAAAAAGGAAATTGCTCTGCTGTCTTTCTCTTGGAGGTCTGGGGGGCGGTTGGCAAATCTAGGCCAGTTTTCTCATTTTTAAAAACAGGCTGCACTGCTGCTTTCAGAGTGCTTACTCCTTGCCAAGCGCGCAGCTGGGCGTCTGGCACCTGGACGGGGAACCCCGAGATACTGTCCCCGCGCTGGGGAGGAAGTGGACGCTGCGGCGTCACACGCTCAGCGAGAGGCTGGGGCCGTGGCAGCTCCTCACCCTGTATGACTCTCAGGGCACAGGTTTAGGGCATGAGGTCTGTCCCCAGTAGCCCTGGGTTCAAATCGCAGCTTTGCCACTTACTGTGACCTTAGGCAAATCACTCAGTGTCCTCATCTGGGGAAACAAAGGAGAGACAACCAAGTCTGCACTTGACAAGGTCGCAGTGAGAACTTAACTTCCCAGGGGCCCTCCTGAGTCCGTCCCCGCTCCCTACACAGACCTGAGCCGCAGCCGTCCAAACCCACAGTGGGTGTGGAGAAAGCCCACCCGAGTGGGTCCCCCCTGCCAGCACTACAGCGCAGGACAACGCAGACTGCAGCACCTCTGCAGAAGGAAACAGCAGCCCCCGGACACTGGCAGGTGTGAGCCCTCAGCCTGGTGAATGGACGTCGGGGTGTTGATCTCCCAGGTCGCATTCTCTCGGGGACCCCCTCGTGCACTCTGCTCTCACCACCTTGTTTCTCTTCTGTAAAAGCACCAAGCACGTGCCGTGCCACCTCAGGACCTTTGCACACGCCGTGCCTTCTGCCTGGACCGGTCTTTCCCCGACCTCTTCAGGGCTTGCTTCTGATCTCTGCTCCAATGTCGCTGTCCCCAACCCCAGGACCCCCACGCCCTGTGTCTGCTTTCTTCTTCTCTGCAGCACTAACCCGGAATGCTGCACACAATCTGTCTGATGGGTCATTTCCTGCCTCCTCCTCTAGAATATCAGTGACACCAGAGTGGACTTGGCTTATTCTGTTGTGTCCCCAGTGCCTGGAACAGTGCCTTCCCTAAAGCAGGCACCCAACAAATGTGGCGAACAAACACACACATTTGTCCTCGTGTGCAAAGGTGATGTGGCAGGTCCACAGCAGGTTCGCACAAAAGGTCAAAATCACCTGGGAACCACTTCAGTGTCTGCGACAGGGGCTGACACAACACAGGGAGGCACAGCCACAGCAGATCTGTGTGCGCTCACAGGAAGCCACCAAGTAAGATGAGCTCATTTTGGGTTAAAAAAGAACAAACATGTATTTTTAAAAACACAGGTGGATTCTTCCAATACACACCTATACTTGCAGGCACCCATCTGGATCTGCACAAGGGACCAGCAGGGTACACAGGACGCTACCAGCTGTGGGTGCCCTGAGCAGGGCCCACCGTGGGGAAGGGACACCCCCTCCCATATAACACACTTCTGCATCTCAGCATTTGTGAGCATATATAATTACATTTACAGTAAAACTGAAAAAGATTTAAAAGCATCTGTCAGTATCCGAAACAGACGGCTGCTGCCCGTAATTGAGGTTTCCCAGGTGGTCTCTGTGCAGAGGTACTGTCGTCCCCGGATGGCAAGGACTGCAGGAGGGGGTTTGGGACTGAGGGTGGGCAAAGCCAGAGAGCCTCCGACTGGCCCTGGGAGCCTCAGCCAGGGCTGTGAGGGCCTGTGCTGGGGCAGAGTGGGGGGGCCTCTGGCCACCCCTCCCGTGGAGCCCAAGGTGACATCCAAGCACCAGACTGTCATCTCCTCTCCCCCAGGCCTTCCCTCCCCTGGCCTGGAGGCAGTCCCTGCAGCCAGACATGCAGGGAGCCCCGTGACACCCAGTGGCTCGGTGCCTCTCCCTCACTCTGGGCCCCTGCAGGGAGCAAGGTGTCCTCTCCGGGCCTCGGGCCTCCGTGGTGCTGCAGATAAGCAAGGTGGTTCTGAAGGGCAGTTCTGCCACTCTGCTTCCAGCTGCAGGATCTATGCTCATTCCCTCTGCCTGGAGGCCGCCTCCACCCTTCCCTCACCTGGCTGACTCCACGTCCTTCCTCCTGTCCTTCCACCCACCCACCCAGCCTCCCTCCCTCCCTGCCAGGTGCTAGGACCAAGACTGCATTCTGACGCCTCCCACCCTCAGGTCTCACGCACACCCACTCCAGGCTCCCAAAGCAACTCCTGCTCGGCCCCCCTCCAGCATGAGCGTCTCAGGATGGGTGTGCCTGACTCAGCTGGCAGGCTGCCCCCACCAGGGCCCAGCGCTGAGCCTCAGAGAGAAGGCTCCGCGCCAGGCTGCCCCGTGGAGGTGTGAGCGTCAGGATGCCCTCAGGGACCACACATAGTCACGGTGCATTACTTAGACAATAAGGAGCTAGGCTGAAAGGGCTGCAAAGATAAATTAATCGCACACATCCTGCTGTGTGTGCTTACCCTTTAACTTGCACCTGAGCTAGCCTGCAAAGGACCACTCAGGTTCAAGGCGAGCTGCCTTCCAACCCCCAGTGGCAGAAGTGCACAGAGCCCCCTTCATTCCTGGGACTTCGGGAGATCCTGAGCAACAGAGACGCGTCTTCACCCCGAGGTCATCTTGCGGAGGTGGGCACGGAAGAGCTCGCTGGGGCCCGAGTCTGAACGTGCACGTGGAGAACAGGCTGGCGAGACAAGAACTCCAGGAAAGCACAGGACCCGTGTCATCATTTCAGGACCTCATGATTTCAGAACACTCCTTCAGTGAGAAAAGGCAAAGCAGTGCCTTTTATCTTTCTTGTTATTATCCAAATGGAAAGAGCTAATGGGATTTTTGTTTCTATTGTCACCCACATCGAACATCTTTAAACACCCACGGTCAGCAAAATATCAATCACTGTTCCCGTTATTGGCAGAATGGAGTGAATTCACGGCAAGAGCCACTTCCATCAATGGGCAGACACGTCGGAGGTGCAACGAAAAGTTATTTCAAATCAACCAGACGTGTTTCGTTAATTGAGGCGAGCAGGGGACAAATGGGGAGCCAGTAGGCATGGCCGAGTGAGTCTGCAGCGTTGATGGCCATGACCTTCTTGGAAGGCACCTGGGCAGTGCCCGTCAAAGCTAAACATGCACGCTACCTTCCAACTCAGAAAACTTAACGTTCAGAATCATAACTAATGGAAAAATTCACAGAAGGGCCCAAACACACACACGACACACGTATCGCTGCATGGGCTGTTTCTAAAATGAACAACCAGAGACCATCTAAATGCCACCAAACAAACCCTGGTACATCCTATTATGGGATACAATGGGGCCACTAAAAAGATGACTGACATTCTGAGCCGGACCACGGCCCCCCTGTGTGGGGCTGCCCAGTGCACCATGGGAGGGTGAGCAGCATGCTTGGACTAGACGCTAGAAACACCATCACCTCCTCTTTGTGACATCCAAAAATGTCCCTAGACATTGCCAAATGCCCCTGGGGCGCAAAAAGTCCCTGACTGAGAATCACTGGTCCGTAGGTCTGACGATGGATGATGTTAGCAAGTATTTTGGGGCAGAAATAAAGAAACTGAAACAGTAAAAATATTATGAATCCATTTTTATAGCAAAAGTGAAGATAAAAAACGAAATTGTTACTATTGGCTACTTCTGGAAGAGGGGGACTATCCCTTTTCCTTTCTGTGTTTCTATGTTGACTGAATTTTTTATAACAAGCATTAATAATTTTAATTTAAGAAACCTTAATAACATACCAAAAGACTCTCGCACGTGGCGGTGAGTGCTTGTGTGTGTTCGCATGTGCGAGTTTCTGAGCGTCAGCCGCCAATGGGACGCACGTATGCCCTTGTCACTAGGGAGGCGCCTCGAGCTCCTTGGAAACCAGCAGATGTTTCTCTCAATTACTGATTTTTGAGAGCCTGGTGTTTCCTGACATGAGCCAGGGCGGCGGGCGGCGCCCGGGGAGGGGAAGTGAACTGGGGCTGCGTCTCCAAGCCTCTTGGACAAAAAGCGCCGCTCTGAATCGCTCTGAATCGGACAGCACAATGTGGCCGTATTTAGCCACTTCTCAATAGCTCCTCATTCAGTCCCGCGGGGCCTCCCTGATGCCCGCCGCGTGCTGGAGAGCCTCCGCGGTCAGCCGGTGACGGGCACCGTCTGGAGGGGGCTCAGCGCTGACCCAGTGTGGCTTTGCCTTTCAGGAGCGAGGGGCCCAGCTCTTCCTGGTCTCACTCGGGGCAGAGGCTGCTGGACAGGCACCCCCACATCACGCGCCCAGGAATTGAGTGTGGTTCAGTAAACACCGGAGAGCAGAGGATTGTCCCGTGGTCAGTGGGAGCCCTGGAGCTGGCCTGTGTGAATCCAATCCCCCAGCTCTCCTGTGTCCAAACAGGTGACAGCAGGAAGTTATTCATGCTCTGTGCCTCAGTTTCCTCATCTGTTAAAGTGGAAAACCACTGGCACCCACCTCACGGGTTGCTGCGGCGGAGTGGGTGGAGTGAATGCATATTAAGTGCACCAGCAGCACCTGGTGTATCATCAAGTGGGCAGTGAACGTCAGCTGTCACTCACGAGGGCCACTCGCTGGGCCCACCTCCCGCCCTCCTGGGCCCCAGCACGCCCTCCATCACCAACTGCCTCCTGGCTGCCTGCACGGCCCTCCCTGGCTGCCCCGCAGTCAGCTCTACCATCCTGACGCTGAACCTTTGCCCGGGTTGGGGACCCGCCCCCAGACGCCCTCTCTCCTCCAGCTGCCAATCCTTGGTGGCCCGCGTCTAGCCCCACCCAACTGCCCAGCCCCTGCAGCCACTTCCTTCTCTGGCAGTTTTAAACTCTCCCATGTGGTGGTTAATTTTGTAAATACCACCCAAGACATCTGCTGTGACTTCTAAGAAAATGCTTAAGTCACGACGGAGCCTTTCGTCAGTCTATGTCTCGTTGCCCGTTAGTCTGGCCACTCCATCAGACTGCAACATTCTCCCACCTCGGCCTCTCAAAGCTGGCACAAGCTCAACAAGCAGGAGCCCTTCCACTGGTCTCGAACCGGCAGACTCCTCCTCACCCCTCAGAGCCCAGCCCTGGCTGCCCGAGAGGATCCCCTATACCCTACTACTCCTATGACGCCAAGCTTAGGCCACCACCATGTGGGACTCCCAATTATAAAACAGTCTTTCCCCGGCACCAGAACCTCAGTAGTGCCCAGGCAGCAAAGAGAGCAGTAGTTGGTCAACACATGACCGGTCAGGCTGCCTCCACTCTGGAGGGCTTGAGATGTGGACCTGGATACGGCACACACCTGCGCCCCACACCTGACCCTGCTACCCACTACTGCGTGACCCTGAGTGGTGGCCTCACCAATCTGGGCTCATTTCTCCGCCTTCAGACCCTGTGACTGAATGGTGCCTCACCCACGCAACTGACATGAGAATTCCATGGGGCTCACAGTGCCAGGCTCATTGTAAACCCCACAAGTGACAGCCACTGTTGGGCTGTTCCTAATGGCAATAGTTCTTACTTATAGAAGTGGCCGTTCCCACCTGCCTCCAACCCTCTGTTTGGAGCAGAAGGAAAGGGGGACCTTTGGTTCCCCCAACTTCATATAGTGAGGCCCTAACCCCCAGCGTGGCTGTATGTGAAGGTGGAGCCTGAGGGTGCAATCACAGTTGAAAGAGGTCGCAGGGTGGCACCAAATCCAACAGGATTAGTGGCCTTACAAGAAGAGACACCAGGGAGAGCTCGTTCTCCCCCCCTCACCCCCTCCCTCCACGTGCACCAGGGAGAGGCCACTTGAGCACGCAGCCAGGCGGCCTCTGCAGGCCTGGAAGCAGGCCCTCACCAGAACCCAAGTTTGCCGGTGCTTTGAACCTGGACTTCCCAGCCTCTGGAACTGCAAGAATAAATGTCTGTTGTTCAGCCACATCATCTGTGGTGTTTTGTTGGCACTGCAGCAGCCTGAGCAGTCTAAGGCACCCTGTATGGACAGAAAGGGCTGGATGGACCCCGGCCCTGGGAGATGGGCCTGCAGAGACCCAGCTGCGCCCTGGGACAGAGTAGACACCTGCCCTCCATCCCCACGCAGGGACACCTGGGCGTCTGACTTTATCTTCCATGAAAGACATTTTCTCTTGTTGTCTAACTCTACCATCATTCACTCATTCGAGCAGCACACACTTACCGTGCACCTACCACCTGCCAGGCCCTGCACCAGGCGCTGTGGATTCCCAGCAAGCTGGGGCGGCCCCCCAACCCCGAGCTGGGGCACTTCGAATCCTGCCGATGGTCCTCTCTGGAGCAAAACAATTTGAATCTGTGTCCCCAGAAACCCAACTGAAAGTACTTCTGGATCACCTGGGACCTTCCAAAGCCACGTGGCAACAGAGAACGTGCAACAACAGGTATGTAACCCCGTCCCGTGCCGCAGGCCCCATAAGACGGGGTTTCTCCCATCTCATTTAAGGTTCCCAGCCACTCTCCAGGAAGCACCCCCGTCTTCTCATCACCTCATTTTAGGGATGCGGAATCTGCGGCTCAGAGAAGCACAACAATGTGTCCAAGGTCACACAGGTTTACGTGCAGGGCCAGCCTTTACCCACGCCTGGGCCTGAAGCCTGTTGGTGTACCCACCACTCTTGCTTGTCACACGAGTGGACAACAACTCCATGCGAAGCAGCAATCACAAAAAGCAGCCTCCTGGCAGCCCGACTCCGGAGCCAGAAGCCCCCTCACCTCCTCTGATCTCTCAGGAGGGGCAGCTGAAGGCCAAGGGCTGGGTCCACTGGAGCCCAGCCGGGCTGGAAGGCCATTTCCGTCCCGACACAAGCGCCCCCTCCACGCCGACTTGCTGCCCTGCGCGGTAGCCCGGCTCCGCACATTTATGTGGGACTCAGAGTCCCGGGGAAGACCCCGGCCCGCAGCCGTGGCAACCCTCGCCAGGAGTCTGTTTCACAGTTCTGCGGAGGAAGGTCTGGGAACCTCAAGTTGCCCCAAACAGACCGCAGGGCAGGGCCCTCGGCCGGCCGGGGAGCTCAGGCGGGAGGGGCAACCTCATTCCTGCGGGGGCAAGAGCAGCGAGGTGAGCGAATGTCTTTCGGAGGGCTCTGCGTGTGGCACCTGTGTCCTTCCCTCTTGGGGCATCTGTCTGTCTGTCTCCCGTGTGATTGTCTGGGGTCTAAATCTGTCGAGTCTCTCCCTGTGCCTCCATCTGCACGAGTCTCTTCCTCTTTCTTTTTCAGGCAACAGGCAAAACAGATCCCAAGAAGGAAGTTACAAGCCTCCCAGACGCCAGCCGCCTCTCCTGTCCCCACCCCACGGGTGAGGCTGTTCTAGCCCCTGGTTTCACTTCCTTTCCAAACAGCGTCTTCCAGAAGCAGAAAATCCCAATGACAGAAAGACCAAGGTTCTGACCAACTGTTCTAGGAAGGAAGCAGGGGAGGCGCGTGGAGCCTTTTCTCCAAGCTCCGGACGGGGACCCAGCAAAGCTGTGGGAGGCAGGTGGCTCTGAATTCAAATCCAGATGCAGCCCCTTCCTGTAAGTGTGACCCTGGGGGTTACACGGGCCCTGGCCACAGCTTCCCCGTGGTAAAGCGTGGACCAACAACAGTATCGACCTCACAGAATTGCTAAAGGGTGGACTGAGCAAGTATGTATCGGTACTAGCTCGCCAAACACTAGTGTGTACACAGTAAGTGCACAATAAGTGGTGGCTATCATTCGATTACAAAGCAGGCGGCCTGGCCTGACTGGGGGAGGACAGCAGGCACGTGTTTATGAATGATCTGGCGAGGCTGATGGTATGCAGGTAAATTCAATTTATAGGATCACAGCTGGTAGGAGAGAAGGAGAAAGGGAAATGGCGAGAAAAGTCGAGAAACCAGGAAAATCCATCAGGAGACAGACCTACACGGGAGCTCGCGGTGCGGCTGGCGGATCCCGCCACAGGGAGGTGCCGCCCCATCCTGACCACAGTCCACACGGAGGCCCCGGGGCTGAGGCTGGGAGGCACTTGGGGGTCACCGCTCAGGCTGCGTGTTCTCCTTGTCTCCCTCCCTCCACTGCAAACACACCCGCTCTATTCTAACCCAGCAGCCAGAGCAATTTTTTAAAAAGCATCCACTGAGTCACTGACTCCCCGTCACACTCAGATTAAAACCCCACGAGACCCACCCAACCTCATCGTGTGCTTCCCCCCTCGTTCCCTTGCTCCCACGCTCCAGCTACCCTGGCCTTTTTCTTGTTCCCACCCCAGGGCCTTTGCACGTGCAGTTCTCTCTGCCAGGGGCGCTCTCCCTGGGTCACTCGTCCCAAGTGCACCCTCGCCTCTCATCTCACTCTGCATCTCCCAACAGCCTGCCTTGGCCACGAGGGAGAACGCAGTGTAAGATTAGGAGCCTGGATTATTCTGGCTCTGGGACCAGCTCTCTGTCTCTGCTGCCTTATCTGTGCCATGGAGTGAATGATGGTCCTACCTGGCTGGGTGGTTTGAGGATTGTAAGGTAACCAGAAAGCGCCTGGCACGTAGGAGGCACTGGGTGTAAGCTTCTATGAGAAACCACATTCTTCGTTAATTTGCCTGCCTATTTTTTGTTGATTTCACCTCACCAGCAAGAAAACCCAACGAGAAGGCCCTTGTTTATCTCGTTGTTGCTATATCCATGGCGGTCAACACCACTCCTGGCACAGTAAGTTGCTCTCAGTTAACATTGGGAGGAGGAAGGGATCCACATCGAATGTCCGTTCACCAGGGTGCACGTCTTTCCACAGAGGCCAGAGGAGAGCACGGGTGTTAATGAAAAGGGAAGGGCCTTTCAAAAACTAAACATGCACCTACCATATACCTGCAATTGTACCCCTGGGCATTGATCCCAGAGAAATGAAGACTTAATGTTCACAGAAAACCTGTGGATGAGTGTTCATAGCAGCTTTGCTTGTAACAGCCAACAACTGGAAGCAACTCAGATGTTCTTCAACAGGTGAATGTTAAGCTAACCAAGGTCCCCTCATACTTGGAGCACTATTCAGCAATGAAAAAGGATGCACTATTGATATTACAGCGACCTGGATAAATCTTCTAAGAATCATGCTGAGTGGAAAAAGCCAATCTCCAAAGGTGACATACTGTATGATTCCACTTACATAACAGTCCTGAGATGACAAAACTGTAGAGATGGAGAACAGATCAGTGGTTGTCAGGGGTGAGGGAGGCGGGTGAGGCTATACAAATACAAGGGCAGACCAAGGGGTCCTTGTGATGGGACTGCTGTGTCTTAACCATGGCGGCTACACAAATCTACACATGCGATAAAACTGCACAGAACTAAATACACACATACTCAAGCTCAAATGAGTACATGCAAAACTGGGGAAATCTGAATAAGGTTGATGTTTGTAATAAATGTCAACTGCTGGCTATGGCACTGTGCTGTAGTTATGTAAGATGTTACCACTGGGGGAAGCTCTATGATGTGTTCATGGGATCTCTCTGTATTTCCTACAACTGCATGCCAACCAACAATTACGCCAAAATAAAAAGTTGTTTGTTTGTTTGTTTGTTTTAAAGGGGACTGTCTGGGAGAACCCCGTCCCTCACTGTCACTAGGATCACCCTGGCAGAGCCCAACGCCGCAGCCTCAAGCGATCCCTAGGGCGAGACCCAGGCCTGGCACTGGGAGGGTGGTTTACTGCAGGGGGAGGGAAAAGCCGAAACAGAAGCCGCTTCCCTCCCTCCCAGCCTCCCCCGTCTCCCGAGCACAGCATCTGCCATCTGGCTGCTGCCGCCAGCCAAATGAAACCATCTCGCGGCTGTCATCTCTCAACTTGCAGGTCTGGCTCCCAGGTTTGAAGATTAAATTCTAAACACGTCATTTAAAATTTAGAAATGAAGAAAGAAGATTTTAAGTACCCTGGAAGCATGGGTTCCTATTGTCTTCCTCACGGACCTGAGCAAAGAACCTCCAACATCTTTCCTAAGGGCACGTAAGACCCTGGGGAGGGAGAGCAGTCTGAGTGTCCCCAGTGTGAAGTACCACTGTGTCCTCAATACAATCAAACGTCCCCAATACAATGTATCAAAGTATCGATGCATTGCCACTGTAGGGTATCACTGTAAACTAGTATTGCATCCCCAACACAATCAAATATCTCCAATACAATGCATAAAGTAACATTATATCCTCCAGATAAAGTATCATTGTAAAGTATCCATATATGACTCAAAACAAGAAAACTGCAAACTCCACTGCCAGTGACCACTTCAGCTACAGAAGAGTGAGGACCCCCAGGGATCTCTGAACAACATGGTTGTCTGTGAAGAGGAGCATCCTCATGTCTTCTCAGGAAGACTGAACTGAGCTGGAGTTGGTATGTGACGGAGTGCCCAGAAGGGAGGACTGGCTTAGATGGTGTGGTCAGGGACAGCCTCTCTGAGGAGGTGACCTTTAAGCTGAGACCTGAAGGATGAGGGGAGCTGGGAGAACACTCCTGACCAAATGACAGCAAGTGCAAATGTCCTGGGGTAGGAATGTTTGTCTCTTTCAAGGGAAAGAAAGCCTATGTTTCCAGGACATAGAAGAGGCATGTGGTTGCCTTGGGGCTAGGCAAACTTGCACCGAGAGTTGCTAGGGATGGCTGCCTGCATGTATCCGAGGCAAAGGCAGCACAATGTAAGTTTGAAAATGATTCAGGAATCTTTTTCCAATGTGATTTTCCAAAGAAGGCTACGCATCAGAATTACTGTGGAGCAACACGGGAGCTCCACATCCAACAGACCAAATCAACTCCTTTTGGTGGTGGGTCCAGGGAACTGCAGCAAATAGTCTGTTTACACGCACCCCGCTGCAGATTAACAGACTCCAGCAGGCGTTCACTCCTTACGTTGAAGCCCAGGATGTAAAAGCAACTGCTAGAGCCTAACATTTAAATTGATTATGGCGGAAGCGGGACGTCACCCGGCACCTTGAGTGGCTCAGAGATCCCTGGCATGATCCAGGTTGTGAATGACCCAGGGAGAGACCCTGGGGAAAAACTAAGCCCTGATGCTGGGTGTCTAGGGGCTGGGGGGCTTGGAAGCCCCTGACATGGGTCAAATGAGAAGAGGATGGGACCAGAGAGGGCAAGGAGTTTCCCAGAGTCACAGAGCAACTGGGCAAAGCTGGTGAGAGCCGGTGCCTGTTCAGTCCCTTGGGTACAGGCTGCCTACCCGGTCAGGGTGAGGATCACGGTGGCTGAGACCTCACCCATCTTTGCTAGGTGAGACCAGTCCGTGGCACGGCCTGGTTCTTACTGCAAGCCCCAGGGAACCCTGGTGGCATCAGTGAATGGTGAAAATGACTTCTGCCCGTCAGACACTCAGACACGCCAGCAGGGAGAGTTGCAGCCATCGCCCACGTTTGACAGATGAAGAGCCCAGCAAGAGCGCTAACCCGCCAGCCCACACCCAGACGGCTACCCCAAGCGCAGGTTTAGGGCCAAGCTGGTGGCTCTTACTGGGGATGATTTTGCCCCCCGGGGGAAATCTGATAACGTCTGGAAACATTTGTGGTCGTCACAACCGGGAGGGGTGTTATTGGCATCCAGTGGGCGAGGGGATGTGGCTGAACATCCTGCCGGGCACAGAAGAGAACTGCCCAGCGCAAACGTCAACAGTGCCGAGGCGGAGAAACTCTGGATTAAACAAGACAGTGACCGATATCTCAAGCGCAGTGCCCGATCCACAGTGCCCGCTCCGTGACCATTAGCCAGGCAACAACCGACTCCTAAGCAGGCCCTAGTATGACGACAGCAGCAAGGGCTTAAATCACACCCAACCGGTGTAAAGAATAACAACAACCGAGTCTCAAAATCTGATTTGAAAGCAAACAATTAGGGAAAGGTGCTTGTTGTGGTTTCCTGTACAGCTGTAAGAAATAGTAAAGGTCTCCATATACCAGACACCCAGTTCCCCCGATGGTAGCCTTCTGCAAACTATTATTCACCCTTCTGGTTCTCCCAGATGAACCAGAAGCTTCTGTACTTTTTAGCAGTCCTCATTCTACAGGTAAGGGTCCTGGAACCCAGCCAGTCCCTCCTCAGGGTGACAAAGCCAGCTGGGAATTGGCCGTGATCACCACACGTCTCTTAACAGACCGCCCCCCATGACGGCTGAGCTGCTCCCCCTAGGTCCTCCCACGGATGACTCCTCATCCCTCAAGTCTCAGCAAAAGGTCAGCCCCTCCGGGAGGCCTTCTCAGAGCCCTGCCAGGTAAACAGTCCCGTGAGCCTGCTCCGCCTCCCCCACTCCCCACCAGAGCGCGAACTCCCTGAGGGCAGGCCTAGGTCTGTCTCATTCATCACCCATCAGCCCGTCCCCAGCTCCTTCCAGCTCAGCTACCTGACAAATGAACAGGCAATGGCCCGTTCCCCGCACGCCAGGCCCAGCCCTTCCCTCCAACAATCTGTGTACACGTCTGTACACGCTGCATTTAATTAAAGGTTACAGTGTAGCAACGGCTCCAGGTGGGAGTGACAGCTGCAGCGAATCCTCCCGGTGCTCAAGGCAGACCAGCTCCACCTCCTTCTCTGCCTGACCTCGCCGAGCTGTTCTCTCTCAGAGCCTCTGTGTTTTCATCCATAAAATGGGGGAAAGGATGGCCAGCTCCCCTTGCAAACCTCAGCATGGGGTCCCGGTCCTGGGTCTTCCTGGTGTGTCAGCTGCTCGCCCGAAGTCGTTTCCCAGGTCCAGGCTCCCACTGCCCTAAAGAGAGCAGCTTCCTTGGGCGACACCCCACACACCTGGGAGGCGACAGGACACGCCGGCAGGGAGGCACAGCTGCGCCGACCGGCTGTGACCCACGCCTCTCCGTTTTTCGATTTAAAAAAAAAAAACCCAAAACAGCACCCACTCCCTATCGAGAGAGCCTGTGTCCCCATTGCCAGCAGAAACCAACTCTTCCTGGAGGAAGGAAAGTTCAACCGACGAGCTATAAATATTTCTGCTAAGCGCTGCCGGGAGCCGGGCTTTCTGCACGAGCAGCCCCGCTGAAAAGGAAGGCAGAGCGCCAGATTTGTTTCGAATTATGAAAATAGATGTTGTCTCCCCCCCACATCTGTTTTGCCTGACAAATGAGCAGCATTTCGCCTCCTAAATAAGGCAGCGCACCAAGACCATCTTGCAACTCCGGCTTCTCCAACTCTTCAGAAAAGAAGTTCGGGCCTCCCAGATCTGAGCTTTAGGAAACAGACTTTTTTCAATGTCGTCTCTCAAGCCACAGGCTCCGGAGGCATTTGTGCCACGCACGTCCTTCAGCTCGGCTCCCCCGGAGCAGGCCGCAGCTGCTCACGGGGGAGGGAATGGACATCCCCGCGGCCCTTTAAAAGAAGACCGGGAGACAGACACACGATCTATTATCAAAACTGCCAAAAAAAAAAGGCTCCGTGCCTCAAGCCAAGAGTGCATTTCCCACATGCCAAGAAAGGCCGATTTTTGGAGGGGACCCTCAATGCCGCTGCCATTCATTTCCCTATGCCGCGCTGGCTTGGTGACTGGGTTATCATGATCATTTTCCTTTAATTACTCCAGGACAGACCCAATTATAGCGCAGATGCTTCTGCCAGCCGAAGGATCCAGTATTTAACAGCCCACCCTTCTTGAGGCACATTTCTGATCGGGAACTTGGTGGCGGAGGCAGGTCTGCCCCATGAAAACTTGGTGACATGGTTTTGGCCTCTGTGTTTCGTTGTTGTTGTTTTTTAAGGGCTCCTTCCCCCGAAAACACTTCACTTTGGATTTTTCTTCTTAAAGATGCTATAATTATGGGACAGCAGGGAGAGAAACCTTGATGACGGTATAACTTAAAATATTACAAACTCAGACAACCAACTTGTTCCCTCCAGTTGGATTTGCAGGATTTCAAGGTAAGGACGCTAAGGAGCCTCAGGGCCCCACAGCTCGGCCGCAGGAGCACCTTGCTCAGCTGCGGCACAAAGCCCTATTATAATAAACCGTGCCTGGCACAGTGGGAGCGGCCCTTTAACAGACCACCCCTGCCTGTGGGGTGTCTGTTTTGGAAGTGGAAACAAAAAGATCAGACTAAGGAGCCCAGGCGTTAGGAGACGTCCATCTCCAGCAGATGAGATGTCCACGTCCCCCGGTGCCCCGCAAGCAAGAGGATGGACAGGCTGGGTCTGCTTCGTCCAGCAGGAATGAGATGCAGTTTGGGATCCCAGGAGACATCTGGTCGGCCGCCCACCCCTAACCCCCTCCTCCCTACCTTTTGTGCCCCCTACCACGTAAAGACCAGAGGGCAGATGGATGACTGCTGGCGGCAGGTGGACATTTATGGCGTTGAAGCCAGGTCAACAGCAATGACAATAGTTTTCAAGGTGGGGGGAGTCAGGGGTCTGGCTGAGTGGGCGGGGCAGGCCAAGGTCATCTCTCTGTCCTGCAGCACTAACTCCAGAAGGGAGCTCTGGAGCCTGCATCCTTCTGGTCTTAACATACAGCTGCCCGCTAACTCGGCACAATTTCCCAAGCCCACTGGGCTTCGTGGCTGCCCAACAAGAGGAGGGGAGGTTGAGGGCCACCTCCCAGCCCCGAGTACTGCAGAGTCGAGAGGAAGCCCAGGGTGGGCCCACTTTCCTGGTGGCAGGCAGGACAATGCCTATTTGGCCTCTGCCCGATTCCTGCGCGAACGGGTGATGGGTGACTGGGGAGACCCTTCAGCCCCACAGCCTGCCCCCTCTTCACTCGGGCAACAACGACCTAGTTGCTATGGCAATCAGGTTAATTAATGCATCTATTTGGCAGAACTAAAACCTTGGACCCACTCAAATAGCCCTGATATTTTCATTGTTAAGAAACGAACCTGTGGTGTTTTATTAGTCTCTGCACAAAACACAAACAAACACAAAAGGAAAAGCTATAAGAAGTGGAGGAAGTTGTGGGGAGGGGCGGGGGGGGGGCCTCTGCCCACCCCTCAGCTAGGAGAAAACCTGGAATGTCACTTTTCTCTCTCTTTTTTTTTTGATGACGGTATAAAATTAGCACAGTCAAGTAAATGTGTTATGAACACAAGGCCGCTGCCAGGAGGCAGAGCGCCTTCATTTAAGGAAGACTCGCTGGAGACCAGTTTAGGGAGGGAGGGAGATCAAATGGTCAGGGGGTGGCGTCTGCAACCCTCCCGCGCAGCGTAACCAGAGGGAAAAGCCATTTCCCTGGAGAACGTACATCTGCGGGACGTCTAGACAGTCATAAAGAGGACAATTAAAAACAGAAAAAAAGCTGGGAGCCGCAGTCACTCTCCTCGCCAGGGCACCCACCCGGCTATAGCCCCGCGCTAACTGCCCAAGCAGGTGAAAAATTATAAAAACAAGAAAAGCCAGTGTAGGCTAGGAGGAGGCCGGGGGAGTCTGGGCCGAAAGCAGTTTATGAGCAAGTGTTTTGAAATCCCACTTTAAATAAGCCGGTAAATGAATTCAACCTTGTCAGATCTCTCTCCCCTCACGCAGACCAAATATTCCGCTGGCGTGCTGTCTAGACACAGATAACAAAGGACTTTTTACAGCGCGCAGAGACGCGCTGACAAAGTAGCCATTTAAAGATGCAGTATTGCTTTCTCCGTCTAAAACGATTTGTCAGATGGACTTAAATGAAAATGCTAAGTTATCGGTCTGGTCTAGGGTCTGCTGGTGGACAGGGAGGGGGGAGGGCGCTGGCTGTTCCGGAGAACCAGAAACCATAATCTGTGACTGGGCTGTCCTCCAGGTCGCTCTGAAAATAGGACTGTATGTGACCGACCAGCAAACAATTCTTGCTGTTCTTGTCCTAAGAAGCCGCCTGCTGAAATGTTTCTAGTACCTGGCAAGGGCAATTTTGTTGGAGCACTGTTCACTTCAAGGAAGGGTGTGTGGCAAAAAGGGTTAAATTAAAACGCATGGGGAGGTGTTTGTGAACTTGTCTCCACCTGCTTCTGGTGGAACATAAATGTCACCTCCAACTTTGCATTTTGCAGGTGTAGCTCCTGACCCTCGCTGTACAAAGGGTCATTGTGAAACGGGTTGTCCTTCCTGCCAGGAAAGAAGGGCAGTGCTGCAGGTGGGTCGGCCACCAGGGTGTGCCCCCGGGGCACACTCAGGGTGACCCCAAACACCCTCTGAACTAGGGAGTGGGCCCCCCTCAGCCAGACAGAGTTCAAAGGAGGGAGGAACAGCACCCAGGGGCTCCCGGGGCCTCAGCACAGGCGGGAGCCAATCTAGGGCAGCCCAATAGGGACGAGTCTCCTAAATGGGGGTCTCTGGTTCTTCCCCTTGGGATTGTCAGTTGCTACGGCAAGATCTGCTCTGCCTGCCAGGTGCCCGACGAGGGATCGCTCATTCCACCAACCTCTGCCACCTTCTCTGCCAGGGTACCGGCCGGACGGTCACTTCCTTTAGATGCTTCCCTGTTAGTGGCAACTGCTATCTGAGACTAGTCTGCCCTCCTTCCCTCCCTTCTTCTCTCAAACGTTATGGAGTCCAGACATTAGAGCTAGACAAACTCCAGGCTCCACAACTTTCAGGCCAGGTAGTCCAAGGCCAGTCACCTCTCTGAGCCTCAGTTTCCTCAACTGTGAAATGGGGTCCAGACCACCTGTCCCAAAAGACTGTTGTGAGGATTAAATACCCTTAAGCCACCAGCCACCAGCACAGCATCCTGCTGGCCTCCTGTACAGCAAGGCCCTGGGCTGCCCTCACCTGTGCGTGGGGCGACAGCGACCTGCCTCGGTCACTGCAATGAGGAGGAAATGACAGAGGGACAGAGGAGTGCAGCTCAGTGCTGGACCCACACCGAGCACTCCATAAACAAAATCATTGTTCAGCTCAGGGTCCCCACCAAAAACAGCGCTGTCTACACCAAAGCACTGGGAAGGACAGTGTGTCACCGACATACACCCCTGGACAGCCTCTCCCAGCAACAACCCCCAGAAGTGAGGGGGGATGACGGGCTACATGTCAGAGGACCATAGACTTGAATTTCCCCTTTTTTTATTTCTGAGTTTTACATGCTCATTTTTAATAATTGCTTTTTGAAAGGCTGCTCCTACTCTCCGCTGCGCCTGCAGTGAACAGCTCACGGGCTCTGCTGTCTGTGGGCAAAGCCTCTGGTTTGAGCCCAGACACGGATGTGCAGGTTCTGGAAGAGATGTGCTGAGGCCCGGGGCAGGTCTGAGCTCTGCAGTGATGGCATGTCACAGGTCCACCTGCCATTTAATAGACAGACCCCAGGGCCAGAGCAAATGGGACTTGCCCAGCGTGACCCAGCCAGGACCAGGAAGAACCCTGTTACTTCTTGTATTTGTGGTTTCCCCACACACCCACTGCCACTCCTGATCCGGTACCCAGGGCAGACATTACTAATCAACTTCCACACTCTTTCTCAAAGGGCCCTGCCCTGGCCTCAGGAGCTCCCTCTCCCCAGGGCCCCAGGAAGGCTCCGCTCCTTACTCCTCGGGCAAATTAAACTTTTGGCCAAGTCTTCCCCAAATATAGTCATGGGCAGTCATTGACCTGAAAGGAAATGACAAAATATTCAGAGGAAGGATGAGCAATCAGCAGGACAAGACCAGGGACAAGTGGGGAGCAACAGGAGCAGCTGGGCGCCGGGAACCCTCACATCATCCACAGAAGCGTCTAGCCTCCTGCCCTGTTCAGTCGCAAACTCACCCCAGCTTCCCCAAACTCATCTCACACCCACGGGGTGAGCGACTCTCTCCCCTCTGCGGTTTCCCATCCAGGGACACAAATCTGACCCTGGCTCCAGAACGTGCACCCACCCCGGGTTCTGTCCATCTTCCCGCCCGCCGTCAGCACCTCTGCCTTCAGGATGACCTTGCCACCCTCCCCCCCTTCCACCTGGTGCAGCCACCACCACCAGTGCCCTTGACCATGGCGGGACGACCCCACACTGCTCTCCTTGCCTCTAGCCAGCCATGCATCGGCCTGCTACCCTCCCCTGCTCTAAACCTGTACAGGGCTCCCCAGTGCCCCAGAGTCAATGCCACGCTCCTCTCCCACCCTGCAGGGTCAGGCCTGTCCCCGCAGCCCTGTCTCCAACTGCTCTGCTCTTCCCCCATCAGCTGCAGCCACCTCTCCGAGGCACCGCATGCTTTTTCCACCCTCAGCACGAAATCGTCACCCCTGAAGATGAACTCTTGCTCCTCCTTCCCTAAAGTTGGGGCAGCAGATGCTGGTGCCTGAGTGGGCAGGGAGCCTGGATGCCACCCCGGTTCCCCAGTGCCACCCCTGGGCACAGCAGAGCTGGGAGGCACCTTCTGGTGGGGACAGGCCGTTCAGAGAAGGTGAGTGACTGGCTACATCACACAGCAGAAAGTCGGGGGCAGAACTGGGTCCTACGTGGGCCAACTCCCACCCTGGCAAGACGTCCCCACTCAGCCACCGGCTTCCACACACACTCCTGCCCCAGCGTCACCCTCCACTTTCAGGTACTTCTCTTTCCGACTGGCAGCCTGCCCACCTTGCGGTGGCCTCAGCCCAGGCTCCGCTGGCTTTGAATTCACCAGGGGAGGGGCCCCTGGATGTGTCTTTTCTACTCTAAGGTTTCTGTTTTCCTGCTTGGGCCAGTGCAACCACAGTCCAGTAGCCTCATTCGAGCAACTATGCAGGTGGCACGCTGGGGAGGGGTGCTGGGGCATCACTTGTGTTAAATCTGGGCTCCTCAGTCTCAGCCTGGCCGACCGCGCTCCCGTGCATGGCAGGATGTCAGCAGCACCACTGGCCTCTACGCACTGGGCGCCAGGGCAGCCCCTCCATGCCCCATTTGTGACAACCAAAAAGCATCTCCAGACATTGCCAACGTCCCGGGGTGGGGGTAGCTGAGAACCCCAGGGTGAGAGTTCTTACATGGGAAGCTGCCGAGCACTGCTGGGGGGGAAAGGGCCGAATCCTCAGCACCAAGTGGTCGCACTCACTCGGTGCCACGCCGGGAATGAGAACCACCTGAAGTAATCGTCACATTCGTCCACCCTGCGAGCAACTACGGTGACCATCCATGGCCCCGTTCTACAGGTAAGGCAACCGAGGCTCACAGAGGTACAGACCTTGCGAGTCAAGAACTGAGCTTACGCCTGGAGCTCTGACTTGGGGGGAAAGGCGGTACAGGAGCAACGTATGTAACCTGCAATTCTGTATCCCCCATAACAAGATGAAATAAAAAAATAAATAAATAAAAAAAATAAAATCAGGCCAGGAAAAAAAATAAATAAATAAAAATAAAATCTATTTTGAACTAAAAAAAAAAAAAAAGAAATCTCATTTTTTAGAGCAATTTTAAGTAAAAAAAAAAAAAAGAACTGAGCTTAGAACTAGAAACTCAAACTGCAGATTCTGCGTCTCTCCTTGGCCAGCACCAGCTCCCAGGCAGCACTCGGAGCTTCTTGTCACCAACGGCCATGGGGACAAGGTGGTTTCGGGGTTCATATGTCCTTGAGGATGTTTCCTCTGCCCTGCCCTTTGGACACACCCGGACGTGGCGAGCGTCCCCTGAGCAGGTGGAGCGTGGCACGCCATGTCTGTCCCCAGGGGCTTCTTTGGCTCAGACCTGGCTGAGCGCTGCCTCTGGGCCTTCGGTTCCCGCTGGCAGCCTGCCCCAGACTTATTGGCACAGGCCGTGGGGTTTTATTTAGACGGTGTCAGCTAAGCAGCTCTGGGCGCATGGGCCCGAGTGGGCGTCAACTTGATTGGGTTTCAAAACGCGTTTCTGTCGGAGAGCTGCCTCCATCGTTATAAACTGGTGCACGTTTTGCCGGTGGGCTTGGTCACTCACCGGGCAGCAGAGGGAGAACCGGCCGCCTCCTTTGAAGCTTGTTTCCCCTCACCCACCCCCACCCCCCTCCTTCTGTCTTGGCCCAAATCCCACTCTCTGGGGCCCTCCCCCAACCCCTGACCCTTCTGAACAAAGGGAGCATGAGCGTCTAGACCGCCAGTCTGAACGTGAGAAGCGGGTATTGTGTGACCAGGACGGAGGCCTGGCCTTCCCAGGCGGAAGGGTCGGTCGGAGGGCGGGGGTGTGGGGCGAGGTGAGGGGCGGCTCTGGCCTGGCCCACCTTTGGGGCACCAGACACTGCCCCGTCCCTCCTGAGACGGAGATGTGGCTGGAGCCCAGCGCCCGGAATCGAACCTGGGACGTTGCCAAGACTGGACATACTGTCTCCAAATGAGACGCTGGGAGTCCCCCTGACCGTCTGCAAAGGAAGTAGTTAGTCTGCGGGATGTGCTCAGCACGGCGACCGCCCAAGGATCAGCTGTGTGTCACAGAGTCACTAGAAGCCTCCTGTGGCTTCCAGGCCGAGGTGACCAGGGGACCTGGAGTCTTCCTGCCTCTGCCTCTCAAGACCAGGAGGAGGAAGGCCTTGCCCTGGGGCGGGGCAGGGGCCATGGCTGGCTGGCTCTGTGACCCCAACCCCTGCTTACTTCTGGGTCTCGGGGACCCCGTCTGCAGAGAGAGGCCTGGTCTTCCAGTAGAAGCGGCCGGTGTTGGACCGAGCTGACTCGGGGCTCCGTGTGTCAATGGATGCAGAGGCCACGCCGCACGGGCGGATGTAGCCCCTCACCCAGGAGCAGCCAGGGGCCACTGGGTGCTGACAGTGTGCTGGGTGGTGGCTGAGCTTCTCCTGACACCCAACTTACTCCTCCCCTCGGCCCTGCAAGGCTGCAACTGTCGGCATCACCCCGTTTCACAGATAAGGAGGGTGAGGCTGGGGTGGGTGAAGGCGCAGGCCTCTGGGACCCAAACACGCCCTCCCCCAGCTTCCAGCCCAAGGGCCTCCACGCTGGTCCCCAGTCCCTCTCCACTTCAGCCAGCCAGGCTGCCCCGAGTCAGGAGAGGCCCAAGCGGGCTCCACCACACAGGTCCAAGGGAGGAGACAAAGCTACACCAGCCCGGCTGACGGAGACAAACTGCTGCAGGGAATGGGCTGGGCCCAGCACCTAACACCTCCGCCCTTGCTACCAGCCCTCTATCAGCCTTAAATGCAAATGCACTTAAGAATATTACCCACAGAATAACTCACCTCCCCTTGCCGGAACTGCAGGCATTTTGACTTTTGTCTGTCATTTATCAAATTCTTTGAATTTCTGGTTAAATAAGGAGCGTATCACTTTTTACCATCAGAAGAGCTATGCTATTTGAATGGTGAAGCAAAGGGGAAATATGCTAATGACTCTTGTAGCCCGCCGGGTGGGGCGTACACCCACCTGGGATCCGCAGGGTCATTTGGAAACGAGTGTCAGAAGCTCAAACCACAGACACACACGTCAGCCTGTGGCTCTGCTGCCTGGGAGGGGCTCGGAGAGGGGGCAAAGCTCTGGCTGCAATTTCTGTAAATGCAACCAACGCCCAGCCAACCCCGTCCACCAGAACCTCTGCTGTGGGACTGGACATCTGTCACATGAACCTGGACCTCCTGGAGAAGGCCTGTTAAAATGCAGGATCCTGGGCTCACCCCATTTCAGTCCCACACCCGGGTGAAGAACCACCGCGCCCCATAAATGCCGATGCACCCACACCCTGAGATCTGGGGCTGCAGCTTCCGACGGGGACGGAGAAGTGGGCCTGGTGCCCTCCCTGTCACCGCCTCCTGGGTCTTTTCCCACAGGACGTGTGGGAGCCGCGCCACACTGCACCAGGGCATCTGTCTGTGGCGGTGCGCTCCCAGCACACGAGGCCCAACGCGCAGTAGGTGCTCACCAACGTGCCAGATGAATTCATGGACGCAGTGAAACACTGAGTGAAATCACCCACCGGTGAGGTTCCCAAATGTGCACGGAATTGCAGACGTCGGCTTCGCCCTGCCCCGCAGCACCCCCGTCAGCACAGAACTAGGGGCGCTCCCTCCTTCCCCAACAGCACACCCCAAGGTTCCTTCAGGTGAGGGGCTGGGCCCGGTCCCTGTGTAGGCTCTGAAGGAGCAGGTGTGGGGCCCATCGAGGGTCCCAGCCATGACTCAGGACAGTCACAAAGGGTCTCTGGGCCTGGCCTGGGTGGGGGGTGCAGGGCGGGTGAAGGAGGTGCCCAGGGTGGAGCAGCTGCCAGCCCCAGGGGACAGGTCTGGAGAGTGGCTGGCACCCTTGTCCCCACTTTGCCAGCTCCAGCTCCTACTCGCCAGGCCAGGGGTGGGGAGGGGGGACTGTTTTTCCCCAAAGGCAAACATTGCTCTGCTGTGGAGAATGACACAGGCCAGAGTGGAGGTGGGGACAGGCAGGACCCCTCACCCTCACCCTCAGGCTCACCCCTCCAGGTCCCACTGCAGGCTACAGCCAGGCCAGACCAGGGCCAGGGCTACCAACTCGGGGTCTGTAGATTTTGTCCACAGAAGGGCTCGGACCCCCCTCACTGTGCCCACAGCCTGGGCTCTAATGTCACCCCCCCCCCTCCGCTGTGTGGTCCGGGGACAACAGAAGGGGAGAGTAGAGCCCTGGGTGTGACTGGGAGGGGCTGGCAACGGTAATCCCAGAGGACCCCTCCCTGGGGAACACCTACCCATGCCTGAGGGCATGGTCTGGTATCTCCTCCCCCAGCTCGCGGGCAGGTCCTGGGCTCGCAGCCGTCTATACTGGAGTCAATACTGGCCGCCTGTGTCTTCCAGCACCGTCCAGGTAACAGAAGAGGCTGCGGCACCGTCGACTCCCAGCCCTGAGCTGACCGCTCGCCACACACTGTCCCAGTCAGTGCCCACCACAGCCCCACGTGTCGGGTGCTGATTACAACCCCACTTTACAGAGGAGGAAACAGAGGCTGAGAGAGGAGGAGCAGCCTGTCCGTGCACACGCTTCCACGTGGGGGGGTCAGACCACTGACTCCCCACGGACTGGGCCTCCCACCCCTGGGGACGGGGACAGGCTGCAGGGTCAGGGCGTGGCCTGAGCGTGTGTCGGAGATGCAGGGGCAGGGGTGGATGATGGGGCTGTCAAGGCCAATGGCAGGACACCACGGGGCAGCCAGGATGGGGGGTTTTAGGCCCCACCTCACGGTCATGGCACCTGGTACCCCGGGCCTGGCCTCCCGCAGAAGCCCCTCCCTGCTCCAGCCACCCTCCCATAGGACAGCCAAGGTCTCCACCTGGCCTGTGGCCACGGGGCAGTGACACGGCCACTCTTGGCCCTAGGAGGAGCTAATTCCTCGAGGGCTGAGGCTGCCGGGTGGAGGGGATCCCGGCTGCACCACTGGCTCCGCACCCAAAGGCGGAGGGGCCTCTGTCCACCCCGCTTGGGGCCGGGGCCTGGCAGGCTTTAGTCAAGTCCCGGCGACGTCTCCCCTCCACTGAGGCCCTAGGCCACCAGCTCTCCTGAAACCAGTGAGGCTGATCAGATCTGCATGGGGCTGTGATCACCCCCAGCCCCCCACGTGGCCCATGCTCAGACACGCTGGGGAGGCTGGAGCCGGGGTGCTGGGGTGCTCCGCCACTCGCCCATCAGCGAGACCTACGGCAAGCACCTCCTGGACCCCAGTGTCTGCATCTGCACCATGGGCCTCACAACAGGTAGCTCCCAGGGTTCCACGCAACAGGACAGTGCTCCGCGGTGTCTTGGGGACACGATGGGGCTGTCTACGCGCTGTGCCTATTGTGACTGTTTTCCTCATCATAATCCACTGTTTATGTCAGTAGCTGCTGTGGGTCAAGGTCTCCCAGGATGTGGGCACACCAAAATCTAATCATAATTAACCCAGCCGGATCAGGGCACAAAGAAACATCCGGAAGCAGGGGCACCGCGATGTCCACGCTTATCTTGTGAGCAGGCCAGGGGGCTGCCACCTTGGTGTTCCTGTCCAGTGGCCAGGAACTGTGTGTCTGAAGCCCGCCCGCCCCACGCCTCCCTGGGCCAGGATCTTTCACATTCCAGCCAACCTGCAATGCCTCTGTGGGTTGCAATAAAAATTCCTAGACAGGTAGTCAGTGGGAGGCAGGCCCACGGGATGCGCGGAGAGGCAGGGGAGAGTGCCGGCTGCCCTCCCTGCCCTACACACCAGGGCCTGTGGGCCGGGGGTGTCACCTCTTTGACCTTCCCCCCTAGTTCTTTTAGGACCACATCCAGGCCCAGGATCCTAGACGTGGCTCAAGGAAGATCTGCCAAACTGCATGCCAGACAGGCAGCAGAACTTCCCAACGCTTTCCCAGCAGTAAACGGGTGATGGTGGGAGATGGGTGTCAGCGGGCGGGAGGCCCACAGCCATTTGCTCCTCTTGCTTCCAGCTGTGTCTCCCTCTCCCCAGGGTTAAAAGGTGCATCGGGGGTTAGATAATAAGTCACAGATCTATCCTGCAAAATATCAAGCCATTTCAGACACCATAGAGCAATTAAATTGAGGAGATGTTTTTCCATTACAAAAAGAGAATGTGGGCTCAGAGAGCAGGATGCCACACGAGTTGCAACCTCGGCAGGTTACGGACACTCCCAGCCTCAGGGGACTCCACTGCAAACCCTGTGGGGTGTGGTGAGAGCCCAGCGGGGTGGTGACAGTGTTACCCAGGAAGCACTCAGTGAAGTGTTGGCATGTCCATCATCAGCACCCAAGACTAAGGCTGGAGCCCCACCACCTGCCAGGAATCCACCCACCACCCGCCAGCTGTGTCTCTGGAAGTGAGGATGGGAGTCCCTTTCCCTGCACTCGTCCCCAATCCCCAAGGCAGGGCCACAGTCTGGGCAACAGAATTCCAATTCCCACTCCCCTCAGGCAACATGACACTATGACCTCGATCTCATTAGGATCGAGTTGACCCTGACCTTCATATGGCTGGGAGACCTCAGAAGGCCAAAGAGCAGAGTGCTTCCGTGCCCGAGGAGGAGCTCCAGGTCCGTGATTGCGTAACTTAAGAACCGCGAGGGTCTCGGGACGTAGCTCCTGATGTCACTCTCAGCCTTCCTGACTGTTGCCATCTCCAAATATCCCATTAAAGGAATTAAAATTCCTCAATATTTTTCTTTTCAACTGACATAAAGGTTCAATAGATCCCCTTGTATTACCTAGCCTGGTTTTAAACAATAATACTCATGGAATCAATAATGTGCTTGTTATATTTTTCCTAACATACACTTAACCTACGTTAACATAACTATTAAATTTTAAATGCCCATCTGCGTGCCGTCTCAAATTTTCTCGTGGGCCACCATTTGCTCTGGGTTTCTGGATTTCCTCAACGCACATGGCTGGGTGGTTAGGACACATGGGGGTTCCACAGGCTCTGGTTCCAGCTTGGCCAACTACCAGTTGTCATGTGCCCTCAGGCACGTGACTTCTGTCCTTTGAGCCTCAGTCTCCCCCTCTGTACAATGGGTCTGGTGGCTCCCGCAGGGCTGGCTGCACCACAGTGCCTGGCACATGGCGGGCACCTGGTAAGCGAGGGTGGTGAACCAGGTGCTGCCAGGGGGCTTCCTGGCATCCCCCGTTCACAGAGGAAGAGCTAAGGCCTGGAGCCACGAAGCCGGACTCCTGACGCCAGGGCCACTCTGCCGTTGTCTTCAGAGAACGCTGGGGGGCGGTGACCACAGCCTGCCAGCCTCACTCACTCCAAGGAGGCACCACAAGCCCCGCATCAACGGCCGTGCCCCAACCCCAGGGACGTGCAGCTCCGTTCCGAGGTCCGAGCTGTCTGGGAGAAAGGGCAGCCTCGGTGCTCACCGCCGCTCAGTAACCACCTCCCCAAGACATGACTCATACCTGTCTGGGGTCGCCCACATCCTCATTCCCTGCAGAGGAATGCAGGCCAGGTGAGGCGGGCGGGCGGGCAGCAGCCGCTGGGGGGCCATCCCAGCCCGAGGTGCTGGAGCCTGCTGGGCTTCCAAGCTTCTGCCACCACCCTGAGTCCCCCTGGCTGGGACAGACGCCCAGGTCTCTGGTACCCGTTATGGGCCCAGATTCAGGTTACAAAATGTTTTCCCACAGAGGCACTTGGAGTCCCACGGTGACAGAGTCGTTCCTCCGGGCTCAGCTTGGCCCCTTTACAGCCCTTCTGCCCCGTTTAGACTGCAAGCCCGTGGTTCACGCACACAGTGGAATGCTACTCAGAAATAAAAAGGACCCCCCACTGCTACATGCAACATCATGGACGATCTCAAAGCCATGAGGCTGAGTGACAGACGCCAGACAGAACTTGTGAACATACAGTGTGATTCCACCCGTGCAAAGCCCACAGAAGGTAAATGTCACCTCCGATGACCGAATCCACGGTGCGATTGCCCCGGGGGACAGGAGCTGCACACACAAACCCACCATCCGCACACCTGGGATCAGTGCGTTCTGTCTGTCACTCATACCTCCATGAACACATCACAGCAGGGGACACACGGGTTCCTAAGGGAAGAGGAAGGACAGCTGGAGCGTCTGATACGGCATCTGCAGTGTTCAGATACCCCTGGGGAGCTCATTATGGGTTAGGCCCATTTTACAGGGACAGCAAGAGAGAAGAGGGGACCATCGAGGAGCTGGACGCTGACCCCCAACCGCGGGCTTGCTGTGCCCTGTTCCTGCTCCTCTGTGCCTCTCCCTGTGACCCCACACCAAGATACTCCTTTGGAGAAGTGATGATGCCACCCCCAGCTGAAGCAGAAAGCCACACACAGGTCACCAAGAACCCAGAAGGCAATGGTGGGGGCGGCTTCAACCTGAAGCCCAGGTTCAAGGTTGCATCTAACCAGGAACGGGGCGCAGGGAAGAGCCAGCACGCCAAATGTCCGTCCTGGTCCTGACGAAACCCTCCCTGTTTTACCTGAATTAGACAGGAACGCACAGGCCCCAGGCCACCCAAACCCGGTGATCTCCCACCCCAGGCTGGCAGGGGGCCTCAGGGTTCACTCCTGTCCCAGCTGTTGGACGCACCCGGCAGAAACATGACAGGAAAGGCCAAGCCCTCTGCACTGGGAGACAAGGGCAGTGCCAGTGCTCCCGGGCCCACGGGACTGCTCCCCATTCAGCCGGAGGATGCACCCAGGCACCCAGGCCCCCCATCGGCACCGCGCCCTGCGAGGACAGCATTATTAGGATACCCAGCATACCCTCTGATTGCAGCCAGAGGACACTGTGGCTGAAAAGTGGCTGGAGTTTCCTCCTTCCCCCAACTGCACCTGGATTTGTCCCTCTGCAAGCTAGGACTGGGGTCAGCCTGGCGGGGCTTAACCCCGCCACACCCGGAATGACCCAGGGAGTTTAAGAAACCCCGATGGTAGGCCCCGCCTGAGGCTCTGCCGCGGTGGGTCGGGTGCAGCCTGAGAGCCCCGGGTGGGGGTGATATGCTGCGGGGACCGAGCCACTTTGAAGGGGCTGGAGAAGGTCCCTCTGATCCTAGTACTCTCTGGGTCCCTCCTCACCGCTCCTGGGGAGCCCAGGCCCGGCCCCACAGGTCACAGCGACCCCTCTCCCTTTGGCTGCAACCTGACACCAGACAATTCCTGCTCTCCGCTGCTGCCCACCGCCTGGTGACCCTCTAGAGGAGGAAGGTGAGCGGGGAGGGGAAGGTTTCCAGCCGGCTGAAGAGGTCGCAGGCCCAGCTGGAAAGTCCAAGAGGACACAGGAGCAGAAGACTCAAATTCAGCCACACCCCTCACACGGAGGGCAGGTGTTCTGGGGTGGGGGCACCCCCGCCTGACCCGCAAAGCACCAGTTCCGCCAGGAGAGTGGTGTGGCCTGGGCTCCTCTGGGGCTGCAGGGACCACAAGAAAACCTCGTGTCCAGCACATGCCCCTTTGACCACGGGCCTGCCAGCGCCCTGTTCCTGCTTCTCTGTGGCTCTTCCTTCCACCCTGCGCCGAGACTGCCACAGACCAAGTGCAAACCCTGCCCAGCTCCGTGCTGGGTGATCTCTGGCGGGTGACTTGGCTCCCCGTCCTCAAGGGCCAGCGGGGTTGCCACGCGGATTAATGAGGCAGCGGATGAAAAGTGCTTGGACACCTGCTACTGTCAGGAGGAACAGCTAGGGTTCGAAAAGCCAATGTCATTGGCAAGTACCAAGAAAAATAACCCAGTAGACAAAGTTTTGGGCACTGGGCTCATGCCCTGAATACTGACTGCCAACAGGTTCTCCCCTTTCTTGTTCTTGTTCCTGAGCCCCACCCCCACTGGCCTGTGAGTCTACTCTAGAAGGGTTCAGAGCTCACTCTCACTAGAGTGTAAAGGAATGCTGCAAAGTGCTGAGGGTAGAGTTCAAACTTCGGTGGAAAGAGGCTTGGCAAGATGAAATGGAGGCTTCTGTGCCAATTTTGGTTTGTGACCCTGATTTTAAAGAAAGACAAATAATGTATTGTCAGGGGACTGAGGAGTAATGTGTGGGGTCTTACTGCAGATCTAACCGTGATCTTGGTGAGATCCTTGCTCTTGGAGTCACACTTGGACGCAGCCTCACCAAAGGGCTGGGAGGTCTCTGCGACTAGGCAGCTGAAGGCTGGGGCCGGGCCATCCACCCGTGGGGAAGGGACTACCTGTGCCTTGTTAAACAGCACAGTAGGGACAGGAAGCAATGCCTCCCGTGCCAGGGTTTCTGTAGCCCCCACTCTCTGTCTGCCAGCCATTTCTCTGCACAGAGAACTTCCATGACACACAGTTGTCATCACTCAAGCCCACTCTGAACCCTGACGGGGAGCGGACCCCAGGAACAGCACCTCGGCAAGGATCTGAGCCCAGCAAGGACGGCTGTGCAATCGATTAGCAATGTCTGTCACGGGCAGCTAAAGGTATGCTGGATCAAATGCCGTGCACTCAACCTCCCTGATCTATACTTTGAAAGTCACAAAGCAGCTCAATAAATACTGACTGGACTTTCCTCTGACTAAAGGGTTATCAGCAAACTTCTCCTCCAGTGAACTTTCTCATAGCCGCTCAGCCAGGAACCAGACAGACACCAGCTGACATGCTCTGTGTCTGGCCCCGGGCTGGGAGGTGGCGCAGAGCAGAGGGTGCACTAGAGTCAAGCAGACGCAGAACCAACCGGAGAAGGCACCGCAGGAAAGAAACAGCCCACAGGAAGAAATATTCCTCAACTACACATAAGCAACTTTTGGATTATGCACTTGCAGGCAGAGCCTAGATTTA
Organism: Eulemur rufifrons; assembly: GCF_041146395.1. Classification (NCBI taxonomy): domain Eukaryota; kingdom Metazoa; phylum Chordata; class Mammalia; order Primates; family Lemuridae; genus Eulemur; species Eulemur rufifrons. The sequence continues at coordinate 47,572,482 of NC_091002.1, forward strand.
TACGGACAATTGGAAGTCGGACTCGTAATTACACCTCTGGGCCATGTGGCAAGCCACTCTAATTACCCTCTAGATGGGAGGATGGTGACAATTTTATTTAGGGCCCAAAGCAACTAATAAAATTAGGGAAAATCAGTAGCAGCACGTGTAAGTCCACACGCTTTGCAGAACAGTGCAAAGACCCAACAATTGCAAACGTCTAATAACCGTCATTGTTAGAGAAATGAGAAGGCGATGGGGGAGTGGCCCCCTTATCCTGAAGCCTAGACACGTAAATGGTACCAAGGTGGACCCAGTGGATACACTTTTTTAAAAGGCAACAGTCTCTGCATTTGTGGCTTCCAACTTGAAACTCCCGTCCAGGTTTGCGGGGGCCACCCCTACACGTCAGCCTACTCAGAGATCGTGATCCATAAACGTGGGGAGAGATGCACCGAGATAGGAGTGCATTTAGCTGTGATCTATCCAACGATCACCAGCAGATCGACAGCAGCAAACAGAACGGTGTTTAAGGGCCGGCGGGTGATATTTAATAGGTTCTATTCGCCAATGTAATTGACACCCTCTCTATCATCCCAATACTCCCGCCCCTTTCTCTCATATCATAAATAGATTAGAAAAATAGCTTCCTCTTATGGCCATGACCCCGTCGGCTTCCAAGCTCAGCCCCACATGAATCACGCCGGGCTCACCGCGACGGTTCTGAAATGACTGAATGATAACGAGGTGGCACAGACACCAATAAATGAATCATGCCTTCCGCAAGACCAAACCTTTGGCTCTTGCAGACACCAATTACAAAGCAGAAAGAGAAGAACAAAGAAATTACTCAGGGTGTTTGCGCAAAGTTGATTCATAGGTTTATAGAATTATTACCGACTAAATTGTTTTTAGGAAGGCAATTAGAGCCGTGGCCAGCGACAGCACATCAGCCAGTGAGCTGGGAGCGTGCACAGCGGGGCGGGGGCTCCCCAAACTCTCACGGGGTTCCCAGACTTGAACCAACCGCCCTCCCCCTCCACTTTCTACCTTCTTCTAGAAAGTTATTTAAGACTTTAATTAAACCCTTAAAATGTGTAGCCACATGAGCAATGTACAGGAAGGGAGCTCGTACATACACAGTCTTGGCAAAAGTCTCCGTATTAACTTATTTTTTAATTCCTAAAACGTAGCAGCCATAACAGACCACCAAGGTTCTTCCTTCTCTGACTGGGGTTGGGAAGCACATCACCGACAACAACCAAACTCTCACGCCATCTCTCCACTGACCTCGACGGGGTTATTTCAGATCAAAGCTATTTCACCTGCTACAAAACTCAGGCTGATGCAGAAGTGGCGTTGGCCGTGGCTGCTACACACGTGTTCTTAGCCGTCCCAAAGGAAGTGTGGCCTCTGGCATGAATCACTCACAGGGCTTGGACTGAAATTGGTTGCCTGGGCATCTGAACCTCATCGGGCAGCTTTTGCCACCTGTGGGTGCCCCTCACATCCAGATGGCCAGCCCCAGGGGCAACCTGATACTGGAGGACACAGGACTGGCTCGTGCTCTCAGGCAGCAGGTCTACTTACCATCAGCACTGTCACCCCTGCAACCATTCACTGAGCACCTACTGCGTGCTCAGCCCTGTGCTAGCTGCTTAAAAGACAATTTATTTCATCACCTCAGTGCAAGAATTATAAGTCCTAGTTTACAAATCAGGCAGCTAAGATGAAGAAGAGGAAGTAGCTGACCAAAGACCACACATCTGGAAAGAGGCTGAGCTGCATTGGAAATTCTGACTCCCCCCCCTCCACCCCCAGTCTCTTTCCCTCAGACCACCAGCTGCCTGGACAGCCCCACCAGCAGAGCAAGGCAGGCAGGGTGCAGAGCGATGCTCCCGGAATCTTGCCTAGATGTGCAGCGGACAACCAGGTAACCGAAGCCATTGCAGAAAAATCTCCTTGGGGAAAGGGCAGTTTGCTTCTCCCAAAATTTCTGAAAAACTGACTCAGCTTCTCACTTCCCCTGCTGCCGCCAGAGCCTGGGAAACCTGATTTCACCTGCCTGGGGGAACCCAGGGCAAAGCGGGGGAAGGTCCAGGCTCACCTGAGCTCACCCTGGGGCACACCTGCGGGAAGCGAAGTCACCATGGTGGACTCCAGTCAAGGGACCTCGGAGAAGCCCCTCAGCCTCGGTGGGTGGAATTCATGCATGTTTACACAGTCTATGTTTCATACATATGACACATAACACATAGGCACACTTTATATACTTAAACATATGTGGTTTTAAATATAAAAATACATACTCTTAGCCCCTGATACCCAAACAAATTCAGAGTTGGATTTGTCACGTTCACACTCCCAAAGCCAGGGATGGAAACATCCCCTCCCAGAGATGTTTTGGACCACCGGAGACTCTCCGGTCCCTCATTCTGACATGGCCCACGTACCGGGAATCAGTGACAACCCACTGGTGACAATAAACAATGACAGCTTCCATTGAAGACACCACCACGTGCCCACACTTTATAGAACATCACTCCATCTTTGGAGGAAACAAGTCACGGGGGGGAACTGAGGGACATATAAATCTACTCATTTGCCAGCTGTCTGTTTATTGAACATCTACTCTGTGCCAAGCTCATGCAAGGTACAGCAGTGCAAACTAGGATCCAGCACAGCCACCAAAATCCCATACTGAGGACAAAGGATATATGACAATTTCTCAAAACTTCAGAGGTCTTGGCCTGGGGGAGCCTCGTGTACTGCCCAGGAGAGCTGGGGGGCTCTGCTCACGGGCGGGGGAGCCCTAACAGTCAGCTTGCAGAGGCCAAAGCAAACTTCATCGGGCATTCAGATCCCAGACACACTGGGAATTTTAAACTTGTTAACAAATAATTAAAACGCTCTTTTCTGCCAGTAGAGCCATTTCCCAAACCCGCTGATACAATAATAAATGATTCCAGTTAAAATGCATCTGAAGGGAAAGAAAATCAGACCTGACATTTCCTCGCCTTTCTGACATCCTCATAAATTTATTGCAGGCACTGACTCGAAGCCACTGATTCTTCCCACCCCCGCCCCAGTGAAAAACAAATACACCTTAGAATTCGCTGGAACACCAGGAATATCCATTCACCACCTGATACCTCCGAAAGTGAGTCCCGATAGCCGCCTGACTCCTTTCAAACGTGGCGTGGCAACACCGCATCTGAGCACGTGCAAGCTCCACCCTCGGGGGCCAGGCAGGTAGGAGAGTAACCCCCAAATGTCCCCAGCCTGCAGCAAGTGCCTGCGAAGAAGAATCACCCTAAACTTCCCTTCCTGGGCCGTGGGGCAAGCCAAGGCAATGCATTTGTCACCTGGATGCCCTGAGGGGCACTAAAGCCACCGACCGCTGTGAAACCTTGACCGCCCAGCCCAGACAACCGGGGTGGAAGGGGAAGGTCTGCGTTGATTTCCGCACCTGCCCCGCTTCAGCTTTGATACTCTGAGAAGAGAGGATGGGTAGGAGACCAAGGCACAGCTCCCTGCCCCAACAGTGGAAACTTCTTCAGAGCATTAAAAACCCTATTTCGTACCAAAGGTGCTTTTCCTAGCTCAGGCAACTGTCTTGATAACCCTACCGAGCAGATATTCTTTCCATTTTACGGAGAGGCAAGAGGAGGCTTAGGAGGGATTCCACGTTTGCCCCCAGCATGAAAGTTTTCTGAGTCTGCATCCTAATTACCCGCCCAGAGGCTGCTACAAGCCGGCCCGCCCGTCCGCTCGCTCGCTCCCCTCCCTCATCCAGCGCATAAAAGGTACCTACCAGGCACGCTTGGGAACACCATGAACAGAACAAACTTGGTGCTTGGTGGCCGGAGGGTAAACGGACGCGACACAACTAATTACACAGATGTTTAATGACCACCATGACAAGTGTGACAGGAGAAAGCCACGGGTCACTCACAGATCCCAAAAGGGGTGCCCAGGCTGGGGTGGCTCCCCTCAGAGAGGCCTTGCAGGGGCCTCCGTGTGTTTCCCCTAAGCCCCCCACCCTGAAATGAGCTTGCGTCCTCTCATCCGTCTCCTGGGGAGAACGGCCGCTCTCGGAGGGCAGGTTTGTCTGTGCTGTTCCTGGAGCAACGCGGGAGGCAGTAGGTGCGTGACAAATGGTGCCGAATGCCTGAGCACCCAGGGAGGCTCTGCCACCATGTTCCTTAGCAAGCCTAGACTTGGTCCCTGCAGGAACATCCCCCAGCCACTCGTCAAGCTCCTGCCACAACATCTGTTAGTGCTGGTGTCAGGGATGCAAGAGAGAGCTGCAGACAGAGACCCCGGCTCCTCACGTAGCCTGGCGAGGCCAGTGTCCTGCTGGAGCAGGGTGACCGCCACTGCTTGCTCTGAGAGGTGACCAATTTTTCAGTGTTAGTCCCTAAGGCACGGTCCAATACGGGCTTGCAGTCTTAGGACAAAACCTAAAATACCACTGCAATGATGACCTTTGCAAAGAAAACTCCTCTGGAGTTGAGGGGGTGGTGGGGTATTGCAGGGAAGAAAGCTTGGGAGCATGGGTTGTAAGGTCAGGGAGCTTGGGTTTGAATCCCAGTTAAGCATCAGCAGTTCCTGGCTGTGTGACCTTGAGCAAGTATCTTACCCTCTCTGATCCCATTTTTGCATCTGCAAATCGCTGACAGCAGTAGCTCTCTCTCAGAGTTGTTTTGAAGATTTAGAAAAATGCGTCACTAGTACCTGGCACATAATAATCTCTCCACATCCAACTAGGAAAAGGAGCGGAAGCAAAAATCCACCAGTCACCCTGGGAACAGGAGAGAGAAGCCATTCTGCAGCTCTCAGAAGGCCTAGGGATGCCCCAAGATTTTCTGGGCCCACCCCAGGGTGCTGAAGCCCCTCCTTCCCCAGTTGTCAAGTCATTCTGGGATTTTTTTCCCAGCTTGGTGACAAACACTTCTGCCAGTGCCTGACAAGACCCTGACGAGACCCCTGAGGTGTCAGGGTTTGGCTTTGTAGTGTCACCCAGGGGAAAATGAGGTTGACTGTCAGTACTCGGCGTTGTCAAGGCTGCAGGGAGGGTGCAGCCCGCCTCCGGGAGAAGGCAGGGCAGGAGTGCTCTGAGAACCGCGGACTCGGCCCCTCCCCACCTCACTGTGGGGGGATGCTTTATTTTGGTGGTTTGCCTTCCATCTACACTCACTCGTTAAAAATTTAAACTGGGAATTAGAATTTTAAAAATTTCCTAAACTGAAAGCCTCAAACCATCACAAGTTTCCAGGCTTTCTGCACCTGGGTTGTCCTATGAATTGGACCCAGTGGAGTGTCTGGACATCAAGGTGGTATCACCTTCGTGGCCCAGGTTCTGAGCCTTACACCCCCTCTCCCAGCCTCTGTCCCCCGAGGCTGGCAGTGGATGAAGGGAACCCTGCTGGCAGGCCCTAGGGGACTGTCTGGGCCCCCGGGCCAGGGGCAGGTGTGCTGGGTTGTTGTCAGCCAGGTCTGTAGTGGGCCTGGCAAAGGCAGGAATATTACACAAACGTTCCGTTACTTCCACATTCAAGGTCATGGTCCCCAGACGGGCCTGGTGATTCTAACGTTCCTAACCAGTCCCTGAGAGGGGGAACCTTCTTCTGGTTCAGGCCTTCTCATCAGGCGATGAGCCAGAGAGTGACCACCAGGGGGCTGGGCAGAACGTAGGGTGGCATCCAGCACACCCCCACTGCTGTCACCCGCCTCCCATAACGTACAGTGGTGCCAGACACCAGGCCACACATGACAGGGATGCCCTCCGAATGCTCAGGACACCCTCAGCACAGGAGCTCTTGTTAGCCCACTTTACAGACATGCCAGGTGACAGCAAAGGGGGACACAGCCAACAAGTTTTGGAGCCTCCATCCTTCTGGCCCCAGTTCTTAACCCAAAGCAGGGCAGGTCACTCCAAGGGACAGATTGGGTCTGGCAGTAGGTTTTCTTATACCTCTTGGTGAGAGAGGAAAAAAGGGAATTGCCAGCACTTAAAACCCAGGAGTTTTACATCAAAATCTAACCATTCAGGTCCCCTGGGATTGAAAGATCTGGCCACACGGGGCCCACGTGGCAACGGTCGCCCCTTTAGACAGGACTCACGCCCCCGGGCCCTGAAGCCCACCCCCAAGATGACTGCATTTGCTGCGGCACAGTGGTGCTGTCCTCGTTGCTTCTCAGGGCACACAAAGAGCAGGCATGCCGGCTGCACGGCTCCCCACACGTGCCCCAGCCATGCACGCGTTACACAACACCTTCTCAGAAGCAAAAAAATGGGCCCTCGGCTTCAATCTCCTCCTCCCAGCATGTGCGCCCGCCACACAGAACCCAGCGCTGGCAACAGTACAGCCTCCAAAATCCAATTTGTAAGAGCTCCTTGTCTCTGGGCAGGATCCCAGACGCTGATGCCTGCAAACTTTGTCTTTGGGTGGTAATACCTGAACAGAAAAAGCCACGTGGACCCTCTGGTTTGGGCCCTACCCTTAGCACCCTCCTAGGACATTTCCTTACTTTTAAACTATTGACCAAAGCATAAACGTTTAAATAACCTAACCCCGGGCTGGGATGAGAAAGGAGGTGGGGGCAGGTATCTGGGCACACCTGATCCCGTGGCTCTGGCGCTATCTGGAGGCAGGTGCATCTTGCATCTCCACCCAGAGGCCAGGCATCCTGGGGAAAAGTCCCCCGGCTGTGGGCCTTCCGGCCTCCACCTGACCTCCTGGACAGCCTCCCTCTCCTGGGCAGCTGCACACACCACTGCCCCTTGCAACTTACAGGGGAGAATGTGCACTTTTCCCCCTTTTCTTCTTCTTACATGCCCAGAAGTTTTAACCGTTCCCAACCCAAGGAGAAGCTGGCAGGAAAGGTAGATAGGGGTAGGAGCTGTGTGTGCGTGTGTGTGCACACGTGTGTGCGTGTGTGTGTGCAAAGACCCACGTGCATGTGTGCCAGTGCAGGAATAATTACTTATTTTGCATCCTGACAATCGCTAAACTCCCCCGGACCCTGGGTCACTCTGAGCAGTGTAGCTGAGTTAACCCAGACCTCCCAGGAAGCCACGCCACCAGCAGTCTGACCTAAGATTCCAGTCACAGAACTCAACTCGCTGACTGCACCACCACCTAAAACCCGGATATCAGAAAACCTGCGGGTGAAAAGCTCCAGCTTAGAGGGCCCACAGGGGAAAATAGCAGGTGTCAGACATCTATATTTGAACACGAATCCTGAAACGTCAGCTTTCACTGATGCCAGAGTCTCTGCTCCTTATAAATGCAAATCCAAGGTGAAAACTGGAAACTTCATCTCAAGAGGGAGCCCCTATCTTCCCTTCCTGGCACACAACAGGCGCTCAATAAAGGCTGAGTGGATGAGTAGCAGGAGCTAACATGGAGAGTGAGCCCCAAATCAGGCCTTTATAGGAACTGATTTCTGAAGGGAATTGAGGGGTCATCTTCTGGCAACCTGGGGCTGCTCTCTGGCCCCCAAACCCCTTTGGAGAAACCACTAATTGATTAAACAGTGGCTCTCAGCCAGGGGCATTTGACAACGCCCAGAGACATTTTTGGTTGGCACAGCTGGGAGAAGGGTATTGGCACCTGGTGGGTGGAGGCCCGGGATGCTGCTAACATCCTGCAGTGCACGGGACAGCCTTCCCCTCGCTCCCAACAAAGAATGTCACAGTGCCGAGGCTGAGATACCCTAGATTTCAGCAAGTGTCACCCGTGAACAGCCTGTGCCAGACAAACCCATAGAAAACTGGGTGTCCTCTGAGTTTCGAATGTTTTGGAATATTTGTTTGGAACAGGTTGGAAAAGAGGAGTCAGAGAGGGGCTCAGTGACGCTGGCCAGCCAGTGGCAGTATCTATCTGCCACTGTACATACTGCCAGAGGTGGGTCCAGGGCTGGGCACCTCCCAGGGCCCTCCAGGAAGGCCTGCCACACGCGCTGGACGGCACTGCCATGCAGTCTGTCCCCAGAGCATACCTAGCATGGTTCTGCCCACCAAAAAGTTTCTGGCAAACTTTCTCCGGAGGAGAAAGCCTAGGGGTAATTTCTGAGACACAGCAGAACTGACACGAGGTCAAGCAGAGTGCCAGGAAAACCGCGTGCCAGGAGGAGTCCTTTCCTCAAAAGTAGGTGCAGCGAGCGCCCAGCCAGGAGCTTTTCAAAAGAAAGATGCATTTCCCCGTGTAGCGTGTTTGGGGGAACAGACAGCACCCTCGCCCCTTGACTCTCAGAAAAGATGGGGCCCCAAGAGTGTCTTTTAAAGTCAAGCCTGTTCCGTCGGGCTCCTGCCCTCCCAGGTACAATGGAGTGCTGCTGATTTCTTCTTCCATCCCTCAAGTTCAAACTGGACCTCCCCTGGGGGCCCACCGAGTGTGGTCTAGGAGAAACAACCCTGGCTTGGGGCTAGTGTGCCCTGGTGACTTTGGGTAAAGCTCTCCTTCTCAGACTCCCTCAACTATAAACCAAGGGCTCGAACCCCAAGCTTGCCCAGGCTCCTCCCAGGTCTGAAATCTGGGCAAATGAAGACCACACAGGGGAGCTCGCACCAGAGGGCAGGAAGCCTGGAGGCCTCCAGCCAGACTTCGGAGCACAGAGGCTGTATCTTGAGATTAGAATTTTAGATTTCAATTATCATGGTCTCATTTTTCAGATGAGGAAAGTGAGGCCCAGGGGTGGTCAATCTTCTTTTGCAGAAAGAAAGTGCCTTATATAAGAGCGGCTGTGTGGACGTGGTCCCAGGCTCACCTCCAAATCCATCAGCATGCAGAGTTCTATTGCAAACAACTCCCAACATGTACGAGGTGAAATATCCAGCAGCCACTAGCAGTTTCTTTCCTTTCTTCCTTTTTCCTTCCCTCCTTCCTTCCTATCTTTTGGTGTAAAGAAACTCCAGGAAACCCCAGAACTTAAGGCTTCCTCACCCAGGCCTTTAGGGGAAATCTGATTAACGCTTGCAACAAACTGTTACTTTGTACCTGCATTTTTAAGATTGGTTCCCTTCCTGCCCTGCGGGTTTCTTCCAGTAAGTAGGGGCCTGTGTATACAGAGAGCAGGGGACTAACTGGGGCACCCAGGGGGCCAGTTCCAGCCGCTAACCTCAAGGATCCCCCTCAAATGCCATCAGTGGGGAAGTGCACACGGCAAAGACGAGGAATTTAAAGAGAGGACTTGGTGTCAGCCAAAACATCATTAAGGGCTGATTAGCCCAAGAAGGGACAGAAATAATAATGAAGCATTAAAAAAAAAAAGTCCTGAACATAAAGAGAATACAAGAGGAGAATGTTCCACAATGCCCAGCTCTCGGAATAAAGGTGACAGAACAATGTGTAGCCCTTGGGCAGAAGGTCCCCTAAGGCAGCTTTACAGAGTGAGGGGGAAAAAAGACGGCACTGAGGGTACTTAAGCAGCAATCCACCCAGCAGCAGCGAGACTCCAAACATGTGCGAACATATTTTAATAACATCCCCGTGCATCTCATTAGCCTCCTGAGTTCACAAAGGGCCTTTGGGAAGGCAAGTCAGTTCCGCAAACGCTGGCTCTGGGCAGGTTCTCCTGGCACCTCCCTGGCCTGGGCAGGGCAGCAGGGGTGGGGTGGGGACAGGTGGGGGGGAGAGAGCAGGGCTTTCAGCTCCAGAGTGGAAGGGAGTGCCTGGAGGTGGACAGGAGGACCCACCACCAAAGCCGGGCCACGCTGCTTATTTTTACCTCCTGTGCTTCACTGTAGAGGCTCAGGGGCCACAAACTGTGGCAGCCGCCAGCGGAAACTGGCTTATGAGTCACCCAGCAACTGCCCTTGTTCCCTGGTTCGGTGGTGGCTGCCTAGGCTCCTGGCCCCAGCTGGAGGGAGGCTGGCCCAAGCAGGGAGGGGCTGTGTGCCCCTTTACCTGGGGTGGTAAGAGAGCTCAGAGAGGCAAAATGTCCCAAAAAACACGGGCTGGGGCGAGGGCACAGGCTAGAAGCCAGAACCCAGGGGGTGGTGGTTCAGTCCCCCACCCAACCAAACGTCTAGCTGGGTGAGCTGTGCATGAAGGAAGTAGAGACTTAGTTGTCTCAACTTCTGGATGCGCAGGGTGTGGACGTCAGCCACAAGGTTCCAAACCCCACTCCCCACCCTTGGTCCACTGCCCCCTTTCAGGGCAAGGCAGTCCCAGGCACAAACAGCACCAAACTTTGACTCATCTGTAACCGCTGTCCCAGCCAGACTGAACCAAGCTGTCCAGACAGAGGCTATTTATAGGTGCGTCGGGGACACAGACACTGGCACAATGACACACACACTCAGGGTCCACGTTGGGCCAGATGCACCAGCGCTGAGCCCTGGATTCAGACACCTGGACACAAATGGCCCCCAGACCCGGCCAAACCCAGACCAGACCCCCAGAGACATGCACACACTCAAGAGCTGCCCCAGACCCGGACACGGGGGAGACAGAGACGCCGAAGACTCGCACACTCCCAAGGACCGAGACTCAGACCCAGACACACCAGAGACGCCGAAGACCCAGACAGAGCCACGCAGACACGCACTCTCCACAGACGCACGGAAATCCACTCACAGAGACCGAGACACAGCGCCACAAACACTCCAGACACACACACCCGGAGCCCCAGACACCTCGCAGACCAGACAGTGTCTCACATGCCCCACCCCCCCGCCCAAAGTTGATAAAGAGCCGGCCTAATTGCTCCATCGCGGCTGCCCCTCAGGGAAATAAAATTGAAACTTCACGGATCCGCTCGCCCCGGCCCTCCCGCGCCCCGCGCAGCCGCCGGGCCCCGGGTCCGAGTCCGGGCGGGCGGGGCGCGGGTAGCGGGGGCCGTGCCAGGCTCGCAGCGCCGCGGGACAAAGCCGGGCCGGCCGCCAGCTGCCGCGAGCCGGGAGGGCGCGCCCGGGGCGCGGCGGGCGCAGCCGGAGCGCAGGACGTTCGGCCCGAAGGGGCGCGCACGGCCGGGGCCCCTGCCCGCAGCTGCGCCCCGACACCGGGTCGGAGTCCAACGGGGCTTCCGGGGAGGGGGGCGTGGGGTCACTCACTGATCTCCATGCTCTGGAACAAAGAGCGTTTGCAGTTGCACGTGCAGGAGACATTGGGCTGCCCGGCGGCGGCGGCGGCGGTGCTGTTGAACCCCATCAAGCGGTGCATGGACGGCGCGGCGGCGCGGCACGGGGCGCGGAGGGCGCGGGGACGGCCGGGGGGGGCTCCGGCCGGCGCCCGGAGCTCGGGCCCCGCATGCAGGAGGCGCGCGGCGGGGGAGGCGCGCCCCGGCTCTCCGGGCTCGGGTCGCTGCCAAGTTCCCGGGGTGCCGCGGGGCTCAGTGCGCCGGGCCGCGCTCCTCTGCGTCCCCCGGCCGCCCCTCGGCTGCCCCGGGGGCGTCGGCAGTGCCCGCGGGTGGCGTCCGGAAAATGGGCTGGCAGCGGGGCGCGCGCTGCCGCCGGGCTGAGCCTCTGCCGCTAGCTCTCCCCAGCCGAGCGCCTCCGCCGCCGCCGCCGCCGCCTCCTCCTCATTCAAGTCCAAGGAGATCGGGTTTCGCTCCGAGACCGCGGTCGGAGGCAGGCAGACGGTCTGACGTCAGCGCTAGACGGGGCTGCCAGTTCCCACCGCGCGGGGGCCGGGAAGGGGGCGCGCGCTGCGCCAATCCCCGCCGAGGTTCCCCCGCACCCCCTCCCCGGGCCGGGGGGCGGGGTGACATGAAACGGGGCGGGCTCTTAAAGGGCCAGAGTCAGACGGCCCGCGTAGACCCGGGACGGGAGCGACAGAGGAGGGGCGCTGTGCCCCCTCCCCAACGGGGGTCTGCTTGGAACGCCCGCCTCGCACAAGCCCTCTCCCAGGCAGGGGGGCTCGGTCTCAGCCCCACCCGGGTTGCCGCTGCGCCCTCTCCCGCCCGCGCCCCGGGGTCCTTGACCCAGGCTTTTGGAGTTAGCCTATCTTCTAAGGAGCCGGAGGTCCCCGGGGGCTCAGGGAAGGGAAATTGGAGAAAGGGGGGAAGCCCCCAAGATCAATCACCCATTGCCTGATTTCACGGGAGACTCTCCGCCTTCGGTCCTGTGGCAGCACGAGGATCCTAGCCCATCAAGCCCCCGGTGCACTTTAACCCGAGCCCAGGGAGGTCGACCAGGAAAGACAGGAACTCGCGTAGACACGCCCAGGAGCCCTTGTCATGTAAATGGACATCCGTGGCTTGTGTATTGTGGCTGCCCCAGCCGGCGGGGCCCGGGGCGAATCCACACCCATTGTCTGCTGCCCGAGGGGCCACCGGCTACGAGGGCGCGGCTCCGGAGTTCCAAAGGGGTGGGGGGACGTTACTTTTATTTCATTAAGTTTTAATTACAGGAGAGCTACAAGAACACATTCTCCTGATTTCACAAGTATTAAAATATTACATAAGAGACCTCCCCTCCCTGGCCCAACTCCAACCTCTCAAGAATTTGGTGTGTCGCCTCTTAGACCCTTTCCTAAAGCTCCACTTATTTAATGAGCACACATGGAGTGCCTGCCCTGTGCCAGAAACTTTCCAAACATTAACTCAACCTGGCACCAACTTGGTGAGGCAGAATATTATTATCCCCATTTTATAGACCAGGAATCTGGCCAGGGAAGTCGCCTGCTAAGGTGGCACAATGGTGGGGCGCCAGTTCCCACCCGGGTCCCTGGGTAACTGCTTCCCCTCCCCTACATATTTCTAGTTCTTTAAATATCCACATATTCCTGTAATGCCTGGAGATTCAGTGATGAGCTGAGACTTTTGGTGTATTTAGAGCAAAAAAAGCTTTAAAAATCATTATTATTTTCTTTTTAATAGATTGGACAGGGGAGGAAAAGCTAGGATTTGGGAAGTGAAGGTGCAGTTGGGGGAAGAACTTGTCTAGACCGGAGCAAATTCATCCTGCAGAACTCAGAAAGCCGGCGCAGGAAGTGGGCTGGTTCTCTCCCTGCACCAGGCACAGTGGTGCCTCCAGAGCTCTCCCAGGAAGGTGGGGACACTTTTTCTGGAGGGTTCAAGCTCAGAGATGGTTGGCTGGTCCCAGCTTTATGGGGAAACCCAACAGTGTCCAGCCCAGAAGGAGGTTCAAAGGCACTGACCATCATTTGTTTGGGAGACGCTCACTCTTAGAGCCACAGCTGGCCCTAGGCAGGGCCCAAGCCTGGGGCCAGGAGGGGGGCAGTGCCCAGGGCCCACCGTGGAAGTGGACGGCGCCCCTGCTGTGAACTGGGCATTCTCAGCCCCTGCCTTGAGGAAGGGGCAGTGTTTCCAGCAGGTCTTTCACCAGGGAAGATCTTGCTGTGATTTGGCCTCTTTAACTTGGGAGAAGGGGGAGGGTCTCTTGAGGGATACTGAAACTGTTGTGTGGGCCTGGAGAAGACCAAGGGTCCCATTCATTTCCTAGGCCAAAGGAGACCACCATCACCACCCCTCCTTCCAGCGATCCCTCCCTGTGTCCAATCAACAAACTTTCACTGAGCAGGGGACTCTGCAGTGGCAATGCCAGACACAGCCCCTTGCCCTCCCGGAAGTCTCTCTCCAGAGATCTGGCTAGTCTGGCAGTGAAAACTCATAGGTTGATTGTCTTGGAAATGAGGCAGCATTTACACAATCCAGAATGAACTGCCGAGGGGCGAAAATAACCAGTTAATTCAGTGGATTAGAAAAAAACAAACCTCCCCACAACACTTGACCTCCCATTGATCTGTCTGCGACAACAGCAGTGGCTGCCGTTTATGGAGTGCAGCTATGTGGCTATGTGACCCCACTGTGCTGATGGTGTCACCAGGGATTGGCTTAGTGGTCTCGGTCCTACTTCCAAAGTTGGTTCTGCTTGGGGACTTAATGCAGGGTGTCAGGCCTGTGGGACGCAAAGATGAGTGTGACACAGCGGTGTGACCTCGGCTCAGTGCCTTCACCTCTCCAACCTCAGTTTCCTCTTCTGCAAAATGGAGCCGTAAATGGCGCCTTCACATGCTGTGATTGTGAGGAATGACGGGGTCGATGTCTTGAAAGTGTGCGTGAAGAGGGCTGAATACATATTAGTTGCTATGCTATTTAATCCTCATGGCAACTCTGGGAGGGAGGAGCTGCTATCATTTTATTTTCCATTTTACAGATGAGAGGATGGACGATTTGGGCACCAACAGGGCCCTGGCTAGGGTGGGCAGTAGGAAAGGACACAATTGCTTTGGCAGGGGTCAGGCTTGACTGCTTGCACCCATAGTGGGCTTCATGTGTGCCCAGGGCTGCCAGATAAAACACAGGATGCCGGGCTAAATGTGAATTTCAGGCAAACCACAAATAATATTTAGTGTAAGCACATCCCTTGCAATATTTGGGACACACTTATACTAAAAATGTATGTGCTGCTTATGATGAAATTCAAATGTTACTGGACATCCTGTGTTTTTATTTGCTAGATCTTATAACCCTACGTATGCTGGACGTTGTGGTGCTGGGAACTCAGGCACGAGGGGGCACGGCACACACAGAAAAGTTCACAACTTGCTGACTCTACCCAGGGTGCTAGGGGCTGAGGAGGGAGGGCTCACTCTGCTGGGAGGGGGGACGCTGGGGGCAGGAGAGTGGGGGTACCTCTACCTGGCAGGCCTGAGTCCTGGGGAGGAAGGCCACAAGTCAGGGAAAGAAGTTTCCTTCCTTCATTCAACAAATATTGTGCTTCTATTCAGTGCCAGGCTCTGTGCTGGGTACTGGGCACAGGACTGTGAAGAAAACAAACTCCCTGCTGTTGAGTGACATCGCTGGGGCAAAAGGGACTGTAGACACACACGCAAGCCTGTAGCTGAGCAAGGTCAGGAAATCGTTTCAGACCTGGCGGTGAGCCCATGCCGAGTGGGGTGCGATGGGGAGGCCCTCCCCAGGAAGTGGCATCTTATTCAACCTCTCTTTACTGAGCACCTGCGGGGGGCTGGGCACAAACCCCCGCCCTCCTGGGGCTCATAGTTTTGCAGGTGAGACAGACAACATGTGTGCAAACAAATGAGTCCGAGTGATAATTCTGGAGAGGGACAAGACCTGGAAAAATAAAAGGGAGAGGGTTTGAAGGTACTTGAGTCCAAAGGGTGGGCATGTAAGGGATGGTGGGGAGGGCGTCCCAGGCCAAAGACATTGGTGGAAGAGGAGCTAAGGGACCCTCATGGTCCCCAGAAGTCTGGCATTGGGATGCATTTCCCAAGCCGGCTACGATCACGGGTTGTGAAACGGGTGTGTGAAATATTTAGATTGTGAAACAGGCGGCTGCCAGGGACAGGCCCTTCAGGGACTCCAGACAGCGTGTGCCGTTTGCCCTGACCGTGGGTTGAGTCTGCTGCAGAGGGATATTAAAAGGTCTTGTCTGAGCCATAAGGAGGCTTTGTTCCCGGTGGCTTCATGGGTGTGGACCCCGCTGCTTCAACAGCTCCATGCTTGGAAGGGCCTTGGGCTTCATTTAATTCTCTGCTGTTTCCATCTTGAAATTCATAATGATTAATAATGTTTCAACAAGGGGCCCCACAAATTCTGTAGCGGGTCCTGCTCAGCTGCCAGGCCTGTGCTGGCAGCCCATTGGGACCCTGTGCAAGCCAGTGGTGGGTTTTAGCCGAGGCTGAGGGTAGCTGGCAAAGTCCTGACTGTGCCCACTGGCCAAGGGGGCTGGGCCCGGTGGGAAGTGCCTGGTTGAGCCAGCAAAGGGCCTGACTGGAGAGTGGGCTATGGGGACAAGGCAGGAGGGCCTCCTCAGAGGCAGTGCTGCCCCCTCCTCCTGCTGCCCCCAGGCCTGCCCTGCAGAGGCAGCCTCGAGCGAGCGGTTTAAGCACCTCTCCTCCCTACTCAGCACCTTTGGAAACTCTTCCAGCTGAGTCAGTTTCCCCCCAAGTCCTTCCTGTGGTTCATTCAGGCTGTCAACGTTCCCAAAGCATCTTTGGACTTTTTTTTGTTTGTTTGTTTGTCTTATTTTACTTTGAAACACTAATAAGAGCTGATGTTTATTGGGCGCTGTGAGTGTGCCAGGCCCTGTTCTCACCACTTCATAGTCTTCCATTTAATCATTCAACAGATATGCACTGGATCCTACAGTGAGCCAGAACGGAGCTCGTTGCATCCCCATAACGGCCCTCTGAGGTCCAAGCCAATATTATTCCCATTTGATAGGTGGGGACACTGAGGTGGAGCTGAGATGTGGAGGTGCGTGGGCCACCTTGGCGAGTGGTGCCTTCTGCACCTTTCTCCCTCCTGCTGCCTCTGCCTGGGTCCTCCCTGTCCAAGCACCCTGGACTCAGGCAACACTGTCCCCCTCAGCTCCCTAAGAGCCACCATTTGCCACATTGCTTGGTGGTGTTTGTTCGGAAAACCTCATCTGCAGAAATGAAGGGCAGCTGACTTCTGCAGAGGAGTGAGGCTAGAGGCTGGGCGGGGAGAGAGGGCCCTCCAGCCACCTGCTCCAGAATTCTGTGTGGGTGACCTCAGCAAGTGGCTTCACCTCCCTGAACCTGCATCCCTTCTCCACTAGGCAAGGGCAGGGACAGTATTTCACAGCAAGGAGGGAAGTGTGCCAAGGCCTCAGCACAGTGACCAGTGGCACCGGAACCCGAGTGTTTGTGAGTGCAGATGCCCTGCACTTGATTGGTAGCCCTGGGGGACAGGCCAGTCTGGCTAGTTTCCTGCTGCGTCTGGAGCCTTGGTTGGGGTCTGGCGTGTAGCAAGTGTGCAGCAGCCTTCTGTGCAGTAAATGCTTGGGTGGCATCTACCCATGAACACACAAATCACATTTTGACTACCTTCATTCCTTAGTAACAATTCTTCCCTGCTCACTCAGCCCCTCTGCCAACCAAGTGTCCGGAAGCCAGTAACCTGGCAAGTGCCTACCAAGAAGAACAGCAAGTACTTGCCTGCTACCAAAACCAGAACCAGAAGTCTTAACCATAAGGATGCATGGTGAGTGTGTGTGTGTGTGTGTGTGTGTAGTTGTATTGTGGGTTTGTGGGTGTGTGTGTTGCATATATGGGTGGGCTATATATATGCCTGTTCATTCTGTGTGTGAGGGTGTGTGTTTGCATATGTGTGGTGTGAGTGTGTATGTAGTCCATGTTATGGATTTGGGGGTGCATGTTGAGTTGTATATGTGTGTGGGTGTATATGTGACTATTTGTGCTACGGGGGTATGTGTGTGCACATGTGTGTGTGTGTCTTCTTGGTTGTGTCATGTGTGTTTAGGTGTGACACGGGAGCTTAGCTGCTGGACCAATGTCACGTGGCTGAGCTCTCCAACAGCAAGCCAAGGAAGCTCTACTAAACTGGCCACAGATGACACGCCCCGGTCTACGTGGGGAGTCATCCCATTCTCCTCTCCTGTCCAGTTTTCATTTCCAGCAAGGAACTGAGTTCTACCAAAAAGACAGGGCTTTGGGGGTCACGCAGGGAGATGGGGGATGGGCAGAGGGGAACATTAGAGCCAGTTTTGTCTTCCGGTAGATGGGTAAACTGAGGTGCAGAGAGGGACATGACCTGGCAGAGGTCCAGATGCCGGTGAAAGGCAGAGCTGAGCTAGGATCCAGCTGCTGCCACGGGCTGGGTGCCGCAGGGCCTTTGGTTACCTTAAATAGCCTAGTGTGCAGACCTTCCTACCCCAGGTTGAGCCTCAGGGGGGTTTGGAAGATTCCAGATGTTCAACTCATGTCTGAAACACTTCCAGAAAGAACTGTCTGTCATTCAAGCTGATTTCATGGACCAGAAATACCCGAGCAAAAATGTTCTGTGTCTCTGTTGTCATGAACAACACATTTTACTGTTGTCAGGAGCAATTAATAATGTAAAGCTGTGATTCTCCTGGCGTGAAAGGGATTCGGGTGAGGCTGGGCCTTGGCACCCTGCTAGGTGTGAGGGAGGCAGGTCAGAGGGCAGGGTGGGGGCAAAGGCCGAGCTGATCAGAGGACGCAGTGGGGGCCATGTCCGCCTGGCTCTGTGCTGTGCCAATGCCTGGCACAGAGACGAGTCCGTACCATGTGCCAAGCGCCGCAGCAGCCTTGGGGTCCACGGTGACTGTGGCAAGTCATCCCCACCTTCACAGAGCTCATGGGGGGGGGTGCTCTCTCATTCATCGATCCCGTCCCCAACGCCTAATCTGCAGGCCAAAACCGTGAGTTCACACAAGCGCGTGTCGCCACTTCCAACTGCGCGACCTTGTTTGGAGCAGTTATTCGACTACTCTGAGCTTCAGTCTCCTCAACTTTAAAACAGAGATCAGAAAGGTACCACGAAAAGCCACTGGAAGAATCAAATGGGGAACTTGCACAGGGCACTCAGCACAGGGCCGGGCTTGTGGAAAAAGTTACAGTAGTGCCCCCTTAGCAGTGGTTTTGCTCTCCGAAGTGCTGGTTACCCGTGGTCCAAAAATAGGTGAGTTCGGTACAGTAAGACATGGAGAGAGGGAGAGAGAGCACATTCCCATAACTTTGATTACAGTATTCTGTTATAATTGTTCTATTTTATTGTTAGTTGTTAATCTCTTACTGCGCCTACTTTATAAATTGAGCCTTATTGTAAGTATGTATGGATAGGAAAAAGCATAGTGTGTATAGGCTTCGGTACTACCCAAGTTTTCAGGCATCCATTGGGGGGCTGGGAACGTCTTTCCCATGGATAAGTCGGGCCTGTTGGAATCTTATTACTGCAGGCCCCGCACTCCGGGGACTCCCAGTCCCATACAAAATACAAAGAAACCCTACGTTCCCCTTCTCCCCTCTGGAGAACTTCTCCCAACTCTAATTTTTAATGGAATTCCAAGTTGCTTTCTTCAATGTCTGTCACCCCAGCTGGACTGCGCCCTGCATATCCCTAGTGTGGTCCTAAGAACACGTGCTCAGATGTCCCCAAGGTCTCCAGGACACCAGGCAAGCACTGTTGGAATCCAGAGGAATGGGGCCCCCACGGTGCCCACACGAGTGTGGCACCAGAAACACATTCTGTGCCCTCATCTTCGTCTCCATGCCAGGGTTGGAGGCACCGTCCTGTCCTGTCTGCACAGGGCGCTCTCCTGCTGGGTGCGTCTGTCCTCATATATGGGTTTGGAGATGCGGGTCCCAGAGCCGGCTTCAAAGGTGACAACACTGGCATTGCATCTGTGACAGCGGCGTGGGCTACACCTGTCTCCTCCCCTTCTCTTCTGTATCCACAGCTCAACTGCCCTGTGTAAGTGCTCAGTAAACATTCACTGAATTAATGAACAAATACAAAACAATTTTGCAGTGGGGACTAGGCCCTTAAAGTATGTGTATCCTTATCCAGAGGTTCCATTTCTACCACATTATTTAAGGAAGTAATCAGAGAACTGAACAAAATTTTAAGGACAAGAATGTTGATCCTCTTTTCATTTGTAAAGGCAAAAGTGCAATGAAATTTTAAAAAAAGGGGGGATGGTTAAATAAAGGTCAAAGATAATGCAAGTGCTGAAATCATGTTTTCAAAGATTATCTGATGATACAGAAAAAGTCCTTTAAAAAGTAAATTTCAAAATAGGTTGCAGAACTGATCCCAACTTCATACAAATAAAATTATATTATCAGAAAAAGGACTGAAATGCTATATGCCAAAATGTTAATATTGGTCAGCTTTGTGTAATGGATTACATGCAGTGTCTTTCTCTTATGGTGTTTGCTGTATTCTCTCCGAAGAACATTGCTTTTACATTTTTTCAAGAGGTTACTTAAAAGTGCCTCTGCTGTCTTCTCTCCTGCGGCTCCTTTAACACCAGTCAAGACAGCGAAGAGGCGGGGGGCGGCGGGGGCCAGACCGGGATGACGTCATGGACAGCCCGAAATGACACAGAGGACGGACCAATCCCAAGTTCGGATTCCGGAAGAAGCCAGTTCTATTGGACACAAGTGCTAGCGGCTTCGGCCAATGGCGGAAGAGGGGCAGGGGCTTGGCGGCTGCATGGGTTTTAAATCCACGTGGTGGCAGCGGGGCGGGGCGGGGAGCCCGGCACTTAAAGGCCCAGGGCCCGCAGGGGCTTCCGCCGAGACTGAGCGCGATTTGTTCCCGGGAAGTGCACGTGTGGCTGCGGTTGCTCCAGCACCCGCTAGGATCTTAGGCAAGTTACTCAGCCTCCCGGGCCTGTTTGTACCAGTGGGGTTTTGTGAGCATCTGCCCCTTTGACAGACATTTACTGAGCAGCTACTATGTGCCAGGCAGGGCCAGCGAGGATGGGGTGCAGCGAGGATGAGTTGCAGGAGGAGTGGGAGGGGAATCCGGCTTGCTGTCTCTGTGACCCTGTGCAGGTGCTCAGCGCTACCCATCCCGCCCTTCCCGCTGCTTTACTGCAAGGCTCCAGGGTGGAGGTACCCATGTGCTTCCAGAGTTGCTGTTCAGTATATGCTTGTTGAATAATTATTGTGAAGCCGAGTTCTTAGCACGGTGCTTAACACACAGGAAGTGTTTGATAAATGGCACTATTCATGCACTATCGAACAGCAGCTAGCATTGATTAAATATTATGCGTAAGATGTTGTTCTGGGCATTTTATGTATATTACCTAATTTAATATTCACAGAATTACCAGTCTTATCTAATTTAATATTCACAAAAAACAGGCTTGGCACTCTCATAGTTCCCATTCTGTAGATGGGGAAACCAAGGCGGAGGGAGGCTGGGTCACTTTTCTGAGGGCCTGTGTCTAGGAGGTGGTGGAGCCTGATTCACATTCAGGTCTTTCTGCTTCTAGGACCCTTGGTCTTAACCACTGCACTATCCCAATACGTATCCAGTTCTCAGCATTGCTCTTCCAAGCCAATTCTCCTAAGTCAGGCCTGTGCTGTTGGGAAGTGAGAGAGGGGAAGGAGTAGGCATCAGGCCATGGGGGAGCTGGGGTCCTGCCACCCTGCCCGGCCCTGCCAGGCCACAGTGATTAGGAAGGGGGCCATTAGACTGACAGCCACTGGAGCCACATCTCCCATGAACAGGCCACTGCATGCCAGGAACTGTGCTGGGCGTGACAAACCCAGCCCTGCCCTCCTGGGGCTGGCAGCCTAAACCAGCAAGCACTAGCTGGTGACCCGGGGACAGCCTGAGGAAGGGTTTGTGGTTTTGCCTGCACGATGTTGGAAATTTTCTAAACTTTTTAACATAAGTTGCCACATTTCCCACCCCTTCCTATTATCACACATGTGCAGCTTCATTCCTATGTCCTGCTTCTGAATGCCTCTGGCACCTCTGCTGCCGGTGTAGTGACCACTCTGGTGTTCCTTGCTTTGCCTCCTCTCTGTGTTTGGAATCCCAGAATCTCCACCTTGAGCTCCGAAGTCCTGTGCTTCCCAGGGCTGAAAGCCCCTCCACCAGCCCCTCATATTGTACAGCCTGTGGCTTGAGTATCTGAGAACTCTGGCTGTGGATGCCATCGCTGAGCTAGCCAAACTTGGGTTCGAGTCCCAGCATCACTGCTGACCAGCTGCGTGATGCTGGGCAAGCTAATAAAAGCTGCTGAGCCTCAGTTTCCTCCTCTGCAAAATGGGGATATAATAGCTCCCTCTTCATTGGGTTATTGTGAGGAGTAAGTAAGATGATGTAAGCTAAATGCTTGGCACAGAGTAGGTGCTCTTTCTTTGGGAGGCAGCTCATTTAGAGCCATTGTCACTGGCAGGAAGTTCTTCCGTACATCAAGCTGAGGTCTGCCTGTTTTGTCACTTCCATAACGTCATGCTTCTGGCAGCATAAATGTGCTCCTCTTTCCATGCAACAGTCCTTCAGAAACAGAGGACTAACTTAAAGATCACGCTTCCATTCAAGACCTGCTGCGGGGTTTGTGGTGTCCAGTACAAACTAAAAATGAAGCCACAAAAGAGCAGGTGCCGTAGGATTCTGTTTATAGAAAGTCAGGAAGAGGTGAAACACCTGCGGTAACAGAAGTCAGAATGGTGGTCACCTCTGCAACAGGGTGGGCAGGAACTGGGAACTTTGGATGGAAAGTAGCTTGAATATCTGAGAACTCTGGTGGTGGGTGCCATCTCTGAGTTGGCTCTTTGTTCAAAAGTTATTAAGAATTTCAAGATGGTGACTGCAGAGCGCAGGGCCCCTTCTGAAGGCGTTTCCCATCCAGGCCCCGGGGGGGCCACCTGCAGATGTGGGCTCTGTCTCTGCAGCTCACCGAGGGGCTCCAGGTCACAGGACTGACCCTGTCCCCTTCCACACGGCTGTAGGCTCTCCCTCCTCGACTTACTTTATTTTATTTTTTTTGAGACAGTCTCACTCTCTTGCCTGGGCTAGAGTGCCGTGGCGTCAGCCTAGCTTACAGCAACCTCAAACTCCTATGCTCAAGTGATCCTCCTGCCTCAGCCTCCCAGGTAGCTGGGACTATAGGCACGCGCCACCATGCCCGGCTAATTTTTTCTATTTTTTTTTAGTTGTTTGGCTAATTTCTTTCTATTTTTAGTAGAGACAGGGTCTCGCTGTTGCTCAGGCTGGTCTCGAACTCCTGAGCTCAAGCAATCCTCCCGCCTCGGCCTCCCAAAGTGCTAGGATTACAGACGTGAGCCACCGCACCCAGCCAACCTATTTTTTATTGTGATAAAATATACATTGAGAGTAAGGTGCACAAATCCAAAGTCTATAGTTTGATGGCTTTTTATGTTGATTACACCTAGGTAACCACCACCCAGATTAGGATAAAGAACATTTCCATCACGAGTTCCCGTTCCTGCCCACCCTGCTGCAGAGGGGACTGCCATTCTGACTTCTGTTATCGCAGACGTTCCACCTGTCCTTGACTTTCTACAGCAGAATTGTACAGTATGTGTTCTCTTGTATCTTTCTCATTCACTATTCAGTCGGGAGATTTATTCCTGTTGTTGTAATGATGGTTTGTTCTTTTTGTTGCTCAGTAGCATTCCTTTGTGTGAACACACCACAATCTGTCGATTCTCCTGCTGATGGGCATTTGGTTGTTCCCAGCGGTGGCTGTTCCTGGTGGGGCTGTCGTGAACAGTCACACACTTGTCCCTTGGCGTGCTCACGTCCTTGTTTCTCCAGGGTACTTCGCCAGGGGTGGGCTTATGTTCCACTGTAGTCGATACTGCCAGACAGTCTTCCAAGGTGGTTGTACCAACCTACACTCCCACCAGCGGCTGTCTGAGACTTCCTACTGTTTCACACCCTTACCAACACTTGATCTGCCACTTTTATTCATCGTAGCCGTTCTGGCCAGTGTCACCCTTGGCTTTTGCAACCGACCTAAGGGAGTGAGGTGCCGAGACTCAAGTTTTCTGCTCTTTGCTGACCACTGTGGAGAGCTTCTCAGACTCCTGGAGGCTGCCTGCAGGTTTGGCAAGTGTGGGTTCTCTGATTTTGTGCGTGATCGATGGGAACCCCGATTCGGGAAGAGGCACCTGGGCCTTCCTGGTGGGTAAGTCCCTTCTAGTGGGCAGGTCTTGCGCTCAGCTCTTCTCCCAGCTGAGCACCGAGCAGGAAGGTGTCACATGCTCTATTTAGAAACCATTTTTGGGAGGAGAGGAGGGAACAGCACAGATGTTTGACCATGTTAAGGTTACATAGTGATTGTAGGTTGCGGCCTAATGCCCGAATGATTAAAATATGAAAAAAATGCATCTCAGAAACACAATAATAAAAATAACCCCCAACCCTTGTGGCACATTCACTGCAGGGAGGCTGTGCTGGGGGCTGCGTACCCGGACAAGCTCAATGTCAACTGCCCAGCAGCCGTGGGAGGTTGGTATCAGCACCCCATTTTACAGATAAATTGGTTGCAACCTCCAAGCCTCAGTTTCCTCATCTCTAGAATGAAAGGGAGGCAGAGGGAGGTTAGGCACACACAGAGGAGAAGGCCACATGCAGACAGAGCCAGAGCTTGGAGTGAGGCAGCCACAAGCCGGGAACCCCAGCAGCCCTCAAAAGCTGGAAGAGGCAGGAAGGACCCTTCCCTGGGGCCTTCAGAGGGAGCGTGGCCCCACGGACACTTTAGTTTCGGTCCTGCGATACTGATTTTGAACTTCTGGCCTCCAGAACTGTGGTAGAATAAATTTCTGTTGTTTTAAGCCCCCCCGGTTTGTGGGAGTTTGCTGCAGCGGCCCCAGGACGTGAAGGCGGAAGTTTTGAAAACGGTTTTTCCGAGGTCTGGCGCACAAGGCCCCCGTGTTGGCGCTTCCTGATTTGGGCAATGGTGAGACAACTGCAAAAGCAAAGCCCAAACACCTGTTCCCGCCTTCGGCTGGCTTGAAACAACTGAAGTTTCTTCTCTCCCCGTTCCGGAGGCCCGAAGTCCAAATGCAGGATCTCACGGGGTGGGGTCTCCTGCGGGTTCTGGGGGGAATCTGTCCACGCTTCTCTCCCGCTTCCGGTGGCTGCGGGGTCCTTGGCCTTTCTTGCTGTGCACACGTCACTCCAGTCTCTGCCTCTGTCCTCCCGTGGCCACCTTCCCTCTGCCTGTCTCTCTGTGTCTTCATGTGGCCTTTCTGGGAGGACATTGGATTTAGGGCCCACTCAAATCCAGGAAGACACATTTAATACATGACACCTGAAAAGACCCTGTGTCTAAATAAGGTCACATTCGGAGGCTCCACGCACTCTTCAACCCAATACCACCACCCCCCGCCCCCGGCCCAGGGGTCACACTCTCCGGTGTCTCGGTGGAGGTGCGCATTCAACCTGGGCTCCCTTTCCCAGAAAAGCTGTCACCGAATCAGTGGCATGTTGATTGCTTCTTAGAATCCAGGAAATAGAATGGAAGTTTTCTTCAAACAGCCACAGGGCCACCGGGATGTCACTGTTCACTCATTCATTCGCCCCTGATGATCTGGCTCTGACCAAAACAGACACTGGCCCTGACCTCAGGGAGCATGTGTCCCCTGAGTCTTCACTCGCCCCTCTGAGAGCAGACGTTGTCAGGAAAACAGACAAAAAAACACCCGCTGCAGACAGAATCGTAAATCTTGCCCCGTTCTCCTCGCCCAAAACCTGACAAAGCGATTTGAAATTCCAAACCTGTTGACCGGCGGACAAGATCACCTTTCTCCCACTGAAAGCCCGATTGGGGTCGGCTGAGGTTAGTCTGCGAGACAGACAAGGCCTCCTTTCAGCCAAGGGCCTCCGGGCCAGCCAGGTGAAGAGTCAGCCCTGGGGGAGGCGGTTGCAACCCTGGGAGGCCTCCCTGACGCTTCCGGCCAAGTCCACACCCCTTGCCCTGGGTGCTCAGTCTGGCCGTGCCAGCCCTGCCCGCTGGCCAGCCTTGTCTCCTCCTGCGTCCTCTGGCCGGGAACCCACGGCCACAGGGGCCTACAGGCCATTCACTGCCTCCCACCCCAGGCCTTTGCACGTGCTGCTCCTGCTGCCTGGCCTGGTCTCGTCATTCAGGGCTCAGCCTCCTGGAAGCCCTCCCCACACCCCTGTGATGTCCCGCCCCACACCCCCATTTCTTTCCCTTGCGTCACCAGTAAGAACCTGTGTTTAACGTGTGCCTTTGTCTACTTGTTGACTGCCTTTGCCTCACTGAGCTGGAACCCCTGTGGAGACCAGGACCCTTCTGCCTTGTTTGCTGTGTCACCCCAGCTTCCGGCCCAGCGCAGAGCGGGCTCCACAGGGAGGCGACTGTCAGATGAACACGGGCCTCCCCCAGCGAGGAGGGAGACAGGCCCCCAAGGAGGCCGCCCAGTGTGCTGCTGTCTCCAGCTGCGGCTCATTACACCCCAGTTTATAGCACCATTTGCCTTGGCCCCTTTTGGTGGCGTCCCAGGGTTCAAAGTGACCGGGACAGCCAGTTGGGGAGATGGGAAACAGCTCTCCAAGGTCAGTGGGGCTGCGTGTGCCTCCGCGGCAGGGAACAGCTTCACTGGCTAGAACAGAGGCTTCAACATCTCGCAAAAGGTGAATTGCTCCAGCTTTCTTAGCTCCATCAGGGAGAGGGAACATGGTGAGGACCCGCCATGGCCCGTCACTGAGAAGCCGGGGTAAGGTGAGGGTGAGAGTCCCGTTTCCTGGCACACGGGAAACTCAGGCATTGAGCTAGTGCAACCTGAGGGTGGGCTTAGAAGTGTCGGACATGACCTGGGGGAGACAAATTAAGAGGGAGGGAGAGGCAAGTGTGTTTGTGCGAAGAGAAGCCCGTAAGGTGGACGACTGTGGTGATAAATGAAGAAGCAATGCGCTTACATTTCTGGTAATAACAACAATAAAAACTTAAGAAAATGTTGATGTACCTGCTCGATTTGTCAATTGACTGGCCCAGTACTGAAAACAGTGGGAGTGTAAGGGAACACTGATTGGCTCTGGGGAAAGTGCCTCCAGGCTGGGTGATGCGACCCAGTGGTTTTCACAATCCAAGTGGCAAGTCCAGCCCCAAGGGGGGGGGGGCAGCTGCTTGGAGGGTCCCCAGCTGTGATCACAGCATCGTATGTTTTGAAACTTGATCACTCAGCTCCATCAGTGGGGTTGGTTTCTTGAAGGCTGGGCCCTACTCAGCTGGGGCTTTTGGGCAAATTGCTTTGCCTCTCTGGGCTCAGTCGGCTCCTCTGTAAAATGGGTGGAAAAGTAAAAATGATCTCATAGGGCAGAGCCCTCGGAGTAGTGCAAGGCCCAGGGCAGCTGCTCAGCTTGGGGTCCCGTCCCCTGTAGGAAGGAGCCAAGCCCTCATCCCCTGGGTGTCCCTTCCCAGCTCCCGTGCACAGGGCTGGGCAGATGGGTCAGGGGGACAGAAGGGACCTTCACGGAAGGGGAGGGAAGCTTTGGACATCCATTCACAGCATCTGAGCTCTCGTTTGGATTCAGTCTTGAGTTGGCAGCTGCCAACCCAGCCACTGCTTTTGGGAAAAGCAGATAATTGCATGGCCATGCTGAAAGGCGAGATGCAATCCCAACTGCACATGTGCTTTGTAATCAAGAGACTGCTGTGCTTCCTGCTGTATCCTCAGGATATGAAGTGCTATGCATATAGTGCTGGTGCATAGTAGGTGCTCAATTAATATAACTTGAGTCAAAAATTGAATATGGCTCCCAGGGGTGGCAAAGTGCAGCCCATGGGCCAAATCCAGTAGCTGCCTGTCTTTGTATGGCCTTCCAGCTAAGAGCAGTATTTACATTTTCCAGTAATTGGAAAAAGATAAAAGAAAAACTTTCTGTGATATACGAACACCATCTGTAATACAATTCAAAGTTCTGTGCCCATAAACAACTTTTATTGGAACTGGAGCATGCGCATTTGTTCACAGATCGTCTGTGGTGGCTTTTGAGCTACAATGGCAGAGGTGACTAGTGACAGAGACCTTTTAGCCACACAGCCTAAAATATTTACTCTCTGTCCCTTTAAGAAAAGTCTGCCAAGCCCTGGTCTAGACCAACAGTCTCACCCTTGGCTGCACATTGGGGTCACCTGGGAGCCTCAGAGATTCTGATTTGATTGGTCAATGGTGCAGCCTGTGCATGGAGGTGGTAAGAGCTCCCAGAAGATTCTGACGGTACCCAAGGCTGAGGGCACGACCGTGGGAGCCGTGGGTTAGGACTCTTGGTTGCTGTCAGGGCATCCGAGGGCCCCACACTTGCGGCCGTCATGCTTGTGGGTCAGGAGGAAGCGGAGACAGGGGCGCGGGCAGGGAGACAGCACAGGCCTGGCTAATGGTCATCTTTCTCCCTGGGCCCCCGCCAGGTGGGCATGGGAGGGTGCGGGTGCAGGAGGCGTCTCCCCCGCCGGCCAGCAGCAGCTCGCGTGTCTCAGGTGCCTCGTGTCCGTGTGCTGGGCACTGGCCGTCCGTGCCCGTCTGTTCTGGGGGGTTAGGAGCAGCTCCCAGGTGCCAGACACTCGCGCTGTGCCCAGCACCAACGTGCCACCCTGCCAGGGAGGGGGAGGGCTTTCCGTTCGCTGAACAGAGGAGCCCACTTTTCTGAGCTTGAGGTTAGGTAACGTGCTCGCAGCTGCCGGTCACGGCCAGGCCAGGATTCGATCCAGAACCATCCTGCCCCGGAGTCCATTCTCTCGGCCACTGTGCCCTCCTGCCAACGGGAAGACTCTCCAGGGAGCCCAGGGTGTCTGGCTTTTAAAATGGCGGCAACGTCCTGTGGCTTCTTTCTCACAAATCTTTTATTTTTGGCCTGAGACAGCTAATGCGTGGCCAACGTATCCAAGGAAACCAGGATGCTTGGAGCAAGCTGTACCAAATCTCCATGCTAAAACCATCAGACGGCTAATTTAGGCCTCTTTAGTTATTTATTTAATTATTTTTGGATCCCTGTGTATCATTTTGCACACTTTTCTGGCAAATGCGCCCCTTGGACACACGCGTGCAGGGCGTCTGACCATGTGCCCAGTCCAGTACGTGTGCGCGTGCGTGCGTGCTCTCTCTCTCTCTCTCCCTCATCTCTGAGCTTCTGGCGGCCTACAAGTAAGGCGTGATTTGCCCAGGCCCCCCCTGCTTCCTCTCCCCTGACCCCCAGGGGCAGATCCCGAATTTCAAGCCCTGAGGTCTAGCTGTAGATCATGGCTCTCGATGTTGGCATCATTGGGATTTGGGGCGACGTAACTCTGTCCTCGGTGGCTGTTTGATGTGGAGCAGCGTCCTGGCCTCGACCTCTTGGGTGCCAGTAACACTCTACCCACCCATCCCCAAATTATGACAATCAAAAATGTCTCCAGATGTCACCACATGTCTGCTGGGGTTAGGGTTGCCTGATAAAGTACAGGACACCCAATTAAATACGAATTTCAGATAAACAATGAATCATATTTTAGTGTAAGTGTGTCTCAAATATACACATAAGTATAGCATAAGAACATCCCATGCAATATTTGGGACATACTTATACCAAAGAATGATTCATTGTTTATTGAAGTTCAAGTTTAACTGGGTGTCCTGTATTTTTGTTCGCTAAATCTGCCAATTCTAACTAGGGGGCAAAATAGCTCCCCACTGGGAACCGCTGCTCTAGAGCCTGGGTTCTTCATTATCATGCCTCAGTTCCCTCGCCTGTAAAATGGGTCTGATGTCAGTGCTGACCTTGCCGGGGTGCCTAGGCGCTAAGGCAGCGTGTGGCAGTGCTCAGCATGGCCTGCTGCGCCTTCTCCAGGACACGCTCCGGGGCCTCAGGGATGCCAGCTGAGCCCCTTTTCAGCCACTTGGTTCTTCTTCTCCCTACTTTCTCCCTCTCTTTGTCCTGGATCGCCTGTGGGCAACTGACCACTGGACTGAGAAACAAACATACCCCTAAGAGTGGGCACGGGTGGCCAGGGCCCTGCATCTAAGCGCATGTTTGGAAAGAACCACTTTCTCACGGGGGCCAGCACCATGGCGCGGAATCCCTTGTGCCCCACCCTGTGCTAAGCACCAGGGGACAGTGATGCCTGGGCACAGACCTGGGCTCTGCCTTCAGGAGTTGGTGGTGAGGCGGAGAGGGGAGATGGTCTTCAAATAACCCCAGGGAAGCAGTGAATGGGGCCGTGATGAAAGGCCCCACCTGCCCCTCTGGTCCTGGGTCCACAAGGCTTTGGACCCTCTGACACCTCCCTCCCTCCCCTCCCCATCCCATCCCATCTATTGGCAAGTCCCGGAGTTCTACCTCTATTTTAAAAATAGCTTTATTGAGGCACATATTTAAAGTACATATTTAAACTGCACATATTTAAAGTGTTTGGCGAGTTTCGATCCATGAGCGCACCGTGAAGCCGTCATCGTCACCAAGACACTGAACATCCCAGTCACCCCCGTGATCTCTGTCTCCCGCCCCCTCTCCCCTAAGCAACCACTGATCTTCTCTGTCACTATAAATGACTTCGTATTTCCTAGAGTTTCATATATAAATGGAATCATACAGTATGTACTTTTTTGGGTCTGGCTGCTTTCCTGAACGTAATTATTTTGAGATTTGTGCATGTTATTGTGTGTATCAGTAGTTCATAGCTTTTTATTTCTGAGTAGTATTCTGTTGGGTGGATATACCCCAGCTTGTTTACTCGTCCACCTGTTGATAGAGCGACCTCTTTTTTTTTTTTTTTACATTGCAATTATTTGTTGCAGTCTCATGCACATACAGAAAAGTACGTGAAACATAGACCAGACGAGTGGATTTTCATGAAGGGAACGCCCGTCTGTGTAACTAGAACATGACTGGCACCCCAGGAACCCCTTCCATTCAAAGGGAACCCCCACTCTGTTTTCAACATGCAGATCAAGCTGATGGTTCTTGAACTTCATATGCATGGGTCACGTGGCACGTTTTTTTGTGTGTCTGGCTTCTTTGGCTCAATGTTAGGACTGGGAAGTTCACCCTGTGTGTGTTCCGGCAGTGCTTCCCTTTTGCAGCCGAGCACTGTTCCTCCGTGCGAGTGCACCGCCGTGTGTTCACCGTTCTCCTGCCGACAGCACTTGGGCCGTGTCCAGCGTTGGCCATTGTGAGTGAGGCTCCCGTGAACGACGTCGTGTGTGTTTTTGTGCACCTGTTTTCTCTTCTGTTGGGCTGTGCCCCAGAGTGGATCCTGGGGTGTGCGGAGGGTCAGCTTTACTAGATATTCTTCTTAACGTCCTCGTCACACCCAGTCACTCTCCAGCTCCCGCCACCATCCTGGCCCCAAGGCTGCCACTTACACCTGAGGGACTTCAGCAGCCTTTGAGTGGGTCCCTGTCCGTCCCTCTCCCGCCACGTGGAAGCTGGTGTGAGCGTGCGGAACGGCACGTCGGGCCGTGTTGTCACCCCGCTCCAGTGTCCTCTCACGCTTGAGGCAAAAGACGACCTCGTACCTTGGTTTGAGCTCAGACAGCCACATCCCTCAGGACATGTCTGTTCTAGAATAGGGTCTGTGCTTGAATTTTGCATAACCAAAGGGTCCTTGGAGGGTAATCCAATAGTGTCTGCCCCATGGTGAGCCCAAGTCTCATCAAGAACCACCCCACACTCCTAACGGGGAGTTTTCAAGATTCCGGGCCAGAGCCCTGTGTACGTCTCCCTCTCCCCTGGCAGTCCTGCAGGAAGGAAGCTGTTTATAACACGGAGAGGCCAGTTCTGGGCTGAACACTCTCTCCCCTCCCCACCCGCACTCTTCCCCGACTCAACGGCACACCGGTCTCCTCCCCCTACCTCATGCCCTGAACAGCCTGTGGTGGGTGCCAGTCTCGCCCCACAGTCCAGACGCAAAAGCTGAGGCATGGTGACATTAACTTGGTCACCCAGGGTCACGTGGCTGGAAGAAGGACGGGGTTGGAGTCACAGCCGAGGTCCCGGCCATGAGAGCCTGACCTCATGGTTTATTTCTTCCGCAGGCGAATGGTGAGCAGCCCTGATGCTCCAGGCGTTGTGAAAGCTGAGGACAGAGCAGGGGGTGAAACAACCAAAGTCCTCTCCCCGGAGGAGCTGACAGTCCTGAGAGGGTCAGTGCACAGGCTCCTCACCACTGGCTTGAGCCTGGCGGGACAGAACGCTCCCACGCCAGGCAAAGCAGATTTGTCCCTCAGACAGGCAGCAGGAACAAAGAGAAG
Source organism: Eulemur rufifrons (assembly GCF_041146395.1). Classification (NCBI taxonomy): domain Eukaryota; kingdom Metazoa; phylum Chordata; class Mammalia; order Primates; family Lemuridae; genus Eulemur; species Eulemur rufifrons. The sequence goes on from NC_091002.1 coordinate 47,603,927, forward strand.
CCTGGGATCCGTGGCGAGCTGGTCTCCCAAGGCTCAAGAAAGCTGCCCGGGCAGACGGAGTCTTGTCTGCATTTGCCCTGCGTCACACCACGGCTGAGGGACCGCACAAGCACGCTGCCCTGCGTTTTAGACCTGGGTGCCACTGGGATTGCTGAACTCGTGCACAGCAGGACGTCCTGATCTAGGAGAAATGAAGACATCGCATGGACTGTCCTGGACATTACATTCTGTAGTTATTCTGAGAACTACGTGGGCCGGGGCTGAGGAGAGCTGTGTCAGCCAAGGCCATGTAGAGCCCTGTCCTCTTGCCATAAACACGTAAGCCCATCTTACACACACACACACACACACACACACCCCCCAGGTAATAATTACAACAAAAGTCCCTTAGCGTAGTGCTGAGCAGACCCCATCATCACCGTCTAATCCCTTCTCCTCTTCCCTCCCTCCCTTCCCTCAGTCTTTTCTTCCTTCCTTCTTTTCCTTCCTTCTTTCTTACTATCTGCCTCCTTGTCCCCATCTGGGCCATAATCTCCTTGAGGGATAAGACTGTGCCTTACTGACCTCTGGAATGGGGTGCCAACGACAGCAGGGTCACAGACCCCCCACCGAGTTATGCAGAAGGGGTGGGCTCATTTACGTTCGACAGGACAGCATGGAGCGTGACGTGGTTCCAGTCGGCCACTCTTCTCGACTGGGAGTCCCGGAGGCTTTGGGGTACGTTCTGGCCCAGGAGACCCAAAACGCAGGGAGCTTCAACTGAGAGACAGTGATATGGTGCTGGAAATTAGGAATTACAAAAGAAGACACTTGGGAATCGGTTTTAATCTTTACCACATCGGGCCTGTAGAGTTGATTCCGGGAGGTACCCTGGGTTTGGGGCACGAGGCCTTTTCAGCAGACAGTGGGGATGGGTTCAGCTTTCTGACCTCCGAGAGCAGCTTTTCCGTGAGGTCTGGCAGTGGGGTTTCCAGACACAGTGCAGAGCACCAAGTTCAATTTGAATTTCAGGTAAACAACAAATAACTCATCAGCATAAATACGTGCCACATATTGCGAGGCACATACTTAGGCTAAAACATCATTCATTGTTTAATAAGACACAAACTTAACTAGGTATCCTGTATTTTTATTTGCTAAGTCTGGCCACCCTATCTCGGGGAGCTGAGCTGGATGAGTGACTTAATGAGTTTGTGTTAGCTGTCCATTGCCGTGGAACAAATGACCATACACTTAGCAGCTTCAAGCAACACGCGTTTATTATCTCGCAGTTTATCATCTGGGTCAGGAGTCCGGGCATGGCTTAGCTGAGCTCTCTGCTCCAGATCCCAGCAGGCTGAAATCCAGCTATCGGCTGGGGCCGAGGTCTCACCTGAAATCAAGGTGTGGGACTGGAAAGGCATCGCCTTCCAAGCCCCTGCAGGTTGTTGGCAGAATTTATTTCTCTATGGTTGTGGGACTCACGGGAGTTTGTTTTACTCAAAGCCAATAAGAGAGGAAGATGCTAGAGTCACTGGCGGGAAGGAGGCTGACATCGTGACATCGCAGGTGCCACAGGCATCAGCTTTGTCATGTCCTGTTGGTCCACAGAACGTCACGAGTCCCGGCCACCATCAAGGGGAGGGGACGATACAAGAAATTGACCACCAGGAGGAAGGGACCACGGGGCCACGCTAAAGTCTGTCCTACACAGACTTGACACCTCCTCATTTTTGCCCACGAAGTCACTCCTGGCGGGACTGCCATTTTCCCTTCTTTCTGAGGGGACGCCTCTCCGTCCTTCAAGGCCCCCTAAAGCGCATGGGCTTCTGAGCCAGACTTCTCTGCCCGACTTGGGCAAGTTGTTTCGCCTGTTTGCGTCTCAGTTGTCCTGTCTGTGAAGTGGAGAGAGTAACAGGGCCCGTCTCCTAAGACGGTTTGTGGATTCCACGTGACAGTCCGGGCAGAATGCTCAGCCCGGGGAGGGGGCTCCGTAAACACAAGAGCCCTACAAGCTCTTCTCCGGGCACTGTGGAGGGACTGCTCAGAGTCACCCCACTGGTGGGTTCCGTGACCATCATCAGCCCCCAGGAAGCCTGGCTTTTCTTGCAAAGTCACTGCAAAGTGGAAACATTGGCCAAGGATGTACTGGGCGATTTTTTTCTTAACAACAGAAATAAACACATATAAACTTGGTTTTATTTTCAGTATCAGTGAAGGTGGGCAGTAAAAGGAACTATGTGCCAAGCTCCTCCTATGTGCCAGGCCCTCCCCAGGCACAAGGACACCGCGGTAAACACAAGATGTCGAGGACGCACCGGCCGGCAGTGGCTGACGCTGGAATTCACCTGCGCAGTTGCTAAGGTGCTGAGCTCCAGGCCCCGCCTCAGAGGTTTCCTTCGTCGGTCTGGAGAAGCCACTTTTCCAACCTCAATGAGCACGTGAACCCCCTGGGGGATCTTGCTCAAATCGGATTCCGATTCAGCAGGTCTCGAGTGGATTTCTGACAAATTCCCTGCTGGTCTAGGGGAGTTTAGATTGGAATTGGGGGCGTTGATACTGTTAGGGTTCCCCAGTGGTGATGGTTTTTGAAATAAATCCATACATTCTTTGATACTCCTCCCTTCAAGGGGTAGAGCTTAATTCCCCCAACCACCACCTGCGAGTGTGGGCTGGACTTGGTTCCTCACTTCTAATGAATTGAACATGGTGGAAGTGATGGTGTGTCCCTTCCGAGACTTAAGCCCCGAGGGCATGGAGGCTTCTGCCTTGCTCGCTCTGGGGAAGCCAGATGATATTTTGCAAGAACAGTCAGCTGCGCCTATGGAGGGGCCCACATGGCAGGGAACTCAGGCCTGCTGCCCTCGGCCGCGCCAGTGGGTCATCTTGGAGGTGGATCCTCCGTCCTGGTCAAGCCTGCGGAAGACTGCCATCTTGACCGTGACCCCAGGAGAGGCTCTGACCCAGAGCCACCCAACGAAGCCACTCCTGAACTCCTGGCCCACAGAGACCATGAGATAATGGATGTTTGTTGGTTTAAGCTGCAAAATTTCAGGTATAACTAACACACCAAGTGATTTTAACAGACGTGCATCCGGGTAAGAGAATTGTCTTATGGAAGAGACAGGCAGTAACAGGTAGTTGTTTAAGTCAGTGGTTCGCAAACCCGAGTGTGCCTCAGAGTCACCTGGAGGCCCTGGTAAGGGTTAGGACCACAGGTGGACAAGCAGCGTCCGCTAGACGGAGCTGGAGGGCAGTGGGGTCTCACTTCCTGCATTCAGGCCCTGCGGCGAGGCCTGTGCCTCCCACCACCTGCCTCTCCCCTGCTGTCTCCTGCCTCACCTCTACGGCACCCCCTTGCCTCACTAAGTGGGGGGACAGCTCCAAAACTTTCCTGGTGTGGCCTCATCCAGCCTGACGGCCCCTCGTGGGGGACTAGCTGGATAAACAGGGCTCGCTCCGCACTCCGGAGTGTCGCGCAGCAGGGATGGAAAGGGTCTGGTTTCCATCTGTGGACCTAGGAAGGTGCCTGCGGTTTACCCTGAACTACAGCAAGCAAGTTGCACATTTTTCAAAGTGAAAATAGCTAAATTGTTTTTTACATCTTCACCCGCCCCCAATTATAAAAGCAATGCATGCTCAAGGCAAAAATAGAGAAAACAGAAAAGTCTAAGGAGAGAGAAAGTGGAAGGGATCCAGGCGCTCACTGCCCAGAAACACGCCTGCGAGCGGTTCCCTGCGTTTCCCCAGTCTCATGCCTATGCATATTTGCACACACGGTATATATATGTGTGTATATATATATATTTAAATTTATAGGGAAGCAAAAATAGAATCACACTATGAATGCTGTTTAGTGGATTGCTTTTTTTCCACTTAACTATCACAGCTTTCCATGCTAATGAATATAGATGTGCCGTCCCTCTCGCGGCGCAGAGCAGTGGAGTTTGGCTACAGCACACGCTCTCTGAGCCATGCCCTGCGGTGGACATTTAGGTTGTTTCTGGTTTTTCATTACCATGTCAACAGTGCCACAGAGAACGTCCCTGTGCATCGCCTGAGCCTCGCCTTGGGATAAAGTCCCAAAGGCGAAACTGCGGCATCGAAGGGTGTGCACGGGGGTGGTCTTCATCCTGATGCTCATGGTGGTTCCGGGGCTCAGGGCTGAGGTGAATCTGGCTCTTCTCTGCACCAGCGGATTTATCTGGGACACATTCCTCAGCGTCCTGGCGCCTCAGTCTCTACATCTCTAAGATGGAAATAGTGACTGAATGTCCCTCCTGGAGCTGTCAGTGAGCTGGGAAGTGCTCAGGACGCACAGGGCTGAGGTCAGCCAGCACCTGGGGAAGCCGGGGGCCCAGTGAGGGGCCGTGTGGCACCAGAGCCTCAGAGGGGCCTGAGTCCTCGACATCTTGTGTTTACCGTGGTGTCCTTGTGCCTGGGGAGGGCCTGGCACATAGGAAGAGCTTGGCACATAGTTCCTTTTACTTCCCAACAGGCCTGAGTGTGTCTTTAAGGGCGTAAGTCACACTTGCTGAGCCTTCTCAGCATTCAAGAGAAGCCGAAGTCCTGATTTTTATGTGAAATGTCCTGATGTTTACATTTTGGCAACCACTTAAAAAATAAAATAAAATAAACCATATGGAGATAGGACTATGTCTGTGGGCCAGATCCAGCCATGGGCTGTGACTTGTGTGTTCAGATGTCACCACTCTGAACCTTTGTCCCTTTATCTAATGATGCACATGTCACCAGCCCCTATCTTGTAGGACTGTACGTCGGTTACAGTTGTTTGCGGGAGAGCTCTGGGAAGGGGGCTGTGTCTGTCAGCCCAAGGCTGAGCTTCCACCCATGAAATACGGTTCCTGTTTCCTCACTCCCCACCATCTCTGGCAGTGACCTTGAAGAGGTCACATTTCTAGAATGGCCTCTGCCTTTGTCCAGAAAACAACAGAGTAGGAGCAATTGATCCCTCGATGTCCCCTTCAGCTTTTGCTTTGCACAGGCCTCTGTTTCAGGCATTTAAAACCCAACTTGAAAACCCTTGGGGGCACCTTCCGCTCACCCAGCGATCCCAGGGGGAGAAATGTGTTTCCTGGCACAAATGTCCAGAGACCTGGCCAGGCAGTCTACAAGTGAGGTTGGAAAACCCAAACTTGGGAAACAACTTAAATGCCCACTCAGGGGACACTGAGTAACAGCACAAGTCACAGTGGATGCCCAGGAGCTGTTCCCAGGGGTGGGGCTGGGAAGGGCTCAGCTACACCCTCACCCCGAGTCTGGCCCACTGCCTGTTTTTGTACATAAAGTTTTATTGGCACACAGCCACGCCCATTTGTTTACATATTGTCTAGGGCTGCCTGCAAGCTATAATGATGGAGATGAATAGTTTCAACAGAGACCATGTGGCCCACAAAGCCAAAATATTTACTTTTTGACCCTTTTCAGAAGAATTTGGCTGATCCCTGGGCTACATCAACAGACACCGAGGTGGAACGTTCTCCATGACCTACCGCTATGTGGGAAAGACACCAGCAGGGGAGAGGGGACGCAGAGCAGCACAAATGGGATGATTTCAGATTGTAAAGAACAGCGAGAGGCAAAGCCATAGAGACGTGCATGCAGATGTATTTTATAGGTGAATAAATGTCTGAAAGAACACACCCCAGTCTGCTAGTACTGCTACCTCTGGAATTTAGGAGGTAATAGACTTTGTTGGACATTAACTAGGTGCCAGACACGATGCTGAATGCACAGGTTTTCTCGCTTCATTTTTTACAAGACCGTTACCCTTTTTGGAGGTGAGAAAATGAAGGCACAGAGAGGTGAACTCACTTGCCCAAGGTCACACAGCTTTCAAGTAGCAGAGCTGGGATTGGAACCCAGGGCTCTTTGACTGCAGACTATGGGAGAGAGAGATTAACACCTTTTATTTTTTATTTATTTTATTTTTATTTATTTATTTTTTTTGAGACACAGTCTCACTTTGTTGCCCGGGCTAGAGTGAGTGCCATGGCATCTTCCTAGCTCACAGCAACCTCAAACTCCTGGGCTCAAGCGATCCTACTGCCTCAGCCTCCCGAGTAGCTGGGACTACAGGCACGCGCCACCATGCCTGGCTAATTTTTTCTATATATATTTTAGTTGTCCATATAATTTCTTTCTATTTTTAGTAGAGACGGGGTCTCACTCTTGCTCAGGCTGGTCTCAAACTCCTGACCTTGAGCGATCCACCCGCCTCGGCCTCCCAGAGTGCTAGGATTACAGGCGTGAGCCACCGCGCCCGGCCAACACCTTTTACTTCACAAATGTCTGTATTGTTTGGCAAGCAAGAAAAAGCTCAAGACAATACTTGATCAGCATAATTTCTATCATGTGTCCTTCCCACACCCCTCTCCTCTCTCCTAGGGGTGTTCTTACACGTGGGGCTCCTGTGCGCCTCCTCGGGAAGGTCACAGGGCAAGCACGGCTCTAGTAACGGGGGAGGCTGGGAAGCAGCAGGGTGGGGGCAGATTCTGAGCCGTCGGGGGGACAGACTTCCTCTTTCAGTTGGGGGCTGCCAAGCTGAGGACGAACATTTGCAGGAGAGCTGAGAGCTCACCTACTCTGCCTCGACTTCCCAAGACATTGCATTTCATGAGTGTTATCAAATGGCGACATTTCAGAGTGGGGTTGTTGTTAATACTGATTTCATGGTGCTAGGATGGTTAGGCATGGCAGGCTGTTAAACAATGAGGTTCAAAAAAGGTGTTAGTAACCTCTTAAGTACCTTAGTAATATTCCCACCTATCATAAACTGCTCCCAGTTAGGCCTCCTCACTCTTGTTTGCCCAAGGAATGAGTGGGGGATCGGCTGGAAGGCTGGATGGAGCCTTCTGGAGCCTTCTGGAACAGAGGAGTTGCTGTGCCCAGTTTGGGAAAATTCAGTAGAAAGGCCAGGGAAACGTTCGTGCACATTCTAAAGGAGAGCCCATTGCAGGCTGTGCAGAAAGAGCAACTTGGTCAACGAAGCAACAGGACTGTGGCTCAGGGGCCCCGACGGGTCCGAGTGTGGCCGCGCTGGGCGCTGAAACCCAGGCAGCGGCGACGTGTGCAGGACCCGTGCAAAACGCAAACGTGCAGCCCGTGTCGGAAAGTTAAGCATTTCAAGACAGCAGAGCATTGAGCCCAGCGCGGAGCCGTTCTGAGCCTGGGGCCCTGCGTGACTGTGCGGAGTACCCGCCGCCAGAGTTTCCTCGTCTATAAAATGGACTGAGATACATACGGAATTTAAAATGTTTCTGGTAGCCACATTAAAAAAAAGTAAAAAGAAACAGGTGGGGTTCATTTTAATAATATACTTAAAAGTCATGTTTGACTTAACATACTCAAAATATTATTATTCCAACATGTAATCAAATAAGAAATTATCAATGAGGTATTTTACATTCTTTTTTTTTCCATACTGAGCCTTGGAAACCCAGCAAGTGTTTCACGCTGACGACACACCTCCTTTGGGGACAGCCTCCCTGGACGGCCCAGATCCGATAAAAGGCCCCACCGTGTTTGGAACCGGGCAAGCACGCATTAGCTTTAGAGCAGGGCTAGTGTCTCTCTGTGCCTCGGTTTCCTTGACTGCAAGGGCGCAGCCCAAGGCGGGCCTGGCAGGGCGGTTCTGGGCTCCCTGAGACGATGGCGCTCGGTGCACAGTGCGTGGCGGGGAGGCCTTCGCTGTCGCTGGATTGGAATCCCGCCCCGTGCATGCCGGCCGGCCGGACTCGGGCCAGTCCCCACCCTCCGCTCAGCGTGTGGAGCGTGTCTACTGGCGCCCAGCGCCGGCTGCGGTGGGGGTGGAAGCAGGTATGGACGGCGGGTGCTTGCTCAGGAAGGCCAGCTGCTGCTGCCGGCAGGCCTGTGTTCCTCTCTGCAACGCCTGCCCTCTCTGGAAATGCCCCCACCCCCACCTGACAATGGGGCAGTGACAGTCCATCCTGACTTCTCAGGGTGAGGGCCCTGGGAAGTGCCATTATCTCCTCATACTCGCAGCTCCTAGAACAATCCCCGGTATGCAGTAGGCATTTAATCATTAAATAACTAAACAAGTGAATGCACCCGTGGGTAACTGAATGCCTGTGTGAAGGGAAGTGTTTTGCTGTCCTTCGGGGTTTGAAGCTCCCTCTCTTGGGAAGGTTCCCAGGGGGCAGGTGCAGATTGAGACCCCAGGTGGGGACCCTGAGGCTCCTCGTGCCTTTGTCCGCTGGGCTCATGGGCTCTGCTCTTCCAGGCCCCTTCAGACCACTCCCAAAGCCCAGAGCTCCTTAGGGTCTGCCCCAGCTGCACCGAGGGGGGGTCTCACCCTCCCTGGCCAGGCTCCGGGTAGACCAGGAGGCTGGCATAATTCCGGAGGGGCCGGCGGCAGCCTGGCCTGTGAATGACCTCTCCCCTCCCCTGCGCGGCCGGCCTGTTTACTCCTAATGCATTTGGATTTCCAGATGGGAATTATTTGAGCAATACTGCACTTTTATATTATTGAAGGGAAAAGATAAAAAGGCAACGCTTCCCTTCCTGCCCTCCCCCTCAAGGTCTATGAGGGTGACAACAGACCCGGACCTCACCAGGGGCCACCACAGTGGGGGGGAGGGGCAGAGCTCTGGCGGAGGGTTGGGAGGGGGTCTACCCCGGCCCCTGCTTCCTGGGGGGCAAAAAACAAACTTGGAAATGTTGGAAGCGCGTCCCATGCCAGCCTTCCACATGCCTCGGTGGTTTCACTTCACCGTCCGAGTTTGTGCCCTGTCTGGGTACCACTTATATTATTGCTTATCCTTCTTCTTAGAGACAACTTACATTAAGCATTTTTATAGCATTAAAAACGTTTTGTTGTTGTTTTTGTTTTTTTAATTTGCCCACATATTTTTGGTACGTGGGCAGCTTTTATAATGCTTATGTCAGGGCTCTTAGCGTGCCCATCACCCAGATGGTGTTCATTGTACCTGTTAGGCAGGAAAAAAATGTTTTTATCATGGAAAATTTTAAACACATACAAGAGTAGCCCAAATAATATAATACAATGTACACATAATATGTAATGTATATGTATGTATGTATTATATATAATGTATGCAATATTAAATATATTGCAATATAAGATACAACATAATATATGACATTTTATATATATAATTATCTTAAAATTATATAATATAGATCCCATCAGCTAGCTTCAGAAAGGTTTTACTCATGGCCACTCTTGTTTGTTCTATATCTGTCCTCACATTGTTAGGTCTGGTGGAAAGTAAACAGGTGGCAAGGAGGTGGCTAACGGTGGAGAGTGGAACCGAATTGTAGCTGGGAACCAAACTGCGGCAGGGAACTGTTCCCTGGTGGGAACATACATGGTAAAAAGTTCTTAGTCACTTAGAGCTCATTACCATCTAATTAGCATAACATGGGTGGAGCTTGGTGGAAAATTCTAGAAAAGATACATGTGCAGAGAGGGAAACTGTTATATAACCTACACTGCTATGTAACCTGTCATGTGATCTGTTACATAACACCAACCTGTCAATCATCCCAAAGGCAGCAACAACAACCAATCCTGTCAGGGAAGAGGGGGGACAAACTCAAGGGCTTATAAAGGCAGCTGTGCTCAGACTTGGGGTCTTTCTCCACTCGTGGGCACTGACCCGTTCCACTCTCTGGAACATTCCACCCGGTGTAGCTCCCTTCTTTATTTTCATTCTTTCTTTTATGTGATAAACCATTTGTATAAAATTGCTCTGTGTCTGTGGTCACTCCGTCATCGGCTCAACTAGGTACCAGTACTTGTCGTTGACACTGGGGCCTGGGACCAGGGAGCATCCGCACAGACCAACCTAACTTGCCTTCACACGAGATTATTCTGAAGCATGTTCTAGACGTCATGTCATTTCATCCACAGATATTTCCATGTCTGTCTCCAAAATGCCCAGCTTGCTTTAACAAGTTAATTTATCTGAAAAGTGAACTCTGTCTCACTATCTTAAAGGAAAATCTGGGTAACTTTCCACAAATAGATGGGAAATTAAACACGAAGAAAGTAGAACTGTGTTACTGCCATCTAGGTGAGTGTTAGTTAGCTTGCTCTCTTGGCTCGAAAGGGACTCTACATGCTTAGGGAGTGGTAGGGACAGGCTGGCCCCAGCTGAGACCTTCTCCTTCCACAGCTATAATCTGGAAGGCTGAAAAAGGACTGACAGGGAAAAACTGCATGTTTGCGCTGTGCATTGTTATCTGACGCCGGGTCCGAGAGCCCTGCATGATGTCCCCTCGCCCAGCACACCTGCCCCGGCTATGCAGGCCACTCGGGGCCGCTGCTATAGGCAAAGGCCACCGGGGCCAGGGCCAGGGCTGGCCTCCAGGGAGGTGGTACCGCTGAGAGGTGAGGGGCCAGAGATGTGCGGGTGGCCCCTGGGTTCAGATCCCGGCCCACTCTTTCCTGAGTGTGTGAACTTGGGCAGCAACAAGCTACCCAGGCCTCAGTTTCCTCATCAGTGGGATGGGGCCAGAGTAGCTGTCCCACACATGGTTGTTGTGAGGCTCGAATGGCGTATTTCACAGTATTAATATTTAGAACAGTGCCTGACAGAGTGAAACCCCAATAAATGGCCACTATTGTTCTTGTTGTTGCTATTGTCTTTTTAAAAATTATTAGCAGCTAAGTCTGCTATCTTGATGTCTTCCCAAGTGTCCCCCTGTACAGTGGAGCTGGACTTTTCTTTTCTCTCTCATCTTCCCCAGGGGGAGGGGGTAGTGGTGTCCCTGAAGGGTGAGCCTGCCGCTCCCCGCCCCACCCCCAGGCATTTGGCTTCTGAATTCCTGAAACTTTGTACCACAGCTGGGGCTCTCACAGTCCCCTGAGCCCAGCCTGCCAGTCCATGAGTCACCTCTGTCTACTGGGGAAAACCAGCCAGCCCAGAAAAAAATCCAGACTCCCATGGGCGTCCCCAGCTGCCTGCTGCTGGCATGAGCAGTGCCACCGCCACCCCCGTCCCTGCCAGACAGTTGGGCAGGCTGCCAGGTCTGCGATTCACACCCGGCGGCAGCAGACAGCCCCCACCGGGCTTGGCTCTGCACACGCGTGCGTGTGTGCGCGTGTGCGTGTGTGTGTGTGCCCGTGCACATGCGTTGCTTTCTCTCCCCTCTCCTGGGCTGGTTGTTTTGCTCTGGGCTGCAAATTCGTTTTTAGATTCTGGCCTCCTCCCTCCCCGCCATCTCCCGCTTCTATTCTTAGAAAGCAAACTGGGATGTGCTTGGGCTTCGCAGTGAAGTCAGACAGAAGTTTGCCCACGTGCTCCGGCCGCCTGAGATATGGAGTTAATTAAAAAGGAGGCTTTGAGCGGCAGGTTCACTGGCCGGAAGCGCAGCCGGCTGCTGCTCGGTGCTGACTCTGCAGGGGATGAATGGACGCTCTTGTCACCTCGCACCCGCAGGCCCCGGAAGGGGAGGCTCCTGGGATGGGCTGCCCTGCCCAGGAGGGGCTGGGGTGGCCACGCATGTTGGTTAAATATGAGAGATGTTTAATTAGATAAATAAATCTTCCAGGGTTTGGGGGAGGGTTGCCTTCAGGAGCTGGCTGCAGCGTGCTGTCTGCAGAAGGAAGCTGACCTTCCTCAATGCCAGCCTGGCAGTGCAGGGGAGCGCAGGCAGGGAGAGAGGAGAGTGAGGAAGAGGAGTAGGGATAGAGGTGGGAGGAGGGAGAAGGTCTGGGGGAGACGGGGAGGTCTTCAGGAGAGAGTGGGCACCTGGAAGGAAAGGCAGCCCAGTGACAGGGCGATGGCCTGCATGGAGGAGCCAGCCCAAGTGGGTTCGAAACCCTGGCTCTGTACTTTCCAGCTGTGTGACCTTGGGCAAGGCACTTGACCTCTCTGTGCCTTCATTTCTTATCTATGAAATTGGGATGTTGATCACAACAAGTGATGATTATTAAGCAATCTAAATTTATTGTTATCATAAAGAAGACATATGCCCAGAGCAGGGAAAAGAGGAAAAAGAAAAACAAGGACTCTCTGGTGTTTGCAGGCCGTGGTTGCCCCATTCAGCCTTGGCCCAGCCAAGCCCGATGGCACTGAACGGAGGGCAGAGAGGCAGATCCCACCAGGATTCAGTCCTCTTGGAGGAGATGCAGGTGAGACCAAGAAGAGGGCCCTTCTCTGGCGTCAATCCTCCACTGGCTGAAGGAGAGACATTCTCTGAGAGCTCAGATTCCTCCTCCTCCAGGAAACCTCCTCTGCCTGCCAGCCCCCGTTAGCTGCCCTGCACACTGCGCCTTTCCACCTGTCACATGGTATGGTGGTGCCTTATTTAAAGGTGGGTGTTTTCTTACCTCAACATGTTCATAAGTATTGTTTTTGGTTTCCTCCATGCCATCCCGTGCATCAGTACCTCCTTTCTTTCTGAGGCTGTGAATAATGTTCCGTTATATGGACATACGGCAGTTTGTTTATTCATCTGCTAACGAACGTCTGGGTTATTTCCACCTTTTGGTTGTTGTGAGTAACACTATGAACGTTCACGCACCCGAATTTGTTTGAGTTCCTGCTCTACTTCTTTCGGGTTTATACCCAGGAGTGGAGTTGCTGGATCATATGGTGAGCCTATGTTTAACTTTTGAAGGAATCACCAAACCGTTTTCCGCAGTGGCTGAACCATTTTACATTCCGACCAGCAAGGTAGGAGCGTTCCGACTGCACCACCTCCTCACCAGCACTTGCTATTGTCCATTTAAAAAAACAATCTAGCCATCCTAGTGGGTGGGAAGCGGAGTCTCACTGTAGTTCTGAGCTGCTTTTCCCTAATGACTAGTGATGTCCAGCACCTATTCAGGTCTCGTCGGCTACTTGCGTACGGACTTTGAGAGCTGATTGATCCTGCATCCCTGCTGCCCCCTCCAGGGCCTGGTGCGGACTCAGTACTACAGACGGCTCTGCTGAGTGAGGAGCAGGAGGATAAACACGGAGAATGAACCATCCCTGTGCCCCTGTCCATGCTGGGCTCCGTGTGGGTTCGCTTGGCGTTCAGGGTGGGTGACGCTAACGACACGGCCGTTCGCCCATTTATCCCTGACTCTGTGGCTGACCTAGAGCCGGCTTTGCTTGGTGCTGCCAACACCGTTGAACCCCATCTGGGCCAATTGTGACTTGGGCTGGGACTGCTGAAAACAAAAGGGCACCTTCCCCCTCACTCGCAGGAGCGGGGACTGGAGCTGGGAGCCCACATGGACTCAACAGAGCTGGGGGGCCTGGGAGAAACGTGTGTGATCCTCCCGGCATGGGAGCCCTCAGCTGCTGCGGGGGGCTGCACCCTGAGAGACGGGGCAGGGGGAGGGGGAGGGGGAGGCAGAGCAGGAGAGAGCAGCCCTCAGGTGGGGGACGCCAGGGCTGCTTGCCAGAGGGCAGGCTCGGGGATGAGGGGGAGGGCGCAGGAGCCAGATGGCTTGAGCTGCCACATCTATTTTTAAAGTATTTTTTAATTGAGGTTTAGGGTAAAAATAATTAATCTTATTTGTACAGCTTGATGAATTTTCACATATGTGTACACCTGTGTAACCCGGGACTCCGGAAGACTCCGTCACGACCCCTCCCAGGCAGTGACCCCTCCCAGGATAAACACTATTCTGACTGCAATGCCTGGAGGTTAGTTTTGCCTACTTTTGAATCTCGTACAAATGAACCACGCTCTGGGCACGGTTTTGTGTTTAGCTTCTTTTGTTCAACGTGATGTTTTTGAAACACATCCCCGCACAGCAGTGCCCACTCACTGGTGGTGACCGCAGTGAGGGACCTCTGGAGTCTGGAGCATAAATTATGCCCCGAGTTTGTGCTATTTGGGGGCCAGGGAGGTGGGTGTTCATAGGCCCCTGGCCAATCACTGGCAGCTCCAGGGAGCCGGGGAACATAAACTTCCAGGCACTTGTGGCTCCCTTGGTGCTGAGCACGAATGGCTTCAGTTGTCCATGGGAAGATGTCTGTAGGAGTGTCACAGGTGCACGGTGTTGGCAGGGTGGGCAGAAGTGGGGCAGGGAGAGCAGGGATTGGGCAGAGCCCTGGCGATGTCTGCTCCATGACCCCTGTGCACTCCCCCTGGAGAGTCCCCAGCCCTGTAACAGTATGTCTAACTGTAGACTCCGCACTCATTTATTGCTGATGGAACCGACCCCCACAAATTTAGCATCTTATGGTTCCATAGATCAGAAGTCCAACACGGGTCTCCCTGGGCCAACATCAAGGTGACGGTGGGCTGTGTTCCTTTCTGCATTCTCCAGGGCAGAATCCCTTTTCCTGCTTTTCCCCGTTTTTAGAGGCTGCCTGCACCCCTTGGCTTGTGGCCGCTTCCTCTGTCTGCAAAGCCAACAGTGCCGAGTGGCATCCTCCCCACGTGGCCTCTCTCTGACCTCCTTCCTCGTCTCCTCTCTCTCTGGCCCAGCTAAGAGCACTTTCCCACTGTCAAGGCCCCGTGAGATTAGACCGGGCCCAGCTGGGGGATCCCGACCACTCCATCTCAAGGCCTGTGCCTTAATCACACCTGCAAGGTCTCCTTCTCGTGGAAGGTAACACATCCCCAGGTTCTGAGAATTGGGGTGTAGGCAGCTTTGAGGGGGGACCATGTTCCCTAAGCCCCCCAAATGGTGTCTGCTCATGCTCTCTCTCCTGGTGAGTGGTCCCACCCTTTGTCCGCTTAGTGTTTAAGCCGGGGACTGACTCCAGTCACCCCATGACCAACACATCCCCGATCCTGTTGCTCCTCCTCCTAAATGGCCCTCAAGTCAACGCACTTCGCCTGGACGTCTGTGACGTCTCACTGACTGGTCCAGCCACCTTTCAATATCCCCTCCGCACGGCATCCAGAGTGATCTATCTAGAATAAACACCAGGCTGTGGCTACCAGGATAAGCCAGGTTATGCCGTGGTAACAACAGAGCCCAAAACTGCAGTGACTCAACACAACGAAGGGCTGTTTCTCACTCATGCTGCCGGTCGACGCCGGTCAGCGGGGGCTTCTCCTTGCAGTTGCGCAGGGATCAAGGCTGACAGAGGCTCCATCTGGGCTCGTGCCTCCCAGGTCACAGCAGCAGGACCAAGGGAGGGTGATAAAATCATGTGCCAGCTCTTAAGCTTCCGTCCTGAAGCAGCGGTACTTCTGCCCCCATGTGATTGGCCAAAGCAGGTCGCATGGCTGAGCCTGACATCAAAGGGTGCAGGAAGTACAGCCCTTCTGCGAGTCCCGAAGGTGAGAGGTGCAGTGTTTGGTCACCAGGCTAATGGTTGCCATGCTGGGTGTGTCCTCCTCTGCTTAAAGTTCTTCAGTGGCGGATAGAATCTTATTTCCTCAACGTGACCCACCTTCCCCCTGGATTCGGCCGTTTCTGCCTCTCCAGCCCCACCTCATGCCTCTCGCCAGCCTGGCCAGGCAGTGTGGCCCCAGCCTGCAGCCCACGGGTCTTCTCTGCGCCAGCTGCCCTCAGCCCAGATTCCTGAGCCGCCACCTGGCCCGCCGTTCAGCCTTCCAGATGCTCCCCCCCAATGTCCCTCTAGGCCTCTCCTCCCCCTGCCCTGCACTGGGTTAACCCGGCCAGAGGAGGTGAGTCTGAGCCGCACACAGGCCAGCTGGGGTAGATGAGGACGTATATGTGAGCCAGATGACAAGTGTTTATCAAGCCCCTGCAATTTGCCAGTCACGGGGAAATTAACAATGAGAGAGGATCCTCGTCTGCAAGGAGATTATACTCTTCCTGGGAGAGGCTGACAAATGTCATGTTAAATGGGAAGTTTTGGCCACGATGCTGAGAAAATAGATGCTAGATAACAAAGTGAGTTGGCAGAGAGACCACCATGAAGCACCTCCCAAAAGGAGGTGGCCGGGAATCCATGTGAGGACCCTTGACGTCCTCCCCTTCCTCAAGGGCATGGAAGGATCTGGAATGTGAGACTAGGAGGAGGCAGGTTAAGAAAGGATCTTGACGGAGCTGCTGGTGCCCTGGGGGGTCTCCCCCCACGAACAGGTGTGGGCTGCGCCCTGCACCTCGAGCCAAGGAAGAGGATGTGCAAGGAGACCACTCAGTGCCCAGTGCGTGGCCCCTGTTGTCTGGGGGTCACAGAGGACAGCGTCTGGCTCCCGCTGGAAGGAGTCACTGCAGGAGGGCATCGGCCTGCCCAGGCTCTGTGAGAGCCGAGGACCTGCGTGTGCACCCCACGGCCCGGAAGCCCCGCCCACAAGAGCCAGACTGAAGGGTCACGTGGGCCGGGGGTCAGTGAACAGACCACAGGAGAAAGCAGCTCTCCACGCGTCGCTGCGAGATTCCTCGGGAAGCATCTGGAGTTGGAATGATGATGAATCTACCTCCGCGAGGAACCGCAGAAGACAGGCTCAGCAGTTGGGGGTGGGAGGCTCCAATGTGCCCACCAGGGAGAGTCGATGTGGCTACGTCACCAGGTAAGAAAGGACTTTTTGTTCCCCTTACCTGTCCTCCCACGGAGACCCTGGAGGGTCAGAGCCAGGTGAGTAGAAGTGGGGGGTGCAGATAAGCCAAAGGACAGGGGAGACCCTCTGCCAGGCAGGCCGACTTCCCCACCTGCAGCGGCCTGGAGCCAGGGAGAGGGCAGAGCTGCCTATTAAACTAAGGTCAAAGTTTTGACCATCACATGGGGCTGACATTTGAATTATACATGGGAGGACTTTGTATCTGGTCACTTAAGAAGACCAGAAAGTCAGGGGTCCTACCCAAGTTTTCATCCAGGGTAAAAAATAGTGCCATTGAATACATTTAAACGGAGGGTGGGAGACCAAAATAACACAACTTCACAAGCACGTCTCGAGCTGTGCTTGTTCACTGATGTTTGCACAAATAAATAAAACCATATAGGTACTGAGGGGCCACTGGAAAATAGAAAAGGATTTCTGTGCTAGAGCGATGGGAGACTGCTTTAGCCAGGGTGGCCAGAGGCGGGGGTCGTCTGGGGAGGTGATATTTGGGTTGAGGCCTCAATGATGAGACGGAGCTGGCTGTGCAGAGAGAGGGTGTAGAGATCCAAGGAGAGGGAACAGTTTGTGCAAAGACCCTTAGGCAGGAGCAGGCTTTCAGGAGGAGGCAGCAAGTGAGTGGAGCGTGGAGGAAGCAGAGGTGGAGAGAAGGGTTGGAAAAGAGCGTCAGACGGGGTCAGAAGCAGGGATGTTGTTCCAAGTGTGATGAGAAGCCGGTGGAGGACTTTGCAGCAGGGGAGGAGCCTCCCATCCAGGCTGGCGGCTGTGCGAAGGATGGGCAGGGAGTAAGCGCAAGGGTGGCTGCAGGGAGTCCTGTCTGCCTGGGACAGGAGAGAGACTTGTGGCTTGGACCATGGTGGTTGCCATGCAGGTGCTGAGCAGCCCCCGGTTTACTGGAAGCCGGAAATGGAGCCGGCGGGACTTGCTGATGGCTCACATGTGTGATGTGAGAGGCTGAGGATGATTCCGGGGTTTCTGACTCATGCCACTGGGCGGATGTTGGTGCCATTTCTGAGATGGCAGGGAGTGGGGAGGAGGCAGATTTATTTTGGGAAGGGGAGTCAACAGTTCTTTTCTGGCTGAGCAATGTTCCCAGGAAGTCCCTTAGTAGATAGTGGGGAGGCAAGAATTAATTCCCTGGTGACAGACAATGTGAGCTCAGTTTCATGATCTTAGCCTAGTCAGTCACCTGACCTCTTGTCTTTGAGACAAATTTTCTCAACTACAAAACAGGGTAAAAATAACAGTACCTGCCTTCCAGGTTTGTCTGGGGGAGGGAAAGCTCTGTACAATGGGCGTGGCACACAATAAGAGCACAAGAAATGGAAGTGGTCGTTGGCTCCTTGTGCGTAAGTGCCATGCTTGTGAGTGCTGCTCTGTGTTCACGTGGAGAACTGTGCTTCGCCAAGTCACGTCTTTGTCTGCCAGTATTTCTCCTGAAACCATCAGAACCTGGAGTCAGTCTTCAAGAACGCTGGCTCTAGCCAGCCGCCTTTGCTAACGTTCCTGTGCAGGCCATCCTCTAACCTGGAGTTTTCTTTGTGGCAGAGTTTTCGAGAATGCATTCAATCTCTTTAGCAGGTGCAGGCCATCCAGATTTTCTATTTCTTCTGGTGTCAGTTTTGGTAAGTCATGTTATAAAAGGAATTTGTCCATTCCATCTATATTGTTAAATATATGGGTATAAAACTGTTCCCAGCACTTGCTTATAATCCATTCAATGTTGGTAGGATCTGCAATGATGTCCTTGCTTTCATTTTTACTAGATTGGTCTCATCAAGTTTATTAATCTTTTCAAAGCATTAGCTTTTGATTTCATTGATTTTTCAGTATTATATTTTTCTATTTTGTTGATTTCTGCTCTTATCTTTGCCATTTTCCTCCTTATACTTACTTGGGGATTCATCTGCTCTTCTTTTTCTAATTTCTTAATATGGAAAGTCATACCAATGATCTAGATTTTTCTTCTTTTCTTATATAATTAAAGCTATTCATTCCAAGCACTGCTTTAGCTACATTACACAAATTTTGATATGTTTTATTTCATGTTCATTCACTTGGAAATATTTTTTAATTTCCTCTGCAGTTTCTTCATTGACTGTGGATTAATTAGAAAAGTATTGTTTATTTTCCAAATGTGGGAGATTTTTCTAATTAACTTGTTATCGATTTCTAATTTGATTCCATTGTTGTCAGAGAACATAATGTGTGTGATTTCAGTCTTTTAAAACTTATTGAGACTTATTTTATGGCCCAGCGAATTGTCCATAATTGTAAATATACCATAAAAATAATGTGTCTTTGAAGAGACACACTTAAACAGAATGTCTTCTGCTGTTGTTGGGTATAGTGTTCTATAAATACTGATTATGTGAAGATGATTTTTAGTGATGTTCAGATGTTTATGCATTTGATGTTTTTTCTGGTTGTTGTTTTTGGTCTAGTTGTTCTATCAATGCTGACAGAGAAGTGTTAAAAATACCCAACTATTAATATGACTGTAGTATTATTTATTTCTCCCTTTGATTTTGCTACTTTTTACTTCATATAATCAGAGGCACTGTTATTATGTGCATATATATTTATGATTGTTATGTCTTTCTGTTGAATTGAGCCTTTTATCATCATGAAATGTCCACCTTTATCTCTGATAACACTTTTTATATTGAGTTTTGTTTTGTCTGATATTAACGTAGGCACATTCTATGCTTACTGTTTGCATGTTATTTTTCCTATCCATTACTTTTAGTCTATTGGTGGCTTATTACTTCTCTTGAGGACAGCATATAATTTGGTCTTTTTTTTCAATCTATTCTTATGGTCTCTGCCTTTTAATCTGAGCAGTTACTTTATTATTGTTTAATGTAATTACTGAGATGGTTGGAGACAAGTTTCCCAGCACCGAGTTCCCTCCTGGTCCCGTTACTTACCTGCTGCACGCCCTTGGGCAGGTGACCCTGAGTTGGCCGCAGCTTCCCCACCTGCAGGACTCTACGTCAGAGGAGGCTGTCTGGGTAGACAGGAAAACGCACGCGTTTGTGCTGAGTCCAAGGTTGGTCTCCCCGTTACTTTCACAAGCATCTCTCTGTTGCCTGCGGAGGAAGAACCCCAAAGCCAAGTGCTGGCCAGTGTTTCAAGCCTTGTCCGTTCCTCCAAGTGGGTAACTCTGGGAAGGGCATCTCTTTTACATTTATTTTTTACAAGGAAAATGAAACTTTAAAAAATGATACATTGCAGTGCCATGAGTTTTATTCATGATTTTCACACTTTAGTCCCTAAATCAGTTTTGCCAAGTAGACTCTGCTCCCGAGCCATTGCCCACTGCAAACAAGAAGGGACCCGGAATGCCCCTTGGGGGCGTGACAAAGCCGTGAGCCTGGGGAAGTGGTTCTGGGGGCCCGGGTGGGGTTCTGCGGTCCTGGGCCTGGGCCTGGCTCATGTGTTTATTGGGCACTTATTCACTGAGCGTCTACAGTGTGTCAGTCACTGCCCTGGGTGTGGGAGACACAGCAGCACACAGGACAGACACAGCCCTGTCCGTACAGAGTGGACATCTGGTCAGAGAGCCGGGCACGTGCCCACCAGCACATGCCTGAGCGTAAACCCACAAATGTGACGTGAGGAACGGGTGGGCGCCGTATGTGCGTATAAGACGGGAACCTGACTTGTTCAGGGCGGCTGGCGGGCTGCGCCGAGGCTGGTGGATGAGTGGCATTTGCCTGCGCAGTGGTGGGAAGGACTAGAGGGGTGGCGCGAGGACACGTGAGTCCAGCTCACGTGGGAGCCTCAGAGGGTGAGAGCACCAATGGGGCGAAGGACCGGGAGGGAGAAGTTAGAGGCCTGGGCAGTAGTGTCGCCAGATCTAGCAAATAAGAATCCAGGATGCCCAGTTCAACTTGAATTTCAGATAAAAGCCAAATCTTTTTTAGTATAAGTGTGTCCCCCAGGTGTTGTATGGGGCATACTTACGCTTACTCTAACAAATTATTCGTTGTTTATCTGAAATTCAGATGTAGCTGGGTGTCCTGCAGTTTATCTGGGAACCCCAGGTGTAGGGCTTGCAGCCCAGGGCAGGGACCTAGTTCCCAAACCAGGAGCAAAGGGAGGCTGTGGGGTAGGAGCCGGGCAGCACCATGCGGGCAGCCTTTGGAGCTCACGGCCGGGCAGACGGCTGGGCATGGCTGGGGGCACAGACGGCCAGAGGGAGCTGCTGCAGCACCCTGGGGAGCCCCTGGCCCAGAGGCCGCGGTGTAGGGAGCCGCACTGGAGACCAGTCCTGCCTGCGTCTGCTGTTCCTGCCAGCTGGGCCGCCGGAAGGGAAGCTGCCCTTTGCCACGGGGCGATTACTCACCGGGTGCCAGGGGAGGTTGTGCAGACACAGACGCCAGGCCAGGGACCTTGTTCCAGTCCCCGGGAGCCAGGGTCCTGCTCTGGCTCCTCCCTGCCCCCAAGTGAGGGCTGCTCAGCCCAGACAGGCATCTTAGCCTCAGTTTGTTTTTGTGATTCAAAAATGAGTCATGGCGCCCCAGGCAGGAGTAAGCTGAGGACGTTTTCCCCTGGCTGGGAGTGGGGGTGGGGCCTCAGCTCCTCCTGAGGCTGCAGGGTTCAAAGTCGGCCTCCTGTCTGCAGCATCAGCTCCTTCAAGTGCAAGAGACGGAAACCAACCATACTGTGTTCGAATTCGGACTCTTCCTCATCCGTAACATGGGAAAGAGAATAGCGTCTCCCTCCTGGGGCTGTGTGGGGTAGGGAAGGTAGGTGCTCAGCTAAAGCCATTTTCCTCCTTCCCTGCCCGCCAGAGGAGCCAGCAAGGTGTGAGTCAGGAGCAGGGATCAGCAAACACCATCCTGTAAAAGGCCAGACAGTTTCTGACGCAGCTGCTCAGCTCTGTTTATAGCACGAGAGCCGCCACGAACAAGACGCAGTGGACAAGCGTGGCCTCGTTCCAGTGAAACTTCGTTTATGGACTCTGCTATTGGAGTTTTGAGTAATTTTCATGTAATTTTCAAATGTCACATAGCATTAGACGTTTTCCAACCATTTAGACAAGGAGACACCAGTCGTAGCTCGAGGGTCTATAAAGCCAGTCACCAGGCTGGATCCGGTCCCCAGGCCGTGGTCCGCAGACCCCTGCCTGGAGCAAGGTTACGGTGGCCTGGCTGGTCCCCGGCTTGCTGACCTGTGCGTGACCTGCCAGGGCACAGTGAGATTGTCAGAGTCTTGAACTAGAATGAACCCAACCCACAGTTTTATATTTTCCTAAGGTTCTAGAATAAAAAATACTCCTCTTGAGTCAACTTGAACTAGAAAGAAACTGATGTGTTTTCTAGAGCTTTTGCTGGGAGCTCCCTGCCGCTGCTCGACCTGTACCCGAATCAGATCGGTGCGGCCGACGTCCCTGCATCCGGGCCTGAGGCGGGTGAGGGGGCCGGGCCTGACTTGGTTGTTAGTATTGAACGTCCCACAACCCAGAGCTCCCTCAGTCCTGGGCAAACAGGACAGTTGGTCACCTTTGGGGCTGACAGTGGGCAGAAACCTGCCACGTGGGCACTCTTGCCTTTTGAGTCTGTCCCCTGCGCAGGCGGGGCTGCGAGAGCAGGGCAGGGGGCTGGCTGCGCTGCGCTCTGCCCGGGACCAGGCGCTGCCCACCATAGGTTCGTGGGTGGGTCCCCTTGGCAGCCCCGTCTTGCAGATGGGGAAACTGAGGCCACAGCTCACGTGTGCCAGGACTGGGGTGCCAACCTTGGTTGGGGTGTCTCCTGAACACCTTGATCACTACAGGGCGAAACCCACAGGATTCTTAGTAAAACCCCCAAATTTCTCTTGGACTCAAACCCCCTTCCTGAAGGAAACCCACGGTGGGTGAAGTGCCCCAAATCCTTCCCCATGGTGCCCCCTGCGGGCTGCGGGCACAGCCTCCGCCGGGCCAGGCCAACTCCAGGGGGTGCTGAGTGCATCGTGCGTGGGCTGGTCACACCTGGGCTTGAATCCTGAGCCGCAGCCTCCAGCCGTGTGTGTCCCGTCCCCTCCCTAAGTCTCAGTTTCCCCAGCTGTAAAAATGGCTACAGCACGGGGTGGTGGGATGGGTGAGTAAGTTCATTTCTGTAGAGGGATGTCCCTGGCACACAGAATGTGCTCAGCAGGTGTTTGCAATTTTGTCTCCTTAGTCTCCTGTGAGCTGGAAGGTTCCTCAGCTTCCTTAGGGAGACCTTTTGAAAGCTCAGGTCCAAAATTCACATTTCCCCTCCGGTTGTTGCCACGGCTGTCGTGTCCCCACAGACATCTCTGCCTTGCCCCCCGCCGCCTGGGCACCGTCTGGCTCCTGCAGGCACAGCTTGGAAAGCTGCTCCCCGGCTTCCAGGAAGCCTAAACCTGCCACCAGCCGTCTCCCACCCCTCCCCAGCGCTCCTCCAGCTCCCCTGCCGGGCGGGCTCCAGCCTCCAGCTCTCGGGGTGCCCAGCCGAGCGTGCTCAGTCAGTAGAGGTCCCTCTAGAACCTGCCTGCCCATACCGCGGGGCCTGCGAGGCCCAGGGGCCAGGCTGGAGGCAGGGCCCTGACCTCCAGAGCTGGTGAGAGAAGTAATTGGATTAATTAAAAGAAGCCCACAGATAGGGCCGAGGACGTTCAGCTTGTCTACAGGGCACGATGCACAATCACGGATCCGCCTCCTGAGCCTGCGTCCTGCCCCAGCTTCCAGCTCCCTGGCTCTGGGCACTGTCAAGCCAGTCTCCCGGGCTTCAGGGGACGTCACCCACTCCTTCTCTTCCCTTCCCTTCCCTCTTCTCAAGGGGCCCCTGGTCTGGGGCCAATGAACATTTGTAAAGACCTCCCAGAATGAAGCCCAGTGCACGCCGACAAGCACAGATTGGGCATTGGCGGGAGCCAGGCAGATGGCAGAGGTTATGATTCCTGAGACCTCAGAGGCTCAGAGAGGGGACCTGACTTGTCCCATGTCACACAGTGGGGGTCTGGGCAGATGGTTTCACCCCAGCCTGGACTCCAGGCCTGGACTCCCTCCTCTGTTTGGACCTGTCTCCATGGATGCAAAGAGAAATGAGACCCAGGCTGGTCTGTAAGGAATTTGGGAGGGGTGTTTATGGAACCCCAGACTATGTGAACACGTGGCCCAGACTCTCCAAGGGAGGAGAATCCAGGAAAGAATGGAGTTGCTGCATCAGGGTGTTGCTCCAAGGGGGCTGCTTTTCTGGAAAGTTCCACACTGGCTCCCATAAACTTCTCCCTTGGTAGCCTCTGGCGGAAGACAGAGGAGCCTGTTCCCAGCACCCTGGCTGCTCTGGGGGTCTTGGGGATGCTGGCCGTAGTGGGCACAGTGAGTGAGAAAGCCAGGAGGAGGCTTGCGGGGGTCCCGCCTCCCTGCTTTGTGGCTGTGTGACCTGCTCCCCCAAACCCCAGTTTCTCATCTGTAAAGTGGGTGTTGTCACATGAGAGCCTTCCAGCCTGTGGTGTAAAAGTTTTAGGGTACAGAGTGGGCACCCGTAGGGCAAGCTGTGATGAGGATGAGCAAAGACGGTGCGACAAGCCAGGAGGGACCATGGCTCTGTCATTGGGTGGTGGAGAGGACAAGGAAGGTGGAGAGACCTTGGGCCCCCAGGGCTGGTGGGGGGCCTGAGACCCGTGTCTGGATGGCAAAGCTGGGCGGTGGTGACTCTGGTCTGAGGAGGGGGCTTAGGGGTGTTGGTCTGCGTGATTTCATGCATGACCCCAGGTGGGACAGAGACAATCAGGACAGAGACAGTGCTCTAAGACTCGCTGCCAGCACACAGGTGAAAGAAAGGAACCAACATCTGCCCCCGTGGATAAGGAAGCCAGCAAGCCCGTCACCTTTGCTCCTTATACAACGGCCCTGGGAAGTGAGTGCTGTTGTCAACCCCTTTTACAGATGAGAAATCAGAGGTGCAGAGAGGGTGAGACCTTGCTCAGGTCAAACGGCTACCGAGTGACCAGAGGCTGAAGGACTCCCAGGATTTTCTGGGTGGTTGGATAGTGACTGCACGTTCCTATTCCCTGGGACTGTCTCTGGGGAGAGCCAGGTCCCTCTGATGATGCGCTGGGCTGAGTTTTCCAACCTTTATTTTTGGGGGCAGAGCTTTGGGGTGGGAGGGAGCAAGGACGTTTGCTGCAAGAGCAGAGGAAGCTGGGTACCTGCGCCAGTGACTGGCTCAGCACAAGTGAGCCTGGGGGAAACTGAGGCCCAAGGAGGGACCACATTCTTTCCTTGCTCCCTCTTTCCCTTCTCAAATGTTGAGCCCATTCATTTGCTGGGCACCTGCCACCTCCCAGGCACTATGTGGGCCATGACGTGAATCTGCCACCCTGCCCTGAATCCATGGCCTTACATTATAGCAGGTGAGACAGACAACCAGGCTAAAAATATAAAATAATCACAGGTGGAGGTAAGCGCTTTGCAGGACACAAACAAGAAACTGTGTGTGTGTGAGTCCATCTTCAGAGAGCAGAGTCTGGGAAGGAGATGAGGACCAAGCAGCTCTGAGGGCATCTGGGGAAAGAATGTTCCATCAGTGGGAGCAGCATGTGCAAAGGCCCTGAGGTGGGGAGGTGCTTAGCACCCACAAGGAGCCGAGAGAGGGTTGGCAGGCAGTGAATGCACAGTCAAAATTAGGGCGTGTAGAACAGGTCACCTCGGGCTCCCACGATGGCCCCAGAGAGCCCCTCTCCCCATCTCCCCATTGCACCGAGCCATTCTCCTTGGGAGCCTGGTTCAAAGGCTTCCCAAAATATTGTTAGGATTCAGTAAAAGGAAAGCATCAGGCTGCCAGTGCAGGCAGATGGGGACAGCTTGCCAGTTATCAACCGGAGATAATTAAATCATGAGCTGACAACAGTCCCCGCGGGACCAGGCAAGCTTTTCCCTTCCCGTTGCAGGTCTGCCGCCTGCAATGCAGAGAGGGAAGTGGGTTTGCCCCCCGGAGAGAGACGGGAAAGCAAAATAGTCCTCATCAGAGAAAAGCAAAAGAATCGTAAGGAGCCAGTCCCCAGGCCTGAATTGATTTCCTCATCTGTAGGAAAATGCCGTCCGCTGCCAGGGATGGGACGTGCTGTGGGACAGGTCTCCGCACAGAGAGGCCTTGCCCCGGCCACTGCTCGCTCCAGGAAACAGCTTGGCACCCGTGGTCCGGGGCTCTTGGCAGTTGCCACAGCTGGCATCGTGTTGGGGGACACGGTGGGCTTTGTGCTCACGGTCTTGTCTCACACCCTCTCGGCTCCACCACTCAAGTGTTAGCACATTTTGCAGACAAGGAACCTGAAGTTCAGAAAAGTCACAGTGCAGACCCTACAGCCCAGCTGCAGACCCTCGTTTTGCCAGCATCAGACCCAGGCTCTGGCCTTGTCTGTGATCCTCCCCTTGTGGCCCAGATCATCGTGGGAACCCTGGGCTCTGGCTTGAGCTGGGTGCTGACAGCAGCGTGTGCAGCTCTGTGATGGTTCCTTCGCCTATCCCTGCCAACTTCCTCTGTGAGTCCCTGGGAGCAATTGTGCTGAGGAGTAAGGCCGGGGAGTCTCCCGAGCACAACTTGCATGGGTGAGAGCTCAGGAATGGCTTGATCAAGGCTCCTTGGGCTCTCTTTCTGATTCTGCCACTGGTGTCCTGAAGGGGCCCTCCTCAAAGTCTGCTTTGTACTTTCCAGTGTCAAATCAGGAATACTGATGGTGTGATGGAACACAAGTGTAACTTAGAGTCCTACTGTATTTGGACCTGGGTTCAAGTCCTGTCTGCTACTTCCTGGCTTTCTGACCTTGGGGAAGTTACTTTCCTCTCCTAGGCTTGGTTTCCTGATCTGTAAAATGGGGCTAACGTCAGCCTCGGGGTGCTGTGAGAACACAGCGAATGATCTTGCAGAGATGCTGGCACAGGGCCTGGTGGTGGAGCTGTGTACTTGACAGTCCTCAAGCCCGACCCGGCCGGGGACACAGGCTGCTGTTGCTGGGGTCAGTCCCTGCACAGACAGGAATGAGGGCCTTTCCTACGGAGGCCAGCCCCCAGGATGGGCTGCAGAACTGGGGGGCCCACACAGAATGGAACTGGAGGCCCTTGTTCAGAAATAATTAAGGCTTTCAAGACAGCAGCAGCAGGACGTTAGGCCAAGGACAGGGCCCTTCTGAGCTCAGGGCCTCAGTCGCTCCCTACAAAGCTGACACTGCCACACACAGACAGGAACCGAGACTGTTGTAACTGCCCACACACGTGGTTCCAGCCAGCGTCTACCCGTGAGACATGCGACCTTAAGCAGATAACCTGTGAGGTCTCAGTTTCCTCATCTGTAAATTGGGGCCCCAGAGCAAGGACACGTGGAGGGAGCCCTGTTGCCCTCTAATGAGCTGGGCACCGAGACTCGCTCAGAAGCAGAAGCAAAGCCCCCCAGGAAGGGCGGGCTTCGCGGGCGGGGACCTGCGCCGTCCCACACCGGCATGATGTTCTGCTGCTGTGGCATCTCGCAATGTGGGATAATTGTGTCTTTGAACTCGTGTTTTCTAGGAGAAGTGCAGGGGCCAGCGGAGCAAGTGTGCGAGTGGGTGCAACACCCCACTTCCTGCCGCCCCTTCTGCGTGGGGTGTTCACGATGCCCACGCACAGAGTTCCGGGGACCCTCTGCTCGTGGGTGTTTGGCAGGACCCGAGCGCGTGCGAGGCAGGCGGGTTGCATCTGTCACGGAGCAGGGGGGCTGTGACGCCCGAGAGGCCACGCTTTCCACTGAACCAGAGCTCGCTCCAGCGCAGGAGGAAGGCAGTGACGTTCTGAAACACGAGTGACCAAGGGCGCCGTCGTCGTCTTTCTGACGTCACTTCCCTGTATCAGCGGCCACTCGGGCTGAAGCGATGACTAAGCTCTCCCTTAGCATCCGCGGGCCAGAGGTGGGCAGCGTGGGTAGCACGTGCGTGTCTCGGGAAGTGAACAAACACAGTCGCTGGCTACGGGCAGTGTTTCTGCAGCCTGGAAGAGCACACGTACGGGCTGTGAAATACAAATTGTATAATTTTGATGATTCTGCACACAAGTTAAATGCTCTTACATCTTTATTTAAAACTGACACGGCATGATGATAAAATTCATGCAAATAATTTAAAATTTTTTATTTACTTAAGATGACTTTGAATAGCAAATAAAACATACCACGACAAGCCGGAAGAGACTGCGGAAGAAAGGCAAAAGCGTTAGAGCCTGGTACTTTTAATCCTGCTTTTTCCCTGCTGTTTGAACAAGGCACCCAACATTTCTGTTTTGCATCAACCCCCACAGCTTACGTAGCGGGTCTGCTGGCAGGTGAGATGCGGGACCCCAGTTCTGTTGTCCGTGTGCCCAGGATCGGCCCTGTTTGCTGCGGGAACCAGCCGTGTGGCTGCAGAGGGCGACAGGGTGTCACCCTGGAAAGCGCCAACGCTTGCCGAATGCCCCACGCGTGCTGTGTGCTTTGCATGAACCGCTTCGTGTAATCCTCCCAGCAGCCTTGCGGGTGGGCACCGCTATCGTCTCCAACGGGCGGACGCAGAAACTGAGGCTAAAGAGGGGAGCTGACGCACGCCAGGTGGAAAGTGACCAGCTGACGTGGAGACCCAGCGCCTGCCCCACCCCCGTCGTGACATTCTGCTGATGCACAAAGTCGTCTCCGGTGGCCCTTTGCTCCGCAGGGTCTATTTCTTCTCGACCCTTGAATCTAAAACTCCCTGGAACCCTCTCGCCAACCGTTTCCTTCCTCTCCCCAAGAAGTTTCCGTGTACAAGTTCAGAGCGAGACAGGATGAGGGGGAGAAACAGCAAAGAGGCAGTGGATTCTTTGTTTTATTTATGGTCAAATGTTCCTCGTTCCCTCGTCGCAACCTGGTTTGAATCACGCTCCCCCGGCCGTGCAGATCCCGGCACAGAGACCCCTCCCGGGTCCCGGCGTCCGTGTAAGTGTTAATTATATTTTCATATCTGCCTGTAAACTCCTGTTTGGGAGAGCCTGCGTGTTCTTAAAATAAATGGCGATATAAAATTGAAAGCAGCTAGCGTTCCTGAATCAATTTTCACATCTTCTAACTTTGAAGCATAATTCATTTCTTCCTCCTGAGCTCGTGTGGCGATGGGGACAGCCTCACGCTTGCTGTGTAATTTCACGGGGAGCAAATCAGTTGGAATCTGCCGTGTCTCCGTGTCTCCCCACCCCACGGAACCCTGAAGTCAAAGCAAGAAATGCCACGTCTCCCCACTCCCTGAAGCCACGTTGGCAAAGAGAGTGCAGGGAAGACGTGCAATTTATTGTGTGAACTGGAGAGACGACAGCAAAGAATTCATCCTATAATTGTGAGGATATTACCCCACGACTCCACATGGGGAGGGACACGGGCACGGAGCTTGCACATGTCAGAGTGTGATACCAAAAAGGTCTGTGGTTGCCGCAGTTGCCACGTTCCTTAGAATAGGATTTTCTTTAAATATACATATATTTAAATTGAGGCATAACATACATAGAGCGCGCAAGTCTTACAAAACGTGCCACTTAATGCATTTCTACACACATGCACGCCTAGCTAACCCCCGGCGATCCAGACACAGAGCCTTTCCACACTCACAAGTCCCGGGCTCGCCCTCCTGCCGGGCTCGCCCTCCTCTGCCTTCTGTCACAGTAAAGGAGTTCGTTGCCCCTAAATGTTGTATAAATGCAGCCGTACAGCATGGGGCCTTGGGTGCTGTCTTCCTTTCCTCGTCATTGTGACTCTGCAGTTCATCCCGGCTCTCGTGCGTAGCAGGGGCCTGCTCCTTTTCGTTGCCATATAGTATTCCACCATATGACCAGGCCGCAATTGCATCGTCTGTTGTATTGTGGGTGGGCATTTGGGGGGTGTCCAGTTTCTTGGCTATTGTGAATTGCGTTGCTATCTGCATTAGAGAAGGTCTGTGTTCCTTATGTTAAACACTGGCTGCCCCCTGCCCCCATGGGCCTGAATGTCACACACACACACACACACACACACACGCACTTGGGTCCTAACCAACACACTCTCCCTTGTTTTCCCTTCTCAGTTTTGGCTGAATCGGGGGCCGTGAGAGCAAACGCCCTCAGCGCCTGGCTGGGGGGACCGTAGTCTCTTTCTTTCAGGAGACGAATTCATCGTTTCCAAACCACCAGCTTTGCCTTGCGCGGTGCCTCTGAAGTCTGCGCGTCCCCGGGAGGTTTCGCTTCCCTTCCCGGATGCTGGCAGCGCTGCCTTTTTTCCGAGTTAACTACTAGACCTAATTAAACGGCACCGTCTCCTCGGAGTGGCGGATTTTCTTCCCATCTGAATACAAATGAAACTCCCAGGCCGTTAACATTCAGGTCAGTCTGTCAGAATCAACCTCTTTTAAAACTCACAGGCCAAAGTGATTTCAAAGTCAGCCGCACGCCTCCTGTCTGCTGGGAAGGGCCTGCGTGCGTATTTTCCGGGCGACTCCGCTTGGGGTTTGTTCCCAGCGAGTCCGGCCGGCGCGAGAGGCCTGCGGGGCGGCCAGCTGCGTGTGCTTTGGAGAGTCCACAGCGATCGAAACCGTGGGCCTCGTCTGTTTGCTGTTTCACTCACTCCCTGCCTAGTGGAGACTCAGGATCTTCTTAGTTCCTTTCTCTAGTCCTGTCACTGAGCAAATATTGATCCAGTACCGGGGACCGTGCTGGGCCCCCAGACGCCGAGGCGCACAAGTGCCACGTGACATGGCCCTCATGGATTGCACGTGTGCGGGCGAGGCGGACGTGAGATGATCGGCACCAAACACGGTGATGTGGGGACCGAGAAACAATGGGGGTGCCACGAAGGATAACGTGGCCCTAATGTAGATGGGGCTGGGGAGTGGCAGGGAAACGCCACGCAACGCACGCCCATCCTTCCACCGAGTCCTTCCAGGGACGAGCCAGCAGGTGCACTTCTCCGCTGGAGGGTCAACATTGAGGGCCTGAGCTTCACGGTCCCGTCTGTCCTTGGCAAGTAGGTGGCGGGAAGCCCACGGCCCGGCATCCACGACGCTGCTGGGCGCAGGGCCTGGTGCCCCCTCCAGGGCCCTGACCCTCCCCGGGCGTTTCTCCGAGGGTGAAATATTGTCTCCCGCTCAGGCTCAGAAGGGCGTGTGTTAAGCACGATCACGTCCCAGGGCTGCGCGTGTTAACCCTTAGGAACAGGAGTGTTGCCTTTCCTCACCTGTCCGGCGCCAAGTCAGGGACACTCGCGTCTCACAGCTTGGGGAAGCTCAGCTGGGCCCTGCTGGCTGCAAGTTTGCTTGTTTAGAGCAGGACAGATGTTGGGGCTCTGAGAATGGATTAATTAGGGCCCAAAGGCTGAGGGGCTCCCAGGGACCCGGGGGCTGTGTATGCGTTTGCAGGCGTGCAAAGCCAGCCCCGCCCTGGCCGACCTGTCGAGGGAGTCATGGGGGTGTCTGCAGCACTGGCATCTTTGGAAGCCAGAGGAAGATCCACCACGAAAACTCGGCAGCTGGGCCCTCCCTGATGTGAGAACATGCCAGTCAGGGTCAAGTTTCCTGCACTCGATTTGCCGCCTTGGCCTCAGTTTCCCCATCTATAAATCGGAGAGTTGGTTGGCTACTTCCCGTGTTCATTGCTGCCTGCCTTCTCTACAGAGCCTGGCTTTGCTCAGGGACCTGGGCTCCTCCATTGGGCCTGAGCTCCAGCCCCAGCTCTCGCCCACCCAATCAAGGGAGTCCCATTTCTCTCCGGAACCTTTAGTAAAATCTCTTTTACTCACACTAGCTTCTGTTGTTGATTTCTTGTTGGGGCAGTGGAGGGACAAGCGTTGAGATTTGCAGCAGACGGAGTCGGGGGGGGGGGGGAACCCAGAAGCCGCCCAAAAGGCGGGGTTACAACGGGCCTCCCCCGAGCAGCGGCCGTGTGCACCCTGCTCCGCGAGCTGGTCTCGCCACCCTTGTCTTACAGGCCAAGCAACTGTGCCAGAGAGGCAGGAAAATGAGGCAGGGAGGTGCTTAGGTTGTTGAGTAAGACAGGCCTGGCTTCGAGTCTTTGCCCCTGGGCCCACTGGCTACGTGACCTTGGACAGGCTCTTCCCATGTCCTCCTTCATGAGAGCACAGCAGGGGGATCGGCACCACTGTTCACAGGCTGTGTGACCCTGGGCAGGCTACTTGAGCTCTCTGTGCCCAGCTTCCTTACCTATAAATCAAGAGTAAGGATAGTTGTTCAGATGAGAAAAGCTATTATGTTTGAAAACACTAGGATAGTGGCTAGCACATGTTAAGTACCATATTCAGGTTAGCAATTACTATTTTTATCAGTATTCTAATATTAATTATTTGTTTATGGTGGGGGTTAGGTGAGATAAATAACTGTACTCCTCTCTCCCCCCCCTTCTCTAACTCCGTCTGTGACGTATACAGGAAAAGGGTCACCAAGTTTTAAGGTTAAGGGGAAATTGCACTTTACTTTGACCCAGAAAAATTGTTTTCCTATTTTTAAAGTACCCAGCCATTGCGACTAGTTTCTGGAGCACTGCCGACGTGGTTTTGGACTTGCCTTTACTTTCCGTTTGGAGGAGAGCATTTCCTATTCACCGTGCAGGGCTGTGGCCACCTGGCCTGACTCCTCTCTGCCCTGCCCGCCATGACATGGTCTGGTTCTGTAGGGGTGTGTGAGCCCCGGCTACTTACTCAGGGGGCGAGGGCCTGTTCAAACCCAGCCAGTAAATACATGGACCAGAAACAGAGTCACAGGGGTCAAGAAATACATCTGTGTGCATGCGCGTGTGAGTGTGCGTGTCGGGGAGAGCGTGTGAAAGGGGGGAAATAGAAAGGAAACAAAAGCAAGTACAGCTATTTTAATAATTTTATTTCAGAATGGAAATCTCTTTATTGTTTTTATTAATAGATGTGAAAGTAATGCACACTCATTATAAAAAAAGTCAGATAATTTAAAAAGCCATAAAGAAGAAAATAAAAATTACTGGGAATCTCATCAATTAGGAAGACCTCTAGTGTAATTTTAGTCCGTGTCTTTCCAGAATTATTTTGTGACAGGAAATGTTTGAGTAGGCAACATAGTCACATGGCCCAAAAGCCACACAACACAAACGGTGCAAGGTAGGGCCACTGGCCCTGTTCCTTGCACCTGGCAGGTGATGTCCTTTCTTAGTTCTGAGTGGCGAGGATCTCTAGGTAGTTACAAGGAAATACAAATGTATATTTTATCTTCTGTTTTATACACAAACGTATATGTTTCTGCATAAACATATGTATACACACAAACATATATACATGCTTTTCCACACCTTGCTGTCTGCAGCAATGCATTTTAGAGCTTTCCCCACACCAGTACTTGAGAGATCCCCATTGACACAAATAGCTGCGTGCTGTTCCATCACATGGACGCACTGCCGCTCAGCTAACCTTCCTCAGACTTTTCCGTGCATGCAAAATCACCCCACAGTTTTAAACAATAGGTTATCTTACACATAGAGTTTTGTTAACTGCTGCTTTTTTGCATTAATAATCTATAGCGAACATCTTTTCACATCAATCAATATTCATTGACATTACCACTTTTAATGATTTCACTGTTTGAATGAGAATCTTATTTTATTTTCCATTTCCCCACGATGGGCATTTTGATAGTTTCTGCTTTTTGCTCTTACACACGGGGCCAGGGACAAATGTCCTTGTTCATTGTTATGCACTGGTCTCATTTGTTCCTTAAGGTGGATTCCTGGAAATGGAATTCATCGCATTAAAGGGCACACGTGTTTCGGGTGCTTTGGGGACACGTTGCCAATTACCCTCTGGAAAAGCCGTGCCTGGCTGCAGCCCACGAGAGTGGATTTGTGGGCCTGTCCCTGACCCTGCGAGCATCAGTCTTCTCCATCTTTGCTGATTGACGGATGAACGATGGTGCAGTTATTTCAGGGAGCGCGACCCTACTCTGGTCCTCTCAAGGTGAAATCTAGAGCCTCAGAGGTACCGAAAAGAGCAGATGGGTTCCAGGTGGCCTGGCCTGCAGTGACCTCCTGCAGCCTGTTTCCCTGGACCATTGAACTTGGGTTGATGCTTCGCCTGGAGAGAGACCAGAGCAAGCGTTGTCTTCTTGTCCTAAAAGACGCTTCCCTGTGCTGAGTTTCTGATGGGGACCCCTTGGTTAGATTCGGGGGCATTTCAGTTCACTGCCTTCTGATAATGCTAACATTGCGCCCTTCCTGAGTGCTTGCGAGGGGCCACGCGTTAAAACCAAGATCTCTTCGTGGATGGCGGGAATACAACGTAATCTACATGGAATACTTCCACAACCTTTGGGAAGATTTTGTTATCAAAAACGTGTCCATGCGATGTTCTATTTTCTCTTTGGAACTATTATGGAGCAGAGTGTTTTAGCCCCTTGCAAAAAGTCTGTTCCCCACCAACCTCTCACCTGACGGTTTTAGGATCCGTTGAGGATTCTTTTCTGGATCAGTTATGTCACTGCAAGTTGCAAAGGGTGACTCGGCTGATGCGCTTTTCCTCCTGCGGTGACGAGCAGACCTTCTGCTCCAGACAGGAGCCCTCCCTTGTCCACTGGGTCAGCCAGTCCCTCCTAAAAGGGCTGGGCCAAGGGACCAGGGTGTGGACAAACATCCCTCCACTCAGGGTCTAGAGTGGACACCATCGTCTGTCCCCACGGCCCCCCCCCCCCCCCCACAACAATTTCAAACTTTCATCTCCAGGTTCTGAAAAATCCCAAATCATCCCCTGGCGTCTCTCCTTGGGCCAGGAGAAGACCACGTTCAAGGTTGTGGAAGTTTCCCCCACCACCTCCCCAACAAGAAAATTGGTAGGAGTATCTGCCCTGGGGCTGCTCTTAAGAGGTGTGTGACTTGCTGGGGAACAGCTTGGTCCAGCCAGCCAAAGGCCTCTGCCGGGAAGGCTGAGCGAGTGGCATGTGCCAACCAAAGAGCAGGCATAAGTCCGGATCCCCACCCCACTAGCTGTGTGGCTTTGGGTGAGTGACTTACCCTCTCTGAGCCTCAGCTTGCCTGCTCGTGTCAAGATGGCAGTGCTGACCGCAGAGGTTGCACGTGACGATCTGTGTGATGATGTGTGTGAGAGGCCTGGCACGTAGTAGGCCCACAGCAAATGGGGGCTCTGTTAATACAAAGAGAGTCACATGATCTACTTCTCTGGGATTTCGTGCGGATTAAGTGAGCGTTCACTGGCTGGCTACAGTGTCACCTTGCAGGTCAGTAGCCAAACAGGGTAACTGTGATGTTTGATTATATTATGAATAATCACGTTAAGGAAGACAAGAGTTAAGCTGGGAGGATCTCAAGGACGATGCTGTCCTCCAGCTGGGGCTGGCGTCTCTCCCTCCCGTGTCACTGGGGGTCCTGCTGTGAAGAAAGAAGCTGGGTGGAAAAAGAAAGAAAAGACTGTTTACTGAGCACCGCTTGTGTGCCAGTCTCTTTCCTAGTTATCCGCCTTTTCTCCCCTTCACAGCAACCAGGCCAGGGTGGCTGTTGGTGGCATCCGGAATCTTGGTTGTAAGCAACAAGCACCATCTCAACTGGCTTAAGGAAGAAAGGGAATTCACTCGTGCAACGTGGCTCACGTGACTGGATAAGCCTCAGATATGGCTGGATCAAGGGCCTCCAGCAACGTGACGCAGCCTCTGTCACAGTCCTTGCTCCTGGGCACTGCGTCTCCCCACAGTGGCCTCAGCCTCAGTCCACCTCTCCCCTCCCCGTGAGCAATGGCGGCCAGAAGCTCCGGGATTTCCCCTCCCCCGCACACCGGTTCAAGTGAAGAGGGCACTTCTCTCCTGGACCAGCAGAAGGCCTGGAGAAGGCTCTCAGGCGCCCGTTTTGAGTAACGGGCTCATCCCCAGGCGCGTCGCTGTGGCTGGAGGGCTCAGGGCAGACACCACCCTGGGAGTCGGACGTGGAGTCAGCTCTGTTCCCCAAAGGAGAGCTGGAGTGCTCGTCCCAGAGGAGCGGGGACAGACGCTGACAGACAGAACAACACGTGTTCGCTGCACTCTGGGTCTGCGCATGGGCTGGGGTTGGTCACCGGGCAGGGAGGAGCGGAAGAGCAGAGTCGCCCGGCGAGGCTGGGGTGAGGACCACCGACTCACGCCGAGCCCACAGCTTACTCTGTGGGTTATATTTAGCACGAGGAAAGCTGTCAGGCTCTCAAATATGTATGGGATTGGAAGAGCCAGGAGGGAGAGAAAGTGCACGTTCTGCATGTGCCAGTGAGGAATTAATTAGAAATAAACCGTGCACGAGAAGCTGTCTGAATTCTATTCTGCTTTTGATCTGGCTGCCAACCGACGATTTTGGGAATTCTCCACCAAGCCCTGAGCACCTGGGCCTGGCGGGCGGCCCCTCCAGCAGCCCGCAGCCCGCTCCGTGCCCGAGAGGTGGGGAAGGTTGGGGCCCGCCTTCCTCTGCCTGGCCGTGTTGTCACGTCTCAGCCTGGGGCTGACGCACTCCCGTGGGGGTGCACATCCAGACGCCATCATTGTGCCTGCCCCCGGGGAGGTGGGGCTGTGTACAGGGCCAGGGGCAGGCAGGGCCTGGGTGCTGGCAGAGACCATCTCCAGCCGTGACGGGTGATGCCAGGTGCCCGAGAGCGCTACCCTCTGCCAGGGACCTGCGGGCCCTTGATGCTCACCCTCCCCATTGGTGCTGACCATTGTCAAGGTCCAGTTTCACCAGCTAGGTGCCAGTCTGGGCCTCTGCTGGGTCCAGTAACACCTGGCCCTGCACCGCAGGCACTTTACCTATGCCGGTTAGGAGCTCAGCCTCTGAGCTGGGGGGACCTGGAGCCAGAATGAGGTTTTACAAACGTGACTCATCACGCCACGCCCTGCTTGAAATGCTCTGGGGGCTCCTGGTGGGATGCAGGGTAAAGCCCCTGGTCCTCTCTGTGCCATGCGGGCCCTGCTGGCTCTGCCCTGGCCGCCCTGACCTCTTCCGTCCCCTCCGCGCGCCAGTGTCCTCCGCACCAGAGGGCTCTGACGCTCAGGGGACTGCGCTTGTTCCCACGCGCAGCCTGTGCCCTGCAGCTTCCTCTTTCTGGAACTCTGCAGCCCAGATCTCCCGGGTTGGGTTCTGCTTGTGATGTAGGGCTCATGCCGGGAACGACCTGAGGCTTTGTCAGGTCTCCACCGAAACTTTTCGGAATCCTGACCCAACAAGGCGAGGATAAAATACGCGTTCTCAGGGCGGAGGCCCCGGCAGCCCGTTATAGGAGACATTACCTTGTTTGAATTTGGAAATGAGGCCACGGGGGCGACATGTAAACGCAGTCTCTGTTTGCCACTGGGGCCGGCTGTCCTCCTGTTTCATGTGGAGACAGAGAATGCAAAGTTTACATTTGCTCTTAGGATGTTTGCGTCCCTCGGCGGACGTCTGGCAGGCACAGGGCTGTGCCACCTGGAGCACCCGGCTTGCCTGAAGCCAGGCCGAGGACTCGTCTGCAACCTGGGAAATGATGAAACGGAAACATGCTGTGTCCTGCGCTCCCTATTCCTAACCCTCGAAATAACCCCAGTGGGGGAGAAAACGTGCCCCTGCAACGTGCTGCTGGCTGCCCCGCCCCCGCCCCGCCACGGTGGGGTTGATGACCGGGTGAACTTAGTGTAAGGCAGGAGACCACCCAGTCATGCCAGCTCGCTTAGCATGGCCCACGTGACACCTTGACCTGCGCACACATCAAACCCGAAGGCCACTACATTTGTTCATGAGGAATATCTATCACGGGGAGTGAATGACCAGCCCGTTTCTACCTGTAGGCAGAAGGTGGCTTGCTAAGTGCAGAACCGCAAGCTGAGTTTGTTGGTTGACGTAAATGCTGCCCAGCATTGGCCCGAGGAAATATTACCACCACTCCCTTGTGGCATCTTCCAGCCATTGAGTCTTAAAGGTTTATATGTTTTCTCTCGTTTAATCATTTCAACCACAGGACCTTTGCATGTGACAAGGTCAAACCCTATCATAGTCCCTTGTCTTTGCAACATTTATCACAATCATACTTCTGTATTTATGCATTTGGTCATGTCGCGAGTATCTACCTCCTGCCCTGGACTGTGCCCGCTGTGAGGGAGGGACCTTCTTGATCTTATTCACTGCTGTAACCCCCAGACCTAGCATAGGGTCCGGCACATGGTAGATGCTTGAGAAATATTTGCTGAACAAGTGGCTAAGAACCATGATAAGGGAGGCTCTGCTAGCATCCTTTTACAGATGAGGAAGGAGACTCCAAGAGCTGAAGGCACAGGCCCAGTGGCGCAGCTGGTGAGCGGCAGAGCTGGGGCCTGTCGCTGACCGGAGGAGCCTCTGCGTCAGCCCCGGTGGTCTGATCTCATGGCGGAGGCCCCAGACAGCGTCTCATGGCCTGAGTTTTCCTCACCGCGGCCCTCGACTACTGGCAGTGGGAGCTGCCGACAGCGCCGACCCACAGGTTCCAAGGTGCAGGCACGGGGAGGCTGAATAGTTCTCCCCAGAGCATGGGGTGAAGCGAGGACTGAACCCAGGGCTCTCTGACTCCAAAGACGGCGGTTCCCGTGTGGCGCGGCTCACTGCCCGCCCCGCTCATCCCCACCAGCGCCTGCCGCGGACCACCCACCACGCCGGCAGCACGGGGTGGGGGGGGGGTCCCTCACGTTTTCACACATAGGTAGGCACCCATAGAAAGCATAGAATGAATTATATAGACAACTCTGCAACTCTCTTTTTTACCCAAAAAAAGTATCTTAGAGAACTTTCCACGTCATGATGTGTAACTCTGCTTCATCCTTTTAAAGGCTACGATGGATGTCTTGGTTTGGACACTTGATAGTTTATTTTGCCGGCCTCCTGTGGAGGTTTTGTCAGTTTTTCCCATTATGAGGAGTCTTGCAATAGATATTCTAACCTTTGCACTGATTCCTCAGGAAAATGAAAATGCTGTGTACTGTCTTGCATATTTAAAATTTTAATAGATACTAAAAATGTATCTTCCAAAATGATTGTATCGATATATACTCCTACTGGCAGTATATGACAATTCCTTGCCTATTCCCCAATAAGTGACACAGGAGACTTCAGATAGTTCATGGAAAAATGGAATCAAAAGATAAAAATAAAATATATAAACTTTGTTTCTCGAGACAAGCTCTAGCAAGGTCAAGACATTTTGTATGTGCTGATGCCAGACGTTTAACCCGTCCCTAAAGAGCTGAGGGTCCTGGGAATGTAACCACATCAATGCCGCCTTTTTGACATTATTAACTGAAGAAAAATGGGCGCCCTTTAAAGATTTTTTTAAGATTAGGAAACAAAATGAAGTCAGAAGGGGCCAAATCAGGACTGTGAGGTGGATGCCTAACGACTTCCTATCAAAACTCACGAAATTGCCCCTGTCGGATGAGCGGAGCGAGCGGGAGCACTGTCGTGCTGGACAAGGACTCTCTGGTGGAGCTTTCCCAGGAGTTCTTCTGCCAAAGCTTTGACTAACTCTCTCAAAACACTCTCATAATAAGCAGATGTTGTGGTTCTTTGGCCCTCCAGACAGTCAACAAGCAAAATGCCTTAATTATCCCTCAGAACTGTTGCCATGACCTTGGCCCTTGACCAGCCTGCTTTCGCTGTGACTGGACCAGGTCCACCTCGTGGAAGCCACCGCTTTGTCTTCAGGATCATCCTGGCAAAGCCCTGTCTCATCTCCTGTCATAATTCTTCAAAGAGATGCTTCAGGGTCTTGATGCCACTGGTTTAAAATTGCCATTGAAAACCCTGGTCTTGCCCGAGCTCCTGTGGGTGCACCAGTTTGGGCACCAGTCAAGTGCAAAGTTTGCTCAACTTTAATTTTCCAGTCAGAACTGTGTGAGCTGAACCATTGCGATGTCTGTGGTGCTGGCGATTGTTTGTGCTGTTACTCCTCGGTCCTCTCCAAGTAGAGCACGAACAAGATGAATTTTTTTGTGAAAATTGATGGGGATGGCCTGCCGCTATGGGCCTCATCTTCAACATTGCTTTGTCCCTCTTAAAGTGAGTTATCTGTTGGTAAACTGCTGATTTCTTTGGTGGCATTGTCCCCACAAACTTTGTGTAAACCATCAATGACTTCATTCTTCCACCCAAGCTTCATGAAAAATTTGATGTTTATTCTCACTTCTGTTTTAGTGGATTCATGCAGCTCTTTGCAAACCGATGCCTTATCCTTCTCAGCGCCTCACACTAGATCCTGCTCAGACATGTTATGATATGGTAGTATGAGTTTATTTTGGTGCAAAAAAATTTGAAATGCCTGCATAATTTTTTCATTATATGCATTTTCCATGAATTTTGTGAGGACCCCTTGCTTATAATGCAGTTTACATTTATTTTTACTCTGATGGGAGATTCCCTTTTAATTTTTAAAAAATCATTTTAAAAAACATCACCTTAAAAAATTTAAACCATGGAGATGTATAGAGCACAAATCAGAAGTTCCCTGTCCTCTTTTTCCCATTTCTGATTTCATGGGCCTCTGCAGAGAAACCCCCGTGAGAAGTTTGAGAGTACCCTTCCAGATTTCCTCATGCATCTATATAGCACACAGTCACACACACTGTACATTCATAATTGTGTGCTGATGCTTCAGTGCATACATGTTATCACTGTATTGTATGCTGTTCTGGAGCTTTCTTTCCTCTCTCCTTTTTCCCCTCCAATTTTTAACATCGCTTATCATATTGGTTTTTATGAAATTAAATTTACTGGCGGCTTGCGTTTTCTTTTCTCTTGTTTTTCTGTCTTCCGACACCACCTTTTTATCTACAGATGAGAAATAAGAGAGGGAGGGACGTTGATGACGGGGCTGCCAGCGCTTCCTCTTCCCCTCCCCGGAGGTGAGTTCCAAGGCTGGCGTGGCCATGCGGTGGAGGCCGGGCAGGCGCAGCCGCTGGCTGCTGAGCCTACAGTGAGGCCGAGGGCGGCGGGGCTGGCGCGACTGAGGATGGGGATGTGAGGCAGACAAGAATCGTTCCAAACTCCGGTGGGGAGGAGAACATCTCCTGTGGCAAAATCCTGCAAAATGCTATTAAGGATAAATTTTTTATTGTTCTGTCCTGCAGGCAACTTGGGAAAATACCACAGTCTCAGCATTACGAGCTCCCCTGTCTCACTTTATGTTTAAGTGATGCTTTCAGCACCGGTCCTGATTCTGGAAGAGTGAAGCAGTCCCTGCCCAGCCACAGCGAGGGAGGGTGGGGCCCAGGTGGCGGGAGACTGGCCCTCAAGTGGGACGGGGAGCCTAGGGGCTGGCGGGGCTCTCTCCGCAACACCCCTCCTGCACTCCCTGTCCCAACCAAGGGTTACAGGAGGGAAACGGAGCAGATACCTGTGTAACTCTGGCAACAACAACAACAAAAAAAAATTAAGTCAAATGACAAAACACAAATCAGAAACCATGCAGACTTATTTACTTATTTACAAATACGTATGCGCTGCTTCTTACATGCCTGTTACTATTGTAAGTGCTTTAGGAATGCTAATCAATTTATTTTTTACAACTTTATTTTGGGGAGCGCGTAATCCCCTTGGCTGTCATGGAGATGGTGGGGTGGGTAACCGAGAGTGGGAACACTTGGTGGGAGGGTGTGGGTACCCAGTTTGAGTGCCACCCCTGGGCTGCAGCGATGGCCCATTCTGTCCCCAAGGTCATAAGCCACTGGCCACCTCTTCTGTTGTCTCATGCCCACACCTTGGTTGGGCTCGGGCACAGCCCACACCATGCCCCTGGCGTTGGGGCCACAGCTGCTCAGGTGTCAGGTCTGCTTGGGGGGGACCCTTAGGTGATCTGGATTCTCCAGCGGCCACCCCAAGGGGCAGAGCATCAACCCTAAGAGTGCGGGCAGGGGGTCAGCACCAACAGGGAAGAACCTTGAGTGAGGAGAGACAGGCCAGGGAAGGAACAGAAGGCAGGCCGGTCAGGATGCGGTGGTGTCCTCCAATCTAGAAGGTGACACCTTCTAGACCCGCACGGTCCAATCCAGCAACCACTTGTCACGGGCGGCTGCTGAGCACCCGCAAGGTGGCAGGTCTGACTTGAAATGTGCTACGAGTGTAAAACATACAATGGATTTTGGAGACTTAACATAAAAAAAGAAATGAAAAGATTAAATGTTGAAATGATAGTATTTTGGATATATTAGTTTAAATTAAATGTATTATTAAAATTAATTTTGCCTGTTTCTTTTTACTTTTTATTTTCTTTTGTTAAGGGGATTACTAGATAATTTAAAATGTAGCTCACATTATATTTCTATCACACAGGACTGGTCTAGAACAGCAGTTCCCAGCTCTTCTGGATTCACTACGTGCTTTCAAATACAGTGACGCGCTACGTAGCATCACGGTCTACGATGGGCCACGTCTGTGACGTGGTCCCATAAGGTTACAATGGAGCATATACAGAAACCCGATCTATGGCACTTGACATCGGTGTCGCAGATGGAGTGGGAATGTTGACACTCAGTAATGGGGCTGGGCCATTTGGTTTCCCATATGAAAAATATATAGTCACATGTTGTTAACGGTGGGGATACATCCGAGAGATGGGTCGTTAGATAATTTTGTCATTGTGTGAACATCACAGAGTGGAATTCACACAAACCTAGATGATGTAGCCCACTACACACCCAGGCTGTGTGGTCTGGCCTGTCGCTCCTCGGCTACCACCCTGCACAGTGTGTTACTGTCCTGAATACTGACGGCAACTATTACACAGTGGTAAGTACGCGTGTCTCTAACCTATCCCAACATAGAAAAGGTACAGTAAAAATGGGGTCTAGGGCCCTGTGGTTCACACCTACAATCCTAGCACTTTCGAAGGCTGAGGGGTAAGGAGTGCTTGAGGCCAGGAATTCGAGACCAGTCTGAGCAAGATCGAGACCCCATGTCTAAAAAAATAGAAAAATTAGCCAGGCGTGGTGGTGCACGCCTGTAGTCCCAGCTACTCGGAAGGCTGAGGCAGGAGGATTGCTTGAGCCCAGCTGGAGGTTGCTGTGAGCTAGGCTGACGCCACTGCACTCCAGCCCGGGCAACAGAGCGAGACCTTGTCTCAAACAAACAAACAAAATATGGTATAAAAGTTTAAAAATGGTACATCTGTATAGGGCAGGTACCGTGACTGGGGCCCGCAGGACTGGCAGTTGCCCTGGGCAGGTCAGTGAGTGCGGAGTGAACGTGGAGGCCGGACATCTCTGTCCACTCTGTACCTCTATAACCACCGTGCACTGAGGCGACACTAAATTCATAAAAAATATTTCTTTCTTCAATGATAAATTAATCTTCCCTTACTGTAATTGTTTTGCTTTATAAACTTTTTAAAGTTTTTAACGTTTGACTCTTGTAATAACACTTAGCTTAAAACCCAAACACCTTGTATAGCTGCACAAAAATACTTTCTTTCTTTATATCCTTATTCTATAAACTTTTTCCTATTTTGAAAATCTTTCATTTTTCTTTGCATTTTAAACATTTTTGTTAAAAACGAAGACACAAACACGCACATTAGCCTAGGCCTGCACAGGGTCAGGATCATCAACATCACATCATTCACGTCTGGCCCCACTGGAGGGTGTCCAGGGGCAGCAGCACACATGCAGCTGTCATCTCCTATGACGCCGCCTTCTAGGTACCTCCCGAGGGACCTGCCGGAGGCCCATCTTGAGAAGGTGTCACTCTTTCCAGAAATACGTCCATGGTTTCTTTCTCTTTTTCTCATCATAGATGAGACATGCACCATGAACACTCTTCTTAATGAAAGGCTTTTGGGGTTGGGGTCCACGTTTTCATACATTTTCAGGGGCTTGCTGGGGATGTTGGGGACTGCAGATGCTTGTGCTAGACCCTTTGCTGTGCATTTTCTTGGCAATTCTTGTTCTTCTCCTGCAATTTCCTTTTCTCCTTTCTCCAGCTACACATTCTCGTTCTAGTTCCAACAACTTCTCATTCGTCAATTACTCGGGAACCATCTGTAGGACAGGAATGTTTTTAGCTCCACTGTAATCTTACGGGACCACCACTGTATATGTGGTCCATTGCTGACCGGAATGGCATTAGCAGCACATGACTGTATGTAAATAAAGGTATACATGCCACCTAGGTCTGTGGAGTTATACTCTGTGATGTTTACCCAACAATGAAGTAGCCTATAGATGCATTTCTCAGAATGTATGGCCAATGCTGAGTGGCGGATGACTGCGTACTGGAGTTGTTAGCAGTTTGTTGGAAAGAATCAAGAGATCCGACAGCATTAACTATAACAAACTCAGCATTGTCCTGGGCTGGGATAGTCAGGTCACACAGGGTCTATGAGGGCTCCTTCGGTCCCTGACCCCCACTGGTGGCACGTGAGTACCTACATGAAACTCTACTTTGAAGGCCTTGCCGTTTTCTATACATTTAACCACCATGCCATCTGCCTTTGCAGAGAGAGCTGCCTCCTGAGTTGTGGACCCATCCGTGGCACATGCCACACACTGAGACGTTCGGCCAACCCAGCCCAAAGTTCTCTTGGACAGAGATCAGTGTGAGGTTGTTGTATCCTCATTTGCAAAACAGATATTCTGGCAATTTATGTTAAAAGAAAAGTGCACATCCCTTAACCCAGCCATCCCATCTGCATAATCCGTCTTAAAGGGATCAAATCTGGCACTTAACAACCCAAGTTCCCCTGCAGAGGACTCTGCTCTCCTGCTTCCCGCTGGGTCGGCCTCCTGGGCGTTGCAGGCCAGCGTCTGTCTGATGGCAAGGGCCTGGCCAAGCACCGTTGTTAAATGTTTCGACTTTCACATCTGCATACACAGATGTCAATTTCAGGGTTGTTTGTGGTCAAAAAAACAAAACCAGAAACAACCTAAATGTGATGAATAGAGAACATGCTGGTCCATCTGTTTAAGGAATATTTGCTGCTAGGAAAGGTCACAAGTCAGAGCCACACTGACAGAGCTGGAGAGATGCCACTGCAGGTTTTTAAGGGACAACAGCAAGTTTTCTGTAGGGTTTATTGTTTCATTGCACTTTGAGGGGTCTGCAGGGGGTGTTTGTGGGAACAGAGAAGAGGCGTGGACGGGGGGATGAGACTGGCAGTGGGACGGGGGGGATGGGGTAGATCACCTGTTTTTCTGTATGCATTTTGGTTATTGCTTGATTTATGCTGACAAGTGTGCAATGCATTTCTGATTTTAAAATAGAACACGAGAAAATGTGGATATTCTTCATCGGTTCGTTTGGGGGCCCCTTGTGAAAGAGGAGAG
Organism: Eulemur rufifrons; assembly: GCF_041146395.1. NCBI lineage: Eukaryota > Metazoa > Chordata > Mammalia > Primates > Lemuridae > Eulemur > Eulemur rufifrons. The sequence continues at coordinate 47,648,660 of NC_091002.1, forward strand.
TGCCCTGGCATGTCCTGGCAAAGACAGAGGACCCTGTCCTAGACCCTCCAGCTCAGGAAATGAAGCGCCACTCAGGTGGCCACTGCCTGTTCCAATCTGGGAATGAATGTCTCTCTCAGGCAAAAGAATGAGTGACCGCGGCCTCTCCGGGCGGGACAGGGATTCTGTTCCTGCACCGCGGCTAGCTCGCCGCAGTCGGGTCTGGGATCCCGCCAAGACGTGGCATCAGAAAAAGGAAGGAAGCACAGGAGAACCAGGATAGATTAGCTATGGCGAGATTTATGGGCAGTTCCATTTTAGGGCGTGGGCTCCCCTCTGGTCTGCTTTTCATTTGGGCTGGGTGAATCACTCCTAATTTCTGTTCCATTCTTCAACTCCCAAAGAATTCTAGACATGAGAATGCCTTCCCTGGCCGGCGCCTCCTGGCTCTGTGTGCCTGAACCAATAAAGCGCGTTTCCTCCTGCTCCTTCCCTGCGATGTATTCTCAGGGTCCGTAATGTGTTTCTGATGCTATCTGCACTGGGGTCCGCGCCCTGGGCCACGCTCAGGTGAGGAAATTCCTCGAGAAGATAAATCACTGCAGAGATGGCAGAGACCAAGTGTTGGCAGGGCTCCCGGGTTGAACGGAGCCATATGTGTTCCCGAGTGCGGACCTCCAAGGTCAGCGGAGCCCAGACAAGAATGCTCCGATCCCAGAGGCCTCTGGTGTGGATGCTTTGCTGCTGAGAAGGCCTGCTGAGCAGCTGGGGACGGAGTGATCATAAGCTCGGGGACTCTTCTGTGCTAGGAAGGCTGGGATTCGCGGCTCCATGCACAAGCCAGGGTGATTGGGTTGGTGGTCACAGAAAATTCACCTCAAACTGGCTTTAATAATACAGAGGGTTTACTGGGACCTGCTGTAACTGGAAAATCAAGAGCTGGTGCAGTTTCAGATAAGGCTGGATCTAGCCGCTCCGGCAAGCTGGCCAGGCTAGAGCTGCCCTCCATTCTGCATCCACTGTGTTGACCTCATCCTCAGACCACCTCGTCTCCTGGCCCCAAGATGACAGTCAGTGCTCCTTGTTGCCATTTGTGTCCAGACCTAAAATCAGTAGAAAGGAGAAAGTTCATTTCCCAGAGGGCTCAAAACAATGTTCCAGAACTGAGTCCTGCTGGTTGGCCTGACCCCGGCTGTGGCTGGGGCCGGGAGTGGGGAGCTGCGTGGTCGTGTCACTCGGGGCTCATCCCAAAGAGGGCTCGGGCCACGCTCAGGTGGGGTGGCCACATTTAGCAAATAAAAATGCAGACACCCCATTAAACTTTAGATTTCAGATACAGAATGAAGACTTTTTTACTATAAGATTTTTCAGTATTGCCCACACGTAAATTAAAAGTATATAATATATAGTTATTATACTATAATATAAACAGTAATATATTGTAATATATACAATAGATTATATATTTACATTAATATATTGAGAGTGTATATATAAGTATACATATATATCTAAATATATTAAAATTACTTATTGATTATCTAAAATTTAAATTTCACTGGAAGCCCAGTATTTTGTCTGGCAACGGTGTGCATGTGGGGAATTGAGGGGGATGGAGGAATGGACGGGGTGAGTGGCCAGGCTGCCCACTGTGGGCCATGAAGACCATGTGGCCTGAGTTCAGACATGAATGGCCACAGCAGTGGCTGTGCTGGGGATGGGACTGCAGGGACGTCTGTCCTGAGTCGTCACCACTGAGAGCTCTCGGCACTACTCCAGGCCATAGGGGCGTGTGTGTGTGAGTGTGTGTGTACACATGTGAGTGTGTGTTGGGATGGGGTGTGTCTGTGCCTGTGTGTGAGAGTGTGTTTGTTGGGACAGAGTATGCATGTATGTGTGTTTATTGGAATGGTGTGTGTGTATGTGTTGGGATGGGGTGTGTGTACACTGTGTGTGTACATGTGAGTGTGTGCGTTGGGGTGGCGTGTGTGTGTGTACGTGTGCGTTGGTATGAGTTGTGTGTGTGTGTGTGACTGTTTCGGTATAGGCTATGTGTGCACTTGTGCATGTACAGGTGAGTGTGTGTGTTGGGATGGTGTGTGTGTGTGTGTGTGTGTGTGTAACAGTCAGTGGAGTATTCAGGACCCAAGCAGTGTTCCATGGCCGGGTAAGCTCCTCCCCTGGGTGGTGTCAACAAGGTGGGCTCTAAGCCCAGGGTCTCTGCAGTGATTTATCTTCTTGGGGAATTTCCATCATCGTGGCCCTTAGGAGCCCTGCGGGGTTGGGAGCCTCTGGGAAGGGTGCTGGGCCCCGCCTGCTGCCCCTGTCTGCAGGAGACCAGGCCTGGTGGGAAGGGGGCCCTGTCCACCCCTCCGCTTTCCTGAGTATGAGGATGGGCGGTCACTCGGCTTCCTGCAGGCTCAGTTTCCCCTCTGTGAAAGAAGCTCACAGCCCAGTCTCCACCCCAAAGCCTGCGTGGGCCGTGGCCAACACATCATTGTTTTTATGCAATTGCATTCGCCTCCTAGAGCTGCTATAACAAAATTCCACGAACTGGGAGACTTAACCACAGAAAGTTCTTCTCTCACAGGTCTGGAGTCCAGAAGTCTGAAATCAGAGTGTCAGGAGGGCCACGGTCCCTCTGGAGGCTCCAGGGTGGGCGCCTTCCTTGCCTCTGCTGGCTTCTGTCCTCAGAGCTCCTTGGCTCCTGGTGACATGACTCCAACCCCTACCTCTGTCATCACATGGCTTCTTCCCTCCGTGTGCCCTCCCTCGTCTTCTAAGGACACGAGTCCCTGGATCAGGGCTCACCCTAACTCAGCATGACCCCTCTTAACTCGGTTACATCTGAAACGACCATTTCTGAGCATCACCATATGCTGAGGTTCCAGGTGGATCAATTTTAGGCGGACACGATTCAACCGAGCACAGAAGCTGTTTTCATCTAATCCTGCAGTAGCCCAGTGAGGTCAGTATTATCACACCCATTTCTCAGATGAGGAAACTGAGGCTGAAGGGCCTGAGCACCCAAATAGCTGCTAAATGAGAAATACAGGACTTGCGCCCAGGCCCTTAGAACCCAGGAAAGCCTCCTCACAAAACTGGCGGCAAAAAGAAACACTATAGAAGAAAAAGAAAGAAAACTCAAACGGCCTCTGCATGTTTACAACCGGAGAATCTCTCCTGAGAGTGGGGCATAAAATTTTAATATTTTAGGCAGGCAGGAAGGCAATGCTTCTTGTCTAGACACGGAGAAATGTTCAGACGCAGAATTACTTCCAAGCTCCAGCCCTACGGCGGCGTCCCGGCGCATCCCCCCGGATGAGGGGTGTCATTTACTTTGCATTTGTTAGCAGACATCACAGAGGCCCTGGCTGCCAGCGGGAGGCCCCGGCCGCCGTGGATCACCGCGTGGCAGTGGACCCCAGAGAGGGTGGCTGGCGCGCTGTCTTTTCCCAGACAACTGAGCTGCTTGCGAATCAATAAAAACAAGGTTGATCGGGATGGGGGCCTCATCCCACTGGAGGCTCAAACGCTGTCAGACCACGTGATCGTACAAGTGGGGTCATTAAACCCGTAATTAGCTTTCTCGGAGTGGGAGTGAGAGACGAGGGTGAGCTTCGCGTTTCCTGTTGTTTTGCTTTATTTCTCTCTTCTTTGCTGTCTGGGAAGGTAAGCAGAGCAGGCTCTGACAGGGTGATGGGGACAGGGAGTGTGGCAGCTCCAGTCCTGAGCTCTTCCTGGCTGTGTGTCCTTCAGCCAGTTCCTTCCCCTCTCTGTGCCTTGGATTCCTCATTGCAGAGTTGGCAGGATTGGCCTCTAGAACCCTAGTAGTTCCCACCGGACCCACACTGGGGCAAGGCGGGAGACAGCTGGGGCTGGAGACGGTCTCTGGGGCTCAGGGCTGTTGCCTTTTGCCCTTCCTAAAGCTGCCACGTCAGGAGTGTGCCGTGTGGTCAGCTCCAGGCAACTGGCCCACTTGCAGGTGGGGAAACTGAGGCTCAGAGCCAGGGCTAGGACTCCAGTCTTCCCGCCCTCTGGGGTCTCTTCCCGCTGCATCTTCAATCACCAAACATTTCCCGAGCACCGTCTGCGTCCCTGGCTGGGCGCTGCAGGGCCCTGGTCTAGCACCGTAAAACCAGTGGGACTTTGGCGCCCGAGCAGGGCAGGTGGAACCTGCCCCACCCCTGGCTAAACCTCTTTACTCATCTCATTTTTATTAAGATTGAAGAGCATTTATTGAGCAGCTACTATATGCCAGGTGCCGATGAACGCTCCAGAGTCTGTATGCTGTTCCTTTCTTTCCCTACAGGGAATCTGTGACTAGTGAAGGGGGAGCGGTTAGTGGGGAGTGAGGTGTCAGTCACCCCAATGTCCTTGTCACAGACCTGCCCAAACCCTCCCGGGACAGCTGTAGACTTTTTCCTTCTCTCTCGAGCCCTGTCGCGCAGTGGCGTCTGGTAGAAACACACACTCCCCACCCTGTGCCAGCAGCGGTGACATAAACAGCACCAGGAATGTCAAGGATCACAGGCTCGGAGGCCCAGAGTTGAGCTGTTATTTTATTTTACATTATTTAATTGCCCAAACCCTTTGTCACTTTTCCTCCAACGTAACTACGCGGCATGTCAGAAATGCTCACGGGGCAAACGTGCAGACAGACTCGGGGCCGGCGCTCGCCGCACGCCCAGCTCTCTGCTGGAGACTGGGCATTACCTCCTTCCCGCCCCGAACAATCCTCTGGGGGCAACGCCCTCGTCCCATTCTCCGGACGAGAATGAGAGCGCCACAGCTCCTGTGGTCAACCTTGAGAAGGCTTTTGGTTCTTTGCTTTACAGGTTTGTCACTGAGGCACAGAGAGGGGAGGTGACTTGCCCGAGGTCACGCAGCTGGTAGGAGACAGTTGGAACTAAACCCTGGGTCTCCTCACCCCCACCCCCGCCCTTTGCCCTCTGCAGTGCCACAAGAAAGGGCTCCGACTCTGTAATTTCAGGAGGGTTTTTTGCTGACAGCACTCAGGAGAGAATGAAGCTTGCCCGGCCCTGTTTGCCACGCTCATTACGCGGCCCACGTTTTCTTGTGGTTGAGTGTTCAGAAGTTGGGCCTGGCTGAGCCACCCTCCAGCCCAGGACGCGCCTGGAAGCCATCTGTGAGGTCTGCCATGGGTGGGCTGTGGGTGTACAGCTGACACCTCCCAGACGAGGCTTTCTCCCAGGCCCCCAGACTCTCAGCCCCCTCAAAGAGCTGCAGAGAGAGGAATGTGCCAAGGGTGAGTGAGGACCAGAACGGTGAAGAGACTTGCTCAGAGACACACAGCAAATGAGTCGCGGGGCTGGCACCGGCTGTTGTAATTTCCAACTCCTGGTTTTCTCTCCCCTCCAGGGGCCGCATTGGCACCATGAGCACTAGACTGTGGTGTGGGCAGATGACCTTCACCGCGGGCCACATCCCGTCTGAATCCTGCCCTGGGCCAAGGTGGCTGGGAACCCTCCCTGGCTCTGGGAGCCGTGCTCAGTGAGGGGGAGAGGCAGGAGAAAGGCCCCGTGCTCAGCGCTGCGCCAGCCTTTTGGGACGCGGCGCCAGTATGAGACCCTGGAGGGCTTCGTCAGCCCCGGGCACAGGAGACAGCAGGGTGGAGAGAGGGCTCTCGGAAGCCCAGCGGAGCAGAGAAATGAGAAAATAAAGTGATTTCATTAAACTTCAGGCAGGAAAAGCACTGATTCATTCACCACCCCCTTTTCTTTTTTTTTTCCCAGAATCACTAAAATTTTTCCACGCTCAGCCCCCCAGATGGATTAAATCTTTTATTGAGTTTGGGTTTTACTGTGAGATCGATTCCAGTCGGGCTTTGTTTTCTCAATCAGGCACTCAGTGTTCACCTTGTGGGACAAATCTTGGTGTTCTTGGGGTTGGGGCTTCCCGGGCCCCTCCCCCGCCCATCTCCACCCTAGTTTTGGAAACGGTTAAGAAGAGAGTCTGTAGCAGGAGCTCCTGAGAGGTTCGGGGCTAATGCTGGTTTGATTTGCTCCCTTGTACAAATGTTGTGGCTGCTTCGTTTTAACATGTGAACGGCTTCAGGGGCCGTCCCCCTTCTCCAGCCCAGAAAGCACTTCATAAGCACGTTCTTTCTGGAATGTCTACCAGAGATGTGTTATATTCAGATGCAAAGTTATTTGTTAAAGTCGTCAAACTGCAGCTGAAAAACGTGATTTATTTATTTATTTTTTTGCCACATCTGTTTTTTTCTCTCATCACTAAGAAAATTGAAGTCTACACTCCAGCAGACAGTCGGGCCTCATGGAGCGGTGTGCTGTCTGCGGCTCCTCTGACGCCCGTGCTGGCCTCTAATTAGATTCAGGGTTCTCTATATGTGGGGGCTCCCGCTTAATGCAATTTGGAAACTAATCATGTTTAATTAGGTTGTATTATTAGGGAACCGCCGAGCAAATGGAAGAACTGGGCCACATGCTTGAGAAACGCACAAAAGCAGTATCACAAAATACACAGCCATTCCCGGAGAGACGAGCAAACGGCATTCGCATTCTGTTTGAGTGGTTTGATTCACTTCCACCTGGAGAGCCCTGAGGCTCTTCTTTAAGGTGCTGTGTGTGTTGATCACGTCCTGGCTTGGTCATGCCTCTGGGCTGCCCTCACGGGGAGAGAGCTCCTGCACTTTGGCACCACGTGTCACAGCAGACGTGTGCATGCCTCCCTGTCTTAGCGCACATGGTTCAAAGACAGCCCAGCGGCGGAGACCCAGAGTTTGACGCTGAAAACCTCCCGGTGTCGTGGTGTAAGGACCTGCAAGAAAGCAACCAGAAGACACCTGCCTGGGTGTGGGCTGCACGAGTCCAAGTTCAACTTTAATTCATTTCTTGGCCCCTGGGAAAGGTTCGAGGCCTGAGGGGGAAAAGTCTACTGTCTCCAGCTACCTGAGTTCCCATGGCGCTGTGGCAGGGTCAGAAATAACTTCAAGGAAGGACAGTGAGTTGCTCGGCTACCCACCTGTCTATGTGAGACTAAGGACTCGGGTTCAGCCATTAGATCAATTTCTGGGCCAAGAGTCCTAAGAGAGAGCCGCAACCCACCCGCCTGTTTCTTCATCTCCCATCTGTAAAGTGGATGTATGAAAATGTAATTAATCCATCAATTTATTCATTCCTCAAATATTTTACCTCCAGGCACTGGAGAGGAACAAAATGAGTAAGATATGTTCTTGTCTCCAAGAAGCAGGAGATCTTTAGAGAGCAGAGCCTGAGGGAAGGATTAAGTGCCAATGATCTACTCTGGGGCGCAAGCCCAGGGAAGTGGAGGTGAAGGAAAAGGAGGTGAGGTGGGGAGGGAAGGGGCGCCCTGCAGTGACGCAGGTGGCCCTGACTGCCACCCAGCCAGCGGTGTGCTCGCTCAGGACATGGACCTCGCTGGAGAGGCTGAAAGGGGCACCACCCTCTCAGCGTCCCCAGGGAGAGGACCGGGAGGAATGTCGCCTGGCTCCCTCCTTGCTGGGAACCAACGCCCACGCCTCCACAGCTGCCCCATCGGCCCCTCCAAGGCTGCCCCGGCAGCCAGAGTCCACGCCTCAATGTGCAGCGTCTGTCCACGGGTGAAAGCGGGGCCTTCGGTGGCACAGTGGGGCGCTGGCCTAGAGAGGGCAGGTCCACAGGCTTGTGACCCCAAATGGGGAGAGGGGCCAGTGAAGGGCAGGCAGTGAATTAGGCCAGAGAGGCACAGGCTGGGGAAAGCGCTCCAGGCAGCAGGCACAGCAAGGCCAGCGCAGGGCAGAAGGCAGCCTGGGAGAGGTGGCCAGGGAGGACAGGAGGAGGGCCGGGCGGGCCTGGAGCGGGGCCTCGCCAGCCGGAGAGCGGACGGGACCGTGTCCCAGGACAGGGGGGGGCTCCCCTGTAAGCACGTGGGCTCGGCCCATGGCTCCCGAGGTGGCCCTCTCCCTCTCCCTCTTTTTCTTTTCTCACTTCTCTCTTTTTCTTATTTCCTTCCTTCTGGGCCGGGAGCCCAGGGACATCTCAGAGCCAGCCGCAGTCTCCAGACACCAGGGGTGAGAAAGTCCTGTCTTCCCTGCTAGACTCCTAACCAGTCTCCTTCACACCTCACCGGCCGCAGGGGACCTCAGCACTGTGCCAAGAGCTGGCAGCCTCGCTCTGCTGCTGACCCAGTGTCAGACTAGGAAAGGGGAGCTGGGGGGTGCATGGGCTGGGCTGGCGGGGCCAGGCTGGATGGCCGTCCTCGCCCCACAGGGCCCCACCTGGCCATTTGTCCAGCCAAGGAAAGCACCCAAGGTGAGGCTGCGGCAGCCCCGGGGTCGGGGAGCCGGGGAAGCGGGTCTTGCAGAGTCTTTTCCTGCCATGCTCTTTCCCAGGCTGGTGCTGGTTAAGCACAGCTCCTCTTGATAGTGATTGTTCCAAGCCAGCCACTGGAATTGTCCCCTGCTGCTTCTGGTGGCAGGCCATTTCCTGCTGGACCACAGGGGTGGGCCCATGACCCTGATCTGGCCAATCACAGAGGCCCACTCAGTCCACAGTGATTGGATCAGGGATGGGCTTGTAACCCAAGCTGGACCAATCGGAAGTCCAGCATCAAGTCTCCAAAGTGCTGCATCCATGAGGGAACCGACAAGGAGGTCTCAGCTCCCCAGCCTAGCTCAGTCTCCAGGTGTGACCGGCAGGATATTGGCCTCCCAAAGTCCTAACCTCCAAGCCTGTGACTTGACATTTTGCACATGTCAATAAGTTAAGGATCCCGAAATGGGAAAATTATCCCGGATTATCTGGGTGGGCCCAATGTAACCACAGGGGTCCTTGGCGGGGGAGGATGGAGGAAGAGGAGGGAGCGATGCCATTGCTGGCTCTGTGGACAGAGAAAGGGGCCATGAGCCCAGAACGCAGCGGCCTCCAGACCTGGAAAAGGCAAAGAAATGGATGCTCCCCTGGCGCCTCCGGAGGAAGGCAGCCCTGCCGGCACCTTGGCTTTGGCTCAGCAAGAAAGACCCATTTCTGACTTCCGACCTCCAGAGCTGAAAAATAATAAATATGCGTTGTTTTAAGCCACAAATTTGTGGTAATGTGTTAGAGCAGCGAAAGGAACCCAGTACACAGGGCGCATCGGTTCTTGCTGTCAGGAGCTCCTTGAATTCAGAATAATGTCACCTTCTCTTCATCAGAGACCTGGGGCTTGGCCTTGCTTGCAGGAGATGGGGGATTGATGGCTTCTGGGTTGCCCCTGCTTTGCGGGGTCCCCTGTAGCCAGGTGTCTGCACTGCCCGATTCTCCAGTGCCAGATTGTCCTCCTAGAGCCACAGAGGTCCACGTGCCACACTCTTCTTCTCACTGTCTAAATACCTGTCCGTTGCTGTCGAGCTAGCTCGGGTCTCCTCCTACACAGTGTTTGAAGCTTCCTCAGGTTTGGAATCATGACTGTGCTATCCACGGGGTCTCTCTTTTCTGATGATGGCGGTGACATGGGCATGGGGCCTTCCTCCTGCTTCCATCTCTCTGGGCTCTGCATGTAATGTGCACATACCTGTGCGGCCACCCGGATCACACACTGACGATTTCCAGCTCCCAGCGGACTCCCTCCTGCCCGCTTGCAGTTGACAGAAAACCTCTGTCTTGACTTCTAGCCCCACGGATCAGTTTCACATGTTCCTCGCATAACTAGAATCATGGAGCGTGCGCTCCCTGTGTCCGGCTTCTCTCACCTGGAGAGTCACCGTGTTGCGTGTGCACCTGCAGCCCTTTCATCGTATTGCTAAGTAGTATCTGTTGTGTGGTTGTCTCACAGTTTGTTTATCCGTCTCCTCTTGCTGCACATTTGGGCTGTTTCCAACTTTCGGCTGTTACAGATGAAGCTGCTCTGAACGTTTGTGCACAACTCTTAGTGTGCACAGGTGCCCTCGCTGCTATTAGGGACATCCTAGGAGTGGCATTGCTGGGGCACAGGGCAGGTGCCTGCTTGGTCTCAGTTCTTGCTTTGATTACCCTCTTCCTGGTTGGATTTCGTTGCGTTGGTCTGTGTTGTGTTGCTATAAAGGAACACTCGAGGCTGGGCGATTTATCATGAAGACAAGGCTTATTTGGCTCATGAGTCCGATGGCTGGAAAGTTCAAGGTTGGGCTCCTGCCGCTGGCGAGGGCCTCGGGCTGCTTCCGTCCGTGGCAGAGGTGAAGGGGGCCGGCGTGCGCAGGGGTCACAGGCGAGAGAGGGAGAGGAGGGAATGGGGGAGGCGGCAGGCTCCACCAGCTCTCTAATAACAACTAGAGGAGGGAGAACTCCCTCGCCCGCTTCAGGGAGGGCATTAATCTCTTCACGAGGGATCCGACCCCGTGACCCAAACACCTCCCATTAGGCGCCCCTCCAAAACTGGGGTTAGATTTCACATGAGATTTGGAGGGGCAAACATCCAAACCACAGCATGCACTGTCAAAAAGTTTACTTCAATTTTCTTCAAAAAACCTTCCTCAGGGGGTTTTCATGGTGTGCACCCCTGGGTTTTCTTGTGTGTGGGCCCCTCCCTGCGGTGAACGGGCATCTCTAACGACATCTGCCGACGTCCTGACCAGACACAGCCTTCACAGCCTCACTCATGCTCCCTCGGGCTTTGCGGAAGCTGTTCTGTGGTTCTCTGGCGTTAGATGTTGCTGTGGAAAGTTCTGGGGCTGGCCCGATATTCCCCCGATTTGTGTTCTCGCCTGAATACTTGAAGACGTCTTTCTCCATCCTTGAAATTCAATCATTCAATTAGGATATGTCTCAACGTGGAACATTTTTAATAACAGTTTCTTGGGCCATAATGTGGTTTTGTTTTTTAAAATATAACATTCTAGAAGTTTTTCTTCATTTCAAAAAAATTTCCCTGTTTCATATTGTTTTAATGCATTGTCATCATTGGGCTTTTTCATTCGGGGACACCCAAAAACTCTCCCACGCCACCGCCTGCGGCAGGCTTGAATGCCTGTTAGCTTTGCTCAGTTTTAATCTCTTTGCCAGTTTCATGTTTATTTATTTCATCCTAAGCCTTTTCTCTATGTCAATGATTTGATTTCTAGTTGCATCTGTTTTGTTCTCTGTCATTTAAAATTTACTTCTTAGGTAAGTAATGATGTTATTTTGGTTTTTAACCTGTTTCCTTGGGTCATTTTATATGCTAAGTAGGATTTGCTGTTTTTATCATTTTGTCTTTGAGCTCTCATTGTATTGAATGTATAATGTTTATTAAGTTATTTCTTTATCCTGTTTTCCATCATTCATGATGAGTGGTCAGCCATTACTCTTAGTAGTATTCTCCCAAATGTAATATATTTTCCCCCCTCTGGCTGCTTTTAGGATTTTCTCTTTATTTTTGCTTTAAAAACGTTTGACTATGATATATCTGGTTTTGCTTTTATTCACATTCACGCGCCACTTAGCGACAGGGATATATTCTGAGAGATGCGTTGTCAAACGTGATAGAGTGCAAACGTCACAGCGCACTCCTGTAACCCTAGACGGTGCAGCCGCCTGCTCCCAGGTTATAACCTCGTACAGAGCGTCACTCTCCTGGATACTGCTGGCAATTGCACCCCAACGGCAAGTACTTGTGTATCTAAATATATCTAAACACAGAAGAGGTACAGTAGAAATATGGTCTTATAATCCTGCTTCTTGCTTTGGGGGCTGGGCACGTGGTACCTTCCCCTGTGGAGTCGCCCGGCCGCGCTGGCACCACGCGCACTGCAGCAGGTGTTTGCGGTTCATTAGGAAATGTAACAGTTCTGTTCTTCTTTCTACCTCTGGATTCACGGATCAATTGCACATCGTTACATAAAATCAAAATTATTTCCATCCCCATCCCGAATCCCAAAACAAAACCGCCTTCCCTTCAGGAGAGAGAAAAGTGATTGCTAACTTGCAGAGCCCTCAGGGAGGGAGATTTGCCCCCCAAAACCCGGAGACATCTCCTAATCACATGGCCACTCAGGATGACGCGTCTTCTTGAAGGTTAATCAGAGTTGACACTTTTGCCCCAAAGAAAATAAACTTCCCCTTAAGCATGTGACAGAGAGACATAGCCAGGAAATTTTATCCAAAAAAGAAAAAATTTCCAAAAGGGATTGAGGAACCTGACTTCTCCTTCTTGCCAAGCGTCTGTAATTTGGACAATCCATTGATGAAAGAAAAAATACATAAAACAAAACTCGTCTTCTTAGCAGCAAGGATGTCTGTCTGGTGAGAGGGTTTCAGGGAGGATATGGAAAGTCTCCCTGGCAGTTTCCTTTCGGGGTTGAGCATCAGCCTCCTCGCTGCCTTGCCTCCTCCTCGCTCGCCGCCTGTCTGGCCTCTCGGGCTGTCCCCACCCCCGTTCCCCTGCCACTCTCTTCGTTTCTGAGTCCTCACCACGTCTGCCCACCTCGGGGCACCTGCTGCTCCCCACCCGCCTGCCTCCTGAGATGGCCCCCATCTCCCCGGCCAGTTGATTCTCTCTGTCGCGGTTGTTGGCTGTGCCTTTGGGGACCTCACTGTGCACACTGATGTGGGCTCACGCCCGAACCTGTCACTGAGACCTGTCCCAGCCCCGGGGAACTTTCTCCTGGGTCCGGGCCTGCCCCTCCTGCCAATGCATCCCTGCCACCCCAGGTTATCAGTGTGTCCAGGGACACTCGGGTATGGAAATTATTGAACTGAGAACTGCTGGGCAGCCTGGTCAGTCCTGGCTGCTGCTCTTTCCTTCAGCCCTTGCGGAGCCCCCAGAGGAACCCCGGTCCCTGAGCCTAAGTGAAGCCCAGGCCGGCCCTGTGGAAACCCTGCACCCTCCCCCTGGCCTGTGCTGATACTCGTGAGGATCCATCAGCGTTGGAGTCAATGATCTCTCACTTTTTATGTGTCCTTTAGACCTTTCCTGACCTTGCAGGCCCTGGGGGGAAAATGCCATTCTAATCAGCAGGTTACATTAGCCTGCAGAAGTCCTAGAAAGATTTCAGGGTCCACAAGAGTGGGAGACTCCCCACTGTGGATCTGTGCTCGCCATTCTCAAGCTGTCTGGGGCCTGTTCTTGCTATTCTGGGCCATTGAACGAGGTGCAAATGTCACTGTTGTTTGCCTAATAACAGCGAAGGATCAGCACCCCAAAACAAGTGCATGCGTAACAGGACTCTTCCAGTTTCAAATAACAAAAGTCCAACTAAAACCAGCTTAAGAAAAAAAGTTCCAAGGTTTAGCTTCAGGCATGGCTGGATCCAGGGGATCTAACAATGTCACGAGGAATGTCTCTCTCCATCCTTTGGCCATGGTTTTCTCTATTTAGGTTCCAGTCCCAAGCAGGGGCTTCTCATGCCATGGCTCTCAGGGGCTCCCATTCATATTCCTGCAGCTTAACATCCGCGGCAGGGTGTGTACGTCACTTACCCAAGCTTCTCGTCACAACTGTGGGCTGCCGCTCACTGGGTAGTTGGGGTCACAGTGACCAATTTCCAGGGCCAGGAAGATGAAAAGGACCAAAATCTCTGATTGGCTCGGCCTGGCCATGTGTCTTCCCTGGGAATTAGGGTGCTATTGACCCGGTGGGTGGAGAGAAGGGGAAGATTGGGTGCTGCAGGCAGCAGGCGTGGGCGTGGATGCTGGGTGTCCTTGACCACGTGTGTGACTGTTGGGTGTAGCCCCTGAGATCACGCCCTGGTGCTGGGGTCTAGACCACGCGGGTTCATTTACATCTTCTGAAGACATACAGCAGTGACAGGAGCGGCCTGGGCGAAGCAGGGGGCCTGGAGGGGAGCCCCGCTCTGGAGACCCCACACCTGGGGGAGCCCAGGGAGCCCAGGCTGCTCCCCAAGGACTCAGCATCTGGGAAAGACTACGCAGTTGGGAACATCGCAGAAATGCCAGGCTTTCTAGAGCTTTCTCAGGGCACTTCACCTCTTGGGGTCCGAGGCTGAAATCAAGTCCACACCCACCTAAGCTACTGTGCTCGGGTGGCGCCAACCTGGGTCTGGAGGGCTGAGCACTTGGAGGCCCTGGGCTCAGGAGCCCTGCTGTGCAGAGGAGGACACAAGGCTCTGGGGTGAGGGGACTGAATGCCAGGCAAGTCCCCCAACCCAACTTCCAGGTCACTACAGCAAGGGGGTTGAAACAGAGGCCTCAAGGCTGAGGCCCGGTCACCCCTGAGCTGGGGACACCCACCAGAAACTGCCTTTCCCCCACCTATGGTGGGCAGTAAATGAAAAGTGACTGACAAGCCCTTGGCCGTGCTGGGACGTCGTATACACTCAGTAAATACTAAAAATGATGACAAGTGTCGCTCTTCCTGTTTGTCACCCCAGAATGATTTGAGTCCTTTGGATGTGCCTTTCCCAGGCCCCCAGACTCTGCAGAGAAGCCTGTGCCCTACCCGCCCCCCGCCAGGGCCCTGCTGGCCCGGCTCTGGGTCCCTCTTGCTGGGTCCTCTCTGCCCTGCTGAGCAGCCTCTTCCGGCCCAGCACCCAGTCCCTGCTGCCTCCGACAAAGCCAGCTGACAGACGCCCAGGCCACACTGCTGCCACCAATCGATAGTTCTTATCTAATTTCTTTGCTTCCAGTCAAGTGCAGGCAAGTGGAGCGCTGTGTCGGGGCCGGTGGGCAGGGCCCGGGGGGCCGGGGGATCGATGCCCCCACAGAAGAGCTGACGATGTCGTCCTGCGTACGGGCGATGTTGGGATGCGGGTGATTACAATTTTTCAGGGCTGTGACTCAGTGTCTGTGAGCGCTGCGGGCGCAGTCTGCTAGCAGCCCTGTCGCCTGAGCTGTTCCCTTCCCTGCGTGGGCCCTGCCCGCCCCACCGACGTTCCTCCCCACCCACCTCCCCCTCCTGGGCTGGGCGTTTCAGATGAGTGATGTTCACCGGGACAGGTCCCCTGACGCAGGCGGACGTTCCCCTCACGGTTTGTTTTGGGTTGGGTTGGGTTTAGGAATTTTACAGAACGACTCTGTGGGCTGCAACCATGTTTGTGCCCAAAATGAAACCTGAGCAACAGTGCTCCTTTTCCCATAAATACTTCTAAATATTTCCAAAGTCAGCTCCAGACCCCCAGGGGTGTGCGCGCACAGACCTGCGGAGTTACAGACCTCAAGGGATTTATTTGACCTTGGAAGGCCTCGGTTTATCATGCTCTGAAATGGGTGGCTGGGAAGCGTGGCAGCGTCCTACTGAGGATGGCTCTTCAGACAAGTCTGGCTGCAACCTCTCGAGGGCTTCGCAAGGCGGGAGGGGGGAGGAGAAATTCCACACTGCTTGGGTTCAAGGGTGGCCCTGTGGAGACACCGGCAGAGCTGGGTCTGGTTCCAGAGCTGCAGACTGGCCCTACTGGCGTCTAGTCGTGAGACTGGGGTACGTTCCTCTAGTCTAGGGCGACCGACTTTTCCCACGTGGCCCAGGACTGTCCCAGCTTTGGCACTGAAAAGTCCTGTGTCCTGGTAAACCCTTTAGTCCCAGGTGAGCCAGGACAGTTTGCCCCTGACCTTGGCTGCGTCATCAGTAGAGCAGGGACAGCAGTAGGTGGTCATGAGGCTTAATGCGGTCGTGCAAGTGAAATGTGTGGCCAGACAGAGCTTGATGCTCGGCGACCGTCACAGTTACTCACCAGTGGACAGGAAGGGGCAGCGAGACCGCAGCTGGAGACCACCTCGGCTCTGCCTTCCCTACCCCCGGTGGTCCTGAAGGGGCTGAAGCCCCCTCCTCCCCAGGGTGACACTTGCTGACATTAATTGTGTGCTTGCTGCGTGCCAAGCACGGTGGTGAAGGCTCTTACGGAATGCCCTGTTCCCCACACAATAATCCCATTTTACAAACGAGAATCAGAGGCCCACAGAGCTGAAGCTACTTGACCACAGCAAGTCAACCGGAGTTATTCACTCGGGTCTTTCTGACTGCAAAGTTCTCACCCTCCCCAAGACTGTGCTGCCTCCGAGAGAAAGAAACCTCTAGAACCAAAGTCAGGCATGAAGCCGCAGAGGGCGTACATGCTCACGGGCCCCAGAACCACGTTGGCCCCAGAGGCAGGCCGGGGGAGTCGAGGCTCTCTGGCTTCTTCCTCCCACGTATGTACTGAGCAGGCAGCGTCCTGTGACCCCCGATTTCTGCCTCCACGCACGACGTGGGCTGCGGTCCGGGCTGGGCTGTCACCGAGGAGACCTTCCCTTCCCACCCAACTCCGACACAGAGAGTTGGCGAGTCTCAGTAAAAAGGAGTAAAATGAACTTTCTTTCGTTTCCCAGAAATAGTGCTAAATGGGTTTTTTGTTCAACTCACATCAAGTCATCGCACGTCAAGTTGACTCTGATTAAGTCTATTTAAGTCAGCTCAGCTCGGATCAAGTCAACCCATCTCAGCTGAAGTCCACTCCACGCTGCTTTCCGTCCCACACAGGGGGTTCCTGGGGGGCCCCAAGGGAAGCACTGCTAGGGTTCTCAAGGTGGGTCGCACGGGTCCATCCTTGAACTTCAGAATCTAGAGGACAGGTGTGGTGCGAAGTGCCCGGGCCACAGGGCAACTGGGTGGGAAGGAGGCCGGGAGCACAGCCTCTGACCTGCGGAGCCCGGCTCGAACCTGCTCTGAAGTCCACCGGCCACGGAACCTGAGAACAGGGACCAAACTAGGCTGAGCCTCACTTCTTCCCTTTCTCCATAAAATGGGGATAATGACCTCTGAGGGTCACGCGAGCAGGAGATGAGGCCAGACGTGTACAGGATTTAGGGCTGTGCCTGGCCGGGGCAGCCCTGGCACCCAGGAGCTGGGTTGCTTAATTGCCATTGTCACAGTTGCTCCTCCGACTCCTGAGGGCAGCCCTAGTGCCAGGCGAGGTGACTTGGGAGATGCGGGGGAAACTTCTGTCCCCTTGAGTCTTGAACTGTGCCCTCCGTCAATCACGACGTGAGATCAGATGTTGCCAAGGGAACCTGCCTGCAGACCGCAAGCCCTGCCAGGGAAGGACCACTTGACTTACGTGGGGCCCCGGGTGTCCAAAGACCACTCGAGTCCTTCCGCTTCGACTCGCTCAGAATTATTCCGGGGGAATAACGGGGAGCCCTGGGCCCAGCACAGGGAAGAGGTTTCACACACGGCATCTTAAGGAAGGGGTGGCTCCTCGGGGTCCTGCACCTGCAGCTGACCCACTTATCGCCTCCCTGACCCCAAAACGTCCCCTAGAAACGCTGCTCTGCAGGGACTACTTTGCAGGCTGACGGCAAGAGCAGTGTTTATGTTATTTTTTTTTTATTTTTTACTTTTGTGACAAAACCTTTAATTTTTAAAGTCAAGATGTATTTCCCACATACACTCATCGGAGACATCCAGGCCCCGCGTAAATGGAATATAGGAGGGACAGCATCCTGGCCGTGCAAAGCAATCATTTTTTTTAGGCTTTTATGTGAGGATTATGTTCTGCTGACCAGGCCCCACATATCCAGATTTTGTATCTGGCAAAGACAGTGCCCAGCGCGCGTCAGCTTTGCAGTTGTATGAATCGTTTTCGCGGGAAGTGACCAGGCCTTGGCTTCAGCACAACCATTTGCATGTCTCCCGGTGTCACACGGTACCAATTTCTAAACAAAATCATTTCTACCAAGCCCCTCGCGTGAGCCGAGCTCTGTGGGTCTCCAAAGTGACGTCCACTGTGCGGCCAAGGTGGTTTCCTTCGTGGCCAGACGAAGGCCCCCTTACAGGGCACACGTATGCACATCCATGACGGCACAGAGGCCCCAGGCTTGTAGACTCCTGTCTAGTTCAGGCCCCCAGGAGGAGAGAAGCCCCCAAACTCCCAGGCCGCGTGAACCAGCAGACTCGTCCTGCAACTGCAGGACTGCTCGCTTCTGGTGACGGTTATGAATGGCCAAAGATGCCACAGCTGGTTCATTGTGGCCACTCCACCTCCGCCAGCACCCTGAACCAGTACCTCCCCCTCTTCGTGCTCACCTGACCTAGCACCTCCCCCTCCTCGGTCTCACGTGAACCAGCACCTCCCCCTCCTCGGTGCTCATGTGACCCAGCACCTTCCTGAGGTGCTCATGTGACCCAGCACCTTCCCTCCTTGGTGCTCATGTGACCAAGCACCTTCCTGAGGTGCTCATGTGACCCAGCACCTTCCCTCCTTGGTGCTCATGTGACCAAGCACCGCCCCCTCCTCGGTGCAACGTGACCAAGCACCTGCCCTCCTCCCTGTCCACGTGACCCAGCACCTCCCCCTCCTCGGTGCTCATGTGACCAAGCACCTGCCCTCCTCCCTGTCCACGTGACCCAGCACCTCCCCCTCCTCGGTGCTCATGTGACCAAGCACCTGCCCTCCTCCGTGCCCACGTGACCCAGCACCTCCCCCTCCTCGGTGCTCATGTGACCAAGCACCTGCCCTCCTCCCTGTCCACGTGACCCAGCACCTCCCCCTCCTCGGTGCTCATGTGACCAAGCACCTGCCCTCCTCCCTGTCCACGTGACCCAGCACCTCCCCCTCCTCGGTGCTCATGTGACCAAGCACCTGCCCTCCTCCGTGCCCACGTGACCCAGCACCTCCCCCTCCTTGGTGCTCATGTGACCAAGCACCTGCCCTCCTCCGTGCCCACGTGACCCAGCACCTCCCCCTCCTTGGTGCTCACGTGACCAAGCACCCGCTCTCCTCTGTGCCCACGTGACCCAGCACCTCCCCCTCCTTGGTGCTCACGTGACTAAGCACCTGCCCTACTCCATGCCCACGTGACCCAGCACCTCCCCCTCCTTGGTGCTCATGTGACCAAGCACCTGCCCTTCTCTGTGCCCACGTGACCCAGCACCTCCCCCTCCTTGGTGCTCATGTGACCAAGCACCTGCCCTTCTCTGTGCCCACGTGACCCAGCACCTCCCCCTCCTTGGTGCTCACGTGACCAAGCACCTGCCCTCCTCCGTGTCCACGTGACCCAGCACCTCCCCCTCCTCGGTGCTCACGTGACCAAGCACCTGCCCTCCTCTGTGTCCACATGACCCAGCACCTCCCTCTCCTCGGTGCTCACGTGACCAAGCACCTGCCCTCCTCTGTGTCCACATGACCCAGCACCAAGAGCGGTGTTTAGAGTAAAGATAGTCCAGGGTCTGTGTCCTTGTTAGAGCAGTTGTCATCTGTTCTTGGAGTCACTTGACCCCACAAGCCTCAGCTTCGTTCTCTCTAACTCTAAAGTGCCGACACCAGAGGGTTTGTTATGAGTGTCCCAGGGCTGCCACACCAAATCGGCACAAACTTGGTGGCTTAGACAAACAGAAATGCATTTTCTCACAGTTCTAGAGGCCAGAAATCCAAAATGAAGGCGAGGGCAGGGCCATGCTGCCTCCAGAGGCTCGAGAGAAGGAGCCCTCCTGGCACCTTCCAGCGTCTGGTGGTCCAGATGCTCCTTGGCTTGTGGCCATATCACTCCGATCTCTGCCTCCATGTCATGTGGTGCCTCCTCTACGTGTCTCTTACATAGACACTTGTCATTGGCATCAGGGCCCACATAATGCAGGATGATCCTGTCTCTTGATCGGATCGGAGCTTCGCTGACTTAATTACATCTGCAAACACCTCCTTTTCCAAATAAAGTCCGGTGTACAGTTTCTGGGGACCTGTGACCTGTGAGATGGAACTCAGACTCAGGTCTCAGGGTCCTGGGCTCAAGTCGTGGCTTCATTGCTCTGCACTGTGACCTTAGGGAGGTCACTGAAGCTCTATCTGCCTTAATTTTTCAAGCTACAAATGGGTAATTCTAACAGAATATATTTCAAGAGGGTGTTCAGATGATTAATGCACGCCCAGGGCTTAGCACAGTCCTGGCAAGATGATAAAATGGCCACTAACTGGTAACCAACATTGTTATTTTAAAAATAAAGTGGATATTTTATCCCACTGTGCCACCGTCCTTTGCCCAATTCCTTTTCTCTTCCCTTCCTGCGATCGGTTCCTTTCTGGTTAGCCCTGCTATGCGGTTCTTCCCACCCTTCCCAGGACACCTGTGTACCCACCAGATCCAGGGCCCATTTTTCCAAGCCTCTGAGTGGGGAGGCCTTCTATCAATTAAAAATATTATGTCACCCCCATCCCCAACCGCCTGTGGGGCAGAACATTAAAGTGCAATTTCTGCAAAGCCACTTTATAAAACGAGAGCAGTTGAACACTCTCGGGTGTAGGAGTAATTATAATTCCCAAGTTTCTCTGAACATTTTTCTAACTGGATCTTTTTGTGTCGTTGTCTCAGAATAGATACACTTGTGGGCTTTCCTGGGCTCAAAATAGTTGTGAGATAGGGGTTGAAATCGACATCCGAGTTTGAATTACAACAACTTGGTTACAACTTTTGATTGGCCGGATCTCACCAGCCAAATGTGGATCTTTCTGCAAATATGGCTTCCTTTTATGGAAGAACAGAATTCCTGCGCCAGGGCTAAGCCTCTGGGGAGTGGGCCTTTCGCAGAACGGCAGGTGGCCCCTGGCTGGGATTGGAGCAGCTCCAGGTGGCCGCGTTGGTCCACGGTCTGCTCTGGACAGAGCTCAGATCAAGACGGAGCGCCTGCCATGGGGCTCGGGAGTCTGCGTGCTGGCAGATCTCTGCCGGCTCAGTTGGGGCCTTTGTGAAACCTGGGCTCACCTAGGTCAGTGTATCTCAGCAGGTAAGAGCCTCGACGCTGGACCCAGACCCATGGGGGTGAGGATCTCGCCTCTTCCACGACGACCATTGTGACTGAGGGCAAGTTACTTCACTTCTCTGTGCCTCAGTTTCCTCTTCTGTCCAGTGGGGATAATCATGTCCTTATCTCCTGGGGTGGTTATGAAGATCAAATGAGCTAGTACGTGTCAGGTCTCAGAACAGAGACGGGCATGGGTACGTGTTGGCTATTCTGATTGCTTGACACACGGCAGGCTCACAATAAATGTCTGGGGACCTACACGGAGTTGGAAGCCACGGGTCCTGCACTGCACAACTCAAGGGGTCTTAAAGACAAGCAGGGGTCTCTAACGGGGGTTCTCCAACAGTCTCTGGTGGCTGAGACCAATAATTCTGGGACGGCTGTGGGGGATGGCACTGGGGTCACGGCAGCCGCAGGTACACAGGGGAAGAGGAAACCTTCCATGCCCAACTCTGTTCCCTTCCTTCAGCCTGACGAGAATGCACTTAAAAGGGCTCGCCAGTGGCCAGAATTCTCTCTGCACGGCAGGAAACCTCACGGCAGTCTGGCCTGGCCGTAGGCGCAGCTTACCTTCAGGAAACCTTTGTCTCTGGCCACGTCCCGAGTAAACTCTGACTCTGTAATGGAAAAATAATGCACTTAACTTCATTTTTTTAAACAATATTTTATTGATTTAACTGACACTGTCTAGTCGGTGGAGTCCTTCTGCACCCCGAGAGCCGAGGTGGAGAAAGGCAGGGAGAGAGGTCTGTCTGCACTTTTTAACCCTTTCACAGTGGGAGTCCTGCCCTCGGGGGTGGGTTTGGCGGGCAGGCCCTGAGTTGGGTCCTGTAATGCCTGATGTGGGTCCCCCGGCAGGCTGAGGGTCTCCACACTTTTCTGAATGTCTGTTATACTCCAATCAAATACACAACCCAAGAGCTCTTCCCTGGCACAGCTTTTTCCTCCCAAAGGAGGTCCAAGAAAAAGGGAGAAATAAAGAAGCCAGTCTCGGCGGCTCGGGCAGAGGCTCTGGGCTCTGGGCAGTGCCGGCAGCGCATTGCCTCGAGCCGCTGCCCCAATGATTACTTTATCTGAAGTAGATAAGACGTTGTGCATTCGATTATAGCATCACTCCGTGCACTTGGACAGATCTGAACGCTTCCATTATCATTGTGTTGCATGCCGCTGCGTTAAGGGCGATGCAGAATAAACGCGGAATTAGAGGGGGAAAGTGATAGCAGTTCCTCCTCGCTGCTGGGGAAATCACTCTTTTAAAGGCACAATGCTCTCCTTCCGTGCTCATAACAGCGCCCAACAGCGGGGCATTTTTTTGTCCGGTTTCTCTGAGCATTTTGGTGCAATTTAATCAGTACTTGAACAGCAAATAGCAGGCAAGAAGAGCCACCAAAGGTAGCAGTCACTTTGAGCCCCAGCCCATAGTTGTTCCAACCTGAATTCTATGACGTGGCTGTATTTAACCAAGAAGACAAGGCACAATTTTTTTTTTTTAAACTGAAGGGACTTTGGGGAGGTGCTGGAGTAGGGTGCAGGTGTTCTGCTCTCAGGATGCTACAGCAACATCTGCTTCGCAGGACTTGTGGTCTACCAGGGCCAGATGGTCCTTCTCCGATGAGGAGACATTGTAAAATAATTGTAATTTACCTACAATTAAATGTGCACATGTTATGTCCATTGTTTGATGACTTTTGGCAAATGTATCTGCCTGTATAACCACCACCCAGTCAAGATACGGAACATGCCCAGCATTCCAGGGAACTCTGAGCCTCATTTTAAAAAGAGAAGCCATTTGACAAATTAGACACAAAAAATCAAACACAATGCTCTTATTTATTTGTGAATTTAACATAGTTTTTCAGCTTGAGGACTTCTGGTTTATTATTGCACAAAACAAGACTGTTTTCTGGACAAGGTAAAAGCTTACTACCTGTGAGAATCATTCTTTTCTCTGGGAAGGAAGGGAATATGTTTATGGTGTGGCTAAGCAGGAAGGCAGTTGGGGCACTGTCCTACTGACTCCATGTCCTGAAGAATCTCACGATGTCTCTTACTGGAGAAGGAGCTTCGGGCCCTGGTAGACCACAAGCCCTGCAAAGCAGAGGTTGCTGCAGCATACTGAGGCCAGAACACCTGTGCCTGCTCCTGTGCATTTCCAGAGTCTCCATCATCTGTTCTGAGACCTCCTTTTGGATTTTAGCTGACCTGCTAACACTTGATTACTCTGACCTGCAAGGAGAGGTGGCTGACCCAAAAGCGGGCTTGGCCGATGGGCACATGATGGGACTGGGACCCCAGAAAGTGCAATAGAAAGATGAGCCCCTCATGTGCACCCCCCAAGTCCCGAATCTGCTTCCAAGTGCTACTGCCAAGCTAGCCACGGAGATGGAGTTGTGACGACCACAAGGGAGAGGAGGAGAAGGAGGAATCTACGGGGACTGGGCAGCACTTGCTGGGGAAAGTCTGGCTGGGCACTGTCACAGTGCTGTGTCAGGAGGGCCAGGCTCAGAGGAACAGGTGTGACAACTCACGTCAGTGTGTTCTCAGAGCTCTCTGGCCACTGGCTGGGTTCTCTCATGCTTTTGAGACTTGGAGCCCATGGTTTGGTCTGCTTGGAAAACTCCTACACACCCCTCAACTACCCAGTCTGTATGTTACCTCCTCTGTGAAACCTTCTCCTGAGTACTTCAGTCAATGCCTTGGACTTCCTTCCGCTGTGCTTTTCTAAGGTTCCTTTGATTTATGTGTTGTTGTTTTTTTTTAATGGAGTTTGTTTCTTTAATTGTGCTTTTTGGATCTCAGGTGCAGAGATTTGAATAAATCGATCTTCTGGGCTCAAAACTCCTAATCTTCCCCGGTCTCTGCAAAGCCCCCTGCCTGGCTTCATTTATTCTCTTTCCTCCTCCCTCTCTGCATCCATCTCTGCTCTTATTCCCACACTTGCTCACCGACCCCGCACAGCCGCACCCTGAACTGGATGTGTGCGCTTGAATCATCAGGTCTTCCCCATGAGGACAAACCCCGAGAACACAGAATCGCAGAGAACTCATGTCCTTTGCCGTCCCTGTAAAGCTTTATTTTTATTACCAGAATTTCTGCTGCCATCTTTGGGACCCCAGGGGTGGGACGTCCAAGGCCAGAAGATCAAGCCGCGGCTCCAGATGTTTCTCTTCTCCCACATCTGGGTCTTTCTCTTTGGACATAACGATCGTAAGATTTTATTATTTTACAGTCCCAACAAGACCTGCCAACAGCCGCTGCCAGCACCATGTCAGTCCCGTCTCCTGGGTCCGCGCAGAGGGCTCCTGCTCAGTCACCCCCGAGGCTGGCCAAGGAGAGGGACTCCAGGGCATTTGAACAATCAAGACCCAGTTTTCAAATCAAAGTGACTATCCCAGCCAAGATCAGCCAAGGTCCCTCACAAACACTTGGTCAAAATGAATTTCCAAGAAGAAGTTCTGTCTTAAATTATTTTTATGGATCGTTCAAGTTTTAAGTGAATATTTAGACTGCAGTTCACAAAAACCTCCCTCTTTGAGGGGGGAAAAGAAAATTGGCTTTCATTTTACAGTTTTTGTCTTTGTCAGCATTTCTAATGGCAAGAATGACAAAGTCTGCTTGGGAAATGCCAGCACCGACAGCTGTGTTTTATTATTGAATATTTCTGGTGGTGAGGCTGGCTGCCAGTCTGTTTATGTTGCTTGTAAGATTTCACGCAAGACTCTGCAAGGTCCTGGGCTTAAACCGAAGTGTCTGATCTGCTGGATAATTCATTCCATCCCCTTCATTCCTGGGCCCTTTCGTTTTATTTTTTCCAAATGGAAATTGAGCACTGCCAGAAAATGGAATCCAACAGCGGGGAGCTGCAGACCTGGGTTCCCATGCAGCTCCGGGTTGCTTCCTTGGTGCACGAGGGTACATGTGTCTGTCTTGCTCAGGTGACCTGGTAGTGTCACTTCTCCACTGAGCTGCCTGTCCCCAAGGTCAAGCAAAAAGCTCCTGGTCTATCTTGACAGAGGCCTTCCAGCAAGTACCTTCCCTCTCTCCGCCTGTTAGCTCCTGCTGCTGGCTTTTCCTGGGGCTCTCTGCCCACAGAGAGGGAGCTGCATTTTGCTTCAAACAATTTTCTCTTTTACTTCAAACCAGCCAGCCTGTGTAGTGCTGTAGGAGCACTAAACCTGGCTGTGGAGGCACAAATGGGGTCTTAGTATTTTGGATTCTTTCTCTTTTTTCTTCATGAGCATGAAAGAGAAAACTTGCAAGAACAGACACTCAGCAAACCGGGCCACTCCTTGGCCATTTGTTTACTCATTTGCTTTGTCAACAAACGTTTGCCAACAGCTTCTGGGCGGGTGTAGAATGGGATCCAAATATCCGCTGTGATCTCCCTGTGCCCTGGGAGAAGATCGTTTCAACCCCCCTTTGCACGCTCAGTGGAAATGCAAAACTCTCTGCACGGTGTCTGCACATCTGAAAGGGAGTCCATCGTGTTGGCCACCTCTGATCTGTCCTCACCGTGCGTTTGGGTTACAGGTCCAGAGTGGACTCCACTCTTTCTGGTGCAGGTTAATACAAAGGCTTTGGCCATTTTATGGTTCTCTGCTGAGTGGGTCTCTGGCATTTCTCTTGAGCCTTCCTCACGCTCCCCTCCCCACTCTCATCTTCCTAAACCCAGGAGAAGTCACCTTCCGCCTCCTGGCAGTCTGTGTTCGACAAGGAATCCCAGGGCAGGGGATGGGGCTCCGATCTCTCAAGGTCTCTAAGCTCCTTTGTGTGGGCGTCTTCTCATCTACGAAGTCGGACTGTAAAAGCGCTGGGCTTTGTGAAGTCATCCTGCAGGGAGACACCGTCATGTGGCTTCCGTTTTGGGAAAAGCAGGGCTGCAGTTGCTTGAGTGACCTGCTGGAGGCCCAGGCCGGCGGACGAGGGCATGGAGACAGACTGGACGCAGCTCAAATGCAGCAGCGGCTCCTGCACCCTGGGCCACAGCGCTAACCACCCACGGCAGACCCTCAGCACCCACTCCCTACTTCGCACCAGGCACTGCTCTGTCCCAAGCGCTCTGCACACTCGAACTCACTCAGTCCTCACAATCCAGGCGCTGCTGTCATCGTCCCCATCGTACCGACGACAACACCAAGGCCCTGGTAGTTTAGTAACACG
Organism: Eulemur rufifrons; assembly: GCF_041146395.1. Lineage (NCBI taxonomy): Eukaryota > Metazoa > Chordata > Mammalia > Primates > Lemuridae > Eulemur > Eulemur rufifrons. The sequence goes on from NC_091002.1 coordinate 47,674,439, forward strand.
CCCAAGGTCGCAAGATCGACAAGCGGCATAGCCAGGATTAGGCTTGAGTCCTGCCGCGCTGCACCAGGCTGTCCTGTGTTGCTGAGCCCTGGTGGCCCAGGCTGGGCAGACCCTGCACCCACCGGCACCCTCCTCCCGCCCCCTCCCTCCTCACAGAGGACCACATGGTCAGTTTCCATAAGAAATTATCTTGATCATAAAGGACGTTCAACCAAGATTAACAACTTGAATTGCCTGGGGCCCCTCGGGTTCCAGATGCTTTTTGCTAACTCCAGATGGTGGTTTTGTTGGTGGTAAACCAGTGTCTTCGTGCTCTTGGCTTCAGTCAGAGAGAGCTTGATTTCTTCCCAGACTCTGTCCTGAGTGCGCCCTCCCCGGATCCAGGTCACAGAGGCACGGGCTGCCAGATGTTCTGCCGTGCTCAATGCTGGACCGCGGAAACAGCGGACCTGCAGCGCAGGGCCTGGCCCGCGGCCTGACCACAGGACAGAGAGCCCAGAGAAGGCTGCAGCCCCTGAAATTTGCATACTTAAAGGAGCTGCTCCCTTAGCCCCCTTTTCTGGATGCGGCCTTTTGTGTGTGTGTGTGAGGGGGGGTTAGCTTAGGACTTCTCTTACATTTTAGTCCACACACAAAACCCCAGGGGGCTCTTGTTAACATGCAGATTTCCATTCGGCAGGTCTGGGTTGGGGCCCAGGGCACGGGGTCCAGGGACCACACGGGAGAAGCAAGCGATGGCGGAGGGGCTGGGAGAGGTGCTGATGGCCTCTGTGGCCCTTGTGTGCAGACCCAGCCTCAGAAGGTGGCGCTTTGGTGTTCGGGAGCTGGGCTGGGACTGGATCCCTTAAAGGGCAGTCAGGGAAGGCTCAGCTTTGGGGACAGGGGCGTGGAGGGTGACTCCATCCACATTCGAATCATCCCGCAGACCTGGGGCCAGAGGAAGGGCAGGGAGAGGGCTGAGGACGTGGGGTCTGGCTGCTGCTGACAGCTGCATCCTGGGGGCTTCAGGGGCTCTGGGACCCCCGCTTCCTCTGACTTCACTGCAGGAGGAAGACACGCCTTGCGCTTTTCCTTAGCCCAGCGCTGCCCTCCCGGGGCATCCTGCACACTCGGAGGCTCTGGGTTCCGTGCAGCCCCAGGGTGGCTGAGCGCACCTGAGAGCAGCCACAGGGCTGGTGCTTAAAGACTTTGTATTTGGGAATAATTTCAAACTTTACAAAAGAATTGAAAAAATAGGAATCCTACAAAGAACACCTTATACCGTTTACCCAGATTTACCAATTGTCACCATTTTTCTCATTGCTGTGTTGTTTGCATTTTCTTTCTCTCCCTCTTTGCCTCAGTCTCCATCCGCCCGCCACGCCCCTCCCATATATGTATAGATTTTTCTAAACCTTTTAAGGGTCCTTTACCCCTAAATACTACAGTGTGTATTTCCTAAGAAAAGGGATATTCTCTTGCACAGCCACAGTACAGTTCTCAGCCGCAGGAAATCTGACATCAGGACGGCTCTTTGATCTAATCCACCGTCCACATTCCAGTTGGCCAGCGGCCCAGTGACGCCCTTTATGGCATTTCCCCAGGACTGGGTCCCCTCGAAGTCCAGGTTTTGTGTTTGCTCGTTGGGTCTCTTTAGCTTCCTTTAACCTGGAGCACTTCCGCAGTCTGTCTGTCTTTGTCTTTATGCCATTAACGTTTCTGAAAAATTACAGTCCCTCCCCTGTCCCGAGTTCTAAACAGCAGATATTCCTCCCTTTGCATTGGTCTCGTGCTTGGGCATCCGAGCGGCCCAGGACGCACGTGACGCCGTGTTACGTTCAGGCATCCTATTGGCCCTGAATGGACAATGTGAATTTTGATCACCTGGCCAAAATGTTGTCTGATTTCTTCACTGCATAGCTACTATTTCTTCCCTTGAAAGTAATAACCAGTTTCTGGGGAGGCCACAAAGCATCCAGCTCTTTCATGAATTTCCAAAGGACCCACTGATGGTGCCAGCCCTGACCAGTGTTCACCACCATAGTGGCAAAACGATGTTTCCCAACACCCTCCGCCTCACATTTCACTGCAGGCAAGAGCCCTTCCTCCTCCCCATTCGCTCATTCACTTATGCATTTGTTTATTATTGATACGGACCCATGATTCTTGTGGTTTTTTTTCGATAGTTTATAATTCATTACTGTTCTTAATTATTTTGGTGCCCAGATTGTCCCAGATTTGGCCAGTGGGAGCCCCTTCACGCAGACTCCTATGTTCTTGTGACATGTCTTTATCATTTTTCTCTTAACATATCCTGAATTTGGGGAATTACAAGCTATTTGAGGCTCATCTAGTACTTTTATGGCCCCAGCTCTGGAACTGGCCATTTCTCTGAGAAGCCGGGTCCCTTTCCATGGGGGACAGTATTAGGATCCCAGACCTGGGTGGTGGGTGTGCTCCTTGCTGCTTGTTCCATTTGGGTCCTCAGCCGATGATGAGCAGACGGCCACCACACGGGGACGGCCACCTGTTCTACTCAGCCCACTGCTCAAGTGCTAATCTCACCCAGACATTCCCAGAGTACTGTTTGGCCAAATGTCTGGGTCCCTGGGTACCAGTCAAGTGGCACATGGAATTAACCATCGCAGGCCCCCAGGTGTCTCCTCCATTGTGGCATCGACCAGCTCCATGATTAAATAATGCCCGGCAGCCATGGAGGCAGCAGACCATCCCTCCTGGACCGCCCTTGAGCTCTGTGGGGACAGGGCCCTTGCGGGGCTCCTTCACCTCAGCTTCCCCTGTGCCCAGCAGAGTGTCTGGAGTGTCTCAGGGGTCCTTAGACAAGAGCTGCAGCAGCCGTGCGGGCCGTGGGCGCTCACGGTGGCAGTCAGGGGACAGCAGCCAGCTGCAAGCACCTCTGGGAGGGGTGAGGACTGCACGTGCTGGGGGGTGTGCTCTTCCCTCCCGGCAAAGAGACACCGAGTCTCAGCCACGTCAAAGGCGCAGGGACATGAGCACTATCCTCCCGCCCTGTACGCCTTTTCCCTTGGGCTTTCTTGTGACAACCTGGCCCATGCCACCACCAGGCACCCACCACGACTCCTTTGGCTTCCTGAATGACAAAATCCAGTAAGCCATAAAGAAAATAATTATGGATGAAAAAGCAAGAAGTCTGTGTCCCAGCGGGGGCTCTGCACATGCCCAAGTCCTGCCTGGAGCCACACTTTATGGCCAAGTCATAAACCCGTGGAAATGGGGATTTTAATGAAAAAGCTGCCACACCAGCGCCGGTGGGGAAAGCCACGCAGCTGACCACAGTGGTGGCCAGGGGGAGCCGTATTTCAGTCACTGGCCCCCGCCTGACAACCCTGGCCCTTTGCTCTTGCTCCCCTGGCTTCTCTGCCCTGCGACTGGGTAATAAATAAAAAGCAAATCACACTCTGGCTCCACGTCTTGGTTCTGTGTATCTCTCCCCAACACACGCTTCTTTGAAAGATGATGGCCAGTGTTCTGGCCTCTGACAGCTCCACATGGGACACTGGCCACCTCTGAGCCCCGGAGGCATAGCAGCCCTGTGCACAGCACAGACACACCCTCCCTGGCGTCCATCTGCCCCAGCGAGCAGGGTCCCAACAGGTTGCAACAACTGTCCCCACTTGCCCTCTGTCCTCTGGCAGCTTAGAGAGGGGCCAAAAGGTAAGAGCTACTCCCTCCGAGAGGCTCTGCACTCATTAGCCGGGGCGGGGGAGAACTCGCTCCCTGCTGCTACCCCAGATGCCATCTGTCACGGGCAGGAAATCTAGAGTGCGTTGACAGAGGCCGCTGCAGTCCCCGGTGTTCATCAGAGAAGCAGGGGGTCTTTAAATCTGATGTTCCCAATAAAAGTTCTGCTGGGGGGTTTCTGTGCATGAGTGTGACCTGTGCCCACATGTCCAAGCGTGTGTTCTATTATGTACATGCATGAGTGTGCATGAGAAGAGGTGGGTGTGACTTTGTATGCATGCGTGCACACCAGCATGTGTGTACTGGGTTTTCACATGCATGATTGAGGCGGTGCACATGGGTGGGCATGCAGCGAGAGCACGTGCTGGAGCACGTCTGTGCAGCCGTGGGCTACGTCCGCCCGTGTGCAAGGTCAAGTGTCTTTTGCAGAGGCCTTGGGCTGAGACAGCGTTTCATGGAGCTGAAATGAGAAGGCGATTCTTGCTCGATTCCATCTCAGTCCCCGTGGTGCTGAGGGGTCTCGGCCCACGGTGCAGATTGGATAATTACCACAACAGTCCCCAACCAGAAGAGGTGAGAGCACTCTCAGCACCTCTCAGGGACCCTGGGCCAGTGTCGACCCTACCCACTCACTTTGGCTTTGGGAAGCCTCTGAAACCTCTGGATTGCCCCAGCGAGGAGGTCATGGGCAGCACTGCTTGAGCACCTACTGTGTACTCAGCACAGTGCTTGGTGTTTGACAGCATTCTTTCATCTTACCTGCAGGGCATGGGCTCCGCCAAGGCCAGGAGTTTGGTTTCTGGAACACGGCTGTCTCCCCAGCACCTAGACCTCTGCCTGGCACACAGCAGACAGTCAAGGAAGAGGCCTGGTGGTCAGAGAAGGCCTAAGCTCGCAGAGGCAGTACGGGACAGGAACCACTCCTGTCCTCCCCCTGGGGACTAGGACGTGGACATCTTTGGGGACCATGGTTCCTCCTAGCTCATGGAGTTTGTGGAGATGTATTTCCAGAATTGCAAATGTCTTCGTTGGCTGAGGCTGCCATAACAAAATACCATAGGCTGGGCGGCTTAAAACACAGGAATGCCTTTTCTCTCTGTTCTGCAGGCTGGAAGTCCAAAATCAGGCTGCCAGCGCGGCTGCGTTCTGGTGAGGGCCTCTTCCCGACGGCCACCTTCTCCGTGTGTTCTCACATGGCCTTTCCTTGCTGTGTGTGCTTGGAGAGAGAGATCCCCACCAACAAGGCCACCAAGCCTATAGGATTAGGACCCCACCCTTATGACATCATTGAACCATAATTACCTCCAAAAAGTCCTGTCTTCAAATACGGTCACATCAGTCACCTTATGGAGTTAGGGCTTCTGCATAGGAATTTTCAGGGATATGATTCAGTCCCTAGCACAAGACATCAGTGACTGCTCCTTCATCCTCCTTGCTCTTTCCCTAGAATACGCGTTTCCCAGGCCACCCTGCCCATGGGCTGCTCTCAGTGTCTGGCCAGGGTGGGGCCCTGGAGGCGGATTGGAGGGAGGAGGGGAGGGGGTGCCCGTCTTTCAGGCAACATCTCAGGCAGCGGATGAGTCTCCCATGGGCAGCCCTGGCGTTGGGGGCTCAGATGACACAGCTTCCTCCCTTTGTCGCTCTACCCCAGGGGTGGTGGGAACTTCCCGCAGTTGCTGATCTCTGTGTTGCCCTCCCTGTCCCCTGGGTTTGGCCTTCCTGCTCTGCCATGGCCTTTGCAGGGAGTTCCTGGCATTGATGCTGTTCTCCTGGGCTCCATTTTTCTGTCTGGGCCTTGACTAAAGCCCCCCTCCACCCACAGGACCTCAAGCCCCACACAAGTTCCCTCAGTGTTTGGCGTGTGTGGGGGGGTGTCCTCTGCCCTCCTTGCTCCTGTGTCCACCCCGGGAAAGCCCGTGCCCAGGGGGCCTGGTGATCCCGAATGTCTTGGAGCCCCTCTCTGCTCTCTCCTGCTATTCTGTATTTTCTAAATGGTTTATGACAACAAGTTGTCACTTTAGTTATCAAAATCACCCCTAAAATCTTTAATTAAAAGAACAAATCAGGGCTCTCCTCGATACAGTGCTATCCATAGAACTTTCTGCAACAATGACGACATTCTTTATCTCCGCTCTGTGTGGGAGCTGCCAGCTATGTGTGGCTGCTGAGCACATGGAGCAAAGCTAATGTGATGGAGGACTGGATTTTAAATTTTATTTAATTTCTATTCCTTTAAATTTAAGTAGCCACAGTATTGGCTATCACAGCTTTAGACTCTTGCAAGATTCCCGGGACTCTTGTAGTGGGACTAGCAATGACTGTTCCACGTCCTAGAATTTCTCTCCAGCAATTTAACACCTGTAAAAAAATATCTTGTGCACACGCCCCGCTCCAAAATCATCATTCAGCAGCCCAGGTGGGCTCAGGGCGGACAGACTTAGAGGACAGCGGGGAACTCAGCCCCGTCCCACCGCTCCCTGCTGTCTTTCTCTCCCTGCTCGTGATGAAGCACATTGAATTCAAGGTCTTTTGCAAATCCCTGAATGACACAGTGGGGAAAATATATAGAGGTCAGCACGGAGTTTTAATTTTCCATGCAAATAAATCTGCCCGCTCAGCCCGCACCAGGCAGCTTTAGAGCCAGCCCGGGGGCGGGGGCGGAGATGCCGGGAGCTGCTTTGCCGAGGAGGAGCCCCCTCTCCTCTCTGTTGTCTCTGAATCCAGGCCCCAGCAAGGCTGGACAGTGGGGACCCAAGCTCGGGCGTCTGCTTCCTGGTGAGTCAACGTGTCTGCAAGAAAATTCCCGAACGCTGAAGCCTTCCCTCCCCCGATTCGTTACAAACGAACCACCCAGTGTCTCCTCTCGGGACCCACTAGGCGACGAGAGCATGATTGTTGGTTTTTCCAGTCATCCACAATGTCTTGTGGAGCTGGGACCCTGAGGCCCAAGTTCCGTCCCAGGTGTCAGCAGGAGAGAAGGCTCCAGAGAGAGGCCAGAGTCCCTGGGAGCTGCTGGGACTAGCAGGGCTCTTGGATGTCACCACGTTCCATTCTCCAACCCCCCCCCCAACAAGACATTTCACCCTCTTAAAAAAATTGAAGCGCAGAGAAGCAAAGCACCTTGCCCAGGTCCTACCACTAGTGAATGGGGAACTGGGATTCCAGGGGATTCTGGAGGATTCTGGAGTCTGGGTTTGTTCTGCTCACTATGCCCAGCACACGTCCTCCCAGGAGCAGCCCTCACCCCCACGGGAGTGGCGGAAAGAGGGGCTGAGGGCACGGATAGGAGGGAAGGCGGGCAGGGGGAAGAGCCTGAGCGGGCGATCGCATGGTCTGTGCCACCCGGGTTACCGGCAGCATGTTGGCCGCAGCGGCAAGGGCAGGCGGTTTCTGGACTGCACGCCTTGCGATCTGAAGCGCTTTTCACGTATCGGTTCTTTCACACTTGCAGCTTCCCAGTGAGGGGGACTGTTGTCAGGGTCCCTGTTTGCAGGTGAAGACACAGACTCCGAGAGGTGCAAGGATTGGCCCACAGCGATGTGGCCGTGGAGAGGAAGAAGAGGGCCTTGAACCCGGTTTCCAAAGTTGGCGCCTTCCCCAGCACACAACCTCCTTTCCTGGGCTGCCAGCGCAGACAGAATCCAGGCTGCCCAGGACAGAACCGCAGCCTGGCCAGGTCTCCAGGGCACCCTGCCCGTCCTGACAGTGACGGGCCCCCCGGATACAGCCCCTTCACGGGCCACCAGCGCTTGGTCCGAGTGGGCCGGGAGTGGTGTGAGACTCTCCTTCCCCTCTAATGCTGAGACACCTCGCCCGCCCACAGCCCCCATCACGGCTCCGGGACCCCATTGCGGAGCCTTCTGGATTCGATGGTGACGGGACGGGCTCCAGGGCCCTCAGACAGCGGGAGGCGTGTGGAGCGCCTGCAGGACGGCGGGCAGGGGGTCTGCGCTGCAAACTCAGCGACCCCTGCGGAAATGGGGCGTGTGCGGGGCGAGGACCCCAGACGCTGGGGGCGGGTGCAAGGCCCGCAAGGGTCTTTCGTCTTAGCCTGGTCCATCCCCCCAGCCCCAGCACCCACTTTCTCTCCACCCCTCCCCTGGCTAAGTGCGTGCGGGGCGGGGGGTCGAGGGCCTGGCTAAGAGGAAGAACAGGTGTCGAGGGTTTAAGAAAGAACAAAACAAAAAACAGGTTTTGAAGTTGTAAAGGCCAAATCTCAGCTCAGCCACTTACTTGCCAGGTAACCTTGAGTGTGTCACCTAACTTTTCTCACCTTTTCCCTCATTCGTCAAACAGAGAAAACAACGGCACCTTCTTCACGCATTTGCTGCGCGGACTAGACGGACACGAGCCCGGCTCAACGCCAGGCGGGGTGGGCTCTGGCAGCTGGAGACCCGTCCCGGCTCCTGGGTGGTCTGTCTTGGGTGGACAGAGGTGACCTCATCCAGAGGGGTCCCACCTCCCGTGTCCCAGTCCGAGGATTTTCTATGACACGGGGCTGAGCTGAGCTGAGCTGTTTGAAGGCTGCAGAGAGGTTCGGGAGGCGGCAAGCTGAGGGCCACCTACGGCAGTTCTTCCTGGAAAGATGCGCCCCGTGCTGTGCTGTCGTTGTCTGGCTTATGTAAACTCACCACTCGTCTTGCAGTTGTTTCCTTAGCTTTGAAATTAAGGGTGCGGCTGATGCACAAGCTGCTTCTTCAGCCAGTCCCTCCTGCTCCCCTCCTGCCTCCAGGCTCACAGAACCCCAACCTTGTGGGCTTGTCCCAGCCCCAGGGAACGGGTCCTGATTGGTCTAAACCAGATTCGACAATTCTTTTCTCCTTTGTTAAATACAGTGTACCCTTGAACGACATGGCTTTGAACTGTGTGGTTCATGTACATGTGCATTTTCTCCTCCTATGCCACCCCTGAGACAGCAAGGCCACCCCCCTTCCTCCTCTTCCTCCTCCTCCTCCTCAGCAGCCTACTCAGCGTGAAGATGATGCAGATGAAGACCTTTATGATGATCCACTTCCACTTAGTGAATAGTAAATATATTTCTCCTCCTTATGATTTTCTTAATGACATTTTCTTTTCTCTAGCTCACTTTATTATAAGAATATAGTATATAATACACATATGAGTTAATCGACCGTTACCAGTAAGGCTTCTGGTCTACTCATGGTAAGCTATTAGCAGTTAAGTTTTTAGGGAGTCAGAAGCTACAGGTGGATTTTCAGTTGCACGGGGGTTGGCACCCCTGACCACTGCGTTGTTCTAGGGTTAGCTGTACGTGCTTTCCCAGCTCCCTTATCACCAGGCGTGGCCCTGGGACCTTGTTTCGGAAGCGAGAAGGAAGGGAGAAGTCTGCTGGGTTGCAACTGGGAAGGATTTTCTTCCTGGATAAAAAGACAATCTTTCGGGGAGCAGCTCCTTGGTCTCTGCCCTGACCTTCCTGCTGCAGACGCTGCACGCGAGGGTGGGAGGTTTGGAGTTGGAGTCCCCAGGTTGTGACCATGAGGCAACGAGCACGAGGACACAGTTTCACTGGGCAGAGTTGGATCCTTGATGATATTGTTGCCGTGTGACCTCGCCCTGTGACCCTGTATTTCTGGGCATCTGGTTAAGTGAACAGTAAATATTCTTATGGCTTAAACCAATGTTTATTGGGTTTTCTGCTGCTTGCAAGCAAAAGCATTCCTCACATAAGCCCCCGAGGGGTGTGTTCAGGAGAATCAGAGCAGAGCGGGAAAGCAGAAGCCTTTCTCAAGGAAGGACTCTTAGGAAGTGGCAGGGGGTGAGAGAATGGGAGAGCAGGCCAAGGGGAATTTTCAGAAATGTCCCCTGGGCTGTTAGTTGCATCTCCTTAATTTCCTTTTAAAATGTGAGTAAGAATTGGAATTTCATTTTGTTTCTTTTTGATTCTTTGCTGTGTTTCTTCGACTAGCAGAGATTGAGCCTTATGGAGCACGGAAGTTATTTAGGCTACATTTGAAACCACAATCTGGGTTCTGAAAATTATCAGGAGTTAAAAATGAGGTTGAGTCAAAAGAAGTTTACACTATGATATCCATGTGCCTTAAGTTCGAGCTTCTCATTTGAATTAACTTAGGGAGCACAAAATAAGTTCACTGCCAAGGGGAGTAGAGAAAGGGGGCCGGTGTCAGAGCATGATATTCAAAAACATTAAGAACACAACTCTCATGTAAGCACACAGTGAGTACACGCCAAGATCATGTTATTCATTAATGAGGGAACTAGCAGAGTGACAAAGCTGGTTCACAACAGGAGGGACAGGAGGGACTGATAAAACGTTAGATGGAAAACTGGTTGTGTCCTGTGTCTTTCAGGGCAGAAAGAATTTGTCAACCCCGAGGTTATCTTTTCTATTGGACACGAGTCATTTGCATGTCTTCTGGACACACCGTCATTCGCAGCCGACTTCTGCTAGTTAGCATTTAACTGTAGAGTCTTGGCTCTAATCAATAGTAAGTCGAACAAAGTTGCATCAGAGAGTCAGATAACTTTTATTCGGGCCTGTTAGCCAATGTGCTAGTATGATTCTGGGGGAGCACACGGGAATCTTTCCCCCTCACTTCCAAGCTTCAACAATTTCACCTAACACCATCAGAGAGAGATGCATGGGTGGTGCACCTCACCTTTCATACTCAAACACACACACGTGTGCACACATGCACACACGCGATGCATGCATGTACTGGGCAGAGGATTCTTCCTTGGATTGAAGAATAACCCCATTAAAAGCTGGACACCTATAAAAACCTGGGCACACGCTGCTCAGCCGACACACTCGCCATGTTTGGTTGCTATAACCAAAATTCAAACGAAAGACATCTGGACATTTACTTGTGTCTCTCAGAGAACATCAGGGGATCCAGTTCATGGCCAAGAACGTTACTTGTCAATCCGTGTCCACTCTGGCAGCCTCACCTTGTGAAAGGTCTCCAGGTGCCCGCACACCTGCTGCCTGTTGAGTCTTTCTCCTCCTCCTGGCCTCCCTCCCTTCTACCAACACTATCACTTCTGTGAAGACAAACGTGGCTTCTCTGGGGAGGCCTGTCCTCCCGTTCCCGCCTGTCCTGCTAGTCCTGTTTCTCCATCCGATGTCCTGATTCTGCATCATGAACTTCCAGGAGGTGGTTGGCTGAGAGCAGCCCCCGACAGGAGCACTGGGTCAGGGGTGGGGCGGGGAGGGGCCCCCATCACTCATTAATAAATCTGACATTTCGTTGTGTATCTGGGACAGCAAGCCCAAGAGGGCCCAGGTGGAAGGAAACCAGCCGCATGCACACGCACACACACACACAAACACACTCTCCAGTACACACGTGTTTGCTATGAAGTTGATGCAGCTTAGGTCTGGGGGCCTCTCACCTGCGTGGCCCCTTCCCAGGCCCTGGGAGGGGCTCTAACAATTTTGTGTTCATAGCTTTGTCTTCATTTCTCAGTGAAGGCCCCCAGACTGTACAAGCTTCGGGACCCCCAGAACCTGCACCTGTCCCACTCCCTCCCCGATAGTGGAACCAGAAGGCATCTGGAGTCTCCCCTCCAGCCAGGCTGCAGCTGGGCCTGGAGGCACATTCCCGTGGTTAATCTTGAGCAGTGAGGAACCACCTGCTTTTGCCTCTATCTGCCAGACTGCGTCCGCCGCTCCCAGGGACCCAGTCAGGATCCAGCAGTTTCCAGGCCCTTGGAGAATTGTCCTTTACCGTCCGACAACCAGAGACGTGAGCAAGGCTGGCACACCCCCCCGGAGAGGGCAGGTGACTATCACAGGGCCTGAGTGACCTCTCAATTACTCTGGGGCCTCCCTGGAGCCTCCACTGCGGGTCCCGCCACCCCGGAGGGGCCTGGGGCCGCAGGATCTGAGCGCTAAGTGGCTCTGGCCCGCACCCCTCCCCACAGCCGGCCCAAGCCGCCGGGCCTCTGTCACTCACTGATTTGGGGAACGGGGCTTATCTTTAAAAGGCAGATGGAGAAGTTCTCATTTTTTATTAAGGCCATCCGGTCTGCGTAGAAAAGGGAATCTGCTGGGAGCTGCCGGAATTTCCACACATTTCCACAGCCCCCCAGCCGCCCGGCGGGCTGCGTTTCCCCACCTCCACCCCCACCCCGTCTTAGAACCGGGCAAGTGCTGGTGTCCTGCAAATCGCCGGGGGGGCCTGCGCTACAAGGGGTGGCACGGCTGGCGACAGGGTGACAAACAGGACGTGCCTACCCAGCGGCAGCCGGACCAGCCCTGCTCCTGCCGACTGCCGAGGGCAAGCCCCGAGCAGCCTCGCTTCTCAGAACAGGGACGGGAACTGGACTTTTTGTGGAATAGACTTAGGAGATCTTGGGCACAGCGCCTCGGTGAGGACGTCAAGGAGCCTCCAGGACCAAAGCAGAGAGGGTGGCAGGTCTGGGGGCCGAGGGGTGTGGGACGGGACACTGACGTGAGGCTGCCCACACCGGTCTCCGCTGCCCCTCGAGAGACCGACAGTCGTCAAACACGCCCTTTAGGAAAGTTCCCTGCTTGTTGGGCAGCTGGGCTCAGGGCACTTGCGCAGGGTTCTTAACCTTGGCTGAGTGCCGGAATCACCTGGGAACACTACAATCCCTGATGCCCCAAACCCAGGGATTCTCACTTGATCGTTCTGTGGCCTGGCCGTGGGGAAGCTTACGGGCCCCGGGTGATTGCAGTGGGCAGCCAAGGTGAGACCCACTGACCGAGCAGGGGGCGGCTGGGAGTTGCCCAGCTCTCGGCGCTGATTCCCGAGAATGACAGAGAGGGAGGAGGACCCAGGCTAACGACAGAAATAGCAACCAAACATTGGAAGGTTGGCTAACATCCCTGTTTCACAGGTGGGGAAACTGAGGTGTGGTTTATGTAACTTGCCCAAGGCCCACAGCAAGGGGAAGACTCAGAATTTAAAACTAGGCCATCTGGCAAGTTCTACAAAGGCCTGGAACCTTGATGAGAGGGGAAGGTAGAAGATTTTTGGAACTAATGGCCCAAGAATAGAGAAGCTGAGGGGTGAGCCCGTCTCTCCTCACTCACTGGGGGCTCATCTCACTGGGGGCCGTACAGCCTCGGTGGACAGCAGCCCCCACGGCTCTGAAATGGGCTGTGCTACTATTGCCTACTCACCCGTGAGCAAATTGAGGTTCAGAGAGGCTCGTTAACCTCACACAGCAAGTAAGCAGCTGTAGCAAGATTCCAACCGAGTCATTCTGACTCTAGAGCCTGCCTTTTAAACCACGGCTCTCTTCAGGGGGTCAAGACAACGGGAGGGAGGAGTTTCAAGGGGGCAGGACCAGGACCTGAAGCTGGTTTAGGGGAACTAGCAGAGGCAGGTGTAGACCATGATTTCTCCACCTTGGCACTACTGACGCTGTGGTCTGTCCTCCCAACCGTGGGCTCCGAGTGGGCTGTGTCGTCTGTCTTTCCACATTGAACCCCAGTGCTGAGCAGGGGCCGCACCCAGGAGGTCCTCAGCTGGCATTTGTAGTGAATGCTGCAGTGACAGAAGGAAAAGAGTCCTTGGAAACCCCGGTCCCTCTAACTTCTTCCAGTACAACAGGCGTGCGGGAAGGGACACCCCTTTAGTGTATTCTACTTGGACTCTACAATATCAGTATTTAGCAGCCAAAGGTGGGATGCTTTTACAGTGACAATTAGTGCTCTGGCGGGCTGGGAGGTATAACTCATCAGACGGGGCTGGAGGTCTTGGGGTGTTGACTGAACACCCATAAACCGTGCAGATGTAACCTATTTCTGCCTGGTCCGCACTGCACTCTTCTCCCAGCCTCTCCTCCCCTCCATGCCAGACGGAGTCCCTAGGCGAGCCCTGGAGGATGCCCTGGCTTTGGGGCTTGGCCACCTGGATGCCTATGGTGCCATTTCCTGAGTTGGAGAAGAGAAGGTCAGGGGCTGCACAAGGGAGAGGGGTTGGGTATCTAGGTCCCAGCTGGTGAGCGGCAGGGCCAGCGTGAGAACCCGCTTACTTGCAGGTGCTTCTGACCCAGCCCCTACCAGGCCCTGGAAATGCCTCCCAGCCTCCTCCTTCAGTGTCTGTGTCAGAGATGGGTGGGAGGAGCGGGGGGAGGGGAGACCATTTCTTGTGTCTCCCAGCCTCAGTCTGAGCATCTGGGCATCTGGAAGGAGGAAGAATTACCCCCAACACACACACACAGGCACGAATGCACCTCCGCACATGTACATATGCCATGCACACAGCTGGCTCCGACCTGGCAGTGGCCGTCACACTTGTGTCTAGACAAGGCTGGGAGTAGGATGGTCTCCCACTGTGGGAAGTGGGCAGCTTAGGGCTGCAACTGGGCTGCATGCACACAGACACACACATGCACACAGACACACACATGCACACAGACACACACATGCACACAGACACACACATGCACACAGACACACACATGCACACAGACACACACATGCACACACATGCACACACATGTACATGGGGATGGTTATGTAAATCTTAACATTCAGAATATGCTTTGATCTCGACTGGGGGTAAATTCCAGCGCATCGAGGGGCCGGACAATTATCTCCGGCTCTTTGTATCCCTGTCATTAAATCATCATTTATCTTGGAATTAGGGAAAACGTGGCCTCTGGACATCTCCTGCCCTTTCCGCTGCAGGGTTCACATAGGTCTTCTGGAGACTGTGACGTGACTCAGTCGCTCACATGTCCACCCTCTCTGGACCCCCTGGACACTCCTCACATTCTCCCCCTGCAGGTAACTGGCCGTCACCCCATGGGCCGGGCCCACCTCTCCTCTGTGGGGCTGCTTGGGGCCCAGGTTCAGGGGTCGAGGGTCCCCGTCGCAGCCCTGAGGGGCCAGCTCAGACAGGCAGGAGGGAGGGGGTGAGCGCTATCGGCTGGCCGGCCGCTGCTGCCTTAAAATATTCCGGTCACATCGCAGGCGGCGGAGCCGTAACCCGGGCGCATTGTAGCAGAGGGAGAATTTCATTTTGTTTTTGAAATGCTGTTATTACACACTCAGGAAACCCACAAAGGCACCTTGGCAGGACAGGATCAAATAAATACCTGAACTCGGAGTGCAGCAACATTTACTTAGCAAATGACATTTTAATGCCTTGAGTCGAATTTACATACTAATTAAAATTTCCCTTTAAAACATTGAGACTTTTGGCCTTCCCGCCTACCCACAGTGACAAAGATTAAAAGATTTTTTATTGTGTCCTGTCAGACGGAGCTCCCTGGAAAAGGTGGGGGCACATTTGCACCATCCCCCATCGCCCCCTTGGGCAGGGCCACGGGCACCCGCTGTGGCCAGTTGCTCCCCGCTGGGCTGGGGTCCCCGGGAGCTGCCGTCACTGGCCACGGCTCACTGCTAGCTGGGGACCTCAGCAGTAAAGGACGGGGAGGGCTGCCTTGCTGCAGTGGCCGGGGAGGCGTCAGGGTCTGGTTCAATGCCTTCAGGGAACATTCTTCCTGGTCTGTGTGGTCCTGGCATAACTTTAAAAAAATGCCGAGTCCACCCTGGCAGGGAGCAGCTCTGGAGGCTTCGCTTTGGCCCCAGAGCAAGAGTCCCAGGCAAGCTGGGAGTGCGGCCTCTTCTGCCTGAGAGCGGGAGGAGGGGGGCCAATTCTAAGTCTCTGTTGGTGAGTGGCGGGGAGCAACACGGCACTAGTTTACTCCTTTTTGTGCTGAGCCCCGTTCCAGTGTGTGAAGAACGACCTGTGTAGCCTTTCTACAGTGGATGGACATTGGGCTGTTTCCAGTTTGGGGCCATTAGGAACAGTGCTGCTATGAACGTCTTCGAACAAGTCTTCTGCCGGACACGTGTATCTGTTGGGTCTGCACCCAGGCCTAGAATGAATGGGTGCTGAGGCACAAACGTGCTCAGCTTTATCAGATCCTGCCAACGTTTTCCCAAGTCGACCCGTTTTACCGTCACACCAGCAGGTTCCACATTTCCACCCACACTCGGCATTACCTGCGTATTACATTTTGGTGATTCAGGTGAGCGTGTAGGGCATCGCCCTGATGACTAAGGAGGTGACTCTCCTTTGATAAGTTTATTGGGCATCAGAATGTCCTCTTTTGTGGGTGCCCTTTCATGTCTTTGCTGCCTTTCTTGTGGCTTATCTTTCCTTCAAAGCTTCGTAGGAGTCCCTCCCCGTCCCGCACGCGCACGCCCTTTGCCAAGTGTCTGTGTTGCGCGGATGTTTTCTCCTGCTCTGTGGCCCCTCTGTTATTCTCCGAGGTTTCTTTTGCTGGAGAGAATCTCTTACTTGTGATGAGGTCCGGTTCAGCAATCCGTCCCACGTTAGTCAGTGCCATCTGTGTCCTGCACGAGAATTCTTTGCCTACCACCAGGTCATAAAGATAATTTCCTTTGTTGTCATCTTGAAGCCTTATTGTTTTACTTCTTAAATTCACAGGTATCTTAGAATTGCCTTTTGTGCATGGCATGAGGTAGGGGTCAGGGAAAGCTTCAAGCTTGGGCCAAATCAGCGTGGTTTCCAGTGAGTGAGAGGGCTGGCAAGGGGACTGCTCCAGGGCCCTGAAGCCTGTCCCCCTGGTAGCATCATAAACATAAAAATGAGTTAAATTCTTCTCCCCCTCATGGAAGATAAATCTACGGTCACTTGTCCTTTATTGTGGAATAGTCAAGGTCACTCCAGGTGAATCAGAAGCAAACCAGGACACGCCAGAGCCCAGCGATTCACCTCAAGTGAATGATTCGCGTTGCCCATTCATTCAACAAAATTTCTGAACCACCTACTATGTGCTGGGTACTGGGATACAATGATGGGCCAAAAGAGATGAGATCTCTGCCTTCACAGAGTGACCCTGCTTGCAAAGGAGGCAGCTCAGAATGACCCAAACTCTGACTGGGAATCAAAGGGAGAAGAACATGAGGCTAGAAGATGTTAGAATAGGAAATAAACCTAGCTGGGGGGCTCAGGGGATGTTTCCCTGAAAACATGATAACTGGTCAAGATAGAAAGGCTGAATCCTTGTTAACAAGGTGAGGAGAGAAGAGAGAAACATTCCACGTGGAGGGACTGGCGTGTGCAAAGGTCCTGGGGTAAGCAGAGCAGAAGGAGCACAGGGAGCTAGAAGAAGCTTGTTATGGCTGAGGCTGTGTGAGGTATATTGAGACCAAGGAAGTTCACCAGAGCCAAGGCACGAAGGACGGACATTGGGAGGACTGCAGGATTTGAAAAAGGGCAGGCATGACATGGCTAAATTTTAGACAAGGTTTAGAGAAGATGGCCTGGGCTGCTGGAGAGCAATTTGTAGAAGCAAAAGGTCTGGAACATTTGCCCATGAGCCAGGCCAGCCCCTGGCACTCCTGAGCACATCGACTGACCCTGAATGTTCTGCTCCAACCGCTGGTTTCCCCCGCCCTACCCCCGGGCCCTCCTGGGCCACGCTGACCCCGGGTCCACCACCTTTCTCCACCACGCAGCGCCAGCCTGGTCTGCCCCAGGGCTTCCCTTTGCCCCGATCCTTTACGGTGCCCCCCACTCCCTCCCTCAGCCTGCACCTGCTCTGTCTGACATCCTTCCTCCGCCCTGCGGGAGCTGAAAGAGACAACCACTTCACCAGGAGGGTGATGGAGCTCCTCCTCCTCCAGGTGACATCTGCCTGAATCCCGGACATGTCCCTGGTCCACTCCTCCATGAAGTGGCCCACATACCTTCTCCCGGCACTGCGTCTGAGGAAGGTGGTCAGTGACAGTCCCTCTGGAAGCTGCTGGCAAGTTACCAGACACTGGGACTTTGTGCAGCGGGCCATATGCCTGATGAGGAGCGTGTCTCCCTGGAGGGAGGCCTGGGCTGAGGGCAGGTGCGTTTCCACCTGCCGACAAGACCCAGGCAGCCCAGCCTCAAAGGAGAGGCCACTTCTGCTCAGACGACGCACACATCGCAGCAACAGATGACCAGAACAGGGGTCCCCAGTTTGGCAGAGAAGGCAAATAACAGACACTCGGACAATTCTACATCCACCCACTGGTCTGGCCCCCACCACGCTCCCGTGGAAGAGGAGGCCGAGGACTCGGGCCACAGGCCACAGGCGAGCTCTAGGCTGGGACCCTGGAGTGAAAAGAAAAGAGCAGTTTTCTGGCCTCAGAGCATTTCCCACCCTCCCCACCCCCCAGCACATTCTGGAATGCTCCATTCCTTCTGGACCTAGTTTTCTTCTTAATTTTCTTAATTGATGTTTTTAAAATATAGGTTTTGCATTAGGGATTAGAATTTTCCAGCAGTCACATAGATAATGAAAACCAACTGGGAGTCTGTTTTGGAAAAATAAAAGACCACAAGGAGAGACTCTCCAAAACACAAAACCAAAGGAATGTTTCTGCCTCATAAGTCAGAAACCTTTCTCTGTTTGTTTGTGCTCAGAGCTGTGCTTTAGGACAGCAGGCTGTCTCGAGGAGGATTGCAAGTGTGATGAGGAGGGGTGGATGAGGCGTTATTTAAAGGTCTGAAAGCTTTGTCTTCCCTGCCAAAGCTGGGGAACCCCTGTGCTGGTCGTCTATCGCTGCGTAACAAACTGCCCCAAATGTCAAGGCTTAACACAGTGATTTATGGATTTACCACCATGATGTGTCGCAATACTGCGGGTCAGGTGGTCAAGGCACAGCAAGGGTCTGAGACCTCAGCTGGGAGAAGCCGAACAGCTGGGGGCTGGCTGGGTGTCTCTCTCCTCCCTCCTCCTTTTCTTCCTCCTCCTCCTCCTCTTCCTCCTCCTTTCTCTACACAGCTCAACATGTGACCAGCTTGGGCTTCCTCTCAGCATGGCTGCCCCAGGGGAGTCAGGCTGCACCCACGGTGGCTCAGGCTTCAGGAGGCGGGAGGTAGGAGCTGCAGTGCTCTTACAGCAGGGCGGGGGCTGACAGAGCATGTCCTCCACCGCACCCGTCCGTCAACTCAGTCACAGGCCGGCCAAGGTTCCAGGGGAGGCAACCGTGGGAGGAACATAAAATGCTTTGTAGCCCTATTTAATCCTCACAACCCTGGGAACCCAAAGGACAGAAATGACAAATGACAAGACTCAAACCACAAATAAATAGACTGCTCAAGGTGGTTTGCAAAAAACCCCAGAAACCTGAGCATGTGATACGTTGCCTCTGTATGTTCCAGGGGAAAATGAAAGCCACTCATTCATCCACGTGCTTGTTTGTTTATTCACTCACTCATTCCACAAAGGGAGAACCTACTAGGTGCAAAACATGCTCCTGGCCCTGGAGACATAGCAACAAACAAGCCAGGCGAGGCCCTGCTATCCTGGAACTTACGACAACGGGTCGGAGGAGGAAGACATCGAACAAAGGATCACAGAAATATTTAACTACGAAAAGGCAACATCATGGAATCGTAAAACCATGTACTGGGGTGTTTAATTCAAGAAGCAGGGTCAGATGAGGTTCCTCGGAAGACAGGCTGTTAAAACTGGACATGACAAACAAGCTGAAGTCTCCTGGGCAAGGCAGGAGGGGGCGAGAGAGCATTCCCCACTGAGGCCCCGGAACAGGGGATGGGAGGGGACAGGGCTGGGTGAGACTCGGGCCGACTGTGCAGGGCGGCCAGGACTTCGCCTCACCGCAGGGCCATGGGGAGCTCCTGGAAGGCTGCAGGCAGAGAAGGGGCCTGGCCAGACTATGTTTTCTAATCCTACCCTGGAGGGGCTGGGGAGGACATGGGAGGCCAGGAGGGGTGGGCTGCCATCGATGAGGGGGCAGGGCCTTGCTCCAGGTGGGCAGGTGGAAGCAGTGGACATTTGGGAGGCAGAATTGACTGTCCTGGGTGATGACAGAGAGCCTGGCTCATGGGAGGCTCCTAATTAGTGTTTACGGGCGACGTGAACAAACGAACGGACGGATGGGAGGTCAGAGGTGGGGCAGCGGGGCTCAAGGTAAACTCCGGGGTTTGGGGTTTGGGGTGTGAGCTCAGCAGTGGGTTTTGGAGACGTAGGTGGAGCCGTCTGGGGGAAGACGAAGAGGGAAAGGGTGAATTCAAGCCCGATGAGCTTCTGGTGGCCAAGGGACAGCCACCCTCCCTCCCCGGACGAGGCGCTCTCTGGGGCCTGAGAGTCGCTGGCTGCTTTGTTTCTGCATGAGCACTGGGACGGGGCCAGTCCCCTCTGCAAAGCCAGGCACCTGGCCAGAACGCGGCTCCCCTGGAAGGTGGGCTTTGTCCTGAGAACCCACGGGGCGCAGGAGGGAGGAGGCCGCAGCCTGGCCGAGGGCAGGCCCGGCACTTTGATGTCTCCTGAAGGGATGAGTCCCCAGCCCCCGATGTCTGACGATGCCCATCTCAACGGGGTGCACGCCCCAGCCCGGGCCTCCAGCCTTAATTATACGCCAGACTGTTTACAGTGCGTAATTACTGCCGAGAATTGACTGAGGGCGGCCACACTTCACCCCCAGCCTCTTCCTGACACCGTGACCTACCGTGCATCTGCCTGCACCGGCAGGAAGCGAAGGTGGCAGGTTCTCGCTTTATTCTATTACCAAGAGGTATTTATTTCTGTGATCTTCTAGAAGGAGAAGAAACATAGTAATAACAAACAGAATGAAACACACACGTACACAAGAATCAACTCCAGTTCATTGTTTGTGTTCGAAATGTAAGAGAGAGCTTCTGCACTCTGCGCAAACCCCTTCCTCCTGTCCGCCCGCCTGTCCAAATCCGCCGTGGTCCACGAGCTCTGGTGTTATCATCGATATCTAGTCTGTCTGTCTACAGGTAAATCTACAGTGGTTTGTGGACCTTGGTTTTCTCATCTGGAGAGCGGGAGAGAGCAATCCCCCCGTCACAGGTTTGCTGGGAAGATCGAATGGTTATAAAATGTTACCCGGTTCCTGGTGTGTGAGTCCTTGGTCCAGGCAGCCACATTAACAAAGCTGCCCAGACACAGGTCCCGTCCGCTGGGTCCTACCCGGGAACTGACACATTTGGACTTGAACTTGGTGCATTTGTGCCTGAGGGGTGTGACCATGGCACAGGTGCTCTGGGGTCCCCGTGGAAGAGGAGCCATTTGGGGATGATACAGAAAGTCTCCCCAGCACTGAGTGCTCAGCGCCTGCATCCCAGAGCACTTGTGGGGGGAGCCGCAGACCTCAGCTCCCACCTCCACCCGTGACCATCGTGGTGGCCCTCACTCCTCAACTTGGGCACACCAGGAGGTGACGAGGCTTTTACCCTGACGGGAGGCCTGTGTTTTTATACCTTCTTTGCAGATGATGGAGCACCCCACGGTCGAGGGGCCATGTCTGGGGAGGGCCTTCTTCCTGCTGGGGACTCTCTGGGGGGCCCAAGGCAGCACAGGGCGTAGCGTGGTGAGGGGCTGGGCGCACCGGCTCAGGTCTCTTCCTCTTCTCATAAAGCCCCTAGCCCACCCCCAGGATAACCCATGAATCCATTAATCTCTTAATCCACGAATGGATTGATCCATTTATGAGGGCAGAGCTATCACGGCCCAGTGACCTCTGGACCCGCCTTTCAATATGCCACATTGGGGATTAAACTTCAACATCAGCTTTGGAACCGAGGCGCTTTCTTCAATTAACTTTTCATTTTGAGATAGTTGTCGATCCACATGCAATTCTAAGAAATGACACAGAGAGATTCCGAGAGCCTTCCCCTGTTGCCCAGCGGGACCATCAAGCACAATCGGAATACAGTGACACAACCGGAATATTGACCACGATACAACCCAGGAACCTTATTCAGACGTCAGCGATTTTGCACGCACTCGTTTGAGTGTGTGTATTCAATCCTGTGCCATTTTATCCTGTGTCGAGTGACCCACACAGTCAAGGGACAGAACAGCTCCGCTGAAAGCACCCCTCCCGCCGCCCTTTGCCACACAGCCACCGCCTCCAACCCTGGCAACCAATGTGTTCTCCATCTCTACTATTTTGTCATTTAAAAAGTATCCAAATGGGATCATATATACATAACACCTTGAGATTGCCTTTTCTCCACTCAGCGTAGTGCTCTGAATATCCACCCAAGTCGCTGCATCTGCGAATTGCCCTTTTATGGCGAGTAGCGTTCCATGGCACAGACGCACCACTCGCCCTTGAAGGACATCTGGGTTGCTTCAGTGTGGGGCTATTGTGAATAAAGCTGCTATAAATATTTATGTACATGTTTTGGGGAGAACATAAATTTCTCTGGGGTAGGTGCCCACAAATGCAATGTTCACGTTGGGAAGAGCATGTACTAAGACCATTAGATATGACTTTCTTTCCAAAGCGGTGTCCCAGAGCAGCACCCAGGACCCTGGGAGGCAATGAGACCAGGATGACGTCCTGCCTCTCCCTGGGAACAAAAATCCCAACCTGCCAATGCTGGCTTTCCTGTCCTTCCCACTTAACAAACATGTTTCTGGGTTATTTATACAATTCACGTACAGCCTTAGCGCTTTCAAGAAATACTCATTTGACAAATATTTATCCAGTGCCCACTCTGTGCCTGGCACACCCATAGGTGCCCGGGATCCCGGGGTGAAGGAAAGCGGGCAGCTGTCGCAGCGTCAGGACACGGGCAGCGAATGCACGAACGCACGGACAGATGCAGACATGGTTTTCTCTCAGTGCCGTGCAAAACGGTGTACTTTTGTGTGCGGCAGACAGTTCAGCCTGTGAGCTGTGTGGAGGAGGTGAGACGGCCAGACGGCTCAGATCTGAAAAGGTCTCGTGGGCCTTTGGAAAGACTTTTATTTTTGGTAAGGAAAAAAAAAAAAAAAAAAAAAAAAAAAAGCCTGGCAGATTTTGAACAAAACAGTGCACAGTGAGGCTTGTATGTTCCCAGATCTCCCGCCACTGTGTGGGATACAGACTGGGGTAGGTGGAGGGTGCTGGGTGGGGGGTCTCCAGGGTGAGAAAAGCACAGGGACAGTCACCCCAGGGAGGTTTGGTGACCTGAACCAATTTAGCAGTGGGGGAGGGGGTGAGAGTTGATTGGTGGAAGTGGTAGGATTTGTTCATCTTGGGTCCCTGTGATCAGAGCCACTTGGTCCCCGAGGCTGCAGAGAGTGCAGACGGAGAGGCGCATGGCCCACTGCCAGTCGCAAGAGGAGGACGAGCCCCTGAAACAGGCAGGTGCGGACCTGGCGCTCCAGTTTGACATAAGTGACCGGCAGCCCCGGGCCTGCTCGCATAGCCAGGCTGACTCTTTCATAGAGAAAACCGAAGGCATGGCGGGCGGGGGTGGGGCGAGGGAAGGAAACAAGGAAATTGTAAAATCAATAGGCACTGACATCAGAATTTACTGTGCTATCTGTGATATTGAAAAATGAAGAGTCTGGGTCTGAGAACATTAGCATTTCAAAAGTGCTCAAGTGCCGTCCTAGTGGGGAGAGGGGAGCTTCGCTCTACGTTAGATCATTGCGCAGTTGCTGAAATTTCAGCCTTTTGCTGCGTGGACAAAACTCCTTCCTGACATCCTGTGGATGCGATGGTCTCGGGGCCATTTCCAAAAGCCACGAAGAGAGTCAAGACATAATTTCCCACCTTGGCTCCTGGCACCCAAAAAGCTGACTCGGAATTGCTTTTGCATTTATAAGTCAGGCGATGATGTAATTATTGATTTAAAGTGAGATTTTTCCTGAAAGGAAGATGTGTGAAAGTGGGAGGGGGTCAGGTGGGTTGTGCAGATCCCAAATCCCAGGCCGTTTTCTGGAAAAATCTTGGTGCTAAATGTCTCTGGCTGGGGAGCCCATTCATCATTTTGCTCTTGGAGCTCATTGGGAGGGAATGATTGAGACACCTGAGGTTTCCAAACCTGTCTTTCCAGATTTATCTGCACGTGGTCATCAAATCCCATTCCACGTTCAACTAAAGGCTCATCACTCATTGATTGTGCGGAGTTTCGGCTGTGCCGGGTCACAGGGACCCCGCGGAGAACAGAGGCAGGAACTACCTGCGCTCTCAGGTAGTTCACTAAGGTCACTTAGGTCCCTCACGTCAATCAGGAGTCTCTCCATTGCAAGGGACAGAAAACCAACTCACCATGGTTTAAACAAAACAGGACAATTTATTGGCTCACAGCTGAAGAATTCAGGGGGACAGCTTCAGGCACGGTTTGAACTAGAAGCTCAATGGATGCCACTGGGGCATGCTCTTTCTCTCTCAGCTCTGAGTCCCTGTGAGTTGACCCACCCCACTGCACAAGGGCACATGGGCACAGACAGTGTGAGTCTTACACCCTTAACCTCTAAGCACAGGAGAGAACTTCTGTCTCTCCGTGTCCAGGTATGAAATCTCAGGAAAGGACTTGATTGGGTCTGGCTTGGGGTTTGGAGTTGGAGGTTCTGATTGGAAGTACGTAACGCCCCTGCCCCACAATGAAATGGGGAGGGGTAGTTCCCTGACGGAAGAACCAGGTCATTGGGAAGCAGGAATGTAGGGGTGGTGACAATGCTGGGTACTCCCTCCCCATGCCCCCTCCGTCCACCAACCAGAACCCACCACTCCTCCTTCCCAGGATCCACAGCCCAGCAGGGCAGGGGTCTCGCTTACAGCCCCATCTGTGAGCTTGCCTCGGCTCCCCACGGGACCACGTGCTCCCTGGAGGCTGGGGCAGTCGTGTGTCCATCTATACAGCCCCCGAGGCGGGGGCGGGGAGCTTTCCACAGCACTTGGTGGCTGGATTAGGGGCGATTTTTGCCTATGGCAATGTGACTGAGGGCCACACCCGCCCTTTCCTAAGACTCCAGGGCTGGAGGCACGACCCCAGGATGAGGGTCGTGGTGTTCAGGGACTTGAGCAAAGCCGACAGCCCCTAGCGTGCTGTGGTTTGGGCTCTCAAGGGTACCCTCGCTGTCCCCTAAATATCTTCCTCTTTCCAGCACAGATTTGTGTTTTAGGTCCTGAAGGCTTTCATATCTTTGGGAACCCTTAATGGAAATGCATAAATTTATAAGCAGAGTTTCTGTCTCTCTCCTTTGGTGACGACTGTAGTAGCTGTTCCCCTCCTGCATCCCCCAAGAAATTAAGGAAGGAGGAAGGTCTCTCCCATCATTCTCCTCTGCTGAACGCGCCCTCATCCTCTGTCGAATGTGCAAATGACGGCACACGTGTGCTGCATGGATGTTGGGTGCAGGCCAGTTGCCATCGCCCGGGAAGACGGGGGAAAGGCGAAGCTGCCCCTTTGTCAAGGCCTGGCCCAGCGAAAGCACAAAGGAGGCTTTATGGACCTCGAGGGAGGGGCCCGTCGGGCAGCCTTCCATGGTCAGGTGGACCCCTTGTCCCCGCCAAATGAGTCTGTCAAAAGAGGTGCGTGAACTTATTTGAGCAGACGTGTGCCACCCCGCCCTGACTGATCTGCGCCAACATCCTGTGCGGGCTCAAGCCCAAAGCAAACGTGGGCCCAGGGAGGGGCACCCTCTCAGCGTTATCAGCTGTTTGCACCAGACGGTATCAGATCCTCCCAGCCAAGAAAGACACCTGGCCAGCAGAAGAAGGATCCAGACCAGGATCAGGGAGGGCCCGGGGAGAGGTGGGACGTGCCAGGAGGACTTCAGCCCGGACCCCAACAGGTCTCTTGGTGTGAGACACTCCCACGAGACACTCTTTCCCCCGCACAGTCCCGTCAACAGAGAGGGTTTGTCTCACAAGGAAGGGCTGGTGGGTGGGCGGATTTCCTCAACCTTTTGATTCTGCCAATCAGAATGGTCCGAAACACCCTTTTAGCCGAGCCAGATGGGTTCCTTTTTCAGGGTTAGTCGGTCTCGATTCATCTCACCTGCTGTGATTAAGCAATCACAGCAAACAGGAAATGAATTGCAGACGACGATGACTGTCTGTCTCCCGGAGTCCCTCCTGGGAAGGAGTCCCTGCGGGGGCAGTGTGGGAGCGGGGTGCAGTCGCACGGCTCCGGGGCACAGACAGCAAACACAGCCAGACACAAGCCGTCCCCGGGGAAGAGAGATTCTGTGATTCTTTATGTTAACTGTAAACAAGGCGGAGGTGGTTGTTTTCAACCAGGCATATTTTCAAGGAGCATTTAATGGGAATGTGCCTGCCATACACCTATAAACTCTGCGTGACAGCTCGCCAGCTCCGGCAGAATTTGATATACAAAACTCCAAACAAATAATCATATCTGACAGGCAATTTCTCCAATAAACGCAGTGAAATATTTCCCGCTGGTGCAGGCAGCGTGCACACGGCCCTCCGCAAGAACCCGCATGATTGGAGGGGCTCGGGTGGGGGCTGAGGCTTGTCGCCATGCTGGCTTGCGCACGGTGGGGAGGCGGAGATCCGCCATGAATTTAAAAGTACAGACGGGACCAGTCTTCCATTCAACACACGGGCATCTTCTGGGGGAGGAGCTGGTGTAAGCATTTGTCCCCATGAGCCACTGCGGGCCTGCGGGAAACTCCCCTTTTCCCCGAGTGGCTGTTGGCAAAACAGGGTTCCCAGGTCCTGGGAGAGGCCTTCTTGTTTAAGAACCAAGTTCCAGGGAGAGAAATCTCTCCGGCCTGGCTGTGCGCCCATCCCTTCCCCAGAAGAGCGTGGGGTCTCTCAACGGCTCCATCAGACAGCAAGACCCCAAACGGCGGCTTCATTCAGCGAGACCGTCCCACGGTGTTGGCGCCTCGGTCCCTGGACGCTGCCCGGTGCTTCCCCTTCTCGAGCCTGGTTTTCCAGCAAGTCCTCAGTCGCCCAAGTCGGAGCTGGTCTGTGTCGCTCGCAACCCAAGGACCACAACCGCTATACCCTCCTCCTCCGCGTGCACGGGGCACAATGCTTCCAGTGTCACTGGCACTGGTGCTTGTTAGGCCTTGCGGGAAGTGTTACAATGGGGGGTCTCCAATGTGTTGGTCTTAGGACCCTTTAAAAATTATCGAGAACCCCACAGGGCTTTTGGCTGTACAGATTATATCTATAAATATTTCTGTGTGAGAAATGCAAACTAATAAATCTTCAAAACACGAGAATCACAAGCACATACTTATTCCATGAGCCGGCAGAGCAAGGATGTCCTCACGTGTCATGGGGCTGCTGGGAAGCTCCACTGCTCTCTCACGAGAGAACGAGATTAAAAGGCAGATCATGGCCTGAGGACTCCCCAGGGGTCCCTGGGCCACACACTTTGAGAACTGCTATGCTGGTAATCTGTACAAATTCCCCCAGCCCACTTTGCAGCTGAGAAGACTGAGGCTCAGAAACGAGAAGAGGCCGACCGTAGGGCTGGGGAGTGGATTTGAACCCTGGTCTTGAGACTCTGAAGCCTGAACATTGGCTCCAGCCAGAGTTGCCCAGAGGAAGGAGGACCCAACTCACACTGCCCTCTGCCCACTTCCTCCTCCCCCTTCCTGTCGACCAGCTGCCACCCCTCATTTCCCATCAGCCTCTGCATTGTGTCCCCTCCAGGGGGCTCCTGGTTGGAGTTCACGAGCCGAGCTGGGCAGCCCAAGGCCTGCTTCCCAGGGAAGTGGCTGCCTCCTGCTGGGGACAGGCCTGGACAGGGCTCTGCTGCTTCTGAGCCCAGCTTGTCCTGTGGGGTGGGGATGCTGCTCCCTGCCCTGTGCAGGGCCACCGCCCCCGGGGCTGGGGGAGCTTGTGATTGAGAGCGAGGGCTTTGGGCCCACCCGATCTCGACCAAGATTTGCACCTGGGTGCAAATCCTTGCCCCACCACTCACTGGCCGGGTGGTTTGAGGTGTGTTCCTTTCCGTCTCTAAGCTTCCATTTCCCTCCCTGTAAAATGGGGAGAATGATAAAAGGGCCTCTGTGGCTGTCCCCAACGCACCCCTCCATCTCTGGTGTCCCCTCTGCACTCACTATTCTGCAGTCTGATTGGTTCCCCAGGGTCAACTCCCTCATGCCTCACCACTTTGCACATGCTGTTCCACTGCCTGGAAGGTCCTCCTCCGACTCTTCGCTTTGCTAGCTCACAGTCACCTTTCAAGTCTCCGCTGAAAGAGGCTTTCCCTGGTCACCCTGTCCAGAAGGAAGGTGTATGGGCCATAGTGAGAGCACAAAAGATGGCCATATCCAGTACGCCATCCTGTGTCACTTAATACAGTGACACGTTCTGAGAAATGCATCATTAGGCAGTTTAGTTGTGTGAGCATCATAGAGTGTATTTACACAAACCCAGACAGTGTAGCTCTGGGGTCCCCAACCCCGGGGCCGAGGACAAGCACCAGTCCGTGGTCTGTTAGGAACCAGGCCGAACAGCAGGAGGTGAGCGTGGGCCAGCGAGGGGAGCTTCATCTGTGTTTATGGCCACTCACAGAGCCACAGAAGCCTCACCTCCTGTCAGATCAGCGGTGGCATTAGATTCTCGTAGGAGCGCAAACCCTATCATAAACTGCGCATGCGAGGGATTGAGGTTGCATGATCCTTACGAGAATTTGTCCGAAACCATCTCCCCAATCCAACCTCCGGTCTGTGGAAAAATTGTTTTCCATGAAACTCGTCCCTGGTACCAAAAACGCTGGGGACCACTGGTGTAGCATACTGCACACCTAAGCTGTGTGGTATAGACTATCACTCCCGGGCTACACACCTGCACAGCACGCCACCGCACTGAATACTGTAGGCGATTGTGACACAACGGTAAGCATTTGTGCATCTAAACACAGAAAAGGTACCGTGAAGATACGGCATAAAAGCAAATGGCGCGCCTGTATAGCACTCGTACGTGGATGGAGCTTGCAGGACCGGAAGTTGCCCTGGGTGAGCGGGCGAGTGGGTGCTGAGTGCAAGTGAAGGCCTCGGACCTGACCGTGCGCTCCCGTAGCCTTTACAAACACTGTGCACTTAGGCTACGCCAAATTTACAAAAAATACTTTTCTTTCTTCAGTAATAAATTAACCTGTTTGCTGTAACATTGTTACTTTATAAACTTTTTAATTTTTTTTGACTTTTTGACTCTTTTGTAATAACACTTAACTTAAAACCCACACACATTTACAGCCATACAAAAATATTTTCTTTCTTTACATCCTTATTCTATCTATAAGCTTATTTTTATTTTTTGCTTTTTAAACTTTTTTTGTTCAAAACTAAGACACAAATGCACACGCTGGCCTAGGCCTTCCCAGGGTCAAGACCATCAATATCACTGTCTTCACCCCACATCTTGTTCCCCTGGAAGGTTCCTCAAGGCAATAACAGGCAGGGAGCTGTCACCCCCTGTGATCACAGTGCCTTCTCTGGGGACCTCCTGAGGGACCTGCCTCAGGCTGTGTTACAGTTACGGCTAACATTTTTTTTTTTTTTTTTTTACAAGTAGAAGGAGTATACTCTAAAATAACAAAAAGTATAGTATAGGAAATACACAAACCAGTAGCGTCGTCTCTCATTGCCATTAGCAAGTATCACATACTGTACATAATTGTATGTCCTGGACTTTTACACGGCTGGCAGCGCAGGTTTGTTTACATCAGCATCACCACGAACACCTGAGAGACACCTTGTGCTGTGACATTACGACGGCCACATTATGACGGCCTAGGCGGTTACAACATTGCTGGGAATTTTGCAGCTCCACTATAATTTTAAGGGACCGTGATTATGTATGTGGTCTGTTACTGACCAAAATGTCACATTATGTGGCACATGGCTATAATTAAATAATTACTTGTGCGATTATTTATTTTGTATCCATCCGTCCCATCTTGACCTGCACACTCCAACGCGGTAGTCACTTAGCCGCAGGTGGCGTTTTAAATTTAAATTGATTACAATTAAATATAATTTATAGTTCTGCTCCTCAGTGCTCCATTAACCACTCACCTGATATCATCTCAGTGCAAATCGCCAACAGCCCGTGGCAGCAGCTGATTGTCTTTGCCCGAGCGCGTTGGTGGCTGCCCGCACCTGTTGTGCCCGTCCGCAGGGCAGGCTGGAGAACTACCACCCTCCCCCGGAGCCGTGCTCAGCCCCCGAATGCGGGAGTTGGAGCATCCAGATCACGCCACTCTGGGGGGGTGACCGACGATGTGTCTCTGCTCGGGGTCTTAGACCAGGCTGCTCTTCACCCTGGCCAGCCAGGGTGGGGCCCAGCCACCGCCCGGGCAAGGAGCAGCTGAGGTTTCTCTCAAGCACAAATCGCAGTGCCGAACACTGCGTGTGCAGAGACGTGAGCAGGGACAGAGGAACCGTCTGGGAAGGACACAGTTGACGAGCAAGAGCAGGCAGCTGTCACACCCCAGGGGAGGGCAAGGAACTGTTTTCCCAGAGCCCAGGAGGAGCTGCAGCCGTGGCCGGGACCCTTCACGCCCCCTGCCGCAGATTCTAATGAGGCAGAGCCACAGGGCTGGGTGACCCCCACACAGAGTCTGGTGGCTGAAGGGAGCCAGGGCTGACCCTATGGGGAACTTTTTCTGCGGGACAGGGAGCTCTAGAAAGACCAGGATCTAGTTTTCTGGAACCCCCAGGCCCTAGCTCAGCACAGAGCAGAGAGAAAGGGCTGTGGGCTCCGTCTGGAGAGAGGACCGAGGAGGGTCACTCTGCACTCGCCTCCCCCGTGCCCCACGCCACCTCCAGGCTGGCTCCGTGTGCTTTGTTTGCTCCAAGGAGTCTGATGTGTCCCCCCAAAGCAGATGAAAAGTCACTCCGGAATGCTCCTTGGAGGCCGGGAACAGAAGTCTTGAGCCTGGAGTGTGCATTAAATACATATGTGTGCGGCCCCCAGCAGCATTCGGAATGAGACCGGAGCTCGCGGCCATATGGGGATGTGGTTGTGGAAAAAAAATATTTATAAAATGGCTTTTCCAAATGTTTAATCTACAGCAGATGCATCTAAAATTAATCTGTTTGGCTTGGCTTTCGCTGTGGGGAGGTGCCATTTCCTCGCGCCGGCCGCCTGGATCAGGGGAGATGGGCTGCGAGGCTTCATCTGTCTGCGACTCCACTCGCAGCGGAGACCCCTGGGGCTGCGGGGGCAGCGGAGGTGGGAGGTGCGGGGCTGGGAGAGGGAGAGACGTTTCCCCACACCCTGTGTCTCCCGGGGGTCACCCACACTTTAATTTTTGTCTCATGGATGCTGAGTGTTGACTCTTTCCCACTGGAATTATAACCTGATGGCGCCATTTCTTACTAAAAGTTGTCACTTTGATTACAGTTGAGTAATGGGGCCCCACACCAGCTCCTAACTGTGGCATTTCTGTGATTTTTGCAGAAGGGAAAACAATCCCTTACTGAGAGTGCCGAACACCATAGATGTTTCTAGAATGGGAAATGGAACCATTGCTTTCTCCAGCCTCCTGCTCACTACACCTCAGCCGCCTTCGCCATCTCACGGATCCCAAGCCCTTTCCAACCTCAGGGCTTGGCATATTCTGTTCCCTCTGCCTGGAAGCTCCCCTCCCCCGTTTGGCTAATTATAATGACTCCTCCGATCTCGGCTGACACAGCCGTTCCTCGGGGAAGCCTCTGCTGAACTCCCACATCCACGGGGGTCTGTTCTCAGAGAACCCCGGGGTCTTTCTTCCCTGCTCTCGACAGTCGTGACCGCGTGTGGATTTGCGGGGTGCTGCCGTCCACGTCTGTCCCCGCACGGGCCCTTGAGCACCACTGCGCCTCACACCTGCACCACGCCTGGCCCAGCCAGCTGCCCAGCCAGCGTTTGCCGACGGGATGGACAGACCGACAGGAGGGGACTGACAGGTTCCAGGAAACAAGACGACAGCAGGTGTGTTTTCGTGAAAGCTCTGAGAGTCCTCACAGTCCTGCAATGTTCTCCCACCCGGCGTGAGGATGGTGAGGGGACAGGCTCACCCCAAAGCTCTCCAGTTTGCTACCCCCGTGTGGAAGGCAGAATAACGGCCCCCGAGCTGTCCACGCTGTGCTCCTTGGAGCCTGTGAATATGTCGCCTTGTCACACCTGTTGCATGGCAAAGGGACTCTGTGGATGTGACTCAATGAAAGATTCGAGATGGGGGTTATCTGGGTATCTGAGTGGGCCCAATCTATTTACTTGAGTCCTTAATAGCCAGGCGCACGCACGTGCAGTTCCCTGAGCCGGACACGCCACTCTCACCCCTCGTTGTCCAGGCCACTCATGAAACTTCTTCTCCCCTCCCCTTCTTTTCCTTCCCTCCCTGCCTTGGTCAACCTTCCCCTCCTACCCTGCCCTGTTAAATGTTATCTGTCTCCTCTATTAATATAAGCAGTCATTCACATAGCACTTGTGCAGACCCTATTCTAAGCACTTTATATATTTGCTCATTTTATGTTCAGAAAAACCCTCTGAAATTTGGTACTATTATTACCCATTTAACAGATGAGAAAACTGAGACACAGACATGTTAAGCAACTTGTCCAAGGTCACACACTAGGGAAGGCAGGAGCCGAGATTTGAGTCCAGTCTGTCCTTCCATCCATCCACACACCCATTGTCCATCCACCCATCCATCCATCCATCCACCCACCCATCCATCCATCCACCCACCCATCCATCCATCCATCCATCCACTCATCCACCCACCCACCCATCCATCCACCCACCCATCCACTCATCCATCCATCCACTCATCCATCCATCCACTCATCCATCCACTCATCCATCCATCCATCCACCCACCCATCCATCCATCCATTCATCCATCCATCCACCATCAGCTCCATGAGGACAGGAATCATGATGTTCTGCCTGCTGCTCCAACCCCAGAGTCTAGCATATTTGTAAATATTTTCAGGATTACAGGATAAATCCTGATCTGCATCGTGCTACAATTCCCCCCAGGAGTACCCTCTTGGTCACCAGAGGCCAAGGAGAGGGTACTTGGCTGCCTTGACTCTCTGTCAGCCAAGGTGGCCTCTAGCTGAGCATCTCAGTGGCCCTGAAGCCAGCTAGCACATCCTCTCCTTGTGCTGCTTTGGTGACCCCCCTTCAGTGGGAGTTGGCTGGACTGGGGTGGGGGCAGGGAGTAAGCAGGGAAAAGGAACTTAGTATTGGAGCTCTGTATGCTCACGAGCTGGCACAGTTGGAAATCTAAACAGGATGGAGGAGAGGCTTAGGAAACGTGTGGCCAAGGACATCATAAAGGGAAACTGAAAGAGGCTCGATGCCTCTGGGACAACAGCCCCCAGCCTGGCATCAGCAGAAGCACCCTCCCCATTAACTCTGGCAGGCTTCGTATCGTATGAACCCGCACCTGTCTGCCTGGGGCACTCACCACGGGGCCCACCTGCCTGGCCTCCTCTGACATCTACCTGACAGTGATGCTAAACAGCTGCCTGTGGTGAGCACAGTGTTCCTGTGACAGTCCTGCCTTCAGTGTCCTTCAGGGACCAGGACAGGTGTACATCTAACATGGAGACATGGAAGAGCCCCCCTCCACTCTGCATCCCCTGGCCCCAAAGCAGCAGGAAGAGAGTCTCCTCCATTTCCTTCCTGGTCACAGAACCACAGCCCAGGTGCACAGGAACAGAGACACCCAGGGAGACGTCTGTGCCCTGTGATTAGGAACAGGTGGGTGACTGCTCACCCTGGTCTGGATGGACGGTCACAGAGCTTGCTCCAAGGCAGGGGCTAGTTCAAGCCTCTTACTGAAACCAGACCCATGGACCCTGTGCCCAAGGTATCCCTGTTGCAGCCTAGGCCAGCCCTTTAGTGGCTGTGGGTGGAGGCAGTGGGACTGAGGAGCCAGACAGATCCAGTCTCAGTCATGCTCCAATCCCTGGGATCCTGGCCCAACTGCTTGAGCTCCCTGTGCCTCATCTTGTTCACCTGTAGAACGGGATGCCCGTGGCACCGAATCTATGTTGCCACGTGTACACAATGCTGCAAACCACATGCTCAGCACTGCACCTGTATGCATTCAGGTAAGCAGGATGGCAAGTGTTCTATAAACGCTAGCCATGTTATTTTTAATAAGAATCCTCGCAGGCTTAAACTGCTGTTTTTCTACCCTGCTCCCCACCAAGAGCATCTCTTTCAGCCCCAGCTGAGACGGAAATGAGGAAACGAACCTGACATCCCCTCTGTGCAGCCCTTGGTGAGAGTCGCCCTTCGGGAGGAGAGACCTCATCGCATGCAATTTTTTTGCAATTAATCATCCACCCAGACAGCACTCTGTTCTCCAATTCTCTTAAGCAAATAACAACCAAAAAAAAAAAAAAAAATCTTTTCTTTAAATGCTAAGTGCCGATTTGTGTAACAAAAGCATGGTATTGAAGCAGTTATTTCCCCTCATCTGGTTTTTCCCTTTCATAAACTCACAAAGGTTTCTCTCTCTCTCTCTCTCTCTCTCTCCCTCTCTTTTCCTCCCTCTCTCTCTTCCTTTCTTTGAGGCCAGATGTACACATGGAACAGATAGTATCATCGAAGGCCGCGGACAGGTCTCCATGGAGCCCAGCTTGGAAGAGCCACACTGCCCCTGGGCTTGGCCCCCAGCGCCAGAGCCAGCTCCTCCTGGCTTGCGAGAACTAATTCAGGAATTTTGTGAGTCAGTTGTTAAACTCTTGGTAGCTGTGAAATTGGCACAGAGGGAGTATTTACACCACAGAAATTGGCAAAAGCTCTAAGTCAGAGCTCTGCCTCCCCCAGCCCCTAGAGAGCTGGTTTACCAGAACACCGCTGCTTCCAAAGACTTCCCCTTCTCTGGAAAAGGGTCTTTGACTGAGGGGACCCTCCTGGTCCTAGAAGCTATGTTCCCCTTGCCCACCCCAAGCCATCCACCACCGTTGCCTGACATGGGGGTTTGAACGCTTTGCCTCACACCTAAAATAGATTTGACTCTGGGGCGTAAATCGTACTCCAGGGACTGGGCTGAGACCACACCCTCGCTGGGCCCCGCCCCGGCTCATGGCCTTCCCAGCCTCTCGGGAGAGCCCCCTTTGGCACTCGCCTCGGATGAGAATCCCACGGCAGCCTCTGCCTCTAGGGTGCCCGACTGAAGACTCCATCTCCCGGGGCCCCACGTCAGAGCACCCCAGAGCACGCTCCAGCCAAGTGGAGACGCACGGGACCCAGAAGGGAGATCTGCCAGGCCTGGGGAAGAACCCAGACAGCGACTTCAGAATCAGCCCCCTGCAGACATTCAGGACGCTCTGGATCTTCAATGTGACGGCGACATTGCCTGTGAGCCCCAGCCTCTGACCACTTAGAAACAGAACAAAATCGAGTTTGGAATAACAAGTCTTCCGTTGTTGGGGTGAGGTCACTACTGAACCACTGCTGTCAGTCCCAAAGAATGTTTCCATTTCCCACCGCCTCTCGGGTGACCCCCTGGAAGGAGGCCTGCCTGCGCAGCAGGTCACCAAATAGAGGGCAATTAATTTTTACAGCCCTCTGCGCTCTCAACTGCCACCACATGCCGGGGTGAGGTCACTCCTGCCGCTCGATCTGTTTTAAAGATGTCGGTGTCTTGAGACTCACGCTTCCCAGGGAGCCCGGCTCCGCAGGGTGGCTGCTGGCGGTTCCGCCTGTGCACGACAGCAGAGGCTGCCACCCGCTACCGCTACCGTTTGGTCTTGGGAGAGTCCCTTCCCCTCTCCAGACCTTGCTTTCCCCACTCCCCAATGCAAAGCGTCAGCGGGATGGCAGTTCCCCAGTGTCAGTCGTGCCTGGACCAAACGCTGCCATCCCAGCTTCTCTGCCACCCGCGCTATAGTCAGTCACTACCTTTTCTTCTGTCAGTCACCTCACAGTTTTTACTAAATATGTTTAACTTAAAAGGAAACCTGGTATCGTCATCCCAACTGGACAGTGGTGCTCCTTGCCATAACAGAAGGTAACTCCAGAAACGAAGACCTTCCGCACGAGTGAACAGCGCTAGACTCCGGCCGGAGACTGCTGCCCGCGGAAGGCTCCGAGCCACAGGCCTCTCCCTCCCTGTTCGAAAGGGAGCTCAGAAGTGAGAGGAGATCTCTTCGTGTCAGAGGAAGACTTGCCCTCGACCTAACCAGAGATCGGAGGGAGAATAATTTTCACACCAGATGAGTCGATGCCCTAGAATCTAAAATCCCCTCCCCTGAATCGGCAGCCTGCACTGTGGAAGGCATTGGTTTGTATCTTCCCTACAAATCTCCCTAAGTTTGTGTGATAAGACGGAGCTCTAGAATGCTCTGGCTTCCTTCCAAGCCAGCTCAGCGTTTGTCCAAGTGTGGTCACAGACCACTGGCACCATGGTCATTCCGAGAGCCAGTCACAAAGGAGACCCCTGGGCCCTCCCTGGACCTACTGAGTCAGAATCTTCGGGTTCGGGGCCCTGGCACCTGCCTGGAATCAAGGGCTTTCTGCAGCTGGCGTTTGAGGGAGCTCGGCCCGAGTTAGAGACACAGAACAGGGTGCCCGTGAGAAGGCCCATCCTTGAACGAGGGGCCTCAAAGTGAAGCTGGAAGGTAGGACGCCAGTGTGGTCAGCCCTGGCGGTGTCGCCTGCTGCACATACGTGCAAATAAACGATTATCTTCTGGGTAGAAGTAGAGACGCTGAGTGGACCTTTTCCAAACCAGAAAAGACCCAGCAAATTCCTCTGACTCTATCCACAGAATGGCTTGGAATGAGCCCTACCCTAAATGCGATCCCCAGGAGAGACGTTCGGGTTGAATTTTATCGATGTCAAGCAGCAAGCATTCCTTGTGTTCCTAGGGAGGGTGAGGTTCTGTGCCAGGCTGGGGTGAGATTACTGAAATGTTGGGGAGAGAAAAGCTCTTCCCACCAAGGAGCACCAACCCAGAACCCCCAGCGAGGCTGAGGTGCCGGCCTGGCCTCATCTCTGCTTTTGTGCCAACAAGAAAACATCCTCCAGCTGTGCCCTCTCCACCAACATGAACTTGGAAGCAGCTGTGAATTTCCGCTTCCTGCTCAGCCTCCCAGAAGTTCTGATCAACCTCTGTTTTAAACCAAGACGTTTCTCTGGCCGTGGGGTCTGTGAACAGGGGGCTCTTTGGAGCCGGGCTTCATGTTGTTCCACCTGCTTTGGGGCAAGCACTGCCACTCTGGGAGAATAGTCAGGCTGGGAGGCTCTGCCACAGGCTTCTTCTTGGGAAATCAGGTGAATTCAAAGCAAAGGCAAAGACCAGCACGTGTGCTGAGGCCTTGCGATTCTCTGCGCCTTTGCTCCTCGTCTGGCATAGGACAGTCACTGTCCCCTCCTCTTAGCGTGGCTAGCAGAAGGGAGTAGAACAAAGTCTACAAAGCACTGAGCACAAAAATAATAGAAGCTGTCCTGGGCTGGGTTGGTTCCCCCCAAAGTTCATGCCTTCCCAGAAGCTCAGAATGTGACTTTATTTGGAAATAGGGTCTTTGCAGATGTAATTAGGTCGGCTGAGGTCATAATGGAATGGGGGGGCCCTAAATTCAGTGACTGGTGTCC
Source organism: Eulemur rufifrons (assembly GCF_041146395.1). Taxonomy (NCBI): domain Eukaryota; kingdom Metazoa; phylum Chordata; class Mammalia; order Primates; family Lemuridae; genus Eulemur; species Eulemur rufifrons. Next base: position 47,711,421 of record NC_091002.1, read on the forward strand.
TTATAAGGGTAAAGTGACACACAGAGATACAAGGACGGGAGGAGGCTGTGGGGCAGTGAGTCAGATGGAAGTTTTGCTGCCACACGCCAAGGGACACCAAGGATGTCCAGGTCGCATGGGATAGGTGCTCTCTCAGAGCCCCCAGAGGGAACTGACTCTGCTGACACCTGGATTTTGGACTCCCGGCCTCAGAACTGAGAGAGAACAAAATTCTGCTGGTTTGAGCCACCGGCTTTGTGGCACTTTGTAAAGGCGGCCCCAGGAAACCAACGGAGAAGCCAAGTCACTCTCGGAGCTCGTTGCTCTGTCACGAGTGTGGCACTACGACATGCACAGCGGGTCGGTATTTAAAGCAAAACGCAGCGTCAGAACTCACGGAAGAGCCTGTTACCACGCAGAGCTATGGACAAGTTCCCGGACGGGAGAGAAGTCCCGGGAGACACAGCGTTGGAAATAGAGTGCAGACCTGCAGGCTTTGAGAAAGCTTCCAAAATTGGCCAGTTAAGGTCGGTGTGACCCAGAGCTAGGAATTTCCCCTGAGCAGCTCAGGTCTTGTTCTTGGTCATGTCAATGAGCATCTGTCCCGCTGTCAGCTCTGAATACTCATCCTTCCAGACTGTGTTCTCTCCCCACTTCAAATGCACCGTGTTCATTCTGCTTGGCCCGTTTGGCCCCTAAACAAGCAAATCATCTTTGTGGGTCTCTTAGGCCAAGAAACGTTCCATCACATGTGGGTCAGTGAGGCCCAGGTGTGTCTTAGGAAGGTTAAGGAAACCACCTATGCGTGGCAGCTGGGGGACGAGGAAACAGTTACCTGCCGCAACGCGAGCCTGGAGGACGTCATGCCAAGTGGAGTAAGCCTGACACGAAAGGACAAATACTGGATAATTCCACTTGCAGGAGGTCCCTAGAGTAGCCAGCGTCATGGAGACAGAAAGTAGAACGGAGGTCGCTTGGGGCTGGGGGGAGGGGAACGGGGAAGCGTTTAATGGGGACAGAATTCCAGCTTGTGATGAAAACGCTCTAGAGATGGATGGTGGTGGTGGTTGCACAGCAATGCAAATGTACTTGATGACACTAAGCCATACACTTAAAAAGATAAATTTTACTTTATGCACATTTTACCTAATTGAAAACAGGTTCCCCAGAAGGGCGCTTTCTCGTCTGTAAGCAGGATGCCTGCCTTTGGGATTTGCACAAAGCTGCTTCACCAATAGCTAGGAAGTTTCAGCTCATCTGCGAACGTGTCCAGAAGCCCCAGCCACTAAAAATTGGGGTCCAAGGTTCTAGGGTCCCTGTCACCCTGTCACTCATCAGCGCTCCCACCACCCTCACCAGCCCATTGCCACCCCCACTAACCCTGCTCCCCGACGGAGACCACGGGCACCGTGACTGGGCCCTGCCGCGACTCGCTCAGGCTCCAGGCAGCGCGACACACAAGGCTCTCTCCTCTCCGTTACTCGCAGGTCTGGGGCTGGGAGGATTTGACCCAATGTTCTGGCAGTTTCCATTTCTACATTTTAAAAAGGCTTTTAGCCTAAACGAAAACCAGCTCTGCCTCAGGTAAATATTTGCTTGCTCTGCCCCGGGGGACCAGGCCTGGAGTCAGATGAAAGAAGTGAAGAAAACGGAATTTATGCGCTGAAAAAAAAGGGGCAAGAAGGAGCGCCAGATGTTCTGCCCAGCTGTTCCGGCCACAGCCTGTGGCATCCTTGGGGACCTGCTGCTCTGCTCACTTTCTGAGAGGTGGCCCCTCTGTGACAGGAAAGTGCTTGCGGATGGTCCGTCTGTTCGCGCAGGTCAGCAGCAAGGAAAGACTGACACGGGCGGGGAGTCGGAGACCCGGGTGTGGGCTCTGCCCTCTGTGCTCGGCCGAGGAGGATCATGAGAGGCTTCGGGCAGGAGCACGTGCTGGCGTAACGCCAGCTCCGCGGCCTGGAGCAAGTTGCTTCACCTCTAAGTTCCCGCACCTGCAAGGTGGGTGATGATCATACCACCCCCAGGCCGGTTTGGTTGTGGGAGGAGAGGAAAGCCCTATGGAGCCCCCCAGACTCCCGCATGCCCCACGCTCCCCATCACAGCCCACAGGCCACACTGCCCAGGGCTCCGCCCTCTTACTTTCCATCTTCCTCGTGACCTGGGAGCCACCTGGGGGCGAGGGTCTTGCCTGTCCCGATCACCGTGGAGTCCCCCTGCCTTTGACAGTTTCGCTTCCATCAATAAATCCTTTGCTAAATGGATGTTGAGTGGATGCTGGGACTTGCACCTCGGATTTGTGAGTGGTTTGCTCACCAGAGAGATGCTGATGCCCTTCTCTCCCAGGGTCCTTGTGAGAGCATCACTTTCCTGTAAAAAGCCCAACAGCCTACGTCCTCTGGTGGGGTTCTAGCTGGCCAGTGCTGAGGTTCCTGTCCTCCCTGCCCACCTGGGAGTGGTCTGGGGGCAAGCGTGTTGTCATGTTCATCCTCAGGGCGTAGGACAGTCTCGGGGAGCTGACGCAGGGGGCTTTCATGTTGGCACGGACCTTCCAAAAGGGTCTCTGAATGCTCTGCGGAGAAGGAGCAGCAGCTGGAGACTGGGTGGGAGCTGTGATGGCCATTGAGGTTGGGGACAGGGTGGCCTGGCCTGGGAGCCGGCAGAAGGTGGCGGGGTGGGCCAGCCAGGACCTGAGTGTGGCTGGGTGGAGAGAACCCTGATTCTGGAACCAGACTGCCTCACCCATCATGGGTACCGCCACCTGCTGACTCCCCAGCTTTGGCAAGTTCCCAAGTTCTCTGTGCCTCTGACTCCTCATCCACGAAGCAGTACTAGTAACAGAACGTACCTTGTAGAGTTACTATGAAATCAAACCCATTAACATGTGCAAAATGCTTAGAACAGTCCCCAGCATGGGGCAAGTGCCAGGAGTCTTTGCCTTGGCCCTTGGTATTACAACCTCTTCATGTGAGACCCAGCTAGGAGGCCCCAGTGTCCTGGGCAGGGACCTTGTTATTCATGATCATACACCGGGAGGCTGACGGACAGTGGGGTGCTGTCTACAAGCTGGTCCAACTGAGTCATAAGGAACAAACACAGCTCATGATGGGAAACCACCTCAGGCCACCAGAGCCTGCCTTCGTTGGTGACATGTCCACTCAGACCTGATCGTCCCCTGAATGGCTACGAATGTTCAATCCTGGGGACACTAAGTGCTCCCTCTTCTATGTGCTGCAGAGAACAACAGGACAAATTTTAATTTACAGGTTGTTTGTAAATTACCGCCTAGTTTGATTTATAATTCATAGTACAATATTTATTTCTAACAGAAAATTAATTTTGGAAACTCAGTGGGTGATTAAATTAAATTGCAAAACCATTTCTCTTGCCCGGGAGGGCGGAGCGGGAGACTGGAGATTGTATTTAGAGATAAATCGGAAAGACTCTGTACTCGGAAAACCGGGGACAGGAGGAGGGAGACACAGCGTCCCTTCCCCGAGAAGATGGCCATCGTGTCAAACGCTTGTGACAGGACACGCGCCACACACGCTGAGGGCTCTCACAGTTGCTCCTGACCTTTCCCCAGTGAATTTGTCACTAAGGGAGAAAAACTAGAGGCTGCAATGACTGTATATCCAATTCCGTGTCACATACCGCCTTCCTCTCCAGCTGTAAACCCTGTTGGGGTGCACAAGGGTGGGAAGGTGTACCCCATGTGTTGTGACAACTGGCCTCAGAGTGGTCAGACTTGGGATCAAATCCCAGATCCAAAAATTTTGGGCTGTGTGGCTGCAGGATGCAGCTTCAGCACTTTGAGCCCAGGTTCCTCATCTGAAATGTAAGGATGACGATCGTTCTGGCGACCTTGCACGTCTGTGTAGGGCTGGCTGGGAAAGAGGTGTGTTAGTCGCCTCTGGCTGTGTAACAAACTAGTCCGCAAACACCATCTCATGTTTTCTGTGGGTCAGGAGTCTGGGAGCATCTTTTCTGGGTGGTTCTGGCTTGGGGCGTCCCATGGGGTTGCAGTCCGGGTGTTGGCAGGGACCGCAGTTCCCTGAAGACGTGACTGGGGCTGAGGGACCCACTTCCAGGACAGCTCGCCCACCGGCTGTCGGCATGAGGCCGCAGGGGCTTCCTGGGGCTGCCTCCCAAACGCACTGCTCGCATCAAAATCCTCATCAGCGGCTGCTGCTGTGCCAGCCTCCCGCAAGTCCAACTCCAAATGCAGAAACCGCAGCCATCAGTGAGAGACCAGGCTGCACACACGCGTACACACGCATGCACACGCAAGCACACAGCACCAGCATCCAGCACAGCGCCTGGCCCCTCATGGGCTCTCAGCAAATATTCTTTAAGTGAGTGAATACACGGATGGCCTCCCTCTAGCCGGCCTTTCCCGCAAGTCCCCGCAGTTTGGGACACCAAGGAGCCTGAAGGTGCAGGCAGGTTTCTGCGGGGTGGGGTCTGGGGTCATTCCAGGAGTCACTCTGCTTCTGGGAGGGGCAGGGAGGCCCTCGTCTTCCACTCTGCCCCTCGCGGCGGCAGCCGGTCTCTGCCGGGGGCTTCCCCCGCCACCAGCTCACTTGCTGGGCCCCCCACCCCAGCCCATCTGTTCGGCATGTGTAAGCATTGTCAAATTGTTTGAATAAATTGTCACTCTGATTAAAATGTTTATGTCTGCAGGATGACTCATTTCTGCTAAATTGTACCTAAATAGTCTCACATTTGCCATAGATATCTGACATCTGTGTCTGGTCTCCGGCTGATGGCCAGAGAGCTGGACCCACGCAGAGGCTCCCCTGCGCCCAGCCTCCCCTGTCACTTACACCCTGAAGCCACTTGGGGCTGGAGCCCAAGCAGGTGGGAGGGAGGGCAAGACACTCTGTCCTGGACCGGGGAATTTCGTTCCTCACCTATCAGGTGGTGCCATTTACAGGGTCTTCCTGCAAGGGGCTGTGGGAGCTGGAGGGGAGCACATGGCTCATAACAAGCCCCCGGTAACTAGCAGACACGATGTTAGTGTGCTCCCACCCGAGACACCCGCATGGTCTCTAGAAGCCCTGCTCTGGGGCGTCTCTCTTTCACGTGACCGACTCCTGGGACTGGGTGATTCCCTGCGGCGCCGTCCTGTGCATCGTAGGCTGTTTAGCAGCATCTGTGGCCTCCACCCATGAGCTGCTGGTAGCACGTCCTCCTCCCTAGTCTTGACAACCAGCGATGTCTCCAGACGTTGCCAAGTGCCCCTGGGGACAGAAGGTCCCTGCCGGGGAATCACTGCTCTAGTACAAGACCGACCAACATGCAGGCGCACCCTGAGAGAAGCGCTTCATTCCTAGGCGGAGGCGGCCCTTGGCCTGGCCTCGGGGCTGCGTAGATTTCTGAGGTGAGGAGCGGGAGAGAGAACATTCCAGGCCACGGGAGGAGCATGGCAGTGTCTGCTCCGAGCCGGTGAGCTGTGGGTGTCTGTGGGCTGAGCGAGGCACATGTCACTAAACGCCGAGCTCTGCCTCTGGCAGACCCTTCCCCACTGTGTGGTTTATTTCGCTTTCTTCTTCTTCCCCTCTTTGTCTGCCTTCCCGTTTACAAACAGCCCCCCGTGAGGGCTTCCCCAAACTCGTGCTGCCCACGGACCCCGGCCTTCTAAAGTGCCTCCTCCCTTCACGGGTCTCCGCACAAACGCCACCCTGACCCCTCTGGTGGCCGGTCGCCCTCTCCAGCCCCTCTCCCCAGCACCGGGGTCCAGTCCCTGTGGGTCATGGGGCGTCCGTCCTGCCAGGACCGCCCCCATTCCTACCCAGCTCTAGGAATGTCCCCAAGCTCCTCCTGGGCTTTCCCGCTGCCGTGTTCCTCAGGCCTCAGCTGAAATAACACAGGGCACCTGCCTTGGCTGTCCTGCCCTGCCCTGCCCCCTCCACCCGGGAAGCCTTTGAATCTCTGTTTACCCTGCTCTGCCGCAGGCCGCAGGGTGGGGCTCCTGCCGGGCCCACCAGCTTGTCCTGCCTGAGGCCAAGGAGCCATCCTCCTCCAGCTTAATGGCCCTCTGTGGCCATTCCCTGGTGCATCCAACCACCTCCTGCCTTCCCGGCCACCCTCTCGGCCCCCAACCCCCATGGCAGAGGGGACATGCTCACTGGGGACCGAGTCAGAAAGCCCCTGACTCATAGAGCTGGCAGTGGAAAGTGGGATCCCTCTGGACACCCCTCACCCTCACTCCCCACATCTATCAGGCTCTGAGGTTGTCAGTTTGTCTCCGGAACAGATTCTGGTTGTGAGCTCTTCCTTCAGGAGACTCCACCCTCCTCCTGCGTCTCCCTGTCCTCGCTGGCCCCTGAATCTGTCCTCTTAGCAGCGAGAGGGATCCCGTTCAGATGTGAGTTGAGTCCTGTCACCTTCGGCTCATTGGCCTCCCGGGGGTCCCCATCTCACACAGAGTAAAAGATGAAGCCCTGGCCATGGCCTGGGTCCCACGTCACTCACCCCTGACTCCTCCCACACTCTGCCCAGGCTCCATCACTCCACTCCAGCCCACCCGCCTCCCTGCCAGTCCTGAGATGGGGGCTCCATTCCCACCCAGGCCCTTTGCACTGGTTCTTCCCTCTGTTTGAAATAGGCTCCTGGCTATTCCTTATTACCTCCTTATTTTCTTCATATCTGTGCACCAGTATTGTCTTCTCTTTGAGATTTTATCCAACCACCCTACACTGAAATTACACACACCACTATCACCACCACCATTGCCGTTACCATTATCACCACCATTACCACCATGATCACCATCACCATTATCATTACCATCATCATCATCACCATCACCACCACCACCACCATCATTGTCACCATCGTCATCACCATTCCCATGATCACCACCGCCACCTCTCTCCCCCACCCTTCATTTTTCTCAATACTACTGATCACCACCCAACAGCAGAGGGTCCAATAGCTCCACAAATGCTCCCATCTTAGAAACAATTCCCAAAGTTCCCATTGTCTTTCTGTTTATTACCTTCTCTGGGCTAGGAGGTTTTGTTTTCAATAGGTGAAGGTCCATGTGACCTGAAAATCTTCATGGTAGTGCCATCTTTTCAACGTTCCCTGTGTGCCAGCCTCTACACAAAGTGTCTGAATATACTGTCCCCCTAAATCCTCACCAGTCCTTGGAGACCAGAGAACTATTATCTTCAGTCTGTAGATGAGGACATCATTTCAGAGAAAACACTTATCTCTCAGGGACTCAAACACACAGCAGTGGAATGTCTTCCCTGCACCTCAAGTCCAACTTGCCCTGTATCAGCCTGAGTCAGGGGAGGTGGACTTCAACCTCGGGAAAATGTTCCACCTCCATCCGGCCAAGCCAGGCCCCCTGGCTGAAACGGGCTGGGGTCTGGGCTTTCCTGGGGCGGGAAGCTCAGATGGAGTGTTGGGCTTGGGACACAGGGAGGCCTCAGTTTGGTCACACTTCAGGGAGCTCAGGTGTGATGTCCCAGCCCCCTGGGTCTCGGTTCCCAGCAGCTTTGGCCAACACTTCTCCAGGCTCATGGACTCCAAGCCTGTGCAGGCCTCTTGGGACTTTCTTCAAAGCTGAAAGCAGAGCTCCAGGCCATTCCGGAGCAGCAAGGGAGCTATTCCCTGGGGCCATGTGAGGCCATGCACAAAAGCAGGAAGCCATCTGGGAAACCAAAGATTTATCTACCACCCTTGAGGTGTCCGGAGACCAGCACAGCGTTCAGACTTTCAGAACATCCACAGCCTGTCTGTCTGTGCCTGTGTGCATGTTAATTGAATGTGTAAACCTCATTGAAAATACGCAGCATTTATTATTTAAAACTGTAGTGAAAAATCTCTTCATTTTTTCTGACAATGCGTTATTAGAGGATGGGGATTATCAAGCAGTAATTGTGTGCCGCACTGAGCCAAGCTTGCAACGTGGGTTCATTCTCTCCTTTAATCCTCACCACCAGGCTAGGAGTGGGTACAACACAACCTCACTTTACAGGAGAAAGATCATGTGACTTGCTTGAGGTTGCAGAGCTAGGGACTGGTAGCACAGGGCCTGCACCTCCAGCAGGTCCCTTCCAGATCTACAGTGTCATGGCCACCCCAGGCTGCCCCGGGCTGGGGAGCCCCCCTCGCAGATCAGCCTAAGAAAGGCAGGCTCAGTCTCCGCTGGTTTAAGGCGTGCGCTCCACAAGCCCCCGAGAAGGGTTAGGTGGCACGCAGACAGGCCGCAGGTCCTGCGACCGCAAGGAGAGTCCCCATGGGGTGCTGGTACATCTTTAACCCTTTTCTGACGCTTGAATGACAACAACCATGAAAAGGGGAGCCCCGGGAACCTTCACAGGCTGCCATCTCCGGCCAGATGTGTGAATAACTCAGCCGTGTGAATAACCCAGCCGTACCTTCATTTCCCTTACTTTTAGGGGTACCGTCTCTTTGTGGCACATGAAACTGGTTTCCCAAATGTTGTAATTATATAGCGTTTCCACGTAAAATACATTCATTCGACTCAAGAAAGCAAAGTGACTTAATTTAAAGAAATGTATAAAATAAGTAACAGGGGTACAAAAATGATTGAGGTTGATACAACCCCATTCTCACCCGAATTCAGCAACAATAAACTACAGGGCTGCCAAGGAAGGGGGAGAAACTTCACCAGCTCATGTTCTAGGTCGAGGGTTCTCACTCTCAGCACTGTTGACAACTGGGGCCAGATCATTCTTTGTTAAGGGGGAAGGGTGGGGCAGCATCCCAGGCCCTCACCCACCGGGAGAGGGTAGCTGCCAGGAGCACCCCCACCCTGTCGTGACAGCCAGAAATATCTCCAGACATTGCCGACTGCCTCTGGTTGAGAACTGCTGACCTAGTTGCAGGTGGCACCCAGGGGAGGCCGCAGACACCCTCTCTGGCTGCGACCTGCAGGGGAACGAAGGAAGGACAAGCTGAGCAGATTCTGAAAGGGGACCCGGGGCAACGGCGCGTCACCCCAACCTCGCCTCTGTCCCAGAGTTGGTCAAGGCCACTCTCGGACTGGCAAAGGCCCTACGGTAAGAAGCGGAAACACAAGCGCTGTTCTCTCTTTAGGATCCTGCCATCTTCACGGGGTTTCTGTAGCCGAGTTCCCAGAGAGATTGCAGCTGCACAGTCAAAAATATCTTTGCCGTTGTGAATCTTGGAGCTGTTTGCGTGGCTGAGCTGCACCACAGAGATGTGGGCGGGGGTGCGGGGAGTCTGGGTTGGGTGGAAATTAGGAGAGAAAAACAATAAAATCAAGACCTTTACAAAGCAGATCCAAATGGGAAGAGAGAGAGAAATAGCATATGAAATTCTGGTGGGATGGAGACGTGAGGACAGTTGTTTGATCATCTGGGAATCTTTTAAATAAGATGCCAAAAAAAATTCAGGAAAACAAAGAAGAAACATGAAAAAGGACCAGAGAGTATTGACATAGCTCACTTTCCTTTCCCCAACATGAGCCCGAGCATGAGGGGTTCTGAGGGCTTTGGCTGCATGTCAGAGTCACCTGGGGGGTCTCAAATAGTCTTCCCACCTGCCCCCCCCTCGTCCTGGGGGTGAGGCGGGGATCAGCCTTTTTAAAAAGACTCCCGTGTAATTCCGACGTGCGGCCAGGAAGGAGGAGGCCGTTTTTCCAGAGCTTCAAAGCCTGCCAGGTGAGTCTCTGGTGTGGTTCCCATTTTATTTCTAAACTATCTTTCTCGGATGCATGACATTTTTTTTCTTTCCTGTGATTCCCCTCTTCTTTTTTAAAAAATTTTTGTCATTTTTAATGTTTCTAGCTGATTAGTACCACGTTAGGGGCTATGCCAAAGTTCTCTGAAGCTCTGAAAATCCTCCCTGTCCCGAAATCATCCCTAAACCCCCAGCAATGGCAGGCAGCCCTGGGCGGGCTCTGAGCCCAGCACTGTCTGGCCACAGCACAGCTGCCCCCAAAACGATTAAGCTGTGTCCATGCAGCTTTACACGTGCTCAAAGGGGGGAAGGAGATAAGCCCTCCCCCCAAGTATGGAGCACTGACAAAGATGTTGGGTTCAGCAAATTGATAGGTCAGGTTAAAGGTCAGCCTTTCCCTAAGTTAGCAGGGCAGGACCTGTTTGGCCAGATGTTCACAGATGTTGCAGGAAAAAGGGCCAAATGTGGAAGCGCAGGGCAGAGTCCACTCTAGGACTCACCAGAATCTAATCTGCAAATGTGCATCATGAACCTCTCCAAGGGCCCCGACTACCCCGCACTTTCCAAGCCTATTTGACAAAGCACCCCTTTACTCTTGGAACCAGCACCCGCAAGGGGCAAGTGCAGAATCGAGAAGCCTGTGCACAACCCAGGAACAAGCCCAGCTTCACGGAGACACAGACTCATCTTCCCACCTCTGTCGGGTTTTGCTTGTGCAAATACACCAAAGTCACTGGCGCGCAGGGCCCGGGGACAGACCTGGTAGCATCTAGCATGGCGTCCTGCACACGGTCAGCTTTTAGTAATGATTTCTTAAGAATAAATAAAAGAATGAACGGATAATAACACTATGAACGACCTAATTGTCTCTAACATCCCCACGTGAGATCTTCAAGGAGACTCTGATGCACGTGAGGTTGGCATCGGGGCAGCAGTGCCCCAGACGGAGCTATCTGGCACCACCTGTGACCTTTGCTCGTGGGAGTCTGCTCCCTCCCCTGAAAACGGGGTTCACAGCGGCTGCAGGCAGGGTGGGAGCAGGACGAGGTGGGCTGGGCGCAAGGCTGCGCAATGTAAGGCGGTGTCACCTTCAGACTCGTGTGAGTGTGGGGTCGGCACCCAAGAGTGGGGTCTCCCTGCATTCCGAGCCCTGGGCACCAAGCTACTCTCACCCTGTCCTGGCCCTCGTATCTGGCAGCAGGCAAAAGACAGAGCTTATCTTCCTGGAGTGTAAGTTTTGCCCAAAGACTTGGCAGGGAAATTAATTTTGCTGTTAAAAAGATACAGAAAAGATCAGAGAAGAATGCAAAACTGAGAAGAGTTTTTAAGATAAAACACAAAATCTAAATAAATTTCCCACTTACAGCCTCACACTAGGTCCCAGGGATAGAAGCTCTTGCTTTCATCTTTAGAGGGACAATCCCGCAGAACCCACGTCCCCAAGGTGGCCTTGGGCGTCTTGGAGGCTGGCCTGTGCCCATCGCTCAGACTCCAGGGCCAGGGCCCCTTAACTTCCCTCTCTGAGCCTTTGAGGATACTACCAGACCCATTTTACAAATGGGGAGACTGAGGCTCCCAGACGGCCAGATGACCGCCCGACTCACATACGTCAGTTCTGCTGTAGGGCAGCATATTGTTCCTGAAAATCACCACACCACACTACGCAAAAATCACACGATGAAAACCGCAGGACTTAGGGTAAACACGGGGTTAGGAACTCAACACTCGAAACTTTACCAGTAAGACATTTGAAAAGAACACAGAAACCTAATAAAATGGTAGCACAGTGTCATGCACATTGAAAGGGCAGGAGATACATAAATACCAGTAAAGGCAGCACTGCCCCTTGGGAATGATCTGAAGCTGCCTGTGCACGTGGACGTAGGAGGCGTCAGCCTGTGAGTGGCTGTGACGGGGAGGAAGGAGGGCGACCTTCAATTGGGCAGAGCGGCAGCGCCGGGCGTGGACAGGTGTGGCTCATAACCCACAGGTGCGCGGAGGTAGATGCCGAGGGGTGGGTGGTGCACCCTGCAGGGCTCCGCTGAGCAGGGCGCAGCTCTGTGCATCCTCCTGTTTCCTGAGGACAAGATCACATCCACACAAACACGGAATTCACACGGTACTCGGGGTGTCCGCCAATATGTCAATCACGTTGGAACAAATTTGTGTTTTCAAAACAAGCCTCGGAGCAGAACTGGCTGTACCTGGTACGGTGGGGATGTGGGTGGGACGCTGGCTTTTTTTCCTGACTCTAAAGTGTTCTTTTCCACAGGATGTTTCCACAGACCTTTCCTTCTTTTATTCACCTTAGCCTGGCCCCAGGCTGGCAATAAATAGCGTCCGCTGGCAGTGACAGGCGGGGCCGCCGCAGGAGGCATTCTGAGACTCTGTCCCAGTCCAGCGGAGGAAGCTGCTTGTGCAGACTCGGGGTGGGGGAGCTTCATGCCCCACTCTGGATCCACATCTCGCTAACTCTGTGGGTTTGGCAGGTTACCCAACCTCTCTGAGGCTCAGTTTCCTCATCTGTAAAATGGGAATAAACGCAGTCCAACCCTCACAAGGTGACTCTGAGGCTCGGTGACATCAGGATGCAGTAAGTGTTCAATAAACTCTGGCAACCTCCCCACTCCTGCAGCTCCTCCTTCTGCATCTCTGCCTCCTCTTTCTCTTCCTTTCTTTCTCCACCTCCTACTCTTCTTCTTCATCTTCTTCTTCATCGTAGTCATCTTTATCAACATCATCATCACTGCATCATCATTGTCATCTTAGCACCAGAAAACAAAAATCGCAACCCACCGGTTCCTGACACCTAGTGGACAGGGCCAATTTCCTGAGAGCCTCAAATCCTCACCATATCCTCTGGGTCTGCCGTGAGTCACCTGGTCCTCCCAGCACCAGCCGTAACGACCGCAGGAAGCGGGCTCTTCCGTGAGAAGCACAGCTCTCCGTGGCTTTATCATGTGGCAGTTTTCCTACTGGCCCCCGGGCTTGTGGCTTTTCTTCCCCGGAGCCCCGTACGTGTGGACATCCTCCTGTGCACTGAATGAGCTCAACACCAATCTCCAGCTCCAGGGAGGTAGGAACGTCTGGGAGACGGTTTAAGGCGTTGCCATTCAAAGTAAGGTCCACAGACAACACGCGTGGGCATCGCCTGGGAGCTCGTTAGAAATGCAGAATCTTCAGTGTCATGGGATGCTCAGGAATCTAGGGCACGTGACAGTTGGAGAAGCACTGGTCTTAAGGGACCCACGAGGCTGTGGCCCACAAGTCTGGGCTCAGGAAGAAATGCCTGCTCCTTGCTATGTTTCTGCTCGTGTCCAAATGCCTGTTCACTTGCTGTATCCTGGCGAGTAAGTGCACACGTTCTGGACTTGGATGGGATGATACTAGAACCCCAGCTTCTCTGGACATTTCGTGTGGCCTTGGGCAAGTGGCTCCACTGCTCTGAGCCTCATTTTCCTTCTCTGTGATCTGAAATAACAACGGTCCCCGTGTGACTGGTACAGAATCTGCAATGCACAGTTCTTGGCACACAGTGAAACTCATGGAAAATGATAATGTGACCACCACTATTACTTAGGGTGAACACTGCAGGATTCTTAGCCAATATCCACTCTCTTTCTCTTCTTCACTAATAGAAATTCAATTTTATTCACGCTGTAATGTGCTTATTTAATAATACTCACCTTCCTAGACCTCCCTGAAGCTAAAAATGACGAAGTGACCCAGTTCTGGACAGTGAGACAGTGAGAAGTCAGAAGCAACCCTCTGGCAGGGTTTGCCCCCTCTATAAAAAAAAGAAAAGGATTTTAGCATTTGCCCTCTTGCCTACCCTTCCTTCTTCCTTTCTGCACTGTGGATGTAACGTCTGGAGACAAAGCAGCCATTTTGCTCTCATGAGGATGACAGGCGCACTGAAAGGGTGGGTGAGGGGCAGAAGGAAGGCGACGCTTCCTAGAGCGTTGCGGAGCCACTGTTTAGCTTGCCCGTCTCCGAGCCTCACGTTATAATGGGGGAGGGAGAGAGAAATCCCTATTTTGTTAAACTGCCACTGAGTTACCTACAGCCTAGCACAGTCCTAACGGACACCATCATTACGATAGCTATTGTCACTGCCCGTCTCAGGCACTCACTCAGGTGAGCGCTTGCTAATTCCAACTGGGAAACTTGAGGGGACCTTAACCTGGGAAACAGACTTGACTGCCAAGCTCCTTTAAAAAATAAGAATAAAAAGAAAACACATAATCCAATCATCCACCAATAAAAACTGCGAAATACATTGCAATTTGTAGCTTTTCATCTTGTTCTTCATATACACACTTCAATATATACTTACTTGTAAGAGTCACATACACCACGTGTTGTTTCATAACCTGCTAATTTTCGTGTATCTATATCTTACCGCTTTTTTCGTGCCATTAAATCTGCTTCTATGATAACAATAATAGACCAAGTAATGACGGGAGCCTGATCCTTCAGTGGCTTCGGTTCTGCCTTCTGGAAACTGTGTCTTCGCAACGCTTATTCCAGCAGACATTCACCCTGCAATGCCCAGACGAACACGTCCTGCTCACAGGCCGGATCGGAGAGATGGCGGAGCTGCCAGTGGGGAACATTTTCTAGGCAGTTTCTTAGGATGCCCCGGAGGCCCTGTGAGTTGTCTCTCCCTTAATGGACGCTCGCTGTGTTCTTCAAACTGCTGTGAGAAGTCCATGCCCCATTTCACAATGAACACACACTTCTCCACAATACCAAGACAGATGCAAAACCTTAATTCTGACGTTCTACCCCAAGACTCTAAAACACTTCTTTCCCCTCTTTGGTCCACGGTCCTGCGTGTGTGGGAAGTCCTCTCCTTGGAAGGTGCAGTGAATCAGAAACTACCTGTGAAAGTGACTCTAATACTGAAGACACGTGCCAGCAACCATACTAATGACATCCTTAGCACTTCTCACTTAATAAAATAACATCGGAAATAATTCAGAGAAACCCCAGCTCAGTGTCACAGGGGCCAGGCTGCCTGAGGGGCACCTCCTCCCACCCCTTCCCCACTGTCCCTGGCGGGGCAGCCTGTCCTCAGCCCCTGCTAGCTGTCCCGTGTGACAACACGTGGATTCAGTGCTGCTGGTTTTTAAAGAGAGGTTAGAAATACGAATTTTTATTTGAACCTTCCAACGTTTAAATGTCGGTAACTTCTCAAAAACACAAAACAAAAACAAAACCACTGTAAGGGCCAAAAAATAAAAGGAGCCCACAGGCAGAGCCCGGCCACCGCTTGGAATCCCCGAGTTTCGCTGTCCCGGTCGCCAGCCTGCCTAGTCAGGGAGAGGACAGGCTTTCAGAAGAGATGTTGCCGGGGGCCACCGCATTATGGTAATGGCCTTTTTGCTTAACATTGGTTTGCCCACACCCCACACCCGTGCTTTAGGCACAAATGAGACAAATTACCGGCAGTCAGCTGGGAGCCAGCGCATATTTTTTTTGTTAAGGAGCTGAGCAGCCATTAACCGCCCAGGGCTGGTGGAAGGCGGGGGAGGCCCAAGCAAACCCCAGAGGTGCCCGACCGTGGCCTCATTCTGTCCCAGCCTGAGTCTTCACCGCTTCAGCCGCAGCCGCGACAGCAGTGCCTTCTCCAGCCCCACGTGGCGGCAGGGAGCCCACGGTGGTGGGGAGCTCGCCGTTTTTGCACTCCCAAATATCCAGCCTCCAGACCAGGTCGGGGACGACCAGAGGACATTCCCAAGAGCAGGCTTGTCCCGCTTTTGCAGTGTGGACTGCTGAGATTAATTCCCACGCTGACCCGGTGTGCGCCAATCCCTGGCCAATTACCACTGGGCATTTCCCCTGTTTGCTTCCAAGGCCTCCCCTCGAAGCGCTCAGTCCTCAGTCGACTAGGGGACCAGCTCTTCCCCGTTTGCCGGGGACTTTGCAGTTTTAGCACAGAAAGCCGCACAGCCCCAGGAGACCCTTTATCCCGGGCAAACCAGGACAGTCGGTCACTCTGAGTCTGTGCACAACCCAGGAAACCGATTTTGAATCTACAATTGAGAAGCCCTGTCACACAGCAGAAGGACGTAATTTTAAAAAATCAGGACACGGGCATTTTAGCTACATGAGTTGAAGCACAGGATATGCGACTTGACTTTCAGTCCAAGGGTAGGAGAGTGGTTCTGACCGCCAGTGGCACATTCTTAGAAGCAGCCGGCCCCCTCCACATCCTTGCTACTCAAAGTGCGGTCCTCAGGCCAGCAGGATTGGGAGTTTGCTAGAAATGCTGACTCTCCGGCCCCAGCCCAGACCTAAATCTGCATTTTGAGAAGAAAAGCACAGGGCACGCTGAGGTTGCTGCGGCACTGTGTGCTCTGTGCTTTGGCAGCCTGCCCTGGGGAAGGAAGACAATGGGCTTCCAGGGAAGGTTCAGGGAAACTGAGGAGGTGCGAGAAGTTTGATTTTACTTCCCTCCTTCCTGGAAGCGAGACCCCTTTAGCTCCCAGCGGGCAAGGTGATCTGTCTGCCAGGACTTAGGGACACAAATGAGCGACCACAGTTCAAGGTTACATGTCCCTTGACTGATTATGGATCTTTGAGGACAGAGACATTGTGCATTTTTTTTTTTTTTACTTCTTCTGCCTAGATTTTCCAGAGCCTTCCAGACAAAGTTCACTACGTTCTGTATTAGATTGGAATGTTTTAGGCTGCAAGTCACGGAAACCCCAACTAACAGCGGCATAAACAAAGAGCAGTTTGTCGTCGTCATGTATTGAGGAGTGAGGAGGTGGGTGCTGCATGGCTGGGGTGTGGCTGTGCCACCAGCAGGGTGGAGGCACCCTGGCTTTTCGTCCTTAGGTTGGGGAATTTGTGGTCTCGACATGGCTACTGCAGCTTGGGGCATCGTGTCAACGTTTTCAAGACAAAAACCAGGGAGGAGAAGGCCAGTGAATATGGCCTTTATTTCAGGAGAGCAAACTACTTCTCAGAAACTCCCCATCAGAGTCCCATGTAAGTCTCGTTTGTGGTGCCGGGGGGTGGGGCCGCTCCTGATACATCAGAGTCTGAGAAATAAGGCATTTGATGGAGGGAAGCAGGGGGGCTGTGGTGGGCTTAGATCCTCCCAGGTTCATTGCCGAAAGCCGCAGAGGGCGGGAAGGGAGCCGGCCTGGTCTGCCGATTCCCCCTGCAGGTCCTCAGGTCTTGGCACAACGACGCTTACCATGTTGGTTTGGGCTGGTTTTTTACACTCTGACCCCCTCTAGACATGGGACCCTTAAAGGCAGTGAACGTGTCTTGGTCATCTCAGTATGTCCCTGGTGACACGTCAGGCATAGCGCGAGGCTCAGTGAGTATTTACTAGGTGGATAGACGCGGCGCCCTCAGTGGCCGAGCCAGCGCCGCGTGGCCCCACACCTGCGGGATGGTGTCATCAGCTCCATCTCGTATTTGGCTTTGTCTCCACAATGATTCATCTTTTCAAACTGGAGCTGGGCTTCAGGGAACCAGGGCAAAGTCACAGATTATAATCTAATGTGAGTCTGAATTTCTAGTCCGTGGAGCCTGGTTTGGAGGGCGACCGGCGGTGGTCAGTGGCTGGCACACTCACCCACTCCCAGCAGGACAGCAACACAAAACAAAGGAACAAAATAAAAGCCAACCTCTGGGGTCAGGCTAAGCCATTTGTTCCTGAGGGGAGCAGCAGTCAGAGCCACCTGTGTGCCTGGGAACATCACGGCTAATCACGGCCCGTGAGCCACGCTGGGACGGAGCAGGTCAGATGGTTCAGCCTGACACGTACCATATGGCAGCCATGAAGCCGGTTGGTCTGCTGGAAACAGCACCGCATGGCCGTCCAGGTAGGGAAGGCGGCCAAGAGCAGAGAGACCCCCCCCCCCGCCTCACAAGAGGGGGCTGTCGGGGTGATGTCTCTCATCTCACTCGCCAAGGCAAGGGACGTACCAGGCAGGGAGGGTGCAGGAACTCCCCAGGAACTAATTTGGATGGAAAAATAAAGTTTTAAGTGCTGGCACAGGCAGTGGAGTGAAAATATTGGGGCCCAGATCAGAGCCAGGTGGGAGGAGTTGGCGGCAGCGGGCAGGAGGTAGGGGCCCCCGTGTCTCGGTTCTGGGGGACACAGCAGGCAGAGCTGTAAAGGGCTGGGGCTTCAGTGGCAAGTGTCTTTGGGCAAGTCCCTTCCCCGCTCAGCTCGCTCTGTGTCTACATCTGCAAAAGGGTGGGGAGATCAAAGGTGAGAGGTGGATGTCAGGGAGCCAGCACGGGGCCTGGCCCAGAGCAGCTGCCAATAAACAAGCCGTGAGCATGGTCATTAACAGGGCCACCTCCCAGCCTGGGGGCTCCGGGGACTGCCCCTCCCTCCATGGCCAGACTGAGCAAATAGAGACACAGGATATTCAGTCAAAATCAGATTTCAGTGAAACGATGAATAATTTTTTAGTGTAAGTCTACGCTCAAATATTTCATGGTATATGCTGATACTAAAAACTCATTTATTTTTATTTGAAATTCAAAGTTGGCCAGGCAGTCTGTGTTTCATCTGGAAACCCTAACAGGTAGGGATTAGCTGGGAACAGAGGCCGTGGGTGACGGACGGAGGAAGGGACTCCAATGTCAGCAGATGTCCAGGCAGAACGCTCAAAGGAACTAAAGGGACCTATATTCTCAGCACTCAAATGAAAATTTCTGAATTACGAAATCCAACTCCCAAGGCCTAAAGGAAAAGAAACCTCCTTTAGTCATAAGCAAACCAGTGAAATGACCCAACACGGGGTGAGGGTGTCCCATTCTCCCGCCTTCAGTGTTGGTTTATTGGTGGAAGTGCCTACACGTTGGAGGGTCCCAGGCCCCCCCAGCCCATTTTGCAGATTAGAAGAGTGAGGCTCGGCCAGGTGGAGTGAGTCACTGGGCCAGCATGTGGCTGAGGTCCAGGTCTGCCTGACGTGCGTGCCAATAACCTTCACCAGGGGGCCCCACTGCCTCCACTGCTTGGAAAGGTCCCACCCAGAAGGCCACAGACCACCCCAACTTTTGAGGGGAGCAAGCATTACAGATTGCAGGTGAGGGTGAGTTTCCTAACCTCGTGGGGCCTCACCTTTTCCCTCTGCAGTGGGGATGGCTGTGGCCCCATCTTCACAAGTTGCTGGGTGGCTCAGTAACTGGACGCACTCCGAGTGCCTGGACGCTGACCATGACCAGACAAATGCTAGTGATTGGTGGTGTTACCATGGAGACAGCAACACTTGGTTGTTAAAGTGTCAGCCATGAAGTCTGACAGAACAGCTTCAGCCCTGGATTCGCCTCTTACCAACCTGGGGTGCGTCTCCGAGCCTCTCCGAGCCTCGGTTTGCTCATCCATAAAATGGAAACCTAACAGAACTCCGCTCACAGCCTTGCTGAGGATGAAACGCAGTAGCACGCAGCAAGCACTCAGCACGGTGCTGGGCGCAAGCGAGCACTCGACTAGTGCGGGCTGTTTGTATTTTAAAAGTTGGGGGGATGGAAGGGAGGGCCAGCAGCCTCTCCCAGGACCCCTGAAGCTCCACCACACGTTGGACCCCTCCTCCGGCCCCCGCCAGCAACGGGGCTGTCACAGGCCCACATCTGCGGCTGGTGGAGACGTTTCTCCCACGCTTCCCGGGGGGCGGGGGGGCTCCACGGCCGCAGCCCTCCCTCCGTGTTTATATACCGAGAACAATGCGGGCCTAGAAGCCAAGAGCTTTGTCCGTTTGGAACCAGGTCTAGAGGAAAACGGTTGTCTGTCTGATAAGTCCCTGTGCATCATCGCTAATGACCCTGGGCCACGCTGCCCACCCAGGGCGCCTGCCCATTCGAGGTCAGACAATGGCTAATGAGACTGTCATCCTTAATTAATCCACGAGGCAATGCCAGGAGGCAGCTCCTCGCCCCTCTGTTCCCGGGACTTCCCTTCTCCTCTAGCCAGCTCTGCTGTCTGTGGCTTCCTGGATCCGCCAAAACTTCAGCTTTCCCAGGAGACACAGACACGTCCGGTGCTTCTTCTGGGCTTGAGGGATGGCGTGTTTCATAGACTTCTTTCTGGTTTCCTAGATATTTTGCCCAGGTGTGCCCATCGGCTAAGACCCCAAGATGCATGGACTCGGGGCTGGGACCGCCTGGGAGGTGGGGAGTCAGGCCCACACCGGGTGGGTGGGGACCTCGAGCACACAGCAGGGAGGGTGAGGGGCTCCCGCAGTCCCTTCTGGGCCAAAAGGTGGCTTAGCACTTTCCCTACCCTCCCTCGACCTCCACACCCCATAAGTGGATCTTAGCACCCCCTCTTACTGAGGAAGGAATCGTGGTCCTGAGAAGGGACATGGTCCACCCAAGGTCACGTGGTAAGCAAGGGGTGGAGGAGGAGGGGAGCCCATCTGTCCTCAGGGCGAGCTTGTCCTCTTCCACTGCACTTGACTTGGCCACACTCAGCTCATGCTAGCTCCCGAAGCCCCGTAAAGCCAGACTCCAGGACCCCACCGTCTCACAGGCAGCTCCTCGGTGCCTCCGTGGCGGTCTCAGTGTGTAACCTGATGCAGTTGAAGCTCACGGTTTAATGATCCAGGGGTGCGTCCACTCGCCAAGCTTTGTGTGCACAACACGGCATTTTCATCTCTGCTCGTTGACGTTCCGTCGTAATCTTCCTGCACAAACCACACCCACTTTTACTTTCTCTAGCACTTACAGTTTCTAATGCCTTACAGTGAAGTAAAAACTAAAGGACATTTGCAAAGATATCCAAATGCACAATCCTTCATCGTTCATGTGTGTTTTCATCTTTACAGTAGTCTCTCCCACACCTAATTATTCAGCAAACTTTTTAGCGACTCATATTTATCAAGTCTTCCCAAAGCAGTTGACTTATTTTTGTAGAAATAATGATTATCTTTCTTTCACACTCACAGTTTTTCAGTTTACATAATAATTCTATTGAATTGTGAAATTAAAATTACAAGTATAGCTGGCACAAGACGGTTTGGGAACAAATGCATCTGACTCTCAGTAATCAAGTGACTCACTGGATAAGCTCAGGCTCCCCAGGGGTAGCTGACCAGCTGCGAATATGTGGGGTTCTGTGGACACCCACAGCGTTCGTAGTGGCTGCGGAGAGCACCAATGAGTGTGTCGGTACTGTGGGGACAGGTAAAGGGAGCTTCTACTCCAAGATCCTGACAGTGGCAACAGCAGCAATTTCCATGAATTTAGCGAGAGGGCCACGCGTGGATGTCCATCCTCGCGGCAACACTGAGAAAGTGCCTCATTTGCAGTCTGTGGATTAACTAGTGCATAAGTCACTCGGTTTCACCAGGAGTCTACTCTGAAACAGGGTAAGTACTACCCCAGACTTGGCCAAGTCTTCCTGGAGAAGCATCCAGAAAGACTGGGTTGGAGGCTTTGCCTGCGATCCTGAGGGCTTCACACCTGCCCACAGGGGAGGACGGGGTTTGTTGCTGAGTTATTCTACCCATCAGCCTGGGGAGGACTTACGACATCACACAAGGAAGTGCCCAGTGAGCAGAAAATGAACCCTGTATGCTGGCAAACACAAGATTCCCCTCTCCGTGTTAAGATGAGAAAACAGGCTGAGAAGTGAAGTGAGTTGAGTGAGGTCACATAGCCTGTAAGTGGAAGAGCTGAGATTTCACCTTAGGTCTACTTAATTCTAAGTCCCACCTGCTTTCCACTGAACAACTGGTGCCCTCGAGCTGGGTTGGGTTGAGTTAAGTTGAGTTGGTGTGAGTTGGGTTGGGTTGAGTTGAGTTGTTTTGAGCTGGCGGATTGAGTTGGGTGAGGTTAGGTTAAGTTGGCATGAGTTGGGGGGGTTGGGTTGGGTGAGGTTAGGTTAAGTTGGCATGAGTTGGGGGGGGTTGGGTTGGGTGAGGTTAGGTTAAATTGGCATGAGTTGGGGGGCTGGGTTGGGTGAGGTTAGGTTAAGTTGGCATGAGTTGGGGGGCTGGGTTGGGTGAGGTTAGGTTAAGTTGGCATGAGTTGGGGGGCTGGGTTGGGTGAGGTTAGGTTAAGTTGGCATGAGTTGGGGGGGTTGGGTGGGTGAGGTTAGGTTAAGTTGGCATGAGTTGCACTGAGTAGCACTGAATCACACTAAGCCCTTTTCTGGGTACTCTTTGCCTCATGAAAAAGGGGTAAAAAATGTCTCCTTATAAGCTTTCAGCATCTTGAGGGCAGACACAGGGATAAATACACGAGAAACAAACCAGAGTCATGTATAATTCATTGTTAAATTCTGGTGGGATTACCCAAGTAAATCACACCCTAAGCAAGCCGGCAGATTATGAGGCACCTTTGGAGCTACAGGTGGGGACGGGCCTTTTTGCCACATTGTGCAGAAGAGACGGGTCCAACTATCCTCATGGTCACGGATCACGGATCACGGAAGCCCAGTACCAACCCCTCCTCATGCAAAGCACATGCCACAGCCCCCAGGCTCGGCAGATGCAGACCTTAGACTGACGTCTCGCTGAGCAGCGGCTCCATATGATGCTGGTCACCTCCCCTCTGTCTCCCTACCCCCCACACCAGCTTTCTCCAGGTGCGGCCACTGCCCTTCACACACAAAGACACTGAGACGAAATGACTCGTCCAAGTTCACACAGCTAGTCACGGCCAGAGGTTGGTTTAGATCTGGGTTTGCCAGACTGCAGGAGGCTGGGGTCTGCCTACTGCCCCCACCCCTGGCCCTGCAATAAGGCAGAAATAAGCACAGGCCTGCTGGGGGCGAGGAGCTGTACACAGGACGTGTCCATCGATGGGGGCAGCCAGCAGGGCTCCCTGGGGGAGGAGGTGCAGTGGCCTGAGGGAGACCTTTCCAGTGAGACTGCGTCCTGCCCCACAACAGCCAGGCCAAGAGGGCGCGGGGTCTGCTGGGGGGTGGGGGTCCCCTGATCCTCTACCCACCTGACTTACAAGCCTCAGTTTCCCCAACACATTCTGCAAAAGGGAGCTTTTACCTTTCCTCACTTAATTTAACAAGCATTCACGAAGCACCTTCAGGGTGCCAGGTATGGAGCTGGGTGGCGAGGGCTCAGGCACAGTCCCACAGGACAGCCCTGTAGCTGCGACTGTGGGTCCTTCCCCTGCCACTTCCAAGCCAGGTGGCTGCCGGAACGTCATTTCTTCTCACTGAACCTCAATTTCTCCCCAGGGAAAATGGGGACAAGAATAGTAACACCCGAGGCCGAGGGCAGTGAGGACCGGGGCTGCAGCACGGCCGCTGGGGCGCAGGCAGGCAGCCTCGGGCGCCAGCACCGCTCTGGCTTTTGTTTCGGGGCAGAAAGCACTGCTGAGCCTGAGCCCGGGAGAAGGGGACAAGAACAGCGGCTGGCATTTCTTGGCCCACTCCCTCTCCAACACTATGTTCTGCATAAAAATATCCTTCAAAAGTCCCAGCCAACCCCCCACGGTGGCGGGAATACCCTCCCCACGGAGGGACAGCCACCCTCAGACGGCAAGTGTCATCTTGAGATGCAGCCTGGCACGGAAGTGGGGCGGAGAGAGAAGTGACAACAGCTCAGCCTGCAGCTCGGGGCAGAGCCTCGGCGGGGAGTGTCTGGGTTTCGCCGATTCTTTCAACGTTTCTGTATTTTTGAAATTTTTTTACAATAAACTGTTGGCAAGGCAAATGCAGCCCACCCCAGCTCTCCAGCGGAGGGCGGGTGAAAGCATTATTTCCTTGGATTTCAGTTTTTCAAAACCTTTTGCTCCTAATCCCACAGCTTGTAAATGTTTGAACAATTTGACTGTCAGGTGCACAAACAAGGCCCCCACGCTCAGCCTATTGTTCTACAGATGGAGAAGTCTGTTCGATTCGATTTTTTTTAACCTGGACTCTGGGGTTGTTGATAAAAGACTTCTCTGGCCTGGGTTTGTGAACAACCACATTGAGATCTGGAGCCGCCTTTGTTTACCAGGACACAAGTTTAACTCCTGCTAAACAAAAGCTCCTTTGCAGTGGGCACAACGGCCCCACTCTTGCTCCGTGTTTTTTTTAACTTTTTAAATTTTGATCCAAATGGTTTATCCAAGCCAGTGACTGACTCCAACACAACCAGGGGATTTTAACACAGCAATGAAGGGCTCAGGGTTTGAGAGCTCAGCCTTGAGCCAGACTAGCTGGTTTGAATCACACTAGCCTCTCTGTGCCTCAGTTTCCTCAGGTATAAAATGGGAGCCACCGTTACTGGGTTGTGGGAGGACCAACAAAGACATTACAAGCCCTGAGGACAGATGAGACCAGCACATAGTAACAAACAGTTGTCATACTTGCAGTCACACGCCACGTACTGACATTGTGGTCAAGACTGGACCA
The DNA here is from genome assembly GCF_041146395.1 of Eulemur rufifrons. Taxonomy (NCBI): domain Eukaryota; kingdom Metazoa; phylum Chordata; class Mammalia; order Primates; family Lemuridae; genus Eulemur; species Eulemur rufifrons. The sequence goes on from NC_091002.1 coordinate 47,735,422, forward strand.
CATATATGTAATGGTGGTCCCATAAGATTATGTCACTGTATTTTTACTGTACCTTTCTATGATTAGAATGTTTAGATACACAAGTATTTCGCACTGCATTACAATTGCCTGCAGTACTTAGGACAATCCCATGCTGTGCAGCTCGGCAGCCCGGGAGCGGCAGGCTACAGAGCCTTCGCCGGAGCCTAGGTGTGTGGCAGGCTACACCGTCTAGCTCGGTGTGGGTGCACTCCGTGACCCCCACACGACGAAATCGCCTAACGTGCATTTCTCAGGAGTCCATCGCTCAGCGATGCACGACCGTGTTACGAATGGCTGGGTAACTTTTCTGAGCCCCTGTGTCCTTATCTGCGAAATGTAAATGGAGATTACAGATGATGTTATTGTGACAATAACAGGCCCCTCCTCCCGGAGCAGCTGCACGTACGGAATGACACTGACCACGCAGGGAAACTTGCTCAGAATGCCCCGGTGCCATCAAACAACGCCGTGCAAAAGGTCTTCAGATGTACGATGTGACGCTTGTCCTTACCTCCGTGACAGGAAAGCCACGTGCCTCCGGCTGAAGTTGTGAGCGATACTGTGAAATGTACTAAGAGAAGGAGCCCCAGAAATAAACCAGCCCGTCTGCTTCTCACGTGCCTCGGCCCCGTCAGGCCGGCTCCCAGACGGCCGTGACCTCGATACGGTGTGTGCGCCGGCGGCTGGCCCGATCTCCCCTAAACATGACCGCCTGCCTCGCTGGGATGACCTACATTTCCACAGCGGCGGCTGGAGCAGACATTCCAGGGTAATTAACAAACGTGCGCGCATACACACACACACACACACACACACACACACACACGCACGCAGCTGGCTCAGGCCTGGTGGTGGCTGGCACGCTCGCTGTCTAGACAGGGCCGGGAGCTGAATGGCCTCTCGCCGTGGGAAGTGGGGCTGCTTGGGGCTGCTGCCGGGACAGTCAAGGTGTCCCTGTTCACTGGGGCAGAGACGGACCCCTGAGAAGACAGGCGGCAGCGATCGTCACTCCCCACCTTGAACAGGAGCGTCCAGCCACATCCTTGCCAAGGACAGGCTCCTTAGGAAGCAGCGGGCAGGAGAGCCGAGGCCCAGCTACGGGGAAGCTCAACACGCTGTTGTCTTTAGTAATAAAAAAATGAGAAACAGCCTTCCAAAAAGGAGGAGTGAAGCATATTACGGGGCCTTCGTAAGAGGGACCAGGAAGCAGTCACTGACAGTCGTGTTGAAGGAGACCATCTGATGGCATGTGGTGACTGTCATCAAGTATTAAGTTTCAAAGGAGCAGGATTCAAAATGGCATGTCACCAGGGTTGTCACCAGAGATTGCAGTTGTTTTTGTAAAAGGTGCCTAGAAGAGCACACCTGGGAAGCCCAGTGCTTACCTCCTGGCGTGACATCTGGTCACCAGGGCACCTTGTAATGCTTCCGCTCATGGCTGCTGTGCAAATACCAAGGGTGCTGGACCAAGTGCCCCGGGCGCGCTGGCCTGTCACCAAGGCTCTGATCCTCCCCCACCCCCGGCTTCCAAATCCCAGTGCACTCCGCGGGCATTTCCCAAACGGCAGTCATGGGGGAACCACCTTCACGACTTTTGCCCGTGCTACCATAATTTACTTAGAATTATGCTTTAAATTGACTCATGATTTTCACACAAGCAAATTTATTTTAAAAGGAAACCCTGTATCACAGCTGTGGATGGAAAACCAAAATAGAAGGTGGCTGTAAAGATAAACACATCATTATTAACATTTTAAAAAATTGCTTCTGTGCTGCCTAAAATCACCTTGCCTACTATTGACGTACATGTCACATGTTGGCCAAGACTGTCTTCATTTGACCACTTCACTTAAAAATTGAAGAAGCTGAAGTTCAGAGGGGACACGATTTCCCTTGGGTCATTCAGGTACCTGGAGCCCTGGATGCCACCTCAGGTGCTGCTCACCTGGCCCCACCCACCCATCCCTGCAGAATCCTCTGAGCTGCACCCTCTCCTCCGTGGAGGTCCTGCCTGGCAAATACTCCCCTGGCTACATAAAAAGCCCGATGGTAGCACATAAGCTTCACATTAAATTATTTGCAATTTCATGGTGCTCAGTTCCACAGTCAATTAACTCCATTTCATTTTCAATGGTCCCATCACCCTGTCGTTTTCTTTTTCCAACAGTTCCAGCAATTTTCTGGAGTCAATCGGGGGGTCTGTTTGTGTTTGTGTTTTAATCATGAGTAAACTTAAGGCCCGTCTGTGTCCTCCTTTCCCCACCTCCCTCCTCCTGACTGTGCCATGCTGGACACCCCAGGCCTGCCCAGGCTGGAGAGGGCACGAGGAGGAGCCCGGCTGGCACCTGGCACATGGGACAGGGTGGGTGCCCAAGCTGCAGGCGGAGGGAGCCGCTGCCCTCCTGGAAGCCTCTCCCACATCAGGCCCTGGGCTCTAGGGAGCCCTTCTGTTTGGTGTCCCCACTGTCTTCTCCTTTTAGGGACACCCTTCCCCACCTGGAGGTATTTGCAAGCATGTGGCCCTGGCTCCTTTGCCAGATTGGGCATGTGACCCAAGCTGGCCAGTCAGAGTAGTCCATGCCCTGGGATAGCATGATAGAGCAAGGAGCAGTCACGTGATCTCAGCAGGAGCAGTCATATGATCTGAGCAGGACCAAAGTCCTTTGGAGGAAAGAAATGGATTCTGGAGGAAAGAAGATTGGGCTCGTTTTCTCTGGGCTCGCTAGCTCTGATGGAAATGGAAGCCCAAGGCTGCTGGAGACCACCCTGCTGTCATTTGGAACTCTGCCGGTCGGATCATGAAGCCAACTGGAAGAAGGAGAGCCAAGGGATGCTGAGAGGAGAGTCAGCCCTGCTGCTGTCAGGTAAGCCCCTGATACAACTGTGCCTGAAGCCGCAAACTGCCCGACTTTGCAGCTTCGAAGCTGCATGTGCCAGTACATTTCCCATTGTATCTTGTCAATCTAGTTGTTATGTCTCTTCCCTTGTTCAAGTAACAACCGAGGAGCGTCACTGTGTGTAACATGCCCTTTCCTTCCCCTTGCCCCTCGTGTCCTGCCTTCTGCAGGTACAGCCTAGAAGGTAGAGTGACAAGGGTGGAGGGACCTTTATGGAATTTAGTCCTTCAAGACTCAGCTCAGGCATCACCTCCTCCAGGAAGCCTTCCCAGATGGCCTTGTGTGCTCTCCCAGGCTGGCTAGCTTCTCTGCCACCCCACAGCCTCTGTGAGGGAAGCACCATGGGTAAGAGCCGGACCCTGCGACCCAGACGTCCCTGACTGGACTCCCAGCTCCGCCACTCACAGCTGTGTGACCTCGAGCTAAGGGGTGCCCTGTCTGTTCTTTGGTTCCATCATCTATGAAACGGGAGTTAGCCTCAGCAGCCCCTCCACAGGTCTGCTGTGAGCACGGCACGGGTTGACCCATGTCACTGATTTAGAACAGAGGCTGGCGTGTGGTAGCCCAGGTGGTACTGGCCATCGTTTCGTGTCCCGCATCACGTCACCTTTATCCTAGCTGCCTTTTACTTGCTTAAGCCGCAAGCCCTTTCTCTTCCCTTTTCCTTCGACACCTTTGCTCCTGGGGGCCCCGCACAGCCCTGGCACTTGATGGGCACTGAAGGCCGTTGGCTGAGCAGAATGTGCCGTCCCAAGTCAACAGGCCAGTCCCCTCCTTCTGCCTTTCTTTCTACCTGTCAAGAGGTGCTCCGACTGTGCCAGCTCGTCTTCTGGTTCTTCCTAAAAATAGGATTAATGGGGGGTGGGCAGAGAGCGGGAGCAAAGGGGAGAGGAGTGCGGGGGAGGGGCTCGGGATCTGGAGGTGCTCTCGCATGGCTGTGCACTGGCGTCACCGTGAGCGTCCCAGACGCTGCCCCCCAGCCCCACCCCTGGGACTCCGAGGCGTCTGTCTGAGTAGGGCCCAGGCCCTGGAATTTTTCCGACTTCCTGGGAGATTCTACTGAGCAGCCAGAGCTGAGAACCGTGGGGACAGAGGACGGTGCAAAGCTGTAATGAGTGTTAGGAACGGAAGCTCCTCCCGTGCTTTTGAGAGATTTCAGCAAATATTAAAGTTACTTTTCACTTACTTTTGACCCTCAGCCGGTTACTTGTTTCACTACAACCCAGTTCTAAGACTGTGTGCCAAGGTGACTTGGCTTTACCTGATAGGAGTGAATGAGTGAGTGAGTGAGTGAATGAAGAGGAGGTTCCTCTCCCGACACTCACACAGGATCACAGATACAAGCACAGGGGAAGGCGGGCGAGATGCTGGGACACAGGAGACCTGGGGACACCCGGGGAGATTCCGGCTCCCTGAGCCTGGGTGGGGGCAGGTTGTGTTGGCTCCAAGCACCTGCAGGGTCGCATCACAGGAAAGGCATTAACTGGCGCCCTCACCTCCGCCACCCTCCCCAGCCTGCCTCAGTCCGTCTTCCTGCAGACGCCTTCCTCAGTCCGTCTTCCTGCAGACGCCTTCCTCACCACTTGTGCCTCCCAGCCTGGCTGCGGGACACGTCCCGAATTCACGCCTCCAGCGGAGCCCATGAGGATCTGTGAACCACCCAATTCTTTTCCCTTCTGGGACTGGCGTTTGCTTCGCTGGGAAACCACGTGCCTCCCTGTTCTAGTTCTCCCTGTAAACACTCTTTTCCACTTTTTAAAACAATCACAAGGGTTGCCATGGAAATATGAGCACTTTCCATCCCAATGGCATCCAGATAAACCAGCAGGCATTTCTGGCCACCCTGCCTGCCACCCGATCCCGTCTCATGACTGGAAAACTCGGGAACGTCTGAGAAACTCGCATTCTGTGGCATCGATTTCCAGAGCGGGTCAGAGCTCGGAGGTCTTTGCAATTAATGGCTGCTTTAGCGACGACGCAGCATAAAAATTTCATGAGCAAAATTCGTCTTCCTCATTTTGAAACTTTAAAAAGCTCCATTCAGACAAATGAACCCTGTTGCACCTGAAGAACTAAGTAAATTAGGTGTAATTTTATTACACTATTGATTGCTGCACCAGACTTCTCCATTGTAGTTTTTAGCCTTCATCAAAGGTGAAAATGGCATCCTTTAATCGAGTCGGAAAAATATTACTTTCTGGGAAAATCGAGCTGAGCTGAAAGGAGAAAGGTGGCGAGAAGAGACACCTCAGACCCCCTGCTGGGGCCAATCCACAACTTCCAACAGAAACAGGGTGTGTCTGCAGGGGCTGTCCGAGAATAATGGGAAAAGCACATAGTAGGCACTCGATAAGTGCCGAGCGCCCACCGTGTACGCAGTGACCGCTGTATAAGCCAAAGGGAGGGGTGTAGCAGGCGCTGGCGGCATGGTAGGGCTGTGTGGGGCCGCAGGAGAACAAGTGAGCCTGGCACGGCACGCAGCGAGTGCTCAGCAAATACTGGGGAATGTCATTGCTCCACTGAAGACCTACAGAAATGTCTCTGTCGCAGAGGGACAGCCTCCCCTGAGGGAAGAGTGAGAACCCCCAGGTGAGAGCAGAGGTGGCAGAGAAGGAGGAGGGGAGGGGAGGGAAGAATGTTCTAGGCCGAGGCAGGAGCCTGCTGTTACCCTTGTGCTGCAAAGCAGCAGGGCCCTGGCGGTGAGAAAACCTGCCCCTGTGAAACGAAGGTTAGTGAGGTGCACAAGGGGCAGAGGAGGCTGCCCAGCCCTGAGCTCGGCCGGGACCGCGCAGGGCGGCCGCAGTCAGCTGGGGGGGCAGGGGAGGGAGAGGAGGGGAAACAGCTCCCCTCTCTCAGAAAGTTCCTTCCCAGTCGGGGACAATTGCACAGCTGACTTAACCTCTTCCGGTGCAACTTTAAAAAAGTTAGGTATGAGGAGAGATTGGTAAATTCTCCGCAGTTTACCTTTCCCAAGTGGCTGATCACCCCCAGCACAGACAGGCACCTTTGTCCTGAGGGATTTGGGGAACCAGATGAGCGGAGGAGCTCGGGCCGATGGCTGTGTCACATGGAAGGCTCTGCTCTGCCCCTGCCCCCCGCCACCGACAGTCCCATCTGGAACAGACCAATTTCATGAACTGACTGGAGGATGGGATTGGCGAGAGAAGAAGTGCCAGGGGGGCCGTGGAGCAGGTTCTCCCAGCTGTGGAGACGCCATAGGTGGGAGGTACGACGTGCGGAACGACCGTTTGGCCCAAGCCTGCGTGTCCAAAGAGCCCCAGCGCACACCGGAAAGTATCCCCACTTGAAGCTCCGCCACGGTCCCAGAGCGGCCTCGGCAGGGCTGGAGGAAGCACGTGTACGTGGCGCATCTTCAAACGCTGCCGCGCCACCTGCACACCTGTACGTGCTGAGAATCAGTGGATTCTCATGAATGCTGCAGTTGTCTTGTGAACGGCACAAATGACATCCCAGGATGTGCCGGGGCCACCTCTCCGGAATAAAGGAGGGAAAATCCCCTGGTTTGTAGCGCTTGCCAGTTTCCATGGTGTCAATACTTTTACTGGGGCTGCCTGCAGGCCACGGACGGGTTAAGAACTAACTCATCAGTTTCCTGAATAGTTAACAATCGACTCTCACAAGCCTCTTCGGCTGGCCTTGTCTCAGCTTCAGTGCAGGAGTTACTGTCTATTCCGTGTGAACACACGAAGTACACCGCCACTTTGCAGCTCTGCTTTGGTATTTGGTCATTGTTTTAATACACCAGGAGCCTCAAAAGATTGAGAGGGGAGTGCAGAGTCTCTGGCTCTCAGAAATCACACTCGTAAAAACCTCCCTGCTCTGCTCTGTTCAGTCTGTTGCCTAAACTTGGAAAGTGACTTTCCACCAACTCCACCTGCCAAAATCCTGTCCCTTCTCCCCTCGTTCCACAGACATTGATTACGCTGCTGCTCCACCTCCGCACATTCTCCACGAAAATGCCCCTCCTCGCAGCCAGACGTGGTAACTGTCCCATTCACTCCGCAGATTTTACCCTCCAAACCACTCGCTTATTCAACAAATACCTACTGGAAATTTAGTCTCTAGCAGGTACGTGCTGAATGCCAGAACACTAACAGAGCTACCTTGTTTTTAGTAAACTTTCTGGGGATTACAGTAGTATCACGTGTTCACAGTCGAGCATTTGGAAAATGTGAAAAAGAATAAAAAATCATTTATAATCTATAATTCTGTTATCTAGAGTTAATGACAGCTAATCTTTTGGTGTGTTTCTATTTAACTATTTCTCCTGGTACAAAAAAATACAAGGACACCAGCATGTTCTTAGAACAAAACTATCGTAGCCATTTAATAATACATTATGAACCTTTCCACATCGTCAAACATTTTTCTCTACAATATAACTTTAATAACTGTATAATATTCCATTGTTGGCTGCGCCATGATATGTTTACCCAACCTCCTTTGTTAAACACTTGGACAACACTCGATTTCTTACTATTCTGAATCATTCAGCAATAAAAATTCTCTGATTAGTGTTTGCACATGTCTGTGATTAAGTACCTAGGACAAATTCTTGGAAGAATAGTATTTTCTGGGTCTTTTATGGTTTTTCTCTTTGGCCCAAGAGTTGTTTAGGACAGGATTTTTTATGATGGTTGGTTTGTTGTGTTTTATTTTATTTATAAATCTTAGATTTTTAGTATACTTCTTATTGACGATTAATAGACTTACAAAAACATACTCAAATCATAAATATCAGCTCCATGAATTTTTATGCAGTAAACATACCTCCGTAACCAGTGCTTAGATACAGGAGCAGAATGTTGCTGTCAACTCAGAAACTCCATTTGTGCCCCCTCCAGAAATCCCCTACACGCCATCCAGGGACAGCCATTATCACGAATTCTAACACTGTGGATTCATTTTGCCTGGGCGTGCAATTACACAAGTGGGGCCCTAAAACGCAAACTCCTGTGTCTGGCTGCTCTCTCTCCACGCTGTTTGCGAGATGCATGCGTGTTGCTGCACGTGGTTGTGTGCGGTGTTAACTTTCACGTGTTGCTACACGGTGTTCCAGTGCATGAAAAAAATACCATAATTTATCTTTCACTACTGATGACAATCTAGGTAGTATCACCCACGTAGGTAGGTAGTATCATCTTCACCCACCAATAGGATCACATCTATCCACTAGATCATGCAGAGCCTCCGTAGGTATACTCTCATCTCTACATCTGTGAAAATCAAAATTGAAAGAGGTGGCTAAGGCTCCCACTGTACTGTGTCTCCCGGAAGTGGGGGAATCAGCCCAAGGCCACACTCTGCAGGGAGGCGGGGAGGGGTCCAGACCCAGCCACCTGTCCTCGTCGGCCGAGGTGGACAGAACCCGCCGCACGGGAGGCCGTGGTGCAGACTGAATGTGGTAATGAAGTCTGCAAACCCTCTGCCCGACATGGAAAAACTTTATGTCTGTTAAGCATTAACTGCTCATTTTCATCTTTGGGGTAAAATTTTCAAAGAAACTCGATGACTGTTGAATGAATAAGGAATAAATGAACGAACGGACGAATGGATCTGGACGCCCTCCAACGTGCGTATGTGCCTGGTCCTTCCGCAGAAAGGGCCTTTGTTGTTTGCAGACAGGAAGAGATGTTTGCTCTGGAAGCCTCTGGTGGGTGGCGGTCCCCGGGGGCAGCTGGACCTTCCCCCGGGCCCTTCTGCTGGGGTGACGGATGAGGCCGGGGGAGGTTTCGCCAGCAGCTGCGGCTGCCAGCCCAGCCTGCCGTGCAGACCTGGCGCTCCCGGCCCCCGAGCGAAAGCACAATAGCGGCATTGTTGCCACTTCCCCGTCCCTTGACCGTCCCAGTTACTCATCAAGGATGTTGGCGAGCCCAGCCCGGAACGCAGCGTCCTTGTCCCTTGATTAGGCAGCAGACACGCTCAGACAGTGGCCCTGCAGGAGGTGGCCGATGAGTTCATCTCTTGGCCATTCATAGAACCCAACAGCCGTGGACACGGGCAGAAGCTGGGTCAATGGGAGGTCATGCCGGGTGGTCCCCTCCAGAGGCCACCCCCAGAGGGAAGCGATGACAGCATTCTGCCTCCCAGGAGGTGCCCCAGACGGGTCCTGTGGGAAGGGGTGGCTCTGTGGCTTCCTTGTGGAAAGGCTGTTCTTGGGCCTGTTGCCGCACTTAGAACAAAGTCAAAGCCTCACACAAAGCCCCCATGACCCCCAACTTCCTGCGCACCCCTCTGCTCACTGTGTTCTGCTCTCACTCACCTAGTTTCTGACCATGGAACACACTGTCCTCCCTCAGGCCTCTCCTCCTGCCCGGACAGGTGTCCCGGCTCCCCTGCCTGCCCCTAACACCTGGAGAACCTGCCTGGCGGGTGCTAGAGAGACACTCGCTGAACGGAAGGATGGGAGCTCGTCAGCGTCAGTGGGTCAGTGGCCCCTGAGCAGGTGGAACCTTCTCAGCAGCCCTACGGGGACACCCTGCCAGCCGTGAGGCGAGCCCCCGCAGGGGGAGCTGTCTGGGCGAGGGGCCGGCTCTGGGCAGGACTCTGGCGGGGAGAGACTTGCAGGGAAAAAGGCCTGGGCTGTGTTAAGATTAGAGATGAGATACAAATTTCAGGACACAGCGAAAGGTCAGTGAGAAGGTTTGTTTTTATTGCCCTTCGTTACTGTATCCGTCAGGGTTTGACCAGAGAAACAGAACCGGTGGGAGGTAGACACGAGGGATTTATTCAGAGGAGTCAGCTTAGGCGACCGTGGGGTCTGGCTGGGCACCTGTGGAATCCATGGGGCAGGCTATGGGGACAGGCAGCGTCCTGGGCCTGGCCCAGGCTGCGTCCCCAGGAGGAATTCCTTCTTCTCCAAGGAGTCTCAGCTCTAAGGCTCTATGGCCTTTCCCCTGATTGGACCAGGCCCACCCAGATCATCTGGGACAACCTCCTGGACCTGAAGTTGGCTGACCGTGGGCTCAGATCCAGCCTGTAGAACGTCCCCACTGCAGCGCTCAGATGAGTGATGCCTGAATGACGGGGGCCTGCAGCCCGGCCGGTCGGCAAGTCAAACCGACCTCCACGATTACCTACCAAAGCAACCCGAACCACCACTCAGAAACTACCCACGTGATTTCAACCTTCTTTTTAAAGTCCAGGCAGTTGTGGACCCCCCTGTGGGGGAAATCCCACAGTACTGGGCCCCCAGCTGGTGACTCTTCCAGCCCCCTTGCCCCATTCCCGGGCTGGACCGAAAAGCAGGGCCACGCCGACCACCCAGTGTATCCCCCTCAGAGGCTCTCCGGCTCCCCAGGGGCCACATTAGGGATGCCAGCAAGTCACCCACCTGGCGCTGGCTGGAATCTTCTGGGAAAGACGTTCATCACCATCAGTGGGATTTTCTTAAGGACAACCGAAAACAGAATCCCAATTGATGTTGCCCACAGTGGAGGGAAAATTTATTAATTTTACCATGAGATTAGAGGAATTCAGGCTGTAGCGGTTAATTTTTATTTTTACAACTTGAAATATTAATTTATCCCAAGAAAAGAAATCACTACAAGCTTCACGATATTTAAAAGTTAACAATATCCCAAAGTATAGGGGGGAGGACATAATATTTTTATTAATTGCCGCTCTGTAACACTTTTTTCCTACTTCTGCTTTGGTTGTATAAACACTGGCTGTCTCTTCATCTGACAATTTTGTTAATAACCTTTTCTGTAGAGAAATAGAAAGATAACTTAGAGAGCATCCTCTACCACAGCTGATGGAAATGTGCCTCTTGTTGACAGTTTATAGGGATCTCTTTCAAATTCTCAGCTCTTTCTTAGTCATGTAATGTCATTTGTAGGATTGCTGTAGAATTTGGGGAAACTTACATTGAGCTTCTTCCCTAGCTGAGCTGCAAGATTTCAGAGCATTTTAGATTTTCCATGGCGTGAGTTCTCCTAAATATTCTTTGAGTTGACCCCAGTTGGAGTATTCCCAGGACACGTGTGATGGTTCATTTTAGGTGTCAAGTTGACGAGGCTGAGGGATTTCCAGAAAGCTGGTAAAACGTCATTTCTGGGTGTCTGTGAGGGTGTTTGCAGAAGAGATTAGCATCTGACCACAGGCTGAGTGAGGGAGAGCTGCTCTCACGCGATGCGTGGACGTCACGCAGTCCACGGAGGGCCCAAGTGGAGCAGGAAGGCGGAGGGAGGGCAAGCGGGCTCTTCTTGAGCTGGGACACCCAGCTTCTCCTGCTCCCAGACATCGGATATCCTGATTCCCAGCCTCTGGACTGACTGGAACTTACACCAACGACTCCCCGGTTCTCAGGCCTTTGGGTTTGGACTGGAACTGCACCACGGGCTTCCCTGGTCCCCAGCTTGCAGCTGGCAGATTGTGGGGCTTCTTAGTTTCCATATTTGCATATATATATATATATATATATATATATTTTTTTTTTTTTTTTTTCCTATTGGTTCTGTTTCTCCGGAGAACCCCGACTAATGCACAGGTCTATAAAGAAAAGTTCTTTCAGAAAAGTTCTTACTTTTATGTTTGTTGTGTGTAGTATCTATTGATTTAAAACAGACGAGCAAGATATCCTCAAGGAATTTTGAGGGATATTCTTTTATTCAACCCACTAATGTAAAATATGCTCGAGTGGCTGGTGGCCTTGGTTTTAGGACCACTGGTTCGAAGGTCCCATCACTACCCCACGATCGTAACGCTGGGCACAGCGAGGCCCGGGCCTGCTGCTTCCAGCTCAGCCTGCCTTCCTGCCTTTTCTTCGACGAGCTACAGACCTCCGTTCCTGAGTCTTAAACTGACTTGAAATTTGTGTAATATATTTGTCTATTTAAGTAGCTTATTTTTAATTTTAGGACCTCTCTACCATACACGAACTTTTTATATACTACCAATAGTACTCAGGGGCTGTTTGCTTTTCCTTCCTTGCAGACCTGTCCGTGTAAGGATGGCAGTAGAGGTGGATTTTCATGTTCTTTCCTGTGCTCTGCCCAGAAATGATATTCTTGGTCTTCGTGAGACACGCACTCTTTCCGAAGGGACTCGTTTTTTGCATTTCCCACGGACAGTACCATAAAGAAGGCCTTGTATCCTGTTACCATGTGGCCCTGACGGTCACATTAGGTGGCTGGATTCTGGCTTTTGTGCCCAGAAAAGAACTTGCCAGCTCGATAACTTTGCAGGGTCCACAGCACGGTGACCAGTCAAGGGAGGGGTCTGAGGTTTTAAGGTGGTTTGGCAGAAAGGCTTGTTGCACGGCCTAGATGGCGGCCCGTGAGGCAGACAGTGCCGACCCCGCCTTGCAGACCAAGAAGAGGCTTCGGCCAGCGGAAGCATCGCCCAGAGTCAAAGAGTCGCTGGATCCAAACTCAGATTTCTCCAAGTCCCGAGTCTGCTCTGACCCACACCCCCCACTGCCTCTCAAGGGCTGGAAAAGTCACAGATCGGAGGACCTCCGGAGCAGGCTGGTGGCCGTGAGAAAGACACTGTCCCCTGGGAGCATGGTCAGCTGGACACATTTGGCTGGGAAGTGCTTTGAAGCTGGGTGGCGTCCAACGTGCTGGCCAGTCCCTGCGGCTCCCCAAAGGCTGGGAACGCAGACCTCCCTCCGCTCTGACATGCCGCTCCGGGTGCCCACCAGGCCCTTTGTGTGGGAAGGGACAGCCGGCAGCAGGGCGACTGGAGTGTGGGTGGGAGAATAAGAACCACATTCCAGGGATTTTATGTTGGGGTGTCCACAGAGAAGGGACATAGTCGGTCCATGGGGACATAGTCCATTTAGGCGCAGGTGGGGAGAGAACGAGGGGAATGTATGCACAGACATTTTAAACTGTTCTCAGTAATTACGTTGGTGGTGTTAGTATCAGAACTATTCTGAGACTACGGTGGGTGTTATATAAGATAAACTAAAAGAATAACCATGGAATATTCTAATTCTGTCATTACCTGTGCTGTAAATACCAGGATATGCCGCCCAGAGGGCCCCAGGTAGTGGGGGGCTCTGAGATAAAGCAACGCTCAATTCACAAAGGCAGAATCCTCACCAACACCCCTCCCCTGAGAGAAAAACCGCAAAGTGCTAGCTACCCATAGCAGGTGTGCTGAGGCAGAAATTAGGAGGCCAGTGCACGGTTTCGGTAATGAAAGTGCAGCACAATTGTTCTCAAGGTACAAAAACAACAGCAGAAAAGCAGTGCTAGATAAACCATTCGGAGTGTTTACTGTGTGCCAAGCACTGTAACGTGGTTCACTAAATCCTACAACTGTAACCCTCTAGGGGCGGGACTATTATCATCCCCAGGGTAGAGAAAAGAAAACCAGTGCTCAGAGAGGTTAAGCAACTTGCCCAAGGCCACATAGCTTTTCAGTGGCCAGATTGGGATTTGATCCAGGTCTGTCTAACCTGGAGCCTGTGTTCTTAACCCAATGCCGGGAGCTGTGGGGGAGGCGGGGGCTGGAGGGGGCAAGATGCCCACTGCTGTGTGACTGTATCAGTTTGGATATAACAGAACACTCATCTCAGAACCGCATGGGGACCACTGCTCACGTAACAGGGAGTCCACAGGGTGGGCTCTGGGGTTGGGGCTGCCGTAGGACCCTCCCTGCTGTCCTCCTGTCTCGTTCTGCTGTTTGTGTGTGCTCTGCTGCTTGTCCTCAAACTGGCCTCCCTGTGACTGCGGCACTGAGCCAGCAGTGGCGGCTCCATCCTCACTGAGTCTGCAGGAGAGAGAAACCGGTTCCCTTTGTCTCTCCCTTTGGAGATAGGGTGAACACTTCTAGCTCCAAGAAGTGGGCCGGTCCCAGGAAAACAGCACCCACTGGGAAGCATGGACACAGAGCCCACGACGCGACTCTTTACAAAGGTGTGAGAACCATAGGGAAAAGGGACCCACCCTGGACCAGCCACCACGGCAGCTGCTACCCCTTCCCCAGGAGGGGCTGGTGGCATCTGTAGGTCAGGGCCACCAACAGGAGCCAAGGCCCTGGTCTAGGAACAGCCACTGTCAGCCCTGATCAGCAAGAAGGGCCCGGGGCACAGACGCCCACCCCCCTCTGTCCCCACTCTGGGCGGCTGCAGGTGCCTCAGCAGGCCGCAGGCTGGCCCAACCGGAAGCCTGAGAGGGAGGGAGCCTGGTCGTGCGGCCCTCCCCTCCGGGACACCAGCCAGCAGGGAGCAGGGAGTCACCCCACCCCTCCGGCCACAGTTTCTCCTCCTCCCAAATGGGTGCCTGCCTGGGAGGTCAGATGAGGTAACGCTCACAAACGGAGCTTTCTTCCCCTCAGAGGTCTGGGAAGGAGAGCCCCCTCGGCCCTGAGGGCGGTGCCAGGCCTGCCTTCCCACTCTTGCACCCCCAGAGCCCGGCTCAGTGCCCGGCACGTGGTGGGTGCTCTATAGCAGGTACCTTTTAACCCCTTGTGGCCTCCCATCCCTCTGACAGCCAAGGTCCTTCCTTATCACAGCTCTCAGGCCCTGCACCCACCCCCCCCAACACACACACCACCTCCCTGACCACCCCCTGCCCCCCACTCTCCCACTCACTCCCCTCCAGCCCCGCGGGCCCCTTGCTGGTCCTCACACACACCATACTCCTCCTGCCCCGGGGCCTTTGCACTTGCAACTCTTCTGCCTGGAATGATCTCTCCCCAGTATCCACTGTCTCAGGCCCAAGTTCAAGGGTCCCTTCCTCGGTTAGACCATGCCTGACCCACGAGAACACGGCTCAGTAACCTGGCACGTAGGTGGCACACTCACATGTTTGTTTCATTGTGTCAGCCGGGATTAGTGCGTTAGTTACACACTCGTTACATCGTCACTGCTCGGCCTTTGGCTTTGGTCAGTCTCACACTACAGCCTCATCCTGCACACGGGGCACAGTCGCTCACGGACAGGCCAGCGTCCTGGCATCCCCACCTTGGGAGCTCACAGCCTGAACCTGAACTTGGGACGGTGTGAGCAACGCCCTGCCCTCAACTGCGGCCTCCGACAGAAGCACCTCTCAGCCACAGGACGATGAATAAGCGAATGACGGAGCCGATGAATAAGCGAATGATGGAGCCGGGTGGGGGGCTTGAAGGCTCCACCATGCTGGTCAATCTCTACTTCTGAAGCGGTGGGTTTCCTCCTCCCCGCCCAGCTCCGTCGGAAGCCCCCGGGGAGGATCTGAGGGCTTGCGGGATGTTCCCCCCCCACCCCCGAGCCCACCCTCTGAGGGCCGTGGCCGCCCTGCACTGCCTGTATGTTTAAAAACAGTCTCTTTGCAGCGCCCCCCAGCCTGCCTCCCCTCACCCCGAGGCTGTCGGGCTAACAGCTGACTGTGCTCCATGCTGTCCCCTTCTGCGTGTCCCTCACTCCATTTTTTTCAGCTTGTTGACCAGCTGCCACTGCAAGAGCTTCA
The DNA here is from genome assembly GCF_041146395.1 of Eulemur rufifrons. Classification (NCBI taxonomy): domain Eukaryota; kingdom Metazoa; phylum Chordata; class Mammalia; order Primates; family Lemuridae; genus Eulemur; species Eulemur rufifrons. The sequence goes on from NC_091002.1 coordinate 47,750,762, forward strand.
GTCAGAAACTTGGCAGCCTCTGGGCTTGAAACTTCAACAAAGAGGATGGACCCAGAGAGGGCCTGGGAAGGGATGGCAGAGCTGGGGGGCTGCCTGGCCTGGGCTCAAGCCCCCCTTTGTCTCCCGAGCTTTGCGCTTGGGCTGCAGGCAGTTCGCAGCCTCTCCGTCAGCGGGTGCCACAGGCAGCTATTAAGGACCCATTTCTGTGAGAACGGCCAGGGCCCAGCTCCCCAGGGAGGGCTGGCTCCGCGGGGCCTTCTGCCAAGAAAGGCCATTGTCAGGGGAAGGCAGGGAGCTGCGCCCCCAAGGCAGAGACCTTGGGTTGGGGCTCGGAAGTGATTATCTGGGAGCGGAATCACGGGCAGGTCCTGACGCCAGCGTGGGCCGGGTGTCCAGCCCGCCCGAGGCACCAACAGGACATCAAGGAGGTCACCCCGCAGCCCAGCCCAGGACAGAGCCAAGAGCAGCCTCGGAATAATCACTGCCATTTATGACGCAGGCAGTGTGCCCAGCTGGGACGTGTATGACCATTTAGTCTTCCCGAAAACCCCGCACAGAAGGGCAGTTATGGCCGTGTGAGACACAGGACCCCGCTGGAACGAGGTCACACGGCCAGCGAGAAGAGGGGCATTGCTGCACATTGCTCCCAGCCCGCCTGGGCCCCGGCTCCCTCCAACCCACCCACGGGCGGGCCGCTGTCCTAAACTCAAAGCTGGTCATGCCCTCGCCCCGCTGCATACTCCTCAGTGGCTCCCCAGTCCCAGGGGAGAGAGCACGGATTCCTTGATGAGGCTTCTTAGCAGCTAGTCCCACCTGCCTTCCCAGCCTAACCTTCAACCTTCAGCCGTGCCCCACCAATCCCACCCCTGCACGTTCCTTCCCTCCCTCCTCCTCTCCTTTTCTTTTTCTCCCTCCCCCTCCCTGCTTCCCTCCCTCCCTCCTTCTCTCTTTTTCTTTCTCTCCCTCCCGCTCTCCCTCCCTCTCTCCCTCCCTCTCTCTCTCTTTCTCTCCCGCCTCTAAGTTCCTCTGTTCCTTTCAGCGTCCCAGTCTCTGTTCCTTCCATCTTTCTCCTCTCGCAGCACTTATCAGACCATGCTGTAAGTCCTTGGTAACTTGTTGGTATCTACACACACACATGCGCACGCCCGATTCTGAATTCCGCGAGGAGGCGGGGACCGCACCTCTCTAGCCCACGGCTCCATCCCAAGCGGCCCACGAGGAGGCTGGCGGATACATCCGAGGGGGACATCTGCTCCTAAAGTGCTCACTCTTCCCTCGACACCCACTGCCCCCACCCGATGACTCCCTGCATTGATGGCTTGGGGGCTTTTTCCTTCTAAACTTGCAGCTCTGTGACTGTTTGCAAGCTAAGGGAAGAGCAAGCTTGGATGGTTGGGTGACTTGGGGCAGGAGGTGGGGTGACTGTATCATCACCTGCTCCTTCACGGTGGGAAGAACTAGCGGTTATTTCACCTGCAGGGCTCCAGGGGAGGAATGTGGGCAACGCCCTCAGCCCGAGTGGGCGCTGCTTGGCCGGCTCAGGCCTCCTCCGTCCAGCTAAGACCTGTGACAACGGCGCGCGGAGGCTGAAGTAGTCTCTACGCTCCAAGCCCTTTGACTTAACTTTCTCTCCCAAGGGGTTAACCCACTAACCTAAAATAATTAGTGTCAGCAACGTGCCAGACACCAGTACTACTTGTCTCATTTATTACCAGCAACAACCCGGGGAGGGGATCTTTCGCTCCACTTTTCAGGTTGGGAAGGTGCCGTGCAGAAAGACGCAGTCCTGCCCCAGGACCACACAGCGTGCCAACACCAGATCTCAGATCTGGGCCCAGGCGGCCCCAGGTGTCACGTGGCCCAGGTGTCACCTACCAAGGGCCTATGCTCATACCCACAGCACTTCGGGCCCCTTGCCTGGTTCAGGGCTTCCCGTGGGTCCAGAATAAGGAATCAAGCCAGCCCGGACCATCAGAAACGAGGCCAATGGATTCTTCTGGGCTCAAGCAGACAGCAGGTGAGTGAGCAGATGGGGGAGAATGGTGATCACCCACGCTGGGCCAGTGGCAAGCTCTCTGCCTCAGTTTCCTTACCTGTAGATCGCCAACTCCAGAGGATTGAGGATTGCACCAGGTATGAGGAGCCTGGTATACAGTAAGTGCTCAACATGCACTTTTTTAGTCTCTACTAAAAATAGAAAGAAATTAGCTGAACAACTAAAAATATATAGAAAAAATTAGCTGGGCATGGTGGCGCATGCCTATAATCCCAGTTACTCAGGAGGCTGAGGCAGGAAGATTGCTTGAGCCCAGGAGTTTGAGGTTGCTGTGAGCTAGGCTGATGCCACGGCACTCTAGCCTGGGCAAGAGAGCAAGACTCTGTCTCAAAAAAAAAAAAAAAAAAAAATTAACTAGTAAAAAAAATTCAACTCTCATGAATTATAAACTCATCTCATTTTTCATTTTCAACGTGGTAATTTTTACAAAGTGCCCTCCTTCTTCCAGTCCAGTCTATGACTTGTCATAGTTTGTCCAGGCTTCTTTATTTCCCCCTTACACATTCTATAAACATTATGTAACTGCGTGAAGTGTTATGGGATGAGTTTGGAATGAAGGTCACTTTACAAATAGAAATGAAGACGACGTATGTATGTCGCGTTTAAACCCCTGGTGGGGGGCGGGGGGACAAAGGGGAAGTCCCCTCGGGGTGCTTGGGTCTGGGCTTAGATGAGTTTCCTCTCCTGCTGCCTGGCCGGCCAAGATAATGTTACTATGAAAATCTCCCTGGGCACGAAATAGTCCTTTGACTGGAAAGGAAGAGAGAAGAGGACAGCCGAGCTGCTTGGCGTCCCTGCTCTGCTCTCCCAGAGCCGGGAACCAAACACACACTTTGTGAGCTCTCGTTCCGCATCTGAAAGGAAAAGAAGTTCTGTTGGTGGTGGAGACAGTGACGGGGATGGGGCCGCCCCCGCCGTTCACATCGATTTGGGCTGGAGCGTCACAGCCGATGGACTTGAGAAAGAAAACAAGAGTGAAGATACTTGTAACCAAAGAAACCAGCAGGGGCAGAGTCGTAACTGGCCGCAGACCTGTTTGATATCAACTGTTTGGCAAGTGGGGAGCCAGGCTGGGTGGCTGGTTTGGGGACCCTGGTTACAGGCTGGAAGGTTCTACTCACTTCTCTCCCCTGGGACGTCCATGGCAGCTGCCAGACCAGAGGGGACCCGTGAGGAAATTAGGAAACACGTCCCCAGGGCCGAGAGGTCGCACAGCCAAACCAGCCCGGCCCTGGCTTTTGTCTGCACAGGGACCCATGAAGAGCCAGCGTGGCGGGATTCACCTCACTTCATGCCCCAGGGGCTGTGTCTACAGTACGGAGCTAAGCGACTTGGGCAGCGTCACCCCAGCCCAGAGGGGCAGGCACAGGACAGAAGTCCAGTCCCCACCCCTCCTCCTCGCCCACCCCGTCACGCAGGTGACTTCTCTCCGCGGCTTGCACAGTGTAGGCCTTTGGGCAGCACCTGGCCGTCACCTCTGATGTTCTCCAAGTTATTCCCATTTTGATCGCATCACTTTCTAGTCACGGAGACCACACTAGACATAACAGTGCTGAGAGTCTGAGCCTGGTTTCACTTTTACCTGCAGCTGAGGAAGGTTGCTTCTCCCCCCGCCCCACCCTCCCGCCCCCAAGGCTAAAGGCAGCAGAGATGATTACAACCAGCAAGAAAGCTGGAAATAACGGAATCAGTCAATGTGGAGCAAACATCTCTTCCTGGCAACTGGTGCCAAGTACTTATGCTGCAGCGAGACAGACGCAGATGATTTCTCTTCGGATTTTAGCACTTGTTTCCGAAACGGCAGAGGCCCAGGCAGGGGGACCAGTGGAGGATAGATGGGCGTCTGGCATTGATTGGTGCCCAGCCTGAATAATACATCAAGGGTCTGTGACTTCATCACAAGAGCCTGGCGAGCTGGCCTCCTGCAGACCAGACTCCCCAGGGACCAGGCCTCACCAGGTGTCTGCACTTAGAAATGCAGTGGGAGGAATGTTCCTGAACAGATTCTTAAAGTCAGGCTCCCAGGCTGAGAGAAGGAGGTAAAACGTCCTCAAGGCTCTGAGCATCCCACTCCCCATAACGGGCCCTGTCCCCTGGGGTTAGGCCCCCCCATTGCCCCTCAGGAGCGCCACAGACTGCCAAGGATGAGTAAAACGGTAAGAGGAGGCTGCCCCTGGGCCTTGACCTGTTGTCTGCAAGAGGGACAGGCTGCTCAGGAAGGAGGGAAGGGGCAGCAGGCTCCCAGGTGCCAGGCCCTGTGTGAGCGCAGCGAGATGTAGGAGCAAGCCGTCCTCCTTTCCCTGCTTTCTTTCTGCCTTGAACATTTGCTGAAGTGCTGACTAGCGCCAGGTACTGCGCCAGGAAGCAAAACACAGCACTAAACTGGACAACCACGGCCACTGCCCCAGTCCCAAGGGAGAGACGCTTTTGAGGGTCTTTCACTGAATGTCTGCCCCACACCCACTCCGTGCACTCACAGGCTTAGTTGAGGATCAAGCTCATTTTGTAGAAGAGAACATGGAGACTCCAAGGGTGCGATGCTCTGTCGCTAGACCTGTGACCTGGGGCAAGTGGCAGAGTTTGGACCAAGTATCCTAAGCTATGTCCAGTGCACTCCTGTGCTTCCTGGCCTTCTGTTTAGCCCCACGTGAAAGGTTCAGATCGCCCCATAGCATATGGACTCCTTGCTCATCCCTGTGCTCCAAGCAGGACCTAGCACAAAACCAGACACCATGGAAGGAAGCCAAGAAACCCTTGGCCTCCTAGGTCAGGGAGCTGTGCCTGGCTGCTGTCCGTGGTACCAGGAAGAAGCATGGAACCAGCCGATGTTGGGTGGTTAGTTGGGTGGATGCTGGGTGGTTAGAGCCACTCATGGAACCTGAAAGATTCTTGTCATCCAATTCATGGTTTTGACAGTCCCCAAGGCTTTTCAATGGGACTTTCCAACAGGTGTGACCTGTCTCCTCTCTCTTCTTACAATGAGCTTTTCCGCTGGCCAGCAGAAGCCTTGTGTTATTTGACTCAGTCTTTTTTTGTCTACTGTTTCTTCCCAAGTTATCTTAACCTTTGAAGCAGAGAAAACTAACAACCAGCTGTACCTAGTATAGCATATTCAGTCCCAATAGATCTCAAGTTATTAATGAAATATGTTTGTTTTTATTCAATGTGTTCATCTCCCTTCTCCGTTCCCTTGTGTGGCAGAGACCCCAGTTGTAACACGTCTCTGACATCATGTTTCCCAAATGTCAGTCACCCCCGTACCTCCCACATGATGTGTGCCACACTCTTTTCCCACCTACTATTCTATACCGAATATGTTTCCTAAAACCAACTCACTTTTTAAAAATTTTTAACAGGTCTTATTTTTTAGAGCTGTTTTAGATTTACAGAAAAATTGTACAGAAAGTACAAAGAGTTCTCATTCTCTCCCTCTCCTCCCTCACACATTTTCCCTGTTGTTCACATCTTGCTTTACTGTGGGACATGTGTTACAATTGATGAACCAATATTGATGCCTTGTTACTAATGCCTACGGTTTCCATTAACGTTCACTCTGTCCACAGCTCTGTGCATTTAGACAAACGCGTCTCCTAGATCCACCACGACAGCTGCTTACAGAATAGTGTCACCACCCTAAAAGATGCTCTGTGCTCACCTATGCGTCTCCACCCCCTACCCTGGAACTTCCAGAAATCACGGATATTTTGACTGTCTCTATGGTTTTGTGTTTTCCAGAATGTCCTATAGTTGGAATTATGTAGCATGGAGCCTTTTCAGACTGGCTTCCTCAACTCAACTTACATTTTTTTACTTGTATAAATTTATTTAAAAGGAAAACTTTATATCATCATTACAAATGGATATTCAGATTCATTTGCCATGAGTAAAAGGAAACCGTAGAGATATCAGCAAGAATGGAAAATTCCCTATTTCATAAAGGCGTGGCAAAAATGACAGAATCAACTTTTTTGGAACTTTGTAAATTAACTAAATGCTGGCAGCAATCTAGGGAGCATGTATTCAAGAGAAATGTCCTAACATCAGTAAGAACGGTGAGCTCTGTGGCATTTTAACTTGCCATATTCCCATCCCCTCCTCTTCTGCTCTGAGTCAGCCTTAAAAGCCAATAGTCCACAATCAGGCTGCAAACCTGTGCCTGGCAGCCCCTGCAGGGAAGAGAACAGCATGGGAGCCCCTTCAAACCCCCCTCCCAGAGAATGACCACGCTTGACCTGTCTGGTGGGTCTCTGGACGACTCCACTTGCAAAGGTGTCTTTATTTGACCTTCCTCAAACCTTGTCCAGTGTGAGACTGAGACTTTGTTGAAAACAACTAAAAGTAATTGATTAGTTTCTTGGCTGGCTGAGGTGGTGAATAACAGTTGGGGCAAACTGTAGGCCATGCAAAAAGCTTAAAGGAAAAATCTGGCAAGTAAGATGACCATCGGGGCTCTGCAAAGTCCCAACATATTCCTGAGAATCTAAAAGACCACGTGTATGTGTAGGAAAGACCTGAGTCTTATGTGCACACTCAGGAAAGACCTTAGAAGGCCCTAAGCTCCCACTTCCGTTTGGCCTTGTGGGCCTGTATAAGCAGGAAGTGAAGGCCAAGGCAGAGTTGCTAACTTCCTAGCCAGGTACTGAAAGTGTTCCCAACATGCATGCAGAGCACCATGGCAAAAACTGGGAGACTTATGAGTGCATGCATTTAAGGAAATATCTTCTCAATCATTAGCTAACTAGCGAGCTAACTGAGCAGACACTCCAGTGGCCGCACATAAAAGACAATGTACTATAGCATATTGATGGAATTAAAAGCAAAACCACATGATCTTCTCAATAGATACAGAAAAATCATCTGAAAAAATCAACACCATTTTGTAACAAAAAATACATAACAAACTGGAAATAGAAGGGAACCTCCTCTACTTGGCAAAGGGTACCTGTGAAAGACTGACGACTAACATCATGCTTAATGGTGAGAGGCAGCTGAGCGCTTTCCTCCTAAGATAAGGAGCAAGACAAGGATGTCTACTCTTGCCATTCCTATTCTACATTGCACTGGAGGTTCTAGCTAGGCAATTAGGCAAGAAAATGAAGTAAAATACATCCAGAAGGAAAGAAGTGAAAACATATCTTTGAAAACGAGATGATCTGGCATATATAAAATCCTAAGAAATCCACAAATAAACTATTATCACTCATGAACAAGTTCAGAAAGATTACAGAATACAAGATCAATATACAAAAATTAATTATATTTCCACATGTTAGCAATGAACAACCAAAAAATGAAATTAAGAAAATAATTTCATTTACAATAGCATCAAAAGGAATAAAATACCCAGAAATAAATTTAATAAAATAAGTATAAAACATGCACACTGAAAACTATAAAACATTGCTGAAAGAAAATAAAGAAAACTTAAATAATTGTCATGTTTGTGGATTGAAAGACTTAATATTGTTAAAATGGCAATACTTCCCAAATTGATCTACAGAGTCAATGTAATCCCTAACCTTGGATTAGGCAGCTGTTTATTAGATATAACAGCTAAAGCACCAGCAACCAAAGAAAAAAGATAGATAAATTACATTTCATCAAAATTAAAACCTTTTAAGCTTTAGTGGACATTATCAGGAAAGTAAAAGGACCACCCACAGAATGGGAGACTATCACATATCTGATGAGGGTCTTGTATCCAGAATATATAAAGAACTCTTTACAGCTCAACAATGAAATCATCTAATTAAAACTTGAGTAAATGATCTAAATAGACATATATCCAAAGAAAATACGCAAGTATCCAACAAATATATGAAAAGATGCTCAACACTGTTAGTCATTAGGGAAATGCAAATCAAAACCACAACTTTGCACTTCATACCTACAAGGATGGATAATCAAAAAGATGAACAGTAGCAAATGTTGGTGAAGACGTGAAGCATTAGAGCCCTTACACCCCACCCTCCTAGCGGACGGTAAAATGGTGCAATCGCTTTGAAACAGTTTGGCAATGCCTCAAAAAGTTAAACACAGACTTACCATATGACACAGCAATTCTGCCACTAAGGTCTTTAGGAGACCTTAAAATACGTGCTCACCTAACAACTTGCACATGAATACTCACGGCACCGTTACTCATAATAGCCAAATGCTAGAAACGACTCCAATGTCCGTCCACTGAAGAATAAACAAAACGTGATAAATCCATACCATAGGCTACTATGCGGCCATATAAGGGTATGAAGTACTGGCACATGCCACAGTGTGGATGAACCTTGAAAACATTATGTTCGGTGAAAGAAGCCAAAGACAGAACATAACAGCAGCTTAAACAGAAGAGAAGTTACTTTCTCTCGCTGGTAGCCCCCCACAGCTGATAAGGCTGTTCTGTGCTGCGGGGCACCAAGACACCTTCCATCTGATTTTCCCACCTCCCCTAGGGTGCAGCCCGTGTCCATGTGGCCCCAAACAGCTAGCCACCATGTCCCATTTCCTGGTGAAGGGAGAAAAGGAGTCGAAGGCAGGTCCCATCTCTTTAAGGACATAACCAAGAACTGTCACCATCACATCTGCTCATGCCATTGGCTGGCACGTGGTCATGTGGCCACTCCTAGCTGCCAGGTAGTCTGGGAAATGTAGTCTTGGCACACATGGCTCTGTAACCAGCTAACACTCTGCTATATGAAAAAGAGAAGAACAGACATTTGTGGACACAGGTTGGGGGGTGCAGAGTAAGTGACTGTCGCTGACTCCACCTGCTCGGAGTGGCTGGACACTAAGGCTTAGTTACCATGCAGGTGGCTCAGGGTGAACCCCACCTAGGCCAAGGAATTGAACAGACTGATTGTTCTACAGCCAGACCATTAGTAGGAAGAATGTGGCTGAACTCAATTTCCTGCTGAAAGTGTATTTTAAATAGCCAGTTTGGTCTTGAAGTTAGAATGAGTAATGGAAATCATAACAATTTATAATATGTATTTTTGTGTACTATGTGTCAGCTCCCAGAAACACCCTAAAGCACCCCAGGAGGCAAGTGCTATCATCATTCCTACGTTTCAGAGGAGGAAATTGAGGCTCAGAGAGGTTAAGAGGCTGTTTAAGGTCACTTTGCCGGGTAGGTGACTAAGTCCCACTCAAACCCGGCACCCTCTGGCTGCAGGGAGTCCCAGCGAGCAGCCAGCCTGGTGACTCCAGGAACAAGACGGACGTGGACACCGACGTGCAGCACGGGCTCCTCTCAGAGCTGCCCTGGCTCAGCCCCGACAGCCGCGCCCGTCGCCACGTGCGTTCCACACAGGCAGCTGCGTGGAGCCCGGGTTGCTCTCGGGGCCTGTTTATGCACATCCAGTCCTCCAGTTGAGCCCTCAGTGAATGTTTTTGAAGGTTTTTAATTGTTAGGAACAAAGGGGAATTGGAGTCTACAGCTTGCCATCGGGGTCGCCCAGTCCCCTGACATTTGGCTGCGGTGACTTCCCTGCCACAGTGCCCGTCCTGGGGCAGCTCCCTTGGCTTCTGCATGAGTCACACGGCTCACCCGGCCCAAGGCATAACCAAAGGACTCGTTTGTCTGTCAAGGACGGAGCCCCTGGGCAAAGTCACTGGTATTCATGGGAAGGAGGGGTTCGTGAGGCAGGTTTGGGACCCAGAGTGCGGTGTGTGTCCCGTGGAAAACAAGGCAGAGGACACCGGACAGTGGACAGGAAAATATCCCTGGCCCCGAGATACAGGGGCTCAGGGAGTGCCAGCGTGACTCAGGGTCCTTGGGCTGCCTAAGAGCAGTTAGCTGGGGTTTTTTGGTTTTTGGGTTTTGTTTTTATGATGGGTTTTTCTGCTAGAAACTAACCTAAACACAGAAGGAAGAAAACCTTAACGCCCTTGGGAGGTCTAGGGGAGGCAGGGATAACTGCCAAGACATAATGGGCACAGTCCAGGGACCCCGGCTCTAATACCCACAAACCCCAAAGGCTATTTATCCTGAAAGGTCCCTGCTAGGAAGGCACAAATTTACCAGCCAAGGTCACATGGCACGCCAGCTCTGTGCCAGCCCTGTGCTGGGCTCGGAGGGACACAGGCAGTATTAACAATAACAGCAGCCAGCATTTATTGAGCACATACTATGTGGCAGACAATATTCTAAGCACTTTACACTTGTCAAATTCCTTAATTCTCACCACAGCCCTACAAGGCAGAGGTGTATATTATCCCCACTTTGCAGAGAGAGAAACTGAGGGGCAGGGCAGAGCTTGCCAAGGGGAAACGGCTGAAAAATGGCTGAGCCAGGATTCAAACTGGGCTCCAGAGCCGCCCTCTCCCCACAAGGAGATCCAGCCCCAGGAGCACACAGCGTGGGAGGGTGGCCCAGGGTGGGCGCATTCCTCCTGCAGCACCGCCAGCTCCATGCAGGACACACAGAGGAGGGGGTGGTGGGTGGCTGCACGGAGAGGCAGGAAAGGGGGAGTCTGAGGACGGCAGAGACCCCGTGGGCAGCCGGGGAGGGGTGCAGGCGTCGCAGAGGACAAATGGGTCTAGGAGTCTGAGCTGGCAAGGGACGAGGCGTCAGGGGCCAGACGGGAGGAGCTGGGCTTTCTCCAGGAGAGACTTCCAGAGAATCTGATCAAAGCTCTCTCTCAAGTCTCTTCCCCGGGTCAGGGCAGCGCGCCCAGGCTCAGGCCGGCTCCCGGGCCTCCTTCCAGGGCGGCCAACTTCCCCAGCTTCCTTGCCCTCCTGCTACATAAGCCGGGGCCCTCCAGGCTGAGAACTAATCCCAGCCTAATCCCGGCTCCTGACAGGGCGGCTTGTCTGCCCTCCCTGCGGGCTGGGGCCCGCCCAGGACCAGGGTGGGAAAGAGGCAGGTCTGCGGCCCGGGGGCCGGGGAGGGAGGGGCGCAGGCGCCGAGAGACCAGCACGGGCAGCAGGCGCCCAGCAGGGCTGAGCGTGAACTCAGGCTGCCTGCCAGCACCAGGCCCTTCCTGGTGGAACTTTCCATTTCCACGCTGGCATCGCCTACGGGACAGAGCACATCTAAACAGATCTCGGGATCTGCTCCTTAGGTCCCCGTGGCAGCGCTTGGCCTCAACTGCACCCACCATGGACAACGCAGCCATCATGACGACGGTGACGACCACCGTGTATGAAGCACTTACCCTGTGCCGGTCACTGTGGTTGTGCACAATACCCCATTGACTCGTCAGTAGGAATAACACAGCTAACAAGAACAACAATCCCAAGAGCTAACGCTAAGGCCACTGACTGCGCGCCTACCCTCAGGACAGCCTGGTGAGGCAGTACTTTTGCACATTTCATTTTACATGATGGGAAACTGAGGGACTTGCCCTAGAGCACGCTGCTGGCCAGAGTCCAGCATTCAAAGCCGAGGACTTCGATGACCAAATCTGTGTACTTAAATTTGGCATTGCACGCACAGATCACCCAAGATTCATGAAACAGCATCCGAGGGGGTCTAGATTGTTTTCCTGACCGGTTGCACTTTCCTTCCATTTTATGCTGTAGTTTCGGAGAAGTGGGACCTCATACTGGGAAACTGGGTTCATCGTGTCCATAACCTAGAAATGAACCTGTGGAATCACAGAGTAGAATTCGCATGTAAAAAAGAGCCCGTAGCCACACCTCTGAGACAGCAAGAGCCACCTCGGGACCTTCTCGCCACGCAGCCTCAGGACCACCCTGGGAGTCAGAGGCTATTACTACGCCATCTTTACCAGTGAGGAAACTGAGGCACAGGGGTAAAGGGACTTGTCCAGGGTCAGCTATGAAGTGGAAAGGCAAAGCCTTGGTCCCTCACCCGACGCTGAAGAGTCAAAAGTAAATCATGGGCGACCGGCTCCCTCAGAGCCTGGGATTTCCCCCCTACCCCCTCTCTCCACTCTTCCTGGACTGTGTGCGGGAGTCCCCTGTTGTCAAAGGGAAATATCATGTTTCCAGGTCTGCTTTCCAAAAGGCCCGGCCTACCTGCAGGTCGGGGCCTGGAACTATTGATCCAGGTGTCTTGGGCATCAGCACCAGGCCGGGCACACGGAGACTGAAAACCAGCCCAAAGCGTGGTGAACGGGCTCACCCTCCAGACGGCAGCCTGTGTGCCAATTCGCATCCTAATCTGCATACAGGCAGTCAGTTTTGTTTTTCTATTTTTTTCCATGCGTGGTTCTTACCCAAAAAGATAGATACGTGGTTGTTCTTTCAAAAACAAGTGGTGTCTCTCTTTGTCACCTGAGGCCTAATTGAATTTGACAGCAGGAGGCACCAGATGTCAACCAGAGGTGAGAGGATGCCTGGAGAGTCCCTGGGAAAGAGCTCCCCTGCACAGGCTCAGAGGTCACCACCTGGGCCAGCTGGTGACAGTTACCACTCTGCCACTCCCTGCTGAGGGACCTAAGGCAGATACCTTAACCTCTCTGAGCCTGCGTTCTCATTGGAATATGGGTATAGTAACAGCTTTGCAATATAGGGTTGCAGTGACATTCAGATGCAATCGTGGAGCAAGCTGAGCATTCAGCGTTTAGTGTCTGTGAAGTGCTGTTGTTGGTGCAGCTGTGACAATTATTACCAACAGATTTCAGCAAATCCAAGACGCATAGCTCAGGAGTCCAAATCTCATCCTTCCCCTGCGTGTGCAAATAATGTCATGTTAGATGGCAGCCGTGCCCAGTCCTGCACTCAGTGCCTCTGGCTGCTCCTGCACTGCAAAGGCTGGCCGCGAGCAGCTGTGGGCGGAGGGACAGTGATACCAGACGGAAAGCTGACACCACACAAGGGAGTGAAGAGCACCAAAAAGGGTAACCACGTGGGCAAATAAGAATATTTTCTATTTCTCAAACTTCTTTTAAAAATAACCGAATGTTTAAAGCAATACAATATCAATGTACTAAGAGGTTTATAATATTTATAGAAATAAGGTGTATGACAATAATAGCACAAAGAGCAGGAGAGGAGAAATGAAGGGATGATGTCTGAAGTTACCATCCTCTGAGAGAGTGGTGCTATTTCACCTTAAGTCAAACTGTGGTGGGTAAAAGATGTACACTGTAAACCCTAAAGCAACTACTACAATAACAAAACTGTTATTGCTAATAAGCCAACAAGGAGGATAACGTGGAATAAAAAACACACAATGCAAAAGAAGGCAGAAAAAGAGGAGGGGGGAACAAAGCACAGATAGAAGATAGTAAACAAATAGCAACATGATAGATTTCAACTGAAATACATTAATATCACATTAAATTTAAATTGTCTAAATACCCCAATCAAAAGGCAGAGATTGTCAGGCTGAATTAAAATTTAAGACCCAACCATAAACTGCCACTAAGAAACATAAAGCATGAAATAAAACTTATAAACGTTTAAGGAGAAAGAGACAATACACAGGAGGCCTGGAGTTCGAGACCAACCTGAGCAAGAGCAAGACCCCATCTCTACAAAAAATACAAAAATTAGCCAGGCGTGGTGGCATGTGCCTGTAGTCCCAGCTACTCGGGAGGCTGAGGCAGGAGGATCACATGAGCCTGGGAATTTGAGGTTGTTGTGAGCTAGGCTGACGCCACTGCACTCTAGCCCGGGGGACAGAGAGATATCCCATCTCAAAAATAAATAAATAAGTGAAAAGGGAATAGAATGAACAACTTCATGCCAATAAATTTGAGAACTTGGGTGATATGGACAAATTCTGTGAAAAATACAAGCTACAAGAAATAAGTAATCTGAACAGCCCCACATCTATTACAGAAATGGAATTTGTAGTTAAAATCTTGCCACAAATAAAACTCCAATGTTTGGAGAATTATTCCAAAAATTTAAGGAAAAAATAGCTCTAATTCTACCACACTCTTCTAGGAAAGTGAAGAGGATGAACTAATCCCCCATTCCCTTCATGAGGTCAACATTACATCAGATACCAAAACCAAAGATAGTACACAAAAAGAAAAATCAATATCCCTTTTGCACTGTTGCAAAAATCCTAAGCAAAATTTTGGCAAACCAAATCCAACAACATATAACACAGTTAATACATTATGACCAAGTAGAGTTTATCCCAGGAATGCAGAGTTGGTTTAATATTCAAAAATCTATCAATATAATTTTACATATTAACAGTCTCAAAAGGAAAAAAAATCATCATTTCAACAGATGCAAAACAATTGAACAATCATTTCTGATTAAAAATAACTCTCATCAAACTAGCAATAAAAGGGAGTGTATTCAAACTGATAAAGGTACCTATGAAAAAATCTGTTGCTAACAACATACTTCATGGTCAAAGACTGAACACCCTTCCCCCAGAGATCAGGAACAAAGCAAAGATGTATGATCTCACTTTGTACTGAAGGTTCTAGCCAGTGCAATAAGGCAAGAAAAAGAAATGAAAAGTATTTAATACACAGATACGAAACAAAGAATTAAATCTGTTTTTCTTGTATATGACATAATTGCATAAACAGGAAATCCTAAGGCATCTACCATAAAAAAAGCTACAACCAGAACCTCTGGCAAGTTTAAAAGATACAAGATCAACACATAAAAAATAAGCTACATGTGGACATACTAGCAATGGACAATTACAATAATGTCAAAAATACAAAATACTTATTGGTAGATTCAATAAAAGATAGGCAGGACTTATATACTCAAAAATATAAAATATTGCAGTAGATATCAAAGAAGACCTAAATAAAGAGAAAGATACATTAATAGATGTTCATGGATCGAAAGACTACATAATGTTAAGCTTTCAATTCTCTACAAATTGATCAATTGATTCAGTATAATCATAATCAGAATCCCAGCAGACTTTTTATAAAATAGACAAGCGAATTCTAAAGTTTACGCAGTAACACAAAGCACCTAGTATAGCCAAAACAACCATGAAGGGAAAGAAGAACAAAGCTAGTGGACTCACACTACCTGACTTCGAGATTTACTACTATAAAGCTGTAATATGCAAGACAGTGTGGCACTGACGTAAAGTTAGACAAGCACGTCAATATGACAGAATAAATTCAAGGCCATTATTTATAGAGTCAAGTGCTTTTACACAATGGTGCCAGGGTAATTTAACGGGACACTGGCGGCTCCCTGAGACTGAGTGCCTCCTTAAACTGTAAGCTCCTAGGAGCCCCACTTGCCTCAACCTGTCCCCAGCCCTTCCTTGAATGATCTTGCACAAGTTAAGTGGATGAAAATTCTTACTCTCCTTGGTGTGCATCAGATTGCTGTCTCAGCAAATTGGTTGCAAGCTTCTGGAGGGCTGAGGTCCCATCTGCCTGTCTTATTCCACAACTGGGGCTCAGTTGACACCAACACTGTATCATTTTATATCCACAAAACACACTCACATCCAGGCTCTCAGCCTTGCCTCAGTGGTATCTTCTGAGAAATGGGACCAATCCAATGGTCCTCTCTTTTCTCAAGCTGCCCAAGAGCCCCCTGGCTGGTTTTCAATCTTTAGAAAGATACCCACCTTCCCCTGGGAAATGTGCCTAACCCCACAGGCTGGGCACGATGCCCTCACTTCCTTGGCCAGGCTGTAGCAGATGCTGTCATCACCCCAGTGCCTGGCCCACCACGGAGGTGCAGCTTCAGCCAGCTGTGCTGGACATTCCACAGTATCGCACTGCTAGCACCTGCAGCTCTCTGCCTGAGTGGAATGAACTATGCCTAGACAGCTTCCTCGACACCCCAGAGAGTGGCCTACATGATCTCTTGGAAGGACCCCAGGAGGTCTGCTCCCCAGCTGCCACTAGCATCATTGTCCTGTGCATTGGTTTTCCCTTCCTTCCCTGTCTCTCCCTCCCCAACCTCTCACCATGCTTCCTGGGTCACCCCCCAAATAAACTATTTGTACACCAAATTTGTTCAGGCCTGCTTTAGGGGGAACTCAAGCAAAGACACAAGTTTCACTGGCATCTTTGGGTATTCTTACAGAATCCCAACTTGTCAAAGTGGAGGACTGATTTTGCTCATTAATATGGGCATCTACTCTAAAATTAACATTTATAAGCTGAGAACACCTCACGGGTATGTAAAGGTGTAAAGCAGACTATGTATCAATGGTGCAGAGAAACCTGACTCCAAGTGAAGTGATGCTACCAGGCAACCGCAGTTCCGTTTCTATGGATTAATTTGACCCTGGTGGAGTCCTCACGATCCCTGGTGATGGACCCAGGCAGGGACATTCAACAAAACCCATATTTGTGCCTCCGAATTCACCCATTTTCTGAAACTGTTCTTTCAAAGGTGAAACAAATGAACAAAAAACAGCCGTGGAAAATAAAAATAACACTTTACACCCTTGCAGCTCAACTTGTGGTCCCCAGACTGGCAGCATTAATGTCCCCTGGGAGCTTGTGAGAAGTGCCTCGCCGTGGACCTGCTGGAGCAGACGTTCCCCGGGCCACTGATGTGCACCTGCTTTGGGAAGTGCTGCCCTAGCGGATGGCAGCTTTGCAGCATGGGAAGGTTCGTGCACAGGCTCTGGAGTCAGGCTGGTCGGATTCAGATCCGGGCTCCACTGTTTACTAGCCTGTGGCTCGGGGCCAGTCCCTTAACCTCTCAGAGCTCCAGTCTCCTCGCTGGTGAGGGGTCTACCCCGTAGAGCTGCGAAGAGGCTCAAATGCAATGATCAACATAAACTGTTTGCCACAGTATCTTGCCCGTAGCAAGCGCACCACACATTTTAGCTCTTAGCACATCCTGCAGCAGCGTGAGATGAGAAAGCAGCCCTGGTTTGGTTTGGTTTTTCGCCTTACTTGAAAGCTTGAGTAACAACAAAATCTTTTGGATGTGGAGTGAATCGGGGGTTAGATTTCTCCTCTCAGCTCTATTAGTGCCACCAGAACGAGTTACTTGCGTGGCTGCACCTCTGTTCCTCACCCAAAAAATGAAAGAGAATCCTTTACACCTGTGGTTCCCATTCCTGACTGCACCTGGGCATCTCCTGGGGAGGTTCAGTATCCTGACACCTGGGGCAACTCCCTGAGATTCTGGTGCCTCGGCCTGGGGTGTAGCCTGGGCATCGGGAGCTTTTAAAACCTCCCGGAGATGTTCACGATCAACCCAGGTTGAGCACCCCTCTTGGGGTTTGACATGCCGCGACTATCTCCCACCAAGAGAATCCAGGATACAGTGAAAACCCGCAGGGATTTTTAACCTGCAGGACCACGTTCTGACATGTGCGACAGCAGCCTGACTTATCTCTCGCATAAACTAAGTTCATGCGCTGAGTCCCGATCTCTGTGCACAGCTGCAACGTGCGGTCCCATCCCACTGCCAGTCACCTTGTGTCAGCACAGAGCTCATGCCGCGCAGACCGGCGTCTACGGCTCTGCGCCTTTGAAGTAGGTTTTTTTTTTTTTTTCCTGGTTTCTCTTTTTAACTGTCCAGTTATTTTTCCTTGGGATGAATTTTATAAAAATATCCTCAAATGCTCTAAGAAAGTGGGAGGAGCATAAATCTTACGGAAATGTAACTCTAAATGTAATTCATCAATGGAGTCTGTGAAATTTCTGCAAATCATCTGTGGAAGGAACAGCACATAAATCCCAAGTAACTGGACTCACATATGCAATCCGTCAGCACAGTTTGCTAAATACGACCACCTCACGTTTTCTGGCTGGTGAGAGAATCATGAGGATTCTCAACGGGCCCCTACTGCAATGGCACCAGGGAGCGGAAGCCCCACGTGTCTAAGGGAGGGGTGGGGGACGTGAGTCCCAGCACCAGGGCAAGCCCCTCTCGACACGGCAATGCCTGGGCCTGGGCCTGTGTCTTCTCCTCCACTCGGGCCCTTCCTTCCCCTCCCGAGGACTTTCCAGCCCCACACATAACCCGGGCTGCCAGACTGAGCAAATAAAGACAAGGATGCCAGGTGAAATGTGAATTTCAGATCAAAAAATGAATAATTTTTTAGTATAATTATGACCCATGAAATATTTGGGACATGCTTATACTAAAAAATTTTCTGTTGTTGATCTGAAATTCAAAGTTAGGTGACATCCTGTATTTTATCTTGAAACACCACTCATAGCCATCACATCCTCAGTATAGACTGAATCCTCCCATCCCGGTCTCAGCAGGGAACACACGTGAAACAGGTATGTCGTTTCAATCGAGACTTTCCATGGGGCTCTTTCAAGTCTCCTTTCCCTATCTGAAGCAGAAACTGCCAGTTGCTTCCCAGTTTCCAGTCTTTTACTTTAGGAACCGAATCCCACTGGCCATTGTGATCAGCTAGAAGCCATGTCCTCTGCTGTTCTTACAGCTGGGTTTGGTGAGGCAGCTAAATCCTGGCCAAGGAGATAGGAGAGGGAGTGTTTAGTTATACCTAGGAATACTTCTTTAAAGGAGGTCTTCCCTTCCTCCATCTTACTGCTGAGAACATTGCTGTGAAGGCTGGAGTGAGGGCAGCTATATTGGACTGTGAGGACAAGGCTCAAATTCCAAGGATAGTGGAAGAGAAAGCTGGAAGGAACTCAGTCCTTAGCAGCTTCCTGGAGCAGAGCTATCATATCAGCCCTGGGTGCCTACCTCCAGACATCTTTTATAAGAAAGAAAAGTCAACCTCTATTTTGTTGTAGCCAATGATATTTTTGGGTTTTCTGGTTTTGCAGCCAAGCTAGAAAACACCATCCGTTAATGACATCTCAGTTGAGTCCATCACTTTCTGGTCACAATTCGGGCAGTCCAGTTCACGTGTACAATTCCACATTCTATTTAAATCTTATGTCCTCCTTTCCACCAGGCTTGGTCAAGTTTGAGGCTCAAGGGACTTGGTGGGGAGGAGGACAAGACAAGCCATAGGCAACTATTGGGGACAGGAGGCCACGGCACCAAAGGAAGAGGAATTCATCCTCACGGGGCTTTGGGAGGTAATGGCACCTCCCACCTCCCACAGGGTCTCGCTGTGATGTGCAGAAACTGGGTAGGGTGGAGGCAGTGCCCCCCAGTGAAGGGGTGAGTGGGGTCACCAAGTATGAGCTTGCACATCAGGTTGTGTCTCCAGGTTATCTGGATTTAGGACTCAGAGACTCCAGACCAGAGCTTTGCCCAGAAGAAGAGCCCTCTAATCCTCTCAGTGAACGCCCCGTGGAGTCTCCCGGCCACTTGCAAACATGAGAACCGTGGCTAAGGTGCTCTGATGCTTCGGGTAAGGTACTGAGGCTCTAAATGCCTGGTTTCTCCAACAGTAGGTGGGAAGGTGACCAGGGCTCTCCCTCTGCATTCCCTGTGTCCCCACCGAGCATCCAGCATCATGCCAGGCAAACGCTGCTTCTGCGGGAGCTCGATGCACCTTGAAAACATCATCAAAGGGGTTAGGAACCGAGGCCACCTGTGTACACGGCTTTAATATCACTGCTCGGCCCTGCTTCTCCTGAGAGCCATTGCGTCTCTAGCACGCAGGGACCCTCGGAGTCAGTTTCATTAGAGAAAGAGCCCACTTAATTCCAGCCCCGCGAGGAGGCTCTGAATCAAATGGCTGCATTTTCCCTCCAGAGCATCTTCAGGCTGACCCCCAGGCGCCTTTCTGTCAGGGGAGCTCGGCCCGCCCGGCCGTTATCGACAGAGATGGCAGACGGACATTGATTGAGGCTACGGAATGAGTCTCTTTCATTTCCCAGTGCCAGCTGCAAGCAAGGGATGGACGCGTCCCGGTGAGATTTCATGTCTCCCAGAGCTGAGCAATATGAAGACTGGGTGAGCAAGGTCTGCCCGCCTGCCCAGTTCAGGGACATAATCAGCCGTGATGCGCCGCTGACCTTTAGAAGGAGAAAAATAATAATAAAGCTCTGCGGGCAGCCCCTGACTGATGGGTTTGCAATAGTGAAAATGTAAAAGTTTAAATGACTTCAAAGGAGTCGCTGTCTGCCTTCCCTGCAGCACAACGTTCCACCCCATTCCGAGTCCCCTCCACCCCCGCCCCACCGGGCGCTGGGATCTGGTCTCCAGGAAGCCTATAGACAACTGATCTTCCCCCTCCTGAGTCTCCCATTCCGGTCCAGCCCAGCGCAAACCAGGGAACAGCAGGTCCCGAGAAGGGAAACCAGGTGCTCACACCAAAAGAAACAGGGGTAGATGCTGAGCAGGCGGAACCTCCCCGCTCCACCAACCGCGGCCGGAACTTAGGGCAGCGTTCAAGGCCTTCCCTGATGGAACCGCCGCCCACGTCTGGAGTCTCCTGCCCATCAAAGCTGTCCCCACACTTCGTGGACCCAGAATGTGTATCTCCATGTTCTCGGTGCCATTCCCAGGACTGCACTCATAGTGGGTGTCTGGTGAGCTCTCCAGAAAGGTCCGGGGCATTCCTGTGGCCAGGTGGCTTCAGGGAGGCTGGTGAGACTCCGTTTCCCCCTCCAGGGCTCGGCACTCTGGGCTCGGGCTCTGTCCGGCTCCTTCAGAGCCACTTTCCCGGCCTCCTGTGGGCTCAGACATCCTCCCAAGACGGAGTCTAGCAGAAACACACACAGTCCCTTGGCGGGAGAAGGGATGTGGGAATGGGGTCCGAGGCAACCCTTGGTCCGTCCCCTGGTCTAATCTTTTTGTCTCTGGAGACACTGTCCCCCTGCTGGCGGGGAGGGGAGGACAGTGGTTGGATTTATGGGTCAACGTGATGCACCGTCTACTGCTTGGTTTTAAGGGTCTCATCGTTTCTTTTGCTTTTTATCATAAAGCCTCAAACTCCTTTTGGAAATAGCTGGGGGCATAAGTGTTACATAAACCAACAACAAAATATAGGCATGTCGTTGGGAGCCGAGGGCTGACTGCGTGCTGTGCCCCGGAAGGTGTGGGGGACCAGCGCTGGCAAGGGGCCTGTCCTCTCAAAACTCAAACAGGGGACAGGGGCGGAAGCCGCAGGCTGAGCCGGACCCCGAGTGCCAGGCAGGGCCAGGAGCCCCTGCCCACCACCGTGTGCTGGCGCGGCGGCAGGGGCTCGGCAAACACTGAAGGGGTGAATGCATGAATGCGCGCTGCTTCCTCCCTCCCCACGTTCTCCGCTCCAATGGGGTTTCCCGGAGCCGCTGGAGGGTGGGAAACTGGAAACGCCGGGGCACGAAAGCCATTTCCTCAGGACTTCCGTGTCCTAGAGGTGGCGGGGTGGAAGGGGACGGCTTCCAAGGAGAATCACATTGGGAAAGTGCCTGTCATGGAACCAACATTCACTGTCCTCCCCCCACCTCCACTGCCACCACCCTGGCTCAGGCCACCGTCATCCCCCCCAGTCCCTGCTCTCCCCTTGCCCTCCACTGTCCCTTCTCTAGTCCACAGCCAGACGATGCTCTTAACACGGGGATCTGAGCCTGTCACCATACAGCCCAAGAATCCTTTCCCAGCCTGCAAGCCTCTGTGATCTGCCCCCGATTGTGGGTCTCATTGGCCCCTTCCTGTCACTTGCTCTGCTTCCCTAGCAAGGACCTCCTCAGGGCCCTTGCACCTCTGTGCCTTGGTCTAGATGGCTCTTCTCTGAAATATTCCCAAGGCTCTCTCGCTCATTTCTGTCTGTGTCTGCTTAAATGCCACCTCCACCAAGCAGTCTTCCTTGACTCCTCAGGGAAAACAACACCGTGACCACCAGACTCATGACTCTCCACCCATGCAGCTTGTCTTACCTTTCTTTGTAGCACCTCTCCCCACCAGACATCATAGCACCCTGTGCGCGGTCTTGTCTGTTTGCTTGCTGGCCACCTCTTATTTAAAAGAGAGCTGCATGAGGACAGAGACCATGTCTGCCTGGCTCACCACTAAACCCCAGCGTCTGGGACATAGGAGCGTGCAAACAGTGTTTGTGGACTAAATGAATTCCCATTTTAGAGACAAAGTGACTGAGACGTGGAGAGGAGATGAAACACCATCAGAAGACTAGGGCAGGCTCTGGCTTCGTCTCCTGCATGCTGGAGTCAGATTCTTTTCCAAGTCAAGACGATGGTGGCCACCACGCAGGTCCTGAAATACACCTACAGGACATGAGACTTGCAAGGCACCGCTCAGAGAATGACTTTGTATAGGTTTATTATATTTGGCAAGAGATAATTAACCGTGTCCCTTGTATCAACAGAGTTGGATAAAGAGTAGCCTCCGCTCTGCCAGCGCCCAGACGGCTTTGCAGACCAGATTATTACTTCATATAAATATTTAACGAGGCTTGCCCTCCAGACCTGTCTTCCTGGTCCGAGATCATAAATACAATCTCACAGCCGAAATTCAAACTCAGCTGAGTCTTGTGTGGGAGGAGGGAGACTTCAAACACACTCAAGATCCCAACTAACTTTTGTAAACTGTTAATAGTAGATGAAGAGAAAAAGCAGGGGGAGGTGGAGGAGATGGCAACAAGGCATTGCAGCGTACTGAACGGTCTCCCCCAAATTCATGTCCACCAGAACCTCGGAATGTGAGGCTCTTTTTAGAAATAGGATCTTTTCAGATGTCATTAGCTAAAGTGAGGCCATACTGTCGCAGTCCCTGGTGCTGCTGACCCTCCCCTGGGCTCAGAGTGCCATCTTCAGTCCACTTCTTTGCTTTCCCTTCTTCCTAAAGTCCCCTCACTTAAAAATACCAGGCGAGTTTCCAAGGATGC
The DNA here is from genome assembly GCF_041146395.1 of Eulemur rufifrons. Classification (NCBI taxonomy): domain Eukaryota; kingdom Metazoa; phylum Chordata; class Mammalia; order Primates; family Lemuridae; genus Eulemur; species Eulemur rufifrons. Next base: position 47,773,402 of record NC_091002.1, read on the forward strand.
CTTCTGGAGTGACATCGGGGCTGCATTGAAGGGAGATTCAGGACTGGCCATGAAGGTCAAGAGGCAAACTCGGGGTGACCCAGGATAAAACAGGGCCATGTTCATCCCCAACTGCCACCCAGAGCTCCCACTTCCCTGCTCACTTCCCACACTCACGGCAAGAGGAGCCGGGGAGGGTCAGCCCCAGGGCAGTGGCTGCGGCTCTGCACTGCACTGCTCGCCCCTGACGTGCCACAAACGCCAGGCACCCTGGCCTGCTGCAGGCTCTGGTGAGGCAGGGTGGGCGGGGCCTGAGACTCTGCATTTGCAGCAAGCTCGGATGCAGATGCTGGTGCCGCGCTCCTCGTACAGCCTGCAGACGCCGAGCCTCTTCTCTCTGGGAACTACCCGGCCTCCGGTATTCCTTCATAGTGACACACGGACTGCGACATGCACGTCCTGTGAGCTGTCACCCTCCATCCACGCAGTTCATGCTTACAAGCGCCCGGTGAGCTGTGTGCTCACATCGCTGTTGTACAAACGGGAGGTTCAGAAAAGTTAAGTAACTTCCCCAGGGTCACACAGCCCACAAGTGACAGAATCAAGAGCCCTAGTTCTTTCCACTGTGTCACAGATTTTGAGAGTCCAGCAACTTCCAGGGATCACTTCCCACCTGTGTCCCAGCCCTTCCAGGAATTCCCACGCCTGCCCTCCCGTGGTTCCCATCACTATGCTCCACAAAGTTAAGGTCCAATTGGGTCACAGAGAGCTTGGGGAGGGCATGACACCCCCATGGAGAAATAGCTTTGCAGGCCACATCTCACTTCAACCTGGGGGTAACCCCCACTGGTGTGACTCCGTTCTCCCATTATCCTCGGGGCGGCTCGGTGGAGGACCAGCCCAGGGATGCTGGCCTAAGCCCTGGATGTGACTCTGGCCATTGCTTCCTGCCTGTGTGACCCTGGGGACTCGGATCCGCCCTGCCATGCCTCGTGCGATGGACACTGAGTGTGGTGCTTCTTCGAGCGCGGAGCCCAGGACCTCAGCAAGTGCCCGGCAAGGACCGCTGCTGTTGCTGTCATTCCTTCCCCGTTGCTTTGGAGGTAACTCCTCTCTCCCCAGCTGAAACTTAAATAACCAAATTTGGCCCAACTCAAAGAAGTGAAAGCAGACAAACCGAGCAGTGGCCCCAAAGGGGACCTCCCCGTGGAGTCAAGAGCTTCCTCCCAAGTCACTGTCACTCCCATCTGCTGGAGACCTCCCAGCCCAGGGGTTCCCAGCGCTTCCTTAACCGGAAGTGTCCCCTGGAGGCGTGGGTGCTTGAGGACCGAATGGCTCAAATACCTCCTATTTTTGCCCCAAAAGGCAGACAGTTACCACTGGAATAGACCCAGACTAGGAGCTCCAGAAAGACAGAGAACATGCCCAGTTTCCCCTAAGGAATCGCCAGAAGTCAGCACAAGTGCCCGGAATCCTTGATACCCCTGATGGAGGCTTTTGATTTTAGGAAAAAGTGAATGTTAGGGCTAAGCTCAGAAAGTCCCAGGAGATCTTAAAAAGCAGATGATCATGCTGTTTAAAGCGGTATTCCCGAATTCCCCAGCCCTGATTGCGGCTGATTCTATCGCAGCAGCGCAGACAAGCCAGGGCCGGAACGGTGGTTTGTGAGGGCAAAACCTCATCGTTAATCCCGTCCCTTAAATGCAGCTGCACTTTATCTCCTCCCACAGAAAGGAATTGATCTGATGTCAGTCAGCACGGAGCTCGCTTCCAGCTGCCTCCCGGAGCAGATGAGAAGCCGATCCAAGGCTCTGTCAAGGCCGTACTTTAATAACAATATCACTTAGATCTCAAACTGCTTAATTAGATTTCACTCATTGCCATCACTCGCCTCATTTGAACCGCTCGTTTATAATTTATGGTCTTTATGCGTTTGGTTATTCCTTTGTAAAAGGGGAGGAAACAATCACCAGGCAAAAAAGAAAGCTTATAAAGAAATGGATTTGACTTTGACCAAGGGCTAGGGGGCTGCAGGGCTGGGCTGCGAGGCCAGGCGAGAGGACGCTGGGCGTGTGGCTGTGTGTGGTTCCTGCTCAGCACCCTTCGCTCCTTCTTCTGGTAAGAGCTCCTGGGGCTTCCGCCGGATGAGGACCCTCCCCACCTCGAAGTCTTGGGGGTTGAGACACTCCTCCAGATTCGGAAGGGATCCGCCAGCACCTGCCGCCACCATCACTTGTTTGGACCTCAGCATCCTCAGTGCTTGGTCCAAGAATAGGCACCTGACCTGACCCAGTCCAGTGAGAGTGAGCCCTGGGACGTTTGCGGTGACTGCTGGGAAAGAGGCACCTGAGCTGCCTGAATGTCGTCTTTACCAGCAGGAGGCCAACCTCCCCCGCCAAGCTGGGGGGGGTGGGGCAGGGGCTGCGAATAGAGCCCACGCAGACTGAGCGAGCAGAATGGGCTGGGGGCAGGCAGGCTCCCGGTGACATTTCTTTTTATTTGTATATTTTTTAAATGATATTTAATTTCAAATTTTTATGGGGGTACAAATGTTTAGGTTACATATATTACCTTTTCACAAATCTAGAAAAAATAATTCTAGGCTTCATATGGAACCAGTGAAGACCCTGTACAGCTAAGTAACCTTAAGCAAAAAGAACCAATTGGGAGGCATCAGTCTACCAGACTTCAAGCTATACTACAAGGCTGTAGTAACTAAAACAGCATGGCACTGGCACAAGAACAGAGACACAGACCAATGGAACCCAGACATAAAAGCATCCTCTTATGGCCATCTGATCTTTGACAGAGCAAACAAGAACATACACAGGGGAAAAGAATCCTATTCAGTAAATGGTGCTGGGAAAATTGGATAGCCACAGGTAGAAGACTGAAACAGGAGCCACGCCTCTCACCTCTCACAAAAATCAACTCACAATGGATAACAGACTTAAACCTCAGGCAGGAAACCATAAGAATTCTAGAAGAGAATGTTGGAAAAACTCTTATAGACATCAGCTTAGGCAAAGAATTTATGAAGACCCCAAAAGCAATCACAGCAACAACAAAAATAAATAAATGGGACCTAATCAAATTAAAAAGTTTCTGCACAGCCAAAGAAACTGTCACTAGAGCAAATAGACAACCTGGTGACATTTCTGAGCACCTGGATTCAGCCATGCCTGGATCACACCCTGGACATTTTTATTTTGTGAGTCAAAGGGTCCCCTTGTTTGTGTAAGCCTGTTGGAGTTGGGTTTGTTTCACTTGCAACCGAAAGAAGCTCAAATGATAGGCCGTGATGTCAGAGACCCTCCTTGGGAGAAGAGCCTTTATTACTGATTCTTCTACAAATCCAATTAGCAACTAATTTCTATCTTTAAAAAGGTGAAAGTGCTGTAACGCTATACACGACGCCATTTTGAATTTGTAGGGAAGAGACCTGTTGTCTCCGTGTGGCTTCCTCTGGCCACTTACTTAGAATCCCAACATCACCCCAGCCCCACCGTGACGTGGCACATCCCTTGCCCTACAAAATTCTTATCATGATCGAACAGACTAGACATTTCACTTGCTTCCTTTTACTATGGTCTGTCTCTCTCCACTCCAATATCAGCTCCCCAAGGACAGGGATTTTTCTGTTTTTTTCACTGGCATGTCCCCACGTCAGTGAGAACTGGTACATAGTAGTCACTCAGTGAATATTTGTTGTCTGATTGAGTGAATGGATCTGCCATAGGAATTATACTCAGCTACTAGCAAGATGTGGAAAGTAAGCAATATGGAAGTTTATTTATCTTGTACATAAATCCTGAGAGAGATGGTCGGGCTGGTGTGGAGACTACAGGGTGTCCTGGGGCCCAAGTGCCTTCTATCCCTCTGTTCCCTGTCCTCAGTGCAGAGCTTCCTTTCTCAAGGTTGTGTTATGATCCAAGATGGCTGCTGGGGCTCCAGACACATCATCTGCATTCCATGCCCGAAAAAGAGATGAAGAGACCCTCTTCACATGCTGTCCCAGAAGAACAAACAAATAACTTCTACCTTCACTCCCTTGGCCACCCCTAGCTGCAAAAGAGGCTGGGAAATGGAGTCCTAGATAGGCACATTGCCGTCTTCAAAAAGATCAGTGTTCTTCTACTAGAGAAAATGATGAAGATGGATCTTGGGTAGGCAACTAGCAATCCCTGGTTGGAGGGAAAAAAAAAACTAGAAGCCATCCAACGAAGGAAATAATGGTACCTCTACAGGCTAGAAAACTGCCCAGCCATTACCTATAAGGTTTTTGGAAAACTCTTAATAATGTGAATAAAGTCTACAATACAATGTCACATGAAAAAAAGTGGGATATAAAACTACCCAAAGACGTCCATTTTTATAAACATACTCCCCAACCACAGAAACACACACACGTGCGTGACAAAGACGTGAAAGAAACACACCACCATGTTCATGGTGTTTTCCTCTAATTAGGCAATTACAGGTGGCTTTTATTTTCCTTTTATGCTTATGTTTTTCAGAGGTTTTCAACAAACATATGTTGCTTGAAATTTTAAGCAGAAAGTAGAAAGAGTGGGATCCTCGTTCCTGGTTTCATTCTGAGCCATTTCACCGTGCAGCAAAGCCGGGGGTCAAGAAGACAAGACAGACAGGGAGTAGAAATAGGAAAGGGAGCGACAGGGAAGGGGGGAAGGAGAGGGGCCGGCCTAGGGCTGGGGCAGAGGGGAGAGAGGGAAGATCCCCCTGAGCTTTCTGCTGGGAAGAACTTCAAAAGGAGTCTTGGACTGGTTTCCTCCAAAACTCCAGGGTCCTTTCCCACACCCCACCCGTCCCTGGGCCCCATCCCCTGGAGGGAAAGCTCTAAGCATGGCCCTTGGATGTTTTCTTTGATCACAGACAGAGGAGCAAACCCCATGGCTGGCAATGACTCATCCCTGTCCCATGCCGTCCCCTGCCCGAAGCCTCTCTTGGTTCATTTTTCTGGAAGTCCTTAGTTTTTATAATTCCTGCAGCTGCCTCAACTCAAAAACCTCCCCCAAACTCCACCCGAGGCTCAATCGTGGACTGCGTGGGGGCTGCGGGAGGTGGGGGGCTCATCTCTAGCCAGTTACACCCCAAGGAGGTGGAACAGAACCAACAGAGAACATGTTGCTCACCAGCCCTGCAGACATCCTGCTTGGAGCAGATTCAGGCTCTGGGAAAGTTCACAGGAAATCCTGGGGATCAGAGGTTTGTTCAGCAACCACAAGCTTTATCTTGGGTCTGAGCACCAAAAAACAAAGACCAAAGACAAAAGCTCTCCAAAAGTCCCCTCCTCCCCTCCCCAGCCAGCCGTGCAGCATTTCCAGACGGAGGTGGCCTCCCCCCGCCATCCTGAAATAGAGCTCAACATGCAGACCACGTTCTCGAAACTTGTGTGGTGAAAACACAGGACAGATGTCCCCAAGCAAAGAGTCCCCCAGCCAGGCAGGGATGGCCCCCCCACACCCCACCTTCCCATCTCAGAGCCCCGCACCACCGAGATACAGGACGCGGCTGGCCCTGGGCTGTTCGGTTCAGCAGCCGTCTGGAATATACGGAGCATCTAGTGCAACTAAGGAAGAGATTTTTTAAATTGTATTTAAGTTTAATAAACTTAAACTTTAAAACTGAGCAGCAAAATGTTTGTCCTTGAAGACAACTTTATTGTTTTGTCTAACTATTGTACTAATTTTCTATTGCTACAGTCATAAATTACCAGAAACCTTATAGCTTAAAACAACGCAAATGTTTTATCTCCCAGGTCCGCAGGGCAGAAGTCTGCAGTGTGGCTCACGGGGCTGGAACGCAGGTGTGGGCAGGACTGTGGTCCTTCCCGGAGGCTCCTGGCAGAATCCCTTCCCCGGCCTGTCCCGCTGCTAGAGGCCCTCATGTGCGTTGGCAACGCCCCTCCCTCCTTCCGCAGAGCCAGCAACAGGCATCTCTGACTGTACTGCCCCGGCCACGGTTCCATCTGACCCCAGCCACAAAAGATTTCCACTTTTAAGGACTGTTAGCAGTACACTGGGGCCACCTTGGTAAGCCAGAATAATCTCCCCATTTCAAGGTCAGTTGATGAGCAACTTTAATTGAAGCTGCAACCTGAATTCCCTTTTGCCATGTAAGGGAACATTCACCAGCTCCAGGGGTTAGGACCTGGACACATTTGGGGGCCACTATTCTGGCTGCTACACTACAGTTCACTTTAACCTTTGCATCAAATCAGACACTGTTGTGTGTCGTGCAGGTGTGGGGCAAGAGTACCGTTTCTAGTATCACACACACACATCACCAGCCTCGCCGGTATCAACAGATGGGTTCAGTTGGCATGATTATTCTTCTTATGCACAACTGTAACATTGTAATGTGTCTACTGAATATGCTATGCAGATAGTTAGTACAAGTTATAGTGTTACCTATGTAATTAAATTGAAATTTTTATTATTTTAATTTTAATATAACTAAATTGATTTTCTAGTTTAAAAAGATAAGTATGGACAAAATTTTAGATTTAAAATGGAGGAACTGTACCAATACAGGCTCGAGTGGGGAGGCGGGACGGTGAGGAACCCACAGCGTCACAGATTTGATGACGTATGGTGAGCACACTTTGCTGCCACAGGAAAAGACAAAAAGCTTTTTACGTGTCGGGTTAAAGAAAATAAAATGAACAATAATAACAGACATTCTTATCAAATATGTAATAAATTTGAAAAGAAACTTATTCTCGATAGTCAAAAAGAATCAACAAAATAAGTCAACTAAAATCAGAATGAAATGTCCAATAAAAAATATTCTAATGAATTTTAAGGTGCCACATTGTAGCTCTGGCCAGCTACAAAATGGCTAGAATGCTTGCACAGAAAAAGGAAAACATGTTTAGATAGAGAGAGTTTTTTTAAATTATTTCAGTTACAAAAATGTTGATAGAATATAAGGAAAAGACCAAAATAGATATATCTCAAAAAGCATAAGATCTTCAATTAAACCAGCAAAAAAAATGACCGTAGAATTCAAAACTTTTCTGAAAATATCAAAATTCAATTGACGATTTGAAAAATTGCAAATGCTTTGTTTTCAGATAGGTCGCTGCCCAATTAATACTTTGAGTACATCCTGACTCAAAGGGTTTTGAAATTTACAAGGAAACGTCCATTCATGGCCTAAAACATCGAACTCATGGCATAGTTTTGAATCTTCTACATCTGTCGAAAAAGAATCTCAGCTAGAAATGAGAACACTAGTTTCTATCACGACAGCTGATGCTTCAGCTATGTTAGCTCAAAACTCCAGATATTCGGGAACATTAAGAGATCCGTGTTTCCCTGAATGCTTTGTTCCACTGTATGATATATATTAAAAATTTTTTGTTCAGCTTTCTGGAGCAGGCTGTGAAAACTGTCATGGATACAGTGGTTAAAATCATTTAGTATTTACATGCAAATGCTATGAATCATCGTGACTTTATAGAACGGCTATAAGTAGAAGACAATGAATTTAATGATCTTGTGTTCTTTGCTCATTGGCTGAGTCATGAAAGAGTTTTACAAAGATTTACTGTCGTGTTGACTCCAGTTCAAGATTTCTTTGAAACAAAAGATATACTTGCCAAATATTCAATCAAAGACAGAAAACCGGCAGTTTGACTCAAACTTTGCTCACTGCTATCATGCAACATACGAAAGAGCTAAAAGAAAGCGCCAAAGAAAGGAAAAGCTTAACAGTGATCTAGCTACAGAGGTAGGAGAATTTATGTCAACGTTTAAACCTTTCATAATACACATCAATAATAATGATTTTTACACCTTTTCCAACATGAATCAATATGCAGATTTCAATTGTAATTGACACCACTATGAAAATTGGCTGCAAAAACCACAAGAAAAACTTGAAGGATACTTTGTGGAAACTGATAAATTTAGAGTAGCTTTTCAATTGATGTGATGCCCCCTTTGCATTCAATGTTAATAACACTGAGATAACACAGTAGTTAGTGAATTTACTTAACTTGGACGGTTTTGAAACTAATATGCTTTTGTTTCAGAGTCAAATCACTTTCTCTAAAAAAAATGGACCAGTTTTGTCAACGTGGAGGGGAATGTTAAAGGGAAATGCCTTTTTTATGCACAATTCAGTTATTAGAAAACTTTTAAATATGTTAGGAACAACATGACTATGGGAATCTGCCTTTTCAATTGTAAACTTTACAAAAGCTAAATACTGATCCACTATTTCTGATGAAAACTTAGCAACTGAATGTAAACGTGCTATAAGCATAAAATACACACACTGGATTTCAGAGATTTAAATCAAAGCAAAAATAATGTAAAATATTTCATCAATAATTTTTAAGTTATTGTATGTTGAAATGATCATATTATGGATATATTAAGACATTTCACAAGTTAATTTTACCTGATTCTAATTTTTTTAACGTAGCTATTAGAAAATTAAAAATGACATGTGTGGCTCACGTTATATTCCCATTAAACCAGTGCAGAGTTAGACTTTCTTTTCAGAGAAACTGAAGCTTACAGCAGAAAGATGTTCTTTCCTCTTTTGATTTCTCATTTCAAATCATGGGCCCAAGTCCCTCTTAACAAAGGCTACAGAATAATGGCCAAATCCAATCAGCAAATTTGGTTTGGTCCATGTGGGGTGTTAAAGAAAATGAATTTATTGCTAGCGTAGAAAAATTGGTACAAACATTTAATTCTTGGCCTCCTTTGAAAAGTCAGGTCTGGCCAGCCCGAGCACGTATTTCTGCGTGATGATGCCTGGGCCAGAACCCCGTCCCAGCCGGCCGTCCTGGGGCCCTCGTGGTTCGGTTTTAACCCACTTTATCAAAGTTGGGTGTCCAGAGTTTGTCAACCTCATAAAATTAATTTAAGAGATTTTTTTTAATGGTCTGATAAAGTTTAAATGGAATTACCTCTTCTTTGAAAGTTAGTTTGAATCCAGGTAAAATCAAATTCACTTAAAGAAGTTTTTATGATAAATCTTTGATAAACTTACTTTGCTTCTGTGGTTGTTGGTCTATTCAGGGATTTTCTAAAAGTCTTCTTGAGTTCTGTATTTTGCATCTGTATATTTTTCAAAAAATCTATCTATCGCTTCCCTAGAGTTTTAAATATTCTTTCATAATTTTAAAAATATTGTCCATATCTGTGATTGTATATCCTTTCTCATTTTTTATGTTGTTTTATTTATTTGTTTTATTCTTTTAATTGTATAAGTTTAGGAGGTGGTTGTCTATTTTGTCTTTTGAAATAATGAATCTCTTTTTTTCTTTTTCTTTTTTTCATCTTCTTCTTCTTTTTTTCTTTTTTTTATAGGCATGTGTCTTCCTATGTTGTCCAGGCAGACCTCGAACTCCTGGGCTCAAGAAATCCTCCTATCTCAGCCTCCTGAGTAGCTGGGACTACAGGCATTCACCACTGTGCACAGTTTCTTAAATAACCAACTCTTTATGTTACTTATAAACTTTATTGTTTTTCGTAATGAATTTTTGTTTTAATCTCTAATAATACAGCTTTGCTTTATTTATATTGTTATTTCTTTACTATATTCTTTAGTTTAATTATTAGTCACTCATATCTCTTCATTCTTTTTTTAATAATAAAGGCATTTTAGGCCATGGATTTTCCTCTGAATATGGCTTTGGGTACATCCAAGATGTTGCCGTCATATTAATATCTAAATAAGCTAAAATTTAAGTTTTCATTTCCTCCTTGATCTAAAAATGACTTAGAAGATTATGTTTAAAATTTCCCAGTGAAATTATCCATCAGTTAGAGAAAGGATGATTAAATTGTGGTAGATTCCTACAAAGGAATATTATGCAACAATAAATAGGAATCAGACTGAGAGACACAACAGCATGTCTGAATGTTACCAACATTATGCTGAGCAAAAGCAGACAGACATAACAGACTACAGGCTGTGTAATTCCGCTGTGCAAGGTTCGAGAGCAGACAAAGCTAACCTACGGTGATTAGAGTCAGAATAGTATAGTGCTTGTCTCTGTACGGGGCATTGCCCAGTGACCTTCAGAGGCTCTTCTGGGTGGTTGTACATGTGTAAAAGTGCACCAAGGTGTACACTTAACACTGTGTACTTTATGGCATAGAAGATATACTTCAATTTCTAAAATCTACTTTTCTTACAAATATCATAAAACATTATTGGCAGAGAATGTGGTCTGTAAGTAAGCTCCTTTCTGGAATTTATTAACGTTTTCTTCTTGGCTAGAGCAATGGACTCTCTTGGTTCCTACTCAGCATCCCTCTCCCCCTCCTCCCCATCCCCACCCTGGTTTCACTCTAGGACCCCTTCTGTCCCCACATAGCGCAGGCTGGGGCCGGGTCGGCAGTGGGCTCAGCCAATCTCAGGACTCCATCTGCCTTGCCCGAGGGCCGCAGGTTTAAATCTGTGCATTCTCTTGGTTCAAAGGCAGGCATGTGACATCATAGCTCCGGAAGGACTTTTGTCCCTCCCTTTCTCCCAGTGCAGGGGGACGGGGGTCTCCCAGCTCAGTTGCTTGGCCTTGCCACAGCCAGCCTAGCAGGGTCCTGAAAGGCAGAGTGAGGAGATGCCTTTGAACCAGCCCACCCTGGTGCCCGCCCATCCCTGACATCCTGCATGTGGGCTCAGACGTTTCCTCCGTTTGAACCTGTCTGAGTCAGGATTTCTGCTCGTCGCAGTAAAGAGCTCCAGGAAGGAGCCAAGTGCATGACTCATGCTAACAACGTTCCACGGGCCAAGGAGAAGAATGGGCTTCTTTGGAACAAAGTCGTATCAATATTTAACAAATCAAGCTTGTTAATTGTGTTGCTGAAATTCCTTTTCTGCTTATTTGTCCACGCCATCTATCAAATTATGAGAGGGGACAGTCGGAGTCTATTGCTGTGATCGTGGCTTTGTCAAAATCTAGAATTAGAGTCTTCGTACTCTGTGAAATGTTCGGCAGGTGAAGATTCACGTCTGTTATGTCTTCTCACAGATTACAAAGTTTGTCAGTCTGAAACACCCCTCTGCTTCCTGCCTCCTGCCCGTGGCTTCAGTTCTGCTGTTTCCCCTCACGTTGCCCCGTCTCTGGGCTAATCTCGCTCCCAGTAACCTCTCCAGGTCATTTTATTAGGGGGATGTCTTCTGCTAACAGTGTCTAGCTGGCTTTGGCTTTCTAAATCAACTCTCAGAGACTCTTGATCTCCACCTGTTTGATAATATATATTCGCCATCTAATTTATTTCCTATTTACTGTAATTTTTTTATTTTATGGAAGCAAGTTTTCTCTTCCTCCCTATTTTCCTCTGGGACCTTGGAAGGTTGATGGCCGCTTGTCGTTAAAAGTTTCACTAAGTATATCGAAACCTGTATTCTCTGTCGCTATCAAAAATACTTAAAGATTTATTTCGTTCCACCCTCCAAGGGAAGCCGTCTGGTAGCTTCCCTGAGTGAACTGTTTAAACACACCCCCTCCTCCTCCAAATTGTCACTTCTCACCCTCTTCCCTGATTGATTTCCTCTGCAAAACTCATGCCCCACTGGCCTGCTAGAAATCGCCTTGTTTTGTTTGCTTTCTCTCCACATTAGCTCCCAGAAGGCAGGAATATTTCTCTTTTTCACAGCCTGTCATAGCCCCAGGGCCTGGCACATACTAGGTGCTTTATAAACATACGCTGAGTGAATGCATGCCTTTACTTCTCTCGTCCCAGGTTACAAACGGTTTGGAATCTCAGTCCCAAGATATTAATAATTTTTTTCTTCATTTATGTCACTTCCCTACAGAACAACTCATGTGATAAGTACAAGTAGGATGGCCACTTGGTAGATGAGAAAACTTAACCTCAAAAACGTTAAGTAGTTTCAAGATGGCGCAGCTCAGAAATGACCAGGGTGAGACTTGAACTCGGCTCTGACCGATACTGAAGTTTGCGTTCTTACCCACTCTGCTGAGTCTCTCTCTCGCACATGAGCATGTGCACGGGCTCACGCGCGCACACGCCATGCTGTAAGTGCTTTTCTTGCATGAACTCCCAGCTCAGGTGGAGAAAGCTCAGGGTGAGGCCCCTCAAACACCCTGATGAGTGCCACCCTTTCTTCAGATTCCAACTCAGATTCTTCCTTTTCTGCGACACCCCTCCAGGTCCCATCGGTGAGAATAAATCTGAACTTGTTACCTTCCTTCGTCACCTTCCTCAGCTTCTACCTTACATTTTAGCTACGTGAGCAACCTCTTCACCCCCAAAGTGTGACTGTCCCGGGGGACCCACCTAATGCCTGTGTCTTGCCCTCTGCACCTGGGGAAGTATCTGGCATTCAGTAGGCACTTGAGTAATGCACGTGAATTGAATTGCTGAGGTGTAGCCAGCCAGTCCACAATCCACCTCCTCCATGTAGCCTTCCTGGATTAATTCTAATCGAACCCCAACTCCCTTTCTTTGGCCTTTACCTGCTGTGAGAATTAATTCTAAGAATCCTAGTGCTTGGTTGTTCTTGAGAGAAAGGAGAAACACCACCCAGATGGAAGGGTCTGACCCTGACCGCCAAGCCCCCCGAAAGGACAGCAAGCCAGGCATGGGCGCGGCATTCTCAAGTGCTGCCCCCTCATGGCCAGAGCATAGAACTCCAATCAGGCAATGAGATCTAAAGTTAATTATTAATTATTATTAATATCTTAATATTTACCCTGATTTCCTCCTTCCCAGCCTGCCAGCCCAATGTTGTGCCAGGGACTCATTACACTTTGTTACATTCTGTAAACATCGCTGTTACTTTTCACCCTGGAGCTCACTACTTAGAGTCACCCATGCACGATGCAGCTCAGTTGCAAACAAACATCTATATCTTGTAGCGTCTGCGATGTGACGTCAGGTTTGGCGCTCGTATTTCAAAGCTCTGTTTGTTTTCTGGGTGACACAACAGTGAGCGGGACAGAGAGAGTTCCAGATCCGTGAGCTTACATATTCATGGGGGACGCGGACATTGAACCAGGAATCCCAGAGGCAAACACACTTGTTATCACGGTGGTGAAACCCGCCATCCAGCACGGAAGTGAGGGGCGTCTTTACGGACTCCAAGTCCCGTGTCCTGTGCTCCCCTCCCCGACCAGACGGGACTGAATAGGGACAGATTCCCCTGGGAGGAGAGGCCGGGACCCAGGGGTCCAGAGCCTACTCGGGAAACAAACCCTGATCCTTGATCCAGCTCTTGAAATTTATTTGACCTTGGGCAAGTTTTCTGAAAATCCTGAGTTTTCTCATTTTCAAGGTGAAAACACTAATAGTTCCCACATCATTGGGTCCTCGAGAAAATGAAATCATACTTTAACACCCAGTGCCTGGCACAGTGAGCTCCTAATAAATATGGCTCCTGCTTTGCCCGTGTGCGTCCACAGCGCTCTGTGCAAGGAGCTGGTCTAGAGCCTCTCCAGCTGAGCCATCAGCATCGATGTGCAAACGGAGCCCATTCTACCCGGGAAGGGTCGCGCCAGCAAAGCTCCGATTTCTCCGGACTGTGGCAGTTCACTATTGAGGACAGTGGCGCATACAAGGAGACAGTCAGCTTCCTGCCCGACATCCGTCTTCCTCCTTCCTTGAGACCAGACCCCAAGCTGGGTTTGGGCAGCAACGGCCCAGCTGTGAGTCATGAGATGTCCAAGCCTATCTGGGAATCCTACTTCCCGCTTTCTCAGCCTCCCATGAAGCGAGGAGTGGCCATGTGACGGGGTTCCAAGTAGAAGTCTGATGGCTGCTCTTCTGGCAAAGCTTTTGTTTTTCTGATAAATAAGGAATGTGTCTAGCACCACTCTTCCCCTTTCTTCCTACCTTGAACTCCGATGTGATACCTGGAGCTATGGCCACCATCATGTGACCATGAGGCAAGAAGCATGGGGAAGGAAAGTCAATGCATTAAGGATGGTGAGACAGAAAGATAGCAAAGCAGGATCCCTGAGGACATGCTAGACAGCTGAGCCCAGAACTGACACTTCCCACCATGGCCTTCCCATATGAGCAGCCCATGGTGGGCAGATTCTCTTGCCATCTGAGCAGCCCAGGGTGGGCAGATTCTCCGCGACCTGCAGCCAATGCATCCTTCCCGGATGTGCTTTGCATGGCCCCAAGCAGCAGTTCTCATCTCGGGGACTTCTCTCAGAATGGCTCTTCCTCCTGGACCAGTTCCAGGCAGGATGAGAAGGTCAGGCTCTCCTGTTTGCCCAGACAGCTGATGGGCCACTAAGAACAGGAGATCTTTGTCAAGGGGAACCCATCAGGCTATATTTTTTCTACCTTCCCAGGCCCTGCATTGGACCCCTGTGAAATAAGCTGCTCTCCGTATCCCTCACCAAGATCCATGATTGAAAACACACAGCACAGCAGTGACCCCAGAAAAGAGTTCTGGGAAACCGTGGCTTCCCGAATTCCCATCCTCCCCCATTGAAGGGCTCAATACCCTCCACTCAGGGCTCTTGTTTATTCTTATTAAAAATTCATGGTGGTTGGCTAACCACATGAGCTGCAAAATTCCTAGAGCCCGGGGGGGTGACACATTGAAGTCATTTTACTGCTGTTGTGTTTCAGAGTAAAAAGGGTTGGCATCCCCCAAAAGAGAACCAAACCCCACGTGTCCCCGTCATGTGCACCATCCACAGTATCTGTGCACACAGGCTGCACGCCCACGCGCCCTGCCTGGGGGCCATGACTCCTTGTCCACCTTGCTCCACTGGGCCATCCCGATGACCACCCAGACCCTGTCCTCGTCACAGCTCTGATCCTCCCACAGCCTCCAACCAGGCATGAAAGGGCCCTCTGTCCCCACCCTGAAGGGCCCCCTTGTCTTCCTGGGCTGCTCCCAGAATTTCTGCAGGGAAGAAGGTGGGAGGGGACCTCAACAGAAGCTGTGCACTGACCAGTCCCTCATAGCACATGACTGATAGCACATCCCCCAAATTCCAGACAGTCCCCCAATTATGTCCTCTGCACACCCTCTGTGGGGCCAACGCAGCAGGAGGAGGCAGGAGGTCGGAGGACGGGGGAGCAGAGGCCCTGGCTCTAGGGTGACCTTGTCTTAGCACTGACACCCAGCATGCTCCTCGGGCCGGGGAAGACCAAGACCGCCCCCCACAATACCTGACCCTCCCCCATCTTGAGCGATGTGGCCTCAGCCTCCTGACCACTCGGCGGGAACAGAGAAGGAGTGTGTTGCAGAGTTGCACACTTGCGTTCTGGAGCCAGGGCCAAGCTGTGAGACCCAGCACAAGCTGGCTAGCTTCTCTGTGCCTCAGTTTCTCCACCTGCAAAATGGGTGTGATAATAGTTCCTACCTCAGAGGACTGCCTCAAGAATCAAATGATTAAATTTATGTAAATTCTTAAAACAGCAGCTGGCATATGGCAAGTGATTGGCTACTCTAAAATTAATATTTTTTTTAAATATTCATCTAAATGGCTCAAGTCCTCACTTTTCCTGTTGTGAGAATGAAGGGCACTTAAAGTCATTTCAGTTGGGTTCAGAAAGAACATCTGCTGATATATTGCTTACAAGAGACATTCTTAAAATCAAATACCCCTCCCTTAGG
The DNA here is from genome assembly GCF_041146395.1 of Eulemur rufifrons. NCBI lineage: Eukaryota > Metazoa > Chordata > Mammalia > Primates > Lemuridae > Eulemur > Eulemur rufifrons. The sequence goes on from NC_091002.1 coordinate 47,788,975, forward strand.
ACCAGACATACCAAGATATACGAAAGCAATATGTAAAGATACATCCACAGATATGTACAGCGTGTGGCAAACTCAAAGCCATAGCCACAGGACGGACTATCAGAAATACTAGCAATAGAATTCAAAGTAGAAACAAAGACTTCTATTTTGTATGTATATTAACATATGCAAAAGCTAGCCAGTATTCACAATCATGACATAATAGTCGGAACCTTTATGCATTAAGTAACATAGTACTAAAATATAGAAAGCAAACAGATGTGAAATGTCATTAAGTTTAAATGTTTCTTCCTGAAGAAAACTTCCCAGGGTGCCTCCAGGGCTCTACCGGAGACACTACTTGTCTTAGTACAACATTTGTGGTCAGTGTTTGCAATTATCTGCTTAACCGCTCGCACTAGAATTTAAGCCCTGGGGGTCTCGTCCCATGTCTTGCTCATTTTTTGTGTGTTCATTGCCTAATGCTCAAAATTAACGTTTGTTAAATGCATGCCAAATAGATACATATTCAATTCTGTGTCCCTAAAATAGAGAACACACATTTTTTTCCCAAACTTTCATGAATGTCTACAAAAGTCCATCATATACACTTGGTCAAAAGAAAACTTAAAATTTCAAATGTGGAAACTACACAGACAATGTAATGTTCTCTGACCTTACAGCAAAAGGATAAACAAAACAGCTCCAACTTGCTAGAAATTAAAAATCACCTTATGCAATGACTGCAAAGAAGAAATCAAAACTGAAATTCAAGATTATTTGTAAAGACAGACATAAACAACAACAATCCACATAAAAATGTATGGGTGATGGCCAAGTCTGAACTTGGAGGGGAAAAAAAAAACAAGAGATTGAAATGTTTTCATATTTGAAAAACAAATAACTAAACTAAATGAAGGAAACAGTCAAAGCAAGAACTAAAAAAAGAACAAAATAAACCAAAGAGAGCAGAAGGAGGGAATTAATAAAGATAAAATAAAAAATTAAGATATTAGAAAACAGAACAAAACACAGAATTTATAAATACATTCAAGAGCTTGTTCTTTGAAAGGCAAATGAAGTAGATGTGCAAATGGAAAGTTTAATCTAAACATATAAATAGTCCCACCACGATCAATTTTTTACACTTGATCTTAGTTAGCTAAAAGACCAAGAAGCAATACAATTGATCTTTTTAAGAAAAAAAAAAACCCACAAAATAAAATATCTAGAAGTAAACTATAGAATAACTCCAAAAATCTGTAGAAAAGAAAACAACAAGGATTTACTTAAGAAGAACATTCTGGAAGACCTAAACAGGAAGAGACAAACCATGTTCCTAGATGGGGAGACTCAATATTCGTGAACATAACAGCTCTTCCCAGATCAATAAGTGAATTTAATATCATTTCAATCACCGTATCAGTGAGATCTAAGGGCTGGAGACAGGTAGGTTTAACAAGTAGGTATAACATTTTTCTGAGAAAACAAATGCTTGACAATAACAAAGACAGTTCTGGAAAAAAAAGTAATGCGGGCAGCTGGGTGAAATGGGTGGGGTCCCCCACAGAGGGGCACGGGAGCAGGGATTCGGAAGTGGCAGACAGGGACTCACTGTCGTGGACACCTGCCCCCATTCACCCTGACAGCCTGCCAGACCAACACCCAGCCCGTCCCCCGCAGAAATGCTTTGACCACCCACCGTCCTTCATGGGCCAGTCCAGCGTCCATTCTCTGGCCCCCACCTGCCTTGGACTGATGCCAAGGACTCAAAATTGGGTGCAGCTGTCTGAGCCCTAACGCTTCCCGGCGTGATGCCGTAACTGTTGCTATGGGGCTGAAGAGAAGAAAGATGATTATCAAACAAAACCGGGGCACAGCCACAGTAATAAAAAATGGTCTGACTGCTGCAAAGGCACAAAGGACAAACAGATGAACATCAGTGCCACACTCGTTCAGGACATCGCCACCAGCACAAGTGGAGGGGCTGGGGTGGCTCTGCCGCACCGCTGCACCTGTGTGCTCGGTGGCCAAGGAAAGTTGAGAACAATTAGCCCGTCGGGCGTTAGGAGGGTTGTGATGAAGACTGCCCGTGCTGCGACCGCGGAGCCACCTGGGACAGCTGAGGACATGAAGAGTTTAAAGAAGTTGCTCAGGTTGCCAATGGAGATAAAAAAAAGAAAAGAAAAGAAAAAGAAAGAAACTGGGCAATGTCATTTCTGTGCAACAGGAAAAGGTCGGAAGAAAGAGAGTCATCACAGTCTCAAACAGAAAAACATCAAATGACCGATGGGAAATCATTGAAAACATGAAATCCAAGGAACTTTTTTAAATACGTCCATTATTGACACATCAAAAGGTCTGAAATGTGAGTTGCAGGGTGCCCGCAGTGAAAAGCACCGTTCTCGTGTCCAAGCCCAGGGAAAAGAGCTATTTCTTGCCCAACAGCTCCATCCAAAGTCCTTGTCCTGGCCGCGTACTAGCCTGAACTGTCACACACGTGTCCTTGAGCCCACCGAGGTGGCGAGGGAATGAAACCCAGCGGGCTTAGGCCAGGGCCTCCTGCCAGCTGGAGATGGGTGAGGGCGACCCCAGCCCAAACACAGGACCCCAGGGAGACCCAGATGTGCTCCCGGTGCACAGACAAAACAGGTGTGAATGGCAGGAGGAAATGCCCGTCGGAGCTCACTCCCCACAGAAGGGGGGATGCACAGCTGGGACTTCTGCTTTGGGACGTCACCTTCCACTGCGATTCATTTAAAAGAACAAAACTAAGAGCACCGGGCAATGCTGTCCTAATCCTCCCAGCCAGCACAGCGGCCCTGCCACGAGGCAGCCCTTGCCCCCACAGCATTCACCCAAGGGACAGCCCACGAGGACACTGACCACCTTGACCTACCTGGGCCAGGACAGCAGCAGCTGCCCCCCCACCACCACGGGCACACCCAGCTGCACTAGGAAGCCCAGGAAAGGCGGCCCCTGCCACCACCCGGACAGCGGAGGCCTTTATCCAGACCACGTGTGGGTAAAGCCCACGTTCTTCTGATGCGTGGGACCCAGCCGGTGAGTGGCAGGGTCCTTCAGGAGAGGGACAGACACGCTCTCACCCCCGAAGGTGGCAGAGGAGCCCTCAACCTGTGGCCAGACGTTGGCTGCGAGGTGCTGCATCTGAACCCACCCAGCTGGTGGCTTTCCGTGAGCCGGCGTTTGGATGAACAGGATTTTATGGAACAGATCAAAAGTGCACGGGAGGCGGGTCTGTACACGGCGTTACTGGGAACAGCACCTGCCAGCCAGTCAGGAAATAGCAAGAGGCAGGGGTTGATCCGTGTTCCCACGCGACCTCACTGGCACCTCTCCTGGGGCGGCTGTCACGTCACCTGGATTTGAGGGCCGACGAGTCTGTCTCCCCACCAGCCCGTGACCCCCACAAGGAAAAGGGCCACGTCTTACTCCTCTTGGAGTGACAGTGGTGCCCAACACAGAGCGTGGAGCCAGTCGGTGCTCAGGAAATGCTTGTGGGAGGAAGGAAGGAACCGGGAAGGGACAGAAGACGGGGACAGGGACATGAAGGAGGAGGGGACGGGGGAGCAGAAGGGAAGGGAGAGTTGGGGGAGGAAAGAAGGAGGCTTGAGCAGTCAATCTGCTCCCTGCAGCCACAGGTGTCTCTGCCATGCCCCGCCCAGGCCGCTTCCCGCAGGCCTCGAGTGGCCCTGTGGCTGTGAGAGCCACGCGGTCTCTTAGCTGTCTGGGGCTGACCTTACGTGGAACTGGCCTCTTCCTAAGAGCAGAGCCGTTCATTAAGGCAAAGATTCCTGAGCCGACGGCCTGACCTCCAACCTCAGCTCTGCCACATGGGGCCAGGGGACATCGGGTGAGCTCCGAAACTTCTCGGAGCCTCCTTTCCTCACCTACAAAGTAGAGTGACAATAGAACTTTTGTCACAGCCTTGTTTGAGAATGGGCCAGGCCATTCCAGGCAGTGTGGACACACCGGAGGCCGCCATCAGAAGGGAGTTCATGGTTGTCGTCATCGTCGATTGGGGGTCCCTGACCCTCTGGGACCAGCCCCAGCCACAGGACAGGGGCTCTGGCCTGAAGCCTTCACAGAAAAACCAGAAAGACGTGACTCGGGAGAGCAGACCCTCCCACGGCCTTCCAGCCAGCGCCTCCCTTCCCAGGACGTTCGCCTGCTCTTTGTCCCAGGGGGAAACTCCCAGAGAATGCCAGGGAGTGACCGGGTCCAGTAAGTTCCACGGAAAGAGGAACAGCACCTCGGCCTCCCCGTTCTCGCTGGAGGCCACGTTCTCGCGGCCGTTTGGAGAGCACGGGGCACTCTGAGCAGCCGGCGTGGCGAGGGGTGTCCGGTTGCTCAGACCTCCACGACCTCTCACCTGGACCACAGTGCAGCAAGTGGACGGCCTCACGCCACACACTGCCCCTCCAGCCCCCTTCTACCCTGGCTGGGGTGTCCCCACTGAGACACACAGCCTCTTTCCTTCTCCGCTTAATACCCCTCAAAGGCTCCTGAAGTTCTCACTTCCACACCACGGCCTCTGGAACCTTCTGCAACCTGACCCTGCCTCCCTCTCCAGACCAGCCTCAGCCCGTACCTGGTGCTCCCACCCCCTCACCTCTCCTTGTGCTGTCCCCATTGCCTGCCTTCTCCTTTTTGCCCAAATCCCGCTTACCCGTTTAAACTGTCCTCCTCCAGGAAGCCCTCCTCCACCTCCCCTAACCGGTAGCAGCTCACTTTCCCCACGCCCAGGAGTCCCAGGTATAGCTGATCCCACTGTATTGTAATTACGTGCTCATGCCTCAGTTTCCCCTAGGAGACTGTGACTTCCCTGGGGCAGACTTCTCGCTTGAATCCTCTCTGCATCTCGAAGCTTAGCCTCTGGTTTGGGGAATGGTGGGTGTTTGCTAAGAACTTTACAGTGATTTATTCACTCAGTCGTCGTTTCTAAATGCCTGAGTCCCCTCCACTACTGGGGAGCCCACGGCGTTGGATAAGTCATGGTGACGGTTACCAAGCGCTTGTTGCCGCACAGCCACCAGAAGTCACAATATTATCTGACGCTGAAAGGCGGGGATCAGGGAAAAGGGTGAATGAATGACTCAGCCACAGAGGCAGCACCAAAGAAGAGCCCATCCGTTCCCACCCACCGCCACCCACAAATGAATGTCTGAGCCCCTGTGTGAGCCAGGCAGGAGCCGGCCAGGGGCACCCCCTACTGATCTGAAAAGACTTGAAATCACAAATCCCTGGAGAGCCGTGATTAGTTAAGGGTTAACTGGAGTCGGGAGAAGCTGCAGCAGCCTGTGCACTATCAGAAGGGCTGAGTCCACGTCCTTTAGAGATAAACTAGGGCAGTATTTTCTTAGTGTTTCTCCGATAAATTTACTGCAATCTGCCCTTTTCTTCTCTTGCTTTTGATTTGGGGTGAAGAGCACATACTGTGAGACCTAGAACACAATCCAAACCCCAGGCCCTGCTTTCAAAGCATCAAACCCTTCGGCCTCCTCTTTGGCTGATAAATAGAAACTTCTGACTCTTCAAGACAAGCCCAAAAGGCAGAAGAGCCCTTGTTGCTGAGAAAAATGACAAGTGAATGACTCTGGTTTGATCTCCCCAGAAATGATGAGGGTCCCCCGGGCTGGCCATGCGTTACGGTGTGGGCGGAAGCAGCTGCGGGCTCGACTGGCTGGACGTCAATAGAGGAAAATGGTTTCTAAACTCTCGCCCCGCTGCTGCCTTTTCCTGGCCTCTTTGTCCCCATGAAGCAAAACAGATCCTGGGAACGAGATGGACTGAAGTTTGCAAATATTCCAAAGAGATTCGTGTTTCCTGAGAAGAAATCAGGACTGAGGTTTCTTCTTCCAAGGTTGATTGGGTCAAAGTTAAGAAACAAAATCCCATTAATTGCAAACTCAACTGCCGTGGCGGCCAGGCCCGTGATGTCCCTGTTTCTGGGCTGGACACAGGAGAAAACAACACATGGTGGTGAGTGTCGGAAACTGGGAAGCTCGGGGCCCACCTACGTCGGAAACCTCCACACAGCTCCAGACAGTCGTCACCATGGGCAAGTGCAGCCCGGCACGGTCAGATCACTTGATTTTTGAAGAGAACTTAGATGTCTGTATTTTAAATTGAAATTTCTCAACCAGGAGACACAGGCACATGTTTTAAAAAGCACCGTGCAGCTGCCCACCCTGCGACGCACCCACCCGAGTCTCAGACTGAATTCGGCCCTTAAACAGAAGAGTTGGACCGGTGGGATCTGCAAAGCAGGCTTTGTCAGCAGGGCAAGGGGCGTGGCTGTGCACAGAGTTCCCTGTTTCTCCTTAATTCCAGGGCGCCGAATCAGAGTTATCTCAGTTATTGGAAATACATATTTGAACAAATAGGAGCATGCCCAACTCATCCTGCTTTGCCTGGGACTGTCCCAGTTTTAAAACTTCAAGCCCGGCCTCCCAGAGACCTCCTCAGTCCTAGGAAAACCGGGACAGGTGGGCACCCCAACAAAGAGACACTTGGGGAGCCATTTGGTTGTACCCCTGGGAGCTCATTAGCTTGAAGAGGAAATAGATCTTTTCGGAAACAACTGCAGCCAGCAATGGGGACTGTGCCCCTCCTATTCGAGATCAAATACCACTTCACGTGACCTCTCCCTTGTGCAGGCTAAGCGGGCAAAGCCTGTGCACCTCCCAGTTTCCCACACGGAGGTGCTGGGAGGGCCTGGACCCCTGAGTGTCTGCGTGGAGCAGCATCCTGCCATCCAAAACCGAGCTGTGCCGTGATGACTGTGACCGTGCTAAGCCTCCAAGATCTGGGGGTTGTCACGGCATTGGGCCTACCCTGACTGACACATCAGGGGGCCCTTAACTTTGTGGTCACTGGTGCCTAGCGTGAGGCTGAGTGCCTCACCCAAGTTCGACCCATCAGATTCTGTCCCCGAGGAAGGTGGCTGTGGTGCGCAGGGGCCTCGGCCGTTTCCGTCGGCTGCTTGCAGATCTGCACAAGTAGGAGCCGTGGCGTGGCCAGGCACTCCGAGAGCAGGGAGCTAGCGTGGAGGGTGAAACTGTGTCCCCCAAAATGTCTGTGTTGGAGCCTTAACCCCGAGTACCCCAGAATGTGACTGTATTGGCAGACAGGGTCTCTACAGAAGTAATAATTAAGTTAAGGTAAGTTCATATTGGTGGGCCTGAGTCCAATATGACTGACATCTATATAAAAACAGGAAATCCGGACACAGACACACACCCACAGGGACGACCATGTGACGACACTCAAGAAGACAACCGTCGCAAGCCACAGAGAGCCACCTCGGAAGAAACCACCCCTTGGCACGTTGATCTTAGACCTCCAACCTCCAGCAGTACGAGGAAATCCATCTCTGTGGTTTGAGCCTCACAGGCTGTGGCACTTTGTGACGACAGCTTGAGCCGACCGGTAGCTGGTCTCCGCGTGATGTACCACGGAGATGGCAGACGTGGCTCCTGAGAGAGACACGCCCCTGCCTCGTGGGCCCTTTACGGCCCTTGGTTCTGAGCCTTTGTGACGTCTGACTCTACTCCCTGGCCCTGAGATCTCAGGAATAACAAACTTCCCTCTTTTGCTTAAGCTGGTCGAGTGGGTGTCCACTACTTGCACCAAAGAAACTTTAATCACATACCTTGTTTCATGACTCCACCTGCTACCAAGGGCCTTGTTCCTGTGAAATGTCCTTAGCTCACCAGCAAAGGGGAATGTAATGCAAAACACTTTTGGGTAGACAGAATAACGCCTCCCGAAGATGTCCACACCCTAACCCACAAAATCTGTGCACATGTCACTCTATATGGCAAAAGAGATTTTGAGATGTGATTAAGTTAAAGGTGGTGAGATGGGGAGATTACCCTGGAGTATGTGGAATTAGGCAGATGAGGCCAGTGTAAGTAACCACGGGGTCCTCGTGAGGTGTCGCGCCGCAGTTGCCAGCAAGTACGGCACGACCAGTTGGAGTTCTTCCAGCAGTAGTTTAATGAGGCATCTACAACAGTTACATGGCGAGAGACCTCGAACAGGAAATGCAAGCTGCTTTTATAGCCCCGGATAGGTGTGTCCCACAAGCGTGTCCCACAGGGATAGGTGGAGGGCCTGACTACGCATGTCCTGGGCGGGTACACTAGGAGGCCTAGACCGCTCCCCACAGCTCCCCCTTTTGTTTTTGCCTCATGGTGAACGGAAGCCCCAGTCCGGATCTAGGGTCACAGTTCACCAAGGGGCGTATGGTCACCACTCTTCAGTGCAATGAGCGAGAGCTCATGAAGGTGCAAGGGCTGACCACAAAACAGGGGTCGCGCGCCCTTCCCGGTGCAATGGGGACAAGCCCTCGGGGTGCAAGGGCCATGCCATGCTGTCAAGGGGAAGAGCGGTAGTTGCCGTCCGTATGTAACATGCTTATCCACACTCCAGGAGGGGAGCCCTCATGAAGGGCAGCAAAGGCTTGAGCCATGACCGCCCGATCCCTCTGTTGTTGCCGTCGAACACGCATGAGTCCCCAGAACAGGAGGCCCAAACCAAGGCATCCCAGCAGGCCCAGGGACCCGAGACCGGCCCACTCCCGAACACTGCGGAGAAGAGATAGAAAGGTTGGGAGGAGGCCATCAGTGAACATAGGATCTAACCGGGCAGAATTAATATGGGTAATTTCCACTTGAAGCTGAGCAGCTAGCCTAGAGAAATTGGAGGACCAAGTTCCCTGTAATAGATTAGCTGCGCGAGAGAGGTTGTTATACGGGACTGAAGTGATACACAGCCCTGGCAGCCGCGTCCGTTGTAAGGGTAGTGAAGCATAGGGACCCTGCAAGGGTGTAAGAATCATTGCCCGGAACCTCCCCAGACTCATTGGACCACGGGAGGTAGGGAAGACCCAAAGAGGCATTGGTGGTAAAAGGTCGAGGGAATATGTGTGAATCATGGGTCACCGGCAGGGGTCTCGGGAATACAGGCAGGATGGCCCAACGACGTTTCGCCCTGGACAGCACTCCCAGGGCGAGGAGGGTCATGGTCAGGGAAAGCAGAATCCGCCACAACAGCATCGTCGTCAGGAGCCGGCGAGGAAGCAGCAGGATGACTGAGGCGTCGCGTGAGGCGTGTCGGAACCCAGATAGGGTCCGGGGCGTCCTGTGGAAAAACACAAACAGCTCCCCTGGATCTGCTGAGAATCAGATCCGGTCCTTTCCATTGATTACAAAGTACATCTTTCCACATCACCCGCTCGGAAAGGGGGGGGCCAGGATCCACATGTCGATCTGCCGCCGAGCGACCACGGTCATCCAGCAGCAAAAAATTTAAAGTATATAGAGTAAGAGATAGGGCAGATTTGGGAGACCTACCACCGCCCAAAGCCCCAGCCTCCCCCTTTTGTTTTTGTAAGTAGACTTTGATTGTGCCATGGGCGCGTTCTACAATGCCCTGGGCCTGGGGGTTATAGGGCAAGCCAGTGCGATGGGTAACGCCGAGACGGCGGCAAAATTGTTGAAAGGCCCGGGAAGTATAGGCCGGGCCGTTATCAGTCTTAAGGACCTCAGGCTTGCCCCAGGCAGCCCATGCTTCTAGACAGTGCGTGACAACGTGACAGGCGCGCTCTCCAGCTAAAGGAGTGGCGTGGATAGTCGAGTGGCTCATGGTGCCGTTGTTGGTTGGCATCCTCAAATACAGGAAAGCACTGGCTGACTTTTCTCCGAACCCGGTCGGACATGAAAGATGTACCTCCCCCGCCATCAACTGGTGGGGGAGGGGCGGAGGCATACGGAGGCGGGCGATAACGCTCCGCCTCATACGCCGCCACCGCCTCCTCCAAGTCCGCCTTATCGGCCGGAGAAAGCTCCGCCTCCCTCTCGCGAGACGAGGAAGAAGAGCGGGACAAAGAAGAGGAAGAAGAAGAAGAAGACGAAGACAGACGGAGGGCGGCCATTTTACAAGCCACGTCCTCCCTAGATAACGGGCCGGGCAACGGGCGTCCCCGTCGCCTTCCTGAGCGCCCTCCCTTGCGGGCGGCTCCCCGCTTTTCTTCCGACCGGGTTCTCGAACGCCCCGGCCGGTCCGGACCACCCTTATCCCTTTCTGACATACTATCTTGATAGTCACTCAGAGCCTGCTGCCCCTGCTGCACTTGAATACTACAAGGAGAGTCCTCTAGGCAGGTGCGCACCAATGCCCAAATAGGAAGGACGCACTCTCGAAGGGGCCCAGTAGCATGGGCACAGCGAAGGTCCTTCTCTAATTTATCCCAGCTCGGAACGGTGAAAGAGCCCGAGTGGAGAAACCATGGTGCCACACGATCTACTTCCTGCATAAAATGCCGTAAGACACGCTCGGGGATTTTCAACTCTCGTGCAGCCAAAAGCTCCTGTAGAGCACGGAGCAGCTGGGCGCTCGGGGAATTTCCCATAGTGAAGCACGATCAAAGGTGGGGGTCCAACTCTACCTCTACTACTGCGGTTCTGAACTCACCTCTAATGAGGTCGTCTCCGCCTGGTGCGAGAGTTCCCGGGTCTCGGCACCACTTGTCGCGCCGCAGTTGCCAGCAAGTACGACACGACCAGTTGGAATTCTTCCAGCAGTAGTTTAATGAGGCATCTACAACAGTTACATGGCGAGAGACCTCGAACAGGAAATGCAAGCTGCTTTTATAGCCCCGGATAGGTGTGTCCCACAAGCGTGTCCCACAGGGATAGGTGGAGGGCCTGACTACGCATGTCCTGGGCGGGTACACTAGGAGGCCTAGACCGCTCCCCACAGTGAGGGAAAGAGGGAGGCAGGAGGGTCAGAGTCAGAGACTGGAAGACGCTGCGCTGCTGGCTTTAAAGAGGGAGGAAGAGGCCACCAGCCAGGGAGTGCAGGGGCCTCTGGAACCTGGGGAAGCAGTTGGATTTGGACCAGTTTTAAGCCACTAAGTTTGTAGTAATTTATTATAGTGGCAATAGCAAACTAAGCCACATCGAATAGTGTATTTCTCATAAACCCGGGCCCTGAACTTGTTAAATTTTTGCTTTATTTTCCCCTAAACTATTAATGCTGAAGATGGGTTAATGAAGGAATGCACCTAAGTTTAGAATTCTGGTTTATTTCAAACCAAAAAGCAATTAATGGAAAGAACAATTGAACATCTAGCCAAACTAGTTAAAACCCTCATGGCCATGTGAATTATCAAAAGCAGATTCCCAATCCTCTCTCCGCTGTCCTGTGCCCTCCAGTGGTTTATCTGACAGAGAACATGGTTAGCAAAACACTGGCGGGAAAAGCAGCAGTTCTGCTTTGACGCTCTCACCTGGGACATGGGCCACCCAGGGGCACCCACTCCAGCAAGACAGGGCACAGCCGCGGGACTCCAACCCCCAAGGCCAGTATAACAATGAGAAAACAGCCAGCCTTGCTCCTCTGGCCTTGTTCTCACCCAAACGGGTCCGCCACCCCCACCTTCAGTGACACTGCGGGTTAGGAGAGCAGAGCGGCCGGCCAGGAGGGACGCCTGTGCCGTGGTGGCAGTCACACAGCCCTCAGACTGGAAAAAGCAGACAGCTGCACCCGGCAGGCTCACATGTGCCGGCTCCATCTGCGAAATCATTAAAACCGAGCCTTGGCAGAGTCTGCAGAAAAACACATTTGTTTTCTCCGTAAAGAGGAAGAGTAAACTTTCCTGTCGTCCTCATAAGTTTCTGCAATTACTTTAATGTGCAAATCGCCTTGTACAAAAGCGGGAAGCTGTTACCCGGGCTAAGGAGCCAGGATGCATGGTTTCGTTAAATTATATTGTATGTTAAATTACACGCTCCCCAGCTCTGGTGGCTTAACCATCATTTAACAGTAATAAGGCACATTATGCCAAAGCTCACAATGGCGGCCTTCAGAGGCTCAGAGACTCGGCAATTTGCGTGTCTCACGGGCACATATCTAGCCCGCCACGGCGGGCTCTGAGCTGCTCACTCAGAGAAGGCGGACTGTCTTGAAGATGTGAGCGGTGTGGAGTCGCCAGGAAGAGAAGAGAACGAGTCCCTGACATCTGAAAAGCAGGATGCCCCAGCTTCTGAGTCCAGAGAAGCCCTTATGTCTGCTCTTTTAATATAAGATAATCTATCCCCAATTTCAGATTTCACATGTCAGCTACATCCCTAACCCACCCCCACTCACCCCCACCCCCCAAAATGGAGCAGGCTGGGGCCTTTCAGACAGCCTGACTCTCTGCTCTGTCCCTTAGCATGTGACTCTCTGAGCTTCATATTTCTCATCTGTGAAAGGGACATTTGATCATAACTCCTTCTAGGGGCCGGGGAGAGAACTGAGGGAGATCATATAAAGTCCTTACACCGTGTCTATCTCGTAATTATCTATTAATATTATTATTATCATCATTGTTATTTCTCTGCAACTATTCTATTCTATGAAATACTTTCGAAGCTTACGCCACCCTTTCAAATGCAGCCTGAGTCCTCATTCTAACCCTGAGACTGATGTCTGTGGGATTTAGAGCAGGGCTGGGCCAGCTGTAGCTGTGGACAAACCCTGCTTGCCACCTGCTCTTGTACACCTGTTAAGCTAATAATGGTTTTTTAATAATCAGGGAAAAATCAAAAGAAGAATAATATTTTGGACATGTGGAAATTACATGAATTTCAAATGTCAGTGTCCATAAATAAAGTTTTATTGAAACACAGCCGTGCCTGCTCATTTACATACTGTCTGTTCTTTTGTTACTCCACAGCAGAGTTGAGTCATTTGCAAGAGACCATGTGACCCATGACGCTGACTTATACATATAAATTTTGAAAGAACACAATACAGTCAATAGCAAATAGTAACATTGTATTGGCCGATTATAGCATATGGATACATGAAATGGACGACAGCAATGTCACAAGAGATGGGAGGGAGAAATTGGGAATGCTCTGCTATGAAATACCTGCGTTACACATGAAGTGTTATAGTATTATCTAAAGGGGGACTTGATTAGTTAAAAATGTATACTGTAAACTCTAGGGCAACCACTAAAAATTTTTTTGAAAGTTTTAGAAAAGAGAAGATAATCATATTAAATGCTAGATTAAAACCAAAGAGGCAGAAAAAAGTTTCTGGCAACAAATAGAAAGCAGTTACTAATGTGGTTGATGTTAATATATATCAACAATCACTTCAAATGTGAATGGTCTGATTACACTAAAGGACAGAAACTGTAAGAAAGGATAAAAAACAAGACCCAACTATACATGGTCTATTAGAAACAAACTTTAAATATAAAGACTCTGATAGGTTAAAAGTAAAGGGGTAGAGGAAAACATATCATATTAACCTTAATCAAAATAAAACTGTAGCAGCTACATTAATTTCATACTAAGTAGACTTCAGAAGCAGAATATGATGATGAAGGGGTCAACATCTCAGGAAGATATAACAATCCTAAATGTGTATACAGCTAGCAACAGAGCATCAAAATACTTGAAGCAAAAACAGATAAAACTGAAAATAGAAACAGATAAATCCACTATTATATCTAGAAACTTCAACATCTCCATGTCAGTAATTAATAGATGAAGCAGGCAGAAAAATCAATTAAGGATATATTTGACGTGAATAGCATTATCAATCATTTTGACCCAATTGGTATTTATAGAATATTCCATCCAACAATAGCAAAATGCACATTTTTCTCAAGCTCACGTAGAATATGCACCAAGATAGACCATATTCTTGCCCATAAACACATCTTAACAAGCTTAACAGAACAGAAAGCATACAAAGTATGATTCCACAATGAAATTAAGCTAGAAATCAATACTAGAAAGATACTTGGAAAGTCTCCCAAATATTTGGAACAACAAACTTTTAAATAACACATGTCAAAGAGTCTCAAGATAAATTAAGAAATATTTTGAACTAATGAAAATGAAAATACAACCTATCAAAATTTGTGAGATGTTGGCCTGACGCAGTGGCTCACACCTGTAATCCTAGCACTCTGGTAGGCCTAGGCAGGAGGATTGCTTGAGCTCAGGAATTTGAGACCAGTCTGAGCAAGAGTGAGACCCCATCTCTACTAAAAATAGAAAAAATTAGCCAGGCGTGGTGGTATGTGCCTGTAGTCACAACTACTCAGGTAGCTGAGGCAGGAGGATCACTTGAGCCCAGGAGTTTGAGGTTGCTGTGAGCTAGGCTGATGTCACGGCACTCTAGCCTGGGCAACAGAGCAAGACTCTGTCTTAAAAAAAAAAAAATTGGTGAGATGCAGCAAAGGTAGTATTTAGAGGGAAATTTATAGCATTAAATGTACATAGTAGAGAAGGAGAAGGCTATAAAATTTATAACCTAAGCTTACATTGTAGGAAATTACAGAAAGAGTTTAAACAATGTAGATCTAAAGCAAGCAGAAGGAAAAAATTACAAAAACTAAGGCAAAAATCAGTGAAAATATAAACAGGAAAGATATAGAAAAAAAGCAATGAAACAAAAAGCTTTCTTTGAAAAGATAAATAAAACGTTTAGCCAGACTTCCAAGATAAACTTCTAGCCAGACTAACCAAGAAAAAAGAGAGAGAGAGAGATACACACAAGTTGCTAATATCAGAAATGAAACAAGGATCATCACTACTGATTCAATGGACATTTAAAGGATATTAAAGAAATACTACAAATAACTCTACCAAGATACATGTAATTTTGACAATTTAGATAAAATTAGCAATTTACTGAAAGATACAAACTACCAAAACTCATGCAAGTAGAAATAGACAAACAGAATAGCCCTGTGTACATAAAATTAATTGAATCAATAATTAATAAACTTCTTAAAAAATAAATCACCAGGCACAGATAATTTCACTGGTGAATCCTACCAAACATTTAAAGAAGAAATAATGCAAATTTTCCATGTTCTCATTTAGAAAACATAATCAAAGAAAACATTTCTTAACTTATTCCATAAGCCCAGGATCACCCTAACAACAAACATAGAAAGACATTATAAGAAAGGAAAGCTACAGACCAATACCTCTCATGAATACAAATAAAAATTTTCAATAAAATTGTCTTTGTTCACAAATAACATAATTGCCTATGTTTTAAATACCAAAAAGTATGCATAAATATTAGCAAATTAAATTCAACAATGTATAAAAATAATTATACACCAGGATCAAGTAGGATTTATCCTAGGTATGCAAAGCTGGTTCTACACTCAAACATCAATTAAAGTAATCTACCACTCTAACAGGTTAAAGGAGAACAATCATATAATCAAATCAATTGATGCAGAAAAGCATTTGACAAAATCCAATGCCCATTTTTGATAAAATTTCTCAGCAAACTAGGAATCAAAGGAAACTTCCTCAACTCAATAAAGAATACTTACAAAAACCTATACCTAATATCATACTTAATGGTGAAAAGTAGATGTTTTCTCCCTAAGATCTGGAATAAGGCAAAGATTCCCCCTCTCACCACTCTTATTCAAGATTGTACCAGAAATCCTAGCTAGTGCAATAAGACAAGAAAAAAATAAATAAAAGGTATATTGATTGGGAAGGAAGAAATAAAACTGTCTTTGTTCACAGATGACATGATGATCTATGTAGAAAATACCCCAGAAAATGACCAAAAAGTTTATGGAATGGGTGATTATACCAAGTTTGCATGACAGAAGGTAAATATATAAAAGTTAATTGCTTTCCTATAGACTAGCAATGAAGAATTGGAATTTGAAATTAAAAACACAATACCACTTACACTATTACCAGAAAATCTAAAAAAGTTGAACTCACAGAAGTAGAGAGTAGAAATGACAGCTACCTGAGGCTGGAGGTGAGGAAGGAGGGACTGGGGGGTTTATCAAAGGATACAAAGTTTCAGATGGACAAGAGGAATAAATTTTGAGATCTATTGCACAGCAGGATAATTGTAGTCAGTAATAATGTACTGTATATTTCAAAATAAGAGAGTAAATTTCAAATATATCACTATAAAAGGATAATTAAGGTGATAGATATATTAATTAGCTTGATTCAATCATTCCACATTATATACATATATCAAAACATCACATTGCACTCCATAAATATACACAATTATGATTTGTCAATTAACAATAATAAATTAAAAATATCAGAAGAATATTTAAAAACTGCTTCAAAACTGTGAAATATTTAGGTATAAATCAATTAAAATATGCACAGGTCCTATATGTGGAACTACAAATCAAAGATCTAAGTAGATGGACAGATACTCCATGTTCATGGATTGAAAGACTCCATATCGTCAATATGTCAATTCCTCTGAATTTGATCTACAGATTCATTGCAATCCTAATTAAAATATCAGGAAGCTATTTTGTGAATTTCAACAAACTGATTCTGGAGTTTATACAGAAAGGCAAAAAACCCGGAATAGCCAACACACTACTAAGAAGAGAAGCAACTTCAAGACATAAAGTGATAGTAATCAGGAGAGTATGATGTTGGCAAAAGAATAGGCACATAAATCATTGGAACAGAATAGAGAGACCAGAAATAGATTCACACGAATACAGTCAACTGATCATTGACAAAGGAACAAAGGCAATTCAAAGGAGAAAGTATAATCTATTTGACAAATGGTGCTGGAACAATTGGACATACATATGCAAAAAAAAAAAAACCTGAATCTAGACACAAACCTTATATCTTTCATACAAATTAACTCAAAATGAATCACAGACCTAAGTATAAAATGCATCAGTATAAAAATTCTAGGAGATAACATGGAAGAAAACCAAAGTGATCCTGGGTTTGGCAATGAGTTTTTAGGTAAAATACCAAGAGCATAATTCATGAAAGAAAAAATGATAAATTAGAATTTATTAAAATTAAAAACTTCTGCTCAATGAAAGACATTGTTAAAAGAATCAAAGACAAGCCACAGACTAGGAGAAAATATTTACAAACCACTTATTTGATAAAGGACTTGTATTCAAAATATACAAGGAACTCTTAAAACTCAACAATTAAAAAAACAATTAAAAAGGGGCAAAAGATCTGAAAAGAGACCTCATCAATAAAGATATACAGATGGAAAATTAGCATATGAAAAGATGATCAACATCATGTCAACAGAAAATTGCAAATTAAAACAACAATGAGATACCAGCTATGCACCTATTAGAACGACTGAGGATGTGGAGCAACTTTCATGCATTGCTGATGGAAATGCAAAATGGAAAACCATTTTGGAAGACAATTTGGCAGTTTCTTATAAAGTTAAACAGTCTTACTGTGTTATCCAGTTCTCATGCTTCTATGTATTTACCGAATTGACTTTAAAAAATATATCCAACCAAAAAAAAAAGTACACACAAATGTTTACAGCATTCAAATGTTTGTATCTCTTTTATTTGTAACTGTCAAAACCCAGAAGTAGCCAAAATGTTCTCCAATTAGTGAGTGAATAAACTATGCCACATTTATAAAATGGAATATTATTCACTGATTAAAACGATGAAATATTAAGCCACAAGAGAGACATAGAGGAACTATCAATGCATATTGCTATCCAAAAAGCTAGTCTTTAAAGGCTACATAATGTATCATTCCAATTATATGACATTCTGGAAAAGGCAAATGCCAAAACCAGGATACATTATCAATTTCTCTCAGAGGCTAAGTGGGTTCAGTCTCACCCTCGGCCTCCTGAGGTGCATATAAAATGCCTCCCAGCCTTCTGCTTCTGAGCACAATAGAAAAACTGTACTAATCTTCCCACCATAAACAGTATACAATGGGACAAGATATATAAGGCAACTGTGTTCAGGCAATAAACAATAGGCAGCACATGCAATCCATAGTAAAAATAACAATAATAATCAGTCAACAGAAACTGAAACAAGACAGTCCATGTGTTGGACTTAGCAGACAAAGACTTTAACGCAGATTTTATAAATATGCTAAAAGAATTAAAGGAAAATATAGTCTCAATGATTTACATTAAATGATTTACATTTAATATGGTCCTAAAGATTACAGTCCCTAAGAAAAAGAAAACCCTCAAGATGAGCCCACGCAATGCCTAGTCTGTTACTACGGGCAGTTTTTCGCCATGGTGCAGGGGAAGCCCACGTAGGGCACAGTGGTCCCACTGAGCTGAACAGATGGAAAACAGAGTCCAAGGCTACTGAAGCAGCTGCAGCCTGTGGATTGGGGCATCAGAAGTATGGAAGCTGTGCAGACAGGGGATCCCGGAGGTCCAGGTGGTGATCCCTTATTAATTGAGGGATAGGTTATAGGCCATCTAAGGTCTACCAGCTAAAGGCTATTATGTAGTTGAGAGTAAAGATATATTAAAGGTTGAACAGTACTAGAGATGTAATTCTGACCCTTGACAGAATGAAGAAACCTTATCAATACCTCATTAACACATTAATATTGCTGAGATATCACATTATTTTTAGGATGAAGAACCACACCCTAAAGTATGGCCAATTCGAGAACTTCTCTAACAAAGCTGATAATTAAGCTCTGACAAGATCTGCAGGGGGTCTACAGTGTTACAGTTTAAGTCTCACTAAGTTAGAGCGGCTTGAGAAACACTTTAGGCTTTGCATAGACACACACCAGCAAAGCATAAGACCAAGCCTATGAAAAGTTCAGGAAGATCAGTCATTAAAATTAAATTGCCTACTAAAACAAAGATCAACACTCTTCAGAGGAGGATAACAGAAACCAGAATCTCTATAATATTGTTTCCACATCTCTAGAAATAATCAAAAACCACTAGACCTACAAAGAAAGAGGAAAATGTAATCCATAGTAAAATAATAATGATAATCAGACAATAGGAACTGAAGCAAGATAGTCCAGGTGTTAGACTCAGCAAACAAAGACTTTAAACCAGCTTCTGTAAGTATATTAAAAGAATTAAAGGAAAATATGATCTTAATGATTAACCAAGCAAGCATCAAAACTAAATGTAAATTATTTTTTAAAAATGAAAATTCTAGAACTGAAAATTGAAATAACTGAAATTAAAAATTTCTAGATACTGAACACCACATTGAACATGGCAGAAGAGCTGGTAAGCTTGAAGACAGATCAATATAAATTATCTAATCTGAAGAAAAGAGAGAAAAGGGATTGAAGAAACAAAGACCCAGTGGTCTGTGACACAAGATCACATGGTCTAACATATGGGTGTTTGTCATCACAGAAAGAGAAGAGAGTGAGACTGAAAAAGAAAACACGTTTGAATAAACAATGGCTAAAAAACTTGCCTAAGTTGATGGAAAATATAGACTTATAGACCCAAGAACCTCTGCAAACACCAAACAGGATGAGCACAAAGAAAAATTCACTTAGTCACATCATAAACTGCTGAAAACCAAAGAAAGAAAAATCTTGAAAGTAATGAGAGAAAAACAGATACTTTATGTATAGGAGAATAAGGATAAGAATTATACTTGACATCTTATTTGGGAACAATGGAGACTAGAAGACAGTGGAATGACATCTTTAAAGTGCTGAAAGGTTAACTCTCAGATGTGTCTACCTAAGGGTCTACCCGGAGAATTATTTATCCACCAGCCCCCATCCTCCCACAATTTGAGGGTTTCCCTTGGAGTGTTGCCTCTCTGCACAGGCAGGCTGCGCCTGTGTCCTTGCTGAGCAGGTTCCCACCAGTGTTCACAACATCAAAGAACCCCCAGGGCAGGGGCATTTGTTAAAGGCACACGTTGAGGCTAAGATGGTGAGGTGAGTCAAAACTTGCATGGAGTCCATGGCAGACACAGCTGAAATCATACGGGAAGAAAGACTGTAAGTCAGGGCACCAAAACATCAGCTCTTCTGTGTGCCGGGCATCGTCTAAGCACTTGACATAGATGATTCTGTTTCATCCTGACAGCAACTCAACAAGGTTGGTGCCACTATTAGCCCCACTTCACAGAGGTGGGAGCTAAAACAAAGAGCGGGTAAGTCACATGCCAAGACCCCACAGCTGGCAAATGTTAGAGCTGGTGTGAACCCAGTCTGCCTGGCATCTAAGCTTTCAGACACCACTTCACACTGCCCCTAGAGATGCATTGCACACAGTTGTCACACAGACAGATATGCGTCCCATGCCCGGACCTCTGCACAAACTGCATGTGTACTGCCATGCTTCTACATACACACACTCGTGTACACATACACACACATAGTCAGAGACACATGCATGCACACACTCAAGCCATGCATGCATACAGAAAAAATATATTAATTAGGGAAACATTCCAGCTTTTTTCCTGGCTCTGAAGACGACATAATTGGGCTCCCCACAGGTGGAATGTGGGGGCTGCTCTGTCCACAGGCAGACGACCTCCCCACTCCCCCTCTTCCTCCCTGCCTGTGGGGGCTAGCTAATCACCGCCAGGAATGCCATTCATTCCCCCCAGTGACGGCCCCTCGCACAGACCTCTCCTTTGTCTCTCCCACCCCTGGCAATCTGCCCACCTCGACGCTCGGCCCT
This sequence comes from Eulemur rufifrons, assembly GCF_041146395.1. Taxonomy (NCBI): domain Eukaryota; kingdom Metazoa; phylum Chordata; class Mammalia; order Primates; family Lemuridae; genus Eulemur; species Eulemur rufifrons. Next base: position 47,809,459 of record NC_091002.1, read on the forward strand.
CACATGTGCCTTCCTGAGATCTCCACCTCTGTCTGTCACCAGCACAGTAGGGACGGAATTCATTATCCAAACCCTGGAGTCTCAGCTGTGCTCTGGCAGCCGGGCAGGCGGGGAGGGAAGAGCCTTGCTGCTGGCTTTGTCCTTTCACAGAACCTGGTCACGGCTCCAGAGGTGCCATCTCTGCCCTCCTGTTGGGTCTGCCAAAGGAGGGCCTCTGTGGGCATCCCGGTGAGCTGGCAAGTGACAACCCCAAAATTCCAAAGCCCTCCTTTTTCCGATTCTCCATGAGCCATAGCATGAGGATGTGGAAATGCTTTCTAAGCATGATGTCATTTATTTTGTCACACATTTATCCACAAGTGTATCTGAGCGTCTGCTCCATGCCAGGCACTGGGGCTCCAGCAGGAACCATCTCTGTTCTTTTGCTCCCAGAGCCAAGCCCAGTGCTTGGTGTGTGGTAGGTGCTCAGTTTGTGTTTGTCGGTTGGATGGAGGGATGGATGGATGAACGTGCAGGTGTGTGGTGGATGGGCATGTGGGTGGGTGGAGAGATGTGTGGAACAAGCCCTACACAGAGAGGTGCAGCTTTGTACATGAGATATAGTTTCCAGCTCAATATGCACCTCCTAGTAAGACGTTGCTTATGCCACCCTATACTCTGGTCACACAAGTGCAGGGAGTGAGGGAGGGAAGGAGGAAGAGTTAGGGAGGGAGGTGTCACACCCAGCCGGGACACTGCAGGCAGAGCACTTGGGGGAAGCCTTCCCACACCTCGGCCCTGTGGGAGGAGCAGCGCCCACCGCCCCACATCACGGAAATGATCATGCAGGAGAATCCTCCCTGGGGTGACCACAGGACCCAGGGTCCCTGGGCTGGGAACTGCCATCAGCTGGTTTGGCCAATGTGCCACCAGAACGTGGGTCCTTCACAGTGTCCACCGCCTCAGGGGCTGCCCTCTGCATCAGCACATCCTTGCAGGGGGAGAATCCTGTGTTCCTCCCTCATGGAGTCACCCACACAGCATCTGCACCCCTGGGTGCAGGCTTTGTGTACGCTGCATCCCAGCACGTGCACCCCTCTTCTGTGTGCGCCTCCTCTCCTGGACCCCTTCCTTCCACACGCGCACAGCCCTCCGCAGGGCCACCCCACATCGGCGTGCTCAGCGCTTACACCTGCTCCACCCGGATCCAAGTCCAGGCTGCCCTGGGAGTATCGTCACAATCTCCAGGACAGTCAGGCCAGGCCCACCACCCTGAAATCCACCCTCGCTTCTGAGAACTGGAACTCCCAGGCAGGGAGCTGCCCCCTACTCCCGGGTGTTCCACAGTGTCACCGTAGAATGGCTCAATACAAAGTGTTGTGACACGTTTATGAAACAGCTGCATCAAGCTGAGGATTGGAGTCTGCTCGAAAAATTTTGTTTCCCATTTAATTGGTGGGAGTAAAAAGTCATGGATGGATTCCGACCAAAACATGCCACATTCTAGCAGCCCTGTTCGTCAAAGTCGCTTCCCTCCGGAGCTGCGGTCCCACTGTGTGGACGCGCTTGGCTGACGGGCAGGCTGGTTCCCCACGGTGCTGGGTCAGAATGATCCCAACCACCAGAAACTCAGGGTAAGGCCGGGGGAGTCTAAAAAGGTAGCTCTTCCTCTCAATTTCTCTCAAAACTCAAGTTCTGACTTTCGAGCTGTTAGGAAGAATCCCATTGAGCCAAAGTTCCTCAAGTCGCTCTCTCGGCTGCACCCAGGGGAGCGTGTGCAGATTCAGGAGGTTGCCATGGAACCTCAACAGTCAACCAAGAGGGGGAGAGAACTGCCGCCCACGCAGAGGCGTCACTGCTCCCTGGGGACCTGCCTGGCCCTCCCCGCCCCAGTGCTCCCTCCTCATCCCGCCCAGTTCCGTCTCCCACCACCCGCTGCAGACAGCCCGGCCTCCTGGTTCCCGCCAGCATCTGCAGGGGGCCTGTTCTCAAAACAGCTCACGTCTCAGCAGCCCCCACCCCATGCCCTGCTCCCCTGCTGCCTCCATGGCCACGCCCTTCCCTTCCCACAACCCCACAGACCACCACCAGGACGGGGACTACGGTCTTTTTTCCTTCCACTCTGGAGGTCATTGATACGTGCCCCTTGGATTTGTGAGCCAACTGCCCGGAGGACGGTGCAGCTAGTATAAATCTGCAGACACAAACTCTGGTACCCCAAACTGTCAGGTTCCTTTTTATTTTTCTTTAAAGCAAACTAAATCTCCCGCTGAGCTCCCGTCTTGAGGAAACCGGACTGTCACCCTTGTCACGGGTGGCCTGGGGTCCGCAGGAATAAGGAGCCGGAGAGTTGGCATCCAGGGTACACTTTCACCAGCTAGCTGTGTGGCCTCGGGCAAGTAACTTAACCTCTCTGAGCCTGGGTGTCCAGTGTATAAAGTGGGGATGCTTGTGCACATGCATGCACACGCACATACACGCCCAAGAGGATGGGTTGCAGCGCTTTATAATCTGAGGCAGAGCATGAGTATGTGCTGCGAGTGCTATTCATTGCAGCAGAAAACCAAAGAGCATTTTCACATTTCGGCCTGGGGTTCTGTCTCCTCTGTGTTCCCTCCAGGGGCTGCTTCCACACTCAGTCGCTGGGAGTGACAAGCTGCGGTAGCCGCAATGTCGGGAAGACGTGGCATACCCCGGCTCGGAGTGAGCGCTGCGCTGACGTCACCTCACCCGCTTCTGCAACAGCCCTGTGAGCCTCGAGCCTGGGCTCTCACGTCCGCACCCCAGAGCTGAGCAGACTGAGGCTCCGACAAGGAAGGGCGCACTCAGGATCACACCACTGCTAAGGGACGAACGAAACCGGCATTCCAGAGGCGGAAGCTGTCGGGAGCCCTCTTGCTTGTCCCCAGGAAGTGGGAAGACGAGTGGTGCAAGAAGACACAGAGATGCTTTCAAATGGGAAACACAATTGTTTTGCTTTTGTTTTTATGCCACATGCAAAACACACTTCACCGGGAGCAACACCCACAGCGACACCCACAGCGACACCCCAACTACCCCTGGGCGCCGCTGAAGAAGGAAAGGGTGCTCGCTCGAGCCCGCACCCCGGAGTCAAAGTCACTCACTGTGCTGCTCTTCCCTCTTTTCCTTTTTCTTTTTTATTCTAGACATGTTCAAAAATAAAACTATAAAATACCACATTTTATAAAAATAAACAATCTTTAAAATTCAGGCTTAGAAAAGTTCTTAAACATTTTCAAAGGCCTCTGGAACTTTCTCTGGGCTCTGTACCGGGAAATTGAACCCTTCCCAGCTTGTTGAGTGCGGAGAGCAAGCGAGGGGACGCTGGCCCTGTCTGTTCACGTCCTTTCTCCTCCCACACCCCGATCCCACCAGTCTGTCCCGTGGATGCTGAGTGACCATTTTGCTGATGGCTTTGATTTGGCTTCTCGGGGGGAGGAAGCTTGTGTGAGAAAATGAGATCTCATTCAGATGGGTTTGCAGTTTTATTCCTCTAGTGAGTTCTCTGCTTATTTCCATCCTCCCTGATTCCTTTGCAAAAAAAAACCTGCAGCAGACTTTCCCCCGGCCCCCCGCCCCTTCTTTGCTTTCGTTGAATTAACTTAATTAGGCCGCTTGCTTTTGACAATGCAGGGAGATTTTGAGATACTGAACTCTCCTCAGGAGACCACAGAAAGGCTGATGCTCTCTGCCTGCAATTATTGAGCTAATCACTCTGAACACACTCATTAGTTTTATATATTTATATCTTGGGACATACACTTTCATTCCCATTTTTGTTAGTTCTTGAGTGAGTGCTGTGGGCCCGAGAAGAGCCCTGCGCTTATGGGGAGCAGCTGGGAAGACAGACGTTAAACACATGATGACACACAGAGACACGAGATTACAGGGCAAGAAGAATGCCATGGAGAAGCAGTGCTTTGAAATATTGCCTTCTCTTTCTGCAGTTCTCTGAGAGACAGGCAATCAGACCATGCCTCTAAGACCAAGAGTAAGGGATCCTTTTTAAAATATTCTGTTTGAAACCAAATTCCTTCCCCATCACAGTCGATTGTGGGTTCAGACACTCCTTTTGTTCCCAGACCACACCCTGTGTCCCCGATGCCCAGCCCCGAGGTGATCACAGGAGGACTCAGAAGAGGCATATTTTAGTGAGATCATTTTTAACATTCGTACTAATGCTACAATAGCTGAACTTCTCATGGTGAAACATACTTTCCAGTTTCTCTTTGGGTCACAGGTGTGCTGCTTTCTACATTAATTTGTCAAAAAGATAAATCTGTCAGTGTCAGGAAGAAATGCGCCAAGATGAAAAAAGAAGAAAAAACAATATCTCAAGATGAGATTCTTCATTCTACTTTTCTGACTTTCCAGAAACTAATGATATCTTTCCCAGCAGAGACTAGCAACCACTCTGAAAACTTCACCAGACTATTACTCCTTCCTTTACTAAAAAAAAATAAATAAATAAAAAATAAAAGGCAAGAGTATTTAGTTGTCATTGGTTACAACCAAATTTCTGTAAAATTTCAGTGCATCTCAAAATACTACATTGTCAAGTTCAAGTTATAAAAAACTGCACTGGGAGTTTTGGAAAATTTGGTGGTAGGATTACACAACTTTTCCTTCCATCTGAGTTCTCCTCTGAAGGCACGTTTATTTGAAAGAAAAACTGTGGCATTTGGAAGATTGAAGACTGACTTCTAAACTGTGCCAACTTCAAGAAGACCTGCTTCTTTCTCCTCGCATCCAATGTCATGAAATTAGCAGTTCTTGCAGGGGAGAGCACATCCCAAACAGGGGGTCGCAAGGTGATTTTGGAGGTACATCTGGTATCAGAAACCACAGAAACTCACGCACAAAGCAACCGCTTTTTAACCCCTCTGACGGGGCAAGGAGAGTCTCCACAGGGGACCAGTCAGTCTGTGACCCTCCTCAGCGCTGCTACCCCCTTGTTAATAGAGCGAGAACGAGCTTCAGCATCAAACTGGAATGTAATAGCATCAGTTTTCATTATTTTTATGACTGCCGCCTTCTACAGACGTCAAACAGTGCTGGTTTCCCATATATGGTAATGACTTAAAGCTTCCTTTGTAAAATAACTGTATGTTTTAAAAAGTGTGTACATTTAAAAGAAAAGATTAAGTAAATAATGGCACAGATATAGTAGGTGAGATGCCAATGATAGGTTTGGGAAAAGAGGCAATCAAAAAAAAAATAAAATAAAAGCTGGCTGGGTTCCCTGCCCTCCCAAGGCCGCAGCTCAAAAGAAAACTAAAATTATTCCTTCTGCAGCCTGATGGAGAAGAACGTACATCCAGAAGGAAATTCATCAAGCCATTAAAAACGATTCCCCCCAGGGAAGGGGCTTGGCGACAGGGGGAAACCGTCCCTCTTTGCTTTAAGCACATCTGGATTATTTGAATTTTTGTACTGCATAGAAGTTAACCCTTTGCCTGACATCTTGGTTATAAATATTTTTCCCGGACTGATCACACGTTTATTGCCATTGTGGCATCTTTGACTCGCAAACCTTCTCAATTTCACAAAGTGAAAAAAAAAAAAATCAATCTTTTCTTTATCGCTCCTGGGTTTCCAATCCTGATTAGGAAGGCATCCCTGGCCCCTAGATTGTACATGTCATCTTATAAGTTTCTTGCAATACTATTATTGTATTAAGAACTTAATCCTTCTAGAATTTATTTCTGTATACGTGGATGATTGGTTCCATTTTCATTTTCTGCCATTTGTCAAAGGGTCTATCACTCCTCCTCTAGGCTGAACACTGGCTCTCTCTACCTGAGCGCTGACGCAGGTACGCATCAGCAACTGCTTCTCTGGTCCAGTCGCCCATTCCCACGGCAATACTTACAGGACTTTTAGAGCACGTACACATTCCTGGAGGGGCAAACCCCCAGCACGCTCCTTGTTTCTCACATTGTCCTGCCTATTCTGAGGTCGTTTATCCTTCCATATGCACTCTAAGATCATAATTTTATTTGAGTACGCATTGCTTCAATAATTTTCTAAATAAAATCTCTCATTCTTAAAAAGGGGAGAAGGACAACAGCAGATGCCAGCAAGGATATGGACAACAGGAACTCTCCTTCCCTGCTGGTGGGGTGCAAGATGGCGCAGCCACTTTGGAAGACAGTTTGGAAGTTTCTTACAAAACTGAACACATTCTCACCATGCAGTCCAGCAACCATGCTCTTTTCTATTTACCCAGAGGAGTTGAAAACTTAAGTTCACACAAACACCTGCACATGGATGTTTAGAGCAGCTTTATCCATGATTGCCAACACTTGCAAACGACCAAGATGTCCTTGAGTAGGTGAGTAGAGAGATAAACTGTGGTATATCTAGGCAGTGGAGTATTATTCAGGGCTGAAAAGGAAGCTATCAAGCTATGAAAAGACATGGAGGAAACTTAGATGCATATTGCTAAGTGAAAGAAGCCAGCGTGAACAGCATGAGCCCTGTAGGATCCCAGGGCCACGGCATCCTGGAAAAGGAGGGGCGTGCGCCACCCTGGTGAGGATGTTGGGAAGGGCGGAGGCCGTGCGCGTGGGGGCCGGGGCCACATGGGAACTCTCTGTACCTTCTCCTCGATGTTGCTGAGAACCTAAAATTGCTCTTAAAAGAATAAAGTACTTTTAAAAAAGGAGGGAGGGGCTTTTAAGTGTCCCTTTCTCGTACCTCAAGAACTAAGCTACGCCAGCATCCTGAACAGGAAGGGGCCGAGTGTGCATCCGGCACTGGGACCTCATCTGCTTGGAACCTCCCTGAGCCGGGGGCCAGGGAAGGCGGCCGGAGGGGAAGGTCAGCCTCCCAGCTCCAAAAGCGCCACCTCCAGGCTCCCACACCCTCCTGCCAAGGCCCCTCCATGTGAGCCAGCCTGGTGGGCATGGGGCATTCTCAGAGGGCACCCCTTGACCATCTCCCTGGCTAGGAGCGCAGCAGTCGTTGCTAGAGCCCCATGGACACGGTGCCAGTTTGAATAAGAATCAACTCTGGGTGATTCTTGTAGAGAAACTGAGGTGCGCTCTCTTTGAGGGTTCCACTGAATGCGAGACTGCGGATGGGAAAAGACCTCATACAGGACAGAGGGAGGAACACGCCGACAACACGAATGAGAAGAGGTCAAGTTCCCTGGGCTCTGACCAGGTACCAGGCACTGTGCTGTGCCTGAATCCACAACCCTGTGCATTGCTCCTGTCGGTCCCCTATTCTTCAGAGAAGGATTTAGAGAAACTGATTATTTTGCCCACAGCCACCCAGCGCGGGGGGCACCATGAACTCATTTGTCTGCTCCAAACTCACATCACTGCTGCGTGCAAGAGCGAGACGATAGACTGCTGGCACCACCCTGGAGGAAGACACTCGTCTTTGAGCAGCAGCTCTCGCGTCTGTATGTTTGAGAGCAAACGAACTCGGTGCCAGCACACACAGACACAGAAACCACTGAGCCTGGATCATCATTTGAGAAGCAAAGAGGATAAAGCCGTGTTGTCACCGGAGCCAGCATCTTTGAGCAGACAGAACAAAAAAACGAGACTCGCTCTTGCTCAAGCCCTTTACATCAAACCCTGTATTTCTGTCCAGCCGTTTCCATTGTGGAAACGATGTCGAACTGTTCAAGTGCGCGGCTAAGTCAAGGTTTCATCACTTTGCACGCCGTGTGCTGCTGTGCAAAGTCCTCCCCGAGAGAAGACAACGGCCTGGAACAAGTGAGAGGTTCTGGGCTGCTGTTCCCTTCCCGACTTCTTAAAAGTTTGGTGTCCAGGTGACTTGACAAACTCAGACCCTAACAGTGATATTTTGTGCAGAATTCTGGGATCAAAATATAATTTCAAAAATAATATATTTTCTGACATCCCCCAAGAAAAAAATTACTGGTTTCTTCCCTCTAAAAGGATTTAGATGGAATAACATCTGTGCCGAGAATATTGTGAATATGTTAAACTGACAGGCAGTCTCTAAGGCACTCCGCTCATTAATGCTCTGTGCATAAAATTAAAACTTGAAATATATTTTTAAATCCATTTTGAATCATTTAAGCAATTCTCCCGCAAAGAAACTATTGTGCTGAAATAATGTATTTGGAGCAAGGAATATGAAAGCTATTAAAATGTCTTAGACCCCCTGCCTTTCATGGGAAGAAGAAGGGGAAAAAATGCTCTCTCTTTGATTTGAAACATGCTCTGTATAAAATATACCCACCCTACCCCCCAAAAATCTACTTTGAAGTAACACGAAGAGTTTGACTTAAACCCACAGGAGCCAAGGAGCTCAGAGTTGGGTCTTCACGTACTTCAGATTTGCCTCACTGGGCATGGCTGAGCTGCAGCTCAGTGGGGGCGGTGGGGGCCCAGCTAGGGCATGCACCTTCCCTGGGTCTGCAGCGTGCTCGTGGCAGGGAGCAAGAAAGCCCAAAGGAGGAAGGACGACAGAGGCACAAAGACAAAGCCTTGTTTTGCTCCTGCCTTGTCCTGGTTTCTGCAAACACTTTCCATGGACGCCCAGGATGCCAACCAGTAGGTTGGTTCTTTGGAGCCAGTTGGCATGAGTGCGTGCTAGGAACAGCAGCCTGGCTCTTCCCAACACCCCCATCCGCTCACTGATTATCTCATTCATCCATTTATCAAATATTTATCGAGCGCCAACCAAGAGCCTCACTGTCCTGAACTCTGAGAGTTCAGTGTTGAGCAAACTCAAATGGGAAAACTCAATAGGAAAGCACAGTATAGTAGGAAAAGGCCATGAAGTTACCAAAGGATGGGGAGGACATCTAGCCTCGTCTGCGAAGGCTTCCTGAAGGAAGTGGCAGCGGAGCTCCATTGTACAGGAAGAGAAAGAAAGGGAAAGTGCATGCCAGGCATAGGGAATGGCAAGCGCAAAGGCCCTGTGGTAGGAATGTGACTGAAATGTTTCCTAGATGGGAACCAGGCCAGTGTGGCAAGAGCCCAGATTGTAAGGCCGGGAAATTTGCAGTCATGTATAGAAAAGGCTGGGGCTTTTTTCTGGTCTTTCCCAGAAATGTTTCTGAAATCCCTATTTGCTGGGGAAACTCTAAAGAGAGTTAATATGTAGCTATTTTATAAGAAAAATGAATTACACGAGAAAGCCTAGGGCCAATTGAGATGTTTTCTGCACCAGGCCGGGCAGGTTCTGGGGAATATTAACAACGTCCCAGGCAGATGTTCCTGGGAAGGTTCCTGAAGCAGGAGGCATCTGAGCTCCTCTCTGCAACAGCCTCGTGTTTCTCCCCCGACATCTCCATCTTTCAGCCTTCCTCTCCTGGTTCCTGATTTTTGTCTTCAGGGAAAGCCCATTTATAAAATGTGCCCCATACACGTCACATGCACAAGGACATGTGGCGAGGACGTGGCCCACTCTGCTGGGGAAGATGCTACAACTTCAGCTGGTGCAGACTGACCTCTGTCCCAAGACCCCGGCTCCTCCCGGAGCCCTGGGAGGTGGGCACCATTATCTCGCTCATGTCAAGGATATGACAGAGGCTAAAAGAGGCCAGGGGTGCCCTGAACGCTCACAGCCAGGGGCTGGCCGGGCTGGGCGTGGAGCCGGCAGAGTGAGGCCGAAGGACCTAGCCCTGGAACATGGAACCACACCCGGCAGCCCCTCTGCACAGCACCCTCGGCACCTAGGGAGGGAGAGGTCCATAGCGAGACAGCACGTGGAGTGGGTCAGGCCAGGGCAGTCCCAGACCTGGAGTTTGTCTAGTTCACGGGCCGCACACTGCCCACATCCCTCTCAGAGCCCTGGTTATGCTGGCCGCTCAGTTCATGTGTTCTGGCCAGGGTCCCCTCACGGAAGCTTCCCCTGGAGTTATAAAACTGGCCGAGGGGCCCGTTCTGACTGTGCCACGAGATTCTCTTGGTCACAGCACTCAGCACCCTGCACTGTGGGTGTCCCCTGTGTGGGTTTGCCAAGGCTGCCGTCGCAAACTAACGCAAACTGGGTGGCTTAAAACAACAGGAATTGTTCTCTCACAGGTCTGGAGGCCAGAAGTCCAAAATCACGATGTCAGCAAGACCACACTGCCTCTGAAGCCTCGGGGGTCTGAAGCCCCAGGGGGGACCCCTGCCGCCTCCTCCCCCTGCAGGCGGTCGCTGGCACTCCTTGGCTTGCGGCAGCCTCTCTGCAATCCCTGCCTCCACCGTCACACGGCCTTCCTCCCTGTGTGTCTGTTCTCTGCGCCTCCACGTGGCCTTCTAATAAAGACGTCAGTGACCGGGTTAGGGCCCCGACGATCCAGTATGACCTCATCTTAAGTTAACTAATTGCATGTGCAAAGACCCTGTTTCCAAATACATTTACGGGTTCCGGGTGGACATCTTCTAAGATAATTGCCTTTTCAGAGCAGAGCCGGTGCTACCCGATTGATCTATGTAGGGTATCAATAAGTGTCTGATAAGCAAATGGATAAATGCATGCATTGATCTTGAAGCACTGATTCTTATTAACAAATGTCGTAAGATTCTGAAACCTGCCCAGCCTGTGAGCACCTTTAACACCGAGCGGGACCCCTAACTCACTTCTGGGGTCTCAGCACTGCGCTGAGTCTTTGAAATGGCAGCGGCAATATTCACCCCCAGGACTGCTGTGAGTTTTGAGTGCAGGGTGCAGGGCTCCTCAACAGGTTCGGGGACAGCTTCAGAAATGTAGGGGGAGGGAGGCACCTTTCGGCTATCACCGTGATGGGGCCCTGTGCGGAGGAACAGGCTTTCTGACAACGTACAGGACAGTTGGCACCACACAGGAAAGTCCAAGGACTCGGGACCAACCCACTGGACGTTCCCATCAGTGAAAATCCTGCTTATAACTACCTACGCCTGGAGCGTCCTCCCTTCCCCGTAGAAATACAAAGCCACTTCGCACATAGAAACGCACAACCTTTTTTGTGCTGTTTTATTTGGCTTTAAATTCTCCAGGAATAAAACTGCTGGACACATTCAGTTAAGACCAGAGCTTGCTTCACAGAATCATGGTCCCCAATAGCAATGTCACTGTGGTATCAGAGTGGCCAAAGTGCTCCACTCCATGTCAGTGGCACCTGTGGTGGCACAGTCGGGGTGGCACAGTCACACGGATTCCACACACAGGCCTGGCCGTCCACCCGCTCACCACGTCTCCTGACGCAGTGAAGCCGGGAGGGTTCACGTGTCAAAAATCCCGTTTTCTTACTCTCTGTTACTTTCCTTTTATTTCTCCTTGGTAGCATAGCTAGAGCATTATATTATCGCTGAATCTTACCACAGGATGGCAAAGGGGGTGGTATAAAATATCTGTTCTAAAAGAGGGGTGTCTGCTTGGCCAGAGAGAGGCACCCAGAGAACACACAAGAACGTGCACCCTGCCTGGCGTGGTGGAAGGGCTCCTGTGTGGGGCTCCTGGCTTGGCGGGGCACCCTCACTAGGGAGCAGGGTCCAGGAGCCGTGGCACCCAGGGGTCCTTCGAGCCCAGGCCCTTCACTGGGGCCCAACCAGAACCAGCAGAGCTGCCCGCCCTGGGCACGTGGTCACCAGGAGACAGGGATGGGCCTCAGGTAGGGCAGCCCCCTTCCTTCCAAGCAGGGGGCCTCAGGCACTGCTGGGAGACCCTGTGATCCCCGAGGACTCGAGTGCAGTCTTGCAGGGTGAGGAACACGTGGAAGGGAAGACACATTCTTGGAAGAAGTCCCAGCAAAGGGCCAGAGGTGGGTTGGAACCTCCCAAGTGGGTGGGGACAGAGCCTGACCATTCAGTCTGATGGCAAGGCCACCTCGGTACCCACAAAGGCATCCCCGGAGTCAGGCGTCGACGGTTCCCCAGCACGAAGGACTGACCAGCAAAGCATTTTCTGTTATTGGACCCCAAAGAAAAAAAAAACTGTTTTCCTGTAAAACCCGTCCTGATTATACCAGCCGGAGTAATAAGTGATAAGCCGACTGTCCCGGGAGATAAAAAGCAAAATTGCGCTGGTTCATCCTTTTCCCTGAACAAGAGAACATATAGCGCTGTGACAGGGTCTTAAATAAGAGATAAAGTGGAAGTGACAGCTGAGTTATAGGCAAACGAAAGCCAGGTCACTGCACGTCTGTAAATCAGGGAAACCCAAGCCAGGCAGAGCCACAGGGTCAGCCTGGTTTAATTCGGACCCAATATTGTGGCTGTCTTTCCCCGCCCCTGGCCACGCCTCAGAGGCACCTGTGACATCGGTTCCCTCCCCAGCCGGGGCAGCATTTACCAGGTCTGCCTGCCCACACCTGCGTCATGTCTGCAGGAGCCAAGGTACCGCACTCTCAATCCACGTGGATGGCGTGGCCACGTGGCCCCAGCACGTCTGTCAGCTCATCTGTCCTCTGGTCATGCCGATTCCGTCAGAGATGGGCACGTGACCCGCAACCGTCCTGTCTGAGTGAATCCTGACACCTGTGCAGGAGCCGCGGGGAGAGAGGAACCCTCCACCTGGCCTGGGGCCTGGAGCTGCTGGCGGCCACCAGAGGGAACCTGCCCGAGACTGGCCAGCCCAGGGGAACACAGAGCTGAGAGACAGGGGAGACCAGGTCCTAATGACTTCACCTGGATACAGCCTTACCTGAAGCCTCTGGACTCTTCAAAGATGAGAGCTAAACAATCCCGTTTCCATTCAAGTTGGTTTCAGCTGAATATCTTTCAAGTAAGAGTCCTGGCTGAGACATTCTCCTCATTTCTCCCATGTCCCCCATTTATAGCTCTTTCTCCCAACCCAAATGCCACTTCTCCGGCCCGGGCCCCATCACTACATATCTAGACATCACCAGCAACCTCTCAACTAGCCCCCTGGCCTCTGGTGTGGCTTCACAGTCCACTCTCCAGGCCAGAGCCACCTAACAACACAGGCCACAGTGTGACCTTCTCCAGCCCAAAAACCTTCAAAGGCTCCCAGCTAGGACAAAGGTTCATCTGATCATCAGGACATCTGGGGCTCTGACATTTGTCAGAAGTGCTCAAGGGTCTCCAGCAGTGGGATTTCTTTCTTCCTGGGGGCTCCAATCTCCTTTGATCCAGGAGGACCAGCAACTTGCTCAGGAGAATGTGGGTGACTCTGATACGTCAGAGCTCAGGAACTCACCTCCATTGCGTACCCACGTACAGCATCAGGGGATGGCAACAATTTCATGAACCCCAGAGTCAGCATTCTCTCTCTCTCTCTCTCTCTCTCTCTCCACCCCCGCTTTCGATCACAGAGGAAGGAATGAAGGTCAGTGAGGCAGCCTGCAGATCACAGCCCCCGGCTCCGTGACAGTGCAGGCCCCCCAGACTCCCACCCTGCTGCCCTCCACTAAGCCTCTTCCATGAGCAGACGGTCATCTGAATTCATCTGAACTGGAGCCATTGCAGCTGCGATTCTCATTAACTCGCTTTGAACGACCTGGCACGTACACAGCTCCTCAATAGTCACGGTGCCCGTAAATCTCTGAAATAATAGATACTCCCAACTTAGCCTTCTGGATCTCATAGAGCCCCCAAGCTTTCATTTAAAATCCATTTTATATGAAGTTATCTGAAAATGAACAATAGGAGTCTCAAAGAGACGTCTCCCCAGACACCAGCATGAAGGATGCCGAAAGAGATCAATCCACAAATCCATTTGCCTTTAGATCGAATACGCAGAGTCCCCTGGGTCTTCGTGTCCATAGCCATGACACGAAAAGGCCTCTCCTCGTCTCAGAGATGGGACCACATTTCTTAACCACTGACGGTGTTATTTCACGTCCCGGGTGAGGCATCCATGCTCAGAATGGCTAGAACAGCCTTCATGGGACAAAACGACTACCCACTGAGAACCTACTATGTGCTCAGCACTGGCCAGGTGGCTGGGTCTGGAGGGAAGAATGAGGCTTGGACTTGAGACCACCGACCCAGGGAGAACCGTGCTGTGCACTCTGTGCTGACCTGCACCACACGGGAAGCTGGGCACATAGTAGGTCTTTAACAAATACCCAAAAAACAATCATTTGAAAGGCCCTTCACTCAAGCCTCAGAGAGAGAGAGAGAGAGAGAGAGAGAAAGAGAGAGAGTTGGGGGCAGAAAGCACAGAACAGAGCAATGCTGTTCACTTCCTTCACAGTCGTTCTAAATATAACTTGGGAAATGACATGTTCCTATCTGTCATCTGTCTACAAGGCCTAAACAGATATTCCAGGTGTATTTGAAATTAGTCTCATTGATGACTAAGTGCATCTGAATCTTAGCTTTCTATCTTTAACGCTGTGTCACCATGGGCAAGTGGCTTACCTTTTCTGAGTCTGTGTCTTCCTTTGCAAAGCAAGAACCATCAGAGTTCCCAGATCCTGGGGCAACTGTGAGGTTGAAGAGCAATGACGCTTGGGAAATACTGCTGTAAGCGCTTCATAAATTTCAGCTGTGATTTCCATCATCATCATCATCATCATCATCAGGTAGACGGCGAAGCCATACACCCAGGAAGAAGCCCTATGCCCACCACAGCAGAGAAAATGAAGCTCCTGAAAGGAACAGCCAGGAAGCAGCTCCAGGTGCTAACAGGAGTCATGAGGAAGCCACACAATCATGGCTCTGGTCCCTGAGCCACACCAGGGCTCCTCTTTGCCACTTCCTTGCCCCTCCAGCAGCTGCTTTGCCTCCCAGCCACAGTCTGGGCTGTGGGATGTGCCTCATCCCTGTGGCATCCCAACCCAGGCTCCAGTATAAAGCAGCGATTAGGTGAATGTGTGCAGGTGAGCAGGTGAGCTGCGGCTAAACTGGCCCCAGCCCTTGAAAGCAGCCAAGGCCACTGGGACCCCAGGATCAGGCATGAAGGCAAACAGCATCTGGCAGGAAGCATCTTGAGATGCTCAGCCACACAGCCTTCCCAGGGGCAGGAGAGTGAGACGAGGTCCCAGAGTGAAATGTTCTGAGATCTGTTTTAAGTGTTGGAAACCCATCACAAACAACACTGAAGTGAGATGTGTTGGTTCAATTAACTGGGCAATGCAGGTGTAGAGCTGGCCTCAGGAAGCCGCAGACATTCAAATAGTCATTAGATATTTCTCCTCTCCTTTCTTTTTTTCTCCCTTCTCCTTTCTCCCTCTCTTTCTTTCTCTCTCTTCTTCCCTCTCCTCACCTCTCCACGCTCTGCACCTTGCCTCAGTTTTTCCTAAGCATTTATGCTTTTTTCATACAGTATGAGAGACGGGAAAGCACAGTTTGTAGGGGTAGGAAAAAAGGGCATTTGATTATAGACAGCTCTAAGCTTTCCTTATCCCAATCTAGGGACAAAAAGGGAGTTTTTGTTATGTCATCCGAATGTCTGTTTATAAAAATCCTAGGGAAGGACTCTGATTGGCCCTGCTCAAGTCACATGTTCTCCTTTCCCACCAATCACTGCAGCTGGGAGGATGAAGCCTGCTGGTTGGCCAAGCCTATGGCTCAGCAGGGGCGGGGAGGCAATAAAATTAGCTGCAACCCCAGAACCATGTCAGACCTGGAAGCAGCAGCTCCCTAGAAGGGTTCGGGAGCAGCAACCTTCATCCTCTCTCACCCAAGGTCTCACCTCAGCCCTGAACTCCCTGATGCCCCCAGCTATGTGAAGAGCAAAGAACTGTGTCTAGGGAGCGGTGGGGATGCAGTGGGGACACAGTGGGGAGGTGGTCCTACAATGTGCCCAAGGTCAGCAAACCTGCATGTCAGACTGGACAGAGCCATCCAGATGCACTGAGGACTTCCCACTGTGCTTGGAATAATGTCCTGACTCTCCCCCAAAACCAGCAAGGCCACCAGGCCCATCCCCCAGGGACATTCCCCTCCGCTGTTTCCAAGGATGGCCTCCCTGCATCACTGGAGTCCCCAACCCCACATCACTCTTTATATTTTTATAGCATTTATCCCCATTTGAAACTGTTCTGGTGCACTTGTTTGCTGGTCGGAAAGGTTCCTGGCAGTTGGAACTACGTCTGTCTTGTCACTGCTGCGTCCCCAGGATCTGGCACAAAGCTCAGCACATACAGGGACTGGATAAATATTTACTGAATGGATGAATCAATGGCCACTCAAAGCTGTCCTGCTTCAAGCCTCAGCAAATGAGGGGTGGAGGAAGTTTGGTTAGCGCCACCCAGCGAGTAAACAAATGGATGCTGTAATTTTGTGGAAAAGAACATAGAAACCATCTCCCTCCTCCCCTTTCTACCCAATGATCCAATTTCCCCTCAAAACCCTCTGGCTCTCAGTGGGTAGTACCCAGGGCAGCTGCCCCTCTCTGGGCCACAAAGCCCTCCCCTTGCCAACCCAGTTAAGTAGAATATCTCTGGAATAACAGAGAACGACTGCTCCTAACTTCCCGTTTGAGTTCAGCATTTGTGACTTGAAGCTACATCTAAACCCTTCAGAGGCGCAACTTTCCTTCTCAGAACATCCGAATTTCCAACCAGCTCCTTCCCAAGCATGGAGACTTCGTGGCAGACGGAAATGGGCTGCCCCACTGTCAGAGCTCACGGGTACCCTCTCCGCTGTCACCACTAGCGGCCACCCGAGGAGGGTCCTGGGCCCGTACCACCCTTAATGCCCAAGACCACTGAGCAGAATTCACACGTTGACAGCGAACTTGGTTCTTCTCCCTTGCGATCAGCTGGCACCAGAGACGGCGGGAAGGAGGGCGGCGGGAGGAAAGAGCAGGGCAAAAGCCGCGCTCAGCTGCTGCGGGGCCGCTAATTGGAGCCATAATTGAAAGGAGGCCAGACGGAGAGCCGGCTCGCCGGGAGGCTCCTGGGTGCCGTGGGAGGGATGCGGCGTTTCTCCTCCTTCAGCAAGACCCAGAGTAGGACGTTAATTGTTACTTTAGGTGCCTGGAGTGTAGACTACTTGTGAAGCAAGGGAAGAGTTCTTGGGCTGTGACTAAAGAAAGCATAATGAGTGGGGAAAGAGAAGAACTTCTGAGTCCCTTAAGCTGAAGCTTGGCTAAGCCATCAGATACATCCCCTGCAAATTGGCACTTTCAGCTCAAGCCTTCACGTCTTTGTTGTGCAGTCGAGGTAATGATCAACCATGCTGCGAAGAAGGCATTAAGGCTGGCAGAAACCACTCACTGCACAAAGCATTCTTTGGTTGGAAAAAAAATCAAAAAAGAAAACTGTTTAAGCTTAAAAACCAAAAAAGAAGTGGTTGGCTCCAGTTGTCGAAATGTTTTATAAAGCAAAAGCAAAATGAAAAAAATAAACTGTCCCAGAGAACTGAGAGAGGGCCAAAAATATTAATATACAGGAACATGGTGAACCTTCTGCAAGCTGTAAATATTTCCTTGGTTTCCCACGTGCGATCAACGAGTATGGCGGCCCCTTTTCTCCCTCTGCTCCTCCCGTTTGAAATCTCTGCTGAATACCAATTTTGCCAAAAAATAAAAAAGAATCAGGTAAAGAAACTGTGTCTGCCAGAGGCCCGTGAATTTCTTGTTTTAGATATCAGAAGAGAGGGTTTCAACCCCGTGAACCAGGAAGGAGGAGGAGAATATATAAAACAAAGAGTAAACAGGCCCCCAGAGCTCAAAAATAAGACAGAACTGGATGCGTGTGAGCATGGCATGCATGCCAGCGAAGAGGGTCACAGGGGTGGGTGGCCACACAGGATACAAGACACCGGGCTAAGTTCAAATTTCAGATAAATGACAATAAGTTCTTGGGAGAAGTAGGTGTAGTCTAAGTATGCCCCGTGACAGTCAACGTAACTGGGCGTCCTGTGTTGTCATTTGCTGGACCCGGCCCCGCCGAGCAGAGACGTGTCTGGGTGGCAGGAGGGGGTTCTGGCGGTTCTGCTGGGCAGGACGGGCAGGGCCCACCCGACTGCGCAGAGCGAGTCCGCGGGGCCGTCTGTGGTTGGCGGAAACCAGGCCCCTGCCCGAGGGTCGCGAAGGGTGTCAGGGAGGACCCGGGAGGTGGGCGTCTCAGGGTCTCCAAGTTCCCCAGCCTCTACCCGGGAGCAGCTGCGATGAGATGCATGGCAGGTTCAGACGGGTCCCCGCGAGGGCTGTCACAGACACCACCCCAGCAAAAGCAGGATCTGAGCTTCTTCCCGACTCTCACTGCTTAGACGCACGGCCCGGCTTCAGCCACCCGAACATGGTCTAGAGAGACAAAGGCGTCTTCACCAGTTAAGAGACAGGCGAAGACCCAGAAGTGCTGACACCCCCCCACCCCACCCCCTTGTCTTCTGCCCCTGGGGAGGGAGCGCCACCTCCAAGGCCAGAGTTCCCTCCTGCAAAGTGGCCACAAATGAAGCCCTCTGCTCCAGGTGGCTGTGACCATTGAATCGGAGACGTGGCGAAGCGCCCAGCCAGGGCCCGGTGAACGCTGGTGCCCTGTCGGTCACCACGGTGGCCTCAGGTGGCCCCAAGGAGCCCCATCCTCTGCTGCCCCTCAGGAAAGAAGGAGCCCAGCCTGCCCGGTGCTGTGGACAGCCTCAAGGAGCAGACCCCGCTCAACACAAAGCCGCATTTACATCCCGCACACCGACCCCCAGAGCTTAGTGTTGGGCGAGGAGCCCGCCTGAGCCAGACAAGCAGCAGGATGTCCCGTGAGCGACGCTCTTCGCTATCGGTGAGCACCCACCGCGCCAGGCATCACGCAGAGCCCTTTGCCCTTGCCCCTCACAGCCGCTGAAGAGCCCTACAAGGGGGAGGTACAATCATTACCCCTTTTACAGATGAGGACACGGGGGTCAGAGAGGCTAAGCAACTTGCCCAAGGTCACTGAGATGGCACAGGGCCGAGACCTGAGCCCAGATCCCAAAACCTGTACATTTAACCACAATACTCTGCCCGGTTCTAGTCCTGGACCCATCCCCCAGGCTACCTTGTGCAGATATTTCTGAGGAGAATTGACAGGCTTGGCAAACTCTTATTCATCCTTCAAAACCCAACTCACTCATCACCTCCTCTGCACTTTACTGCCTCGTCTGGGGCCCACTCTGAATCCCACACACCCTACCGTCATCTCGTACGTCAGGCTGCATTATCACGCAGTTGCATGCACACCTGTGTCCCCACTGGACTGCACTCCCGGAAGGCAGAGGGCTTGCGTCTCCATTTCTGTGCCCGCTCTACTTCCACACGTGCCCCAGCTGCCCCAGCCCCCTTGTGTCCTTCAAACATCCCACTCTGGTTCCCCTAAGAACCGGTGTCCTGCATGGAAAACCGTCTGTGCCCTTCACGTGGGCCCCTCCCTCACCAGATCTGTGCCCAACGTCCCCTCCTCAGAGAAGCCTTCCCTGACCACCCATTTAAAACAGCCCCCTCCGCGGGCCCCCCTCTGCTCTCTGTCCCTGCTCCCTGGTGCAGGTCCCCCTGGCATTATGTCGCACGTGCCTTTGCTTGTCTGCTTCATCATCTGTCTTCCCACGTGGCGTGCCAGCTCCAGGAGGACAGGGACTCTCGGGTCTGCCCCTCCCGTGTCCCCAGCACTTACCTGGCACCAGCCACACAGCAGGTGCTCAACAAACATCTGTAGGATGCATGAACCCTCAGTGTCTGGCATATATAGTCATCGGTAAATGAATTTATTCTTAATTAATCACTTTACAGAAATGTCTCACAAGTGTCCCAAGGGGGGAGCAGAGTTTGTCCTCCCCACATGATGAATCTTTCTCTCTTCCTAGCCGTGCGCTCAGTCCTTCCCAGACTATCTCCCCCATTGCAGGAACGGTGATCTCGGAGAACAGGCCGGGATGAAAGCCCTAGCCCCGCTCTTCCCTGGGGACCTGTCCCCTCCGCCAGCCCACCGGCTTGCTGTTGGCTCAGCCACCAGCACGGGGTGCTGCACGTTCATTAGTGAATCCATTCTGCTCCAATTCCAGCCCCTCCATCTCACTAATGTGACTGGGGTGGGGGGCAGTTGAGACCACGATCTTGGGCCTTGGCCAGGCATTTCCAACAGCCAAGAAGAGCACCATGCGCCTGGGGTGTAGGACCGTCATGAAAAGAGGAAAACGCTCCCGCTGGACCACCCTCCGCACCGCACAGAAGTACACGCCTGTTGATCACAAGACAGGGAGTCAGGCCAGGAGAGTCCCAGACACCCAACTAGGGGACGGAAACACTCGTGCCCTCTTGGAGTGCTGCCTTGGTGACTACGCGGGGGTCCACCTGTAGGTCGGCCCAGGCACACTGGCTCCTTTTGCTCAGCCCCGAGGCTCGGACACCTGCGTGCCTCTTGGCTGCTCAGCCAGAAAAATGTCCCCCTACCCTGTGCAGACGTTCCCCTTGCTGTCATCTCAGACCCATTTTCCAGTTCCAGGCCCTGACAACATGGTATAATAGAAGCCTGGGGGTGTCAATGAGTCAATCAACAAACACTGATTGAGCACCCCCGTGACCGTATGATTAATGCTGATGGGCATGAAAGAAGAGGGTGTAGGCTGGTGGGGTCTGCAGGTAATATCATCTGTGAACTTTATTTAGGAATGTTATAAAGAGTGGGTGCCAACAAATGCATATATTCTCCAAAAGACATGTGCAGTAACATTCATAGCAGCACTTTTGTGATGGCCAAAAACTGGAAGGAAATGTCCCTCGGTCGCAGACTGGAAAGCTCTCCCGGAGAAGAATGAACCCACTAGGACCACAAACAGCACGTGGACCCAACTCTCAAGCACAACATTGGGCAAAAGAAGCCAGGCACAAAGAACATCTGGATGATTCCACGCACACAAAGTTCAGACAGTGGCAACACTAATCTCTGCGGAAAGATGTCCACAAGGGCCAGAGGGGGCTGGTGACCTGACCCTGAGCGCCATTAAGGGTGGCCGTCGACGCTCTGTTTCCTAATCTCTAGGTGGTGGTTACAGGTGGTGGTTAGGTCTGGAGGTTACCCCAAGGTTTTCCGCAGAGGAGCAGGTGGGCAGGGAGGTGGGGGAAAAGCCCATAACCAAGCAGAGGGTGGCCACAAGCCGGGAACCAAGGATCTGGCAGGAGCCCAGGACCGCACCCCCGCCAGGTGTGGCCCCGCCTCCGCCTCCGCCTCCTGCGTCGCCCGGCAACCGGTCTCCCGGGCGACGCGGGACGCTGCGCCCTGGGCCAGAGCTTGCGGGGCACACCTGAGACCCCAGCCCCTATGGCGCAGAGACCGCTCAGCACCACGGCCGCGGAACGCATGAACTTTGTGGCCCAGGATGAGATCTGGTAACTCCGGGATCCGGTAACCGGGTGGGCTGGGGGTTCCCACCCGGGGTGCGCGCACCTGGCGGCCTGTTTGCCCACGAAGTCCAGGAGGTGCTCGACCTCTGGGCGCGAGGGGCGTGCGCTGAGGATGGTTAGGAGCCTTAAAACAAAGGGACAATGTTAGGGACACCAGGGCGACAGGAGAGCCTTCTTCCCTGTTCTGTCAGGCCCACCGGGAAGGCGGAGAAGTGAGAGATTTTGCACATGGCTTTGCAACAGCTGGATTTGCTCGAGGGCCCACTAACGTGCTCTTATTTTTAAAACTGACCCGATTTTTAAAAAAGAAAACAAAAATCTTAATATTTGCCCGATTTGAATGAGAGATACAAGTGCACTTTACCTTTCAATTTTCCTGGATTTTTAAGTAATAACAATTTTTAATTTTTAAAAATACAACCATTTTCTAAAAGATTTGCCATCAGCAGACATTTGTAATGGGTATTTTGAATTGATATTCTATCAGATTGCTAAATATTATCCCATTTCTTTGAAGTTGTAACCAATATGGGAAGTTACAAATTTAGGTTTAGTTTTAGTTACAAGGAAGCATAATTGCTTACCACCTAAACTACCATTTCCTTGTAAAACCTGTATTAGTCACTTTATATTTGTCTTTAAATTGGGTTTTACTTAATAAATTTATTTTATAGGCAACTTTACATCACTCTCATAAATGGAAAACCAGTATCATTTGGCATAATATACATAGTTATTAATTTAAAAAAAAAAAAAAACTTTAGCCAAGTATCCCCAATAGGAGATAGTGCCATAGCACGGTCTGCTCCCTCTGTCTGAAATGCCCTTTCTTTCCTTCTCCATCAAACTCCTATTCATCCTTCAAGACCCAAATCAGATGGCTCCTCCTCTGTGAACAGGGCACAGGGCTATTAAGCACTTGAAATGTAACTGGTCCAAATTGGGATGAGCTGTAAATGTAAAATATACAATCGATTTCAAAGGTTCCTATAGAAAAAAGGTTTACTAAAATGAATGTCATCTGTTTATTTTTATTTTATTTTTAATGTGGCCACTAGAACATTTGAAATTGTGTATATGGCTCCTGTGTGTGGCTCACACTACATCTTGGCTGGAAATAGACTCTGTCTTAGGTGCTCCGTGCTCAGGGCAAGGAAGTTGGCCGGGGCCTCCAAAACTGTAGAGACCCTAGGGGCTGGGGATATGTGCAGATATTGGTTCCAAAATAGAGGAAACCAGAAAAATCAAAATGACTACATGTTTAATGAGATGTTTGCACAATGTAAGACACCAGCTCATCTACTGCAATTCAACTCTTGGGTAGTTATATGTAAATTTTATCACTGCGGACAAAAGCAGGACTTGATTAGGGTGGGCAAGCGAGGCACCTGTTGCAATATGCAAGGAAGTGCTCAATGTCAAGGTCATGCAAATGCTGACACTACATTGGCAGGAACCTGGGAGTGGGCGCCTCCTTACATTTTGCACCCTAGTCCTGCTGGCTTTTGCCCTGAAGACAAGGGTATTCACTGTGTACCTCCATAACTGTTTAATATAAATATTAATATAATAATAGAAGGCCCTTGGGACAGAGTCAGCCCAGACATGTCTGCTCCTGGGTACCTTCCCCACCCCACCCCCCATCACATCCAGCCAGCATCTCTCCTTTAGCCACGGGTCTCCCTTGGTGGTGGGAGGGGCTCAGGGGTGGAGCCCTCACTCTGGCACCCAGCTCCGTCCCTGGCACAGAACAGCTAGCCAGTCAACATGCATGAGGAAGGTAAGATCTTCCCCAAGGGACCTTTGCTGCCTCAGCCTCTTTCAGATGGTGCCCAGCGCTCAGGAACTTTCTTTTTCAGGAGATATCGTCTGAAGGCTGAAACCGAAGCACGGCAAAACTGGCCCCAGAACTGGGGATTTTTAACAACCCCCTTCGAGGAGGTAAATATAAATTTTATGAGCCCTGAGGTTATAGAATCAATCATCTCAAAGCATGAATGGTTATGAGGTCTATAATTTGCGAGAATAAAATTAAAGAGCATGTTGTAGGCAAAGATTGCTAACTCTGAAACCAGAAGGTTCCCTCCTCCCACAAATTACCGAGCATTTACTACGTGCCAGGCACGTTCCAGGTGCCTCATTGGAAACCGCTCATTAATCTGCACGAGGCCCCCTGTGCAGAGAGAGGAGCTCATTTAGGCCCATTTTACAGATTAGGAAATTCAAAGAACTGCAAAGTCACACAACTAATAAGGACCACGCCAAGGTGAGAAGCTGGTCAGTCTGATTCCATGGCCACCTGCCCTCATATTCCCATCTATAAAATGGGGTGATCATCCTACCTGCCTAATTGGGCAAGTATGAGGTGCAGATGGAATAAGACGGTCTGTGGACACCTAGTCAGGCCTGGAGATGGAGTAGCAGATGAGGGCTTGTTGGGAAAATACGCTTGGCATTCCCTAAACCACGGATGGCAAGTCCAGAAGTCTACAGGGACCAGATAGGTGACAGAAACAGGAGAACGGCCACGAACGATTAATAGGGAGAGGTGGGAACTCAGGCAAAGAGACCACTGACTTTGTCCAAAGTGGCGCCACCATCAGCCCAGCAGAGTGCTACCGTATGGGGAGGCCAACTGCATATTCCCATTGCCAGAGAGTCCAGAAACCCAGGTGTTCAAATGAAATCCTCTGAGTCTAGAATAAGTGGCTCAGATGTGTAAAACGCTGTACAGACACACAGACTGCTTAGGTGGGCTTTGGAGTGGTGGCCCCCAGTCTGCAACCTCTTGCACTCTCTCCGGGACAGAACACGAGGAAGGCACACTTCTTCGGAGGGATGCAGTGTGAAAGAACTGCGTAATTCAAAACATTCATGATTCAGGGCAGCGTAAGCTCCATTTGTAATTCATCCCACCCCACTGGCTTTGAAATTATGCCATTCCTAATGAGTTTTATTAATTCTTAGAGAGTTATACAACTTTAAATTTTATGCATAAAATGAGCTCTTATTAATATAATATGCATAAAAGAGTCTACATTAATATTCCTTATATGTAATTAAATTGGGCTTTCAAAGAGTTCAAAATCACTTTAAAAATTAAAAGGGGGAGTGGAGGCTTTCCTCTAATATTTTAAAGGTGGGTCCTCGGATCTTTCTGGCACCTTTTGATTTGAGTCCGTAACCCGTCAACCCGTTGAGTTTTCTCCAGTTCCGAGGGGCGGGGGGGATGTAAATCAGTGGGCTTCGACGAGCAGCGGGAGGGGCTGCAGTCCCCACTCCACTCTTTCCTGGCTGTATAACTGGGACAAGCCGCTGCCTAACGTGCCTGAGCCCCACTCTCGTCACCTGTCACAAGTGGCTTTCGGCGGGGAGTGATAAGGGGAACACTTCCCCTGCCTGGCCTGAGGTTTCCGTCTCTGGGGATTCTGTTTCAGCTGATCAAGTGTGAGGAAGAACCCCCCACCCCAAAGCCCAGAATCGAACTTCCTGAGCATTTCCGCATCCGGCCAGTGACCCCAGTGGAGAAATACATCAAGGTTGGAAAAGTCTTTTTTAAATACTCATTTTTCTAAGTAAGAAATAGGCCCCATTGGAAATTGATCTCTCCAGGTGCACAAAGCCAACAGCCAAAGGTAAGAACACAGCAGCGCCCGGCACGTGCGGAGTCCGGTTTCCACGCCCTTTCCACGCCCAGCTATGTGATGCTTACCAGGTTCAATGTGTCTGCATATGTGAGGGCCATCGACTCTTGCTCTGTAGAAGTGGAGGGAAGCCAGGAAAAGGAGGGGCTTAAGGTGTTCTTTCAAGCAGCAGTTACAGGGTGTGGGCAGGAAAGCAGAGAGGGTAGGGCCCAGGCCTGGAGGCAGGCTGCTGAGATCCAAGTCCCGCTCTGCTGCTCATCTCCTATGTGGTCTCGAGCAGGTGGCTTGATCTCTCTGTGTCTCCACTTCCTCCCGGGTCAATGAGGCACCTACTTCTGAGAGCAGCATCGGGCTTCCGTGGGGTGATGTGCCTGAAGGACTTAGACCAGCGCCCAGCATTTTTAGAGGGTGGCTGGTGATTCTCAGTTATTACTAGGTGCCAGGTGCCTGGTTGGGCAAACAATGACGAACAAGAAGACAGGACCCCAGCCCATGAGCCTGAGTCAGGGGAACCAACATTAAACAAGAAAATCAACAAAATTCTTATCTGCTATGCTAGTCGCCAAGGAGGAAACAGGCAGGTGATATGTCGCAGGATAAGAGAGCATGGGGTCGTTAGGAAAGGCTCCCTGTGGAGGTGCCCTTTGAGCTGAGGACTCCCCAGTGGCCAGAACAAACCAAAACGTCATCTCTTCCTGAGACTCCCGCTTAGGGGAAGGGCCTGACGTGAAGGCTGCACTCAACAGACAGAGCCTGCGGGGTGGAGGGTAGGGACAAGGACCTTGATTTGGGTGAGAAAGGTACTTGGCCTCCGCTTCCCTCCAAACCTAATTCCTTGCCCAAGAAACGTTCAATGGTTTCCATCTTCCACCTTCCCATCCCCTCTTTGGGTGACCACAGTCTTTAAAAATATACCTGTTTTTAACAGGTAACCTTAATACCCAAAAGGCAAGCTGTGAAAAGCCTCCTTCCCTCCTCCCAGGAGCCACCGTCCCCAGCCACCGTGTGCCCTTGCACAGAAGCAATGCACACACAGGCACGCGCAGGCTCCCCAGCCTTGCTTTCTTATTACTCAGCTTGTGCCATATCTTGCACATTTCTGTGTACCTTTTTCTCTTAGAAGTTTATCTTAGAGCTTGTTCCGTCTTGGAGTAGGCAGAGCTTCCTCCTTCTTTTAAACTGTGCTCCATGGTGTGAATGAGTCTCCTGTGGATGGACGTGTGGTTCCGTCCAGTCATGTGCTGCAGAAACAGGGCTTCGAGGTGCCTCCTGCACTCACACTGGTGTGCACCTGTGTGGCTACTAAGATATCTCAGGATAAATGCCTAGTGGTAAATTGTCAGGCCAAAGGGTGTTTGCAGTGGCATTTTCAGGAGTCACTTGTGATATTGCCCTTACTCCTGCAACGCCCTGGTTAACTGGCGTTTTCATCTCTCTGCCAATCCGGTGGGTGAAACGTGACGTCTCAGGGTGTTTTTCACCTGCATTTCGTTTACAAGCTGGTCTGTGTGTTTCCGAAAGCCTGGCTGGATAAGCACTTGGAGAATGGCTTCCCTGTGAGCAATCTGCCCACAGCCGCTCCAGGGCACTTTGGCCACTGAACCCTCCCTACACGTAGCCTCTCGGGACACTGATTGACACATCAAGAACATGTGCTCTAAGGGGCTTCATCTACCAGGGGCTGCTGGACCACTCAGGACCCCCTCACTGGAAGATTCTGTCAGTAAGAGTGAACTGTCACCAAAGCGTATTCAACCTCTTTATCTTGGTTCTTCCGTTAGAGCAAATATCCCTCGCTGTTGCCTTTCTTCACATCACCTGATCAGAGCAGAACAGACTATTTCAAAAGGAGATGCGGGGAAACTGCCTAAACATTTACCCTTGTTTCCATCGCAGGTCCTCCCCTCCCCGCCCGTCCCGCAGACGACGCAGGGCTTCATCGGCTGGAGGTCCGCCGTGCCAGGCCTGAACAAGTGCCTGGAGCATGACACCGAGATCCGAAGCTGCAAAGGGGCGTACGCCAGGGAGCTGCACTGGCCCAAGCAGGGCGTGCACTGAGTCCAGCCCGCGCCCCGCCCTGGCGCACGAACGGCGGGCCCCGGGCACCCGGGCCAGGCCAGGGGAGGGAGAAACTCGCCAGTGTCTCTGAGGACATGGTCCCCCGCAAACTTGCTCATGGGATGTTGCAAAGAACACACAGTGTGCCTTAGACGGTCTCAGTTCAGCAGTGCCTCCCTTCCAGAATGTTCACGTACATAACCGTTCTTGGCTAATGTAATGAGGAAGGCAAAATAGATTCTCAGTTTTGTTTTGGTTTCCTTTGATACTTTGGGAATTTCTAGGTATGGCTTTTAAAAGAAAAACAATAATTGATTTAATTTTTAAAATATTTGTCTAGGTCCGTTAACGTGGTTTTCAATTGTACCTGTCGCCATCCTCACTTATAATGAACTTGTTGCTCGGGTATTTCTGTATCCAGATACCCCTGGGCCTGCTTTTCAGGAGGAATAAAACACTTAGAGGATCCCTTGACTCTCCTTTGCAATAAGACAGCAGCTTTAAAGGCAGAAATGAGGCCAAGATTTGCCACCGAGTGTAGATTTCCAGGAGAAAATGGGCTTCCCAGGCACTCTAAGAAAACCAGCCCTGCCAACCTACCCCAGCCGCTCCGTCCCAGCACCGACAGCCCTGGGCTGGCCCGCTGGGCCATCTGCCTTCCCCGAGGAGGTCACCCCTTGGTCAGTGTGTTATTTCTGGTCCCTGCCTAGCTCTGTCGCTCTCCTCCTAGTCCTACAAATGGGACAGGTGTCCCGCTGGCCAGAGAGTTCCAGAACAAAAAACCAGCCTGTCCTCAGGCCTCATGAACAGGACCCCCCAAAGTAGGAGAGCAGAGAGTGCGAGGCAGCCTGTGGAAGCCGGTCTGTGCTCTGTCTCTTGGCAGCAGAGGGCCGGTACATCCTTCAGACCTGGCGGGGACAGGGCAGGGGAGGCTGCCCAGTTATCTGCCCTCCATGGACGCACCTGCCTTCCTCCCCTCGGTCGGTCAGGCCTCACTGTTCCCGGGATACATTCCTGCCTTTGCCTGGCTGGCTGTGGCCCGAGGGGGCTTCTGTTTGGTGGGACCCACTTACAAGGCCCATCCACCCAAACATTTCCTGCCCACCTTCCTGCCCAGGCATGGGTGGGCGTGCTGCAGCCAATCCAAGAATCTCTCCTCTTAGTCATCTGTGAACCTTCCCAGAACCCTGAACATTGGCCTCCACTGCCCTGGCATGCTCTTAAAGGTATTCCATGACTTTGGGGACACAAAACACTAGGGGAGCAGAATTCCTACTGAGTTGGAGTCACTCCCTGCAAGTTCTGGGCTCAGAGTCTTAAATCGCAGAAGCCCCAGCAGAAGAGCTGCTTTTATTTAGGGACATTGTTCTCTGTAAATGTGTCCAGAGCATGATTTGAGCTACCAGCCTTCCTACCTCCAAGGGGCTGGCTGCAGACACCTTCGGAGCCTTGTACTTGGTACTGAGAGCACAGCCACATGGCAGAAGCCTTCTCCCCGCCGCCAGATGGTTCTCTGTCTCCCCACTCCCCTCCTCCCACCCCAGAGTGGGAAACTCTTAGGTTTTCATGGGCTTCCCAGCCCGGACAAGCCAATACACAAGAGAACAGCCCTTGCAGATGCCTTGTCATTACCTCTGAGTGTGGTACCCACACTCATCACTGGCAACAGGGAACGTGGACACCAAGAAACATCACAGCTCTTTAGGCTCTGAGAAAGCGGGAGCAACATATGGGGGTGAAGTTGCCCCCAGAAAGATCTGCCGAAGTCCTAGCCTCCGCACCTGTGAAGGTGAGCTTAGCTAGAAGCAAGGGCGCTGCAGAGGTGATTAGTTCAATCAGGACGAGGTCACACTGAGCAGGGTGGGCTCCTCACTATGACTGGCATCCTCACAAGAAGAGGAGAGAGGGAGGCAGGGGAGGACATGGCCACCACGTGAGGCCACGGGAGAACAGACGCATAAATCAGAGTGATAGAGTGATGGCAGGAGCGCCAGAGGCGGCTGGCACACCGCCGGAAGCCGGGAAGAGGCAGGGAAGGATTCTCCCCGACAGATTCCAGAGGGAGCGCGGGCCCGCCGACAGCGGCTCCTGAACTCGAGACCTGTGAGAGAACACGGTTCTGTTGCTTTAAGCCACGTGGTTTGCCGTACGTGGAATGGCAGCCCCAGCAAACAAACACAGCCTGGCACACATTTTGCCACCGCCTCTCCTCCCCTGCTCGGAAAGCTCCTTCCCTGACCACGTGTCTTTCATTGGTCTTGACCTGGGCTGTGTCTGCCGGAGACCAGATCACTCCAAAGATGTTTCCAATCACCCAGAAGTTTAGCCTAATGTAGACGAAACAACAGGATGCCTGGCCAAGCCCGTCCCTATTAAATCCTAATGTTTGGGCATCTCAGTCATTGCTGCGGGGAAAGCATCTGCCCTTGAAGAAACACTCGTCCCTTCTTGTGCCCAGACGCCTCCAGCACAGACAAGCAGCGCGGCCGGAAAGAGCAACTGCTCGGTGCCCAGGTCCATCCCGGCCTCGCAAGGACCACATCTGCGCCGGTGGCCACGGGTGGGGCAGCACACACCGTGGTCGGGGATTAGCCTCCAGTGGCAGGTGGTTGTTTTTTCTAATCCTTGATCGCAAAACAAATCTGTGTCATCTGCATGCCCACAACAGTTCGGCAACAAAAAAGATGACCCCTGACCTGCCCTGGCCCCAACCCTGGACAGGGAAGCAGCATGTCCACTTTGACTCTTCTGAAACTTGCAGGTGGACATACTTTAATTCTGATTTTAACTGACCGGTGTGTGTTCACTGACAGCCCTGACTTTAGGGAGCTCTGTGGTCAGATGGTGGTGGTGGAAATGCTTAAGGTGGAGCTGAGCAGGCTGCCCCACTGCACGGACAGCTGAACCTACAGAAAAAACAGAAATCCCCACGGGGAAACCTCCGAGGACGGCCCGCGCTTCCAGACCCCAGGGTACCAGCGGAGCAAATGGGCGCGCGTGTACCCACATCAGATCTGCTTAACGCTAGCTCCTGGTGAAAACAGAAGTTCAAGAGACTCAGCTCAGAGTCTGAAGACACACAGTTCTCCGCACAATCGGCACGCAAATACATTTAAATACGTAGCAAACTATTTGATGCTTTGTTGCTACCCTATAACTTAAATGAAGCTTACGCCAAGTTTATGTACATGTATTTAATGCCCCTTGGAACTACTACTGCCTGAAACATTACAGTACTGATTCTTTTTCAGCCCTTTGCTCCTGTCAGTATACAGATGGTTAGATGTTTTCAACTAATCAACATCTAGGAAACCTCAGTTGGTGGGTTTTTGGTTGGGTTTGTTTTTTTTTTTTCTCTGTCACCAGTAATTTATTCACCAACTAGCCACATGTGCTTTTATGTAAAAAATAAAAATGAGGCAACATTTCTGCAGGTATCAAACCACACTGCCAACGTCCTCCCCACGCACCTCCCCCTGGACTTGCGTCTGACCTTTGGACGTGAAGCAATTGGAACCGCACTCGTGGGTTTGTAGCACGGCTCAAATGTCCAGTCAACGGCCCTAGTTGGGAATCAAAGTGGACAATGCTCGAGAATTCGATTACCCCAGACGGTTTCAAACTTGACATTTAATCTATGGAAATCAACCTCTTTGTGGGTGTCCAAATGGGCTCATAAATGTCACCACACGCTGTAAAATACCACAGCATTTCCAAGGTCGAGACGAGGCTGGCGAACCTGTGTACCCGACGCCGAAATACATCACAGCAGCGAAGCACCCGACGGGCCTCGGTCAAAACGAACAGTCTCTGAAATGATGCGAAGCGTAATTGGGCCGGGGACTCAGAATGGATTCTGTCAGAGCACATTTCAGTCCAAGACAAATTAGAAACTCCTATGTCTGTGCTAGAAGAAAACGGCATGATCAAATACAAAATAAAATATTGGGAGACACGACTCTTGCTTGTTCTCACATCGACACACACCTGGGTATAACTGTCCCCACACACTCTGGGTTTCAAGTGTCCAAAGTCTGGGACCAGACTCTTCGGGAATTTAGAATTTCGCATATTTGAGAAAGTGCACATACTATATGTTACATAATCCCTCTAGCAAGGTCTGAGGCAGCCCCTCAAAATTAAAACCATTCATATTTTTATCCCCAAACTCAGGGATATTCACACTAAATGGAATAAAGGCTCAAGGGAGCCACATTTCAGTTTGGCTCAGATTCTGCCACCAAATGAGTGTTGGTGTCAAACTAATTAGAATATTTCTAGGTTTTGGAGCATTTTGGAGTTTGGAACTGATAAGAGATTTTGAACATAAAACGTTGCTATCACAGAAAATATCGTAGGGGTGGTTCTTTTGTATCTGCCTTTAGTCATGAACTTATAACAGAACCCTCTTGGTTGTCAGAGGAAGAAACCCCACTGCAACTAGCCACAGCACAAGAGGAATGTAATGACCTACGTAACTGGAAAGCTCTGGGGTAGGCCTGCTTCAGGCACAGCTTGATCAGGGGTTCAAACAATATCACCAAGACCCAAGATCTTTCTGCTCCAATTTCCTTCAGGTTGGTCTATCTCAGCAACACCCAACCTTTTTGGCACTAAGGACCGGTTTCATGAAGACAATTTTTCCATGGACTGGGGTCGGGGGCATGGTTTTGGGATGATTCAAGCGCATTACATTTATTGCGAGGCCAAACCTCTCTGCTAATGATAATCTGTATTTGCAGGCACTCCCCAGGGCTAGCATCACCACCTCAGCTCCACCTCAGATCATCAGACATTAGATTCTCATAAGGGACAAGCAATCTAGATCCCTCGCCTGCACGGTCTACAGTAGGGTTTGCGCTCCTATGAGAATCTAACGCCACTGCTGATCTGACAGGAGGCAGAGCAGTGCAGGCAGTGATGCGAGGCTTGGGGAGCAGCTGTAAATACAGATGAAGCTTCGCTCCCTCACCTGCTGCTCACCTCCTGCTGTGCAGCCCGGTTCCTAACAGGCCAGGGGCCCCTACTGGTCCACAGCCCTGGGGTTGGGAACTGCAGGTCTATCTGACTGCTTTCTGCTACAAGTAGCATGGCTCAGCTACAACACAAAGTTAAAATGCAAAAAGGAGGTCCAGAGGTAGGCTGAGCAGTATGGCTAGTCTAGTAACTTAACGTGTACGTGTTTTCAGCACACACCATGTTTAAGGTGTGGCCATTGCCAAGACTCAAGAGAAATCTAGGTGTTCCTTCAAAATAACACAAAATAAATTAAACTCTGCCCATGTCCACGTTTAAAAAACTAAACTTTAATATGTTTCTGAGGCCACTCATTTAAACTTTAAAAATGGAGCCCAGAATAATTCCAAATTTTATGCTTGCTGCACTTAATTGCATTACTATGAGGCGACCTGATGGGGCTTTAGTTCCAGAAGACGATCGTGTGGTTAATCAGCTGTGTTCTGCATGGGTGGGTAATGATTCTGATTAGATGAAAGTCAAATGATGACTCTTGGATAAGCCACAGACGTGGAACCCCAGGCACCCAGAGAGAGCTGCTTGCTGCCCCAGAGAAATTAGACACGCGAGTCAGCGACTGTTTTCTGAGTGCTGAGTGCTTGTGCCTGCGTACAACTGATTGATATGCTGTTCAGGAAGCTCCCTTTTAATTACAAAGTAAGTCTTGCTTCTTGATGTCTGACTACAGCATTCAATCCAGGAGACACAGGGAGTGCTGGCCCAGGGGTGAAGGAGGAGTCACTCAGCCATGTGGTTCCCACAGAGCCATGGGGCAGGGCTGGCTCCGCCAGAGGCTTGGGCGTGGGGTGCCCTGCAGATGGGGGGCATGGCTGGGGCAGAGCCTGGGCTGGGCCCTCATAGGAGAAGGGAGGCTGGACAGCCACTGTCGAGGCGGGGAGATAAAACAGTGGCTGACATGGAGTCCCTATTAAGTGCCAGTGTGATAGGGTCTGACCCCACGTTTTCATGCCTGACTACTGACGCCTTTTAAGTCTCACCCTCTCTGCCCAGCTCTGTCCCACAGCTGAGGAAGCAGAAAAGAAAGTCCCATTGCTCTTCCCTTTAGCACCAGTGGGAAGTTCGAACCATGCATGGCAACCTTGACCCAGCCCCAACCCCGTTTCCTTTCCCTGCGCTCCTTTCAGACCAGCTGGGGAGGACTGCTCTGCCCGCCCCGGAAGCCTCATTCTACAAGCAATCAACTTTCCCTACCTCTTGGTGTGTGCAGCGCCATCCGTCACACTGGACCAAGTTTGGGCGGGGTCCATCCTGTCGCCGCGGGTTGGCTGGCTGGTCCCAGATGCTCATTTCACCTTCACAGCAGCTCTGCAACCTCGATCCTGTAGGAGCCCCGATTACAGATGGAGGAATGGAGGCTACGCGGGGTGAAGCGACTTGCCCAGGGTCCCACAGCAGTGACGCCAGATGGCAAACCCTGCTCTGCGTGACTCCAGAGGCACCACAGAACCACGTGAGCATTCCACAAATTCACTGAGAACCGACCAGACACCCGACACCTGATGTTCCCTCCACCTGGAGCACATCTACGGGGAGAACTGTCCTGCAGGGACCCCTCACCCGCCTACAGCTCTTGCCAGGTGTGGTAGGTCAAATTGTAAACACACCCCCACGTGCACACCCGGGATTCCACACCCTTATCCCTGGAACCTGGCTACAGGGAGATGTCACCGCCATGACTTTGTTATGTTGCATGGCACCTTTGACCTCAGCACAGGGAGATGACCCCGGATTGTCCAGGTGACCCAGTGTAATCATATGAACCCTTAAAAGTGGAGAGTTTTCTCCAGCTGGTGGTAGAAAGAGAAGTCAGAGAGGTTGAAGCACAAGAGGGATTTGATCTGTCATTGACGCTTTGAAGATAGAGGAGGTCACATGAGAGGGAGGCAGCAGCCTCGACAAGCTGAAAACGGCTCCTGGCCGACAACCAGCAAGGAGGCGAGGCCTGTCTCGCAGCCACACGCAACCGTGTTAGCCAAAACCCCGAATGAGCTTAGAAGCGGACTCTCCCCAAGAGACTCCAGAAAAGAGATCAGGCCTCTTGACACCTGGACTGTGGCCTTGCGGGACCCTAAGCAGAGAATGGCAGCGTCCATCTGGATTTCTGACCCACAGAACTGTCCGATAATAAATGGGTGCTGTTTTAAGCCCCTAAATTTGTGGTAATTTATTACAGCAGCAATAGAAAACTAAAAGCTAATACACCGGGTGTGCCAAGTCCCTGACTGTTCCCTACGCGGGCCCTTTCTCAGTGTTGTTTGCAGTCGGCAACCTTGATGGACAAGGCAATGTCTCCCTCCAGGACAAGGGCAGGCCCGCTTCCTGCTATAGCACGGCTGGTTCCCAAGCCCAGTATCCTCAGCTGTGACACAAACACACCACACCAAGTGCCCTGTGGGACTTGAGGACAAGGGAACCGACACACACTCTGACACCGGTGCTGATGACTGTGCCATGCAATACAGGCCTTTGTCCCTGACCCAGGAGTCTCGTGTCTTCTGCCAGCACCTATGAATCAGTAATGTGCTAAATTACTCGCTTATAAGTAAAGTAAGATCCAATCGCAGACCCCACAGCACTTCTGCCCTTCTCGCTGCTAAACGCCCGCGCCTCCGTAGCTCCTGCTGGCAGCCCTTCCTGAGAGCGCTTTCCCTGCCCTGCAACACCCCCTTGCTTTCAGAACAACAAATGCCACTCCTGCACAACTTTGTCACCCAGAATTTTACATTTTTTGTGTGATTTTTTACTAATATCATACTTCCCTAAGAGCTTGGTATTCCTGGTAGGCCAGGTGTCATGTCTGACGTTTCTCACCCTCACATGCCAGTGTCTAGGACAATGCCCAGCACACATTGGGTGCTGAGTATTTATTAAAATGGGGAGGATACTGCTGGTGACAGAGTCAGGAGGGCCGTTCAGCCTTCGAGACAGTCAGAGTCCAATATAATCTCCACATTATAGCATTGTAATAAATTACAGACACCTTCCATGTTCAGATAGAATGCTTTCCTGAAAACATATATGAAGGTTAAATGTTAAAATGCCAGCGATCTCCTTACATGCCATTAGGGAGCCTCTCTTCACTAAAAGGGAAAATGTTTTTACAAAGTTTTACAAAGTTTCTAATTACCCCTTATCTTTAGATGTAATAGTGCTGTATTTCAGACTCAGTATCTGTTCTTTAGTCATTTTTTTTTTTTCAAGATCGAACAGAAAACCATCAAATTTGCCTCACTTGGGCCAGGCATGTGCCATGCTGTCAATGACACCATCCTGCTTGCAATGGCATTGGTGCGGGAGAACTTTACTTCTCATCCCTGGTTTCAGATTTCCTATTTCCCCTACTTGATTTTATAAAATAATTATGCCAAAATATAGCAGTATATTCAAATACTTGCACCAAAAAAAAAGCCAAGGGAACAACCAAGATGGTGCTGGGGTCCATCCCAATTTCTGGGGTGCAGCAGAGACCAGGCGGCAGCTCAAATTCACCTGCAAGGGTTACCCTCCAACACACAGCAAAACAAGCCAAGTGTAAGAAAAAGTATATGCCACCCTCTTTTCTCTAAAACCTGACTCTCTTGTACTATCTTTCAATTTCCAACTGTCAGTAGACACATGCGTGTGGAAAAATATTTCCAATTTCTCTCTACTACAAGGGACAGCCACATCCTGAGCAAAAGAGTAAATGGCAACTGACACGGAAATTCAGGATCGAGGGTCCTGCGAGGAGTGGTGGAAACAGGCAGCCTGCAGAGCCCCTGTCCTGCGGAAAGGCGCCGTTTCTCCTCTGCTCCCACAGATCACTGCCCTGGGGGGGAAGGGTCAGTATGGCCAGATCTTCCCACTTTTCAAAGGAAACTGAACAATTTAGATGCTATAAATGTAAAATCTCCCAGTTTTTAATTTTTTTATTTTTAATGTTTCAGTTATTATTAAATACTATGCAAGTTAAACCAAATATGCCAGCAGCCCCAAATTAACATCCCAACAAAGCGGGTGGACACGTGTGCGTTTCTGAGGGCACACTTGGGCTCGGGAGCCTGTGAAGCCTCAGGCAGCCTGCGTCCTGCCAGGATGCGCTTCCCACCACCAACCACAGCAGGGGCCTGACATTTAACGCTGGGCAGGGGACCCCCTCCCACGTCTCTGAACTGGGCCTCGACAAATAGCAGTCACTTCTCAATCCATTCCTCCAAAAGGTCACCAGACAGACGCCCACAGAAAACCCAGCCATTGCCGCCACCAGCCATCGGTCTTCCACCCCCTCCTCCCCCTCCGTCTGGCTTGTAGAGCCCTGCTGTGGTGGGGGGCACCAGCCAGGACCCCCACCTGCCGGGGCCTGTCACCTTCCCAACTCCCAGCATTCGTTCCTTCCCCAGAAACTACCTGTGACCAAGCATCCTGCTAAGAGCATCCTTTAGCTACCTGTTCTCAGTTAACTTATGTCTAAATGTGCTTTTATCTGAAGTCTTACTTTTCTATGGTTTTCTTTTCAAATTATGTACTAGTGTCCGGACAGGGCCCACAAGATCCAGGTTCAAATCCCAACAGCCCCAAGTCCCTCAGCAGCTTCCTCATCAGTAAAATGGGGCTGCTTTGAAGATTCAATGATGTAAACCCCACAAAGCCCTTTGCACAATGCCTGGCATACAGTAAGTGCTCAATAAAGCACCAGTAACTGTTAACATCGCCACCCTCATGGTGGTGTTCAAGGTCAGCTACCTTCGAGGCCCCCTCCCACGTCATTGGCTGGGGGCTGCTCTGGGGGACCTTAATGGCCTGGCACAGGGGCTGACCTGGACAGGTGAGTGTGGGGAGCTGGGCAGGTAGAGTGCAGTGCCTGATCCATGCTTGCAGGTGGCACTCAGACAATTCATGTTCTAGCTCTTCTCAAGGGACTCTCGCAGGGCTGGAAGCAGGAGTGGGCCCATATTGGTGGACCATTGATAAAATGCATCCTCTTCCAGCCGTTTCCTCTCTCACTCTCCACTGCAAGAAACAGGGCAGCGGCCGGAGGGCAGGGATACCCACACAGCCTGGCCACGTCTTGCTCCTGCCTCTGCAACCTGCTCCTTCAGTGGAAATCATGCAGCGTGGAGTCTCCATCAGCCGTTGTTGACTAGACGAGGTGACAAAGGACAGGTGACGTATTCCAATTTGAACACTAGAGTTTGAATCGCCCCTTTCGCCCAGTGGTCCTGGGACCTCGGCCAGACACCCCACCCTGCTGAGAACCTCAGGTCCACATCTACAAGGTGGGTATCACAGGAGTGACCACCTCTTTAGGGGCTGCGGGGAAGAGTCGGCTGGAAAAGTCATGCAGAGTCTGGCACACAGTAAACTTCCAATACGCACTTGATGTATGTGTGTGTGCTGAGTTTTTTCATCC
Source organism: Eulemur rufifrons (assembly GCF_041146395.1). NCBI lineage: Eukaryota > Metazoa > Chordata > Mammalia > Primates > Lemuridae > Eulemur > Eulemur rufifrons. The sequence goes on from NC_091002.1 coordinate 47,846,770, forward strand.
AAATGCAAGGAAAACATGCTGCTCGCCAAGCCCAGAGCCCAGAGGCCCGTCCCTCCCTCCCCAGGAGCAGGGCCTGAGCGGCAAGGGGTTAAAGAGCAGGCTCTGTCCCTTGGTCAGGGTTGTTTGCAAGAGCAGTGAAAGCGCTGAGAAAAAGAGTCCCCGGAGCAGAGGCTGGGACGTTCGCGTAACCACGCCGCCCCCTGCTGGCCAGACGCGCAGCTGCGGGGCCGGGCCGGCCAGGGCGTTCGGCGACGCGAGTTCCTGCGGCTCCCTGATCGCAGAGCGCTCGCGCCGAGAGCCGGTGCCGCGCGGGCCGACTGAGCCTGCGTCCCGCGGGGCAGAAGACGCGGCGGGGCCGGCGCAGGCCGGGGCGCGCGTAAGGACAGCCACCCGCGGGGGACAGCCACCCGCGGGGAGGACCACCTGCGAGGGGCCACCACCTGCGAGGGGCCACCACCTGCGAGGGGCCACTCCCGCCCGGAAGGGCCAGGCTCGGGCCGGACGGCGCGTTGTCTGCAGCGCCGCGCATCGGCCGCCTCTGGAAGCGCCGCGGCCCCTCCCCGCGCGCCACAGCGGGAGAAGGTGGCAGTGGGCGGGAAATTTAAGAGAGAGAGAGAGAGAGGAAAAAAACCAGTATCCAAGATAAATAGTGTTTTAAAAATCCAAAATCAATGCAATATATCCACGATGAACAAAATATCGAGATTTTAAATGAGGACAGGATTAGTATTACTGATTCTCTCTTTTGCCTCGGGCTCCAACACGCAGCACTGTTATTTATCTGTCTTTATTTAAAGCTTTGATATTTTGTTTACCATGAATTTTTGCATTAACTTTGATTTTTTAAAAAAAATAATAGCACTAAAATATCATTTGTCTTGATTACAGAGGGATTATTTGTTTTTTGTGGAGAGTTTTGGTTTTGTTTTTTTTGTTTTTTTTTTTGTTTGTTTTGTTTTTTGCCACCTCCTTAAATTTTGTGCCCAAGGCAGGGCTGTCACCTGCTTCACCCAAGTCCTGGCCCAGCAGTGGCCCCTCCTGCCCTGAGGTAGCTCCTGTGGGCTGTGGATCTCTGAACTCCTCCGCCCCACTTTGGGGCAGCCTCCAGAGGCAGAACAGGATTCTAACCTGCAGCCTCCAAACAGGGACACGGCAACACCCCCATCTTTAGCCCCGTAGACTGAGACAGGGTGCTGACCTCAGGAACTGTAATATGTTTGCGTTGCTTTAAGCCCCTAAGTTTGTGATAATTTGTTACAACAGCCACAGGAGTCTAATATAGTGGCCTCCGGGGTTTCTTAAGGGATCCCGGAACCCTCAGAGAAGTCTCTGGAAGGAGGGCAGGGCAGGGGAGCAGGCTTGCCTCACTTGCTCACCCCAAGGGCCCTGGATTAGTCTCCCAGGGCTGTCGTAACAGATGACCGCAGACTGGGGGACTTAAACCAGCACAGACTGGTTCTCTCGCAGGCTGGGATCAAGGTGTCAGCAGGGCCACGCCCCTCCTGAAGGCTCCAGGGGAGGGTCCTTCCAGCTTCTGGTGGTTCCAGCTGTTCCTTGCTTGGCTCGAGGCTTCATTGCCCCAAAATCTGCCTCTGAGGTCATATCACCCTCTCCTCCTCTGTCTCAAATCTCTCTGCCTCCCTCTTTTAAAGACACCTGAGCTGGTGTTTAGGGGCCACCCAAATGGTGCAGGACAACTCCCACCTCAAGATCCTTGACTTAATCATGGAGGAAGAGACCTTTTTCTCAAATAGGGTCACGTTTACAGGTTCCAGGGTTTGGAACCTGCTATCTCTGGGGCCCATTTCACATCCTCCCACAGGCCCTGTGACATGCCCGCTGCTCCCTGGACAGGTGAGGGACAGCCACCTATTCCTGTAAAGAGCTCAGCTGCCAGACAGACCTGAGCACCACCCAGCTCCACCCTCACGCTGGGACCCTTGGGACAAGGTTGACTCTTGGAGCCTCAGTTTCCTCCCGTCTACAATGGGAGTGTTGGTTGCGTCTCCTGACGTGCTACAAGCGAGCACTGTCAGAGTCTTCGGCGCCAGGAAGGTGCCGTGTGAGTGCCAGTGCTGTTCATAACGTCAGCTTCGTGAGTGGAATCATAACCAGTAGTGTTGGTTGAGAGCGTGGGGTCAGGCCGCCCTGCCACTCTTTGTGCTGCCCATTGCCAGCTCTTTGGCCCTGGACATGTGACCTCACATCTCTGAGCCTCAGTTGCCTGGTCTGTGAAGTAGGATGATGACTGCGCCCACCTGACACGTTCATTGGAAGGATTAAATGAGATGATGTACATAGAAGGCTTGGGTCCCTGGGGGGCTGTCCTGGCATTCCTGTGCCCACTGCCTAAAGGAGGAAGCCATCCCCAGCGGCAGTGGCAGAACTGACCTCCAGGCCCCCCATACCCTGGGGGGCTCCGCTCCCCAGCTCCCTGCAACCCAGGCGCCACCACACCCTTCAAAGATGTGGCGTGTCACATTTCACATGGTCAGCTGTCATTTCACCAGATTTCCGGGGACGGGTGCTAACCTCACAGAACTCCCCGCACACACACGGCAGTTTATGATCCCTGCAGATGGAATTACAGCTTTATTACGGATAAATGGCCATGTATAGTCCCATATTTTAGTTTTATTTATCGTTATTGCTAATTATATGGGAAAACCCTTGTCACTTACGGGAGCATATAAATTATCTCTAAATCATTTGTGTGGAGCTCATTTCCAAAGAAAAGAAAGCTGACAGGCCCATCTGGCTTTGGGGAGATTTTATACATACATATGATACATATAGATGCTACACATGCATATACATTTATATAGGCACATGCTCATACATATACATACTTTTATATATCATATTTTTTTTTCCCACCACCTCCAGTACCCCAGGGTTTGGAGGCATATTTTCAAAGGAAGATGGTGAAGGACACAGTTTGAATTGTCAACCTGGCGAGGCCCCAGCCGTTCAATCAGACAGCAATCCAGGTGTGCTGGGGTGCTGTTCTGCAGTTGGGATCCAAGCCCACAATTGGCTGACTTCAAGTATAGGACATTGTCCCGGATTATCTGGATGGGCCTGGTCCCATCGGGGGAAAGCCCTCAGAGCCGGGCTGAGGATCCATGGAGAAAAAGAAACGCCTCCTGTGGACGCAGCCTGGGCTGTGCCCAAGACTCCGCCTGTCCCACGGCCTGCCCCACAGATTCCGGATTTGCCCAGCCAGACCCCACAGTCACCTAAGCCAACTCCTCACAATAAATCCCTTGATATCAACCTCCTACTTGTCTGTCCTCTGGGTGAGCCCTGGCTGATACAAGGACCCTGGAGAATCACCCCTCACAAAACCAGGCCGGGCTGCCAATGAGCTAAGAGCTGGGACAAAACATCTTCTACGGAGTTGTTGGAGTCCTCAGAACCGGGATGCCCTCTGTGTCCAGGGCAACCACAAGGAGATTCTAAAGGCCCACAGCATGCTGAAGCGTCTTCAGGTTCCTTTAGTCCACCCTTTTGGGGGAAAACTGAGGCTCAGAAATGGTGCGGTACCACCTTGAGACCACCTGGGACGCCCACGCTGCCTGCAGGACATCAAGTTCCCCATCCATTGACTGCTTTGAAGCAGATACCCTGTTTCCCAATTTCAAAGCACCTCCTTGCAGCTGGAGATTATAGTGTCACCTGAAGGGTCTCCCGAGGGCATCCCTCCTGCCAGGTTGCTCACCGTGGTGCTCCTGAGGCCAGCACCGGAAACATTCAAACCTAAGTTGCTTAACGACCTACTCCAAAATTGATCAACTAGCTTGGTGTACAAGGGCCTGACCACCCCACCGTCACTGGACCAAGATCTCAGGGGCTGGTCTTGCTCACCTGTGCACCTGAACGGGCCTCAAGGTAGCACCAAGGCCTTCTCTCACTATGTGCTCCAGGAGACCCCAGAGGCCTCCCAAGGGCCTGTGGAGCTAGACATTTGGGTAAAACAAACCCATGCCCCAGTGTGTGACTCCCCCCACCCCCTGCAAGCAGGCAGGCAGTTCCTCCCCTCCCCGCCCACTGGGGCTGTGAGTGGTGGGCCCTCTGAGCCACCCGGCATGGCATCTCTGCCTAGGGGCCAGGCCCTGCCGACCATGGTACCTGGCTGAGCTCATCCTGTCCCTACCACCTGGGTTCAAATCCTAGCCTTGTTCCTTAGGAGCTGAGTGATCTGAAGTCAGTCCTTCCAGTTCCCCAAGCCCAGCAGTAACCCTTTCCTCACCAGGTGGTCCAGAGGGTTCGATGGGGCAACGCTAGGACATGGTAAGTGCTCCATGAACTCCTCCAGGAAGCCTCCTGGACCATCATAACTCAAGTGGCTTCTATTGCCATCCCCACTCCTGGCCACTCTATCCTGTCACCCTGCTTATCTCTGTCATTGCCCTGGTCACAGTCTGTTCTTCTCTGATCTACTTGTTTGGGGTATGAGTCCCCAAACTCTCCCCACTAAATCCCTGTGCTCCATGAGGTAAGAGAATTTGAGTTATTTGGTGCTGCATAACAAATCACCTTAAAATTTAGTGGCTTAAAATAAGAACCTCAAGCTTCCGTGTGTCAGGCATTTGGACAGGGCTCAGCCAGGTCGGCTCATTTCTGCTCCACACAGGTGACTCCACCGGGGCTGGAGGACCCAAGATGGCTTCACTGTCATGCCTGGCACTATAGCTGGTGGGGCTGGTGGGGCTGGGACCTGGCTGGGAACCTCTCTCTCTCTCTCTGGTCTCTCAATTATTTCTCTTTCCATCAGAGTGGTCAGATTTCTTTACAAGTCATCTGAAAGAACTCAACAGAGTGAAAGCAGAAGCTGCCAGGCCTCTCGCAGCCTAGCCCCAAACTGGCACAGTGTCAGAGCAAATCACCAGCCAGACCAGATTCAAGGGGAGGGAAAATAGATACACCCAGCTCTGACTAGTAAGAGAGACATGTGCATATGGGGACAGGAGGAATTGTTGGCAGTTGCAGGAGGCTGAATAATGCCCCCTCCCCCTGTAAAATGTCCAGGTTCAGACCTCTGGTAGCTGTGAATATGCTGCCTTACATGACAAAAGGGACTTCATAGATGTGCTTACCAGTCTTGAGATGGAGAGATTATCTTGGCCAGGCCCGAAACATTCAGGAGTGCCAACAAGAGGGAGACTTGACTGCAGAAGGAAGAAGGTGGCGTGACAACGGAAGCAGAGGGATATTCAAGGCGCTGCTGGCTCTGAGGATGGAGGAAGGGGCCATGAGCCCAGGAATGCAGAAGCTTCGAATCCTGCAGCCACACAGAAATGAATTCCGTCAACCACCTGAGGAAGCTTGGGAGCAAATCCTTCCCTCGTCTAGCCCCTGGATGAGAATGCAGCCCTACTGACATTTCATTCCAGCCTCGGGAGACCCCAGAAGAGAAGCCAGATAAGCTGTGCCCAGATTTCTGACCTAAGAACCATGAGATAATAAATGAATGTTGTGCTAAGCCACTAATTTTGTGCTAATTTGTTACACAACAATAGAAAACTAATATAATGAGCCTATTAAAATCTCTTTAAAATGCAATAAAGCAAGTGATTATACTGTGAAGATCACTGACTCACACCTACAGGACAAATGGGGAAAACCATCCTAATATTATGCAAACGTGCCTTACAATGAAATGCTGAGTGACAGCCACACAGGGGGAATTTGAAAAGTGCTGTGTCTCCGGCAGCTCGGGTGGGAGTGCCGACTCCGAGCTACGGAAAACACAGCTCACTCCCTCAAGGAGCTGCTGGTGACCACGGTGCCGGAGGAAGCCCAGTGAAGAGGTGACATGGAACTGACTCACAAAGTGTGCAAGAGGGAACTAGCCACATTTCCAGATTCACACCTCATGTTGTGTATAATGTGATTTTAAATATATGCATATAACTAGTTAAATAAACATTATAAGTAGCTTTATCTATTTCACCTACATCTATCTTTGTTTTTAGATCTTGTTAGAAAGTGGGGAGAATCTCTCTCTCTCTTTGGGGTCCCCATATATTTGAGCATATGTAGTATTTGTTGCAAGTGAATTCATGCACATCTGTTTCCCAGACGGCAGGTAGAGTCCCAGAGCTAGGAGTAGGAAGTCCGGGACACAAAGCAATCACATTCATTTCAAACCATCCTTTTAAAACTACCCTGGACAAACACAGAGAGAACAAACTTTCCAGGAACCTGAAGAACTGGCAGACGACAGGGAAGACAGGTGGCCCTGAGGCACTGTGTGGTCTGGACCCCTCCATCAGAACCACGGGTGGCCACAGGCAGCAAGGCGCCCCTTGGGCTCCCACAAACTTCCCACTTTAGGCACAAAAACTCGTACCTCTCCCCCAACACCTACCTGAAACTCCTCACTTCCCAGAGATAATAACTTGGCTTTCAGAACAATTTCAGTTGCGTTAACGGGAAAAAAAAAATCCTTGAACTAAAGCTTTTAATGACCAGCCGTATATTTCTCATTCTCCAGCCCACTGGGGAATGGATCTTGTCCATTTACTGTCCCTCAAAGTGATATTTGGGGTAATGTGTCCCAGAAACCTAATTTTCAGACCAAAATGGCAAAGAAAACCCATTTGGGGGCCACATTTTGAGTTAGTGATCTGTACTCATCTAGTGCATGGACGGCTGAAAGCTAAAATGCAGTGGCTGTGAAATTACTCTCAAATTCTATCTTCTTTGTTTTACTTCATTTTGTTTTAAGTTCCATATGTCACAAAAGTTGTGAAAGTTCTCAAAGTTAAATAAAAGCTACACATCAAATTTGGCTTCCAAACTAGGTCAATCTAGGAAAAGAAACAGATGTTGCCTTTCATAATTACAAAAGAACGTAATGAATAGAAATACATACTCTTTCTTCTCAATACTCTTTCCTTCAGGAAACCACCTCGCCCCACCCCGCCCCGGCAGGGGCCCCATTTGTGCAATCACCTGTCAGTCTTGCTACTCCAGCCCCAACACATGTATGGGGCGGGCCATGAGCCAGGCTGGCCAATTAGAATCCTCCATCCTACTGAGCCACAGGGATTGGTTCCAAGAAAGGCATGTGACCCAAACAGGTGGATGGGGGCTTCCTGAGATTTGATGCGGAAAGAGAGCGTTTCTCCTTCTCTCTGGGGTCTTGAGCTATGAAGACCATGTAAGCTAGATCTTCCTGCCACTACTGTCCCCTGACCCAGCTACAGGAAAAGAGAAGGACGCAAACACATAAGAAATGCAGATTTCAGTGCAGATGAGAGAGAGGGGGAGAACAACACGATATCATCTGCCTCCCTGGAGCCGCTAGCCCACGGCACCACTGAACTTTTTAGTTTTATGAGCCACTAATGTCCTATTTGGACTTAAGCCAGTTTGAGTTGATTTTCTGTCAGTTCCACCCAAAAATGTCCTGAGTGATACAGAGAATTTCTGCCAGTCATTCACTCATTCAGACAAGAAAGACACAGTCCCTGGGCCCCAGGGAGCAGAGCTGAGCAGAGGCCACAGCCCTCAGACAGACAGTCGCACAGAGAGTCAGTTGGACACAGGCGTGACAGGTGTCACAAAGGAGAAGCCACAGTCTTCAGGGAGTGCACAGAGAGCCCAACCTGCCTGGGGGACTCAGGGGATCTTCCTCAGAAAGTGACCATGATATCTGACAACAGCGCCTTAGCCCCCCTGGTTTTGTTTGGAGAATTTTCTGAGTTCAAAAGTCATCACTGATACTACTCTGGGGGAGAACATTATTTGTCATTCTCTCTTGAGAGAAACCTTTGCTCCCCTGTACGGAGAGAGACACTTTCCTCATCGGCTGCCTGAAACACAGTCTGGAGGGGCTCCCTTGGCCCTGCTGGGCTCTTCCTATCTGCCCCCTCCCTCAGACCCCACCAGGAATCTCCCAGAAGAGCCAGGAGGCAGTGCGGTGCTCCCCGTGGCGGCTTGGGCACACCAACCTTGAAAGTCCCCCCATTGTAGCCAGGGTCACACAGAAAAGCTCCCGGGGAAGGTCACCCTTCAGCAGGGTCAGGCTCAAGTGGCCACAGCAGCTTGGAGAAGTGCCTACGGTTTGGGGCACAGGTGCCAGCCATGGAGATGGCAGGCCCAGCCTAGCACCCTAAGTGCACGGGTCACCTGCCGCCCAGAGCAGTGGCCTCGCACACTATGGGAACATCTCTCAAGCAGAGGCCCTGCCACCAAGGCCTGCCAGATGCTGCACCAAGTGGCCTGTCATCTGGGCTGGAACCTTCCTTGGTTCTCCGTGACCTGGCAGGAGGCCACTCTCTGGCCCAGCAGGCCCCAGGTGGGCCAGGGCATCTCCTCCACTCCACCCTGCGCGCTCGGACTCCCCCTGCTCCAGCCACACTGCAGTCGCACCAGTGGGGACCTGCATCTGAGCCAGTGTCACCTGCAGTCTGGACACTGCTGGAGCTTCTTCCCTGGCTTCCCTTCCACCCAGCCCCTCCACTCTGTTCTGAACCTGCAGCTCCCAGAGCTCTGCTCAGGGCCTTCCGGGCCTCCCACATCATTCAGAATTAACCCAAAGTCCTTGCCACGGCCCACCAGGCCCTGCACGCCCAGACCTCACATTTCCCGCCTGCTTCATCACCCACGGCACCGCCCGTACTCTCCGTATTGGCCATGCGCCTCCAGCACTCTCCAACATGCAGCCCCCACTCCTGCCCCAGGGCCTGCCCCTGGCCGCTCCTGCCGCCGGGACGTCCTTCATCAGATGGACACGGCACACTGAACAGATGCATGTTGTCAACCTGTCACCTCCTTCAGGCCTCCTGACTTCCCTCACTGGAAGAGTACACGCACATGCAGACACATGCATGTACACACACACGCCCATGCACTCAGACACACACGTGCCCACGAGCTCGAACAGAGATACACAAATACACAGACACATTCTGCTATGCACGCATGCCCAGGATCACACACGCAAAGGGCGTCGTGGAGGCTGAGGAGGGGCTGGGTGCGAGAGGAAGGCAGAGGAGAGACAGAACCAAGGGGAAGAAGGGACACAGTGGCTGCCACGTTTGCATGTCACCCCTGGGGTGGCAGTACTGGGGCCCCCGCCTGGACTAGACCACGATTCAGCTGCATCTGGATGCGCTGGACAAATCGGTTTCAAAGTCTGGCTGCTCACTGAATCCCCCCCAAGTCTCAGGGGGGCTCTTCCACAAGAGATGGGACCGCTCCCATAGGTGTGCACGCCCAGTGAACTGTTGGCGGGGAAGGCTGTAGCCTGCCGCCCGGCGCAGGGCAAAGAGCGGTACATGACACAAGTATCCCTACTCCTTAATAATGAGGAAAAAATTATGTCTGAATCAGAGAGCAAGTCACATGGGAACTGGCACCTCCCAAACACTCTACAAGGGTCAGGAGTTCACTGCTGGGGGTCCCGAAGCCTCACAGGGGAGTTAGGGTCTTGCTCTACCCTCTCCTGCAGCCAGTGACACGGCCACTGTGACAGCAGCCAAGGACACCAGCAGATGGCAGTGGAGGCTTACAAACGCATTCACGAGCACGTGTGACAGCAGGAAACCCCCTTAGAAATGCTTGCAGAGGACAGGGCAGGGGGGCTTTTCTGGGACCTCAGGAGAGCAAATGACCAGTGCAAGACTTGGTGACATCTGGGCTATCCCTGTGGCCCTGTTGGTAGCCACAGGTTAGTGAGAAATGCGAAGTGCAGGTCCCATCAGTAGCATTCATAGTTAGTTCCTCTTTGCAAATGAAAACTGGACCCAGAGGGACCTCAGGTTGGGAGTGGGGACCCCAGAAACTCATGAACGCACCCCATACAAGAGAAGCGCTCGATGCCAGACGGGCAGAGAGCACCCAGCAGCCAAAGGAGAGGTACGCGCGGCACCAGCCACGTAAACAGAACTTTGCCCCATTCCTTCTCACCCTGCCCAGCCCTGACCCCATGAGGCCAGAAACACGGGCAAGGAGGATGGAACAAGAGGCCACAGTCCCCACGCTGGACCCCGCATCCCATCGCCCAGCGGGGGCAGCCTGGAAACTGTGCACTGGACACAACTTTGTGTTTTGGGCTCCCCTCACCTGAGACATTTTCACACCTGAGTGTGACCGTGGACCTTGGAGTCTGCCTGAGATGCTCCCAGGGGCAGAGAATGTGGCAAGGAGAATAAAGCCATGTCCTGTCTGTGCCCAGGCACTGTCAGAGGACACACCCTGCACCTGGGAGGTGGCACAGGGGTTCCAGAGACTGTGCATCCCACCACGAGGCCACTCAGCCTCCTCATGGTTACGAGTCAGACCAGAAAGCAGTGATGAGGCTCCTTTACCGGCCCAGGGCCCTCAAGCAGCCCTGCCCCCACGTCTGTGAGCCTCTCCCTGCCCACCTGACCAGAGCAGAGGCAGAGCTGAGGCCCCGGCTGGTGCCACGTCTGGAGGAGGAGGACATGGTCCTGGCTGCAGTGTGCGAAGCCAGCCCCCCTCTGTGCTGCACACGTGCCACACGCCAGCCTGGAGCCCTTCCCCTCTCTCCTCTGCCTGACCAGACTCTGCCCACCCTTTAAGGGCCACTTCCTCCAAGGGGCCTTCCTGGAATCTTCCCTCCTCCGCTGCTGAGCCGCTTCATAAATGAGGCTTGGAAATGCCCAATTCTCAATCACTTTGCTGTTTTTCTGTACCTATGAGAATCTCTTCAATCCTGGAGTTCCTCTGGGCTCCATCCCAGGCCCCCTTTTCTCCTTGCTGTGCTCCCTTCCTGGATCACTGTGTCAGTCAGCGATCGCCACCCACTGCTCCATAACAAGCAGCCACAGTCTCACTGGCATTCCACTGCGATCATATAGCGTCCGTGCCCTTACGAGCATATAGGGTCTGTGCGCTTATAGGCATTGAGGGTTTGGCTTCGTGCAGTGGGGCTCCATGTGCCTCTCCGCCTCCTCTTTGGACTGGCAGAAGAGCCAGGGCTTGTTCTTCTCACAGCAATGGCAATGACAAGGAGGATGAGTGGGGACATGGGAGGCCCCTCAGGGCCGAGGCTTGGAACAGGGATATTACCTTTTCTACCTTATTCTAGGGGCCAAAGTAAGGTGTATGGCCAAACCCCAGGTCAAGAAGCTGGAAAATATATACCACCCCTTTTGTGGAAGAAAACTGTATAATTGCCGGGCAGAGCATGTGGGTGTAGGGAGGAGAGGAAGGGTTGGGGCCAGCTGTCCCCTCCAGACCCAGGATAGCTGACTCCCCAGCCTCCTCCAGAGCCCCACATGTATCTGGCTAATGTGTGGGGACACAGCACTGCAGCTCTCTGTACATCACAGTAACAGAAAATGTGGATACAACCCAAATAACCAGTCAGGAGTTGGCTAAATAACTTATAAAGTGGGCTCACAATACAGTGGTTGAAAACAATGTTGTTTAAAAGAATGAGGTAGTGATGTGGAAAGATGCCCACCATAAAAACTGCAGCACAGAATGTAGAGTAAAATCTAATTTTTGTGGATAGATAGACATCAATATAGGGGGGAAAAACCTGGAAAGGTATAGACTGTATCAGTTAGGAAGCTCTGGCTGAAAATAACACAAGAACCCACTAATGTGGCCTTGGAAAAAATTGTTTGCTTTCTCACATTATAAAAAGGTGTGTGGCAGCTGCTAGCCCTGGCTCAGCAGCTGCCTGGAAAAAGAAAACTGCAATCTCTGTGATTTTCTTGGTCTTATTGATGACAAAGTGGCTGCTTCATCTCCAGTCACCACATCTGCTTTCACAGCCAGGAGAAAGAAACAAAGGGCGGCCCCAGTGGCGCCCATCCTTTTACTAGGTGAGCAAAGGCTCTCCCAGCAGCCCAGGCAGACTTCTCATTGGCCAGAGCTTGTCACATGGCCACACCAGCTGCAAGGGAGTGTGGGAAACTGAGGGTTGGGGTTTTTTCAGCCTTTACAGTGGAGTCGGGCAATGGAGGAGGAGGTTGGGAACCAGCGTGAGGACAGCCAACCTCTCTCGTCTGCCCTAAACCCGCACTGAGCTGATTATCTCTGGTGGGACAAATGATGCAGAGTCTCCACTTTTTATTAGATTAGTGCAAATGTAATTACGGTTTTAGCATTGTTGACATTCGCCGATTGATACTGGAACACATTCTTAAGTAAATGTGGTTACATTATACATTATTTTAATGCACTTTTCTTGCTTTACGTTTTTTTGCTAATGACTTATTACTTGCTGTTTATTTTATATTTATTTTAGACTGTGGAAATGATATTAGAAAGCAAATTCAAGCGATTATCTTATTTGAGTTCAAAATGGGTCGTAAAGCAGCAGAGACAACTGGCAACATCAGCAACGCCTGGGCCCAGGAGCTGCTAAGGAACACACAGTGCAGAGCTGGTTCAAGAAGTTTTGCAAAGGAGACGAGAGCCTTGAAGATGAGGAGCGCAGTGGCTGCCCTCGGAAGCTGACAATGACCAACTGAGAGCCATCATCGGATCTGATCCTCTCACAACTACACAAGAGGCCGCCGAAGAGCTCAAGGGCAACCATTGTACGGTCGCTCGGCGACGGAAGCAAATTGGAAAGGTGAAAAAGCTTGGTAAGTGGGTGCCTCATGAGCTGACCACAAAGCAAAAAAATCGTCGTTTTGAAGTGTCGTCTCCTGTCCTTGCAGGCAACAACAAACCACTTCTCGATCGGACTGTAACGTGCGATGAAAAGTGGATTTTATACGACAACCAGCGATGACCAGCTCAGTGGCTGGCCTGAGAAAAAGCTCCAAAGCACGTCCCAAAGCCAAACTTGCACCCAAAAAGTTCATGGTCCTCGTTTGCTGGTCCGCTGCCGGTCTGATCCACCGCAGCTTTCTGAATCTCGGTGAAACCGTCACATCTGAGAAGTCTGCTCAGCAAACCGATGAGACGCACCGACAACTGCAGCGCCCGCAGCCGGCCTCGGTCAACAGAGCGGCCCGATTCTCCTCCACGACAGCACCCGGCCACACGTCGCACGACCAACGCTTCAGATGCTGAACAAATCGGGCTACGAAGTTTTGCCTCATCCGACACGTTCACCTGACCTCTCGCCAACCCACTACCACGTCTTCAAGCATCTCGACAACTTTTTGCAGGGAAAACGCTTCCCCACCCAGCAGGCTGCAGAAAATGCTTTGCAAGAGTTTGTGGAATCCCAAAGCACGGATTTTTATGCTACAGGAATAAACAAACTTATTTCTCGTTGACAAAAATATATTGATTGTAATGATTTCTATTCTGATTAATAAAGATGTGTCTGAGCCTAGTTCTAAGGATTTAAAATTCATGGTCCAAAACTGCAATTACTTTTGCACCAACCTACTGTGTGATTCATGTCTGTACTGTTTAAAATTTGCTAGCATGAATATGTTATTATTATAATCCTCTCAGCCAAGCTCCTGGGATTAAAAAATGGTAAGAATCTGCACTTCCTGCAGCAGTTTCTTTACGCCCACGCATTTTCTCCAGCCGACCACCTCCACCTGCTCCCGACTCCTCTGAACCACCCGAGAACGCCCCTGGGGCTCCCTTCGCCCAGCCCAGCCGATCTCTCCTATGCTCACCTCCTCCCGTCAGGTGTCGACTTTACCCCGAGTGCAAGGGGAGCCATGGAAAGTTCAAAACAGAGGAGTGATGTGATCATAAATTTTTTGGAAGGATCATTCTGATGGCTGGGTGGAGAGTGGAGGGTGGCCGGGAGCTGTGTGGGATACACGGGTGACAGGAGGGGTGGGGAAACCTGGCCCAGGCCTGGGAGGCGGTTTGGGCCTAGGAACGCAGGGAGGAAGGGGCTGCATGCCATTCTGTGGTCCGGGCACCGTCTCATGCGCCCTCCGCGCAGTCTGGGGCCAGGGCTGCCGTGACTCTCGGGCCCCAACTTCATTACCTAACAGCTCAGCAATGAACTTGCACAGGCCACTCAGCGGGCTCCGCACAGCCCGGGGAATTTGGAATGAGTCTGGGCTGCTCCTGTGAGTGGCAGCCACCACACTCTTTCACGTTACCAGCAAACTGGCGCCACCGTAAAATTATGCTCCGCGCCCAGTCGATGCATTAAACTTAAATGTTTTCTATAACCACTGCGCCCTGTGCCTGCTTTAATTCCCAGCTGATTTATCTGCCCAATTTATTACCAGGGCTGGATTCAATCAATACTGGCTGGGACTCAGCCCACAGAGCCATCTGATTTACGCATGCAGACACTCCTGGGGTGACGTGAGAGTCCAATCCTCTTTCGCAGACCCCCCCCCCATTTATGGGTCTACTAGCATCAGCGTCCAAATGACCCAGCCATAGACCCTCTGGATGCCTCAGTCACCCTCTCCCCACCCCAAGGGACCTGCAGCCCTTGGCCCAGTCTGCCCTGGGCTGGCCCTGACCTCAGGGCTCCCTGGGAAAGAAAAGTTTCACAAACTGTGCTCCGCGTTAATCTGGGCAGCAGGCTCTGGGAAGAGGGAAGACGTGCATGCCCTGTAAGAATTGTGTCTCACTGCACCAGGGTCAGGGTCTAAATCAGATCCTTATCTTTCATTCTGGACAACATATAAAAACAGGATGTTGGGGTTTCTTGTTCCCAAGGATTTAGCAAAAGTTTTGTTTAAAAAAAATAAAATAAAATAGCAAAAGATGCCAGACAAGATTTTTTTTTGTCCTTCCAAAAGGAGGGTCATGGGGCCTGAAACTGAATATAGGAGGTCAAGGTCTTCCCTCTTGAACTCGCTCTGGCACAAGTTCAACAGAATCACATCCTCTGGTTCTAATTCTAAACTTCCCGAGGAAGCGCCGCGGGGCCCGCTCAATCTATAGCCTTTCTCAGAATAAATCACCAGCAGCTCCTGGCAGCAGCGGTTTCTAAAATATTAAATTATTTTATTGCGCCTCCATGCTTTTCACTTGCCCTTCTCTTTAAACAGACTTGGAAATGCCTTTGGTCAGAAAGAAAAGCCTGAACATTTTAAAAGCCTAAACCACTTATCTAGTATTAAATGCCTCCGGGGACCAGGCGAGTGTGCGGGCGGGTGGCCGGGCTGGGTGGCAGAAGCAAGAAGGAGGCGGGTCTGGGGCAAACTCGGGAAGGGGCAGCCGCTGCCTGGGAAGGGGAACTCCACACACGCGGGTTCTCGTCACCCCGGATGGGCACAAACGGCCTGGCCCCATCAGGCACGTCAGGACCACTGGTCTCTGGTCAGCACTCGCAATCCCACCTCGGAGGGCAGAGTCCCTAAGACTGGCAGAAGCTCAATTTTCCGCCATCCCAGTGGGAGGAGGCCGTCTGCATCAAAGGACTATTTTCCCATCTTCTTTGATGGAAGAAACAAGCACTGGCACTGCTGCTCTGAGCAGGAAGGATGCCCCAGAAACAGGACAGCCGGGCTTGGCTCTTGGCTTTTGGGATTCAAAAGTCTCATTTTTAGAGGAGGGGAGAGAACTCAAGGAGTGCTGAGCTGGGAAAGGTCCGGTGGGGCGCAGAGCTTCCTGGAAAGCCTGCCCCTCCCCCTGAGGTGTGCACCTCTCACAGGCTCCTGGGGGAAGCCGATGCCACCCTGAGGACTCACCTTGAGTGTGGAGGTTCTACAAGGTGCTAATAGAAGACCCAGAGGACGACCCGAATGCATTGGCAGAATCACAACAGATTGTCCACAGGGCTGCCCAGATGGCAAATGCCAACCCATGGGGGCTTCTGGAGCATTCTCTACCTTGGGATTAAAGTGAACTGACAAAGCACAAAGTTACCATTTTAAAATGTGAGTCCCATGTTCTCAGATTGGATTGTGGTGATGATTGCACAAGTCTGTAAGTTTACTAAAAATCGCTGAATTGTATATTTAAGATGTGTCACATCCCACTGGCCAAATTTGGGATTATCTGAGCATCAGAAATAATAATAATAACAGCAGCTGCAATTGGTTGAAACACACTGAGTACATAAATATACAAGCATCCATAATGATCCAGAACCGAGCGTTTCCCTTTTCTTTCTGTTGGAACTGCCTTTTAGGGAAACCGAATAGCTCCAGAGGATGAAGTAAAGCTCTTTTTCACAAAGAATGCCAGCTAATGAAATGTAGGAGTGACAGAATTAGAAAATCACCACTTTGCAATCTCCATGAAATAATTGGCTCAGTCAGAGAGTATCAGTTTGATAAAAGGTAGCTGGAGACACCAATTCACACCCACTGGGGTGGCTCTAATCAAAAAGACAGCTGATGGCAAGTGTTGGTGAGAATGTGGAGGAATCTGACCCTCACACACTGCTGGAAACAGTGCAGCCAATTCCTCAAAAGATTAAACACAGTGTTGCCACGTGCCCCGGCAGTTCCATTCCTGGGTATATGCACAAAAGAAATGGAAATACATGTTCACACAAAACCTTGTATTAATACATACATGTTCATAACAGTATTATTTATACAGCCAAAAAAGGAGGGGTGGGGGAAAACAAATGACCATTGCTAATGGATAGATAATCAAAATGTGGTCCATCCATACAAAGAAATAGTAATAAACCATAAAAAGCAATGAAGTACTGATCCATGCTACAGCGTAGACAACCTCAAAAACAAGACACCAGACACAAAGAGCCACCTATTGTTTAATTCCACTTCTATAGACCATCCAGAATAGGTAAATCCATAGCCACAGAACGTGAACCAGTGGTTGCCAGGGGCACGGGGCCCAAAACTGAATACAGGAGGTCAAAGTCTTCCCTCTTGAACTCGCTCTGGTACAAGCTGGCCCAAAACTGAATATAGAAGGTCAAGGTCTTCCCTCTTGAACTCGCTCTGGCACAAGTTCAACACAATCACATCCTCTGGTTCTAATTCTAAACTTCCCGGAGGAAGCGCCGCGGGGGGCCCTCTCAATCTATAGCCTTTCTCAGAATAAATCACCAGCAGCTTCTGGCAGCAGCGCCAGGAGGTGGGGGAGGCAGAGAAGGGGAGTGGCTGCTGTACCAGCACAAAGTGTCCTTTGGGAGCGATGCCAATGTTTTGCAGTTAGATGGAAGTGATGGTTGTGCAGCTTCCTAGAAACTACTGAATTGTATGCTCGGTGTGGGTGAATCGTATGCTACGTGAATTAGATCTCAAGAAAGCAGTTTTTTTCTTTTTTGAAAGGCAGATGAGAGGACAAAAAGTGGTCTCTAGAATGGTCAGAGTCACAGGGACAGACAAGAAAACAGTGTTTGCCGGGGGCTGGGGAGAAGCGGGAATGGGAGTTAGTGTTTCATGGTTACAGAGCTCACTTGAGACGATGAAAAAGTCCTGCAGGTGGACGGTGGTGACGGTTGCACAACATACGAATGTACTTGATGCCACTGAACTGTACACTTAAAAATAGTCAAAATAGTGTTATAGGTTTTACCGCAATAATTCAGAAAGTAGATGGAAAACAGGATATTCGCAGGGTGAGAAAGGATCGTCCGAAATCACTTGCTAGTCCCAGCGGAGGACCGAAACTTCCCAGTGGACGGGGCAGCTGTCAGGGCCTCAGACTCCGCAGGTGGACAGCGGGGCCACCAGCATCCCGTGCCCCGCGGAGACACCTTGTGAAGTGGCACCACCCACAGTGTGCCCTGGGGAGAAATGGTCTGCCTGAGTCTGACCCCGCCTGAGGGGCCCACACAGCCAGTCCCTACGAAGCTGGGGGATGGGGAAAAGGGCCCATGTGGGACCACAGCACACTCGGGGCAGGGTCTGCCAGGGGACACCCGGCTGGCCTCAGCAGGCCAGTGCCATGAGAACGTGGGCAGAGCCAGATCAGAGACATGTCGACAAAAGGCAACAGCTAAGAGAAGGGAACCCAGACCGGAACAGCCAGCTTTGAGATATATCTGGGGACCCCTGGGGAGATCTGATTCCAGACCAGTTATGAGACACTGTGTAGGCTGAAAAGGGGCCCCTCAAAGAAGCCTGCACCCTAGTCCCCAGAACTGGTGAGCACGCTACCTAGGTGGCCAAACGGCTGTCGCAGGTGTGACGACAGACCCTGAGCTGGGAGGTGACCCTGGCCCGGTCTAATCACCAGGATACTCACAAGGGGAAGCAGGAGGATTCGAGGAGAGGAGAGGGGGTGCCGGAAGCAGTCAAGCTGACGCAACGCTCTATCTACCTTTGTAGACGGGGACGGGAGACAAGGGACGTGGTGGCCTCCAGAGCTGGCCAAGGCCGGGAGGTGGATTCTCCCTGGGAGCTCCAGACGGAGCCATCCCTGCTGGGTTTACCCCAGGAAGAGACATTTTGAACTTCTGACCTTCAGAACTGTAAAATAACAAATCTGTGTTGTTTAAAACCACTAAATGCATGATTTGTTATTAATACATACGGCAGCCCCAGAAACTAACACCGGTGCTCGCTGGGGATCCCTGTCAATTTGCTACGGGGCGTTGGGCAGCAGAGTGCCCTGCTCTGTGGGGTGCAGTCTGGGGGTTCGGGGGGGAGCGTCAGTTGCTCCGGCGGAATCGCACTATAGAGGAGGCAAGTGTGGCAGAAGTGAACACCCACTGGCTTGGCTTGCACTATTCCACGGCTCTATATGCCTAAAATTTTTTGTAATGAAGAGCTTAAAGTCTTGATGCAGGAAACCTGTCACCAGATCCGGAAAACTGGGGCCTGGGCAGGTGGAAGAAGCCCGCGAGCGCCAGAACCATCCACGCCCACCTGTCCTCCGTGGGTCCCGCAGGAGGCCCCTGCCCTCCCTCCTGTGTCGGTGGCTTGTTCCTCCCGGCTGGGTCCCTCCCACTGTGGCTTCCCTGGCAGGACTTCTCAGGGGAGTGTCCCTCCCTCTCAGCCTTCACTTCTTCAGGTCTGCCGTTCGCTCTTCTGTCCCCCTGAGTTGGACTCCTGTCCCCAGCGCTCCACAGAAAGTGTCCCTGTCAAGTGTTGCCAAGTCAGACAGCCACCCTGTGCCTCAGCCGGCTCGGCCTCTCAGCAGCTGTGGACTCTGCTGGCCACGCCTGGCACTGTTCTCGGGGTTTCCCTCCCAGCTGGTGAGCACCTCCTTCTCCTTCCTCTTTGCTGGCCCCTTTACCTGAGCCCTGAGTACAGGAGAGCCGCGGGGCTCGGTCTGGGGCTGCCCTCTCTGCTTTGTGCAAAGCCCTGTCCTTGGGTCCAGCTGCTTTCTGTGAGGCCTGCTTGGATGCCTCGGAGCCATCTCAAACATGGCAGCTGCATCAGGTGGAACGGTGGCCCCCAAGGAGATATGTCCACCCAGAACCTATGAATCTTTCTTTGGAAGAAGGGTCTTTGCAGATGTGATTAAGTTAAAGATCTCGAGATAAGATCATCCTGGGTTAGGGTGGACCCTGACCCACTTTGACATTTCTTGTTTCATTTTTATTGTGAAGATACATCCTCAGTCTTTCAAATGCACTTTGGCTTGTGATTATCTTGCAAAAGAAATTTTAGAGCAATTTTTGTGAAAACATGGATAGGTCAAAAATTCATGTTATTTTCTAATATGAGTTCCACCATGGAACCAATGCAGTGCAGACAGCTCGACATATTAACAAAGTGTTTGGGAAGGATGTGGCTAATGAACACACAGTACATTGATGGTTTGAGAAGTTCCATTCTGGTGATTTTAATCTTGAAAATGAGCCATGTGGGAGACCTGAGACCAAGGTGGATAACGATGAGCTGAAAGCTTAGTGGAAGTGAATCCATCTCAACCTATGGGTGAATTAGCAGCAAGGTCTGATGTTACTATTCCAACAATATTAGACCAACAAAATTTGAAACAAATGGACAAGGTAAAGAAGCTGGATAGATGGGTTCTGCATGAATTAAACAAGTGTCAGAGGAGAAATCCTCTCCAAGCTTGCCTTTCTTTGCTGTCATGACACAAGGGGGAACCATTTCTATACTATATTGTTACATGTGATGAAAAATGGATTATTTTTGACAATCATAAGTGTTCAGCACAATAGTTGGATGATGATGAAGTGCTGAAATACAGTACAAAACTGAATATTCATCAAATAAAGCTAATGGTGTCTGTTTGGTGGTTCAGTACTGGTATTATCCACTACAGCTTCATGAAACCTGTTCAATCCATTACAGCAGATGTCTACTGCAAACAGCTGGATGAAATGATGAGGATGCTTGTGATTAAGCAGCCGAGGTGGGTAATAGAGACAGCACAATCCTCTTTCAGGACAATGCTCGACCACATGTCACACAAACAAGGCTGCTCAAACTACAGGGGCTGGACTTGGAAACTCTCTGTCATCCACCACATTCACCAGACCTTGCACCAACTGACTACCACTTCTTCCAGGCTTTGGACTACTTCTTACAAGGAAAAATATGCAATTCTCAACAAGCTGTGGAAAATGCCTTTCAAAATTTCATTGCTACTCACTCTATAGGCTTAAACCATAATTCTTAAACTATGTGTGAGATCAACCAGGTATAAAATATAGTGCAGTTTGCTGAAAGCTGGAAATAAATCATGAACTTCTTTGGAAGTCCACTTTGATAAAAATAGTAATTCTGACATGTGCTCATTTTAAATCTCAGCCCTTCTCTGAACAGATGGCTTATACAGTCATGCACCACGTGACACACAACTTTTTGGTCAACAACAGACCACGGACGGGATTTTCTGATGTTGTAGCCATCATAATGTTGTGGTGCAGTTACTTCGTTGTTTAAAATAAATTTAGTGCACCCTAAGTGTGCAGTGTTCATAAAAGGGAAGCGGTAGCCCACGGTAACACCTAGGCCCTCACGTCCACGCACCACCCACGCACGGACTCGCCCAGAGCAACCTCCGGGTCTGCGAGCCCCGTTCATGGCAAGTGCCCTACACAGGTGCGCCATTTTTATCTTTCACACCGACTTTTTACTGTGCCTTTTCTATGGTTCAAATCGTTTAGAGACACAAATCCTTACCGTTGCGTTCCGGTCGCCTGCAGTACTCGGCGCGGTAACACCTGTACAGGTGCGCAGCCCAGGCGCAACGGCTCCGACCACACGGCCTAGGTGTGGCGTGGGCGTGCCACGTGGGCCCGTGCAGCACTTGAGTCCGCGCACCTGCGCTGCGCTTCTCAAACACATTCTTCTTGTTAAGCAACTCGTGACTGGCACCTTGCTTGGGGAGAACAATGTTGAGAATCTTGGGCTTCAAAACACCTGAGTTTAGTTATAATTCCTACTTGCTTTTCTTGTTACATCCCCTCCTAAGTGGTAGAGACACTAATTGAAGTGTTAATTAGTGTTGAAAGAAAGTTCCTAGATTTTTCTTCCCATTGGAGGGTTTAAAATATTGTAATTTATCTCTAGAGCTGGCTGGCCCTTATCCCTGACCCTGAAGTCATAATCTGTGAACCCCTGGAAGAAGACTCTTTGAATTGGAGGACTATGTTTCTTTCTAAACTCTTATACTATGAATTTTATGTGAAAACACTATCCATTACATATTTTATAAAATAGTCTATACTGTGCAAAGGTCAAAACAGCATGAAAGAACCACGAGTGGAAAATCCCTGGGGTACAGCAGTCCACAGGGAGAGGGAAAAGTTAAGGAATTCCACAAGTACTACCATGGGGGGGCGGGGGGGGGGGGGGGCGGGGCGCGTCCTCGAGTCTGGATCCAGGCACGTCCCCGCGGGCCCATCTGCGGTCTCGCTGCGCCACCTGGTGGCCGTCGCACCGCCACCTGAAACAACAGCGCCACCTAGCGGTCACCGGGCCTAGAGGGCTGGTGCTGGGTTTTCTTTGTGAAGACAGAGCGGAAGCACGTGCTCAGGACCCCCTGGGGTGTATCCTTGGGGGGTCGCCGGGGCTCTAATACAGCCCGGGAGGAGGTAGGCATCCATGGAGTGTGAGTACCATCCATGGAGTGTGAGTACCATCCATGGAGTGTGAGTACCACCCTGCTTTCTGCACTGCCTGGTGGAGCCCAGCCTAACCTATCTGTCCTGGCCCTCACTCCCACCCAGCCATGCTTTGAGAGTGAGTGCCAGCACCTTCTGCCTTTGACAGTCGGGAAAAGGGGGCTTGGGGGAGTCACCGAGGCCCAGAAGGGGCACGTTCTGTGAGCATCCTGGGAGGTCCTTGTTAAAACCACAGCATAGGGTAAAGCACCCTTACTCGGCCACTTGGTTGCTGTGTGTTGCTGGGCAAGTTGCTGACCTTCTCTGAGCCTCAGTTTCCTCAATGACAAATGGGCCTGGAACAGAACTTGCTCAGTGCCGCTCAGCACCAGTATGCCTGGCAATTTGTTAGAAATGCAGAATTTCAGGCTCTGCCCCCAGACAACTGCATCTAGACTCTCTGGAAGGTGGGAATCTGTTGTGATAACCCCCCCCTGCGATTCTGCTGTTGATTGAGACCTTCCAAGCCTGTTGAAAAGACTAAATGAGATAATGTATGCAGAATGCCGGAAAAGTACTCAATCAATGATTGCTATAATTCTCCACCTTTGGAGAGCCCAGGTGGGAATTCTCTGTCTCCTTCCTTTTTTTTAATATTGATTTATTACAAAAATAAGACATGCTGTTAAACACATAATTAGCATGTGACCCAGCAATTCTCCTCCTAGGTGTATAACCAAAAGAACTGAAAGCAGGAATCCAAACAAATCCTTATATACAGATGTTCACGGCAGCACTCTTCACAGTAGCTGAAAGGTGGAAACCACCCAAACGTCCCCCAGCAGATGAATGGATAAACGAAATATGATATGGCCATACAGTGGAGTTTTATTCAGACATAAAAAGAAGTGAAGTACTAAGACATGCTACAGCGCAGATGAACCTCAACAACATGCTAAGAAGCCAGATAGGAAAGGCCACGTGTTGTATGGCTTGATGTATACAAAATATCCAGAACCGGCAAATTCAGAGACAGAAAGTGGATTGGTGGTTGACTGGGATTGGAGGGAAGGGGGCCTGGGGTGATTGTGAATGGGTATGGGGTTTCTTTTTGGAGTGATGAAAATGTTCTGGAACTAGCCAATGTGATGGTTGCACAACATTGTGAATATACTAAATGTCATTAATTGTAAATTTTATGTCATGTGTATTTTGCCACAATAAAAACAAAAAGAAGACATGCAGGTCGTAACAATTCAGGGGCTGTGCGGAGCAATCCCACGGCCTGGCGCAGCCATGCTGGGTCTGGGGTGTCTCCTGACGTGATTCTTCATGTTCAAATAAGCATATATGGACATTTATTGAATCTGTCTCTTTTTAAAAACTGTAACTCAATGAGCTCATACACATTTCCTGGGCAACTTGCTGTTTTTCACTTAATGACACATCACAGATACTCTCATGCTTGTCCCTTGGCCTATACATACAGACGAAATCATTCTTTAATAGCTGCAAAATACGTCACTGTCACTCCCACTGGTGGGCATCTGGAGTGTTTCCAAGCACCTGCCGCCATAACGAGTAATCAGAGCATTCACAGACAGGTCTCATTATGTACTGGGGTTTTGTCTCTGTAGGGTGGATTAACAAAAGTGGGAGGGCTTGGCTGAGGCTTGGGCATTTTAACACATTAACTGCCAGGTGAGTTGTATTTAAATCATGCTAGTTTTGAGCCCAGGGCCTCGTGAAGCATATTAACTCACGCATCTCTTTACCTTGGGAGTCACCTGGTGCGCAGGCAACTCACGCTGCCAGGCTGTAGAATACGTGTTACGTGATGGGGGCCCCCTGGGCAAAACCCTGCAATTGGTTCATGAAAATCTTACTTGTTGTTCTTATTGTTACAATTAATATTGACAATTTAACTGCATATAACTCATGCACAGAAAACAAGAAAAAATAACATATTTTTTCATTTAGAAAGGATCGTTTTGTTTTCGAAGTTTTTATTCTGTAATAAAACATCGTGGCCCCAAGGAAAAATGTTTTTTTCTAGTGTGGCAGTCAATGTGTTAAATACATACTGTCAGGTAGTAATTCTGCAAGGCTACAGGAATCTACACGCTCCCCTCTGCGACGTTGAGCTGTTTCTCACGTGAACGAACACACACGCACACACACATGCACACACACTCTCACACGCACACACATGCACACACACACTCACACACACATGCGCACACACACACACACGCACATGACAGCCCCAGATGTTACCAGCATTTATCATTTTTCCAATTGTAACCTGATGATGCAATCCAGCCAAATGGGTAAAGTGTGACATTGTACTGAGGCACTGATTTGATGACTGTGACAGCTGGTGTGCTTGAGGTCCTTGTTCCCTTGGGGTAACAAGGTTTTGGCCCCTTGGGGCAGGGGGTGGTCCAGAGACCCTTTCAGGGTGTGATGAGACCTGTGAGATTCTCCCCAGGGAGAGCGTGTACAGACATGCACATCGTGTGGACAATTTCAGGGGCTCGGGCAGCAACGCCCCTCTGCGAGCCCCTGTTGCTGAGCCTCACTCTCGAGTTTTCCGAGTGACGCAGACTGCAGCATCTCTGACATTTCAGAGGAACACAAACACGGGTGTTTTTCTGAATGTTAATAGGTTTCTGTGCCCTCTGCTGGAGGCATCTGCAGTCAGTGCGGCACTGCGGAGGCAGAGCCCGGTGACTGGAATTTTCCTTTCGTCGTAGAGCTTTTTTCCTCCCCTGCGGAACTAGCCCTGGAGTTTCAAGTTCATACGCACTTTTTTCAAGTTGCTGAGAAAGCCCTCTGCTTAATACCAAAATCAGCAAGTTTAAGGGAAATTATTTATCTCCCACTTTGGGAATTATTAGTGGGGGCCAGAGACTCTTATTGTATAAGGTTTGCTGAAAATGTACGAGGCTATCCGGAGACCAGGAGAGTATTGATTCCCAGTGAGCAAACATTTTGAGCAAATTAAGTAGTGGCAGTAATCATAACAATAACAGCTGCCTTTTCTCAAGTGTCTGCTCTGCGCCAGACGTTTAACCCCCCCCCCCCCCGCCCCGTGATGACAGCAGGCAGGGTTTTATTACCAAAAAACTATAGAGGAGGAAACTGAGGCTCTGAGAGGTACCACTGCTTGGCCCCATGCCACACAGCTCGTGGGAGAGGAAAGTTCTAGACTGCAAGCCCACGCCCTTCCCACTGCACTGTGGGATCACGCTGATAGGGCTTGGGGTCTTGAGAGCTCAACCTGCTGTGGCCATTTTTTGTTCCCCAGCATGACCAGGTGATGAGGCTCTGGGGAGGTGACCGTTGGTCCCACAGGTTGCACAGTGAGCGGGGAGTGGAGGAAGGAATGGCATCTTGCCCGCAATACACCGGAAACAGGACAAGACGGTTGAATCCTAGCAAAATACCGTGGCCTGTGCGAGTGCACTCCGTGTGCGCAGTTTTAAAAGGGAGACTGGCAAGGGCGGCGGCGGTGGCGAAGACACACTGGCACGGAAAGGAAACCTTCTCCCTGTGGACAGGAAAAGGATTGAGCGCAGTTTGAAAAGGGATGAACTTTCTGATCCAATGTTTCAGCATAAGTTAATGCAGTGTCAGGGGCCACCTAAAGTCCCCTGAGATGCCACCAGTGGGATGCCCTCTACCCTCTGGGAACCCCGGGTGGTGGGTATGTTGGAGCAAAGGAGCACCCAGGTCTGAGACGGAGGAGCTGGTGCGGGAGCCTGGCATGCGAGGAGGGCCTCGTGGGGAGTCTTCGCAGAGAGAAGGCAAAGCCCAAAGACCAGGTAGAGCCCAGGGGACCAAGGGACCCAGGGGTGCAGGGCCCAGAGAGGGACCCACCTGGTTCCAGAGGATGTCGGAGGCCGTGCCGGTAGGCAGGAGTACAGAAGAACAGCTATTTCACCACGCTGGACCGTCCCCAGGGCCACGGGCCTACACGGACTTCATGGCTCCAGGAAAATGTTTGGGATCAACACCCCATCTCGCGCACACATACAAATTTTTTTTTCTGGCTCCCAAAGCATGAAATCTTTTTCTTCAAATAAACGTTTAATGAAATATCTACAAAATATAACATATCATTCAACTCCTCTATGGTTATGGACATATTTTATTTAGTATGTGATGCACACTTATTTTAATATAATAAACAGGATGCTGAGGGTGTCTGAAAGGAAGAGTTTCCCAGGACCTACAAGAGCGTTCAAATGACCCTGCCCGACACTGAGCACAAGGTCACCACGGAGAGTTTGGAACTTGCCCGATATCTGGCTAAGTATTTAACTGCATTGGGGGTGTATGAAGACAGAGGGCTTGCCTCAGATTTTTAGATACGGGTGTCAGGCAGTCGGCACTCCTATCAGCAAAGATGGCTTAGCAAAGCAGCTGTCACACACGTGACTTTGAGTAATGCCACTTGTTCAGTTAAAAGGGTGCCCAAGTCGCACCCTGAACACACCTCATTAGCTAAATGACTTGACCCGTTGGATTGGGGTTACTTAATATCTGCCTATTGACTTTGCGGAACATCTGCCAAGAACAAGATCTCGGTTTTGACATAGGTGGCGCTGAGCTATTTCTTCCCCGACTACTATTTGTCAAACAGATTGCTGAGCGGGATACAGCCACATACCCTGAGTGTAACGCCACATCATCAACACGGATCGCACTTGCCATGACAGCAGGAAATGCGACCAATTAATTTAAAAGCCGACTCCTGTTATTGGGATGTAAGTCGGAAGCAAGGGCAGCCAGGAAACATTGTCATTTCCTGTCACTTGCAAAACAGAGCTTCGGGGGTTGAGAGACCATGGCCACACACTGTGATTCCAGGAGCCTGTTAGAAGATGGGGCCTTTAGAGAAAGGCAAGTGGCCTGGGGGTGGGGTCGGGAGTGGAGGACACACGTCCCCCAGCGAGACCAGGGCCGCTCCCTCGCTGTGGCTTCAGGGCTCTGGATGGTTCCAAGGAAACATAGATTATTTCTGCCACTTCTCTCACTGAAACAAATTGGAGTTTGACACCCAGAGGCAGTCCCGTGGGTGTGGCCCACTTCTCTCTCCTTTCGTACCATACCACGTTCCTCAAAAATTCAAGTCAACATTTAAAAAGCAGGAGTTATCCCATCAAAAAGCCAAATTTCTGGAAAGTTCTGGAGAGCTAGACATCTTTAGCTGGCATTTCTGCCAAGACAGGGGGACAGCTGCCAGTCCTTGTCCCCACACCCAGCTCAGGCGCCCATGGGCAGGCCAGGCCCTGCAGGCACACCTGGGGGCCAGGTGAGATTGTGAGATGCAGATCCAAGAGCGAGGACACTCCCAGGTGACCTGCCCCAAGGAAAGGAGGAGGAAGCTGGTGGGAGGGGACTGCTCCAACCACCGGGGTTGGGACAGACGGGGAGGTGTGGCCACCTCTGTGCTGTTTCCTCCACATCCAGTGCCAGCGAGTCACCTCCCACCAGGAGTCATGAGGCACCCCTTTTGGAGAAGATGTTTGGAGAACCAAGCTCTCCCCAGCTTCACTTCTGCCCCCCAACTCAAGAAGCAGACCCCTCGAGGATGGCTCAGGGAAATTCCAGAACATTCCTCGCTGGGGAGCATTTGGCTGCATGGGTTTTACAAACCAAAATTCACAACCTACGCTACGCACAATCTCCCAAGGTTTGCTGGGACTTGTTTTGTGCAATAACAATAGTGCTGTTATCACTGCTGTTATTGCCCCTATTACGCTGTGCATTAGCCTGCCGGCTGCATACCCGAGAGGAGGTAATTGGCTCCCTTCCACCTGAAGCCTCGTTGCTGGATACAATGTACAAATAGCTTAAAATTAAAGGATGCCATTGCAGCCTGCTAGGTCTGTAATGGATTACAAACTCACCTACTTTCAGCAACACTCTCCAAAGTCATTTGCAAACAGGACAGATAATTTAGTATCTGGTTCGGATTAATTGTCATGTTTACCTGCATTTTTGCTCACCAAGGGCCACCCTGGGATTAAAGTTTGGAAAGTTACCTGAGGCCACTTCGATGGGCAAACGTTCCCAGTGGGAGCTAATTTGGGGTCTTCCTCTTGGGCCCAAACCCAGACTTGACATTCTGAAAAACCTTCTTCATGGCCATGTCATTCAGGTCCTTTGCCCCAGACTGTGCCAGCCAGTGGAGGAGGAACATCCGCCGCTCGCTCTGCTTGCGGTTCAGGCGGCGGGCGATGGAGATGGGGGTCTCCCCCTTGGCGTCTTTGTCGTGGATGAAGGCCCCCCACTTGATCAGGAGGCTTATGCAGTCCAACCGGCCCATGGCTGCAGCCACATGCAGGGGTGTCCTGCCCAGGGGGGACTTGCCGAGGCAGTTGGCTCCTGTAAAATAAGAAAGCCGGCTGGGGGCCAGGAGGGGTCCAGGGCTGTGAGGGGAATGGTCCCTGGGGGGAGCTGCCTGGGGGACGCTGCTGCCTTGCTTCCAATCCTGTTCCCCTTGCAGCAGCCAACAATCTTTCTAGAATGCTCCTATCACACTCCTGCTCAAATCCCATCCCTGCCATCCCCCCGCCCGCAGGGCGAGGTCTTTACTGCCTCACCCCACCTCTCCCTTACAGCTCCAGCACCCCCTGCCCCCAGGCTCTTTCTCCCACACCCACCACCAAGGCTGCACCGACACCTGCCTTCCATCTTTAGCTCTTAAATAACCCTGCTTTGCATCCAGCCCCAGGCCCTTTGCACGTGCTCCTCCCTCTGCTAACAGCACTCTCACCTTTTTTCCTGGGCTAACTCCCACCCTTCTTTAGGTTTCATTCACTTCTTCAGGAAGACCTTCCTCAGTTTCCCCTTGAACAGCCCCCACCCCAGGCTCAGGAGACACTCCACATTTTCAGAACATCCTGCACACGAACGGCCGTGCAGTTAATCATGTGTCATAATTTGCTGACTTCCCCTCATAAGCTCCGCAGGGGCAGAAAACACACTTGTTTTGATCACTGTTGTTTTCATCCCCGGCACGTAGCTCGGTGCCTGCAGGAGACAGGCACTCGGGAAATGACAGTCGGGGGCAGCCTGAGTCATGGACAGTTTCGTTTCGATTGAATTCCTCGCCGCCTCCTTCGGACGGAGCGGCCGATGACAGGTGTCCAATACGGACTTGTTGGATTGAATCAAACTCTGGGTAACAAATATTACGACACAGAAAACAAGGCAATTTAATTAAGTTCAGGTGACATTTCGGTAGCCCGTTTTTATGAGCTACGGCTGGTTGGCGAGGTGAAGTTTTAAACAGGCTCTCATTAACACCGGCGCCCACCGCAGGGCCCCTCACAGCAGCCGTCTGCAGAGGACAGAAAACTTTGCAAAGCTGGCTGTCATTTTTTAACTGGCGCCTTCAAATACATCACAGTGCCATCAGAGTGAAAATGACTTTTTATGAGCTTAAAGGACTGCTCGGCTGTGAAAAGCCCATATTTCATTTAACAACAGGGCAAGTGCAGGGAGGCAGCGGAGGAAGGTGGACCCAATTGAGGCGGCCAGTACCCACCACAGAGGTTCACACTCCGGCACACGCCCAGCCAGCCAGCCCGAGATAGCTGAGATATTTCCCCCCTGCTCGGTGAAAGCGGGCAAATGAGAACACGGAGCTGAGAGAGGCTGGGCCTCGGCTGCAGGAAGGAGGGGGTCTCCCTGGAGGCCGGTTGATATGGGAGACCCTCGAAAGGCCCCGTCTGAGCACCAAACCGTGGACCCAACACCAAAAGGTCTTCCTTTTCCCAAGGAAGCCAGTGGCCTGGGCTGTCCACAGTTATGGTCTATTGTTCTTGAAGTCGACATCTCAATCAGTGGGCATCTTGTCCCAAAAATATCCTACATGCAGGGAGGACAGATCCTGCAGAATCTCGTGCAAAGCTCTTTAACTGAGAGACAGAGCTAGATAAGGCTTCGTTTCTATCAACCGAGGGGGGAGAGAGAGAGGGGTCTTGCCCTTCAGTGGAGGTGGGGTGAGAGGAGAGTGCAGGGCAAATGTTTCCTGAGGAAACAATCACAGGGTTTGGGGGAAGGAGCCCGCCAGCCTGCTGGCCATCACAGGGCTCCGTGGCACAGGCTGGACCATTTTGAATCATCGCAGAAACCCAATTGCAGGGGAAGCTGGAAGTCGGGCAGAGAGCGTGGGGACATTCCCAGCGACGTGTCTGGTGGGAAATACCAAACCAGGAAACCCTTTCAGCTGCTCCCTGAAATTCCCATCTCACCACGACAGAAAGAATCTTCCGGAGACCTAGCTAAGAGAAGGGGCGCAGCCTCTGGCTGGCGTGTCCTAGGACACTTGTCCAGACAGGGAGCCAGTGGCCCCATGGGGACCAGGATTGAGGGCTGACAAGACACAGTCCAGGAAACCACTGCTGAAGGGATTGGGAAGCCAAGACACTGTGTCCTCCCTACCAGCAAAAGACCCCAACTCTTGAACACACTGAACTTTCTGCCAGAACTACCTTGTTCTAGAAGGTACTGCACCGCATCAGCGTGGCCTCTGTGCGAGGTGATATACAATGCCACAAACGCCCTCTGAGATGTCCACCGCCTCCACTCCTCATCTTTAAAATGTTCTGAATTTGCAGTTCGGTAGAGGGAGTCTTCAGTGATACCGATACAAGATAGCTGGGCAAGATAAATGGGGTTTGAGTCATTCTCAAGAGGGCAGCTACCCCTTGCTGGAGGGCTGACGGGGTGTTCTCAGGCGAAGCTTTGCTTGATACCAAATTGGAGGTCATGATGGGAAGAAAGAGGTGCAAACCCGAACTGAGCAGTCGGAAGCCCAGGAAAGTAGGGGAGGACGCTGTTCGATGCTATACATGCTCAGGAAACAGAATTTGCCATCAGTCAGCTGAGGGGGCAGGAAGGCCTTCCTGTCCGTGTTTTGAAGAGAGAAAATAGCTTTGCTGGGTGTCCAGAGGAAGGTGGCTGTGGCCATTAAGGAAGACACCCTCCAACATGCAACAGCCTTCCCAGAGGGCAACAAGCTTCTTTGGAGACTTGATGTCTCCTGGCCTTCCGACCTAGTTTTGTGCCATCAATCCCCTGAGCTTTGGGAACACTCTGAACTCCGCTCACAGATAAATAGCTTCATAATACAGTCATCTGGTATTATAAATTAGGTCTTTGAGCTTGGGAGGAAGACTATGGGCTCCCACAGAGAGGAACTCTGTCCCAGATGTGGGAGTCAGGTGTGGGGCTGCAAGGGGGGACAGGGTCAAGCCAAGGGTGATGGCAGTTCTGACTCAAGACCTCACAGGAGGGACATAACCCCACGTCCAGAGCAAGGGCCAGGAAACTGAGGCCTGGACCAAATCGCCAGTGGGAGGACAGGCCAGGGAGGTTGGGGAGGCCAGGGAGGCCGGGGAGGGTGAAGGGGCAAAGGCAGGGGAGCAACTGCAAGGAGTCACAGGATGGGACCCCACCCTCCCGCCCAGGCCTGACGCCTGCAGTGGGGAGGGATGCTGTGGTCCTGGCCCCGCCTGCCCAGAGCCCACCCCTCCTCCCCGCCTCACCCCCTTGCCCTCCTGTGCTCAGCCTCCCTGACCCCTTCCCAGCAAGTGAACTTGGACTCCTCTTCTCCCTGAGCTCACAGCTTTCCATCTGAGTCTCTTCTCTGGAGAGGGTCTACACTTGCCCCCTGTCAGAGTGATTCATCTTCCCCGCTGGCTAAACATCCTGGTTTTGATCCTCCTGCCCCCCACTGCCCACCCCCAGAGCCCCGCAAACAGCAGGCGCCTGTGGCTTAGCCAAGGAGCAGGGCTTTCTCCAGCCCCCCAGCCCCCGGCAGGACCACCCCAGCACCCCACTCGTGTAAGGCCCTGAGCACTGGGCTGCGCATTCCAAGTTCTCTGAAGTTCTTCGCTCAGTGTGTTAAATTAGATTTTCAACTTTATAAAATACACACATGAATAGACAATGCACTGCCTTGATTCGCTGGGGGCGGGGGCGGTAAGTGCGTTATAAATCATATTAATAAATAAGTAAACCCAAAGAATGAATGAAAGCACTAGATACGGTATTCGATAATTAAACACGGGTCGTTATCCTTTTTCCCTACTCTGAAACTTTTACTCACATATCCCTATTAAAGACTAACTGATTTTTCCCCCTACAATTTGCCGTTGCTTCGTAAAGTATAATATCCGTTTAAAGAAGCGTGAAAACACCTTACTGAGATCCCCTTCCACAGCCGCCACAACGAGTTCTGTCCATCCGTCATGATGCCAGATACATAATGAAATAATTCCACCAGGAACAACATCATGGAACTTTAACGTAGCACCATCCATCAAAACTCCTACGAGGAATAATTTTTCCTTTAAAAAAATGGGGTATTAAAGATAAACTATTGCATGAGTTAAGAGATTATCTGACCTTGGATACAAAGATAATTTTAGAATCTTGAACACAGATCCCATTGGATGATTCCACATGAGTCTCTTTTGGTGTCGTTACTGCTTTTTAGAAAATTAATTTGGCTCAGCTCAGATAGAAGCCAAACAAAAAAACAACGGCAACAATTGATAAAATTCTGTAATTATAACTTGTCCTATTGCAAAAAAAATACATGAGTCAGTCCAGTCATTTTATGAGGCAAATTCTACAAATAGAACTACTTAAACTTGCAGTAACTATACATAATAGACACAGTACCACGTAGTTATACAAGTTATATATGTTAAGCTAAAATACAACTCTGGTTGATGTCATTAGCTGACTAAAGAGGTAACAGCAACAAAAAAAATTATTGGGTCTTTCAAACTACAGCCTAAGGCAGAGTTTCTCAACCTTGGCCCTCCTGACGTTTTAGACTAAATAACTCTCCGCGGGGTGGGGCTGGGGGGCTGCCCTGCACACCGGAGGACGTTTAGCAGCTTCGCTGGCCTCTACCCGAGAGATGTCGGTAGCACGTTCTCCCCGTTATGACAATCAAAAATGTCTCCGGAGAATTGCCAGATGGCCCCCGGGGGACAAAATCACCCCAGTGGAGAATCTATGGTAACGTATGAAGCTAATGCTGGTATTTGCCATAATTTGGACATGGCCTGTCAGAGCTCTTCCGCCTGAACCGTCACCCAGAACTGCATCTCACTCACATCAAAGAATGGGGTGGATCAATTCACACTTCACAAATTCACACTGTCTGGGGAAGACTGTCAGTGTTAGCAGAAGGGAATTAGATACAGAACCTTTTAAGAAAGTGCAGTTGTGTTTGGTTTATCTTTTTAAACACACACACACATTTTCTTGCATGACCACTTACAGTCTTGCTTAAAAGAATAACGATATAACTTGCTTTCTTCGTAAAGTCTCAGCTCTGCCCAGCTTCGATTATCACATATTCCAAGTGAGTGGAATTCATGAGTTTTCTGGTTCCCTGGCTGAGTGATCGATGACTTTGTGCCTGTGTACTAAGTACTCAGTGATGACTTCGTGCCTGTACTGAGTACTTGCATTCTTTCATTCTCACGACAGCCCTGCAAGGCCGCTTTGTGATCTCGATTTGCCCAGGAGCAAACTGAAGCTCACCAGCAAACTCCAAGCCGCACCGTAACCAGACCTGCCTCCCTCCACGACCACGCACTTCATGCTCTCTGTTGGCACCACTCGGTCACCAGAAACTCAGGGCGGTGGATGTAAACAGAAACGTGCTTAGCAAATCGGTTAGTGTCCTCTTCGTGATTTAAACACGGAAGATAATCAGTAATTAGTCTACGTAAGACAACTTGACTTCCTAACAACTTTGAAAATATTGAGGAAAGCTGTGTTTCCCTGAGAAATACAAGAGTACAATTCAAGCATGCTGAACAGCTCGTACAGAAATCAGAGCACATCCTCTTTTTACAGACAGGCGGCCACTGCCTTAGGCTTAGACAAACGCTAATTATCACCAGCTAAATAAATTATCAGAGTTGACAACACATGTGTAACGGCGACCCTCGCCCGTGAATCTGCTCAGCGCTTTGAGATTTGTGTGGCTCAGGGTTTTCACACACATGATCTCATCTGATCGCCACCCGCTCCCTGCCCTGCGACCTTGGAGGTGGGCAGAAGACCCCCGTCAACGGATTATTTAGTAGGCAGTGGCCCAGATTTCTTCTCCCAACAAAGTAGCACCTTCTCTCTCTGTCGGTTGCTATCCACTGGTAAGGACGGCAACAGCGGAGGTCGAGCTTCTAACGGTTGCTGAGCGTCTGTCGAGTGACAGCATTGTGACATCACTGTTAAATCACCCCATCTCTCTCAGTCCCTCTTAGCCTTCTGGAATTTATAGCTCAGCATAGCTCATCAGTGAAAACAAGCGAACAGAAGGGGTGCCAGACATTGGCAGTTGAGGAGACATAATTTTCAAATTACTTGTTTGGGAACTCTCGCTAAGTCCTTCAATAACTCACCTTCAATTTCTAACATGTTAAATACAGACTAGGCTCACGACACACTGCTTTTCAAATAAAGCCTCGAAAATGCCCAAGAGCATCTTTCGAATACTCCTATAGGAAAACAAATACGTCATGAAAAATGCTTAACCTATTTTACAGAGAGCAAAGGAAGGTATTTTGGCCTTCACTGTACATCGTGAGCTTCCTGACTCACTTCTGTCCGTAGGGGGAAACAGCACTGAGAATTCTAGAGCTTACAGGGCTCTGCCCTACGGGGTTGGGAAACCGAGCCCGGGAAGGGCAGTGCCTGGGAGCACCGGGCTCGTGGAGACAGGCTCCTTTCAGATCTCTGTCTCCACCGCGTCCCGGCCCCTGCAGTACGACTGCAGTCTCTGCAATAGCGGCCATTCATGTTCTCTGTGCAGCAGCCCAGAGATTTTTTTATATTTTCATTTTCTTGAAGGGTTTTGCATTTTTTTTTTTTTGTTTTGTTTTTTTGTTTTTGAGACAGAGTCTCACTCTGTTGCCCAGACTAGAGTGAGTGCCGTGGCGTCAGTCTAGCTCACAGCAACCTCAAACTCCTGGGCTCAAGCGATCCTCCTGTCTCAGCCTCCCGAGTAGCTGGGACTACAGGCATGCACCACCATGCCCGGCTAATTTTTTCTATATATATTTTTAGCTGTCCATATAATTTCTTTCTATTTTTAGAGGTGGGGTCTCGCTCTTGCTCAGGCTGGTCTCGAACTCCTGAGCTCAAACGATCCGCCCACCTCGGCCTCCCAGAGAGCTAGGATTACAGGCGTGAGCCACCGCGCCCGGCCGGTTTTGCATTTTTTTTTCAACCGGGTAGGGAGATGATGGAGCCCAGGGGCTTTGCTCCTGTTCTCATATCCTAAATATTGTAGGGAATCGGGATAGGGAAGCCCGTGTCCTCAGGTCTAGGGAAGGAGACCGATGGAGGGAGAGATGGGCTTTTAGGGTCCTTGGCCTCCACTGGGTACCTACCACATGGGACTTGTCTGGACAGAGGGCTCTGGGGTCCTGATTTAGCCATGGGGAGCTTTGAGTACTGGGTTCTGATTCTGGTTGGGCCAGCTTTGAGCTCCCGATGTGGACAAGGACACAGTTTGGAATTCAGTGTTCTGATATGAACTGGGTTAGTGCCAATATTCGGGGTCAAACCGTGGATAGGGTTTGCTTTGAGATTTGGGGTCCTGACAAGGACAGAATTTACTCTGGATTTGGGGTTCTGATGAAAGCAAGGTTTGCTGTTTGGGGGTCCTAGCATGGGAAGGGTCTTTTCTGGGATTTGGAGTCCTTGTATGGGTAGGACTTATTTTCAGATTTGGGGTTCTCATGTAGCCCTGGATGGTGTGGCAATTGGGGGTTAGAAATCGAGCACATCTGCCCTGAGATTTGGGGGTCTTGATGATGATAGGATCTGCTACAAAATTTGGGGTAATGACACAGGCAGGGTTTGGGCTAGAATCTGGGGTTCTAGTATGGATAAGGTTGGCTGAAGGATTTGGGTTTCAAATACAAGCAAAGATTGCCTTGAGTTTTGGGGTCCTCATGTAGGCAAGGCTTGTTTTGAAACTTGACTTCCTTACGTGGACATGGTTAGCTTCAACCTAGGAGTGCTGATGTAAACATGGTTTTCCTGGGGATTTGAGCTTTGCAGTCCTGTTGTGGGCAGGGTTTGTCACATTCTTTGGAGCCCTTATGAGAATATGTTGCTTGGGTTGGGGTTCTGATGCAGTAATGGGAGCCTACAGACTGGCTTTTAGTTGTGGGCAGAGGTGACTTTGAATTTGGGGGTCCAGATGTGGGCAGGGTTTATTTTGAGCTGTCATCCTTATGTAGACAGAAGTGGCTAATGATTGAGGTTCAGACGTACAAACGGTTAGTTGGAGACTGGGGACTCCGAATCGGGCATATCTGCTCTGGAATTTAGGGTCATGATGTGGGTAGAGTGTGCTCTGGGATGTAGCTTGGAGGTTTGAGGTTCAAATGTGAGCAGAGTTTTCAGAGAGATGGGGTCCCACAGTGAGCAAGGTCTGTTTTAGGCTTTGGCATCGTACGTGGATATGGTGGTGAAGGATTTGGGGTTCTCACAGTCATATGGTTAGCCTGGGGATCTGGGGTGCAGATTTGACCAAGTTTGTTCTTGGTTTTAGGGTCCTGACATGGACAGGATTTGTTCTGAGCTTTGACATCCTTGCATGTACATGGTTGCTGGAGGATTTGGGGTTCTGACGTAGTCATGGTTGGCCTGGAGATTCGGGGTTCAGTCTTGGGCAAGTTATATTCTGGGTTTTGGGGTCGTGAGGTGGGCAGTGTTTGTTTTGCTCTTTGGTGTCCCTGCAAGAGTAAAGTGGCTGAAGGATTCGGGGTCCTGAAGTAGTCATGGTTAGCCTGGGGACTTGGGGTTCAAGTTGGGCCAAGTTTGTTCTGTTTGGGGTCTTGAGATGGGCAGGGTTTGAGTTTGAACATCCTCGTGTGGACACAACTGATGGAGGATTGGGGGTTCTGAGGTAGTCATGGTTAGCCTAGAGATTTGGGGTTCAGTGTTGGGCAGAGTTTTTCTGGGCTTGGGGTCCTGAGATCAGCAGGATTTGTTTTGGACTGTGGCATCCTGGCATGGACATGGTTGGCTAGAGATCTGAGCTTCTGATGTTCACAAGTCCAGCATGAACAAGGACCTGAGGTTTGCTTTAGTTTGGGGTCCTGATTCAGGCAGGTTTGCCTTAGGTTTTGGCGTCTTGCTGAGGACAAGCTTTGTTTCAGGCAAGTCTTATATGAACACAGTTGGCTTTGGGACTCTGGTCCCTCATGAAAATATGGGGTGCTTGAGAGTCTGGGCTTCCGGGGAGCTTTGAGGCCTGGGGTCCTGGTATAGACAGGATGTGCTCAGAGTTGGCAGTGTAGCCTGATACAGCAGGATGTGCTTGTGAATTAGGGTCCTGCTGTGGAGATTTGGGGTCTGAGGGGAACCTGGTGTGTTTGGGACTGGGAAGTCCCTCTGTGGCCAAGACCCTAGGTGGCTCTTCCATGTGGGGTTTCAAGGTGGTTGAGGTTTTCTTGGACATCTGGGGGTCCTCACTAAGCAGAGTTCTCTTTGGGACTTCAAGTGCAGAAGTGGACTGGCTGTCTCGGGAGCACACGTGACCAGGGAAAGGGTCGGGCGGGGCAGGAGCCACCTTGATCGAGGTACTGGAGCCGCTGCAGGTTGAAGGGGATGCCAACCATCAGGTCCAGCTCCTCCTTGAGCTCCCGCACGGTCATGTCGCTGTGGCATTTTGTCACTCGGAACATCTCCCCGGTCTCCTCTAGCCGCACTCGCAAGAAGAAGACATCAGGGGCCGAGTCAGGCGACGCGCTCCGGGCCCGCCCATCCCCGACGAGCCACTCGCTTCGGTGGCGAGCCCGGGCCGGGGGCTGCGCGGGGAGGGGCCGCGAGCTGGCCGAGCCCGCCCTGGGCCCCCCGAGTCCCGACGCCCCAGCCATGGGGCCCCCCAACCGGCCCGCCGCGGCCCCCGGGCGAAGCGCGCCCCCCAGCGGCCCCGCCTCGCGCGCTCCGCCCGCCCCCGCCGCGTCCGCCCCCGCCCGCCGCATGGCCCCGCCGCGGAGCGCGCGTCATCCGGCTC
Organism: Eulemur rufifrons; assembly: GCF_041146395.1. Classification (NCBI taxonomy): domain Eukaryota; kingdom Metazoa; phylum Chordata; class Mammalia; order Primates; family Lemuridae; genus Eulemur; species Eulemur rufifrons. The sequence continues at coordinate 47,884,680 of NC_091002.1, forward strand.
GAGCGCGGTGGCCGCGCGTCATCGCCGCCCCCGCCCGCAGCCCCGCAGCCCTCCTCCCCCGCCCTCGTTGCCCACGCGACTGTGACGCCTCCGCGCCGCCCGCCCCTCCCGGCCCGAGGCCCGAGCCCTCCGACGTGAACAAAGGCTCGGTTTCACGTGGCCGCGGGAGATGGGGCCTAAATAATAAAAAAAGGCATCGAGGCTTCCTAAAACCCCCGGGATTTATTGGTGTAAGCGCGGGCACATTGCCGCGAGGCCACGCTCCGACCACAGCGCGGACCCCCGCCCCAGCCCCCACCGCAGGCCGAGCCTCCTCCCCAGCTCCTTCTAGCAGCTTCCAAAGCCGCTGTTAATGTCAGTTCTTTTCACTGGGAAAACGGGAGGATGAGTCTTGCTGCCATTAGGAAAATGGTTCCCTCTTCTCTGTGTCTGTTTAAAATACAATCTTTGCATAATTTGGGGCGAACCACCTGGAGAGCTTATTTGTGAATAACGCTCTAAATCATCACTGCATGCATGGTTTACAGCCTTGCCAGGCGCAGTCTTTAGTCATGCTTAAACATATTTCTAGCATGAATGAAAAACAAACACTGCAGAAATATGACTCCTTTCGGCAGATCTAGTCAAGATCTGGTCCCCACTGTGGACTCAGAGTGGAAGATAGGCCTTCATGGAAATTTACAAAGCTGCATCAAAATCCATCATCTTTGAAAATGCTCTTGAAATCTTGGAGGGAGAAAGGTGCTGATAAAAACACTTAACAAAGGAAGAAATGTCCACTTGGGAAAGCCAGTGATGATGCCTATTGTTAAGACACCTTTCGAGAGAGCTCTGTTTGTGAGAAACCCATCTGTGTTTTTCCATTAATTCACCCGGAGATGAGGCTCAGCGTTCAAGTAAACAGGAAGCTTACATGTGGTGGTCAAATCACAAACACTCAACACCTACGAACAACAATTAAATACAAACAGGAGCTAAAGTGATGCGGGGGTGGGGGCGGAGGCGGGTAGGGAACGCTAGACAGAAAGGCTAGGGAAACCAGAACAATCTTAGAAAATTTTCAGTTGTTACAAAAAATAAAATACAAGCTTTAAAAATTATTTTTGCAGAGAAATTACAGCCATAAAAAAATCTGTGCATTGTAAAGGCATTCATATTAAATATAGGAAAATTTTAACATATAAAATGAAACAGTAAAGGTTAGATTATTTACCAAAGAGCCCCTGTATTCTCTGCCAGCATGCTGTGATTGAGCATGCAGATCGTACAGATCACAACACAAACTGAAGCTCATTTTTTTTCCTTAATGGAAAATTAAGCTCTGCATAAAATACAAGATTCCAGTTGAATAATTCTCCTTGCTGTTAGATCAACAGATTTTAACAACATGACAATCTCAATTTCCAGGCAATAAAAAAAATTAGAAATTGCTTGTTACCGAAGCAAAACAGTATCTCCACCTATTTAGGCAAATATTAAACACAAGAAGGATTTTTTTTTTTTTAATATGTAGCCTCCAATTTATTAACTCACTCTTTGCTGAAGCTGTCTAAACGCTACCCTGGGTTATAATTTAAAATTCTCATACATGTACCTTATTTTCTTTGGCTCAGTATAGATTCCTTCCTTTCTTTTTAAAGAATCAGTTCAATGGAATTTGGGAAGGGGGCGGGGGAACATCCTGTGTACCAGGAAATTCAATACATAGCTTCACAAATTTTATTTTAAAAAAAGAAAGAAAGAAAAGACAGACATGAAAAAGATCAAAGGGAAGAATAGAAATAGCTTGCATGCCCTTGGCAGCTAGCTCCTGAACCCCAACTGGGCTGTTCCTTCCTTCCCCTATGCCTACCTTGGAGGACATAAAAATAGGAACAAGAAAAATAACATGAGCATACATACATGTAGAACTGAATGAAATGTTTATAAAATCTTAAATCAATGAAAAATCTTTTAATTAATGAAAAGCCTGGTTAAATTCTAGAGCATCTTTCTCTTAGTCTAAATTTTAAAAGCATGAAGCCTAAGTGCTGTGTACTTAAGTCAATTTGAAGAGTACATAATTTAACCTCCAAAATCACTGGTGGGATGAACTTGTGGCCAAGTTCTGATCAGAACTATGTTTTCCTATTTTTTGTTAAGATTCTAAAGCATTAGATAATAAAGTCAATATCCATGTATCTCAATTATCAGTTTCCCTCCCAAGTTCTAAAGCGTATGACACCGTATCCATATAAAAATGAAAGATCTCTCAGCTCTTTGCCTCTATTAAAGGCCAACACATGTCTTTACAGATACAATTCCTACCAAAAGGGGAGGGGTGAGTATCTGAGCAAAAGTTCCAAGTACAGTTTATAACAAAAGTACAACATTAGAAAGATTGCCATAAATCGTTCTTTAACAGTTTCTTTATCACATTTTTCGAAAAGTAAACAAATTGGACTATATTTGTAGCAACTCAAAGTGGAGCATAAATTTAAATGATGTATTTGTTCAGCTCACTGATAGGGCTAATATTACATAAACGTATTTTTCTTCCTGTCAAAAGTTATTTACATATGTACAGTATTTCAGTTAAAAATAAAATATAACACCATAAACTATATGTTATAAGAAAACATAAGGGAAGCAAATATGCAATTGCGCCTATTAAAGACTTAAAAGCTTCTAATAAACTACTTTATTTGGGGGGGAGGACTTCAAATAATATAGTGTGTCACAGAGAAAACAAATTGGTGGCAGATAATCTGATGGTATGGAGACCTCGATACCCAGGTAGCTGCTTGGGTCTGCAACCTTTGTACAGACTGTTAGCGATCAGGCTTCCCGGGATGGGGAAGCACAGAGCAGGCCCAGCCTTCTTGAATAAACCCCCTTAGGGCTGCAGATGGGAAAGGGGCCAGTCAATCGAGTGCAAGGTTCAGAAATCTTTTCTCCCTCAGCAGGTATAATACAGTAAGTTCCCCTTCAAGTTATAAGCAACATGTGCCAAGCATGAAACGATCAGACTGCAATTCACCACAGAGTACTTATTTCTGTTTTTCAAGTACAGTCGTGTCTGTAATATTCCGCCGCTTTGGTTCTAGGGTGGCAAAAAAGGAAACATCTTGGTCCCGGTCAGACTGCAAAGTTAAGATGGTCTCTTCTACGACTTCAAGATGAGGGTTACCGGCATTTCTAAAATAGGCTAAAGAGAGAAACCATGAGTCTGAATCACATGTGCCATGAACCGTGTTCAAAAACACACTCTAGTTTTGTTTTATGTTAACCACATGTCAGGACAGTAAATCATTTTTCATGGATAATCACATACATATGTCCTTTCAAATGGTAAAATGCCTTACTTAAAGAGTATTTCTTAAATTTTAAAGATGATCTCCAATAGTTATCCATATTTTAAAAATTGTCATAACTAAAAAATTTACTTTTACCTTTTTTTCCCTACAACACAAAAGAAATGGCAACGTGTAGAACCCAAGAGGAGGAGCAGATTGCTGGAAGGGCGGGGCAGGGGATGAAGTGGCAAGAAAGGTCCATGCAGGGCAGAGCTGAAGACATTTTCCTATGTATGTGGTGTAGAAAGAAACCATCCAAGGGACACAAAGCTTATGTGAAGTCCTCTTCAGGTTTAAATAAGCAACCAGGTTGGGTTATAACCGTTTTTCTACTGACTACAAAATAATACCATTAAAACTTAATAGCAGTTAGGCTTAAATTTGCTCCCCTTCATACTCTATCATGTCATAACTCAAAAGTGACAAAAGTTTCCCTCATTTCCAGAAGGCTATGTAATATTTTGTATTTTATCATCTGGTTAGTAAATATAAAGACTGAATCACATTCATGTCCTTCGTCATTTTATAAATAACATAAATTTAAGCATAAAAACTAACATACTAATTTACAGAATTAATCTTAAGTACGTTATCACAACACTTGCAACAATTTCCTAAAGGAAATCCACTTGCTACCTTCAACAACTGATGGGGTTTATTTAGAACGTGTAGGATTACAAAACGCTCCACGTACCCTTTTGCAACAGCGTCTGCCGTAGAGCCTTGGCCAGCAGCACCCTCACATTGGGCACAGGGTCTGAAGCAAGGCTCAAAAGGCTGGGAAGCAAGTGCTCAACAAACTGGTCCACGGGGACACACTCTTCGCTCACCACTGCCTGTGACAAAAAAGCCACAGCCAAAAAAGTAACGTTTTTCAACAGTTTCTAGAAACATACACTTTTTTAATTCCAAAGAAGTAATTTCACAATCTGTAGGTTTCAGGTACGTGTGTGAGAATTTTTAAATCCCAACACTGAATATAGTTAGAAATACAATCAGTATTTTATTGTAATCTACTACTGAGCACTGGGTTACAAGTAGTATAAGATTTGGTGGGGAAACCACAGGCTTTGGAGCCAGACAGGTCTAGGTGCAAAGCCTAACTTGATCGCTCACTAGCTATGTAGCCTCAAGTAAGTGGCTTAACTAACTTTTATTTATTTATCTATTTAATTTTTTTTTTTTTTTTTTTAGAGACAGGGTCTCATTACATTGCCAAGCCTGGTCTTGAACTCCTGGCCTCAAGCGGTCCTACCACCTCAGCCTCCCAAAGCGCTGGGAATATAAGCATGAGTCACTTTGCCCAGCCAGCTTAACCTGAGCCTCAGTTTCCTTATGTTTACAATGGCAGGTCCTTTATCCATCTATCACAGTGCTGCCGTCTATCACAAACTGCACACAGCCGGCCAATAAGGGTTAAAAACCCTCACCTGCTACTCACTGGAATGCAGGCTCTGAGGCAGTGGCCATGGCTGTCCAGTAACAGCCAAATCCTGAACCCTAAGCCAACGCCCAGACCTCTGTGAAGGACTAGGAAACACTGCTCGTGTAAGAATCTGCAGCATCTGCACACTGCTTTCTGCACTTACAAAGAGTTTTACATGTCTTTGCTCGTTTAATTCTCAAAACTAGCCTTGGAAATAAAAATTAGCCTTGTTTAACAAGTGAGAGAATTCTGGTCCAATGTAGTGGTGAAAACCTAAGGTCTCACAACCAACAAGTGGCAGCAGAGAGTTAATTATAAGCCAGGCATGTGGATTCTAACTCCTGTGGCTCTCCTGCTACAGGGAGATTTGTGTCATGGTGGTGGGCACTGTGTCAACGACACTGATATTCCCCAAGTGTCTTCCTTCTGGGTGCCAGGCACCATCTAGGCAACTCAGATGCCTCAGCCCACTGCAGCCTCACGACAACACTGGAAAGCAGGTACATAGCACTGTCCCCCTTGACAAAAGTGCTGAAGTTGTTTTGCCCAAGGCCACTCTCAGGGAAGTGCTGGAATCGGGCTGCAAAGCAGGTCGTTTTGACTCCAAATCTGCCCTCTTAACCTTTTCCAGTTAGTCTTTTCCTTTTGTTTATTACCGACTTTCTAAATCTCAGATAACGAATTAAATAATAAAAGCAAAAAATATTTCATTTACACTTTCTCTATAAAATGATTTGGAACAGTGAATTTTTTCTTCACCAAAGGCTGTGCTGTCAAGCCTGTGGTGAGTTTGGTATTTACTCTGCTATCCACGGCACTTCTCAAAGTGGATGGCCACAGTACCTCTGTAATGCCCCCTCCAGCCCAACAGATGGCAAGTCCTTTGTTGGGGGGTGGCAGAGAAAGTGGGCTTTGTGGTCAGGGGTCAGGTATAGTCCAACCATGGCTTTACTGTACCATTGGCAAAGCTGGGCAACGGGTTTATAGAGATTCATTATACCATTTCCTCCACCTTTGTATATGCTTGAAAATGTGCAAGACAAAAAGTTAAAACGCTTAACATTTTAGCAGGAAAAAAAAAAAAAATCATGGTTTTATACTTCCTGCATGATCTGGAACAAGTTACTTAACCTCTCTGGGCTTCGAATGCCTGATCTAAAAGAACTAGTCTAAAGGTAAATGGGTATGCCAGGCTCAATACATGCAGTAGCTCTCATTAGAGAATCAGATGTGTGATGAGATGCCTGGCACAAGGCATTTAAGAAATGGCAGCCATTATCATTGCCACTGTCCCCAGCCAAACATAAATCACACCCTCATTTCCAAGATGCCAAGTAGAAAGGATGATCTGAGGAGCTGGACAGACTGACACGAACATCACACATTTACTCTAAAGAGGTTATATAATCCCTGCTCTAACCTGCTGCTCTGTTCTTTCCCTCCAAGGCAGCTGGCTAAGGTGACGTGCAGTGGCAGACACAGCCCTGGACTGTGAGCCCAGCCCTCATCTTACCAGATGGAGGTGCAGGGAGAGTAGGGTCTTGTCCACTCTCTGTCTTTAGCATCCAGAGTATATCTGGCACACAGTATGTACTTGATCAACATCTGGTGAACCTGACATTATCCCATGGCAAATGTATACCCAAGGTAGATTCTCCCTGCAGGTCTTGCTAACCTGACAAATGAACGCGAAAGCTTGTCTTCCAACCCACTTAGAACAGTGCCGAAACCTTATGATGAGTTCATTGATGAAATTTAACCCCAATGCACTTTCACTGTTTGAATAAAACTTCTGCAAAATTGCCACAACCTGTGAAAAACATCAGAAGAGCAAATTTAAAATGCTGCCATCTATTTGAATTATGAATATTACTTTACATGGAAACTAGATATTTTTATGTACCCTTCCACCTTTAAAATGAATTTATAAGCATGGGAGAAAGTAATTTTTGTCACGGTCATCATTAGAACACAGAGAAAAAAGATGTTTAAATATATGGCAATACATATACACAAAATCCTTCATAAAAATGGAATCAAAAAGGGGACTGGAATTAGAAAAATATATTACTAATCTTAAGGTTCCAAATTTTAGAATATATTCCCTTACATAATAACTAAATCATTACCTTTCAGAACATGTCATTTTTATAAAATTTTAATACTATCAGAGTATCTTAAAATCAATATTTTCAAATGTGATTTTTTTCATTAGTATTCAGCCAGTATAAGCCCACATAAAACAGGATCGGCTTTTCTGTACTGGAGTCTCTGCTCACTAAATACTTTTCTACAAAACCAAGCAACAGAGAAAACCCAACTTGTATTTTAAAAAACACTAAGCTATTGTTTAAAGAAGGCTTTAAAGGGTTTTTAAAAGGGTTTTTAAAAATATATAAAATGATTTATACACAATTGCCATCACTGAAACATATAATTTAACAAAAAAGCTATCCTGAAAATTAATAAAACTATAAAACAGTTCCTAATTTCAAAATTTAAAAGATGGTTTCAAAAGTAAGCTGACAAATTAAGCCCAGAAAAGATAAAGGAGTTAAAATGGAAAATAAACATTTTTATTTGCAAAAAATCACAAACAGAGAAGGCCATGATTCTTACTAGTTTGAAGGAGATCCATCGAACTTCAGAAACTTTATCTGCACACAACTTTAAGGCAATATGCATTAAGTAATCATAAACATCATTGGGATTATAGAGTTCCAAAATCAGTATCAGCTGTCTGAAATTAAAAAAAAAAATTATTTGGGGGCCAAAACCACCTTATTAATTTCTTTTTCCTCTCCCTTCATTTTACAGATAAAAATAGTCAGGCTGGGAAATGAAAGGCAATAAGGACCTAGCAAACCTTCGGTCAGTAAAATGCCAACAGCAGAAAGCTGAGGGAAATGACCATGCAAAGAAATAATAAAAAAAAAAAATTAATTCTGTATCTCATATACACACACAAATCAAACAAAAAGAAAACAAATTAAACTCTGTAAAACAGAGGCTGAGAAATTTATGAATACAGATTTAATATTTCAATTTTGGGTTATCAGTTGAAAAGCATATAAAACTTTAAAAATCAGATAACATAAAAATAGCCAGAATGTTGAAGTTCCCAAAGATCAAGGGAACACTCAAATGAGATTTCACTGCCGCCTCGGCGTTCCTGCAACTACAAATTAAATCTGATGCTCTGCCTGCCGGCTCGGCACTGAACCACGGAGGCGGTTTCAATCCAGCGAGGTCCGCTTGGAGAGAACGGGGAGCGTTTGCTCTTTACTCCGAAAGACCAAAAAAAAAAAAAAAAAAAAAAATCGTGAGATGGCTAGTTGAGAAAACCTACCCCCAAAGCTTTCACTATGTTTTTAAATGGGGCTGGGGGAGAAGGGCATGAAAAATAAACGGCATTATTTTCACCCAAGCAACTAAAGGAAATGAAAAAGAGATGGGGAGGAAGTTAGAACCAGGAGCCAGGAGTGCCGGTGAATACTTTCATATCAAAAAGCACTCTTTTCAGAAAAATGATACCAATATCATGGGCACGGGAGCAAGGAATTCATATCGGCAGCCGGGGCTTCAATAAGCGCGGGGAGATGGGAGATAGCGAGGGGGAGATACGGATCGCGGAGCCGGAGCCGGTCCCGTCTCCCCGGGAAGCGGGTCAGCCGGCTCGGCTGCCAGCTGCACGCCCGCGCGCGGCCACTAGAGGTCGCAATGCCTTCGTGGAAAACTTGGGCCTGTTTTTCTCGGTGCTTCAGACCAGGAAGCTGGGAACATGGAATAATGACTAAAACCTCAATCTCTCAAATTAAGCATAATGATTAAAGATCACAGCAAAGAGAAAATCTTTCAGTTTGCCCCTGGCATCAGCTGAATCATATGCCGAATAGCTGCAAAAAAAATCCCGATGAATTTCTTCAGGGCAGACAATTATTTAAGAGATTTCTATACTACTTGTGGATAAGAAAAATGGAAAGTAAAGATACCGAAATGAATCTCAACAAGGTGAAAACTGGAAAACAATAACCCCAAACAAATTCCCTCAATACCACAAAAGGTACATTATATATCTCTGGAAGGGGAGTTATTGAAAGCGATGCTTTCACTCTTTCATAATCACTAAAACCTGGATGGAACATTCCTTTTGCAGGCACAAGATGGAATTAACTCCTTCACACACAAAATGATGTACAGACTTGAGCCACCTTGGGGGACATTTTTATTTCATAGTCGTCTCATCTGGGTTAGGTCCTTTCATATCTCCATGGTAGCCTAATTTTCTCTAGAAGCTGAAGTACATAAAGTATGCTGTACCCTACAGAGGACAACACTCAGAATGTTCAAGAAAGCTATGGCAAAAACTGCTCTGATTAATAGAAAAATATTGAAGAGTGGGTGATTCATCTTTTATTTGGTTCGAATAAATTGCCTTATAGAACAGCAGAGCACTCTAATTCCAAAGTGACTCCAGCCCTGTCTTCATCTGAAAATGAATGTTTCCCCGGAGACTGTGGTATTTGTGACTTAGGGCTCTGAAATTCAGTTTATACCTTAATAAAAACATAATCTCTTTATCCAAAAGAACATTATTACTGCTGGTTTAGAAATCAATTATAAGGTAGGAAAATTAAGAATTATTCTATCTAATTTGCCTTCTCATATCCCCAGAAAGGTGTTTACTTACTCTGCTAGTTCATACCGAAACCTCCAGTTCCTGCTGTTACCAGTCACTACAAATTCTTGAAGCTGGTAAAGATACTCTCTCCTCTTATCTTCATGAAGCAACTATTTTTTAAAAACGTATATAAATAAATATAAATAAAAATATATAAGCCCTCAAAATGACCCCAAAATACTCCCTTTTATTATACTTCAGATTATACATTTCTCACCAGCAAGAATTCTGCATTTCCCCAATACTACCTAGTCTAGGACCCAGCGTGGCTGTGAATTAACATGGCTGTTCACTGACATCAAATGCATCCCTGAATGCTTCCAGCCTTTCCCTCAGCTGGTACAGGTGCTTACGTACATCTAAATGCCGCCAGGTCTTCCTCTTTTCATAATTTCCCACCTAAAGACCCCAGTCTGCGTGTGTTCAGATGACAAAGCACCAGGGCTGCTTCCCAGAGAGCAGAGCCTGCTCCTCTGCCCCAGGACAGGAAAATCTACCCTGGTGCATCATGCACCAAAGTCCGTCAAGGGCAGCTCTTAGTCGTGTGGGTGACAGTGATTAGCTTCTCTAGGTCATTGTTAAACTCTTGTTTTTACATTCATCAGTCCTTTGGGTGGGGGGGGGAGGGAGCAAGAAAGGAAGCAGCAACGTCTTGTAGAAAAAGCCCTTCATGTAGAACTGAGGTTGGACTTCGGCCCAGGCTCTTCCCCTGGGTGACTTCTGGGCAAGTCAGGTCACTACCCAGGGGCCTCAGTCTCTTCTGCACAGAATGTGCTAGGCTGTGTGTCTACCATGTTCCACAGAATTACAACTCGAAAGGACAGGAACATTAGGAGAAAAGACATAAAAAATATTTAACCCATCACTGAAAGAATACTCACTGGAAGATTCTGGACGGTACTTTTCAGCTGAAGACAGCAAGACAGCTGCATTGTTTTTTTACCCTGACACCACACATATCCAAGGTTTAACAGGACTGATTTGGAGAGGGGAGGTTTGTTTTTTGCTTTTAACCCTTCTTCCTACCTTTAGAAAATCATACAGGTGTTTAAGAACTCCTATGCGTACTTCATCCAGGTCCTTTAAAAACCCATTGAAGATGGGCACCAGGTCAGCTGCCGTCAACTGATCCCCAAGAATTGCAGCCAGCTCGTGGATAGAGAAGGCCAGGGTCCGACGCACTGTCCACTAGGGGTGCACAGCAGACACACGATCACAACAAGCAAGGGGAAGTCACTGTTCTCAATATCTCGGGTGGCATTTCTGGAGCAAAACGAACACTGCCAGGTGTTGGCCATTCAAAGCATTATTTCATCAGAGACCAGTAAATATGCCAATTTGCATTCACACAGACTGCAAGTCAATGAGCCTTGCTGCAGCTTCGCTTTTGTTCCTGCTCAGATGACCCACCCTATTTCTGTGCATGCCTCTGAAAAGGCTGCTTTTACCTGTACATCAGAAGCCAGCGTTTCATACGTATCTTTCAGGCAGTGCCAATTTTGCCTGCCCAGGGTCAGTGCCACCCCTGGGAGGCTGTAGGCACAGTGCTTGGCTATGTCGGTATCGACAGTCTGGGCTCGAGCTGGGTCAGTCATCGACACGTACTGATCCAGCAGAGGCTGAGGGATTATATCCTGGGAAACAGGAGAGAAAAGAAGCCATCATGCTTGCAGGAGAAAAGAAATCAAAGAAAGGAGAATACTCAGGAGAAACAAAGAGTTTAGAATCTGAAGATGAAAACAACAAAGCAGAAATTTGAGAGGAACAAAAGGCTTTTCTAAAGCCAAAGGGCTACAGATTGACAACCTTGCTTTCTCCAGGGAGTGGGTTTTCAATTTTGACTGAAGTTAAAACAATGCCCACAACTCATCTTTTTAGGATTGGTACATTTGATATCAGAATGAATAGTCTAGACAGCAATGTCTGCTTAGTGTGGTACCCCCAGCTTTTGAGAATGGAGATGATCTTCTCTTCTCTTACAAATGCCCCAAGAACCTGGGGCCTGAGACCTTACACTCTGAAAATCATGACTGTATTTTTCCAACTGATGGGATACTGTTTTCCTAAGACATCACCCCATTTCTGTTTATCTCTGTAAGAGCAATGAGCTCCAATCATTTAAAACATTGAAGGGAACTTACATGGCACAAGAAGCCAATCCACAAGATAGAATAAAATCAAACATGGTTCAACAAAAGGAGCTGTTGTCAAAAACTTTTCAAACAAAAAGAGCAAAACAACTTGTAAACAGACACTATATATTAATGTTAGGTATGAAAATTTTTCCTTATTGGTTTGCTTTATTGAAATACTATTCTAGATTGTTCAGAAGACTTTAAACACAATTTTAGAGTTTATTTTTTTAAGTTGGAGAGGAGCTATTAGCAACACAGAATATGAACTAATATGTAATTAACATTGATAGAAGAAAAATATTTGGTTCCAATGGCCATTTTTAAAGTTAATGTTCAGAAATATAAAGCTTTGAGCTGCTTTTTTCCCCGGCAAGGAACAAACCTGTAATTTAGATTTATTCTCCTCAAGTAGGATGGGGTCATGCCTCTGGCCAGTCTCCAAATGGTCACTGGTTCCATCTGGGGGTTCTCCTGGATCCTACAGAGTTCATTGGACATGTTAGCAATTTGCTCCAAAGGAAGAATCTGTCCAACCCTCTCCTTCAAAATATCCTTTTTCAATGCCAGAAATGACTTCTTATGCAAGCTAAGACAAAAGCTTTCCTTCAACTCAATGATATTTTTCCAGATGCTGAAAACTGCATTTGTATGGTTACATATGATATTGTATAGACCAGTTATTTTAAGTGCTAAGCAAAATTGACTTCATACATTGTCATTTCAAGATTGTTTGAGGTCCTTATAAAAAAGACAAGGTCTGAAGTTAAAGTTGGTGAGTACCAACCATGTGAGTCTGCATCTACTACCCTTTAAGCCCTGGGGTCTCCGTTGTATGGCTAACCAATGCCCTCCAATATTCACACGTTTAAGGCACTCCAGAAGGAAGGATGAGGTTTGCAAGAAATGGCACAGCCAGCAGCTCCAGCATTTCTTGGGAATCAGAGATTGTGGCCCTGGTGGACCTCAGAGAGAGAATGGGGCATGGGGAGCCCAGTGAACTTGAGTGAAAAGATGTGGCTGATAAAGGAGTATTTACTTGGAGAACTGTTCTCAGTTTTCACATGTGCAAATACTCCTAATGTTTGCTGATGAACTTTTACATTAGCTTAACAATTAAAATGAGCAAGAACATTCAACAGTGACATATTGGTCTCTGATCATTGATTAACATTAACTGAGATGGACCTGACCTTCTCCTTCAACCATAACATGGATTTCCAACTTGCACTTGAAATGTCATACTGTCTACCAGCTTAATGGATTCTGACAAATCAGCTCAATATATGATCCGGGAAAGTCGATTAATACACCGATAGATGCTTCGTTTGCTCTGAGGCATGCTACCAGAACCTTCAATTCCCAAGGTTTTCAATGAAGTATACTTTTATTTTAACAGAGGACATGGTAAAACAGAAATATTTTGGTATGATAACCTAAGACCTCAAATTCTCCCTGCACCATTGGAATCCTTCTTATCCTCTGAGGAATTAATTCTATCCCACGGTCTTCAGTGCAGGTGTTAGTGCAGCACTTTCTCCAGAAGCCAAGTCAAGGCAACCCCAAAAGATTTTGTGAGTTTACTTCTCCAGAATACCCTTGAGCAGGGCAGCACACTGACTGGGGACCTGTGCACCGCCCTACAGCCTCCTTTCTAGTGAACCCGCCTTTCCAGTGAACCAGGGAACTGATGGGACGATTCCCTTGCTTTCTACCCAGCCCAGCATGCTAAACCCAAGAACGCCCAACACAACTGTGGCCAGTGCAGGGAGGCCGAGGGAAAGGGCAAGAGGTGGGTCTCTGGCCCAGGGTTTCCTTGCTCTTCAAGAGAGACAGGTGGGAAGACACAAGCCCGTCCTTCCACTGGGCGTCACACACTGAAGGGGCCACCACAGCAGAGTGGAGGGCGGAGGGGGGAGCCCAGGTATGCAGCCCCAGCCCTGGAGCCCCCCAGCCTCAGCCCCTCTTCCTATCATTTGTGCAAGAGGATGTTTTCCTCATTGTTCAAGTGCTTGTGAGTTTTCTGTTTCCTTTTCCTTCTTTTGCAACTGGATGCAACCTGATCGATCCCACTAGAACCTTGGAGACAAACTGCAAATTCAAAAGCTCTGACAACCACAGCCATAAAACAAGGGCCCAGTTATACAAGCCCCTCTCCAGCTGCAACGGAAGAGACCCAACTTGGACGAATCTGTTCTTCTTTTTTTTTTTCTTCACTTCTGCCTATGATCAAGAAGCCCAAACACTATCACATCCCCACCAAGGTAAATATGGCCACATCTTTCTACCTAACACGTGGTTTTTGCACTCCAGGTAACAAGGGTAACATGAGTTTTCTTGCCAATTTTTTAGAAACAAGCCAGCAAAAGAGAATATTATCTCACTTCTTATTAATCATAGATAACCTTAACCAACTCCTGAACATTTTACATTCAAGTTTTTAAAATTTGTTGTTTTATTTTACTTTATTAGAGCAGGCCTAGGGGGTAAATGAAGGGATACATTAATTTAATCACTAATATCAAATTATAAACCATGTCAATAGAGAAACAATTGGTATTCTGGCCCTGAGACCACGAGTTTGAAGAGATCACCCGTCATGGCACACGGTGGTGAAAGGTGCTGAAATGCCGACGACTGCGGGATCCCAGGCCCCTCCCTACTTTCAATCCTCTGTTCTTACCCCTAACTGTGAAAGAGCCCAGCTGAAGCTCGTCCAAGTGGAAGCTCTGTAGAAATCAACAAAGCACAGGAGCCTCCAGACACAAGAGGGTAAGGAAGCTTCTGGAGAGACTCCAAGTAAGGAATAAGGCACGGGCCCCTCCCCACCCAGCTTCAGGCCTCACAGGAGCTGGTTCCAGACTGTGAGTGACAGTGGTCACTGCTGGTTTCCGGAACCTCTCCTCCGAGATCAGCAGGCCAGCGCCACTCCTGGAGCAACCAGGGAACAACACGTTCCTATAAAACGAGGGACCAGATGTGATGATCATCTCTAAGGCCCTGTCAACTTTAAATTCTAGGAACTGCAAGAATTTGCCTTCCACTATCATTAAAAGATGTAAATATCTGCTAGCAGTGACATGGAATGTTTATATGGTTAACTCCCCCCACCCCACCCCACCCCAGAGTAAGTTCTAGTCATTGTTAGAGAAGAGAGAAGGTACGTTTTTGGTCCCCACCCTGTTTTTGTGGTAGACAGTCAGCATTATCAATCATCTGATTGATTGGTTGTCTAGTTATCTAAAACATGACCTTAAGAATAAAATGAAATTTGCCATTTATCATCTCTGCCGGGATATATTAATAAAAGAAAATGCAGCTTTGTGATTTCTGTCACATCCTCGGTGGCTGAGGGATAGGGCAAATACTTACTGTGCTTTGTAATATCCTGGCCACGGAGAGCTCATTCTGAGATGATGAAGCTGACAGAGCCATCTGATTGTCAGAGGCAGAGCTGGGCTCTGAAATGGACACTGCATTTAGCCCTTCTGTCGGCTTGCTCTCGGGTTCATTCACGGAGTCAAGCTGTGCAGCTCTCAGTGCAGCTGATAATACCTGAACTTGAGCTGCAGGAAAGGAAGTTTCAAGAATTTTAACAACTTTATTTGGTTTGTGGGGATTTGCTTCAGAGAAGTCTTCAAAACAACACCATCTGCTCCAGGCTGTCTGATGTAGGTACACTACACACATACCCCGTATCTGCTCCGAAGCTGAGGGCTGCACAGTAACAGTGTTCCGCAGTCTCAAAACAAGCTCTCAGCAAGGTGGTGATGTTTACAGCCATTAACAGTAACTATTTCAACTAAACGCCAGCCATGCACAGAACATCAAATCTGAACTTGAAAAGCCTCAATTAGGAAAAATCAGAGTTTGACTCCACCATCTTTCACAGACAACATGATGTCAATGAACGATGCTGTCTGGGAGGTCCACTGCCTCGGTGAAGCTGTCCTGCTCCCATATAGAGAGCAGCTAGCTGCCTTCTCTGCCAGACGTGCACACTCACACGCCCATGCATGAATAAATCCTTTACACACAGATAAGCAATGATCTCACTCAGCAAGCCCCAAGGACTACCCATTTTTTTCTGTCTACAGTATGACTGTTTGAGACCCTCTGAACAGTAAAGATTACACATTTTGCATGTCCTTCTGTAAAAATAAACTAGATATTTTTATGTTCCCCAATTTCCCAAAACACACACACACACACACACACACACACACACTACTTCCTGCATCCTGTTTTCACTTGTTAAATCCAATGGACCCCAAGATTCAGTACAATGTTTACAGCTTGTAGCTGGTCCCATCTCCTCAGTGCAGCACACCAGGCCTTTCCCAATGGCCTAAGCAACATTTCCCGCCACAGCCAGTTCACAAATAAAACATGTCATGTCATTTATTTCTGAATCTTTTGGGATAACAGAATCTCTCTGAGCTCTGAAGAAAGCTGTGGGCCCTTTCTTACATAGAAATTAAGTATGCATATACATACAAGATTTTACACACAATGATTCCAGGGAGCTGAAAGAACCCTCTGAAACTCACCGTCTGACTTCTCTGGACGGCGGGTTCCCAGCCACCCTCTAAAGCCCAGGGCAAATACGACCTGCTCTTTGAGGTCTTCTCCCAGACGTCTCCTCTGCACAGTGCGGCCCCTCCTCTCCCAGCCCTCCCCACACCCGCACAGTGGCTGCCTGCACAGTCCCCTCAACCAGACCACTAGGGGCTCTTGCTCCAGTCAGCGCTCCCCTAACCCCCAGCCCAGGCCCTGGCATTGGGGATTATAAGGCAGCTTCAGTAATGTGTTTTCCAAAAACAGACCTTTGTCTATAGCTATTAGAAGTGGTATGTTACGTGTACTCATTCCTTCAGCAAACATTGATTTAATTTCCTTCATAAACTTAAGGACAAAGAATAATCACAGGGCTAACCAGATTTTCACATTTCCCTTCCCGAAAGCTTCACAAATCTCTGCCCAGAAACAGCAGCAAGTGTTGTTTTTTCCAATTTCCCCAACTCAAGGAAGAATATAAATGCAGCACCGTTTAGAGAAAGAAGAGTCGTGACAATGGGTGTGGACTGCAGGCCTAGGTCAGGCGCTCAGTGGGAGCACTAGTCATGAAATGAGAAATACCCCAAAGAAGACGCTGTATTTTTCCTTGCTGTATAAAGACCAAAACCTTAAAGTTTAGCTAAGGGCTGAGTTAACGGGCTCCAAAAGGAGCACCATCCTTAGCTTTTCACAACCAGAAAGGGCATTATACCTGGGAAATGATGTAATCGTGTCTAAGGAGCTAATAAAATTTCCACTGCTTACAGATATGCCCAAGAACTGTCCACTTTCCTATCAGAACGGACTTCAGACTGTGGGCATGTCTGTCTGCAAAACAAGGAGGTAAAATTCTTGCATGAAGATATCTCTGGCTGTTCCAGATGTAGTGAGACTGGACAAGTGTGTGCACAGTGTAAACAAATACAGGTGCACACACGCATCAGTAGACAGGCCTGAGGAAGAAGGAAGTGGTGACATGCAATGCCAACACAGAAATATCCCATCTTCTCTTCAATTACAATGGACAACATTTACCTTGGACATCTGGATCATTCATCATATGTTCCTGCAAACTATCGAGGACTTTTTGAATCTCACTCCTGGCCACACAGCTGTTATGCACAGTCTCAGGTCTGCTGCAGTCTTCTTCCTGCGGCCGAGCCTCACTCAGAAGTAGCTCTAAGTCCGTGCTTATGTCAGGGAGAGGAGTTCGCCAATAAAGAAAATTACTGAACATATCCTCAGAGCTCCCTGGGAAGGCCCAGGAATCTGGTCCAGGGTGGCGGCTGATGGGGAGGGCATGAACATCAGGGAGCTCGGAGAAGGCACCGGCCTCTGAGGAAGGTCTGGCCAACTCAGCCCCAGCCAAAGCAGAACCTTCCGCTGGGTTTTCCATTAGGCCCTTCGAGGAGCTTGTGATATGCAGGAAACCACTGGTTTCTGTTGATGTCCCTTCCGTGGGTAGATCTGGCTCCATCTGCAAAGGCTTTGTTGAACTAGGTTAAATTGAGGGAAGCAAACTTTTAGCACCATGTAATAGACTGAAGGTAACAGGGAGAAGCCACCTGCCACCCTCGTGTCTCCTGCTGTCAGGAGATTGAAACCTCACAAGAGGATAAGAGGTTCAATGAGGCCCCACTGCCCCACTGGGAGTATGATGTGCTCTGAAAATACCACGTCAAAGTTCAGCCCCTCCTTCCACTATATTCCGAGCCCTGGCTCCTGCCCAAGCGCCTTCAGGGGCACGACTTCTTCCCCGCGCTGCTCGCTAGCACCCCCGCCAGGGCAAGCTCAGGAACTAAAGGGGGAGGCGGGGAGAGCTGGGGACTTGCTAACTCCTCTGAAGGTCTTATGAGGAAGACACTGAATGTGAGCCTGACACACAGCAGGAGCCCATGAACTTTGAGGGCAGAAGGAAGGAGGAAGGATGCGCCAATCTTTAAAAGGATTTGTTATCACCTGAGGTATCAATTGCCCACTCTCACACTCCTGCGTAAAATTAACAATGGAGAGATGGTTACAAACCACCTCAAATAGTTGCCTTAGTACATACCCATCATCCTCAGAGGAAAGATATAAAAAGCCAAGATCAATCACCACACTAGAAAAACAGTGTAGGGCCTACTAATGTTGGTCAGAAACATCACCTTTCTGTGCAACACCCCATGTCACAAAAGTACATCTACGAGACATCACATTTTTCCCTATGTAAATTACCCGAAGAACTTCATTAATCAAAAAGTGGAGAAAATTTTCTTTATAGGTTATTTAATCACTACTCTCAATGAATATTTTATCTAAATTTAGGAGATACAGTAGCTTCATTATTTATAACCCAGTAGTCATGTTTCAAAATCATTATTGCAATTACTTTTTGCTTCTTTACATAATTAAAGGTCTAATATTCCATCTTGCCCAGAAGGTCACTGTTACTAAAACTAGATGAGATAATTGATAGAATTTTAGGTGGCTTCCTGAGGTGAAGCAGAGGTCCTGGGACTGATCCTGCGGGAGCGTACCTGGCCAAGGAAGTGTCACCACCGCTGCCAGGAGTGGGTAAGCCAGAGGCAAACTCGGAGTCCAGATCCTGGGCCGGTGGTCGGATGCTCAGGGTGCCATCTTCCCGGATATAAAGGCCAGCCCTGGAGGGGTTTGCAAAGGTGGAAATGAAGGGGCCGAGGGACTGGAAGGCAGCCTGGCGCACCTGCAACCAGACAGAAGGGCGCGGTGAACACAGTGTCAGCCTGTGGTGGCCGGGTCTGATCCCAGGCGGAAACACACGCTGCTCACCAGACAAGCCACTGTCACAACGTTATGTCTATGCAGATTTACTGCTTTCTAAATCATTCCCTAAATTCCAAATAAACTATTTTTCTACAGAAAATAAGGAAAAATTTGGCCTTATAATGTAGTTCTTATTCTTCCAGAATATTAATTTCATACTGAATAATATCAGACTTTATAAAGTAGTGGGACAGACCCTATTGGTTGCTACAGGCATGTTTATGATAATCCAGAAAAGGCTAACAGTCCAGCTGTACTGCTTCCTTCTGTGACAGTCACTCAATATAAATGTTGAGCCTGCGCCACTTTCTTAATATTTACCCCAAAGCGTCTGAGCTTTCAGTTGTTTTAACTTATACCTCACAAGGTCTAAATCTGATCACGCCAATCAGTGGACTGAAAGGACAAAATACACAGTTCCAAGTCCAACCCACGACGAGACCTGGAGGCCCAGCATGGCTGGACAGCTCGACAGACAGTTCGACAGGACAGAGGCCAGTGTCACCACTGACAGTGCTGATGGCACTCACCCATCGACAGGGGTCGCTGACAAGTCTGATGAAGAGAGGTGAGAGCGTGGCTCTGCGGACCGCGGGGGAGGTGCTGTACGACACCGCCATGAAGCACTCGGCGCAGGCTTTCCGCATCCCCCAAACGTTATCTGAGCACAGCTCAAAAAACTTTGGGATCTACCAAAACAATAAAATAGTGTCATTCAAATCAGAGTACCCTGAGAAAGGGGAGAAGCTGTTTTAATGATGTAGTGAAGGCATATCCAGAAATGAATGGAAAAAAAAAAGGGAAATACATATTGGTCTGAAAGGAATCATTTGAAACAAAAACTGTAAGTAGAAGAAACATTTCCTTTACCACCTAATTTTAGTAAATGACTTGGTGACATTTAACAGATTAAAGAAAACCTCCAAAAAGGCAGAATGACTGGTATTTATTATGTGAAGTACAGAGAAAGATTGTGAAAGACTTTGAAATTAGTGGATGTCCCAACTAACTCACTCATCCAGGTAACCCTATCTCTGAGTAGAGTATTTTACAACTCTAGTGATAGAAAATAAGTTGTTAAAAACTGATAGTATTGCAAATAATTTCTTCCACAGAAATGCAAACTGTGTCCAGTGGAATGCAATTGACCAGTTTTGAATCCATGTGTAAGTTCACCTTAGTATTCCTTGGTTTATCAATGTGTAGTGCTGTGTGTTTGCCACTAAACTGGCTATAATATCTTACTGGTTTCCCTCATTAATAAATGAGTTAAACAAAATCTTTGAGACATGTTCATTTTTACATCTGCATCAATCATGATTACATCTTCTTTGAAAATTTATCCTTTTAAAAGGCTTTGTTTTTAATATCCTAATGTAGAATAATTAGCCTAAAATTCTTTACAAATGGAAATATGACATGATCATGGAAACATCTACCTACAGAAAGATTAGTATGTTGGTCACTGTTGCTCTTCATTTAGATAATAATATTAAGTATAAGATAATACTCACTGTATATTCAAAGCAACAGCCCAGGCCGGGCGCGGTGGCTCACGCCTGTAATCCTAGCACTCTGGGAGGCCGAGGTGGGCGGATCGTTTGAGCTCAGGAGTTCGAGACCAGCCTGAGCAAGAGCGAGACCCCACCTCTACTAAAAATAGAAAGAAATTATATGGACAGCTAAAAATATATATAGAAAAAATTAGCCGGGCATGGTGGCGCATGCCTGTAGTCCCAGCTACTCGGGAGGCTGAGACAGGAGGATCGCTTGAGCTCAGGAGTTTGAGGTTGCTGTGAGCTAGGCTGACGCCACGGCACTCACTCTAGCCTGGGCAACAGAGTGAGACTCTGTCTCAAAAAAAAAAAAAAACAAAGCAACAGCCCATTAAAAATTATTCTTGAGTCAGAACTATGTTGACATGGCTTATACTTTAAATAAAATAAAATGAGCTCTGAACTTAAATTTAAAAATCAATTTAAACATTACATGTTTTGAGGTTGGGCTCCAACCACACAGGTACTATAGTATATTCTATCAAAAGTGACAAATGCTCATGGAACATGGCAGTCTGAGTGCCAGCTCCTGGGCAGACACTGGGGAACAAAGACGAGCATGACGCGGTCCCCGCCCTTGAGAAGCTCCCATCGGCAAAACTGCACTGAGGCAGCCTGGACAAAACGTCCCTGGACAGCTGGAAGGGGAGATGTCCCTTCGCTCTGGCACAGGGGTTAGGCAAGTCTAGACAAGGAAAGAACGTCACAGGGGCGTGTTCAAGCTGGTGTGAAGTGTGAGTAGGGTCCCACCAGGTAGGGAAGACGCCCTCAGGACAGAGACAGTCCTGAGCAGCGGCCCAGATGTGTGAAAGAGCAGGAGGCCTCGTGGAAGGCGGAAGGTCACCTGGCTGGCTGGTGAAGCTGCTTTCTACCCTGCTGTGCATCAGAATCATGTGGGAATTTATCAAAAATATAGTTGCAAATTTAAACGTATTTTATGAATATAATGCCTGGTCCGCCCCGGGATTCGGGGGGCCCAGAGAGGGCCAAGGGTGGCACTCAGAACTGAGGACAGTGACTGGAAGGGAGGAAGGAAAGGCACCTGTGAGGGACCAGGAAGGCCACTGAGGCTCCAGATTTTAACCTGCAAACCAAGAAAAACATCCCAATGGTTTTGAGGCCCAGGAGTGAGGTGGTCGAGTGGTGTTCCATACAGAACAGTGGAGAGCAGGTGGAGATGGTGGCTTGGACACTGAGAAGAAACTGGGAGAAAGTGACCTGTGAGGAGATGACAACAAAGTCCACAGGAAAGAGGACGGGGGCTGCTTCCAGCTCATCCCACAGACCAGCTGCCTAATACTCAGGAAAATGTTAACTTCAGAAGTCAAGAAAGTTGAACTGATGAATGCAAAACTGAGCTGCCATTCCAAAGTAACAGACTCATAAATATAAAACTTAACGACTGATTTTGAAAGTGCACTGTGAAGTGAATCAGCAATTATAAGTGACAAAATTCACATACCAAAAATTTCTCAGTGGCTTCTTGTCCAACAGCATGACAAATATCACCAAAATTTGCAGCGCACACCTTTAAAAGGCAAAAGGCATACCTATTATTATCTTTCTTTTTGTCTTAACAAATTGGAAAAGCTAACAAGCAGGAGCCCTGAAAGCAATCATCCCTCTAGCCAGGCAGCTACCAAGCCCTCGCCCGGCCCATCGCCCACACAGCACTGTGCTCAGTGCCGCCACTGCATCGAAAACAGAAGATTTACAACAAGGCACCAAATTCTAAGATTTTTTTCTGGCTCCTAATTGATTTTGATACATAATGCATTTGGTTAGCAATAGGGCAAAACAGACCCTTAACATTCTCTGCACAGTAAATGAGACCTATCGTGTCTTGCCTATGCAACGTGACGAGAGACCAGAGGGGAGATGGCCAGTTACGCAGCACGGTGTTCAGGGAGTGATGGCAACGGACTTTAGAAGGAAGAACTTGACAGCCAGTGACAAGGAACTAAAAGGGAAGCTGGGGATGGGGTTGGAAGGTACAGCAAACATTAAGAGAGTTCTGGAACAAATCGCCCCAGCTCATGAAAGACCTTGCATGCCTGGGTAACAGCATGTAACCACAAGCCAGCAAGGTCCCACAACTCCCATCCTGTCCTGAGCCCAACAGGTTTACTCACAGGGAATCCTATCTCTAGGTCTCTATGCATTTCCTAATTGCATTAAAAACTGGCAACACTGTTCAGGTATTTTTCTTATACACTTTATGCTAGCCACATTTTTTCCTATAGCCTACGTCTACTGAAGAAGTCCAGAAACTTTAGAGAGAAATCAATTTGGAATTTTTTAACTTAAGGAGTTTTGAAACTTTTATGTTCCCACCTTCCTAACTTGAAAGGGCTTCCCGTCACCGCACAGTTCACAGAATCGAGGGAGCAGCAGGCGTTCAACTGTGCTCTTACTCAGCATTGAAGCCATTTTGCAGATCATCTATAAATAACAAGAAAATTAGAATCACTTGAAATACCAAAGCATGTAAGTCACATGTACCAATAACAAGACATGTTCCAAAAGCCAATATTCAAAATATTGCCAAAATATCCAAGAAGGAAAAATTAAGTACAACTTCTTTTGAGTGTCGTCAAGTTCTGTGACAAACAGAAGGCCAAATATTGGCCCAGTTTGACTCAGATAAGGGTTTTCTGAAGCTCAAGAGTTACCATTTGCCTAGTACCCAGCTTGTGCTCAATACATAATTTCTGTACAGTGACTCATTTTACCTTCCCAAGAACCCTCTAGCATGGGTATTATTTATCCCCATTTTTCCAGATGAGGAAACACTGAAAGAGGTTAAGTAATGTGACTAAAAACAAATAGTGGTGAGATGAAACATATTGTAATAGCAGGTCAACGTATAAAAAATGATTTGTAGGCACCAGGAAATAAACCCTGGCAGCAACTAAAGCAGAGCAGACTCTTGAAAGGAAAAAACCACACTGGGTAAAATTTGCATTTATGCAGCTTTTTGCCTAAAGGCACTCCCCATTCTGCCTGGGTATGCAGGGTAGCTAGACCTCAAGCAAAAGCTCCAGTTCTATTGGCTCAGGAAGTCAGAGAACGGAGATTGGGGCTGCCAGCGCAGCTGGAAAGTGAGGGTGAAAATCCTGGGAAGGAAAGGAGGGAGTCAAAGAAAGGAAAGCCCTCAAAATCTGTGATTAACTCTTACCCTAATATTTGGCAGATCTCTGAACTATGCATGCATAGGGGAGATGGTGAGGTTCACAGAGAAAAGCAGTAACTGAAGGATGAAAGAACTGAGCTGTTTCAGGTGCTGCCTACTACAGGGGAAACAGAATCTGAACTGATTTCTAGAACAAAGTCAGCACTATTCACAGGAAAATAACAAAATCCAGAGCTTCTACAATGTTTTATCAACAAAATACAATAGAAAAAAAAAATCTATAGACATGAAAAGAAACAGGAAAGAAAGAAATAGGAAAATGTGACCTATATATAAGAAAAATGTCAGTCAATAGAAACAAACCCACAGAAAATCTAGATACTGGAATTAGTATACTTTAAAAAGAATTTAAAGCAGCTATTATAAATATGCTCAAGGACTAAAAGGAAAATAGCATCATAATGAATGAACAGACTGGTAATCTCATCAAAGAAATGAAAACTATAAAAAAGAATCAAGATTTCTAGCAATAGCACAATAGCTTAGTCAGACTAACCCTTCTGTAAGTAACAATTACAGAATCATGACAAAACAAAAAACAACCATTTAAAAGCAGTAAAAAATGATCAAAAGGCAGGAACTGGAGGGTAGGCTACCCTGAAAAGATGAACTGTAATGAGAGATTTGCAAGTAAGGTCCAAAATCTATGCATAAAATTGCTTAAATCTTTGGCTGATTAATTATATATGTGTGGAGGAGATCCCAGAGGACCTACAAAAAAGCAGCAGTCAGAAATTAAACAAAATGAGCAAATATTTCAGCTGATGCTCAACACAAGGTGGACAGTTTAGAGTTGGAAATCAATCAAGGTAACTACCTACTAGGAAAAAAAAATCTACTTTTAGAGAAATGTAACAAAATCCAGAGTCTCTAAAATATATCATTTATAATGTCCAGTGTCTAACCAAAAATCACTACTTGTGTTAATAGGAAAAAAGTGACCCATAATACAAGTAGTCAATGGAAATCAACACCAAGATGATCCAAATGTTGCGACTACCAGACAAGGACTTCAAAGGAGCTGTTATAAATATATTCAAGGAATAAAAGGAAAACATACGCATAAAGAAGAGGAGACAGACTATCAGAAATATGTAAACTGTAAAGATTCTATGAAATATCAAAATGGAAATTCTAGGCCTGAAAAAATATAATAATTGAAATAAAAAATTTATTAGATAGCCCTAAAAGCAGATTGGAGATGTCAAAAAAAGTCAATGAACTTAAAGATAGATTAATAAAAAATTATCCAATTTAAAAACTGAAGAGAAAAATGATTGAAGAAAAATGAACAACAGAGCCTCAAAGATCTATAAGACAGTATCAGGAGTCCCAACTTTGTGTAATCTAAGTCACAGACGAAGTTCTCTGAAAAGAGAACAAAAGAATAACAAAGAAAAAAAGCATTTAAAAGAACAATATCCAAAAACTTCTCAAACTAGGTGAAGGGCATCAACACACAAATCCAAGAAGTTCAACAAACACAAAGCAGGATAAATACTCACTCTGCTAAAATCCAAAGATAAAGAGAAGCATTTCAAGAGCAGCTGAAGACAAAAAAGTGACTTTATATACAGGAGTACGATATAAACGACAGCTGACTTCTCATGAGAAACAAAGAAGACCAAAAGACAACAAAATGGCATCATTAAAGTACTAAAAGAAGAAAATAGAAAACAAAAAAATTTGTCAACCCACAATTCTATATCCAGAAAACTATCATTCAAAAATGATGTCAAAATAAAGACATTTTTAGATTAAAAAAAAAACTGAGAAATTTCATCATCAGCTTACCTGAACAACAAAAAGTACTAAAGTTTTTCAGATTTAAGGAAAAGGATACCAGGTGATTACACAGGTCTAGGAAAAAAAGGAATGAAAATCACCAAAAATGGTAAAAATGAGAAAATAAAAGGTTATTTTTTCTCTTGTATTACTTACTTCAAAAGATATAACTCTTTAAATCAAAAAGGATAATACTGTGTTTCCAGGTTTATAATGTAACATATGAAAACGACAGTGCAAAGGATGAAAGTAAGTGAAGAGAACCACACCATTGCAAGATGCCATATTTTTTTGAAAATCCTCAATAGAGGAATTAAAATGCAATACAAAAATATTTGATTAGCCCAAAAGAAAGCAGGAAAGAATTAACAGAATTACAAAAACAGATGAGACAAATGGAAAACAAATAGAGAAATGGCAAAAATAACTCCAAACACATCAATAATTACATTAAATATAAAGAAACTCAACATATCAATTAAAAGGCAGAAATTATCAGACTGGATATTAAAGCAGGACCCAACTATAGGCTAACAGAAGCACTTTAAATATAAAAACATACAGGTTGACAGTCAAAGAATATAAATAAAAGTACTATAATAAACAGTAAGCATAAAAATGCCAGAGTGGTTATACTGATATCACAGTAGACTGTAAGATATGGTTACTGTCAAAGACATTAGTGGAACCAAAGAGATGGACAACTTAGTGGAATGAGCGATACCAGATTAGATCCTCGGCGAATGACAACATCTGAATATGAGCTGTGGATAAGACATTAGCACTTGTATGAGTGTTAAATTTGCTGATTTTGATCATTGTACTATGGTATGTAAAAGAGAATTCCCTTGTTTTTAGGATACATACATTGAAGCATTTAGATATAAAGGCATACAATGTCTCCAACTTAGTCTCAAACAGCTCAGAAAATATATGTAACAGTACCTATGTATATATCTGGGCGGGGGAGGGAGAGAACATAATCAAGTGAATGGAGCTAAATATAAACTACTAGAGAAGCTGCCTAAAGGGTACATAGGAGTTTATATTACTATTCTTGCAACTATTCTGCAAGTTAGAAATTAAAACAAAAAGTTACCAAAAACAAAAATTTAAAAGAATTCTCCCACTGCCCCAAAAAAAGAAAAAGAGAAGAAAGAAGGATGGAAGGGAGTGAGGGAGGGAAGGAATGGAGGAAAGGAGGGGTTACAGGGAATGACTGGATGGAGGGAGGGAGGGAGGGCGGGAGGGAGGACTTCCTGTCTCTGCAGTCTTTATTCTCACTATACACACAGCACTGCTGTTCTATAGTAGAAGGACGTCCAGGGTTAGTAATCCACTCATCATTCTATTTGGAAGCCGCACATAAGCAGACAAAGAGGGGAAAGAAAACCAACTGGGGTAAGGGGAAGGGGAAACTGGCTCATAACACAAATAAGGAAAAGGCTTGTGTCTTCAGAACTTAGAGGACACATCTTTCTGATATGATGCTTAGCAGAGTTATACAAAACGACAGCCACGATAAATGAGGATGTGAGGCTTCTGTCTCCAGGGTAACAAGGCAACTAAAGCGTTCCCACTATCTCCATCCACCCCCTCCATCTGCCACACCCACATGACCTTATTACTACACAGTATAAAACAAATCCAGAATCATTAAGAGTCAGCACACCAAGTGACAAGAACTGATATTCCTGTGGCTCTGGGAACCACCTGTATGGAATGAAGATCTTCATTTAGTTGCTTGGAGCCAAGTATTCTTCATAGCACGTAACCACAACATTCTTCTTAAATAAATGCACAAATAAAAATGAGCTTAAAAATAGGAATGATGACAAAAAATGAGGAAGCCTTAATGTGAAAACGTGTTGAGAGAAAAAAATAGGCTTCTGACAATTAGTTATAATCTCAGAATGCTAATGGCCTCCCTGCTAGCAAGAGGAATTATAATTGGTCTCTGGTGGCCTGTTTATCCTGTCTAGATATAATTACAAGATACAGCTCTTGCAGTTTTTACCGATTCATTCATCCAACAACTAACATTTATTTAGTACCAACTCTGGGCCTGGCACTGTGCTGTGTGCTGATGGTGCAAAGATGCCATAGCTCTGTACTTGAGAAGCTCACCATCTTGAGGGAGAAATAAACAAACAGAACTTCACAGCTCAGTCACTAAGTGATAGAGAATAGATATGAACCAAACCTTCTGACTGCATAAAGGAGAGAGTTACTAACGTTGCTTGGGGTATCTACAGTCTTCACAAAGGAAAATGCATATATATGTGAGAAAACAAGAACCAGGTACCCATGTCCCAACATGTAAGTTGTCCTGCATAACTCAATTTTAAAATGCCCAAGATGTGTAGTTGGCTATCTTTGGTTTTCCTAATCATGCATGCACTAGAAGCTGTAAGCATCAGAATCAAATGACTGCGAGTTTCAATGAGAATGAAAAATCAATCAGACAGACATACATTTTGTCCATGCAGAAATGTAGTTTCCTTGGGAGTAAAAAGCAATTCCTTCAAAACAGCACTGTTCTGAGTAGGTGTGTGTTTATGTATATACAGATGTAACAACATTCACACCATATGGCTGCAAAGAGAGCCCAAAAACACAGAGGACATCGGACCAGCCCAATTTGCTTCTTTCCTCATCTATCACCCTTCAAACTGACAACTCCCTTAATCACCTAACAAACACACATTGGTGCCCGCAATATTTGCGGAATCACTCACAGACCAGCTAAATCAGAACTCTGCCCTCCTCGGGGAGCTCTACAGAGAACACACGTGGCCTTCTCTTCCTTGAATAATGAAACCCACACTCCAACCACATTGTCATTTCCTAGCTTAAAAGAAAATACTTCTGTCTGTGCTCCACCAGTCTCAGGTGCCCGTGGGGCAAGTCCCCTCCAAGGCACCTTGGCCTCCAGGCTCTGGGGAAGGAATCGGACCAAAGCACCTATGGGCCAGATAAGATACCCCACATTCTGCTCCCATCGGGGTCCATGAGAAGAGAAGCAGAGATCCCCCAGAAACATGACGGAGAACACAGACATGTGCTCGGCCTGGGCCACAGTGGGTGAGGGTTCAAGACCACTTCTATTCTTGCAGCCACATTTGAAAGCTTATACATTTGAGTAATGATATCAGCATCACACTTTGAATGAAAAATACAATTTATGGGAACTAATTTGCTTTGCAAGTGATATGTGAGAATAGCTTTTTGGAGGCTTGTTATATTTTCTAAACATTTCTACCAAAAAAAAAAAAAGAGAAGAAGAAGAAGAAGGATGTTGCTGACAAGAATGGAGTGTTTGGAAACAAAACAAAATAAAAATCATGCAAAAACGCCTTTAGCATTATTTTTCATGGTATTATCAGTCTTTAGGGATAAGATATTTGGTTGTCAGTCGTAACCTTGGAAACTCGCCTAACCAACTTCCAAATGAAAAAGAAGATCTAGGTGGTAAAGTTCAATACTCAACTGCCAGATACCCCAACTAAATGATATTATCCAGGTTCATTTTGCAAAATAAATTTAATTTCTTATAGAGAAACTTGAAATTTATAAAAGAACCCTGGAGAATTTGAATTTTAATAATCAATTATTCTTTATATGATTCATCTTATAAACATACGGGATATGCAAAAAATTAAATTAGTTTAAAAAGCCAAATCTTTAACGCGTAGTTTAAGAAAACTTTTACATAAATGAAGAATAATTGCTGAATGTTCTGATGCTTTAATACAATTTTTTAGCTCCATGGCATATAATGTTTCTGCATTTTAAAAAAGAATTTCTTTTTCTAACGTTGTTCTCTTCCAAACAAGAAAACAACTATCTTCTTTATCTTTTATTGTACTCATAATTAATGCTTATGATTTTTTAAATCCTTTGTGTACAAATTTGTCCTAAAATGCTAGAATAATCCCAGAGCTATTTGCTTGCAATGCAAACACAAAGGGTCATGCCACACAGCATCATTTGCACGGGTCAGTGGAGGAGCAGCAGCCAAAGAAAACACGATGGCCTGTTGACGATCTCCCCCACAGCCACAAAGGAAAAGGCGCAAAGACAGGCTGGGGCATCTTGGTAAAAGCCAGCACTAGCTCATCAACCATGGCTCAGAAGCCAGTAGAAGGTCCCAATTGTACAATCATTTAACAATGGGTACAGACTCTTACAAACCCAAGGACACCGTACTATTAACTAGAAGTCACGCAGCATTTATACTATTCCTCTCGTTGCACATCTTTAAGTGACATGAGCACAAACACATTAACAGCAATTCCCAACTGCTGTAAACACTGTGGCCATGTCTATGTTTCTCACAGTGACTCTTCTTGTCTGTTTACACACCTACTGTGTCTTCTCCTAATCTATAAAATGGACACATATATATCTATTAAAAGTTTTTTCTTAACTGTTCAAGTACCACCTAAAATTATCTCACATACCACACGAGGTTCCTTACTTTGAGAAACAAGGCCCATGGTCCAAGTACGTGCAAGGATTTACATATCTCAGCATCTTGCCAGCAGAAGTCTTGGCCAGCTGCCTCAACTGTGCCCAGATCACTCTGATTTTCTAAGCCTTGCCTTCTTAAAACAATTGGTGTTACAAGGATGATCACTCCAAAACACGCTCAGAGCTGAGCTGTGAGCTTTCTCTGACCTAGGGGTCAAGTCACTGGCTATCTTGTTCATGGGAACGTTGCTGGCCAAAATTGAAAGAGTGTAATACTTCAAGTCTTGTGGAAGTCAACTTATGGGACAGTGCCCACAGATGCTGGGCAGCCATTCCCTGGACACACTTACACTCACGGCTTCCACTTTATATTCATCATCACTGTCTGCAGCAGAGAGCTCTAGCAGAATCGGACACACTTTGCTTTCAATATCGTGCTGGAAAATTAGGTCTTGTTCCAAAAGAATCAAGAGCACTTCTTGACTTGATTTTCTAACCTAGGAGAAAAAAAGGCAAAAGGGGAAACACAAAATGAGTAAAAGTGTTCTCAGGATCGAGACCAAACTCCCTAAACAGAGCTGGCCCCTGCCTCCCTTCCCTGCTTTCTGCACGCAGGGACCACTGAGTCTTCCTGCTCTCTGCTGCCCTTCCTTCCCAAGGCTTTTGAATGTGCCACTCCTTCCACCTTGACTGCCTCCACCACTCCTCCACCCCTGGACCCTGTCCAACCAGGTCCCCAGTCAACACTTAAAAAGCTCTACTCCAGACTTCTGCATAGACATGCATACTTAGGTATACATGTATTTCTTTTTTCTGTATGATTCCATAATTGCTGCCTGTCCACCTATTGCAGAGTGAACTCAGAAGGCAGATACCACATCTGATTTGTCCCTTGTCCTCCACCTCATCCTCACGACCTGGCAGCATGCAACACAAAATGTTGCGTTCTATTAGGATTTGTTGAACAAGTGGATGACTTAATGCATTTTCTCCTCTGTAGGCACGGGGATTGGAAAACACTGCACCATCCTCCTACTACTTTGTAAACCCTGGCATGCCACACCTGAAGCATGAATTATGGCTGGTACAAAAGAATGTCACAGGGAAGGGAACCAAGGAAGAGCCACTGACAAGGTAGGACACTCTCACAGGAAGTGAAGACTTTGCAGCCTACAGAAGACAGAGGTTGAAGAGGTCTCGATCTTTGCAGTCTGCATGGAGTGAGAGAACATTAGCACTCAGAGGGATTCAGAGGAGCTTGGGAGACATTTTTGGGAAAATGAAAGCACATAAAATTTCAATTTATAGATAAAGCAATGAAATATGGAACTAATTGCAGGGATGGAAGTGTAGGAAAATAGGTATGGGAGCCAGAAGTATGTGGACAGAGTTGCAGATGATCAGTTGACAGCAGGTTACAAAAGAGGGCAAGCCTGTGAGACTAAAGCCTCAGAAGCAATATGACATTAACGCTTCCGCCCAAGTGACAGATGAAAACAGTATTTTAGAAAGCTCATCCTGACAGTGGTATTCTGAGTCAACTGGAAGCGATGAAAGACTGAGAGCAGAAAGGGCAGCAAGGTAGCTATTGCAACAATCCAGGTGGGAGGGGGAGGCCTGGGCTGGCTGCCAGCAGTGAGGAAAGGTGATGCTCCAGCAATATTACCCAGGCATGGTGACAGGACTTGGGGTCTGACTACAAAAAGCAAAAGTCCCCGATAGCTCCAAGGTGTCAAACTCTGACTGCATGTCCAGCATGTGTCGGGGACTGAGAACATGAGAGGACCACAGACAAGGAGAGACAAGCCCACAGGTGCCTTGCTGCACAACATCATCCCAGGTGATGCACTGAGGATGCACAGAGCCTATCAGGGATGGGGCGGTCGCACCAGGCAAGGAGGGGACGGCCTGAGCAATGCACACAGGGCCAGATGTCAGAACACAGGTAGGAGTCTGCTAAGGGTAGTGTGTTGAACAGCAGCCCCCAAAAAGACACGTCTGCATCAAATCTCTGGAATCTGTGAATGTGACCTTCTTTGGAAAAGGGTCTTCGCAGATGTGATTAAGTTAAAGTTCCTGAGATTATCTGGGATTAGCCAGGTGGGCTCTAAATGCAATTGCAAATGTCCTTATGAGAAAGACAAGGGGACAAAACACTGACAAGAGAGAAGTGAGGCCATGCAAAGTCAGATGCAGACTCCACTGCTGTGGCCACCAAGCCAAAGCAGCCAGCAACCACCAGAAGCCGGAAGAGGCAAGGAAGGATCCTCCCCCTCTAGAAGGAGCGACACCCTGACAACACCCTGATGTTGAACTCATGGCCTCCAGACCTGTGCAAGAGAAAACATCTGTTGCTGTGAGTCTCACCCATGTGGCGCTTTGTTACAGCAGCCCCAGAAAATGCACCCACTGAGCAAGGGGAGGGGAGAAGGAGGGCCTTCCAGGCTCAGAGAACAGCACGTTCCAAGGTACAGTGATGTGCTCTGGGGCCAACACTCTGGAGGAGTGTGACAATTCTCAACAGCAGGAACAGGGCAGCCCCGGTGGAATTATAGAGCAGAGGCCAAAGGCAAGCTGACGTCAGATGGAGTAAGTTTTCAATGGCCCACTATGACCTGTGGTGACCATTCTAGGAGCAATGGGAGCCACCAAGCATTGAAAATCTGAAGAGTGACAAGAGCATACTTGGTTTCAGTGAGGGTGACAGTTTGGAAACCTAAAGTGGTTCCAAAAGCTCAGACAGCAGGTGAGGGGCTCGTGGGTGGAGATGCTCCAAGCTCTAATGAGGTGTGACTCAGGGACAGGAAGGAGTGGGGAGGTTGGGGAGACGCTGCCACAGATGGCTGAGTGGCCATCCGGGATGATTACAGAAACCAAAGATGACTCTGTCATCTTTACCTAGGCCCCCAGTTACTGAAATAGAGAAAAACAGAAGAGGAACAGGACTGAAGGCAGAGAGAACAGGGCTGGGTGCTAGAGTCAGGGCGCCGCACAGTTCCCCCGACCTCTAGGTAGAGCCCTCCGGTGGGGTACGTGGTTGGGGGCAGGGACTCACAAGCTCCCGAGACCTGGGCACGAGATCGCAGCCTGGTGCTCACCAGCACGTAGATTCTCCCTGGGGCCCTGGCAAATGAGACCATGGAGGGAACCCTAATACTGCAAGAAAAAGAAGACTAAAGACAATACCCTGGAGAACACCAGCCCTGAGGGATTGGAAAGGACCAAGGGCTAGTGATGGAGACAGAGGGAGACACAGATAAGACGTGAGGGAAGAGGTAGGAGCTTAAGAGGTGACACTGCAGCGCTTACGGGTTCTGCTGTGGAATCTGAATGCTGCGCCCCAGTCTGGGTTTTGCATATTATTAGCTGAGTCATCTTGGGCAAGGGCCTTGGCCTCTCTGAGCCTCAGTTTCTTCATCCATAAAACTGGATAATAATAGTACCCATCTCACAGGGCTGTGGGGATAAGAGGACTTAATATACGTAAAGGGCTTAGAACAGGGTTTAGGATGCAGAATGCCCCAAATGAATGTTGCCTATTACTATTACTAAAACCATTATTACGCTGGGTGTGGTGGCTTATGCTTATAGTCCTAGCACTTTGGGAGGCTGAGGTGGGAGGATTACTTGAGGCCAGGAGTTCAGGACCAGCCTGGGCAACAAGTGAGACCCTATCTCTACAAAAAATAGAAAAATGAACCAGGTGTCGTAGCACGTGCCTGTAGTCCCAGCTACTCGGGAGGCTGAGGCAGGAGGATCGCTTGAGCCCAGGAGTTGGAGGTTGCAGTGAGCTGCGATGACACCACTGCACTCTGGCCTCGGCAACAAAGCAATACCCTGCCTCAAAAAAACAGAAACAAGCCAACAAACAAAAAACCCACTATCATCAGAAGCCAAGGGAAGGAAGTGCTTAGAGGATTCCCAAACCAGAACTCCAGGAGGAGCAAGGGCTGTGTCCTGTTACCTTTTCATCCCACTGTCAGGGCTGGAGCAATGTTAAATACCTAGTGGGATCCAGTGAAAAAGATTTGTTTAAATGCCCAAAAGTGGTCAAGAGTAAAAAATGGTGCAAATGGATCAAGCAAAGGAAAAAAGAAAAGTCACTGAATAGATAAATAAACTGTGGAAGAAATATGAATGCAATGATATAAAAGAGTTAAAATGCATGACCAGGAGCTATCCAGATCAATGTGGATGGATCTAAAACACAAAGAAATAAAAGCAATCAGCAGAACAGAATGTATAATCTGATGCCAACTCTGTAAGGTTTTACAGCACCCAAAACAAGACACTGTCTTATTCAGGGCCACATATACAAGTGGCGTGACTATGAAAACCCAGATGGGAAGGTAACACGCCGAGCTCAGGATGGCAGTTTCCCATGGAAAGGGAGGGAGGAGGAGGATGGGATGCAGGAGCAGTACAGGGGAGTTGTAACCATATCTGTAACCTCTAAATAAAAAATAAATGGGTATGAAGCAAAAGTGTAAAATGCTAACATTTGTTGAATATGAATGGTAGGTATATGGGTGTTTACTATACAATCCTCTCGTGTGATGAAAATATTTCATGGTATTTTAAAAATCAGAACTATTTTTTAAAAAAACAAAAGCATTGGATTATACAACGAGAAGATTCATTGAGTCATGGCAAGAGGCCTATCAACCGGCTTCCAGAGCATCAGCGGCAGCCCAAGGAACTGGTGCCGGAGCGGGAGCCCAGAGGTAGGGGCTACAGAGGTTCTTCCCTCAAGAAGCTTGGCAGTAGGGAAAGGAGTGGGTGGCCAGCTCTGGGTCAAGGCCAGGGAACAGAGAGATAGGGGAGACTGAAGCATGATTATAATTGAAAGAGAAAAGCCAATGAGAAAGCTAGAAAAGTAAACAAACTCTGAGACAAGCAGATGGGACCACAGAAACAAATGGAGATGAGAGAGAGAGAGAGAGAGAGAGAGATTGTTAAAGGGAGACAGCGATTGACAGAAGTAAAAGGGGAGGAGGCATTTGGGAAGAGCAAGGAGGTCAGGATGAGCAGAGCAGAGCAGAGGGGATGCGCAGACACCTGTAGAGTCGAGGTGGAATGGACAGGAGGCCCATGAGGACTCTGAGCTGTGTCTCAGGGCATTAAAGGGTCTGAGAGTGTTCAGTGAGATAGAACTTCAACACGTATGTATAGGGGAGGGGACTGGAGGGGCAACTGAAAGGGTTATGTATTTATGATGGAAACAAAAGAGACATAGCTTGGGTCCAGCTGGATGTAGAAGGTAAGAGGGAAGGATTTCGACGGTTCCCAGGTGGCAGCTCTGGGGAATTGAATAAAGCGGATGGTGGTTCCCTTCATTGCGATAGGGGATGAAGATTGAAGGCCTCTATTTTCTCTGTGATGTAAAAGGCAAGGTCACCTGCTTGGTGTGAGACAGGGAGAGGTAAGGGAGCCTGATGAAAGTGGCAAAGGTCTAAAAGAGCTGCCAAGGATAATGTGAAAAGCAGCTGATGAGGGACAAAGGGAAGGATTGCCACGCAGTGCTGCAAATCCAGCAGCACCTGGAAGCCATAAATTTGCAATGGCACCAATCAGTGCATGATGAGACTGGCTCCACCGAGCTCAGCAACTACAGGGCAATGCATGATGGGACTGGCTCCACCGAGCTCAGCAACCACAGTGCAATGCATGATGGGACTGGCTCCACCGAGCTCAGCAACCACAGTGCAATGCATGATGGAACTGGCTCCATCAAGCTCAGGAACCAGCAGTGGAGGAGGCTGGGGGGTTGGGCCGGGCAGGCAGGGCCAGTGTGGTGGGAGCACTGTCAAAAAGACAAAAAAATGGAGGGTGATGGCAGGAACAGGCTTGGAAGGGTGGGATGAGAGAGGGAGCAGCTGAGGAGTGGCAGGAAATAAAAGCAGGTGGAGGCCGGTGGTTGTGGAGTCAGTCACCTGCAGGGTAGAAAGGCCCAGGAGATGGGGAGCAAAGAAAGCGGGGCAAGTTGGGGTCAGAGGTGGGCTTCCACCTTTGGGAGCGGGAGGTGTGGCAGTTCTGGAGGCAGCAGGTGGCAGGGAGAGACTGTGGGTGTGGGTGCAGGGGGCGGTTAGGGCGAATGGGCAGGTGTTGGGGTGCAGGCGCAGCTTGGGCTGACGGTGGGAGTGCCTGCTCTTGGCCCTGGATACAACTCCTTGGCAAATACACACTGGGTGTCAGGCACCATACTAGATCCTGGGGTCAAAACCACACTTTCTGCCTCTATCTGTCTGGAACAGAATATATAGCAACGCTATATGACAAAGATCAAGAAAATGACAAATCCGCCAACCCAATATAATCTTACTTTGAAGAATGGATCCAAAGGAAAAAGAAAAGTCTATAAAAGAACAGAATTGCATCCTTTACAAGGCTCACTGCATCTACAGCACAAAAAAGCTGAAAGAAATCTAAGCATTCAACAAAATTAAAAATATGAAGATTATGAAGAAACACAGAAAAATGTCTATGACACGTAGATGAGCTTCCTGAGGGTAGAAAATCTGTCCTGCTCATCTCTCTATCCCCAGGCGTAAAGCACTGTGCTGGGCTCATAACGGACACTCAGACACTGTCAGAATAAATGAGTGAATGGGGGAAATCATATCACATTATCATTAGACCTACGTGGAAAAAACTGTAAGCACCTAGAGAGGAAAATGCAAAAATAATCAAAATACCGATGTTAGGAGAGTGGAAATAGGATGACTTTTTTCCTTATTTGAAAACTCCATTTAATCCTGTCACACTGTTTAACAGTTAAAAATGAGTGTTTGCTCTTTTAAAAATGCTTGCATCAAGGGAGAAGTACAAGCTAAATTTTTAAAATTTCTTACAAACAATAATGAAAAAATGATATATCATTAAAAATTAAATACATTTGCCCTTTGTGGAAAGCCATCCTCAGAATACACTGGCACAAACAGAAATGATGCAAGGCTATTTGCTGCAGCAATATTAAAGTGGCAAAGGACTAGAAATAAGTCAAACGACCATCCATAAACTCTGCTCCGTCCTGCCTGATAGAGCGAGGAAGGGAGCAGGCACGGCCTGGGCTCCAGGGCCCTCACTGAGGAAAAGGCAGGCGCAGTGCAGCAGGAAGGGGATGGCACCTTGCATCTGAGAAAGGGACAGGTGGCAGACACAAGGACAGAACCTCAGAGCTATTTACGCGTGTGCGTGCGTATGTGTGTGTGTGTGTGTGTGTGTGTGTTTCAAGACAAGAATAAACCAAAACCTAAAAGAAACAGTTACCTAGAAGGGAGGGAGAGAACAGGTCGGAGGACAGGGATGGAAGGCAGATTTCTCTCAATGTACTTTGTTTTAGAGTTTTGACTTTGGAATCAAGTAAACATTTTAAATAATTATAAATC
This sequence comes from Eulemur rufifrons, assembly GCF_041146395.1. NCBI lineage: Eukaryota > Metazoa > Chordata > Mammalia > Primates > Lemuridae > Eulemur > Eulemur rufifrons. Next base: position 47,921,990 of record NC_091002.1, read on the forward strand.
AAAATTAAAGCAAAATGTAAAACCTAGAGCAATTCCTAAAATTAAAAACAAATGAAAATAAAAGAACATAACTATGTATTAAGATGGCGGCTTGACCACAAAGAGAAGGGAGCATGAATATGGCTGGACATCTCTAGTGGGATGTGGCCCTAAAACAGAAGGAATTGCAAAGAAATCTTACATTATTTTCAGTAATACTATCATGTTGTTAGTTATAATTCTGATCATATTAATTTGCATACACACACACGTTTAGGCCATTAAGAAGTAAGATTTATATCATTTAAGTAAAAAAAAAAAAAAAGATACAAATATAAAATCAGAATTAAGTAAAAGCCCTATAATCCTAAATTTGAGTTGGAAATACCAGTGTAAATTCATGAGGAATTTTTATTTAAAAAAAAAAAACCTGCTCTGTTACTAGAAGCAATGATCGACCTCATAGCAATGAGAACCCTCAGGACCCACACTCTGGTTTCTTGCTGTCATTTCCTGTGTAAAGGAACCGTGGCTCCTTGGAGAGATGGTCAGTTTCAGGTAGAGGTGTGCTACTATAGTCTACTGAGTCATGTTAAAAAGATCCTGGAGCCAACTAGAAGGGCTCCCACTGGTCAAAGCTGAGACAACTTGATCATTAAAAAGAATAACTACAATGGGTTGAAACATATCTACTATGTTAAAATTCAGGAGTTCATACTAGTACTCAAAACACAATTTTTTTTTTTGAGACAGAGTCTCGCTTTGTTGCCCAGGCTAGAGTGAGTGCCGTGGCGTCAGCCTAGCTCACAGCAACCTCAAACTCCTGGACTTAAGCGATCCTCCTGCCTCAGCCTCCCGAGTAGCTGGGAGTACAGGCATGAGCCACCATGCCCGGCTAATTTTTTCTATATATATTTTTAGTTGGCCAGATAATTTCCTTCTATTCTTAGTAGAGACGGGGTCTCGCTCCTGCTCGGGCTGGTCTCGAACTCCTGACCTCAACAGATCCACCCGCCTCGGCCTCCCAGAGTGCTAGGATTACAGGCGTGAGCCACCGCGCCCGGCCTCAAAACACATTTTTAAAACCTAATTGAGAACCTTTGTAGATTATTAGAACACCAACTAATTATTGTGGAAACTAGTAAATAAAGGGATAAAATAAAGCATTTATTCTGTCTTTCCTACACAAATAGGTTTTCAGGGCTAACAAACAGTTGATAGGGGAAGTTCTTTAAAGAAGAATTCCAGCTATTAAACTAGAAAGGAATGATGGAATTACGATGTCAGAATTTTACAGCCTCTAATGAAATACTGGATTTAGGCAATGATCACCAATAGTTGCTCATAGGTTGACAGGGTAATTTTATATGAAAGGGTAAGGCTGACAACACCTGAATCCTGTGACCAAACTCAACATAAGGAAAAGATTTGATGCAGCAGGAAAACACAGCACCATCTAAAAAGTATTCTCGCTAAAACAGAAAATATGAGTCCGATCGACCCCCTAGACTTCAACTACTAGTTTATAGGAAATACCTGGAATAGAGGAACATCTTAACACTACAGAGATACAATCAGCCAGATCTCAAATGTAGGAAATTCTATAAAATTAATGGCCTGGTTTGCTAACAAATAGCAGAGAGGAAAAAAGGGAGGGATAACTATCATAAATTTAAAGATATTTAAAAGACTTAACCAAATTCAATGTGTGGACCTTGTTTGTATCCTGGTTGGAAGAGACTATCTGCAAAAAACACATTTATGAGAAAACAGGAAAATTTGACCAATGACTAGATACTAGATGATATTAAATAACTATTGATAATTTTTACACTTGCAATAATGATCCTGTCATTATGTTTTTTAAAAAGAATCTTCAGTCTTAGACAAAAAGTATTTACAGTTGAAATGATATGGTGTCCGGGAATTGCTTTGATCTGGGTTGGGTGTTATCTGGGTAAGATAAATATAAAACGATTGGTCAAATGTTAATGATGGTTGAAGCTGAGAGAAGGGCACATGGGCATTCATTTTAATATTCTCTCTACTGCTACGTGTGTTTGAAAATTTCCATAATAAAAAGTTAAAGAAAAAAAGAAATCGCTCATGATAAGAATGAGTGCTGTCTATCTTCCTACATGATTAGAGGAACTGGGCACAAACAGACCTTTTGTTCTTGCATCACTTAACTCTTAAGAAGCTGTTCTGGAATTACGTAAATCGGCTAAAATAAGACTAAACAGAACTGCTAAAGAGATCTGAAGGTTACAATTTTTCAAACCTGATTGTTTGGATCTGTGAGGTACCTCACTACAATAGGTATGAGATATTCAGAGAACACCGCTGGAAAATCTGATCTGTTTTCCTGTAAAAAAACAGCAATAGCAGGAATCTGTTCCATCAGCTCAGTCCGCACTGTGGGCTCTGCAGCAGTAAAAAATAAAAAAAATAAAAAAAAAAAAGAATTATATTAAGAATAAACCAAGCATCTTATATAGTATATACTGATAGTTTCTAGCTTTTCTTACTAAAATACTTCATCAAGGAAATTAGACAAATGCAGTTTAAAAATCATTTCCCATTTAGAGTATTTATGCTACAGACAGGCTTAAAAAGCTAATAAGCTATACGGCAATATAAAAACATAAAAAGAAGAGAGAATGACAACTCTATTATAACAAGCCATATATAAATCGAGGAGGGAGCAAGAAGTCTGCATGCTGGGCCAGCGTCCAAAAGCCATTACAACTAATGGCTTATATGCCAGACCTATGGGTTGTGCTTATTTAAATTCTAGCCAGAATGTATACATTATAAATAATTCTTTCATAAATGCACTCCCCCACAATCCACGCATCCCAATTATTTCTAAGGCAAAGCATTAAACAAAAGAGCGGCTCTAGCTCCCATATACCACATTAAATTTAACACAAATATATAATTGCTGCAGCACTGTAAACGGTGACTCATTTACAAAGAGAGTAAATGAGTAAAGACTCAAAACATCCACTTGGGCCTTTTTAAAAGCATTGTGTCATATTCATATGAATATTTTAAATAAATATGGGAGCTATAGGGAAGGGTTATTTTTCTATTTTCAGTTAAAATGATCAAATTCTCAGGCCTAAAATTTCCGAAACTTTCTGAAGCTGCTCACCATTCATTATGAATGCGGGGAAGTGGAGGGCGATAGAGTAGCTGTCAGTACTAACAACCCCACCACTAATTCATCTGACTCATCTTTGTGGGGGGAGATAACGTCATAGTGTCTGCTGTACAGCAATGTGCTTTTCTTCTAGAATAGCAATCACAGAGAAGTAGAAAGAGAAAGGAAAATCAAGATTAGCCTACAAAGATCATAGGTGAAAGAAACTAATGACTGGAATTGTTCTAATCCAAAAGACTTCTTTTAGTTTAGCATTTCTTAGCAACCAATAGTCAGATAAAGCTTAAGAAATACAAAAGGCCTAACTGCCGGGACAAATAGCACTCAGAGCCATTAGTCATTCTAATTTTCTAAAAATAAGGACAATTTGAGTCATATTCAAATAAGATGCCCACTTGGCATGACAAAATCCATTCATGGTTAGACAATGCTTAAACTTTATCACTTTATAAACATGTATTTTAAATTAGCTATCATTGATTATATACAATTTCTTAGAAATGCATTAAGTAAAAAATAAATTATATAATACTTATACAAACCTGTATCTTCTGATAATCTGACTACAATCTCCATTACTGTTAAGAAGTCTTCTTCATTGTTACTGAAGTCCCGGAAGATATCGAGTAGCCCTCTGGCAATAATCTGACTATGGAGATAAGAAATGATCCATACGGTTATTTGGGCAACACTGACTGAAGGACTGCTAAGTTGTGCTAAGAGCAGGTAATATTAATACAACCACAGTGCAAAGGAAAGTAAGCAACCTATGTCCACAAGGAGGACAGAGGCTGGCAAGGAGCGTCCAAAGATGATCCTTCCAATGGAGATCAAAATCCTAGAATGGGGACCCACATCTTCCAGTCCAGCAGTTTTCAGAGTCTGAAACTGGCCACTTGTGAAAAGGGAAAATCTTTTTCTTCTTTTCTGACTGGTTCTTCAGGCCTAGGCAGTCTTGGAGAAAAGTCCTAGGACAGTGGGAAGGAATTCAGTGACCAATAAATGCAAAAGGAAAAGATCCAAAGAGGCATCCGATGGCCCTCTCAACGACTGAATGAAGAACTACAGTTCTTGAAAGAATTTTTTTAAATTCAGACATTTCTCCATGTTTGTTATTTTTACTTTCCCATCTTCCTGTGCTGATTAGCCATATAACTTGTAAAATGAGAGGGATCTATAAATGCCTATTTTGAGGGGAACAAGGAAAGAAAGAGCTGGGGAGACCTCACTCATGGGACAGAGTCAGCTACTGAAAGGAAAGAGAAGCCCCCCAAGTCCCCTGAAGCAGCACACAGGACAGCAGTAGGTCAGCCTGCTGCTGAGGAGCAGTCCTGGATGTGGCAAAGGACAGTTCCACCACAAGGTGGCAAACAACGAAGGAACTGAGTGCACTCAGGCATTCCAGAGGAAGCTCTGGCCGTTAAGGGAGAAAACATGATTGTCACTGTGGGACCAAGTGACCATATCCCATCATAAACATGATCTGAGCTACTGAAGGCCTACTGAGGAGAAACTTCAGGATCTCTGCTATAGCTAACCCAAGAACAAGCTGAAGGGCCCCTCTGGTCAATGGAGTGGCACCCTAAGGTGGGGCCTTCTGATAGAGTGGACCCACAAGCTCAGGAAACCAATGTGGACTGTGGCTGGCCTTGGACCACCCAAAGACAGGAAATCAAAAGTGAATAAAGACTTGTTTAGATATTCAAAATGGAAGAATCCATCACCAGCAGATCTGAACTACAAGAAATGATAAAAGAAATCCTTCAGGTAGAAAGAAAATGACACCTAATGAAAATCAGAATCTACATAAATGAACAAAGAGCACCAGAAATGGTAACTACATGGGTAGATATATAAAGCTTTATCTTATTACTTAAATCTCTTTAAGAAACAATTAACTGTTTAAGTGAAAATAATAATGTATTGTAGATTTATAACATATATATGTAAAATACAAGACAAAAAAACCATATAGAGAGGAAAAGAAGGCATACTATTATAAGGTTCTTACACCATACATGAAGTAGTAAAATATCACTGGAAACTAGACTGTGATGAGTTAAATATAAATACTATACATGCTAAGGCAACCACTAAAATAACAAAACAATGAGTTATAGCTAATAAGCTATCTAAAAAGACAAACTAAAATCACCAAGAAATTCAATTAATCCAAGAGAAGACAGATAAAGAATAAAAAGGGAACAAAACAGATGTGAAAAAATGGAAGATAAACAGCAAGATGACATACTTAATTAAACCTAGTGCCATCAATAATTACATTAAATGTAAATGGTCTAAACATTCCGATTAAAAGACCAAGATTGACAGAATGGATATAAAAGCAAGACCCAACTACACAGTGTTTACAAGAAACACACTTGAAATATAAAGATGCAAATAAGTTAAAAGTGAGAGAATGGAAAAAGATACATTATGCTACCAATGGGCAAAATAAAGCTGGGCTAGTGATATTAATATCAGACAAAATAGATTTTAGAACAAAAAATATCACCAGGGATGAAGAAGGTCATTTCAAAATGATAAAGGGGGGAACTCATGAAGACATAATAATCCTAAGTGTTTATTACCTAGTAACAGATCTTCAAAATACATGCAGCAAAAACCAATAGAACTGTAAGGACAAACAAGAGGCAAGACAATGCAAGGGTCCAGAAACAGACCCACACATTTATCATCAAGTTGACTTTTTTCACAAAGGTGAACAGGGAAAGGGTAGTCTTTTCAAAGAGTGGTGCTAGAAATAAACAGTCACATGGAGGAAAAAATGAATCTTGACTCTTATGCTATACACAAAAATTAATTCAAAATGGATCACAGATCTAAAGTAAGAGCTAAGACATAAAACTTCCTGAAAAGAAAAAAAAAAAAAACAGCAAAAAATCTTTGTGACCTTAGGTTAGGCAAATATTTCTGAGGAGCCAAAATATACAAACCATAAAATAAAATAACTGATAAACTGGACTTCATCAAAATTAAAAACTTTTGCTTCCCAAACCCCATCATTGAAAAAATGAAAAAGCCACAGGAGATAATACTATCTGACAAAAGACTTGTAGCCACAATATATAAATAACTCTTATACTCTTACAATTCAGTAATATGACAGAAAGCCCAATTAAAAGAAAATGTGTTCATAAATTATCCCAGCAGCATTATTAATAGCCCAAAGCTGGAAATAACTTAAATATCAACTGATGAGTGGATTATCAAAATGCGTCAAGATCCATTCAATGGAATCTAATTAAAGGAATGAGGCACTGACACACACTACAGCACGGATGGACCTTGGAAACAGCATGCTGGTGAAAGCAGCCACACGAGACCACATGTTGTATGATCACATTTCTATAGAATGTCTAGAAGAGGTAAATCAATGGAGAGAAAAGTGGATTAGTGGCTGCCTAGAGCTAGGGGATTGGGGATGAACAGGAAGGGACTGCTAATGAGAACAGGATTTCTTTCTGAGGTGACAAAAAATGCTTTAAAATTCACTGTGGTGATGCACAATCCTGTGAATATACTAGAAACCATCAACTTACATGCTTTAAGGTAATGAGTTATATGATATGTAAGTTCAATTTCAACAAAGTTGTTTTATCTTTTAAAAGTGCAAAAGATTTTAACAGCTTCACAAAAGAAAATATACAAACAGCCAAGAAATACAAGAAAAACTTCTCAACATCGCTAGTCTTTAGGAAACTATGAATCACAACGAACCTGACAGACACCACCCTATCGTATGATCACAGTCAGCATTACTAGTAACAAGTAACAATGACGTCACGGAGCTCCTTATCCAGTGCGATGTGAAGGGCGGATCACCTGAGGGGCATTCGCCTCCAAATCCATAACCTCAGTCTAATTATAAGAAAAGAAATGACCCCAACTTGACAGATATTCTACAAAACACTTGATCATTATTCTTCAAAACTGTCAAGGTCACAAAAGAAAGGACAGACCAAGAAACTGTCATAGATTGGAGGAACCTAATGAGACACGACAATTATAAATGCAATGTGGTGCCCTGGACGGGAGCCTGGAACAGAAAAAGAACATCAATGGAAGATGTGCAATCCAAGTAAAATCTGTAATTTAGTTAACAGTATTGTACCAATGCCAATTTTAATTTCTTGGTTTTGATAAATGTACCATGTTTATTTAAGACGTAAACATTAGAGCAGGATTTCTTGACCTCCGCACTACTGATGTTTTGAAGCAGGTAATTCTTTGCTGTGGGGGCTGTTGTGTGCAGTGTAAGGTGGTTAAAAGCATCCCTGGCCTCTACCCACAAGATGTCAGTAGCATCCCCTGCCCACCAAGTCATGACAACCAAAAATATCTCTAGACATTGTCAAAGGCACTTTGGGGGCAAAATCAACCCTGGTTAAGAGCCACAGTATTAGAAGAAGTTGGGCAAAAGGTATAAGGGAACTCTCTGCTATCTTTACAACTCTTCTGCAAATCTAAAGTAATTTCAACATAAAAAATTTAAAGACAAAACACAAAGACTAAAAAACAAAAAGCTGTAATGAGATATCACTACAACCCCTAGAAGAACTAAAATTATTATGACAATACCAAGTGCTGACAAAGAAACAGAGTAGCAGGAATCCACAGATACCTTGTAAGGAATGCAAAATATCACAGGTGATTTGGAAAATAGTTTGTCACTTTCTCAAAAAGTTAAATGTACACTTCTCATTGCAATCCAGCAATTTCACTCTTAGGTATTTACCCAAATGAAATGAAAATGTATGTCCACACAAAGAGTTGTATGCAAATGTTCACATAAGCATTATTCATGATAGCCATAAAATGGAAAAAATCCCAGTGTCCATCAACTGGTGAATGTGTACACAAAATGCAGAACATCCATACAATGGACTACTACTCAGCAATAAAAAGCAATGAACTGCTGATAACAATAGGGATGAATTTCTAATGCATTTTGCTAAGGAAAAGAAGTAAACATGTCACACTAAATGCCATATGATTTGTTTATATGAAATTCTAGAAAAGGCAAAACCTTTTGAAAACATCAGAAACCAGGTCAGTGGTTACCTGGGCCCATGGTGGTTGGGGAGGGAGGGACTAACTGCAAAGGGACAAGGCTGGGCGCGGTGGCTCACGCCTGTAATCCTAGGACTCTGGGAGGCCGAGGCGAGTGGATCATTTGAGCTCAGGAGTTCGAGACCAGCCTGATCAAGAGCAAGACCCGGTCTCTACTAAAAATAAAAAGAAATTAGCTGGACAACTAAAAATATATAGAAAAATTTAGCCAGGCATGGTGGCACATACCTGTAGTCCCAGCTACTCAGGAGGCTGAGGCAGGAGGATCGCTTGAGCCCAGGAGTTTGAGGTTGCTGTGAGCTAGGCTGATGCCACAGCACTCTAGTCCGGGCAACAGAGTGAGACTCTGTCTCAAAAAAAAAGGGACAAACAATGGAACTTGTTGGATGACAATTCAATTGTGGTGATGGTTGTATGACTATACACATCTACCTAAACTCATCTAAGTGGATGCTTTAAGTGGGTCAATGTTATTGCATGTAAAATATGCCTCAATAAAGCTGTTTTAAACACAGACACTGATGAGGGGGAAAAGTCAGGGCCATCAGCAGTAGCCTGTGGTAGCCTGGAAGCCTCAGTGTGCAGGAAGAGGAACTGGAGGTTCTGATGGCTTCCTTTGAGCAAGTGGAAAGAGACTCTCACCTGCCTCTCTCTGTTCCCCTGAGCAACTGACAGTCCAGGAACAATGCATATCGTACTGGACATGCATGCATCAGGAGAATTAGCTAACGTTGAAAACCCTCCTTGATATGTAAGAAAAGACTAGAAACGTGGAATTCAAAGAGGCAGTCCTTAGGCCCAGCACACTGTAGGAAATCTATCCTTTCCACAGAGAGACTTATGCCACCTCTGGGATAAAAGGTCGAGATCTGGCAGCCAGGATGTTTAGGAAAGTGAAAACAGACACTACAGAGAAAGTCGCTGATTACATGTCACTGGACCACATTCATGTCAGTGTCCCTTGGGAAATCAAGCAACTAGGATTCCCCAATCTGCTTCTAGGGCCTTAGAATGGATAGACAAATCTGCCTCCAGGCTCAAGTGGCCACGAGGGACCTACCTTCTAAAGGAAAGAAAGGAAAGGGATAAGAGAGGGAAGGCCCCGGATGCAGGGAAAAATCCACTGCAGTGAATACATAACACAAGAGAGCTAAAGACTCAAACAAATTGGCGCTTTGGAACTAACACTTGGGAAAAGCTGGCTGCTTTATACTGGAATGACCTGGAGAAACCACAGGGGATGAGCAGAGTCCAGAAGCACCAGCCTCAATACTTCTCACTATCAGCTGTGTTAATGAGATGAAGAAAGAAAGGAGCCTTCTGAAGAGATTACCCAGGCCTACCTGTAAGAGCGTTAGGAGACTCAACAAGATACTGCGCGGTAAGCTCGTAGCAGGGTATCTGGCACACAGTCAGCCCTCTGGAGTGTCAGCCATTGTATTACAATCCAAGCAAAGAACTGCAAACAAACTTAGTATCTAACAATGGAGGAAAGCTTCGATAATCATGATATATCTACACCTTGGCATACCATACAACCATTTGTAAAGGTACTCTAGATACGTACTAAGCTAGAAAGATGTCCCTGATACATTCAATGAAAAAAGGTGAAGAATTTTACATATGGTATGAGCCCATTTCTTAACACAAATTATATTGAGGTACGTGTGTGCAATACATGTGCACATAAATACATTCATATGTACATATTTATTTAGGAAAAAGTCTGGAAGGATATACACCAAACTGTTCACAGCCCTTACCAAGATTGCAGCAGGGAAGGGGGGGGAGGAATTCTATTTATACTCCTGCAATTGTTAAACATTTCAATAAGCATGTAATATTTTTGTGAATTTTCTTTAAATATAAAGAGAATGCACCAATTTTATATGGCAACATAACTAATGTTCCCTGGGAATATTAATATAAGCATGGAAGTAGTCCTTCCTGTTTTTGTTCCTTCTTTTCCTCACTCACTCAGTCAGATACAATCATGTGTTGAACACAACCAGCTCCACATTCAGTGCGGGAAGCCTGGGATACAAGGATGAGCATGGGCCGCACCCTGCCCTTAAGAGCTTACCATCTAAGCCCCGAAGTGGGCATGAAAATCAATGACGACCAACAGAGACAAGATCTGTGCGAGAGTGCCTACAGGACACTACAGAAGGGAGAAGAATGTGGAGAGGCTAGCCAGGGAGAAGAGGAATGTGAGGATGAGCAGAAGTTAGGCAGAGACCCAGCCATCAGAAGGATGAGATAAGGACTTTAAAATAAGTGTAACCAGTCATGCTAAAGGTCTAGTGGAAACACTGGCCATGCATGAACAGTTAAAGAATATGGGAACTCCCAGTAATTGCCACTTGATTCTTCTTGAAACCTAAATTACTCTTAAAAATAAAGTCTATTCAGCCTGGGCAACATAGCGAGACCCTGTTTCTGAAAAAAAAAAGAAAAAAAAGAAAAAACAATTAGCCAGGTGTTGTGGCATGCGCCTATAGTCCTAGCCACTTAGGAGGCTCAGGCAGGAGGATCACTTGAGCCCAGGAGTTCCAGGTTGCAGTGAGTTATAAATGTGCCACTACACTCTAGCCTGCGTGACAAGCGAGACCCCATCTTAAAATAAGTAAATAAAATTAAAAAATAAAGTCTCTTAAAGAAAGAATGAAGATGAAATAAAGACTTTTTCAGACAAACAAAAGCTGAGTATTCACTGACGACAGTCTTGTACTAACAAGAATTGTTAAAGAAAGTTCTTGAGATGAAAGAGGATAACTGATGAAAATGGACATTTTACAAAAATAAATAAAAAGCACAAAAAATGGTAAAAAATGATGGCAAATATTAAAAAAATTTATTTTCAACTTTTAATTGCTTTAAAAGATAGTTGATTGCCCAAAGCAAATAAAGTAACAAGGTAGTGTAGAATTTGTAACATGTGTAGAAGTAATATACAGGATAACAAGAGCACAAAAGTTAGGGGAGGGGAAATGGAAGTATACTGTTGTAAGGTTCTAATGCTCTATCTTGCACACTATACAGTATGCAAAGCAGTATAATTTTATTTGGACATATGTTATGATAAATGGAAAAAGTACACTGCAATCCCTAGAACAACCAAAAAAAAATTTAAGAGGTACTGTATAACTAATAAGCCAATAGCAGAGAAAAATGGAATTTTTAAAAAATATTTTAGAAAGGCAGGAAAGGAGAAAACAAAAACAGTTGAGATGAATAGAAAACAAACAGCAAGATGGTAGATTTAAACAAACCAAATCAATAGTAACATCAAACGTAAACGATTTTAACGTTCAAATTAACAGGCAGAGACTGCTAAATTGGATAAAAAAGCAAGACTCAACCATATGCCTTCTATAATAAACACACTTTAAACTTAAAGACATAAATAGGTTAAAAATAAAAGTGTAGACAAAAATATACTATATAAACATTAATCAAAAGAAAGCTGGAGTGTACATAGTAATATCAGACACAGAGGCCAGGCACAGTGGCTCATGTCTGTAATCCTAGCGTTCTAGGAGGTCAAGGCAGGAGGATCACTAGAGGTCAGGAGTTCAAGATCAGCCTGGGCAATATAATAAGACTCCATTTCTATAAAAAAAATTTTTTTTTAATTAGCTGGGTATGGTGGCAGGAGCCTGTAGTCCCAGCTACTCAGGAAGCTAAGGCCGTAGGATCACTTGGGCCCAGGAGTCGAAGCTGCGGTGAGCTATGATTGTACCACTTGCACTCTAGCCTGGGTGACAAAGGGAGACCTCATCTCTTAGAAAAAACAAACGATATAGTAAGCTTCAGAAAAAGGAATAAAGGAACATTGCCAAAGACAAACAGGGACATTACACAGTAATTAAGAAATCAACTTATTAAAAAAACTAGAATACTAAATGTGTATGCAACCAACATCAAAGCTTCAAAATATATAAAATATATGAAATAAAAAGGAAAAAAAGATAAATCCACAATTATAGTTGCACATGCCAAAATTTCTCTCCTGGTAATTGACAGAACAAGCAGACAGAAAATAAACAAAATATAGAAGATCTGAACAATGTTTTTAACAAACTTAACCTAAATGATATTATTAAGATACTCTACCCAAAAACATTGGAATGCACATTCTTTTCAAGTGTACATGGAATAGTATTACCAACATATTCTGAGTCATAAAACAAATCTCAATAAATTTAAGGGAGAAATAATATAATGTATGTTCTCTGGCCATGAAAGAATTAACTCAAGAATCAATAACAGAAAGATATCTGGAAAAGCCTCAAATATTTGGAAATTAAACGAAACACTTCTAAATAACTCAATAATCAAAGGAGAACTCATTAGAAACATTAGAAACGCTTGCATTGGAAAGTAATGAAAATATTATATATTAAAACTTGATGCATCTAATATAGTACTTAAGAGGAAATTGCACAATGTAAAATGCAGATGTTAACAAAAAGCCAAAAAAATAAAGAACTAAGTATTCTACACAAGAAGAAAATGAATAGCAATTAAATTCCCAAAAGCCCCCCAAAATATAATAATACAGAGTAGAGCATAAATTATTGAACTAGAAAACACACATACAATAGAATCCAAGCCAAAACTCGATTCCTTGAAATAACTAATGGAATTCATAACCTTCTGGTAAGAATCACGTAGGGAGAAAGAGAGAAAGGCATAAGTAACAAATAACAGGATGGAAAATGGAGCCATACTACAGATCTCACAGACAGTAAAAAGAAAATTGCCATTTTCCAACTCATAATGAAATAAGATCTAAGCAATGATTAATTGTAACCACTAAAAGCATCAGAAGAAAGGTTGGTGAGGAATTTTATAATGAAAGAATAAAACAACTGAGCCTACTGCTCAGCATTAACATCTCTAAAAGCGGGACAACCAGACATTGTTTCCTGATGTTTTGTAATAAAAAATACACAAAACAACATAGGAAGTATTGTTTTTTTTAAAAAAAATTGAAGCAGAATCTAATCAATTCTTCAAATGTAATTTTCAATTTACAGAAAAGACAGGACAAATTATACCATGACCACCAAATCCAGAATGTGGAAAATTCTACAAGAATAATGACCCCTTCAACAAATAAATGATATGGGAGAAGACGAAAAAAGAGAACCATTAGAGATTAAAAGAGGTTTAAGATCAAAAGGAAAAACAAACTGTAAACAAAAAGAGACTTAAGAGACACATCTACCTAATGCAATATGTGGACCTTATTTGGATCATGATTCAAACAAATCAACCAAAAAAAAGGCATTTTTGAGATAGTTGGGGAAAAATGGACAGAGTGGTAGACTGGAAAGTGTTAACTATTAATTTTGTTGAGCGTGATAATGATATTGCCATTAGATTTGTTTTTAGTCCTTACCTGGATAAAATATGATTTCTCGGATTTTGTTTAAAATATACCAGCAAAAAAAAACCCCACAAAACCACAACAGAAAATAATCAGATTTTATTGGGACATTAAAGAAAACCTAAATAAACAGAAAGATATATATCATGTTTATGGACTGGAAGTCTAAACATTGTAAAGACAACAATACTCTCCAAATTGACCTACAGATTCAATGCAAAACCATTCAAAATCCTAATAGGTGTTGTGTTTTGTTTTGTTAGAATCTGACAAGCTGGATTTAAAATGTATATGGGAATACAAAGCACCAAGAATGACAGACGTGTCAAAGAAGAAAAACAAGGTGGGAAGCCTTACTCTATCGAATATCAAGACTTACTATAGGGCTGGGCGCAGTGGCTCAAGGCTGTAAACCTAGCACTCTGGGAGGCCAAGGCCAAGGATTGTTTGAGCTCAGGAGTTCGAGACCAGCCTGAGCAAGAGTGAGACCTCATCTCTACTAAAAAAACAGAAAGAAATTATCTGGACAACTAAAAATATATAGAAAAAATAGCCGGCCATGGTGGCACATGCCTGTAGTCCCAGCTATTTGGGAGGCTGAGGCAGTAGGATTGCTTGAGCCCAGGAGGAGTTTGAGGTTGCTGTGAGCTAGGCTGATGCCACAGCACTCTAGCCTAGGCAACAGAGTGAGACTCTGTCTCAAAAAAAAAAAAAAAAGACTTACTATAAATCTGTAGTAATCAAGACAGTGTAGTATTGGCTGAGAGGGAGACAAATGAACCGTTGGAAGAGAGGAAAGAGTCCAGACAGTCTGTTCATTAACAGAGACTGGACTATAGCGGAGGTGGCACTCCAAAGCTATGAGGAAAGAATGTACTTTTGATAAATGGTACTGTGACAACTAGGAAAATGAAGCTTGACCCATCTTTCACAAAATAAACAAAATTACTTTCAGACAGGTGAAAGGAAAAACCAAAGCCTTTAAAGTAATATAAAAGAATAGAGAAAGAAGCTTCAAAATGCACTAAGTATAAAGGAAAACACTGATAAATTTAACTACATTAAAATGAATCATAAAGGAGTTAAACCACAAGCCACAGAATGAGGAAAGATGTTTATCAGACATAACTAATGAAGGTTTGAAATCTAGAATATATATAGAACTCCCACAAATCAATAGGAAAAAGACAGACACTCCATCTTCTCCCTACCCCTCCAACGAAAGATTTGAACAGGCACTTCACAAAAAAGAAATACAGATGTTCAACAAACACAGGAAAAGGTGTTCATACTCACAGTAAGGAAAATGCAAATTCAAATCATGAAGTGTTACCGATACTACCAGTGGCTAAAATTTAAAAATCTAATAATATCAATTGGCAGGTAAAACATAGGGCAAAGGTAGGAGAGTAAACGGATACAACCACTTTGGAAAACTGGAGTTATCTACTAAAGTAGCAGATAAGCATACCCCATCACACAGTAGTTCTTTCCTGGACACATGCCCTACAGAAATGAATACTTAAGTGCAAACAAGATTATTCATAGCAAAATTGTTCATGGTAGTCAAAAAAATTAAATTTCTCTAAAAAGAGTAGATGCATAAATGTTAGTATAATCAAGAACATGGTTATTTAATACAAAAGGGACAAACTCAAGCTATATGCAAAATTTATAAAGTAATATATCCTATATGACTTCACACATTTCAAGTTCAGAAACAATAAAATTAAATTATAACATCTGAAGGGAGATATGGTGCTAAAATGGGCAAGCAAATGAAGGATGTGATTAACATAAAAATCAAGACCGTGGTTATTGCTTGGTAGGGAGGAAGAAGTAATCAGATCAGGAAGCAGGGAGGGTAATTCAGGATGTCGGCAAAGTAAGACTGTTTTGACTCCGGTACGTGGCTTCATGGGCATGTGCTTCACAAAAATTCCTTAAACTCTATATGTATGATTGACCCAATTTTCTGTATGTATATATTTCATGATAACAGAAGTTTTAAAGTTTACAGAAAGTTTAAAAAGGACTTTTAAAGGAGGAAAAAACATCTGATAATCTCATTAGATATAAAAGAAGCATATAAAATCAGACCTCACTGATGATTGAAAAAACTCTTAGTAAACCAAGTTTATTTTACAAAGTAAATGACCCATACTCTTCAAAAATGTCAATATCATAAGAGGCAAAAAAAAGGCTGAGAAACTTAGAGAATAAATGAGACTAAAGAAACATGAAAACTGAATGCAATATGTGGTGCTGGACTGGATTCTGGACCCAAAAGACAGACACACAAAAAAGAAGATATAAAGCACATTATTAGGACAATTGGCAAAATTTTATTAAAATTTATATATTTGATAACAGTATTATATCAGTTAAATTTTCCGGAATTTGGTAATTGTACTGCGATTATATGAGTGAATGGTAAATGCCTTTATTCTTAGAAAAATACACACTGAAATATTTAAGGGGAAAGCAACATTATGTCTAGAACTTACTCTTAAATGGTTCAGATAAGAACAGCATAAAAACAAAGACAGACTGATAAAGATAATGTAGCAAAAACTTAACTAATGAATCTGAGTGAAAGATATACAAGAATTCTATTCTTGAAACTTTTTATGTAAGTGTGAAATTAGTTTTAAAAATTTAAAAATAATCTCTTAGCAAACCAGAAATATAAACTAGAAATGTAAACTTTCTTAAACTGATAAAGGGTGGTTACTAAAAATATAAAACAAGTGGCTCAAGCCTGTAATCCTAGCACTTTGGAAGGCAGAGGCAGGAGGATTGCTTGAGGGTAGGAGTTCAAAACCAGCCTGGGCAACACAGTGAGACCTCGTCTGTACAAAAATTGTTTTTTAAAAATTCCCCGGGCGCAATGGTGCATGCCTGTAGTCCCAGCTACTCGGGAGGCTGAGGCAGGAAGATCGCTTAAGCTCAGGAGTTCAAAGTTATAGTAAGCTATAATGGAGCTACTACATTCACTCTAGCCTGGGTGACAGTGAGATCCCGTCTCTTAAATAAATAACAAGATAGGAAAGGAAGAAACAAAACTATCCTTTTTCGCAAACATCACGATAGTATGTAGAAAACCCAAAAGGATCCATAGGAAAGACAGTAAAATTAATAAATGAACTTAGCATAATTATTATAATAAGACAAAATAAAAATATAAAAATTGATTCCATTTCTATGTATCAGCAACAATTAGAAAGTTTAAAAAAATGACACAATTTGCATTAGCATAAAATATTAAATACCTAGAACTATATCTAACAAGATGCAGATCTCTACAACAGAAAAGAATGTAATACAGTTTTATAATTATTTGTGCATATATATGTGTGCGTACACACAGACATGAGTACACACGCAGAAATTGAAGAAAATCTAAAAAAATGGAAGGATTGGAAGATTAAATATTGTAATGACGTCAATTCTTTACAAATCGATTTAATAGACATAATACAAGTCTAATGAAAATCTCAGCAGATTTTTTTCTAGAAACTGATGAACTGGTGCCAAAATGTATTTGGAAGTATAAATGGCCAAGAACAGCCAAGACAATCTTGAAAAAGAATAAAGCGGAGGACTGACTTAGTCTATGTGATAACAAGAGTTTTATGATACAGTCACAATAGTGAAGAGAGTATGGAACTGGTGCAGTGACAGATAACTAGACCAAAAGAGCAGACCAGAAAGTCCAGACGTGGACACTTGATTTAAGACAAGGGTGACAGTGCAGAGCGCAGATAAAAGACAATCCTTTCAATAAATGGCAGTGGGCCAATTGGATTCCACATGGAAGGAAACAAAACCTGACCCCTACCTCACATCATAAACAAAACAAAAGTAATTCCAAGTGGATTGTAGATCCAAATGTGAAAGGCAAAACAATAAAACTAGAAGACAATACAAGAGAACATCTGGTGGCCTCAGAAGAAGCCAATGTTTCTTTTACACAACATAAAAAGCACTAACCATAAGAGAAAAAGTTGATAAATTGTGAACTACATTTAAATTAAGAACTTTTCATCAGAGGACACCATTCAAATACCATCATTGCCCTATTTGTAAAATGGAGATAATAATTGGACTTATCAGGTAAGTAACATTATCGTGAGTTTTCTGTGACTTAATAAATGTAAAGGATTTAGGCTATGTTTGGCACAGAATATAATTTTTAAAAAGTAAGAGTAAATGCAAGGCAAGGAAAGAGACTCAGCAAGTGTCAGCCCCAGTCTTCACAAGAGAGCAGTGTGGGCAGGGATACATGGTTAGAGAAGCTCAGAGGACAGTTCAGAATGAGAGATGAGCCAGTGTTCCTAAGCAGAAGAAAGGGAGTGAATCACAGGCGAGGAGACAGAAGACACAAGGAAAACCCGAAGGAGGCAAAGTCTCAGTGAGAGACAGTGAGGCAGGGATGGAGGATCGGTCGAAGGGGCAGAGCAAGAGGAGAAATACTTCCCCTCTGAGACAGGAGGGAAGCATGCTTTCGGTTTCAGGGAAGTTTGGGCAGAGTGCAAATGGAAAGAGATGCCTTAGTTTCTCCTTTCTTCAGGAAATAAGAACAAAGGTCATCTGCTGAGCCAGTCCAAGCCTGGAGTTGAACCCTCTGTTGTCCAAAAGGAGTGACAACAGAGCATGTCCAGGAAGCACAGTGTGCTCAAGACCAAAGCGAGCAGATGAGGCTTCCAACTGATGCTTCTCCGAGCTTCTCAATTAAGCAAGGCGTTTTACTTTTTTGAGCACTGCATATGTGAAAGAAACCCAGTGAGCAATTCTCATCACTTAAACACCATGAAATTTCATCACCTTTCCTTCCTGACTTACCAGATGGTCAGTAAAACAGCAACAAAAATAATGGATGCCTAACAAAATCGTGTCATTCAGACAGAATCCCAGCATCCTGAGGATAGCCTGTATTCCACCTCATCACGCCCAAGTCTCCTCAAAGCTATTACAGACAGATGGCCACAAGTGTCAGCTTAAACCAAACACAACACAGGGCTGTCAGTATGCAAAGGACTGGCTGAGCTCACCGGTTGAAGATGTTCTCGCTGAAAGCATACTTCTCCAGGCGAGTAAGTGGAGGCAGGTTGTCCTGGCCTGGAATGTCCAAGAAGGCCGTTATCCTCATGTTGTCACAATCTGGACCATAGTCTTCAAATCCGTCTAAAGGGGAAGAGAAAAAAAAAATGTACTCACAAGTGTGCATCAACTGTGACAAGTCACACATGACCAAAGACATGGCCATGTGGCATTCTTTCTACCTTCATAGTCCTTTCTAGCTGAAGCATCTAAGAACTGCAAACTTGAGAATTCATCTAAAATGAGGTGAGCAGTTGTAGAACCCCAGAAGAAAGGTGACAAGGACCAGAGGCACAGAGCAAAGCTGGGCGCCTTTCTTTCAATGCTGACTGATGCAGTTACCTCTCGCCAGCATGAATGGGAACCACACCCCCGCTGGGAACTCAGAAGCAAGGGGACAAAGAGACTCACCTCCATGAAGAATGGCCAGGTAATGCTATCCAAATAGGTTTAAAACAAGTAAGTTTGACCCTGTTAGCAGGAATCTGACAGCAAGCCCACCCGGCATGTGGGCTGTCCTAAATGTACTCACACAGCCTCATCCACTCCATGACATCAATTCCCACCACTGCCCCTGTGGCGTGGCTACACCCAACCAGACCCCTTCACACGGATGTGTCTAACAGGCTCCTCCAACTGACTCAGGCCCAAAACGAGCCAATTATCCTTATTCTTTCTCTTTAAACCTGCTCTTCCCTCCAATGTAGTGGGGTGGCTGAGCTCACGGGCTCAGCAGTCAAACACACCTGGAATGGAATGAATCCCACAACTACTACTTACTAGCTGTGTGGCTATAGAAAATCACTTAACCTGCCTACAATTCCATGTTCTCACCTTAAGGGTGGGGATAAAACCCTACCCTTGTGCCGACAGGATGCTGGAACACGTAAGTTCACACATGTGAAGACCTGTGAGATCTGGCCAACTCTGATACACCCCATGCTTTGGTTTGTAGGAACTGCCAGTGGCCCTCTCAACCCCCAAGGCATTCTGCAAATGCTATTCTCCATCTACTCTCTCCTATCCAGCCTTCAGGTCTCAACTAGGGTGCAGCCTGTCTGGAAAGCCTCCCCTGCCCACTCTCCTCACACCTCAAGTGCTCCTGGTGGTGGCAACTGTGCCAATCTCCTGCTATGTTAGTGTTAATGATTTGTCTGCAGTAGAAGCTCCCAAGGGCAGGATTGTGTCCAGTTACTGTTGGATTTTCCAAACCTAGCATGACGCCCTGTCACATTAAGTAGATGCTCATTAAACACATAATGCATAAATTCACTTTAAGACTATGCATTTGACCAAGGACGCTCTCCAACGAAACAGCAGAAGCTCTTAACCAACCACTAAATTAACTTAATCTTTGCATCCACTCTATAAAACACATTGACTAGTCCCAGGACACACTGAGCATGCATAGCTAAGAGGCTACTCTGTCGGAATGATAGTGGTAAGAGAAGTTGTTGGGATAGTAACACAATTAAAAATAATGGCTACATTTTTCCAGCGCATGTAATGGGGCTGGGCCGGGGCCAGGGAGGTGCTTTGTATACATGATTCAATTCCCATACCAACCCAACCAAGTGAAGACCATTCCTATCTTCATTTTACAGATGAGCAAACCAATACCTAGAGAGGGCAAGTGACCTTCCCTCGGTCGCTCACCTAGCTGGCCCTAAGCAGAAGCAGGTTCATGCGTAGCTGTCCTCTCCAGGAGTCCTCTGCTCACTAAGAGGCAGTTTTCTGTGCTCCTAGCCCTGCTATGCCCATTGTCCTTCCTACTCTAATTCAGTACTTTAGTGAAATACTGTGTAAAACAATGATATACAACTGTCAAAAGAAAGTTGTTATTTCTGAACATTAGTTTGAATTCTTCAGAAAGATTCAATAAAGACGAGTTACTAAAACACAGCTGTCAAATTAGAAGTGGGTAAAACAAGTGGAAAATACTGTAAACACACTGTAGAAAAACAGTTAGGGCTTCCATGCACGTTGCCTGCACAAGTCTTCTCATCCCGCACAAGACACTGAGCCTACAAATGTAGACAAGGCCTTATGCGTGTGGTCTATGGAGGAGAGGAGACGATGTGTATGCCAAGAAAAGGTCTTGGTTCAGATGACAAGATCAGCACCTGAATATGCATTTTTAGGTTAAAATTAAAAGTTTTAGCCTTCTTTGTTTCAGAATCCCTGCTATAACCAACTTTTTCTATTAAGCAGGTACCTCCTACTCCATGACTGCGGAAGAGGGCATCCACTGAAAGGATGAGGCAGGTAGGAACTGCCTGGACTCAAAGTGCAATGGTTAAGAGGACTTTTGCTGTTTCAGAGAAGGCCTGGCTGGAGCTTGTGCACAATAAAGAGAAATATACCTGGCAGAGCCCTCCCTTCCCTTACTATCCCCACCTAACCTTTCCATTTTTGATCTAGAAAAATAAAGAAAAGAAATAGGCTACCAAGGACTTCCCTGAGGCTATTTTGTCAAGAGAACTGCCTCAACTGTTAGTTCCAGAAAGATTACTTGGCACCCACTACAGAGGTGAAAACTACACAGCTGGGCCAGCAGCCCTACCGGCATGAGAAGTAGGACTCCTCTGCAGGAGTCCTACTGGCAGAGAGGAAAACCAAGGTCAATTCTGACAGTAACTGACAAGAGTTTAAAGTAAGAGATGACAAGTTTGTGCCTAGGTTCTTACTTCTTTGAAACATCAACCACATTTTTTCTCAACTAATTATTTTAGGCTAGTAATAAAAGCTTATGAAAAATTTATACTGTGTAACATTTACTCAGAGAATTTTAATAAAAGAATTATGTATTTGTAGAAAAAAATATGCAACATAATTAAATATGCCCTTTCTCTGTACCCTCACTGCCTCGGATGAACAGGTCTACGCTGGATCACAGCCAAGCCCTATGACCAAAGTCACCTGATATGAGCTATTCTCAGTGCATTTCAGAGCCCAGTAGGAACATGCAGCCTTCATCCCACAGATATTTACAGAGCACCCGCAGATCCAGCCTGGAGCGGACTTGAAAAGATGTTTAAAGCAGTGGTTCTCAAATTTGGAGGGTCACAAATAGTTTTGGAACCTGAAGATACCCATGGACACACACACTCAGAACTTTTCACACAGAGGCTGGGCATGGTGGCTCTCGCTTGTAATCCCAGCACTTTGGGAGGCTGAGGCAAGACGCTCACTTGAGACTAGGAATTCAAGGTTACAGTGAGCTATGATCAAGCCACTGTACTCCAGCCTGGGCAACAGAGTGAGACTCTGTGCCAAAAAAATATATATGTTTAAAAGATTTTTTATAAAAAAACTTTCCATACAGCATCAGGAGTTTCAAAAGATACTTTAAGGCCCACTGTGTACTTCATGGGTTAAGAGCTTTTGTTTTAAAGTAACAGAAAAATATCGGACACTCTTCAAGAAACTGTTTAGTCAGAGAACTAAGAAACTTAGCAATTAGTTCCACCAAAGAATAGTCGTTACTGGAGAATATTAATAATCCTACTACACTAATTGTGTAAAACAATACTAACTATACACAAGGAAATAAAAGGTGTAAGTCATAAAATACTGGATAATAATTTATCCTTATTGATTACTTCCAGTAAGCCAGGAACTATGCTAACAGCTTTCTGCGTAGCAGTACTTTGTTAAATCTTAACAACGACCATGTTATTCTCAATGTCTCTGGTAAAAAAAAAAAAAAAAAAAAAAACCGAAGCTCAGAGAGGTTAAGAAGGTCACACAGCTAGAGAATGGTAGAGTCAAGATTTGAACTCAAGACTCCGGACATTGCACTGTGCTATACTGCTAGAGAGGAAACCTACATTTTAATTTTAATTTTCAAAGAAACCCTTCCTGCCTCCGACTCTAAGCCTTACAGTGTCCTTTAGTTCTTCAAATGCACCAAAATCCTTCATCTTGATTATTTCATACTTGCTGCTCCCATGGCCTGGGACACTCTCATTTATACTCCCCTCCTCCCATCTGAGCTTGGGTATCAGTGTCCAAAAGAGCCCACCCCTGCCCCCCAGAGAAGGCCAGTCTCCCACTGCAGCCCCTCCGGGAGCCGGGGGCTCTGTCTTGCCAACACCGGCCCCAGAAGTACCGCTGCAGGGATCAAGATTACACCATGACTGAGACTCCACGAGGGCGCTGCGACCCCAGAGCGCAGGGCAGCACCCATCAAGTAGCAGGCGCTCAACCAACAGGAGCTCATAGAAGGAATGACACCTTCAAAAGAAACTTGAATGAATGAAAATAAATACTGGAAAAAAAATGTTATAATGTAGAATCGTAAAATAAAGAAACAAAAAGAAGCCTTAGAACATGCTTGACAAACCAGTAGAGAGATGTGCCCTAAAAACCAGCAACAGAACTGGGATTCTTAGAATTCAAATGTTCGACATGCCAGCCCAGCCTTCTTTTAATGGATATGCAGAACTTACTGAGAGGGAGGCTAAAGGACAATACAGCCAAAGGGGAAGGTGAGGGTCTCTGAGGCAACTGAAGGCAGGAGGAAAAGGCTCCCACTTCCAGCCAAGACGGCTAAAGAGGGACCTGACTGACCCTCACCGTTTACACAACCAGAAAACCAGAACAAATAAATGTAACAAGAGTTTTCAGGCACCAGACAACAGGCAGCACAGGATATGGCTCCTCAGAGTAGGGACACAAAGAAGGGGAGCCCCAGAGACAGCTTCCAGCAACAGAGACCCCCGTTTCAGGAGGCCTAGGAAGTTGGAATTTGCAGGGGAGGGAACCACAGAGGTCAGCAGAGCGGCCTCCTTGAATCTTAGATGATGCACACACAAGGAAGAAAAAGCTACCGGCAGCTGGAGAAAGAACCATCCAGCATTAACACAGAGTAAGCAACAGTTTGGGTTCCCTCCAGGCAGGGAAGAACCACCTTGTAATATGTAGCACAGGGATGGGAATCTTCAAAAAAGTACCGTCTGAATAGTAGGGCTAAATTAGTCTACAGTGAAGCCTTATCTAGACCTGCCCTAGCAGAGCTTTAAAACAAGCCTCAATGTAATCCAACTGAATCCAAGAAAGTTAACTAGACATCATAACAAAACCCAACATTATTGGATTTCCACAACTTGTACAGTAAAACCTAGCAACTAATCACACAAAATTCTCAATGTCTGGCATCCAGTGAAATATTACTAAGCATGAAAAGAAGCCAAATAACGTGACCATAACCAGGAAAAATGAATAAACAGCAAAAGTTCCCAAAAACATTAGAAATGATGGAATAGAAAATTATCTTTAAACAGCAGTTAAGAGAATGTTCCATATATCCCAGGAAAACATGATGATGTTTAGGAGAGAAAGAGAAATATAATTAAGACCCACATTCGGCCGGGCGCGGTGGCTCACGCCTGTAATCCTAGCACTCTGGGAGGCCAAGGTGGGCGGATCGTTTGAGCTCAGGAGTTCGAGATCAGCCTGAGCAAGAGCGAGACCCCACCTCTACTAAAAATAGAAAGAAATTATATGGACAGCTAAAAATATATATAGAAAAAATTAGCCGGGCATGGTGGCGCATGCCTGTAGTCCCAGCTACTCGGGAGGCTGAGACAGGAGGATCGCTTGAGCTCAGGAGTTTGAGGTTGCTGTGAGCTAGGCTGACGCCACGGCACTCACTCTAGCCTGGGCAACAGAGTGAGACTCTGTCTCAAAAAAAAAAAAAAAAAAAAAAAAAAAAAAGACCCACATGCACATTCAAATGATGACAAACACAATGAATGAATCAAAAGATAAACTGAATGAATGAAGAGCAGATAGCAGAAAAAAAATCAGAGAACTCAAAGATATAGCAATAGAAGCTATCCAAAGTGAAGCACAGAAGTGAAACAGAGAAAAAAATAAAAAAGAACAAAAGCAGCAGTTACCTGAAGTCGATACCAAGCAGCATAATATATGTGTAAGTGGAGTTCCAACGGAAAGAAGAAAAGAAGACATAGGGAAAACAAAAAAAGATTAGAAGAATAGCTGAAAGGTTAAGATTTAATCAAAACTATTAATATAAGCCTATAGATTCAAGAAACTCAATAAACTCCAAGCAGAATATACATAACGAAACATCACACACGGCACATCATAATCAATTGCTAGAAACCAGTGATAAAGAAAAAAATCTTCTAAAAAATTTTTAGTTTTAATTGACAAATAATAATTGCATATGTTAGAAAAAAGTCTTAAAAATAGTTTGGAAAAAGACACATTGGCCGGGCGTGGTGGCTCACGCCTATAATCCTAGCTCTCTGGGAGGCCGAGGCGGGCGGATCCTTTGAGCTCAGGAGTTCGAGACCAGCCTGAGCAAGAGCGAGACCCCCCCCCCCCGCCCCGTCTCTACTAAAAAAATAGAAAGAAATTAGCTGGACAACTAAAAATATATATATAAAAAAAATTAGCCAGACATGGTGGCGCATGCCTATAGTCCCAGCTACTCGGGAGGCTGAGGCAGCAGGATTGCTTGAGCCCAGGAGTTTGAGGTTGCTGTGAGCTAGGCTGACGCCACGGCACTCACTCTAGCCTGGGCAACAGAGCGAGACTCCGTCTCAAAAAAAAAAAAAAAAAGAAAAAGAAAAAGACACATTACATAAAAAGTGAAGAAATGAAGAAAAATAGTAATATTTCTCATGTAATGAAGAAGAAAATGGCAAGATATCATTAGAGTATTAAAAAAAATAGCTAAGAATTCTTTACCTGGAGAAATATCTTTCAAAACATAAGGGGAAATACAGAATTTTAAAAACAAAAGCTGAAAAACTTCATTGCCAGCAGACATGTACTATGAGCAATGTTAAAAGTTCTTCAAAAAGAAGGGCTGTGATACCAGATGGAAATCTGAAGCTACTCAAAATAGAGGACCAGGAATGGTAAATACGTATATAAATATAAACAATATTTTTTCTCAGTTTTAAAAATCTCTTTAAAGAATAACTAACTACTAAAAGAAAAATAATGACAATGTATCATGGGGTTTATAGTATATATAGAACTAAAATAGCAATGAGGCAAGAAAACAAAATATAAGGCATGGGAATTAGAAACGAAAAAGCAAAACTATCTTTATTCACAAACAACATGATTGTAGAAGATCCTAATGAATTACAAAGCAACTAGAATAAGTGAGTTTTACAAGATTACAGGATACAAATTAATCAAAAGCAGTTGTAGGCCGGGCGCGGTGGCTCACGCCTGTAATCCTAGCACTCTGGGAGGCCGAGGCGGGTGGATCGCTGGAGGTCAGGAGTTCGAGACCAGCCTGAGCAAGAGCGAGACCTCATCTCTACTAAAAATAGAAAGAAATTATATGGACAACTAAAATATATATATACAAAAAATTAGCCGGGCATGGTGGCACATGCCTGTAGTCCCAGCTACTCGGGAGGCTGAGGCAGTAGGATCACTTAAGCTCAGGAGTCTGAGGTTGCTGTGAGCTAGGCTGACGCCACGGCACTCACTCTAGCCCGGGCAACAGAGTGAGACTCTGTCTCAAAAAAAAAAAAAAAAAAAGCAGTTGTATACCAGCAATATATAATTAGATATAGAAATTTTTTAAATACCATTTATGATAGCATCAAAAATATTAATTCTTAAGAATAAATTTAACAAAATATGTGTAAAACCCATAATGAGAGAAATCTTTTAAAAATTCTGAAAAGTTATCCCACTTCTCAATATTATTATGTCAATTCTTCCCAAATTTACCTATAAATCCAATATTATCCCAAGTAAAAGCTTAGCAATTAATTTTTTAGAAGTTAAAAAAGATGATTCTAACTTTATATAGAAATTTCAAAGGACCTAGAATAGCCAAAACAATTTTGAAAAAGAAAAACAAAGTAGAAGCTTTCATAGCTTTCAACTTCAAGACTTACTGTCATGACACTGTGATACCGGCTTAAGGATAAACATATAGATTAATGGAACAAGAGAGAGAATCCATTAAGAGGTCCACAAATCTAAGTTCAATTCATTTTTTACAAAAGTGCCAAGGTTACTCAATGGTGAAAGGACAACCTTTCCAGCAAATAGTACTAGAATAACTGAACAAACATGGGGAAAAACGAACATGGCCCTTACACCACATAAAATAATTAACTCAAAATCTATCAGACATAAGTTCAAAACATAAAATAATAAAACTTCTAAAGGAAAACGCAGAAAACCTTTGTGGTCTTGAGTAAGGCAAAGACAAAAAGCATGTGCCATAATAGAAAATACTGATAAATTAAATGTCATCAAAATTGATAACTTCTGCTCTTCAAAAGAAGAAAATGGAACACTGAGACACAGATTGAGACAAAAATATTTGCAAAACATATATCTCAAAAGGGATCTGTATCTAGAACTTATATATTAAAAAAACCTCCTAAAGCTTAATTTCAAAAATGAGCACAAGACTGGAATAGACATCTCACCAAAGAAGACATACAAATGACAGTTAAGTACAGGAAAAGATGTACATCATTAGTAATTAGGGAAATGTCCATTAAAACCACAATGAGATAATACTACATGCCCACCAGGAAGGCCAAATTTTTTTTAAAAACTGACTATACTAAATATATTAGCAAGGATATAGAACAACCAGATCACTCATACATTGTTGGTAGAAATGGAAAATGGTACAGCTACTAAAAATGGTTTGGCAGTTTCTTAAAAAAAAAAAAAATACATACTTGCCACATGACCCAGTAAACCCCATTCCTAGGTATTTATCCAAGAGAAAAGAAAACATATATTTACATGAAGATTTGTACTTGTATGTTCACAGCAGCTTTATTCATAATAGCCAAAAACTGGAAATAAGCAGAATATCCATCAACTGCTAAATAAACAAATTGTTGCATATCCATATGACAGAATACTTCTCAGCAATAAAATGGAATGAATTACCAATATCCTACAACAGATACATCTCAAAAGCATTATGCCAAGTGAAAGAAACTAGACACAAAAGATTTCATACTGCATAATTCTACTAATATGAAATCCTAAAAAAGACAGAAATATAGTAATATTTAGCAAATCAGTGGTTGCCTCGTGATATAGTTTGGATATCTGTCCCCTCCAAATCTCATGCTGAAATCTGATCCCCAATGTTGAAGGTGTCACGGGGGGGGGGGGGGGGGGGGGGGAGCAGATAGCTTGGTGCCTTCCTCTCAATAATGGGTAAGTTCTCACTCTATCAGTTCCCAAGAGGGAAGAGCCTCGCACCTCCCTGCCCTCCCGCACTCCCTTCCTCTTGCCACGTGGTGCCTGCCCCTCTCTGCCTTCTGCCATGAGTGGGACCAGCCTGAGGCCCTCACCAGATGCAGATGCTGGAGTCATGCTTCTTGTACAGCCTGCAGAACCATGAACCAAATAAACCTCTTGTCTTTATAAATTGCCCAGCTTCAGGCTTAGACACCCAGATTGGGGGTGGAGAGGAGATGTGATGGCAAATGGGCATGAGGACACTTTTGGGGTTTTGGAAAATGTCTTGTATCCTGATTATGGTACCATGGTTGTGGTCACACAACTCCATCTGTTAAGACTCATCTTAACAAATTAAACTTCGGTGAATTTTATTGTACGTGTATCATACATCAATAAAAGTAACTTTAAAAAATCAAGAAAGACGAGCAGAAGACATAACATCTGTCCATTCTTCTATTCTTCCCAAGCCAGGTCTTATGGTGGCAACAGTGAATCTACCTGGCAAGTTGCTGGCACTGCTGTGATGAAAACAACCCTGAAGAGCATTGACTCCCTTTGCTCTGATCCCGTATTTATGAAGTGATCTTGTGATCCAAACAATCTCCTTGAGAAGCCCAATTAAGATCCAGAGAATACATTGTAATTACGAGACCACAGGGAGTTGCAAAGCCCTTAGGGACACCTTCATTTCATTGTAAAGATATGCAAAAATAAACCTTAAAATTGCCAGACTTCTCATGTTTGTCAGGAAGACCCTATTTGCCCCTGACTGGTGCTGAAAAAGCACCGTCAAGTTCTTATGCCTGGCTTTGTCCAGTGGGAAGCTGACTTATGAACCCGGATAGCTCAGCCTTCTGGGCAAATATTTACCCATTGTTACAAATAATAAATGGACGTTCTGTTTTGTATTCTAACAGCAGTCTCCTTTTTCATTGCCAATATCACTACCCTACTCCAGTGTGGTATCCCAGAGGAGCATGAGCTTTGAACAACCAGGTTCAAATCCTTATTGCTGAGATTTCAAACAACATGACAATGGAGTTGAAGAGAATGGAACCCCCTCAAACACACACACATACACACACACAGCCCCCTCAATAAAATATTTTAAAACATAGAAAGACAGGAAGGACAATCCCAAAGCCAGGAAAAAAGCTAGAAATCAAAGTGAGATTAGTCAGCACAGGTTGACACCCTATGACAATATTTAAGATCTAGATATAGGTCTATAGGACTAGATTTCTGATAACCCACATGGGGATAAAAGATACGGGCAATGAATTTGAAATCAATTTGCCCCATTATAAGACAGCTGTGGATATGGGACTATATACAGTTAGGGTGGGAGTGGGAGGAAGGGTTAGTCATTCTTGAGAAATCAAAACCAGAGGTCTGCACAGTCTGTGAGTGTGGAGTCCAAATTCACACTAACCCCAAGTACAAGATACCCAAGCTGAGCTACTAAGAGGATCGCCGACACAACTCATTAAAATTACAGACATTCCAGCAGAAACAAACAAGAAATTGTTTTAAAGAAAACACTTGCACACCCAAGACACGTAGGACTTCAAAAAACAACCCCTGAAGATAAACAGGCAATAAAACATTTTAAACTACACATGGCTACAACCCATCATCAGAAGAGTTAGTAGACAAAACACACAAGAGAATTCACACCGCAAGACTAGAAATATTAGAAAAATCTAAAATAAATTTTCAAATAACTATGCCTAGAATGAGTAAGATTAAAAAAAATAGACAGCATAATAAAAGAAAAAGAGAACAGTGTGGGGGGCAGGGCAGAAACATTTAAGAAAAAAACCAAGTAGAAATGAAAAATAGAGACAACGTAATTAAGATTTCAGTAACTGATTTAAATAGCAGTTTAGACACAGCTCAAGAGAGAGTTAGTGAGCTGGAAGATTGATCTGACAAATCACCCAGAATGCTGCACAGAGAAATAAAGAGATGGAAAATATGGGACAGCAATTAGAACACATGAAGAATGGAATACTAAGGTCTAAGATAAGTCCAATGGGAAATCTAGAAGGAGGAATTAGTAAAAATCATAAAGGGCAATATTCAAAGAGATGATGGCTAATAATTTTCCAGAATGCAAAAAAAAGATGAATATTAAATTTGAAGAAGTACAAATCCTAAAATGAATAATTAATAACTAATCCATATCTTTGATGCACTGCAAAATACCAAAGACAAAGAAAACAAAAAATTAAAGATGAAGCAGCAGATTTCCCACTGAAAAGATGATTGAGGCACAACTACATAATCAATAAGAGTGTGGAGCCCTGAGTCAGAATACCTGATTCTGAAATCC
Source organism: Eulemur rufifrons (assembly GCF_041146395.1). Classification (NCBI taxonomy): domain Eukaryota; kingdom Metazoa; phylum Chordata; class Mammalia; order Primates; family Lemuridae; genus Eulemur; species Eulemur rufifrons. The sequence continues at coordinate 47,952,284 of NC_091002.1, forward strand.
AGCTCTGCCTCTTATGGGCAAGTAACCTCGGATAAATATCTCACCTCTCTAATTCTCAACTTTCTCAGCTTAAAAAGGGTATAACAATGCCTACCTTAGATGATTGCTGTAGTGTAGACTAAATGACATAAGATAGATATAGTTATATAGCATCTGATACACATAAGCACTTTGAAAAGATCAACTGCTATTATTATTATTAAATCACTGAGTATATTACTAATATTGCTTATGTTTCTCTATGTCCAGAGTTCAAGGGCAACCATAGCCAATAGAAAGTGTGCAGGAGGGCAAAGAAGGGGAATCCCAGGAAGGAAACAGTCAGAGAGGGGAAGCCTTTGTATTAAACTCTGCCCAAGCCCTAGTTTGACCATGCATTTGTGTGGCAAACTCCAATCAGCACAGCTAAAGCTAAAAGAATTGAACTGAGATTTGGAATATTATCCACTATAGGAGTGATGAGTTAACAGTTTGACCCCAGTCAATTTAAGTGCCTACTAAAAGAAAACAAAACAAAACAAAACAAAACAAAATATTCTTTGGAGGCATGTAGCAGAATCCAGAGATTCTGTAACACATAGCATTTACAATATCCAGGTTATAATCCAAAATTACTCAATACATGAAGAAACAGCAAAACATGAACTAGTTGAAAGAGAAAAGAATCAAAAACACTGACGCTGATAGTACCCAAATGTTGGAAGACACAGCTTTTTAAAGCAATTATTATAATAATGCTTGTGGATATAAAAGGAAATTATGACAGTAATGAATGAAAAGATAAGGACTCTCAGCAAAGAAAAGTTAACTATAAAAAGGCACCAAAATAAAAATTCTAGAACAGAAACAATATCTGGAATTTTACAATTCACTGAGTGGACTTAACAGAAGAATAAAGATTACAAAATAATGACCAAAAATTCCCCAAATTTGGTGAAAGACATAAATGTCCAGAATCAAGGTTCTTAATGAACTCCAAGAGGATAAAGACACAAAAATTCACCTAGACATATCATAGTCAAACTGCTAATAATCAAATGTGACAATCTTGAAAGCAGCAGAGAAAATAAATATTACATACATGAAGTAATGATTTGAATGACTTTTGACTCTGACCAGCAACAGGAGAAGCAGAAGACAGTGAAACCACAACATCTAAAGGACTGAAAGTAAAAACTATCAATCCAGAACTTGATATCCAGGGAAAATACCCTTCAGGAATCTGACATTGTCAAATTAAAAAAAAAAAAAACCTAAAAATTTGTTTCTAACACCCCCTTTCTAACACTGCCAGCCAATGCAGACTACAAAAAATGCTAAAAAGAAGTTCTGCAGGCTGAAGTGGGATGATACCACTTGGAAACCTGTATCTTCAAAAGGAATCAAGAGCGCTGGAAATGGAAAATATAAAAAAAACTATTTTTCCTCTTAATTTTAGAAAAATAACAGTTTAAAGCAAAAAAAAAAACCATCTTGTACTGTGGAATTTATAAAATATATAGAGGTACTATATATTTAAAACTATAACATAAAGTGAGGGGGCAATAAATGGAACTATATAGTTGTCAGGTTTCAACATTTTACATAAAGTGGTACAACATTAACTCTAAACTGTTTCTGTCTCTGCAGCTAGACTTGGAGGTCCTTTAAACACTCATGTTATATGATGCCTGGCACACAGCACACACTTCATAAATATTGGTTTCTATAGAAATCAGTCTCCTGAGACTCTGATTACCAGGATTCAATTCACGAGAGCCTAGGAGCCTTTGAGAAAGCTGAGAAAATCTAGCTTTCACAAAAATAAACCTGAGATGCAGCATCTAGCCTAAAACCACCTGGAACTATACCCACAATGTGAGTTATAAAGTTTTGCACTTCTGTTTGCAAAAATGAGATATCTCAGTTTCAGAAAAGAGAAAACAGGTCAAAAGCTATCACGTAACTGCTAAAATAAAATTAATGAATTCTACCATTCAATATAGTGTACATGAGTTAATCAAAGTATTCAATCATCCTAATAATGAATATAGTACAGTTAAATTTTGGTAATTCATATTAAGTACGTAAGGAGGGACAGAGAGGAAAGATGTTTAAAACTCATCTGAAATTGTAAGAAATGTGACTAACAGGAATTTTTGCTTTATTTTAAGAAATGGAATTATAATTTTAGTTCTATAATGAACAAAGAACCAGGCTGTCTAACTGCTACCTCCCTGGGAGATTTTTACATTAATAGATTGTTGGTGGCCAATTGGCATCTCTATTCTATCACTCATGGGTTCTACACTCTCAGATTGCAGCTTTGACCCCAGCTATCCCTGCTACAAAGGCACAGCCTGGTCAGAGCACAGACAGCTTGGGCCTGCATAAGCCAAAGTATAACAGATGGCAGGTACATTAAATGTCATTAAATCAAATGGTAGGAAAGTCACTCTCCATTCTTCATTCTCTAATTAAGTTAAAGTTTCCTTTTGGTGCCAGTGTATCTTGAAAACTTCCCTAAAACTGCTAATCTTCCTTTTAATACAAAGCAAGTCTCACACACAGAATCTTTTGCAGGCACTGTGTGTCTCTAGAATTTAATAATGTTATTTTATTTCTGTTTTATGAGATTTTGGTTAAGTTTCATTTAAAGCAACTGATACAAGTTTCCCAAAATGTGTTTAGATAAAAAGTTATTTGATATAAAGAAAATTATAGGTGGTATAGAGATAAAGTAAAAATAGAAAAAGTGGTACACAAATGATTGGTTTCTGAAAAATACTGGATTGGTGCAATCCAAAGAAAATACTCCTACTAATAACATCATATTCATATGCAAAGAACAGTGCCTTTTACTCCAAGTACTGAAAATCAATTTTTTTATCCTACAAGTAAACATTTTCTCTTGTGTAGATCAACATGCTTTCGAAATTAGAAAATCCTATTTGAGTACAAATTAATGAGATTATGAGTAAGATTATTACTATCTACCTGTGAATGATATGTTAGATTTTTTTTAACTCCTTAAAAGCACCAGGGTTTACTAAAACGTACGTGCAATATATTTGGATTTTCTTCCCTCAAACTGAAAGGACAGAGCCAGCGTTGGCATCAATGTCAACTGTGAAAGCGTTTTGACCAGGTTGCGTGATTAATAACCTCTTCCCAGGACGTTTTAATGTTTTTTTCTTTATTAAGTCTTTAAAGACAAACTAAATCAATCAACAGCTGATGAACTATATAATAATAATAGAGCAGGATTTCTCAACCTCAGCACTATTGAAGTTCTGGGCCAGATAATCCTTTGTTGTCGGGGCTGGGCACTGTAGGATGTTTAGTACAATCGCATCCCTGGCTTCTACCCACTACATGCCAGGAGCAACCCCTCCCCAAGTTCTGACAGTCAAAACCATCTTCACACATTGCCAGATGGGCCCTAGGGAGGGGCGAGGGAATGACCCCCCAGTTAAGAAACACTGTAAAAGAGAAAGACTTATCAGGTGTCAGTACCTGAGGGGTTTCTGGTCAGTGGGAAAGATCTGGCCCACCCTGACCTCTCTGCCCTCACCTCCCACTTACTTATCGCCCTCAACGCCTCCAGCCACAAGGCCTCCTATTTCCCAACACTCCAGTCACTTCCCCAGCCAAAGGCCTTTGCAGTGGCTAATCCCTCTACCTAGAAACTCTCCTCCCCAGAAGTCCTCTCAGGTAAATTGCTTCTCCTCTTTAAAATCTTTGCTCATTCATCACCCTCTCAATGAGGCCCTTATCACCTTATTTTAAAATTACACATCCCCCACCTATACCCACCTTACCCTGATAGAACAATCCTTTTCTGTTTTCCCACAGAACCTGTCACCTTCCAAAGCACAAAACGTTTACTTCCTATGTTTACTCTTCATCAGCTGTGTCCACCCCCCAATCCCGCCCCCTGGCCCACCACAGGCACTCAATAAAAGTTGCTGAATAAATTAATGAATGGTAAAGTTCTGCCAAGCTAATTTGCTGTGGCCTCTGACAATGGCAGTAGCACAAAAAGTGATTCCTGCTGTCAAAAAGAATGTTCTAGAATTTACATTTCTAGCCACTGCTAAGATGGCATATTATCTGGCAAGTGTTCACAGCGACAAGGGGTTAAGGTCCGCATGGCCGTATCACAAGCAGTCAATTATGCTGGGACCCCACAAGTCCCGACCACACATAAACATCAGGAATCTTAAGCATTCAAGTTAGAAATGAAATGTGAAGTAGCATATAAATAATTCCTTACTCAGACCTTTTTCATTTTTTTTTACATTTTAAAAGTTACCATTTCCATTTATGAAAGCTTAATATAATGCAGAAGAGAAAAGCTTTCTGAAGCAAACAGTTTCTAACGGTAACTTCAAGCTGCCTTGACCCAATGTAAAATATAAAATAAACCAGTATCAACCATGTTTTGACTTCAACATCTACACTATGATAAACTTTTGAGCAGCAGCAGCTTTCTAAGTTTCTGGCACTGTCTAGGTCTACCGGCAAGTGTACATGGGACATCATTGACGCCTCACCAAAAACGATCAATACTTAAAGCTAGCAAAGAAAGTTCGGAAAGGGCTTGGAGAAGCATTCCTGCGATTCCCAGGGGTCGGTGCCTCCCCTGGCATCCCGTATGCAGCTCGTGTGTGTACAGCCGCCCTGTTTCCCTGAACTGTGTGCCTAACACACCTGCAGCTCTGTGGCATCATGGTCAGTGGCTGTGGCGCTACCTGCCCTCCAGGGAGTGGGTCCAAGTTTAAAAACTCACTTCAATAGGTAAGACATAGCTCACCTCCACCAGCCAACCCAGAGTGGTTCTGTGGTTCTGAGCACACACACCAAAAACAGGAGCAGCTCCTCTTCAGGGAGGTCCTGCTCACTTTGCAAAGAATAACAGGATTTATTATCTTTTGACCCTGATGCCAGGTAACAAAGGGGAAAAAAAAAGAACTCTTCTCTGATGAAAAGGCCCACCAGAAAAACATATTTCTGGACCCTACAACTCTGAGAAAAAAGGATTTACCCTCCCCGGTGCTAATTACTTACCCAAGGGCCAACTATCAACAATAATTAACACTGTCAGTATTTCTCATTTAAAACAAGTTGGGGTATAAAATAAATCAGATGAGGATGCTGCAGTGAAAACGCACTATGGACCCTTGAGTACTTGCCTGTATGTCAGCGTTTTTTACCAGACACCCATCTGTCTTAAAGCAGGCTAAGTACGAATTAGTATCTTAAGTATATTGTTAGGTGAATGTGCTTCATAGGTTTAAGTACAGTAGGTATTATCTAATAAACAGAAGGAAAAAAAAACTTTACAGGTCATTTTGCAGCAAGAAAAGGATCAAGAGTTCAGCACAAAAAGATAAGGCACGTTGACAGCCAGCCCACCTCGAACGTACTCTTCTCTCATGGCTAACTTCAGGTAACGTTAAGTTGCAATTCAACAGAGCATTGGAGATTCAGAGATGAAAAAGCAGGGTTCCTGGACTCCAAAGTTCTCAAGGCAACAAAGATCATCATAACCGGAACATCCCTCAAGGCCACGGTGGCAAGAGCCATGGGACACAGGTATAAACAAACACAGGAGTAGCATTCTGCTTGGAGGAGAGTGGGCGAGATGGGACACAGCTTTCCTAGGACAGAAGTGTCATGTGAGCCGGGCCTTGAAGATCGACTATGAATCTGCCACATGGGAAGAGGGAGGATCTGGGAAAGGGAAAAAGAACATTCCAGGTGAAGGGATGAGCATGGCAGAGGAAAGTCCACTGTCTGCCACCTACAATGGTTAACGGATGCTGGAGATCTCACAGGAACCCACCAAGCTCTGACTGAGCAGCCACACTATAATTGGTTTTTAAGTGAAAAGGTAAAAAAATAAATAAATACACACTATAAAACATACCCAATGAGATACCTTTGTTGGCCCAGACATGAGCAGAGCTGGAGCTGGAGGCAGAATGCTATGGCACGTCTATCCTAGCAAGCATTTTCATTAAGAACCCGTTCTCCAGGCATTCCTAATATTTACGATTCTCCATTCAACATGTCATCCTGTCACTATAACTCTACGTGAGATATGCCACCCTGGGCCAGACCAATTATCCATACGATCAAATATTCTCTCTCTGACATAGCGCTGGGGGACATTGGATGGGGAACATGATTGACATGGTCCACTATGTCTATGTTTGACTCAAAATATTAGAAGATAGGTTAATGGGGGCCAGGAAGGAGTTTAGCCTTATTGGCAAAATGTGTACGTAAAAAAATACCAGAAGAATGTATTAATGTAGAACTTATACAAATAAAAAATAATTTTTAGAAGGTCTCATTAGCCACTCTTCAATGAACAATAACTAAGTCTATGTAAGGGAGAACTAGAATAAACCATTCCCATAATGTGTTATTTGAAGTATTTTTGCTCTTCTAACAGGCTTATAAGTACTAACGCAGTTTGCTAAGTTGGGACTATTTCTAATAGCTAGACTAGACAAACCTGACCCATCTAACAGATAAAGAACACTCTTAATTCTTCCCTGACTTTCGGAGGCGAACTGACCCCTGCACACTGCAGGCCCTTATTGACTTAAGTAAATTTCAACGGCAAGTTGCACAGGCAAACTTTCTCTATATAAATGTCATTCTCTAACAAGGTCCACACTGATTTATTAGCTCTCATATAAGCAGATCCATCCAATGCATAATGTTTTATATTGCAAATCTTTGAGGGCTACTGATGGTTATTACTAGCACTACACAATGGGCTGGCTGAAAAGACCAACTTAATTCATGGGCAGCCGTCCTTTCTACACCATGCATACATGGAAATTCCTCTTTGATTTGTGGCTTTAATCACAGCTTCCAAAACCTGTCATTATTTACGGCTCTGACTTTTACACCGACGGTCAATGGGAAGCATTTACTCAGGTTACCTGATGAGAAAGCACTCCGCAGCTCATAGCAGTTCACATGCACCATTTTGATATCACACATCTCAATTTTCCTGCTGACTCGCCCAGTCTGGGGACAGAGTTGGAAAAGGTGAGAGAGGTAGAGTCTACACGGTACTAATGAACGAAACAGTATTAATTAAAAATGCAACGAGTGCTCGAGTCAGACTTGAGGCAGATGCAAAAAGAAAAGAAGGTTACAGAAGAAACCCAACAACCTTGGGGGTGAGTGTGTGGGGCAAGAGGGAGCCTCTACTTTCCTGCTATTCAAAATATTTGAAACAATCAAGCAATGCTGACCAAAACAGTCACTTCTCTGCTGACCACCTTGGCCAAACTGCTAGGAAGGTCACCCTTGTCGTTGTGGAAAGCAGCAAATCCGCCACAGATGTGCCAAGTTCCACTCATGCTTCATCCCACCCTCCCCCACATTCTGCTCTCTCTGCCGTCCTTCCCTTTTCCTGACTCCTCCCCTCAGTCCACAGTTATGTCCCCCTTACCTTGATTTTTTTAAATCCTTACCTTTTTAAAATTGAAGTATAGCACAGGTACAGAAATATGTACAAATGATAAGCGTTCCACTCGATGAATTTTCACAAACTGAGCGCTTCTGTGTAACCAGCACTCAGATCAAGCAGGAGAATTTTACCAGTGCCTCCAAAAGCACCTCCTCCCCGCTTCCACTTACTGCTTCCCCCAAGGGCAACCACCTCCTGCCTTCTACTTTGATTAGCTTTGCTTGGTTTTGTGCTTTGTTTAAAGAGAACCATGTAGTAAGTACCCTTTTGTATCTGGCTTCTTTCCAGTGTCTGTGAAATTCATCCACATTACTGAGTACAGCTGCAGATCATTCTGTATGAACTGTATGAACACAGCACAATTTATAGTCCATTGTACTCTTGCATGTTTGAATAGGTTCCAAGAATAGTGCAACCATGAACATGTTTTTTGAGAACGTACATTCATGTTTTGTTGGGCATAAAACCAGGAGTGGAATTGTTAGGTCGTTCAAATTCTTTTTTTTCCCCAAGGTTTTCAGAGTAGATATAAATAGTGCAAATGTGTTCTGGAATCTTCCATTCATGAAGAAAAGCCCCTCCAACCCTCCAGCTGCTCCTTCTTGAAAGGGTATGCATTCTCCTGCTAGGCTGTGTAGCCTAAGAGCCGTGACCACTCCCCAAAATGCCCAATACCTAGCCAGTACCTAGAACACAGTGGGTGCTTAATAAATGACCACTGAGCCACTAGACTACAGGCTACATTGCCTCAACTTCCAAAGCCTACTCAACTAATTCAAATCTGACTCCTGCTCCTTGCTGAACTGACCCACTTCTCACTGAGGTCACTGAAGACCTTCTAACTGCCAAACTCCATGGCCTGTCTTCAGTCCTCATCTTACCTGACCCTTCTAGGGCAAGTGACATTAAGTAAATGGTCACCCCAACAAAACCCTGGCTTCAAGGACATCCTGGTTTCTTATCTCCACAGCTAATTACTAGAAGCTTCTGCTGCCCAGGGAGCTCACCCTCCCCTTCTTCTCCAACACCCTCCTCTCATCTTGCTTAATGACTCCAACTACCACCCACCACTAATGATTCTCACAACTACTCTCCAGAATTAACTGTGCTCCAGAACTAGACAATGCCACCAGGATCTCCTGTAAGCATCTCAAAAGAAACTGTCTCCGATGGAAACCTTAACCCCACCCACTCAACCCCATTGCCCAAAGCAAGCTTCTCATCTGCTGCCCAGTGCCATTCACTATGCTGGACCACAGTGATCCAAAGATAGGCTGGTCCGTGGACAGTGGTGCTTACAACTAACTGATCACAACCAATTATAGATTTCTTTGTTCCTTCTTCGCTCCCACTGCTTCACTTGACTAGCCTAAAAAATAAAATAAAGTTTAAAAAGATGGGTAAGACCCATTCTAGAGGACAGGAGCAGACATTTGGCTATGCCTGTGTTAAATGCCACCATGGGGCAATTTGGAGAACACAAAGAAGGGGCACCTAACCCAGTTTGGGTAGAGGGGAGTGGAGGTGTCATAAGTTTCCCACAGGACCCGTCTCTGAGCTGACTCTTCTCTCCCATCAAAAATATCTAACAGCCCTACCCCCTGCTCTCATGCCTGCCTCTGCTACTGAGAGCCCCTCCCCTTGCCTGGATCCCTGGAACACTCTGGGAGACCCATCTTGGCTTGTTTTGTTCCAGTCCATCCTTTCTTTAAAGCAGAGCTCCTGTACCTGCTGCTCACCGCACTGCAGACACACAGGCCTTCCCACTAGTCCTTGATGAGGAAGAGCTACACCTGTGATGCTTTCTCTGGCCCTTCATGAGAATATCTCCACCTAGTCACTCAAACCTCAACTCAGGAGCACCTCTCAGAGCCCCAGAGAAGTCTTCCCTTGCCACCAGACATAAGCAGCACCTGCATCCATCCAACCACACTGTGCTGGCCCTTTTGAGCACACTCAACTGCGATGTGTCCTTCACAGCACCTACCATAACCTGAAGTTACCTCACTCACTTACGTTTACCTCTTTAATGTGTGTTTCTACCACTGGACTGAATGCTCCATGAGAGCAGAAACCAGGTTTGTCTTATTCGCCTGTGTCCACAATGCCTAAAGTAGTGCCTGAGACTTAGTAGCCCCTTAATAAATATTAATCATATGAATAAATCAATGAATATACCAATGAATGATAAGTCCTCCAAAATACAGTGGCTAAGATAAATTCTGCAGCCAGACTCCCTAGTTTAAATTCCACCTCTGCCACTTGCTAGCTGTGTTATTTTGGGCAAGTTACTTAGCCTTTCTGTGCCCCTTGTGAGCCTCGCTCAGCAAAAAAGCAGGATTAAAGATACCTGCCTTGTAAGGCTTTTGTACTTAAGTTGTAATACTGTAAGCATTCAGAACAGAGCTTGGCACATTATTAGTCCTAAATAAATAAATGGCAGTTTTTGTACCACTACTTGGTTGCCTTCCCAAGACATCAATTCAAACAAAACACTCAGAGACTCCCTACTGCCTCCCAGGTTAAGCCTAAACCCCACTGGCTGGTGAAGCAGATTCTTCAGTGACAACCTTCAATTCTATCTCCCTGTCTCCCTGATTCCTTCACTCCTATCCACCCCTTGTTCCCAAGTCTCCAACCTTCTTTATCACCAGGCTCCAAGCAGACTGGGCCCTCTGGAAACTCTACCTCTGTACACATTTTGCCTGGAATGCCCATGACCTTCCTTGGCCTAACCCAACTCAAACACCACCTCCCCTCAGAAGGCTTCTCCTCCTGATCCCTGCACTCTGTCCTCTTAACGTCCAGCTCTTCGTTCACTCGCCTTCCTGACACGCTGAGTGCCTAACACGCTGCATCCGGGCCATCTCTACCGTCCACCCACCTCCTCTACAAGCAGTGGGCCTCTCAGGAGGTGAGCCCAGGGCTTATTCATGCTCTGTCCCCAGCACGTCTGGCAGGGCTGGCACCTTGGAGGAGCTAGAGAAACACTGGGTACAGGAACGAATGACTCTCCAAACGTGGAAACCAACCACTTGCCCTCCCCTCTTTATTGTTTTGCCATCAGGATTAAGACTAACTGGCATTTTGAAGGTCAAAACTACTTTTCCTTCCATTAGCTAGGTTTTGCTGCAAAATTTGTTTAAAAGAGCTTATTTTGTGATGAAGAAAGCCATTTAAAACTCTTCTTTTTAAACAGAGACAATTTCAGGGAATTTCTGATGCTCATGTTTGCCTCACAGGAAATGGAAAATATAGAGCAACAAAAGTAAAATGCATTATGATGACCAGAGGGAAACAAATCTGATTCTGCTTCCACCACTCTGACTCCTTTGTTCCTTGCCATTCTCATCCCGCTGGGAGGAAACAGGTACATGTTTTTATCCCCAACACACCAACAGGAAAAATGAGACATGAAGTTTGAGCAACTTGTCAAGGGTTATTCAACAAAGCAGAGGTTGTCCTAGCAAAAAGCTCAGCTCTTCTAACTAAACCTAGTGGGAAAGACGCTAGCAGGTTGGCTCAGCTAATCGACACACTAAGGGGCTCTAATGGAATAAAATCAAGTTTGATTTAGAGAAGGAGTCAGCCAACCACCTCCTGTGGGCTAAATTCAGCCCACCGCCTGTGTTTGTAAGAAAAGTTTTATCAGGACACAGCCATGCCCATTCGTTTGTGTTGTTTATGGCTGTTTTCAGGCTACCCTGGCAGAGATGAGTGGTTGCATCAGAGACCTTCTGGCCAGCAAAGCCTAAAATATCTATTATCTGATCTTTCACAGAAAAAAAATTGCCCATCTTGGATTTAGAGAACAGTTTGATGTCTGGGTTTTGTTCTATTTCTCAAGCATTAGAATATTCCTGTTGAAATGATTTCACTTGACAGGGAGATTTTCATAAAAAATAATTGACAATCTTTGATTCAAGTTTATATTACAGTCCAGAGGAAAAGTTCAATGTTTGGCTTAGGGCTCAAACTAATACAGTTTCTCTGCTTTGGGAATACACGGCTTGGTTGTGGTCCTTGAAAAGAATAATTTGGCAAATGTAGAACAAAGTGGGCAGGTGAAATGGAATGCTTTCTGTTCTGGAAGATGTCTTTTATTCAAGGTTGAACATACACTGTTCCTTCTAGCAGTAAGGTTCGAAGAGTCTATATATATTTCCCTGGCTTAGCTAATCCTATTTTCACCAAAGGTCCAGATATCATTTGTTGGCACCTAGCTTTTCTCATAAATAAAAGCATGCCCTCTTCCAAGTTTTTTCATAGATACCTTTTGAAAACTAAACACTTGAAAAGAAATACACTGTCCCCCAAATACTAATGTATTTCACAAGTAAGTCTTTTGAAGCTAAATGCATCCTATAATAACTTTGCAGTGATTTCAGAATTGAAATCCAGCCTTCCAACTCTTCCTGCAGATGTTTGATCATATATGACACTTTCATCTCATTTTTTTAAACCTTTTACTGTGGAAATTTTCAAACACATGCAAAAATAGAGTAGTCTCCAGCAACCAGATCCTCCAAGTATCAACGTTCTGCCGTTTATTCTTCCATCCATACCTCCCCTCCCGACTTTTGTTTATGTTTTGTCGCAGTGTTTGAAAGCAGACTTCACACATCAAATCATTTCACTCACAAATGCTTGTTTGTTTCTGTTAGATAAGGCCTTTTTCCTTTGAACAAAACCATGACACTATTACCACATCCAACAAAATTAATAATAATTCTTAATATTATCTACTATACCCAGTCCAAGTTCAATTTTCCCCCACTGTCTCTATAATATCTTTTTATAGTTGGTTTGTTCAACTAAGGATCCAAATATGACCACATACTGTATTTTGTTGATAGGTCTCTTAGGTCTCTTTATATCTGCAATAGATTTCCCTCATTTTTTTTTTCAACCCAATCACTGGCATACATTTAAATTCTAAATGGCCAAGCAAACCTTATCAAGAGTATAATACCTTTTCAGCCCCCACAGGCTGTAAGCAAACCCAGGCATTCATAGGCCTTTGGACCCTTAGGCATAGACTCATACAGCTTTACCTTCCACGTGCCATTCAACGTGAAAACCAATATGCCAGGCTGTCCCACGCATTTTCTGCTCTCAAGGGAAGGAATTTAGATCGCTTCAGCAAGCCAATTCTCTAAAATCAAATCTCTTCTGTGCTGTGATGGCCTGAAGACTCTGAACGATTTAAAAACCAAGACATCCATTCATCATGGCTTCTTTTTGAAATTAGCCAAACATAATCAAGAATCACAAAGTAAATCAGACAAGAGCCTCATAATCTATTATTGGTAATAGTAATCACCTTAATTGAGTACCTAGATCATGCAGAACATTGGGTTATAAAAACGATGACCTGTGTCCCTGTCCAAAGGGACCTGCAGTCTAAATGGAGAAGCATCACATCATTTACACAAAAATGCTCAAGGAGGACAACAGACACGGTACCACCCAAACCGACATCCATGCCCCAACCACTGGGTTAGGAATATTTGAGAGGTCAATCTGCATGGTGGAATAAAAAGAACAAGAGGCAGAAAGAACAGCCTTTGACTGCTAATTCTACCATTCATCAGCTTTGCCACACTAGGTAAGTTACTCAACCTGATTCTCAGTTTTATAATTTGTAAAATAGGAACAATCCCACCGACCTCACAGAGTAGCAGCTGTTAACACTGAATCAGATCTTATGTGAAAACCCAGCAATGACGATGATGATGATAATAAAATCATTGAATACAGTACTCACTTTGCCAGGCACTGGGCTAAAATGTTTTATGTGTACTGTCTCCATCTAACCCTCACACCAGTCCTACAAAGCAGCTCCTATTCTTATGCTATTTTCCAGACAAAGAAATTGGACAGAGTGGGTGAGTGATCACCCAAGCTAATACAGCTTCAGGTGTGAAAGAGACAGGATGTAGGTGATAGAACTTCAAGATTCTTGCTGTCAATCATGGCGTGATAATGTCTCCCAATACAACCACAGTGAGGTGGGCGGCAAAGGGGGGTAGGGCCCAGGGCAGTATAAGCTGGGGAAGTGGGGAAACAGGCCCTCCTATTACAGTTATTAGATCAACTACATTATAAAGTCATAAGATACAGCAGCCCACAGCTGCCCTCCCTGCCCAAAAAGGAGGCCCCCAGGAGGCTCCTGCAGTTGTCCTACCCAAGGAGTGGTTATGTTCAGAGCCATAATGGTGGTATCCTTCCTTACCAGGGCAAGACTTCAGCTGTCTGCTAAAGAATATTTAAGCCTTTTTTATTTTTTTTAGAGACATAGTCTTGCTCTGCCACCCAGGCTGTGGCACAGTAGTGTAATCATAGCTCACTGCAGCCTTAAACTCCTGGGCTCAAGTGATCCTCCTGCCTCAGCCTCCCAAGTAGCTGGGACTACAAGGACACACCACCACACCTGGCTACTATTTTCAGACATGGGATTTCGCTATGTTGACCAGGCTAGTCTTGAACTCCTGGCCTCAAGCAATCCTCCTGCCTCAGTCTCCCAAATTGCAGGGATTACAGGCGTGAGCCACCACACCCAGCCTAGCCATTTTTATTACAAGTCTCAAACACCTTATATTTGTTCAAACAGGGACATAGTAAAATCATATTTTTTTCCTATATAATCTCCTACTTCCCTTTCATACAGGTATGTATACAATAAATGACTGAAGGAAACTAGCCATCAGAAAAGGATTCAACTACCCTGTGGCCACCACACTGAGAAGACCAACCTGGCCAAGCAGAAAAGGTACATGGAGGAGAACTGGGGCCTTGACCAACAGTCCCTGGAGCTCTCCCACCCAGCAGCCAGGACCAGTGCCACCTGTATGAGTAAAGCTATTATGGTCCTTCCCACTGGAGACCACCTGAAGCAGAAGAACCACCCGCAGCATTGTAAGAAATAAAATGCTCTTGGTTTAAGCCATGGAGTTCCGGGTGAATAGATAAAGCTAATGGCTAAAAATCACCTTTTCCAGCCAGACCAAATCTATGAATAAGAGGCACGTCACAGCAGATCAACATTGTTTACCAATGGAAATGGACATTCCTTCAATCAGAGGATGCCCACTGACTGCAGTGTTCAGCTCTGTAAACCTGGTTCTACGCTGTACCTGGCTCAGTAGTGTTAAATAGATGTCAATAACAATCGTACTAATAACAATAATAATAGTAGCTAAGATTCACGGAGTGTTTATTACACACAAGGCTTCATGCTAAACCCTGTATTCATTTAATCCTCACAAAAGCCTTTTGAGAAGGGCCACTATAATGTCCATTTTACAGATGAGGTCTTAGCGTGGCAGTGACTTGCCCAGGATCACACTGCTAGTCAACAGCAGCACAGGATTTCACTGCCTGGCCATCTGACTCCAGAAGCGGAACTCCTGAATTGCTCCTTCAAGTGTCCTGCTACTTTAATAAAACCGCCCCCTTCTAAAACAAGGTTAATGTGAGCGAAGGGTTTAACACTGCGTGGTCTATGCTAACTTTTCAGTAAACACCAACTCTTATTAGGAAACCTGCAGCTGTTAAAGTGAAGGGGAGAGAAAGTACTACACATGACTGGTACACAGTAAACCCCCAATTATGGTAGCCGTTTGGATTGTTTGTACAGGGCTTTTTCACCAGCATGCATCCAAGTTTGGTAACTTTTGTTTACTCTGCCCCCTCCACCTCCGGCCAGTGAGAGGGGTGGCCACTCACCCGTGGGTCCAGAGCCCAACACATGGCCTGGCCCAGAGCAAGGAGGGGCTCAAGACACGCCTGTTGCATGGAAAGGAAATGCTTCGTTCACCACAAATGCGAACTTGGAGTTCCACAGTGACATGTACCCCAGCTATCAGCCCTTTATGATTCCAAAAAAAGAAGGCAGGAGGGGTCAAGTGAAAGGGACCCACCCGAGCAACGCGGGCTACGGGGCCCGGCGTGCGGCCGGCGCCCGGAGCCCACGGGGACCCGGACTACCCACTCCCAGGCCTCCCCGGGCGGCTGGCAGAGCAGGATGAGGAGGGAGAGAAAGTGACAGGAAGTCAGAAAAGTTTCCCAACAACTACAAAAGTCCTGCCCCGGCCGGGAAGGCTCCCCCATCAGCCCGCCACGCCTAGTGAGGAGGGAGCGCCAAAGTGGATCTGGCAGTTGGGGGTCCCGCGGTTCAGGTCCCAACATGGAGGGCCTGGCCTGTAGCTCGCCCCGCGCTTCGTGCACCCCGAGTTCTGTGAGAGAGCCCAGGAAGGGGCGGGGACGCCCCAACTGTTACTTACAATCGTCTAAGTCATCCTGCAAGTCCACAAAGTAGAGGGGGATCTCTGAAAACCAAGAGACACACAGGAGTTACTAGGGGGCTGCGGCGGGCGGGGTCCCCCCGGTCTCGCGGGGTGGCCACGGGGCGAGGGGGAGGGGTCCCACCCGGGCGCCCCCAGAGCCCAGCCCCACTCACCCGCCATCTTGGGATGGGTCTGGAGGCGGGGTGAGGGCGGGGCCCGAGGGAGGGGCGGGACCACTGGCCTATGGCCCCGCCCCCGGCCCGCGCCGGCCGGCCCCGCCCTCGCGGTGAAGGTGGCTGCCGAGGTGGGCGGGGAGGTCAGGTGACCCGGCTGGCGTCCCAAGATGGCGGCGTCGGCGGCGCCCGGAAGGCCGCGGCGGCGTCCAGGCTACTGAGGCGGTCCCCGGGTAGCTGGCGGCGGACCGGCCGAGCTAAGGGCCGGAGGACGGGCGGCCGCGGCCTCTGTGCGCCTCGCGGCCGGGGCTGGGCCGTGTGGCGGCAGCGGCACCGGGGGATGCTCGTGTTGGGCCCGGCCTCTCCCTCCTCAACTTAGGGCGGCGGCGGGTCCGCGCCCTGGCTCCCGGGCCATGGCGCTGAGGGAACTCAAAGTGTGTCTGCTTGGGGTGAGTGGTGGTGGATCCGGCCGGGAAGGCCGCGGGAGTCGGGCGGGCAGGGGCCCCAGCGCCCCCACATCCCCTCCACCCTTTTCCCTCGCCTTCGTCCGAGACACCGCCTGTCCGCCCCGCGGATACTCCCTCCAGCCCCAGAGCCGTCCCGCCCACCTTGCTGCACCCTTCTGAAGGTCCTGGAGACAGGAGGGTCCCTCCACCTTCCCCTCTCTGGAGCCCCTGGACTCTTCCCTCCCCTCAAAGTGCAGATAGTACCCTCTGCCTCTCCATTGCATCTAGGTTGAGAGCACCTCTTAAAATAGTTTTCTCCCAACTTACTAAGGTACTAATTGGGAGTTCACCAAGTTTCCCAAAGTAAAACCAGTAACAGGTCTTTAGGTTTTACAAGCAGCCTTATCTTTCTTTTTGTCTCTTCAGTGTTTTTGAACTTGTGGGATACTCGTGACACTTTTGGAAGAGTAAAACAACTTTCCTATGGAGGAAAAGAGGGTGTTCAAATAGGAAACCTCAAAGACTAGTTCAGCTTCCTGTCTTTTCAGGGCAGCTTGACCATTTCAAAGCCTCCTTTCTGAGGTTGATGCTCTTTTTTCTGAGTTTGTGCCTTAAAGGTTGAAAAGAATTCCAATAACTAATTTTTTTTGCCCTCAAATAGGGTGGGGCTAGGATTCATTTGGTGATTACTCAGGAAGTAATTCAGGAGTTCACAGTTTACTAGTATGTGTTAAAAAGCCAATGGGTTGTCACTTTTCACACGAAGCAGAAACTTTGGGTCTTTCAGGAGGTCCTAATGTCTCTTTTTTTTTTTTTTTGAGACAGAGTCTCACTTTGTTGCCCAGGCTAGAGTGAGTGCCGTGGCGTCTGCCTAGTTCACAGCAACCTCAAACTCCTGAGCTCAGGGGATCCTCCTGTCTCAGCCTCCCGAGTAGTTGGGACTACAGGCATGCACCACCATGCCCGGCTAATTTTTTCTATATATATATTTTTAGCTGTCCATATAATTTCTTTCTATTTTTAGTAGAGATGGGGTCTCGCTCTTGCTCAGGCTGGTCTCGAACTCCTGAGCTCAAAGGATCCGCCCACCTCGGCCTCCCAGAGTGCTAGGATTACAGGCGTGAGCCACCGCGCCCGGCCCTAATGTCTCTTAAAAAGTGCAAAATCTCTCTTTACAGCACGTTTGAAATCTTCTGATTGCTGAATTTTTATGAAAATGTCTTTTGTGTCCCTGAGCTTATAAAATTTACACATCTAGAATTATTTTTATGAAAATCCTGAACTTGGCCAGATGCAGTGACTCATGCCTATGATCCTAGAACTTTGGGAGGCCAACATGGGAGGATTGCCTGAGGCCAGGAGTTCAAGACCAGCCTAAGCAAGAGCAAGACCCCTGTCTCTACAAAAAATATTAATAGAAAAATTAGCCAATCATGATTGTGGGCCCCTGTAATCCCAGCTACTTGGGAGGCTGAGGCAGGAGGATTGCTTGAGCCCAGGAGTTGGAGGCTTTAGTAAGCTATGATCACATCACTGCACTCTAACCTGGGCAACTGAGCAAGACTCTATGTCAAAAAAAAAAAAAAAAAAAAAAATCCTGAACTTATGCTACAAAGTAGTTTTCCATGTCTGTTGGCAGGTAAACTTTTTCTCAGTCACACATCTCATTCTCTTTCAGGATACAGGTGTAGGAAAATCGAGTATTGTATGGCGGTTTGTGGAAGACAGTTTTGATCCGAACATCAACCCAACAATAGGGTAAGAGTTTAAGTTTATTTAGTATATATCTAAAGATGCATTGAAAGTCCTTCCAAATAAAAACTGCATTGCTGCTGTAGGCCGCAATTTTACACAGTTAACATGTTCTGAGTTCCTGATTCCTCCAGAAAGGCTTGAAAAAATACAGTGTGGATTGGTGTATTTTAGGAAAATTATCTTAAGATTTGTGGGGAATGAAAACTTCAAAATGAAAATGTGAATTAAAGTTGTACATATTATTAGACTAGACACAGAAGCTTCAGTCTATAAATATCAACAGCAGTTACACCTTTAAAGAAGGCAGATGAAACAGGTTCTGGGACTATCCTTTCAGGTATGTCAACTAAAAGATATTTAGATGGTTTAAGTCCTTCCTGAAGAGTAGTGGGATGAGGTCCAGGCCCTTCTTACACATTCCTATACTGAATTAGCTAATAAATTAATGTTGAAATGTAAGGTTTTTTCGGGTCTAATGTTGAAATGTAAGGGTTTTTTGGATCTGGTTCTTGGATAAGTGCAGTTGATTGTGTGTTTTTGACTCTGTAAGGAAACTTCAGAGTATTTAAAAGTCACAATACTAATACTTTCTCTATGTGAGAAGTTGTGTTTTATAGGTTTTAATACTGTTAGGCTTATAAAACTAAATAGCTGCTGTGCTTTATTTTTACTGACAAACCCCCAATCAAATGGTTTCCTTCATTTAAAGAAAAATTCTGTATTATCTGTCTTAAGATAAAAATAGGCCTTTGTGCTATGTGCACATCATTCTCTAATAGAGAAATATTTTACAGCCCCCAAGGGAAACTGCCATAAGATTGTTCCCTGAGAAGTTATAAGCTCCTGTTTTCAGTTTATGCGCTCAATAATTTTTATCTACTTTCTTAAACTCTGTGTGTTTCCTACACATTTGAAGGCATGAGGATGAAATTCACCAATAAGTATTTCTGCAATTAAAATGCTTTTCATATTCTTCAAGAACAAACTGAGTATGTCCGTGTTTAAAATGTGACCTCACACTCCTCAGGGCCTGCCTGTTGCTACCTGCATGGGAAAGTGGTGATAGTAAGTGACAGCAAGTAGTGCTGGTGATTCATTGAGTGACATACTTCACACTGAGTCACAGCTGAAAATCCAGAACCCACAAGTTACCCAGACACCACCTTAGCTGGAAGTGTTATCTCAAATGAGACAGAAAAATGAAGGATGTTGTTTTATCGATCTTGGTGAGCCCCATGGCCCTGGCTGTGGCTCCCAATGTTCCCTGTTTGCCAGTGGCTCCCAGTCTGCCAGATACTTGTGTTCCTGAGCCTCCTTCAATCCACTCTCTTCACTAGGGGTCTTGGCTCACATTTTACAGGAATTAAAAATACAAGGCTTTCTCATTTCCTTTCTTCTGCCTTTCCCCGTTTCTTTTTCAATCTCAGAAGGTGGCTTCCTCCTTCATGACCAGCCCCCCGCACACCCCTGAGCTCTAGAGCCCCACCTCTTCATCAGTTATCCCCTTCCTTCCCCGGCCTAATTTTCTTGTCCTAACCTACAAACGTGTTCGTAATCCACTCACCCCACTACAAGAGCACCATTCCCCAACCTGCCACTCAAATACTGGAATTCCTGAAAGTTACCACTTCCTCCCCTGCTGCCCACTCTTCAGCTCTCTGTCATTTCTGTTCCACCCCACCATGCTACTAATACCACATTTCCTTAGTACCAGCTCCCATGTAATAGCCAAAGCCAATGACTTTTTTTGTGTGGCTTTATTTATTCACAGAATATCTACTATGTGCCAGGCGCTGGACTGGGTGCTGGTGATGTAGCCCAGAGGTCTGCAAACTATGGTTCTTTGGCGTACCCCCCTATTTTTGTAAATAAGCCACACACATTTATTTACATATTTGTCTTCATTGCTTTCGGGCTATGATGAGTGAACTGAATAGTTGGAACTAAGACCCTATGGGCCACAAACCCAAAAATATTTACTATCTGGCATTTTTCAGAATAAGTTAGCTGATCCCTGGTTTAGACAAACTCAGTTCCTGCCCTCATGAACTTTACCTATAAGGAGGAGAAAGACATACTCTATCACTAATGTACAGGAAATGATTTATTCAACCCCTTTTTGTGCTACAAAGGAGAAATGTGGAATGCTGGGTAAGCATGTGATGGGGGCCTGACCTAGGCCTATGGGGATAACTGATTCCTACCTAGACCAGTGAAGTCACAAAGCACTGAAGTTCAAATATTGAAACTTCTTCAGTAAGTTTAAAAAAGAAAATTTGTGAAGAGTGGAAGTAAATTAGGTGGCAGTGGTGAGGGGCGGTGATTAGAAGAGAGCTGGAACAGGCATAGGGGACAACAGGGATTGTGAGGTAGAAGGGTAGGCGGGTTGGAGGAGTGTTCAAAAGGCTGGGGTGGTCGGGGAGGCTGGGGAGGCAGCAGGGACCAGGCCACGGGTGCGAAGGCAGGATGGAGCGGTAGTGTTAGAGATCGGGGAGGAGCTGACATCACTTCCTGTAGGACATGTCCCTGACTCTTGGAATGAAACTACTCTGTCTTCCCTAGTGACTGTGCTTCCTCGCTATTGTCTCCTGGCCTCTCCTCCTGGTCATTTGGTAAATGTGGGTCTTCCAGAGCTATATCCTGGACCCTGTGTTTCCCATTAGTGCTCACCTCCCCTCCCACAGCTCAACTTCACCTGGGTAGTGTAACCTCCAGGCCCATACCTCCAACCCATGATTTGGACCTGGTTCCCTGCAGTATTCAGTATCTGTCCCTCCTCCAGTCCTAAACACCTCATTCCTGTATTGGTGTTCTTCCCTAATGGCCCAGCTGTGCTGGGCCTTGAAGAACCATTCTGCCCGGGACTTAAATTAGGGCATTGGTCATGTGCCAGCTGGGAGAACATCTGTGCAAGTGACTGAGCCACTCTGTTGGAGTTAGGGAGGTCACAGTCCTGACTACTACACAGGACTATTGGGAGAATTCCGTGACTTGATACTTGGAATGGGCAGAGGAAGTGTGCAGTGAATGTCAGTGGTTACTGTAATCATAATCATCCCATCTTGCCTGGACTGTTGAGCCAGTTTTGTAACCGATTGCCCTGTTCTTGGCTTTGCTACTCTAGTGTGTTCTCATTGCTGCTGTGTGAGCTTCTTTAAAGACAAGTTTCATTGCCTTGCTCAAGACCATGCCAGAGGAGACCTTTCCCACTGTGGGCCCAGCCTCATTGCATCTGCCCCATGCCATTCTTGCTCACTTCTCCCCCCAGCACACACCAAGCAACACCTTTTCCATATCTGTGTGCTTTGCACATGCTGTTCCCTCTGTGGGCCCTTTCTCTTCCTTGTTCTCTTGGCAAATTGTTTATTTGTCAAGACTCAGGTACACTGTTAGCCCCTCTTGAAGTTGCAGACTCCAAGGTCAGCAAGGGCTGGGCAAGAATGTAAATGGGAGATAGGCCTGGTGCAAACATGAGGCGCTCAGATGTGAACTGCCCAGCTTCCCTGCCTTGCCTTCACCATGCCCCCTTTGCTCACCTTACCTCCATGGGCATTTTGCTTCAGTCTCCTTCAGGTTCCTTATTACTTTGTATGTCTGATTCCCAGGGTTCTGAGGCAGACCCCTTCGTGTTGCATATCGTCTACTCTTGCTTGATGACCTAATCTGTGTCATGTAACTCATTTGGCATCCATATAAGCATAACTTATATGCTTCGGGTCCCTCCTCCAGAATTCTGGGAGCCCCGTCCCCCTACAATACCCATACACTGGGGGAAGACAAGGCTCCCATTAAAATCACCACTGTAGTGAACAGTGGTCACCAGAGCTTGTTGAGTTCCTCAAGTGTGCTGGAGCAGAAAAATGGTTGACTCACCAATCTGCATGTGGATGAGCCCCACACCAGTAATACCCAGTTCTCTCTTAAGCGTGGACTTGGAGATTCCACTCACCACAAGGCCTTTGCCCACAGGTGGCCCATGGATACTGAGGGACTCTACATGTTTGTGACTGGGTTCATGTTCATGAATGCCCTCTCAGAGGGTTAGGATTCTACTCGCTTACCATGGACCCTATGGCAGAGAAAGGGACCAGCATGTCCTCAGTTACTCAGGCCAGCAACCTGGGCATCACATCCCCTCCTAGCTCACTATCTCCTCCCATCCCCAACCCCCAGCCAGGAGTAAGTGACTAGCTCCTGGCTACGCCATCTCCATTGCTGTTACCTGACTCCTAGGCCTTCATTTTCCCTGGTGGGGGTGAGACATGACTGGATCACAGTTCTGCTGCTTGCTAGCCAGTTAACTCTGGGAAGTTTAATCTCTGATCTGTGTCTTCATCGGCAAAAAAAGGATACTGATAGGACTGGCTCATATTATTAGAAGAGTTCCATGCATTGAAAATGCTTAGCAGAGTACCAGGGACACTGGGGCTTAATAAATGGCACCTGATTATTCTTTTTTAAATATGTAACTTGTTCTTAAAATTTTTTAATTATTTTTATCGAAGCAATGTGTATATGGTTTTTAAAACATTCAGTGGTGTTTAGCTATATTTTCTGATCGTTCCTCCAGATTTTTGCATAACATGCATGTACAGGTTGAGTATCCCAAATCTGAAAAGCTCCAAAATTGGAAACCTTTTAAGTGGCAACATGGTGGTCATTGGAGGATTTCGGATTTCTGGATTTGGAATGCTCAACTGGTAAAATGCAAATATTCCAACATCCAAAAAAATCCCAAATCCGAAACACTTCTGGTCCCAGGCATTTTGGATAAGGGATACTCAGCCTGTACTGGTAGCTCTTGATCCCTCTCTCGTCTTCCCCCCGCCCCTCGATTTTAGGCATTACCTACTGGTTTTTTTTCTTTTTTCTTTTGGAAGCTGGGAATTTTGCCAGCCTCCTCCTCCTACCTCCTCCTGCACATCTGCTCCCCCCGCCCCCCATCTTTCCATTTAAGTTCTGCCATTGCAAGTCAGTGTGGCATGGTGCTTAGAACACAGATGCTCAAGCTGGGCTGTTGCCGTCACCTCCCAGATCTAGCACTTAGTTGCTCTGGGGCCTTGGACAAGTTACTGAATCTCTGTGACTGAGTTTGCACATTTGGGAATTCTCTGTGCCATCTAAGTTATAGGGTTGTTATGAAAATTGAATTAGAACACAAAAATTGGTTAGAATGATACTTGCCATAAGGTAAGCATTTATTTCTTAGTAATTGTTATTTTTTAATAAACTTACAACATAGTTTTGAACTTTATATAAATGGAATTAAACTATATACATATAATATGTGCTTCTTTCAAACTTTGTGAGATTCATCTGTTGTTTCACGTAATAATAGTTCATTTCCATCATCATATAGTAAATATCCCATTGGATGAATATACCAGAGTTTATTTATCAGTGCTACTGTTGGACATTTTGTTTCTCATTTGGACATTTGCGCCTATTACAAATAATTCTGTGAACATCCTTGTACATGTCTTTTGTGCCAATATCCATGAATTTTTAGGGTGTGTGTGTCTATATATCTGGCAGTAGAATTGCTGGGTTGCAGGGAACATGTATCTTCAACTCTGGTAGGAACTTCTAAAATATTGTACCAATTTACACTCCCACCAGCAGTCTATAGGAGCTCCATTTGCTTCATATCCTCTGCATTGGGTATAATCAGTCTTTAATTTTTGTTGTTCTGGAGGGTGTGTGGTAGTATCTCATTCTGATTTTAGTTTCTATTCTGATGACTAAAGCTATACTTTTTTTCATATGTTTATTGGCCATTGGACAACTTTTATAAAGTGCTTAAGAATCTCACTCATTTTTCTATTGGCATTATATGTTGCCACTAAAAATATGGCAATTTTCTTATCTGTAGTCATTATATGTTTTCTGGATACTAGTCATTTGTCGATTCTGTGTTTTGCAGGTATTTCTCTCACCGTGGCTAAACTTTTCCGTCTCTGAAGGGTCTTTTAATGACTAGGTCTTTTTTCTTCCATATTCTAAATTTATTTATTTGTTTATTCATTATACTTAAAGGTATTTTTGTTGTTGTTGTTATTGTTTAAGAGATAGGGTCTTGCTCTGTCTCTCAGGCTGGAGTGCAATGGCACGATCATAGCTCACTGCAATCTCAAACGCCTGGGCTCATGGAATCCTCCTGCCTTAGCCTCCCGAGTAGCTGGGACTACAGTGGCACTACAGTGGGCTAAAATTTTTTTATTTTTTGTAGAGACAGATCTCACTATGTTGCCCAGGCTGGTCCTGAACTCCTGGCTTCAAGCAGTCCTCCTACCTGGGCCTCCCAGTGTGCTGGAATTAGAGACATGAACCACCACACCTGGCCAAGGGTTTTTTTTAATTTTATTTTTTTAATTGGCACATAGTAATTGTAAATATCTATGGAGTACATAGTGATGTTTTAATACATATGATTTGTAGTGATCAGACCAAGGTAAGTAGCATATCCTTCATCTCAAGCAATTATCATTTCTTTGTGTTAGGAGCATTCAATATTCTCCTTCTAGCTATTTGAAACTATTGTTATTAACTATAGTCATCCTACAGTGATGTAAAACACTAGAACTTATCCTGCCTAGCTGTAATTTTGTATCCTTTAACAAATCCCTCCTTTTTATTACTTAGTGTTCCATTGTGTGGAATATACCAAAATTTATTTATTCATTCACTAACTGATAAATATTTGAATTGCTTACAAATTTTTTGCTATTATGAATAAAGTTTCTGTAAACATTCATGAGCACATACTTTTTTTTCCTTTGGGGTGTATATCTAGGAGTGGAATTGCTGGGTCATGTGGTAAGTATGTGTTCATAAGACATTGTCAAACTATTTTCCAAAATAGTTGTCATTTTACATTCCATCCAGCAATATATGAAAGTTGCAGTTGTCTATATTCTCCAACACTTTATATTGTCAGTCTTTTGGTTTTAGCCATTCTGTTGGACATGTAATGGTATCTCACTAGTTCTGATTTGTTTTTTCCTGATGACTGATGAAGTTACTCTTTTCCTGTGCTTATTTGTGTCTATTCGAATCTTTGCCCATTTCTCGTTGGGTTGTTTTTCTTATTTCTCCCAATCTATAGCTTTTCATTGTCTTTCTTTCTTTTTTTTTTTTTTTATTTCAGCATATTATGGCGATACAAAAGTTTAGGTTACGTATATTGCCCTTGCTTTTCATTTTCTTAACAATATCTTTTGAAGAGCAAAAGTGTTTAATTTTGATCATGTCTAACTTGATTTTTTTATGCTTCATGTTTTTTGTGTTCTGTACATCCAGGATCAAAGGATTTTCACCAGCATTTTTTTCTAAAAATCTTTATAGCCACTTGTTTTAAATTTTGGTCTGAGATCTATTTCTAATGGTTTTTGTTTATTGTGTGAGGTAAAGGTCAAGGATCATTTTTTTTTTCAGGTGTCAGTCCAGTCGTTCTAGCAACATTTGTTAATATTGAACTCAGCATTTATTGAATTAAATTACCTTGGCACCTTTGTCAGAAGTAAGTTGATATGTATGTGTGGGCTTATTTATGGATTCCCTATTCTGCTCCGTTGATCTATTTGTCTGACCTTATGCCAGTAAAATACTGTGTTGCTTGATGTAGATTTGTAGACATTCTTGAAATGAGTACATCATCCAGTTGTATTCTTATTTTTCAA
Organism: Eulemur rufifrons; assembly: GCF_041146395.1. NCBI lineage: Eukaryota > Metazoa > Chordata > Mammalia > Primates > Lemuridae > Eulemur > Eulemur rufifrons. Next base: position 47,978,102 of record NC_091002.1, read on the forward strand.
ATCTTTTTGGCTCCTCTGGGTCCTTTGCATTTTTTAATATAGACTTAAAATGCTGTTGCCCAATTCCTCAAAAGAGCCAGCTGAGATCTTGATTGGGAACACACTAAATCTGTTGATTAATTTGGGGAGAATTGACATATTAACAATATTGCATCTTTGACCCATGAACCTAGTATAGTCTCCATTAATTTAGATCTTCATTGCTTTTTTTTTTTTTTGAGACAGAGTCTCACTCTGTTGCCCGGGCTAGAGTGAGTGCCGTGGCATCAGCCTAGCTCACAGCAACCTCAAACTCCTGAGCTCAAGCGATCCTCCTGTCTCAGCCTCCCGAGTAGCTGGGACTACAGGCATGCGCCATCATGCCCGGCTAATTTTTTTCTATATATATTTTTAGCTGTCCATATAATTTCTTTCTATTTTTAGTAGAGGTGGGGTCTCGCTCTTGCTCAGGCTGGTCTCGAACTCCTGAGCTCAAACGATCCGCCCACCTCGGCCTCCCAGAGTGCTAGGATTACAGGCGTGAGCTACCGCGCCCGGCCTTCATTGCTTTTTATCAAAATTTTTTAGTCGTCACAGTACAGGTCTTGCACATATTCTGTTAAATTTATCTCAAAGTATTTTGTGGCTTTTATGTTATAAATGGTATTTTTATTTCAATATTCAATTGTTTGTTACCAATATATAGACATAAAATTAATTTTTGCATATTGACATTGTATCCTATAACCTAGCTAAATTAGTTCAGGGAGTTTTTTTGTAGATTTCTTGGGATTTTCTTACAGAATTAGGTCATCTATGAAAAGACAGTTTTACTTCTTTCTAATCTATGTGCCTTTTTCCTTTCTTTTACTTGCCTTATTACACTAGGTAGATTGGAGCGCCAATACTGTATTAAGAAATGGTGAAAGCCAACATCCTTGCCTTATACTTCATCTTAGGGGAAAATCATTCAGTCTTTTACCACTAAGTTTGTGACTCTCTAGGTTTTCTATAGGTGCCCACTGTCAGATTAAGGATATTCCCTTCTATCCCTGAATTAGTGAGATTTTTTTTTATCAAGAATCATATCAAATTTTAATAGTGTTTTACATATTTTGAGCTATTCATATGCTTTTTCTTTTTTAGCCTATTCAAATGGTGAATTGCAACCGTTGATACTAAAATATTAAACCAATCTTGCATTTCTAGGATAAATTTCTCTTGGTCATTATACATTATCTTTTTTACACATTACTGGATTTGATTTACTAAAATTTGTTAAGGATTTTTATCTCCATGTTCATAAGGGATATTGGTCTGTAGTTTCCTGTAATATCTTTCTCCAGTTTGGATATCAAGTTCTCATCAAACGAGTTGGTAAGTGTTTTTCTCTTCTTCCACTTTTTTGGAAAAGTTTATGTAGACTTGGTATTAATACTATTTTTTCCTGAAAGGTTTGGTAGACTTCACAAATGAAGCCATCTGAGCAGGGAGCTTTCTTTGTCAGAAAATTTTTAACTACAGATTGAAGTCCTTTAATAGGTACTGTATAAGCCTGTTCAGGCATCTATTTCTCCTTGGGTAAACTTTGGTAGTTTGTGTCTTTCAAGGAATTTGTCCATTGTATCTATGTATTTTAAATTTATTGGCATAAAGTGTTTATAATATACCCATTATCCTTTTAGTATCTTTAGGATCTGTAGCAATAGCCCCTCTTCCATTCTTTTTTTTTTGTTTGTTTGTTGAGACAGAGTCTCACTTTGTTGCCCAGGCTAGAGTGAGTGCCACGGCGTCAGCTTAGCTCACAGCAACCTCAGACTCCTTGGCTTAAGCGATCCTACTGCCTCAGCCTCCCGAGTAGCTGGGACTACAGGCATGCGCCACTATGCCCGGCTAATTTTTTCTATATAGATTTTTAGTTGTCCATATAATTTCTTTCTTTTTTTTTTTTTGAGACAGAGTCTCACTCTGTTGCCCGGGCTAGAGTGAGTGCCGTGGCGTCAGTCTAGCTCACAGTAACCTCAAACTCCTGGGCTTAAGCGATCCTACTGCCTCAGCCTCCCGAGTAGCTGGGACTACAGGCATGCGCCACCATGCCCGGCTAATTTCTTTCTATTTTTAGTAGAGACGGGGTCTCGCTCTTGCTCAGGCTGGTCTCGAACTCCTGACCTCAAGCGATCCACCCGCCTCGGCCTCCCAGAGTGCTAGGATTACAGGCGTGAGCCACCGCGCCCAGCCCCTCTTCCATTCTTGATAGTAGCAGTTTCTGAGTCTTTTCTTTTTCCTGATCTATCCAGCTATAAAGTTACCAATTTTATTGGTCTTCTCAAAGAACCAGTTTTTGGTTTCATTAGTATTTCTCTGTTTTCTACTTCATTGTTTTTTGTTTTTGCCTTCATTGTTTTTTTCTTCCTTTTGCTTATTTTGGCTTAATTTGTTCTTTTTCTAGTTAAAGTAGAAGCTTAAGCCATTGATTTTAAGACTTTTTTCTCATATGAGCATTTAGAACTATAAATTTCCCCTTAAGTGCTGGTTTAGGCAAATCTCACAGATTTTGATATGTTGTGTTTTCATTTCCATTTAGTCCCAGCTATTTCTAATTTCCCTTGTGACTTCTTTGACCATTGGTTGCTTAGATGTATGTTTTCTAATTTCCAGTTATTTGGGGATTTTCCAGAAATCTTCAATTATTGATTTCTAATTTAAATCCATTGTGGTCAGAGAACATACTCAGTGTTATTGCAGACCTTTTACATTTGACATTTGTTTAATGGCCTAGCATATGGTCTGGCTTTGTGATTGTTCCATGTGCACTAGAGAAGAATGTGTGTTCTGCTACTGTTGTGCACAGTGTTCTATAACGCTAAATAAGTCAGCTTGGTTAATAGTATTGCTCATATTGCCTGTATTGTTACTGATTTTTCCCCCTCTTATTTGCAATGAAAGGAGTGTTTTGAAACAACTCTAATTGAGGATTTGTTCATTTCTCTTTTTAGTTTGATGAGTTTTTGCTTCATGTGTTTGGAAGCTTTTGTTATTGAGTATATATGCATGTAGCATTGTTATTTATGTTCGCTTGATGACTTGATTCTTTTACCATCATGAAATGTTTCTCTTTTTGCCCTACTACCAGTGCTAGTTCTGAAATCTACTTTGATACTGATTTAGGCTCTTCAGCATTCTGTTTGCATATCTCTTCCTATCATTTACACTTAACCTATTTATAGCTATATATTTCAAGCGGATTTCTTGTGGACAGAGTTATAGGTTCCCCTTTTATATCTAATCTAACAGTCTCTGCCTTTTAATTGGAGTGTATAGACCTGTGCTACTAATACAGTTGCACCTAGCCACACGTTAAAATTAAAAATTCAGATCTTCAGTCAAAATAGCTACATTTCAATCCTCATCACAGAAAGTTCTGTTGTATAGCACTGGTTTAGACCATTTCTATTTAACTGTCAATATGGTTTGCTTTAAATCCACCACCTTGCTATATTTTTCTCTTTGCCCCATGTTAATGATTCCATTTTATTTCCACTGTAGTCTTATTAGCTCTACCTCTTTGATTTTAATATTTTAGGGGTTGTGCTAGGGTTTACAATTTATCAATCTAGGTTCCAATAACATACAATTTCACAAGTCAGAACCTACAAGGAACCTTCCATTTCCCGTCTCCCATCCTTTGTGCTGTTGTCATATGTTTTACTTCAACATGTTATGAAATACACTTTTTTTTGCCTTAAATAGTGATCTTATAAAGAAACATTAGTCATCTTTTCTCTGCTACCCTTGTGCCAGTATCAAGATTTCTTAATTTCTGTGTCTTTGCAAAAAGTTTTAATGTCCAGTGATGTGAGTCTTTTGCGTTATTCTTCAGGAATATCTTGGCTGTTCTTGACCTGTTACATTTCCATATAAACATTAAAAATCATCTTGTCCATTTTCACACACACCAACATGCTATTTGCTACTGTGTTTTTGATCAGCATTGCATTGAATTTATTGGTTAGTTTGAATAAAAATGACATCTTTATAACTGAGTCTTCTAGTATATGAACATAGATTATCCTTCCATTTATATTAGGATTCTTTACTATCTCTCGGTGTTTTTTCTGCCTCTCTGTGTAGTAGACTTGGATGTCTTTCATTAGATTTATTCCAGGTGGTTTGACGTTTTTAATGCAGTTTTATGTTGTTAATGTGGTAAAGGATGCTGTTTTGAAATTTTCGTTTTCTTTTCATTTGTTATATACAGAAATACAACTTGCTCCTTTTTTTTTTTTTTTTTTTGATATAAAGTCTCACTCTGTCACCCGGGCTAGAGTGCAGTGATGTCATCATAGCTCACTGCAACCTCCAACTCCTGGGCTCAAGAGATCCTCTTGCCTCAGCCTCCTGAGTAGCTGGGACAGGCATACACTGCCATGCCCAGCTAATTTTTTCTGTTTTTAGTAGAGTCGGGGTCTTGCTCTTGCTCAGGCTTGTTTCAAACTCCTGACCTCAAGTAATCTTCCTGCCTCAACCTCCCAGAATGCTAGGACAGCTTATTCTTTGAGTTTGTATGCAATGACCATGCTGGATTTACTCATTAATTCATAGAGCTTACATATGTGGATTCTTTTGTGTTTTTTATGTATATTTTTATATCATCTGGGAATGAGTTTTTTTAATTTTTATTTGTAATCCTGAGACTTTCTTATTGTATTGGCTTGAGTAGGCTCTCCAGCGCAATGTTGAAATAGAAATGGTAATACTAGGTATTCTGATCTTATTTTAATCTTGGGGGAAGAGCTCTTACTGTCATACCAGTAAATATATTTGCTATAGACTTTTAGTACATACCCCTTATCACATTACAGAAGTGCCTTTTTTTTTTTTTTTAAGAGATGGAGTCTCACTGTGTTGCTTAGGCTGGACTCCTGGGTTCAAGATGTCCTTCTGGCTAGCCTCTGGAGTAACTAGGAGTACAGACGTGCATCACCATGCCTGGCAGAAGCACCCTTCTTTTCATTTGCTGGGATTTTTTTTTTTTTTTTTAAGCATGGATAGCATTAAATTTATCAGATTATTTTTCTCTGTGTATTTGGCTCATGACATAATTATTCTCTTTTATAATATGTCAGTGTGGTAAATTACATTATTAAATCTTCATGGAACAAATCACTTGGGACATGACATGTTATTTTTATATATCACTAGCTTTAATTGGCTATCATTTTTAGGATTTTTATGTGTATTTATAAATGAGATTGTCATGTAAATACCTTTTTTGTAATGTCCATGTCAGGTTTGATTATCAAGGTTATGCTTGCCTTATAAAACTGGTTGTGAAACTCTTCTATGAAAGAAATTGTTTAAAATTGCTCTTATTCCTTCCTTAAATGATTAGTAAAATCTATCAGTGTTGCTGTCTGGGCTTCAAGTTGTTCTTATAATCGTTTTTAATTAAGGAGTCAGTTTCTCTTGTAATTTTAAGATTGTACTCAGATTTTCTATTTCTTCTTGTATTGGTTTTGATAGATTGGGGTTTTTTAACGAATTTATTGGAATAAACATAAAATTCTATACTGATATCCCTTTTTCATTTCTAATATTAATAGTTTCACCTTTGATCAACTCTGTGGTATGTCTATTCTCTATTTTACTAATTTCTACTTCTGTCTTTGTTGTGTATGCCCATGTTCAATATGGTATTCTTTGTCTAACTTCTTGAGACACAATGGTTATATCACTGATTTTAGTCCTGCTTTTCAGTTGTATTCCTTACATTTTATAGCCATGACTTTTGCTGGATCTAACAAGTTTTTTTATATCATCATTTCATTATCATTCAGTTCAAAATATTTTCCAGTTTCTATTATGACTTCATCTTTCATCCAAGTGTCATTTAGCTGTGTATTTCTCAATTTCCAAATATAGGGATATCTTCTAGTTAACTTTTTGTTAATGATTATTGGTATAATTGTTTTGAGGTGAGGGAATGTATTTTGTATGATTTAAATCCTTTGAAACCTGATACAGTTTGCTATGTGGCCCAGCATATGGTCAATCTTGGTGAATGTTCCATGTTTATTTGAAAAAAATTGATGGACACGCTTGAAGCTCTGACTCGGGTGGGGCAAAGGCAGTATATGTAACCTAAACATTTGTGCCCCCATAATATGCTGAAATAAAAAGAAAAAAAAGAAAAAATTGTATACTATGTAGTGTGTTCTATGAATGAAATTAGGCCAAGTTTATTAATCATGTTCATTTTTTTTGTTATCTTTGCTGGGTTTTTGGTGTACCTGACTTTGTAAGTTACTACAAGAAATAGGTTAAAATATGCCACTATGATTGTGAATTTATTTCTCCTTTTCATTCTGTCAGTTTTGTTTTATCTATTTTGCAGCTACATTAGGTACATACAAATTTAGAATTTTATATCTTACTGATAAAACCAACCTTGTAACATTGTGAAATATACTCTTGTAGCTCTGGGAATATATTTTGCCTTGAATTCTAATTTGTCTATTATTTAATATAGCAACACTATTTCCTTTGGTCAGTATTTGCATGGTGTATCTTTTTCCTATTTTTTTTGTTTGTAACCTTTCTGTGTCTTTATATTTAAGGTGGGTCTCTTATAAGCAGCTTATGATTTGGTTTTTGATAAAGTATGTTCCATATAACCACTATCCTAATCAAAGTGCAGAAATTTCCATCACCTCAGGAAGTTCCTTCTGTGAGTCTTGCTCTCCATAAGCAACTGCTGTTGTGATTTCAATCACTATAGATTAATTTCTATATTCTTGAATTTCACATAAATGAAAATACAGACTTTAGTCTTTAGTGTCTTGATTTCTTCCTCATGAAATGTTTTACAGATTCAACCTTGTTGCATGTATCATAGCCTTTTTTTTAAATTGGGGTGTGATATTCTCTTATGTAAATAGACCACAATTTGTTTATTCCTTCTCCTGGTTATAGATATCCAGGTTGTTTCCAGTTTTTGACTATTATGAATATAGATTCTGTGAACATTCATTTACAACTCTTTTTGTGGACATAGGTTGTCATTTCCTTTGGGTAAATAACTAGAAATACTATTGCTAGTTGATAGGGTAGATACACACATAACTCAATAACTTGACGAACAGTTGTCCAAAATAGTTGTATCATTTACTCTCCCACGAAGGGTGTATAGAGTTCCAGATGCTCTACATCCTCACCAGTATTTGGTGCTGTCTTTTTAATTTGTCATCCTGCTAGGTATAAAATGGTACCTTAATATGGTTTTTTTGTTTTTTGTTTTTTGTTTTTTTGAGACAGAATCTCACTCTGTTGCCCAGGCTAGAGTGCTGTGGCGTCAGCCCAGCTCACAGCAACCTCAAACTCCTGGACTCAAGCAATCCTGCTGCCTCAGCCTCCCGAGTAGGTGGGACTATAGGCATGTGCCACCATGCCTGGCTAATTTTTTCTATGTATATTTTTAGTTGTCCATATAATTTCTTTCTATTTTTAGTAGAGACAGGGTCTTGCTCTTGCTCAGGCTGGTCTCGAACTCCTGAGCTCAAAGGATCCACCCGCCTCGGCCTCCCAGAGTGCTGGGATTACAGGCGTGAGCCACCGCACCCAGCATTAATGTGGTTTTAATTTGCATTTCCTGGATGACTAATAATTTTAAGCATTTTTACAGGTGCTTACTTATCATTCATATGTCTTTTATGAAGTCATTGTTCAAGTCTTTTGCCCATTTTTAATTGAGTTTTTTGTCTTTTACTGATTTGCAGAAATTCTTTATATAGTCCAGATATAACTCTTGTCACATCTATTTATTGTGAATATTTTCTTCCATTTTGTGGCTTGCCTTTTCATTTTCTTAATGTCTTCTGATGAAGTTTTAATGTTAATGAACCCCATGGTATCAATTTTGTCTTTGATTCATGCCTTTTTTGCCCACCCTAAGCCTGCCTAAGGTCTCAAAGATATTCTCCTACAATTTCTTCTAGAATCTTCATAGTTTTAATTTTACACTTAGTTTTCTGATCTTATCTCAAATTAATTTTTCTATATTATGTGAAGAAGAAGTAAGGTTCATTATTTTCTCTTGTTAACAGTTATGTTAACATTATTTTTTGAAAGACTTTCTTTTCCCCATCGAATAGCTTTGGCACATTAGTCAAAAAATATAATATTGAGTCTTCTGATCAATGAACGTGGTATATCTCTCTCCATTTACTTAGGTCTTCTTTAATTTCTCTCTGCTTTGATGTATAGTTTTTAATTTGGAAGTGTTAAAAATATATTTGTTAAATTTTTTCCTACATATCCATTTTTTAGCTATTATAAATGGAATTGTATTTTTCTATTTTTAATTACAATTGTCTGTTACCATATATGGAAATATATAAACCTGTATACTTTAATCCTTTTAAATTCATTTATTAGTTCTAGGAGCTATCTTGTAGGTTCCTTAGGATTATTTATGTACATAGTCATGTTGCCTGAAAATAAAGACAGTTTTATTTCTTCCTTTCCTTTTAGTTTTTTCCATACCTTGTTGCACTAGCTAGGACCTCTAGTACAATACTGAATAAAAGTGGTGAGAGCCAACCACCCTTGCCTTTTCCCAGTCTCCTAGTGGGAAAACATTAAATATTGCATTAAGTTTGATGTTAGCTGTAGGTTGCCCATTATTAGAATGAGTAAGTTTTCTTCTGTTCTGGTTTGCTGAGTTTTTAGCAAAAACAGGTCCTGAATTTTGTCTTAATACTTTTTTGCATCTGTTTAGATGATTATATTGTTTTTCTTTTTTATTCTTTTAGTATGATGGATTACTATATGTTGCTGGATAACAGATTATCCTAGTATTTAGCAGTTTTGAAACAACAAACATTTATCATCGCACATTTTCTGTGGATCAGGAATTCGATTGGCCCAGCTCATATGGTTCTGTCCCAGGGCCTCTTATGGTGTTTCAATCAAGATGTCAGGCAGTGCCACAGTTATCTGAAGGCTCAGCTTCCAAGATGGCTCACTCACATGGCTATTGGCTGGACGCCTCAATTCATTAGTTTTTTGCCATGTAACCCTCACAACAAAGGAGCTAACTTTCCCCAGCGCAAGTGATTCAAGAGGGAGAGCAAGGAGGAGTTTGTAGTGTCTTTTATGACCTACTTTTAGAGGTCACCTACCATGGCTTCTGTTCAGTAGAAAGGAGTTACTAAGTAAATCCCCAACTCAAGGGGTAGGGAATAAGCTTCACTATCACTTTTAAAAGGAAGAATATTGAAAAAAGTGAATGGAATTATTGAATTTCAAAAGTTTAACTTTTCTTGCGGCATAATCTATATCTAATTGTAAGTAAACATCAGAGAAACATTTGACAAAACTACCGGCTTGTAATCTTCAAAAGTCTCAAAGTCCAAAAAGAGAGACTGAGAAAGCTGATCCTGATTGAAGCAGAGTAAAGAGTCCTAACAACTGTTAATAAATGCAACGTGATTTTGAACTGATGTTTTGCCAAAAGGACATTATTGGAGGAATTAGCAAAACCCATTTGGGTTCTGGGGCATAGGTAGTAGTAATGTGTCAAAATTTCACAATTTTGATGATCATATTCTGCTTATGTAGTACAATAATCACACTTGTAAAAAATGTACACTAACCTTCAAAGGTAGTGAGGCAACTTTACTATCAAATGGTTCAATATAAGTTGTATACTTGCAACTTTTCTAAACTAGTTGAGGAAAAATTCTTTGTGTTGTACTTGGAATTTCTCTGTAAGTTGGAGATTGTTTCAAAATTTGCAAAAATGATGGCTATTTCACTGTATTTTTCTTCTATGTCATTAAAAGACAACAGGGTATTTGATGTATTAAAAAAAAAAGTTATAACATTGTGATGTTGATGCCCTCTTTATGGGATACAAACTCTGCTAGCCCAGACTCCACCTCTTACTACCCCTGCAGGGGCACCCCTGACTCTGGTAAGGCTTTGATGCCCCATTCTGGCCATTGTGTCTCTCACCTGCCTCATCCCCCAGGAATACCTACCTGCTTGACCTATGAAATAGCAACTTTTGGACTAAATAATTTTTCACACAAGAAAAAAATGAGGAAGAACAAAAATAGTTTATTTTATACACACATTACCATTTCTATAGCTCTTCATTCCTTCCTATAGAATTAAGTTTTCATCTGATGTCATTTACCTTAAGTGTAAAGAACTGTTTTTTAGCATTTCATATATCATGGCTACTGGTGACACATATTCTCAGTATTTGTCTATCTGGTAATGTGTGCATTGCATCCTCACTTTTGAAGAGTGTTTTTGTTAGATGTAGATTGCTGGGGTTTTTTTTCTTTCAGTACTTTAAATATGTTATTCCATTATTTCCTGGCCTGCATTGTTTCTGTTGAGTGGCCTGTCATCATCCTTAACGCTGATCCCCATTATGTATTTTTTTATTCTCTGGATGCTCTTAAGGTCTGTTCTTTATCTTTTGTGTTTTAGCAATTTACTGTAATATGCTAAGTGTTCTGGGTTCACTGAATTTCTTGGATCTGAAATTTTTTTATTTTTACAAAATTTTGGACATTTGCCCCCATTATTTCTTTAAGTATTTTTTCTGCACCATTATCTTGCTCCACTTATGGGATTCCAATTATATATGTTAAACTAGATATTATGCCACAGGCCACTGAGGCTCTGGGTTGGTTTATTTTCCCCCCACTCCCATCTTTTTTCACTATTCTTTGGATCACATAATTTCTATTGATCTGTCTCAAGTTCCACTGATACTTCTACTGTGTCCCCAGTACAGTTGACTCTTCTTATCCATGGGGTCCACATTCATGAATTCAGCCAAGCACAGATCAAAAATTTTACGGGGGGAACAAAAAGATGGTTTTGTCTGTACTAAACACATGGAGACTATTTTTCTTGTCATTATTCCCTAAACAATACAGTGTAACAAATATTTACATAGCATTTACATTGTATTAGGTATTATAAGTAATCAAAAGACTATTTAAAGTATACAGGAGGATGTACAGCAGTTATATGCAAATACTACACCATTTTTTTAATAAGGGACTTGAGCATCTGCAGGTTTGGGTATCTGTGCAGGGTCCTGGAACCAATCTGTTGTAGATGCCGAAGGATGACTGTATTCTGTTCAGCGTATCTAGCTTTTTTTTTTTTTTCCATTTCAGATACTGTCCTTAATTCTAGAATTTCCATTTGGTTCTTTTTTATGTTTTGTATGCATAGGTTCCCTGTCTGCTCACTCAGTATTACTTTATTTAAGTTTGAAATAGCTATTTTTATGATCCCTACGTACTAATTCCAACATCTGGATCATATCAGGATCTATTACTATCTACTGTTTTTTTTCTCTTGACCTTGCATCACATTTTGTTTGTATCTCTAGTAATTTTTTATTGTATGCTAGACACTGCAGAAGATATGTTGCAGAGGTTTTAGATTCTCTTCTGCTGAAGAGTACAGTCTCATTTTAGCGGAAAGTTAAATAATGGGCTAATCATCTTGAACTTGTGGGAGCTTTGGTTTATACTTTGTTCATGGGTTCCACAGTAGACCCAGTAGAAGGATCAGTTGAACTTAAGACAGATCAATAAAAATTATGTAATCCAAAGAATAGTGAGAAAAAGATGGGGCTGGGGGTAAAACAAACCAACCCAGAGCCTCAGTGGCCTGTGGTATAATATCTAGTTTAACATATATATAATTGTAATCCCATAATTGTTCAGATGTCCAAGCAGTAGTGTTCAAGTGTTGCCTAATGACAAATCCTTATATCTGGGACATTGTCTTTATTCTAAGATATATCTTGCCTAAGTTGTCATTCAAGGTGTTCGGTGAGCCTCTGTGACTTGGCAGCATTTAAACTTGCAGCTCTTCTCCCCTGCACTTGGGACCAGCTAAATTCTCTGCTCAGCTTTTTTCAGCCTTCCAGCTGTTGCTGTCTGTTAGCCTCCTTGGAGTCTCCCCAGTTGCATGTGCAATTTAGGAGTCAGCTGTGGATTTGAGAGGAGTTTAGATTATTACTTTCTTTCTTTCTACTACATTTCAGCCACATAGTCCTTCTTCCCAAATTCCTGATATTTTCTCCCAACTCAAGGCCTTTGCATTTACTGCATTTCTCTTTTTGAAATGTTCTCTTCCTTCTAGACACTTGAATGGTTGGATCGTCTTACTTTTTAGGGTTCATCCAAGAGGTTTTCCCTGCCATCCTATCTCAAATTACCACCACAGTCACTATCACCACACAGTGTTTTATTTTCATAGTAGGTATTAAAATCTATTATTTGTTTACTTATTGTCTCTTCTCATCACTCCAATATAAGTTCTGTAAGAAGAAGAACCTTATCTGAAATTATCACAGCTGTCTCTTCAGCTCATAATAGGTAGTACTCAGTAAAAAATTATTCTCAGCCAGGCATGGTGGCTCACGCCTGTAATCCTATTACTCTGAGAGGCCAAGGCAGGGGGATCACTTGAGCTCAGGAGTTCGAAACCAGCCTGGCAAGAGAGAAACCCCGTCTCTATCAAAAATAGAAAAATTAGCTGCGCATGGTGGCATATGCAGGTAGTCCCAGCTACTTGGGAGGGTGAGGCAGGAGGATGACTTGAGCCCAGGAGTTTAAGGTTGCAGTGAGCTATGATGACACCACTGCACTCTAGCGACAGTGCCTGAGGAAAAAAATTGTTCTTTAAGATTTTCATAGTTGTATACATTTATTGTCTGTATTTACCAGTCTCTTCTTTACTACCGACCCTCTTACCAACTTTTGCCCCCATTATTATACTGAAACACCATTATTGTAGAGGTTAACATCAACTTGTGAATAACCAAATATAATCTACAGATTGTTTTTTATTATACTTGTTCTTTCTAGAAGTATCTGACATCATCTTTATATCCTCTTTTTTTTTTTTTTTTTCTTTTTAATTCTCTTGTTCCCTGGGATCCAGTTCTGATTCTCCTTTCTTCCTCTTGGAGCAGTCCTCCTCCTTTTGTTTCTCCGCTTCAGTCTCTACCCCTAAAATGCTGACAGTGAGGATTTCTGTGTCTTCCTAGGTGATTTCATTCACTGTCACAGCTTTGAGGGCCATTTTTCTCCAGTGACTCCAAATGACCACTTTCAACACAGAGACACCTAAGACTCCACATATCTACCACTGAACTCCCTTCCACCCTCTCATCCCCAAAGACCTTGTCCTGCCTTGTCAATAAGGAACAGTGAACAAGTCCATGATCGCGTGTAAATTGGCACAACCACTATGATGGTCAACTTGGTAAAGTCCATCAAAATATAAGTAGTAATGATAATGATGTACTTTTATATTCTTTAAATGTAATAACTCAGTCCTTGAAACAACCCTCTGTGCTTCCAATTCAGATATAAAAGTCTCGAGATTGTCATTCTCATCCAAACAAAACAAATAAGGTAAAGTGTTTAAAAGCCCATTAGATAGCTGAACACACAAGAAAACATAAATGAACTAAACTTCAGAAAGTGGTAGGCCATTTAGAAGAGATCCCTGGTTGCTCTTCTCCTCTACTGAAACAGGGACAGAGAGACTCTGCCACAGATGGGGAGCATGTGGGCAGTCGACTGCAGAGACTTGAGGTGGGCTAGGTGAGCTCAGAGCAGCCTCTCCACAGGAATTCCTGCCTTCACTGGACGTAGGGTGATATTTAATAGCAGCCGAGGCACAGCAATTGAGGGTTAGAAATAAAAATCAAAGAGAATTCTTCAAAATCCTGATCCAGTTCACTGATCCTCTCCTTGGCTGTGTTCAGTGTGCTATTAAGCTCATCTAATAAAATGCCCATTTAAAGTCAGGTAGACAGAAAGTATCTAAACTGAAACACAACGAGAAGGAAAAAGATTAAAAAAGAAAAGACATCCAAGATTTGTAGGATACTGTCAGTCTCTCATACACACATCTGGCTTCCCAGAAAGAAAGGAGGAGAAAGGAAGAAATGAAGAATTCAAGAGATAAAGGGCAAGAACGTTCCAAAAAAACTGATAGAAGTCATCAGTGTATAAATCTAAGACTATCTGCTGACTCCAGGGAGGATAAGTTAATACGAAACAAAGCACAGCCTAGGCATGTTACAGTCAAAGTGCTGAAAACCAAAAATACAGAGCAGATCTTAAAAGCAATCCAAAGAGGTATTAAAAAAACATGTTATATGCGGGAGAACAATGATAAGAATTATCATTGACTTATTAGAAACAGTGAAGGCCAGAAGACAATGATAGGGTATCTCTAACGTAGTTTAAAACAAGCAAAAAGCAAAAAAGCCCTGCCAATCAAGAATTCTATATCCAGCAAAAACTTTCTTGAAAAATGAAAGTGAAATGAAGACATTCTTGGAGAGACGAAAGCTGAAAAAATTTGTCTACAGCAAGTCCGTATTACAAGAAATACTAAAAGAAATTCTAAAAAGGCTGTTGGCTTTTAAAACAAAAACAATTATGTTTATGACTAAGAAGTTAAAGGCAACAGGAGCGCAGTAGGTGAGAGGAGAATATGTAGAATTAGGCTGGTGAAGTCTTATGTTGTTCATGAAATAGTATTTTATCATTTGGGAATAGACTGAAATTTAAAGATACATACTGTAATCTCTAGAGAAGGCATTGAAAAAATAGACACACACAAAGAGTTATAGCTAAAAATCCAATATAAGAAATAAAATAGAATACCCCCCAAAAATCAATCTATCCAAAGAAGGCAGAAACAGGGGAGCAGAGAAACAAATAACCAAAATGGGACAAATACCAAAATGGGACAAAACTTGCCATATAAATAATTACATCAAATGTCAATTTTCTTATTTCTAGCATTTATATTTTTAGACTTCATGGTTTGCCTAGGATAAGGACAAGAATTAACTGGAAATGGGTATGAGGAAACTCTCTGATAATTGGAAATGCTGTTTATCTTATTTTGGACAGTGTTATGCAAGAATATGTTATATTTTTATAGACTCCAAGATATATTGTAAAAAATATTATGATGTCTATAAGAGTTTTACTTATTTTTTCCTTCTTTGTACCTTTTCTCCTTTTTTGGCTTTATTGTATTGGCTAGACCCTCCAATACAATGTTGAATAGAAGTGTAAGAGCACACACGCATGCCTTATTCTTAGTAACAACCAAAATGTTGGCAAGAATGTGGAACAACTAGAACTCTATAAATTTCTGATAGTAGTATAAAATGATGTAACTACTTTGGAGAAGTCTTTTCTGTTTTCATGTTAAGTTAAACATACTTCTCCCCTATGACTCAGAGCTACACCGTTAGGTATTTACTCAAGAGAAATGAAAATACATGTTTACAAAAAAACTTGTACAAGAAATGTTTGTAGCAGCCTTATTCATAATAGCCAGACACTTGAAACAACTGAGACCCCTCAACGTAAGAATGGGCAAAACGTGATAATAGTCCTGCAATGTAATACCATCTAGCAATTAAAAAAAAATGAGCTACCAGGCAATATAGATGAATTTCAAAAACATTGTTAAAGAAGCTAGACACAACAGAGTACATATTTTGATTCCATTTATATGAAATCTGAGAACAGTTAAAACTAATCTATATCTATGAAGAAGTCAGAAATGATTTGCCTATGGTAGGAGTTATGAAAATGCTGTTCATCTTATTTTGGGCAGTAGTTACATGAAAACATGAGATGTCAAAACTCGTTGAACTGAAAACCTACACTCTGCATTTTATTGTACATTATACCTCAATAAAATATGTGTAATTTTGTAAAGCTTTGTGTTGTAGGTACTGAAGTTATTCCTAGTTTTCAGATGAGAGAACTGCGGTATAGAGAGGTTAATTGACTTGCCTACTGGTGCGTAGTTGGTGTGCAAAACTGATAAACAGAGCTGGGTGGTCTGCCTTGACCGTCTGCACTGTTCGCCAGTGTGGTGCTGTCTCATACCCTTTGGTCCAGCAGTTCCACTTCTGGGACTTTATCCTACAGATAAACTCATATAAGTTCCAAACAACAGATTAATAATTGTACAAGGTTAGTACTTGTAGCATTGTTGATTAGTAGGGGTCCGATTATATCAATTATAATGCAAGTACTCAATATAATACAGTAAAGGAAAAAGACCAGCTTAAGAAAACTGTATACTTGTATTGGATGATCTCCTAGGTGTAGTATAAAGTGAAAAAACCAAAGGTATGTAGTGTATGTTACCATCTGTGTTTTTTAAAAAAAAAAAAAAAAGAGGATACAGGGAAAACTGTGTATATACATGTGCTTTATAGATCTAAAGTGTTGCTGAAAGGAGACCTAAGAAACTACTAAGATCGAGTTTCCAGGGAGAGGAATTGGATGGCTGTAAAAAGTAAGAGGGAGACATTTTAGTCTAACCCCGTTTTGTACAATTTTGATATTAAACTATATGAATGTATTACCAATTCAGAAAAGTAAGGAATACAACTACAATTTGGAAATGACTGAAATAGTTCATCACACACGTAATTGCCTAAACTGACAGAAGCCTGCCATAGACTTGCTGAGAACTCTCCCTTTCCCTCACTCTAGTCAGTACCTTGTGGCTTTTGTGCATCAGTCTTAAACTGTCCCTTTTGTCCCTTCCTAACAAAACTACCCATCTTTCTGCAGGTTCATTTCCAGGGGCCACTTAACTTGCTTCCATCCTTGCTATTCTTTTTTATTCTGTTCCCTCTGTCTTGCCTGTGCTTTCATAGTGCTGAATATTCCCCAATTTTTGTCTGCATGTCTGTCTACTTCTACTCTGGAAGATTTTTAAGAGTAGAGATCCAGCTCATTCATCCATGGGTTATTAAGGGCCTGGCATCTGGGAAGGGGACCCCAAAGGTGTGTTGCCTGCTTGTAGGGTTTACTTTCTAGAATGGATCTGATGGCATCATCCCTTCCTTCCCTCCTCAGTGGCTCCCCTTCACTTTTAGCCATCTTTTCCAAAACATCATATATGAGATGATTTTAGGTGGTACACAGATGAACGAATGCTTCTTTTTCTTTCTTTCTTTCTTTTTTTTTTTTTTGAGACAGTCTCACTCTGTTGCCCAGGCTAGAGTGCCCTGGCATCAGCCTAGCTTACAGCAACCTCAAACTCCCGGGCTCAAGCGATCTTCCTGCCTCAGCCTCCGGAGTAGCTGAGACTACAGGCACGCACCACCACACCCAGCTAATTTTTTCTACTTTTTAGTAGAGACGGGGTTTCATTCTTGCTCAGGTTGGTCTCAATCCCCTGACCTCAAGCGAGCCTCCCACCTCAACCTCCCAGAGTGCTGGGATTACAAATGAGCCACCGCGCCCGGCTCAACAAATACTTCTTAATTTGTATTGTTAGGTTCTTATTGTCTCTTGGGAAAAATAAAACTAGTTCATGAAACCTGTGAGTTTTTAATTTTACCAATATTATTGCTTAAACAAGGCTCAGTTTAAAAAGTGATTTTTTGGAAATATTCAGTAGTAATACAAATGAAGCACTGGCTTCTGGGGAGATGCTGGCTTGCAAGAAACAGGGCCTCACACCAAGGGGGCGCTTGTCACCACCCTTCTTCACCAGGTGTCCCCTGCCTGCCTTGAGCCTTTTCTATGGTCACCTAACTGCATTCACCACCCTACCCACCCCGTGTGACCCTGCATAATGACCAGACTGTTTCTGGCATGTTCACAGTTCTGTTCTCTGCTTTGATTCCTGCTGGTGCTCTTCGTGAAACGTGACTCCCCTTGGGTCCTCACCCCATCTGCTAGGCAAACTCCCTCCTTAACTTGCTGGTTGAGCTCACGCTTTATTACTTCTCTGATTTGTTTCTTCTTGCTGGTATAACAAATCACAGCAAACTGAGTGGCTTAAAAGAACATACATTTATTCTTTACAGTTCTAGAGGCAGAAATGCAAAATCACTTTCACTGGCTTAAAGTCAGGGTGTTGGCAGAGGTAGTTTCTTCCAGAAGCTCTGAGGGGAGAATTATTTCCATACCTTTTTCAGCTTCTAGTGGCTTGTGGCCTCTTCCCCCAAGGCTCATCTCTGCATTCTCCACGTCCGTTTTCACATCGCCTTCTCCTCTGGTTCTGACTCCTCCTGCTCCCACATGAGTAATCCAGGAGCCTCTCCCCATCTCAAGCTCCTTAGCCTAAGCACCTTGCCATGTAAGGTAACCTACTCACAGGTTGGGGGTGGGGAGGCGTTACTCAGCCTCCACACCTGCCATTGCCACTCCTGGGTACTTGAACTTGGCTTTGCCTCTGTGTTCCCATGCTCTCTGTCCATCCTTCAGTTATCTCATAGATTATTTGCCTGTAATTATGTGCTTACCTGAGCAGTACCCCCAATGTGAGCCTCTCGAGAGCAGTGATGACATCTTGCCCGCCTAGTGTTCCTGCCACATGGTAGAAGCCCAAGTGTTGGAAGGAGTGACAAGACTGCCCCATGCAGGGTGGCACTGTGGTTCAGAGCACAGGCATGGGTCTCGATGTCCATGCCTGGATTGTCGGGCCTCGGATCCAAGCTGTCCCACTCTAGCTCTGTCTCCTCGTGTTCTCATCTGTAAAATGGTGATGAAGAATCGAAGCCCACCTAGAGGCTCACAGTAAGGATCAAATGGGGTCACACGTGTGAAAGTATGAGAAGAGTCCCTAACAGTAATGAACACTTAGTCAAGGCAGCTAGTTTTGTCATTGTAATTGTTGATTTTTATTGTTTATGATCTGAAAGTGTATACATTTTTGTAAGTTATTCTTGACAAACTTAGGAAAGGGGAGGCTCTTTGTTATTTAGTTATCTTTATATTTAAAGAAACATTTTCCTTATCTTAAATATTTTCCAAAAGGTTTTTAGACTATAGGACAAATAATGTATAAAGTAATAAAGGATTTGCTTGGGATGACCATGAACCTGTGGAACAGGTCTGTTGTTCACCCTTCTGGTTTAAGTAGTTGGTGAATGCTTAGAAGAAAGCACCGTGCACAGTGATACGTTAACCCTTAGATCTCAGTAGCCTAAGAGGTGGTAGAGTTTAAAGGAAGGGCTAAAGATATGTGTGACTGGGATGCACGTAAGTTACTGAATTTATGGAATCTCATGAGATTTCTGGCTTTTTGCTGCTCGTCCAACATAAGACACACGCACCGTTATGTTCAGCTAACCCTCAGTGAGCAAGTGGCAAGTTTCTTGCACCATTCTAAACCTGCCTGAAGGCCCGTTGGTATCTCTGTTACAGGAACTACCAGATGTTACGTACCTTTGGTCTTTTTATGTCTTGATCTTGGTATTCAGCTGTATTTCTATCAGTATCTATAACCTAGAGATCCAAGTGTTGTTTGCATGAGATTTAGAGTGTTTAGCAGTTATGGTCCTTTGTTAATTTTAAAATGTACTGAATTGTTCATCCTGAAAAGGTATTATATACCATTATGAAGATGACAGCATTCCATGTGCCGTGCAGTGAAAAGAATGTGCAGTAACGAGAGGCACTTGAATGCAATGTCAGAGCACATCTATATTCCAAGAGAGCCAAACAAGTCTATTGCAGTTAAAGAAAAGAAATTTTTAAAACACCTAGTAGCAAGTATTTTCATTGGAAACACGTACTCTGACCAAATATCGTGACTATTTGGTGTGCATGAAAGTCATATTTTTAGAATGTCATGAAAAATGGAGAAGTATATGAAAGGCGTTCTAGCTTTAGGAAATAATGCTAGTAGGGATTTTAGATTAAAGAGGTAATAAGATCTGCCTAGGCAGAGTGAAGAGAGACAGTTTAGTAGTGAAAAATAAGGTTATCAGACAAGTAAATGGCAGGCTGGAAAATAAAAATGTATCATTTGAATGGCAGGGAGCCATTGCCTGTTTTTCAAAAAGCAAGATATTGAAGTTATCGTACCCTCTGCATCATTTAACTTGAACGTTAAAAGAGTGATCCTGGAGTTCAAGTGACAATGGGAGGGAAAAATTGTAGTTGTCCCACTCAAAGATTAGGGTCCAATTTATGAATTTATCTCAGTGGTTGAGGTTCAAGTGTAGATTAAATATAAAATAAAGAACCAGACAGCTCTCCTACAAAATTGGATGCAAGTAACAAAGGACAATGAATAGTTGCAGGCTAGTTTCTGTTCTGTGAAAGGCAGACATAATGTTGTATGACTGAGAATTTGGAATTTGGGACGATTGTGGAGGTGGAGTGGAAATAAGCCCTGTTGTCACCATGTTAAGTGCGAGATCATGATGAAGTATCTAGATTGCATAGTTAAACTAAAACCAATCAGATTTAGAACAGTGCTGTGCTCAACAGACGAAGACCTGAAGCCATAGGAAGAAATTCATGGTTGAGTCCTGCCAAGAGGCCTTCTGCCCAGGGCCAGACAACAAACAGGCAGCACCCCTCCTGAGCCTAACCCTGAGTCCAGCAACAGAGGAGAACCAAATCCAGATGCTGAGGGAAAGGAAATGGTTCTTACCCAAGATTTCAATCTCAAAAAATCAACAAAGATGCCCATTGCTATAAAGAAACATTGTGGGGCTGGGGGGAGGAGAGGTGAGAGAGTTGGTCATCTTACCTGGCTATACCTGAGCTGGGACCTGGAGGTGGGAAAGAGTTCCTGATTCAAACATGAGTAAGTGGCAGAGAGACCCTACGTAAAGTACCATGACTTCTATCTTAGCAGAATTCCAGAGGTCTGAGTGATGGAGGGACACAGTGGCTCTTTGCTGCAACTTCTGGGTTTTGCTTGTTGCCTCTTGGCTAGGATAGGGGTTGGAGTTGATGACTGAGCAGGAGAAGGCAGGAAAGACATTCCCTGGGCATAGTCAGCCCTGTGCTGCTTAAACTACTTGCCTGGAACCCGAGAGGCCACACCTCTTGCTACAGATAAAGAGCAAAAGTCTCCTTTCATCTCACCTCTTTCCCTCCACTGCAGTGGTGTTTCTCACCTTCGGCTTCAGGACATGCTTGGCCAAGACTCCCTAGAACTGCTAGAGTAATAGGCAGCTAAGTAGCTTGTGCATAACGTGATAAACGTTTTTTTAGAATTCTAGGATAGCAAGGAGGAGGAAGATGAAGAAGATATCCCTATTATAGAGGAAGAGCTAGGGCATGGTCCCTACCCTCATGGAGTTTACCGTTCTCATGGGTGAATTAGACATTGAACAGGAGAATTTAAAATTAAAAAAAAAAAAAAAAACATAAATAGCTAATCAGACATTGTGGCAGGTGCTCTGATACGTTAGGAAACGGAGTTGGGCAATTGCCTAGTTTGGGTGGATGGCACAGGTGTCTGGGATCATTGATGCTTGAGCTGAGACCTAAAGGGTAAGGAGCATCTGGCTGGGGGAGAGCCAGTGGGAGAGCGTTCAAGGAAAAGGAGTGGTCAGTGGGAAGGTAGACACAGGGACACTTTGAAGGATTTGAACCTGGGAGGAGGAGACCAGCTTAATGACTGCAGTGGCCCACGCAGGATGTGCTGGGGTCATGAACCAGGGCAGCAGTGATGCATGAGCCAAAGAAGAGGCATCTCTGACTCAGCCAAACTCAAAAAAGTGGAAATAACAGCTAGTGTGAACAGAAATTTGTCTGCTTTCAAGCTGGGAGTATTGACTGGGGAGCTTATTGGGAGTCTTCTGGCTTATAACCTCTGTTTTCTCTGAGAAGGCTGAAACAAGCTGTGGTCCTGAAGAAGAGGGTAGCAGGAAGTGGTAGAGAGCTGGAAAGGAGGCGTGAGAATGGGGCCTAATTGCTATGTGGGATGGGAGAAGGCCCAAGAGGCAGACCCAGCTGGCACAGGGTAGAATCTCCATGGTGGTCCACATGGCTATGTGGCTTTCCTCCAGCAAGGCCACTGCCCTACGATTAGGTGAAGGAAGCAGGTATAGAGGCTGTTGGGGCTTGTCTGGGTGGTTGAGAGAAGACAGGTAAGATGCTAAAGAATCAGCATTGTCGACAAGTGAGGCTGGTGATAAAAGGACAAGAAGCCAACAGATGTGGACATAGACCTAAGAAGACCTCATGGTAGACAGGAAGGAGGCATGGTGAAAGTGACAATAGGGGAGAGCTGGAAGGGTGGTCCAGGGCCAGAGACAGGGAGTTGGGTTTAATCTTTTAAGGCACTTTAATTACATCACAGTTGCCAGTTTTCTTTCTCCTGACTCAGTAATAAGTCAGTAATAAGTAATGTTTTCATTAAAGGGAAATGGTTGGCAGGTAGGTTGAACTTTGGTGAATTCTGATCCTATAATGAAACATTTCCTTTTAATTATTGCATATACCTTTCTCAGCTTTTTGTCTACTTGAAGCATATTTTTTCTCTTGTCCTTTGAGCAGCCAAAATGGATGTGTTGGATGTGTTGGCTCTGTTAATAGGCTTCTGTTGGATGCCTGTTGTCACTCTTAAATGTAACACCACAGCCATAATTGATGGAGGGTTGAGTTGCAAGCTTTTAGGACTAATTGCAAAGTCTAAACTAAAACATTTCCTGGAGCTGCCTTTAAATAATAATAACAATACCTTGTATAGATGTAGTGCTTTACAATTTACAAAGCACTTTCACATACATCATCTCATTTAATCTTCACAATAAACAATGCTTTTTGAATGCTTAGATCTTTCCTAAGTGAGAAATCATGTTGCACGTCCTGATTTAATCATAGTGAGTCACCAAAAGTTCTTGATACAATAACCATTTATCGAGTACCTTCTGTGCACAAAGCACTTTACTAAGGATACCGAGGGGTAAATTTTCAATAAATAAATGTCCAATAAATATGATCCTGCTCCTAATTCATTTTTCCCTTCCTCGTTGCAGTCACTATTTTGGAGGCTACTTGCTGTGCCATAAATTTATATAAATACTGCCAGGAATTCATTGTATCAGAGTTGAAATTTTGAAAACTAAGGATTCTGATACTTGTCTAAGTTCAGTGATTTGTCAGAAAGTCATTGTATTTTAACTTGCACTTTTTTAAAGATTATCTGTTACTTGAATCTCAAGAAAAATATTTCGAGCTCTCAGCATATATGAAAATGCCACCCATTGAGTTCATTATGGTGATTGGGGTGATTAGGGTACAACTTGGCTCTTGACCCCAGAAGACTTATCATCCAGTAGAGAAGAAGACATGGTCATCCTCTGAGTTCTGCGAGCCAGACTGGGATGCACTGAGGAGACTGGGAGACTAAAGACTTCCTAGGAGGCTGCCCTCTAGGTGAGGTGGGAAATGGAAGGTAGTATTGGAGCCAGGCCCAGGACAGAACTCCTGAACCTGTGTCCTAGAGCCCCCAGAGTGTCCAGGCGTGTGCTCTGGGCCACTGTGGCTCCTCAGAATATGCAGGCTTTGAGGTCCAGCTCAAGATCCTCCAAAACATATGGAGCCCCCAAAGTAATAGAAACCCTGCCATTGAAGCCCCCTGGACAGAGTGGCTCTTGGAGTGAGTGGTGTGACCTGCAAACCATGATTCATTCCCCATCAAGGGCTGGATGAGGCCCTGAGGGCTGATGTTGAACTTCGGCTGAGAACCCCATTTTGTCAAGGAAACACAAGTGGTCATCGGGGGTGCTGATAATGAATCAGGTCACCTTGTTACAGCTGTTACTTCTCCAGCTGTCTTCCTGCTTGTTTGGCATCTTAATTTTATTAATTCTGGTGTTAACACTCATTCTCACTCAGCTATTTATGTGGGCATGTGGTTTGGGAATTGGGGGAGAACAAACCCAAGTGGCCTAATTTTTTTTTTAACTAGTGCACACATTTCCTGGATACCCTGCTTTTTCAGAAAGTTTTCCCACGATAACATCGTTTTAAATAACAGCTTCTATGTTTTACAAGGGAGGCTCATGTCTGGATTGCCAAACTGTCTCTTGGTTCTTTTGATATGGAACTTAGACAATCAAAAGCCCAAGAACTTCTCCTTCTTTGTGTTGGGCAGATGTGCCTACTGCTTTATTTTGACAGAGAATATGCAGCCAGCATCTGAGCATCCCATAAATACTCCAGAGAGGAACACGATTAGGATTTAGTGTGGAGCTGGGAGTTTGAACATTAAGTCTAAGTGATGTTTCCGACTGGGGCTGGAAACGTGCTTTACATAATTGTATTCTGATTATTTAGGTCTCTCTTTATAGGGCATCTTTTATGACCAAGACTGTCCAGTACCAAAATGAGCTACATAAATTCCTAATCTGGGATACAGCTGGACAAGAACGAGTAAGTCACTCTTTAATTTACTCTGTTTTTCTGAGGCCCAAATGAAAGCTCCAACTAAACTGTCAATGTCCCTGTCATCTCACGCAACTCACTTCTCTTCTGTGCACTGGAGACACATTTATTTCTATTTGCTAGGCCAGCCTTTTTCTTTTCAATTAGAGCCACAAAGTCCACTGATGGAGAAAGTGATAATGGGCACTGAGGGCATTTTTATACTTTGGAGTGTCTTAAAGTAAATGCTGACTAACAGGCCTGATAAAATCCCACTCAGAGCATTGTGTGTAGTTTGGGGCTCCATCCTCTAGTTAGAGATATATAAAAGAAGTAGTAGTAGAAAGGGAGAGTTAAGCACAACTCATTTATAGCCACCTGTTAACAGCTAAAGAGGGAACTTTACAATGTATAAAGTTTGAGATTTAAGTGAAAAGGATGAGCTAACACAGTGCAATTGATACTTAGTAAATGCCTGATGATAACATTGACCGTGATGCTTATCCATTTAAAGAAGAGCCTGAATCAGAAGTGGGGCCTGGCCACAGCAGCACAGTGTTGAAGAGATTTGGGGAAGCCTTCCCAAAGTCAGAAAGGGGCAGGAAGGCAGGGGAAGGGGACAGACACATGCCTGCTGCTTCATCTTCCTTCTGGGTACTAAAGCTGATTTCCCTACCCAGGTGCCTCTGACAGCCACCCCATTATTCAGCTGCTGTTTAATTTTGTTTTCAAACAGTACTATCCAAACAGCACAGCTGATGGATGCACAGTGCTATCTTAAGCTCTTAAAAGTATACCAGAAGTAATCAGGAAAAATAGTCTGTCATCACGGTCTTATCTAAGACAACATAGATACTGTGTATGGTATAAAATCTGACAAGAATCATCACAGACGAATGGAGGGAAAGAAAACAAGCCATTAGTGTTGTCCTAGACATAAACGCCATGCATTTGTACAGATTTCATGGTTGCTCCTGTTTTTAATGCTGGGTGCCGTGCCCCTGCCCAGTTACTCATCGGAGATACTTCAGCTACTGTCTTCCATCCCCCACTTCTCTCTTTTGCTTGTGTTGTGCATCTACAATGGAGCATTTAGGACAGCTAGACCTTTGCCAGCCATCCCTCTTCCACCTTTCAGAAGTGCTGCCTAACACAGGGTCCTCCTGGATATATCTGTACACATAGCCCTGGGGTCGGTCCTATTAGCCACAAACTCATTTGGCTCTTCCTCCTAGTAATATATGTACCTTCCCAAGTTTCAGTTACCCCCTCACATATATTTGATGAAACAGCAAAGCCCTCATCATAAGAAACATGCTATAACATACATTCCATTATGCTTTGAATCAGAGCCTGTTCTGGTATAAACAGTGATATATAATAACATCTCTTTTTTCTGGAACCTGAAAACAGAATCCCCCAAGAGAGTATGCCTCTCCCTTTCTGCTGGCATGGTGGTGAGAGTCGGTGAAGTTTTGTGATTAGCCAGTTTGCCTGTCTCTTGTTTTTCCCACTTCTAATAGGTTCCACAGTTAGAGATGCAGTTGCTCTGAGAGGCAAAGCTGCTTCTGCCCCACCTGAAGCATCGTCATGCAGCCCAGAGCTGCACAGGAGATGTTCTTGGGGCCAGGCCACAGGCCAGGGGCACTGACCAGGCGGCCCTGCACTGGGGAGACAGGAGAGGAGCACCACCTGGCAGCACTCGCTCCAGCCAGTTGTTGCTGGGCAAGAGCACATGTCCAGGGTAGCCAGATGGCAGTGCTTACAAAAAGCTAAACATCTGACAGCTAATCACAAATGGTTTGAAATGCTGAGAGGATTGTGTGAAACACATCTGTGAGCCTGTTCTGGGTCAAAGACTGCCCGTTTGTCCTGGGCAAGGCATTCAAGGCCCTGAATGTGCCAACTGCAGCCAGACTCTCCATTTTTACCTCCTCCCACCAGTCTGTCCTCTAGCACCAGACTGCTTGTAGTTCTCCCTCATGCCATACAGTTTCACACCCCCGTGCCCTTCTCCCACCTTTTGCCTGGAAAACTATTCGGCTTTTAAGACCTACCTCTGATGTCACCTATAGGGAGGTTTTCCTAACCATCCTGCTGTTCTCTGTTGCGTAAGCACTTTGCCATACACCCATGTTGCTCATACCTGAATCTGGATGTTGCCTTGGATTCCTCACTCACCCTGATTCCTCCATACTTGCTCCAGCAGGGTATCTGACAACCCTGTTTTCTAAATATATCTCAAATACATTCACTTCTCTATCTCCACTCCCAGCACCCTGCTCACAGCTACCTTCAACTTCACCGAGTATTCCCATGGCTTTCTTATTTGGTCCCCCCGCTTTCCCTCCACCCAGCCCTGACCCATGACACTTCTCCTCACAGGACCAATAGGAACCTCTTGAAAACATAAAGCAGACCCTATTATCTTCCTGCTTAACACCCTTCAGTGACTGCCCACTGCCCCTCTCATCAGAGTCACGTTATGAACAGAAGCCTGCAGAGCCCCCCGTGACGTGCTCCACCTTCTCTCCTCAGTGCCCTCTTGGGCCCTCCTCTGTGTCCATGTCCTCCAGCACTTCTTGCCCAGGCCTTCACACACATTCTTCCTTCTCCCTAGAACTTTCTCTTCCCTCCACTCGAGCATGGCCAGCTGGCTACCTTACCACCCCTTTGGCCTCAGGTTAAATGCTACATCCTTGGAGTTGTCCCTAACCCCGCTGTGCCTAAGCAGGGGCCCCATTTCATTTTTCATCACTACCTTTACTAATTTTCCTCAGAACACTTGTTATAAGTTGTAATTAGATGTCTGCCAACTTACCTTCATTCACAGTCTCCGTCCCCCACCCTCAGACTGCAGACTGTATACTGCCAGAGCTGGGACTACACTGTCGTGCTCAGTGCTGGATTCCCAGTGATGGCACAGCGCCTGCTGTAGATACTGGGTGGGTGAATCCGCAAACGAACTCTTAGGGGCAGTCCTCTGTTTCCTGAACAGTCTTTGATTGCCCTCATCCGTGGGATTGTCACCTGTTTCCTTACATGTCTGCCTTCCATTAGATTGTGAGCTCCTTGAGAGCAGGGACTATCTTCATATCTCTGCTCTCAGCCCCTGCACATGGTGTTGATGCCAATGGATTTATGTTAGCTGATTACCAGCCCTACGTAGGCATAGATAAGGACAGATCCTTAACTACTTTTACCATGTGAGTAGTGCATGACTCAAATAATA
This sequence comes from Eulemur rufifrons, assembly GCF_041146395.1. Lineage (NCBI taxonomy): Eukaryota > Metazoa > Chordata > Mammalia > Primates > Lemuridae > Eulemur > Eulemur rufifrons. The sequence goes on from NC_091002.1 coordinate 48,005,540, forward strand.
AATTTCTGGTGTTTGCATGTTTATTACTTAGTTCTCTGTAGTTATGAGATTTACTATGGAACCAAAAGTCATCATAAAATGAAAACATTTTTTTGATGAACTGACCATTCAAACATCCTCCCCATTCGACGTATGTGGCCGCACACCATTTTGACAGGTGGATTGTCTTCTGATGATGGTCCAGTTACAACTGATTGCAAAGTGATTTCATTAAGTCGATGAAAGTGATTTTGGTGAATTTCTCAAATGTCATGTAAAGCCCTTGACAGTAGCGATCTTGTTAAATTAAATGAAGAGGAAAAATACTGATCAGGATGATGATGTAAGTGCTTCAGAAGATAATGATTTGTGTATCAAAGGGTTAAGAAGGGCCTAGGGAAAATTGATGGAGCCCTCAAATATTTTTGCAAAAGTTTTTATGATAAGACTGTGAAAGTCAAACACAAAATGAAGGATTTTGTATTGTGCTAGCATATAGTTTTATCAGAAGTGAGCTTTGACTCAATGTTCATCCAAAAAATTAGCTTCTGGCTACAGTAAACAGCCTAAGTTTTTTCAAATGCCAGGTAAGATGAAACTTTTTTTCATGATTTTAAATTTATCTTCTCAAGATAGAGCCTTTGTGAGACCTTTTTCTCCCTATTATTTGCTGTCCTAAATGAATTCATTCTAAGTCATCTTTTTCCACCAATTACCTTCACTAACAAAGACTCCTGCGATAATATTGAGACACACAGCATATACACAAATGAGCACCATAAATGCGTATCATAAATATACCAGAAATGTAGCAAAAACATTTCGAATACTTGCCATCTGTATGTGATGATATAAAAGAAAACTTCTTAACCAGAAAATAATAGACATTGCATATAGTCCTTAAAGATTATTATTTCTGGGCCAGGCGTGGTGGCTCACGCCTGTAATCCAAGCACTCTGGGAGGCCGAGGTGGGCGGATTGTGTGAGCTCAGGAATTGGAGACCAGCCTGAGCAAGAGCGAGACCCCGTCTCTACTAAAAATAGAAAGAAATTATATGGACAGCTAAAATATATATAGAGAAAAATTAGCCAGGCATGGTGGCGCATGCCTATAGTCCCAGCTACTGGGAGGCTGAGGCAGAAGGATCACTTGAGCCCAGGAGTTTGAGGTTGCTGTGAGCTAGGCTGACGCCATGGCACTCTAGCCCCGGCGACAGAGTAAGACTCTGTCTCAAAAAAATAAAAATAAAAAAAGATTATATTTCTGCATCTTAATTATACTTTCTCCTCATGACTGTTTCCACAGAGGTCAGGACACCAGGAAGGCACAGACTCGATTGTCACAGTAGTCATGTAAGAAATTGTTCTCATGTTTAAAATCAGGAGCAACTGTAGTGGCTCAGTATCATCTAGAGCTGGGGGTCGACGGTAGCACAAACGAGAGTCCACAGTGTGTCATCCGCACTGTCCAACACACAATCAGAATTACTGCATTTATAGAGAAACACAAAAACATGACCCAATGAGTAGAAGTAAACCCCATAGTGACCCTGTTACTAGAATTTGCAAACACAGAATTTATAATAAATTTTTAGGTCAAATCCAACCTGCTGCTAGTTTTTGTATATAAAGTCTTAGTGAAATATAGCCATGCTTATTGGTTTACATATTGTCTATGGCTGCCTTCACTCCACAACAGTAGAGTTGAGTAGTTGTGACAGAAATCATATGACCCACAAAGCCAAAGTATTTACTACCTGGTCCTTACCAGAAAAAGTTTGCCACCCCCGATCTAGAGCCAGGTCCTATCAGAGCAGAGCTGCACTGACATCTTTCGAGTCTCTATATGTGCTTCCACCTTCTTTCTTTACACCAAAAGAACATGGAAAGACCTTCTATGTCAACAACGGCAGAGTAGCTCATACCGGACTAACCCTTCCACAGATAACAATTATATAGAAACTCTGGACAAAACATTTGAAAACAACTGTTTGAAGGTACTACAAGCAACCAAATGCAGTCAGGGATTGAAAAAAGGAGCTGTATTGGGTGAAATCCACATTTTTACAGCTTTTCCTCAGTAGGCACTTTTCAATCTGTGTGGCACAAGATAGCTAGAACTCAAGCAGAAAGTCTGTCTTTTTAGGCTGTTATTATTTGAGGACAGAATTTGGGACTGCCAGAGCAGCTGGAAAAAGAGGAGGCAAATCCTAGAAAAGGTGGATGCAACAAGGAGGGAAACCCCAAAATCTGTTTATAAATTTCCCTCAGGCCTTTGGTTTAGACTCCCAAATTGTGACTCCACAGGAGAGACATTATAAAACCCAATAGAAAGCAGCAGCTAGAAAGGGTGACAAGACTGAACAGAGGTTTCAGCTGTTGCTCGTTACAACAGAGCTAGACTTGGAGTCTGAATCCAATCCTGCCATGTTAGAGGGGATTGCTAAACACCGTGGGCATTGCATGAAACTTCAGAAGGACCATGCCTTAGGAGTAGCAACCACATCCTGGGACTAAGGGCAAAACCAAATAGACCCACCCTAACACCATGTAAAACCAGTCTCAATATGGTCTTCCAGTAATTTAACACTGCAGAGAAGAAAACAAAACTCAGAGTCTGCAGTGTGTCATCTTTGCTGTCCAGCATGCAATCTGAATTACTACATATATGAGACAGGAAAACATGACCCGGTGAGTAGAAACAAACCCCAAAGTGACCTTGTTACTAGAATTTGCAGACACAAAACTTTAAAGCATATATTTTAAATATTTTCAGAGAGTTAAAAGTAGTCCTAATGATTTAACTACAGATGGGAAATCTCACACAGAAGGAAAACTAATAAATGGAAATGCTAAAACTGAAAGTTGCAATATCTAAGATGAAAAATTCACTGGATGGGTGATAGAACAGATTAATCAGAAAAACGGGGGGAAAGAGTAGAAAAATATGAATAGAGTCTTAATATCACAGGGACAAATTCATACAGTCTAAGAACATGGGCAGTTGGAGACCCAGAAGGAGCAAAGAGGGAAGTGGGAACAGAAAACAAGACATTAATGGCTGAAAATTTCCCAAATTTGGTGAAACATATCAACTTACAAATCCAAGAAGTCCAGGAAACCTGTAAGTAGAAAGAAAACCACATCTAGGTACATCAGAGTTGAACTGCTAAAAACCAAAGATAAAGAGAAAATCTTGAAAGCAGCCAGAGATAAAAGACACAGGGTAACAACAATGTGAATGTCAGTTAACTCCTCACAGAAAGGATGGAGGCCAGAAGCATTAGAAGTGTATCTTTAAAGTGCTGAAAGCAAAAAAACTGTCAACCTGCCAAAATTATTTTTAAAATAGGAAGTCAAAGTAAGGACGTTTTTATAAAAACAAAAACTGAGAATTCAGCAGTAGCAGTCCCAGAAAGTTTTTCAGGCTAAAGGGAAATGATACCAGATGATAACTGAGATCAGTAGAAAGAAATAATAACCAATGGAAATGGTAAATATGAAAATCTATTATTTTTTCCTCAACTGATTAAGATAACTGGCTATTTAATTCAAAAATTACAACATTGGATTGTACAGTTTGTAGTGTATATAGATTTAAAATATTTGACAGCCACAGCACAAAGGATGGTTAGATAAAAGAAATTAAACTCTTGCAAGTTCTGATATTTTACATGAAGTGTTACATTTTAAACTAAAATGTACAATATATGTTGTAGATACAAGAGCAGCTACTTAAAAAGTAATACAAGTAAGTATAGCTGAAAAGCCAATGGAGGAATTGATATATTAAAATTGAATACTAAAAAAAATTCCATCAATGCAAAAGGGCAGGGGGAGGAGGAGCAGAAGAATTTAAAAAGAAATGGAACAAATATAAAACAAGTCAAGGCCAAGCATCGTGGCTCATAGCTATATTCCCAAGCACTTTGGGAGGCCAAGGGGGGAGGATTGCTTGAGGATAGGATTTTCACACCAGCCTGGGCAACACAGCAAGACCTAATCTCTAAAATTTTTTTTTTTAATTAGACAGGAGTGGTGATACATGCCTGTGGTCCCAGCTACTTGGGATGCTGAAGCAGGAAGATTGCTTGAGCCCAGGCATTCAAGGCTGCAGTGAGCTATGATTTCGCCACTGCACTCCAGCCTGGGCAACCTTGTCTCTAAAAATTAATTAATTAAATAAAATAAATAAAACCAATGAAATGGTAGACCTAAGCACAAATATATCAGGAAGTACATTAAATATATAAAAGAACTAAACATTCCACTTAAAAGGCAGAGGTTGTCAGATTGTATCAAAAAGCAGGACCCAAGTATATGCCTATTATAAAAGAATGACCTTATATATAAAAACAAAGAAAACAAAGATAGATAGATTGAAAATAAGAGAATGGAAAAGGATATTCTATGCAAATCGTAAGCAAAAGAAGCCCATTGTGGTTATATGAATATCAATAAGATAGACTTGAAGACAAGGGGTATTAAGGTTAAAAAAGGACATGATAAGGATCTTAGGGAATTTTCCTTGTTGATAGAAATATTTTCTATCTTGGTGGATGGTGTTTACATGGATGTATACATTTGTCAGTTTATCAGATTGTCCTAAGATCTTTGCTTTTCTCCATGTGAATTTTACGTTGCAAATTTGAAGAAAGAAGAAAAAAGAAACCAACCTGTGAGGGACATTGCCAACATAAGTACATCAGAAATGAAAGCTAATGCTGTAACCTTTCTTCTGTCTGTGCTTCTGTCTCATTTTCTCTTATGCTGTAGAAGTCAATCCAACATTTTAAGTCTTTTTTACCTCATAATGTAGTTTCCTTTTCTGTAGTGCTTTCTTGATTGCAACCTTTATTTTGGTTCTCTTTAAAACTTAATGTATCATTTTATTGGAAGTTAGTAGACTTTCAGCCCACAGGCAGGGGTTTCTCTCACAAAGACTAGTAAAAGTTTGTGTGTCTGGACATCTGGGTCTGGCACTTAGTTTGACATCCCTCCGTGCTTACGTAGTTCCTACTCATTTGCTCACCAGTTCTTGATTACTTACAGTGTGCCAGGTGCTGGGCCCCAAGACAAAATGGCATGCTCAGCATGCATGCTGACTTCCCTCATGGAGCTGCAGTCATAATTTCACTTCCTTTTGTAAAATTCAAATTAATATAAAAGTTTAAAAGCCCAGAGGTTAAACCCATTGGATAAGAAGTTACAGAATTCATAATTCTTCTGTATGTGGATTATACACGTGCACCAAATGCTCCCCTGTGGTGACGATTCTTGCCTGTATTTGGAGGTAAGCCACCAGAAACAGGAGGATGCGAGCTCAGTGGCGTCACATCATATGTAAGTCAAGTGTAGGCAAAATTCTTATGTTAAACATTGGCATCACATTCGGTGAGTGAGCTGCTCACACCGAAACTGTGCCCAGGAACTGAGGTTGGGGAAAACGCTTCACATTTTCCATCTCACATGTATCAAGAGAAGTGGCCTGCTAAATCACCCTTGCTATTCAGCTGGTTATCCCTCTCCCTTTCCTCCTCCTCCCTCCCTATTGTGTGTGTTGGGGAGGGGAGGTGGTGGGTGGGAAGAAACTCCTAGTACAGAGTTGAATTCATGTAAATGAAATGAGATCTGTACCCAGCATTTGGGAATTGCCACGTGCAGAGATATCAAAAAAGCAAGTTGCAGACTCATCCAAGTAGTGAATGTAAATGTGTACTCATTTCTAAAGGACAATCAGCATTTAGATTACAAGGGTTATCTTTACGACACCCAAATGCAGCCACTTCTCTGGAGAACTATTTACAGCATTATTTTTATTTCCATGATAGTTTGTTTGGGAAGCCAAAGTTTAAAGGACTATTGAACAAATGAATTTGGGAATTATAACATTGAGTTCAATTAAAAAGCCTTTTTAGCTGAAACAATTGTTTATAGCACCATATTTAATTCCTATAAAGCTGTATTCTAAACTATCTTCTGAGAGACATTTCAGTGTTACATTAAAAGTTTTTGCCTTTGGTAATTACTGGTTCATTTGCTTTAAAACATCATGTCATCTTCTTTGGCTTAAGAAAAAGATTACCTTTTGTGCAGGGATAATGGCTTAAAAGTCTAGTAAAAAACATATTTAACCAGTTTTCCCAATTTTGTTTATTTTTCCCCCTCCTCTGCAGTTTCGTGCCTTAGCACCAATGTACTATCGAGGGTCGGCTGCGGCTATAATCGTTTATGATATCACAAAAGAAGTAAGACTATATATGGTTTTCTTTAGACTATTTTGAAAACTCTGTTAGTTGCTTAGCTCGCCAGTTCTCCTTTTTTGTGTTACAGGAGACATTTTCAACATTAAAGAATTGGGTAAAAGAGCTTCGACAGCATGGCCCACCTAATATTGTAGTTGCTATTGCAGGAAATAAGTGTGACCTTATCGACGTAAGGTAAGTTATTAGAACAGGAAATAACAATGCCAGTTATGTGTTCCTTTTCTTAATGAACAATATCCAATATAAGAATCTTTTATTTTATCTCTGACTTGAAAAATTCCTTTTGGTTTGGTTGGAGTCCTGAAGTTTCAAACTACAATTAAGATTTCAGGCATGTGGGGCTAATTATATTATATATATAGACAGGTGTGTAATTTACTTAAACACTGGTCTCATCACACTTGACATTATCTGAGATCAGTGTGGCCCCGAGGTTCTTGTGACACAGAATACTTGAATTCAGAAAGCACATTTATTGGCAGTTTTTCTGGGCTACTTCCATGATTCCCAAAGCAAGGGCTTTTTTTTTTTTTAATTTGAGGGGGAAAGAAAACCCTGCCATTCCCTGATCGCTCCGTTAGCCACATTGCTATGGTTTAACCATAGAAGTGGTATAAATGGGAGGACCACACGTCAGGACTCATGCAGCAACCATTCAAGACATCCTTTGTCATCATAAATCTGGCTAATTACTGGGTAGGAGGGGATGACATTAAGATGTTAATGTGTAGAATTTCTGATTTGCAATTGTTGCCTTCCAGAGAAGTCATGGAGAGAGATGCTAAGGACTACGCCGACTCCATTCATGCAATTTTTGTAGAGACCAGCGCAAAAAACGCGATAAACATAAATGAACTCTTTATAGAAATTAGTGAGTATCTCTGCTCCTTACCGGTTTCCTCTGTGCAGAGCAACTTAAAACAGAATTATCTTCGTGGTTAGAATTCCCACCTTACTTAGCATAGTCTACTCTCTGAAATTGTCCTCAGTGAAAAGAGATTTGAGGTAAGAGTAATAACCAGCTTTCATATCATGTTATAATTGCTGGAGAGCTGCAGCCCGATGAGTATAGCCCTTCTAGAAAGAATGTTGCTACTGAATAAATAACGCACAGGGCATTGAGGTCATGGAAGCTGTCATCTCTCCTTTTTTCTCTATTTAAATGTGTTTCAATTAGTCATCCAAGGTCATCAAAAATGAACAAAATAAATAAAAGGAAGTGAAATGCAGGTGTAATTTCACTGTAAGAAAACCCTCAAAAATTAATACTAGGCAAGTGAAAGGTAAAATTTCATTTCCCACCGTTCCTTTCCCTTTCCAGCAGTGTTAATGTGATGGCACTAGACTGGAGAAAGACTGCTGCATACCTTTGGGATCCTCTACAGATTGCATCTATGTTTATTCATTTCATTCAAATTCATCAAAATATTTATTGGGAGCTGTACCAGGCCCAGGGGAGACAGCCGTGAAGTACTCCAGCACTCTCTCCTGGAGTGCACATTCTACAGAGGGAGACAGGCAGTGAGCACCAAATAAATAGGATCATTTCAGATAAAAATAAGTAATATGAAGAAAATAATTTGTAGGATGAAGTGAAAGAATGTCTGCAGGTGATCGGGGAAGGCCTCTCAGAGGAGGTGCTCTCAGAGCTGAGGGAGCAAGCGCTGCAGAGATGTGAGGATTTGCATCAGAATTCCAGAGGGGGAGAGCCACAGTGCGCTTACCCATTAAGATCCGCTGTGGGATTGAGATCCAAGGTGCCTGAAGCTGGGAGGGCTTGTGGCCATTGTGCAGAGGGAGGGGCAGGAAGCCCAGTGCCAACCAAGGCGAGGCAGGGGTAGCCCATGAGCAGAGCAGGCTGCGGGACTCCTGAGGACCCTGATAGGTGGCAGGTCAGGCCCAGCGCCAGCAGTTGGGGCCACTCTGGAATATGGGCCCCTGGTTGCCTAATTGCTGGGAGTTATTTTCAGATTTTTTTTATACATCCCATGTTTAGAGTTGGCCACTAATTCGAATATTTTCAGAATACTTTGTAGACCTAAGGAGCTCACTTGCCACCAGTAGACTGCTGATTGCACCCTCTATGTCAACTCCTTCATTTCAACATTTAAAAGTCATGATGTTTGTTGTTGTCCTAGATGTAAATAGCAGGTACCCAAATACATTCTTGAAAGGCAATGTAAGGCCAGTTGTGAATTTTTCACAGTTCAGGCTTGAATATCTAAGTGTGTGATGTCTTGAGTATGTTAAAATTATCTTTTTTTCCCCTTTAAAGTGTTCTTTACTATAGCAGTATTAAAAACAGGAAGGTGGTGAACTATACCAGCAATGAAAATTCTTATGTAAAAACTAGTGTGTACATACTAATTTTAGCTGTGAAAAATAAAAACTAAATGTTCACAAAGATTAGAAAAATCAGGAGAGATGTAAATAGCCTTTATTGTTGACTGGATGTTGTAAAATTACGTGAGCACAGTGCCTAGCACGCTTTGTACTAAAGCATAATAGACACACAGAGACCTGCACATGTCAGAAGCGCAAAGCTCAGTGAATTTTCACAAATTGAATATACTACCGTGCTTGGCATTCAGGTTGGGACATGGCAGTTTCCACACCCCCCAGGGGTAACTAACCACCATCCATCCTGACTACTAATTCTTCAGATTGTCATTGCCTGTTTTGGTTTTACATACATTTTGTACTTTATATTTTTTTAAAACATACTGTTTCCTCTTTTGTGTCTGGCTGCTTTTGTTCTGCATTACATTTTTAGATAATCCATGTCACTGCATGTAGCTGTAGGTGATGCATTCTCATAGCTGGTGTGTGTGTATCCGAGTCAGAGTCAGAATCAGAGTCGGGGGTCGAGGGAAGCAGAGAATATCTACAGTGTAATTATCCATTCTGCTGTGATAGGCATTTGGGTAGCTGTTTCCAGTTTAGAGTTACAATAAATAATATAGCTCTGAACATTCTGGTCATATTCTTTGATGAACATCTGTACACATTTTTGTTTGGTATATTTATACCCACAAGAAGAATTGCTGGGTCATTGGGTATGCGTGCATTCAGTACAACTTTACTGACGACCAGTTTTCAAAGTGGTGGTTATCCTAGTTGACACCCACACTAGTGGTGCATGAGAATCACAGTCACTGTCTGTCTCTGGTGAGGAGGTTGTGATCTGCGTTTCCATGGCAGTTAATAAAGTCAAGCACTTTTCTAGAGATTTATTTGCATTCATATAATATCTAGATATCCTCTTTTGTGAAATGCCTTTTACATCTTTTTTTGCTTATTTTCTTTTTGGGTTACCTGCCTTCTTAATGTTTTATAGTTCTTTACTCTGTGGCTTTGAGTTTTTGAATCAACTCCTTCGATGAGCTAAAGTTTTTAATCTTAATATAATGCAGTTTATCTTTATTTTCCTTTATGATTATTATAAAGGTTTTGGTAGCCTTTAAAAAATCATTGCCTATTCCCAGTTCATGAAGCTGTTCTTGTCTGCTTTCTTCTAAAAATGTTATTTGTTCCCAAAATTTTTATGTCACATTTCCCAGATGCCTCTGTTATACCAGGTGTATTTTAGTATCCATTTATTGAGAAATAAATAACAAGAAGCTTCAGTGAAGCTTTTAAATAAATGTGTAATTTATTCACAACAGTGTCGTATAGGCATTGGAAAAGCAGTGGTAGGACATACTGGGGGGACACTTTCTTGTCCATGTAGAAAACGTGCTGTGCACTGCCCACACAGATTTGTAGCCTGCTCGAAATGGTGGAGGTTCCTTCTTATCCTCGTTAATGTCAAAAGATGTGTATGTCCATTTATTCCATTTTTACAAAATATCTCTGTGCCAGGTACTATGCCAAAAAAATTCTGGAAACACAAAGATGGAGAAACAGGATCTCTTCCCTAGAAGCACTTAGGGTCTAATTCGTAAACAAATATGTAATAGCATGCTTCTGTTGTCCTAATTGATTTTAGTGTCTGAGATGTTGGAGAGAGTTAGGAAGTGGGAGGGCATCAGGAGTGCATTTGTATAAGAAGCAACCCTTGAGTTATAGGTCGGGTAGGTGGACGGGTGATTTAAGGATTCTCTCGAAATTGACATTATGCTTCATGGAGCAGTAAAGTGAAACCTGTTCATTCACATGCATTGTTGGTAGGAGAATAAAGTGGCACAGCCTCTTCAGAGAGCAATTTGGCAGCATCTGTCAAAATTTAAATTGCACGTTCTTCTTGCATTTGTGCTATACAGACACTGGGAATACAGTATATGTATCAGACAAACCCAGGAGTAGAAAGCATGACCTAGCTCTTCCTCTCCTGGTAATTTATCCAGCACATATACTCATAGGTTCACAAAGACACTTTCTGTACCATTGTTAATAACATCAAAATATTGGAAACTAAATATCCATCAATAGAGAACTGGTCAAATAAATTATGGTACATCCATACAATGCAGTATTTTAAAGCGATTAAGAAGAAGGTAGCAGCCTCCATATGCTGTGATGGAACAATCCCCAAGATATATTCAGTGAAAACAGCAAGGTGGGGAACAGTGTGTACTGTTTGCTCCCATTTGGGCTTAAGAAAGGGGAGGTTGGGTATATAGGTATACCTGTGAATGTTTATGCACATCTACCTCTGGAAGGCTGCATGAGAAATGGGTCACCGTGGTGGCCTCTGCCATGAGACAGAGGGACAAGTTTGTTCTGATTGAATTTTTTAAATGTGTTTTACCTACTCAAAACAATGGGGTTTTTTTGGGGGAGGGGGGTTGTTTTTTTAAGACAGAGTCTCGGCTGGGCGCGGTGGCTCACGCCTGTAATCCTAGCACTCTGGGAGGCCGAGGCGGGTGGATCGCTCGAGGTCAGGAGTTCGAGACCAGCCTGAGCAAGAGCGAGACCCCGTCTCTACTAAAAATAGAAAGACATTATATGGACAACTAAAAATCTATATAGAAAAAATTAGCCGGGCATAGTGGCGCATGCCTGTAGTCCCAGCTACTCGGGAGGCTGAGGCAGTAGGATCGCTTAAGCCCAGGAGTCTGAGGTTGCTGTGAGCTAAGCTGACGCCACGGCACTCACTCTAGCCTGGGCAACAAAGTGAGACTCTGTCTCAACAAAAAAAAAAAAAAAAGACAGAGTCTCACTCTGTTGCCCAGGCTAGAGTGACATGGCGTCAGCCTAGCTCACAGCAACCTCAAACTCCTGGGCTCAGGCAATCCTTCTGCCTCAGCCTCCCAAGTAGCTGGGACTACAGGCATGCACCACCATGCCCCGGCTCATTTTTTCTATATATATTTTTAGTTGTCTGGCTAATTTCTTTCTATTTTTAGTAGAGACGGGGTCTCACTCTTGCTCAGGCTGGTCTTGAACTCCTGAGCTCAAACAATCTGCCCACCTCGGCCTCCCAGAGTCTAGGATTACAGGCATGAGCCACCGCGCCCGGCCAAAACAATGTTTTTAATTAAAAAATTTTTTACTGAATCCTGTGTGATATCCTTGTTTGGATTCTGAGACAGAAACAAGAAACGGGACATTAGTGGAAAAACCAGTGATACCTGAAAAAAGTCTGAAGTTAGTAGTGATGTGGCAATTTTGAATTCTTCATTTTGACAAATGTCCCATGGTAATATGTCAGCATCAAGGGAAACTGGAAGAGAGGTACATAGGAACTCTCTTATATCATCTTTGCAACTTTTCTGTAAATCTAAAATTTTTCCAAAGTAAAAAGTTTATTTATTTATTTATTTTTTTACTTTAATGAAACCTGTCAGATTGCATCTGCAAAATTGTTGTGTCTGAGCATGAACAGATTTGGAAAGTGAAAGCTCATTCCCTTCCCTCCTCTCATCTTGGTTAGGTCGAAGAATTCCATCCACTGATGCCAACCTGCCATCTGGCGGAAAGGGCTTCAAACTCCGAAGACAGCCTTCAGAGCCAAAGCGAAGCTGCTGTTGACTGAGCTCTCAGACAATGATGAAGTAGGTGGTCCTGAAAGTTAACAGGAGGGCTGGGTCCCTGCCACCAGTTTTCACATAGCCAGTCTTGAGTCTTCTTCCCGCAAAAAGGATTCCCAGAAATTGACCGGCTCTGTTCTCTCTTTGAAGACTGCAGCAGTATTTCAGTTTGTGGATTTCTGTTATGTAAAGAATTTCTGATGTACAGAGGGACTACATCATTGGCTTTTGACCTTGCCAAAAAGGAACATATAATTGAATGGATGGTAGGATTAAATTGTTGAGTAGTTTTGTAATCAAGATTTTATGTAACATTTGTAAAGGCAATATTAGCACTTTCGTGGTCGTCGAGGGAAAAAAAGACCTTGTGGAGATTGTAATTTCCTTGGTTTCTGTTACCACTGTTAGAGGGGGATTGTATCATTTAAAATGTGGTAGGATATCGTAAGTGGAGAGATGGCAATTATTTGAAGCTAAAATGGGTTATTTATAGGACTGGTGGAAACAATTTCATCTGCCATCTGTAAAGCACTTTTCATTGACTATATTAGCCTAGGATGCATACAGTAAATTAACAATGATAACAGTAGGTGCCTAGCTCACTCTGGGTTTGCTTCTGACTGTGTCATGTATGTGTCACCAGACACATTACTGGCACCTTTTAAATAAGCTCTCTTGATTGGGATGGTGATGGTAGAGAAGCTGCCTGGAATAAATTGAATTACATATGTTCCAAACTGACTAGTGAGAGTTTAAAAAAGAGAAGAGAAAAAGAAAGTATGTAAATGCTGTCAATTATTTAACCCAAGTATTTTAGTGGGGAAAAACAATTATCTGTTGCTTAGCATATGTAAAGTTGTAGTCTGTATTTATGAGACCATTGCTTAAAGATTATAAATTATGTAAATACATTAATAAATTTTAAAGTTTCATTCAACATTCCATTTAATCTTGCACCCAGTCTTGCATATGCCTACCCATTTTTCAGCTTATCCACAGGAGATTCTGAAATACGTTTGTGTTGTGCACAGGCATAGAGCATAGAGCTCTTAGCTCTTTAAAGATTTCTCTAACTTCCCTTCCACCCACCGCTCTTCCCTCCACATCCCATCTGGAAATCATAATAAAGACATATGCCACTTTGACAAGCCTGACTAGTCCTTACTAGCCTTGGGGTAAAAGATTAAGCTCCAGCTCAAGTCATTTACCTGGTCTTGGTAATAAGTTTCTTTTAGCTGTTACAGCGACCTTAGACCAACTGTTTTAAGAGAGCTTTCCTTGTTAACAATTTAGCTTATCTTTCCGTTTCCTTTATTTTCCCCTGCCTCTGTTAGTGGTTAACACTCTTTTCCCTCAGGGAGCCTAATGAGGTTTTTAATATAATCTAAAAATAAAGCACTGAAGTGAAGTTGGTGAAAATTTGTTCCTGGTCTAATTTGGCACCCTTCCAACCTGAGTATTGTAAGGGAAGGAAATTTACAAGATTAAATAGGAAATGAAACAGCTTGAATTTCAAACTAAATTGTGTTTTCAGAGCTATCCTTAAACTGAACAGTCAAAACTTTTAAAAATAATTGTTATTTCTTTGTGCCCCCCCCACTCAATATGAATAGATTTTAATGGGAAAATTATAACTCAGATTAAGTAAAAAACGATTCCCTTTTCCCTATTGTATATCTTAAGCATTTGAAATTGTTTTATTCTCTTATTGAAATCATATAGAAAAAATGTAGTTAGTGAAAATCCTAACATTGTTTTGTTTAAAATAACATGTGGACTCTGTCCCCCTAGGGTATTGCTTCCTACCTACCCATCGTTAAATTAGCTGCTAGAGAAAACATGTGATTCCCAGGGCTGGGCTCTTTACACCTGAAGGTGGTTTGACTTTCTTTGATATACATCCAGATCGATCCAGGGCGTCTGACCACCGCCCTGCTATGTTCCTAGAATTCCCACTGCTGGGCCTCTATCTCCATGACAACAAAATAAAAACAAAGGCTGCTTGACTCATTACTGAAGAGACAATGCGTATGGCCCTTTCTGTCTTATTTCACCAAAAGACGCAAATATATGACCTTAACATTTTTTCCACCAAACCGGCCAGTAGCTGTTGGTGACTCCGTGGTATCGCAGTGCACAGGGAGAGGCAAGGTCGCAGCCGCATCTTGCTGGTAAAGCGTCTGAATGCCTCTGATCTTACTGTGACGCTTCACTGCGTTTAGCCCCACACGGGTCTGTCTCTTCAGCCCCTTGCAGTTTTCATGATTTCTCTTACTCCCTCCCAGATGTAGGAGTTTTGTTACAGCCACATATTTTATTAACAGAGTGAGTGACGTGGAGCTTGTGCCCAGGCACTTCTGGGGGCTCTTTTTCTCTCCCCTCATTTTCCTCAGTCTGTCTAAAAATTTACCTGTCACTGTTTCTCATGTAGTATCTTTTTAATACTTAGCAACAGCAAGGAAAAATTGCTGTCTCAGATCCATAATCCATACTCAGTGAAAACAGGGAAAAGATGTTTTCATTTATTTTGTTTGCTTCTAAAATGCAAAGATGAATATTAAAGTCAGAAGCAGTGCTTTATTTTGAACACATTTTGGATTTTTAACCTAGGCAATGATCTGATACATATTTCATATTTTCTTTATTATTTCTTACTGAGAAAAGGCAAGATTTCAAAGGAATTGAGTCATAGCCCATCTCTAAAAATCTTATGGTTCCCAAATGACGCAGGGCCATTTTTAAGAACTTTTAGGACTGAGCAGAAGAGAAAAATTATTAATTGGCTGCAAGTGTGTATTGATTTGGAGAGACTGAAATAAGCTCTTTGCAGGTGTCCAATCCTGAGAACCATTGGTCTCCAGCTCTTTTCCACATAAGTGTTTTTCTGATTCTGTGATAACTAATTAACTATCATTTGGTGATTAAAAGAACATAACGTAAGTATGATTAAGTGTTCTTCATTTTAAACTCTCTGTCAGAAGTGATTGGGGAGAAGTACCTATTGCAAGCTCTTCTGGTTCCACACGAAATCTCCATCACCTACTTGTCAGCCACAGTCAGGATAAGTTCTAGGCAGAGCAGCTGAAAAATTCAGTTCCTTTTAAAGTAACCTCCTTCCTTGGTACCTGTTATGATGTTTGAAGTGCCTGCCTCCTGCTGTGCCCGCATTTCCCAGATGCCTCTGGGTCTGAAGGGATTGGGACTTTATATCACAGGCTTGATCGGCACCTTTTAAGTGGGCTGGTGTCCTTCTCAAGGTCATCTATTCCCCTTATTCTTAAATATCTAAAGGCAAAGAAACCACATTTAATTTTGTAAGTTCTCTTTAAGTCTTGTATTTATTTCTTTTCTGTTCTCAAGAAGGAAAATAGGTCTAGGAGACCTTCTACATTGAACTCTGGGAGGTACGGTAATGAAAATATCCTTTAGGTGACTACTCCATTGCTTTCCTAGAGCTGTCAAACCGAAATGTCTGTATTTTAATGGCATTGTGTTGAACTGGGCAGGTTAGATTCAGATGACACCGCACTAATTGTCATGTCAGCCTCCCAGCTCAAAAAGGCATTTGTTCATTGTTATATGCATCCTTTATATTCTAAAATTGAGTTGCAGAAGAGGTTATTTAATTTCTTTTAGCACTTTTTCACTCATTCTTTTAGAACATACCAAGAACATGATTCATGGGCCCTTACGAGTATAAGATACAGGTGCATAGTATGTTATTTATGTAGCAGATGAGCCCCCTAAACATCCAGACGTCTCTGTAAGAACCTGTGTTAAGTCGTGAGAGAACCCATTCTTTCCAGAGAACAGTTATTGGAAATCCCCGAGCAGATCTATACTAGGTCCCTGCTTTAGAACATTCAGGAAATGACAGCCACAGACTCAGGCTGGCTCTTGTCTCTAACCTCACTCAGCTGTACACATTCCTCCTAACTCTAGAATGGAAGTTCAGTGACAGTGACAAGCAAGATAGTGTGAAACTATTAAAATCTTCATTATTTAAATTTGTTTTAAAGGGGCTAATTTTAAAGGGACAGTTTTACTGTTTGACTTCAAGAGATTTTTCTACCTCTTAACAGTTAATATTTTTTAATAGAAGAAATGGAATGTACCTTCAAAAATTAAGCTGTTGACTATATACCTGCCTTCAGTTAGCTTAGTTTATCAAAATTTTTTTAATGTTTCGAGGTATGTTTAGGATATTTGTTTTAATTCCTGTGGTTTTATGATAAAAAAAAAATAGTCCAAGCAACAAATTTATTCAGGAGTTAAACAGTATACTTCGTAGCTTTAGAAAAGGGACATGGGCAGGTAGAAGTTAGCCTAGAACTTAAAGAAACAACCTCTGCAAATTTCTCTTGACAGCAGAGTTGCTTGTCTTGACTTCCAGTAATAGAAATCCTGGCAATTTGATTATCCGATTTGCAAGAAATGTTAATGGAATTCTGCGACATTTGTCCTGTTTTATGAGCAAATGAAAGTCTAAAAAATATTAGAAGAGTATTACGTTTTTCAGGAGCCTCCATTTTTTTTCATCTCACAGAATGGTAAGTAGGAGACCTGTTGTGATGAAGTTTCATTAGGCATAATGAGGAAAGTGACTGAATAGAACTGAGAACTCCATACTTCTCAGTTTGTCCTTCAGGATTCTCTTAGCACACAGGAAAGTGATTTACTTCCCAAATCTAGAAGGATGTCCAGTAGCATAGATCAAGTTTAATTTGATGGTCTGTACCATCAGAAATAACAATTATCTGTTATTATTTAGTGTATAATCAGTTATGAATATGCTAGAATATTTTTGGTTTCAAAAGGATTCAGAAGTTTAATTTTAAAAATCTCGAACCTTCCATCTATTGCTTCTATTATGTTGAACATTTTAGATAGTAAGATTAGGATATATCAACAGTAGATGGTGAGATTAAAACCATGGTGTCTAACAAATTTAACAAAAAATGTTTTTAATTTGCTGCAAGTTCATTTTTAGATCTTTAGATCTGTATGGTGCCCTGTGCGCTGTCAAAATGCTTCATAATTGCGGCCACAAAATTCTGGGTCACTTTCGTGGACAGGAATTGAAGTGCCAAGTTCTATCAGCCAATTACTGGGAAGCCCTAAGATAGTCATGATATTTTAAAAGAGGCTTTTTTAATTGACAGTTTTAAACTGTAGATCTTCATGCTCTCCTGAATCATGCAACAGAACTAAAATATGCTGAATTTACTGATGCCACTTCTTGATTCAGGAATTTTTCAGTGTTTTGGAAAACTCTTTAATGCAGTACTTTGGAGGAAATCATCTTTAAAATAACATTTTGCACATAGGGCCAGTAATTTTTAACTCAGAACTAATTGTCAAGGAACCCCCCAACAGCATCTAATGTCGTGTTGCAGAAAACTCGGCAAAAACACCTCTTCCCCAAGGCCAGTTCAGAGCCCACTGCCCACCCAGCTGGCATGGGGCCCACCAGTGCCAGTGTGGGCAGTCCTGTGCCCAGGTCCACTTGAGAACATTGTCAGCCCCTGGCCCACAGCGGTGTTTGACTTTGCTCTGGGGCTTAATCCTAATACCATTTGGCCGTTATTAATCTTTCATTAAGTTTATACTTGAATAATCAGTTTTATCCCTGGAAATTTTTGAAAGCAGCACTTGAATTTGTTTACGTCCACTTACTTAGTGTATGAAGTTATTGCATAGTTGATGAAACTTTTTCTTAACGTGGATCATGCTAATTATGTCAGGGAGACCAGTCAATTCAGTGAGGGGAAGGTTATCGGCTGCTGGCTAGTCAGAGCAACTGATTGGTGCCTCTATTTTTAAACCATTTGTTGTACTGTGTAGACAGAGCTTTATTGCCCTGCAAACGATTTTTTTTTTTTACTCTTATCCAGCTCAGTCTTTCCATCATTTCACTTTATGAGTCACTCACATAATCGTCAGTCATTCCTCTGACCTTATGAATTTACGTCTTGCCTTCTCTGTAATCGAAGCAGACTTCTTGCCTTATTCCCTGTGTGCTTCTCATTTTTCTGCCGGATCTCCCTTAGAGCCACACAGCCCCAGCCACCTCCTCTATGTATGTGACACACCTTCCCATGCGACCTTCCATGGTCGCAGCAGCAGGGTTTGCCCACCCATCCGCCTAGGGAGTCAAGACACAGCAAGTGCTGGCGGAAATGCAGAGGCCAGGAGCGGGGATGAAGAGATTGTGGTTAATGGGTACAGCAGTACAGCCAGATAATAGGAATGAGTTCCAGTATTCCATAGCACAGTAGGGGCTATAGCTTACAGTGATTTATTGTATATTTCAAAATAGTTACAAGAATTGGAATGTTCCCAACACAAAGAAAAGAGAAATGCTTAAAATAATAGATATCCCAGTTACCCTCTTTGATCATTACACATTGTATACATGTATCGAAATATCACATGTACCTCAAAAATATGTACAACTATTATATATCAATAAAAAAATTTCTTTTGAGACATGGTCTCATTCTGTCACCTGGGCTGGAGTGCAGTGGCATCATCACAGCTCACTGCAACCTCCAACTCCTGGGCTCAAGCGATCCTCCTGCCTCAGCCTCTCGAATAGCTGGGATTATGGGTACACGCCTGGCTAATTTTTTTATTTTTTGTGGAGATGGGGTCTTGCAAAAAAGATGGGGTCTTTTTTTTTTTTTTTAAAGAAAACCGGCAGGAGCATGGGGGAAAAAATGCCAAAGCCAGTTTTAGGTAAAGAACTTCAGTACTTCCAGAAAGGGAATGGCAGCAACAGCTCACTGTGGGACATGACTGGTTGACAAATGCTTTTTTACTATTGGTGATAGGACAGTTAACATACGTGTCAGAACTTCACTGAGTTTGTGATAGGACATTTGTTAAAGTGTGTAAAAGTCCAAGTCAAAAGTCTTGAAGAAAAACAGCTGTGGAAATGAACCTAGATATTAAAAAAAAACAAAAAAGGCTAAGCCGTCATACCAGCAATTCTTATTTCTCCTAAGAACATCATGCCTTTTCAAGATCTGATGCAAGGCATAAGATATTTGTGCCTTTTTGTAATAGCATCTATTATGAAAAAAAAAGTTGCTTACAGTTTTGGCCGCTTTGTAGCGCTATAAACAGCCCAAATTTATAGCTTTGGCTTCACTGCATGACACATTGCCTGGTTACTTGTAATGAAATACTGTAATGATGGTTTGCCAAGCTTATATGGATGTTTGAAAACATTATTTTTTCAGTCTTAACCTTGGGCTGGCCCTAAGTCTATGTAAACTGTATGATGTCTGTGTTGTTTGTAGATGCTGACAAGAGAAAACTAGACCTCTTGATTTTTGTTGTAAGATTTTTCTTTTTATACCTAAGTGATAGTAAATAGTTTGCAAATGAAGGTTGATTTGGCTTACTTTTAAATGATACCGTTTTAGCTTGAATATTCTATAATACACTTTTATAGAGTATAACATGCTAGATCACTATAAAATTTGTTGTAAGAGGGTGTAAACATTTGTTAATAAAATGCTATGTTTACAAATATATGTATTTGCCTTTCAAATGGTTTCTCTTTGTGATCTTATTCATCACATGTTCTTCTTAACCAAATATCCTGAAGTGATTTCAAAGTGACTTTTGGATACTGAAGCACCAGAACTTTGATAGCCATGGTAGTCTGGTGAGCAGCAAAGATCCTGCCTCCCCAGCTTCCCGCATCCTTTGACAGTAAAGATGGGGAGATCGGGGAGCTGGAGACAGGTCTCAGCACTGAGCACTTAGAGGGAAGGCTGCTGTCCTTGGAAAAAAGGAAGAATGACGTCCCTTGGTTCATGGAAGAATAGGTTTTCACTCATCTTCCATTATTTGGGGGATTTCATCAAAGGTGCCGGTATTTCCTCCCTAGTGTTAACTTTAGCTCTGGACCCTCGATGTCTTTCATTGCCAACAGAAACACAGCTGCACACGCTCCAGTGTTGCCTTTGCTGTCCCTCTCAGAAGCGCATTTGCCTGTGTGCTGTAGTTGTGCCAAGAGGACCTACCTGTTCCAATGGGGGCACCCGAGGGAGCAGAGAGGGCTTGAGACTGACAGGCTTCAGTTTGGGTCTCAGCCCCTTTCCAGGCTGTGTGGCCCTAAACAAGGTCCTTAATCTCTCTGATTTATGTTTCCTTCATCTTCACCCAGGGGGATGATAAGAGCTTACCACATGTGGCTGTTTTGGTGGGATACCTGTATAACTGGCATTTAGCACAGCATTAGCAAAGAGCAAGAATCTCGTATAATTTATTTTTACAAGGTGTCTCTCTGATAATCCCTTACTGATTAAAATAAGATAATCAGTTAAAATAATGATTTTATATTTGGTGGTTTGCTGTTCTGTTTTTTACTTTTTTTAAAGTATAACATGTACCAAAAATGCTATAAATCTTGTGTTCAGCTCAATAAAATTACACAAAGATTACCCACATAACCAGCCCGCAGATGAAAAAGCAGGGCATTATCCACGTCCCAGATACCCCTCCTGGGCCTCCTTTCTAACATCACAGATTAGTTCTGTCTGGTTTTGACTTCATGTACATGCCGTGTGGTTCCATGTGGGTCTGGCTTCTTGCATTCAACATGATATGTAGTATTCTCATTCATTCTCGCTGCTATGTACATTTCCATGGTGTGAATAAACCACCATTTATTTATCCATTCTATACTGGCAGGCATTGGATTGTTTGGATTTTTGTTGTAAGGTTTTTCTTTTTATACGTGGTAGTAGATAGTTTGCATATGTAGATTGATTTGGCATACTTTTAAACAATATTGCTTTAGCTTGTATATTGTGTGGAATATTACATTTATGATAGCCTTTTGCTATTATGCATGTACCACAATGAACATTCTTACATGTGTTTTTGGTGCATATATACAGGTTTCTCTTGGACATACACCTGAGAGTGGATTTACTGGGTTGTGGAAATATATCTGTTTGTATTCCCAGTATATATGTTTGCTTTTGCTCTAGCAGATACAGCTTTCTAAAGCAGCATCAATGTAACTCCCACCAGCAGCGTATGAGAATTCCAGTTGCTCAGCATCGATGCCAGCACTTCATTTACTCTTCTCTGTTTTAAGGCTGGAAGTCTGTACTCCAAGCTGTTAACAGTAGTTATCTCTGAGGAGAGAGGCTTGGGCGACAGAACTGTCGCCTCGTTTTCACTTCCTACTTCATACATATTTCTATACTTTTAAAATCTCTTACCATGACTATATATGAATTTTTTTCTATTAAAAAAAAAATCAGGCACCCCTGCACCCCAGACCTGTCTTCAGATCCTTAATGACAGTTAACTCTAGATAAACCAAAGCTGCATTTGTCTTATTTTTTTCTCCTCTTAAAAAGTGCACACAACACATCCTCTTCAATTTGGTCAGTAAAAAGCTTACAGCCAGATTTGGGGCAAGTGTAAAACTTTCACAGCACACATGTATTTCATTCCAATATTTAATATATATTTTTTCAAGCTGCCCTAAATCCTCTTGGATGAAAGGGGGTGGGGGAGTATAAATAAATATATTTAAAAAGAAAATTAGTCTGGAGCCCGTCATGATGGTACTGTGACAGAAGCTAGTCTCATTTATAGATGCCAAGACAGAGAATCACTGTGCCAAAGAGGAAGAAACAAATTAGCACACAACAAATTAGCCCAAAACAAACAGGGTTGTTTTAATGCATCCACAAAACAACTTTGTTTTTTCCACAGGCACCTGGCTACTTGCCTTAGAGCACATAAGAACTAAATTATAGACCCAGGTTTCTAAATAACATCAAAGTTTATTACAGATTTTTTTCCATTAGAATTTAAGAAGCAATTTTCCATAAAGATGGTAAATTATAAAATAAAACACAGAGCCTTTTAAATCTTTCATTTGTTTGGCTTATAATAATATTGGCCAAAAACATCATTCTCCACTGAAAATGTCAGTGTGAGTCAGGAAGCCAAGCATCATCAGCCTTTTAGAATTGGCCCACCAGAAGTATTAAATTGTCACTTTTCATTATAGCTCTGATGGAGCTTGTAAGAGACAAGGGGAAAAAACTTTACAGCTAACACCTTGTCCAAAGGCATCACCATGTTAATTATGATTTTAATCAGACCTCTGGTCACTTAGATTTTTTTTTTCAGAACAATTTTCAACACAGTTTTCAGCATCCTCCAGGAAACAATATAAGAATCCAGGACCATCTTTGGAGAAACGTGCAGGAAGATGCTATAAGTTCAGACACCGCTGTTAAGGGATGGGGAAGAGAAAGGGGGATCAGACTTCTCTTCATGAATATTCAGTGCAGAATGGACATTCGGGCCTCTGATAAATAAAATATGTGCGAAAGCTACCATTTTTCTAATGGTTCCAGTCCACTAGAAAAAGGACATTTTTAAGAAGAAAATTGTGGGGTTGCAAATGTAAATTTGAGATTAATGCACACTGTTAGGGCACAGAATCTGCAGCAATGGTATACTATCATCAACATTGAAATTGCAATCAGCTGCTCAAGTGATGGGGTCAGGTCATGTCTTGTTTGCATATAAATGAGAACACATAATAGTTTAAACAAACAAAGAGAAAAAAACAAGCAAACACTGCAGCAGAGTGGCCCAGATGACATAGATGCTGTCTGCCAGCTGAGCAGTTTGCTGTCTGAATCTGTCATTAATGTCTAGTCCATCAAATCATAAAATAGTCCACCAGAATGTTTTGCATACTTGAATTTGTTTTTATATTTCCGACTTCCAATGTGATAGATAACGCACCCGTGTTAGAGAATTGGGATCTCTGTAGGTGTTCTTTCCAGGTCCTTAAGTTACTTCTGAATGCAACAGGAGAGGGGAGCATTGGTGGCCAAGTGGCAATTTTTACAAATGGCCTGTTCGTGACCTTGTGGGTGCTGAAAGGACAGCAAGTTTTGAATCCTCTAACAGTACGTATATGCAAATGATTATTGGGAATATCAAATGCTCCCTCAAAAAAACAGCTACCTGGAGGGGAGGAGGAAGAACCTGCCAACGTGGTAAAGCTCTTCAGCACTAGTTGGATTAAAATGATATGCAAGTTTAATCGAGAAATGTTCAAGAGAACATTTCAAGAAGTGAAATAAAATTGTATTTACTTAGGATATTCTCTGAAATGAATGTCCTTGGGCTGGGGAGGGGGAGTGTCATTTTTCAAAGGAGGTTTTAAGGCAAGCTGGAAGGCATTCCACAGTATTTTGCCGAGTTGGTGAATATCCTTAAACTTTGCCTACCTCCTCTGTGAATTAGTGCGTGATTTTAATTGCTAAATGACAATGATGCCAGCTGTATAGGGCTACTGTGAATACATAATGATGGCAAGCAGTGAAATTATATAAAATCAGTGTTGTTAATTGCACCAATAATAAACATACAAATTCCGTTACTAGCCCTAGCATGCAACTGCTTGTCACAAAAACCATGGGCACTGAGTACCTGCTTTTTTCACCATGGGCCCGTTAGGGACTTCTGTATTGTTTTTATATTAAAGCCTAAAAAGTATAAAAGTTGTCTTTATTTTTCTTAATGCTGTAGTGTTTTTTTAAAAAATACACCCACACATGCTTATGTATGCACGCACACAAACACAAAATGAAGAAAAGACAAATGGCTTAAATTGCAAAGTAAAATGAGAAAAAAACAAGATTCCTTATAGCCCCAGCTGCAGGAGAATAATAGGTTCAGAGGGGTTTCAGCAAGAGAAATCAGGCTCAGCAGGGAGCAAAGAGAAGCTGGAAATGGACAGGGACAGCTGAGGAGGCGGAGCGCCCTGCTGCGCTGACGGCTGCGAGTCAAATGTCGCCTCCCTCCCCTCCCAGGTTCCAGCTTTTCGGAGGCTGATCCGTCATCATTTATTATTTGTATTGTGAAACGTTCGAACATTCCTGCCACTGCAAAATCCTACGTCTTGGACCCCGAGGAATAAATAAATGAAAAACAGGACAGAGTTGTAGGACTCTTACCACACACCACACGTCATCACAACACAAATAACTTAAGGCCCCCAGTAGGGAATTAATCTTCTGAGAAATAAAGAAAGGGGAGAAGTTTCTTTTGTGACACCTTTCCCATAGGAGCAAGTAACAGAAGGTGTTTACTACAGTTTCCTTTTCCTAGCTGCTGCAGATTAAGAATCATTTGCTTTTTACCAAATAACATTTAAAGACCGGGGCGGGGGGGGGGGGGGGGTCTCTTCACAGAGTAGCAAAGTGCTGATGAAGCACTCGGTTTTTAACGCCTGGATCCCTGGACGTTGTTGGGGTATTTGGAGGAGGGGGTTTACCACCCTGACCATGTGCTGAGCTCATTTCCTTCACAAAGTACCAAAAGACACACAGACCCACCCTGTAACAACTAAAATCCCAAGCTCACACCCCATACACCCCAAGAGTCTAACACAAGAGGTCTGGGGCGCCCTTTGAAATTCACGGTGATAACTTCACTGTGTGCTGTCTTCGTGGCAACAGCTAACATCGCTGCACCAAGAACTTCACTTGCAACTGTGCACTGAATCCATTGAATCCTCCCCAGATGTGAGAGGGAGAAACTTCCCTCATTCCCCGCTGTACGGACAGGAAACGAAGGCGCAGACAGTGAGAAAGAGCAAAGCGCTGCCGGCAGCCAGGAGCCACCGGGGAACTCCCGGCCGGCCTTGGGGTGCTCTCTCCTGCTGGATGTCAACACTCTCGCAGGACACTGACACCACATGAGGCCACTCTGACCATGATGGGTCCAGATGAAAACAAGACCCCTCTGTCATCATGTCAGAGCCCAGACAGAACCACTTTGTCCAAACCCCTAAAACTGACCAGACAGCTAATCTGACTGCAGCTGCTGCTGTGCCCACAGCACTTGTAGCCTAGCTCTAGTCCCTGTGGACGGATTGCAGCATCACCCCATATCCTGACAGCATCTGATGCAAAGCAAAGCTCAGCTTCCTTAACAGCCCCCCCACTCCCCCCACACCCCTGCCCCAAATCACCTAACACAGCCCGACTCCTCCTCGGAGGCTGTCCTGACACATCTTGCTGAACCGCACCCACCCCCTTCCCCAAGGTGTGCCCAACAGGTTCACCTACAAGTGTGTCCCTGGGGGAAATTGCCAGCAGCCTAAGTAACTTGCCCAAGGTCACACGCCCAGGAAGCCAGGGAGCTGCGCAGGCACTCCCAGCCCCTGCGCCTCCAGGCAGGGTCCTAGCAAAAACTCTCTCAGCATGGAATGGCAGGGCCTGCTGCAACCTTTGGGATTTCACGAGAACACTGCATTTACTTTACGTACTGTAATCACTTGTTTTGGGTTTTCCCCTTGGCTAGAAAACCAAAGTGGTGACAGTCACTTGAGAATCCGTGGCTCTAAGCGTTCCTGGGAGTGGGGAGTAGGAAAATGGAAATGGAGAAACCAAATT
Source organism: Eulemur rufifrons (assembly GCF_041146395.1). NCBI lineage: Eukaryota > Metazoa > Chordata > Mammalia > Primates > Lemuridae > Eulemur > Eulemur rufifrons. The sequence continues at coordinate 48,031,218 of NC_091002.1, forward strand.
TTCAAATGCCATTGGTGGTCTTGCCTGTTGCCACCCCATCCCACCCGCTCCCTCTGTCTGTCTCTCCCTTCTCTCTCTGCATCCTCCTCCAGTGGCATCCAGGGGATTCATCCTTCCCCACCATGCTGGAGACCAGTGGCTGCTGCACGATTTCTATTCTCAGAGGGCCTGGGGGCGGCCGACTGGTCAGAAAGACAGTGGCAGCCCGGGACTCACTGCATTTGCAAGGCAAGCACAGATTTTAATCAGATCAATGAAAATAGCAAAGTTTTCTAATGATGCTTTCACTCGCTGGCTGCATAATCTTTTTTTTTTTTTTTTAATTTTACATACTGTCATTTCTTTGGGGTGGCTTGGAGACAGGCAGACAGAAACAATGGGGAGGAGAGGTCTGAGGATCCTGCCGCAGCCGCTCCTTAGCGGGTCACTCAGGTTCTACCTTACTCTGCTTTGTCTCCTAGTGAGACGGCGAGGGACAGGAGTCTGTGTGTCTTTTGTCTCTCGGTCTGGTGCTCAGCCCACGTGTCCACGAATGTCTGCTCAATGAACGAAGGCCACGTGGTGGAAAATCACTAGGGCTTGGGCAGGTGAGAGATTTGCAAATTTTACAAACACACAGATACACAAATGAATGCACCCCCTGTCCCCCCCACTCCTCAATACACTGGAGATGATCTGTGGGGACCCTATAAACTCTCCCCACAATTAAGACCATACTCATTCATTCCCTCATCAAACATTTATCATGTACTTCCGCTGCACACTGGCGGGGGGACGGTGAGGCAAATATGCCGTCCTCACCCCTAGGGAGCATAGAATCTAATTATCTTCTAGAAATCCTTTGGGGATCTGCTTAATAAATCAATACGAATGATTTGTAATTAGAATATCAATTATTTGTATTCAAATGTGGCCTTCTGGGTGCTTGGGGACAATTCCTAAGGATTGAAAAGACTCTCCCCCAACCGCGCCCTCTCAAATTCTTAATTACATTATTTCATTCATTCATCAAACATTTACTGAGCAGCTTTTACGTGCCAGGAACAGAGATTGGGACCAGGGACTCAGCCCTGGTTGCTCTCGGCCAGGAGTGAGGAGCCAAGGGACCTCAGGGAGCACTTACTCCTGGGGACAGGAAAAGCATCTTCCTCCTCAACTCCCCAAACCTCCCAATATCCACCTAGTTTGTTGAGACTCTCAGCGGAGGAGACAGCCCCTCCCCTGTCCTCCTGCCCGAGTCTGGAGGGGCCTCCCCCACCTTAGGCAAGTTAGTCATGTGACTGCACCTTGTTTTGCAAAGACACAGGGATGCCTGGCTCTGTGGCCACCTCATCCCCCATCCAGGCCAGTTCAGAGCTGCTGGGTCTGCACAGGTTTTAACAAATCCCTTGTGTACCAGCTTGTCCTGAAATTTCAATCCCTGGAGACCCTGAACTTTCATTCACTTATGTGTTCATGTGTTCATTCATTTCTTCACTCATCCCTCCATTTATTGGGTTTCTGTTGTGCACCAAGCCCTTCCTAGGTGTGGAGCTAGGGTGTCACTGCAAACAGAAGGAGCAGTCCCGAGGCTCACCCTCTAGCAGGGAGCTGGAGCTAGGGTGCCACCGCAAACAGAAGGAGCAGTCCCGAGGCTCACCCTCTAGCAGGGAGCTGGAGCTAGGGTGCCACCGCAAACAGAAGGAGCAGTCCCGAGGCTCACCCTCTAGCAGGGAGCTGGAGCTAGGGTGCCACCGCAAACAGAAGGAGCAGTCCCGAGGCTCACCCTCTAGCAGGGAGCTGGAGCTAGGGTGCCACCGCAAACAGAAGGAGCAGTCCCGAGGCTCACCCTCTAGCAGGGAGCTGGAGCTAGGGTGCCACCGCAAACAGAAGGAGCAGTCCCGAGGCTCACCCTCTAGCAGGGAGCTGGAGCTAGGGTGTCACCACAAACAGAAGGAGCAGTCCCGAGGCTCACCCTCTAGTAGGGAGATGGACATTAAATAAACAAGTCCACGCCTCCAGCTCTCTGACTGCGGCCCCACGTCTGAGCGATGTACACCTTCACCTGCCTTCACCTGCTCCGTGGTCTGTTTCATCCGGGTCCCCATCCTCCATCTCGGGTTTCTCACTGCTCCTGGGCAAGTTACTAAACCTCCCTATGCCTCGGTGTCCTCTCTTGCACACCAAAGAAAATAATAATGTCATTCTCTCATTGTTGTGAGAATGTAGGGGCAAGACACCCGATCTCTGAGAACAGTGGCTGGCATGCAGCACTCGATGGACGGTAGCTGCAGTTGTGGTTATTATCATTAGTTCGCCCTCCAGTCAGCTGCCGGGGCATCTTTGCTCACGCTTGTAATCCCAGCGCTTTGAGAGGCTGAGGTGGGAGGATCACTTGAGGCCAGGAATTTGAGACCAGCCTGGGCAACACAGCAAGACCCCATCTCTTAGAAAAATAAATAAATAAAATTTTTAAAAGAAAGAGATTTGCTAAATGCACTGTGGTATTTTGTAGTATATCCTGGAACAAGAAAGGGACGTTAATGGAAAAACTGGTGATGTCCAAAAGAAGCCCGGAGCTTAGTGAATGATAATGTACCAGTATTAGCTCCTTAGTTTTGACAAACGTACCAGGGTCATGTAAAATGATAATATCGGGGGAAACTGAGGGATATACAAAACCTCTGGGCTATCTTTAGAACCTTTCTATAAATCTAAAATTGTAAAATGAAAAGTTTATCTAAAAACAATATATTGGGTCGTGTCACTCCTTTGTATAAAACATTAGACAAATCTCCAAGGACAGAATCTAGACTTTGTGGTATAACAGAACACCCCTCACCCCTGGGTCCTTGCCAGTCACGCTGCTCAGTGCCTTGTTCTCTTCGTCTGTGAAGTGGGGACGAATGGCCCCTCTTGGCATTGAGAGGATGAAATCAGTGAATGTCAAGCAGGTAGCGTGGGTCCGGCCCGCAGGAGCACCCCCCCCACACACACAGGACCTCCCAGGTCACACCCACGGCGTGTTCACCTCTTCCGCAGCCCTTGTGTTCTCTGTGGTTGGAACAAGTCATTTCACCCCGATCACCCTCACCGTCTTCATCTGTAAAAGGGAAATGACAATAGCCATGACTGCGGTGAGGGTGACAAGAGCTAACGTACACGGCGGTGAGCAGAACAATGGCCCCGTAAAGATGTGCACATCCCGACCCCCAACACCTGTGAACAGGGCACCTCCCGTGGCAAAAGGGCCTTTGCAGACACGAAGTTAAGGATCTCGAGGTGGGAAAGTTCTCCTGAATTATCCAGGTGGGTTCTTATGAGAGGGAGGCGGGAGGGCCAGGCAGAGCAGGCGGTGCGGTGACGGAAGCAGAGGTCTGAGAGAGACGCCTCCGAGACGCTGTGCTGCTGGCTTCGCAGGCAGAGGAAGCGGCCATGACCCAAGGAATGTGGGAACCTCTAGAAGCGGGAAAGGCGAGGAACAGATGTTTCCTAGAGCCTCCAGACGGAACACAGCCCTGCCAACACCTTAATTTCAGCCTCAGAAGACCCAATATAGACTTCTGACCTCCAAAACTGTAGGACAATAAACATGTTGTTTTAAGCCACTTTGTTATCATTTGATACAGCCACCAGAGGACACTGACACATATACCGACGTAGCGCCTGAACAGAAGCTCAATACGTGTGCATGACTGTTACCACTCCTTGCCTTCACCCCAGCAGGCCCCGGCGGCCCATGTACCCCAGGACCTTTGCACATGTTCTTCTGTTTGCAGGCCCCTTTCTCCTTCTTTCCGTCTGGCAAGATCTTTTTTATTTTTTTCTCCCAAGACTGCTCTCTAATACCCTCTGAGCTTTTCAGTTTTCTCCCAGTCCCCAGAGTAAGATTTACTCTTTCTTCATGGCTTTCTGCTCATCTATGTTCATATTTATCATGGATTATAATTATTTTGGTGTTTTTCTCCAAAGCTCTTGCACTAAAGAGTGAGGTCCTTTTTCACCAGGGCCAAGCGCGTCCACTACAGGATGCTCACACAGCAGATCCTGAGGAAAGGCAACAGATAAATAAATAACAAATTAAATAAAGAAATACAATAAATAAGTAGGAAATTCAATTAGAATTCGCTTGTAAATTTGATTAAGAATGTGCATGAGTGAATGAACGAGAGATGGAGAGAGAGACAAGTAAGCGGTGGAGGCCGTGGAGGATAGCGGGGATTGGGCAGCAATCCCGGGGGTGGGGGCATTTCCAAAGGAGGTAATGGGATGAAGGGATGACACCGATTCGGCAACGTCACCCATTTCCTTAACGTGGTTCAGCATCTCGAGTTCCGGTCGATCAAAGGGTCCAAGTGCCTGAGATCGACAATCACAGTTTGCCCTACAGAGAACACCGATATAGGAGGTTGGAAATCCGATTGAACCTTTTTAGAAAACTTGTCAGTATTAGAATGGTTTTGGAGTCACAGAAAAGTTGCAAAGATAATACAGACAGTTTCCATGCCCCCAACACCCAGTTTCCCCTATTGTTAACATCTTACAGTAGTGGGGTGCCTTTGTCACAACCAAGGAACCCTTATGAATATGATTAATATGTTATTGTTGACTAAATCCATATTTTATACATATTTCCTCGGTTTTCCCCGAATGTCCTTTCATTTTTCGTTCCAGCACACCACATTGCATTTAGTCGTCATGTCCTTTTGGGCTCCTCTAGCTTCTAAGACTTGCCTTGTTTTTGATGACCTTGGTGGTTTGAGGAGAACTAGCCAGGTATTCTGCAGGATGGCCTTCAGTTTAGATTTTTCTGATTTTTTTCTTATCATTGGACTGGGGTTGTGGGCTTTTGGGGTGAAGACCACAAAGGTGAAGTGCACTTCTCACCGCGCAGTATCAGGGTACCTCCCACCCATCAGTGGGCGCTGAGCTTGATCCCCTGGCTAACAGATGCCTTTCAGGTTTCTCCACTATCAAGTTGCTTTTCCCCCACTTCCCACACTGTACTCACCAAGTTACAGCCCTAGGTTAAGGGGTGGGGAGTCATGTTCCACCTCCTGAAGGAAGAGGATCTAACATAAATTATTTGGGATTCTTCTGTATGGGAGAGTTAGTTGTCCTTTCAACTCTATTTATTTATTAAGTCATTTATTTATGTCATTATGGACTCAATGATATTGATTTTCTACATTGCGTGATACTCCAATACTATGCTATTTATTTTCTTGTTCCAATGGTCCCAGTTTTGGCCATTGGGAGCTCTTTCGGTTGGCTCGTATGTCCCTTTGACATTCTGCTATTGTTTTATCTTTTGAGCACTTCCTTACTTTCTGCCATGACAAGATGCTCCAGGTTCACCTCATGTATTCCCTGCTCCAGGTCCAGAATCATCCATTTTTTCCCAAAAGTCCTGGTCTCATTCGTGGGGGAATGGTATAAGAACCTAAGATCTGAGGCCTGGGTCCAATAAAATATTTTTAACACGAACACTGTACTCAGGAGACTTGTGTTTCTGGCAATACGGAGAATGAGATATGCTAAGAGATCCTTCCAGTCAACATAAGTCACACGCTGGATACAATATTTCAAATGCATTGATGAGCCAACACAGGAGTGCTCTGAAGCCAAGTAGCAAAGGGGAGATAAAACCCTTGGAGACAATCTGATTCCCAAAGCTGGTTTTTACGCCAGAGAAGTTTGGAAGCCTGTGGATAAGTGCTTTCATTTTCTGTCTTTTGGGTTTTATAGGACAGAAGACAAAGGTCAGCGCCCACCCAAGCTGGGGAGTCTAGCAGGATACTTCAGCGTACAGTGACCCTAAAATACCGCCCCCAGCTCCAGAGGACAATTGCCTGCAAGAAGCACTCAGTGAGGACAAAAGGCCATTTCTCCAGAGACTCATGAACACAGGTCGACCTTCCCAAAGGTTTGTGGCCCAAATTCACACCGCTTGGGTGGTCAGAAACCCTTAAACTAAGAACTGAAAGTTCCCCTGGCCGGTGCCCCACCTCTGCCTCTACCGGGCGGAATCAAGGCCAATTCTTTCTGGAGGAGCCACCTTCAGCCCAGGCGTGGCAGCTTCTATATTCTGCAGATGGCCACAGCAGTATTTCCTACCCGATGAGCTCTCCTAGAAATTTTTCACAGCCTCCACAGGAGGTGATGGCTCTGTCCCCACGCTTTGAGATGGACAGGCCTCTTGACTGCCTCAAAGGGTAGAATGCAGTGAACGAGTGACTCTGTATGGTTTCTGAGGCTGGTCTAGAAAAGGGGATACAGCCTTTCCAACCTCGCTTGAGCCTCTGTTCTGAGATGAGGCACCTACCCTCGCTGTTTTATTTTAGGTAGCCTGTCACATACTTGACCTAGAGCTTGGGCCTGGAAGCCCAAACAAGTGCCTGCCTCAGAGTGGAGAGCCTGGCATCACTCCCGATGACATTATCACTTGCCTGTGATTGGCGGCGTGCCCACAGGAGCAAGAGCCTTGGGGCTGAGGCCACTACCCTCACGTAGTGGTGATGACTACAGGCCTGTGGGTTGGGGCAGCAGCTTCGGAACTCCCGGCGCTATTACAGAAATTAAAGGACAAGCTCTGACCTTTCAGTGCTCAGCTTAAGTCACAGGCAGAGAACCAGAGAGATTCTATGGAGCCCTAAAATAATCCTTTATTTCCTGTAGCTGTAGATTTTCAACATTGCCGAAAACCCCACTCCCAATTTCCCTGGATGGGCTGCACAATGACAACCTAAATGGAATTCACAGATACCAGAATCTCAAGCAGCGTGCTTGGTTGTCTGCTCTGTGTGGCTGAGAGATGACCAGGCGCACAGATGTACACTGAATCAGCCGCAGCAGATGGTCGGGGAAGGAGCTAGCAGATGTGGGTGGTTGGTGACAGGTCTGGGGAGGAGGTATGTGTATACCTGTCAGAACGGAACAGCGTGAAGCTACTGGAGTCCCATGTGAATGCCCACCTAAGGGCATCTACTGCAGCAGTGACTCCCCACTAATCAAGAGACAAAGTGACACACTGTGTGGCTGACAGGCAGTCTTTTTTCACAGCTGCGCCATTGCTCGCTGTAGGGGCTTATCTACACAGTGGCCATGGTGGCAGGCGGAGGCTGTGCATGGGCTTAAGAACATGGACTTCCTCTCACCAAGGTGACCCGCTACTGTCCCCGCTGAGTGCCCAATGGGCCAACAGAAGAAACCAGCCCTAAAACTGTTATAGCACCATTCCCCGGGGGAGGAAGGGGTGTTCAGAATCAGTGTTAAAAACCTATAAATGTGACCACTTAGATATGTAAAAGAACAAAATAGGACCTACAGACTTAAAAATAATAGCAAATGACATGAAAAACTCCTGGAACAGGATTATCAGCAGCCTAAGGGATAATCAGTGAATGGAAGAAAGGTCTACAGAAATATCCATAATGTGGAACATAAAGATGAGAGATTAAGACATGAGAGGTTAAGAGACATAGAGAATGTCTAAGTATTTTACACATCTTTCGTTCTCTCTCTCTCTCCTTCTCCCTTCTCTTTCTCCCTCCTTCTTTCAATGACATGAGGAAGTCTGTTTTACACATTTATCTTGCTTTCTTGCTGCCTTGCTTTCTCCCTTCCCTCCCTCCTTCCTTCCTTCCTTTCTTCTTTCTTCCTTTATTTCACAGCCCACAGTCATAAATGCATTTTACTTATGACTCACTATACAGATAGGTGTCGAAGTATGTTAATAAATGCAACTGAAACAAAAGTTCCACGAAATAATACAACGCACTGCAATATTTTCTATTCTCTTTCTTTCTCAATGCTGGTGACGACCTACTACAATTATTTTATAGGCCATTCTTGGAAAAGAACCTACAGTTTGAAAATTATTAGTTGAATAAACTACTAATCAGACTTCCAGATGTTAAAGAGAGAATGAAGTTGAGATAACATTTAAAAGAGATATTTTCACACATACTACAACATGGATCAAACTTGAGGACTTTATGCTAAGTGAAATAAGCTAGTCATAAAAAGAAATATTGTATGATTCTCCTTATATGAAGTATCTAGAGTAATCAAATTCATAAAGACAGAATGTAGAATGGTTGTTGCTGGGGACTGAGGGGGCGGTCTGGGGAGTTACTGTTTAAAGGGTACAGAGTCTTAGTTTTATAAGAAAGGAATTCATGAAAGGGATGGCGGGCATGGTTGTAGAACAGTGTGAATACACTTCATGCCATTGAGCTATGCACCTAAAATGATAGATGGTAAATTGTATGTTATGTGTATTTTATCACCATAAAAATGTAAAATTAAATTTTAAAAGATACTATCTGAGAATTTTCAATAATAATGAAAGACAGCAGTCAACAAATTCAGAAAGCCCAAAGAATTCAAGGCAGGATAAATTAAAAGATACATCATTATAAAACTGTAGAACACGAGAACAGAGAAAAAAACCAGATAATCTTTGAAGGAAGGACATGAGATTGTCATCTGACTTCTGAGGAGTAACGAGGGAAGCAAGAAAACAGTGGGTGGTGTCTTCACTGTACTGAGAGAGAAGAACTGTCATTCTAGCAAGTAAGCCAAGACATCTTTCAAAAAAAAGGGCAAAATAAAGTCATTTGCAGACAAATAAAAACAGAGTTTGCACCAGTGAACCCCCACAAAAATATTTTTTATTTTCTTTTAGAGATGGAGTCTTGCTATATTGCTTAGGTTGGCCTTGAACTCTTGGGCTCAAGCAATTCTCGTGCCTCAGTCTCCCCAGTAGCTGAGACTCCAGGCACACACCACCGTACCAGGCTCAGGGGGTTTAAATAGAAAAGATTAAACTTAACATACACTACAATTAAGGCATGTAATTTGGGGGACAGATGATTAGAGTTAAATTACTCCAAAGTCCTAATAATTTAAGGGAGCAGGAAAAAGATATTTTAAAGATATTGGAACTTCATAAGTATGCATATCAAAAATTTTAAGGAAACCAGTAAAACAATAGAAATAGGTCATATATGAGAAGAAAAACAGAATGAGAAAAGAAAGAATCAAGAAAGGAGAGGGGGCAAAAAACAGGTGGGATAAATAGAAATAAGATGGTAGAAATAAATCCAGATATATTGGTAAATATAATAAGTGTAAATGGACTAAATGCTTCAGTTAAAAGACAAAGATTATCCTTTAAAAAACCTTTTAATCATGAAAAATGTCAAGTATACAGGAAAGTGGGAAAACAGTACTGAAAACATCCATATACCTGCCCTGTAGAGTCGACCATTGCCAACAATTTGCTATGCTTGTTTCATCCACCTATGTTTGAGCAGGAGACTATTAAAGATACCTATGTTACATAACAAATGTAATATAATGAAATATAATTTAAATGGTAATAATAGAGTGTCCACTTTTGAGGTCAAGCAGATCTGGATTCCCAGCAACTTTTATTCACGTAATTTATTTGTGTCTCTTCACTGGGCTCTAGCAAGAGGGTAGGAATAAGGTCAACTTTTCTGATCATTGTATTTTAAAATATTTGTTGCATAAACATATGGTATTTATCAGTAAAGCATTCAGCACAGAGCTTGTTGCATAGTAAACATATACTGTAGAGTAGCTTGTATCTTGGTTGCTGCTGTTGTTATTGAAAGCATTCAGCAGAGTGGGACAAAATCAGCAAGCAATAATTGGTAGTTTATGATATTTATAATTATTATTTACGATATGTCGCAGTGCCTAGCACATATCACTCACCCATAAACACCATGTTTCTAACAAGAAGTACTTTCATTACTATTCAAAGTCTCTCACAGTGTCTGGCACTACATAAGCAAGAGAAAAGTGGAGGTTTATTCTTATTATTACTGAATAAAGCACTGAACAAAACGGCTGTTCCCCCGCGGGCCCTTAATAAATACTTTCCGCGGTGGCTGTCATCATTTCTGGTCACCCTGACAGACCCCTCCTCCCGAGCTCAGAGAAGCCCCGCCCCTTGCTGCACAGCAGCCCCGCCCCTGAGGCTGTGCTGCGCCTGCGCACTGAGCCTGGAAGGGCTCAGCGCGCGCAGCTCTTCCCCCGCCCCCGGAGCCGGCGCAGGGCGCAGCTTCCCGCCGCTGGAGCCGGCCGGCCTGCTGCGTGCGTGCGCCGCTGCGTGCGTGCGTGCGTGCGTGCGTGCGTGCCGTCAGCTCGCCGGGCGCCGCGGCCTCGCCCTCGCCCTCCGCCCCTGCGCCTGCACCGCGTAGGCTGCCCCCCCCTCCCCCGCGCGCTCCCCGTCGACGACCCCCGCCCGCGCCCCGCCGGCCCCCCCCCTTGTAAAATTTAAAGGGGGCGCAGCATTAACGCTTCCCGCTCCGGTGACCTCTCAGGGGTCTCCCCGCCAAAGGTGCCCCGCCGCCGAGGAACATGGCGAAGGTGGAGCAGGTCCTGAGCCTCGAGCCGCAGCACGAGCTCAAATTCCGAGGTAAGCCCCGGAGGCCCGCCACCTTCCGGCCCGCGGCCCCCACCCCGACTTTAGGAGGGACGTCGGCCCAGTCCCCGTCCCGACGGCGCGGCCGCGGGGAGCGGCGGGTCCGGGCGGGCTTTGGCGTCCGCCCCGCGCCCCGGCGCCGTCAAGAGCTGCCCGGACCCGAGAGGGCCGCGGGGGCCATGTGCGGGAGCCCGGGGCCTGCTCCTCCTCACTTGTCACAGTTGCCGTAGTAACTTGTGAAGACTTTGTGGTCTTTTGCTCTGCAGTGTAAGCATTGGCAGCTCCCTTTGCCTACAAGATTCTAACTGTGCTCTGCACAAGGTTTAACTCTTCCGATCTTAGCTGAGATGTCACCGGCCCAGAGAGGCCTGCCGTGACCACCCAGCCTGCGTGGACACCTGCTATCATGCCCCCTCACATCACCCTGTTTCGAGGCGAGCACCGCCCTGCTCGCTGCCCAACATCACTGTGTTTCGGCACTAAAAGGGAAACTCCATGAGGACAGGACTTTGTCAGTTCTTGCTGAGTACCCGGCATGTGTTAGGTGCCTAATAAATATCTGTTGAACCAATAAAGGAGCGGAGCTTCCTCAGGAGTTCTGAAGGGACTGGCACAACTTTCCCTCTGTCTTCCTCATGCTCACTGGCCTCCGTGCAGTTGACAGACCGAGGCTGCCAGGGGGTGGGATCCTTTTTCTCTCCAAAGCTGCCTGGAGCTGGAGCCTGAGGAAGCCTAGAGCAACACCTGCGTTTGGGGGAAGCCAGGGTCCTGGTTTTTTCCTTGCACTCACCACCTCTGTAATTTGTACCTGTATATTTTTTATGTTGTTTCTGTTTTTTCTCTGCCTTCTCCACCAGAATGCAAGGGCCATGAGGTAATAAGGACTTTGTCTGACTTGCTCATTACTTCTTTTTGCCTGTTTGCATGTATCGACCAACTGTGTAGTAGGCACCCGGGGAGGTGACGGATGAATAAGACAGGCAAGGCCTCTGCGCTCATGGAGCTTGCCTTCTAGGGAGGAGGCAAACCAGTGAACAAGGTCATTGCAGAGTGGTAACTGCTGTGAAGGAAATAAAGCAGGCTCATTTGATGGAGATGTGCTTTAGATTGGACGGCCAGGTCACCAGTCTGTATCACTAGCACCTGGCCCACAGGAGGTGCTCAGTCGGTATTTGTGGAATGAATGCTGGCCAGGCATACCAGTTTATATATCCTGTCAGGAAGTAGTATGGGGCAACTTGCCCAAAGTTACCCAGTTGGCATATGTACATTTGAACTCCGACTTCAGAGTTCACGCTCTTAACCATTATGCTTTCTGACTCCAGGGACATACTCCAGAAATGTGGCTGTCACCTTGTCTTCTGGGTTATCAACATGAAATGACTCTGAATGTATAAGGAACCAAAAGTTTTCCACTTAAAATGAAAAAAACCAAAAAACCCACAAAAACCTAACGGGTCATAATTCCATGGTAGTACTTAAGCTGGCATCATGTTCATTCTCAGGGCCTTCTGGTGGAGGAGCCAGGCTGGAAAGAGTCCAAGTAGCTAACGTGACTGTGGTGAGCAGTATTCTGCATTGTCTGAAGTTGTCTGTCCCGGAAGCCTAGCTTGGCTACTCCTGTGAATTGGCATGTTCAGTTAGTCCACAAACATATACTGAGTACCTACTCCATGTGTCCAGTCCAGGAGAAGCCAAGTCACGTCAGTTATACTACCCCATTCTCCCTCAACCTCCTCCCCGCTGCTTTACGTGTGGAGAAGGGGCACATGAGAAAATCATCCAGGACAGCGCAATGATGGGTAATCCAGAGTGCTCCAGGAGCACTGAGGAGGTCAACTCCTGAAAGAGGTGTCATTTGAGCTGAGTTACAAAGGTCGAATGTAAGCAGGCTAAAAGAAGAAAGGGGTGTGGAATGTTTCAGGAGCAGGAAATTGCATGCATAGAGGCACAAAAACTGGGATGGCTGGACTCCTTTGGGATGCCACTAGTAGTTCTGAATCACAGCGGCAAAGAGCATTTGTTGTGGTTGCAGGGCAAGGCAGGAGACAAGGCTGGTGAGTAGACAGGAGTGAGATCTTCCAAAGCCCTTTGTGCATAGACACAGCCAGTGTTTGAGTTAAAATTGTGTTGCCTCTCCTGAAACAGCCCCTCTTCCTTGGATTGACTCCCTGAAACCCCAAACCCCTTCTCTAATGTGATGTTATGGAAAGAGGCACTAGTTTGTAAATTCAAGTTTTTGTCCCAATTCTTTCACTTAAAGATGTGTGACCTTGGGCTAGCCACTTCATTCCCCAAAACCTGGGGTCACTCTTCAGTCAGTTGGGATGATGCTTGTGTCTACCTTGTCTCCTATAGAAAGTTTTGTTGTTATTTAGGGGAAATACTATGGCTGTTCAGGTGCTTTGTAAATGCATAGTACTATACAGAGATTGATGGTTGTATTTAGACAACTGGTTTCATCACTTCAGTCTCTTTACCTGAAAAATATAGCAGAGAAGAGTGATATCTATGGTCTTGGGTTGGCCCAAGTCATTGGATATTTTTGCTAGGGAAGTGGCCCAAGAGAATTGGTATCAAATTGTTGACAGCTACTGGCTCAGAACTTTAGAAGAGGTACCTGCAGGCGTGTGTAAATCACCTTATGAGGTGTTTTGTTTGTTGGCTGGTTTGTTTTAAACTCAACGTGAAGGTGATAAAATTAGAATAGAGACTTAGTACCCTGGTTTACTGTATAGAGATAATTCATTTTAGGATTAGGACTGGCACATTTAACTGGTTTCTTCAGGTTACTCAGGGTGACAACTCTAATTTCCTGTGGTTCACCCAGATGAATTGAACTTCTAAGCTAACTTTGCTTAAGAAGGTAATAACTAAAATGCCTATTTTAAAGGTTTCAGAGGGGAAAAAAATATCTTTTAAGCCTAAGATGATGGTATAGAGTTGTATATCGTCAAATTCCTTTTAATCTTGGGAATTTCATGTGGTATATTACATTTAAGAATGTTACAGAAGAGAAAGAGAACACAAATTTATATTACCTTTTCAAGTTTTATAGAAAGTCCTGTGCTACATTGTGTTAAATATCAAAAGGAGAAAGATTAGTGGCTTCCTAAAAGAAGCATGCCACAGTGGATTTGCCTAGATTTAAAGTTGATTTTCTCCTCACTAGTATAGTGTTGAAAAATGGAAAAATAAATGAATAAAGTTGATTTTCATGAGATAGTTTTCAGAAGTCAGCATTAGTGGAAGCTCTTTCAGACTAGGGTGTCTTTCTGAGAGTTAAGGTTTTTGGAAACCTGTGGAATGTGTGTGTGTGTTTTTCATTGCCGCTCTTTCTGTTGATCTCAGTTCTTCCAAGGCCTAATCCTTTCTCCTCACTCTGAGATCCAACTTGTTGTCCAGCTCAAAGAGAACTTTCTGAATGAGCGAGTCACTTTCGAGACATTATATATCTCTTCTTTTCTTCTCTCCCTCCCTTTCCTCAGATGCCATCTGTGGTAAATAGTGTGTTTTGTATTTTTTTGGTCATTGTCCAAGACTTAATCTTCCTTCATATTGCAGCACACCCCTCTGGCAATGACACTGTCACTTGGGAGTGGTCTTAAATAAGGATTCTAAGCCTGCTTTCCATACACAAAAGAGAATGTCTCTAAACTATCATTTATAGTGCCCAAGTTCCCATTTTCTCCCCAAAGTGGTAATCAACTACACCAGTCCATTGGTGCTATCCCTCCGGACAGCCCTGCTGACCATTGACAGGACTATCCAAGACTTCTTGAAGGCCACTGTTCAAGAAGGTTACACCACCATTCTCACTCGCTTAAGGTTTAAACCCACTGTGGAGCCATTTATCTTTGCTTTATGTTGAGACTAAAACAGTGGCCTTCAAGAAGTCTTGGATAGTCCTGTCATTGGTCAGCAGGGCTATCCGGAGGGATAGCACCAATGGATTGGTGTAGTTGATTACCATTTTGGGGAGAAAATGGGAACTTGGGCACTATAAATGATAGTTTAGAGATATTGTCTTTTGTGTATGGAAAGCAGGCTTAGAACCCTTATTTCAGCCCCTCAAGTTGATGTGTAATTTAGGATTGTTTAGGAAGTTAAAAAAAAAAAAATCTAAAACCCTGTGGATATAGTCCATTCAAAGCAGTAAGTATCTTTCAGATGCTAAGTACAGCATTAATTCTTTAGCTTTAGTATAGCACTGATTTCCTTAACATTTCATGACCACATAGAGCAGACTGTGTTTTACAACACAACAAAATGTCAGCAGTGTGCTTAAAATTCTTTATGGTAGTGGTTTAAATCCATCCTGAATAGATTATCTTCATTTATTTAGTTATTAACCAGCTTGCTAATCAAAAGCAAGTGGCATTAAACTTACTAAACTTGAGTCAAACTTAAATCTTCATAGATAGTACTGTTTACTTTTGAAATCTTATTCCTGGGGGAAAAATGTGAACAAGAGGTTAACTTGCTTTTATCTACTTATTCACTTCCTTTTTTTCCCCCCCGCAGCTAACTTCTTAGGGGGGAAAATACATAGTTCTTGGGCATGTGCTTATATTTGGAAAGTGGTGATGTTTCCTTGATGTGAGTGGTTGTAACAGACATCACAGTTATCTTCATAATTACCTGGTAGTTTTTCATCCAAGCGTGGATTTATTAAAATAATTAGTCTGAATTGATGCTTATTAAAGAGCTGAACTCTTAAACATTATTCACCGTATCTCTTATTTATTAGTATTATATAGCATCTTTCCTTCAAATGCTGAAGGCAAAATGCTGAGAACTTTGACCCTGCATTATTACCGTTAAGTAGTTGAAAATTAGAGGAGAAGTCAAGGGAGTAGATTATATCAGTCATCATTCAAATACTACCCCTACGCTCAATTTTTAGAACCTGAAATTTGAATTTTTACATAAGGAATTATCTCCAAGATTGCCTCATATATCCCGTATTTGTTGAAAAATTTGCTGTCTAAAGGGTGACCATGATTTGGAACAAATGAGCACAGCTTTCTGCAAGATGACAAGAAGGATGAACACAAAGAGTGCTGAGTTCCATTAGTCAAGACAAGGTTGCCATAGAGTGTCTTTAATAAAATAAAATAAAATAAAATAAAAGCCTTCCTTCCACACAGTTATTTTGCACTGGGGATTGTGTTAAAAACAAAGTTGCATTATGGTTTCCAGGCTGGCCTCTTCATTTTTCTATCATTTTAGGCCTCTTTCAGCCTGTCATCAGCATGGCATAACCAGGATTGCTTTGGCTCTTGCTCAGTGGGTATGTGCATTCTTTGAAGTTTTTACCTGGGCAGCTGGCTTTACAAAAGCAAGAGTTGTTTAAAGAGCTTTGTTATGGAAACCACGTTACTGAACTTGACAGTCATTTTAAAATTTTTTTAAAAATCAATTGTGGCAAAATAATATCTCTAGATTATCTATTTTTCAAAATGTTAAATGCATTGTTTTAACAGAAGCTGTTGTCTAGAAACAATGTCTTATGGTGCTTTAGAGTTTTCTCTTTGAGCATGGGAGGGTGAGGGGTGAGGAAGCTATTGAGAAAGTGGTACATGGACTCATGGGAAAACCTCGAACTGTTTTCTTTTATTAACACATTAATTATACAGAACTGTAAAGGTATAGAAATACTTCCCTAGAATTTTCCATCATCCTTTCAAAAGGTTAATATCAATTTTTGATTAGCTGTTTAGTTTTTCTTTTTATCTGTGTCAAGTAATGTCTTCATCGGGCTTCTGGTAGGTGTGTACATGCCCATGTGGGCACCGAGTGTTGATGGTGGGGCCACATTCTGCTGATACCAGTAGTGTGTTTGGATTACCACGCTATTGGCATTCCATTAGGCTCCTACAACTATCGTCCATCTTGGAAGGGGGGGTAGGGAAATAAATATTTTGGGGGTGGGATATTGAGACTGCTGTTATTTGCATCTTTTAGATTGTACTTTAAGACAATGGATTATACCCCTGGACCATTTACCTGGATTTGAATTACTTGGGTTGTCTTTAAAGGCTGAAGGTTGCTCAGAGAATGGAGGGGAAAAGAAAATGGAACCTAGGGAGCTGGGAGTAGAGGGAATATTTGCAAGGGGTAAAGTGGTACCCTCCCCATCCCCATTGGGTTGGGTCTAGAGTTAAAAGCAGTGACTGACATACATTTTGCAATATGAGGGTAAAGAAAAGTTATGGCAAGAATAAACATTTCTGGACGATAAATGCTTTAATTCTAGAAGATAGGCACAAAATCTGGGGACTATGATAGGTAGATGCTATATGTTGTTTATCTTACTATTTAATCTATTTACCAATTCAATGAGATGACTTACTCAGTGGCTAGGTAACTTGCCTCTAGATGGGGCCACAATAGTAAATGGTGGTGCAGGGATCTAACCCAGGTTTGCTAAGTGCCAAAGCCCTTGTACTTTCCCTTATACCACTATCAACTCTTTAGCCTTAACTCCTAAAGGGGTTCATTCTTGAGGGAGGGAGGCAGAGAATTTATAACCATTAAGGAAGCGTTAATGGCTGTCAGGATAATTTCTTAAAAACATCAATTCATTAAGGGATTTCTTATACTTAAAAAAAAATTCAGGCTGATGACTCCAGAGTATGCTTTGATTTACCTAGTGAATATTCACTTTTATATCAGATTTTGATGGTATTTCATGATTCTATATATTTAGAACACGTTAACTTGTGAATTGCAATTCTATCCAGTCCTTGGAAGGTAGAGCAAAGCTTGTATGTGATAGAGATTTCATAAGCTTGCAAATTTGTAGAGGGGAATTAGAGAAGTTCTAAAGGGTGCTTATTAAGATAGGAATGTTATAAATGGTCTTTATAGGTGCCACCTTAAACTTTATAAGTGGAGCTACAAAGCCTTTAGTTCTGCATGCTCCTGACAGGCAATTGCCTTGGGCAGAGAAACAAATAAAGGTAAGTTAATATATAACTAGGGACTTCTCTCAAATGTTGAAAGAGGTAAACTTAAGGTGACTAAAAAGTACTGTTTTAGTCTGTATGAGGTATACTTTGGGAAGTCATTATTTCCCAAAATGATGACATCCCAAGCGTATGAATTGGATCAGAAAGGATTTAGAGACACACACGGATGTAATCTTGTGCAGATGTTCCTCAACTTATGATGGTGTTATGTCCCGATAAACCCATTGTAAGTTGAAAATATCCCAAGCCAAAAATTATTTAATACACCTAACCCACCAAACACCATAGCTTAGGCTAGCCTGCTTTAAACAAGCTCAGAACAGTTAGGTTAGCCTGCAGTTGGGCAAGATCATCTAACTCAAAGTCTGTTTTATAATAAAGCATTGAATATCTCATGTACTGCATATTGCTAGCCTGTGAAAAGATCAAAAATCAAAGTATATTGAAATTGTGATGGTTTCACACCATTGTAAAGTTGAAAAATGGTAAGTGAAACTATCATTAAGTTGGGTACCATCTGTACACAATAGATGATTGTCCAAATTGGTGATATTTTGAATTTCTTCCTTTTGCACAACTCATCGTTTGAGGTTTTCTTCATGGACACATGATTCCTTTTGGGGGAATTTAACATGACTCTGATTCAGGTTTGGTTCAGTCACCATGTTCTGAAAGCTTCCTGTGGGCCAGGCGCTGGGCTGGGTACGTGACTGGGGAGGAAGTCCTGGTTCTTAAAGTTTCCGGCCTCTAGTTGTTGGAGGCAAAGAAGGAAAATGGGGACTGGATACTTATGGCCTGTCACCATCAGTAGCTTAGGAAAAGCTTTGTTAATTCTTCTTTGGACTTTGGCTCTCATAGGGAAAATGGCATTTGAGATATGTCACTTGGCGAGCTTATACTGTGTGCTAGGCATTTTTCTAAGTGCTCATATATTTAATTCTTACTGCAAGCCCAGGAAGTGGGTACAATTATGATCCTTAAGTTTTTAGCCTAAGTTATGATCCTGAGTTAGGGTGAAACTGGGATTTGAACCAAGGTCTGTCTGACTGCAAAGCCCATGTTGGTTATCATTATGCTGGCTATATTCTTCCCTTAAAAGGTGAGTGGGGGTGTGACTGCCCTTGGCTTTCCTATTTGTTCTGTTGGTAAGAAGATGCCAGAAGGATTGGGAACAGGAATAGAGGAAGAGGATTGAAAGAGAAACAGCACAGAAGAAGAAAGGAAACGTGCTTTGTAGTCTAGTAATTGTCTTATTGGCACCTCTTACATAAAGTGTAATTGCTCTGGGACATTAGAGTGACTGTGACTGACTTTCAAAAAATCTTTCTTCAAATTCTTTGTTTTCCTCTAAGAACTTAACTTGTGAACTAACTTGATCACTTCTCACTGTGAGTCATTTATTTATTAGTGTTGAAAATTATGTGCTTGGCCGGGCGCGGTGGCTCACGCCTGTAATCCTAGCACTCTGGGAGGCCGAGGTGGGCGGATCGTTTGAGCTCAGGAGTTCGAGACCAGCCTGAGCAAGAGCGAGACCCCATCTCTACTAAAAATAGAAAGAAATTATATGGACAGCTAAAAATATATATAGAAAAAATTAGCCGGGCATGGTGGCGCATGCCTGTAGTCCCAGCTACTCGGGAGGCTGAGACAGGAGGATCGCTTGAGCTCAGGAGTTTGAGGTTGCTGTGAGCTAGGCTGACGCCACGGCACTCACTCTAGCCTGGGCAACAGAGTGAGACTCTGTCTCAAAAAAAAAAAAAAAAAAAAAAAAAAGAAAATTATGTGCTAATACTATCAAATATTTCTCCCTTCTATCACCCCAATCCCTACTCTAAGTCTTTTATTTCCTTAATACCTATCATACAAACTGTGTGTTTCTGGGTTAATTGGGTATTGTTTTAGCCATTTAGTTGCATCATTCGGCATTTATAATACAGTAGAAAAAGGGAAGGAATAGAATGGTACCTACTTGAGAAGTCAGTATTATGATCATCTCTGTTTTGGAGAGAAGAGTAGGCCGAGGACTTGCAGAATGTAAGTTCACCTTTTCGGACTCCTAAGCCTGTGTGCTGTGCATTGCAAGGGGAGCCTTGGGCTCCTACCCTTGCTGTCTCCTAAGGCGCTTGCTAGCCTTCTCAACTTTGGCTTCCTGGGTCATGTGAGGAGGCTTGAACATAATACCTCTTAGTGTTTCTAGCTTGAGAACTTGAGATTAAAGTTTATTTTAGCTGAAGAAGAAAGATGGAAAACCCCTTGAGGGCAGGAACCACACTACTTACAGTACTTTGTACTAGTGGGCTCCAGCATATTTAATTAATGAACTCTTTTGTTTAAAAGCTTATTACTTCTGACCTTTCCTGAGTACTCTTGGAGATATTCTGATCCAGTTTTTTTTATACATTGCCTCAAATTGTACAAATTGTAAATCACTTCCATGCTTTTTTTTACTCCCCCTGTGCTTCATTTACTTACTGGTGGGTCTCCCCTGTGAGAATGTTAAGCCCCTGTAGGTTTTTGTTTTAGTATTTCCCAGTAGTGACTAGTAGAGTTATGTTCTTGTCATTGTTTTCTTCTGGTACCTCAAAGAAGGGATACAACCCTGGACTTTGTCATCTTTTCAGTGTTTGGTATGATCATTTGAAATAGAAGCATACACAAGAATAAAAAGAGGAATTTGCTGAAAAACCCAAGATTTGTCCTTATGGAGGCTTGTTTGAATTCTCATTCTGTTGGTTGAATTGATTTTTTGGCGTATAAATGTATCCTGGTGGACTCCTCTGAAAATCCAAATTTGTACTGTGACCTTTGTAAAGCCAGGCACTGCTTTACTAATTGGCTGAAGGAGAGCCACGGCCCACTCTTGAGAGAATCTGCATTCAGAACTCCTGTAATTTGAGGGCAGGGGATCCCATTTTACCGTGAGTGCCTAGTTCCCCTCTCACCTCGCTCGGAAACAGGCAGAGGTTGAAGAAACATGAGCGGTCATCTGGAGACGTTCAGAGAAAACTTAGCTCATTTGAGCTATTTTAGTTTTATTTAAATTTTTTTTTTAAATGAATGCTTTTGTTGGCTTTCTCCTTCAAAGCAAGGTTTTTTTCCTTTCTTTGCATACCTGGCACTGAATAGTGCTTGGCAATTAGTCATCTTCAGTAAACAACTCAGTATTGTCTCTTCTGCCTTTGAAAAAGAAAAACTGCTTTCTCAGTCGTGTTTGCCCTCTCTAGCTACTCCCATCACTTTCCTTCCTACCACAGCAAGCTTCTGGAAAGAATAGTATCACATATTTTCTCAGCATTCATTCACTCCTAAAGTCATTGCCCAGGAGCTCAATTGCTGCTTCATCATGACACCTCTTGTGTTTTTATTCTTCATCATGTGTGCTCTCTGTAGTGTCTGACTCTTGTCATCCTGCTCATTGACACTCTTCCCTTGACCTCCCTAATTGTTCTCTCTCTAGTTTTCTGCTACCCATGTGGCCACTTTTGCCCTGGCCTCATTCTGTCCTGTTGATAATGCTCAGGGTTACAGGTTCTCCTCCTCCCCGCTTTCTCTCTCCTCTCTCTCTCAGATTTCCTCCCTCCCTGTCGTCCCTTCTCTTCCTTGAGGAGCTCTTCTACCAGTACCCCGAGCTTCTAACATCACTTGTGTATGATCCCAGGCCTGAGCCAAGCCATATATAAGGCTGCAGATACTTTAAATGCAGCAGGCCCCAACCGCACCCCTCACCACTGCCTTTTCCTTTTTCCTGCAAATCTCCTCTTCTTACTGTCTCATTGAATGGCACCCAGATTCACAGAGACTCAGAGCCCACAACCCACATAGGCCCCTTCTTCCTGTCCCCTCTGTGGCTGGCTCCTTCCCCTGGATGACTGTGATGGCCTCTTACCTGGTCTTCCTGTCTGGGTCCTCTCTTTTTCTCCACCGTGATAGAGCTTTCCCAGATGCAAATCTGAGCCTATCTCTTGCTTGTTTAAAATCATTAAATATCTCCCCATTACCAAAATAGTAAAGCCTAAATCCTTTGACAAAACCTGGAAAATCAGTTATTCCCCATCCCACACCCCCACCATCTCTCCAGCACCATCTTTCCTCATGCTTGTGCTCCAGCCTCTTAGTTCTCCATGGCCACAGGGCTTTGGCACATGCTGTTTCCACCACTGAAAATTAGTTCATTCCTCCTCCTCCTCCTCCTATTTCACTGCTTCCTCCTGCTTACCTTTGAGACTCATCACAGGCTTTGCTTCTTCAAGGACACTTTTCTGACACTCTTCACTCATACTGTGCCTTGACACTGTGTTGTTGGCTCCCACACTTGACACGGTGTGGTGTTGTTTACTTGACTCCCTTCCCCATTAGTCAGGAAGCTCATTGTCTTTGTTGGACTGTGTCTCTTCTCCCTGGGTCCCAGTGCCTAGTACTGTGCATAGCACGTGGTGGTTCTCTGGGAGTTAATGGGCTCTGAGTCTAAGGTATAGGTGAGGAAGGGGTGGTGTTTAGGAGCGTGCTGCTTAGAGAAGGGAAGAGAGACTATCAGTGGTGCAGGGACTGCTGTGCGCAGCTGGTTATGTGGACACAGTATGTTTGCTCAGAAAATATTCAAGGATTTTCTACCAAATGCTGGTTACTTTTCTCCCTTATACAAACTTAAGTTTTCACGTATCCTCTTCCTTGTTTCAGAGGGTCAGGGCTACCTTTTTGGTGTGTGTTCTTTATGCATTCCTTTCCCTTTGTTTATGGTGTCTCGCTCCACTAGTCATCCCTCTGTTTCTGATGTCTCACATTTCTCTTCTACTTGATTCCTCCCTATGCCTGCAAACACACTGACTTTGCCCCTTCCTGAAAAGAATTCTCATTCTCTAGATCTTCCCCACTTAAGCGCATGTCCAGTCTTCTATCACAACTAATTTTGGGGAAGCAATGAATCTCACTTACTGTTTTACATCTTCACTTTTCTTTCAATTCCCAGACCTCATCCCTCCACCAAAACCGTTCTCAGTTTCCCAGGTTTCTCTCTGTGACACTTGTCTTTGACCTTTCTGCTGAACTCTCCACCTCTTTATCATCTCTTTTACTGGATGTTGACATTTCCCAGCATTCTGGCTTTAGTCTTCTCAATATAACCATTCTCTGTATGTTACCTGCTTAAGAATGCCTTTAGCTTTCACTTCTACACAGAGAACTTCTAGGTCTGTATTTCCAAGCAGATCTTTTGATCTCTAGCCTATCTGCCTAGTGGACATCCCTGCCGATCTGGTTGTCACAGAAACACCTTAAACGCAACGTATTCTACTCTACAGTCCTGATTTACCCTCTCATCCCTACTGAATGTGGCTTCCCTCTCTGGGAGTTGCCCCTGCACCCAGTTGAGTGAGCCAGAAGTTGTAGACTCATCTTCCACTCCCCTTTCCCCCTCCTCACATCTGGTCTGTCTGTTTAAATCAGCAGCATCTTGTGTACTCCACTGCTTTCCTTTTATCCCACTGCCAAATCCTGAGTATAGGCCCTCTCCTTTCAGGATTACTGTAGGAGCCCCACATCCCAACCCTCTCCTCTGTCTTTAATATTTCTACCTGCTTCCGTCACCCTTTGAACTGTCCTGTCCACAGTTTCCAGAGATACTTTTCCAGAATCAAAATTTGATGTCATTTCTCTATTTAAAAATATTCATTGGCTTTCTAGGTCTTATAGGTTCGTGCCTAAAATTCTTAGGCCAGCATCACAGCCCTTCAAAATCGGGTCACACTGAGGCATCTTTCCAGCCTCAGCTTCATTCATCTCTTTGGTGCCCTTCCACTCTTGCCATGGGGAACACCAAGAAGTCCCGTGGGCTCCTCACACTGCTTGCACCTGAGCTTCCCTGCAGCTCAGAATGCACTTTGCTTCATCTGCCTTCCAGACTCCAGGGCTCGTGTCAATGTTTAATTCCTTACGCTCCCCATCCTCCTGTGTTGACGTGACACTTTATATATTACCTTTCAAACAGTCTTCAGTGCAGTGAGAGGTAAAATACAGCCCAGCAGTTAAGAATGTGAACTTTGAGGCCAAACTGCTTTGGTGTGAATCCTAGATCTGCTACCCGAAAGCCACATGACCTTCAATAACATATTTAACCTCTCTATGCCTGAGATTCTTCACTTTAGGGTATGTTAGGAAGATAAATTAATGCATGTAAAGTGCATAAAGATAGACCTGGCACTGTTAAATGTTAGCTAACGTCACATTGGATAATTTTTTTAAAAGATACATGATTATAGAGTCTCAGTCCCAGAGATTCTGATTCATTAGTTCTGGATGGGCCCCAGAATGGTTCTGTTAGTGTGTTTACTCTGTCTTCCTAGTGTTCTGGGTGGGAGCAGCAGTGCCCTGTTTACCTCTGTAGCTTGAGAGCCTAGCACAGTACCTGGACCATTCTATTCATCAGTTACTTACTGAGTGCTGGCAGCTCACTAAGCATTGCTCTGGATACTTGAGAGGCCGAGATTAAAAAAAACTGAGAAAACCATTGCCTTCATGGAGCTCATTTTCTAGTGGGGAAGATATATGCTAAATAAAACCAGAAAGTATATATGATGTGGTGTCAGGTGAGAAATGAAAAAACAAAATAGAACAGTGCAAGATAAAGGGATTTGGGAGTGGATTCTATTTTAAATAGGGTGATCAGGAAATGCCACTTCCTCGATAGGTGGTATTTGAACTGAAGCCTATATAAAAAAAGAGTGTGTGAACCGTGCACATAGTTGGGGGAAGAGCATTCCAGACTGCTGGGGTGGCAAGGTAGCGATGAGTTTGGTGTGTTCAAGGAGCAGCGAGGTCACTGCTTGCACTGAAGTGATGGAGGGGCCAGCTAGGAGATGGTCTCAAAGAAGAGGGCAGGAGCCTGCTGGTAAGCAGGACATGAGAGAGACTTCGGATTTTCTTGTGAAATGGGAAGCCATGGAGGATTTTGAGCAGGAGTCTATTTTTAAAAGACCATGGCTGCCATGGGGAGAGTAGGGTATGGGAGACATGTAGATGGAGGTTTGTGTGGAAGCTGTAAAGCTAAGGCGATAATCCAGGCTGAAAGTATCAGAGAGACGGTGCCATAGACCACAGGGTAGCGGCAGTAGAAAGAATATGGTGAGAAGTACTGAGATTCTGAACCTATTTTGAAGGTAGAACCAACAGAACTTGCTGATGGATTAAATGTGGAGGAAGACATGAAACCAAGGTAACTGCTTTTTGGCCCAAGCAGTTGGGTGAACGGTCATTTCTTTTCCTGAGATGAGGAGCAATGAGTTTGAGGGAGACGAGTGGGATTCAAGAGTGCTGTCTGGACTTGATAAACTTCAGATGCTCAGTATACTTGCAAAGAAGGATGTTAAGTGGGCAGTTGTTTTCTGGAGCTCAGGGGAGAGGCCAGACTGCAGGTATACATTTGACAATCATCAGCTTATTGTTGGAACATAATAATAAGGAATAATTTCTTCTGACTGGAGAGATTAGGTAAGCCTTTCCAAAAGAGAAGGCATTTGAACAAAACTTTGAAGAATGAGCATAATTTCCAAAGACAGAGAAAGGGGAAAACAGAAGATATTTTCCATCCAAGTCTCAAAGCCTTTTTCCCCTGGCCTCTTGTTTAATTTGTTTAAGAGGCTGCTGACCTGGTTGATAATCTCTGTTCACTGGGTTAGCCACTTAGGTTCTCTACTGAAAGGAAACCAGACCAGATTACACACTAACTGATAAACCACATTCTGCTGTTTCTCATTGTTCACAGATTGAAAATCCCAGCTGGGCTGTCGAGGTGCAGAATGTTAAACATGCTGTGCTCTACTCTTCCATGTGTCTGGTGTGAATTGGGATGTGTTGATTTTGGTGTGGAGGCTTTTCACATTCTGTCTGTCATCTCCACTAAAGATGGAGCACATCATGGAAGTTTTTACTTCTGTTGGTACTGACTTCATGCACTTGAACTGTTAATTTATAACTCTGTCTAGTTAAAATAACAACTACAACCAGGAGAAAATTGGGACCCTTTGCTATTTTATCACTCATATCTCTAACTTAGGGCATATTATCTGTTTTGAGTCATCCTGCTTTATGTAAAAGTGAATGTTTTGCCACCTTCCTATTTAGGTAGAATTTTATTTGGAGTAGAATATAGCTTATCTTTGTGTTTATTTTTGTGATCACTATAATCACAAATTTTGGTCTTTTAAATAGAGAAAAATTACTAGATATTTGTTAGTTGATAGGATAAAGATTGTTGAAAAAATTAAGTTTATTAAATTGTCTAAGATCCATCTAGAACTGATAAATAAAATTCATCTATGAATAACCTTTTGTGTACTATAATCTATCTTATTGCTGAATGTAGATAGAATGTATAAAGCCTCAGCTCTTATACTTTTAGCCATTTTTCTATTTAGAAAAAAATATAATACATTAAAGAAAAGTAGTCATAGTATTTATCTTTAGATGGGTAAATGTTTCTAGGTTTCAAAGTTCATATAATAGCTTTTGTAAAAATTGTAGGTGTGGGTCTTTGTCTTGAATTAATGACCACTGCTATTCTAGACATGTTTTAAGTGACAACCTTGATTTTTATAAATTATACAAGAGTGACTATCAGTGTAGGTATATTGGTGTTTTTTTTTTTTTTTTTTTTTGAGACAGTCTCACTCTGTTGCCCAGGCTCGAGTGCCATGGCGTCAGCCTAGCTCACAGCAACCTCAAACTCCTGGGCTCAAGTGACCCTCCTGCCTCAGGCTGCCAAGTAGCTGGGACTTAAGGCATGCGCCACCATGCCCAGCTAATTTTTTCTACATATTTTTAGTTGTCCAGCTAATTTCTTTCTATTTTTTTTAGTAGAGACGGAGGTCTCGCTCTTGCTCAAGCTGGTCTTGAACTCCTAAACTCAAACAATCCTCCCGCCTTGGCCTCCCAGAGTGCTAGGATTACAGGCGTGAGCCACTGTGCCTGGCCTGGTATATTGGTTTTTAACAACTCTACATGTCTGGACAAGAAGAAAATTTTTTTCAAAGAACATTGTTTGGATCTCATGTAAACTACAGGTAGCTTTCTTTATGTGGAAAAAATTGAACTACGGAAAAGTACAGATAATATAATAAATACCCAAATACAGAGTAACTAAAAGTTAATACTTTGTTAGACTTGTTTTAAATCTTTCTTTAATAAAACAAGTAGAAATTTCATTAATAATTTAAAGAAATGTCTGTATTCCATATCTGCCCATTTATACTTCCTTATTTTTTTTTATTCCCCATGGGAATTTAATGTGAACTATTCCCATTTTTTTCTAGAGCCCTTAATATAGTATCATGGTGTATGTATGACTTAACATGTCTTTGAGACCCATCAGTTGTTGAAATGCAGATCTAGTCCATTCTTTTAAACTGTTGTATGGTATTCCTCCATAAGAGTTTTAGCACATTTATAAGTAAGAGTTCTTTATATAGTTTGGATTCTAATCACTTATTTGTTTTATAAGCTGCAAATATCTTCTTAGTTTCCCAGGCTGTTCCTTACTGTCTAACTTCATGTGTTTTTTTTGGTTAGCTTTCTTGAGTTTGATCTTAGGCCTTTCATAGGCACTTTTATCTGTTGAATTCTTGCACTACAATAGAGTGCCTTGCGGTCTGGTTTCCCCCCCTGTGGAGGGAAGTGGTAGCAGGCTGAGTTTTCTTTCTTTCTGCTCTGAAGGAGCCAGGAAACTAGAGAATTGAGTAAGCAACCTGGAAGGTTGGTATTGTCCATTTCAATCAAACTGGCTTCAGGTGTGCCTTTGATGGCATCATCAGTGAGAGTTCTTGGTGTTGATCTCCTTTGCTATAACGGGTGTGATGTTTCTCAGTAGCTGGCTGTCTCCCAAGGATATCAGGGAAGATACTTTATTCATTTAGAACTTTGCATTCTAAAATATCTTCAGGAAAGTTGTGTCTATGTGTAGGGTTCTTTATGTGCAGTTATTTTAAAATAAGAGCTATACAATTAGACTTTCTGCTGAAATATTGGAGTACAGTGTCTGCCATTAAAAACTCATTGGTTGCAAAGCTTTATTTTTTGTTTCCAAAGCATTGATTTAATGTGTGAGCTAACAATTCAATCAAGAAAATAAATTTTTTAAAAAACTCCTCCAGTGTCTTTAATCTTGAATTCATGGTTATTTAAGAGCTTATCCTCTTTGAACATCTGTACTATGCTATCTTTCTTCCATTTTTTAGGGAGGGGGCAAATTTTATTAATAAAAAAATAGAATAATTATGATGAAAGCGTTATTGACACAAGTGAACCTTTTTAATACCTTTAACTTGTATATGAACAGCACAAATTTATGATGATTTCAGATCCAGGTTTTGAAGTAGACATCTGTTTACAGGAAATGCCTCAGAATCAGAGTACAGTTATCTCTGAGGAATTCTGACGTTCATGCGGCACACATGTATGGAGTCCTTTAACTACATGTATTGCACTGTTCTAGGCTCAGGGGATGTGGTGATGAATAGGATAGGCACAGCCACACCCTTCCCCCACCCTGTTCCTGTTTCCTGGAAACAGGAAAAGAACAAACAAAATGTGTATGTGCTGTGCAGAAGATGAAAAGGGTGATAATGCTGGAGAGGGAGCAGCAGCAATCTCAGTGTTCATTCATCTGGAGCCTGGATGTGCATACAAGGGAATGCGTGTAGGGAGGATACAGCCATTGTATAAAATAGATAGGAGCATGCACGGCCATTTATTCATTCAGCAAATGTTAGTGTTCTAAGTGCTGATGATCAGTAAGTAGTGAACAAGGACAGAAACGTCTGTGTTCATGGACTTTCAACATTAGAAGGGGAAGATTTACACAAACAAGAAAAGAAATAATGTGGGAATTGGTGCATTGCAGATGGGTACAAAAGGCAGAAAGCAACAGGATGCTTTTTAATGAAAACAGACTGTCAAAGGGTAAAATTTAAAGATATCTATAAGATACTCAACAGATTTTACTTTAGAGTGTCCACATTCCTCCATTTTAATATACAGAGTGTATTTTATTGAAACCTCAAGCACAATTTTATCATCTTAACAAAATCCATCAAAAATCTTGGGCTTCTGGAGACAGATTATTACCTTTCCAGAAGGTAATCTTTTTAGAGTTGAAGTGAAATATGGTAACTTGTTTTTTTGGAGGGGCTGTGAAAAGGAGAGATATTGTATCTAAATTGTGTTTGCAAGAGTGTAGAATAATACAGCTCTTTTTATGCAGAGTGAATAAAACTTGTGAAGCTATTAACTTTAAGCTTACATCTGGAAAGCTGAGACCTGATAGATTATGTATCAAATTGGTTTATAACTTATTTGGTAACACATAATAGTTTGAGTTTCAAAGTATTGTAGCTGCATCAAGAGATGAATTACAAAGGCAGGATATGTATTTGTGACACCAGAATTTCATGAACTTTAGAAAAGGAAGAGAAGCAATGGCTCTGCAAAACAAAGCATCTTTATTCATGCATACACATACACATATATTTAAAAAATCTCAATACTTAATATCAGAAATGTTGGGGGGGGTGCCACCAAAAGTGAATTAATATAAAAGGTCAAATGCTTTTTTCTACCTCTTTTTTAAAAAAAATAGACTTTATATTTTAGAGCAATTTTAGCAATTTTGCTCACAGCAAAACTGAGCAAGAAGTATGTGCAGAGTTCCCACACATGCATAGTCTTCTCCACTATCAGCATCCCCCAACCCAGTGGTACATTGGTTATAATTGGTGACCCTGGATGGGTACATCATTATCACCCAAAGTCCATAGTCTACATTAGGGTTCATTCTTGGCATTGTACATTCTGTGGGTTTTGACAAATATATTAATGTAATGACATGTGCCCACCATTACAGTATCAGAGTAGTTTCACTTTCCTTAAACATCCTCTGGGCTCCACCTATTCTTTCCTCCCTTAACCCCTATCACCCTGTGATTTTGTTATTGTCTCCATAGTTTTGCCTCATCCAGAATGTTGTGCTTCTTTCACTTTATAATATGCATTTAAGTTTCCTCCATATCTTTTCGTGGCTTGATTGCTTATTTCTTTTTAGCACTGAACACTATTCCGATATCTGAACGTATCACAGTTTGTTTATCCACTTACCCACTGAAGGACATCTTGGTTGCTTCCAAGTTTTGGCAGTTAGGAATAAAGCTGCTACAAACATCTGTGTGCAGGTCTTCATGTGGACATATGTCTTCAACTCATTTGGGTAAATGCCAAGGAACATGATTGCTGGATTGTATGGTAAGAATATGTTTAGTTTTGTAAGAAACTGCCAAACTGTCTTTGAAAGTAACTGTACCATTTCATATTCCCACAGCATGAATAAGTTCCTGTTGCTCTACATCCTCACTGGTATTTGGTATTGGCAGTGATTTAGATTTGGCTATTCTAATGGAATGTAGTGGTAGCTTATTGCTTTTTCAATTTGCAATTCCTTAATGACATACGATGTTGAACATCTTTTCACATGCTTATTTGCTCTCTATATCTTGCTTTCCACATCTTTGGTGAGGTGTCTGTTCAGATCTTTTGCCCATTTTTAAATCAGGTTGTTTATTTTCTTATTGTTGAGTTTGAAGAGTCCTTTGTATATTTTGGTTGATGGTTCTTTATCAGATAAGCTTTTAAAAAATATTTCCTCCAAGTCTGGCTTACTTTTTATTTTCTTGACAGTGTCTTTTGCAGAACAGATGTTTTTATTTTTAATGAAGTCCAATTTTTCAGCTATTTCTTTCATGGCTTATGCTTTGGTGTTGTGTCTAAGAAGTCATCCCCAAGGTCACCTAGATTTTCTTCTGTTATTGTCTAGGAGTTTTATAGTTTGATGTTATAAGTACATTTTAATCTTTTTTTTCTGGTAGAATTGAATTGCTGGGTTAAAAATAAAATTGTATATTTATCCCTTAAAAAATTCTGTCCTGCCATTTAATAGATGGGATGGCTTGCTATGCTTGAGGTCATATAGCTAGGTAAGGCCAAGGTTGAGTTTAGAGTTCAAGGGAAGTTTTCACTGTTACTTTTTATAATTGGTATATAACTCTTAAATTGCACTTTTGTAAAGATGGTATTTATATTTCCTGAAGGAAAGACCTTTGTTTTAATTTTTTCTTCCATGGGTCTTTGAATGAATGATTATGGAAAAGAAGTATTTTAATTGTGCATAGATCATGACAGTGTCTGAAGATTTAATGTAATAATTTTTCCACAAAACACTGTTAGGTTTCCTGATCGATAAGTTTATCCGGCCATTTTTGATAAAATTTTCAACACCTGGAACCTGACCTCTGTTGAGAAGTTTGCTGGATTGGGACCATCTTCTTTGACCTTTAAACCATCACTTTGTAAATCTCATGTCCCATTTTAGTAACTAAAACTAAAAAGCAATGGTTACTCCTTTCACTTTTAATTGTGTGCACATTTCTGCTGGTATTATATTATTTGCTTTCTAAAACAGGTCAATTCTGGGTCTTTTTGCTGTCTTAAAAAAAACAGAAAATGAGAAAAATCCAACCAGTAGGACCTCGGAGAAATTCGTGGAGGAAATAGGTTATACTGTGTTTGGCTTTATCTAGATACCTTCCAGAGCTTGCCAAGGAATTTATGTTCAGTTAGTGCTATTTCATGAGTATCTCTATCAAACTCATAACAGTTTCCACAGATGAATATACACCTAATATAGGACATAAAGAATAGAAGAAAAATAAAAATTTTAAAGAGTACTCCCAAATTCATGTTCCTTCATTTTTTTTTAGCTTCCATTTCACGTTTTAGATGCTGAGTTTCTAATTTTGTATGGATATTATCTGAAGGAACAGAAGATTAGAAAGAAAAATGATTAAGAGTATACACTATGGTTCCAGAGACACACATCATTGTTTTCATCTCTTAAAAGAAAAAATTCTAACTTTTGAAGGAGATTTCATTTGTAAAATTGACTCTGTACCTTATAAGCAATATTTAAATTCATTGGTGATAAATATGCATGTTGGTTAGTAAAATCCTATTTTTTACATAATGCTTTGATGGAAATGGCAGTTTTATGAAATGAAAGTGACTAGTAAAAATCTGAATGATGCGCATAAGCCTTTACATCATTTTTATTGAGGTTTTTGTGTATTCTAATTCATTAATACAGGGGAAAGGAGAACACTAACATTCTTTATCTCCTATAATTACTCAAATCAAATAGAATTTATTTTCAATAAAATTCTTAGAGTAAATTGCCCAGAGTGGGGAGATGGCATTTGGCCTGTTTTTACAAAGTGTCTTGACATTCACCCATGAGATTTTGCTATTTTACCAACGATGTTTTTCCATTGCATATGATTTTCACTATAGCTCCCCCCAGATTTTTACAAATAAAAGCCTATGAAAGCCCATGAAATCCCTAACACCTAAAGACTCAGGATTGTTGAGAGAGAAATCTCAGGTGCTTATTTTATCCTGTTTGTTATTACAAATATTGCTTGTGTTTTAATAATTTAGACTACCTTTTATGTGATTCAGGTAAGTTGAAACACCATTTAGATTGCTATGTAGTAGATTAACCTGGGAAATTTCCAAAAATAGCTTAGTGTTTACATTTAAATTTGGTTTATTTTTGTAGAGTGCTCTGAAGAAAAGATCAATGTAAGGGATAAACAAGTATTTAAAGTTGGGGTCCCCACACCCCACCCTCCTGGGGAGGGAGGGGAGGAAGATACTCTAAGGTAGTGAATTGGAAGTTAATAAGTAATTCTTAATGTCACTGCAGTGAAATCTTGCCAGCATCCCTACTTTCTGCTCTCTCTAGACTTCAAACCATCTTAGAAAAATATCTACATATTTTTGGATGTTTTGGGGGTGGCATTATGAATTCTTGACCTCTTGGTCTAAAGATACTTCCATGTTCTTGGGGCAGAATCTTGTTGAAACCAGTAACTTTCGGCCTGTATTAATATTTAGAAAGCTTTGAGGCCTGATAGTTTTTGAATTACATTCATACTTTCATTGAGTACTTTTTTCTCCTTAGCTTTATATTTGAAAGCTCATCCCTTTTTAGGTGTCTCTTTATGTAGACACACATTTTTCTACTTTTTTCTCCCTTCCCCCAGCATTGTGCAGCCACCATGCTTCTACGTGGTTCTTCTGATTGGCAGTTTTTATGTGAGGACCAAGGAATTACATATGCGGTGATTTGCTTGTATCCTTGTAGGTTTGTGTACCATTTGTGTGCATGAGTGTGTATGTTTTATTGCTTTCTTTGACCCTAGAAAGTCATAGTTGTGTTTAGCTATTCTTTTTTTTTTTTTTTTTTTTAACCATTGCTGAAGTGATCCCTACTTTAAGCAAGCAAAGAGACTTAACAGGAGATCAGACTTTCTCCATCTTTATTACGAGTCAGACTGCATGTGTTGGAGACAGGGTTGTCCCGGAGAGCTGCCGTCTCCAGTCTCAAACACTGCCTCAGCACCAAGTGTCCTGTTTCTCCCTTGATGCCAAGAACTTGATGCAGGGATGAAGCATCGTCAGCATCTGGCTCTCCCTGTCTAGCTGAACGTCCTCTTGGGCCACAAGTACCTGCCCTCCTGTGTAAGCTTTTTGTTCTCAGTAGGGAGCTGACCTAAGTGTGCAGAGAGGGTTGTCTGTGATGGAGTCAGTAGGTGAGGTCAGTACCGAAGACTCTGCCTCCCCCCACACCTGGCTAAGACTGTACCTACAGACCTTTCAGAATGCCTCCTCTCGTGGCTTCCGGCAGTCCAAAGGCAGGCCTTAGTGCAAAGGTACGCTGTTTTGGAAAAAACTCTTCGAACTGTGCTTTTCCCCTACTCTCACACCACGACCACCAACACAAGACTTCTGTGACCAAACGCGGGGGTTTTCTCACACGCCCACCAAGCAGTGGACACCAGCCAGGCGTCCTCTAATTCAGATCCAACACTGTCTCCCCAGAAAGAGCGTCAGGTCCCACAGGCTGAGGGCTCAGTCCCCAAGACTGCCCCCTCCTTCCCACTAGTCGCAAGTCTGGGCCTCCAAAACTTCAAGTTGGGGTTCCCGCAGCCCCCTCTTTGGGTTCAGTTAATTTGCTAGAGCAGCTCACAGAACTCAGGGAAACATTTACTTACATTTACTGGTTTATCACAAAGAATATTTTAAAGGATTCAAATAAACAGCCAGGTGAAGAGATACATCGGGCAAGGACCCCTCCCAGAGGGTCCTGCGCACAGAGCTTCTGTCCCCGTGGAGCTGGGATGTGCCACCCTCCCAGCATGCAGATACGTTCTTGTTCACCTTCCTGCAAGCCTCCATGTGTTCAGCTCCCCAGACCCTGGTTTTTGGGCCTGTTGTGGAGACTTCATTGGTTGTCCATGATTGACTTTGTCAGTGGTACACATACAAAGATAAAAGCAGCAAATACTGCAGCAGATTTGGCACGTTACCTTGAAAAAGACCTAAAGTTTGCCTGTGGATATAGATGTCAGAAGAGTTGTGTTCTGTGCGTTACTGTGATGTGAAGGAAGGAGGATTACCTGAAATTGGACGTCAAGTTGTAATGCCACGTGTGGACAGGTGTGGCTTATTGCCCACAGGGCGAACTGAGGCATCCTATAGGTGGCTGAGGTGTGTGTGGGTGTGTGTTTTGTGTACTTCTGTGCAGCTGGATGCAGCTGGGGACAGTTTTCTGTGTTCACCTATTGTTCTTGCAGACAAAATCATGCATAAGCAAATGCGAAAATCGTTTCATGCTCAGATTGTCCCTCTAATATGCACATCAGTCATCTTGGAACAAATTTGTGTTTTCAAAATAAGCCTTATAGCAGAACTGGGTGTAGTTTATTTGATTTTGAAATTGAGTCCCATTTCCTTTCTTCCTTTCCACCATTATTGATTTCTTAATTTCTATTTAAGTTAAGCCCATATCAAGTTGATTTTTCATACCCTGAGCCCCTCAAGAGGAGAGGAACCAGCCTGAGATTTTAATTTTGCTAGAGATAATTCACAGGTAGTTTTCTTCTTGGTGAATGGATACTAATATATTGAGACCTTTACTCCATGTCAGGCACAGTGCTGGGATACGGAGATGGGTAAGGTATAATCCTTGTCCTCAGGAGCTTGGAGTCTCATTGAACACTTTTCAAAGCACAAATTCAGATGTCTTTGTTGGCTCTTCTTAAGGTACAGTTGAACCAACATTATGTACTTCTTTGTTAACACACAAGTACATACCCCTTTCCACCCGTCTCCTACTTCCTTGTATATGTAAAGACAGAAGTGAGAACTTGCCTAGGGGGAACACAAAGATGCCGACTTACCTGTTGAAAATATGTAAATTTGAAAAGGACCTAAGCGGTCTTGTAGTTCAGCCTTTCCCACCTGACTGACTAATAAACCCAGTGGTCACATGTCTACAGTAGATTGGTAAGTGAAAAACAAGTTTCAGGGTAACGTGAATAGTATGATCTCATTTTTGTTAGCCCCCCCACCCCCCCCACCTGTATGTATATATTGTTTGTGTAAGCGTAGATGATGTGGAAAGATCTCCCGTATCATTAATATTAGTTACCTCAGGGGACAAGGGAAAGCTTATTAACTTCCTCTTTATACATCTTTTATTGTTTGGTTCGTTTTAAGAAGCATGTTTTACTTTTTTAATTAAAAAATCTAATAAAGTAGGAAATGAATAAATAATAGTAATAAAAAATATCTTCAGGGCACTGAGCTTTGTTTCAGTCTTCCCAGTAGCCTATGCAGTTAAAAATGAAAGTGATGTTTCAGGTGTGGACTGCCCAGCAGGATGCTGAACTTCTTGCTGTAGCCTAAGATGATATTAACTTTTCTGGCAGCAGCACTCTATTATTGGGGGTTTCTGTGTTTATAGACCATTAACACCTCAAAGTCTTCCCTACATCGGCTACTCTCGGCACCCTCTGCCTTTGATAATCATTTTGGACCAAGTTTAGTCCTTTATGCTCCTTCTGTTAGATTTCATCTTGTTACTGTGGAAATCAGTATTTAACATAGGTAAGAACTGGCCTTGGATTCAGGCCATCTGGTTATAGATCCGAACTACTACTAACTAACGTGGAAACTTGGACAAGCAGCTTGTCTCTGCAATCCTCAATTTTCTCATCTGTAGAACAGCAATAATCATAAAATTGTGAGGCTTCAATGAGATGCCATATGTCAGAACACTTACTAAGTACCTGCTGAAATAGTGAGAACATGGTAAATATTAGCTGTTACTGCTAATGCATTAACCTCAGCTCGTCTGTCCCATCCATTGGCATGTTAATGAGATAATTTTGGATGTCAAATCTTCCTTTAACTACATTTACCTCCCTCCCTACCATTAATAAGTCAATCTTCTAGACATTCCTCACCAGATTCCCAATCAGTCTCTGTCTTATTCCACAGGTCCCTTCACTGATGTTGTCACCACCAATCTAAAGCTTGGCAACCCGACAGACCGAAATGTGTGTTTTAAAGTGAAGACCACAGCACCGCGCAGGTACTGTGTGAGGCCCAACAGTGGGATCATCGATGCAGGGGCCTCAATTAATGTATCTGGTAAGTCCTGAGACTGCAGCCCAAGACGGGGGGCTCAAAAAGCCCCTAGAACCAGGGGGTTTTGTTAGAGTTTGTATTTGCAGCATAGCAAAATAAGATGATAGACTTCTCTCCAACCCCCATCCTCCACCCCCTGATTAAAAAATCTTAGTGGGTCCCACTCACATCTTTTCCCCCATAATTAATGTCTCTTTGTTTTAATGCTTTCAGCCTTTGCGCCTCAATAGTTAGAGCAAAATTAAAGTGGTAACTTTAGACTTCACTTCAGAATGAGTTTGGTTTTCACTCCCTTGAAATTAAATCTGCCCTTTGGCAATAAATAAAAAAGGGCTAAACAAACTTAATTTTACTTTGTGGGAGAAAGCTAAATGGAGTTATTTTCTTATTTAAACTAAATGATTTCTGACATTAAGCTCATGTCATTTCCAATGATTGGTCATTGCACTTTACTGATTGTGAAATGCTAAGGGAGATGAGGGCTGAGGAAATTGGAATATATTCAAGGGTGTCAGTTTGGTGCATGTCTGATGGCTTTTCCCCCCTTCTGTCTGAGAGTGCATATATTTTCCAAAGTCCAACTTTTGAAAAGATGCTGGTAAAGTGCCCAAATTGAGAATTGGATTTCA
Source organism: Eulemur rufifrons (assembly GCF_041146395.1). Lineage (NCBI taxonomy): Eukaryota > Metazoa > Chordata > Mammalia > Primates > Lemuridae > Eulemur > Eulemur rufifrons. Next base: position 48,067,844 of record NC_091002.1, read on the forward strand.
GAATTAAGGAGATGTAAGTGATGGGTTGGAGTTTAAATGTATTTTAGAAATGGAATAAACTTTTAGCTCATTAGAACTTCTGGAGCCAAGGGGGAGCTATGGGGGAGTGTGTGTTTACCCTTTAAATAGCAGGCGGCCCAGTGTCACAGAGGCTTCTGCAGCAGTAGGACCTACTACTCATTTGAAATGAGTACGTGTCTGGCTTTTCTTTTCACGGTAGATTTTGATTGTGATACATTTGACTATTCATTTGACACCTGAAGGAAAATGATTCACCTTTTTGGAAAGATATAAGGTGTTTCATTATCTGATCATTTCTGCAAACTCTTACTCCCTGCATCAGTTGGTCTCTCTCATTATGGTGCACCTGCTCCAGCTCTTTCCCCGTGCTTCTCTCTGAGGCTGCAAGGCCTGATCTGGACTCTCGAATCAGGTTGTTATCCAGAAGAAGCCAGGAGGGCGGAAGCCAGCATTGATTGAGGGGCTCCTGTGTGCTGGAGCTGCACATGTACTATCTCGTGTCATTCTGCTGTCTGCCCTGGGAGACATGCGTTGTTACCTCCATTTTACGTAGGAGACTAGTGGTCATAGGGTCACGAAGCTAGCAAGTGACAGAGCCAAGATGTGGATCATTTTTTCTGGCTCTGAGGCCCATGCTCTTTCTGCAGCATACTGGAGGAAGGAAAGGACCTGGGATGTTGGTATTTATGTATTTTCTGGATCCACATGCTTTAAGTTTCCCTGATATCAAGAGGAGCTGAAATCTTTCATTCCCCTCTTTTACCCACTTCCCCACCCCTCGATTTCCTTGTCCACATCAAAGTTGAGCAAAGTTGTGAGTAGATGAAAATTATGAATTTTCACAGTAAATACAGAGGAAGCAGCATGATTTTCTGAATAAAATAATCTCAGTAGGTATTGTACAATGTAGGTGTGCTTTCTGATGTTAAGTGTAAACATGTGTGTGTTTATGTGTATCTCTGTCTCTCTTTTAGAAAGATCCATTCCTCCACTGTCATAGGAATTTTTTTAAAGTAATAATTAACTGCACATTTGTTTTGATTTATGATTACTTAAGGAAGACCAAGATTTTGTGGTTGTGGCCTTCCATTTTGCAGATAAAAGAGGAAGGGTCCTGTGAGTGGTTTAGTGGCAGAGCTGATATTTGGAGCTGAGTCTTGGCTCCTGATCCAGTGTTCTTTCTAGGGTGCTAACCTGCCTCACAGTCTTAGGGGATGGCCCCACTCATAAATGAATATAAAATGTTCAGTTCCATTGTTCTCAAGATCTAGTGTATTTGGCAGAAAAGCAGTTGAATAAAAAAATGTCCAGGTGTCTGCAGGCTTTGCTCCTAGGTGAAACAACATTATATTTGCATATGAGAAAGGGCTTCTTTGTTTTTATTTGATATTTAATCAGTGCTTGAGGGGAACCTGAGTGAAGCCAGATGTCATTGCATTCCCAGGACAGCCTCACAAGTCAGCAAAGAAGGCTGGCCCCTGTGCTGCAGTAGTATGTGCTGAGGGGCCACTGCATCATTTATTAGACATGGATACCTTGGAACAGAAAGCACTGCTCTTTTGCAGGGGTCCTCTTAAAATGCAGCTACACAGTGACACCTTGATAAGTCAGTAGAGCTCCCAGGTTCCTCTGGGAGAGAGGATATCCCCAGGAGTTGGAGGATAACGGGACAGGTAGCGCATATTATCCAAAGGCCTGTCTTCCCTTCTCCCCAGGGGCACACACGGCCAAGCTTGGTTTTACCAACTCTGTTCAAAGATCAATGGATTTGAGGTTAGGAAACCTGAGCAGGAAGCCCACCTCTGCTGTTTAACCAGTTGGCTGTTCTATTAACCTGTCTAGATTCTAGTTTTCTCGTTTATAAAATGAGGAGAATAGTTCTCTGCCTCACAGAATATTTACAAATACTATGTAACTGAAAGTGTGGTGCAAGAGTGAGATTGCATCATTCTTCCACTAGCTTTGACAAAAACTGGGTAGATGGATTGTTTAATATTCGAAGGTGGATGTATAATATTTGAATTCCCTTTTTGGAAATAAATTAATCCCACATTTTAATTTATGAGCCCTTCCTAATTTTGAGAAGAAATCAGAGTTTTTCTTCTTTCTATGATGTCCTTTTGTTTTATAGTGAAAAGCTGCTAGTAAATTTTCAAATATAATCTATAAAAAGGTGGCCAATCAAATCAACTTAAAATACTACCAGCATTGGCCTACTTGCCACCCATAGTGTCAGCATACCTGAAAAGGACATGCCTAGTGTGCTTCTCCTATTTCTGAAAACCCTTGGGATGCGCTAGCTATTAGGGAAGGTTATAAATCATTCTTTTAAAGAGAGAGAGGTGGGGAGGCAGGGAAGGAAAACGAGAAGGGGGAGGAGAGAGGGAGGGTGATGGTGATGATGATACCCACCTGTGGAGCTGCCGAAGTTTTGAACGCACAAAGGTCCAGGTTGTGACAGGGAGAGCCAAATATATTTCAGACATACCCTGTGAAGCTCTTCTCATCTTTCAGATTAACCTGATATTCAAGGGACCTTACATTATGCTTCAAAAGTTCAGTCTCTGACCTTTCTTCTTCAGAACATGACAAATCACTTATCAGGTTCTTTGCTAAACTCAGGTGGTAAAGTATCAGTTGGACACAGGCATAACCCAAACTTCTTGTGTCAGTGGATTATGATGTGTGGACTTTGCCAAATTGCTTTGGGATCTGGTCCCTTTGACCTATAATTTGAGTACTTTTCTTTGTCCTTTACATAGGTGTTCATCTCACCTCATTGTAGCCCTTTCTGGCATCTGTGCCTATTGGATGAAGCAATGTGGTAGGTGAAGGGGATACAGGGAGCTTTTTGTTTGCATTAATTGACCCAAAATGCCATGGTTTTGGCCCCTGCCCCTTGATACATACTATATACTAGAGATGGTTTTGAATTATTCAAATCTGGACCTCAGCAAAATAGGCACACTTAAATGGAGACTGGAGAAGAGGAGATTAGATTTTTTTTTTCCTCCTAAGATTTGAAATGCAAGGAAAATAGAACTTTTTGAATTAATGAATTGTTTGAGGTAGTGAGGGATCTCCCCATTTGTTCTAGCTTTGCAGAATTAAATCTATTTTCTGAACTGTATGGTGGGAAAATATTTTTAAGGTAGATAATTTCTGAAAATGTCTTTGTGGTAAGCTGTTAGTGGTTGTGGATTTTTTTTTTTAATACTGCAGTTTAATAATGAGGGAGTTTTCCATTAATATTCCAAACCATGTTTGCCAGCGGATACAGCAGGTGAAGTGGTAAAATTATGGGCCCATCAAAAATACTTACGCTTCCTGTAATATGATATTAAGTTTAATATTTTTATAACCTTCACTGAATTCTAATTTCACTAAAGTAGCAAGCACGCTTCCATTTGCAGTTCAATTATGCACATTGGTTGCCTGTGTACCAAGCAAATTAGAAATGCAAAATATCTGTGGGGGGGGTGCTGGAAAGAGTCATTAAAGATACCAATATTTAGGTACAGATACACTTTACTAAGTGTACCCTGGGAATTGAAAATGGATTAAAGACAAACAAACACAAATCTCCCAGTGTCTGAATCTGTATTTTAAATTAGAATTCAAAGAATTAAGGAGCAGTATTCATTCCTGACATATAGCTCTTTTCAGCATTCTTCTCAATCACGTTTAATGCATACAGTTCGTCCAGTAAAATCCTGAGGACAGAGAATGAATATCAGCAACTCTTCTTAGATGGAAACATTGGTCAATTAATGTAATTGGGTAGTATTGCAATTGATAATTAATCCTTCTAAGATTTTGCTGACTCAGTTTAATGTAGCTGTTTGGTGGCCCTGGACCAGCTGCGCTTGGGTGCCACTTTCTGGTGATTAGCACCAGAATGCAAGTGCACAGAGCCCTTAGATAAAGAAGCCAGGCATTTATCCATCACGTGCTGATAGTGGAAGCTGCAGTTCGGAGTTTGGGCCTCTTAACAGCAACATTCTTCTTTGTTTGATCGTTTGCTTGGGAAGTCTCTGATAAGCGAAACCTTCTTATAAATGGTTTCCATGAACCGGGCTTATTACTCTCAGATAAGAACAACTCACATTCATGCTTAAAAGATGTCTTTAATCTTTTTCACTGGACAAGATTCTGGTAAAAAAAAAAAAAAAAAATTACCAACAAAATTTCAGCTTAATTATGCTTTTAAAGGTTTTTTAAAGTTTATTGTAATATTTAGGTTCCTGTGCTTTACTTTTTATGATAACAATTCTTTCTTTTCAAACATCACAATGAAGAGAACTTATCAAGTACATTCAGTACACCTCACTTAGTTGAAGGTAGCTTGAGCTCCCCACAACACGGCTGAGAAGCAAAAAGCAAAGTTTTAGAGCAGCCAGAAGGGGATGTTCTTTTCTCTCACTACAGTTCCTTGCATACTTACACGTTTGAGGACTCTCCAGCCTTGAATATGGTCCTGTTTACTCCCACTTTACACTTAACTGTTAACCCTGTTCTGGTTTCCAGCTCATCACAGCCGGAAGGAAGGGAAAGGACTGCAGAGGCGGCCCCATTGAAAGTGGCAGGTGTGACAGTACAGATCAGACAGTGGTGGGCTGGGCAAGAACACTCCAGAGAACAGGTGCGGGGAGTGTCCAGAAACAACAGTGGGGATATGGGTCTGTGTAAACCCTGGGCGGACTGTTCACCACGTTTCAGGCACTGAATCTCAAGAGACGTGGCTTATAGGGCTCCCCAAGTTAGTGCCTAATGGGGGTTCTGTGTCACAACTTGAGAGTAATCAGAAGAGGCTACTGCTATAACATTACTGAGTGTTATAGCAGTCGGGAAAGTGTGTTAGAGTTTTTAAAAAGATTTATATTAAAAAAGGTATTTATAAAAGAGAATGAGTGAGCCTTGCTATTTGGCCAATGCCTATATATAGTACACCTCATCTTCCATTGATACTGCAGAAAGGAGACCTCACTGTCAGTACATTTGTACTAGTCTCTACCAAGTAAAGTAATGACACTATGGGGAGTTTGTTATCTAAGACAGACTACACAAACTGGAAAGTCCTATACTGAATACAAAGACAATTCAGTGTTAACTTACTTATAAACAGATAAAATTAATTATTTACTCAATAGACTCATAGTTCCATCCATGGGTCCCTGAATACGCAGAGGTCCAGGAAGGTAGTCATGATTTCAACATTTTGATAATCCTAAAGGAAATAATAAGTTTACTCATACTCTAAAATGTCAAGATTCTTTGCTTTAGGCTAGAATTATCCCACCTCATTGTGGTAACACTGGTTGTCTTTGGCTGATCTGGAGCTCTGGTTGGCATTTATTTATGTATGCCTTTAATTAGTTTCGAAATAGAGCACAACTTCACTGTGACACCATGAGTGCACTGTGGTGGAGGACAGCTTTTTGCCACGTGGGCTGTGTGAGAGCAGGCAGACCTGGAGTTGGAGGAAGCCACCTTGAGAAGCTGGGAAGCACTGTCTTGGCCACGTGGAGGGGGCAGCTATGGGAAGTGGGACAGAAGAGAAGCCAGTTTGTGAGAGTTAGGGAGGATTCTTTGTTTTGACTTCCCCAAGGAGATTTCTAGAGGGAGCATGATTCAGGAGTGCTCTGAATGTTGGAAGGGAAGAAGGTGTAAACTCCTCAACTAATGAAAACATGCAAATTAGCACCCAGAATTTGAGCTTTCAAAACATTAAGTCCTGGTCTCGGTCTAATTGGGGAGAAAAGGCAAACATGTAGGAAGAAGCTCAGGAGTCTCAGTATTGACAATGTCTCCCAGTAGAGTAAGGCACTGCGGTAGGATCTAGGGTGTGCCATGGCATTGGTTCCCGCAGGAGTTGCAGCGTGATGAAGTACATACAGTACAGCACAGTTCCCTGCACGTGGGCCCGGGGCCAGCAGCATCAGCGGCACCTCAGACCTGTTAGAAATGTGAGTTCTCAGTCCCAACCCAGCCCTGCTAACTCAGAAACTCTGGAGGTGGTGTCTGTCTAGCAGTCTGTGTTTTAGTAAGCATTCCAGGTGATTCTGATAAATGCTGAAGCTTGGGAACTTCTCCTCACAGAGTTCTATTAGTGGATTAAGCCCTGGAAGATGTGGTATAGTGGGATGTGAGTAGGGGAGGGGAGAATCAGAAAGAACGTGCCAGGTAGGGCCGACGTGGTACGAGGAGGCTTTAGTGATGACGAGAATATCCCTGGGTATAAGAATGTAGGGATGGATGCGCGGCCTGAGCAGTGTGCACACCTGTTGGTCCAGCAGGGAGGCCTGTCGTTGGGAGATAGCAGCAAATCTGAGGAGGACCAGAGTGTGAAGAGCTGAACTGATTGTCTCCTACACGGGAAATGGTTGTTTTTTTAATAGGTCTTTGATATGAGGATTTGCTGTGAATAGGGTGTTGGGGGAGATTATATTTCTGGGGCTATGCAGGGTAATTTGGATGAGAAAGAAACTAGGAGCATGTCAGAAAATCTCCTAGTTGGCAGAAATCTATAAGTGAGTCACTGGGGACTGAGCTGAGATTGTGGGCTTGTAAAATGTGGAGAGAGACGGTTTTGAAGATAAAATTCTGAGATTAAAAAAAAAGGAAGCATGTGCTATGGTGCTTGTTAGACTTTTATTCATTTGCTCTGTTACCGTTATAATGCAGATGAAAATGATCTGTGACTTGCTTGAGTTCTCAGAAGCAGCATTTATGCTGTATTTAATCAAGTCATCATTTCTCTAAGGAGTGTGTATGTTTTAAGTAGCATATAGATTGCATTTCTTCTCTATTGAAAAAAGTCTGATCTTATTGATCCAATGTTTTATGACTCCAGAGGCCCTTTCTTCACAGGATCCCACGTTTGCAATCTGTAATACAACAGGCATTGTATCACAAAGTGTTAATGTGGCTGAGTAGTGACCCTGTCTCCAGGCCGTCTCCTGGTAACAAGGCTCTTTTTAATGTAGTATCAGCAGATACATTTTAGAAGTAGGATAGATGGTTCAGTTAAGAGGGTTTTATCATCAGTGTCTCTGGTATTCAAGTGAAATAAATTAAGTTAATGGGAAGCTCTTTTATAGCCTGTCATGGAAAAAAGTACATAATTTCTGTCACAATTTGCATGTATGGAGCTGAAAGAACAAACGATTAGCAACATTTATTCTATCATGTTCTCGTAAAGTTCCAGCTAGTAGGGTATAGCAAATTGAGTCTGACATGAGATGATAGTAGCAAGAAATAAAATTTTTGATGTGAGTTAGGGGCCCTGATACCGAGTTGCTCTGACTGTCTGTGACGTTTCACAACGTCTAGGTGGCCACCTGACCTCCTCACTCTGGCTTGCCGATTTGGGAGCCCGCAAGCCAAGGAGAGCCGGTGGGTAGCAAACACCTTCTCTGCTTGCTGCTCCAGTTGGGAGGAGAGTTGTACTTGGGGAAGGGCCAAATGTCCACCTTACACCCAGAGCTTCCTGAAAGTTCACAAGCTTCAGGCCACAGGTTTATTCCCAGTTGAAAGGCTTCCATTCGCCATCCTCACCCGTGCCTCTCGGCATCTGTGTTTCTGTCTCGAGGATCCTCTGCTTTGGGGAGGGCTGTTTGACCTGCTGCCTCAGGCCCTCTCCAGTATTCCCTTAAAGTGAGTCCTTGGTAACCACCAGTACCTACTGTTTTGTGTGCTTGCATTCCTGTTTACGTCTTCTCCCCTGCCCTGTTAAATGGTCTTTCCAGATCTACACTGTGGTGACTTGGCAGGGATGTCGTAGGCCGGGAGTTGTGCTGGTGACAACTGTAAGGTCCCCAGTGAGGTGGCAGGGGAATCAAAGATAGCACTCTTCTGCAGAGGTAGAGCAAGCAGTTGCAAAGTCATTTGATTAGAGGAGCACAAGGAACCCCAGTGCCTTCCATAAGGGACGGGTGTACGTGTACACATGCTTCTGTTTCCACCGGAGAGCCTGGTACATCCTGAAAACCCGAGGCTTGGTTGTGTAAAGCTCCTTTCTCTTTTTAAACAGCAGATTCTCCCAAAAGGGGTACTACACAAAGCCACCAGTGTGTTCACTTAAATTACTTAATCAGACCGTTTTCCTCCTGGAGGGCACTATGAGGCAGCTTGGTGTAGAATAATGGTCCTTAAAGCTTTTGATCTCAGGACCCCTTTTCATTGTTGAAAATTGAAGACCCAGATGAGCGCAGTAGCATTTGTCAGTAGTTCCGGCCACTCCAGAAACTGCAGCAGGAGGATTGATTAAGGAGTTCGAGCACAGCCTGGGCAATATAGCATTACCCCATCTCTTAAAAAAATAGACCCCAAAATCTTTTTATTTGTAGGTTGTGTTGATATTTATCATATTAAAAATTGAACTGAAAAATTAAAAAATTATTAATTCATTTAAGAATAACAAATCACAGTATTAGAGTAACATTTTTCATGAAAAATAACTATTTTCAAAAAAATCAGTGAGAAGACTGACATTATTTGACAATTTTTGCAAATTTCTTTAATGTCTGTTTTAATAAAAGACAGCTGAACTCTCATGTCTGCTTTTGCATTCAGTCTGTTATGATGTGTTCTTTTGGTGAACATATGTAAAGAAAATGTGCTTTCATCACAGATATGTAGTCGGAAAAGAGAAGTGTATATCTCATAGACTTTGCAGGTAATTCTGGACATTCTTCCTTGATACTACACCAAAACTTGACAGGTGTGCTTTCTTAAAATGTTATTAGTGTGGAGTGGAATCTGAAACCATGTCTGTGAGCTTTTTGAACTTTGTTTCACCAAAATATATCAGTCTCTCTTGCACTTTCAATGGATTTTGTAATATCATGCATGGATTGTTTGGACAGTCTTAGTTGAGTTACACAGGTTTTTCAAATGTTGACACATTTCATCGTATAATATCAAAAAATTATATTCATTACTATTCCCACTGAGAAGTCTTTGGGAAACTATGAAGCTCTTGGTATCAGATGTAATAGTTTCCCACAATTACAATTTTTCCTTGAAAGCCTGGATTTTGTCATTGGCAACAACCACTACAAGTTGTGTTCCTTGAAGTTACAGGCTTCATTCATTTTTAAGAAAATATATGCCATATCCCCAGTTCTGAATAACCAGAGTTTATCTGTTAGTTGTTTGTTCAGGTAAAAATGGTATTCCATGCAAAAGTTCAGTTCACGGTTCAAACCACTAAGGCACCTCTATTGCTTTTGCACCATCAATGCAAGTGTCAGCATGGTGGAAAAGGCATACAATGTCTCGGTATTACAATGAAGGTTTTTTTGTTTTGTCTTTTTGAGACAGCGCCTTGCTCTGTTGCTCAGGCTCGAGTGCAGTGGCATGATCATAGGTCACTGTAACCTCAAACTCCTGGGCTCAAGTGATCCTTCCACCTCAGCCTCCTGAGTAGCCAGGACTATAGGCATGTGCCGCTATGACCGATAATTAATTAATTTTTTGTGTATGTGTGTGTGGAGACAGGGGCTTGCTATGTTGCCCAAGTTGGTCTCAAACTCCGGGCCTCAGGCAATCCTCCCACCTCAGCCTCCCAAAGTGCTGGGATTACAGGCGTGAGCCACCATACCTGGCCATGACCATAGTTTTGACTTCATGGAATCAGCCCATGGGGGACTCTTGGGGGTCTTTGGATCCCGCTTGAGAATCTGTGCTATGTAAGGCTGACTCTAGAGTCAAAGCCAGGTTGGAGCATTGGCATTGTTGCTTAATATGCTGGCCATGGGACCCAAGTGAGGCCACTTAGCCTCTCTAAGCCCTTGTCTTTTTATCTAGAAAATGGAGACATGAGCTTCTTTGATGGATTGTTGTGAGGATTAAATGGGAGAACTGAGGGAGTGTGCCTTCTGTGGTACCTGGTATGGAGTAGGCACTAATAAAGGTTGTTTCCTTTCTTTCCTTCTTGGGGCTTTGTGAAGGTACTAGGGATGGGGAAGGTGGAGGTGGTGGAGAGATGAAGAGGAAGGGCCTGTTTGGCCTTGCGGTGTGCTAGAACCCAGGCAGAGCTCTGGCAGGGTGCTCTTGGTGGCTCCGTCCTTTGCACTGACTCTGAGAAGGTGGAGAAGACAGGGAGCGAAGGCCGAGCTTCCTGCAGCCGCTCATCTGGGGTGTGCTCTGTTCTCTGGACCCATCAGTTTCGTGTTTCATCCAAAGTGCTGGCTTCTCTAAAAACAAGCATGGTCTTCAGATTGCTGTCACCTGAGCATCAGGGCTCTTTACAAATAACCCTCGTTCATCTTCAGAGCTCTCCAGAGCAGCAGACAAGGAACAGAGCAGCAGTATGCACATGACCACACTAGGTCCACATCAGCTCTCACGACTGGGGCCACAGTAGGCTTTTCCTGCACGTGAAGTTATGTTTCAGGGAACTTAATTAGATTTGTGGTTTAGCCAAAGCCTTGTATTACTAGCAGATAACATACTTTAAAGCAGCTGTCATTTAACAGGAGTAGGCCCTCATCTGCTCCAGGAAGTGGGCTGAAGGAAGCCAGCCGGAGTGGACAGGCACCTCCCTCAGTGCAGTGGGTGGGACTCACCCACAGTCTCCTGTGCGATTCCTCTCCATTCTGAGGGACAAGGGCGGGGGCTGTAAGCTGGTGGTGTTTTTTTCCCTTCTATGTGAATGTCCTGGTTGTGAATATTTTCTAGCATTCTACTGGCAAAATTGTATTTCAAGCATTACCTTGATTAGCTATATGGGAAATGGGGTGGAGAGAAGCTAAAACAGTTTCTTAAACGTTCTTAAACATCTTAGATTATTTTAGTTCCTGAAAAGACCATTTGGATATGTTTTCTTCAGCAAAACAGGCATATGGTGTTTTACACAGTTTACTGATTCCGTAAGGCCTGTCGTAGACATTTGTGGTAGGTTTGTGGGAGTGAAAGTTGTCAGTGGACTAGGAATCAGAAGACAGGCCCTTCTCCCAGCTGTGACACTACATGCTGTCTGACCTTGGGCAAGTCCCCAACATTCCTGGACCTTAGGTTGGTGACTTGCAAAATGGAGAAGGTGTTGGTCACTTCTTGCTTATGTCACCAGGGGTGTCCTGAGGGTCAGATGAGAGAATGCTGGTAAGCTGCTTTACAACCTAAGTGCAGGTATTGGCTTAACAAATGGCACTGATGACCAAGCTCTGACCCTCCTAATGAAATATTTTCTTTCTCAGTGATGTTACAGCCTTTCGATTATGATCCCAATGAGAAAAGTAAACACAAGTTTATGGTTCAGTCTATGTTTGCTCCATCTGACACTTCTGATATGGAAGCAGTAGTAAGTACTGAATGCTTCTTATTTTTTTCAGTAATAATCATTTAAAAAACTGATTAGGTATAGAATTGTGGGTGCATGCATTTCAAAATATGTTAAAATTGTTTAAAAGGGAATGATGTTTTCAAGGACGTTTGTACTTTGACTACCTTTATGGTTTTTCTAAAACTTCGATGAATAATCTTAACATCTTATATAACGTCCTAGAATAGTATTCTTTTCTGACTTTTATAAACTCCATTTGCTTAGTAGTTTCTTGCTCTGATAGATTTTATCTTGAATGGTTGGGAATCCCTCCCCCACCTCGCTCCCCACAGAAAAGGGTACTTTTCATCTTAGGGGCTATTTCTTACCTTGTCTTCCTGTCTCCCCACAAACCCCGAGGGATATGAGAGTGTTGATACTGAATGTCCTTCTTGACTTAGGCTTTTTTTTTTTTTTTTTTTGCTTGGTTCTAGTAAGCATGATTATTTGTTTTTCCCTAGATTCCTTTATTTTTCCCCCTCCTTAAATACATGTTTAACACTGTCTCTAATTTTGGTAAAATTAAGATGACTTCATTTTTATAAAATAAATAAGTGATATATTATTGATATTTCCGGACAAAAAGAGGATATAATGGAAATTCTGCCCCAAAGTAAGCTTTTTATACACTTGAATAAGTCCACAGACATTCTGGTGCTGTGCATCGAAATCCACAGACAAGCCTTACAAATGCACAGCGCTGCAGGGAGAGACTTGCTGGTCCGCACAGCTTGGGACAGGAGAACAGGGCTGCCTGGTACCTCTCTGCTGCCAGCTTGAGCAGCACACACAAGTCACCCAAGGCATGTCTGCCAATTTGAGTTAGCTGTCCCCACGCGATGCTGTGGCTTTGCTCTGTCCGAGTTTTATACCAAAGGCTGCTTCATGCCAAGCACCTCCCCCCCCCCCCGCCCCCCGTGTCCCTCATGTTGCCTCACAGCCTTTTTGTTTAGTTCTAGAAAAGTGTAACTGACCATCTCCACTGATGTTTCACTTTTAAGCAGGAAATGAAGGGAAGCCAGATATTTCTGAGTTTGAGAGAGAGCAGTGATCACAGGCCATCTTCTTTTCATAAGAACGATGATTGAGGCATTCATTACTTTCTCTTTTATCTTCTGGAACATGATGTGTCACTTCGTGTTAATTTGTGTGATCAAGGAAAGGTATGGCAGATGCAAAATATGGAATATCCAAGAGTATGTATGTTCTGTTTGGCTTTTGCCGCATGGTGTAGTGAAAAGAGCATGGCTTGGGTGTCTTGGTTTTGAAGTTGAGTTCTAGCTTTTACTAACGTTTACTAACAGTCCAGTCTCCGAGGCTTGTTTAGCAGTATAGGCCAGGCACTGCACACACGCTACAGGGCCGCTTCATTTCCTTGGATGATTATTTTTATAACAGTTTAAAACAATTTTTGTATAAAATGTACATCGTAGGAAGTTTTGGAAATACACAAATGACAAAAAATAAAACTCAAAGTGACCTGTGATTCTTTCATACTAGAGCTTAACCACTATTAATATTAATGGGAGCCTAGTGCTTTTTCTTTACTTTGAAATATTTTAATTTTAACATATAGAAAGTTGAAAAAAATAGCAGTGTCCACTTTCCCTATATTTACCATTTGTTAACATGTTGCCACATTTGCTTCTTTTCTATCATAAATTTTCTTTTTTGCTGAACCATTTGAATGTAAGATGCAGACTCTATGACACGTCCCTCCTAAATATTCCAGAACAAGGACAGTCTGTTATATAGCCACAATGCTATTAATTATAGCTGAGGAAATTAACACTAATTCAGCATTATTATTTAATAGACAAATTCATATTTATCATTTTCCAGTTGTTCCAAAAATGGCCTTTAGTTGTTCTTACTCTAGTAGAGGACCCCCAACCCTTTTTGTTGTTTAGAGTCAGACCAGTTGGCTTGTAGAATGTCCCATATTCTTGAGTTTTTCTGATTTCCTCTTGATTCAATTCACGTTAAGTATTTTTTGGCAAGAATATTCCATAGTTGATACCATGTGTGTATCACAGCAGGAGGCATTTCATGCCAGGTTGTCCTTCTATTTGTGACACTGTTTGATCACTTGGTTAAGATAATGCCTGCCAGCTGTCTCCAGTGTCAAAGCTCATTTGCCCCTGTGGCTAATAGGTAATCTGTGATACTCTGAGTCATCTGATACTTTGGGACTACGTGAACATCCTGCTCGCCCGCAGTCTTTCACCGGGTGGCTTCAGCACCCAGTGGTGATCCTTGCCTCATGTTCTTCTGACACACACACATGGGTGCGTGTGTGCAGAGGAGCAGACTTCGATATTGTTTATAGTTTCTTAACTTAATATTCTGGACTTTTCCCCCATGTAATTGAATGCTCTTCAGTATCATTTGAGTGGCAGCATGCTATTCCATTTAATGGATCTACCGTAGTTTATGTGGCAGTCCCCTAGTGTCAGATGTGTAGATTATTTCCCTTTTTTGGTTCTTGGTACCTATGTTGCGCTAGCTACCTCCTGCATAGTTTTGGGGAGGGCCAGGGAGGGGATCGCCTTCTTTTTCTGTGTTATATAACCTTGCTACTGTGCTGGTCTGTAATACTCAGAACACCTTGGAATTCCCATTTTCTGCTGCCAAAAGGAGTTATAAACCAGGAGTGCATCCTCCTAGAACATGGGATTTAGCTAGCAAGGTGCTCTCACCACAGACTGGAGGGCTAGGGGTGGGCCCCCAGGGCAGGGGCAGCCCAGGTGCAGCCACAGTGGCAGAGGAGGGCTAATGTGTTCTGGTAGGAGCTGGCAGAGCGGTTCTACTGTGAAACCACTCCCAGATAGTATGTGCTTATACTGCCGAAGAAAGGTGTACCCTGTAAAATAACTTTTATTTCCTTAAAAAAAGCCAGAGTTGCCTCTGGTCATCCACACGTGATTTAGAGAATCCTTTGCTCAGCAGTGGTGCCCTCTCCTCCACGTGCTTCCCACAGACCACCACACCGGGCACTGGCTGGCTTCGAGGCGGCAGGCAGCAGGGCTTCAGGGCTTGTGAATTGTAGTAAACATTCAGGAAAGCTAGTGTACTTAATCTTGTCATGTTAAAAATATCGAAATCTCAGCAGACTTAAGTTCTTTATTTGATATACATCAGAGCTTTCTCATTAAGAGTATTTTTCTGAAATTGTCAGTTTTAGGAAGAAAATTATTCTTCCAACAGCTTTATAATATCTTGATTATTAAATTTAAATTGTTTTAGTGGAAGGAGGCAAAGCCAGAAGACCTTATGGATTCAAAACTTAGATGTGTGTTTGAATTGCCAGCAGAAAACGATAAACCAGTAAGTATGTTTATAGTTAACAGTAATTGAATGTTGCAAGCTGATACTTATTTGCATACCATCTCCTGCAAAACCGAGATTTAAGTTGGCAAATTGTTTTCCTCCCTCTGGTGTCTGAAGAAAAAAAATAAGCCGAAGTCAACAAATAAGTGGGCCTTTATGAAATCAGCCTTTGAAAGACTTTCAGAAAGACAACTAATTGAACCAATTTTTCCCCTTGAAAAGTGCAACCCGATGGTTGTTTGAGATGTCATAAATCCCAAAGAGCTTGTTTGGCTTGGCAAAGTTATAGGTTGCTGTTAAACAGTGGGTGAGACTAAAACAGGGAATAATTTGCCCTTTATCATGGTGCTAGGTGGTAAGCTCTTAGGTTCTGTTGTTTTACAAAGTGCCCCTGTCAGCGCCACCTCTCCCTGGCCCCCCTAATCCCACCTACCTCTTCAACCAAAATCTGCTTTTCGATCAGGATTTCTTAACCTCAGCACTATTGACGTTTTGGGCTGGACAGTTCTTTGTAGTGGGGACTGTCCTGTGCACTGTAGGGTGTTGAGCAGCATCTAAGCACCTAGCCACTAGATACCAGTAGTACTCCCCAGTTATGACAACCAAAAATGTCTCCAGATACTGCCACATGTGTCCTAGAAGATGCTGTCTCCCTGCATTGAGAGTGACCTGACTCCTGTGCTGCCTGAAGGGGAGGGGAAGGAGACCCTTCCCCCAGGCTGTCAGCTCACTTTCTCTTTGTCTGAAGACAAGGGATATGCCTGTCATGGTCTTCACTTGTGACCAGTTGAAGGAGGGAGACTGTATCTGAAATGCTAATTTGGACCTCCCTTCAACCTAGTCAAAAAAATTTAAATTGTATTAAAAACACAAAGAATTTAAAACACACGCAGAATATAAACTACCCCGGCCATTAATAGCTAGAGTTGGGAAACAGAAATGCTCTGAAACAGTCTGTTAACATTATCCATAATGATCTGCAGGAATGCTGTTGATTCCTGTCAAAACTACATAGTTATTTTCTTTCTGCTCAATAATTGACCACTGTCATTATCATGTTTCTTTGGTGGATAGAGTCATTTTTGCCCCCTTCCCAGAGTATATTCTGTCATGGGAAGGTCAGTTTGGAAGTGGTGAGAACTGTATTCTGGCCCCAGCTCTGGGATAGGTTCTTCCCTCTCGGGGCCACACTCTTCTATTTTGTTTTATTTATTTTATTTTATTTTTTTTTTGAGACAGAGTCTCACTCTTTTTGCCCTGGCTAGAGTGCCGTGGCGTCAGCCTAGCTCACAGCAACCTCAGACTCCTGGGCGTTAAGCAATCCTTCTGCCTCAGCCTCCCAAGTAGCTGGGACTAGAGGCATGCGCCACCATGCCCGGCTAATTTTTTCTATATATTTTTAGTTGTCCAGATAATTTTTTTCTATTTTTTTTTTAGTAGAGACGGGGTCTCGCTCTTGGTCAGGCTGGTCTCGAACTCCTGAGCTCAAACGATCTGCCCGCCTCGGCCTCCCAGAGTGCTAGGATTACAGGCGTGAGCCACTGCGCCCGGCCTCACACTCTTCTTACTTGGAAAATGAAGGGCAGAGCCAGATGCCCTGGTCTTCAGTTTGCTACCTTGAACCCCCAGGCTAACGAGCCCTAGTCACTCATGCCCTGGCACATCTGAATGCTTCCGTGCCCTCCCCCTACTGACTGACTCTCATCCCCAGTAAATCTCAAGAGTGTGTCATAGCACAATCTTGGCAGGGGATGTGGGGGGAGTATGTGGCTTCCCCAAATTGAAACCTTAACAGACACTGAACTTGGTTCACCTTCATCCCAGTTTTCAAGTTCTAAGTTGATAAAATAAATTGCCCTCTATGCAATGTTCTCCCTGGCCTCCCTCCCCCACCCAGCCAGTCCTGGGGATGTTCAGATCTTCCTGGTGACAGTAATTTGTGGCTAATAATTCCTGAGCTTGCACAATTACAGTATGCTAATTTTTGCATGGCAGGAATTTGATAGTGCAATATGCACAGCCCTTTTTCTCTTTCTTTGAAGTATTAGTCTCAGCCGAACTTCATTATTTGCCCTTATCCATAATTTCTAGGGCCCAGTTGCTTTAGATTATTAAGATACTAGATAAAGTGATTCATTTTTAAAATAAATGTGACATTTTACAGTGTGGGTGAAATGCTACCACGTTTGGTGTTTGCTGAGAACTACTTTACTTTGCATAAAAAAGTCCTTTATTACATGGTTGGTGACACTTGGGCTTTCATTTATTTCTGAACAGCATGATGTAGAAATAAATAAAATTATATCCACAACTGCATCAAAGACAGAAACACCAACAGTGTCTAAGTCTCTGAGTTCTTCCTTGGATGACACTGAAGTTAAGAAGGTGATGGAAGAATGTAAGAGGCTTCAAAGTGAAGTTCAGAGGCTACGGGAGGAGAACAAGCAATTCAAGGTAACAGCAGTTTATTTTCTGATAATCTAGAACAGGGGCATTTTCCCTGGGATCTTGGGTGGGGAAGTTGATGAACCCCTGGATGGATTTCTATGGTTTTTTTGTTTGTTTGTTTTTGGTATTTGCTTATTTTTCCTCCCCAGAGAGAAATTTCCATAGCTTTCATCATTTTCTCAAATTAAGAATGACTGTCCCTTGAGCAGAGTTTTCTCAACTATTTAAATTCTTGTCGCCTTAAAAAACAAAACAAAAAAACCTCCCACGTCCATGAGTATAAATTGAAAATAAATTTTGAGACTAAAACAGCAGTGTTTTGTTTTTTGAGACAGATTTGCTCTCTCGCTCTGGGTAGATTGCAGTGGCATTATTGTAGCTCACAACAACTTCAAAGTCCTGGGTTTAAGTAATCCTACCTCAGCCTCCCAAGTAGCTGGAACTACAGGCACGCACCATGATGCCTGGCTAATTTTTCTATTTTTAGTAGAGACGGGGTCTCGCTTTTGCTCAGGCTGGTATCAGACTCCTGAGCTCAAGTGGTCCTCCCTCCTCGGCCTCCCAGAGTGCTGGGATTACAGGTGTGAGCCACCACGCCCCGGTCAGCAGTGGTTATTTTGAATATGCATTTTCAAACCCCACTCTATCCCCCACCATTCGTTTGAGTGAGAATCTCTTTAAGAGGGTAATGTACTCTGTTTTAACACACTTCTGGTTTTTTAAAGACTCTGAGTGGATCTGGGCAGTCATTGGCTTATCAAACTGTTGGTAAACCTATGTGGTGATAGGATTGGAAACAGGATGCTGTCACAGTAGATAGGAGATGGAGATTATAGAAGAGTCTCCAGCTCATCGATGAAGCATTTGTACTGGCCTTGGAGGGTGGGCTTGTGCTGGGTGGTGAAGGGAGGCTTGTGGTGTGGAAATGGCTGTATCTTAGGCTTCCATTTGCTGAACACCTCTAAGCCCCTTCCAACTTTAAAAGTATGAGTCTGTTTTAGCCATGGTATTGAGGAGAACATTCCCAAACATCACATTATAGAAAATTTGTTGCAGCTTAAATTTTCAGACCTATCTGTTCTCTTCATCTTGACCAGGCCACCCAAGCATGTAATAGGCTTTCACTCCTTAGCTGCCATCCCACCAGGCACACATAATAAATTCATGTACGTTGACTTTTCCTTCGTTTTTATTCTGACAATGAGGTAGATATAAGAGAACTGACGGAGTTTGGGAAATGGCATCATCCTCTTCCTTTGCAGTAATCTTGATTTGCCTCATTCAGTAACTTCTTTAGTATAGAGTAAATTATGAAGCTGACACTTTACTTTTTGGCTAAAAATCTGAGCTATGCCTGAAGCTTCTCCTTGAGTGTATTTCTCTTCAGAAACAGAGTTCTGTGCCGTTTAAAGTGATAAATAGATAGAAATAGCTTCTATATAAACCCAATAAAATAAATGCTGTAGTTTGCTGTGCCCTTTTTTTAAAAGTTAATCGAACAACGCCAGTCATTTATCACTGTGCAGTGATATTGGCCATGCCCCATGAGCAGAATATCTTTAAAATATTATCAGGCCACTCTTGACATTAGAAGATTGTTTATCCTGCTAAACACTGATTTCTTGTTTTGTGTTGGTTCAGGGTCTAGTATGTGCCCAGCACTGTGGATTCAATCGTGAGCAGTCCCTGCCCTTAAGGAGCTCCCTCTTGATGGCGTAGCAGGGAAAGACGTAGACACAAATAATTACAACCCAGTGTGATAAATGTCCCTTAGTGATAGCAACAAATCGCAGGGAAAGTCAGCTCCATGGGCTCATCTGCCTGTTGACTCCAGGACCTACTAGGTACTGCAGTAAATATAAATGAATTGAAAGAAAAGAGGGGAGAAAGTAGAGCTGGTGTGTGGAGTTCAGAGACAAGTCGATGGAGCAATTAGCAAGAGACCTGGCTGTAAAGATGAATCTGGGCCAGAATAGGAAAGGCTTGATGCATTGCCTTCTTCCGGAGTGTGGGCTTGCCTTGAGGGCATGGAAGTGGCATCATAGGTCTGCAGAGTGACTTGCAGGTTCTTAAGGCAGCGTGGGGCAATGAAGGCGGTGGCAGTGTCAGTGCCCCCTTACACATCCTTGTCGTTGGGGGAAAATGTGGTCAGTTACCTGTATATGTATGAAAAAGGATGTTGCTTCTTTAGTGAGGAATCCATGCATTTAGTAGAAAATACTTGAGATGATTATATCATTTTATCCAGCAGTCTGCATGTAACTCGTCAAAACCAACTATGTATAGAGCTGTGCATTTGAAAGCTTCCAGGTGGCCCACTTTGTAGATTCTTGTGATTTGTGTATTTGTACCTTGGGAAATGGCTATCACTCAAAAATCAATGACAGCTTGATTAGGGAAGCCTGTTCATTACAGGCAGTATTAGAGGCAGGAGGGACAGAAAATTTGGGATCGGATGAAGCGGAGCAGCTGGAAGACCAGGCCAGAAAGGTTGGGGTGCGAAGGTGTAAAGGGCCTGGTTGACCCTTTTAAAAGCTTTTTTCCTGTAAGTCTTGGGGAACCAAGAAGTGCCTGCTTAGATTTGTGTCATAGAAAGGTACCTAGCAGCTTTGCGTACCATGGATGAAAGGAAAGAGGGACCTCTGGCTACAGGCCAATCCCTTCCTCTGTAGGCTTCAATTTCTCCATTTGCAAAAGGAAGCTGGACCGTATCATATCATCCAAGCCTGGGTGTAAACGGCCCACCCTGTTGCGCTGTACAGTGGATTCACTTTTCTTTCTTGTGCCTTGGATCCTCTTTGAAATGTGCATTTGCTCCTGTAGGAGGAAGATGGACTTCGGAGGAGGAAGACAGTGCAGAGCAACAGCCCCATTTCAGTGTTGTCCGTGGCTGGGAAGGAGGAGGGCCTCAGCACCCGTCTGCTTGCGCTGGTGGTTTTGTTCTTCATTGTTGGTGTAATTATTGGGAAGATTGCCTTGTAGAGGCAGCATGCAAAGGATGGTAAATTGGATTGATGGATCCACCATATCATGGGATTTAAATTTATCATAACCATGTGTAAAGAAAAATTAATGTATGATGACATCTCACAGGTCTTGCCTTTAAATTACCCCTCCCTGCACACACACTACACACATACACACACGCACATATAATATAACAATCTTTTAGAAAGTTAAAAATGTATAGTAAATGATTGGGGGGAAAAGAATAATCTTTATTAATGATGAGGGAAACCATGATTAATGCCACAATGGCATATTGTAAATGTCATTTTAAACATGGGTGGGCCTTGGTACATGTCGCTGGATTACCTCTCTTAAAACAAGACACTCTTCCTCGCCTGTTGGTGCTGGCCTGTGGGGAGCTGGAGCCCAGCGCAGAGGGGAGCGCGGTCAGCTCCATGCAGTAGCCCCCCACGCTGCCCACACCCGCCCCAGGCCGCTTTTCCATGTCTTCAGTTCTGTCCAAGCCATCAGCTCCTTGGGAATGATGAACAGAGTCCGAAGCCAAAAAGAATTGCACTGTGGCAGCATCAGACGTGCTGAATGAGAGCCATGTGTTGACTGATTGACCCAATACTTTGGAAATAAACGTCAATGCTTTGTTCTCTTAAAGGGACCAAGCTAAATTCCTGTTGGTTCATGTAGTGAAATTGAACTGTAATTCAGAGATGTTTAATGCATATTTAACTTATTTAATGTATTTCATCTCATGTTTTCTTATTGTTACAAGATTACAGTGAATGCTATGTGCTCCCTAACGCCAGTGGGTGAAGCTGGCTTTGCTGTCGGAAGGCTGTGGGCTCCTCTGTCTCTGGAGGTTCTGGGCATGTGGAGCTGGGGTTTATTGGAATGTTGGAGAAGAGCGATCAGGAAGTGGTTTTCAGTGTCAATAAATAACAGCTATCATAGGGAGGGAATTCTTAGTAGTGACAGTCAACTCTAGGTTACCCTTTTTAATGGAGAAGAGTAGTCAGTCTTCTAGATTGTTCTTTCACCACCTCTCAACTACCATGCATACTTCTAGCACACAGGCCCAGGTTTGGTCCTGACCCCTCCTTGGGACCCTGGCTTGGAGTCAGGACGCTTAAATGAGGCTACAGAGGGCTAGGGGAGCAGGCACCAGCAGGTGGGAGTGGGAAATGGTGAGAGAGAGACTCCTCAGCTGATCCACCTAGTAGTAATTGAGAGTTTGACTGTGAATTAATTTTATGCCATAAAAGACCAATCCAATTCTGTTTGACTATGTAGCATCTTAAAAAGAAAAAAAAAGTACAATAAAGCCCCAAAATTAAGAGTTCTTTTGTCATTTTGTCACATTTGCTATATGGGGGGAATTATTTTATCATCTTTATTATTTTGCCATTGGAAGGTTGATTTTAAAATGAGCCTATATATATGCTTAATGATTTAACTACACACACGAGTGTGTGTGTGTGTGTGTGTGTGTGTGTATGTATGTATTTTGGAGGGGGGATTGGCTTTGATTGAGAGTACGAAAAATAAAACTGAAAATGCAAGCACCTGGTCACCTTTGGCCTTCCATTGCCTCGGCCTGCAGTAAAAAGCAGCCTCCCTTCTGGTCAGGGAACCATGCCACAGAGACTAGTGACAGCTGTGCTTGCACAGGTTTGAGAGGACAAGTCCATCAAAAGGAAAACAGTTCTAAGACACATACCTCAAGCCACACTGCTCCTGAGCCTGGCTTTGGCAACTGGGTCAAGGGCCTTGACACCGGTAAAGTGGAAGTCTGTGATTGGTCTGAGTAAGTAACTTCCCATCTTCATGAAAAGAAGTTGACTCTAAATCCCAGAGATCTAACCCGAACATCTATGGCGGGGACTGTGCTGAGCATGCGGACAGGGAGGCCATCCAATTATACATTCGTCTCCAGGACCTTTTCCGTGTGGCCCCAAGTACTTACGAAAGGGTGTGAAAGGACTGAGCTCTAAGGCACATGCCTTCTGCCACCTAGTTTTCTTAGTGGACTCACTTGCCAAGTATACAACCTGCAGTAAATTAGTCTTTTTGTAGCTCCCAGTCCCTCGTGGTCTTGAAAGGAGAGTAATTAGAGGTCCTCCAGCAGCGCCTTGGGGTGTACTACAGTCCCAGCATGCTAGAGCAAGGGTCTGTTTTTTCTTAAAGGATGTGGCTGTGTGTTCCGATAAAACAAAACAGCTTGTGGGATTTGGATTTCTATGACTGGGAAACTACTCTGTTTTAGGTCTTTGTAGGTGATTTGGGTTTTGTGTGTACCTAGGAAAAGGTGTGCAGCTTCTCAGAGGTTGTAGACATTTTGGTTGTAGCTAAAATTCAATTTTT
The DNA here is from genome assembly GCF_041146395.1 of Eulemur rufifrons. Lineage (NCBI taxonomy): Eukaryota > Metazoa > Chordata > Mammalia > Primates > Lemuridae > Eulemur > Eulemur rufifrons. The sequence continues at coordinate 48,090,294 of NC_091002.1, forward strand.
TAAAATCGACTTGTTTCTTCCTTCTAACTAATCATCCTCTGAAGTCTCTTTCCCTCCTAGAGATTAGGATGTGGTGAACACATGTTCATTTGTGGGGCTTTTTGACTGAGTGGAACAAGGAAACTCCCCAGGGAGAGAAGTAAGGCATTGGTGGGATGGTTGTTATTTTCTAATCAGCCTGATTAGCAAAGAATGCACCAGAAAAAGAGCGTGTGTGTGAAGCAAGCAAGCACTGCTCCCTCAAGAGAACATGGAGGTGCACACACATTTTCAGTATCTTTTCTAGAATAAGAGAAGGCGAAAAAATGAGAGTAAAGCAAAGAGGAGGTGACTGTGAGGCTCTGTCACAATGGTCTATTCTGCCCTCAGGGGTTAAGAGTCAGATAGTTGGGAATAAACTGGCCAGGAAAGAGCAAGGATGCCGGCCAGGAAGGGAGACTGGTGGGTCGCAGGCAGGCTGTCCTTGCACCTGCTCCCAGGGGCCCCCCACTCCAGAGGGCTGCCCTGGCTTTAGAAATGCCCACCATAGTGCTCACAAATACAGAAGAGGTGGAAGGAATAACAAAGTCCCTTAAATTTTTATTGATTGAATTTTTAAATTGATAATTTAAGCTTTCTTGGCATGATGCAAAATACCACTTAAAGGCTGTATTATTTGTAGGTGTGAGGAACTGGCTTTAATTTTTTTCTCCTAGTTTGCATGTTTTCCCTCTCTAGTCTTATAAACTGCTGGCACCAGCAGTAATAAATACTGATAAAATCAAAATTGATTTTTACCAGTGGACAGTTTATGCCTAGAGAGACGGCTTATACCTACATAACACAGAAGGGGGAAAAATGAAGAACCTCCAGTGATCCGTGAAAACCTAAACGCTTTCAAACAAATCCCAGGAACAGAATTGCTATCGAAAGATATCAGTGCCCAGCTTGCAGGCTGTGTTGAGTCAGATATAACTGAATGCAATGAGAGTGCAGAGCTAAATAGCCTTTCAAATTAATTTGGAAACAAGCGTGTATGTGTGTGTGTGTGTGTGTGTGGCATATGTGCCATATGTTAAGTAGCTTGACAGCTTTCAAATGGTGCCTACATTTTTTGCATACACAAATCTTTGTAAACTCAGAAGCCATCCCAGAATTCAATACTATTTGTCGTTTTCAGCTCCTTCCCTAAAGAACTGGCCCATGTACACATTTCTGGCTATGGTTTGTGAATTCTTGGTTTAAAAAGATATATCAAGAGATAGGGGTCTTGGGCTTGCCTGTCACTTTGAACACCTGAATAACAATTTAACCTCCAAGACCTCCTCAGTGGCGAGGCCACTGCCTCCCCCTGCTGGAGATGGCAGTTCACCGAAGGGCGGCTGGCTGCGGTGTCCCCTGCCTCTCCTGTTGAGCCTGGAGGTGGAAGAGAACTAAGTAAAACTATGCAATTAATCAGAAGTCACCCCTCGTAGGAGACCTGTCTTAATTAAGCTTGGGCCGTGTCTGCTGTTGCTGGGGATGAGTGCTCTCAAAGGTGAGTGGGACTGGAACTGTATTTAGAAAGTCCCCAGAAAAGTGTCGATGCATGACTCCAGTTCATGGCACACAAACCACATGAGGCCGGCAATCACTCTTCCGGAACATGAAGTGCAGCTCTGAAGTCACGTGTCCTTTATGTGAATTGGGTCCCTCAGGGTTTCTGTGGCCCGGTTGGATTTGGGGAAGGGTTTTTACAGCGGAGCTGCTCTGAGAGGAGCCTTTTAGAGAAAGTTGCTATTGTTTCCATGCCACTCTCTACCCGTGCAAAGCATTTCCAATACGTTTGGTCATTGGACTTCAGTACAACTGTGACCTGGGGGTGATGGCTCTGTTTTTTACGCATAAGGGAATGAGGCTCCAAGAGGTTAAATTGGGCCGCTTTTTAGAACTACTAACCAGTCTCTGTGAAGGCCGCCAAGGCACTGTTTCAACCCCGAAAATCGCTCCAGGCAGCCGCGTGCACGGACGCGGCCTGGCCCCGGCGCCTCTGGCCGTCCGTGCGCCCCATCCGTATTTTCACGCTAAAGTAGGTGGACTCGGGACCGTCGTTCAGATGCTTTTGCTTTGGGAAACTGAACACTCTCCGGACAGTGAGGAAATGTGTGTTTGCCATTTTCTCGTTGCCTAAAGATGTCTGCCCGATGCTCCTGGGGAATGAATTTGGGGGCTTTAGAAAGAAAATCACCAGCCTGTCTCGGTGTGGTGATGAGCGACATGCTTTCTACGGAGGCTTTACGTAACTTGTAAATTAGATGGGAACGAGGGTCGTTCATGAAAACTGGTATCACAGAAGTGGCCTGCCGAGGTTTGCAGACAAGCCAGGCTGCCGGTATCTGAGGCCTCTCCCCGAGTGAGCGCCACGTTTCTTCGGGCCATCAGAAGGGGGCAGGCGACGGAAGAAAGACCCTGGCGACGAGCGGCAGCTGAGAGGCGCTTGGGCGGTGCGAGCAGGATCCGCAGCGAAGCTCGCAGACCTCTTGCTCCGAACCCCGAATCCCATTAGCCGGGAACCTAGCACGGGAGACTCAGCCACCGAGAACATTAGTTGAGGTGCATGAGGTCACCCATCCCGTGCCCAGGGACCCAGACCTCCCTCTGGGGGATGTTTTCAGCTGTATCTATGGCACTTAACAATAGAGCTTTCATTTTAATTTATTTTCATCACAAGAGATATTTTGAAAAATTTAAAAGACTCGAACTCACATAAACAGTTATATATAATAGTTAAAAGGGAAACTGGTGGAGTTGGATGAGAGGTTGTCTCGAATGAATATAATTACTTGATTTTTTACTTAATGGAATTAATTCATTAGAAAATGTCTGCATCCAATCTGTAGACAAGGAAGAAAAATCTAGCAACGAAAATATAGCTATTATCTAACTTGCCATAAATATTTGCAATTATGATACCTTGGAATGTTGCCACGATATGGATTGCTTTGATTAAAAGATGTCAGTTGAATAAAACAGTACTGTGGGAGAATTGTTTTCTGCTGCTGGATAAATGCTGATGTTTATTTTTAAACCAGGAAACATTGATCCTGTAACAATGCCCTATTACAATTGCTTTATTACACCACGGGGCTGATGTAGATTTAATCATTTGGCTAATGGATGGGGGTGCAGGATGGCTGCTCACTCACTGCGCTGCTCCCCTGCCTGCATTCTGATGAGCGAGGCCAGCTTCTGCAGGTGGGGTGGCTGCTGGCGCCTTCCCTTCACTGATAGCCAAGCCAGGGCTGGCCACAATGAAACGGGTTACCTTTCATTTTTTGTTTCCCTTCAGAAAGGCACCAAATAAGGGAGACAAATCAGATATCTTAACACAATTTCATTAAGGTGTAGTGCTAACAAGAATGCTGAGCTTTTTATGATTTAAGAAGATAATAAATTAGTGTGCATGTTTCACACATCAACTTGCCGGTTTTCCACGTAATACAAAAAAGCCCTGGTTCTTTTTATGAACTGGCTGCCTGCATTCCCATCTTTCTTTTGTTATTTAGAAGTAGACTGAATTCCGCTGTTAATCCTCTAGTTCAGCATTCATTAAATTTTTTTTTCCAGTGAATCTTTTACATGGATTCAAAGGTCAGAATTTATTGTCTGTGATACTACGATCAAGTGTGTAAGAACTGCTTTTTGCTTTTCATCATTCCCTCACGTAGCAGACATTCAGTAAGAACCTTCTATATGTTATATGTTGTGTGAGGTGCTGAGAAAACTAATCAGTGGGAGTGATTTTGTTTTTGTTTTTCATTCTTATGTAGCCTAAGTAACATGACTCAAGCTTATACACAGAGAGAAAATGCAAAAATACATTTGGTTCTCATATGTTGCTGCCATTTACTTTTTAAAGACAATTTATAAACTGCTGCCACTTGCAACTTCCTATAAGAAACTCAAAAGGATCTATTTAAATGTTCCCTTCACCTCCCCACTCCCTCCTGAGTAAAGAAATAAGTTTCAGTAATGCATGCTGTCCCTTCCCTGTTCTACATCTTTCTCCCTGTCTTGAAAAAAGGTCTCTGCAGTTTGTGATTTGTGTTTATTCTGTCTTCAATGTATGTTAACACTTTGGGAATTGCATATTTTAAGAGAGGTCTTAGAATGCTTTAGTTTTCATAATTTTTCCTTTATGTAATTTAATTTATATTTCCTGTTTTGACATGGAAGTCATTTAAAAAGTTGATGCAGGAAAGGACTCTACCATTGCACATTTTGGTTATCTGATATGTAATAAATTCATGGTTTGACAGCTGACCTTACATTTCCTGGAGGGAAGGAGATGTATTTCTGCAGAGTCCAGATCAAAAAAGCCATTCACAGCATGTTCTCACATGTTCCATATCAGCCTGATGAAACTTGCCCTGCCAAGGAATAAACTTTTGTACTAGCTGTCTCCATATTATGTTCAATAAATTCTGTGCTCTGAATATATTTAAAGGATGCTTCAGTGTAAAATTATTTGAATGGATGGCTTAAGAGCATTTAGATATGATTTGGAGAATGTACTAGAGCCCATTGTTTTCTCTCACTGCTTCTTAGGAACATGAAATTGGTTTAAATGAAAATCATAGATATTTGCATCAGAAAACCAATATAAGAGATGATTTAGGTCAAACTCCTCATTTTACTGATGAGGAAACTTTTGCCCAGAGAGCTTAAGCACAGGGCCCAGCTTGCGTTCCACTGTTTTCATGTTGGGGGAGGCGTATGCCTCCTGTTTTCATGTTGGGGGAGGTTGATTTACAAAGTACCCACCTGTGTAAATTACTTCCAACTTTGAAAGGTGAGGGGTGACTTCTGTCTTTAAGCAGTGTTTCACAGTTCTCCATCTTACAATGTTATCTTTTTAAAAATATTAATGAAAACAATTTTAACTTCTTTGGGAAAAGTAACACAGGCAAATGATCAGACTTCCTACAAGACCAAAGGATACACAGTATAAAGTCAGTTTTCTTCCGACCCCAAACCCACTTCCTTTCTCCAGAGACATCCTGAATTTTCCATATCTTGTTTGACTCTCCAGAGATCCTCTATGTACATAGATGTCTGTGTATGTACAAGCCTTATGTTTTCTTATATACAAGCAACAGTACACGTTACCTGCTCTGCTGTGCATGTTGCTTTTTTAACTTGGAAATACATCTTGGAGCTTATTTCATGTCAGCCCACATAGAGCTGCTGTCATTCTTCTTGATGGCTCTATAGTTTTGCTCTGTGCGATGAGCCCATAATTTACTTAACCAGCCCTCTAATTGAGGTGCATTTAAGCAGTTTCTAGTCTTGCTGCTACAGACAAACCTACTATAGCAAACCTCCTGTAGCAAATACCCCTATGAATGAGCAAGAATATCACAGGAGCAGAGCCTGGAAGAGATGGCTGGGTCACAGGGTGCCTGCATTTTAAGTTTTGTTAGGTGGTGTCCACATTGCCTTCCGCAGAGGATGAACCGATCCGCAGCCCAGCTGGGCCTACTCCCTTGCCAGCACGTTGCACGGTCTAACTTTTTCAACTTTGCTCATATGAAAAGTGCACCTGGTGTCTTCGTTTTAGTTTGCATTTCTTTAAATGAGGTTCAGCAGCTGTTCATCTGTGTAAAGACCACTTGAAAGCATGTGGGAAGGCCCGGAGTGAGGCAAGGGAGTAAAAGCGGATCACACACAGGGCTGATGGCAGAGCCGCAGAAATTAAGAGGCTAAGGGCGCACAATCATGAATGTGGAATTAGGATCTACCTTGTTTTACTAATAGGAAAATTACTTGCAGCAAAGGGTATAGAAATGGATTGGGGAGGGGGAAATAAACTTTTACGGCCAGCTGCTGGAGCTCTGACCCCTGACCTATGCGGGCCACCTCACCACTGCTAGTCCAGATGCTCATGTGTCACCCTTGCATTCCTGGGGGTCCTTTGACCATGGCATTCACAGAGGATGCGGACGAGGCAGATGTCAGCACCCCAGACCATGGGGAGCTTCTATAAGAGGGACTGAAAAATGGTGATGGTCTTTAAAGTGTTAAAACCCAAGCTGAGAAGGAGTTTTCTAAACAGCAGCACGCGGAGCTATTCTGAAGAAGTGACCATGCTGATCTGCCATTATCTTTTGTGATGCATTAGAAGACAAATCAGCTAGCTGAGGATTTTCCAGGGTCCTGTAATGGGAGTGACGTGCCCCATCAGAAACTGAAAATACCCTCAGAAATTGCACTTAGAGTCTAGACTTTTCTTTTTTTTCCAAGTAGAGCTTCTGTTTCTGTTTTCTTAGCCATGTTTGACTGTAAAAATCACTTCAAAGGAGAGAGGACATAGTAAAAATTTCAAGAAACACAAAATTACTGTTATGGACTTTATGAAAAAAAAATGTACCTTTATGCTACTTCAAAAATGTTAAGGAAATAGATACTGAAGACAGGAGGCTTTTTAAAGTCAAGCCCAGACGCACTGTTACATTTTAAACACCTCCATATAGTCACATTGCTAGTCCTAAAAGTGGCTCCAAATTATAGAAAATATTTCCCATTATTAATGCTAAAGCCATCTAAGAATGTCCGTCAGCTGATGTGTGAGGAAAGGCTGGCCGCCCCTGACCAGGGCCCTGTCGTCGTCCCACTTTTTTTTTTTGAGACAGCATGTTGCCCTGTTCCCCCGACCAGAGAGCAGTGGCATCAGGCTAGCTCACAGCAACCTCAAACTCCTGGGCTCAGGCCATCCTCGTGCTTCAGCCTCCCGAGTAGCTGGGCCTACAGGCATGTGCCTCCTCCCCTCCTGGCTCATTTTTTCAATTTTTTGTAGAGACGGGGTCTCACTATGTTGCTCAGGCAAGTCTTAAAACCCCGGGCTCAAGTGATCCTCCTGCCTCAGCCTCCCAAAGTGCTAGAATTAGAGGCGTGAGCCGCCACACCTGGCCTGTCCCACTGTTTTTTCTCCTGTTTCCCACAAGCTCAGACATTGAGGATGAGCCCAGTTTGCACAGGCTCAGAAGTGCTGTGTTCCGCGTTAGCTGCTCTGCTGGGCCCTCTGTGCTCGCCCACCCCGACCTCCCACAGCGGGAAGCTCTCTGGCCATAGTCTTCCCTTTACTGGATTGAAAGCAATTTGAGGGGAAGTTCTAGGTTTTGTTGTTGGATTTGGCTTTGTGGTGTTTTTAATTTTATTTTTTACCAAAGCATTTTATGTGCATAATATAAAAAGCCAACTAGTTATAACAGGGTCATAATGAAAACCAGCAGGGCCATATCACCATGGGCTTCCACTTCCCAGAGGCAGCCATTTTAGTACTTTAAATTGTTTTTCCTGGTATTAACCTCTGTATTTATGAATAATGTGGTTATATTACTTTTTAAAAATTTCACTTCTATGTCTTATTTGTTGATTTCCTCTTTAGGAAGATAAGGATTTGGCTCTAATAATCTTTCTTCCAGCCATGTCCCAAGCACATATCTCCTAACTGGCCCCCCGCCCCATGTCATAATTTTTGGCTTTTGCGTGATTAAGACTACTGAAATTTTTTACAGCTGTGCCTAGGATGTTCTTTGATTATATTTCCCTTTTGGGCATAGCCCTTTGTTTTTCCTGAAGTTGCTAAATCTTAGTGTTTTATTTGCTTAGTTTCCTATGTATCTATCATGAATTCAGGCCCAGACCCTGACAGAAGTGTAAATCTCAGCATGTTGACACACACGAAGCAATCTGTGATTTTTCTGGTTTTCTTAGAGAGGCCACTCCTGGAGCTCTCCGTTCTCTTGCTCCTCTCTGGACTGAGCGCTGTCTAGGTTGCTGTACAGATCTCATCCCGGGAAGGCCCTTCACTCACTATCATCTTTAGAACTCCCTTTCCTCTGTTCTGGGGAGGATCGCTAGCTTCCTCTTTATTGTTACACTACCTCATTTGCAGAGAGCACATCCTTTAGCAGGTCTCCGAGAAAGGAGTACATGGGAAATATATATATATTTTTTGGGAACTTCACATTTCTGAAAATGTCCCATTCTGCTCTCCCACCTGATTGATAGTTGTACTGGGTATAAAAGATAAGGTTAAAATCATTCTGAGGATTTTGAAAGCATTGTTCCATTGATTTCCAGCTGCTAGTGTTGCCCTTAAGAAATCTAATGCCATTCTAATTCCTGATTCCTTTTTTATTTCTGGTAAAATTCTTCAACTTTATTTTCTAACCTTCTTATGTGTGTTTTTTTCCTGCTAACATATTTTTCAAGAGTTCTTTCTTTTTCAGTTATTATTCTTTGTTTATGGCAACCTGCTATTGATGTATATTTTTTTCACTGAGGATATTATAGTTCTTTGTTGTTGTATAAGTTCTTTTTTGTTGTTCTATGAGGGGAACTAGAAAATGGTGGTGGTATGTAAAGGGTTGAAATTTCACTGAGGATATTATAGTTTTTTTTTTGTTGTTGTCTTTATATCCCCTTTTATCTGCTATCCAGTAGTCACTTTGGACCAGGTTTGGTCTCCATCTGTTATTTTAGAGACTTTCCTCAAATGCCTGGAGATCTTTGACTGTCCTTATGTATTTATGAGTGAGCACTAAAAACCTGATCGGAAGCTGCATATGTGTAGATAGCATTCGTTTAATGGTGGGTTCCTATGAAGCTAACTGGGTAGGAACGTAACAGATGCCTCCTTTGGGAATTTCTAGCTGTCAGTGTCTGTAGCTAGTTTAGCTTGAGCTTGTTTCTCTGAAGAGGGATCTTCCAGTGACCTGCCCGGCAGCACTAAGTCTGGTCCCTGTCTTTCTAGGAGCCACATGGAGGAAGAGGCTGTGCAATCACTGCTTAATGGATAGAGTCTTATTTACTATGGGTTGAGTATCCCTTATCTAAAACGCTTGGGACCAGAAGTGTTTCGGATTTCAGACTTTTTTGGATTTTGGAATATTTGCATTATTCGTACTGGTTGAATATTCCTAATTTGAGAATCCAAAATCCAAAATGCTTTAATGATTGTCATGTTGGTACCCAAAAAGTTTTGGATTTCAGAGCATTTCAGATTTCGGACTCTCAAATTAGGTATACTTAAACATGTATCTATATTTTTAGCATGATACCTTGCCCTGGCTGTCCCTACGTTGAAAGATTGCCAGGTTAAACTTTTGGTTTCTTACAGGCATTGGAGAGAGGATGTTGGGGTAGAACTCTTTTTAAAGACTTATGACATATTTCAAAGATTCCTCCTGTTTTCAACCTCACTGCTCTCCTGCCTTCTGAGGTTCCTGGGGCCACCACTTCCTAAGACTTTGGGGAGCATCAGTGGCACGAGTAGACTTGCTTCTGTGCCCCGCCCTGCCACCACCCTGCCAGTGCTTTGCTGTTAATGATAAACCGCCCTTCAGCTTTCCAAAGTCCAGGATTTGCTGACATTTCTTGTTGGCTATGTTGTCGTCTCCTTTTCTGTTTATCCATGTGATTTTGTGCCTTTTGATTCTTTTCTCATAATTTATTGGGACTTCAGAAGGGAGTAGAGCTAAAAGCACATGTGCAGCTGCCCAGCTTGGCTGGCAGGCCTTCCAGTGCGCCGGCATGGTACCTGGCACATTCTGGGTATGTGGGCCTTCTCAAACTGTGACAGCTGATTTCAACAGAAGTAGTGACCACCTAAATTTTGTTAAGTTTTTTTTTTTGTCTCCTGAGGGATTAAAAAAATATGAAATATAATAGGTGTGAGAAAGGCAGGTTACTAACAACACCCGGGAAATAAATACTACATCACTGAAAAAAGACTCATCCTCACTGCAAGTTTATTTGTTTAAAGCTATTTCTCTTAAAATACATCGATTCCTTTAGAATCACTTCCCAGTTAAGGTCTTCCCATGACTGGTATCGGGGCTGGATGGCTCCAGGAACCATCAGGTTTCAGCCAATTTTATTGGTGGAGAAACTGAAGCCGTCCGTGTATATTGTCTCAATCTCAATATGTATAGAAATAAAACAATAAAACAAAAGAAAAGAAAAAAGAAACTGAAGCTCCAGGTGGAGGGTGGGTGGTGGGGTGCGGAGGCTAAGGGTGGAAAGTCTCGGCACCTCTCCCTTCCTCCTCGGCCTTTGCAGGATAAGAAGCTTGCGATGGACTCTCAAGGGGCCTGTGCCAGGCCTTGTGGCCTCCTATTTGGGGACAGCTTTAGTACCTTTCTAGAGATACCCTGGACAGTAGAAAACAGGCCCATCAACATCAAAATTCCAAGCCAGTATGTAGAGCGTGTGGTTGTCATCTTGATGCTTGAATTCAGTGCCTCCAACCAGGACCCATTTATTCATTTAACTGGTATTTACTGACCTCTTGGTATGTGCCAGGCGCCCTTCTGCACACGGGGGGATCCACTGGAGAACAAGACAGACAAGGGCCCTGGCTTCAAGGAACACAGTCCAGAGGAAAAGGGCTAACAATGAATAAGGGAACGAACAAATAGGATGTTTTCAGACTTCAGACCTGATGATGCTGTGATGAAGACAAAACAGGTGCTGAGATGGGCAGTGGCTGTGCTTTGGTGGTGGCCGGGTTGGGGTGGGCAGAGAGTCCCGGGGAGGGAGGAGCTGATGCAAAGACCCTGAGAGCGAACAAGCTCGACGTGATTGCAGAATGGCAAGGAGGCCACTGTGGCTGGGTGGAGGATGCAGGTGCCAAGAGGAGCTGCCTGGAAGCTTAGGTGAGCTCTCGGAATGTTGACAGGTAATGTGCTGCTATTGTCACATCCATTTAAGGGGGCTGATGTGTGTGAGAAGGAGCCGGATTTCAGTCACTTAAAGCCATCAAGATCAGATTGGAGGCTGCACACCACGGCCCAAGTTCACCTCCCCCCTCGGCTCCCACCTGTGACTAAAGGCTGTGACGCTGCCAGGCTGGGCCCTGATGCAGCTCCACATTCTGCGTCAGAAAGCCCCAGCACCTCACGCCTGAGTCACCCGGGCTCCCAGGAGAGGACGCATGGGCCAGGGCCACGTGCTGGCCGCCCACCTCACCAAGCCACACACTGCTGCTCAGCCTGGTAGCACCGCTGGGAGATTAAACACATGCGCTTAGAGAAAGGCAAAGAAATAACTTCTTTTGATAACCAGCATCTGTTAGTTAATGGGCCTCTGAGAGCTGTATACAATTTAAACTTTTTATTAAAAAAAAAAGCTCATTTGCTCTCCTGGGAGTTGAGCTATGAAATTATCAACTGCGGGGCTTCCCCCCCCCCCACCCCCACCCCCGCCCGGCTTTAAAACGTGACTGAACATACAATGCAGAGCATTAATTGTGTTTTGTCTCGTTTCCCACTAGGACTCTGGGTTTTCCTTCCCCGTGGGTAGCAGCTCGCTCAGGTCTCGGGTGCAGGGTAGAGACCAGGTGAAAGTCCGGAGCAAAGGGCCGGAGGGCGTGGTGGCCTCGGGCCTCCGCCCCTCCCAGAGAGCCTCCTTGGCCCCTTGGCCTCTGAAATGCCCCTTCCTTTGTCAGTCTGGGCAGCAGTGACCCCTGCCCAGGAGAAAAGGGACTGTGGCCTTTCTTCAGCCTTCGTGTTTGCTCTCAGCATCCGCTGGCCCAGAGCCAAGCAGCCCTGGCGGGAGGGGAGCGGAGGCCAGTTGAAGGGAGCCAGGAAGCGTCTCTCCTGCTCCAGGCACCCCTAATGAGAGACGCCTCCCGAAGGTCCCACGGAGCAGACCACATTGCTTTCCCCAAATCCGGTCAAGGAATCCCACTTCCTCTGGGAGCCTGGACGACACCCCAAGCCCGCAGGCAGCCGCTGGAGTTTGGATGCTGGTCTCTCTCACAGTGTGACCTCAGGCAGGCCCCTTCCCCTCTGTGTGTCTTCCTGTTCTCGTGTGCACCATGTAGAGAATCATACCCTTTTGCCCATCTCAGCGGGGCCTCCTCGGGGACACCGCACCTGACAGGTGGCAGGGGCCTGTTTACCAACCTCAGTGCGAGGCTCGGCAGGGATCACCGTTTGTGTAGTCAGCCATGTTTACCGAGCTGCCCTGCGGGAAGAGCACAGCGCTGCCCGTGGAGCTTCTGTTCCAGGCAGAGGAGGCAGAGAATAAACATGAATTAATAAGATCGTTTCAGACAGTGATTAGCATGCCTTATGAAGAACATAAGACACTGTGATGCAACGAATTGACAGGACAAGGGGAGGGACTTTTTCTTGGGATGCTAATGGTGGGTCTCCTTGAAAAGGTGACATTTGCTCTGAGACTTGAATGAAGGGAAAGAGCCAAGATTCTGAAGGTCTAGGGGAAGAGCTATTAGGCAGCAGCAAGGACATGTGCAAAGGCCCCAAGGCAGCAACAGCTTGTGGGATGGAGAAACAGAAAGAAGGCCACTTGGGGGGTACGGCTGAACCTCGCGGGCAGTCATGACCCAGGGCTGGGATTTTATTCCGAGTGCAATGGAAGCCCTGGGAGTCTTGAGAAGGGCAGGCAGTGGCATGAGAGCGGAACTGAGAGCACTGGAGTTTGCCTTCACTGGTTTTATTCTCTTTCACACATTCTCTAGAAGACACTCCACTTCCTTTCTTTAGAACCATAATCCCCTTGGTTGACTTTAATAACCAGCAAGAACATTTTTCAGGCTGTTTAATTTTATTAAAACATTCAAATTTGATGATAAATGGTGGCATGGTTACTTCAAGCCTTGGATACAAGACTTGTTCAGCTGTGGACATATTACCGACACCCACCGTCACCCCCACCAGGAACTCCTCCCAACCCCGATGTAGTCTAAGGCCCTAAATAATCTAATTATTTCTTGTGCTTTGGTAAATATGTCAGGAACACTCGTAGCTGCCTGAGACCTACAGAGAATATTAACTTGGAGGTTTTTTTTGTTTTTTTTTTTTTAAAGAAGAATGGGTAATAAGTTAGAGTAATTTCAGCGGGCTGATTGAACCCTACACAGTCTCAGGGAGGACAAGGGCTTCTTTCTGAAAGCATCATTAGCCTCACAGACAATTGTTGTTCAAGATCTGTGATAAGAGCCAGAGATAGGAATTGGAGGGGGAAGGGGGTCAAACCATCAGCCCACAGTCCTGAAAACCCTTGAGCCCACCAGGATGCCAGTTAATTTTGCGGTGTACAGATGAGGCCCTGGGAACATAGGCAATGTCCCCGGAGGGGCACAGCCGGTCCCCACCAGGATGACAGCCTCTTCTTAGCAGACGAGGACACTCCTACATTAGCATCATGGCAAGGAACTGGGTGAGGCGAAGCTTCCTGGGCCCTCATGTCCAGATGTTGCCCTGCAGCCTGGCCACCCTGACCTCTCCCTGGGGTGGTCCCAGAGATCACATGCCGAGGCTCTCTGTCAGTCAAGCACAGGGAGTCTTGAAAACAGAGGGCTGCTGTGCAGGGCTAATTGCAGAGCGTGTTAGTGCTACTGCTATCATTAGTATTAATTACTCTCTGAAGGCTGGAAACGCTGATTTTCTCCCTAGACCTGGCCCCAGCAGCCAGCCCGCGCGCAGGCTGGCATCCGTGTGGGCGAGGGGGCTCGGAGGCCGCAGCCTGCTGGGGGAGACCAGCTTCTCAGCTTGGAGGGAGCCCTCCCCACTCGTGGCAGGCCCAGGAGGACTGGATTTATTTGCACGTGGTGCTGACAGCTTGAGGTTGGACTGGCAGAAGCACAGGCAGATGCAGGCAAATGCCAGCAGTCAGGACTCAGGGAAGCTGAGTCGCCCCCAAAGAGAGGAGCCCTTTGCCAGAAAGCTGAGAACTACTGAAAGCCCTAAGCTGCATCTTTAATTCATGGCCCCGCGTTGAGTATGTATTGCTAGATTCGAATTAATAATCATTAAACAACAACCTGCAGCCTTGGCAGAGCAGCTGGCACTGTCCCCAGGCACCACCCGGGCATCCTCTCTCCCGCCTCACACACTCCCAGGGGTGGGGGACGGGCAGGGACTGTGAGCCGGGAGGCTCTGTGTGGTCCCCTGGCCAGCGCCCGTCCTCGAACTGCTGATGATAAGGCAAGTCGGAAAATCGGGACTGAGCCTTCGGGAGGCCATCTAACGATCAGCGCAGCTGCCGCGCCCCAGCCGGGGGTCCGTGGACCCCAGTCTCTGCGGGGGCATAGGCCTCGCAGGTGTTGGGCTCCTGCGCTGGCCACGTGGGACGCGGCTGGCTGTGGAAGCAGTGGGGCTGCGCGTCCATCCGTGACATAGAGGAGGAGGGTCGGTCCTTCCCCACTGAGTCAGAGGCGCCCGTGGGGGGGGCAGTCCGCAGAGTCAGAGGGGTCCAGGGGAGCCACCTGGCCGTGGAAGGCCGATGTCACAGCCACCGGAGGAAGGCCGCCCCCAGCACTAGAGGCAGAAGGGGCAGAGGGGCCACGCGAGGGTCCGGGCCCCCGCCGCGGGGGGCCTTGGGCAGCGCCGGCCTGTGCTGCGGGGGCCCTGAGGGGTCTCCGGCGTCCCCACCGCAGAGCACCAGCGGCGCCTGGTAGGAGGTGGGGCGCTTCTCCGGGGTGTCCGGACTGGACCCATCCGTGGGCCTCTGTCCGATGAAGAGCAGGCTCTGCCCCAGGGCGTCGTGCTCCACCTTGAAGAGCTCGTACTCCACGTGCGGGAGCCTGATGCCCAGCGGCAGGCACCCGTTGGTGGCCGTGACGTCCCTCTCAGTGCCCACGGACCAGGCCCCGGGACCCCCGCAGCTGCTGGGCTCAGAGATGTTGAGCATGGCGGTGGTGACCCGGTCCATGGGCGTCACGTGGGCCCGCGTGACCTCGAACACCAGCTCGGTGGCGCCGCGGACCCTGGCGGACGGCGCGCCCCGGCTGTAGCGGCCGGCGGCGAACACGGTGAAGGTGGGCTGCCGGCAGGCGGGGTCGGAGAAGTGGTGGTAGCGCCCCTCCCAGGAGCGGCTGGGCCCGTGGAAGGCGAAGACCCGCGTGAGGAACAGGACGGCCGGGCGCACCTCGCAGCCCGCGCTCACCCAGCGGCCACCCAGGCGCAGGGGCCGCGCCAGCTGGGCGGGCAGCGCAGGCGGGTGGTGTACGTCCGAGCGGGCGACCAGGCTGCAGGCCGGGCAGGGCCGAACGTGATGCTGGCAAAAGACAAACAGGAAAACGGTGGCTGTCCCAGGTGGCGAAGGCGGGGGTGCAGCCAAAGCAGGGTGAGGTCACCATCTTTCTCCCTCCAGCCAGGACCTCTGCACTGTGCTCTGACCTGGGCAGCCTCGCCTCCCCAGGCCGTGGCACTGAGGTCCCTGCCACCTGGAGCTCCCACCCAGGGGGACCAGCCAGCTCCTCCTACGTAGGTCTCCGCTGAGAGCGGCCCTGAGAGGCCTATGATCACCCACGGAAAGCATCCTGGAGGGCCATCCAGCGCCCTCTTTTATTTTTCTCAGACACACCACCCCCATAGTTTCTCTTTTCTCCGCCCCTCCTCCTTCATTAGATTGTAAGTTCTAGAAAACCCGGCTGTCTTTCTGGGCTACTCAGTCCCCAGGGCCTAGCACAGTGCATGGCTCCCAGCAAGCACGTGGTTATTGCATGAATAAAGGAGAGATGAACGGGGCTGTAGGGGGCCTTATGTCTTAGGATTTGAAAGAAGTTGTCCTTTCTCGTGCCCAGCCTGCTTGGTCCTGATGTTCGACCATTGAGCTTCTCTTCTTCCTTGCGTTTGTTACTGCGTCCTCACTCTCTGAAGTCCTCCGGAAGGGCTAGGTGCTCTGCTAAGCGCTTCCCAGGCACCTGTCACATGTCACAGCTGAGGAAGCTGAAACCCAGAGGGTCAGTTGGCCTGCCCAGGTCATCCAGCCCGGAAGGGTAGAGGCCAGCCGCAACGCAGCCTGGCTGAGGCCATGCCGGTCTGAGCACCCATTTTTCTGTCCCGAAAGCCTCATAGTATACCAGGTAGGGAGGGGGGGCTTTTTATCTTAGGAATCTCACATTGGAAGGTGAGCATTATCGTTCTACCCCCTTGGAAAGTGACCATGGCAACAGGGATGAAAAGCCATCAGAATGCTTGTGCCTTTGGAGCCCGTTGCTCAGCGTCTGTGCCAAGGAGATAGCTGGAAAGCTGTAGAGACCTGTGGCTCAAACACGTTCATTCTGGTGTTACATAAAATGGAGAGAACCAACCACACTCGAGTTTTCAGGTGTCGCCACAGCCCGTGGGCGCCGCAGGCTGGGAACTGATCTTCCTCTGTCCTTGGCCTGATTTACAGTTGTCCTGCCTTACAGATTCTCAGGAGCTGGGTTTGCAGTAAAACATGTCAACAGGAAACAGATGCTGAACCCAATTGCGTGGGAGTAGTCAGTCTGCATTTTGGAGTGAAATGGTGCAGTAGAGGCCAAGAAGGAACCAGATACAGATATCTCATTGTTTTGTTGTTGTTTTTTTTAAAGGAAGCTGCTGCCCAGAATTTAGTCCAGAGCACCATTCTGAAAGGTAAATGGCCTTGGAGCTGCTACTTGTCACAGCTGACGTGGGAACGAGCAAACATCCCCTGCTTTTGGGTCAAGGGTCCGAGCAGGACAGGCCAGGGTGTGGGGGCATTTTGAGGGCCCAAATGGAAAATTGCCTCCAATATATTTTTTCTTGCAATAAAAAGACCAAAAAGATTTCCACAGATCACCGCTGGGTGAGTTTCATGTCAAAACAAGAGATGTTTGGGAGTTCTAGCTCAGAAAGAAAATATTGGATGATTGAGAATTTGGATTGCCACGTTTTAAAAGCTCTTATTATTTATTTTTGTCACTAACCTAAACCCTGCTTGATTTCCGTAATATAGGAGACCACATTGCTTTCGGTTGGGGGATTTTTGACCCAAAGTGCTTGAAGGCATCTGAAATGCCCGCAAATGGCTGCAAAACTGTGACAGAAACAAGCAAGCTTGGTAGTTAGCGAGAGTGTCAGTAATTGGGATGCCGACTGATAAGAGTCTACTTTAATTTAGGCATTTTAACCCACATTCCGACTGTTGTCACACTAATGTGTATCGACAGGACATAATGCGTTACATCAAAATAATCCCAGAGCTGCCCTTCCCTACTACAGAGAAGAAAAAAAGAAAAAAAAAAAAAAAAAAAGAAAAAAAATTAGATATCCTCTGCATGCAGAGGGGACATTTGGGGATGCTAGTTGGTAATTTGGGGCAAGTGGTTTTCTGCATAGCAGAAACAAATTAAGAACTGGCAAGCTTTTTTTTTTTTTTTTTTTTTGAGACAGAGTCTCACTCTGTTGCCCAGGCTAGAGTGAGTGCCATGGCGTCAGCCTAGCTCACAGCAACCTCAAACTCCTGAGCTCAAGCGATCCTCCTGTCTCAGCCTCCCGAGTAGCTGGGACTACAGGCATGCACCACCATGCCCGGCTAATTTTTTTCTATATATATTTTTAGCTGTCCATATAATTTCTTTCTATTTTTAGTAGAGATGGGGTCTCGCTCTTGCTCAGGCTGGTCTCGAACTCCTGAGCTCAAACGATCCACCCACCTCGGCCTCCCAGAGTGCTAGGATTACAGGCGTGAGCCACCGCGCCCGGCCCGGCAAGCTTTTAAGGTGAGAGAGGAGATGGAACAGGCATTTCCTTCTCTGGTGCTTTTGAAGGTGCTGAAATAAGATTCCCATCTCTACCAAAAATCTTCCGGGCATCTTTCTGCAGAAGTCCGGAGTTGCACGTGTTAATAAACAAGGCCTCCAGCCAGCAGAATTCACACTTGTGCGGAAGCCAAACTCGTACTGGTTTAAGCCTGTTACATAAAGTTATTTCTCAAACAGCAAATAACAGTTTCTAATTAACCCCCAGAGGTGACACCAGGCTCAGATGATTTTGGTGGAGTGTTGGCTGATTGATTAGGATTCTATACCCAGGCAATGAATTTGGGGATGAAATTGGTTTTAAATTAACTTCTAAAAATGTTCATGTTTACCATCTGGTTTGGGTCGTGGGCAAGGCTTGGGCCCTGGAGAGCAGAAGGTAACGACTAATCCGTTATTTGGGGATTTATCTGCAGCATTTCCTTCTTTTAAATTATCTTTCTTTTTTTTTTTTTTTTCCCCGAGAAGGGGGGCAGTTGGTGCGCGGACATTCAATTTAATGTCTGTGCATCTGGCACTGCTTGTTTCTGCATACATTGCTATGTGTTTTGCTTCTCGGTCACATTCCAGGCGGCTCTGGCCACCCGGGCTGGCCAGGCGGCAGGGAGGACAGAGACAGCTACGGACCCAGAGTCCTGCCTGGGGAGACATGAAATTGTCAGGCTGCAGCCCCCAGGGATCTTCCCTCTCTGCATTCAGAGCACTTTCCCTCCTAATGAGGTGGTGGGGGCCGGTAATCAACTCAGCACCCGCGCCTTCTCTTCTCTAAGTAGGATTAACGCCAGCCCAGCCCAGAACATTGGTTGCCAAAAGGGGAATAATTTTGAGGTCATAAAAAGAACTGTGAGGCTGATTTTCTGATTATGAGAACTTCTTGTCTGCTCCTTCTCTGCTACCCAGATCCTGGCTTTGGAGGCGGGGAGGGAGAGGGAGAAGGTGGGCAGGCACTGGGTCTGTCCCATCCCCAGTGTTCTTGCTAGGGGCTCTGACAAGTGGCTGCTCCCAGGGGAGGGAAGTTGCCCCAACTGGTTTAGTTCCTTGAGTGTCTAGTACACAGTAGGCACTAAATATGTGCTAAGTGACGTGAGGGCAGCCTCAGGACTCAAAAGCACTTGATAGGGACGCCGAGCTCATCCATCCCCTTTTCCATCCATTTTCACTTTCAAAAAATATTCACTGGATGCCTTGTGCAGAAATACTAAACTCAACTACATTTTCAATAACCTTTAATAAAAGTTAACATTTCTTCCCATTGTGAATGTAGGCAGCAAACCCCAGTAGCATCGGTAGAACCTCTGACTTTGTCACCAGCCTCACAGTAACGGTGTTGCAGATGCTGGAAACGTTATTTACGCTTGTCACTGCTTTGACATGAGGGCAAATAATGAATTCATATTCATAGTATTCTCATATCATAAATTAATGTTTTAGGACTTGGGTAACGTTTAAAATAGAATTGTTTTTCACTTAAATCCCATGCATTTTATCTTATGCTTTTAAAACCATTTTCCCGCGGAGGGGTCCTTAGGCTTCAGCAGCCACCAGAGCGGTCTCCGTCACTCCGCACCAGCTATGTTCCGAGCGGTGTGCCGGGAGCAGCCACACAAATAAAGATGCTTCCTGCCTGTTTGCTCATCAGGCAAAAAGGGCGACCAGACCTTACCCAAATTAGGACAGTGTGTTTGCGATGGCTTCACTTAAAGTCTAAGCTAATCAGCTGAGTGACATTCACTTGGGAGTCTGGGGGAGCCTCAAAGAGAAGGCAGTTCCCATCCGACTGGAGCCCCCACCCAGAGGGCGGCCCACAGACCACCTAGGAGCTTGCTAGGAATGCAGAACCCTGGGCTCCCCGCAGACCCGCTGAGACGGACTCTGCACTCTAGCAAGATGCCCGGGTGATGCTGTGACGCCAGGGTTTGGCATGAAAAGGTGTGTTTCGAGGGCTCTGCCTCCAGGTCAGCAGTGAGGCTCCACGCTGAGATTTTGATGGGGATGGCATTTGGGCGAGGGAGCCCTGGAGAAAGCCGATCTTTTCCTAATTGATTCACCAACATTTATTGGCCCTGATCATGTGCCAGCCCCACGTGGGGAGGTGGCAGCGGCCCCGGCCTTGTGGAGGGTCTGGCACTAGAGCCAGGAGGCAATAAACAAGTAAACAACAGAGCTTCAGGGTGTGCTGAGTGCTGCGATAGACCCAAACGGGAAATGTTAGAATGGAAATGGAGGGAACCTTTGAGGCAAAAACCCAGGGAGGGCAAACCTGCTCCAGCCCACGTGCCCAGCAGGGGCAGAAATGGGGCCCTGCCGGGCCCACAACTGACTCTGGAGGATGTGGGCTGGAGAGGACCAGGCTGGGAAGGCCAAACAGTGTTCCTTCTGGAAAAAGCCAGCCAGCCTTATAAAGGCCTGAGAAAAGATGTCTTCAGCAGAGGGAACAGCCTGTGCAAATGTCCTGAGGCAAGCAGACCAGAGTAGGAGGGGCAGTGACAAGAGCAGGCAGAAAAGGGCTAGGCAGGGACCCGCTCACACAGGGCCTGTTGGGCTGGGGCTCAGAGCTCTCCCCCCCAGGGGCCGAGACTCACCAGGGCACTCTGCAGTGGGCGCTGGTAGCCGGTGGGCCGGTATTGCTGCCTCTCTGCCCAGTCCGTGTGGATGTCCCCCAGGTACAGCTCCTCCACCAGCCGGGATGCGGCCCCAGGCTGGGGCTGCAAGTAGCGCTGCACTCGGACCAGGCTGAGCTCGTGCATGGTGAAGCCCAGGGCCACCATGCAGTCCCCCTCAGCCCGGGCACTCAGCAGCTCATACAGCGCTCCTGGCAGCCAGGCCTGGGCGGTGGGCAGCCGCCTTGCGCAGTCCTGGCCAGCCCGGGTCTGGTTGAGGCGCCTGGTGACATCGAGCAGGGCTTGGCGGCTGTGGAAGATGATGCCCACCTTGTGCAGGTGGTAGTCAGCCTCAGTGGCACCCCGGGTGACCCAGGAGGCCCGGCGCAGGCGGACTTTGCCCTTGATGAGCAGCGAGTGGGCAGGCTCCTGGCAGAAGGGGTCCCTGTAGTAGAACTGGTAGGCTCGGAAGAGGCGGTTGGGGTAGAAGGTGTAGGAGCGGGTGAGGAACTCTGGTCCGGGGCGCACCTCACAGCTGCCAGGGGAGGAAGGAGACAGGGTTTGGGGAGGGAAGCGAACGCCAGCCCCCCTGGGCTGCGCTGCTGCCCACCAGCCTCCACTCCAGGGCTCGGCTCAGGACTGTTCCCCGACATCCTCAGCTGCCCTGACCACCCTCGGTCAGCCCCACCTTGGGGCTGGGGCCTTCCCTCGCTGCCTTATGGCCTCAACAAAAGCCACCTAGTTCTCCTTTCGTTTGCTCCTAATCGCCCTAACAGGGGGCCCCTTTGCACCCTGCTGTACCGTGAGCCCTTGGGAGGCAGGGTCCCACTTGTTCCTGTCCTCACTGGACCTGAGCTCTTGCTTAGTGGACGGAGGGAGGGATGGACGAGTGAATCGGGGTGACGACTGCTTGCGTGGTGCCTCCCCCTTCGATAGGCTGGCTTCCCTGACCAGGGTCATCCCTGTCTGTGACTGGGCTTGTTGACCTAAGCCAGGGGTCAGCAAACCTTTTCTGTAAAGGGTCAGGTAATAAATATTTTTGGTTTTGTGCAACTACTCAAAGTTGCGACTGGAGAGTTACAGCAGCTCTAGACGATGGGTTAGCGGACGTGCGTGGCTGCGTGCCAGCGAGACGTCTCGCACAAGACAGGCGGCAGGCTGGACCGGGCCCGGATCTGCCCTGCCGGTGGTGCAGACAGGTCCGGGCTCGGCGGCTGCGGGGGGACGGAGGCTACGTGACTCCTGGGCCCACAGCCTCTGGGACTCCCCATCGAGGGCTCCGAGGGGCAGATGGAGGACGCGTCTGGGGGGACGCCAGGCAGGGCCCTTCACAATCTTGCCCCAACCAGGCACCCCCCGGGGCTGCTGCTGTTCTGATGTTTTCCTCCCAGGGCTGTTGGAGAAGAGGAAGCACCTTATCACTCTGCGAGGAAATAGTAACAGTTCCCTTTCCTCCTCAGAGTCCCGCGTGCCGACCACTGCACGACAGAGCCTCCTTCTGTCTCCCGCTCTTTCTGCCCACGTTGAGGAGAAGGTCTCCGCTGGGAGCGGCTGCATCTTTAACGCCAGCCCGTTTCCTCCCCGAGAGAACAGACGCGGAGCTTTGGGTAGGCAGCAGATCTGGAGAGGGTTTAATTATGTTGTTTGTGGTTATGGAGTTTCTTTTTACAGTGGCCTCTTATTTATGATAAGTGGCTCTGTTCTCCACAACCAGACTGATATTATGCTTCCTTTAAAAATAATTCTATTACCCTGCAAATGTGTGGAGTGGTACTGTGTGCCAATTATACCTCAATAAAGCTGTAAGAATAAATGAATATGTTTAAGTAAATAAAAGCAAGTTGGTTTACAGAAAAATAGTAAATACTCGTATAGGTGGTAGTTACAAATGGGGAGGGGTGACCCACAGCCCCGAGGGTCTCAGGCAAGGCCTGGAGAGGGGGAAGATTTGCCTAAGGGGACACGGCCAGTCACACTGGACATCTCGGTGGTTGCCAGACTGGACCCTTTCCCACGCTTCTCTCAGAGGCAGCAAGGTCTGCCTGGGGAGCACAGTGGGGAACTTTCTAGAGAGTTCTAGAAGAGGTTTCTTAGAAGAACTGCTCCAGAATGCTGTTGTCTCAGAGTGACCCTGGCTAGTGGGTGCCTGGATCCCACCTGGACCGTACAGCAGGGTGGGGGCTGCATGCAGCCGGCAGAGCCTGGGAATGTGCTCAAAGTGACTTTGCAGAACTCACATCCCTCCCTCCACCCAAAGCACTAGCAGATGTTTGGCAGTTGAGTTTCTCCCTGACCTCAGGAGGTACGTGGAGGACGTGCAGAGGCCAGTCCTTGACCCCAGAACAGGACTGGCCCAGTGGGGATGGGGTAGAGGGAGGGATGGGCCAGATGCAGAGGAGGCCACAGCCCCCTTCTCCCCGACCCCCAGCCCTGGGAGGCGGGACTCAGCAGGCTGCTATGGGGTTTGTGCACCACAGATGAGGGCAGAACAGCCACTGGACCCTTGAAATGTCAGTGAGCCTGTCAGGTCAGAAAGAGAATCAGACGGGCCTGCCACTTCCTGCCTCAGGGCCTTTGCACCAGCCTCTGCCTGGCTCTTCCCTTGGCTCTGTGCATGGCTGACTCTTATTTCAGCTCTCAGCCAAATGTCACCACCTGCAAGAAGCTTCCTGTGAGAACTCGCTAAAGAACGCTCCAGGCCACTTGCTGTCACAGCCACGGATTTATTTCCTTCATTGCAGAGCTTAGCACTATCTAAAGTTTATATTATTTATTTCTGTGTTCAACGTTTAGCACATGTCCCACTGCTTACCCATGCACCTAGCTTGTCATGGGTACTCAATAAGTATTCGTATAATAGGAGCTTGAGGTGTTGAATGAATGGATTTTATCCATTTGCTGTTTGTGGCTGGGTGAGATGCCGGACGCAGTCCCCGCCTCCCGCTGCACCCTGGGGCGGGGTGGCAAACAAAGCCGTGGGCTTGGCAGGTAGCAACCTCTTGGACAACTGGGTGAACTGCACCCATTTCACAGATGTGCACACAGAGGCTCAGAGAGGCAGAAGTCTCCCAGCCCAGGGGGCCATGGTTGGGTGACCTGGGATCTTACCCAGTGGAGATCCAGGGCCCGTCGAGGCGCGGGGGCAGGACTGCAGTGCTGGGCATCCTGTCTGGCAAGGGGTGCTGACAGCGGGGTTCCCAGCGCAGGCGGCCACCCCCTGCTGCCCCAGCTGCCTCTGCTGTGCGAGCTGCAAACCAGACAGGCCTGGATGAGAGATCCCAACACAGCCCAGGAACGCTGCCCGCCCCGCCTGCCTTCCCACCACCACCGGGGCCTCCCTGGGAGGCAGCAGGGAGCTTGGGGTGCTGTGCTCCCACCTCTGCCACAGAGTGCCCCCAGACCTCCCCTGGTTCTGGAGCCAGGGATTCACGTCCTGTACTGGGGCACCTGGAGTTAGCTTCCTGACTCACTTCCTCCTGGGTTTCCAGGTGTGACCACCCTGGGATCCTAGCCTCCCGGCACAGAGCAGGCCAAACCTGCCGCCCTCCCCTCGAGGCCGCCCACTTCCCATCTCGCCTCAGTGCTGGGCCTTCGGGGTGTCCATCTCCGTATCTGCGGGCCCCAGCCCAGTGCCTGGCACCTGGTTGGTGCTCAGTCGGTGTGTGGTGAGCGAATGAGCGCAGGGCCCTTCTCGCAGGGCCTCATCCCCAAGCGGGGGGCTGGGGGAGGAATCGACAGGCTCAGGGAGGAGGGTCCTGGGGGATGGACACAGGAAGCAAGGCCCAGTGCATGGGGCTCCCAGTCCTCTGGAGCGACCCCCAAATGCGCTCAGCTCGGCGCTGGAGATGAGTTAAGCCAGGGCGTGGGACTGTTCCCAATCTCTTCTAGGCACTGCTCAGAGGCGAGGGCGCCAAGACCTTCAGCTGCTGAAGAGCAGCGGTTCCCGCAGAGACCGTCATCTCCACTCAGGAGCGACGGCTTGAGACGGCCCAGATGGCGGGATGTCGTGGGAAGCTTGGCGGTGAGCAACGCCCAGATATTACAGCCACGGGCTGTGCTCGCAGGGGGCTGGCGACCCTGGCGGCCCGGCTGCTCCCACGGAGCCTGCGGCTGGAGCGGGTGGGCAGCGGCCGGCCCAGGGGCGCTGGAGGCCCTGGTGGCCCTGGCAGAGGCTGCAGCCCTCCAGGAGGCCCGGGAAGGGCTGGGGGCTGAGTGGGGAAGGGGACAACGGCAGGTTCTGCCCCGTCCCCCAGCACATAGCCAAGCCTTCCCATCTGGGGTTTGGGAGGCCTGGGGACCCCACGCTGCCCCCGTGGAGCTGTCTGACTGGACACCTTGACCCCAAGCTCCCCGCACCCCAGGGGCCTCTCAGGAAAGCAAGGCAGAGTGGATTCCTCACTTCCCTCGAGGTTGGGGGTCACATCTGGAGACTTGGGGTCTCCAGGAGCAATGCTGCCGATGACGACGGTCACATGGCTTCTGTTAACTGAGTGTGGACTCCGTGTGTTTTCACACATTGTCTCATCTGGCCTCTGCAATAACTTGGGAGGTGGTGGCAGCCTTATCTTCCTCTCACGGCCAGAGAGAGGGACTCCTCAAGACGGGTTCGTCTTACACAGGGTACGTGTCCCCCGAATGTGACAAAGCCAGGATTTGTCCAGGTGGTTGGACTTCGGGATGTGATGGCTGAACTGTGACTTGTCGTGCATCCCTGGCGAGCGCAAAGGGGCCGATTTGGAGACTGGCAGAACTGTCGGGACACGAGGGGGAAGGACCGAGTCAAAGCGCTGCTGGAGTCCTGGGTCCCCGTGTATTCCGGGCTGACCCCACCACCGTTCACTGGCTCCAACCGGCCCAATAGGAGAGATGAGAGCAGACACCAGCCAGCCAGCGCTGAGGGGACCCCACACCTCGGGCCACCCCGAGGGTGCTCAGGGCAGGGTGAATAAAATGCCAGTGGGGGTCTTGCAAGAGAGAAGCCGTGGCTTTTCCATATTAACATGGCACATCTAACTTGGGGGCGGCCCGAGCCCGACATTGCGGCCGGTGGGTAGGTGGGCGTCAAAGCTGGGCCACGTCCCGGCATAACCCCACGCAGAGTCCTGAGCCCGACGTGCAGACACCCCTCGGCAGCAGCACCTCAGCACTGGGGGGCTTCTGCAATCAACTCGGTCCACAGACGCTGGGTTCCCGGGATTCAATTCTGCAGGTTAATTTGAACATCTCGGTGTCAATGAAACCTGTCCGAAAGTGTTGATTCGGAGAATGGACGGAAGCAAAGCGAAGAAAAAGATCAAACGGGGTCAGTGTTATTTGCCTGGTGGGAAAATCGAGCTCACATCTCAGAGCAGAATAGCGAATGGGCCCTGAAAATTATCTTGTCATTGTTTCCACGAAACTTGGGTTCCTGAGGAAATGTTTTCTGTTCTAAAGAAAACAAGCTCTTTTTCTTTTTTTTTTTTTTCCTGTACCCTTCCTGAAGGCCAGGAGAAGAGATGGCCCTTGACATTATATTTTGTCACGAATCCTTGATGCTATGTTTCTGCTAAGTTGTTTTAGTTTGTCTTGTTTTTCTGTGAGAAATTAGGGTTTAATTACATTGGGAGATGAGGAGATACAGCTAAATCTCACTGCATTCAGAACGTGTACACGCAAACACAAACAGAACCAGAGACCTTGATGAGAACTCCAGAGCGGAATATAATATCGCCTCTTGGTTCTTCTGGAAGCCTTACCTTCAAGGTTGCAAAAATAAAATTAACCAATTTTAAATGATTCCATGACATTTTCTCAATCGTATCTTTTTGGGGTAGATGTTTTTATTTTTTTTTTATTTTTTTTGTTTTCCCTCTCCCTCTTTCTCTTCCCCCAGAAAAGTCTTAACTAAAGGACCAAAGAAACAATCACTGAAAGCAGCTGTTGCCGTGGGCTGGGTCACACAACTTTTTCACAGGGACCTGATAAACTGAGTTAAATACATGGACCAAATTGATTTTTATCAACCATGGATTTTTAATTAACAGTGGTATCCACTTACTGCCATTCATTATTTACTGTTTACCCACTAATTAAAAATTATGCTGCTTTTGCACTCATAAGAGCAGGGACATTTGAAATTAGATAGCATCGTTCAAATTACCTGCAGAATTAAATCTAGAATGCCCAATTGCTCAGACCAGGCTACCAGAGTTTGAAATATGATCTGCTCCAGCTCGAGGTGTTATCATGAGTCAGAACACCAGGGACAGGCTGCAGGGACAAACACCATAAGGGACCTGCCTGGGGCCTTCAGGGGCAAGAGCACTTGCTGAGCCCTACCGAGTGTGGGCACCTGAGATTGTCTCGGGGTCATAACGGTGCCCAGCGCCTCCTGAGCATGTGTCATGGGAGTCCCATGGTCAGATGCATTATCTGCATTATGGCTGTGAGCCCCCCCGAGGTCCCAGGGGGGGCAGTAGGTCAGTGCATGGATGGAGCCCAAGGATCGACAGGCGCAGTCTGCACGACCACCCAGAACATGGATGGTGTCTGTGCCCTCGTTTTGCAGATGAGGAAACTGAGGTTCAAAGAGGCAGAGGGACTTGGCCATTGCCACTCCTCCACAGGCAGACGCTTCTTGGCCAATTTAAAAAAATATATTTTAGGAAAATACAGCTAATGTAAAATGCACCATTTAAGCCACGTTGAAGTGTGCAATTCAGGAGCACTAAGTACATTCAGAATACTGTGCGGCCACCACCACTGTTTCATGCCAGAACATTTCATCCCCCAGAAAGGAGACCCTGCACCCAGGGACAGTCACTCCCCTCTCTTCTTAGACCCAGGCAATGACTAATCTACTGCCTCTATGGGTTTGCCTAATCTGGACATTTCACAGAAGTGGAAACGGACAATACGTATCCTTCTCTCACCTACTTTTCACAACAAGGCGGGCGTGGTTGTTCTATTTTGCAGATGAACAATGGAGGCTGAGACAGGTTTAACTCCCACGTCCACCATCCGCGCTTTCTTCCAAGACCACGAAAGGAGCAGGCGTGGATCAGAAGGGGGCGGGTGGGGCGAAGACGGGGGCTGAGAAGATGGAGGAGCAACAGCTCTGCACTTCCCTTTCTGTTGGAGCAGAGGCAAAAGAAAAGCACTTTTCCTCTCCTAATTGGCTTGTTCTGAGGTTCTTGAGACGAGGCACGGATGCCAGGGTGGGGTGCGAGACGATTTGAGGTGCTGTCGTGAGCTCTTCATAGTCCAATATCACATTAGAGGGTGTTACAAAGCAGCCGTGGTTCTTGTAGCCAACTTGGGCTTTCACAGCCCATTTTGCTGGGGACTGACTTTTGAAAGCGGGTTGATCTGGACTTGATTTTAAAATATTAGGTAATTTTTAAGCAAATGGTATTTAATAAGCAAATGTCTAAGTGACTGGTGGATGTGGTAAATAGCCTTGGGGTGGGGCGTGGAAGCCGGAAGAGGGAGCGGCTCAAGGTGAATTCATTACTTTTCCGTGGAGCGCAGAAGGGAGCGTATGAGTCCCCTGGGGCTGCTGTGACAAAAGACCACAAACTGTGTGGCCGAACACAGGAATTTATTCTCTAACCATCTGGAGTCTGAAAGTCTGAAGTTTGAAATCAAGGTGTGGGCAGGGCCAGGCTCCCTCTGAGGCTCTAGGGGAGGGTCCCTCCTGGCCTCTTCCAGCATCAGGTGGCTCCAGGCATTCTTTGCATTGTGGCCATGTCACTCCGATCTCCGCCTCTGTCTTCACAGGGCTGTCTTCTCTCTTTGTGTGTTTCCTCTGCCTTCGTCTCTGTATCCAAATCTCCCTCTCCTTTCTCTTATAAAGACACCAATCACTGGATCAGGGCCCCCCCCCAATCTAATATGACTTCATCCTAACTTGATGACATCTGCGAAGACCCCCATATCCAAACAGGGTCACATTCACAGGTACTGGGGTTAGGACTTGAACATGTCTTTTTTTGGAGGGATAGAGTCAACCCACAACAGATACCAAGGGCCATCCAAAGCCTAGGTCCCCCCAGCAACCTAACCATCATTCATTCATTCCTTCTACCCCCACCCACACACTTATTGAATGCCTGTTGTATGCCCAGAACCATGACAGGCTGCACACGATGGCCAGAGCTCCTGTTCTCAGGGAGAGGCTGACACTAATTAAATAGACCCACTTTGGAATATAACTTCAAACCATCCTAAGTGTCTCAAAGAAAATTTACACAATGCCCAAGACCTTTTAGAGGCTTCCCAATGCAGTTGGAGTGATGTCCAGGCTTTCCTCTACGGCCTCTGAGGCCCAGGGAGACTGGCCATCTTCCTACCCTTTTACCACCAAATCATCCACCAGATCCTGCCGTCCTCGTCTACAGCGCCTTCCTAGCACTGACCAGGCAAGCCCTTCGCTGCCTCGGGGCTGTCACCCTCACTGTTCCTTCCCTCCGCTCTGCGCCAGGCTCTCGGCTGGCATTGCTCTCCAGGCACCCCCTTCTCCGTTCCTTTCTCTCCTCCCAGGACCCATCCCATCTGGCGATTATTTATCTGCTTTCTGTTTTGGGTTTATTTTTATTTTTTGACTTTTCATTCTGAAATAATTTCAGACTCACAAAAATGTCACAAAAGCAGTAGCAAGAGTTCCAGTACATCCTTCACCCAGTTTCCCACAGGTTAACATCTTGCACAAACACTGCACAATGAGCAAAACCAGGGCTTTAACATCCATACGGTGTGTTTCACCCATTTTCCCACTAATGTCACCTCTCCGGTCAGAGATCCAATAGGATCCCACGTTGCATTTAGCCGTCACGTCTCCGTAGTCTCCTTCCATCTGAGACACTTTGTTTCCATCTTTCACGACCTTGACACCTCTGAAGAGTGCCGGCCGGTGATTGTGTGGCGAGTTCCTCAGCTTGGGATGGTCTGATGCTTCCCCATGAGGAGTTCGGCTCGTGCAGTTTCGGCCAGAACGCGGGAAGCGGTGCTATGTCCTCCTCGGTGCATGCTCCGACGAGACCCGGTCATCCTGTTGCTGGTGGCGTCGACTGTGATCATTTGCTAAAGGAGGTGTCTGCCAGCTTTCCCCACTATTAAATTATTACTTTTCTCTTTGTAATTAATAATTACCTTATGGGAATATACTCAGAGAAAATGGAAGTGTCTTGTATTTCATCATACATTCACCCACTGATTTTAGCATCTACTGATAGCCATTGGTGATCTTGCCTATAACAATTATGACTGGTGGTGTTTTCCAAGTGGCCATTCTGTAGTTTCTTCATGCTTTCCAAGTTTATTGATTGAACTGTGCTGTAAGCAAGTGCTGTCCCTTTCCCCCATTTGCCTGTTTATTCAGTTGCTATTTATATTAATACGAGCTCATAGATATTTATCTTATTATACTTTACCAGTTATAATTCATTACTATCATATATTTTTTTGCTCCAATTGTTCCTGATTTGGCCGTTGAGAACACCTCCAATTTATCTCCTGTGTCCTTTCTACATGGCCTTGTCAGTTTTTTGAAGCACGTCCTCATTTCCTGGCACCAGAATATCTTCCAGGCTCATTTTATATTTTCTCAGCCCAAGCCCTGGAATCAACTGTTTCTCCAAGGAGCTCTGCTTCCTTTTGTTGGAGAATGGTGTTTAGAAACCAAGATCTGGGTGCTAGTGTGCTCACTGTAGTGGGTGTCACTCTAGGCTCCTCAACTTTCTTTCTTTGTTTCTTCTCTTTCTTCTCCTTTCCCTCCTTCTTTCCTCCCTTTCTCCCTCCCTCCTTCTCCCTCCCTTCCTTCCTTCCTTCCTTCCTCTCCCTGTGCCCCTACCAGCCTGCCAGCTCCATGAGGACAGGGTCCTCATTTCTCCTGCTCACTGCTGATTCCTCAGCACCTAGCCCTGTGCCTGACTGATGCTCCATATGTATTTGTTGTGTTAAGTCATGGAAAGTGCTTAGAACAATGCCTTCATAAACTAAGTGCTCAAAAAATGCTAGTTATCATTACTACTTTTAGTTGAATGAATGACTTGTGCTCCATAAGAGCACATGTGAGAGTTTCTTGTTGACCCTTCAGCCCCGAGGATGTGGCTGTTAGGGTCAGGCTTGAAGTGGGAGGGGAGAAAGAGACGGTGACAGCTGTTGGAATTGCTAAGAACCTGGGTGAGGATGAAAGGGTGGTCAGTCAGGGAGTCCGCAGCAGGCTGGGGGCCCAGACTGGTCTGAGCAGGAAGACAGGAAGGAGAAGAGGTGAAGGGAGATTTGTGAGACCCTCAGATCACATCACAGGCTTACATAAGCTGGATCTAGCCTAGCAACCTAACACCAGGTGCTCTGCGTTAAAGCCTTTGTTCACTCTTGGAACCTGCCCCAGCTAAACTAGGACCCTGACATGGTCCCATACTCCTGGGGGAGGTTCCCCTGGCTCCATGGCATGGTCCAACACAAACAGGACGCAAACCATAAAGAAAATCACGTATGTGATTTCACTAGCACACGATGTTTTCTAGTAGCTACATTATATAAAAGCTAAAAAGAAACAGGTGAAGTTAATTTTAACAGTATATGTCATCCAGCCCCAAAATATTATATTTCAACATGTAACAAATATAAAAACTATTAATGAGATATTTTATATGCTTTTTTTATACCAAGTTTTCAAAATCTGGTGTCTATTTTATTAATGCATTCACAGCAAAACTCGATTTAGACCGGCCACAAGTCAGGTGCCCAGTGGCCACAGGTGGCTGGTGGCTGCCTTGCGGGACAGCAGAGCTCCGGTGCAGGAATGGAGTGTGTGTGTCACACTCTGCTGTACGGACGTTTTCACATTTGTTTCTCAAGGCCCCTGGGGTTATTTTTGGTATAGAGGGGGCGGCCCAGCAAGTGGGATCTAGTCTCCTACCCCCAGCATTGGCCCACGCAGCCCCCCTTCCCCTTTGCTCTGGTTTATATACTGAAATTCTGCTAAGATTTGGTTTTTTTTTTTAAAAAAGTCTGAAACCCTCTGGTTTATTTCAAAACCCTCAGCTTGAGGTAATTCACCTAGAATGTTTGAACTTGGAAGCTTGCGCACGTTTTAAATAAAAATTTCAGCAATGGACACCCCCCCCCCGAAAACAGCCCCTCTTGATTAGAGGAGGCCGCCTCTTACAAATTGAGATGTGCTGGCGCGTTCTGATGGGCGCCGGCCGCTCCGCCAGGGAGCTTCAGGAGCCGGCTGTTGAAATGGCAGCCGTCACCACGTTGCCACGGCAAAAGACGCGCTTCCCAATGAAGTCATTGCACAAAAGGCACGCAGAGTTTCCATTTGAACTCCCCTGAGAAGGTTGCAGATTGGCATGCTATGACAGTACCAGCGAATCACACAAATGTGAAGACAAACTTTGAATTCTAAGGAGCCCAGACTTCCCCTCTGGTGTGGGCGGCTGGTCCTCAGATACCTCACATGTCTCTCATTTGCCATAATTGAACCTTCTCATCCATCTAATCCGAGGGGCTTTGTGTTCAGGGCCGGGAGGGGGCTGGGGGCATGGACGTTGCTACCCTGGGAAATGCAGAGACGGCTTGCTCTAGAACGAGTACCCTCCACTCCCCACGCCCTTCCGCACACTCGGCCTCTGAAGTGTGCCCACCTGTGCTCGGCAAGCTCAGCTGACAGTTGCCCCAAGACATTCAACACAGACTGGGCACCTGGCAAAGATTCAGGGACGTGAGAAGCAGGAGGGCCTTCCCACTGAGCAGCGGCAGTTTGGCTGGTCACTGTCCTCCCAGCTCTCCATGAGAAGTCCCAGGTCCGGCTGGAAAAGGTGAGCCTCACTCACCTGGCGCCTCCCAGAGAAGGCGATTGTTTTGTTTGTATACAACGTGCGCGAAGCCAACATGGAGAACGTTCTGTGAGGGGAGCAGCTGGTGCTGAGGACATCTTCCCGAGGCCTCACGTCCTGCTCAGGGAAAGGGAAGCGAAGAGCTCACGGAATGGGAAAGGAATGGGGGCTTTGGTGAGACAAGATCTGGCCCACCATGATGGGCTCCTCAGCCAGGTTTTTCTGTTTGTTTAGGAATGTTCCAGAACAAAAACTGTTCGCATCAAAAGTCTTCCTCAGCCCCATGATAATGCTAATTACTCTCGCTCTGGCCAGGGCTTCCACCCAGATGAAAACTGGAAAATTCCGGCCAAAGCCCAGCTGTTCCAAACAGCCAAGGCATCAGGGTGATTGATGGAAGTTTTTCGCTCTCCTTCCAGATGTTCTGGTGTCTTGGAGACAAGACTTCATCAGCTCGACCTCGGCGCCCTCATTCCCAGCTGCAGTTGGCCCTGAGACATTCATAATTTATGCCGGATTTGGTCAACGCTCTGCGTAGATGCCAACGTTCCACCTGGTGCTTTGAGGAGCCGGGCTGGGGGAGTCACTTGGCTCCCGGTGGGTCTTGCTGAGCATTCTGGGACCTGCCCTAGGGGGGTAGTGACAGTCAGTGTTTGCTAAACAGAACGTGTGACTAGGAGTCTCCCATTGGACTGAATCCCTACTAGTTCTCTTGGCAGAAGACTGAAGCTTTCATTGTTCTATAGAACAGGAATCTGGCAAGATAATCGCAAGGCTTTGACACACCCAATAAGAAAGAAGACGCCTGTATCCATCGTGGCGAAGCCTCCCCGCAGAACCCAGAACAGGGCTCATGAGAAGGAATCTTGGGGCGGCACCTTGGGGACTCTAAGTCTACATGGGGCCTTGGGAACTGGCTGTCCACCGGGTCTTCCCCAGCAGGGCCAAGCACCTGGTGGTGTCACAGAACTATGTAGGTTTCGAGGAGAGAAGGATGGAGCCGGTGGTCTCCACGGAGCCTCTTTGGGTCTGAGGACCGTCGGAAGACGTCGGAGGTCACGGGGAGCAACCGGGGCGTGGGGGAAGCGCACCACTTACTGGGCTGTTTGGGCAAGTCCCCGCAAGGGGGCCCTCGTGAGCTGCGGTCGGGGCGGTCGTGGGCCCCGGGCGCCCGGGTCGGAACCCGACACCGCCTCCTCGGGGCCTGCGTCTGCCGCCGTCGGACCCGAGCCCAGGAAGGCCAGCGCTGGGCCGCGGTTCCGCCCACGTGGGGGACCGCCCTTTGCCCTCGCACGGAGAACATACTTGAGACCGAAGCATCTCGAAGGTGAAGGCCATGGAGCCACCTGGCCTCGCCTCCTCTCGGAGGAGTTGGCGACGCTTTGGAGCGACAGCTCAAAGGAGGGCGACAGCTCGGGTTGGCAACACAAAGGAGGGCGTCGGAAGCTTCGCCACCAACACAGAACATCCGGGCTCCCCGGGCCCTTCTCCAAAGACGCACCTGGGGGTCCGCTGGCATAGGAAGCGCAAGATTCTACATGCAAGAAAATTATTGTAATTTAACACATCAATTTTTCTTACATTGTGTTGAGATGAAGTTTGTGGTCTCTTTCATACATTCAAAGTAAGGAATTTCCTTCGAATGCAATTTTGTGGGAAAACCTACATCATGTTTTGAAAAACTCATTTTGTTAGGAGTTACCAGACTTCATTTTAAGAGAAATGGTAATATTTAATGATGGCATTATTTTACCGTCTAGAAAAATTAATGTGCTTTCGGAGTTTCAGGAGAAAGGCCGAAGGTGAGTCCAAACCCTATTTTTGAATCACCATACAAATAGAATCCCAAAGATGCACATACTGGCTCAGGTGTTGCGGACAAGGCGCAGGGAAGGGTGTTGGCTTCCTAACCGTTAAACAGGCCTGCGATTCGGCCTTCCCTCTCGACCCTGGACACCGCTCTCCTCCTCCGAGGAGTACATAGCGCACTAAGGGGACAAGGTCGCACTAAACTGATGACCACAGAGGATTAGTCGTGGGTGTCGAGGCCGCGCAGTTTTAGAAATCTCTCGGCCTGCTCAGCCGCAGTTATGCATCTGCTGTGGCACCCCCAGGACAGCCCCTCGGGGCGGGTCTGGGACAGGAGAGGCGCGTTCAGGAGGAGAGAGAGCCCGGCCGGTCTCGCTTCTGTCATGCAACCCATATGGGGAGAGGCCTAAACCCAAAACCGGGGCTGGTAACTGTAAAAGGCCCAATCTTTTTCCACCTGCTCTTACAGCCCCTGGTCTTGACTCCATACTTATTGAGCACCTACTGTGTGCCTGGCCACGGGTTGGAAAGATATGCTTCTCCAAGGGCTCAGGGCCTGATGATCTGGGCTGGGGTTCGGCCAGGCTCGGCCCATGCTCCAAAAAGCACACAAACGGGGGGCCCTCAGGAAGGGCTTGCCTGTCTTGCAAGACGAGAAGCTGCTTGACAGATGGCAAGAGCAGTAATGGGCACTCCGGGCAGGAGCTCCGCAGGTAGCAGGGAGGTGTGAAGCAGCAGAGAGCGCTGGAAGAGGACAATTAGTCCCTGTGACGGTGGCGTGTGCAGAGGGTTGTCATGGGGAGGGCTGGAGAAGGAGGCGTCGCCAGCCACCTCGGGACCTGGAGTGTCCTTCAGGAGACAGAGGCGGGGGCGGGAGGCATGAGACGAGGTGTGTGCTTGGAAGAGCAGTGTTTTCCAGAGTGCTGTGCCTGCTGGCTGGCACTGCCGGTGATCCCAGGGTGGTCTGTGGTGGACGTTTCACAGCAGATTGGTTTCATGTCTCTTTTGACTCAACTCAATAACTGATCCATCAAGCCTGGGTTGGTGTTAGGCACAGAGGGATAGATTATTTTTAAAAGCAAGTGAGAATGAATTGATCTGGAGAGAAACATTGACTCAATTATAGGACAGTAGCAAACAGATGTGGCCAAATGGCCGGGTGGCACATGGGGACAGGCAGTTGGGGACCAAGGCGCTGAGGCCCCTGCCAGCTTGTGTTAAGGATGTGGTAGTGCACGTGTGCAGGTCTGGGAAAAGGAGGGGCCTGAGAGGACCTGCGGGGACCACTTCAGTTCCTGGGTGAGGAGGCGAGGCTGGGGCCACTGGGTGTCGAGGTGCACCACAGGAGACTGTGAGGCGACCGGAGAGGGGAGGGGATGCAGGTCCTCAGCCTGGGGGATGAGGGGATGGGGTGTCGGTTGCTGAGATGCAGAACTGGGGAGGGGTTCCGTTTTCTGGGGTGCATTTTGAGAATCAAGTGAGAGCACCCAGCTGGGACCAGCCACCAGTTCACAATGTACATGCGGCTAGAGAAGCCCGCCGGAGGCAGAACCCCCAGGGAAGCAGCTCTGGAGGGCAGATGGGCACAGAGACTGAGCAAGGACACTCGGGGAGATACAGAAACACAGGGAGCAAGTTGTTTTCTAAGTACGGTTGCAGATAAGATACAGGATGCCTACTTCAATTTGATTTCCAGATATACAACAAGAAATTTTTTAGGATCAGTGTGTCCCCGATATTGCATAGATGAGTGTAGGAGTTTGGCTGTGGACAGAGGAGAGAGACAAAATCAGAGAGATGTGTGAGCTAGATTATGGTTAATGGTTTAATTATTATTTTTATATAAGTTCTTTTATGCCATGCACAGGGCAACAAAAAAAAATCAGAAAATACAGAAAAGCATGAAAATAATTTAAAAGCTTATGCACAGTCACCTCACCCACAGTGAGTTGCCATTAACCTGCTGGTACACACTGACCTCGAGATGCATGAGTCTGGGCCACCCAGAGTCTCAGCAGAGGGACTCGGCTCCCCTCTGAACTTCTGTGTCTACAACAATGGCTGGCTTGTGGTAGGCAGACAATATACTTTTGTTGAATGAATAAACAAATCTTCCTTGACATTTTTCTTTCTTATACACACAAGCATTTATTCAATTATTTTCATAAAAATAGGATCACCCTATACATATTATTTGAAATCTATTGTTTTTACTTAATAATAGATTCTAGAGGTCTTTGTAGAAGGTTGATTTTTTTTTTTTTTTTAAGACAGAGAGACTAACACATTCACAGACTGTTCACAGTCTGCAGGGGAGGAACCAGAGATGATGAAGTGGCAGAAGGAGACGCAATAGCTAAGGGAAGCAAGTGCCCTAATCAAGAAGAGTCCAATAAAAACAGGCTACACTCTTCAAACAAAAGCAATATGTGGCTTGCAGTGGAATTTTCAAGATGTATAAAAAAGGTGTAAAATGAAAAGTGCAAGTCGAGTTCTACCCTGAAGCCCTGGTTGCTTTCTCCAAAGTGAATCACTTTAACAGTTCCTTGTGCATCCTCCCAGAAAATGGTTTCATGCCGATCTCTGCACATAAATGTATATGTTTTTTATTTGGCTATTAAAATTTTTTTATGAATGCAATCTTTCCATACACATTGTTCTGCATTTTGCTTTTTACACTTAAATTATCAGAGATGGTTTTGCATCTCAGACTTATTTCTTTATGGAAAAGACAAAATAGTATTCCATTATATAGATGAATCTTGATGCAGTTAACCAGTCCTCCATTGTTAACAGTCATTTGGGTTGTGGTCAATTCTTTGGGTGTGTGATTATCAAAAACAACAATACATTGGAGATCCTTTTAAGTATATCTTGGTGTAAATTTGTGTGTGTCCATTTGAGAAAACAGAGAAATTTTATGTGTGTTTAACATGTCGGCAGATTTGGCCACATTGTCCTCCAAAAATGCTGTTTCAATTTATTCTCCACCAATTATGTATGAAAGTACCTGCGTCCTTAAACCTCTGGCCACATTCGATATTATCAAAGAGAAAAAGCAAAATTTTCATTTTTGCAAGTCTAACATACAAAACACTGGAAGAGAAATGACAAGTTAATGAAGGTTTGTGGTTAATCACACATTTTTTGTGCCTAACAAATAAACAAGGAGCATGAGTTAATCAGCAGACACTCCAGTAACTTGGACTCATACCCTTCTGTTTATTTTCACTGCCACTGCTCTGGCTCAAGCCACCATCATTTCTCAGATGAAAGACTGACAGGGGCCTCTCACTGTTTCCCTGGCACCCACTCTGGACCCTGCATTTCATTCTTCACGGAGCTGCAAGCATGATCTTTAAAATATGCAAATCAACATTCTGCTTCTTCAATATGGCTATCTGAACATTCTGAGGAACTCTCCCACTGGGCACGACTAGGTTTGATATAAATTATATTTATTCATAAAGTTGGGAAGCCTCTGGCTCCCAAAGTGAGCTGAAGGCGGACCTGTGGGACCTCTCGTGAGGGCAAATGTCAATGTCAGATTTGCCTGTGGCAGGAGGTTGGGGGACCAGGGGCTAGAGTGCTGGTTGCTGCACCTCTTGGCTCCTGGGAGAAACAAATATGAATGATCTCTTGAGGAAAGCATTATTTTTTATTTTTAAATTTTTTTTAGAGATAGAGTCTTGCTATATTGCCCAGGCTGAACTTGAACTCCTGGGCTCCAGCACTGTCGCCACCTCAGCGTCCCCAAGTAGCTGGGATCACAAGTGCATGCCACATGCTTGGCTCACAAACATTATTATTTTAGATTCCAGTATTTTCACAGATTAAGATCAAACAAATATGGGTTCTCAACTAAAGATCACCAAATGAACAAGTAAACAACCCACTATGAAGTAATAAGTAGCACAAAAAGAAAAATTACATTCCAAGAACATCAGATATTGGAATTGTTTATCACAGAATACAGAATAATGTGAATGAAATGTTTAACAAAATAATATATAGAATTTAAAAAATGAGGCTGGGCGTGGTGGCTCATGCCTGTAATCCTGGCACTCTGGGAGGCCGAGGCAGGCGGATTGTTTGAGCTCAGGAGTTTGAGACCAGCCTGAGCAAGAGCAAGACCCCATCTCTACTGAAGGTAGAAAGAAATTATATGGACAGCTGAAAGTATATATGTAGAAAAAATTAGCCGGACATGGTGGCACATGCCTGTAGTCCCAGCTACTTGGGAGGCTGAGGCAGAAGGATTGCTTGAGCCCAGGAGTTTGAGGTTGCTGTGAGCTAGGGTGATGCCATGGCACTCTAGTCCAGGTAACAGAGTGAGACTCTGTCTCAAAAAAAAAAAAAAAAGAATTTAAAAAATGAGCAAACAACATGAGCCTATAAAAATGACTCAGTAGATTTGAAAAAGAATCAAATAAAACTTTAAGAAATAAGAATATAATTGTTGAAATAAGAACTTAGTGGCTGGTTTAGGGAGTAGATTAGACACAGTTGAAAAAGAGATTAATGAACTGGAAAATAGATGTAAAGAAATTACCCCAAATTTAGGAAAGAATGAGAGGAGGTTGAAAACTAAGAGAAAGGGGTTAATAGACATAGTAGCTAAAATGATAAAGTCTAACTAATGTCTCCCAGAAGGCAAGAAAAGAAAGGGTAGAGGAAAACTAATAGGTGCAGAAAGATGTCTGATAATTTTCCAGAAGTGATAAAAGACACCAACCCACTGGTATCAGGAAGCACAGTGAGTACCAAGTAGGATTAATAAAAAGAAATCAACAGCTGAACCTGCAAAACATCAAAGACAAAAAGAAGAGAAAATAGCTACCAACCTAGATTTGTGTGCCCAACAAAATAGTCTTTCAAGAATGAGAGCAAAACAAAGCCATTTTCAAATAAATGATACTGAGAGTGTTTACTACTCTATTAAATGGACTTCTAAACAAAGGAATTTATGAAGAAGGAAAATTTATTAGAAGGAAGGTCTGATTTTTAAAAAGAAATAATGAGCAAAGAATTGGAAAATATAAACCTAAAAACATGGGCATAAAATAATTTCTAATTTTGTGGGATCAAAAAATGAGGAAAAGGGACAGAACTAAAATAATAGAAAACAAAAGCATGTAATTTGGGAGAGTAATGATAATATTGGTATTCTAAATTTCTTGCATTAATCAGGAGAAGGCTTAGGTATTATAATTTCAGGGGTAGCTACTAAGATAGTAGAAATACCGTATAACTTCCAAATCAGAAGAAAGAAAAGAAAGAAATAGGAATAAACATAACCAAAATAATTCCTTAAATATTAAAAAAAGACAAGAGAGGAAGAAAAGTGCATAAAAAGTATAATAGGTAGAAAATAAAAAATGATCGAAAGCAAATCTGAATAAATGTAAATTGATTGACTTGCCAATTAACAAACAGAGATTATCAAATTGGATTTAAAAAGCTCCAGTGTTATTTACAACAGACATACTTGAAGCATGAGGACACAGAAAGGTTGGAAGTAAAGGAATTGACAAAAACTTACTTACCAAATACTAAATTAAAGGCAACTGAGTGGCTACATCAATATCAGATAAAGTAGGATATATAATAAAAAGCATTATTAGAGATAAAGTTCATCACTCCATAAAAGATCCAATCTTCCAGGAGGAGATGACGATAAAATAGCATCAAAATATACAAAGCAAAAATTGCTATAGCTACAGAAAGATATTGACAAATCTATCAGAGATTTAATTACTTATAGGACAAGTAGACAAAAGATTAGTAATTATGCAAAAGATTTAAAAACACAACAAAGTTTAATTCATTTTATATGTGTGTGTGTGTGCGCGCGCACGCGCGCGTTTGCGCGCATGCCTGTGTGTGTGTGTGTGTGTGTGTGTAAGTGCAGGATATACAGTAGTCCCCCCATCTGTGGTTGTGCTTTCTGAAGTTTCAGTTACCCGAGGTCAACCACGGTCTGAAAATATTAACTGGAAAATTCCAGAAATAAACAATTTATAAGTTTTAAATTGAGCACCATTCTGAGTAGTGAAATCTTGCACTGTCCCTCCTGGGACAGTTCCGTGTATCCACACAGGACACACTACCTGCCCTGTACAGCTGAGTACAGGAAAAAATGTGGTATATATAGGGTTCAG
The DNA here is from genome assembly GCF_041146395.1 of Eulemur rufifrons. NCBI lineage: Eukaryota > Metazoa > Chordata > Mammalia > Primates > Lemuridae > Eulemur > Eulemur rufifrons. Next base: position 48,130,234 of record NC_091002.1, read on the forward strand.
CTTTATCCATTTCAGGCATCCACTGGGTGTCCTGGAATGTCTCCTGTATGGATAAGGGGGACTACTGTATACACATGTATAAATTACTGTGCCCAACAATTAGAGAATGCACATTCTTTTGAAACACACATGCAACATTTACAAAAACTGAGCCCAGACTAGGCCATACAATAAGTCTCACCAAATGCAAAGAATTTGTATCATACAAGCTACAGTTCTGACCACAATGCAAATAAGTTTAAAGCTAGTAATAAAAATATTCTTAAAATTTTCTATGTGTTTGGATATTAAAAATGCTTCTAAAACACTCAGGCATCAATGAAGAAATCAAAATCAAAAAAATAGATCTTAGAACTAAGCAAAAAGTGAAAATAGTACACATCAAAACTTGAGGAATGCAGAGACAGTAATACTTTGAGGTAAAATAATAGGCTTAGGAACTTATAGTTTAAAAGAAGAAAGTGAGAAAATTAAAGATAATCATCCAACTTAAGAGGTTAGAAAAAGAAGAATAGAGTAATCACGAATAAGGTAGAAGGAAGAAGACAATAAGTAAAAAAGCAGACACTAAGAAAATCGAAAACAAAGCCATTAAGGGAGAATGAATGGTTCTCAGAACCCCCTAGTAAATTATAATACATCAACCTCTGGTAAGACTGGTCAAAAAAAAGAAGAAAAAAAAGGAAAGAAAAATGAGCAGGTGGGGGGAGAAGAGAGGAGAGAGAAATGAATAAACATTGAGAATGATAAGTGATAAAACTACAGATCCAGCAGGTTTTTTTTTTTTAAAGAAATTTATGATCCTCTCTGTATGTGTGTGTATAACCTGAATATTCTATAACTGTTCAAGAAATTGAGAATAACAAAAAATCCACCCCCCAAAAACCAAAAAACTTAAAAAAAAAAACAACAACAAAGAAAACCAAAACCAAAAACAAACAAAAAACAGGCCAGGGTGTTTTTACAAATAAGTTCCACTAAACTTTAAAGAAACAGCTCACTCTAATTTTACATGCACTTTTTCAGAGGGTAGAAAAGAGAGTGCAGTCTCCAGCTCACGCTGTGAGTTCTTATTCTCAAGGGCAGATCCAGATTTTGTGGAGCCTGAAGTTTATTCGATTTGGAGGACCCTCTTAAGAAAAACAATGCAGATTTATACAAAAATCCAAAATTGGTGTAGCAGTAAATATTTATTTAGAAGGGAAAAAAATAATAATAAATTACACATTTTATAAAGCTGACAAGTACCACGAACATAACAAGATTTGGAAAAATAGCATACTGCTTTTATTAATTGGCTGCTTGAGTCCTCTATGACAGTGTTTTTCTACATTTTTTAGGTTGTATAATCTTTGATTGCCTCTTCATATGACAAAGACATTGTATTTTCATTTTCTATGACAGGACTAGAGAGCCCATTCAGTCTTCTTCTGTTGATTAAAAACATCTTTTGTTACTGATAATTTAGAAAGTTTTCTTCAGCCCCACAACTCCTTATTGTAATGTCATAGATTTTTAGGATTGTTATCAAATTTTGGAAAACCTTTCTTAGGTTTCTTTCACATATGAGCTATGAGATTTGCAACAACTTTCTGTAGGCTGGCTTCTTCTGGTTCTGCACATTTCATGCCTTGCTTTTCCAAATGCCTGGTACCAAGGCACATTCTCTAGGCACCGTCATGTCATGGCGGTGGACGGGTATTAGAGTGAGAAGCAAATGTTTTCCAGAAGTCAGTCCCACACTGACTTTGCCAGCGAGAACACAGGGACCCAGGAAAGTGGCTGCAGAACATGGAAATATCTGCCACCGACTAAAAGAATTCCCAGCTCATCTTCCCAAGTTGCATCCCAAAATGCCTGTGATGACTTCGATACTTTACAGCAAGAGGCAAAGTGTGACGGAAGCAGGTCAGAGAGGACAGAACCAGTGAAAGAAAGCATGGCAAGAGACTGTCTCTTCATTGATTCATGTTTAAATATGTTCTCAATATTTACAAAAACTTACATCCATGTGAACACATTGCTAGGGTTCCTGTGCCTCTTCCCTGCTCTGGGTTTTGGAAAAGACCCTTGAAAGAGAGAGACCCCGAAGCCTTTGAGGATGGCATGAGGAAGAAACGTTACTGACCACATGCGAGGGGAAAGTTACAGGCCGATCTCGTTTATGGTTGCAAAAGTCCTCAATAAAATATTGGCACATGAAACACAAAGATGATACATTATGTCCCTAGCAGGTCCATTGCAGTAACACAAGAGTGGTTAACATTAGAAAAATCTGTAAATGTCATCACCACATTCATCAGATTAAAACATCTATTCACAGATGCAGAAAGTACATTTGATAAAATTCCACGCCCATCTGCAATTTTTAAAAACCCTTATCAAAAGAGAAATAATTTGATTTGCCCTTATGTTGATTAAGGGTATTATGCACCAAAAATCTCTATGCTAAACGGTATTTCTCAGTGGTGAAATACTGAACTTTTGAGATGAGGGCCAAGACACGAATGCCTGTCACAGTGCATGCCAATCACTCCCAACGTTTTACTGAAGGGACTAGCAGCAAAACAAGAGAAAGAAACAAAAGGTATGGGGCTAGAAAGGAAAGCAAATGATCATTATTTGTGGGTTCTATGATTGTCTACGAAAAAAATCAAAATCTACAAATTACTAGAAATAAGTATTTAGCAAGATGGCTGGATAAAATAAATCAATGTACAAAAATCAATTACATTCTGTCACAGCAAAAGATGAGGAAAAAGGTAGCATTTACAATCGTAGTAAAAAGTATAAGATACCTAGAAATAAATTTCATAAAAATATGCAAGACATTTTTGGAGGGAAATTATAAAATTTCTTGAAAGAAGATAAAAATAAATGAAGTGAGATATATTCATGGCTAGGAAATAGCAAGAGATGCTTATGCTCTACAAGCCGATCTGTAGGTACAATGGTTTCCAGTCAAAATCCCAACAGGTTATCTTACTTTATTTTTTTAGGATCTTGAGAAGATGCTTATAAAATTTATATGAAAGAGCAAAGGTGTCAGGAACTGAAAAAAAAAAAGATACAGGGGTGTGTTGTATCAGAGATCAAGATTTATTGAAAACTAAAGTAATTGTAACAGTGTATATTCTACAAAGAGAGAAACAAACTGACCAAAAGAATGGACTACAGAGCTCAGATCCTGAATCCTGAAACGTCGAGAAGCTCACTGTTGGGTAGCCCTGCAGGTAAGTGGAGAAGAGAGGGAGGTTCAATAAATAGGGCCAGGGAAACTGGTTATCCACGTGGAAAGGAGAAAGAAATCAGAGTCCTTCCTTGCACCATATCTCCAAATCAATTTCCAGTGGAGAGAAGACTTAAATGTAAAAGGCAAAATGCTAAAGCTTTTAGAAGAAAATGTAGGAGAATATCTTTATGACCTCAAGGTAGCAAAGGATTTCTTAAACAAAATGCAAACATGCAAAAAGTGCTGAAAGACAAGCTGGTAAATGTGACCACATTAAAATGAGGAACTTCTGTTACTCAAAAGACACCACAGAGTGACAAGAAAAGCCAGGAACTGGGAGGAGATATTCATGACACATATTAAATATGACCAGCAAAGGATTAAGATACAGGCTGTGTAAAGCAGTCCTCCAGATATCATGGACATGACAAACCATACAATAGAAAAATAAGCATAAGACAGGATCGGCGTTTCACAGAAGAGGAAACCGAAATCGTAGATAAAGACACGTGAAGACATTCAAACTCATTAATAGTCTGGGCCATGAAAATTAAGACCCAATGAGGTAATATTTTGTGGTCACTAGCTTAGCAAAATTTATGAATTCCAAAAACAGCAAGTGTTGGTGAGGATCAATGGGAAGCCTGCCTGTGGGAACGCAAATTGGGATAACTGCTTTGTCAAAGTAATTTTACAGACGTTTACAGCGTGAGAGCTGTGGTTTACAAGCATTTCTTCTGAATTGCAGTCAGAAATATGTTTTACATCACCATCTGGTATGTATACACGGGCTCACACACACACAACACAAGCAGGCACACATGTACACACACACACACACACACACACACACACACGCATATAATGGAAACGGAAGTTCCGGGAAACAGTATTGGCCCTCACTACGAAACATGCGCTCTTGAGTAGTCATTAAAGACAACGCGCCGGGTGGCCTTGCTAATGCGAGTCATGGCTCATTAATAGATCATGACTTCGATTTTGGTCACTCTTGCACATGTGCATCGGTGACAAGTACAAGAAGGTTCCTAGCAGCCTTGCTTGTAAGAGCAAAAAACTGGAAACAAATGGGGTGTTCGTAGACAGAACAGAAAAATAACTTTCAGCTTCCTCACACATTGGAATATTATCTAGAAGTGAAAATGGAGGAACCACAGCCACACCTAAGAGAGGCTCACACCTTAGAAGCACAATATTGAGTGACAAAAGCAAGCACAGAAGAATACATACAATGAGCTATAACTTTTATAAAGCTCAAGAACAAGCACAGCTAAAAGATACGCTGTGTAGGGGACATCATACCCTGAGCAAAAGCAAGGACAGGCTAAACACAAAATTCATAAAGGGAAGTACATGTGGGTGAACAAAGACCCAGCCAATGTGTGGTCTGGGGGCGAGAGGTAGGCTCACAGATGTCCATTTTGTGTTGTACAGTTGACCCTTGAACGACTTGGGGGTTAAGGGCACTGACTCCCACATGAAGTTGAAAATCCACATATTTTTGTCTCCCCCAAAACTTAACTACAAATAGCCTACCGTTGACTGAAAGCCTCCCCGATAACATAAACAGTCTATCAACACAGATTTCGTATATGTATTATACTCTGTACTCTTACCATAGAGCAAGCTAGAGAAAAGAAAATGAAATTAAGAAATTCATATGGTGTCACGAGCCTATAATCCCAGCTACTAGGGAGGCTAAAGCAGGAGAATCACTTTAGCCCAGGAGTTCAAGACCAGCCTGGGCAACATAGCAAGACCCTATCTCTAAAGAAGAAAAAGAAAGAAAGAAAATCGTAAAAATCATAAGGAAGAGAAAATATATTTGCTATTCATTAGGTGCATGCAGGTCTTCATGCTGAGTGGGCTGAGGAGGAGGAGAGATAGGCGGGATTGGTCTTGCTATTGCAGGAATGGCAGAGGCAGAAGAAAACACGCTGGGTAAGTGGACCCAGGCAGTTCAAACCTGTTGTTCAAACCTGTTGTCCAAGGGTCAACTGTATTTCAAAGTATACACATATTTTGTATTTATCAAATATTATGTAACAAAAATATATTAATACACTTGGTTGTCACCTTCCTATTTAAAACCCCTTCCATTACAAAGTCCTACAAGTCTGATTCCTCTCTTATCCTTTTCTCCTGCGCTCTGAACATCACTGAACCACTGTCTGTTTTTGATCATCATAGCTGTGCTCACCCCAGGGTCTTTGCTCTTGGGGCTCCCCCTGCCAGGAATGCTCCTTTTGGACCTTCTAGCTCATTCTCACCCTTCAGCTCAAGCGTCACCTCTTCAGTGAGCTGAGATGACCTTACCTCAAGCTGGCTCCCCTGGTGTTCCGACCGTTTGCCCCTCCCCTCTCTGCCTCCGCAGGGAAAGAGTAACGGGGTCTGCGCGCTGCCTTTCCGACACAGACCAGTCAGTGCAGATGAGGACACTTATTGATCACACATGTCCTTCAGCCAGCTGTGAGCTCGGCGGGTGCTGAGGTCGCCTCTGTCTCGCTCAACTTGTTATCTGCCAATCCTAGTGCTGTCCCTGCCAGAGTCGTGCAGTAGATATTGGCCACCAGGACCAGAGACACGGTTTGTGGCACCCAGCGCAAATTGAAAACGCAGGGCCCCTTGTTCAAAAAATATTAAGAATTTCAAGATGCTGACGGCAGAGCATTAAAGCCAGTGCGAGGCCCTTCTGAGCGTGGGCACTGTGCCTGACTGCACAGGTGGTGACACGCCCGGGACGCGGCCCTCGTGGCCAGATAAACACATGAGGAACCGCAGCCTGAACAAGATATAGCAGGGCGTGGGGTCACAGTGGCACAGACTCACTGTGAGCCTGTGTGACCTCCCAGGCTGAGCAGCCAGGGGCTCCCCACGCCCCCACACACCTGCCCTTCGTCCTCGCTGTGCCTGGGGCCCCTTAGAGCAGGGACCACGGCTGCAGAGTCCTACGGTTGGAGCCAGGCTGAATCGGACGTATCTAGGTTGGAACCCAGGCCCTGCCATCTCCATGTAATGTGACTTTGGGCAAGATGCCTGTGCCTCACCCCGAGAAGCCTCCGTGTCCTCATGTGCACGGCAGGTCAGAGGATGTTCGGGGACAGAGAGAACGCAGGTGAAGCGCTTCTCGTGGTGCCTGCCACGCAGGAGGATGTGATCTGTGCCGCCACTTCCTACTGCAACACAGAAGGAGAAACATGCGGACCTGTCACCCTGGGCCTCAGCCTGGCGCACCCTGATCTCCTCAGCCGCTGATGGGGCCGCCAGCAGAGCGGGAGCCTGGCCCCCTGGGCTCTGAGTCCAGGGCTTGAGTGACCCGGGGCACCTGGCTTCACCTCTCTGCACTCCCAGCTCCTCTCCCGCAGCCCAGGGCTCACTGCGCCCGCATCGTTCATCCCCAGCACCTGCGGGGGCACCGGCGGAGAGGGTGGCAAGGCGCCGAGCGCGGGGCCCCGCCACACCACGGGCTGACACGAGGCTGACTCTTCATGATCATTTTTATGAGCAGCGGAGGGCAGTGGGCATTTCTACTCAGTCCTGCGCTCCCAAGGTTAATGAGTTCAGGTTGGTTTTCTGAATCCTGAAAAGGCATTTTAGTGTATGCAATTACTGCTTTTATTTAGCAATAACCTGTGCCGAGCCGGGGGTCAGGCGTGGGAGAGACACCAAGAGCAATTGTGATTGCGGCGCCAGAGGGCTTTGCAGTCCGGCCCCGAGCCAGACCCCAGATAAATTATCTTGCAGTGGGGGCCCCCGGGGGTGCAGGCTGTGTTTGCCAGATACTGGAGCAGCCCTTCTCACGTCAGGTGCCAGGCTGGGGGCAGGACGTGGCCGGCGAGACAGCCTGGTGCCTGCCCTCAGGCTGGGGGGGACAGACAATGTTCAAGTCACCTCACAGATGAAACTATGACGATAAATGCTGATACAGGTCTTTGAGGAAACCTAGTGAGCGGGCTGCCTGCGGCTGGGGGCTCGGGAAGCCGACTTGGGAAGTGACAGGTAAGAGTCAGTTAGAGCTGGGGGGGGCGCCCATCGGGACTGAGCAACAGCAAGTGCAAAGGCCCTGAACAGGCCGAGCTGGGGGGGGGGGCGCTTCCTAGCAGCGGGGAGCCCAGGGAGGGGCAGGGAGACCCCTGGGGAGGCCACTAGGGGGCCGGGCAAGGGTGGGTGCGGCCCGGTCTGAGCTGCACTGAGGAAGTGTGGTCTGTAACACTCTCATCCACTGTACAGTGAAAGAAAACAGTTACCCAAACCATGTAGAAAAGTCACTAAAAGCAGCAGTCCCCAATGTTTTTGGCACCAGGGACCGGTTTCATGGAAGACAAGGTTTCCATGGACCAGGTGGAGGCGGAGCTCAGGCGGTGATGCCGGCGATGGGGAGCGGCTGTGAGCACAGGTGAAGCTGCACTCGCCCTCCCGCCGCTGTGCAGCTGGTTCCTATGTTTCACGGGAGACAATTGGTCCACGGACTGGCGTGGACGGTGGGGGCAGGTGGGGAGGAGGCAGAGCTCAGGCGCTGGCGCGAGGCCAGGTTCCTAACAGGCCACAGACCAGTACTACCTGGGGTTGGGGACCACAGACTAAAAGTCACTGTGCAAATACGCAGATGTAAATGAAACTGTCTGAACTTACAGACACCAGCCTGCTCAGAGGGGTCCCTCCGAGGAGTGAGACTGTGCAGGGGTGAGTTGGCGAGAGGGCTCCGGGCAGCCAGGTCAGCAGAGGCCGTGGGATGGGGGGAGGGGCGCTGAGAGCCCTGGGCAGAATGGCTTTGGAGGGGGAGGGGAGCTGAGCCTTGCCGGTGCTTGGGGGCCCCTCGGGGGCCAAGGTGCAGGCAGGGGTGGAGGCCTGAGGGGCAGATGCAGATTGGGGGAAGGAAGCTGGAGCCTGGCCAGAGCCACCTGGGAAGTGGGTTTCCTTGGTTCTCGAAGGAGGCCCAGCCCCCTGCACTGGAGTCTCCCTGCAGGTGGGGAAGGGGTCCACAGATGGGGGGCTTAGATAACAGAAAGCTACTTTCTCGTAGTTCTGGAGGCCAGAAGCCTGAGGTCAAGGGGTTGATGGGGTTGGCCCTTTCCGGAAAGATTGTCCAGGCCTCACTCCATGGCTTGCAGATGGCGGCCTTCTCCCTGTGCCTTCAGGTCACCTCCCTCTGTGCATCCAAATGCTCTCTTTATGGGGACACCAGTCACATTGGATTGGGGCCCACCCTAATGACCTCTGTAGAGACCCTCCCTCTAAACAAGGTCACGCTCTGAGGTCCCAGGGGTCAGGACTTCCACATATGAATTTTTGGGAGGCCACATTCAATCCACAACCCACAACTCAAGATCACACTTTGGGGAGGCGGCGGGGAGGCAGGACCCTGCGCAGCCTCTTAATATATTCTCATATTAAAAGATAATCCCCTGCCGGGAAGCAGAATTCCCATAACGTACGCCTCAATCATTCCTCACCCCTTCTCAGCAGCAACCACTGTTGTTGGTTAGTGTGTTTTTCCAGACCTTTCTCTATGGAGGCATATACAAAAATATATGTGTGTGGGGGGGGGCGGGGCTGGCAGGCTGTTTTTAAAATAAAATTTAAATCTTTGTTACAGTGAAAAACCTGGCTAATGAAAATTATGTTTCAAAATAGACTGAGGCATTCTTTGTGCTAAATATGGTGTTCTTTGTCTCATTTGCAATGGAAAAGTCCCTTGTTTAAAAAAAATACATTATTAAGAGGCCTTACAATACAAACCACATTTTCCAATTCAATAGCATATGAGGTCAGCCATGCAAAGACAATGTAAACTAGCTTCAAAAGCATCTTGCTCAATAATGAAATTTGTTCGGAGGGGCAGCATTCTAATCCGAGCCGGGGGGCAGGCTGCTCTCGGCGATGCTGAAATTTTAGCCTCCAAAATGAACCCCTTCGGTAATTGGGAACCTATTAAAGGGTGCTTAAATGCAGTTTTCAGATATTGCATTTCCTGATTAACAAGGATATAATTTCTTGAAGAAAGAAAAAAAAGGAGGATTCAGTTAATATCTTTGGATTTCCTGAATTGGGCCCTTGTGCGCAAAGAAAGGCCGGGTGCCTCTGGGCGGGGCCCACTCGGACAGGGCTGGCGTGGCCGGGAACAGGGTGCTGAGGGCCGGCAGGGCTGAAGGAGGTTTGAGAGCCATCTGAACTGGCCACACAAGTTCTGTCTGGACCTTGAGGCCAGCTGCATCCCCTGCCCCTGCCCTGGTAACCTTGGTCTCCACCTGCAGGTCAGCCTCCCTGCTAAGCCAGAGCTTCTAGAACACGCTGCCTCCTCCTTTGTGAAAAAGCCCCTGTCCTGGGAGGCTCACCCCATATTTGCCCTGTTGGTGGACACTGTCTTCAGCCACTGGCCCTGACTGCTGTTGGCCCTCTGAGGCCACAGGTACCTGTCTCACCTCCCTACCTCCTTTCTTGGAATCCCCTCTCATCTCTGTCACACATCCCTGGGGCGACAGACCCCTGCAGAGCCCTCCAGCTTCTCATTTCATTCAGTGAACGAGGTCACGATTTTCAGTCTCTTATCCTGTCAGCCTTCTCAGGGCCACGACCTCTGCGACTTGGCCTCAGGAAGATCAGTCCCTCAACCCTGCTCCCTAGACCCCCGGAGCTTCTGGAGAAAGTCCCCAGATATGTGGGGTTCACTAGATATGGAGACTGCCCTGGGACTGCTGTCTCCAGCACCTTGGGGCCCCTCCCAAACCTGCTCACTCCCGAAGCTGCTCCCCTGCCCCTGCTCTCTGCCCCTGTCACCAAGACAATGACGCCCTCAGCCCTCAGCCCTTGGCGCGGAGCCCCTCCCCTCACCAGCTCTGCTCTCCCGCTCCCTCCCTCCTGGATCTGAGCCCCCCCCTCCCTCCTGGATCTGAGCCCCCCTCCCTCCTGGATCTGCGCCCCCCTCCCTCCTGGATCTGCGCCCCCCTCCCTCCTGGATCTGCGCCCCCCTCCCTCCTGGATCTGTGCCCCCCTCCCTCCTGGATCTGAGCCCCCCCCTCCCTCCTGGATCTGAGCCCCCCTCCCTCCTGGATCTGAGCCTCCCTCCCTCCTGGATCTGCGCCCCCCTCCCTCCTGGATCTGAGCCCCCCCCTCCCTCCTGGATCTGAGCCCCCCTCCCTCCTGGATCTGAGCCTCCCTCCCTCCTGGATCTGCGCCCCCCTCCCTCCTGGATCTGCGCCCCCCTCCCTCCTGGATCTGAGCCCCCCCCTCCCTCCTGGATCTGCGCCCCCCTCCCTCCTGGATCTGTGCCCCCCTCCCTCCTGGATCTGAGCCCCCCCCTCCCTCCTGGATCTGAGCCCCCCTCCCTCCTGGATCTGAGCCCCCCTCCCTCCTGGATCTGAGCCCCCCTCCCTCCTGGATCTGCAGCCCCCCTCCCTCCTGGATCTGTGCCCCCCTCCCTCCTGGATCTGCAGACCCCTCCCTCCTGGATCTGAGCCCCCCTCCCTCCTGGATCTGAGCCCCCCTCCCTCCTGGATCTGAGCCCCCCTCCCTCCTGGATCTGCACCCCCCTCCCTCCTGGATCTGAGCCCCCCCCTCCCTCCTGGATCTGAGCCCCCCTCCCTCCTGGATCTGCGCCCCCCTCCCTCCTGGATCTGCAGCCCCCCTCCCTCCTGGATCTGAGCCCCCCTCCCTCCTGGATCTGAGCCCCCCTCCCTCCTGGATCTGCAGACCCCTCCCTCCTGGATCTGAGCCCCCCTCCCTCCTGGATCTGCAGACCCCTCCCTCCTGGATCTGAGCCCCCCTCCCTCCTGGATCTGCGCCCCCCTCCCTCCTGGATCTGCGCCCCCCTCCCTCCTGGATCTGAGCCCCCCTCCCTCCTGGATCTGCAGACCCCTCCCTCCTGGATCTGAGCCCCCCTCCCTCCTGGATCTGCAGACCCCTCCCTCCTGGATCTGAGCCCCCCTCCCTCCTGGATCTGCACCCCCCTCCCTCCTGGATCTGAGCCCCCCTCCCTCCTGGATCTGCAGACCCCTCCCTCCTGGATCTGCAGACCCCCTCCCTCCTGGATCTGCAGACCCCTCCCTCCTGGATCTGAGCCCCCCTCCCTCCTGGATCTGCACCCCCCTCCCTCCTGGATCTGAGCCCCCCTCCCTCCTGGATCTGCAGACCCCTCCCTCCTGGATCTGCAGACCCCCTCCCTCCTGGATCTGTAGCCCCCCTCCCTCCTGGATCTGCAGCCCCCCTCCCTCCTGGATCTGAGCCCCCCTCCCTCCTGGATCTGCAGACCCCTCCCTCCTGGATCTGCAGACCCCCTCCCTCCTGGATCTGCGCCCCCCTCCCTCCTGGATCTGAGCCCCCCTCCCTCCTGGATCTGAGCCCCCCTCCCTCCTGGATCTGCGCCCCCCTCCCTCCTGGATCTGAGCCCCCCTCCCTCCTGGATCTGCAGCCCCCCTCCCTCCTGGATCTGCAGACCCCTCCCTCCTGGATCTCCAGCCTTTCTCATAAATATTCAAGCCTGCTCAACTTCCGCTCACCCTCCCTTGGCCTCAATTTGTTCATTGACGCTTTCAACAACTGTTCTCTCTGTGTGCCTACTATGAACCAGGCACTTCCATTGCACACCAGGAATAAAAAAAAGCCCAAACCAATATTTTAGTTTTTAAGTAGAGCTGGCACTTAGAAAAACAAAAGAACAAATTCCAAAGTGTGCGACGCCGAAAGGCATAAAATGAAGTTTCTGTCTCCATCAACCCTCGTCCTTCTCTCCCTAAACAAACATTCCGCTCAGATCCTTGAGTGTCCTTCTGGGGGAAATATATATATATATATTAATATATAAATTTAAAGCACTTTGCCTTTTTTCTCCCTCACTGAATTTGTAGAGAGCGTTTTCCATCCACACAACGTCGCCTGTCTGCCACGCGCTTTCTGCTGCGTGTGGTGTTCCCATACTGGCCTGTCCTTGCTCACCTTCCCTCCTCTGCTCCAGTCCTGCACCTGGCCCGAGGCAGGTCCTCAGAAACACTCAGAAGGAAACTTCGCTAGGTACCTGACATATTATTTCATTTGATGCTTTCAGCAGTGTTTTGAAGTAGGGAAGTGTCGTGTCCCCATTTTACAGGTGGGGAAACCAAGGCTGGTGGCTCACTCATCCACCCCCTGGCTTTCCTTCCTGCCGACACCTTCACCACGCCCACCCATCCCCTTAGGACATCCTGTCCTTCCTCTCGCCACACCTTTGCCTGTTCCCAGGCAGCCGGCTGGGCTGCGGTGTGTTCTTGGAAGGTCTTCAGGCAATTCAAAGTCAACCAGTTCACAAGGGAATCAGCCCAGCTGTTCCAGCCACCCCAGTTAAGGAAGCCGCCACCCACCAGGCGAACCGTTCTCCCAACTCTCTCATTAGCCAGTCACCGCGTCCAGATAATTCTACCTCTTGTGAACTCTTAGAGCTGCCTGCTTCCCCGCAGCCCTGCTGCTGTCAATCCTGGTGACCACTGTGACAGCCTCGCCGAGGTTCCGCATGCTGCCAAGCATACTGCAGTGTTATATTAATATATAACACAGCCACTGTCAAGATGAACCCCTAGGAACCCATCCTCAGGCTAAGAGCTACAACATTCCCACTGTTTCCAAAGCCTCCTGTGTGCCTCTTCCCTGCCCTACCCCCAGAGGCAACTGCAGTCCTGAATTTCGGACTAATCATGCCCTAGAATTGTTATGACTGACTATACAGTATATAGTGTATACCTTCAGATATATTTGTTGGTTTTTAAGGGCCTCTGTTATTGGCTGAACCACGTTTTTCCCAAATTCATATGTGGAAGCCTTAACCCCCAGTATGTGACTGTATTTTGGAGACAGGGCCTTTAAAGAGGTGATTAAGTTAAAATGAGGCTATTAGAGTGGACCCTAATCCAGTCTGATTAGTGTCTTATAAGAAGAGGAAACGTGGACAAGCAGAGAGACACCAGCCTGTGCTCACTGAGGAGCAGCCGCGTGAGGATGCAGCGAGAAAACGGCCCCCTGCAAGCCAAGGAGAGAGGCCTGGGCACGAACCAACCCTGCTGACACCTTGATCTCAGACTTCCAGCCTCCAGAGCTGTGAGAATGAGTTTCTGTTGTTCTAAGCCAGCCCGTTTGTGGTACGTTGTTATGGCAGCCACAGAAAACAAATACAACCCCACATCCAATCCTCTGACGAGGCCTGACAGTTCTGCCTGCAAATGCATCAGAAATAATTGCCCTTCTCTCCATCCCTACAAATGTCACCAAGCTGTCATCACTGCCTTGCACTGACAGATTCTCCACTTGGTAACAAGAGAGCCTTTTTGGACCCCAAAACCTGCCACTAGCTTTCTGAAGCCCTGAGACTTAACTGCAAGTGCCTCGGGTGGCTGGCGCACACCTGTCCCCCTGCTCCATCCCTCTTCCGCACCTGCCAGCCAGACTTTCCCTCAGCTCGTTCTGTTCCTCCCAGACCTTCATAGGGCTGGCTCCCTTCGTCTTTTAGGACTGAGCTTCAGTGTCACCTTCTTGGAGAAGCATTTCCAGGGACATCTCATCTAACAGTCCACCCTCCCTGCACACTCTCGCACCACTCCCTTTCTTTCTCCTTTCACAGTGCTTATCACCACTGTCATTTTCTCATGTATTTGTTTTCTAACTTGTCTGTCCTATCCCCACCCCACCCAGCAACTAGAATTCAAGCCCCATGGGTGCCGCCCCAGGCCCATTTTTTTCCCTGTTGTGTCCCTGGGTATAGAACCGTGCCTGGCACACAGTAGGTGCCACTTGAATGCTCCTGAAGAGCTGAATCCTTGAACGAAGAGACACTCCCACCACTGAGATGAAGTTACCTAAAAACACAGTAAAGACATGTTCATGCATTTATACTCTCCTAAATTAGAATTTGAGACAGAGAGAAAAAGACGTTTGTCTTTGTACTTAAGCAGGATAAAAAAAAGAGAAGAACTTTCTAAGCAAATTACCTATGTAAACATGGAATATGTTTCACCCACTTAATAATGAAGTCCAGCCACTCTGGTCTCACACACTCTTAGAAGCTCTTGGGCAATAAATATGCAAATTCAAAGTGATTCCCCGCCCTTGTTGAGGCCCTTACAGGACTGTGGAGCCTCGGGTCCTAACCTCTCTTCCTTGGGTCCCTGTCAGCAGCCGTAATGAATGTTCTGGATGGGAATGGACTTGGCTCTTCACATGTAACTTGGAACTGCGATTTTGCTGGAGGTCAGACTGCCTCCAATCACCCTCTGAGACAGAAATGCACACATCTCTGAATATCCCAAGCCGGCATTTATAGTCCCTGAAAGCTTGGCATGGGGTTTACTAGCAAAATGCAGCTAGTCACTCAATCACGGAGGTTATTACCTTCTCTGAGATGTCGACAGTTACCTTACAGTGACTCCCTGCAAGAAGCAGATGAAAATGCAAAAGTACAGTACGACGGTAGGAGAAATGACACATCTAAACGTTGATTATCGTGCTAGCCTGGGCACTCTCACTGGCAAGCTGGTTTCATTTCAGTAACTGTGGGCTGCTGTTAAGGAAATTGGAGCCCATCAGAATTTGGTTAAAGCCGATGGGCCAAGCAGTAGACTTAAGTTTCAAATTATCTAGAAACCACACCCAACCACCAAAAATACATGTTAAAACAACTCTAATTATACATTTCAAAGAACAAGTAATTTTGTTTTACTGTGGTCACCAGTAATTCCGAGCTAAATACATCCATGTCTTGCCCTCTGTACTTATGGATACTTTTGGAAAAGAGTGGGGTTGGGTGAGAGCTATTGCTTTTCTTCCTCTTTTCTATGTGATTTAAGATTGAGGCTTGAGGGAGTAGCTCAGATATTTTTCATGCACACCGAGCTTTGGGGGTAGCTAACAATGGGGGTGTATGGCAATGAACACTATTTACCTAACTGCTCAGAGAGCATGATCTCTAAATAAACTTTGCAGGCATATTGGTTAGATGCTTCAGCTGCAAGCAACAGAAGCTACATGTGACTCACGTAAGCTAAAAAGGGATTCCTTAGGAGAGCATGGGTCCTCCATGAGCCAAGGGATGCTCTGGGAATCCAGCTGGTGGGAAACACTCTGTGGTTTCTCCAGGACTGCCCTGTGGGCATGAATTCATTTAGCTTCTGGCCACTGCACTTAAGATTCCAGGTCCTGGAGCAAGAGTCCCATCAGCCCAGCTGAAGACCCACAGCCCAGGCACCTTGACTGTCAAGCCCTCCAGGACTGGAGCCAAAGGAATAAGAATGGAGCCTCGGTGGGCAAAACAGCACACGTCCACTGCAGTTTTGTTTCCAGCAGAACAGGACTTGAGGTGGGGGCAGGGGGGAGGGCAGGGACTCCTCAGGGCAAGGGCCCCACTGCTAATGGTACCAACAAGCAGCACAACGCATCTCCCTGGCTTTGGTGAAGGACCCCACCTGCCCTGGTTCTTCTTGTGGTGGCAATGGGTCCCCTTGCCTCTGGGCTGACCATGCAGAGAGGCTGTTGGCTCGTCAGGGCTACCAGGCAACGGTGAGTGCTGGGCTTACTGGGTCCAGTCTTTCATATGCTCTGGTTGGCTCCTGAGTGACCGAGAGCCCATCAGGCTGCGGTCTTCCCAGGCTTCTGTCCCTTCAGAAACACCCCAGCCCAGTGGCATCTATTTCCTCCGGTGTTAAATGCAGACAGCGGTACCTAAATCGCAAGACAGTTGTGAAGAAATAATATAATACTCCTGTAGTGCTTAATAAGCAAAGTGCATGGTGGATGTTAGGTATTGCTGATATTGATCCATCCATAGCTAGAATCTGGCCTCAGTCACCCTACTAGAATTCCAGTCCGCTAGACTGGGGACAGGACACCTTTGGCAGCCCCCTCTCCTCACAGCAGGGAGGGCACAGGACTCTCTCAAAACATATGAATGTTTGGGGCCCTGCTGTTTCCGGAGCTAACTCCCAGGGGTACCAGCATTTCTAAGAGCATCTCTTGCTGGGTCCCAAGGTTGGAACCTGCAGGGGAGTGTCCTGTCATACACGACATGCGTGACATCTGCTGAGCACTCCTTCTGGCACTGTAGTAAGCTTTGCACGTGGACAGTGTCACCTCCTCGCAGCAGCCCCAGGGGGTAGATGTGATTTTGCAAAGGAGGAAACTGAGGCTTGGATGGATGACGTGGTTAGCAAGTCAGCGCAGCAGCTGGAATTTGGACCTGGGTGGCAGAATTCCAGAGTCCAGCCCACTCTGCAGTGTTTGCAGACGGACAATTAGGATCTTTCTCTCTTCAACAACTCTCAGATTAACATATAATTGGGGATTTTAAAAACTGTTCTTGTAGCAAGTCTGTGGTCTCCCCACTGCAATCTTCCCCATTAAGCCATGTTATGTAAACAGTCGGCCCAGATGCCTCAGAGCATGTGTGTCTCCTGGAGCCCAGGCTTTGCTTGTAATCATGGTTCTTTAAAACAGGCAGCAGAGTGGGAAGGTGTGTGCACGGATTGGGCACCGAGCTTTCTCTGGAAGGGGGTGGGTGAGGCACGCAGCTTGGTGGCCCTCAAAGCTCCACTGCTGGGCTTGTTGGCTGGATGACTCGAGCGTGTGGCCTTGCTTCCTGCTTCTGTAAAATGGTGTCTATTGCATAGATAGGTTGTGGGGACCAAATGAGGTGGCATCTATAACATACTTTGCACAAGGTGCAAGCTGTTGAGCTGTCTTTTTCCTTTAAGGAAAGTCAATCTCCCCAGCCCCAAACACACGCATCAGATGTGGTCATTTGCGGTAGGAACGTCTGGCCATCTGTTCTCCCCTCTGGGGAAGGTGCACATTTGCTGATAACCCATGCACTGCTGCACACGTTTCAGTGGCTCGAAGGGGAAGGAGAAGAGAAACAGCAAATTCTCTTTCAGGATGCTTGCTTGAACAAACAGCAAGCTGGGAAAAAACTGCAACATGTATAGGAGATAGCTACTTTTCTGTATATAAAGAGCAGTTACAAATCAACAAGAAAAAAGATTTTCTTAAAGGGCCAACATAACAGTGGGTGAAAGATGGGACCAGGCTGTTCATCCAAAAAGCAATACAAGAGGTCCATAAAAACACAAATAGATGCTCCTCTTTGCTCATAATTATAGGAATGCAAATCAGAACAACCAAGCATCGCCACTGGCAAGATTGTTAAAGGACAATAATGGTGAGGGTTGTCGAGGATCTAAGAAATTGGTGCCCCCCTAGGCCATCTCATAGGTGCTGCTGGTACAACCATTTGGAAGGAAGGCTAGTGAAAGAATTTCACACACACACACTTTGCCACAACAATTCCACTGCTAGCTATTTACACTAAAATCTGCAGGTGAAGGGGAGGCTGGTGGCAGGGAATAGTGTTCTAAGCAGAAGGAACAGCATCTGTGTGCGTACAAAGGCTACAGTGTGAAGGAATGTGACTCCGTGGACAGACTGACAGATTCTGCGTGACCGTGTCATGGTGTGCCCTGGGTTTCCCACCTGGCAGCCACCATTGCCTCTAAGAAGAAAGAGAGCTTGCCTGTGAGTGTGGGGACAAAGATCACATGGGGACTGCAGGGCACAGGAAGGGAGAGAGCAGAGGAGGCCATCCTGGGACTGGCTGAGGTTGAGTGCCGTCAATTGGGGGAGACTCCAGCAGGTGGAAGTTCACGTGCCCTACATCTTGGCAGAAGACAAGTGTTTTAAATCTCCAAATGCCCCTGAAGTGACTGACGTCCTTGTTTAGGTGCCTGTCCGTGGTGGGAAGAGATGAGGACAGAGGAGCCAGGGGACTGAGCTATCGGCGGCGGCTGGGGAGAGGCTGGAGGAGTCAAGGAAGGTCTGCAGCACAGGGCGCAGGTGGACCCTGGAGCTCAGCTGTTGCCCTTGCTGCGTATCCGCTGCTGCCTGCACTATATGTGAGAACTTACTGAGCACCTACTGTGTGCCAGGCACCGTTCTAGAAACCAGGGAAACTACCGTCGATAAAACAGGCCAGTTCCTGCCCTTGCACAGCCCACCCTGTAGTGACGAGCAGATGGTAAACGGAGACCTCCAAAAAGGAGACGCACATGAAGTGACTCACCCAAGCTCAAGCTGAAACTCGAGGTGCAGAGAGCCGGGTGCCCCCTCTTCCCACTCCAGGTCTGGCGAGTTTCGTGCAGGGTCTGCCTCGCTGCAGGAGCAGCACAGAAGGCTCACCGGGGTCTCAGTGTTCAGCACTGACCACACGTCGCCTCAGTGGACCCTTCCAGCACACCTGAGGCCAGAGCTACCGCCATTCCCAACTCTCTGATGGGGACAGAGGCCCAGGGAGTCTGCATGAGTCCAGGGGACAGAATGGAAAGGTAACAAGGCCAGGTGGGACCCAGGTCTGTCTAACTCCAAAGATGCTGCTCCCAAGCTCTGTAGCACAGGCAACGTGAGGACTGAGCCCAGCCCCGCGAGCTCTGGGCGCACAGGCAGAGGTCTCGGGCGAGAACAGGTTCTGCCTCCAGCTGCCATCTGGGTGCCCACAGGCCTGCTGCTTGCCCCTCCAGCCCGGAGGTCTGACGTTCTCTGGGACAAGGTTTCAATGTGGCATCTTCACTCTTGCCTTTCTGCTGTACATCTCACTCCCCGGGGGGGACTCAGACAGTTTCCTGTATCTTTTGGAAACTATCTGAAAATCCAAGGGTGGACAGGGCTGGCTTCACACAAAAGGCCTCTGCAAGCCATTCCCATTTAAGGAATGACCACACCAAACCCCCGGCCATAACTCATAATCACCCCCTGCACCAACTCGGGAATTCTGATCCTTCCCTACTGTCCCCCAGCTCAGCTGAGGTTCCCTCAGGTTCAAACTGCTTTAAGTGGCCTTCCCTTCCCCTTCACATTGGGCTACGGGTCTCCATTTTCCAGACTGACGTTGGGGGTGAACCACTGTGTCTTAGAAGTTTTATCAAGGGCTCATTCTGGCTTAAAGCTTCCATTAGCAGAGTTAACTTCCAACACATTGCGCAAATATTCCTCACGTGTAGCTCCTAACTGGTTTGCCATCCAGATGGTTTTAAAATCAAGAAAGCTGCTATATTTGCCTTGAGCTGGTTATTTTGAATTTAGAGATTACGGCCTCGGTCAGGAGGTAAGTGAAACAAACAGCTGGCCACGATGATGCGTCCTTGCCGAGCACCTCGCAACCCGGCAAGAGGAAGTTCCCGTTGATAATTTTCTTTGTTTTAAACAACTAAAACAATTACTGATCTCCATTCACATTTGATTTTTGGATGCATGTATTTAAGTTAATTTTCCTTCCACTTTTTATTCTGGGTTTCAAAACAGAGCTCCACATCAACAACTAATTTATTAGGGACTAGCCTGTGATTTCATCTTGGTTAATCTGTCTCTAAATGATCACTTGCCATTGCAAAGTATATGGCTAGAGATAAAAGCAGAAGTGAAAGTAGAAAAAAAATACAAGTGCGGAAAAAAAAAAGAAGCTATGGTTTCTCATTTTCCCCCTCAGGCATAAATTGTTGAGTAAGGAGATTTTTAAAAGCCAGAAATTGCTGTGGAGTGAACCAAAGCTGGCAGCTGGAGGACTGTCACAGACACATCTGGCACCGCAGGGCTTGGAAGAAGGCGTGCTGCAGCGGGTAACTGCACATACCCCCAGCCCAGCTCGCTCGTCCACCAAGAAGACATTTTCAGATACAAGAGGGAGGGAGAACGAATGGGAAAAATCAACGTCCAAATTAGAAACCACCTAAGCTATGTTGTTTTTCTTGGGGCCCTACTGCGCCTTTGATTTCCTGATTGTTCCGAGCAAGAATAACAAAATCCATCCAACCCAGTGATTTTGACAAAGATTTATGGGAAAAGCTACCAGTTGGGTTGATACATCCGTACCAGAGATCCTCAGCTGGGAGGAGGTGCTACCAGCACTGGGTAGGAAGAGGCCATAGATGCTGCTAAAGTCCCCAAAATGTACAGGACGGCCCTGCTCCCCCCAGCTGAGAATCAGCGGGTGCCACACATCCGCAGTGATGAGATTGAGAACCCCTGATGTGAGTGTAGACTCATTCCAAACTCCCCTGGGGAGGGGCTGGAGTGCCACCATTACATAAACTTTCTGGACCCTGGAGGCATGGAGTTCAGGCATGCCTCAGCTCAGGTCCCTAAATTATGTAAGTAGCTGCAGGATTAACCGGGTTCTGTTTCCTTTCACTAAAGCGAAAGGATCTCGTCGTCTGGTGATTCAGCCAGCGGTGAAAAGGACTTTTGAAAAAAGCGTCCAGTGTGAAAAGGGTGCCCCACTTAGCGTGGGGAACTGTGGCTGCGCCCGAATCGAGGGCCGGTGGGTTCCAGGGTGGGCTCCGGAGCGGCTCCCCCACTCGCATAGGCCCTACCGGGCGCTCTGGGCTGCTCTGCTGTGGAGTCTGTCCGACTTGCTGTGGCAAAAGGTCACCGACCAGCAAAGCAGCAAGTCTCCCCAGGAGCGAGCCACGACGCTGAACTTGCACTGATTTTATTGGCATGACGGGAAGCTCAGGGCCTGCCAGGAAGCTCAGGGCCTGCCAAAGACAACAGCCCCGTGCTGTGACCCAGACTGCAGGTTCCTGGGGTAGTGTGTCCTGCTGCTCTTATTGCCCCATGCAATAAGAGTTCCCCAGGGTGGAACAGCCTGGGGAGGAGGTGGAGGAGAGCAGGGGACACTCGATTCCCATTCTCCCTGTCTCAACACCCAGCATGGGCGTCCTTGGTCAGCCTCTTGCCACCCTTCCAGTTCCTGTTTCCCTGCCCTGTCCAACAGACCAGCAGGGCTGGCTCGGCCTCTTATTACGATGATGAGGGAGGGACTCTGTGACTGCTCCCTTCCAGCCTTCAGGGACAGCAGCCCCTGATGAGTGTGCCTTTGGACGAGTGCATCTACAGCTCTCCAGGTTGCTACTGGGCCCCTCCCTTAGCCCTGGCTCCAACCCCTTTCATCTCTTCTCAGAATACATTGCTTAGAAATTTGGGGCTGGGGAGAAAAGACTGGCATTGGCGAGCCCCTGTGAGTAGCCTTGATCATTGCTCTTTGCCTGTAAATGGAGCAGAGAGTGCTCTGTGGGATCGTGGGCAGCACATCTTCCTGCAGGACCTCACAGCCTTGCGGGACCGGCTGCGTCCTCTGAACACTTGCTCAGCGCCCAGCAGTGGGCAGAGAGCCCCTCCTGCACTCTGTCCTGTAACCTGCACAAATCCCAGACGGAGGTGGGGGTTTTGGGAGCCCATTTGACAGCTGAGAAAGTTGAGACTGAGAGAACTGATGGGCATGCTTGCCCAAGGCCACGCAGGTCGATGTGAAGCTGATCTGGGCTTCCCAGCCAGATTGACTCTAGGGCCAGAATTCTTAGCCCTTCACAATGCGGGGGTGCTTGGGGATGAGCCCTGGGCTGCGCACACTTCAACAACTGTGGCCGTTTTGTCGTTTTCTGCCCGTGGTGATTGGGCCCCCATGATGGAGCATCACAGTCATTTGGCAATCGTAGAGAATTTTGGCCACCCCCCAACCCCCAAGAAGAGCCATCAGGGAAGCCATTAGTCCTGGAGAAAGTGCTATCTCTTCTACTGGGGTTTCCTGGGGCACCAGGCCTCCAGGTCCCAGGGAAAGCGCCTTGTGCTGGGCCCAGGGGAGCAGGGGCCTCCAGGAAGATGCAAGAGGATCCTAGGCCCACTGAGACCCCCAATGGCAAGGTACAAGCCCTGAGCCACCCAGACCAAGGGTGCTGGGGTTGATCTTGGGGCCCAGCTGGGGCCCACTGAGTTCTGGACCTGTGGGTGCTCAGAACTTTTGTCCTGCCCCTCCCCGAGGGTCGCACACATTGAGCGGTGATGAGACTCCCTCCCTCAGGGGCCAGGAGGCTCCTGGACACAGGCGGCAGGTGTGGGCCAGGTGAGACGAGAGAGGGGGCTGCGGAGGCACAGCATCACCGCTGGTGCACAGGCCCAGTGCCTCAGGCCCCAAGGGCCCTTGGGGGACGTGAGACGGCAAGCTCCCTCCCTTCCGACCTCGGCGGCCAGCGGGTTGCGGGAGGGTGGTACCTACCTCCCAAAAGCACCAGGACGCAAGCGTAGGGGAGCATGGCTGCGAGCATCCCGTCGGGGCCGCCACGGGGCGAGGAGGGGCAGCGCGGGCGCGGGGCTCTGCGGCGGCAGCGGAGGCCGGCGGCCAGGCTGGGGTCCTATGGAGAAGTTGCAAGGGTCCTGCGCCCCCCTGGCGGCTCACATGCACTCACCCTCCCGGGCTGTTGATAGTTGTAAGTCGAGCTGCGCACTCATAGGTCCAACTTGCCAGAAGAGGTGGAGACAGCCCCGGGCGTTGCGCACACCCGCGCGGCACGCCCAGCCCTCTGGCGCGGCTCCTCCTGCCATGCAGACCCCCAGCCGACGCCCTCCGTCCCCGGGCCCTCCCCCAAAGTCTTCGCAGTGGGCAAGGAGGCCTCCCCCAAACTCTTGCCCTGGCCAAGACTGAGCGATGCGCTCCTCCCGCCAAAGCGCACCGTTAGCCAGGCCGTTCCCTGGAAGGGCAAGGGTGGCGGGGAGTTTCTCTAAGCCTCTCTGGTCCCAGGACCCCTGAAGTTTCTGTTTCGGGCTTTCCAGATTCTCTTGGAAAAGTCGAGTCAACTTGGATTCCAGCAAGCGCAGGAGCGCAGTGAGAGTGGCCAAGCCCAGGGCGCCCAGGAGCCAGCAGCCACTCTCTGTAATTAGGTCGCCACCCCCTTTGCTTGCACACACCAAAGCTCGCAGGGAGCCGACCAGGCAGGCTTCCTCCTCCCCCCAACTCCTCCTCCGGCCCTTCCACCCCATTCTCGTCCAAGTGAGTCAGTTTAGGGTGGCAGCTCAGACGCAAGGCAGCTGTGAGGCAGACGGACAAGATGCCCCCAAACTAGTCCCCTCTGGCCCCCACCCCAGGCACCAGGCCTCTTTGGTGGCATCCGGGCTGGCTGGCAAACCTTAGAGGAAGGAGTGTGGGCCCCTGGGGAGGAGAGTCATGGCCAGTTATTGGATTTATGAATGAAGAGGAAGAAAGAGGACCCCTCAGATGGGAAAATCTAACTGGATTGTTCCTACCTGCCTGGATCATCCGGGTAACTGAAGGAAAACTGTGCTGGGCGGGAGTGGGGGGTGCTGCAGATGTGTGGACCACAGCTCTGTGTCCTCCTGCTGCCGTGGGCCGAGAGAGGGAGAGAAAGTGAGAGAGCAAAAGAAGATGGAAAGAAAGAGAGAACAGAAAGAAAGTAGGGGGCGGAGCAGGAAAGGAGAGAGAGGAGACAGACAAAGAGGAGAGAACTGAGAGGGAGAGAAGGAAAAAGAGGGAAAGGAAAAGAAGAAAAGGAGAGAAAGACAGAGGGAGAGAAAGGGAGGAGGAGAGAGAGACAGAGAAGGAGGAAAAAAGAGGAGGAGGAAGGGGAGGAGAAGGGTAAGAGTAAGAAAGCACAGGAGAGAGGAGAGACGTCTCCTTGGGGAAGGGCAGTGGCCGGTGCCCGGGTGCGCGTCTGAGCATCGGGGTGCACGTCCCAGCAGCCGGCCGCCCCTCTGAAAGGTTCCATAGCTTCATCTGTCCTGCTTTTGTGGGCCGATCGTCTTTGGGGATCGGGGACACCGCCTCACCTTTTGATTCCTCACCAGACACTCGGGCGAGACCTCCAGGAGCCACCAGAGCCCTTCAACCTCAACCCCGGGGACCCTTAACTGGGGTCCCCTGGCTGTGCTTAGCTTTCCCCTGCTCCAGAGGGAACAGTGCGGAGTGCAGCCACAGCATGATCTTACACAAATGGAAATGTGAGGAAAACTATCACTTTCCTTTTCCTGAAAATGACATTTTTTTTCTGATTTCTGTGGATTACTGAGAACAGCGTGAGACTCGAGGTGGCCTTGCTGAAACTGAAATTGGTACACGCTTTCCCTGGCAGAAAATGGCTACATGCCACATACTAAGTTCTCATGAAAGGGATAACCTTTATGGGCAAGAGGAGAGTTGTGCAGGGTGATTATTTATGATTGTATAATTCTGATTATTTGTGGCAAATTTGCAAAATTTACAATTATGGGTAGTTTTAAAACTACACGCTATTCTGGCCATAACTGTTTGAGATCACACTCTCTAGGCTTCCCGAATATGGACATTTTGAAATCCCAGGCCACTAGTGGGGATCTAAGCATTAATGGTTTGTTGCTGGGGGGACAACATTGGTGTCCCAGGTGGGGATCATAATTTGGTACTTTTAGAACTTATTGTACAGCTATTAAAATTAGGAACCTCCCCACCAAGTACGGCACTCACGTGTTAACAGTTGCATTGGCTTAGGTGCGCGTAAAAGGGACTGCTGCCTGTCACTGTGACCATGGTGTGGGCCAGGTGCCGAGTGGGCTAAGTGTTTTATGTGCATGCACCTTAAATCTGAACAACCTGATGAGAAGTGGGAATTATTGTCAGCCTCATTTTACAGAATGGGGAAATAGTTCAGAGAGTGTGGGTGACTGTCCTGAGGCGCACAGCTGGGAGGCGTCAGAACTTCAGGGTCCCTTGTGACCACGGTGCTTTGTGTCCCTATGGGGTGCCCCATCTCACCCAGATCCAGTCTGAATCTGAAGATCCCAGATGAAAAGGCCCTTTCTGGAATAACAGCCTGTCTTTGAGAGGCGTAGGGGTGACAGAGGAAGCATGGTCCCCAAGTGCTTTTTCTGAGTCTTAGCGAAACTCCAGCTGTTAAGGCTGAGAGTCACAAGTGGGACCTGCGCCCGCTGCACCCTCATGCTAGCGCCAGGGCCACACTCGGACGAATAGGACAGGCCGGAAAGGGCGTCCAGGCCGCTGGGTCCGGCCATCCTCGTCCTACAGGCGAGGACACACGTGCCAAGGCCATGCAGATTTTACTCCCAAAAAATAAAAAAGCAAAGAAAATGGACAAATAGCGTTGGAACAGACTCTCCTTGAGTCACAAGGACATCAAACAAGAGCGGAAGAAGGAACCAAAGCTAAAACTCATTGATTGGCTACAAACATTTATTTATTTTTAACCAATAAAAAAAAAAAAGAGAAAGAGAGAGGAAAAGAAGATAGTTATGCTGTCCAGACCTTGCCTTTTGCTCGAGGAAGGGTGATGCTCGCTGGGTTCCCAGCCTCTTTCTTACACACAGAGTAACGCTGGAGGCATTTGCGATGGTGGCAACTGCAAGGCTGTGTGGGGGAGAGGCCGGTTCAGCGCTGGCCTGGCCGGGTGTCGCGTCCATGGGCTTCACAGCATTTTGGCCTCCAGAGCTGGGCTTTTCTGGGCTGTTAACCACAAGGGCCCTCCCAGGTGGTCAGAGTTGCCCAGGGTTTGGCGAGGACGGGGGAGGGTGTCTTGCTGGGGACAGGCACAGTGGGTGTGAGGGAGGCGGTGGTGAGCAGGGTGCTGTGAGTGGCAGCCAGTCTTCCTGCTCCGTGTTTATCTCCCACCCCATCCCTCCCCCAAAATCAGTGTCCCAGAAAGGTGGGCAGGAAAGCATTGCAGAACAGGGCCTTTCTTCCTAAGCCCACCCCTCCAAACACCTTCCTCCTCATCCTTGTCCCTGTTACAAACACCACGGGACCCCACAAAATCTGGCTGTAAAACGGTCTGTTTCCTCTGCTTGTTATCAGGGGAGTCTGATCAAAGAAATGGTGCCCAGGGCCTGGTTATCTAATAACCAAATAAACATCCAGGCTGGCCTCCTGGGCTGGGAACGGCCGGCCAGTGTGGGCTGGGCCCCTCTTGGTGACCTGACGATCTCTGTCTCCAGAATCATGCTAGCCAGGCCCAGAGTCGCCCAGATCTCATGTTACAGATGGAGAAACTGAGGCAGGGAAACACTGTGTCTGCTCTCCTGAACAGCCCATGGTCACCAAGTGACTGACACTCATCTGTCCCCTCTGGTCACGATAGCTTCGTCTACTCGGTGCCTGGTTGGTGCCCTCTGTCCATGGAACTGATGGACATTTGGAGGTGTCTAGACACACCAGGCTGGCAGACAGTCTGTAGAGAGAATGGGCTGGCTATGTCCAGTTTCCTTGAGAACAAGACAATTCAGTGCAAGAGAGAAATTCTGTCGATGCCGGGACTGAGGAGAGGCTGCCCACCCCAGGGAGAAGGCAGGTGTGGGGCATCCGGTGGAGTTCACGTCTTGGTGCGACCACTCCTGAGGTGTGTGACTGTGGGCCTTTGGGCACAACCTCTCTGAGCCTTGTGCTGGTCACCTAAACAGTGAGAATGTGCAGGGTTTGGGGGAGGGTGATGCAAGGACAGCTCTTGGCATGGGGCTCTGTGGGTTGTAGGTCCTGGGTAAGGTGGTGGATGTCACCACTGTTTCACAGGGACACGTGGGTCTGTGGGTGAGTGGCTCCTCTTGCCCAGGACCCCATGCTGGGCTCAACACTGCAGGGGCTGGAGCTGGGGGGCCTCTGGCCTCATCTGGTCCACTCCTCTACAGATGGCTCCTTGGGGGCCTCCCAGGGATGAGAGGACAGGAGCCAGGCAGAAAGGACGGTCCCCAGCCCTCCCTCCTCTTAGTGGTGCCCCCCAGGTGTCTGTCAAATGTGAGGACTGCAAGGAGGGATCCATGGCGGTTGGAAAATGAACGAGATGCTGGTGGTGGAAAGATCTAGAAGCAAGACAGCATCTCATTAAAGAGGCAGAAGAGCTCGTTGGTGTAAACTCAGACCACAAACCTGCACGCAGACGTGGTTTTCGTGTGTGTGTGTGTGTGTGTGTGTGTGTCTAAGACAGCCCATCGCACATACTCGGGGGAGGAAGGAAATGGGTATGGGGATGGGGCAGCAAAGAGGAAAATCTATAAAATAAGAAAACAGGACAAATGAGGATCCTAACATAGACTGAGGTTATTAGCGAGCCATGAACTTGGGAATGTTGATGGAACTTTCTGCATCTGAGGCCGAAAAAAGTAAGATAAGCTAAAGAGAAAGTAAACCTCTGATCCCTGTCTCAGCTACGGGGAAACTGAGGCACAGCAAGGGGAAGGGGATTGCCAAAATGGTGGTTGGGTGTCACACTCGAGTTGGACTTACCGACGCCTCCTGGTTTTCCCCTCAGTGCCACTCTGCCGAGACCAGAGAGCAGGTGTGGTTCCGTCTCATTCCCACCAGCGTTTGCAGAGGGGCTGCTGGGTGGGGACAGGGTCTCATCTTCCCACACCCATCAGCCCCAACCCATCTACCATGCAGGTGGCAAGAAAAGGCAAACCCATTGGGACAGATTCCTGCCTTTTGAGGGGCTTTTGTTGGGGCGGGGAGAAGAAAAGTTTGAGAACGTGTGTCTTCAAACCATGTCAATCGTGAAGTTTACCGTTGTCTCCTATTATTTAAAAAAATCAATATCTGTTCCTAATTTAGTATTTTAAAAGTACAACGTTTATTATTTCTCTCCCATTATAAGAGTAACAGTGTTCCTAATATACCATTTGGGAAATACAGAGAAAATAGAAGAAAAATGAAAGTCCTGCATAGTCCTACACTGGGGACAGCCCCTGCTGTCACTGATATTTATTTTCCAAACTATGGTCAAATTTAATAATGCGAATGTCTAAATAAACCACTAATTTCCCAATTTCATCTTTGGGCTTAATTTGCTGGCCTTTAAGGAACTGTCAGGTGCCGGACCATGGGCAGGGTGGGAGGGGCCCAAAAGGGAAGTCATAGCCTTGTTTGGCCAAAATAACCCACATGTCGGTTTTGCCTTTGTTGTGTTTTGAGCTTTTGCCTTGTCAGGCAGCTGTTTGTAAACTTTCCGCAGCTTTGGATTTCAGTCTGGAACAGCAAATTGATTTTAAATAGAAATACCTGAAAGGGGTATTGTTTGGAGAGTTTACAGATCCACCCGCCCACCAGCTACCACGTGTGCGTTCAGTCAATAAGAGGACTGGTGCAGCGCCAAGGGGCAGGCTGGCTAACTTCAAGGTGAACGGTGCTCTCTGTTTCTCTTCTGGCTGTCTGCCGGGTTCAGGGGTCTTGGGAAATGGGAGAAGCAACATTTGGGGGTGGGAGTGGGAACCGTACAAGTGCTCACAGCACAACCCAAGCAGAAGACCTTATTTTTTTCTTCCTTCCTTCTCTCTTCTTTTTTTTTCAGTTTACAATTAACATTCAGGGTTTAATCTCCAACCCCCGCCCACCCCACCCCTGCTTGAAATGGAATTTTTATCTCTTGATTCATGCTACAAGATAAAATCCGTGTTTATCCAGTTGCATGAATAATTGATAAGCTCTCTCCAACTTGCCTGAGCAACTTAGCAGTCTTGCCTTGCGGCCTGGAACCCCTGGCAATTTCCAGAGCTCCGGCAAGAGACCTTCGCACAGTTTCTGCTTGGAGTCCACCTGCTTGGAGTCCACCGACTTTCTGTCTCAGAGGTGGGGGTTTAGCTCTCTATCCCGACTCGACTGGTGAGTCACGGATCAGGCACCCGGGGCTCCAACGTCGGGGCAGCAGGTGTGGCGGGGGCTCATCAGTGTCCACTTAGATTTTCTGAACCTACATCTGCCACAGGTGTGGACCTGGATCCCACAGGGGGCCTCCCAGCTGGCGGCTTCAGAGTTCACAGCATTAATTAACTCTAATCTGTTGCCTGATAGTTTAAAACAGGCCCAAGATGTGAAGGCATTTTCTTTCCTACATATTTAACGGGCTTAAGGAGATAACAACGAGGATCTGTGTGTAGGCTGTTTAGTGCATTCGAATCTCTGGCGGTGTTTGCATGATAAAAGGCAGTGGGCTGTGATTTATGCGCTTAGCTGGGGGTTATCCTTTTTAAACAGGTCTGGACACCTACCTGTTTTATTTGGCTCATGCCAGCTTAAAAAAAGAACTCGTAGACCGTATAGCAGAATGTCCCGATTCTTCAAGACCAAGGTGAGTGCCGCTTGGGCTGGCAGTGAGGGTGCAAACTGCCCCCAAGAGAAAAGATGAACAAGATATTGTCCCTTCCGTGCTGTCCCGACCCCCTCACCCCAGAGTCTTCCCACCAGGCTTCAGGGTGATGAACACCTGGGTCTGATGCAGCTGAGATCTGCTCGTGCCCGTCACCAGCAGGGCACTCTTACCGAAACGTGTTGAAAGCAGCCAGCTTCCTACGCTCTGCCGAGACTCGGCCACGGGGGAAGCAGGGCTTTGATTTAAGCCACTCACATTAATCAACCACAGACATTCATTCAGTTTTCTCTTTCATTTGGAGAAGGTGGAGAGAAAATGAATCAGAGGCTGATTTTTTTCTGGCCCGTTTCCCCAAAGCTCTGGGAGATTAAGAAACGTGCCGTTAGTTTTAGCAAACAATTTAAACAAACTAAGACCAAATCTCCCACTGAAGGCCCAGGATCACGACGGAGATCCTGGTGTGAGGCCTCCCGGCCTTGCTTCTGGACTCTGCCAGCCGTGGAGGCTGGCCACTGAGTGAGAAGGGAGCCGTGGGTGCCACGGGGTGGTGTGAGGGACGGTTCACCTTGTGCCCTTTTCTGCTACCACATTTGTCACAGCTCGGATGTTTGTGGCCTGGTAGCTCCAGGGAAAGGGGGACAGAAAGGGTTTCTGGGGTGACATGCCCAGACAGTGGGCTGGTCCACAGGGGGAAGCTGGTGGGTGTCTGTGTGCTTCGGCAGACCCACCTGCAGACCCGGGACCAGCAAAAGCCAGTCCCCAAGGTGGCTGTGGGTGGCCTGCCCCTGCACCTCACCTATATCCACAGGGTCCTGCTGTGTCTCAGGGCTGCGTGGTTATTGGGAAGTAGCGTGTATGGTGGATTTCAACAATCTCTACACAAAATGTAAAAGGGGTGGGGAGAGGAGCTAAGGCACCAGTGCTGGTGACCCTGCCCCGGTGGTCACCACTAGGCCCTGTGGACACAGGACAGGAGCCACAACCGTGCTGCTCCCCTTGGGGACACAGGGTCCCATGGCCTCTGCTAGCCGGGGTGGTGCACCATTCTGAGGAGGGTACTGATGTTGAAGGTGTACGTTTGTTGGACCACGTTAACCAGTCTCGGACGGCTATTCTGAGTAAACGGGATGATATGGGTCAAGCCCCAAGCCCAGAGCCTGGCATGAGGCAGCATTGGGTAATGTTGAGCCCTGGAGACGACGATGATGATGAGGAGGAGGTTACTGGGGCCCAGAATCCTGGGTCTAGCCCAGCCAACCACCGTCCAGCAGTGGTGGCAAGTCTCTGTCCCCCTCTGGACTCAGATTGTTCATCCATAAAACATCCAAGGTGCATTGTGTGGAGGTGAAGGTCCGTCTCCCAGAATGCAGGTATCTGTCCTCTCTTTTACTTATTGCAATGTGGAATACATCAATACTGCAGAAAGCTGTAAAAAGCAGGAAAACCTCACTCAGCATTCATTCAACAAATGCCCTTTGGGAGGGATAGGAGGTGAGCCCCTGATGGGAATGGGGTGAAAACGTGGGCTTTGCTGTGGGTGGGTGAAGTGAGGGTAGCTGGGCAGCACAGCAAGCCAAACGTCTGCTTTCAGGTGTCAGCAGTTGTACCAGGAGAGAAGGATCCTTTGAGTCTCTGAGGTCCCCAGAGAAAGGGCTCCTTTCCTAAGGAGGAGCTGAAGCTTAGGGCCCACCAGGCAGTGATGTTTTCTCAACTCTGTGGGTGGCAGAGTGCAAGACCTAGGGCAAGGAGGCCCAGGAAGAAGGCTGCAAAGTGTGTGTCCTCCAGAAAGGGGGTGGGGTACCCAGTGAGAAGGTGGCTGGGACCCCGCTTACGTTGCCTGCCATGGGGTCCAGCAGGAGGTGTGCAGTTCCCCACTGGAGACGGCTGAGATGGTTTCAGGTGCTTTGTGGACACAGCATGAAATATCATTGACTCCCTTCTCAGTCGTTGTATCGTTAAAGAGAAAGTGTCTGTTGGGTGTTGCTGTCTCGTCAACGCCACTTAACACTCACCCCCTCCAAGGTAAAGGAGTCCTCGGGCTCAGAGCTTGTGAGTAGGGAGCAGTATCTCACCAAAGTTTAATTTTGACACTTTGTTTTCACTGCCCTTAGAAAAGGATGGTTATTTTCTATTTGCCGTGAGAGAGACTGCTTCCCCCTTCTGCTTTTTCCCATTTTTCATTGAGGTATAATTTGTGTACAGTAAAGTTGAGCCTTTTAGCGTACAGTTCTGTGAATTTGCGTAAGTGTAGACAGTGTGCAACTACCACCACAGCAAGATACAGAAGAGTTCCATCTCCTAAATGCTCCCTTGGGAGTGACAACCCCTCCTAACTCTCCTTTGCCACTAATGATCTGTTCTCTGTTCCTATAATTGTGCCTTTTCCAGCATGTCCCATAAATGGAATCACATCGCATGTGGCCTTTTGAGCCTGGCCTCTCTCACTTAGTGGAATGCATCCAGTATTCATTCACGTTATGTGCGTATCAGTAGTGCATTCCTTTTTGTTGATGAGTAGTGTTCAGTTGTCAGGATAGACCATAATTTGTTGAGGGACATTAGGGTTGTTTCCCTTTGGCAGTTACAAATAAGGCTGCTCTAAACATTCATGTACAGCTTTCTATGTGAACATGAGTTCTCATTTCTCTCGGGTAGTTACCTATCAATGGGATTGCTGTGTTGTATAACAAACGTGTGTTTAACTTTGTAAGAAATTGCTAAGCTGTTTTTCAAAGTGGCCACACTGTTTTTGCATTCCTACAAGCAGGGTATGAGCATTCCAGTTACTCTACAACCACATCAGCACTTGATACCATCACAGGTTTATGGCTTTTGTTGGTCTAATTGGCATGTGGTGAGTGGGATCTCACTGTGGTTTTAATTTTTATTTCCTGGACGACTGAGGATTTTAGCATCTTTTCATGGGATCATTTGCAATCATATTTGTGGGGAGAGGAGTAAAGATTTCAAATCCTTTGCCCATTTTTTATTTGGGTTGTTCATTTTCTTATCATTGAGCTTTAAGTATTCTTTATTATTATTTTATTTTTTTATTTATTTATTTTTTTTGAGACAGAGTCTCGCTTTGTTGCCCAGGCTAGAGAGAGTGCTGTGGCATCAGCCTAGCTCACAGCAACCTCAAACTCCTGGGCTTAAGCAATCCTACCGCCTCAGCCTCCCAAGTAGCTGGGACTACAGGCATGCACCACCATGCCCGGCTAATTTTTTCTATATATATTTTAGTTGGCCAGATAATTTCTTTCTATTGTTAGTAGAGACGGGGTCTCGCTCTTGCTCAGGCTGGTCTCGAACTCCTGACCTTGAGCAATCCACCCGCCTTGGCCTCCCAGAGTGCTAGGATTACAAGCGTGAGCCACCGCACCCAGCCTTAAAGTATTCTTTAGATATTCTGAATTTGAGTCTTTTACCTGATATGTCCTTAGCTTCTTTATTAATTTTCTTAATGCTATCTTTTGAAGATCATAAGTTGTTAATTTTGATGAAGTACAATTTAAGATTTTTTTCTTTCATGGATTATATTTTTAGGACCATATCTAAGAAATATTTGTTTAATCCGAGGTGATAACAAGATTCTGGTTTCTATGGCTGGCCTCAGGGGAGTGGGAGGTTATAGAAATATAATTAATTTTTGTATATGGACCTTGTGTTCTATGACCTTGCTAAACTCACATTTTAGTTCTAGTAGTTTTTAAAATAGAGTCTTTGAAATTTGTATGTAGATAATCATGTGATATATGAATACAGATAGTTTTGTTTCTTGCTTTCCAATGTGGATTTTCCCCCCTTGCCTTGTTGTACTGGTACCATATTGAACAGGAGGGTTGAGAGCCAGTATCCTTTCCTCAGTCTTGATCTTAGGGGAAAAGCATTCAGGTTTTTACCATTATGTATGACATTAATTGTAGGTTTTTTTTATAGATGCCTTTATCAGGTTGAGCATGTTTTTTCTAGTCCTTATTTTCTGAGAGTTTTTATTATGAATGTGTGTTTATAAAATGCTTTTCTGCATCTCTTGTGATGATCATATGATTTTTAATGTTTATTCTGCAGACATCTTGAATTACATTGATTGACTTTTGGATATTGAACCAGCCTTGCATTCTTGGGATAAACCTCATTTGGCTATAATGTATTGCCCTTTTTACATAATGTTGGATTCGATTTGCTTACATTTTGTTAAGGATTTTATCTATATTCGTGAGAGTTATTGGTTTGTAGTTTTATCTTATTGTAATGTGTTTGTCTGGTTTTGGTATGAGGGTTATGCTGATCTCATAAAATGAGTTGAGAAGTGTCATTTCTTCTTTTCTATTTTGGGAAAATATGTGTAAAATTAGTATTATTTCTTTCTCAAATATTTGGTAGAATTCACCAATGAAGCCATTTGGGCCTGGAGTTTTCTTTTCCAGAGGGTTTTTAATTATACATTTAATTTCCTTAGTAGATATAGGGTTATTCAGGTTATCTATTTCTTCTTGAGTGAGCTTTGACAGTTTGTATCTTTCAAGGAATCTCCCCATTTCATCTAAGTTGTTAAATTTGGAGGCATAGAGTTGATTGTAACATTCCCTTATTGAGCATAAAGATTGATGTCCAATTTTTCATTTATGATATTGATAACTTGTGTTCTCTCTCTTTTTTTGGTCAGTCTAGTTAGAGATTTGCCTGTTTTATTGATTTTTTTTCAAAGCAGTAGCTTTGGGTTTAATTTTTTTCTCTGTTATTTTTCTGCTCTCAATTTCACTAACTTATATGCTTATCTTTATTATTTCTTTCCTTCTATATATGATTCCATTTTATCATCACTATTGGCTTATTTATATCTCTTAAAAATTTTTAGTGGTTGCTCTAAGGTTTACAATATGCATGTTTAATTAAAAATTCTAACCTTAAATAATATGATAGTGCTTTAAGTCCAGTCTAAGAAACTTACAAATATATGCTGATAATTCTTCCCTTCAATGCTTTGTGTCATTGGTGTCATATGTTTTACTTTTATGTAGGCTATGAGTACACAATGACTTGTTCCTACTTTTGTTTTTGCTACTACTTTTTTGAAAGTCAGTTATCTTTTAGACCAGGAGTTGACAAACATTTTCTGTAAAGGGTCAAATAATAAATAGTTTAGGTTTTGCAGGCCATATGGTTTTTGTCACAACTTCTTGACCCTGCCACCATAGTGTAAAAGCAGTCATAGATAATACATAAATGAATTTGTATGGGTTTGGTCCAGTAAAAACTTATAAAAATTAGGCAGTGAGCTGGATTTGGCTCACAAGCTGGGCATAAATTTGGGGTTGATAGTATTTTTCTTTTAGCACTTTCAAGTTGTCATTTTCATTGTCTCTGGCTTGCCTAACTTCTGATGAGAAGTCTGACGTAATTCTTATCTTTTTTCCTCTATATTTAATGTATCATTTTCTCTGGCCATCTTTAGATTTTTCTATTTATCCTTAGGGTTAGCAGTTTGAATGTATGATGTGCCTAGGTGTTTGTTTCTGTTTCATTTATCCTGGTTGGTGTTCTATGAGCTTCTTGGGTCTGTGGTTTGGGGTCTGTCATTAGTTTTGGAAAATGCTCTTTGTATAATTTCAATTATTGTAAGTATTGACATTGTCCAGAATATGGTTTGTTTGGTGAATGTTTCTTATGTACATGGATGGACTGTTCTATGAGTGTCAATTAGATAGTTATTTTTATCAAATATTTTTTTCTGCCTCATTTGTCTTGTCCTTCTGAGATTCCAGTTATGCTTCTGTTAGGCCACTTATTATTGTCCCACAACTCTTGGATGCTTTGCTTTTTTTTTTTTTTTAACTCCTTTTCCTCTTTGAGTATGAGTTTGAATAATTTCTATTGACCTATCCTCAAGTTAGTTGATTCTTTTCTTACCTACGTTAAATTTATTAATGAGTCTATCAAAATCCTTCTTTATCTTTGTTAGCATGGTTTTTATTTCCGGCATTTCCATTTGACTTTTTCTTATAGTTTTACTCCTTTGCTTAAATTACCCATGTTACAATTCATGGTGTCCTCATTTCCACTAGAGTCTTTAACATATTAATCATAGTTATTTTAAATTCCTATCTAGTGATTTCAACATCTATATCATAGCTGAGTCTGAGTCTATTGATTTTTTTGTCTCTTGACAGTGTGTTGTTTTCTTTCTCACTTCTTTGAATACCTCACACTTTTTTATTAAAAGCTAAACATCTTGTGTAGGACAGTAGGCACTGAGGTAAATAGTTTTAATGTCTGGGAATGGAACATGCCTTTATTCTTGCTAGGCCTTTAGTATGGGGAGTAGAGTTGATCTATTTAGGAGTTCAGGAAGGCCATAGTTACCCCCAGTGTAATTTCAAAGTCCATTTGCATTAGCCTGTGTTTAGGTTGGGGGCTGCTTTGCTAACGGGTTTTTATCAACATCTGCTCCACCCTCAGCTTTAAGTCTTCCTTTGCACTTTGGTACTGAGTGAGTATCTCTCCCTGCTCTTGTCCCTTTCCCAGAAGTGGACCAGTGTTACTTGTTACTCCATGCCTGTTTGCCTAGTGGTGGGGGTGGGGAGCGTTCTGTCTTGTTCTGAATGTGTCCCCCTTTTAGCCAGGCCCTATGTGATCCTGTCCAGCTCCAGCTATAGGTCTGGGCTCAGGATGTATTCCAGCCCACCCTGAAGCACCACGGGAATGGAGGTTTTGTTGTTGTTCTTGTTTCCTTCAGTCAGCTTCAATGGTTTTCACTCGTGCCTTGATGGTCACAGGTTTATTGCCCTTCCCCTAGATGTTTTAGGGAGATCAGGTGGGGCTTGGTGCTTTTCCTGCAGTGGCTGCTGCTCCCCTCTCCCAGGATACTCTGTGAGGGATGTGTTCTCAGCATCCCACCTTTCTGTGAGCACCTGGGCAGCCATGGAAACAAACCTGTGTATGGAGTGAATTCCTCTTGTGTCTGTGGCTCCCAGTGATGTATTATCTTGCTAGCTAACACAGCCATTAGCAATTCGGTAAATATTCTAGCTGATTTTTTTTTTTTTTTTTTTTTTTTTTACCAGTGTCCAGTGGTATCTCATCCAGGTAAACATGTGTTTTAGTCCTGTCTCTCCTTACAGGCATCGCTTTTTCCTTAGATTTCAGGTTAATTGGTTGTAGTCTCAGCTCTCTATTGGATTAAAGAAAAGTTGCAAAGTTTCACATTGTCATGCTTGTTTTTTGTTGCAGTGGTAAGGATGGGAGTGATGCTCTTTCTAGCTTTCTGAAGCAGTCACCTTCTTTTAAAAATAAATTTTCTTCAGTAAAAATAATGTGTCCTTTGATAAGTGATTACTGTGAAGCAAAGCAAATACTATGAAGGAAAGTAAATGACACAAAGCACCTAAGCTAGGTTAGGGACAAAGGGCCTTGGGACCAGCGTTCCCTCTCATGCTCTCCGCGTGACGTCGGAGAAGGTGCTTGGCCTCTCTGAGTCTCAGTTTCTGTTTCCTTATCTGTACAAGGGAGATCAAACGTTACAGAGAGAATGAAAAGAGCTAGTAAATAAAAAGTGCTTGGCTGCTGTTAAGCTCTCTGTTAGATTAATAAAATCAATGGAGGGTATTAATTGACATAGATCTAAAGAACATCTCTGCACAATGGAAGGAGCCCAGATGCACACGAGGGAAATGAAGTGGGTTTTGTCTGTGTAATTCCCATGTCCCTCAGACTCTAGCTGTGTGTGTGTGTGTGTGTGTGTGTGTGTGGTGTGAGATTGCTCACTGGTGGGATTCTCTGAACTTTCCACCATCTGAAGCATATCTCAAGGCAAGAGAAGATGTGTAGGTCCGGAAATGTTTGAAGAGAGCAAGAGACAGAGAAAATATCCAGCCCAAGACGGGGCACACAGAAAGCACCCGGGAAACATTGGCAAAGTGAGGGGAAGAAGGAAATCTACAGAGGGAGGGAGTGATGTGTGACTGGGGAGAGACCCCCAGCTTAGGCCCACTTTTGTCAGCGTGTGTCTGGGTGACCTTGGGCCAGCCCCTTGACTTTTCCGAGCCCCACTTCCCCATCAGCAGGAGGGCAGAGATCTTTGCTGCCCTTGCTTCGTATGGTTGTTATGAAGTTGAAACAGGACAATGCCTGTGACCGTTTGAAAACTCCACAAACACAGAAGGCATTAGTGTTAAAAATGAGCACTCAGATCCGCTCTGAAAGGTTGAAGGATACGTGAAAAGTGGACCTTGGGGCCTTCTCCACTGTGGCTTCGGAAAGAGTTAAGGTAAAGTCAGGCGGCAAGTGATCAATTCCTCTCCCTGTGTCTTTCCCAAGGAGGCTCGGATTTTTGCAGCTGCCTGACATGTTTCTTAACAAGTTACCTCCAACTGGAGAAACATCAGTAGTTGTCGAGGCCACAGTTTGTCTGGCTGATTTATACAAAGCAGTGAAACAATATCTCCAGCCTGTTCTTTGATCTTGGTTTGAAGCAAGTCAACTTAAACACGCGTGGGAGCTGGAAGGCGCTCCTTCATATAAATGTGCCCACAAATCTTTCCTGGGTGCTCAGGGTGAGGCCTCCGCTCGTTGCTTCAAAGGCCTCATCCGTCACGACAGGGGGAATAAAAACTCCAGCTATGCTTTATTAATCGTATCGATTGCCACCCTTGACCCAGCTCAACCCACGTCCAGGCGCGGCAGGAATTTCTAACTCAGCTCTGGCTGCAGCAGAACCGCACTTCTGCACACGGTCCCTCCACACCCCACCCTGCCCTGCCGGCGATCGAGGAGAATGGGTGGGGGAGGAAGGTTTCCTTTGCTGCAGTGCGGTGGGAGTCAACGGTGCCAGCTCTGGGGCCTGCCTGCCTGAGTTCGAATCCCGGCTCCAGCATGCACCGACCCTGGGCAAGCAACAGAGACCTGCCCGTGGCTCGGTGTCCTGATTAGAAATGTGCATGGCGTCCTGGTAAGGGTTGTGCCGGACAGAATCAGCAGGATGTACACATGAGGAGATTTATTCTAAAGAATTGGCTTACGGGACTATGGGGTCTGGCTTAGTGAGTCTGAAATCTGCAGGGCGGGCTAGAGGTCCCTGGGTTTGGGCAGATGAGGCTGCGGCCCACAGGGAAAATGTCTTCCTCCTCAAGGAAACCTCGATTTTGCTCTTAAGACCTCTCCACTGATTGGATGGGGCCCCCAGATTATTAAGGGTAATCTTTACTTAAAGTCACCTGACTGCGGGTGTTACCCCGTGGACAAAATACCTTCCCAGCAATGCCTGCAGTTTGAGTGGTCAGAGCCCAGCCGTGTCGACCTGTGAGACTGATCATCACGGATGGTTTAGAACCGATGTGTGGAGTAGATGAGGAATCGTACGTCACATTTGTAGGATGGGGCCCAGCGTCGAGTATGCACCCCTTAAATATTAGCCATTATTATTGCTGGGAGGATTCCAGCGAACCCTGCCTGTGCGCAGTGAGAGCTCACTGAACATTAGCTATTCCTGTGTCTTTGAACTGTCACTCAGTACGTGTGTGGAGGTCCTGCCAGGCATGCTTAGTGTGGGGGCTGTGATGCTGCTGATGGGGCCGATGGTACCAAGTAATTACACACACACACACGCACACGCACACGCGCACACACACACACACACACACGTGCGCACGCGCGTGCACACACACACACACACACACACACGCGCGTGCGCGCGCATGCAATTGACGAAAAATGGTGCCTTAGAGGGCAAGAACTTGGGAAGGTTTTTTGAAAACCCGAGTTTGGGCTGAGGCTTGCAGGATGACGGGGGTTCCTGAGGGACGGGCGGTGGGGGGAGGGAGTGCATGGCGCCTTCCAGCACAAGCGTTGCCCCCCAGGCCGGGCCCCTGCCAACACCTGTATATCGAATCCTAACTGTGGTACTTGGCTACTTTGATTTTGTATTGGCATTTTGTTTCTCTCTTAGTCTGAACATAATTAAAATAATTGGTCATTGGCTCTACCTATTTTAAAATCATAATAGTATTATTGCTAATAATGATTTGTTTCTGATGAGTGAAGCCAGGAGTTGGCAAACCTTTTCTTAAGGGCAGGACAGCCCAGGTACACGAGGGCACCCCCTCTTGAACGGAAAGAGGAGAACAGAGCCGTTCAGCACGCAGGAGCCTGGGGGTCATGCGTGGCCCGTCTGGCCCAGTGTGTGTTCACAAATATCCTCTTCATCCTCCCCCCGACCTCGGCGTTCCAAGCCATCCTCACCTCTCGCCTGACAGCGTCACAGCTGCTGAAATTGTCTCCCTGTTCCTGCCCCACCCCCATCCTATTGCCCATGAAAGCCAAAGTGATTTCTTCTCCCGACTGAACTGTGACATCACACAGAGAAGGGGTTCAGAGACTTACCACACGGTGCACCTCTGTGCAACCTTGACCTCGACCAGGAAGTCACCCCCTTGCCCCATCTCGGAGACCACCCCTCCTCACCCTGGAAAGAGAACCCCTGTTTTGACATCTAACATTATTATTTCATTTTGCCTGTATTTCTTTAAATGGTGTATTAATAATTTGGACTGTATTATGTTATATCTGATGCCTTTTTGCATAACATTTTTTGAGGCTCATCTGTGCTGTCGTGGGTATAGCTCTTTCATTGTCTTTGCTGCATAGTGGTCTGTTTATGAACTTGCCACAATTTGCCTCTTTTGCTCTTGGTGGATGTTTGTGTCGGTTCTGTTTTTGGGCTACTACGTATATATGAACATTCTTGTCCAGGTGTGTACACTGCTGTTGGGCAGAAGGTGATTTTCTATGTTACGGGGTATCTATAGGTTCTCTTTCTACAGATCGGGCCAGACAGTTTTCCAAAGCAGTGGTCCTATTTCCACACTCCCAGCAGCAGCAACCAAGGAGTCTAGCTGTTCTGCACCCTTGCTTATGTGGCTTATTTGTCTGGGGGTTTTGTGTTTGTTTTTTTTCTTGTTTCTTTAGTTTGTCATTCCTTGAAAGTGTACAGTGTCTTACTGTGCTTTTAGTTTGCAGTTCCCTGATGCCTAGTTGGGTTGGGCCTCTTTTCATGTGCCTATTGGTTATTTGGATATCTCTTTGCAAAGTGCTTGTTCAAGGTTTTGCCCATTTTTGTATCAAGTTATTGTATTTTCTCCTGACTTGTAATAGTTCCTTGTAGAATCTGGATGTGACTCCTTTGCCATGTACATGACTTAATTACCAAAGTGCATCTGTTCAAAGGAGAAATCTGGTCATGCTGCTCTCCTGGCTTCTCCTCCTTCGTAGATCGGAGCCTCGGAGGGGCTGTGGCTTGCCGCAGTTCTCCAGCCCCCCAGGGGCTGGCCTGTTGTGTGGCTTCTCCTTCAGCTACATTGGAGCCTCTCAAAGCCCCTGTCTTTCTGTGCCTGAATGTGGCAGAAGGCAATATGACTTAGAGGCTAAGGCCCAGACTCTGGAGTCAGAGGGCCTGGGCTTCACTCCTCGTGTGTCACGCAGTGGTGGCAGTGATCATCTCACCCTTGGGAATAGCTGTGAGTTACAGGAAGGCCCTAGAGGGTGCTGAGCACATGGCGAGGGGGATGGGAGCATTTGCTGTCATCACTTACTGTTCGTTAAGGTTCTGTTTTGGGACGTGACCTCTCCTTTCATCCCCCTTGACTGGTTCCCACCCGCCTGTGAGTCTCAGCTCCAAAGTCGTGTCCTCAGGGAAGCCCTCGTACCGGGCAGCACAAGCTCCGTTAAGCTGCAATAACAGACAACTGCAAACTCTCAGTTGCTTAAAATCGTCAGAGTCTGTTGCCCACCCCTGGCTCCTGTCCCCTGTGGGGTGGCTGGGGGCTCTGCTCCCCTAGTTTTGCATCCTTGTTCCAGGGCTGAATCCAGCAGATCAGTCCTTACCTGGGACATGGACAGGTGCAGTGGTGGGGGAGGAGAGGCTCAGGCAGGTCTCACACAGGGCATTAGTGCCCAGCCTGGAATGACTTACATGCCCTCCCACTCTCACCTTGAAGACCAGCGCTGGGCACACGGCCACATTGACCACGGGGGCAGGGAGTTCCGTCTGACCATGTGCTCAGAAGGGGAGAGAGAACGGGGCTATTTGGAGAGTTGCATCAGTGACTGATGACACGGTACCTGAGCCCTGTGCTGGGTCTGGGCATTCTATTGTGTGCCCAACTGGCTACTTTATAAGACGCCCCCCAACACACGGCAGCGTGCAGTTATGTGTGGTGTGACTATTTGATTGTTGTCTGTCTCCCCCACAAGGCTGAGTCCCACGGGGCGGGGTCTGGACTGCTTATTGCTGGATCTCGGTTTCTGTCACTTACCCCTGTAGCATTTGAGGAGTTGTCATAGGTGCCAGCCCGTCACTGAAGGGTAGGTGCTGGACTCTTCATCCTGCCATCTCTAGGTGCCTTTTTTTTCCCCTTTAATAATCCATTGTGGAAATTTTTGGATCTATAAAAAAATAGACCAGCACATCCTCACGTCCCTGGCTCCTACTTCAACGGTTATCAACATTCCAGTCGTGTCTCATTCTCATACTCCCTTCCCACCGTTGCTTTAAAGTAAGTCCAACACATCCTATCCTTTCGTTCATAAGTCATTCACTAGAATGTAATACCGTTATTGTGCTTCAGAAATGAACAATGATTCCTTAATGTCGTATACTAGCCAGTCGATGTTGCAATCCCGCTGATAGCCTCATAAACGCCTCTTTGCAGTGCTCATTCAAACTGAGATCCCACCAGGGGCCACGCGTCTCATTTGGTTGATTTGTCTTTGGAAATCTTGGATGAGTCTCCCTGTCCTTTTTTCTATTCTTTCTGTGTTTCTGTCGAAAACCATGTCGTCTGTCCTGTAGGATTTGCCACGGTCTGCGTTTTGCTGATTGCGTGGCATTTTTTATCATGTCCCTAGAGCCCCTGTGCTTCCTGCTAGCCCTAGTGAGCTCTAACTCTCCGTGAGATCTAGGAATTGGGCGGGATTCACGTTTGATTTTGTGTCCTTCCAGGAGGCAGGTGATGTCTGCTTGTCTGTTAAGTTTGATCAGAGGCTTCCGACGCGGTTGGCCTGACCCATCCACGCTCAAGCGTCCCTTTGGCCTGTCACGGAATGGTTGCATCAGCCAGTCACGATCATTGCCGGGATCCATCGCATCAGTAGGGTTGCAAAGTGGTGGTACTTGGATGGTATTATTCCTTCTGCATTCGTTAGATGGGATTCTTCTGATAAAGAACATCTCCTCATTAAGTCTTTGGTTGTCCTGAGATCTAGTTGGTAGAGGAAAGACAGAATAAACGTTTACATCTTTCTCTTTATTTAGTAATTTTCAGAATAAAGACGTTAGGTCCCTAGGACCTCCAAAGGTGGACCAATGAGTTTAAAATTTGGGTATCATTATAAATTCATAGATTCCAATGTATTTGATGAGTTTTAATTCATTGAAGTAATTATTCTTTTTGATGTTCGAATTGTTCTGTTCTTGGCCAGCGGGAGCCTCTTCAAGTTGCTGTCTGTGCCTTGTTGACACCCTCCCCTGGGCCTCCAGGAGTCTTTGATGACATCCTTGCTTTCTGGGGTGTTAAAAAGTTCCAGCTCGCTCATGTTGTACATTTCCTGGTCCAGACTTGGAATCAGACATTTCTCCGAGGAGTTCCAGTTCTTTCAGGGGTAATTAGTGTTTAGAGAACATTAAACACTGGGCCATGTGGGTGCCTGATGCTACTGGACCG
Source organism: Eulemur rufifrons (assembly GCF_041146395.1). Classification (NCBI taxonomy): domain Eukaryota; kingdom Metazoa; phylum Chordata; class Mammalia; order Primates; family Lemuridae; genus Eulemur; species Eulemur rufifrons. The sequence continues at coordinate 48,173,109 of NC_091002.1, forward strand.
ACTGAACCTTTTCTCTAGGCTATTTCAGTGGACAGAGCTAGGGCACAGATACGAGAAAAATTCATCATGTGTTCATACTAATATTTTCATTGCAAGTTTAAGATGATGGGTTTTTACTTGATTACTTTGATTTTGTGTTTGTAGTTTTCTTTTAGGTTGGTAATAAATAAATAATTGTTTTTGGCTATATATAGGTATATGTTTCGAATTAGCAATACCAATAATATTGCTAATGATATGATTATTCCTAAAAACAGCTTAAGATCTCTTTGCAGTGCTTTTTGTCCCACCAGAATGTACCTCCATATCAGTGTATTTTAAAAATCACCTGAAATGGTTTTTCTCTGATTGGTTAAACCAGGGGTTGGCAAATCTTTTCTTATAGGGCCAAAGAATAAATCTTTTTAGCTTTGCAGGCCATACTGCCTCCATCACAACTATTCACCTCTGCTGATACAGTGCAAAAGCAGCTACATAGACAATATGTAAATGAGTGGGCTTGGCTGTGTTCTAATAAAACTTTATTTACAAAAACAGGAAGTGGGCTGGATTCGGCCCATCTGCAAGCCATAGTTTGCCAACCCCTGGCTTAAACCACCACCTTGATGACCACATTCATGTTTCTTTGTTTGTAATAATTAAGGACTGCTTTTTTCACTTAAATTTTCCTTTGTTATATAATTATGTAAATAATTTCATAGTTCCAAAGCCAAAACTATAAGATACAGTACATTTGGAAAAGGCTAGCTTCTCTTAATGCCCTTTTGATAGCATCTCTGGCCTTTGCTGAGAGAGAGAGAGCCCCTTTGGCCTGGTTAGTCTTGTCAGTGGCCGACTCCCCTCCAAGGAGGACCTCCTGCCCGCCCCTCCTTTGATCTTTGAAGAGGGTCCTGGTGCTCAGTACTGATTCCTGTCTCTTCTTCTGATGCAAGTGATAAATAGGCAGCTCCAATGGCCTAAGCAACCAATCAACAACTTACTGGCTTATTTAATTGGGGAGCTTAGGATCAGAATGGCTTCAAACCATTTGGGCCAACACTAGCTGATGTAGTATTTTTGCATGACTCAGAAGACGAACTTCCTCTGGGCAGACACAGCTCTGGATGAGCAGCTCATGCCTTCGTGCAGATTAGAAAGAGGTGCCCCTACAGGTATGTGGCTTGGTGAACAGAGTATCAGCTAGCTTTCAGTCCCTACTTGCCCCTTCAGCTGGAAGACCTTGTGCAGTGCACAACCTGCTCAGCTGTATGTGGTGGCCTTGGCTTGTTCCTAGGTTTTGGATTCTTCCAGAGTGGCTCTATTCTCAGAACTATCTCCCTTCTTGGCATCAATGATGACTGTCAGCAGTGCAGGTTTGTGTCCTGCCAGTTTTGTAACCACCTCAAAAAGAGAGCACCCTGTCCCCATTAGAGCAGGAACTAATTGGAGAGTGAATAACCAGGCTGGGTCTTGTGCCCTTCCCTAGAGGCAGGGAGGTTGGGAGGGGTTCCTCCAGGGTACCTTTTATCAACTTGGACTGAGAAACTTCAAGGTAAAATTGAGGGGTTATTACTAGAAAAACTGTGAATTAATTCTGGGCAGGAACAAGCTACCAAGTGTCCCATATGATTTCCTTGCCCCTCATCCATGGTGTCCCCCTCTCCTCAGTCATCCCACTCCTGTATGCCTTGTTCCACTTTCACAGGAGAAAAATCATACCCCAAAATGTTCATTCCCCGCCTGGAAAACCCATCCAGACGCAGCTCAAGTCATAAAAGAGCATCAGACAAGGGTCTTCATCCGTTATGAGCTCAGTGGGCATCAATTTTATCAACAGCCCCTGTCTTTAATCAAGAAGGAATTACCCAGTGGCAAGGCATTATGCTTTTCTTTTATAACCGGCTCGTTTAAAAAAAATTAATTTCAGTTCAACTTTTAAGCGAGGAAAGAGAAAGGATAATTGTGCGGCGTTTCCAGGAAAGTTATGAAAGGAAGCAAGGGGTCATTTTTCAGAACTCTGCTCCTCACAATTAATAATCATCATTCTTGGGCCTCTCATGTGTCTTGCAGCCAAGCTGTGAGCTCTGGAATTGACTGACTGGGCTTTGCCTCTGAAGATATTTCTCGCATTCTCCTATTTCTGAGGAAGGTGTTTGGAATTGGGAAACAGCTGGAGTGTCTCATGGGGAAAACCTCACTGGAAGGCTCACGGTTCCCGCATTCTCGTGTCTTCTGGGAATAAGCACCCTTCCCGCTCCTACCGTCTTGCTCAGCAACCCTTTCCTCTCTTCTCCATCCTCATTTTCATTCGAATCAGTGGTTATGCGGTGCTCTCAAGCCTGAGCACTGATGCACGGATTTTTCAAACCGTAATTTATCATGTGGATGAAGGTTTTATCTCTTGTTTGGTGCCCACAACATTGGGGTTCTAATTTCCACCCCACTAGTTCCCTATGGAGCGGGGCAAGCCTCGCCTAACCTTTCTGTGTTAGTTTCATCTCCTGGAAAATAGAGTTATATCTACCCTGCTCACAGGAACACAGGAATTAGTCATTGTTTTTCAGAGCGGTAATCTCATACCTTTGCCAACACAATGCAATTCCATCAACAGCCCCCAAATTATATCTGAAAGCGTAGTTGCTAGTGAGCAGTGTTTATTATCATTATTTCCATTGTGAGGCTCTGAGCTAATACTCATAAGGTTGCCACTTAATTCATAAATCCAAGAAGCTGTCGTAGCCATGGCAGTGAATGGGGTTCAGAGCTGAGGGCCACTCTGAAAAAACCCCCATCCGCCTCGGCACAAGGCTTCATCCGAGGCTGGGCAGGCAATCATGACGGAAATGAGAAGGTCAGAATGGGATGTGACTGCATCCCTTTCAATTTCAAGCTATGATTAATCTCTTCTGATGTTATTTTATTTGAAAAAATAATCTAAAACCGGCCCCAGACAGAATCAACTCTTCTTAAAAGGGAAATGTATGAAATGTACACGAGGGGAGAGAATGTTGCTTGCAGAGGAGAAAGGACAGGGAGCCCTTTGGCAGAGGTTTGAGGCTGCCGAGACCACCACGATGGGGCCTGGCCATTAATTTATGGCTGTAACAGGAGGGGTCTTTCTTCCTGAAAGTTGGTGATTCACAGCCTCATCTGAGGTCTGACTCCATCAAAAACACATCCCATTCCAAGAGCTGCCAAAAAAGTAGGTTTTCTCTCACCCAGGAGACCCCACACAGCTTCCCTGCCAGCCTGGAGACCCGGGTCTGTTGTTTGCAGGGAATTGGTGAGTTTTCCTGCCCTCCTGAGTGGTAACTGGTCCCCAGGAAACGCCCTTTGACAGACAAGCTGCCTTGGTCTGGACAGCTGAGGCAGGGGTTCTCAGCCGAGGTGCCACTGACATTTGGGGCTGCGTCATTCAGGATCGTAGAATGTTAGCAGCACCCCTGGCCCCCACCTAATGGCTTCTGTTAGCAGCCCCTTCTCCAGTGTGACAACCAACAATGTCTGCAGACATTGCCAAATGCCTCGGGGGTGGGAGGGGGCAAAATCACCCTGGTAGCAATTCATGGGGCTGTGTAGTCCCTTGAGCCCTTTCGCAGCTGACCCTGGGTTTGCCTTCATGTTGGCAGGGGAGGTGCAAAGCCCCAGGGCCTCTGGCTGAGTGACCAAGACCCCAGGACAACAGAGAGCATCCTGGTGCGGGCTGCATGTTTGCCTGGTGTGCACGTCTGCCTGTGGCCAGCCGCCCAGGTGCCCCTTCAAATTGCACCCGCAAACCAGGTTATTAGTCAGTTCTCCTGAGCTGCTTGGAAGTGTCCCTGCCTAAGCGAGCATGTAATTACCAGCTCTGCACACCCTCAGCCGTGGGCTCACAGGAGAACGGCAGAGGCAGAAGTGGGTAGCTCATTTCAGGAGGCGGGGGGGGGCCTTGGAAGCACGACAAGAATGCCGGGGATGATGGTGTCTGTCCCCTTTGGAGGATGCACATGCATTGCTGGCCTTTGTTGGGATGCAGCTGCCAGCTCCTTGCACGTGGCTGCGGCTGCCTGACCTACCTGTGTGAGGGAGCAGGGCCTCCCAGTCACGGGGACCTCTTGGAGGCTGCACACCTGAACTTGCATTAAGCCCTTCGGTAGCTCCAGGGGGTCTTTCATTTGGCAGCCTCGCTCCCCATCATATCAAACAAATTAAAACACACCCACGATTTAACTATAATTTATTTGCAGTAAAAGTATTTGAAAGGAGTTTAATGATTTTGCTTCTTAAATTATCTGGCAGTGGGTCATTCATCAAAGTCGCAATTACCTGTGATTTGCCCCACAACCAATAGGCATCCTTAGGAATTCTTGCAACTGTTTTCTCAAACGTAATGAAGTTTTTATGACTACTACATCATGAATACTGCATCCAACAAGCAGTGAGGAGGACACATTGCCGCCATCGGCAGGCGTTTAACGAAGCATTTATTAATTTCGATTTTGCAGCTTTCTTGTCGAATTTCAGAGGCAATAATTTCATTCCACATTGCACACACTTGCATGGGCCCCAGAAAGGGCTGTGTTCAAGGCTCTGAAGGGAAGCCTTGCTCATTTCTCTTGCCTATGAGAAGGCGAGAAGATTCCAGAGGCTGCTCAGCAGTCACTTTGCCAGGGAGGGTTCTCTTGGTTGCTGGAGTCAAGCCCAGTTTCCTCTTTCTTGGTTTTTATGGGGGTAAAAATTAAGTCCAAACATCTGGAGATCCACATGTGTGATTTGCAAACATCAAACATGGCGTTCATTCCTTTTTCCTTGGCTAATTTATTGGCCTCGGCTTTCCGATCAGCCGACCAGCTGGGCATTTTACTTTTCCCTGTTACTGCAAACGAAGCATAATTACTGCGATGCAAACAGGTCGGAAAAACAATGAGAAATTAAGTGTAATTGGGCGCATTTCCTGACGAGTTATAAACGCCTAGCCTGTATTTTATTTTATTTTCTACAGATAGGGACTTCGCAATTATTCATTGTGGGAGAGCTCTACCCCCTACTGCTCTCCCATGCGTGGGACGGAGAGGAGGGATAATTTCCTTGCTCCCAACCAGAGGTAGTGAGTCTCCAGGACGCATATGGTAATATTTAAAGACATAAAAAGGGACAGGACAATTAAAAATGTGCACGAGTAGCTTTAGGGCTGACATTATTGATGCCTTTGTGATCAATAGTGCTATTTTTATTTGGATTGCTGGGTAAGAACGAGCCTCAGGAAGCTACCGCCACGAAATTTAGAGAGCCCGGCAGAGGCCCTGTAAACCCTGCTGTAACTCTCGAGTCCGGCCCGGGAATCACGGCTGATTTAAAGGCTTTGGGTGATGGAGTGAGGCGGGGTTTCCATCACTGTATGCCCAGGAGAGGGGATTACATCTGCCCGGCATCCAGACCCCAGGTGGAGTGAAGCCGTTTATAACAGAATTTGGCTGCCGTTAAATTTTAATCTTGGGATCCACCGATTGCTTTAAGGGCAGCTCGAGAAGCCGCCATTTGCTTTTAATAGCTTTGCCCAGAGACTGAAGAAATCCCCCCTCCCCAATTGCTCTGCTCAGGGCTGTTTTTGTGGAAGGGATTTGAAAGAGAAAATTTTATAAATAGGAGCCGTGGATCGTAGCTCTTTCTGGGTAAACTATTTGAACATGGGCTTTCTGATTATAATTGCAGCTAATATTTACTGGCTGCTAATGACACGCAGGGGTGTTGCTAAGTGCATTTCTCGTCTTGTTTACCTGAAAACTCATGACAGTGTGCGAGACTCTATTTCAGGCCCATCTCCCGCACATGCGCCAGACACTGGTAGCCACTTGCTGCTGCACTTGACCTGTGGCCGGTCCACATGGACAGCGGCTGCAGATGCAAAACGCTCACCAGATTTCAGACTTAGGGCAGGAAAAAAAAACTGTCAACTACTTAATTAATAATTTTTATATTGATTAAGTGCTGGAATGATCATAATTGGGACATATTGGGTTATATCAAATGTATTGTTAAAATTATATTCTTTTGACTTTGTACCTTTGTTTTTATTTTTTAAGTGTGGCTAGGAAATTTTAAAAAATTACAGATGTGGTTCCTATTATATCTCTGTTACTGGTCTAGAGGAAGAAAAGAGGCACAGAGAGGCAAAGTAACTTGCCCAGGTCACACAGCATGCACATGGCAGGGCCTTTTAGATGCCGGTGGTGTGACCCCAAACCAGGCACTTGGGCTTGAGCCCGCCCTTCTCCACATCCCTGCAGACCCCTGTTGCATCTGTAACCTGTGCTCTCAGTCCCTCTCTCCGTCACTGGAGGCTTGGCCGATGGATCTCTGTGGCTTTTTCCAGATGACATTCTCTGCTTTGTACTCTTTAGCATGGAGTGGTGTGATGTGGAGAGGGGAGCATCCGTCTCTCTCTTAATGCTTATTTAATTATATTTAATTAGGAATCTTGTCATATTTTAGCCTGCAATTGGTCTCCTGGGGCCGTCTGCTGTGCAGATATTTGAAAAATCCAAACTTTATTTCTTGCCATTGATCCACATGGTTAATGGGCCTGAGTAGGAATGATTTCACCGTCTTCTAACTCATAACAAGGGGCCGAAGGAGAAACTGAGCAAAACCGGGCCGAGCACCAGGGAAGGCTGCACTTCGGGGAGGTGGGGTGGGCTCATTCCCTCGGTGTCCACTGACCGTGCCCAGCTCGCCACACCCCTTGCCGGGGTCCCGGGGAGGGTTGGGCCTGGCCTCCCCTGTGCCCTGGTTGACATGGCACCCTGAAACCCGTGCTGCCTGTTGGTAAAAAGGTGGTCTGCACGTGGTCAGCACCGCTTCGCTACATCCAGCGCTCTTGAATGGGCCCCTTGCCCCCAGGCTGCCTCCCAGATGGCCTGTGCTGACTCACCGCCTGTTCTTCCCCCTCCAGGTGGAACAGACTGCTCAGAGGACTGGGGCACTAACGAGAGGGGGGCTTCCTTCCTTGCTGCCATTGGGGTCCTTGGTGGAGACTTAGGGCAGGACACACAGCAAGACTGACATTGCCCCTGCTTCCCCAGAAGGGAGCCTCTGGAGGCTGGCTGAGGGCTGGCTCTCCCGCCCGCCAGCCAGCGATACTGGCGCTGCCTTCAGCCCGCCTCCTGCCCCCACTGTGGGCATTTAATCAGTGCAGCTGATTAGTGGAAACACAGCACAGACTGGGAGTCTGAGACCCTGGCCGGTGTCCTGCGCTGTCGTTTATGGCTGGGTGGTTTGAAGCCAGGCTTCCCACCCCGCTGAGCCTCAGAAACCTCATTTGCAAAACGAGACTCATATCTGCCCTGCCTCCTCTCCCTGAGTTGTTGAGAGGTTCCAGCAATGTACAAGAGAGTGATATGAAAATGTGGGCAAACAGGAGAGTGGTATTTAAATGCGTGCCATTACCATAATTGTCTCGTATTGTGTGTGTATATCTCATCTCCCCAATTAGACGTGGGATCCTTGGTGACAGCCACTGCGTCTCACCCCCTTTTGATATTCCCCACACAGCCAGGATGGTGGAGAGCATATGGCCACTGCTCAGTGAGTATTTACTGAATTGAACCGCATTTCATTTTGGTTCCAAATTCCCCTAAAAACTTGATCGGTGCAGCCCAAAGGTTTTCTCAAGGAGCAGGCAGAGTGAGTGAAGCTCCTCAACATGGCTCTGCGTCCCGTTGTGGGAAAATGTCTGCGGAATGAATGAGTCAGTGAATGAATGCACGCCTTGGGGCCTTTGCTTTACTCTCCCAGCTCCTGGCTTTGACAGTAGCCGTGAAATCTGCTGCCTCTGTTCAAAAATGACTTCTCCTCCTGCGGGACTCGCTTCCCGCGTCCCGCCTCGCCGTAGTTCGGATTTCTATTAAGTAGTCAAACATAATATAAAATTGCCAACAAAAAGATTGTTCCCGGATTAATTAATCTCACCTTTACACAGGGAAAGACATAAAAGAGAGCATAAGATAAGAAAAGAAAATGAAATTAATCTTATACTTTCTAAGGCTGCCTGTTAATTTCAAGCTTTCCTGCATCCGGGTGCCTGTGCTCCTGCTTGCCTTCTAGATTGCTTGGTACTTAAATGAAACATCTTATTAATCATTTCCCCGGAATGCTGTGCAGCCAAAAAAGAAAAAAAAAAAAAAAAAAAGGCATTCAGGAGCCACAATGAGTTTATTTTTATAGTAATGCATACCTTATCATCAGGTATGGCCAATGCATCACGATGAGGAGCCAAATTTGTATACTATCTCACACCGCTATCGATAAATCACCGTAACACTAAGCTGCTGAATCAATTCCACCCTGACACCAACCTCTCCGCGCAGGAGAGATTTGAGAATAAATGTGGAGGTAACCAGGAAATAAAACTGTCTGAGAAGTTTCACAAAAGAAGCTGAAGTCTGCTAATCAGAAAATAGATGCATCCTTAATTCCAACATGACCGAGCATCAGGTCAGCAGTCCTGAGGACGGGCAGCTTCTCAGCCCCGGGGTGGAGATGGACGGCTTACGGGTCTTTCCCCTGCCCGGGCTGCATTCTCGCATCTTCCAAAAGGTCCATTAACCCCAGAGGACATTCCAGCTGGCCCCTCACCCCACCGAGATGATGTATATGCAGTGATTAACCAATCCACATGAGCATCAAGATTTCTCAATGCTCTTCTTCACTGAAAAATGCATTAGCTCCTGGCAGTACTGTCCAGAAATTAATTCACAGACAACTCAGCGTCATTTTCCAGGGTCTGTCCTGGCTAACTGCTCTCCGTTAGTGAATTTGGGGGTGGAAATAAGCTATTTCCATCTACTTTATCATCCAGAGACCTCAGTACATAGTGTGTCTCTGGTAAGTGCTGTTATTATACCCTGTTTCTAGAATTGCTGTTCCTAGTAATTCTGCAGAAACAAGCTCCCACCCAAAGCCATCAACACAGTGCCTTTAAGTCTTGAGATCAGCCTTTAATCTCTACTTTGAAGTTGTTGGCAGAGGCAAGAGTTTCATTGCAGCCCAATGGCTGGGTGTTTAAATTTTTTAAGTAGTGAGCTATTCCCTCCATCCCTGCCCCAAACACTGAAGTCCAGGGGCCACTTTGCAGGAGAAGGTCATTGCCAGAAGCCCAGGTGCTGGGGCTGGTTTGGTAGACAGGGGTAGAGAGAACCGAAAGGGCTCCCTGCAGGAAAAGGTCGGGGCTAGCACAAGCTGCCTTTACAAAACGCAAAGTGAGTGATGAATTGGGAGAACCCCTCGATGGACCGCACGTTGAGTTTAGGGTCACCCTCTGGAAGGGCCCCTCCTCACTGCACCACGATGCAGCCCTCCCCAGCACCTCCCTCACATCCTCTTACATGTGTCACCCTGCCTAGCTCTTCCCTAGTTGCCCACTCTCCCTGGATGGGAGCCCCCTCCCACGATTTGCAGACCACAGGGGCCCCTGAGTCTCTAACTCTAGTTTTCGTCCATCTTCTGTGCTCCAGACCCAACACTGGACTCCTTGTTTGACATTTCTCCTGCAGTGCATCTGTCCCCTCCTTTGTCCCCATAGGCAGCTCTTACTTGTTATGTATTTATTTATTTTTTTATTTTTATTTTTTTACCCATGCCCTGCCCCTCTTCTCTGTCTTTTAAACCTTTGCTTTCCTACAGGTCCTCCCCTTCCTTCATCCCCCAAAGCACAGACAGCTGCACCTTCCTCTGGACCCGCTATACATATATTCCTGCTGTATGTTTTGGACCGTGGGGCTAATGAACTGGATTTATTTCCATCTGACTCCTCAAGGAGACACTAGGGCCTCCAGGACACGGTCTGCATCCTGCTCCTTTGAAATTCCCCTTTTCCTGCAGGGCTTGTTGCACAGTAGGTCTCCACAAACATTTATTAAATGAACACAGATTCAAACCCAGGACGACGAAGGAGAAAGATCCGAGGGATGACTTGATAAACAGAAGGCTTCCAAGAGATGGTTTCCAACTCAAATCAGTTCTTTTTAAATTTTATTGTGGTAAATAAACTTAACATGAGGGCCGGGTGTGGTGGCTCACGCCTGTAATCCTAGCACTCTGGGAGGCCGAGGAGGGTGGATCGCTCAAGGTCAGGAGTTCGAGACCAGCCTGAGCAAGAGTGAGACCCCCATCTCTACTAAAAATAGAAAGAAATTATCTGGCCAACTAAAATATATATATACAAAAAATTAGCCGGGCATGGTGGCGCATGCCTGTAGTCCCAGCTACTCAGGAGGCTGAGGCAGAAGGATCGCTTAAGTCCAGGAGTTTGAGGTTGCTGTGAGCTAGGCTGACGCCACGGCACTCACTCTAGCCTGGGCAACAAAGCGAGACTCTGTCTCCAAAAAAAAAGACAAACCATGAGATCTATTAATACCATTCTATTTATTTTTTTATTTTTTTGAGACAGAGTCTCACTCTGCCCCAGGTAGAGTGCAGTGACATGATCATAGCTCACTGCAACCTCCAAAACTCCTGGGCTCAAGCAATCCTCCTCCCTCACCCTCCCTAGTAGCTGGGACTACAGGCGTGCATCACCACGCCTGGCTAATTTTTCTATTTTTAGTAGAGACAGGGTCTTGCTCTTGTTCAGGCTGGTCTTGAACTCCTGAGCTCAAGTCACCCTCCCACCTTGACCTCCCAGAGTGCTGGGATTACAGACATGAGCCACGGCGCCCAACCAAATGATCCACCATTCTAACAAATTTTAAAGTGAATCGAAAATTATTAGATCAAATGATGACTGGAAAAAAGAGTTGAAAAGACTCTTAATATACACACACCACCTTTAGAACCAGAGTAATCATTATCATCATGACATGGCTGCCGTGGATTGAGCATCTACTGTGCTGAACGAAAGCTTTGCACCTGTTCCCTTTTCAGCCATCCCCAGATCCTCTGTGGGAGGTCTGTGCTCACCCTCATTGGAGATGGAGCCCCACCCCCATCCCCCCGCCAGGCGCTGCCTGAGCAGAGCAAGCGCGTCCATGTTGGTGGACTTCGAGTTCCTGCCTCTCTTTGCCATGCGTGTCATCTCCGGGCTTCTAAAAGGTTGAATGATGCAAAAGTCCTGTTGAGGACCCATTATGGAGAGGGCATGTTCTTTGTTTTCATCCTAGTGCAGAGCATTTTCCACCCACCAACGTATTCCGTTCAATCTGCATTATGATCAGTAATATATGTTAGCTGGAGAGAGGTTGTTGTGTGAGCTGCAGTCGGCCACAATGAAGCAGAAACTTTACCTCTAAGAGAAGCTAATGGGCCCAGTTTAGGGGGGCACAAGCCCCTGACCTTGGTTAGATCAGCCCCAAGCGCTAATCAACATTACCGAGAATGTCTGCATGCGAGAACAAAGCATAAATATTTGGTCTATATTGAAGGTCTCCAGGGCCATGGCAAACAGCAGCCTTAAACATGCATAGTCTACCTGCCTGCTAAGAAAGAGAAAACACAGAGAAAAACAGCCCTTTGAATCCATTCTTCCCCATAGAAACAGAAACGATGTCCTGATCATTATGTCTAAAAAAGCAGCAGATACGAAAATTGGATTTGGTTAGAGCTGGATTTTAGCTGCAAATGGGTGGTTTTTAATAAAGTGCCTCATAGCAACCGATCTGTGAAAAGCTGCTACTTAAAAGCAAGTTCATATGATCTCGAAAAATGTCTCATCCAGACAGGGCAGTCTGTAACTGTTTATTTACAGTCGTCTGCGCCAGATCAGATAAGCTGGTGCTTGTGGAAGTGGGGGGCTTCCAGAAAGTACCATCCCTTGGAAACCCACAGCTTCAGACTGTTTATGTGATCAGGAAATGGATCATTGGTTCATGCTTTTGGAAACAGGGCCCGGTGGGGAGGGCGATGTGGGTCGGTGGGCTTTGCCCTGGGGTGGACACTCGGCAGGCGCTGAGCACCGGAGCTGTCCCTGACGCCTGGGCGCTGAGAAATGGCCCTGGGGTCTCGCCTCGAGACTCTCTGGCTGTCGGACTCTGGGCTCGTGCCTTGCCGTTTCTCTTCTTCTCATTCTTTCTTTCTACAAAGTCTTTATTGAGATACAATCCACATACTACACAATTCATCCATTTGAAGTGTAGAACTCGAGGGTGTTTAGTATAGTCATGGAGTTGTGTGACCGTCACCGCTGTCATTTGTGGACACTTTCACCACCTCAAAAAGAAACCCCGTACCCTTTAGCTCGCACCCACGGCCCCCAGCCCCTCTCGCCCTACACGATCTCCAGTCTGCTTCCTGCTCCGCAGATCTGCCTGTTCTGGACGTTTCCTTTGAATGGAGTCGAGCGATGTGGGGTCTCCTGCGTCTGGCTTCTCTCACTGAGCGTCGAGGCTCCCCGTTCCTCCACGTCGTAGTGTGGACAAGGAAGTCATTCCGTTTTAGGGCTGGCCCTTTCTGGTCACCGGGGTCTTTGTGGGTCAGATGGGGCCAACGCTGCGGCCAGAGGCTGTTTCTGTTCTCAGTCCCTGCTAATCTTTGCGGAGCCGGGTCTGCCTGCTGTGTTGGGGGTGGAGCTGTGGGAGCCCCCCAAGGGGCAACTACTGCTCTAGCTCCTCCAGCCCTCTGCCCTCCCCGCCAAATGTGGTAATGTCACCCACAAAATAGAATGTGTCCTTTCTTTCCCCCTCAGACCCCGCTTTTGTCCCGTGTGATGCATCAATTTGTGTCTGTCTTGATAATAGCAGCGACACAACTCGCCCACAGGTATTGAGCTTCAGGAGTGGCTAAGCCCTGTGTTTGGGCTTCACGACAACAGCTCACAGCGACCTAGCGAGGCAGAGAATCACAATCCCCATTTAACAGATGAGAACGTGGAGGCTCAGACAGGGTAAATGGAGCCCTCTACGTTCTCTGCAGAAACTGTGATTCTTTTATAAATGCCTTGGGGTTCAAGAAATGTGGTTTGCCTTGATGTGCATTTTCCAATACAAATCTTTTGAAGTGGGTCTCCGCGGCCCCGGAGAAGCTGTGAAATTGGTCTCCAAGCCCAGCACCTTGCTGCCCAGGGACCCAGACCCCCAGGAATGCAGAGATGTCAACAGACAAGGCCGGCAAGACAGCTTGACAATGGGGATGAGTGGGAGGGGGCACGGTGGGCCCCAAGCATGTGCCCAGGAAAGGGAGTTTGGAAGAGGTTCCCCTAGAGGTCACTCCTGAGTGGTGTCGTACAGCATAAAGTGATGTCACCCCAGCGGGTGGGGGGAGGCCCTTTGTACAGCCTTTGATTAACTGTACTTAGAGGAGGTAGGTACAAAATGTCGTGGGAGTGCGGGGGCGGGGTGATTAATCCTCCTATAATCTGTTGGCCACAGTTTTGCTGTTGCAGGAGGTTTTGCTGGAGAGATCGATCGGGTCTGAACAGAGTGGTGAAATGGTGCAGTGACTCCGCTGCTAACTCCAGTGGAGCTCACCTCCCTGGGCCATGCAGCTTTGGGGGTTTTCACACCGGTGTGTCTCTCAGTGACTGAGGAAATTGCCCCAGAGATCCCATTTGTATGCTGCAGGAAGTGGGGAGGACCTGAGGAGAAGGGAGGAGGAAAGGAAGAAAGGGAGCGATCGCAGTGGTAACAATCCCTGTATTAGATTCATTATCGAGAAGGTGAATGTGCTCCTTCATCCTACTTCCACGTTCCTCGTTTCTCTCAACCCTCACCACAACCCCATGAGGCAGGTTCTTGTCCCTCATTTCATTGGTAAGAAATCTGGAGGCCCAAGAAGTGGAGTGACTTGCCTGGACTCAGGCAGGCAATCAGTGCCAAGTCCAGGTCTTAAACCAAACACTTGGGAGTGAAGGAGGCACTCGTGGTGCCAGTGATAAACCAGACCTGAGGTTAGGGCTGGTGCAGGGATTGTACAAGGACAATCTTGCCACATTGTTGTGCTGGAGGACAATTTGAGTTGTGCACACTGGGCTGCGAAGCACAAAGAAAGGAACCAGAATCTGTGGGGGAAGTGAGGAGAGGCTTCTTGGAAGGGGGTTATTGAGGTTGGGCTTTGAGGGATGTGTAGGAGTCCTTGAGGTAAGTAAAGGTATAGGTTCATTCTGGGAATGAATCAAAGCAGTGTGTGCAAAGGCTCAGAATTAAGATTGAGGGTCACGTATGGAGGGAACAATAAGACTTGCAGAATGGCTGATTGTAGGATGTGGGGCTAGTGGGAAAAGAGAGCTAGAAGGAGCATTAAGGTACCCAGCTCCTCATTCAGCTCTGCCGTGTCAGGTGGGCATAGGTAGCCTTGTCCGGGGGTAGGATTTTACAGGAATTTAGGGAACTGGTAATTGCCTTAGAGGTCTTTTATGTTTGCCGCCCCCCATACTCATACTTTGGAAGCTAACAATGGATTCTCCAAGGAGTGACAGCAAAGTCACAAGCAGCAAAGGATTCTGCTGCTGAAATTGTGTAACTGGCTCCCTCAGCTATTATTTAATTAAGGAAGGGGCTGGGGGAGCCCCAAGGCTTTGAAGTAGCAAGAGAGAGAGAACTCTGAAATGCCTCCAGCTGGGCCCTACAGAGGGGTCTAATGACAGAGCAGGGTTCTCCACGTGTGACGTCACTCAGGGGCAGTGGGGGTCAGTCACGGCCAGTGGCATGGGGTATGTGGAGGTGGCTTTGGTATGTAAACCACAGGACGAAAGTATCTGCAGCCACAGCCCCAAAGGCCACAGCTGGGCACGGCCATTCTCTTTCCGGGTAGTGTGGTGGGTCCTGGACAGTTTTCCTGGATGCTGGGTGTGCGCAGGGACATTGAGGAAGGAGCTCCAGAGTTGAGCATTCTGCTCTAGCCTGTCATCTTGGCTCTTGACAAGGCTCATTTCTTTTTCAAGATAAAAGTGAATTGTTTTCTGGAATAGATGTTCAGATCCAACAGCTCCATGGTTGGTCAGAAGGAAACAAAGAAGAAGGATAGGTCACCACTCCAGCGACTTAATCAGGCCTCACACACCACCTGGATGGTGCTTTGCATCAGTAGATTTTTGAGAGGTGATGGTGGCACCATCTTGAAAATATTGTCCTGCCATTGTGCCTGAAAATGCCACTTTAGGGGAGTCGCCAGCTGAGCAGATCCTTAAAGAAAGCACCCCGTATGTGCCAGGGGCAGTTAGGGCAACAGACCCAGGCCCGGTCACCGTGGGAGCGTGGTCTGCAAGCGGAAAGCAGTAGACACCTGTGCCAGCCCCAGGCGGGAGTCGGCTCTGGGGAAGGAAGGAGGCAGGCAAGGGCGGCCAGAGGCTGTGCTCTGGAGGGAGGCTGCTCTGCAGAGTGGAGGGACAGGGTCCGGGGCCGAAAGGGTGGTCTGTGCGAAGGCTGCCGAGGCATCAGCCTGAGCCCCGTGTGTCTGGAAGGTGGGAGCAGGGGAAGGATTCTGAAGGGGGAGGTGGGAGCAGCTGGGAGGACAGCTGTGCTTTTTCACGAGGACCTGGCCCAATTGGGACCCTCAGGCCCAGCCCCTGACCCAGGGGGTCTATACGCCTTTATGGGATGGGGGGACAGGGCAGGCAGTTGGATTTATCCCTCCGTTTTTAGGTTTTTGCATCTTGAGTTTTTGTACTCCGTAGCTACTGAGGGGGTTGGAGAGTCTTTCATTTGAAATGTAAGATGATTTCTTCAGAAAAAACGATCAGATTCCTCCTGACCTCTTGTTCCAAGGAGAATAGGCAGTATTTTATCATTGCGGCATTGTATCATAGCTACAGCTAAACCCATCTGAATGCTTGCCAACATAACAAAGGGAAGATGAAGTGGGATGACTCAGTCTTGGGTCGTGAAAGCTCAGGAAAGCGAGACAGCCCCCTCCCCCGCCAGCCGGGTACCAGGAAGGAAGAATGGCAGGGGCCAGCGTCCCTCGTGCCCTGCCACGATCTCCGTTTAGCAGACATTCAGCTGCCCAGCCCGGGGTCCTCAACCCTCTCATTCACCTGCTTGGAATATTTACCGGTTTAACATATCTTAGAAGAGGGATGCTTTGTGAGCAAGTTCATTAGGAAGACTTTAAGCCAACATGTAACAAAATAACATTGTGCAAAACACGTCTCCTCACTGCAGGAATTATCCAGGCTAACAGGGACATCACGACCCCTCCATATGGAGGTTTTAGTAGCTAGTGTTTTCCAAACTCATTTGAGGATAAGTACTGACTTTAAGGTACATCTTATGGGCTGGGGATTTTGTGTAAATCAGTTTGGGATATACTGTTTTAACCTGATATTATTACCCCATTACCTCTGTTGTCAAGAACAATTTTAAAAATGTCCATGAGCAACCGTCTATTCTTCTACTCAACTATCCATCCAACCACTTCTTCGACCAGTCATCTGTTCATTCATCCAAGCAGTCACCCATCCACCCTTTATCCACCCTTTATCCGTACACATCCCAGCAGGCAGCCATCCAGCCAACAGATGGGACAATACTAGGACTTTGGTAGATCCAAGATGTCTTCAGGGAGCTTCTAGTCTAATAAAAGACTACCTCCTATATACAAATAACCAGATCTCTGGGTGGAAAGTGATTTTTGTCCTTGGGAAGATGGAGTTCTTGAAGCTCAGAAAGGGAGAATGCTCCTCTCCTTAGGTGAATCCTTGAGGGCTTTGTGGAGGAGGTGGCCTTTTTACTTGGAAAAGAGATTTGGACATGACGAGTCAGAAGCTGGGGGCCAGGACCTCCTGCAGGGGGGACCAGGAGGACAGAGGGCCAGAGCTTCGACAAGGGCAGGCTGGGCGAAGCCACCCGCCTCCCCGCCCCCCCTCCTCCCCCCAGCCTGCCCAGCTGAGTCGTGACTGCAGCGTGGATGAAGAGCTGCTGCCCTGCTGCCTTGTTACTGGCAGGAATGTCGCTAACGAGGCCTAATTCTTCCATCGGCATGCCTTTCCTTTGATGCCGGCTTCAGAAACATTTAGCTCCATTTAGAATCAGAGGCTAAAATGTGTTTGTCATCACGGTATCCACAGACGAGGCCTCCAGAGCCCGTCTTCGGCTGCACAGGGGATGGAAAGGAACCGAGGCTCAGTGTTGTGCACCTTTCACCTGGGGCCCCACCCACACCCTACCCTGGGGCCCCAGAGTGGGGGAGATCTCTGCACCCCGCCCATCTGCCCAACAGAGCTGTTTGCTCAACATTCAACGTGGCCGTGGAGTGTGTGGTGGGAGCCGGGCGCCGAGCGAGAGTACGGAGGGGGCCAGACAGCCGGGCACACTGACCCCCAGAGTTTGCATTCAATGGGGGACACAGACGATACGCCACTGAATAACTAAATGGGATAACTACACGCAGTGATAAATACTACAGGGAAATAAACAGCGCGATGTGCTGGAGGATAACTTCAGGGGAGGATGGTTTTAGATGGAGTGGTTGGGACAGGCCTCTAAGGAGGTGGCTTCTGAGCTGGGACACAAATGACAAGAAGGAACCAGGCAGGGGCAGAGCTGGGGAGGGAACAGCCGTTGCAAAGGCCCTGAGGTTGAGGGAGTGGAGGCACTTTGGGGAACAGGAAGGCCAGTGTGGATGGGGGTGGCGAGCGAGGTGGGGAGTGTGGTGCGAAGAGTTGATGGTGAGGTGGGCAGGGCCCGGTCACTCAGGGCCTGGGGACCATAGGAGGGAGCTTCGGTTTTATTTTAGGAGTAGTGACAAACTATTGGAGGGTTTAGGGAGGTGAGCGGGTCTGGGTTTCATTTTGAAATCCGTGCTCTGGCTACTGAATCGAGGGTGGGTGCTGGGGTGGGGTGGAAGCCAGGGGCTGCCCAGTCATGGGGGACCCAGGGCAGGGTGGGCGGCAGGGAGCTGGAGGGAAGTGGAGGGCAGGGGTCTGTGTAGAGGAGCAGCTGGCGGGATCTGCTGCAGGCTTGGCTGTGGCTGTGGGGGCAAGAGGAGGGTGAAAGACCACTGCAGACGGGGCCTGAGTAGCTGGGATGTGGCTCTACTCCTGGGATGGGGAGGGTGGGGAGAGACAGGCCTGTGGACAAGAGAGCCAGGGTTCTGCTGTGGTCAAGTTGAATGAGAGAGGCATCTTAGCTGTTAAGGAGGCAGTTGCATATGTAAGCCTGGATTTTGTGAGGAAATCTGGGCAGTTGAAAATGGGGACAAGGGCCAAAGAGAAGCAGAACCAAATAAAGCAAAGAGATGGAGGGATGGAGGGGAGAGAGCACAACTCTGTTTGAGCTCCTGGATCCAGCCATGCCTGAAGCTCAACCCACGTTGGACTGTAGTTATGTGAGCCAACCAGCGCCCCCATACCCTTTGTTTCCCCGGAGTCAGTTTGAGTTGAGTGTCTGTCACTTGCAATGGAAAGAGTCTCGGCCCAGCACGGGAGGCATTCTAAGTGCTTCGGGCCAACATACACGCCCTTCCTCTTCCGCCCAGGTGGGGAGAGGGTGGTAGAAAGAGTGGACCTTTGGCATCAGGCAGACTCAGGACCCAGTCCTGGCCTTGCCTCTGGCTGCCTGTGTGACCTTGGACAAGGAGACCTGCTTCTCTGCCCTCCACGTCCTGGCATGGAGGGGTTGCAGCAGGATGGGAGGGAAGAGGCGGGGAGGGTGCGGGGCCAGCTACGGGTGCATGGCAGGTGCTTAATAAGTATCAGCTTTTGGCCTCTCTCCCCCTCTCCTCATGATGATTAAAAGCTCAGGTTGGCAGTTATTTATATCTTTGATTAATTAAACAATTGAAAAACAAATTAATTATTACACAACGAAGGCAGTTTGAGCAACACAATCTTTGAAAACATGCGGCCTGGTGGGGAGGAGAACAAAAGTGATGCTCGGCAGCGGGAATGGAAACCACTGGAGTAGAAAATCTCCAAGGTCCTTCTCATCTGGAAAATTCGCCTTTTCTAGACGTGCAGAATGTGGCTCCCTACAGATAAATGTTGACTTATGGTTTGAGTGGCTTATTATATGTCACAGCGCCTTCAAATGGCAGCCAGGTAATCACTCTGGTGTCACCTACGTGGAGTTTATCCAAGGCAGGAGGCAGAGAGGGAGAAATTGGACCTGAGTCACGGCCACGTGGCTGGCCGCTGCCGTCATTCGGGTTAAAGCCACCTCTGTCGCTGTGCTCCACAACAGCCCCCTCGCCCCCGTGGCCGGCCCTCCACGGCGGCTGGATCTGGACGGCTGGATCTGGATGGGGCCGCAGTGACCCTTGCAGATGCCTCGAAGTGCCCTTGGCTCTGAGGGGGAGGCGGGGGGGCGGAGCTGGGGGAATTGTTGTGCTTGAATTTCCAAACTGCCCGGTTTTTTCGCCTCATTAAGTTACCACTCAATTCAAGGAAAAGTTCCCAGAGTCCAGGGTCTGCGTGATGTCGCCCCCAGCCCCAGCCCGCAGCTTCCTTGGTGCCTGCAGCACACTCAGCCCCGGGTTGCCCAGGAAAGAGCATTGCCGCTGCCCGGGCTGCTTAATGGCGGCGCTGGAGAGAGCGTCGTCTCATTGTTTGAAGGCACTACAGTGGTTTATGGCTTTCTCACCTCCAGACCCGCCCTCACTGGGTGCAGGAGAAATTCCGATTTATCAGGAACCTGTCCGGTCATCCGGAACCTTCCCCAGGGCTAGGAAGGTCAACTCCTGCCATGGGTCGTATTGATTTTATTGGATGGCTTTTTCCAAAGCAGTCGAACAGCAGCAGGGCCAGCGGGGAGGGGGGTTCCAGTTTTGCTTGCGAGCAGCCTGCCCTGCTGCTGTGTCTGAAATGGCTCTCTCCCTTCCCCCCGTATTGAATTCCCTCCTAGGTCGGGCCTCCCCCACATTATCAGAGGGGGGCTGAGTCAAGCCAGTTTCCTTCAGTTGCTGTGTGAGCCTGGTCTGTGTGTCATCACAAAGCTAGACACCCCATGCACCCCACGGGACACATCGAGTGTTTGTGCATCGATGGCTGTCAGCTGCCTCCTGGGAGCTGCCACGGAGGCCCCGCCAGCCCGCATTAGGAAAATGATGTTAATGCGACCAGCGCAGCATGTGCCTTAGGAAGAGTTAAAACAAAGGGGAAGAGAGAAAGATGAGCATGAGTTGGAAACCTGCTAGATCTGGGCCCTTTCCTTTGCTACCTTCCAAGGGAGGTTTGATCCCACTGTACAGACGAAGAGCCCGAGGCCAGAGGAGGCAAATTGGCCTGACCGCTGGGACCAGAAGCCAGGTCTGGCCCCGCACCCTGTGCTGATAACAGAGGAAACGGCCATTCTCTACCTTCGGTGCAGTCAGGACCAGAATGCTTCTTACGATGCTGTTTCCTAGGCCCCCACACCAGATCCAGGGATCAGAATTCTCTAGATGGCCAAGTCATAAATGTGTACTGTTGGGGGCCAAGTGAAGGACCCACAGGTATGCTTCTGGTGGAAGGTCTTCTCCAGTGACAGGCAAACAGCTCAGGCCCATGAGAACTGGAGGAAGGACACAGAGGGAGGGACTCGGGGGACACTTGGGCTCTCAGGTTGCAACTTCTAGCCCCTGTAATTTATCTGATCCTGCTCACTCAAAAGGGCAATGATCCTGGAAAGGCCAGTGCATCTGCTGCCTCCTCAGAGACACATCTGTGTTCTGTCATGCAGCAAGGACAACCTGGGCACAGACGCGGAGGTCTGCAATGACATGGGTGTTTGGGGACTGCAAGTCGCTGGATGTTGCTGGATAGTCAAACATGAGACGGGATGTGAAGGGGTAGATTAGAGAGATGGTGAAGGTCAAATATTTTCTCTCCCCCTCCTCTTTTTTCTAGCGGTGATAGGGAATCCATCATAAGGGTTTTAATCAGGGCAGTGACATGGCCAGTCCTGGGTGTTTGAAGGCTTACCATGGCTGCAGTATGGAGAGGGGAAACTGTAGCCAGGGTTGCAATCAGTCAGGAGACTTGTGTGGTCCAAGCAAAAGACACAGAGGGTCTAAGCTAAGGCAAGGGGGGTGGAGGGAAAAGGGCAGGAGAGAGGGCTATTAGTATATGCCCTTTTCTTCAATAAGTCCTCACTGATCATCTCCCTGGTACTCTGGCAGGTGCTGGGGAAAGAAAAGTGAGAAAGACAGATCCATGCCATCGTGGGGCTTGCATTCTTTTAAAATAAGCAAAAACCAGTCACACCGAATGTAAAATTGCTAATGTTAGTTCTTCAAAGGAGTAATATAAGGCGTAATGAACAGATATCACAGGGACACCTAGTGCAGCAAGGCTTCCCTAAGGAGGTGCAAGTGACCGAAGAGATGAAGAATGAATAAAAGCGACCCAGGCAGAGAGCGGAGGAGGAGTGTTCTGGGCAGAAGGAATAGTGTTTGCAAAGTCCATAGAAGCAGAGAGGAGGGAGGAAGGGAGTTGAGCAGTAAGCAGGGGTCAGTTCAGACAGGGCCTTAGGAAAAGTGGTGTGGAGTGTAGCCTTTATCCTAAGAACATCAGGAAGTTTTAAGCAAGAATTTTAAGTATGAAGTGATTTACATTTGTAGAAGACTGATGTCTACTTCTGGCCATGGTGGATAACAGGGACCAAATGGAGTAACTAGGAAAGTGGAAAAAACATGTGACAAAACTGTTGTCAAACACTGGGTAGGAAGAAGCCTGGGACTGTGACCACAGAGAAGGAAACAAACCAGGTGAGCCCACAATCACCCTGGCTTTCTGTCTGGCACCATTTTTCCCCTCTGGGGAGTAGGGAGGGGAACACCAAGCAAAACATGACAGTCTTGATAAACTGAAGAGGCACAGTTGGAACCTTGGGGAGGTCAAGGAGGCTAGAATGTGTGGGATAGGATTATGCAGAGGAGGGAGCTATGCAATAAAATAACTCCAGAAATTTTTATGGTCTTGTGTCTTAGCTGAACACTAAGATGCATGTGTAGAGGGTGAAATGTTATGAAGTCATGCAAACAGCGGCCTGGGTGGGAACTCTGAGCTAACACAGGACTAGGAGGCATTTGAGTTCAGATTAGCCAGACTGAAGAGTCCTTACTGATCAGTCAAGACATTCACTAGAGAAACCAGAAGAGCCACACCTTAATAGTGAGCCTAAACTATTCCTAGGGTAAAAGCTACATTAGACCCCTCCTAACCAAGATTATCAACAAGCCTCAAAAGGGTCAAACTGAACTACAACTTCACTTTGTTTGTCTGAAAAAAGTTTTTGCCCAAAAAAGTCTTTATTTCATCATCTGCTAACAAAGCAAAGCCCAATACTCTTTGAAAGAAGACAACAATATTTAGACAGTCAACAGTATAATTATCATAATGTTCAGTATCTAAACAAAAATTGCTAAATATGTTAAGAAGTTAGACAGTGTGACCCATAACCTGGAGAAAATCAGTCAAGAGAAACAGTCCCAGAAATGACAAGGATGATGGAATTAGCAAACAAGGGCATTAAAACAACCATTAAATGTATATTCAGTTATTTAAAAAATGAATATAGTGAAGAGAGAATTTTAAGAGATAAAAAGAATCAAATGGAATTTCTAGAGATGAAAACTACAAATATCAAAAATGAAAAATGTATTGTATGGGATTAATAGCAGATTATAAAATGCAGAAAAAAGAGTAGTGAATGTGAAGACATAGCAGTAGAAACAATCTAAAATGAAAAACAGAAATAAACAAAACTGGAAAAAAATGAAATAGACTTTCACTTTGACGTGTGGGACAATAGCAAGCATGTGTAGCTGGAGTTCCAAGATGAGAATGGCAGGGGGAGAATGCAGGAAAAAAATGGGAAGAAAATAGTGATTGGATATTTTCCAAGTTTGTTGAAGTCTGTAAATCCTTAGATCCAAGAAGCTCAGCTAGCCACAAACAAGATAAACACACACACACACACACACACACACTCTACTCTGACATACATCATAATCAAGCTACTAAAAACCAGTTATGAGGAAAAAAATTAAATAACAAATGACACATTATGTACAGAGAACAAGAAATCCACAAAAATATGTATGCAAGCCAGAAGACAATTGAATGACATCATTCAAGTTCTGAAAGAAAAAAACTAGTCAACCTAGAATTCTATACTCATATCATTCAAATGATGGCAAAATAAAGACATTTTTGGGACAAACAAACAAACAGAAAGCTGATAGAATCCAGCAGCAGCAGCCCTGCACTTCAAGAAGCAATAAAGGCAGTTTGTAGTGCACAAAGAGAATGATACCAGATAGACACTTAATCTACAAGAAGAAATGAAGGAATGACAGATATGTGTGTAAATATAAAAACCATTTATTTCTTATGTTTAAATTAGTTTAAAAGCTATTTGGCTGTTTAAAACATAAACAATTACAATGTGTAGTGGGTTTTATAACACGTAGAAGAGATGACCACAAAAACACAAAGGGCAAGGGAAAGAAATGGAAATCTGTTGTTACAAGGTTATTACACTGCATGAAAGTGGCATAATATTATTTGAAGGGAGACTAGGTAAGTTAAAGATGCAAATTTGTAAAACTAAAATAAAACAAAGAAGTCTAACTTATGAGCCAATAGTGGGAATAAAATGGAATCATTAAAATACTTATATTAGCAAGATGGTAGATATAAACCCAACTGTATCATTAATAACATTAAATATAAATGAAAGAAGATGATTAGATTGGATATACAAACAAGACCCAGATTTATGCTGTTTCAAGAAACCCACATTAACTATGAAGATATAGATGAGTTAAAGTATTAAACAAAATGATGAAAGAAGATATATTATGCAAACACTAATCAAAAGTAGACTGGAATGGATGTATTAATCAAGTTGGATTAAGAACAAGAAATATTACCAGAGCTAAAATTAGAAATTCTGTAATGATAAAGGGGCCAATTCATAAGAAGACATAACATTCCTAAATGTGTGCATATAAGTAACAGAGATTCAAAATACCTGAAACAAAAATACCTGAACTGGAAGGAGAAAAAGACAAATCTAACATTATAGTTGGAAATTTCAACATCCCTAAATTGATAAAAGTACAAAGAAAATTGATAAGGATATAAAAGGCCTAAACGATGTTATCAACCAACCTGATCTAATCGACATTTTTAGTATCATTCCACCCAACAACAGCAGAATACACTTTCTTTGAAAGTATATGTGGAAGAGTCACCAAAATAGATCATGGCTTAAAAATGAAAACAAAAACCCTGACATTGTGAAGTGCTGGTGAGCAAGTGGAGCAACTAGAATTCTCCTACGTTGCTCATGAGAATGGCAAATGGTCCAGGCACTTTGGAAAGTAGTTTGGCAGTTTCTTGTAAAGTTAAATATACTTTTACCATAAGACCTAGCAATCCCACTTCTGTGCATTTACCCAAATAAAATGAAAATAAAAACATGTACAGGAATGTTCACAGTGGTTTTGTTCATAACTTCAAAAAACTGGAAGCAACCAAAATATCCATCAACTGACGAATGGACAACCAAACTGTGGCACATCTGTATGAAGGGGTTCGTACGCTGGCACCACTCAGCAATGGAAAAGAAGAACGCTGATGCGAACCGCTTGGAGGGATGTGAAAGGTGGTACGGTGAGTGAACGATGCCAGGCTTAAAAGGCTACATGACATATGATTCCATTTATATGACAGGCACATTCTGGAAAAGGCAAACTTGTAGGGAGGGGCTGATTAAAAGGGAGCAAGAGGGAAGTTTTTGGAGTGAAGAACAAAAGAACTTCTGACATGATTAATAAAACCAAAAGAGAAGGCACAGACTGGGGGAAAACATTTGAATACATATCTGTTAAGGACTTTTATCTATGATATATAAATAGCTTCTACTATTCAATAAGAAGAAGACAACCCATGTTTAAAACGGGCGAAGGATTTGAGAAGGCATCCAACAAAAGAAGACATGAACAGCCAAACGTGTAGAGATGTTCGGCACCATTAATCATCAGGGAAATGAACATCACAAGCACAATGAGATGCCACTACGCTCACCAAATGGCTAAAATTAAAAAAGATTATACAACTATTATGTACCCATGATAAGTAAAAATAAAAAAAAATTTTAATTAAGAAAATAAAATTAAAAATATAGACAATATCAAGTGTTGGTGAGGATAAGAAAAGACTAAAATTGTCCTACATTGCTGATTGGAAAAGAAGTTTGGCAGTTTCTTAAAAAGGTAATATATTTTTATCATCTGACACAGTGCATCCCACTTCGTGTATGCACCCCCAGTGGAAGGCGGTTAGGGAATTGCTGGTCTGCGCAGGTCTGCTGTGGCCACACCGGTCCCTTCAGGGTCCATGGATGCGTTTGTCCTGTGTGGTCTCAGGTTGCTATGTATTTTTATGAGCTCGTGTCCAATTTTGATAGTTTTTCTAGCTTGTGTGCTGTCGTCAGGCTGTCAGAATAATTTTTTATCAATGTTCCCATCTGTAGCATCTTTTCTGTAATGGTGACCTGGAGCGGCTGTGACCTTCACACAGGCAAGAACACTGATTGTCGTTCTTACTGCTGTCTGGCTTCATTTCTTTGTGGCCTTTTCAAGCATCACCTGACTTTGTCTGCTGGGTAGGGACTGTCACTCTCATTTACCACTGGGTCCCCAGCCCTGGTGCCGTGCTGGGATTCAGATCCAGGTGGGGAGGACTCCAATGTGTTTTTAAGTACCAAGCTGACAGCAGGAAGTGAGAACTCACAAGTCAGTGCCGTGTGTCGCACAGACAGACACCATCGGTGGGAGGCCGGGGGAGGGAGCGGGGTAGCTAGGGGGCTTCCCGGAGGAGGTGGAAGGGGATCTCCACCTGGAGGTTCTGGGCAGCAGAGAAACCCCACAGAAGCCCATTTAGAAGTGCTCGAGGGGATCAGCCCGGTGGTAACCGGGGAGGTAGGAGAGCCAGCTGTAAAATTAATTTAGTGCTGGATTGTGTGGGGCCTTGAATGCCAGGCCAAGTGCTGAGCGTGACCACATGAGCTGGTGCTGAAAGGCACCGTGCCCAGGTGCCCCAGCTAGGGGTCCCCGGCTCATGTTAATGATACTGGAATGCTAACAGGCTGTGCAAATGAAGGACAGCTAGCCAGTGGCTGCCCACTGTGAGTCTAGCTCCCTTCTCTTGCAGGAGGGCCGAGGCAGAGGACAAAGGATGTGTCCTCAAGCTTTCCTGTTTGGAGGGCTTTTTGTCTTTCCCAGGACATAAGGGGTGCTCAGAAGCCTGGCTCTCTCTTTTCCTACCTCTCTGCTCCCCTTTGAGAGGGCTCAGCCTTCCTCAGTGGGATTAAGTGGCCACAATTAGTAGTAACTTTAGACAGGTGTTAAAAGACACGGGTAAATGTGTCTCACCGGTTCTCAAGCACGTCTGTTCCCTTAGCAGTGAGTCAGCAAGGCAATGTGAAATGGCACACACCTGGTAATCCTACGCCCCACAGCTGCAGCCGGAAGGCATAGAGCAGGTGGCAGAGCCTGAGTGTGTCTGAACACACTGCTGCCGTCCACCCCAGGAGGTGTCCTTCCCTGACCACTGCCTGTTCTTCCGAGCAGGACCAGCTACCCAATTTGAAGGGCCTGGTGTGAAAGGAAAACGAGGGCTGCTCATTTTCAATCATTGTGAAGAATTTCAATTAGTGACAGCCGAACATGAAACCAAGTTTGGGGCTCTGCTGAGCTCGGGGCCTCGGGTGGCTGCACAGGCCGTACCCCGCCCCCCCCCCCCCCAGGGAAGCTGCCCCTGTTCCTGAGCCCGGCCTCATTCCCTCCTGCGACAGAAGCTGGCTGGTCCGCAGGGGGCACTGCCCCTGGTTGTGTTCCCTCGTGTGTGTGTGTGTGTGTGTGTGTGTGTGTGCGTGTGCTGTCCTCGTTCTGACAGCATGGAGGTGAGGGGCGCCTGGGCGTGGTGCCTTGCAGAGCCCTGCTCGTCTGCTCAAATGGGGCTGGGTGCCGGCCCCCCCTGCCCGGGAGGGGTGAGGGTGCGTGTTCTCCGTTTTCCGCAGGCCTCTCTTCCTATCCCTCTGTTGCCCACTCCCGAATTTGCAGTCTTAACACATTGTCTTCCCTCCAACCAAGCCCTCCTCCGAAACAGCAGATTTCCTCCCGATCAATACCGACTCCTGCCCAGTTTTGATGGGTTTCAGGGCATCCTTTCATATTCCTACGAGCTGGTCAGCATTCCTTCTTCAAAGTGTGAGCTCAACCTCGGGGCAGGTTGTGGCTGCGCAACTTCTCAGTAGGGCAGGCAATTAGTTGAGACATCTCTTTCTTCTGCAGCTGTGATGTGAGCTGGCTCCCTTCCTTCCCCTCCAGGAGACACTGTCTCCTTCTGTCTGCCTGGGGCCGCCTTGGGCCCCGTGAACAAAGGCCCAGGCATCACCCAGAGAAGTGTCAGCGCTGTGTTTTCACTGTGGTGCGGCGTTCAGGCATTCACTCACCTGCTGGTTCTCGCAGTGTGAACTGCGGTGGGGGTTGGGGATGTGCAGGGGCTGCGGATGCAGGGATGAAGGATGAGAGGAGAGCGAGGAAAGCAGCCTCTGGAGCCCTAAGACTCGGGTTCGAATCCAGCTCTGCCACTTGCTAGATTTGTGACTTTGGGCAAGTCTCTGAACTTCTCCTGTCCCCAGCTGCCCCCGCACCTCCCTTGGAGGTTGTGGGGGCAAGGGAGAGGACTGGGCCCCTACCCACTAAGGGCTTGGTACGGTGAGCGGAGGGGTAAGTTCTGATTCCTAGCCCAGCCCTGATGCGGCCCCACACAGAGTGTCCGAGCCTTGGGGAAGGCTCACGGCATGGATGACCCGGAGCCCTGGCACCAGCGACACACCTCCCACCTGACTCTTCCCGCGACCAGAGGCCTCCTCCCTCTCAGGCTCCAAGCCAAGACTCACCCCTGCCTCCTGCCTAGGGTTCTAGCCGCCCTACAGCCCCGAAGCCCCCCACCCCCTTCTTAAATGCTCTCCAGGCCCCTGTACTTATTCGCACTGGCTCATGTATTTACATTTAAAATATGTGTGTAATTATTTGGTTAACGTCTGTCTCTGACACCTCACTGGAAGCCCCTCAAGGGCAGGACAGGGACTGTCCATGTGTCCCTGTCGTACCACGGTGCTTAGCCGGGGGCCAGGTATGAAGGTAAAGCTTGAGAAATCTCTGTTGCAGGAAAAAATGAGTTTCTGGGGGAGAGAGAGGGAGACAGAGAGAGAGAGAGAGAGAGGGAAGGAGAGAGGGAGGAAGGGGGGCGGAGAGAGAGGGAGAGGGAGAGACAGAGACAGAGACAGAGAACTCCAAGGATACCTTGCGCCTGGGGTGCAGACACAGGTGCGGGGGTGGCAGTGGGTCCAGATGTCTTGGGCATGGACCATCTGGCCCTGTGGCCGGGGCTAAGGCTTTGGGTCTTTCTCCGGAGGGCCCTGGCACCTCTGAAGGGCATCTTGGGGCCGTGGGCCGCATCCGATTTGCATTTTAGGAAGATCAACCGGCAGCTGTGTGGAGAGTGGATTTATAGCCTGGCTTCTTTGCTCAAATCCCCAGAGTCATTTTCTTCTTTTTTATAGGATTCTGCTTGTTAGGGACAGAGCCAGGAGCTGATTATTTCTTCCTAACTCACTTTGTGACCTTGGGCCAGTCCGGCTTCTCTACAGAGAGCTGGTGACAGCCCCTGGCTGTTCCTCGTGGCTGCACAGCTGTGGTCTCCCAGGAGACCCAGTGTCTGGCCCAGAGGGCCCTCACCTGCCATCTTCCCAGCCCCGGGGTCCCCATTGGATGCACCTTTTCCCCACTGTGCCTGGAGCGACCCCTGGGGCTTCATGCTGGCGCTGCCCTGAGGGGGATGGGGGCACATAGACACCACAGTCAATGAGAAACCCATCTGGGCCTGCCTGCCTTGGTCCCAGGTCTGAGCACATCCACATGGGTCGACTGTTGGTTCCTACTTACCTCCTGTGCTCCCCTCCGCACCCTACCTGTGCCTGCTCGGCCCTCCGTGGGGCTTGCAGAAGTCTGCCTTCCTTAACACACGCGGCGCCCACCCAATCCTGCACCCCCTCGGAGGTAGTGGGGTCCTGGTGGTGTTTTGAACAAGGCCGACAGAAAAACTCCACTCGACTCCCCACCACTGCCAAGAACAGCTCTCCTGCTAGATTTACAAAGCTTGCCTAACTTTCCTTCTGCCACCCAGGAGGGGTCTTCCCTGCGTTGGAAGAAAACACCTCCATTCTTTTTTTGTTGTTTGTTTCTCTGAAGAACACATGAAGAGTTTGGCTACAAGTGCGGAGGTCTGGCGGGGTGGTGGGGGTGGGGGGGCGGCAGGGGCCGGAGATTCAGCCGCGGTTTATTGCCCGAAGGAAAACCTATTTCGGTTATGAAGTATGCCCCCTTGAAATCTCACTTGACATTCTGTAAAGAAAGAGTAACGTTTTTAAGAAGCTGGCTCAGCCACCTAATACCTTCCCTCCGAAGCGAAGCCTTTTTGAAAGATTAATACAGAGTCGCAGACAGTTGGTCACCATAATTGTACTTATCCCGGCGTGTTCCTCTGCCCACGCTGTCGCGCGCTGGAAGCCTCAGGAAAGCTCCATCTGGTGTGCCCGGTGGGCGAGACCCCAAAAGGCCGCCAGCCCCAGATCCAGGGGGCGGCAGGTTTCCACGGCCACCTTTCTTACCTCTCCTCTGAACGGAGGACGGGGCAGAGTGCTGTGCTTGGTGTTTGTGGGCATTTATTAATGGCATTAAGGATGATTTTCAAAAACCATCTACTGTTCACACCTCTTGCCTCCTGCCATCTACTTAAGAAATGCAATCCCAAGCAAAGGCTCTGCATGGGCGGCTTGCCCTTCCCGCTTGTGCTCCGTGAAGCCTGGGGTGGGCCGGGGCACGCTGCCTTCAGGACAGAGCGTCCCTGGGGAGGCACTAGGCTGTGCTGGAGGGTGGTTAGCGTAAGCGTCCAAGTGTGGGTCTTGGCCCCATTTCGTGTCCACGAGACTCCCTCCTTCAAGGCCACGTAGTGGCTTCTCAACCGTGGCTGGTTTCAAGACTGCTGAAGCTTAGGAGTGTCACCTCTGACAGCTCCCCTAGGTTCCTTGGTGGCCTTAGACACGTGCCTTGCAACCAGAAACATGGGAGTAAGTGAAGTTTGCCTTCCGGCTTCTTCCTTTTGCCTTTATGTCCGTGTGCCTGGGCACACCAAGGAGCCCGGAACTCCACCGTGGGCACCCTGGGACCTCAGCTTGTGTGTCGGGGGCTGGCCACGGAGACACTTGAAGTCGACCCTCCACTCTGTGTGTGCGAGGAAAGCAAAGGCTCACGCTAAATGATTTTTTTTAAGGCACCATTCCACAGAGAATGAAGTTTTAGGATTTTGTCGGGCAGAGGGGATCGGGTCAGAACTGCCAATGTTGGGAAACCTCGATGTCTTCATCTGGAGGCGGGTGGTGCAGAGCTGGATCACCTGAGGCCACACCCCCGGCCGGGACTCCAGCTCACTGACCCGCTCTAGGCTGGATGTTGATTAACTTCACCAAGGGTCCCCTCGGCGTCTGAGGGCAACTTCTGACCCGGATCGAGTCTGCGCTAACCGCATGACCTTTACAGAAAGGCAGTGCCGTGCCCCCTCTGGGGTCCCCGAAATCATAAATCACCCGAGGACCAGTGGAAGACGAGGCCACTCGAGGAGACAGACAAAGGACAAAAAAGGGACAATAAATCTCACTTCCAGGGAACAGTCATTTTTTTTTTTTTGCCGTAATTTTTCTGAAATGTAATTATGATCCGATAATACAAATATCAACATCTGGAATTCTGCTGTCTAAATCCCTGTCCTGTTTAGAAATGGAATACTAATGAGGCCCAGTTTCTCTTCCGTTCGGGCAGATCGCAGGTCGTCAGGGAAGGGCGGGGAGGGGGAAAGCCATTCTGTCTGCTCTACTCCTCGCTTCCAGCCGTCACTCAAGGAGACGCCCCTGCGAAAGGGCCATCCACCCATCAGACCCCCGCCCTTCCTGACCTGCAGCCCAGGACATGGGCATTCACCACCCAACCAACAGAGGCCCGGAGCAAACACTCTCAGAGAAGACCTGGTTTGAAAAGCACCAAGAAAGAAGCCAGACTTGGTCAATTAAATAATTGCACTTGTCCTTTGCATTTCTATCCTGGGTCAAAAATATGAATGAGTTTGAAAATTATTTTTTTTCTTCTGAAATTAAGGTCCAGGGAAGAAGAGGACGAGCTCACCAAGAGGCTGGAATGTTGCCATGTGCCCAGTGTCTCTGTGGCTGCTGCCTCCCGCCCCTCTGGGAATCCTTTCTGTGTGTTTGGGGGCTTTTTACTTTAAACTTTCTAAACCCTTTTCAGGCTATCAGAGGTGGGGGAAATGCATTTTTCTCGAATCCCGAATCCAAGCTCTGGAAAATCCAAAGTCTGTCCCTTTTCGTGATTTAGTGAACAAAGAAAAACTAAACTCAAAAATACAAAAGTGGAATGTCTAACAAATATACCTTGAAACGGTCTTCTTGCACATTTTAGGGGAAATGTGCAATGCTGCCAGAAAGCAAAGACCCTCTCTTGGGAGAAAGAAAAACTGCCTCAAAGTCCTCTAAAACATGATTAATCCCTGGTGGTTATTAATTTTTAACTTTTGATAGTTTTTATTACCCAAGCTTGTGCATTCTACCTCAAAGGCCCTAACACAAGAAAGATGGCTGAAAAGAGTTTTGCAAACATTAAAAAAAAAAACCCAAAAAAATATAGTTTCAGGATTCATTGCTAACTCTACTGTTACAAACCCAGCATTTGGAGTAAAGTACCAGGTGTCCTAAGAATTATGCAGCGACTGACTTCAAACCAATGGCCCACAGAGTTTTAGTGACCAGGTGTTTATCTACCAGCATTAATTCTGATGTGTATTTTACAAGCCACTGGTCAAGACATAAAAGTAGCGTAAGCCCCAAAACAATCACTAAGGTCAGAAATCAACAGTTTGTAAATCCATAGAATTGTATGCCTTGGGGATAGAAAATCTTCCCTTTTCTTCAGATAATGTAAATTGGACTGAAGTCATAAATAGGGAAATAACAAAAACTGTTGTGACCTCACGTCCACTCCCAACACAGAAAATCACAGACTGGAAATCAGCACGCCACCCGTAGACAGCAAGGGGGAACGCTGGTGGCAGGGCCCAGACTGCTCGCGGGGTCGGGCATTTTGTCCTTACTGGTTTAATAACCCTTTCTCACTTGACGTCTTTATTGAGAGCCAGCTCGGAGGCCCCAGCCACCTTGGCTCCCAGCAAACTCATTTTTGGGCGCTTGCATTTGTGCAGGGGCAGTTACATTTTCCGTTTTCTAGCTGGGAATGGAATGTTGATACTGTGTGATTGTTTTATTTATTTTATACGTTTTCCTTGGAATGTCTACGTGTGGCCGCTGCCCTGGCTTGGCGGCCTCTTGATTTACGGTAGTTATAAACATTCCAAAGTAGACATGTCAGTTAAATGATACCATAACATTATACAGTTACAATTCTGTTATAAATGTGCTGACAGTTCCAAAAAAAAAAAAAAAATCCTCATTCGGCTCCCCTCCCCCAGCCCACTCCTTCCTGCTACCTACTCGTGGTGACTTTGGAAGCCACCAGCTCAATGGAAAGACCCAACATTCAGTCATGGCCTCACCATCCCCTGGCCCCACCTTCTGGAACATATTTCTGAGAAGCCTCAGTATCAGTGTCCAGAAGCAACATGCTCCTTTAAGGAACACATTTGAACTTGCTTTCCATTGAAAATCACATTTATGCACATAATGCACATCCCCCAGAGAAACGCAGTTCTGAGAGGGGGGTGGTTGCGGAGCAGAGCAGGGAGAAAACTTGTCTCTCTCAACCCGCTGGCTGCTCGCGCCTTTCCTCTTCACCAACACGGAAAGAGTGCTTTGTTTTTCCTAAAAGATGCTGAAGAGGGAAGGAAGAAAATTTCTCCATGGACGCAGCAGTTTGGAGGCTTCACATTCAATCAGAAAACCCACCTCAGTAATCTTCCACAGAGACATGTCATGGAGAGATTCCCTGTGCATCTTCTCACAGAAAACACTGGAACGTAGGCCACTTTCGCTGTTCACTTCTCTTGGTTGTAAACAAATCTGACAACTGGTATTTGAGGTAGAATGTGCACAAGAGAATTTTCATTCCCTATCCTAGAGCAGGGGTCTGCCCGTGGCTGTCTTTGTAAATAAAGTTTTATTGGCACACAGCCACGCCCGCTCGGTGAGGCCTCGTCCGCGGCTGCCACGGGGCTGCGCCGGCACGGCTTAGCGGTTACAGTGGGGACTGTGTGGCCTACAAGCCGGAAACTTTTACTGCTTGGCCCTTCACAGGACAGGTGTGCTGGCCCCTGTCCACAGATCAGCTCTGGCAGTGAAACTGGTCCGATTCTGTCCGGGCTGGGCACAGCGTCCCGGCCAGTCTGCACGGGACCTACCGCGCCCACCTTGCCTGGCCGCACAAACCAGGTGGGATGCGTAAGCGCTCCGAGCTTGAGTTTTCTCATGCGCAAACCAGAGAGAGAAAGACCAGTTTGGAGGACGGTTATGAGCATGGAGTAAAATGGTGTGTTTACAGCCCCAGCACAAATAGCAACCGCAGCTTCGTGCAAGGATTGCTTTCCCCGTGGGACAGGGCTGCCATTTCCTCAGTCTCTTCCACCCAGTCTGGGAAGCAGGTACCGTTACAATCTCTGTATGAGTCTTTTCATTCTTTTGGAATGTAATTGGCTGTTCACGCGTCTGACGCAGGCACCGCAGCCCAGTTCCTTCTCTCTCTGAACCCTGTGCACCGGCGCCCAATCGACAGATGTTATCTCCATCATGTCCATCCCAGATCTTCCATTTAACTTTTTAGGAGGTGTCGTGAGCCCAGTTTGCCACCTTTAGAGGGTTTTAAGTAATCTTTATTAACTAGCAGTGGCTCTTGCACCTTTAAAGAGGCGTGGCCAAGAAGTGCCCACAAGGCCAGTGGGGGCAGACCTGGAGGTCCACGTCTTCCAGGCCGTGGGCCCTGTTTCCTGGAACTGGCGTGGACCACCCTTCCCAGTTCCTGCTCTGAAACTGTTCTTGTGACAATAAGCTGCTCCCTCAGGAAACAGCAAGGCTTTTGCCTGTCAGGTAAGGTGCTTGGGGAGTGTAGGTTCCGGCCAGGGATCCAAACAGGAAACCTATGTTCATTCTTATTCTTCACCCTGCATATCCAAGTCCATGTAAATCTGTCTTCAAATAAGCTCTCAAAGTCATCTGCCTGTCTGTCTTCAATTCCTCTTAAGTCACTACCGTTTATTACTTGGATGACTGTAATAGCTTCCTAACTGGTTTCCCTAAAACCCATTTATTCATCTATCCCTTCCACCATTCCTCACACCATTGCTCCATCTTCACCACCCACCCATCCCTCCATCCATCCACTCAATTCTCCATTCATCCATCCATCCCACCATCTATCTTTCCCTTATCCCCCCTTTCCTCCATCCATCCATCTCACCACCCATCCATCTCACCACCCATCCACCCAATTATCCATTCATCCATATCCATCCCACCATCTATCCTTCCCTTACCCCTCCTTTCCTCCATCCATCCATCTCACCTCCCATCCACCTCACCAACCATCCACCCATCTCACCTCCCATCCACCTCACCACCCATCCACCCAATTATCCATGCATCCATCCACACATATGTATTTAGTGGTTATAAGGTCCCAAGCACTGTGTAGTCCTAGTGTGGGTGGAAAACAAAACAGATTCCCTGACTTCAAACAACACAGTAAATTTCAAAGTATGAAGCCCCATGAGGGAAAAAAAGTAGGCTGTCTTGAAATAGAATGACATTGGGGGACATACATAGAGAGGGTTTGAGGGGCTGGTGAGCCTCACCAGGGAGGGGATATATTGGTAGAGAGACTATATAATTCATTGTCTGAACACTTTTGAGACACTTTCGAGAGTTAGAGGGGGAGCTATTAAAAATCATGCCAGGGCACCAGGTATACACCAGGGCTGGCCCAGGTCAACTCAGAGGCATGGTCACCTCCTGTGAGCCCAGACCCAGAGAGTTAGCTGAGACCGTAGGGAACAAGGGAGAGGGGGCTCCTTCCTTTTTCAGTGAGAGGCTGTAAACCTACAGGAAAAGATCTAGGAGGGAAAGGAAAGAGAACTCTGTGTGGTGTCGGGGCAAGAGTGAGTTTTGGGGATGGAAGTTATGTGCACAAGAGTCTCTGAGGGCAATGTGGGATGGGAAGGAGTTGGGGAGAGGAAATTCGGTATCAGGGAGACGTTTCTCTGCACTGTGAATTGGGGCTCCCTTTAAGACTGCGTTTACTGTGGTTTTATCAAAAGATGCAAGTGCAAGAATGGAATTCTTTTTTAATTTCTCTAATAAGCTTTTGCTGTGTGGGATGCACATCTTTGGGTAAGTCTCCTTCTGGAACTTGGACTGCCAGGGTCTGGCATCACTAAGTTTATCGTGCCCAGATCACCTTGGCACGGAAGGTGCCTGAAACTGTTGTTGTCTGCGCACCCTTGCTCGACCGCGAGCTTTCTGAGGGCAGGAACTCTGCTCATCTCCAGCCCCCACACCAGCACAGGGCTGACGCTTAGCATGTGTTCAACGACTGCTCCGTGTAGAGTGTGTGCCAGACCCCCAGAATGGTTAATGTCCTTCATGAGGTGCCTCGGAGGAGCCATTTTCTGAGCTCACGCTTCATTTCACGTCCTGGTCCTGCAGAACCGGAGCAGCTGCTCCGCTCGGGTTATTTAATGTCAGAGTTCCATCTTCCCCACGCTAGGCTGGCCTCATGCCTATCTCCATCAATCCTCCAAGGCCATCCAAGGAGCCTCGCGAGAGCGGACATCTGCAGATGGCTCATGTGACCCGCGGATGGGTGTTGAGCGTCACGCCTCGCTGCCTCAGAGTCTGGCCTCTTCACAGCATCAGCGGGCCAGGCGGGGTCTCCAGGCAGACCCCCAAACTCCCAGGGTCTCTGCCTGCCAGTTCTGGACTGGTGCCCTCCAGGGTCAGGGATGTCACGGTGGGCGCTGATTACAGGCTGAGAGTCTCAGCCTCTCCACTTCCTCCAACGAGCTCGGTGATTCGGGAGAGGCAGGTTGTCTCCGAGCCTCCACTGGCCCTTCTGTAAAACAGAGATAACATAGCACCCTCCATACTAGGTGCTCGACACATTTGAGCAAGATTCATTGCCACCACGCTTTGATCAAAGGCTGCTTGTCCTCCGAGAGGACTCTTAGTGCGGCTGTGGAGCAGCCCTCTATGGGTGCCCAGGGGGCTGCTGTCGAAAGATCCTCTTTTCTCTGTTCTTGTCCTTAAAGGTGTAGGACATTGCTCGGCTGGGCCAGGTGTCCAGGCCTCACTGCCTCTGTGACAACTCTGCTCTCACCCAACTCAGGCCATGCAGCACAGGCCATGACTTTGACTGGGCCTGCCCATGGCTTTTGGTGGCCATGCTGAAATATCTGATGCCAGCTGTAGTTTCTGCCCAGAATCTGGTAATGAGGGTTGGCACCGTGTCCCCGACATGATTTAAAACAGGCTTTGTTTATGCTCTCTTGGAGCGGACGAGATGTGCATTTAAAGCATCCCAGTGAATTCAGAGAGAGGAGGGTGGCTCCATCTCTGGGATGGGCGACGTTTCTAGGGGCCCAACACCGAGTCTGATGAGGTGAGAGGAGTGATTGTGGGGGGGAGGGGCTGCGGATGGCCAGCTCCTTTGTTGAGGACCCACAGTCTCAGGGTAAAGTGTGGAGAACACGGTGGCGACAATCCGCCCATCCATTCAGCACCTGTGTATGCACTGAGCACCGTGTGTCAAACCTGGGCGAGATGCCACACAGGTGATGGGGGCTGGATCGGAGTCCAGGCAGGAGTGGCATTGTTTGAGGAGACTGGATTGGAGTGTGCGGGTGTGGGCAGGGCTTAGGAAAAGCAAGGAGGCATGGAACGGGCCAGGAGGACAGATCACAGCGGGGAGCTGTTCCCACCCCAGGGCCAGAAGGCCAGGGTGGGGCAGTGACCAGAGCCAGGGAGGGGGCTCCATGAGAGGAGCGCTGGAAGGAACTGTGCCACCCGGTGGGAAGAAAACCAGGACAGTAAATCCCCCCGTCCGGGTCTCCTATAGGTGCCTCCACTGGCCCAAAGACCCAGAAGCCTGAGAGCTCACGGGCCTGATTATTGCCCACTCAGAGCAGCTTCCCAAGGCCCAGAGCCAGGAGGAGAAGTGTGGTGTGGATCCGGGTGGATCTGTGGGGCCACCGGGACAAACCAGCACAGACCTGCTCCCATAGTTTCCAGTAACTGGTTCGGGGGCTGCACACTCAGGCTCTCTGGGGCCAGGCAGGTCATGGTAATGAGGGAGCCAGTCCGGTGTGAGATAAGGGACAGGTAGGGAGTGTGGCAAACTGGAGTGTTCCCACCAGGTGGGGAAAGTGGCCCAGAATAGCCAGATCTTCCGGTTTTTTGGCAGAACCTGGAAATGAGGGGTTTGGTGAGCTATCTCCTCATTTTAGATTTTAGCAGTATAATTAAATTTCTGAAAAGAAAAAAATTTGCAGGCAGGACAAATGCAATTTGTGGGCTGGATGCCACTCCTGAGCGGCTGGATTGGACCCTCCCATCGGCTGGGGCGATGGGATGCATGAGCGTGACACACAGACCTGGACTCGCTGTCCCCACCGAAAGGGGGTTGGGGCGGGGGATAGCGGTCAGGACGCCCTGCCTGGGTTGGGGGCTGAGCTAAACCTGCCATCTGCGAACAGCATGCCTGGCACCACATCTGTCCCCTACCCCACCCACCCTGCCTCCCCATCCTCTACTGCTGCACCCTGCTCTTTAGGGCATGTATCCAAAGTTAGGATCATATATTTCCTTTTCACTTATTGGCTCTTTCCCCTCTTCGCAAAGATCAGGCATATGTCTGTTCCCTTCCATGTCCCCAGAATAGGGCAGATAGGAAATGACTGATGGATGTTTGTTAAGTAGCTGCTGTTGAACGTCCCAGAAGGGAGGAATTATTACTGTTATTCATAGTGGTAGTAATAGGTGTCATTGTCATAGTCATCACCCATGTTTTTAATAATTGCTTTTAATTTTCTCAATTTTTAATTATTCTGGCTACATATGGTTGTATATATTTATAGGGTACATGTGATATTTTGATATAGGCATACAATATGTCTTAATCAAATCAGGGTAATCGGGTAGCCATCACCTCAAGAATTTATCATTTTATCTTCTAATTCCACTCTTTTAGTAATTTAAAAATAGACCATAACTTATTGTTGACTATTGTCACCTTGTTGTGCTGTCAAATAATGTTGACTCTATCTAACTATCTAACTATATCTTTGCACTTATTAGCCACCCCCACCATATCCCCTCCTCCCTGCTACCCTTCCCAGCCTCTGTCACCATCATTCTACTCTCTGTCTCCATGAGATCAATTGTTTTTAATATTGAGCTCCCACATTTGAGTGAGAACATGTGAGATTTGTCTTTCTGTGCTTGACCTATTTCATGGGACATAATGTTCTCCAGTTTCATCCATGGTGTTGCAAATGGCAAGATTTCATTCTTTTTTTGGTATGTAATATTCCATTGTGTATGTGTACCACAATTTCTTCCTATTTATCTGTCGATGGACATTTAGGTTGATTCCAGATCTTGGCTATAGTGAATAGTGCTGCAATAAACATGGGAGTACAGATACTTTTTCCATATACTGAATTCCCCTCCTTTGGATGTATACCCCGCAGTGCGATTGCTGAGTCATATGGTAATTCTGTTTTTAGTTTTCTAAGGAACCTCCATACAGTTCTCCACAGTGGCTGCACTAATTTACATCCCCACCAACAGTGTACTAGCATTCCCCTTTCCCCACATCCTCATCAGCATTCATTACTGCCTGTCTTTCAGATAAAAGCCATTTTAACTGGAATGAGATAATATCTCACTGCAGTTTTGAGTTGCATTTCTCTGATGACTAATGATGTTGAGCACTTTTTCATATACCTGTTGGCCCTTTGTATGTCTTCTTTTGAGAAATATCTATTCAGATCTTTTGCCCATTTTAAAAATTGGATTATTTGATTTTTTCCTATTGAGTTGTTAGAGCTCCTTATATATTCTAGTTATTAATCCCTTGTCAGATGGGTAGTTTGCAAATATTTTCTCCCATTCTGTGAGTTCTCTCTTCACTTTGTTGATTGCTTCCTTTGCTGTGCAGAAGCTTTTTGCTTGATGTGATCCCATTTGTCCAATTTTGCTTTGGTTGCCTGTGTTTTAGAGGTGTTACTCAAGAAGTCCTTGACCAGACCAATGTCCTGAAGTGTTTCCCCAATGTTTTCTTTTAGTAGTTTCAGTTTCAGGTCTTAGATTTAAGTCTTTAATTCATCTTGATTTTTGTATGCGGCAAGAGATAAGGGTCTAGTTTCGTTCTTCCACATATGGATATCCAGTTTTCCCAACACCATTTTTGAAGATACTGTCTGCACCCCACTGTATATTCTTGACACCTTTGTTGAAGAAAAATTCACTATGGATGTGTGGGTTTACATCTGGGTTCTCTATTCTGTTCCATTGGTCTATGTGTCTGTTTTTATGCCTGTACCGTACTGTTTTGGTTACTACAGCTCTTTAGTATAATTTGAAGTCAGGTAATGGGATTTCTCCAGTTTTGTTCTTTTTGCTCAGGATGGCTTTGGCTATTCTGAGTCTTTTGTGGTTCTATATAAATTTTAGGATTTTTTTCTATTTCTGTGAAGGATGTCATTGGTATTTTGATGGAGATTGCATTGAATCTGTAGATTACTTTGGGGAGTATGAACATTTTAACTATATTGATTCTTCCAATCCATGAGCATGGAATATCTTTCCATTTTCTTGTGTCCTCTTCAATTTATTTCATCAATGTTTTATAATTTTAATTGTAGAGATCTTTCACTTCTTTGGTAACTTTATTCCTAGGTATTTTACTTTATTTGTAGCTATTGCAAATGGGATTACTTTCTTGATTTCTTTTTCAGATTGTTTGTTGTTGGCATATAGAAATGCTACTGATTTTTGTATGTTGATTTTGTATCCTGCAACTTTACTGAATTCGTTTATCAATTCTAATAGGGTTTTTTGTGGAGTCCTTAGGTTTCTCTAGACATAAGATCATATCATGTGCAAACAAGGATAATTTGACTTCTTCTTTTCCAATTTGAGTGCCCTTTATTTCTTTCTCTTCTTGTCTGGTTGCTCTAGCTAGATCTTCCAGTACTACGTTGAATAACAGTATCGCCCATATTTTTTAAACAAGGAAGCAGAATACACAGTGGTTAAGAGACTCAGTTCAGATTGTACAGCCAGGAAGCACTGGAGTGGAGATTCGAACCCAGGACTGACAGAGTCTCAAGGCCCCTGCTCTCAGCTTGAACACTGGCTCAGCTCTAGGCATCCCTCCAATTTGAGTGCAGACCTCTCCTCCTCCAAGAAGCCCTCCCTGACTTACCTGTCCTCTGGGTTAGGTGCCGCCCCTGGCTCCCCAGGCCTTTGGTATCTTTTACACAGGATCTACCCCTCTG
This sequence comes from Eulemur rufifrons, assembly GCF_041146395.1. Classification (NCBI taxonomy): domain Eukaryota; kingdom Metazoa; phylum Chordata; class Mammalia; order Primates; family Lemuridae; genus Eulemur; species Eulemur rufifrons. The sequence continues at coordinate 48,213,613 of NC_091002.1, forward strand.
CTCTTCGGTTTCCCGTTTTGCTCTCTGTGCTCTGGGTCGTCAAGTTCACCTTGAAAGCAGGGAGCTTTTTGTGGCCACAAGTCTTCTCTCAACCCCTTACAGCCCAGTGCCTGGCATGTATGAATAATAGTGACAACACTAATGTAATAAAAAGGACAGGACTGTCACTAATGAGTGCCTCCCATATGCCAGGCACTGTACCAAGTGCCTCCTGTTTGTGTTTGTATTTAATCTTCTTGACATCCCTGTTTACAGATAAGGAACCTGGGACTCAGAGGGCATTGTGGTCAGAGGTAAAAGTAGGATTCAAATCCAGCCCTGCCTGTCCCTGAAGCCCCCGTACTGCCTCTGACCACCACCCTGACAGATCCCACTGCAGGTTCTCCATCAACCCCAGGTGATATAAAGGGCCAGACCACACATCCCTCTGGCGTTGCGCCCCTACCGTCTCTGTTGCAGCTACTTAACTCTGCTGCTGCAGTGAAGAGGCAGCCATAGCCCGCTGGTAAACAAACAAATGAGCACGGCTGCACTTCAGCAAAGCTTGGTTTACAGACACAGGTGGTAGGATGGATTTAGGGTGTGGGTCTTAGTTTGTGACTTCAGTGTGTGTCATTGAATCAGAGATCTCAATGTTACAAGACATCCTGGTTTCAGATGTATCGTACTGTAAAAAACTGCATCTTAGAGTTAAGGAGATTTGATATTTGTTGGGTAAATGAATGAGTGAATGACCAATTCGGGTGTGTGCCCCTGAGTGTTCAGCAGGGAAGACAAATACATGGCAGTGAGTTCCATGAATGTTCCATGAATGTCCTCCAAGTGGCCTTACCCAGGGGACATACGGGAAACTGAGGCCCCAAGGAATGAAGAATTTGCTCCAGCCCGCAGGCCTCGGTGGTTCTGCCAGGATCAAGGTGCCATCCTGGTTACCAGGCCTTTAGAAGCGGGATGAGTGCAGCTCCTCACCCGCTAAGGAAGCCAAGCCTCAAGGTCATAGCAAGTGCATAAAGAGTAGCATCTCACTTCAGTTCCATCCAGGTTAATTCAACGGGAGTTTATTGAACACCTTTCATCACAGCTGGACAGGGAGAGGGGCCCATAAAACACAGCTCCTGCCCGCAGGGAGCTTAAGCACATCTAATCTTATATACCACCCAGATGCAAAACCAGCATGAGAATTCAGAGGGGCCAAGACCCCTTCTTGTCCCCACGGAGCCTTCTAAGGCCCGAGACATAGATATTTTCCAGGCAGGAATTAATCAGGGCTCTGTCGGTGCTCCAAGCTAGACCCTACTTAATGCTTTCTATAAAGAGCCTTATTACACCGAAACGTTGTATATTATATTCTTCACTGCACACCAGCTCCGTGCGTGGGCTGCTCCCTATGTCCCTGTGCCAATAAATTAGATTTAGATTACAACGGGAGGAAAGGCAGCCCAGCGCGTGAATACCTAACGGTCGCTGTGGACTGAGATGTCTTGATTTAGACAGCTAAATGGCCCGGCGAAGGGGCTGGGAGGGCGCAGGCTGGCACATAAAATGCTCGTAGGCTCGGTAAGCAGACTGTCACCTTGAGCAAACAGGCCTGCGGGCAAGGGCCGGAGCTGCAGGCTAATTGGCAGCTCGGACCCAGTGTCACATTCATTTCCCGAACCCAATCACTTCCAGCTACAGGTTATTGATCCCTGTCGGGGAGCGTGGTCTGGCTTTGACACAGAGGCCCCTTGTCCGGCTCAAAAGTTTTCCAACTTGGGGCATTGGTAGTTTTCAAGTGCCTCTGCGGGACCGGAGGCCAGGAAAGCTGATGTGAAGTGTGAGTTACTATAACCCCAGGGCCCTGGTGGGCAGCTGGGAGGGCTGCAGATGAGCAGGCAAATTGTCTTGCTTGGAGCCCGGAGGGGTGAGTCACAGTGCTGTAGTGGCCAGTGGCCCGGCTCCCACACGTGCTTGGGGGAGGAAAAATGCCCTTCCTCCCACTCCGCCGCTGGAACTTCTGATTCAGAGGATCTGGGCTCAGGCTCCGGCTCCAGGGTTTCAACAAGCCTCCTAGGTGATTGTGGGTGTTTGAGCTCCTGGAGGCTCTTCTTCTGGAAGCTTCTACTCAGACAGCTTTGCTGAAATTGACGCTACAGGGGCAGCTCAGCACCCTGGGCAGGAAATGGCCAGTTGGGGGCCCAGCCACCAGCCACAGGGCTGGGAGTTCTTAGAGGGCTGGGCTGAGCACCCCGCTCTGTCCTGGACCAAGATGAGCTGGTTAGGTGCACAGGAAAGGGACAAGCACTCCGAAGGAAGAGAGAATGGGGAGGGTGAGAAAAGTCCCTCAAAACTAGGATTCTTTATGATGCCAGAAAGTGCCAGGAAATGAGCAAAGGTGGTGAGAACAGTGCACACAAGTGATGCCAGAGGCAAAAAGACTCGAAGTGAAAAATCCTCACCCGCCCCCCAAGAAGCGGCCCCATTAGCACGTGCTGACTCTTGCATTGCAATGACATACGACTTCTTTTCTCTTCTCCCACAGACAGGACTGTGCCCTGTGGGCTACTCCCTGACTGCCTCTTCACTTAACCGTGTGTCTTGGGGGTCTCCCCACAACCTAGAGGCCTCCCATGTTCCGTTTTTCAAATAAAGCACCCCATTTTTAAAGTTCTTGAGGTCACAGCACATGTTTAGTGAAAGCAAGGGAGGACGGGCACTGGCAGTGGAGGACAGAGAGAGGATGTGGGGGCTTCAAAGTGGAGCAATTCAGGGTCCCACGAGTAGCAAAGGGAGCGAGAGGGTCAGAGGTGGAGGAGAGAGGAGAGGGGGGTTGGTTGAAAGATCAAGGAGCCAAGAGGCCGGGGTGAGCAGTGGGTGGCCCAAGGGACACTTATGTAAACCCAAGTTGATGGCAGGACCTGGAGTGGTGAAGCCTCAAAGCTGCAGCGGAGGAAGGTATGAGTTAGCCAGGTTGCTTTTGTGCACAATTAAACAGAACCCCCATCAGATAGGTAAAACCTAGAAAGAGGGATGTCATTATTAGCTCCTTAAACACAAAAGACCAGGAAAGAAGATTTCAGGAATGGCCAGATCCAGGTGCTCAAATGACATCATTGGGGCTTGGATCCCTTGCCATCTCTCTGTTCTGCTTGCTTCTATGTTGGTCTCACTCTTGGGCGGTCTCTCCCTGAGTGGCAGCAAAGATGACCAGTAGTAGCTACTTGCTAATGTCCCCCAGTGCAGCAACCCTGGAGACAGAGAAGATCTCTTTTCTAAAGTTTTAGTGAAAGTCCCAGGATTGGCTTTGGTTGGAGTGTCTTGGGTCATATGTCCACTCTGATAGCTGGGACAAGTCTGACCCAAACTGTGTGCACTGGGAGTGCGTGAGGGTGGTAAAATTGGGGTGCCTTCCAGAAGAAGGGGGACTGGGTGCCCCCAGAAGGACCTGCTGGCTCCAGCCCCTCCCCCTCACTGTTGGTACCACCTCCCAGCCCCTGGGCCACCCCTTATAGAGGACACTGTGCCCAAAACTGCTAAAGTTTAGCGAGTTTCCCTAAGTCACTCAGAATTATGTGGCCCATTGCGATGATTTCCCTTTTTGCCTCAGCTGCCAGGATGCAGGGAGCCAAACTATAATATGTAATCTGTTACTATTTCTCTAAGCCTGGATATTTAGGAGATTTCCTCCTCCTCCTGAGTGGTGTTCTTGATTTTTCTCTTTCTAGTTAATAGCCTTTCCATTTTATGTGTCGTTTATTGTAAACCACCTCAAATCCTTTTTGGAAGCAGGCAAGGTATAAATTATAAATAGATTTAATTTTAAAAACTCAATAGGGCAGTCTCTCTGTAGGGCTCCCAGCAATCGCTTCTGCTGACATTTCCCTCATTACCCCAGTGGAGTGGGAGGGGGGCAGTGGGAGCAGTTGGGAAGGGGCTTAACCCTTGGGGTGCCGCGTCTCGGGGCATGGCACAGACAGGCAACCACGCAGCCCTCGTGGTTCGGAGAGGCCGAGCTGCTGCAGAAAGCGGGTGACTCGTGTGTGCCTGACACTCCCACCCCTCCTAGGAATCCATTCTTCTCCGCAGTTGCCCTGTGTTGAGGTTCCACACGTGCGGGGCTCTAGCTGGCCTTTCCTTGTTTTTGTCTTTTATGAATCACTCGGGCCTCACACCGCCACAGTGCAACAGCTGAGGTCCACGTGCCAGGTCACAAAATCCCGGAGAAGTGACGCTGGATCTGTGGCCTGGCATATCAGTGGGCTCTGGGGGCTGCTTGCCTTTCACAGGTCCCCAGAGCTGTGTAAAGTGTCTCACTTCTGGTCACCAAGCTATAAATGTAGGCCTTGAGCCATGCCAGCTCTGAGTCCCAAAGCGTGTACGTGGCCGAGGCGCCCCCGTGGAGGAGCCGTGGTTGGGCCATCCCAGTGCCAGGCCATGTAAGCAGGTCAGGGTGTAGGTGCAGAGTGAAGTCCGCCTGCTCAAACACAACGGGCTGCCCTGGGCTGTGTGACCTCGGACGAGATACCCTGCCTCTCTGAGCTTCAGCCTCCTCATCTGTAAAGTGGATATAATGTAGCACCCATTTACGAGGGTTGTTGAGATGATTGTTTGAGTTACTAAAACACGGCTGAAATGCTCAGAATGGTGCTCAGCACATCATAAGAACTTAACCCAATCTTCATCATGGTTTTGTACTTTTGCTTTTGGGGAGTGCACGCACCCACACACACACACACGCATCCCGACATAGCTCACTTTTACAATTTTTATTCTCTATCCCGGGCCTCACCCTAGAAACCCACATCATTTAATGGAGGTAAGGTCATAAGATCCGTCCATCTTCCTTCCCTCCTTCTCTCCTTCCTTCCTTCCGTTTGTTGAGTGCTGACTTCATTCTTGGTACAGAGGGACGCAGTGGTGAGCAAAGACTGATGTACTCCCTGCCCTCCTGGAGGCCACATTCCAGGTGATACTGTAGTAAACCAGTGAACAAGAAGCATGTCAGGAAATGAAAATGCTATGACGCGAACAAATGGGCTTAGGAGGCTAGATTGTGGGGCTGGGGCGCTTGTGGAGGGGCCATTCCAAGGTGGGGACAGTGGAGCCTGAATGATGAGAGGCAGCCAGCAAGAGAAGCTCAGGGACCAAACATTCCAGGTAGAGGAGTGGCAAGTGCAAAGGCCCTGAGGCAGGAGGGAGTTTGGCGGTTTCAAGGTCCAGAAAGGATGTCAGAGCTGGAGCCTGTGGAGCCAGGGGCAGAGGGGAGGGTGGGTGGGAGATGCCGGCTGAGGCTAAATCCCACAGAGTCTGGCGGGGACGGTGCTGGTGAGGAGTTTGGATTTATTCTAAGTGCTTAGAGCAAAGAAAGAAGACTCCAGGGTTCTCTTCTCTGGCTACACTCTCATCCCCTCCCTAAGGCTCCGAGGCAAGTTGACCATAATGCTGGACGTACAGCAGTTAGATCTGGGAGGATCCACCGTGGTCAGAGGTCCCTGGTGGCCTCCCCTCGATGACCTGTCAAGCAATTTTGGTTGTGGCGGGGCTGCAGGGGCCAAGCCTCCCAGAGCGCTCAGTTCTCAGGGGCCGTTGCCGCCGGGCTCTGTCCACAGCTGTAATGAATGACCGGCGGATCTATTTACGTCATTGGTTTATGTTCCTTCTACACAGAAAGTTTGTACTTTATTAAATATACATATGCCTCACATTTTCCAAGGGGAGAGGAGTTCTTTTCCCACCTGCCCCAAGCCAGCTATAGAACTCCGCAGCTTCAAGAAACGGTGAATTGATTCATTTGCTTCTCAGAGAGATTTGTGTTGCTTCCCCTCTGTGGGGATGCTAGGCCTGGAGGGCATGAGAAAGAAGGAAGAGGTCATAATTTCTGCCCTCAAAGAACTTCCAGTGGAGCAGATAATATTAGCATAAACCAAAAAGCTAAAATGAAGGAGGGTGGATTGTGATTGCTTGCAGGAACCTGTGTGTCTGTACACTGTGGAATATTCCTTCCAGAAGCTGTTGATAGAGGCCGAATAGAAGAGGGTCTGTGGCCAGAGAAGTCAGATGAAGCAAAGTTAGAAAGCTCCTTGTCCTGCAGGACTTCTCAGAGCCTTTACACTTAAGTGCGCCATTCATATATCCGAGTCCCTTTGCCATTTTCATGCTTGTTCCTGGGAGCTTTCACTTCCAGCCTACAGCACCTGAGTCTCTCTGCTGAGAGCTGCTCTCGGGTTTCCAGAACCTATTTTGTCTGTCAACATGGTGAGCAGAACACACCCCCGGCCCTGGGGCAGCCTTTAACCGATGACTGGAGAATGTGGGTGTGAGGGTATAAATGCTCCTAAGTTCGGTGCATGTCAGAGCTTGAGCTCCTAAGACTCTGCTAACCTGCTTTAGATAAATAATGTCTCCCTATAAAATCTTTCACTAGAATGGGAGTGCCATGAGAGCGGGAGCTTTATCTTGCTCATTATTGTGTTCCCAGTACATACGACAGTGCCTGGTGCAGAGGAGGGGCTCTATATATCTATCCATCCATCTATCCATTGATCTATCCATCTATCCATCTACCCATTGATCTATCCATCTATCCATCTATCAATCCACCCATCCATCTGTCCATCCATCCATCCCTCTTACCATCTCTCTATCAGCTATGAATAATCTCTTATCTACCCATCAATCTTATCATTTATCTATTGTCTATCAATTATCTATCTCTGTCCTTTATCTGTCAATTATCTATCTTATCTATCTAGTCTCTATCTACCATCTATTTATCTAGCTATTTTAAATGAAAATGAGACCCTTCTGCATGAATTGTTTTGTGATTTTCTGTTTTCCCTTAACAATTTATTATAAATAACCACTGCTCCTTGTCCATAAATATAGGCCTCCTACACCACTGTTTTTGCTACCTGCACAGTATTGCATTGTGTGAATGTATTGTCACTTGCTTAATCGATGTTCCTTGGGACATTCAGGTTGTTCCCAGTCTTTCATTATTGTAAACAATGCTACAATGAATATCCTTGTTTATGGGCCTTTGGGAATGTCCACAGTAATTTCTTTAGAACCAATTCTTGGAAGCAGAAGGGCTTGGGTCAAAGTGTATGTGCCTTAAAAAGATTGCTTTAATATTTAGAAAAACATTTTTGATGGCTCTTCATGATGGATGTTAACGTTCATCTATAAAAAGTGACCCCCACCGGCTTATTTCTACCCTGACTTCTGTTTGAGAAATAGATGCTAAATCAAAGCTGCGCTGGAGGGCGGTGGTGAGGGTCCAGTTAGATGGTGTCATTGTCCTGGCGGCACAGAGCTTAGCGGGAGAGCACTCTCGGCAGACAGTGCCCAGGATCACGATTGTCACCTGCTGCTCACACTGCAGCCCCGTTCAGCTTCCTCTGGCTGCCTAGAGGGTCTTCGTCTGCCTTTTACTCTGAAACTTTTGGAGTCTCTTTGTTGACACGCAGCCCCTCTGTTCGGGACCTCTTTACTTGTTTGGTCCCTGCTCTGTGGGCAGGACACACGTCTTTCCTCTCTGGGTCTGCTGGACTTTGGAGGCCATATACCAAGTAGCTAAGACCATGAGCAACCTGGGTTGGAGTCCCAACGTTGCCACTTACTAGCTGTGGGGCCTTGGGAAAGTTACTTCACCTCTCTGAACTTTGGGGAGCAATCGCTGTGTGCCCCAGGCTTACTGGGAGGGGTGGGGAACGAGGTCCAAGAGACTCAGGAGGCCCTCGCTGCACGGCAGAGCACATGTTGAGCTACCTGTAGGGCTTGGCTCTGAGCACATCGGTCTACACGTATTTGTCTGAGGCCAAGGGAAAGCATCTGGGGTGTGAGCAAATAGCATCAAATTGTCTTCTGCTGGAGTAAACTCTGGAGCTGGGGGTTCTGTTCTCCTGTTTCCGTCACGCCCCCATGCCTGACAGGTGCTGAACACAAGGCCAGTGTGCAAGGAGTGCCTACAGGATGGATGGATGAAAAATGGCTTGAAACCCTGGGGACAACACCTCAGTCTGACAGTGTCACCCTGGAGCACTAACACTGGGAGGGAAATAAAGTGAGATGGGGATTAGCCTAGGGGAGAAGAAGGTGAGTCCTTTTTTTTTTTTTTTTTTACAAAAAGATGCCAGTTGATGCTACTGGGACTACAGAGGGAGCAGGTTTCTGGGCAGCCAGAGAATCCACACAGCCCGCGAGAGAGAATCCATTCCGCCCGGGTTGCTAGGCAAAGGGCTGCGGACAGAATCGATTGGTCTTTGGGGACTGCAGTGTTTATGCGGCGCGAGGCTGGAGGGGCAGAAACAGCCTTCGGAGCTGTCCGATGCGTCGGTGGGATGTCCTCGCCCAGGTGGAAAGGAAAGAGCCAGGCAGAGCCGGGCAGGGTCCTTGGCTTTCCGAGCATGTGCCACTGGGCGAGGCACGTGCCCTGCCCGAGCCTCTGTGTCCTCAGCTGTTGCCGTGGTGGGAAGGAACACATGCCCATCTGTGAAATGGAGCAGCAGTCCAGCCCCCAGGGCACGGTGCCTACATCACGGGGCTTGGTGCTGGGGGCTGAGTTGGCCCTGCATGGATTTTAATTGTCACACCCACTTCCCCCACCGCCTCTGGTGGTTATTGCCCAGCGTGTACAACCACCCCGGTGGGACACTGCAGCCTTTCAATAAACATGTGTGGGATGAACAAGTGAAGGAAGAGATTGCACCAGGCAGCACCGTGCTAGGCTGGAGCATTAAATGTGCATTGAACAAAGGCTCAGAAGTCAAAGCAACTTGGAGCTCAGTCCCAGCCGGGTCACCTCACTGCAGTGTTGCCGCGTCCCTCTAAGACCCTCGTGCGTGAAACGGGGATAACACCACTGCCCCTTCCCAGCTGGGGCTGAGAACTGATGTTGGGATGTTTTATAAGGTGCTGGGCAGAGCGCCTGGCCCGGGGCAAATGCTCAGGTGCTCAGGTGCTGGGCTGCGCTGTTGCTGTTGTCACCACGGGGTACGAGTGGGCCATGGTGGCGCTTCAGGAAGTGAAGGAAGGGCCGGACGTCTCAGGCTGTGCTGTCATGACCAGCGTGAGCATTTTGTGCTCACCAGGGCGTCGTTCTGCGCTCTTCCTCCCCTCTGCAGTGTCCTTCAGTAGCCCCTGAAGTCAGGCATGTGTGCTCACTCCCATTTCTCAGATGCAGATGTAGAGGCTGGCAGGGGAAGTGCTTTGCCCCAGAGTGCACCAGTCACACTTAGCACAAAGCGATTTGCTCATTCTATCTTCCACCTTGCCCTGGCAGCGTGCCTGCTGCATTCCATCATCCTGACAGCTATTGGCGGTCGGTGCTATTACGAGTTCCATATGCAGATGAAGAACCGAGTCCAAGGCAGGCACAACTGGAGAGCCTGACTCAGGGCTCGGTGGCCAGGGATGGCTCCGCCTGCACTCCGTGGGGCCAGAGAGCAGTGACAACTTCCTTTTTCCCTATCTGAGGCTTCTGGCCATCAGCGTGCAGCCTCCAGATGCTACAGTCTTCACTGTCCCCTCGCTGTAGCTCCTGTCCCACCTTTGTGCCCACCACACGCACTTCGCTCGTCATTCTCTCTTGGGCACATCATCGATTTCCTGATGGAGTTGGTTGTGTTTCACACTTATGGTTTCTTGGTTTAGTGGTGATGGCATGGGCCTGGGAGGGGCCTGCGCCGGACTCCTGGCTCCGTGGCTTTGAGCAAACCTCTGAGCCTCCCCATCAGCAGCCGCAAGCCTCCTTGCGGGTCTTCAGGGGCGATCCTGCCTCCCAGTGCCTCTGCAGGTCGGGAGGTCATGTTCACCGTGGTGTGAAGGCACAGTCGAGGGCCCCCCATCCCCCCACAGTTCAGCCTCCCTGCCCCTGCCTTCCAGTCTTCTCCTGCAACTGCTGCTTGGCTGCCTAAATGTTGGTCCTTTTTGGTAGTCTTGTAAAAATTTTCAAAAAGCATCTTTAGAAGTTGGGCTTTCGAGGTCCAGGAACACCGTGTAGGTGCCTTTTGTGTTCCTTAACTCACAGGCACCACCTCCCTTCCCTGCCACGCGGGACGCTTGGCCCAGCAGAGAGGACGCAGGTTCGCGCCCGCTCCTCGCCGGTCCTTGTCCTCAAACACTTAGGTTGACGAACGAACCACGGCTGGACGAAGTGGTGACGGACGGAGAGGGCGTGAACCCGTGTGTGATAAAGGAATGGGTGCACTGGTGATGAAGAGGGGTATTTTCTGTAGCTCAAATGATCTTGGAGAAGGTATGTTCTGTGGCCTGCATTTTCTAAAGTATATTCCATGGATGAGCAGTTTTGTCAGGCAATCATAGGTATCATCCAAAAACTGTTAAAAAGGGAGTGGGAGGGTACTTCCCACGGCCAGAATAATTTGGAAAATGATGGTGTTCAACAAAGTTAAACAGACTTCTTTTGGACAGGACTTCTCAGAGCCTTTGCTATACTAATACGCCTTGCAAATGACCCCAAAGGAGTGTAGAGTATGCAGTTCTCTCCAACATATAAACCGCGGGGTCCATGTTTCAGGGCTGGGGTTTGGTGGAGCAGGCTGGCAGACAAGCTGCCTGGAGGAGGTTGTTGTGAGGAGGAAGGAAACGTCCTCTGAGCTGCCAGAGGAGACCCTGAGCGGAGAGCGAAGGGCCACGAGCAGCTTCTGCTCAGCCCTGGCCGGTGGCCGGCAGATCTGCCTCTGCGGGAGCAGCTCTAGTGTCGTGCGCAGGCAGGCAATCCTGTTAGACAGCCCGGCGCCTCGCGCAGTGAGGAGTGCTGTTGTTGTTGTTGTTGTCAGTCAACGATTCCCTGCCTTTGTTCCAGGCAAGCTCAAGGAATCTGCTGTTTTTATTTTTTCTTCTTCTCTTGCACCCCCTGGGTCCATGCCACTGGTCATCCTTTTTCCCCAGAAAGTGCTTGTCGAGGGTTAATCCATAAGGTCACTTGAAAACGAAGCCATTATTCCCTTCTTAAAGGTTAATGTGTTTTTTTCCAGGAGTGTGTGAGTGGAAATTTCAAGTATTCCACATTCTTCATTGAGCTGGGTAAAGTCCTGAGCTCCTCTGGAAAAATGAGCCCTTGGAAAGCAAGACGGGGAGCCCCCAGCAGGAGAAAGCAGGCCGGTGGGGTGGCTGCCCCTCCCCCAGGGGGTCACGGCCGCAGGACAGGGATCCTGGCAGGTCTCAGGGGACGTGGGACCCCTGGACTCTCTTTTTCTCCCCTTGCCAGCCATTCTGGCCCTTTCTGCAGCCAGCCTCCCCTGCCTCCTGCACCCCTAAGTCTGTGTGTCCTCAGAAGGGCTGTGTCCCAATTCCAAATGTCACCACAGGTTGGGTGTCCACCCCAGTCCAATCAACCATGGTCAGAGGGCAGCATTGTTTGGTACAAGCACAGATCTCCTGTGGATGGGAGAGGACATGGTTCTTGGAGAAGGGAGGATGGAGCCAGCCAGTATCCCCAAAAGGAGCCCACCGCAGGCCTGGACATTAGGTCTCCCGACTCCTCGTCTACCGAGTCTACCGGGTAAGCACATCTCAGCTCTACGAGATGCCACTAGGTCTTCTTCACCCCCACCCTAGGGCATTCATTTTTGTTTTAAATAAGGGGTTAACAAGCTATGGCCCACTGGCCAAATCCAGCCTGCACCTATTTTTGTAAATAAAGTTTTATTGGCACACAGCCATGCCCATTCATTTACAGATTGCTTAAGGTTGCTTTGGTGCTACAATGATAGAGTTGAGTGGTTGCAATAGACACCTTCTGGCCTGCAAAGCCAAAAATATTTACCATCCAGCCCTTTGCAGAACGAGTTTGCCGATTCCTGTTTTAGATGACTGTTGTATAATGCTCACCTCACTCATGTGAGTCCTCAGTAGACATCAGATATAATGATTATATTATTACTGTCATTATCTAAGAAGGTCTTTGTTCATTTAGCAAGTACTTACTGAGTGCCTCTGCATACCAGGCCTGTATTGAGCTCTGGGGATAAAACAGTGACCGAGATGAGGTCCCTGCCCTCACAGAGCTCTCCACCCTGAGCTGGCAGAGCAAAGCTTTCTTCTGAAAATGCCTGGAGCACTCAGCCCTTGGTGTTTACTGCCTGAGGGTGTAGGTGTGGGGCTGGGAGCTGTGGATTTGGCACACACTAAAGAATTAATGGAATCTCTGGCTCAGGAAACATAGAACATGCTGAAGATACGAGGACAGACTTGACAGAAATAGCTGGTTTCCAAAATAGCCAAGCACCTGGTAGAGAGAAGGTAGGGGGAAAATGAGGTTGACCAGTTGGCCAGTGACCTGGAGTAACTCATCCTGGAAGTCTGCTTGGAAAAGGGGAATTTTGCATATTGCCTTGAATGCCGAGAAAAGGGAGAGGCATCAGCCCTAAGCCCAAGATCATACCCAGGAGATGCTCTGACTGGAGGCTTTCTTCCTCACCCTACCTCCGTCTCACTCATCTGTGGAACCAACTGCTCATTTCCCCTTCCTCTGAGTTAACAGAATACATCAGACACATGATCACCCAGAGTAAAGACCACATTTCCCAACCTTTCCTGCAGCTAGATGTGATCGTGTATAGATTTTAGCCAATGTCATGTGAATGTCAGTGGTATGAGCTCTCACAGGGAAGGGCCAAACCCACTCCTGCGCTTTTATTCCTTCCCACTTGCTGGAATGTAGATGTAATGGTAGGAACTGGAGCAGCCATTTCGTATCTGGAAATGGAAGCTGTGTGCGTGCAAAACGGAGACATGAGCCGGAAGGGACTTGGGTCTCTGATAACTGTGGAGCTGCCCCACCAGCTCTGGACTGTGAACTTAGACCTTTACAGGAGAGAGAAATGGATTTCTGTGATGTTTAAGTCCCTACTATTTTGTATCTCTCTGTTGTAGCAGCCAAAACTATGAGACCATCCCCAGGGCGTTCCACATAGACATAGAACCTAAAGGAAAACAATGGGGTTGCCATGCAAATAAAGCTCCGTCTGCAGCTTCTTCCTCTTGGAGATTCTGGTAATGCCTGGCTGCACTCTGCTGTCTCAGCCGAGCATGCAGACAGCTCCTCTCCTCCGACTCGGGCCCTTCTCTGCCACGCTAGCTCCGCACCACCGCCAGGTCTCAATTCTGGATGGGGGAGAACTGGGCATGGGGGGCATGTGGCCAGCCAGACCAGTGGAAACTCCCAGACCGCAGCTGCCCCGGCCTTTGTCCGGGCCTCCCCCCGCAGGTGGACGGGGGCAGCCTGCGCAGGACCCCGGGTCAGCCGTGCTGAGGGGCTGCTGGGAACAAAGGACTGCACGGGATTGCAGATGGGCCTACCACGATGTCAGAATAATAATTCAAGTCCCCGGTTCATCTGGCCTCTGCGGGTGAGGCTGCTTTTCTCAGTGATCTCAGCCTTCCCATCCCAGCCCCATTCCCATAAAATCGCAGGAGTCTGCCAATTAGAGGCGGCCAACCGAGGCCCCTCGGAATGTAATCGGCCATAATAACTTAATAGCCTTAAGTTTGGGAGGCATCTTTGAAGCTCAGCATCTTCACCCCCAGTAGCCTGGCTAATCTGGAAGGGCTTCGGCCCTGCCCTCCCCATGCCAATTATCCTGGCGGCCTGCTCTCCCGCTCCCAGGGACCCGCCACGAGGGCCTGCTTCACCGTTTAATTGACAGGCGCGGGACATGCTTCAGGCCTCCTGGCTGCCATTCCAGCCAGCATCCCAGCACAGATTCCCGAGAGAAAACAGAATGCAAAATACCAAAGGCTGGGCTTGCGCCACGCACGGCCACGCACACCAAGAGCAATCAGAGATAGTACCCACTGGATGCCAAAGATCATTCGAGAACGAGGAGGTCTGCAACCGGGGAAAAAATTTAATATGCAATACTTCACGTTGGATTAAGTGTACCCAGCAGCTGAAAAATGAGGCTGCAGCTAGAAAACAAATGTTCAAACGTCTTCGTGGGTGACCTCCAAGTTTCCACCGGCTCCTAATCCCTCTGTCATAATTCAAGCTTGTTGGCCTGGAGATGATGCCTTGGCCGGTGGGATTCCATGATCTGTCAGCGGCTCTCCAAGGCTGCCTGCGGTTCCCTCCGCGGAGCCCAGCACGCTGACATGTTTCTCCAGCAGGATGGAAGCCCGTCCTGCCCATTTGGCTGGGCGGAAAACCACCTCTGAGCTCATCTTCCCAAGAGCTCAGTCTGTGGGGGGGAGGGAGGCCAGAGGGTCTGCCACAGGTCAAGTGGTGTGAAGGCCACCGCTTGGGAAAGAACTTGCCCTTGGGGGGCTGAGGGGCAGGGGTCTTTTAGGGGATTTGGGCAGAACCAGCCTTCAGCAATGGACTATCCAGCCATCCTTGTGTCAGCCCATCTACTCATCTTTCCATTCATTCATTCATTCATTCAACTTTCAACTACCTGGCTACCCTCAGCCATGCTACAATCTTAACTGATTACCCCAAAGCACCTAAAAGGCATCATATCCTAAGTTAAAGTTTTGCTTTTCTCCCAGTGTGGCCGGCAGTTTTGCATCCTCTAGCGGGCCCCGCCCCTGCAGGTGGGCCGCACTGGTTGACTTACTCTTCACACCAGTAGGACATGGACAAAGTCATGGGAGGCCAATCCCGAGCTCAGGTCACACGGAGCGGTGACTACATTTTGCTCCTTCTCTGGCCTCTCCCAGGTGCTCAGTTTGGCAAAGCCAGGGAGGCCCAAGTGCCAAGGAACTGTCTCTGGCAGCAGCCAGGGCATCCTGAGCCCTCGGCCCGACAGCCCTGAGTGGCTCTCCTCTCTCTCTCTCTGCCCATCCATCCATCCATCCATTGCTCTCTCCGTCACCCGTCTCCCTCACTGAAATGTAAGTTCTGTGAGGTCAGAGCCCTTATTTGTCTTATGTACTAATTTCCTGTTGCTGCCGTAACTAGTCATTAATACCAAAAACGGAGCGGCTTACAACAGCTGAAACTTATTCTCCTACAGAGAATCAGGGGCCAGAAGTTCAAAACCAAGGCATCTGCTGGGCCGCCCTCCCCCAGAAGGCGCTGGGGACGTCTTTCGCCATCCCTTGGTTTCCGGCGGTTGCAGGTGTTCCTCCACCTGTGCCACATGGCTCCAGTGTCTGCCTTCTCTGTGTTGTCTTCTTTTCTGTCTCTTTTAAGGACACTTGTCACTGGGCTTGGGGCCCCCTGGGTAAGCCAGGACGATCTCATCTCAAGATCCTTACCCATTTACTACATCTGCAACCCCTCTTTATCTAAATAAGGTCACAATCAAGGTTTCTGAGGACATGTCTTTTGGGGGCCACTGTTCAACCCACTCTGTCTCCTTCTCCACTGTATTTAACCCTTGGGCCTCTAACAATGGCAGGTATATCTGGAAGGACCCAGTAAGTATTTGTTGAATGGATGAATGATGAGTGAATCCACCCATTAGTTCAGTGGTTCTCAGCTCACATCAGAATCTCCCAGAGGGCTTTTAAAAACACAGATTGCTGGGTGGGCCGCCACCCCGAGATTCTGACCCGGCAGGTCTGGGGTGTGGCCTGAGGACTTGCATGGCGGATGGGTTTCTAGCTGCTGCCGTGGGACCCCTGTTTGAGAATCCCTGCCTTCGATAACCCATGTCTCCCGTCAGCCATTAGCGGAACTTGAGTTGTGGTTAAGATTCCATTTTCCGCTCAAAGAGCCCCCAGCACCTCCAAGGTGTCCCTGCTTCTTCTTTGTCAGGGGAAAAGAAGTGATCTCATCGCCTAATTCTTCACCGTAGAGCTTGGTATCTTATATCTTCTCCAGGGATGATTGCAGTTAAGACAGCTGCCTGGAGAAGGCAGGGCAGAACCAATGGTGGATGGGCCCTGCTGGGTGTGGAGGGTTTGTCTTCCTGAATTCTCTCGGATCACACCTTGGAGGCCACACCTGAGGGGTGTTACAGAGTTCAAGGGCTGGACCAAGATTCATCCCCCAAAATAAAATTTCTGGTTTCTGGGGCACATGTTCTACAGAGGAAAAAATACAGGAAGAGAGGTGGGGTGCAGTGGCTCACACCTGTAATCCCAGCACCTTGGAAGGCCAAGGAGGGAGGACGGTTGAGACCAGGAGTTTGAGACCAGCCTGGGCACCACTGAGAGACTCCGTCTCTACACAAAATTTTTTAAAAATTAGCTAAGCATGGTGACGCACGTCTGTAGTCCCAGATATACTGGAGGTTGAGGCAGGAGGCTCGCTTGAGCCCAGGAACCCAAGGTTGCAGTGAGCTATGATCATGCCACTGAACTCCAGCCTGGGTGACAGAGCAAGACCTTGTCTCTAAAAATATATATATATATTTAAAAATAAAAATACAGGAGGAGAATACCTTGAAAATATCATTATTAAGATAGATTTTTAGCCAGGAAGGCATGTGGTTCATTAGGGACCTCCCACTGAGTGCGGCGACCTTCCCTGGGCGTTTTCTCAGTACTTCCATCTGCAGCCCAGCAGGGGCTGGGAGTGTCTCCATCCTCCCTTCCTTCCTTCCTTCCTCCCTTCCTTCCTTCCTATAGCTTCATTGAGACATAAATCACATGCTATACAATTAACACATTTTGAGTATACAATCCAATGGTTTTAATATATTTACAAATATAAGCACCTATCCCCACAATTTTAAGGCATTTTCATCACCTCAGAAAGAAACCCCATAACATTTAGCTAGCACACCTCTATCCCCCATACGCTGCCCCTGGCCCTAAATACCCGTTAATCTACCTTTGGTCCCTGTAGACGTCCCTGTTCCGGACTTCGACACACATGGAATCATACAGTATTTGTCTTATGTGACTGACTTCTTGCACTTGGCAGACTATTTTCAAAATTGTAGCAGGTGTCAGTACTTTATTCCTTTTTATGGCTGAATAATTAATATTCCACGGTCTGGATTTACCACATTTTGTTTATCTATTCATCAGTTGATGGAAATTTGGGTTGTATTCAGCTATTATGAATAATGCTGCTATAAACATTGCTGTACAACTTTCTGTGTGGACATATGTTTTCATTTCTCTTGGGTGTATACCTTGGACTGAAATTGCTGGGTAATGCGGTAATTCTGTTTAATCATTCAAGGAACTGCTAGACTGTTTTCCAAAGCAGCTGCCCCGTTTACAATTCCTACCAGCAGTGCACAAGGGCCCTAATTTGTCCACATCCTCTGAGAGCCAACACTTACTGTTATTGGACTTTTTGATGCTAGCCCTCCAAGAGGGTGTGATGTCATATCGCTTTGTGGTTTTGATTTGCATTTCCCTCGATGACCGGGAGCATCTTTTCATGTGCTTATTGGCCATTTGCATAGCTTCCTTAGAGAAATGTCTTTTCAGACCCTTTGCTCACTTTTAAATTGTCTTTTTATTATTGAGTTGTAAGAGTTCTTTATATTTTCTGCATTCAAGTCTTTTATCAGACATATGATTTGTAAATATTTTCTCCCATTCTGTGTATTGTCCTGATGGTATCTTCTGAAGCACAAAAGCTTTTAGTTTTGAAGAAGTGCAGTTTATCTAATTTTTCTTTATTGCTCGTGCTTTTGGTGTCACAGGTAAGAATCCTTTGCCAAACCAAGGTTATAAAGATTTGCCCCTTTGGTTTCTTTTAAGAGTTTTACAGTTTTAGCTCTTACATTTAGGTCTTCGATCCATTTTGAATTAATTTCATATAGGTATGAGGCAGGGGGTCCAACTTCATTCTTTTGCACGTGGATATCCAATTATTCCGGAACCATTTATTGAAGAGACGACTCTTTACCCATTGGATGGTCTTGGCACTCTTGTCAAATGGGAGATCTACTTAAAGGTCAAGTTTTTTGGAGTATAATTTACCTAGAGTGAGTTCGCCCTTTTCAGGTGTATAGTTCCATGAATTGTGATAGACAACAGATAATCCTGTGACCACTGCCACAGTCAAGGTCTAGAACAGTGACATAACTCCAGAAAGTTCCCTCCTGCCTTTTTGGAGTCAAGCCCTCACCCCTCAGCCCCTGGCCCCTGGAAACCACTGTTCTGTTTTGTGTCCTTATAGTGTTGCTTTTTCCAGCATGACATATAAATGGGGCCGTACAACATTTTGAGCCTTTTGATTCTGGCTTCTTTCACTTCGCAGAATGCATCTGTAAAATATCAGTTCATGTTGTGTGTGTATCA
The DNA here is from genome assembly GCF_041146395.1 of Eulemur rufifrons. Lineage (NCBI taxonomy): Eukaryota > Metazoa > Chordata > Mammalia > Primates > Lemuridae > Eulemur > Eulemur rufifrons. The sequence goes on from NC_091002.1 coordinate 48,231,769, forward strand.
GTAGTTTGTTCGTTTTTAATAACGAGTGGTGTCCCTTGTAAGGATATTCCACAATTCGTTGAAGGACATTGGAGTTGTTTCCAGACTGGACAATTACACATAAGGCTGCTATAAATGTTCATGTGAAAGTTTTTATAAATATGAATCTTCATTTCTCTTGGGTGAGGACTTAAAAGTGGAATTGCTGGGATAAATATGCATTTAACTTTATAAGAAACTGCCAAATTGTTTTCCAAAGAGGCTGCACCATTTTGCATTTCCACCTGTAATAAATGAGAGTTCTGGTTGCTCTATATCCTCATCAGCACTCCGTATTGTCAGATTTAAATTATTTTTTCTATTCTAATAGGCGTGTAGATGTTTTTCAATATGGTTTTAATTTGGATTTCCCGAATGACTAATGATGTTAGCATGTGTTTATTGTCTATTCGTATATCTTTTATGAAATGCTAGTTCAAATCTTTTGCACATTTTCTCGAGTTGTTTGTTTTTTTTATTACGGTGTTGTGAGAGCTCCTCATCTATTCTGGATATACGTGTTATTAGAGATGTGTCTGGCAATCATTTTCTCCCAATTTGTGGGTTGTTGTATTAATTATCTATTGCTGCATAACAAATTGCTCCCAAACTTAGTAATTAAAGTGATACACATTTATTATTGCTCACAGCTTCTGTGGATCATGAATTCAGAAGCAGCCCAGCTAGGTGGTCCTGGCTTGGGGTCTCTCATGAGTTTGCAATCAAGGTGTCAGCCAGGGCTGCAGTCATCCAAGGGCTTGAGTAGGTCCAGAGGATCTGCCTTCAAAATCGCTCATTGGTGTGGTCCTGGTTGTTGGCTGGAGGCTTTGGTGGCTTCCCAGATGGCCCTCGCCAGGTGCTGCTTGAGTGTCCTCACAACATGGCTGCTAGCCCACCCCAAGGGGGCAATGTCGGAGACAGCCAGGGCCAAGCCAGAACGTGACCTAGCTCAGAAGTCATATGCGGTCATTTCTACAAAAACCCACGTAGGTTTACACAGCTCAGCCCTCCTCAATACCAGAGGAGACTGTACACGGGTGTGAATGAACAACAAGGTATGAGGATCTTTGGGGACCATCTTGACAGCTGACAACCATGTGCGCATTTTTATTTTCTTAACAGTGTCTTTCAAAGAGCAGCCTGAGCAAATTTGATTCTCCCTTCTGAGCCTCAGTTTCCTTCCCTGAATAATGGGGACAACAGTCCCACTTTTGGGAGGTAACATTTTGGGGAGCACTTTGTGGACCACACATCCCTTCCTCCCCACTCACCTTGCAGGGTGCCACCAGCTCACTGAAGCTAGACTCCAGCTTCTCCCAGACCCAGAGGCATTCATTCTCTTCTCCGTTCACCTAGGAAAACCTTCTTCAGCCTGAACTGTCCCAGATGCTGAATGCTGGTGACTCGGCAGCAGACAAAATAAAATCCCTGCCTTCATGGAGCTTCTTGTGGGGAAAGTGGACCCTAACCAACGCAGGAAGGAACAGAATGTTAATCAGAACAGCGCCCACCACGTGCCAGGCACTGGGTTTCATGTAATCCTGTAACAATCCTAGAGTGAAGGCATGGTCAGCTCCATTTTACAGATTTTATAAAGGTCCAGAGAGGTGAAGTGGCTTGCCGAGGTCCCGAATTTAGTCAAGGCATTTGCACTCTGCACCATGTGCCTCTCAGAGCCTGGGGCAGACAGGCGGCTCCTGGAACTCCTCAGCACAGTGAGGGTGGTCTGCAGGAGCCAGGGTGGGCGCCGGATCGAGGGGAGGCGGATGGGCGAGTGAGCTCCAGCGTTGCTCCAGAGAAGCCCCTTGGCACCTCCTGGCCTCCCCGGAACGCTTGAGTCTCAGAGGAGCCGCTGACCCCTCGGCACCTGGCCAGGGATGAAGCAGGTTTCTCAAGCAATTACATTTCATGCAAGATGAGACTGCAGAGGAGATGCCTAATTAGATTCTTTCTAAACCTTAGGTTTCTTTGAAATGAAACAGCCAGAGGGCTGCTGAGTGTTGTGCCTATGTACGTATTCCCCTTCCCAGAAACGGTTGATCTCTGGGACTGGAATGAAAACAGAGCCGACCCTACGAAGGCTACTGGGCTGGTGCTGGTGCCGCCCCAGCCCTCCAGCTCCCCGGCTCTGCGGGGCCATCTGGCCACCATGGGCGGGAAGTGGTCCCAGTGGGACAGGGTGGGCCGTTTCCCGCTCGGGAGATGCCAGGTGTCAAGTCTGAGCCCAGATGGCCCGGGCTACCGGGAAGGCCTGCCTGGGGCGTGGGCTCTACCCACGGGGCCGGCGGTCCCTGGGCCTCCCCTGCCAGCCTCTCCGAGGGACCTCCACAAGCGCGCCTTCTCTCCAGGCCTCAGTCTCCCCACCTGGGCGAGCTGGGGCAGCCCTGGACGGTGCAGGAATGTGAGTCTGTCAAGAGGAGGGACCTTGCTTGTGTTACTCATGCTAGAGCCAGGAGCCTGTGACAGGGATGGGTCCCAGACTCCGTAAAGACCGGCCCAATTTGGGCTCCTAAGGAGTGTCCATGGGACAGTCCTCGTGTTTTGGGCATCTGTATCACCTGGGCAAAGGCTTGCCAGGACAAATGTAGAACCTCCAGTTAAATCTGAATTTCAGGTGAATAACATACAATCTCTTCGTATGAGTATGTCTCATGAAATATTTGGGACATGACTATGCTAACAAGTTATTCATTGTTCATCTGAAATTCAAATTTAACTGATGTCCTGCATTTTCATTTGCTAACTCTAGGGAAGGTACCAGCCACCCAGAGAGTCAGGGTTGGTGGGGTGAGGCCCAGGAATTTTGATCTTACTTCCTGCGCACGTCCACGCACAAGATCCTTCATCCACACTTGGACAGACACGCAGGGTTTCCCTGGGGCCAAGGTCAGGAGGTGAGAATGAATGAAGGAGCAAGCCTTCCTCTCATCTCCTCAGCTAACTAAGGCATTCCTCACCCTCCCTGCACGCTGGGCCCGATGAGGTAGGGTAAGTAGCAGGTCGGGGCCGCCCAATGTTCTGGTTTAGAGCCCTGCAGTGAAGACTCAGGTAGTCCTGGGTTCAGATCTTGTCTTCTCTGTTCACTGACTCTCTTGACTTTGAGCAAGTCTCTCAACCTCCCTGGCCTTCAGTTTCTTGCAGAGAATGAAAACAGGAGCGCTTCACAGGCTGTCACAAGGATGAATTGAGACCACACATGGAAGGTGCTGAGTATAGCACTTAAACATAATAATGATTAATATTGGTAAGAGAGTAATAGCAACACTCCTTGCTAATACATATTAAGCACCCTCCATGCCTGGTATTGTTACAAGTGCTCTGCTTACATCATCTCAGGAAACCCTCATCCTGTCCAGGCTTGCTGAGAGGCACAGTGCTGGGGTTGTGCCGTGCAGGACCGGAACAGCTGTATACAGCCACCCTAGGGGTAGGCTCCATGAGGATCCCATTTAACAGATGGAGAGCCTGAGGTACAGAGAGATGCAATATGCTCCCTTGTGGCCACAGTCCCGGGGGGTGCCTTGTGGGCATGTGGGCTCAGGGAATAGCCCCACGGTTCACCACAGCACGAGATGCTCAAGGCTTGGCAGATATTAGAACTAGGAGTGCATCAGGCTCACAGCTGTGCTGCTCCTGAAAGTTCAGATGTCAGAGAGACAATGCACCCTCAGTCACATGGAGGACGTAGGAGACCACCAAGTACAAAATAAAACCAGGCAAAGGACAGTGAGAGCCAGAGGTGGGCCCCAGGAACAGAACTGACTGGTCTAGCTGCTTTGGCCTGTGGCTGGTAGGGGACACAGAGACACCCCGGCAGAGACAGAAGCCAGCAGGCTGTTCTGGCAGAGCTGGAGGGTGCAGGCTAGACCTGGGCGTGGGTGTGTCGAGAGAGTGGCCAGTAGCCCCAAGTCACGTGCTTTTAAAAGATTGAGGCAACCCATCCCAAAGGACCAGTAAAATCTGGGGTACCTGTGAGACCTTAATTTCTGCTCCTGAAAAGATACTGTCTTTCTTTGGAGACTCTCTTTGGTTGCCCAACCCCCTACCCCTCATGACTCCAGGGACTATACTCTGGGCTTTGTTTCAAAGAGAATTCCATATTATCTTTGGAAATAACGTTTGCATCATGCTAAGGGTTTGCTAACCACTTTCATACATGATTCTGTGATGTCCTTCTGCATGCCTTGATGGCAGTTTTTGGTATTGAAGTGTATCTTGCTTTAAACTGTAGCTAATATCTTGAACAGTTAATACTATTAGTTGAGCCATAGCAAATTGTCAATACTGGATTTTGACCTACATAAAACAGTAGCTTCCCATAGTCTAACCAATAATACAAACATTCCCGGCGCTCTGACGACAGAGGCAGGGCCCCCAGGAGTATCGCCAGCATTGTTCTTAGCATCCCTGTGAGTTTCAGAGAGGTTAGACATCTCACTCAAAGTCACACAGCAGCAACTACAAGAATCAGCATTTGCACCCTGGAGGCTCCAAGGAGGTCCTGAGTAGTGCTGGACAGCATCTGGCCACTGGGTCAGGTCACCTGTTGTACCCCAGCAGCTTCCCAGCTGGTCTTGGTTCCTCTGGTTGCATCTCCACTCTGCCACCAGGTCACGCCCTGTTTAAAGTCTCCTCAAGGGCTTTCCACGGGCCTGAGGAATGAGCGTGACTCCAGACCCTGGCTCAGGAGGTCCTGCCTCCTTGTCCCACGTGCAATGCTCTCTCCACTCGAGCTGCATTGAATTTCTCTCAAGTTCCTCTGTGCCGCCATGGGAGGAAGGTGACAACCACACAAACCGTGCAGATGGGCTAATCTACTCATTCGACAAATGCCGACAGAGCAACTCCTGTGTGCAGACCCTGCGATAGAGAATGAGCAAGCCAGCGAGGACCTTGTCCTCCCTAAGCTGAATTTGAGAGCAGGAGGCAGAAGTCACCCCGTAAACAAACACCACAGTGAATGTTGGCACTGTTGCCATACAGGGAGAGGAGAGTGGGGGTACAGAGGGACAAGCTGGCCAGGGAAGCCTCCATGGGGAGCAGGCCTTGGAGCAAAGCAGAAACACATCCAAGAGAAGAGCATTCAGGGGATGGAGTGGCAAGTGCAAAGGCCCTGCGGCACGAGCATGCATGGGCGTTCAAGGAGCAGCAAGGGTTCAGGGCTGCGGAAGCAGGGGGCTAGTGAGGGAGGGAAAGGAGGCCGGGGAGGTGACCGGGCAACGTTACAAATGACCCGTGGGAGACAGTCCTTGGCACAGAGGAAAATCTTGAGAACCACTGGGCATTAGGATATAGAATCGTCCCCATTGCCATGGAGAAGCTTCCTGGGGGGTAGGGGGTCCCAGCCAAGGCCCAGGGTCTGACATAATTCCTTGTCTGTCCATCCATCTGTTCATTCCTCTACTCTCTCCCAACTTCCACCCCCAGCCCTGCTCAGTGGGGAGAGAACGCCGCCTGGCGCCTCCTGCCCGCCTTCGCCCTGCTCCGCCCCAGCTGAAGGAAGCCAGGCCACACCTGGCACCCGGCTCGCACGTGTGGGTCCTAGGCGGTGGGGTGGCTGTCGGGATGGGCCCTGCAGCGCCCGGCTTCCTGTCTGGGGGCCGCACAATGCCCCATTGTTCCTCGGCGCTCTGCAAAGCTTCCTCAGGACGTGGAGCCCCGGGCCGGAGGTGCCAGCTATTTTGGGTGCCGGGCGAAGGCCTGGGTTTACTCGCCGCGAGCGTTTTTCTCAGGAGAAAGGTCAGTGGGCCCAGCCTGGGAGGTAAACCAGTCCCACTTGGCTCCGGTTCCCACCGCACTCCCGACTTCCTCTCTGCAGAGGGAGGGGCAGGGTGTCTGTGCAGTGCTGGCCGGGGGCCCACGAGGGACGGGGGGGGGGCTTCGTTTCCCAACAAGCCCAAGGCTGTTCCCAGAGGGCTTGCCACCTCCTAGGAGCCCCTGCAATGTCAGGGGGTGCAACTGCAGGTGCCTGAGAATGCAGGAACCCCAGTTTCAGAGCTCCTGGGCTGGGTGCAGCACCCAGCACACACAGCCAGGTTACAGGGCACAAACACCCATGTTCAGTCCCCGGCTCGGAGCCAAGATCTCCTTCCCGATCCCCACGCGTGCACAGCTGTTTTGACTGCTGCCTGGGTCGGGGGCCCCTGCGGTTACCCACGCCAGGAAAATGCACGTGGTGGCTCTGGACCTTGGGCCGGCCTGTGGGTCTGGTGTGTGTCTGTGGTCTGCCGCAGTCCTAGGCTGACCTGACATCATCACGAAGACAGGTCCATTCAGGTGGGACCCCTGCTCCCCCACTTCCGAGCCTTGCAACCAGGGATGAGCCCTTGAGCCTCAGGCTTATAAAACAGGGAGATAATCATCCTACCTCGTGGCCTTGCGGTGAGGAAGGAGAGAGCACGAGTTCCCCATGGGCAAAACATCCCCAGTGGGGCAGGATTTAATCCTTGAGGGGGGCAAAAACATTTTACTCTTTATGTATAAAGTGCAGATACATAAGCGGTACCTAAGCGGATACACAGTATATCTAGGGTATTAAGATTTCATGGGAAGGAGCTAGCAGGAAAAGTGTCTGAAAAGGCTCCTTACAGGGAGCAGTAATGAAAGCAGCTCAGGAAACACTGACATGGAGAACAGAAGAGGTTCCGGGAATGTGGCCTCAAGTGCTCAGCAAATCTCAGCTGCTGCCCGGGTATTATCACTGGCAGCAGGTGTCACAGAGGAATGGTCAGGAGCTTGGACTTAGGAGCCACACTGCTGGGGGTCCGATCCTGGCTCTGTAGCTTTCCAGCTGTGTGACCTTGGGCACGTTGCTTGACTTCTCTGTGCCTCAGTTTTTTTCATCTATAGACAGAGCTAATTAGAGTACCTATCTCATGTGGTCGCCGTGCAGATGAAGTGAGTTGATTTGTGTAGTGTGTGTAGTTCAGTGCCTGCTGCACAGTAAGCAATAAATGTGAGTTAATAGTATTATTTATTATTAATTATTACATGTTTAGGAAGTTGAGGGCCAATGGTTCTAAGTGGGAGGAAGCTCTAAGGGACAGTGTGTTCAAGGGTAGCCCTTAAAGGGCTCTTTGCTTCTCCTGGGCATCTGGTCCAGCTCTAGCTTCAACCACTAGGGCCTGTTTTTGGCACCGGAGGAGGGGCTGGTTGTCAGCCTGGGGGACGGGGACACTCACCAGGCAGATGAAGCACTTTGCACACAGATACACACTCTTAGGCCCGAAAGTCTCCAGGGAGCAGCCTGTCTGAATACTGGCTTTAGAGCAAGGTGTCCTCAGTGCATAAACCAGCTGTCACATGCAGGGAGCTGGGACTGCTGTCCCCAGGCTTCTGGCCACTGTACTCACCTGCCCTCCCTCCCCCCTTGCCCTTTCCACTCTTTGACCTGGCTGGGGTGAGGAAAGAGGGGTTTATACTCTTTACAAACTCCCCAGGTGGATGGTGAGCCCCTCACTTTCGTGATCTGGACCCACAGTGCTTGGAGAAGAATCGCTGTCTGGGAGCCCAGGGAGATCTCACAAGCCCCTGTGGTCCAGCCTGCCTGCCTCCCCCACCTCTTCCCCCACGTCACGCCGCTGGCTCCCTGCTGTTCCTGGGCACACCACGCCTGTCCTGCCTCAGGGCCTTTGCCCGTGCCGTCCACTGCCTGGAACTCTCTCCCCGTAGCTGGGCCCTTCTCAGCCTCCAAGTCACAGCTCAGCTGTCCCCTACCCAAGGAGGCCTTCCCAGGCCACGCGGTATGAACTGGCTGCCCCACGCCCTCACACCCCCAGTTCCTCTCACCTGCGTGTATGTCCCTTTTTTGTTCCTCCATTGCTCTAGTCACAAACAACAGTTCTGTTTGTGTGTCCATGCTTTTTGTCCTCCCTGAGAGATATTATAAGCTCCACGGGCTGGGAGCTGCATCTTGTCCCCGCCCCCAGCTCCTGGTCCAGGGCTGAGCCCAGGAGGCCACCAGCACCTGCTTGCTGTGGGGACGGAGCCCACGCAGACCGTTCACTGCCCTAGGTGAGCCATCCCACTTTACAGACATCGATACTGAGAGCAGAGCGTCCTTGTGTGTGCAATATCTCAGAGAAGCTTCCAGAACCCCCACCTAGGACCCAGGGGAAGGATTCTGTCAGGGAGCCTCAGAGGCCACAGAATGGGTGGGTATCCAGGCCCCGGCTTTTCCATTTCTCTTAAAGGAGCATTTTCCTAAAGTTTCTCTGTTGCCTCTTGGACGTGCACGCAAGGCTGGGGAAGGACTCAGAATTTGATTAGGTGGAAAGATCCGGATAAACAGGACAGGTGGCACTAATCAAAGCTGACGCTTAGACAAGGCCTGTGAGGCCCTCAGGCTCCTTTTGCTCAGATCACCTCCATGGAAACTTCCTGCTTCCCAGCCCCAGACAGGCGGGCCCCTTGGGAAGACGGCCCCCGCTGGCACCCTGTCCTGCTGGGAACCGTGGCTGGCCCTGGTGTGGGCTCCTGCCCCCGGGCCTCCAGGTGGAGGTGCCCTCGGAGGGAGGTGAGGACACGGCGTACTTTTCGGCCCTGTCTCCAGCCAGTGTGGGGATGTTAAGCTTGAACTGGGCAGGTGACAGCTTCTCTGGGCCTCAGTTTCCCCATTTCTAGAGGAGATGAGTGCAGTCCTGGGCTTCTGGCTGTGGGATCCTAGGACATGCCCGGTACTGCACACAGGCTACAGGGCCCAGGGCCTGCGCCCTGGCCCAGCCTCTCCCAGGGTCTGGAGGGAACATGTGTTCCCACCCCGGGAGCTAGAGCCCGGGGAAAGACTTCTGCCGACATCCCCAAGCCAGAACCTCGGTCCTCCCTCGGGTCCCACTTGGAGCCACCCGCCTGCCATGCCCTCCTGGCCTTTTTCCCCCATGTTAGAACAGCCACCATGCTGACTTCGAGCCTAGCGCTGAGCTAAGTGTGTTTACGAGTAAAGCAGTAGCTCCCCTCGGCCTTCCAACAGCCCCTAAGCTGGGAGCGCTGCTTGGCTCCCATTTCACAGATGTGGACACTGAGGCTCAACAAGTGTAGGGAACACCCACGAGGTCTCACGGGTAGAGTGACGGAGATGGGATTCAGACCCAAAGTTTTAGGTCTGGGCTCCAGAGTTTTTTCTCTTTTCACTGGTGCTTCTCGCGACGTCGCTTCTCTGCTGGAAACCTCCAGTTGGCGTCTAAGGAAACCTTCCTCCCTGCCTCTCTCCCTCGCCCTCTCTCTTTTCTAGGGACGTAACATTTTCTTGGCTAGCTCCCCAGGGTCTCTCTGCCCCTTGGTCCCAGCATTGGACAGACGTACTAGCAGAACGTGCCCTGTGTCCCCTACCAGGCCGAGGGGCAGAGGGCAGAGGGCAGAGGGCAGAGGGGCAGGGGCAGGGGTGTCATTGCAGCCCCTGTGCCCACTGCCCGGCTGCAGGCACGTCCCTGCACACTGCTGTAATCTGCACAGCAGACAGCCAGCAAGCCAAGGCACCCTGGAGACGCAGGGCCCGAGGAGGGGCCGTGGGAGGGACGGTCTCGGTGCCCCTCTCAGGCCCCCAGGGGCCGGGGCCTGTTTACTCTGGCACCCCGTGAATAGACTCTTGCAAAGGCGCCACGTTCTCTGCTTCCTTGGGGAGGCACCTTGTCTTTTTTAAGTCATTCCGTTGTGTCGATAATGCCTATTCTTTCCACGGGGCCATCTGCCAAGGTCAATGTTTGTGTTGTTTTAAAAACTTACATTATATCACTGTGGGAACCTGAGTGCACAGAACCATTTTTTTTTTTTTTTTTTTTTTTCCCTTTTTAAGGAGGGGGCCGAGAGGGAGGCGGGGGTGGAAAGGTTTTTTTTTTTTTTCACTTTTCCTCTATTGCTTTAACCCGAGACATCGTTGGGATGGCGTTGGCTTCTCGAAGTTCCAAGTACACGGAGTCGTGTTAGTAATGTTCAGGGCTTTCTACCCGCTTCTTACCCGTGGAGGATCATGCAGTGGCCGGTCATTTCCTAGAAAAAATAAAAAGGAAAAGGAAGCAAAGGACAAAGGGAAGGGTAGGCGGGAGCTTCCTGGGGCCGAGGCCCTAATGTTCTGGGAGGCAGGTTGGAAAGGTGCAGTTGGGAGAGAGAACGGGGGAGACCATCTCGGACGAAACCCACGCAGTATTTGTCTGAGCTCATCTGCCCCTGCAGAAGGGCAAGAGGGGTGATTTTAATTGAAAAGGACAAAATTAAATAAGGCCTGGGCTTCAGGCACCTGGGAGCCAGACGGATTTGTCCCCCGGCACAGGGGCCACCACCACAGCCACCTCATGCCTGTAACATGGCCGGCCACCGACACCAGGACCCCCAGGTTAGCTGCCGTGCCCCTGGGCCACTCCAGTCTCAGCAAACCGGGAAGCTTGAGACTCCCGGTGTTTGTTTTTCCAAAAACGCCCTGATGAGGCGGTAAGAACGCATGCTGCCGGGCTGTGCCACCCCAGCTCCCAGGCAGGTTGATGGCAGGAAGGTCAGACGTGGAGCGGGGCAACAGCAGCTGAGAGCGGGTCCCGAGGCTCGGCCCCAGACCACCAGGCCTCAGCCGCACCTCCGCCAGGGTGGGCTCCTTGATTGACACTCGCTGGGCCCCTTTGGCTTTGGCTGGCCTGAGAGGAAACCCTCCTTCCTCCCCCTGCCTGTCCTTCCACGATGACTCCTGGAGCACTGGGTGCCGGGGCTCCGCAGAGGTCAGGATGCACTAGGCCTCTTGGAGCTCGCAGTCCAGTGAGGAGAGAGGTGGAGAACTGGGCTCCCCAAGCAGCTGTGGTCTAGGAGAAAGTACAGTGTGCTCGGGGCTGCAGACAGGGTAGCCTAGCATAGCCTGGGGGGCAGGGAGGACCCTCTGTGGCCAGGGGAGGGAGCCAGGGTCAGTTAGGTAGAAAGTGGGGCACGGTGCTTTGGCAGAGAAGGACTCAGGCAAAGAACGTGCTGGGAAGACCCCTATCTCACCAGGGGAATGGCCTCGGAGCAGGCTGGGGTACCACTGGGAGGGGGAGAAGGAGCTTCTCTGGTGGCCAGGCTGACTTGGGAGGGGCTTTGGGGAGATCTGTCTTGAGCCCCTCAAATCCACACATATCTGCCAACACACGCGCTGCAGTGCCTGAGAGCCCAGCCTGGAAGAGGGCTCGGCTCCGCGCAGCTGCGGCGTCTTGGCAGCCTGCGCACAGAGGCCTCCCCAGGGCCCTGGGGTCACCAGCAAAGCTGCCCTTTCTTCAGAGCATGGCCCTCACGGCTGCTCCATGCCACCCTGGGGCTGGCCTGAGTCACTGAGCCCACACGCCTGGCCCCCCTTCCAGGTCACCTTTCCTCACACACTTGCCCCAGCTCCCAGCCCCGTCGGGGGCACGTAGATGCACAGGCAGCCTGGCACCGAGGGCAGGAAGGATGCTCCCCGACCTTCGGGGTCACATGCGACACGCACCTCGGAGGCCCCTCGTCATCCTCCACCCAATCAGAAATGGTTGTGTGCACCTCATCCTCGGGCATGTGAGGGCACCCTTAAAGCCACTGGCCCATGGGGGGTTCACCCGGGAGTCCAGCCCCTGTTGTTTGGGATTTCTGTTCAGGACAGTTTCCACTATTCTCTGCCACTACCTAATAGCTGTGCTTCTTTGGGCAAGTGCTGTGGGCTCTCCAAGCCTCACTTCCCTGCCTGTGAGAAGGGGCCGGTGGCATCCCCGACCTCAAGGTGGGGGGAGGGGTTACTAACACACTTACAGCAGTGCACCGGGGCACCGGCGTTCCTCCCTTATCCCACTGTCTCCCCTCTGGCCTGGGTCCTTTCTGCCGTGTGCCCGGGTGCCCAGCCCTGGGTCGGTGTGCGTGCTCCTGCGTGTCTAGAATTGAGAGGCTGCCACAGACGGTGCGGTCGGTGCGGCCCACCTCAGCAGTGTACGTGTCGCTCAACAATGTGCCACAATTACCGAGTGTCCTCTGGATGCTGGGTGCTGGGTGAAGCCACTTAGCTCACCACATCCTCACAACAGCTATCTCCATTTCACAGGTGAGGAAACAGAGGTTCCCAGTGGTCCAGCCCCTTACCCAACGTCTCAGGGCTGGTGTGGAGGGTTGCCATAGTCAATCTGATCCCAGGGTGTACCCCGCTCCCCACCGCTGCCACCCACAGCCCCATGCAGGGCCGTGATGTGCTTTCCTGGTCGTCATGGACACTGTATGTGTCCACTGGGTCTGTGAACTTCAAGAAAGCAGCCCTCTTGCCGCAGGATGCAGACGGTTCCTTTGCCCCGCAGGCCGGAGGCAGGGCCGGGGCTGGGCTGGGTTGAGGGAGGCGCCCAGATGAAGTCTGGGAAATGGCAGGCAGGATGGCTGCCCACACGCTCTTCCTCTCCCTAATGCATTTTCTCCGATCAAGAAGAGTGAGGTAGGCAGGCAGAACAGCTCAGGTTGGCGCCCCGGCCCGGCCGTGATGCCAGTTAGTGAGCCTGAAAGCTCTCCATGGGGAAGGGAGGGAGGAAGAGGAAGAAAGGACCAGGAAGAGGCATATGGAAGCTCCTTGTTTACATCTGTGAGGACCTGCCAAGCTCCTTTCCAAACAGCTGCACCGTCTTACATTCCCATCAGCAGGTGTAAGCGTTCCGATTTCTCTCCTTCCTTGCCAACACTTACTATTGTCTGTCTTCTTTATTCTAGCCATCTAGTGAGCGTGCTTCTTACTGTGGTTTTGATTTGCATTTATCCATCACTTTAACCTTAACTGCTTCTCCTACATCAGCTTTGCTTCCCTCCAGGTGGCAAGATCCCCTACCGAGTGGAACTTCTGAGGTTTGGGTTGGAAGTCTAGGTGTATCAGCCCACATCTCCTCTTTCCTTGTCAATAGTCATTCAACAGGTCTTTAGGAAGCTGTAGAGAATCTGCTTGTGCCCCAGAAGGTGGGAGTTGAAGGTAAGACCCAGAAGTGGTCCTCACCTCACAGGACATACAGGTGCCAACACTGAGTTTCGTGATGACATAGGTTGTATACTGGGAGAGGCAGAAACGCACCAGGGAGTCAGTGTCTTTTTAGGAGGGCTCCAAAGAACAAGGGGCATTTTGTAGGAAGAGAGGGAGGGATAAGAGGCTCACGTTATTTCTTTCCTTTGCTTAATAAATATTTATTGATTACCGATTGTGTGCTAGGCATCGTGCACGTCAGCCGAAGGCACAGTGATGGGATCATGTGCACTCCCTACCTCCCCAGCCCCGGGTGGGTGGGACCTGGTGATGGCAGCTTATTTTCGAGTTTGATGAGGTCCCTCTGGCCATGGGAGAAGTCCCTAAATTGCAGGACAGCTTGTGTCTGCAATGATTCCATACATATTGCGGGGAGGAGAGCAGCTGACGTTTGTGACCAACGGAACACACACAAGTGACCAGCAGTGCTTTTGCGCTGTTAAACACAGTGGCCATGCAGAGGGCTTCTAATTGCTCCTGAATCGCATTCCAGTGGAAAGTCTCCTTTCGGGTCCAGCCAGGTCTGTCCGAGAGCACCAGGCTCTGCAGTGTGTCAAGCTTCTGGTACTTTCCGTCTCGGGAACACAAGCCTGAGCCGCACCACCAGGGTTGGATTTTTATTTGATGAAGCTTCTGGGTTCCTCACCACAAACACCCTTGCATGTGGTAGTTACTTTGCTCAGGCTCCCAGTCTGTCCTTTGGGGGACAGTTCCCACCCCTGGGAGACTCAGAGGTTTGGGCAAATCACATCGCCTCATTCGAGGTCACACTTGGGTTTCTGCCAAGGGCCCAGCTTTACGTAAAGTGTGACTGTAATCGCTGCACAAATACCGCCTCGCCTTCTCCATCCCACCCCCACCCTGTCGTCTGCTTTCTGTCTTTCAGGCTCAGCCCATGATTTGTGTGTGTTCTGGGGACTCACAGACCCTATTCTATTAGGATTCTCAATTAGAAGCGAGGTCGTTGATTTTTGTGCTGGGATGAGAGGAGGCCTTTCTTTTCTCCTTCCCACTTGAATGACAATGGCTCTGTTAGAAAACGCTGCCTCCAATAAGTCAGCAAAGAAAACAGTTCTGCCTGTTGGGATATATGAAAAAATGAAGGCCGCTGTAGGGGTCTTCAGCCACGGAGCTGGCTCAGAAGGCCTTGGGAGGAGGAGTCGTAGGCCCAACTCAGTAATTATGTTTCAAGGTCTATCTCGGCTTCAAGATGTTTTCTGTGTAACCTGAGGCCCTGCCTGGTCGGTGTTCCAGTGCTGAGATGTGTCCCCCTGCCCGGGCTTGCTGGGCTGTTGGACTCTGCAATCGCTTCTCTACAGACCAGACCTGGGCTTCAGGCAAGCTCCTCCAAGTTCAGGCCCCCACATGGCACTAACAGCCAGAGCAGCCACAGGACCTACCCACCCTGCCTCGGGGACATCGCTGGGGGAGAAGCCAAGGCAGAGAAGGCAGGGGTGAGGTGCATCCAAGGGTATCACGCTCCAGGGCAAGGAACTGGGGTGCGTCAGGCAAGACCCTGAGGGCACAAGCAGCTTTGGAATAGCCTGGCCCCACCCCTGGCTCCCAGATGGGCTCAAACTGCCCTGCCTTCCCCCTTGGAGCTCAGACAGGAGGAAGGACAGGGCCAGAGCCTGGTCCTGCACCCGGTGGTGGAGGCAGGTATGGTCAGCCACGGCCTCCCGGCAGCTCTCCGTCCCCCGCCCGGCCCTCCCTCAGCACAGGGCCAGACCCCACGCAGGGCCCCATGCACTCTGCAGCCGGCAGAGCTGGGCTGCTCTCCGGCCCCCACCCACCAAACCAGATCAAAACCTGCTCAATCTCCCAGTGACTATTTTCTTTCGATCTTGCTGACGCCTGCCCCTCTCAGGGGCTGTACGGGGCCAAGGGGAGCAACCCCCAGCCCCACCCCCTCGAGTCTGGTGCAGCAAACACACGAAAGAAAAGGACTGAATATGTAAATATTAAACATATGTTTACAAATGTGCAGAGAGCCACGGAGGAAAAGAAAAGAACGTGGTGAGAGGGAATAGCAAAGTCTACTTGTTTCAGACCAGGTGCCGGAGATGGACCTGGAGGATGAGTAACCATAACAACAACAGTGGTGATAACCAGTAACTTTGGAGTGCTTACAGGTAGCGTAGCGAGCACTCCACATTTATTGACTGTGCGTGGATTGACTTATTTAATGCTGGCAACAGCTGCATGGGTAAATACTATCGCTGTTGTCTCCATGGTGCAGATGAGGAAACGGAGGCACAGAGAGGCCCAGGGATGTGCCTGTGGCCTCCCGGCTGGTAGGAAGAGCCGGGAAGTGGTGAACGATCCCAAACACAAGGGCCAACACGCTGCACCTGCCACGTGCCAGGAACCTTGTCCTAAGCGCTTTCCACGGAGTTTAATCCAGGAAGTGGTGTGACTTGTCTCCACGTCTTGCAGTTGAGGAAACAGGGGGACAGGGCTGCAAAGAAACCTGTCTGTGGTCGCACGGCTGGCATGCTGTGAGGTCGGTGTGCGAGAACCCTGGTTCCAAGGCCCGTGTTCTTAGCCAGGCAGGGAAAGAGGAGGGTCTAGGGAGGGAGGGAGGGAAGATAAGAAAGGGAGGAAGGACAGAGGGAAAGAAAGAGGGAGGAGGCAGCGTGCTTAGAAAAGAGCGTGTGTCCAGTGAGCTTGTGTGTGTGAGCATGAGCATGCTCACGGTGTGGGCGTGTGTACATGAATGTGTATAAGTGCATGTGTGCGTGTGTGGTGTGGCTCTGAGCTGTGTGCATACGTGTGTGTGCATTCAGGGGGTGTGTGCGCGTGTGTGTCAGCACCCCCGCGCTCTCCGCCAGCCAGCTCCATCCTCCGTGCTCATTTGTTTGCCGGGCTCATTGGTGTGCAGGGGGCGTCCAAGCCGGCCTGAGCCGCTGAGCCCCTGACTCACGCCTCGGCTGGGGTGAGTCACTGGCTGAGCTGCAGATTGTGGGGGCTGAGCTCGGCGCGGAATCCGCTCCGGCCGCTCCACAGCCCAAGCCCACTCTGAATCACCCACACCTACGCTGAGGGCTGCTGTGCTATTAAACTTGCTATTTCTCGAGGGGGATGGGGAGAGTGATTGATTCAAAGAGGCAGTGGCTGCTCTCCCCAGCCAGAAGCTGGGGATCAGAGGGCAGGCAAGTGAGCCCCTGGGACTGCCCTTCTCACAGGTACTGTGGGGTGCAGGCCGGCTCCCACCGTTTCAATCCATGTTTGGGGGGGCTCTGGGGCTCTGCTTGAGACCTGAGTCTCTGTGAAGCTCTTTATCGGGGAGCTGCCCTCATCCTCACCAAGGCTATCCCCTCCTCCACAAAGGGATGCTCTTCTGGATAAGATCCAGAAGCTTCTAGAGGGAAAGCGCCACAAAGCACCAACCCCAGACCTCACAAAGCTGAGAGTGTAGTGAGAGGGATGGACAAGAAACAGGAAGAGATAAATAACAAGAAACACACCAGATGGCAAGCAGTCCGCTCGGTGTGCCTTATAGCTGCTGGGACTGCCTAAATGATCGCCCGCACTTGTTTGTGCTCCGGAATACAAACCCCATACGGTCAGGGCCGTGCCGTCTTGCTGAGCCTCTGTGTTTAGCAGAGTGGGAGCATCCAGGAGAAGCTCAGTCGAGATGTGCCCAGTGGAAACCTGGATGACAACAAAGCAGAGCAGCAGGTGGATGATGCGAGCTGGAGTGACCGGGAGAGCTCTAAGCAGAGCGAGCAGCTGTGCAAAGGCCCTGGGTTGGGAATGTGCTGGTCATATTCAGGGAGGACCAGCAGGGCTGGGGAGCAGGGGAGCAGGGTAGGAGGTGAGGTTGCAGAGATGGCTGTAAAAGGAGGTGAGGTTTTGATTCCTTCCTCCCAGCTGCGTTGTTCTTCTAAGTACAGTCCAGAAGCTTCTAGGGGAAAATACCACGAAGCACCAGCCCTAGACTCTTGGCCATCCTCAAAAAAGCAGGCACATGTGATTCCGCATGCGTGCCTGTTGTCACTCACCTTGTGTTAAAGTGCCCACGAACAGGACAGAGCCCAGCTTGGAAAGGAGGGTGCGTTTGGGAAGGGCTGCGAGGGCAGGGAGCGGGGAAGAGTGTTGTCAGTCCGACCTTGGGGCCCACACTCTGCCACGCCCAGACCAGACTCATGTCTCTATCCTTGGGGACCTCCTTTGAAAGACCAGAGAGCCTGCAGGAAGCCTGCCCTGTTGAAAATGGACCTATATTTTCTAGAAGAAATAGCAACATAATGACTCTCTAGTATGGGTAAAAATGTGTTACCATCATTGGCAGGGGACGGGGTGCCCAATGACACAGGAGAGGTCCGTTTGAGTGAGACATGGAGCAGGAATTGCCCGTATCCCAGACTGTCACCTTCCGGGGTGGTGTCACCTGCTTTACCTGCCCTATTTGCACCTGGGGCCTCACTGTCCTCCATCAGCCCACCTGCCCTGTGTTCTATCACTGCCGGGATGCGGTTTCTTCCCCCTTCGCTCATGCTCTGCAGGTTTGGGTGCAGCCCGCATCCCTGGCACTGCCCTGAAAGCCCTGGGGTGAGTTCCCTCTGCCCGTCGCATCCACACGCCCAAGTGCAGGGAGCAGGGAAACCAGCCATTTCCCCAATGAACTTGACTTCGGGGGACTGGAGGAGCTATTTGTAGCACTTTTAAAACCTTTTATAGATCGGTTTATTACCACTGATGACAGAGAAAGAAATCATGCTATTAGAGGCAGAAACATTAAAAGGTTTGGTATTGGATGTATCTGATCAGGAGTGTCGTGCTGGGAATCAATGCTCTGAGGGCCCCGCAGTGCCGCATGTAGAAGCCACGTGTGGGCGCAGGCCCTCCTGCCCCGCTCGCACGCCTCCCTTGACATGGCACCCTCCTGGGCTGACAACCTCTACAGCCAAGCCAGGGCCTCCCAGGCACCCAGCTCAAGGATGGCCAGAGTTCGGTGTTGGGTGCGGGTTTGTCCGGTGCACCCACGAGCGGGTGGGGGTGCCCGTCGCCGCAGGCCCCGCCTCTCCTGCTTGTCCCTCTGCCCTTCAGCTCTCACTCCCGCTTGCTCGTCTTGGCCTTGGCCTTGGTGTTCTCCCCTCCCTCTCCTTCCTTCTCTTTCTTCCACTCTCCTCCTTGTATTTCTTTGTTCCTCTTTCCTTCCTTTCTCTTCATAGAATCCCAGAAACTCTACGGACAGACAAGGCAGTGAGAGGTCACCAGTGTCCCTTGCCCTGACCGCCTGGCTCACACTGAGGATCGGGCTCCTCCCGCGCCCACCGCCTCTGGTGACGCTGCTCTTCTGGGGGATCTGTAGGACACACACACCCCAAGCATGAGACCTGTGTGATCCCTGACTCTACCGATCACTGCACATTGAGTGCCAACTACCTGCTGGGGGCTCCCTGTCCTGTAGGCAAGCCAGGCACGGTGCCAGCAGACCTGGGTGCGAGGCAGAGGTGGCAAGGGCAGCACGAGGCCGAGGAGGGACACCCAGACCCAGAGGGGGACAGCCACAGTGGCGCCGGACAGAAGTGGGCTGGGACAATCGGATGGGTGAGGCGCCCCTGGGCATGGCAGAGCTGAGCAGGGGAGAAGGGCATTTTTGGAGGGGACAAGAACATGAAGTGGGTAAGAAGATGTGGACCTGGGTCCACATCTTAGCTCACTGCTTAGTGGCTGTGTGGCTTTGCCCAGGCCCCTTCTACTTTTGGATCCCGTTTCCTGACCAATTAGAGGGGGACCTGCCTTGCAAGGGAATGACATGAGACAGGTTGGTTGGGTGCTTGGCCCCATGCCTGGCACATACTAGGTTTGTGGTTTCCGATATCTTTGTAAACTCTCCAACAGAGGCAAGCTGTGTGTGCAATATGGCTGAGCATATGGAAAAGGCTAGAAACGGAATCCTAAAAGTCCGTGCTATTAATAACAAGTACTCTCTATGTGCCAGGCAGTGTACCCTGAGCTGTAGGTGTCCTGCCATTCAGTGCTCATGACGAGCAGCAAACGGAAAGGCTTCACCACCGCGATGCCCACGTGGCTGAGGAAGCAGCGGGGGCCTGGGAGGGCCAGTGGCCGCGCAGGGAGCTCGCGGACCCGGCGTCCTGCTGGGCATCTCAGGGCCAGAGCCATGCTCTTCCCACCCTGCTTCTTACCTCCTCACTGAAGGGCTTCCGAGGCCAGGTGAGAGGCTTGGACTCTATCCTGGCAGGCGGGGAGGAGGGACGACAGCCTCTGGAAGTGTCCCTGCTAGGCAAGGCCCAGTCTCATGACGGGCGGCCAGTGGGGCCAAGGGCCTCGGGGGCTGCGGAGCGGCTGCTATTGTTCCTGGTTCTGGGAATGTCTCTCTCTCCCCAGCCCCATCGCTGGGGAGCATCCTGTCCAGGGGCTCTGGAAAGCTGTCCTCCTTTTCCTTCCTTCCATCTCCGTGTCCTGCAGCATTGTGTGCGGGGGCTCACGGGATATTGTTTTCCTCCAAGAACTCAAGCAACTGAAGAAGCACTTGGTGCCACACTCTCCACGAGACCCGGAGCCAGTGGCTGCCAGGGCCCAAGTGCCAGGCCGCCTTCCTTGGGGACCATTGACATATGGGACTTATTTTTAATGTGAAAGTCTCCCCCCACACACACACCCCTTCTCCTTCCCCGGCCCCCTGCCCCCCACCACGGCTCCTGGCTGTCCCATAAACACAGGGCTGTTGCTACCTCTGGGCCTTTGTCGTGGTGTCCAGCCTAGACGTTCCTGCCCACCCCCTTGGCTTGGCCATGTTCGGGGCCCTGGGCAGACCAAGGAGGCCCCACAGGTCCTACTGACCTTCCATGTCCCTCTCGGCCCCTCTGACTTCTCGATGAGCCAAGCCCTGGTGTTCCCTTCCCAAGCATGCTCCTTCTCCGCACCCTCTGGAGAGTTATGGGGAGGAAAGCTGTGGCCTGAGTCTTTGGAGGGTTTGGACAAAAATCAGAGGGGATTCGGGTAATGGTGCCGGCCACGGCGAGGCCCACCTGAGCCAGGGCCCTGTCCTGCTGACACCGCAGCAGCCCTTGCCCCGGCCCTGAATGTTCTAACTCCTGGAATGCGTCATGTGATTCCATCCTCATTGCAAGCCCATTTTACAGGTGCAGAAACCGAGACAGAGAGGTTGAGCCCAGCAGAAGGGCAGGACTTGATCCCAATCCTGACCAGAAGCCTGGCTCTTAGCTCCCCCGCGGAACAGCTCATGAGGATTCCGCGGTGCCCCCCTTTTAAGACTGCACTCATGGCTGGGGAGGGGGGCGGGGTCGCTTACTTGCTCTTAGCATCGAAGACAATGCAGATGTTTATTTGCCCATGGGGGCTTTGAGTCAGGCTGGAGGGCAAGAGAGGAGGGGAGGGCGGAGATGGAGCGCAGCGCCATCTCATCTAATCCAGCCCCGACAAGCATCCCTCCGGGCCTCCCCTGGCTCCAGAAGCCCCCTCCCCAGCTGTGACGTCACCAGCCAGCCCCTGCAGATGACAGCCCTGTAATCTATCACCAGCCATCTGCTTTCTCACTGCTAGGGACAGCCAGAGCCCAGAGCAGGCGGGGTCTGGCTGGGCAGCAGCTGAACCCCCCCCCCGCCCCCCGTCACAGCCCCGGAAGGGCAACAGGCCTTTCGGGATTGTTTGCATCTCTGGAAACGCTGGTCATCTCACCCAGGTCAGGAGACAGCAGCACCTCGCCATCCAGGGTTGGAGTTTCTAAACAGTCAGATAACCTTGCTCACAGAGAAACAGCCTGAACACCATTTATAGATAGCGACACGATTTAATGAGATAAAGCCTTGGGCATCCATGAACCAATTTATGATATGAGCTGTGATAAAATGGCTGTTTTTTAAATAGATATCCAAACTGAACACAATCCAGAGCTCCAAGAGCTTCAAAGAAACTTCTCAGCTCTGGCCTCTCAAAATTTCAGGCAAAATCCAAGCACTTGTCAGTCTTATCACTACCATGAAAATGATGTGTTTTTGTAGAATTACGTGGGACCCATTTGCCGAGGGAGAGATGCCCCAGCTGCGTTCAGGGCTCAAAGCCAGCGTCTTCAGCGTCTTCAGCATCTTCAGCATCTTCAGCCTGTTCTCACATCGTGCGGATGCCAAATTCCAGCGCCCACTTTCTAGAGGGGAGACTGCAGATGGGTATCTTGTCCTGGAGAAGTTTAAACATCGGCAAGGGGAAGCCATAGCCAACTTTTGCTGGCTGTCCCCTTCCTCGAACCGGCTGGTTTCCTGAGGACTCGAGTGTGGGTGGACGGTAGAAAGTCGGCAACTGAATAGCCGACCTAGGCCTTAAAAGAGAGAGAGAGAGAGAGAGAGAGAGAGAGGTGTCTCTTCCAACTCCCACAGTGGGACGGTGACCTCCCCAGACAGCAGCCCCACAGCCCCCCCTGAAAGGGCACAATTACCCCCCTGTGTCTGTCTGCTCTGCCCGGCTTGGAGAACTGGCTCCCTCCTCTGAGTTGCTACAACATTTATCATCCCTGCGATTTGCCGGGCAATTAATCATGCGCCGCCTTGAATACCTCTCCTATTGTTGTATCGAACGGCTGTTTAACCCTTATCAGCAGTGGAGTTTTCGATATCTTGTCTTTCTAACTCGATATGGGGCTTCCAGAGGGCTGGGCAGTTCACCCATCCTGTCTCCCATACCTGCACCTGAATACACCTGCTTGTCACCCTCAGTGGCTAGGACCGTGTCTCCCCCTTCTAAACAAAGCGTTTAGCGCGCAGAATGCTTAGCACACGCACTGGAGTCTCACAAGTACCTAAGAAAGAGTCACTAGTGTTAGCGTGGCTATAAACATTATTGTTTGTTTCACTCAAATGGCTACCGAGCGTCTTTGTCGTGCCAGGCATTGTGCTAGGTGCTTCAGAAACCACCTGAAAGTGGCATCCGTGAATTTCCCTGAAGCCTTCTGGGATCTAGCTGGAAACTCTCGCTCCACTCCCTACGGAGGGGAGGTATTTATCCCTTCGGTGAGAAGTTGTCTTTCCTCAGAGGCCCACGATCAGCCGTCAAGGACCATTCAAGTCTGGGTGAAGTTGGTTGTTTTGGTCTCAAGAGCGGCGTGTGGCTTGCAAAGGATAGAGCATTTGTAGGTAGACAGCCTCCCAACTTCTTCCCCAAAGAAGTCAGGGTACGGTGGGAAGGAAGGCAGCACCCCAAAGGGGCCAGCCAGTCTGGGGGAGCTCGGAGAGGCTGTGCCCACGGTGGCGGGAGACCACGTGTCCCGGCTGCTCCTCTCTCTGGCCCAGGGAAAAGGGGAAAACGCACAGAAGGTGGAGTTTGGGCCGGATGGGTTCGGGGAGACGGACGTGTGCCCTCGCGCGCTGCGGTCATTTCCAATGAGACGAGCTATGGGCCTCGACCTGTGCTGACTCCGTCCCTACATTTTTAAAAGTTCCCAATGGTTCCTGTGTGGAGAATGTTTAGGGTGGAGGGAGGAACCCAGGAGACCAGCGGTGGCTGTCACGGTCATCCAGATGCCAGTGGCCTGGACCAGGGAGGCGGGGGCAGGGCAGGGAGGAGGGAGAGAAGCCAGTGCCTTCTGGAGCCTTCCTTCCTGCCTCCTTAAACCGGGGTTCCCTGGCTCCTTTCCTACTCACCCCACACCCCTTAGCCCCTGGCCCCTCACCCTGTACTGGGGCTTCCTATGTGCATGTCTGTCGCCCCCAAGAATGGGGGGCTCCATGAGGGCAGAGCCTCACTGCCTCTGCTCACCACGCGCCAGAAGGCAGGCGGGAAAGCAGAGCGTCCCACCCCTCTCTGGGCTCAGCTCTCCGCAGTAATCCCAGCTGCGGCGTTGTTACAGCCCACCAGGCCCCAGGTTGAGAGGAGAAGGCTTATCTCCTAGGCTGTATATTATTCCATCCAAATCCGAGCATTTTAATCCGTGTTCCATTCCTGCCTGGGGTTTATGACTCTCATGGGGTCCACGCTGCAGCCCACTTCCCAGCAAAGCCTGTTACAGGGGCAGCCGAGACCAGCCCAGACCCCCAAAGGAAAGGGACCTACGTCTCCCCAGAGGCCCACCAGCCCTGTGGACAATGGATCCTCTGTCAGCCTGTAGTGAACACTGCAAGGCCCCAAAGACACTCTCCTGGCCCCAGTGTGCCTTTTAAGAAACAAAACACGTTTTTAAAATACACATATACAACAAAAAAACAAAGTAAAAATTGATGATGATGATGATGATGATGATGCTGCTGCTGCTAGAATCCAAGGTGACCGTTTCTCCATCTGGCCCCGAAAGAAAAAAAAACAAAAAGGCAATGCATGGCCCTTTCTAAAGCTGTCCTGGAAAGTGAGTCCGTGTGAGCAGAGCCTGCCGGGAAGGCCGCACAGGGAGGCCTGGGGGCCAGAGGAGGAGGCCTGCCAGGATGCCACGCGCAGCGGCAGTCTGGTCTGCCTGTTTGTGTCACCTTCTCCTCTGGGGACGTCTGGGTCTGCAGCAGCCCTGCATACCCAGGAACATCTCCCCACAGCCAGCCATCGCCCTAATGACTTCAGTAGTGTATTGAATAGTGTCTACCTGGAACCTTATTCAAATTTCATGTCCACCTGGAAACTTAGATAGTGATCTTATTTGGAAATAAGTTCTTTGCAGATGTCATTAGTTAAGGATCTTGAGATGAAGTCATGCTGGATTCGGGGTGGGCCCTAAGTCCAATGATGGACCTTGTCAGAAGAGAGGAGGGCACAAGACACACAGGGAGGAGGGCCATGTGGAGACAGAGGCACAGACTGGCGTGATGTGGCCACAAGCCAAGGAACACTGGATCCACCAGAGCTGGACGGAGCCAGGAAGGACCTTCCCCTGGAGTTTCCAGAAGGAGAGCGGCCACACCTGGACGTCAGACTTCTGGCCTCCAGCACTGGGCCTGGGCCACATGAGCGTGTAGATGTTTATATCATTCCACAACAAGGGAGCATGGTTTCTCAATGGTTTTCTACCAGCCAGGGGGCTGGCCAGATCATGCTTGCCCTCGGGGTGCACATGGGGAGAGCAAGGCGGGCTTCAGGGGGAGGGGGATGTGGAAGCAGCTCCACAGGGGACCCACAAGCTCACGCCGGGCACACAGGTTGCTGTGCAGTGTTCCACAGGGGAAGGGTTACAGGCAACTTCAGAGCAGCAATGAGGGTGCCATGAAATACTTAATGCAACGTGCTGCTCCACGGAGAGCCTCCTTGCCACCCAGGCCTTGCCTCAGTACCTTCCACAAAAGCCATTAGAGCTTCATTCATTCTTTACTCTTTGGATAAATATTTGCTGAGGACCTAACCATGCCTGACCCCAGGTGTTGGGCCCACCGTGTGGCCAGGCCAGCTCACTTCCTGGTAGAGGAGACAAACACCAAGGAAATGAGCAGGTGCTGGCATGGAGACCGAGGGGAGACCCACTGAGAGTGTGGCTGGAAGATGTCTCTGAAGAAGGGCCATTCCAGCTGGGGCTTGGACAGGAAGAAGCCAGCCATCTAGTGAGCAAGCACAAGACCATTCCTGGCAGAGGGAGCTGCCAAGCAAAGGCCCTGAGGTGGGGAGGGCTTGGCCAGTCCTAGGAACGTGCTCAGGGCAACAGTGGCTGGACAGAGATAAGGTTAAGACCCCGGGGGTTATAGGCCCCAGTGAGGAGTAGGAATTCAGGATTGTCATTGGATCAAAGACAAATGCTGTAGGAGGAGTGAGGCAGCTAACATGCTGGCACATCATCGCCTCCAGGAAGTCTTCTAGGGTTGCCTATGTAGAGGTGAGCGGCAATACCACAGAAAGCTTAGGCCTCCTACCACAGCTTTGTCGGACCATCATCCCCTGTGGCTTTGCCTCTTAAGGCTCTTTGTGTTACAAGGGATGGGTCTTCCTAAAGATCTCTAATCCTCCCAAGATGCTCAGGATAGTGTGACATGTGGGTGACTGGTCTGTGATACCTGTTACTCCACTGATCACCAGGATTGATGTGACACATTTGGCTGGTTGAGTGGTGACCCCTCCTCAGAACTATTTACTCAAAGGCTGTCCTGAGGAGGAGCAGCCCAGAGCTCTCCATCAAACAGAACTCTGATGCTACATGTGCAGTGATTGATTGGTAATGTCTGCTAGGAGCACAGGACGGGAGACTGGGTCAGGTGTGCCATGTATTTGCCATCCTTCATAACCGAGAACATCCTTCCCTCCCCAAAGGCCTATACAGTTTCCAGGTCTTAACCCAGTGGCATGTACATGATAGATGTCCAAACATATTTGTTATTTGATCGATAGTTTATTCAGCAGTCATTTTACAGCCTAGTAACTATAAGCTCAGTTAAGAGAGAGGGAATAAGAGAATGAAAGGGCAGAAGAACCTGGCTGCCCGGTGGGGGATGGGAAACGTACTGCAGACAAAAGTTAGCCACCTTGCCAACTTGGGCACAAGAACTCACTCATTCCATGCCTATCATGTCCCCACCCCATGCCTGGCACTGCCCTAAATGCTGGGGTGCTGTGACCTCTTCCCAGGAAGACACCTTGCCTCTCATTTCATGAACTTTATGCAAGAAAATCCTGCTCACCTTCCCCGAAGGCCAGTCTTCGGAGCAGAGACACTCGTCCTGGTGTACACGGGTCCTGCCCTCCCAGCAGAGGGGGAAAAGGTGATTCAGGTTCTATTTGACAAACACTCTTAAGAAAACCGCTCTCAGCAGGCAGGAGAAAGGCCCCATTTAGTGGAGCCTTGTCAGAGCATCTAGAGCTTAAATTCTCTTCTTGAGAAAGGAAAAATACCACACAGGCCCACGCCCGCAAATGCATAAATGTGGGCGTGATTTATTGGCCCACGTGTCAAGCAGTGTTTTCCCTCAGTTACTGTGAAATCTTTCCTCCTCTCTGACCAAGACATCAACAGTATGGTCCCTGTATATATTTTTCCACTTTTTCCAGAGCCAAGAACCAGAAAAAAAAAAAAGAAAAATGAAAGTTTAAGGAAAGTAAAGGTCAGGCCATACCCACCACGGTGTGAGGAGTCATACAGGAGAGCTTTCTGGAAGGCCTGCTGGGCCCCATCCCAACCTTCCTGGACCTCGTGTTCCCATGACGGCCCTGACGTGCTACAATCTGACTCCTTTCTCTCCCGGCATCTCTGATGTTCGTAGACAACCTCTCGCCGCAGGGCTGGCGCTACTGTAGGACACGGAGCAGCAGGCCACAGAGGCTTCCAAAGGCTTCTCTGCACGCTACTTGCCTTTCTGAGCGACCAGAGGAGGCGGCCGTCTCTGGCAATGACGCACCTGGGCCAGGTGAGGGGCTGCCTCACACCTGCTGCTCTGGGGCAAAGTCTCTCCAGGGTCAAGGGCTCTCTAGTGACCACTGCTCTGCATTGTGTGAATGTGCTCTAGCCGTTGTGTCACCAAAAGCCTCTCTGGAGGGCCACCAAGTCCAACAGGTAGCAGCATGGGGACACCATCCAGGATGTGAAGACCAGAGGTTCTCGACTGGCGCTGATTTTGTCTCCAGGGAACATCTGGCAATGTCTGGAGTCATTTGTGGTTGTCACGGCTCAGGGAAGGCCGCTGCTGTATCTAGTGCGTAGAGGCCAGAGACGCTGCTGAACACCCTACAACGCACGGGGTGGCCCCGCAACAAACCATCTGGCCCCTGAGGTTGGAAGACCCTGGCCTGGAGACATCTCTCGTGGCTCCCTCCCGCTGAACCTCTTGCTGCTACTGAGACCACTGCCTCCTTCTGTCTCGCAGGACTGTCCTGGGTGTGGGTCAAGGATGGATGTCTCCACTCAAGGTTCAAACAAATCAAAGAGTCAAGTGCAGAAAGGACTTACTCAAAAGCCAGTAACAGTCACCTATGGCCGTTCCCTCCACCTCCCTCCTTCCACGCTCTTTTCTATTCCATTCTTTGCTGGGTGGCCTGCTACACCTTTAAAAATGAAAATGAGTAGGAGAGAGTGCTGAAAACATTTCTGCAACCTTTTTCATCAGAGAAAAGAAAGCAAAGTCAACTGGAGGTTCCTTGTTGCTGAGAGACAATAAAACAAACAAACACACACCTCAGGGAAAAAGGAAGAAAGGAGGGAAGGAGAGAAGGAGGGAAAGAAGGAGGGAGGGATGGAAGGCAGAAGGGGAGGGGAGGGGAAGATTCTCCATGGTAAATCTCCCTGGCTGGCCGTGTGTGCGCGTGTGTGTGTGTGTGTGTGTGTACGTGTGTGTTTGTGTGTGTGTGTGTACGTGTGTGTTTGTGTGTGTGTACGCGCGTGTGTCACATGGAGATGTTCTATAGAAATTTTGGGAGAAGGGTTGTGCAATCCTTCTGTCCCAAGTGGTGGCGCGCCCCAAGGCTTCTCCGTAGCTGTAGCCTGAAAGGCCTGAATTCGTACTTCTGGCCTGCAGGACCTACTGCGCTTGGGAACCTCAGAGGGAGCCCCGAGACCCTGCGTGTAGAGACTCCAGGAGTCGGCAGTAGCCTGATTGGACTCAGCCCAAGGCACAGTCCTCACGGTGGCCTTACAGGCTCTCCTCTTCCAGCCCCTGCTGCACTGCACGAGTCTTCCCCTCCCTCCTCCCTGCCGTCCTGTGGACACGGCAGGCACGCACCTGCCCTCAGTGTTGCCCTGCTGTTCCCTCTCCCTGGGACACTCCTCCCCTGGACAGCTTCATGACTTACTCCTGGTCCTTGCTCCAATGTCACCTCCTCCTGAAAGCCCTCACTGACCACCCTCCATGTGTATCTACTGTCTGCAGGGACCTTGTGTCTTGCTGGCCACGGCATCCCGGTGACCAGTTCCACGCCCGGCCACAGCAGCTGCTCCTCAGTGTCTGCCATGGACCCGATCAGGCTCCTGTTCCTGGGGGCTTTGCTAGGTCTCCAAGGACTTGGTTATAAGGCGCTCTCAGCTGCATGGGCTTAACTAAGGTCATTGTGGGTGAAGCTGGGAGGTTTCCCCCAGACCAGCATGATTGAGGGGCTAGGTAGCAGGTGGGCACTGGAGCCAGCCAGACCTGAGTTCCGTCTTGGCTCTGCCTCCCTGTGACCTCAGGGCAATCACATGAGCTCTCTGAAACTGCTTCTTTGTCTGCAAAATGGGAGGGCAAAAGGGAGAGTCCAGTGAGACAGTTTTTCAGGTGCTGAGCACAGCTGTGCCTGCCGCGGCCCTCCCCACAAGGACAAGCACCGTCAGGCAGTTCTTGAAAAACAAGATCCTTTTTCAGCGTGAGCCCAGAGCCTGGAGATGTTTCTTTCCCGGTTCGTCCTTTGGGGGCCTCCAAATTCTTCCACCCTCCAGGTGCCTCTCATTTTAAAAGACCAAGGAGCTGTGAAAATGCTGCTCCCTGCACATGGGGCAACTCAATCCTGGGACTTGCACGGAAAACATCCCAAAGCAGTCGTGCTTAGCCCCCAGACACGGGCGGCCCCGGCCCCCACCCCGCTCAGCGGTGAAGATTGCCTGGTGGAGTATCCTGTGTTGAAAACAAAAGAATCACAGGTTCCGACGCCATTAACACGTGCCCCGCACTGCTGGCGGGGACCCAGAGGGCCGGACTAAGGACAGGCAAGGGGACACCAGCCAGGCTGGCCTCCAGGGAAGAGCTGCTGCCCTGTCCTTGCTACCAGATGTGCTACCGCCGTCAGCACGCTCCCCGCTAGAAAGCCCATCAATTCTCCATTCCGAGCTGCTGACGGCTCTGCTTCTGAGGAGCGAAGGAAATTTCCATACCTGAGGGCTCTCTCCTATCACTCCAGAGCCATCTGTTGCTACCAAGTTTCTCCAGGACCAGGGCCACCAGCCGAGGCTGACACGTTTGAGAAGAGCAGCCCCTCATTTCACACCGAGCTGCTCCCTGAGCCCACAGCTGTCCCCAGTGTGCCAGCTCATGCAGCCTCTCCTCGTTAACTTCAAGCCCAAGTGCCTTTGGCAGGGGCGCCGTCCCGCCTGCTGTGGCCCTGCGCGCTGTCCAAACAGCCTGAGCTCCCGAGATTGTCTCGCTGGTCAATCCCGCCGGAGCGTGGAGCCCGTGGCCTGCCCGGCGGTGCACGCATGCCAGGGCCCTGCCTTGTGCCCACCATGAGGGCTGTCTTTATCACTCAGGAGGTTCATTCATTCATTTACTATTCATTTATGCTTTCATTCACTCAACAAATATTTACAAAGCCCTCACTCTGCATGAGGATGGTACAGAAATGAATTAAGTACACACGGTCCCACAGCTCTTTGTGGTTCTGACAGGGAGATAAGAAAATCCTTGTTTGCGGTCTGTGGGGCTCGCTGCCAGGGTGTTCTGGTGACAACACCCTGATTTTCCTCGGGAAGCAGCCCCCGCCTGCCGCAGTCCACGAGGCAGCTGTCATGCACCAGTTGAGCCTTACGCTTCCGGCCATAGCATCGATGGGTCAGGGATGTGTGCATGTCACCCACTTCAGGCCACTGAGACTCGGTCCCGGAGCCCTCACAGAATGACCCATGAACCCTGAAACAGTGGAAGTTGCCAATGCAACTGATCAAGGCCAAAGAATCCATCCATTCTTCCACCAAATCCAGGAAGGCTTCCTGAAGGTGGAACTTCAGGTCTTAAAAGGGCGGAGAGAAGAGAGCGCAGCCAGCACTCACCTCTGTCCGTCACCCCGCTCCTGGCCCATCCATGTAGCTCGGTTGAAGACATGAAGTCCGAACACCAGGTGGGCTGAGCCAAGCACGTGCAAACGCAACAGCGAGGAAGTGGCTCCTGCGTGGGTTCCCTCCAACCTGCACACCCCACCCCACCACCTGTGAGCTGGATCAAGGTCTAAGTGGTCCTAGCTCCAAAGTGAGAAATGACACCAATTGTCCCAGAGAACCAAACATGGGAGATACTGGTCTTTGCAGGGGACGTCAGGAGGACACTAACTCTTCTCTGAGGTGTGCTCAGGGCTGCTCCAAGAGCTGGCTTCAAGGCCAAACTCTACTCCTGGGAAGCTGCGTGACCTTGGGAAATAGCTTCCCTTCTCTGGGCTACATGATCTCTGGGCATCTGTCCAATAAATACGCTATTTCTGAATCCACTAGACAGAAATGCTGAGGCCAGGAGGCTTGGGACAGGAGCCAGAGAACGTGAGGCTGACCACTGCTCCCTTGGCTGCCATCTGTCCTGTTTGGAGAGCCTCTCCCTCCACCGGTCCCCAGAAGCCGCACCCTGAAATGGCTGCCCCACCACACCCAACCCAACTTCCCAACACTATTTCTCTCCTTATGTTTTTCTTTCGTTCCACGCAGAACAGGGTAGGAAATTTTGTCAAATAAAGACAGAAGTGCTTGATGCCACTAATGGCATCCCAAGGAAATGAAGTGTAAAACCACATCAGTTATTCAGCTTCACGTAATGCTTTTATCAGAGGCCCTGGAAAGAACCCTTTAAAGGGAGGAAGGCTGATTTCCTTGGAAAGATGGGATTCTAGAGAGACTGTTGGGGAACCGGGCCCTTTGGGCACGGATGCAGGATGGGAAGATCTGTAAGTGAAGGCGAGGTGAAGACCAAGACATAAAATCTCTGTCTCTCTTTTACTCACACAGAGAAAGAGAGAGAGAGCACAAGACAACATCTTATCCCCATTTTTCAAAGGGGAAACTGTGTGTGGGCTTTCACTTGGCCAACTTTGAAAGATGCCTTAACTGCAGGATGCTCTCAGAATAAAACCCAAACTCCCTACTTGGGCTTCCAAGCCCAACAAGGTTGGAGCCAGCCTCGGGCTCCAGCCCCACCCTGCACACCCGCCCTCCAGCCAGCCTGGCTCCTTTGTGTTCCTCGAAGGCTCCAGGCACATGCCACCTCGGAGCTGCACCCTTGAGGTGCCCTCTGTCTGGAGGCCTCTTGGCGTGGCTGTCCCCTGCTTCCCTCTGGGGCTCTACTCAAATGTCATTTGTTCTGTGAGGCCTCCCTGAACTACCCCCGTCTAAACAGGCTACTCTTCTCAGTTTTCTCCTAGCATTTATCACTCTCTGAGATCACATTATTCATTGGTCATTTATTTTCTGCTTCCTCTTCCTGGAAAGGGAATGGCGGGAAGGCAAGCACTGCACGGGATTTGTTCCTCCCTGAACCCTCAGAGTCGGGAGCAGTGCCGGGCACAGGATGAGTGCGTCGGCCAGAGCTCAATCAGAACATCAGAACCAGGAGATACATATAAATATATTGGCGGATTGGCCACAGAGAACTGGCCCACACATTTGTGGGAGCTGGTTGAGCAGTCTTTGGAAGGCTGTGTCTCGTGTCAGATGCTGCTGCCTGAGGCGCACAGGACAGGCAGCTGGTGGGGAAGGTGGATATAAACAGGGGTTAGGAACAACTGGAACCCAGAAGCATAAGCAATAGCCCCAGGACAACAGACCAAAATCCGCGACTGTTCCTCTTGCCTGTGAACATGGTTTCAAGGCTGTCCTGCAGAAGCTGAGCCCTTTGTCACAGAGCTGAGTGTACACACCTGGCCAGGCCT
Organism: Eulemur rufifrons; assembly: GCF_041146395.1. NCBI lineage: Eukaryota > Metazoa > Chordata > Mammalia > Primates > Lemuridae > Eulemur > Eulemur rufifrons. Next base: position 48,263,219 of record NC_091002.1, read on the forward strand.
CGAAAGTCAGAAGGAAGATGCAGGGGAAGGTTGCGGGTGTGGTCACAACTGCTTCTCACCGACAAGGTGAGTCAGCAGATCGCCAGCAAGATGTATCAACTACAAAAAATGGCTCCCAAATCTTGCAAGAATCTCCCTTGTGGCCCATCCTAAGTGTAAACATACAAGAAAGAGGATTCTAGGAAAGCCTGGCCAAGCTAACACATTCCAAAGCCACCGTGGTACGTCCACATCCATACGACAGATGGAGCGAGGGAGTGGTTTGGGACCAAAGTGTGACCTCCCTAGTCTGGCACACCGATCTCTTTGTAGTCCAGCCTCCGCCTGCCCATCTGCTGCCTAGCCCAGTCCACCTGCCTCCTGATCCCTCAAGGGTCTGTCAACATCCCAGGCCCATTTGAACCCTCCCCTCTGTCCAGAATACTATTCCTCACCCGTCTGCCTGGGTAACCCTTCGCACCTTCCGAGATTCAACCTGTCAGCAATACCTCCTTTAGGAATCATTTCACACCAGATGGAGTCAGAGCCTCATCTGTGTTGCTTCCCCAGTTGCCCTCTCTGGGAATAGCTACTATTCCACATTTCTTGTGTCTCTTTCCGGAGATGGTCTAGTCATTTACCAACAAAATACATATTTCTTTTTTTTCTCACATGAAAGATAGCATACTAAATATATTTTTTCTGGATCTTGTGTTTTTTCTCTTAACACTGTATCTCAGAGATATTTCCAAGTCAAAATACTTCTTTGTTCTTTTTAAAGGCTGCATGGAATTCCATAGGGGTAGACCGTAATTGATTTAACTGGTTGCTTTTTGCTGGGTGGTTAGATTGTTTTCCATTTTTCACTAGGATAAACAACACTGCAGTGAACATCCTTATATAATACATGCCTAGACCATGCTCCTGCCCCTTCTACACCTGGCCAACTTCTAGTGCGCTACATAATTCAGCATAAATATCACCTCCTCCAAGAAGCCCACCTAAATCTTTACTAAGTTGGGTTGGCTGGGTGACCCTTTTTGGCTTCTGGGCACCTGGTACATACCTCCACTGTAACACTTGTCATAAGATATTGATGTGTCTGACTTGGGTCTTGTTCATCTCTGAATCTCCAGCACAATTCACAGTATCTGACACACAGTAGATAATAAATGTTTGCGAATTGAATGAACATGAAATTTAAACCCCTGACTTTTGGGGGTTCCAAATCTTGGGCCACTGTAACTTATGTATCCATGCTCACCACCCATGCCTCACCATGCTCACCCAGCTCGGTCGGTCCACTTCCCTGTCTCTCACTCGCCCTATTCTGAGTCCTGCTGCTCTTACTATTGCCCTGTCTGAAATGCCCTTCCCTTTTGGAAGCCCTTTCCTGACCTTCAAGGCGCAAGTCTTCCCCTACCTCCTCCATGAAGGAAGCTTTCGTTGAAATATCATCTCTCCCTTTTCCGAACTGCTGCTGCCTTTATAGTCACTTTGGCATATTTTTTCAAGCTCCATTGCTCACTAATTGTTTCCCGTCTGTTGGTTTTGTGTCCCCAGCTAGACTGTGAGTTCTTTGAGAGCAGTGTCTTATATAACTCTTGCACTTCCCACAATACTGGGCTCATAGTAGCTGTTCGATACTTCTGTGTTGGTAAATCGATTGGTTCCTTCATTGATTGAGTCATATCCCAATACTGACTACTGGAAATTGTCCCTGGGGCACCAAGGAGGTGCTAAAAACCCCAGTGCTGATGACTGTCATAGCGGAAGACACACACCACATAGAGAAGTCTGAGGCTCCTCTCCTTTCTACCCCAGCTTACTCAGGTAGGGACTTCTGCAAGAACGACTCTCAGCACATCATGTCTTATCACTCTAAAGTCCTCCAGGGTCCCCCAAAACACCTTTCCTTTGGAAGTCCCTCCTTTGGAAGACACTCACAACACGTGTTATGAGCTCCTGGAACCATTGGCTCCTCAGGAGAAATGGAGCACCCAGAGAGAACCGGGTGGGCTTCACCCAGACCCCATATCCAGTCATACTTCCAGAGATAGTTTGACGCAAGTCTGACTGATCAGCCTTTATTTCTATCAAAAAGACATGGAGTAGGCTGTTGATCCCATCGGGGTAGCATAGCTAAGTCACAGCTAACGGAGTCAAAGGAAACATTTAACTGGGTTTAGAACTGAACTTTGGAAGAAAAAAAAAAGAGAGAAAGAGGAAGCAAGAGACATGTGTTTATCACCAACAATCCAACCTTGAGGCTCAAATTGATTTAGGCCGCCAGCTAAGGATGAGTTGGCCGTTCAGGAAGAGGGGGGCGTGTGCCAATGGGAGACAAAAAATCGAGTGGAAATTTTTTCTCTTATCCTTGGCATATACAACCTTCTCATTAACCCTAACACCTCTCAAGGCATTTGAGCCTACTGATGGCCCCCGATGCGTGGCAGCAGGCCCTAAAGTCATCTCTTCCATGCTCTCCTCATTCATTTGGTCACGTACAAGGGGCGGGCACAGAGATGAAGGGCTGGTGCCTGCCCTCCCCGTGTTCCCCACCCAGGGGAGGAGAGAGACATGAAAGCAGAATGGCAGAAGGCAGGTGGTGTATCCTGCAAGCCACGTATAAACACCATGCTTTGTGTTCCAAGAAGCAGAAGTGACCAAGGTGGCTTGGGGGCAGCAGGGGGCAGATTTTACCCGTGATATTAGAGCTTGCTCTTGAAAGATAAGTGAGAATGTTCCAGGAGAAGGGGGTGGGAGTGGAGGAAGGTCTTCCAGGTAGAGGATATCAAAGACAAGAAAAGACAGATGTGGTGAGCACGGTGTGTAGTGAATGTTCTACAGGGTATAGGATTGGAGGTGGCTGGAGCACCCGCAGGGCACATCAGGCTTTTAAAGGCAAAGTTAAAGGGTTAATTTCTTCTAGTAGGTAGTAGGGAGATAGAGCAGATATCTCATCAGGAGAGGAACATGAACAGATTGATCTTTTTAGAAAGCTGATGGTTTAGAGAACACCCTACACCAGGGACCAGCATTGGAGGTGTGAAGACCAGCTAGACAGGCTGCTGTTGCAATTTCCCAGGCAAAAGAGGTGACGAGAGCAGTGGAGATGGAGAGGGGAGCAGACTCTTGATATTTAGGATGCAGAATCTTTCTTGCTGTGGTCATGGGTGTTATATTGGCAGGTGGCAGGGTGAACTGGAGTAGGGTGGCTGTATTTAGGGGTGCTGTTGCCAAAGCCAAGGAATGGAGAAGGAGCATGCTCAGAGAGGCAGCCAGTGGCTCACCACTAGGCAGCTCTGTGTAGCTGAAAGCTGGAAATCCACATGGATGCCCAGAATGAGAGATGCAGTTTGTGCAGGAGGCCCATAGGTAGGTGGTACCTCAACCATGGATAACAGAAAAGCAACGGCTAAACATTGGGGAAGATCGACATTTGGGGGCTGCGCCACAGAGAGATTACCAAGGAGAACCAGTCAAGACCAAAGTTCTAGAAGCCAGAGGCATGAGTTTTAAGGAGAGGCAGATGGCAGTGTGTAAAGGGCACAAAGTGGGTTGAAACCAGCCTAAGGCAGAAATCTGTTACATTTGAGCACCCAGTATCCCTTTTCTTCAACATATTGATTTCAAAAAAGGTGAATTTGCAGCCCATTTTGTTTGGATGGACCTGACCCTGCCATCCTCACGTCCTTGCTGTCAGAAGTGGTCACATGACCCAGGCCTGGCCAATCTGATAATCACTCCTTTCTGGCCACGGTTTAGAATTCAGGGAAAAGGATGTGACTCATGACAGACCAATGAGAGTCAATTCTAGGACTTTTGAAACCAGTGGGAAAGAGAAGTGCTCGTCCTGCTGGGGTTGCTGTACTGTGAGATACCAGGGCAGAGCTTCCAGACGTCAATTTGCCACCTCTTGGCTTGAGAATGACACCAACATAGAGGAAGGAAGAGCTGAGAAACAGAGACTCTTGTTGACGTTTTTTTACCCTCTGAATCAGCTAGGCCTAGAATTTTTTTAGTTATTTAGACCAACACATTTGCTTTTAAGCTTAAGTCAATTTGATTTGGGTTCTGTCACTTGCAACCAAAGGGGTCCTGACCCAGACATGGCCGTGTGGCTAATGAGAGGCTGCTGGGTACAAGAGTAGCATCTGGAGAAGGCTTGAGTCCAGCACTGCACTTGCGTATCACACAAATTACCAAGAACAGGCCGGTGGTTATGGCCATGGGAAAAAAAAAACACAAAAACTAGAAACAGATGAGCTGGCTCTGTCTCAATACCTGCTAGCGTGAAAACACAATGATTTCCTTTATATTTTTCAGGGGTTGAGTCGTCCAGGTCAGTCCTGGCTTGGCACATCCACTTATTGTTCCTGCCAAGGGAGATGGTTAGGATGGGAAGGTTGATTTATTTGAGTACACATGTGTCAACATCATCCTGGAAAAAAAAAAAAAAAAGTAGATTGCAGATATGCTTTGCTGGCATATGCTGTTACCAAAGAGGCCTCTTTCTTGGCCTCAAAGCCCAAAGCCACTATGTTAAGACATTGTTTGAGTCTTGAAGTTGACCAAGCATGGACACATGGTATGATGGACATAGGGCTCTGGGAGAGCAGAGTCATCCTCTTCTAACACCATGGACAAGGTAGGAGGGCTACTCGATATGAAGTGGTCTGAGGCAGGCATCATGAGAAAGAGCCAGTCACATGAAGCACCCAGGAAGGAGGGAACAGCAAATGCTAAGAAGGCCAGTGTGGCTCAAGAATGTTGAGTGAGGGGCAGAGAGGACCACCATACTCTCTGTGCAGGACACCCACATTGAGTCTTCACTGTCTGGTATTCTCTGGTGCTTGATATATTTAATCTCATTTTTTCGTGTTATCAACCCACTCGTGCATCCATCCCACAAACATTTACGACACCGGACAGTGGGTGGTTCCAAGTCTTGAAGGAAGCGTTCACCAAGCAGAAGGGGGAAGATCCCACCCTAAGCAGAGAAAAGCATGTGAGCCGAGTCGTAGGAAGGTAAAAGCTCACCACTTGGCTGGGGCCTGTTGGGCAAGGCTTTGAATGCCAGCCCTTTATCCCAGGGGGACACTCCACCCTGTCAAGAGCACAGAGCACCCACATGCTGAACACCAAGAAATAGTGATGCATGAAAAAAATTGTAATGAAATTCATGATTTGGGGATCAATCAGACATAGCCTCATGTTATATTCAAATACAGCCAAGTGGTAGCAGGAACTGCAGGTTTAAGGAGAAGGCGAGCAGACAAACACTTAAGATGGAGACTATTCCATCAATTAGCTTAATTTTTTTCTGCCAACCAAGAAAAGACTGTCATTAGTTAATATTAGTGATGGCCCAGCTTGGTTCAGCTTAGAAAGCACCTGTTTTCTGCCGAGCGTCATTTGAGATCGGCTGGTGTGGGCCAGAGGGAGCTGTTTCAGGGCCTCAATCAGGCAGTGACATGATCAGATTTGTGCTTTGGAAAGGTCACTGCGGCTGCAGGATGAAGCGGGAAGAGATGGGTGTTGTTAGGAGGCCGTTGGAAAAATGTACATGACGAGAAGCAGAATCTGGGCAGAAGAAGCAGAGATGCAAATTCCCTGAAGGCAGGAGTTTTTCTCTGTTTCATCCTTTTTAGCAGAGCCGGGCAAGAGACAGGCACAGCCACTGGTAGGTTTTCAAAACGCCTACTGTCTGGTGTAAAAGCTAATGGAGTCTGGACAAAACAAAACTGTTTCCTCTCTCCAGAGTCCCCCTGCTTGGGAGAAACGTCATGGCTGCGGACAGAGAGAGATGGGGAGTTTTCCGAGGTTGGAAAGACTCAAGGTGTTGAGGAAATATTGAATGAGACAGAATGCAAAGCTCCTGTTACCTGAACCTGGCCCAAACCTGCCTGTTATGTCAGATCTGTGCAAATGAGACATCTATTAGGCTTAGGGGCGTTTGCTGCTCATCTTGATAAAAGAATGACCATCTGTTTCTCTACAGGTGCTAGAAAGGCCAAAGCTAAAAGGTGTCCATTTGAGACTGTTTAAGCTGCTCTTTCACATGACAGTGCCTTGCAGACACATGGGACTCTTACACCATGGAATAAGAATCTCGAAAATGTGCCTAGACAGTGTTCTGTTCCCTCTACCATGCCCTCCTCTTTGGAGTCTGTGATGCCTTCCAGGGAGAGGTGAGCCCACAGGAGCTTTCCAACAGCAAGACTGCTGCTGTCATGAATTACATCGCTCGTGTGCGCAGTGCTCACTCTGAGCTGAGCCCCTTGTGAGGGCCTCACAAGCCCTGTCTCCTTTAAACTTCTTCACTGAAGGGTATGAATGACCCACTGCCAACTGTTTTATCTAACCACTACCCTCTCAGCATGTAAAAACCCTGCCCCTGCCCCTGCCCCTGCCCCTGCCATGGCCTGGCTTCATTGGGGTTCCCTTCTGCATTGATTAGGATGACAAGAAGACAATGAAACACTTGTCCCCAAAAGTGACTTCTTGGATCCATTGGCAAAATGTTAGAAAGTGGGTACAAAGCCCAAGAAACCGGACACCGGGGCTCTTTAAGCTTGGGGAGTATCACAGAACCCTATCCCAGGCCAAGAATGAGTCACAATGAAAGCTTTTAAAATATAAAACCATCAACCTAGATTTCAATTCCAAGGAAACACATACTTGGCCATGAGGGAATGCTTTAAAAAAAAAAAATCAAGCTTAAGCCACTTGACAGGAAAATAAAACAGCCAAGGAACATTCAAATGTAATGATTTACATCCTTCCCCAACTCCCTTCCAATGTGGGTCAGGGCGTACATGGACATGACCGCAGCCAGTGTGCATGCCCTCTCAGGCTCCCTTCTTCTCACTTAACACCATTTCGTGCACACAATCGCATGCCTGGACCCAGCCAGCTTATAGCTGCACAGTGCTGCCTGTGGGTTGCTATGCCAATCTCTTGGATTTTTCATGATCTCCCTGCTGCTGGGCTCTTGGGTTATCTGGGGGTGGTGTTTTGGGAATATGAGGATTTTCTCCCATTATTTATGTGTGCAAGCACTGTTCATTTTGCTCAAAGAAATGGAAGCTTGATTGATTTCCTAAATGTAAGAATGAGATTGTCCGGCAATAAATATTTAAGACTGACCAGGAAGGGCGACCACCATCTGCTGAAACACAAGACCAGGAATTACTTGGATAAGCTTCCCGAACAGAGGGAATGAATGAATAACCATCCTATATGATATTTGTTCAGCACCTGGTAGTTTACAAAGTGTTTTCACTTATCTTATTTGATCTTCACAATAACCCCTGAGAGGTAGACAGGGCACGGATTATAAGGATTACGAAAACCCCACATTTTTTTTTCTTTCTCAACAGATAAGTACTCTAAAGGCTTAAAGTCACTCGAGGGAGGTCAGAGAGTTTGGGGACTAAATCTCGGGCCTCTAATTCATTCATGAACATATTTCAAAAACATTTATCCGAAGCCTGTTCCAAGCCAGATGAGATGGCAGTGGGTACAAAGATGAATAAAACACGGTGTCTGCGTGGGAAGAAGATCACGTTCCAGCCTGGGGGGAGACAGCAGGGAGAAGTAAACATGTCCCTGCTTCCCAAGGTGATGAGTGCTCCAGAGAAAGGAACAGAGTGGGGGCCACGTTTCTAATCTGATGTTCTCACCGCAAACCAGCTCAGTTGTTATTGACAAATACCTGTACTCCAAAGGGGGGCGGCGGAGGAAGGGGGAGGAAGGGGCTTGGCTGTGTGCCTGGGGTCAGATCTCACCGGGGTGGAGGGAATAGGCCGTGGCGTGGGGACAAAACTCTCCCTCATTGGGCAGATTTTTCCCGGGGTGTCGCGCTGAACCCCGGGGGGTGCACACACGGGCTCCCCGAATTCCACCCCCCCCACGGGGTCTCTGTCTTTGGAGGGCCGTCCGCACACCCCTGCAGCCCCCGCGCGGCCCGGGTGGTCGCCAGCTGCCGTGGCTGCTCGCGCGCCGAGGTTCGGTCTGGCCGAGCGGCTCCCGCCGCCGCGAGCCGCGAGGTCCCCGAGCTACCGCCCAGCTCCCGCGGCGCGGCAGCCGCAGCCCGTCCTCGCAATTAACTCGCCCGGCGCCGTTCACTGGCGCTCTCGGTTCTTTTTATTTTAATTTATTTTATTTTATTTTATACATTTTTCCATTTGCCTCAAAGAAATTGTTCACATTAATTGTGAGATGCACAACGAGCGCAAGGGAGCATTCTCCGTTAGAGAAAAAGCACATGGTGGTGGCGGTGGGGGGGTCACTGGCGCTTTCCCCAGCGCCCCGGGTCTCGCCTGCGCCCCGCGGGGGCCGCCGTCCGCCGGCACCCTCGGCGAACCCTGGACCCGGCCTGGGGGTCTCTGCGTGTGCACCCCGCTTCGCCAGCACCGTGCTCGGCACACGGGGGACACCAGGAACACACATGTGTATAAAGTTTGTTCGATGCAGAGACAAAGGCAGGCGCGAGGCCCACTCGGGGGGCTGCAGGGCGACGTCCCTTTGTTAAAACCCCAGTCCCAGGAGCCCTGCCCGCAGCCCCGCGGGGGCCCGGCTAGCCTGGGACGCGGGAAGCCGGCCCTGCCAGGCCCAGGGCCGGGACAAGTGGCCGGCTCTCCGCGCGACCCCAACCGCTGGGGCGGGCGCGCTGTGCCGTGTCGACCCCCTGGGGCTCAAGCCTCGAAGTGGCTGCGGGCTAGACGAGGGCCTCGGCGGGGTGGCCGTCTGCCCCTGGTCGCCGCGCGCCCGCCCGGGCGGCTGGAGCCCGACGCGGCCCCTCGGGGCCCCTGTTCGAATCCCGCCGGGCCGGGCCTCGGGCGGCGTGTCGGGGTGCGCTGGCTGCCCCCAGGCCAGGCCAGTCGCGGGAGACCAGGCCGGGGACGCGGGGGACACGGGGGTCGTGGGGGAGGCGGGGCCAGGGCCCAGCATGTGGGCGCACAGGCCCAGGGAGAGGACAAAGTTTATTGGAGGGTGGGGGGCGTCTAAGTTTTCGGGGAACTTTTCCACTTGAGATTCCACAACCCTGCAGTGCCCCCTACAGAAAGCGGCAGTTGGGGAGGGTGGGCACCCCTCACGACCCCCGGCTGCTGGCGGCTGCACGGCCGCGGCGGCCTGGAGCTCAAGCTTCCTTTTTTTCCCTTTTTTTTTTTTTTTTCTGGTTGTTTTTCGGATACATTTTTTTTTTTTTTTTTCAGAGTTAAAAAAAAAAAAAAAAGCGAGCGCGCGAGCCGCCGCCTGCAGTGGAGCGTGCTTGGCCTGCAGAGGCAGTAGTCTCCAACTTTTCCTCTCCCGCCCAAACTCCCCGCGCCCAAAACTTTCTCAAAAGAGCCCAAATTTGCCTGCCGCACAACTTCCACTCTAATGCAGGCGCCAAGACCCCTGGCAGCGGTTTGGACCTTAGGGGCCACGCTCCCGAGGCTGGCCGCCCCGCTAGCCTGCTCCCAGTGCCTGGGCCCAGCTCGGGAAGAGGAAACCGGGAGTCCCGGGAGCACCTCTGGAGAGGGCGGAGCCCTCCCGCGCCCCGGGGCAGAGGGGCAGGGAGCTCCTGCGCCCGGAACGTTGCTAGCAAGGCTTGTGAGCGTCGCAGGGGGGCACTCGCGAGGGACGGACAGGAAGAGGGCCGGGGGGAACGCCAGAAAACGGGACCGTAGCACGGAAATGGCCTGGGACTGAACTGCACTGTGATCCCGGGATGGAGGGAACCAGAGAAGAGGAGTGAAAAGGCCGGGGAGGCAGCCCCTGTTGTCCTCCAGGAGGCCTGCAGTCTGCTGGCAGTGAAGGACGAGGCCGCCCAGGAAAGGAAGGGGTCAGGAGGTCGGGCCTTAGCAGGCTCAGACAAGGCCCAAGAAGGAAGCAGCAGGCACCCTAAAGTTCAGGGTCCTGGCCTGGCTCAAGTTTTCCAAAGAGGGCCTAAGCTAGGCCTCTGGTGGGGAAACTGAGTCAGAGCCAGGCCTCAGGGCACGGCCTAGACGCTTAAGAACCAAGTTAGGGATAAAGGAAAAAGACATTCGAGGTTCTAAGAGACTAAGGAGAGTAGGGGGCTTCAGAGCCTCCCACTCCAGAGCCGGATTGGCGAGTTGGACGCTTGTAGATCCAAGGCTGGATTGGGGAGGGGGTCTCTGAGCCGTTGGCTTGCTAAGCAACGATTGGGGGGATTCAAGTGCTTAGAGATCGAAGGCAGGCCTTGGGTAGGGGGATTAGACAATTGGAAAGCCTAGGTGGTTATTTGGGGAGGGGTCTTTGAGCTTTGTGGAAGCTCGAAGCTGCTGCCTTTTTGGCTTGAGGCCTGAGGCCTTGTCAGGGGAGGTTTCTGTGAAAGGGTGGGCTGGCCAGGCCAAGAGCAAGTGAATAAATCTGGAATATAATTGGGTGGGGGTCCCCTGAGCGGGGGGTCACAAAGGGTGAGACATGGCCACCAGGCGTTTAACCGACGCTTTCTTGTTGTTGCGGAATAATTCCATCCAAAACCGGCAGCTGTTAGCTGAGCAAGTGAGTAGTCACACCACCTCCAGTCCTCTGCATTCACGTAGCATTGCTGCGGTGAGTCTCCCGGCGGCCTCTCCGACACACGCACCGTGTGGACTGCGGCTCTGCCTGTCTGTCTGTCTCTGTCTGTCTCTCTGTTTAAAAAAGAAGATAAGAATAATAAGACTAATACGGAAGTGCAAGGTTTCTTGGCTAGGGTCAGGGGGCATCTAAAACCCTGGATGGGGAATAAACCGTATTAGGTCCCCGCTCCACCTCTGCCTGCCTCTCTCTCTTCACTTCCGTAGCACCCCCGCCCCCCTCCCGGCGTCACAGCACGACCGGCTGCCTGCAATTTACATATGTTTTAACACTAAGATTTGGAAGCGCTTTGCCTTTCTGAAGCCTTCTTTTTGTTTCGTTTTGTTTTTATCCCCCCTCCCTCCCCCCCTATAGTGAGCCTCAGTTTGGCTCTAGTGGCTGGGTTGGTGGATCGCGGACTTTAATCCTTGCAAATGAACGACTCCCTCCCCCACGAAAGGAAGGAGTTGTGTTGTTTTGGTTTTTTTCCTTTTTGCCCGTTTTCTTTTAATGGTCTCGCAGCCCTCTATGTGGCCGCGTTCCTGATGAATAATTGCTTCACTGTTTTTCCTGGGGGCTTGTGTTTGTGAGAATGTAAGGTGCTAGGCTCTTCGTTTTCCATTTCCCAGACAGGAAATTAAGCTTTCCTCTCCATTCGAACTTTTTTAAAAAACATAATGTGTATGTGAAAATTAAGCCCCCAAAATAGGAGATATGTTTTTATTTTATTAACCAGAACCTTTTAGCCTAGCAGTAGGGTTTTTTAGGGAGGTCCTGGTTTTTTGTTTGTTTTTTATGGGGGCTACCTTTCCCTTTCTGAGACTCAGTTTACTGCTCTGTTAAATAAGGGGGCAGGTCTGGATGATCTGTACAAGACAGTGATTATTAGCTCTGTAATATCTTTAATTAAAGAGTGAAGTTATGAAACTAGTTGTTGTGGGAGGCTACCTGCTGTATGTAGAAAGGCAAGGTTTGAATAGCAGCAGCACTGAAGCATGAGGGAATAGTCATCCCAAAACCAGATTCTTGGGGATTATGCTTGAAATACACAATTTTGGAAATCCCACACTTACTTCACCTCTTAGGAACTGTATTGTCTTTTAATTTTTTTTTATTATTTTATCTAAATGCTTCAGAAAAATTATGCCATGTGTCATGATTGTCGACATTTCTACAAAGCGTCTACAAAGACAATTTTTCCTTTTAGTAAATCACAAGTGGAAAATGTCTTTGGCCATATTGATCATAGGAAAGCGATTTTAAGCCATGTGAGCAGTTTTAGAAATAAAAGCATGTAAACTCAAGGGAAAAAGCATAGAAAACAGGGATGGAGTATGTTTGGGTTTTCATTTAAGAATTTGGAGATTTTTTTTTTTTACATTTATAAACTGAAAGAAATGACATTATACATAAGTATAGCACCGAAACAGGCTAATTCCAGTGCTAATTTTGAAAAGAGTATCCTGAAATAAGCCACCAAATAAGAGAGTAGAAATTGAATGAATAAAATTCCTCAATGGAACTTTAATTATGTTAAATCAGAACTGCGTATTCCTTATTGACTTGATTTTATGTTACTTATGGGGGGGGGACCAGAACTAAAACTAAGGTTAATGTTTCCAGGGTTATCAGTTTTAATTAAAAAACATTTTATTTGCTTATTAAATTTTAATCATATAAGGTTCAACACACCTTAGGGTAACATGAGATTTTTTTTTTTTTTAACCATTAAGTCAGACTGTTTAAGAACCTAATGTCTGAGAGATGGGAAGGCTTTCAAAAGTGCATCTCTGAGTCAAATCGCTTTTTAAAATGATTTACTAACTTATGCAATTTTTTAAAAATATATAAGCTAAGTAAAATAATTAAATATGGATAGCTAAAGTGTGCAGTTTGTAAAAATAGATATGTTAGCAAATGTGCATATACATTTAGCTAACTCAGTTTTTTTGAAAATAGATTTCTAAATCCAACTAAAAATACATGTCTAAGTCAGAACATTAAAAAATATTTTCTATATTTTTCTGTATTTCTATGTCAGTCATACCATTGAAAATGTTACATGCTTATATTAATCTGACCATTTAAAAATCTTTCTCAGATCATTAAAGCAATCAGATCATTTAAAATATCCTTGTAGTCAATTCAGACTGTCTAAAAAATAGATTTTACAAATCTAACATAAATAGTTTGCCTAAGTTAGAATTTAAGAAGAAAACACACATTTATATTTTTTAATTGTGTGCTTTAAAAAACACAGGGCATGTCATAAATTTCTGAAGTGTTTAGAGGTAAACTGTTAAATCTTCAGTTTGCTTACAAGTGATTTTACAGATACTATTTCTGCACACACACATACAAAATCAAATATGGCAAGATGCTAACATAACTAAATAGAGGTTACAATTTTCTCAACTTTTCTGGAATTTGGAAAAGCATAAACATTTTGGAGAAAGCCATGTCTAACACAGTTTTTAAAAACTGTTGAATAACTCATGCAGGGCTTTCCACTGCATATCTAGCTCATAAAAAATTTAAAGCCTCCTTGTTTCTGACTTGTAAATTTCAAAACCATGTAGCAAATCAAAGAAAACTATATCTCAGATTTGAATATGAACTAGGTATTAGGTGATATTAAGGAATTATTTAAACTTATAGTTAATTTTTTAATTTTATTAGACATGACTACTGAAATGTTTAGTAGTTAAATGTCAAGAAGTATATTACTTAAGTACTTAATCCCCCCCAAAAAAAATAGAGGAAGCAAATAAGGCAAAATGTTAGTAATTGGTAAGTCTAGTGATGAATATATGGAGGACATTATATCATTTACATACTTTGTATTTGAAAATTTTTAAATAAAAACTTAAACATATTTTTTATAGTAATGTAAAACAATTAAAGAGAGATATTTGTAAATGTGTATCTAAAAGTCAAGCAATTAAAAAGAAAGACACAATCTAAGAGTTTAATTTAATTTTAAAAATTATAACCTGAAATTTTAAGTTTCTAATTATAAGAAAAAGCTGTAGAAGTTGCTCTTGATGTATTTGTTATCTCACAACTAAAAATAAATCACAGCTAAAATAATAGATTTTTTAAAAATTATAATCCTGAATTTTCACATCCTTATTTGAGGAAAAACTTGCAGAAATTGATTGCAAAGTGATATGTATGTATATCTCACATACCTCAAAAGCACACCTAAAGACATATCATTAAAAAAATTTAAACTCAAATTTTTTACATCCTAGTTTGAGGAAAAAAAACTAGAAGCTGGTTGTTGTTGGGGGGGGTGTTTGTGTGTATGTGTATATACGTGCAGACTTGCACAGCATTCAGGCAGATACTCCACAAATAAGCAGGAATTTAAGAAGGATATACAGTGACCAAACAAACACAAAGTCCCAAGGGCCAGAAGGGACCTAAAGGTCAGTTGGCCCAACGTCCCCATTCGTGATAACCCCTCATGCCTGCCTTGCTTGACCACATTCTGTGACAGCAATAGGAAATTCCAACAGCTAGTCTCCCTACGTTTTTTACTACCAAAAATTCTTTACCTTTATGAATGCTGGTCTGTGTGTATCTCCCATCCTGTGGTCGTAGTTCTGGTCCTGTCCCTTAGGGCCTGTAACTCAGGCAGCCTCGTCGTTCTTCCGAGAGATAACCCTGCAGCCTTCTTCCCCGGAGTTTTTTCTAGGCTCGGCAGCCGGGGCTCACTCAGACTGCACAGTTAGGTTTCTTTCCTATGAATGATGTTTAGTTTTTCTATATCCTTTCTAAAGTTCAACACCCAGAACTGAACAAAATCATATTTACTTGTGTTCTTGGTTGTGTTAATTGTTAAAAGCAGACTGGGGTTTGATTTTACACTTTAAGCAAAATGCAGTTGTTGACATTTCTTATGAATTCCCTTTGTTACATTTTGGCCTCAGTTTTGGGTACCCCATCACGTTTATGCCTCAGGGCAGCATGAAATAAAGGAAAAAGCAGTGGACTGTAAGCCTGGAAATTTAGGGTTAAGTCCCATTCTGCTCCTGACGCAGCGTATGTTTTTAAGCAAGTTTTAAATGTTTCTGGGCATCTTTTGCCTGATTTGTAAACTGAGGGGTTTAAGTTAGACAATTTCTAGTGGCCTTGTCAATTCAACAGTGTTCTCTCAAGTTTTGTTTTACAACATTGTTTCTCCTGACCTTAGCTTTAATTTGAGAAGTCCATAATCATCAACAGTGTTGTGGCTCTCAGCCCAAGGTTACTGACAGAAATCCTTAGAAGTAGCCCAATACTGTGCAAAAGTAACTTTGACATTCTGTCGGTCAAGTACAGATTTTAAGACAGCACCTCATTCAAGCAATTAAAAGCCAATTGGCTTTAGGAAGCTGAATGGATTTATGAAGTTGAAAGAAATCATTCAATAAATCTGTAAAATCTTAATGAGTGAAAGTAGATGTTGAATTCTGTTCTGATCTGATCAAATTCTTTTGTGGATTTGTATGATTTCTTTTGAACTCTTGCAATGGATCTAATATAGGGGTTGGAGCTGCTTTGTTAGTGTTTACTGCCTAATCTATACTCTGCTTTAAAATAATGCTTAATCTATAATTGGAAGCTACAGTTAATTGGTCTTAGATTAGCTTGAAACTAGCACATTATTTTTAATAAAACATATGCTTTAGAAAAAAGAAATTAAAGATTAACTAACTATGGCTATAAGAAACCTTATTCAGTCTTGACTACAATATTAGCTGAGATTTATTGAGAGCTTACCATGTGCCTGGCTCTGGGCTAAGCCCTTTTGCCTGAGTAAGGTCATCTTCACAGTGCCCTATGTAATAGGTGCTATTATTTTTCTCATGATACAGATAAGGAAACGGGTTTAGAGGAGTTGGGAAACTGGCCCAGTGTCACTCGCATAATGGGTGGGTGGGTGGGTTGGGGTGCTGCTGTTTCTCGAACACTGGCAAACCTGTCTTCAGAAGCCAGTGCTCACCTCCTGGGCCACTCTGGTGCTGGCTGCATTTTCCAGGACTTGTACTACAGATCCTGGGAAATGGAAAGACTATTGTTTAAAATAACTTTTTTTTTCTTGCAATAGACTAGCATCTTTCTTTATCTCACTTTACAACGTTATATAGTCCATTTTAACTTGCATATTGAAGGTTCTCAGTTTGAGTCCAGGCTGAGTCTGTTGGAAAATTAGTTCTCTGTCTTTAGAATCCAAGTATGAAATCATTGTATATTTCTCTTTAGATCTATTTGCTTTTCTGCTTTTAAAGATTCCATTTGAGCAGTGAGGCTTACTTGAGAAAAAGGGTACTTTGTTGGGTAAAAGTGAAGCAAACTTTTATTTTGGCAGTAACAGAAATAAAGTAAATATCACTATAGCATAGACCTGTATTTCCAACTCATTTTGCTCAACTTTTCCAGACTTCCTGAGTAAACACAGATGGGTTTCCACTTATTTTTCAGTTTTATGTAGAAAGTTCTTTAGACTATAAATTCTACATGCTACTTGGAGTTTTCAGTATTTGCTTGATTGCATGCCATTGGCAGGTCAAAAACCTAGATTTAGACATTATAAAGATTTAGAAGGTGATGATGTGTAGTAACATGTTTTCATTTGGCTGTGTTTTGGTCTTTCCTGATGGTAATTCTAAATGTTTTAATTCAGTTCTTGATGATATTTCCTGGTAATTTGGTGGCAGGGAGAGTTTTGAAAGCCTTCTGTTTTTAAATACCAAAATAGGAGGAGGGGGTTTCTTTGAAACGATGACTTGAATTTAATTCCTGATGTTGTGCGATAGTAGCTGCCTATCACAAATAATTCCTTGAATTGTTAATAAAATTAAAGAGGCTGGAAGGTGGGGTGGAAAGAGGCCTGAACACCTGGATCTGTCCCTATCCTAACCATTAGCTCTGTGACTTCTGGCAATGCATTTATACATTTTGAAGCTTATTACAGAAAAGAAAAAGAGTTGTTTCTAGCTCTAGAATCCCATGATTCTGATTTCACCTCTTATTGACTAATAATTATAGAAATAAAAAGATCAGGGTGCGTGTGCTCAGTTAATAATCCAAAACGATAAGCTCATGTGTAGCAGAGATTTTTAACCGAAGGTTTGCAGTAATACTTGTTCAAAGATTAAATGCCAAGGAGCCACTGCAGAATAGGAAGATTGAGATTGCCTTACATTGTGTTTTATTAATAAAAGATTTCTGTGTTCTCTCACTGAAAATGTAAGCTTTTAAAAAATAAAGACTTGTTTCTTTTTAATGTAAAAGGTAATTGGATCAGATTTCCATTTGACACTATCTTCTCTGTTAATACCTTGTAGCTCTACTATTATGGTAGGATGTATATATAAATATAGTTCCTTTTTGCTCTTAGCAAACTGTAGAAGGAATAAAGAGGATTTTCAGCTTTCTATAATGTCATCTAATTGGATCTTTACATGGAGAAATGTTGTTTGATTACATTTTTATTGCTATCATTGCTTAGTAATATTTTGGCCCTGACAGACCAGCTTCATTTGCACTATTAATTTTTAAAATAGGAAAGTTATGGTTTTTATTTTCTGAATTTACTGTTAAACATAAAAAAATCACCACAGTTGATTATTGAAATTCACCACTAATTATTTCAGTAATCAATACTGTAAAAAAAAAAAAAAAAAAAAAAGACCTGGTTGCTAGTTGCTTAGATTATCTGTCATTAGTAAATGTCTGTTCCGAAGATAGAATTCCACGTTGATCTAGAAAAAAATCTTCAGTTTTAAATTGAAACTTAACCCTCTGGTGCCGTGCTTCTCCCTTCCAACTCCCTTTTAAAAAATCTCTTCTTCTTACCTTTTGTTTTGTCTTGTTTGCTTGCTTTTATAATAGCTTTATGTGCTCTTTCTGTACTAATAATAATACATACCAGGCACATGGTAGAGTTTTTCTTTTATTTTACCACCTGTGTCTCTCTCCGGGAAAGAGTGGTTTCTCAGCTCTCTTTACCAGGGATAAAGCCGTGTCTCCGGGATTTAATTTGCAGAGACCTTACATATGTGGTCAATCACATATTATTTGAATACAGCCATAGACAATTTTTGTGGTTTGTTCATTTTTTAATTTTGTTGCATTTGCAGGGCTGATTTACATTTTGAAATATACATTTATTTGACATGGTAAAATTACATTTTATCTTTGCTCTTATTTTATCTTCCTAAGGGAAATTTAGAATGTGGTACTATACAAGATATTTGATATTTGTGAAATAGATTAACAGTATATTTTAGTGAAACTAAAACAAGTATGTTTTATATGTTTCTAATGTATTTTAAATTTTACAAGTATTTACTGCTCATTTCCATTTCATTTACCAAAACAACAGTCATAGTAAATAAAAATAAAAACATATATTGATGTAGCTTATTTTTTTTTAAAAAAAAAAAAAAGGAAGACTCAGAAGAGGGATATTTTTAAATGCCTTGCTTAGTGGATCTTTATTTTTAGTCAATTTAGAGTTGCTTCAAATCTCGGTGTTTTCTCAACTGACCATGCCTTATCTGTCTGTCTGTCCCATGCATCTTTCCTTTTGCTATCCCTAACTGGATGGGACTGATGGGAACCACAAATCTCTTCAGGAGCTGGATGAGGTATTGTGTTTTGAATATTTTTTATATGTTAGATAATTTCAGTTTATAAAATACCTGCTTTTCATGAAGTCTTTGCTCATATATAAAATGCCACAGAGCTTATACATATTTTAGCATTTGTTTTGATTACTTTGTAATTGTGTTTAGCAGTTTAGTATTTAAAATTTGCTTAACATGCTTTCACACCATGTGAATTGATGATTTAGAAAAAGGGATAGGAACATTGTTTACTACTCTCGGGAAAGTGGCCTGACTTTGGAAGCAGTGAAGGTTGAACATTTTCTTGAACCTGAAGTAAGCCAGATTCTTTTTAGGATAATGTCTTAGCTTCCTGGTTTCTGAGAGATGAGTGGTGCAGCTATTCAGGTGGAGCATAGAAGGCCAGGATGTCTGCTGAAGGACTGGAACCACAGAGCTGTGGGAGAGTCTTCCTGGGCTCTCCCATCTGGGATGAACTGATACTCTGACACTCACCCCTTCTTAGCAGCATGCTTTTTGGTCTTTTCGTTATTTAATAGCATCTTGCCCAGAAGATGGAGAGAGTATATATTCAAAGCACTTTATTTTAGTAGCCCCAATAAAAAGGTTGAAGAAAAATGAGATCAAACTGCTGCTGTTAATGTTTTGGTCTATTTATTTCAGCAATGAAGGGGTGAAAATATTTCTCCTGAGTATAGACTTTTTAAATAGAGTAATGAGGGGGTTGTTTTTGTTTGTTTTAATTTAGAAGTATGAACAGTAAGGTGGGATTAGGATCACTGTCTTCAAAACCAGTGGGATCCTAACTAGTAGATTAAGATCTACCTATAAATTATAAAAACATTAGCTAGATGATAATAACAAACTGGGCACAACCTAATGTCCTTCATTGGCAACTGGTTAAATAAATCGTGTAGCATCTCTAGTACTCTGTGACTGTTAAAGAGTGAAGCCCATCTATGAGGGCTACAGTAGAATGAACTCCCAGACACATTGCTAAGGGAAGGAAGCTAGATGCAAAATAGTGTAGATAATGTGATTTCTGCTCCTTTTTTTTTTTTTAAAGAAAGATAACTCACATTTATGCTTATGTGTGCTTAAAAATTTCCAAAAAGATACACAAGAAACTGTTTACAGTTGATAACTCCCAAGAAAAAAATCTGTGATAGAGGGGGAAACTTCCCTTCTATTGCAGACCCTTTTCTTACAGTATATATATATTTTTAAATCATGTACATGTACTACTTTTGTCGCTAAAAAACAATTAGTATTTAAAAACAAATACTCAGCTGGTAACTCACTGAACTAGGTGCCATGGCCATGCCTACGTGGGGGTTTCCTGTCGCTGTGCAATAGCCTCACTGCCAGTAACCAAAGTTAGGGATCTCTAGGGCACATTGGATGTGGTTGGATTGCTGACCAAACCCTAAAAATGATAAGACTTGAGGGCTTAGAGGGCAGGCACTTTTAGAATAGATGTTACTCCTTACCGAACAGTTTGAAAATATGGAAACTGTGACCCCAAAAGGAAGTGTATGGGGTGGAGGGATAACTGATAATAAAATGACTTAGATTGAAGAAGCATATTTGAGTATCTTTCTGAAGAGGGAGCATACGTGGTCATAATTACTTAGGGTCTGCTATCTGAGCTGGTTTCCAGTCTTTCCTACTTCCTCCTCAGGCAGCAAGTTCTAGAAACTGGCTATGTATGCACTGTGTGAACTTGGCAGGCCCTCTGCTTTTCTTATACTTAGCCTCTGAGGGTTGAAAAGGGGGTCTTCACGTTCTATGATCAGAGAGCCACTTTCTCCTCCTCACAAGCTTTTGGACATGGGAGATAGATCCTTGAGCCCATGGTCAGGCTTTTCATTCTTGGTGCCTATGGCCAACTCCTCCCCTGTGCATTTAACTTGCCCCTTTTTCTCCTTCGTCCAGCACCATTATATTTTTCATGAAGTGTACCTTCCAGAATTGTCCATGGCACATACTTGATTTGCCTCATTCATTCATTCCATCCACTTATTGTTGACTCATTCAGCTAATTGTAATTGTGTATTTATTACTACAAAGTGCCAGGTGCTGAACGAGGAGCTGGGATGTAGTTGGGAATGGTGTCCAGAAGCTTGCTTTCCCGAACCTGAAGGAGGACTTTCAAATTGGTGTCTTCTGGGAGTAATAAAAGTGTTTCCCAGCTCCCTGGGTGGATCAGAGGGAAGCAACCCCTTTGTAGGTGAGGCCTGAGCAAAGTCCCTGACTGCATCTCTTGGGCCTCCCAGAGTGAAGTTATCTGATGGCCCCTGCTCACTCACAGGTGTCCTGCAGTCTGTCCATATTTATGTGTCGTTCTCCTACCCAAACCTGAGTACCCTAGGGATGCCACTCTTCATTCTTCCCAGAAAATGCTAAGTAAGGTGTCCCCTGAGGAGGAAGCCCTCCCACCATTCATTCTTTTACCCAGGGAAGTATCTGGCCTCTCCTTTGTTCTGTGTCTCTAATCTGCTTCCCCTCTTATGACAAAGTAATCTCCCAAGTTTTTGGTCTTTTTAATTCAAAATAGGAACTGTTAAAAAAAAATCATAAGATGTAAATGTCAACCTCCCAAACCACACCACCTGGGGAGGGCTGGGTGATCTGGTGGGCGTATGGGATGGTCACTCTGGGACGTAGCCTGGAGAGAGGCTCAGCCCAGCTGGCTCTCAGTGCCCATATTCAAAAAATAGGGGGCAGCTCCTGAAGGGTTGTTGTGGGACTGAAAAAGATCAAGTCAGTGAGGTGCTTAGTACAGTACTGACAGAAGACAGGTCATTACATAAATGTTCCCTATTTTGGGTTTTTTTTTTTCAAGCATGTATATATTAATTGTGAAAAAAGGAAAAAGTAGTGAAACTAACAACATTAATATCAGGGTGGTGTGGTTCTCAGGTTTTTTATTTCTATATTTTTGGTACAGTTTAAAAAGTATCTTGAACATTTATTAATTTCATAATCAGAAAAAATAAGCATTATTTTAAAATTATCACAGGTTTAAAAAAATGTAGTGTTGACATCCCCTGATTCTCTTTTATCCACAGGCTTATTACTCTTCCAAGCACTCAGATTTCCTAAACTTAATTGTCTATTAGTGAAGTCATGAGCCTTCTGAGCCCAGCGAGTTACGCTTGTGGTCTGACTTCATCATACATGCTCCCAGAGCCTCACATGGAAGCCAAGTTGCCAGGCTGTTATTTTCAAGGTCCCTTCTGGACTTTTTAAACGTTCATTGCCAGAGACAATCCAGAATTGTACTGTTCTCATTACCAATGCATTATGGCTAAACTTAGTTTATTTATTTTTTTTTTTTTTGATGGAGAGAAGATGTATCTGACTTTTCCAATCTCTACAGAGGCTTTGCTATTTCCTTATTCTTACAGTACACTAACCAGCCTTCACGTAAAGGCAGAGTTTTTAAAGAAAGGAAGGCTGTATATTTGGAACAGTAAGATTTATAAGAGAGTGTGTTCCTTCCACAGATCAAGGATTTGTCCATACTGTCCGGCACTCTTTACAGGGACAGATGTCAACGTCTGAAGTGGATCAAGGGCAAAAGATAACTTGAACGTGACTGGCAAGCATGCTATTTTTTTCTTTAGCATCTATTGGAATTTTTCTGCATTTCCCCTGAATGATGACCCTGGGTTAGGGTAGTATACCCCCATAGTTCTTGGAGGACAGAACTACAAATCAAAGATAAGAATTCTTAAATTCTTAATTCTCATAAGTACAGTTTTTATTTTTAAAATTTTCTTATTTAAAAAATATGAAAAGATTTTTTTACTTCAGAAGCACAAGTTCATTTTTAAAAAGCTTTAATAATCAATATCATACATTTGGTGGGGGACAGAGTTAAAATTCAACAAGGGTAAGTAAAGAGAATTAGGAATCTAGCAGTTTTTTAAGATCTATATGAAACAGGATGGCAACTTGAAAATTGATGTATATGCTGGATTTTCAACAAATAAGAAAAAACCTGTTTTTAAATGGAAAGTGAGGTTTCTGAATTTGAAAGGGTGCTTATTTTTCACTTAAAATTTTTTTTTGTTCTTCACATTTGTTCCCATTTCAAATAGTTGATATTTATCTTCAATTATGTTTTCCCTTCCCAAAACATACTTTCTTCTTTTTTAATAATACATACTATGATACAGATTACAAATCCATACCAATAAAAGAAATGACACATTTCTCAATAGGGCAGCATTTGTTTATCATGATGAGCTATAGCTATAGACTAGATCATAAAGGGGACAAATTATTTGCTATTTAAAGTTTGCATTCCTAAAGAATCAGCTGTTCTATCTTATTGGCAAAATCCTGATACAGTGTATGGGAAAGCTAGTACCAGCTGGGTGGGCTGGCATCTGTCCTGGTCATCTAGGGATCTCTTATTTGGCAAGCTTCCTCAGGACCCTTAAGTGTATTCTCCCCAACTTTGATTTACATCTAATTTTGGGGGAACACATCTATTATATAAAATTAAGTACTGCTTCAAAGGGTTGAATCCACTTCAGTTGATTTTTCATGTGTGGTTTATAATTTCTTATTTGTTTTGAATAAAATGATATTAATCACAATGCAGGTAAATTTGGTGAGATACCATCTCTGTGCATCTTTTTTAGTTTAATGAGTATTTGTAAACAGTAAAAACAGTACAAAATAAGATCATGAGTTTAAAAACTATGTAATCACTATAAATAAAACAAATTATCATTATTGAAATATGCTATAATAATAAAAATGGTGGAGGTTGATGGTGAAGATGCCAATTTGCTTTTAGGAATTTTGCTGTGAACTGTTCAGGATTTAGGACCTATTATTTAAAAAGTGCTTTTAATCTAGGTTTTTCCTTATATGATATTTTTTTTTCCCTTCATCTCTGGATTTTTAAATTTTGTCCTGTTCCTTTATTGTGAGAAAAGCAAATAAGCATTTACTGAATGAATGAAAAAATTAATTTAGATAAATGCAGGGAAGAGGGAAGAAAAGCAATACAAATTCTTCACCCAGTCCTACAGTGAAAATTTACAAAGTATTATCTATAAAGGACTTTTATAGACTATTTTCCATTACATTTTGATCATCATTTGGATCTTTTGAAACCGGCATGTGAAAATTCTGAGCTTCGGAGAGCTGCTCAAGAGCTGCTCAGCCCCCGTCCACTGATCACTGCCTCCAGGCAAGAAAACAGCTTAACCATTGCCAAACCTGTGGATTGCCTCCCATTCTTAAAGGCTTTCCAAGGCAGTGCATTATATGGTTAAAATAAACAAGAACTATCAGTATCATTTCAAAATAAGGGGAAATGTTGCCTGTGGACATTTAACTAAAGAAAAGAAATGACAATGTAAGATTGCACTGAGATTTTAAGGATTGCTTTTGCCGAATGGTAGATATTTTGCTAACCATTTTAGACAGTTGTTTCACACATTTTAGCACATGGTTAATGATCCTGTGACTGAGATAACTGGATTAGCACTATTTCTAAAATATGCTAAGTGTATGTAAGTAAACCTTGCTACTAATTTTGCATTAGTACCACTTACAGCCTAGCATTTTTTTTTTTTTTGACTTGTGTCTGATCACATTAATGGTTGAGATTCCTGCCGTTCTATCACAGTGCTAGTGCTAAGAGGTATTTCTTTTAAGGATTTTTTTGTTGACTTTTTCATTACATTTCTATAGCCAGATCAAGTCAAATTCATGTTCTCAAGTATGTCCAAGGAAGTTAAGAACTGGTGCATGAAAAAGATAGGAAAACAATTCCAAATCCTAGCAGTATCAAAAGCAAGTTTATAATACAGGCAAGTGCATTTACTCCTATGTTTCTGTATCTTTTTAGGGAGCAACATTTAAACGGGAGTAAGAATATGCTTATGTAAATTGAACTCGAATAATTCTTTTCACATCTCTTTCTTTCCTTATAGCTTGCTGATGATCGTATGGCACTGGTGTCAGGCATCAGCTTAGATCCAGAAGCAGCAATTGGTGTGACAAAACGGTCCCCTCCTAAATGGGTAGATGGAGTGGATGAAGTAAGTTGAATGTTAGTTTCACATTGTCTTATTTTTTAAAGTAATTATGACAACATATTAAGATATCTGCCGTATAGGCTGGTCCGAAGGTAGTGAGTTACTGCTGTCAAGTGTTGACAGTTCCAGATCAAATCCTTGTTCCACTGTTTCTCTCCTTCTCACTACTGCTCTTGACTAGTAAGAAAAAAATTTTAAAAAGAAAGTTATCTGCCATATAAACTGATTTGGCTATGCTTAAATTTGTGTCCCTAGAAATACTTTAGGTTTATTCATTTTATCACAGGAAAAAGTTGTGTGTGTGTTAATGATTTTGGCTCTAATTTTAATATTAGTAGCAACTACCTGAATTATAGGAAGAAGAACCATACAAGGAAGAATGGTATTTGATTTTCTGATAACTTGAATTAAAAGTTGCTCGCACATTAGCAAACCAAGTTTACTGAAGACCAAACTCTATATTCTGAGTGTAGCTAATTGTCTGGGAGGCAGACAGATACCTGCCAGGCATCAGTGGAGTTCTGGTGACTTCATTTGTTTAGATACAGTACGATGTTGGCCGGATTAAACAGAAGATGAAAGAATTAGCCAGCCTTCATGACAAGCATTTAAACAGACCCACCCTGGATGACAGCAGTGAGGAGGAGCATGCCATTGAAATAACCACCCAGGAGATCACGCAGGTGAGGATATGCAAGTGAGTCTGGGGAAACCAGCCAAGCCTTCTCCTGGCAGTCCTAAAAGCTATAAAGTGTTCTTCTAAATCAGTTGGCAGATGGGTTTCCTAGAATTCACTTCCCAACCTGAAGTTTTTACAGGGTTTCTCAGAGGCCCTGAGATCCTCCAAGCCTCGGCAGAGATGCATGGGATGTTTCAGAGGTCTGGGGGTTATTTTTCAAGATACTACTGTAGATTGTTAAATAAAAATCGAATTTTGAGCATTACCAAGTTTAATCATTTGATTTTAAAATGTATAACTTCTGTCATTTACTAGTGCTTAAAATTTTTTATGCTAAAATATAGTGCTCATAAGTGAAAATTTAGTATGCTAGAAAAATTTCTTGTAAAGTGTTAAATTTAACTAATTTTTAAATAACACTACTGGTGTTTAAACTTTAGTGTTTACATTTTTTATTTGTTTAAGTCTCCTGGGTCCTAATTAGCAGAGGAGTGTGATGCTAAAAGCCCTAAAGTGTTAGAATGTTTGAACCCTGGCCCTTACCATTGTAACAGTGGCATAATTCTCATTTACTCCCTCTGACTCTAGTGTTCTTATCTGTAAAATGGGAATAATAATAATAATAATATTACCTGCCTTATAGGATGCTCATAGGGATTAAATGAGAAGGCAATAACGCAGTGACATGATAATATAGGTTGAGTATCCCTAATCTGAAAATCCAAAATCCTCCAAGATCTGAAACTTTTTTGAGCACCAACATGATGATCAAAGGAAATGCTTGTTGGAGCATTTCAGTTTTCAGATTTCAGATTTTCAGATTAGTGTTGCTCAACTAGTAGGTATTCTGCAACTATTCCAAAATCTCCAAATTGAAATCTGAAACACTTCCAGTTCTAAGCATTTAGGATAAGGGATACTCAACCTGCATAGCCTGATGATACGTGCGGTGCCAGG
Source organism: Eulemur rufifrons (assembly GCF_041146395.1). Lineage (NCBI taxonomy): Eukaryota > Metazoa > Chordata > Mammalia > Primates > Lemuridae > Eulemur > Eulemur rufifrons. The sequence goes on from NC_091002.1 coordinate 48,289,093, forward strand.
CACACAGCAGGCATTGGACACCAGGAGTTGAAATCTAGTTAAATTTTTCTGTGTATATAAATGAAGCCTGAGATTACTTGTATCTGTTCACCTTTCTCTAAGCCAGCCTGTAGGAACAGAGCATTTCACTTGTCACCTCTGACTTGTGAATGGTGGAAGCCTTAGCCAAGGGGCTTCTCCCCTAGGCTTTCCTTGAGCCTTGGGCTTGTTCTCTCAGCTCTTCCACAGATGCCAGCGAGCTGTGCAGGCCCTGCCCAGCCGGGCCCGTAGGGCCTGCTCTGATCAGGAGGAGAGGCTGCTCCGGAACGTGGTGGCCTCCCTGGCCCAGGTGCTGCAGGAGCTGTCCACCAGCTTCCGGCATGCACAGTCGGACTACCTCAAACGTGAGTGCTGCTGGGCTGGGTTAGGGGATTTGAGTAAGAAAGAAGCTTTGTTTTCTTTGCTTCTTCTTTGCTACTATTTTTCCACATAGCCTTGTACCTTCCTTGTTAGCTTTTGAGCACTTCCATACCTTGTACAACCAGTGGGAGCCTCCTTCCCATGTGAAGTGAAGGCACAGCTCCAGGTGCAGACCCAGGCTGGTAAAGGCTCCAAAGTAGTTCACATCTAAGCACATAAAGTTTATTTCCTATCTGGCTAGAAGAATTTGGAAATCAATCTAGCACATTTTAAAAATCTGTTGTTTTCTAAATGTTGGGGGTTGAGGGAGCTGCTCCAAAAGAAATATGTAAAAAACGTTTTTTATCACTTAAAGCCACATGTTTGCATAACAATGAAAGTGTTTGAGTATACCTGAGAAAGAAACCTTCCTGGGAGTATTTTAAACACTTCCTCTGCTGGCACCCCTCATTTATGCAACAGACCTTTTCCCAAATAGTGCAAAGCCAAATTTAAGCTGTGTCCTCACTCAGTGCCCTGTAAACTGGGTTTTCCTTATTGGCACTGTATTCAATGAAGTCCTCACATACCCCAAAGAAACCTTGGTTCTCCCTCCCTCTGGCAACAGGCACATTTGTATTTTAATTTTATTACTTCTAAAATTTGATTAGAGCCATTTAGAATTCTTATTAGAGATGCTTCTAGAGAAATATTGATTTTTTAAAAAAATGTTTTATAACAGCAGTTAGATTAAATATTTCTGCTTCACTTAGAGATTCTCAGATGGTTATGCCATTTTTGTCTTGGCATCATGTGAATTGTACACATTTACAGTGTGACTTTGTCTTGAATAATCTCAAATGCTTGCATATTAATATGTTTATAATCCTGTACTCGCCTCCCACCCCCACTGGAGATAGGCTTCTTTAAATCTGCTGAGAATATCTCCATTTTGACTGTTGAGTTTATTCTAGATTTCCCCTTTTTAATCGTAGAACAATAGCTAGGTTGGTTTACATATTCAAGTAAAGTGAATTCCTATCTGTGATAGGCATGAAGAATCGAGAGGAAAGATCCCAGCATTTTTTTGATACATCAGTACCACTAATGGATGATGGAGACGATAATACTCTTTACGATCGGGTACGTGAAGGGGCTGCAGAGTTGACTGCTGTACATTTGCGCTCCATTCTGTTTTCTTCTCTTCCTAGACCTCTAACTTCTGTGCAATGCAAATGGATCAGTGCTGCTAGCTTGTATATCCATCAAGTAGGTTTTGCAGCAGGTAGAAGAATAGCCATACTGTTTCTTCCTTTCCAAAGGCCACAGGGAAACCTTGTTATCTGCTTTCCAGAACCTTCAGGAAAGCTGTCTGCACCCCACTTTTCTGGGAAGAACCCAGAGAGGCTTAGAATCATCCCTGGAGGTTTTGCTCCTCTGTCTTTGCAGAGCTGCAGACATAGACTTCTCTCCTTGGCCCCCACTTTGACCATGGTGCCTTAGATCCTGCTGGTTTGGGGGATTTGGATCTTTCTTGTTAGGAAAAAATAAGTGCTAATTTATGGTTTATGAGCTTTAAAGAAATATTTTCAGAATTCATTTTCTTCAAATTATATTTAAACTGGTATACCATAGCTTTCCTGAGAGGGAAAAAAATCTAACCTACAAATTCTGCACTGTTGTTTTGCTAGGGTTTTACAGATGACCAGTTAGTGCTTGTGGAGCAGAATACACTGATGGTGGAAGAGAGGGAGCGAGAGATTCGCCAGATCGTGCAGTCCATTTCTGACTTGAATGAAATATTTAGGGACTTAGGAGCGATGATTGTAGAACAGGTACGTGAGCTTCCTCATCAATGGGTTTTCCTACTGTAATATCTGGTCCTTTTCCAAATTCTTTGATCCTGTACACCTTTCAGGAAAAAAAAATTAAGACTATTCCCCCAATGTGTGTGTGCACAAATAAATGTATATGCAGGTTGTGTCCCTAATCTGAAATCCTCCAAAATCTGAAATTTTTTGAGTGCTGACATGAAGCCACAAGTGGAAAATTCCACACCTGATCCCAGGTGACAGGTTGTAGTCAAAACTTTGTTTTATGCACGAAATTATTAAAAATACTGTATAAAGTTACCTTTCGGCTATATGTATGAAGTATATGTGAAACATAAATGACTTTCATGTTTAGACTTTGGTCCCATCCCCAAAATATCTAATTATGTATTTGCAAATATTCCAAAATCTGGAAAAATCTGAAACACTTCTGGTCTCAAGCATTTCAGATAAAAGATACACAACCAGTATGTTTATGTATTTACCAATTAAATACTATACTATGTATAGCAAATATAGGCATTGTCTTTCCCTATAAAAATATTAATAAATCTTTTTTTAGATAAAAAATAAGAAGTTCTAATATTCTCTTTCCATGCCCCAAGGGCATTCATGGGAGCACCCTACTTTGGAGGCCTGCTTGGTTCTGACCAAGTTCAGCAGTGTTCTGGCAATATATAAGATTTCCCTTCTAATTTTGGCAGGTTATCTTGTAATGGCGATTGGAACCACTAGCTTTCAAGTAGAATTAAATTGTTGTTCACCGTTAAAATCTGATTAGGGCATTTTATTATCTTGCCAGCAGGGATTTGGGTCCCAATCCCCTGAAACCAACTGCAGAATGGAGTGTTCAGGCCTCAAGATCCAGTTATATTAATTACTCCAGCGGTTCCCCCATGAACTGCTATCTTTCTAATCTAGCATGTTTCCAATAAAAGCCCTGTTCTTCCTTATAGCCTAGTGTTCCTTTCTTCCTATTTGAACTAAGAGATTAAACAATTAAAAAATTCTCCTGAGGCCAAATTTTTAATTTTAGATGGTGGATTGGAGTTTAGTGTTCTCTGCTCTAACCCATGGAGACCTGTGTTCACGTTTACAGACATGATAGTCAATTTGCAGGTCTGATCATTACTGGGGTGAGCTTAGCTGCCATTCTCTGCCTACTTGAATCCAAGTAGTAAGCAGCAAATGGGCACAGAGGCTAGCCCTTTGTCGTTCAGAGCTATTTCCACTGAACCGTATATTTTTTAAAGTCCCAGTAAGTCTGAATGTGGCATATCCTATAGGGGCTAAATCCAAAAAAGAAACCTCAATTTTTCAGTATTTCTTTCTCATGAGCTAGACTTTATTGCAGCTAGCACAGCACTCTGCCATTGAGTGCCTAATACTGCTTGGGGATGGATTCCAGAGGCTCAGTGTGCACCTTTATGACACAGTTAAGTAAAACAGATAATCCCGTGGATGATGATGTCTGTAATTTGCATATCTCATTTTTGAAGTTCAGTTTTCCCAGTTGCAGTTGTTGATTGTCTATAACTGTCACTTATTACCCAGGGTACAGTCCTTGATAGGATTGACTATAATGTTGAACAGTCCTGTATCAAAACCGAAGATGGCTTGAAACAGCTTCACAAGGTAATAACATATCTTTCCTTAGTTGAGAATTTTAGGACTTATTATCAAATATCAAGAATTCATAAGACAGTTCTCCTCCATCGTAACTGTCTTCAGCATCCTTGTTTACTCTACTCAATACAGTAGTGTAAAAATGTACGTCATTTTATTTCAAGCTGACTGTGTGGGCTGTTGCCATTTTACTGCAGTTAGTGATTCTGAGTGTACCTCACACTTAGATCTGAATTTCTGAGAACTCCCATTTGTAACAGTAAATTCTAAAGGGATTGGGGTTTTCTTCCTTTTAGAAAATATTTCATCCTTTCTGAGTCTTCTTGTTTTAGGAAATCAATTGAATGGGCATTTGCTAAAATATATGTTGAAAAGTCTGTCTGCTTGTTGCTGCTGACTCGGGCGTCTCCTATTGTGACACATTTCTGATGAATTGCTAGTAGAGAATCATTCTGGAGAAGATAAAAATCTAATTTTCTCTTTAATTACCACACCGTATCTGTGTATTACCTTGAGAGAAGAGAAATTGGTTGAAGTGAGAGTAGACGCTCTCTTATTCTTTGCCAATAAAGTGGCTATTTCAGGGATGTTTTCATGATATTTGTTAATTTGTTTTTAAAAAATAGTTGAGAAGCATCTTAGAAATCTTATAATCAGTTATGAGAAACGTATGCATAAACTGCTGAGTGGCTCTCATATGTAACTAAGTGGGTACATATTTTCTTTAAAAGGAATGTAATAATGCTTCACAAATAAAATAAATTATGTCCATTTCCTTGTATCCTTGAGACCCAGTGGTGTTTCTAGCCATATAATGAGCATTTTTCCAATTCACTAATGTTCTACTCTGCCATTTTTCTGAAACCAGGCACTTTCTATAGCAGAGATAGCCCCATCTAATAGTAGTATCAGGTTTACAAAATGTCAGACCTTGCACAAGTCTGACCAGAAACCCTGAACTGTCTTTTTAGTGGGCTTGTTGCCACGTGCCTGGCGGGAATGAGACTCCGTCATGACGGAGAAGAGAAGTCTTACCCTGTGTCTGCACAGAGTTTTTAAGTATTTAGATTAACTTGTTTGCCAGGCTCTGTATATTAAAGTGAAAACTAACTTTAGTTTCTTACTCTATAATGCCCAGGTTTTGATATGCTGCTGAATTATGCATTGGTTTTGAAGTTTCCTAAATAAAAACTAGTGAAACATGTTTTGTAATATAACACAGATAAAGGGAAAGGCTTTCTCTGCAGGAGTGAACAAATCTAGTGGGAACTAAAAATTTTGTTTTAGATTCTACTTTATAAATCATTTTGAGAGGTTTCAAAGTATATTATTTAGTATTGGCCTCCCTAGTGTTCTGAGTTACTTATTAGAGCAGTAAGCATGCGCCGTCTTCTCTCGAGTCCCATTGCTGTTGGTGGCACAGCTGGCCGTAGCCTTGGCAGCAGGCTCCTCTAAGGGCGACTGAGCCTTGGGAGTTGCTCACGCTGACCAGACTCCCAAGATGGCCTTACCTGTCCTGATGTTTCCTCTTGGTTGATGGGGGGCTCCTCCAGGTGGGCGGGTAGACTCCCACAGGAAACAAACCCACCAGTCAGAAGGTTGGGGGTCATGGAGCTAGAACAGGAGAGATTGGTTATTCTTTCCAGGTCTTGCTGTTCAGCTGTCTACAATAGCAGCATCCATAGCAGGGCAGGCGTGCTGTTCCCGGGCGTGCTTAGGGACACCCTGCAACTCTCCTGTTCCCCAGCTCTCCTTTCTCAGTGTCCTGTGTCCGTCACCAGCAATATGGGAGCACTTGGGCATGTTTGCACCACAGGCGTGATGGAATTCCTGGCACTCCCGCCGAGCTTCCAGGGTACAGTGTTTGGGTGGGGCCTTGTCCCCGGGTTGAGCTTTGGAAGCTCCTCTGTTGTGTCATTATTAATGCTGGGAGGACTTGCCACTGTTGGATTCTTTCTGCATATCACACTGATGGGACACGTGTACCTGCTTTTATTTGAAAGGATGAGTTTTTTTCTTGTTTCCAAATGTAGGGGAGGTAGAAAATGGGCCTCTTTGGGACCATCCATTCCATACCTACTGGTATGGTAACTCTGGACAATTTTATTTCATAGTGAAAGAGACTGCGCTCATTCAAGGAATGGTGCACAGCAATAGGTGGCTGTCATTGCAAGCGTGGGTCACGACAGTCTGTGGGAGTAGAAGTAGGGAGACACAGCTCCCCCTTGATCCGGAAGCATAATTTTTGACTCCTCTGTCAGCCTTTGTTTTAATGGTAGATTTCCAACAAGTTCATTCCTAAATCCAGGGTAAATAGGCAGCTCCAGAATCCTGGAACTCTTCTACTCATGGTGATTGAATTCTCTTAAATTGGTGGAGGGATGGTAATTGCGTAGCTTGTAGCAGAGATGTCAGTTACTGTACAGATAGGTCCAGAAGCCTCAAACTGGAAATGAGCGAGACTTGATTTGGTATTTTTGGGAAAATGACTGCCTTTTTTCCTTTCTCTCTTTGTAGGCAGAACAGTATCAAAAGAAGAATCGGAAGATGCTTGTGATTTTAATATTATTTGTCATCATCATTGTCCTCATTGTTGTCCTCGTTGGTGTGAAGTCTCGCTAAGTGGCATTGGGTTCTCGTGTGTGTCCCAGGCGTGAGAGATCCAGCCTGCACCCCGCCAGCTGCCTGCAGAGGCACAGCCACAAGGACCCTCGGGCACTGGGGCAGAGAGCCTTTCCGTGGACCCTCTTCACAGTCCTGCTCAAGCAAGGGGAATGGGCTTTCATTTTTCCTTCACTGTTGAGAATTTAAGGACCTTTGGTACTGTTGCAGAATAGAGATTGAGTTCTATGATCAGCTTTAATATATATTTTTTTTAGAAAGAGAAAATGAATTGAAAGTTTACAGGCACTGTAGAAGCTGTTCGGTATTATATGTCTATATGCTATTTTTTTAGCAGTCATGTCTGAGCAGCATGTTAAAATAATTTTTGGAAAAATTTTTTTAAAACCATCTGGTTTTTAAGAAATTTGGTACCAAAAATTTATGAGTAGAGGCAAAAATGCCTCTTCATCTTTCTCAGTATATTTTCCAGTTGAAAACAAACTAAGAAGTCCTTTAAGAATTTATAATCCGTTCCCCATTAACTTAATTTAGCTTTTCCATCACTGTTAATGATCAGAGTAACAAAGTGTGAAAAATAAGAAACCATCATTGATGTTAATTAACACATTTAGATGGGCCAGTTAAAACAGCTTCATAAGTTTAAATTAATTGCAAGTGGAATATTCCTCATTTAAAATTTTTGCACTGCATTTTCTACTGTGTAAACCAAAAGGGGTTACTAAGCAAAACCACCTAAATTTAAAAGTTGGTGATTTGAATGTACCTTACATTAAAGGAAGCTTGACAGTGTCATGAAAGTCACCAGATTCAGCCAGTGTGCCCCTGGGTGTCCCCAGCCATCCTACTCAGCCCATTACTTATATGCTAACTACATAATGACCTGTTCAAACCAGACTCCATTTAATGAACTGTGAATTTACACAGAGGCCGTTTTAAATGGGTCACCCCATTTAGGATTAGTGGATCTCAAATTATTAACCAAACATCACTCCATTTCAAAGTAAAATATTCTGCCATTGACTTGATTTATTGGCTCTTCCATTGCTACTTAGCAATGCCCAGAAAGTAGCCATATTCCTGAGGGTTGTGGAAATCTTAACTAGGAAATGCCATGTTTGTGTGAGTGGGGATCAGATCGCCAAAGTAGGACTTTTGTCATTTACCTGCCTATTATCAATATGGTGCTTGAATATATTCTTGGAACTGTAGAATAATGTGGAAAGTGATAACTTTAAAAACTGAAGTTGTTTATGTTTCATTGGCCTCGTTTTGACACCAGTATAGTTTGAATGGTCTTTGTATAATTTTTGATAGCTTTTCCATTGTTTTTGCTTCTCTTAAAAAGTTTAAGAAGAGCATGACCTCATTAAATGTGTTACGTTTTATTTGGACCAGTCACATAAAGTGTTTCTCTAGAATTGACTTCGAAGTTGTTTCTGGAAATTTAAACTCAAGTCCAGAAATTCAAGTTGTTGTCCAAACAGATCATGGGCTTAACACTCAAACCCCTACCCCAGCCTGCCCTTCCCGAGTTGATGCCTCCTGGCAGCCACTGGTTTTCTTTTTACCGATATGGCTGTAGAATGACAATGACCTAACGGTGTCAATTCAGGAAATAGCCCGGTATTCCCTGACAAACATCTATTAGGAAAGAGGATCAGAGAATAAGAACCCAGTGACTCCTCAGTCACCTCTGAAACGTGGGGTTTCAATCCTGAGGTCACTGTGGGCATTCTTTAGTCTCACTCAGCAGACTATAACCATGGGTAGTTAGACCTGCTGCTTGGGAATGGGGCTGTACAACTTGGGGGAATTGCCTCAAAAACAGTCTACAGGGGTAATACTGGATTCTTATTAAAGCTTTTCAAAATGCTGAGTCTTACCCTTGAAGGAAAGTGAGCCTTTAAGAAAGGATCACCATTTATTTATATTTATTTTCATCGAATAGGGTGATTGGAGTTGGTTTTTGTCCCCCCACCCCATTTGGGTAGAATGATGGATCTGATTAGAAACTATCTTAAGGATCTCATGTTGGGATGGGGGAACTGTCTCTTTCTGCCTGAAACCAGTGCAGTGCCAGCTAAAGCTGTCTGCTGCCACGACTGGCATCCCCGGGTGGGAAACGAGCAGACGCGGCCTAGAGCTGGCCCCAGAGCCTGTGTGCTAACTTGTTGGGGTCCTCAAACCACTGTATTTTTCTTTTGAGCCTGTACTTGGGGAAAGATCAGTAGCATTTGAGGAGATAAGAGAAAACAATCATGTCCTGGTACCTCAGGGTTTCTTTTCCTCTGAATAAGGTGGACTCCTCTCCCTGCTGACAGCCATTGTCCTTGGGCGTGTTGTGCTCTTCTGGTCTCTGCTGGGCTGTGGAGGTCACAATTGCCCAGTCCAGTTTCTCCCCAGCCTGGGATGCGCCCTGGTGAAGAGGCCCATCTGGGAAGGCTCCTTCTGGACACATGCCCCGTTTAAAGTGTCCGGGGGTGGCTCTGCTTGAGCGGAGCTGGGAGGCGAAACAGAAACATTTACCCTCTGTTCTCCAAAGCTCCTGATCTTTCCTGAGATTGTAACTGAAAACTGCTGTCTCTTGTTTGTTCATTTTGGGAGTTGGTGGTGCTGGCTGGGCCATGCCGTGTGAAGCAGTGTGTGTCTCTAATTTAACAGATTTACCGCTTTCTCTGCTAATTGAGAGAGCATTATTTATTTGTTTTGACACAAGTGCTTTCAGTGTTTTATCCTAGCTAATGGCTTCTTAAAGGTAATAAAACCCTTCCAACCTAATTGGTCAGATTAAGACTTTTTTCCTTGTATGCTTAAATAAAGCAATTAGTGAAGTGCTTCTATCCAAAATGACTCTTTTTGTCCATTTTTAAATCTAATTTACTGTTACTGGAAACTTTTTGTACAATAAAGCAATCGTGCAGATTAAAGAACATCCTGCAATCCCAGTATTAATTTTAACTTCGGATGCATTGTGTTAGGGGAGGGCCCGGCCAATTTTGTGATCCTCTGGGCCAATGAGTGCTTGTTTTGTGCCTGAGGGTACCTCTGTCTGAAAGTTGATCTGTCTAGTGGACACTTTCACAGGGACCCGTGTATTTGCTTTCCAGTATACAAAAAGGGAAACTGCCTAAAAGGCAGATAATGATTTTTCTTATGGAAACATACCAAGAAACATTTGAAAATCTTGACATAAAGCTGCTGGGTGCTTTATTGAGAAGTATTAATAATTCTTGCACACAGGCTCCAGGAGACTTGACTTTCTGAATGACTTTGAGTGTTTCCTGTCCTATTACACCAAAAACTTTAGAGTGTTTGCCAGTTGAACTCAAAGCCAACACTGCATTTCCCCTCAAATGTGTGGGGGGGTGGGGGGGGTCCTCCTCAAAGCCTGGGCCAGCCCTTTGTCCTGAAGCTTGGCTTTCACATACGTATACCTGGTGGCAGATACGGTCATCGAGGCATGATGGGGGTGTATATTTTATTGAGCTAAGCCACAGAGGTGATGCATACAAAAACAAGAGTTGTTCCAGGTAGTCCGGTTGCACTCCGGGCGTTTAGTCCTGAGATGCTGCCATTGCTCATGGAAGTTCTCAGAGCCTGTTGGCAAACCACACAAAAGCAGCAGCCTCCTCCTATTGTGCTCTTGCCTTGTTTTTTGACTCAAAATTGCATCTCCCCAACTTGCACATCAGCTATTGCCTCTATCCGAGAATCAAATCCACCCTCAAAGGATAGATGTTTGCCATAGGGCTCAAGAACATTCTGAGCAGTGGTAATATTAATACTGAAGAAGTCCCTCATCTTGAGGGGGACTGCCTGCATAAGGGTGCAGCACACGTGTGAACTGTACAATATGTGCAGTTCTTGATTGGTAACCTCTTGGGTTATGTTCCCAACTGAGTCTTTGGTGGCCCAGTCATGAAATGGCGCCACAAGAGTGTGCAGATCCAGTGGGAGATGTCGCTGCTGAGTGAAGAGCCACAAAGACTCAGACCCTGGCCTGGAGGCGTGACTTGCCTGGAGACCTGGAAGTGGTGGACTTTTCCGTGTCCCTTTGAATGCTTACCTTGACTGTAGGAAAACGGGCTGGATATAGATTTGCTCTGCTAATTTTAGTGAACATCCTTTAAGAAGTCTGATCATAACCAAAAATTTGAGCAACCTAGAATTCTTCCTGGCCTGTCTGCCATAGCTGTGTACCACAGTGAGCCAACTTACCTAGTCCAGCACAGCTTGTATCTGAATTTAATAGCACAGCATGTTATTCTACATGCTGCCTTAATTTTGATCATTAGGATCCCTTACTTCAGTCAAACATGGGAACCATATGGAGAGAACTTTTCACAGAAGAGGATGTTCATTGGTTGGGTATGGGGAAGGCAGGTTAACACCAAGAATTCCTGCTTCTCAGTGGTTCTAATTCACTGAGTAGTTATAGTAACTTTCCATCTCTTCTAAGATTTAGATGGGGGCAGACTTGGTTAACAGATCTGATGTTAGCTGTATTTCAGAATTTAGAACGGTGCATGCATATAAATGTGTGCCTAAAATTGTACATCTCTGGGTACATTAGCCCTTAAAAGCTAATTTCCTTTCCAAATTTTTTGACCACCCAGATGCCACCTCTAACCTTGGTGCCTGATGTTTTTGTTTAACTCCATTTTGAAACTGAGGGAAAACAACCTCCTCCCAAAGGGCAGGTATTAGAATGAACTATTGGGGACCCAGGTGGCATGCGGAGATTTTCATCTCATACGAAAGTGTTTCCGATTTAGGACTCAAGAGTTAGATAGTGGGCGTCAGCTGTGGGCATCTTGTCCCCAACTCCACACCACCCTGGGTCAGACGTCTGGGTTTTCTTACTACACAAAGGCACATTCCACAGAGTCAAATGGCAGAGACTTCTGCACAATTATCTGGTCAATTGAGGCAGAAGAAAATAATCATTTGTCCAATTGTCCAAATTAGCTCTCTGGACTGTCCTGAATGCGCAGGATAATTGTGCGGTTCTCCACTTCAGCGCCATAATCTGGCTAAAACAGACCATTTAGATGAGGCTCCATTCAACATCATGCACATTTAAATCGGGCTCAGTTAAAATAGACCACGGGGCTTAGCATTTTCTGTTTGTCAACTATAACGTTATAATTGCTTTTAGCTAATCATCCAAATTCCGCCATTAGTAATCGCCATCGCTCTCTGTTTATAGATGTTGTAAGGGAGGCAGAGAGCTCTGGTTTGCATCATTTGGTCTCTTTTCCTCAGAGGAAGCGCTGAGGGAAGAAATGTTCTTGTTGTTTCAGCTCAGTGTTCTGACCCAGGACACCGTAATAGACCTCATTGTCATCAACTGGGGGGCAGGAGAAGCCACTGGGGGCTCACCCAGGTCACCTAGCCCTGGAACCACTGGCCTTCTGGTTTCCAGACCAGTGCTGTTTCTGCGTACGCCATTTTAATTGTTCATTTCTTTCCATAAAATTAAATGACCTTCTTCAAGAAAGATTTAATGGTCAAGATGTGATTTGGTAAAAAAGCTTCCTCAAGGATTTTTTTTTTCTTATACCAAGATGAGACAGGCTGAGGCTACGAGAGATCTGCAAACAGTGGCATGTCATTATCCCCAGCTCAGTTTTTCGTGTAATTGGTGCAAAGAGATTGCTGCTGATGAATCCGCCTGCTCCCAAACAGAAAAGAATGATTCCTGTGTGGCGTGCCTCGGTGTATGCACACGTATGTTTGTGGCTGCTTAGGAAAGGTGTATGTATACATAAAACACTTACCAAGATGGATAATGCCATTTTAAAGTAGTAAATAATAAAAAATAGTCTTGAGCAAAACTGGTTTTACAATCGTCTGAGAATGCAGCACTTCATTTCAACAGTATGTGCAATGGCTAGAAATTGATTTTTTTTAAATCCAATTAAGCCTCAAGGTTGGTTATCCATTTAAAAGGTCGGATGAGTTAAGCAATCACAGTACCTTCAGTTCATGCTAATAATTAGATTTACACAGAACTTGGGCACTTACAGGATGCCTCGTGGAGGCATACATTTTGTGTCTGTGCACAGTAGTGAGCTACCAAAGCCCCCAGCAATGTGCAGCTACACCAGCAGAGCCTGGACCAACCCCGACTTGGGGAGCCCTAAGCTGGCTGCCAGCCCTGTCACAGTCCCCCCAGAGAGCGGTGGTCTCAACAGACACCTGTATCTCGCTGTACCGACCAGCCCCACTTTTCTGTGGCCCCGAGAGTATTGGGAAATGCAAAGTAGCCTCTCACTTAAAGGAGAAAAATGTATACACTATTTGGTTTCATGCGCTGCCAAGTTTATAATGTAACAAATAAATCCTGTTTTAAAAATAGTACTTTATAGTGTGCATTTACTATGTATTCCTAACATGTTAAGAAGAAGTCTTCAAAATGTCTTTTTATGGTTCTCATAGGTAATGTTTAAGTATTACTGAATTTATGAAGATGTTAGGAAAACCACGAACCTGATTGGAATGCTTTTTACTCTGGGTTATAATGTCACTCAGGTTCTGTAAATCATTGAGAAAGGATAAGTGATCTTATTTCAAACCTAGCATTTTAACCTGCTTTGTAATGTAAGTAAGGTTGGTGCATTTCAGTACTTCCCATCCATTAATATGGACCAGCCCAAAATATGGAACCTTCTAGATTTAGGAAGAAAAAAAATACTGCATTTCCTTCTCATTGCCCGTAAAAAAACCCTAACAATTTCTGGTTAGTTTTTCCTTCCCTCGCCCCTTCCTTGAGCTGCTCAGCTGCCAAAGTCCTCAGCAACAGATTTATGATTCTTTTTTTAGTTTGTAAAAGATCGACATTCAGATACTACAGATAGATGTGTAATAAACACAAGGGTGTTTCTGGAAAAAATGTGACTCAGGTTTTTGAAGATTGAATCATTTTCAATGTACTAGGGAAACATACTATTAAAAAGGATCCTGTTAAGTGAAGGTTTTCCTAAAGAAAAGATTTCTTGATCAAAATAAACATTTACCCCCTAATTTTGCTTTTCTATAAGTCTCCATTTCCTATGTTGAGTTTGCATAAAGGAATGTGGAACCACATTTGGTCTGTTAATTGTTTCTCTTTTCCTTCTTCCCGCAGCCTCCCAGTCCCAAGGCTTCAGGTCTTCAACATGCCCTTGAAAACTTTTGCAACTACAAAAATAATTTTGCTGGTGTTCAGAAGTAAATAGGAGTTTAGTTCCCGAGACATGAGGGTTATTGCTGTCTTACACTGTGCACTTCCTGGGAGAATAATTTAGGCTGCTAGAACAGCTAGGGGCCTCAGAGAGCAACTAGTTCAGCCCCCTCATTTTACCGAGAAGTCCTAAAAACTGATGCTAGAAGGAATGCTTTTTGTCGTTAATAAACGGTTCTGCTGGCACATTTTTATTAACAGAGTCTCTCATCCCGCTGATACCAGAAAGTAAAAACACAGTGTTTGCAGATGAGGTTACAAAATGTATTTTGCAAGCAAAGTGCGAAAGATTACATATAGTATGCAACCTTGTGTGTAAGGTCCGTGAATATATATAATCTTATTACTTTCAAAAAGAAACAGGAAAGATAAACCAAAAGCAAATAAAAACAGTTGTGTATGGGGGTAAAAACGTTATCTGTAAGGGTCAGTGGGAAACGGGGAAGGGCCAGGGCTGGGGGAGGCTTCTCTGAGCATTCCTTTGTACAGTTTTGACTTTTGAACTATGTCAATGTTTTATGTATTCAAAAAAGAAAATGATAAAAGAATGAAAGCAACAAAACCCTACATCCAATACAAACACATGAACCTGGATGTACTTCACATCGATAAACCACAAAAACGTCAAGTCAATTTTGAATATATCAGTAGGATACACTCTTAAGAACAAAAAGAATTCAAAAGTCTTGACCTTCACATTGTCGGTTTGTCATCAGGCGTGGAGGCTGCGGGCGAGTGTTGCGGGCAAGAGCGAGTGAGCGTCCATGGGGGCGTTGGGAGCCGGGGTCCTCGACATGAGGAGAGGGACGATGGCAGGTGAGCAAGGGCCCTGTACTGCGGGATTTGAAGGGGAGGAGTCAGTATGAACCCATGGGATTAAATAGACCAGATCCTACCTCTGTCTTCCCAGAGGACCAGAAGCAGTGACAGCCAAGTAGCAGTGAGCACGCGGCTCTCAGAGCTGGGTTCCCACCCAACCATTCCCCCCACTAAACGGAGCCCGGGTTTCGTGGAGAAATGGCTGACTAGGTTTGGGGCAAGGAAGGCACAACTCGAGCCTAGAAATCATCCCCCTGTTCCAGAACCGGCAAAAGTCCTCAAAAACTGATAAGAACATGCCAAAAAGACAGGAGGCAGCCTGATGGGGCTCTTGCTGGCCCCAGTGGGCGCCTGGAGCGGTGATACTTGATGGCACACACACGCACGCGTTCACGCCCTGGGCGGGCTGGCTGCGCGGGCCTGGCCTGCTTTAACGCTCTGCCGTTGCCATCTCGAAATTGGTTTTGTTTTTTTTTTTCAAGAGGCTCCACATTTTCATTTTGCACTGGACTCCACAAATTACACAGCCAGTCCTGGGGAGCGGGGAGGCTTTTGCTACAGAATACCTGGTAATAAATGTAGAAGGGAGGCTAGAGCGAGAAGATCACCACGTTGCAACCAGCGCTTGATTCAGGCAGAATCACCCCTGGACACCAGAGACACTGGGGAAAACATTGTTGGGACCCAGAACATTCTAATAGTCTGAAAGTGTCACTCCACAGATCATAAAGAGGAAATTGATTTTAATTCTATTAATTATAAAAGGGGAAATGTACTTTTACCATGAAGAGATCTGGCAGACCCCACTTGGCCAAGAATGGGGACATGGATTCTGTGCCTCCCGGTGAGGTGCAGTGGGAACCACAGCAGGTATTTTTGCCAAAAACGTTTAACCCGAATTTAATCATGAGGAAACAGATGAATACAGACTGAGACCTTCTACAGGACATGTCAATGTCATGGAAGACAAAGGCAGGGATTGTTCCGTATTGAAGGAGACCAGAGAGGCTTGACAAACAGAATGCCTGATCCTTATTTGGAGTCTGGATTCAAAAAGAAAAAGCCATGAAGGACATAAGAAAATTAAGGAAATTTCAATTTCTTTGAAATTGGATAATAGGATATTGGATAATAGTATTGCTTCAGTGTTAAATTTCTACGAGTGTGATCAGGATATTATGGTGAATATGTGGGCTAGTGTCCTTTGTTCTTAAGAGATACACACTGAAGTAGGAATGAGTGTGTGCAACTTACTTTAAATGGTGCAGGGAAAAAAATACATGTACACACATCCCCACATGTATGCTTGTGTATAGGCATACCTCACTCTATTGCAGCGGTCGGGAACCAAGCCCACCATATCTCTGAGGTATGCCTGAATATATATATATATATATATATACACACACAGATATAAATAGCATGTGTATGAATCTAGATGAAGGGTATACATGTGCTCATTACACAGTTTTTAAATTTTTCCATAAGTTAATTAATTTTTCAAAAAGGTTTCTATAGAAATGTGCTCTTCATAGCAACGAGTTCCTTTTCATTCCTTCAGGGAACACTTAGTATAAATCCAGGTGGCACGTCTGGTACCGAACATCACAAAAGGTAAATGCAGGCACTCCCTGATGCCAGCACCCAGGTCATGGTGAGAGACGGCACAGACATCCACAGACAGTGTCGAGGAGGAAGGTCATTGGCACTCAGCCTGCCTCTGCTTCACGCAGCAGCAGGTGTTCTCAACCGGGGTGGGGGGGTGGAGGAGTCCTGTCTTTATTTCACATTAGGCCTGACTGAGGCACCTCCACTGGCTCTCAGTTACCAAGGTCAAGTCCAAACTCTGAGGCTCAGTGTGTATCTTGTGCACTTTATGTCCAGCCATATGAGCTTTTGATGGTGCCAGGATGGACCATGTCCCTTAATACTTCAGGCCTTTGCATGAATACCTTGGTTAGGGATCGGAATGCCTGACACACTTCAATCCAGCCCTTAAGACTCGGAGCAAAGCCTCATCCTAGTCCGAGGGGACTTCCCTGACTCAGTCTTCTCCCGGTGACTGGATCTCGGGATTTTACTGACATGTTTGTGAAATATTTGTTCCTCTTTCTTCTCCCCCGACACATACATGTGCATATACAAACACAGACACACACAAGCACGCGCACACACACCCCATTGCATTCCCAAAGCCTGACAGGGCCTGGAGATTTTCAAAACTGATGTTCGGTAAATGGATCTTGAATGAATGAATGAATGAATGAATATGCCAGAAAGCATGAAGCAAGTGCACCAAGGAAATGAGTGTTTCTTTGAAATATCCAAAATAATGATATCAGGGAGCCCCACAGAGATCAGAGGAGTCTCAAGCAGGCACTAGGAGATTTTACACCATGAACTCTGGCATGAAACTAACATAAAAATGCACATTTCAGACACCTACAGACATCGTATAGGACATGATTTCACGAATGTGTCCTAGAATGTGAACTGTACTAAAAAACCTCCAAATAAGTCCTGGCAACTTTATTCTGGTTTCTTCCAGAAGTTTGTAATCTGTCCTTCAACTTTTGAGCTAAGTCTGAACACCTAGTTAAGTGTGGAATGGGTCTCAAGTCATCAAAAACATAAGTTGCTTCTTGGGTTGCATTAAAGATCTGGTAATTTGTTTTAAACTTTCATTTTTTAAGGAAAATTAAATAGAGGTGAATTTTTCATTGACAGTGAAATATATACTAAGCCATGGATTAATACGTTCATAAAAATTTATCTAAACAAAGTGCTGCCTGTCTTATTTACGTTAAAGTCTGTAAAGTCTGCAAGGAAACGGGAAAGCACTTTCCTGGAATGTATTTGTATCTGTCACAAGCTGCATCTTGAGGAAATTGGCAGGCATTTGAAATGGAATAATTCCTTAGCCTTCTGTTTAGTTTGGCTTTCTTCAATTCAGGGATGGCTTAAAACCAGAATCACCAATATTTGCTCTTAACAAGCATCTAATATTTTTCTCTTGCTTTGTATGTAATAAGTGCTCAATAAATGTTGGTTGAATTGAATCATCTTGTTCCTCCTTCCTTGGGGCTGTCGGGGTTATTCAGTCTATTCTCCAATACAGAAGAATCCTAAAAGGGAAAAAATCTCCAAATGACCTCTCCACCAACAGTTTCTCTCATCTTCTCACTCCTTGTACACAAAACTGCTTGGATTAGCTTTCTGAAATGCTTCTTGGATCCCTCTTCAGTCTGCCAAATTCTATGGCGTGAACCAAAGACTCCAGTCTGTCTCCTCACCCACTCCTTCTCCATCCTACTGGAAGCCTCTGTTCCAGCCACACTGGCTTCAGGGCCTCCTGGACATGTCCTGCATCTGTGTTTTCTCCTCGGACGCTCCCAGGTGAAATGCCTCCCCTGACCTCTCGGGCAGCGGGAGTCCTATCTCACCAGTCGGGCGCAGCCTCAGTCTCCCACCCTCCTGGAGGATCCCCCCAAGCTGTCTCAATCCCCCTATGGAGCACTGTGTGATTGTCTACAATGTATTTGCAAACAGAAAAAAGAGTGATAGATCTTCATACACGCTCTTAGTACCCTTTACAAATGTGTGAAAACATTCAGCTGCTGTAAAATCTTTTGAAAGAAAATAAGACCCAATTAACATTGACTTTTATGTCGGGAAAGCCAAGGGTTTCAAAGGAATTCCTTTCACTCATTTAACAGCTATTTTTTTAGCACCTGCTCCGTGCCAAGCACTAGAGGAAAAACAAAAGAAGACAAAAAGACCTGCCTTCAGGAAGCTGAAGCTCTAGACTATGTGCTGTTTCTGAGGGTCTGCTCCCCGCCCCCCACCGGAGGGGATGAGGGAAGATGACAGTGTGGCTTGGAGTGGGCTGCCAGGCAGGGAAGGGGAGGCAAGCTGGGAGGTCAGTGGCAGAAAGCTTCCAGTGCCACGCACGGAACCTGGCTTAGCTATTTTTTGTTGTAAGGTTGATAATGAAGAAGAAACTCAAAAAAGAAGAGTGGTGTGTGGAAGTTGCTGGAAGTCAGAGAGAGAGGCGCCAACCAAAGGCCTGTGAGCAATCAGGATGTGGGCAGTACCAGGGGACAGAGTTTTATTTTTAAATGACTCTGGGGTAGAGCTTCCTCAACTGGGTCATCATCCCCTGAACCTTGTGTCTTAGCCTCAGTAGTGATAAGGAAACCCCCATCTATTACTTGCCATCAGCCACCTGAGATCCCTACCCCTCACGGAAGATCCGCATCAGCATAATACTAACCTATTACCTGGCTCGTTAGCCACTCGAGATTCCATGCCTAGGACCACCCCAACTTCATAAAATTGAGGAAAAAATCGGGTAGACGGGGCTCCGAATTTGGTGGTGAGACCTCTCTGAGCCCGCCGGCGAATAAACTTTGATTCTCGGACTCTCCGTGTGCGGTTCAGTTTGTCCTCGGGACCATCCGCTGTAACACTTGCTGTGACAGAAGCCAGGACGCTCACCAATGGCACATCTACCTGGTGCCCCTCCACCACCCTGTTCTCACACCCCCAGACTGGCCTTTCCTCTCCAACGAGAGTTGACCAAGGTGACCAAGTTGCTGTCTTGTAAATCACGCCACTCCCTCATCTCATCTCTCTTGTCCCTGCTCCCCCTCAGGGGGTGGGGGGCAGTGGGGACAGCTTGCTCAGACTGTTGCCCGATGACCCTTCTTGCAAAGCGGTGGGCTGGGGAAGGGTCCCTCACTCAGCAAGGCAGTGCCTGGAATTGTCCTTGGCCGTCCCAGAAGCAGTGACCTGGATGGAAACCCCTGTCACCCCCTCACATCCAGGACAGTGCCTAGCAAATGGAGTCTGATAAACGTCAAGGAACCGGTTATGAAATGAGGAGGAAGTGACTGTTGACACCGTGCCCACCATGCAAGGCAGTGGGGCCTCGGCAGGCCGCAGGAGCTGGCCCAAATCCTGGAATCGCCAAGCCAATCCCAACCCAAGGCTGGGGGCCAGGTGTGTGCTGTAAAAGGGGCGGCCCTGCCCTGTGGGGTCCGGGACGACGGCCAGGGGCAGCTCAGAGACCTTTGGGGGGCCTGCTTGGGGCGGCCTAGAGTCTGCCTGGCCGGAAGCGTTTCTGGCGGGCTTGAGGTTGGGCCCCAGGCCGCTGAGGACTCGCTGGAAGTCGGGCCCCTTCCCGGAAGCGACTCTGGCGAGCGCCTTTCCCGCTGCGAGGCCGGGGCTGCCAGCGCCAGAGCGGCCGGGCCACCTGCTCGGGGCTGGGGCGGCGCCACTGGCGGCCGGGCGAGGCCTGCGCGGGGCCTGCTCGGCTGCGTCTGCCCGCGCCCTCCCGCCCCGCCGGGCCGGCGCCCCCTCGCGCCCCGGGCGGGCCCTGCACGTCTCGCGAGCGGCCCGGAGCGGCGGGGGAGGCGGGGCCCGCGGGCGGGCCGGGCAGGGCCGGGGCGGTGCCGAGCCCGGGCCGGAACGGGCCGAGCGGGCCGAGTGGCGGGCCGGGCCGGGGGCGCAGGCCGGCGGGAAGATGGCGAACGTGGGGCTGCAGTTCCAGGCGAGCGCCGGGGATGCGGACCCGCAGAGCCGGCCCCTGCTGCTGTTGGGGCAGCTGCACCACCTGCTCCGCGTGCCCTGGAGCCACGTCCGCGGGAAGCTGCAGCCCCGGGTCACCGAGGAGGTGAGGGGTCGCAGGCCACCAGCGCCTCCGCGCGCGGAAGCCCAGGCCCGGCCGGCGGGGGTGGCCCAGGCTCGGCGGCCGCTGAGGCCCCGCCTTGCCACCCGCAGCCCCGCCGCCTGCCGGGCCTCCTCAACGGCCGGGCCACCGCAGCCGGCCAATCCCTTCCGGAGCAGCCACCAGGCCCGTCCAAGCCCGCAGGGGCCCAGCGCCGTGACACCTGCGACAGGGTAGGGGAAATGCGGGTGGGCCCTGCCTTGAGGCGGGCCCTGCCTTCTAGAAATCCCCGTGGCTGTTCTCCCTGCCTTCCCTGGGGCATCTGGCCCCCTGCCTCTCTGCCGTGGAAACTGGCTAAGCCCCAACAAGTTGGGGTTTTCAAGTGTTTTAAGCAAAGTGGCTCCAACCTGGCCTTTTCAGTTCTGAGCCTTAATCCCACACTGGTGGAAGAGTGCCAGCAGAGACAGACAGGGAGCTTCAGCAACACGATTTCTTAATTAGGGATCAGGGTGCTTCAAGTGCCTTTTCAGAGGAGGCTGCAGGCAGGGTGCTGGCATGTGGCGAGCTGTTTGAAGTCTGTCTGTCTCTGGTCTTTCCTTTCTCATCTAGCTCTGGCAGGCGGCCCTGAGCACGCTCAACCCCAACCCCACAGACAGCTGTTCCCTCTACCTGAACTACGCCACCGTGGCTGCCCTGCCCTCCAGGGTGAGCCGGCACAACAGCCCCTCAGCCGCCCACTTCATCACCCGGCTTGTGCGGACTTGCCTGCCCCCCGGAGCCCATCGGTGCATTCTGGTGAGTGCTGCTGAGAGGACGGCCACAGGCCTGTGTGTGCTGACAGCCACATGCTGCCAGTTGCAAGCAGCGCTGAGCTTGTGTCCCAGGGAACTCACAGCCCCCCACGCACTGCAGAGCTCTCTGGCCCATAGGACCTGGACAGTGTGATCCCTGCTCTACAGAGAAGCTGTCCAGAGAGACAAAGCGATTTGCCCCAGATCAGTTTTGGTGGCAAATCTGAGACTCACACTTAGGTTTCCTGAGGCCAAATCCAGTGTCTGTCCCTCTGTGCCCCAACTGTTAAGGCAGTTGATTGTGACCAAGGTGTTCTTCCTCGTGCAGGGCAGACAGTGCCACGGTATTCTGTGGTTCCGGGGAGGCACCCGGGGATGGGCTGACCTGTGCTGTTGGAACATCTCTGTCTGGATGTTCCCAGCACAGAGTTAACCAAGTTTGGAAGGTGCTAAGGACAGGACCCCAGGCACTTCCTGGTGCAGCTCCGCGTCACCCCTCAGCTGGGGCTCTGCCTCTCTCCCTGTGCTGCAGATGGTCTGTGAGCAGGCTGATGTCTTTGCCTCCGCCTGTGCCCTGGCCCGGGCCTTCCCGCTGTTCACCCACCGCTCAAGCGCCTCGCGCCGCACAGAGAAAAAGACCGTCACAGTGGAGTTCTTCCTGGTGGGACAAGACAACGGGCCAGTGGAAGTGTCCACATTGCAAGTGGGTGTCTGAAAGTGCAGACTCGTGTCCCTGGGCCCCCACGAGCTCAGGCAGCTGGAAGGGAAGCTCTGGCTCCTCTTTCCCCAGGAGAGAACGGGAGGGCTGCTTCAGTTCCTGTGAAGCCAAGGCTCCCTCTCCCTCAGGGCATCTTGATTCCAGGATTCTCTTCTGTGCAGCCAGTGTTTATTGAGCACCTACTCAGTGTCAGACACGTTCATGTTTTTATACAAACAATCCTGTCCATGTATATGGTACATCACCCTTTCCAGGGAGCACTTTTACATATGTTATGTCACTTGCTCCTAAAATCAAGCAAGGCTGGAAGTGATTTCCAACCTCACTGTCCTTGGATGGGCCTGACATGGGGCTCCCTTCCCATAGCAGCCATTCCAGACTCTACCGTGGCCCCCTCCGCCCACCACGCAGCCCCACGCAGCCATCCTCTCTGGGTGTCTCTGCCACCTCCAGACTCCATCCTGCAGCGGGACAGCGACGACTGTGCTTCCCCCCTGTCTCTAGTGAGTTCCCTCCGAGTTCCAGGCCCTCCAGCCACCAGATCCCGTCTGGCAGCCCTTGTCCCCTCCCCTCCTCACGGCACTACCTTCTGCCGTGGACTGCTATCCCTTGGACTTGCCAAGTTCATTCCTGCTCAGGTTCCCTCTGCCAGGGTCCTCTTTTCTCCAGCCCTGCCTGGCGTCTGTCGGTTTCTGCCGAGTTCCTTCCCCAGGGTGGCCCGGCCCTCCTGTCCAACTCAGCCCTGCCACGTGTCAGCGCTCTGGCCGGCTGAGCGCCCAGCCCCATGGACATGTCACATCTGGTCAGCTCTTTCCCCAGCTGCCTCGCAGCCTGAGCACACCAGGGTCTGGTACCCCACGTGACCCTTACTCAGCCTGGCTCCCCCTTCATCACTGTGGGAGCCTCCCCAGCTCCCAGGCTGGTCCCCTCTGAGTCCTGCGACCTCTCCTCATCCTCTGGCTTAGCATTTAATTGGAAGGTGGTTGTAATTCTCTGCTGGACCCGAGTCCCTTGGGCATCTTTGGATTCCCAGGGTCTAGTATGGTACCTAGCGCACAGTGGGTGCTCACATAAATGTGGACAGAATGAACGCATGATCCTCCTCTGGTGACACGCAGCGTGGCTCTGCAGTGGTGGGGGCACTGGAGCCGGCTCCTGCCTCCTGCGTGAGTGCTCTTGTGTCAGCTCCAAGCTCGATGGGGTCTGGGGTCTTCAAGGTGACACACGGCCTCCTTGGAGTCCAGTCTTACATCACTGACGCTCTTCCCAGACAGTCGTCATCGCGTCCCCTTGTGCCCTCTCAGGCGGGAGACGAGCCTGCTGACAGGCGGCAGGGACTGCACATTTCATATCTGAGCTGTCAGGTCCCAGGGATCTACCTCTGAGGCTTTGGGGTTTAATTACCTCAGGACAAGCAGAGGCTCTTGCCGAGATCAGACTGGGCGGGGGAGGCAGCCAGGCTGGCGGTATCGACCCAGCGCTTGCCCTCCTGACATTACAAGACGGCAGTGGTGATGACAAACTCAGTGCTGTCCTGTACCCCTGAGACACTTGCACCGCTTTCCTCTTTTTAATATCGTGTCTTATCGTGAGCGAAGGAGGCCACCACAGCTGCTGGCCTTCCGCAGCCTCTGAGGCTTGGGGGTGGGCAGTGGAGAACAAGGTGGGGCAGGGGTGCCCTCGGGTACTGCTGAGAGCAAGGCTCCAGGGGCAGAAGTGTGGCAGAGGAGAGTGACATGGCAGAGAACTTGCAGGGCCAGAGCTGAAACAAAGGTGGACAGATGTCCCTCGCAGAGTCGCGCGGTGGGCAGCCCGTTTCCGGGCACGTGTGGCTATTGCTTTTGTGTGTGTGCCCTTCTCTGAGCTGCCTGCCGAGTGTCAGCTCTCAGACCCCGCAAGCCCGTGTGGTCCGTGTTTTCAGGTCCTTTGTCCTTCCAGCTGCTGGGGTCACGTAAGCACCACCGGGCAAGGCCCATCTCTGTGTCCCTCCCTCCCTCACCCAGAGCAGAGCTGTGTCAGATCACAAGGGACTCATCTGCCCTCATGGCCTCAGGGACAGGCTTGCATGAGGAGGGCACCTCCCCAGTGGCCCAGAGGGAAGACGTCTGGGAGGGCACAGGTTCAAGGGCTCAGGATGTGGGTGCTTTTGCCCTGCTGGGAGGAGCTGGCCTTTGAGAAGTGCCTCCAAGGATGGCCGGAATCTTGGCGGGAGGAGAAGGATACGGGATCTGCAGAGGCCAGAGGTGGGGCTGGCGTGAGGAGACGGGGGCGGGGGGGTGGGGGGGAGCAGGACACGAGGCTTGGAAAGGACCCCAAGTATATGAGGGCAGGGCCTCAGGCTGCAGGGCTCCTGTGTAACTCTGGAGGTGCAGTGGGGGGGAGCAGTGTTGAACTTCCTTCTGCGGGGGAGAGGAGTGGGTGGCAAGAATCTTGCTCCCCCCTCCCCACTGCCCCTCACTGCCCTGTCAGCAGCCCCGTGGCCTCCCCTGGGTGGGGCATGTACCTCTGATGCGTTTGGGTTCCAGGGGGATGGACAAGTTGAGGACATCTTCCCCACCTGGTCCCAGGACCCCAGCGACAGCCTTCTGTTTTTTTCTAGTGCTTAGCGAATGCCACAGAAGGTGTGCGGCTGGCAGCCCGCATCGTGGATACGCCCTGCAGTGAGATGAACACAGACACCTTCCTCGAGGTTCGTGGCCCAGGGGTGGGGCCAGGCTGGGGGGGTGTCATAGACCCTACGGAGAGCCAGAGGAAACCTGGGGGCGGTCCACACTCTCTGACCTGGCGCAGGGACCCCGGGGCTACGTCCAGTGAGGTTGTGCTGTCCACTCAACTCTGAGAGGCCTCCAGAAGGGTGTGGGGAGGACAGGGCCTCGTCTTTGAGGCCCTTCAACGGGACTGCAGCCACGATCTGCAGGAAGTTGGAGAGCGCGGATGGCAAGCCAGCTCCCCTGGGTGTAATCACGCGGGACACTGAGAGTGTCAAAGCCGCTGGCTCCCGGACGGGCTCCTCTCCTGCCGCTCAGGCCTCGCCTTGATTTAAGCGTCTTCAGGTGTCCTTGTGTTGTTGTTTTTTTTTCCATGAACTCATCCAGGAGATTAACAAAGTTGGAAAAGAGCTGGGGATTGTTCCAACCATCATCCGGGACGAGGAGCTGAAGGCGAGAGGATTTGGAGGTAGGTGGGGCTGCACGCTGCAGGTCCCGGCCCCAGGGAGCCGCTGGGGGTGCTTTCGTGGCAGGGGTGGCGGGCCACAGGGCACATTGTCCTAACCTTCCTCCTGCTGGTGACTGGGACGGGATCGGCCTATGTTCAAACCCCAGGTCAGACCCTGGGAAGCAGAGCATCTCCAGGGAGAAAGGGGCAGCAGTCCAGATTCTGATTTGGATTCTGGAAGCTGCTAGATCCAAGTCCTTCCCCTGCCCGAAGCCTTTCCAGCCTGCTCATGTGCCTCACGCCCTTGTCCCTGGGCCAGTCCTCAGGGCTTTTCTGTTCCTCGAGTACACAGGTTCATGTCTATGTCAAGGCCTTCGTTCAGATGGCTCTATCTAGAATACTTTCTCCCAAGATATTCTTATGGTGGGGACCATCTTATCCAGAGCATCTCAGCTCAGATGTCACCTCCCCAGAGAGGCCTTCCCTGATTCCCCAGGCCCACCCTCCCCCCATGCCCAGGAGCTAGAGGGACAGACAACTGACTCAGACTGGCTCAGGGAGGGTGGCTGTCCTACTTATCTGTGGCTACAAAATAAATTACCCCAGAAGGGAGCAGCTGCAAGCAGCACTTGTATCATCTCACAGTGCCAGGGGCTCTGCCTGCTGCGGTCAGGTGCTCAGCTGGGGCTGCAGTCATCTGAAGGCTCAGCCGGGGCCGGCCACGTGCTTCCCGGAAGCCTCCCCATGGGCTGCTGGCAGGTCGCAGGGTCTCGTGGGCTGTTGGCTGGTGATTGCAGGTCCTTGCTGTGTGGCCTCTCCAAGGGCAGCTCCTGGCGCGCAGCCAGCCACCCTCAGAGCAAGGGCTCTGAGCGAGAGAGTGAGAAAGCGAACATGATGGAAACTCCCCTCTTTTGTAACCCAATCTCAGAAGTGGCATCTCATCACTTCTACCGTTTTCTTTTGGTTAGAGGTGAAACTCTAGGACTACACAAGGACACGGACACCCAGAGGTGGGGGTCCTGGGAAGCCATCTCAGCGTTATCCACCACAGACACATAACCCAGTTACAAATGGAGTGAGAGGTGGCCACTTGTGTCAGGGAAAGCTTCACAGAGGTGGCATTTGCAGTGGGTCTTGCAGGATGAGTAGGAGTTTGTTGGACAGCCATTATTAGCTCTTGTCACAGTTGCCGTGATTGTTCAGCTCAGTTACTGGGGGACCTTGAGGCATGGACTCTGCCCCCAAGTAGGCCGCTGTTTTCTTGAGAGATGGGCACATAAACCCACAAGTGAGACAACGGTGCAAAACACGTGGGCGTAAGCTTGGAAAGGGCTTGGGAACGGGGATCAGTGTGGGCTGGAGCAGCCTGGAAGCCTTATCCAGGGATCATGATTCTGCAATCCTGTTCTGTTCTTTCTGGAAATGATACAATGTTTTCTTTTCCTCAGTGGATTTTCTTGCCTACCAATATTTTGCATAGAATTCATTTGCAGTCCTAGGCATTGGAACTAATTTGCATTCCCTGATCCCACACTGGCCAAGGGGCAAGAGGCTTGGGCCGCGCTGGGAGCTGGTGTTTCCAGGGGCCTTTGGGGAGTTCTCTGCTCCGTTCAGCCTAGGCCTCACCAGCTCTCCCTGCGCTTTCCACAGGAATCTATGGAGTTGGCAAAGCTGCCCTCCACCCCCCAGCTCTGGCCGTCCTCAGCCACACCCCAGACGGAGCCACACAGACCATCGCCTGGGTGGGCAAAGGCATCGTCTACGACACTGGGGGCCTCAGCATCAAAGGGAAGGTGAGGTGTTGGGCCAGCACGGGCAGGTCCCGGGTGCGGAGGGGTCCAGGCTGGGTTCAGCCAGCTCTCTCAGAGGTGCCTTTGGAAGGCGGCGAGGGCTCTGGGAGTTAACGCAGTTGGGCCGGGTTAAGGGGAGGGCCAGTTCCCGTCCTGGGAAGGAGATCACTCCATGCAGGATACCTGGGTTTTGTGCCCACACTTTACACTTGACCTTAGCCAACAGGCCGAGAAGCGGTAAGTGCCCACACTTTAAACAGGAGTCTGGAAGTGCAAAATCGGCACGGGGGCCGGAGAAAAGCCGCAGGAATGATTAAAGGGATGGAAAACAGCCTGGGGAGGTGGGTTCAGAGGTTCAGAACGGGAGTGGCTTTGTCCAGAGGAGAGAAGGGCAAGGGGGTGCCCACAGCTCCAAATCTGCCCGACTGAGGTCTCCCCAGAGAGAATGCTCCGTGGGGCCTGCACATGACCCCGCAAAAGCCAGTGCAGTTGGGCCTCAGCACTGAAGCAAGTCACCTAGGCATGTCCCTCTGAGGCAGCCCTAGCAGCCTCTCCCGTGACGTGGCTCTCCGTCCGCCATCCCAGGAGGTTGGGCACTTGGGTAGTGCCAGTCACAGCTGCGTCTGTCCACCACGCCATCTCCATCTGTGCGTCCCACTCTGTGCACGGGCCTGGGCTGGGGCATCCTGGGAAGGAGTGGACAGTGACATGCATGCCCAGGACTGTGGGAGGACAGCAAGCGCCTCTGTCACGGTGGCTCACAGGTGTGTCCTTTTGGCCCAAATGGTCTTTTTAAAATTTGAATTAGTTTTCAACATTTGGAAAGAGGAAGAAATTTCATAAAAGACTGGATTTTTGGCCTTTGGTAAACTTAGAAGCTCTGGCGGCGCTGGCCCTAGGTTCTCGCCTGGCGGCATTCCACTGGAGCTGAGTGGGACTGCCCCGGGGCTATAGCCTGCCGGCTCCAGTCTGCTGCAAGCCCCGCCACTCCCTGTTGCCTCCCTTACATTGAGCCCCAGCATCAGCTGCTGCTTGGGGTGGGGATTACGCTGCTGTTTTTTGCACGTCAGCATACCTACTATTAAATACCTGGAATGGAGGATCTTTTTTTTTAAACATCCCTCCTCTTCTAAACAAAGAATTATTTTCTGGACTAATCAGGAAATGAAACTAATAATAATAAATGGTGTTTTTTAAAAAAAAAAACAAAGCACCAATAGTAAACATTCTCTTTTATTGAATTCCATACCATGATCATGCCAGTAAAAAAAAAATTAAAAAGAAGATACATACTGCGGTACAAATAAAACAGTAATAGATTAACACTTTAAGTAGCATGGATATTTGTTTTTTAATAGAAAAATACTTATGTCTCCATACTGGTCTATGGTGGTAACGGATCGTGGCATTAAATGTTCTGTTTTGGGATCTTGGCTTCTACATACTTGACGGTGACTTCATCAAAATTGATCTCCTTTACATAGTCGTGTTCAGTGGACAGAGGAGCCAGATTTGTCATTTGCCTTCACTCACAGTTGATTCCAGAACACAATTATTTTTTATTTTGAAGAGCTTCTATCATGTGAGGCAACTGATACACAAATACTCAGGAAGGGTTTTTAATGGGATCATTTGGCAGAGATTCCTAAAAATCCCATTTCACAATAAATTCCAGAAATTGCAGTACTGACCATGCATTCCGTTCTGTGGGATCCATTCTCGTGGCCTTCAAATGCCTGTGGAGTAGAAACAGTTTAAACACAGTAACTCCAAGGGTTCACGTAGAAGGAGAGAGTTTCAGGGACTCATTTTTATGTCACTGTGCCATTGTGCTTTGAGTCCGCCTTTCAACACAGGAAGGTGTAACATCAGAGGCTCGGGGTGCGCGTCTCTGCACCAGCGCCAGCCCAGACAGTTCTGAACCATCAGAACTGCTCTCAGAATGAGCGTGGGCAGCTGTGTCGGCGTGTGTCAGGGGCAGCTGGGTAATGAGCCATTACTAACATCCATGGAGAATGATGTTACTCTAAAGGATAGGGAATAAGGATAGGTGATTTTGAAGCCTTCATTTGTATGATTAAAGTGCAACAGTAGCCGCAGCAATTGTTTTAACTTCAACCAACAGCATTTTTTGAGGGAGGAATATTTTATCACTGACATCGTTTAGAGCAGAGGTCCCCAACCTTTTAGGGCACCAGGGACCAGTTTCATGGAAGACAATTTTTCCACGGATGGTTGTTGGGGGGCGGTTTTGAGATGATTCAAGGGCATTACATTTATTGTGCAGTCAGACCTCTCTGCTAATGACAGTCTGTATTTGCAGCCGCTCCCCAGCGCTAGCATCACCGCCTCAGCTCCACCTCAGACCATCAGGCATTACATTCTCATCGGGAGCCGCAACCCTGATCCCTCGCACGTGCAGGTGACAGTAGGGTTCGCTCCTATGAGACTTTGATGCCGCTGCCGACCTGACAGGAGGCGGAGCCCTAGTGGTGGCATCAGGATGGGGAGCAGCTGTAAATACAGGTGAAGCTTCGCTTGCTCACCAGCACTGCTCTGTGGCCCAGGGGGGCGGGACTGCGGGTGTAGAGATACCAGCACATGGTGTCTATGATAAGCAAACTGACTTTTAGTCAGTTCGACTTCTCCACAGACAACGTGCTCCCTTTTGCTACCCGCCGTTGCCATGGAGGCTGCCGAGGCCTGGAGGGCAGCACCGAGGACTCTTTTCTCCTTGGGTCACGTGCTTATTTTTGACACTGGCTTGTTGGAGGGCCAGCTTACCTTCTGAAAAGGACACGATAGCCCCAGCCGCCTCCTGGGGTCATACTGGCCTGCAGAGACCCCGTGATAAACAGAATGGCCAGGTGTCTCAGCTCTAGCAAACTATCCACGGTTTCTCATTGGAACTGTTCTACATCAATTTGGGAGAAACCAGCAGGCCCTTCCTGAGCTGTTGCTGGTGCCAGGTGCTGGGGTGGGCGCTGAGGCTCTGTCAGGAAAGATCCCAGTCCTGACCTGGAGGTGCTCACAATCTCACCCAGGGGCACGAAACTTCATCACAGCAGGCATTCTCCCAAGTGGCTGCCTCGGGAGCAAATCGTGCAGAAACTGTCACTTCTCAAAAAGCAAGCGGATGGAGCCAGCAGAGCTCCCAATTTTGCAGGAACAGTCACAGCTCCATTTCCAAAGATTTCAAAGGCAAATTGGGACCCACAGGCCTCAGAGGCCTCACTCAGGACCCTTTACACGCTTGGCAAGTACCGATCCCAAAGAGGTTTTGCGTATAGGGTGATACCTAGTGATACTGTACTGGAAATTAAAACTGAGAAATTTATGACATATTTATAATTCATTTAAATTATAACATGCAATATAAATCCATTGATGTTACCATAAATAGTATAATTTTATGAAAATAACTATATTTTCCAAAATGAAAAAAAATTATTAAGAGTAGCATTATACATTTTGCAAATCCCATTAGTGTCTGACTTAATAGAAGACAGCTGGGATCTTGCATTTGATTCTGCGTTTAGTCTATTGTATGTTGTTTCAGTTGAACTATATCAAGAAAATCTTACCTCACACATTTTGTAGTTGGAACGGGGAGAAGTATGTTACACCCTTTTCAGATAACTATGAACATTCTTTGCTATTATATTATGCCAAAACTCGACAGTAGTTTCTTAAAGGTTGGTTATAATGTAGAATCTAAAGCCACGTAAGTGAACTTTTGTGCAGTAAAATCTACTGATCTATCTTGAACTGGAAACACATGATTTTGTAATATCATGCATGGATCATTTGGAAAAATTGGTTCACAGAGTTATGCAAAACCTTCAAATTTTGACACATTGTATAATATCAAACAATCGTCTTTGCTGTTATCACCATTCATCTCATCAGAAAAGTCACTGAGTATGAGGAAGCTGCGTGGTAGATACAAGTTTTCCAAAATTCTGATTTTTCCTTGAGAGCTCAAATGCACACCGTCGGCAATAAATAACATCAGCTGTTTTCTGAAAGTGAGAAGCTCACTTTGTTCCTTTCCTAGGACATTTTTGCCAGATACCTAAGTCCAAATGACCATGACTCGTCTGTCAGTTCTTTCCGGTAACACAGGTGAGACTGGCCCAGGGAGCTCCGCGCTCAGCCAAGCCCGATCCCGCCCGAGCGCAGCCGGCAGAGCAGCGACGGTGCTAGGACCACCTTCCGTGTCCTCACACAGAACATTGCAAACATCTGTACTCAAGGGTTGAGATTTTTTTTAATTTAATTTTACTGCTTCAGCAAGGAAACTCTTAAGTGAAGTCGGCATGTTTCGTCTTCCTGGCGGGCGTGGAAACGGTCACCGCGCCACCTCGCTCACGCCGGTGCCGCGGCCTCCACCGTGGGTGCGAGTGTCAACCCCGTGGAAAGGGAGATAGCGTCTTAATATTGCTGAGAAAGTCGTTTCTTTGATGAAAACACAGACAACGTGTGGGGGTTGGTGGAACTTTACACAACCCGCGGGCTCGGTTCGCAGGTTCGGGGCCTGTTCCACCCGCAGCCGGGGCTGGCAGCTGCGCCCAGGGCCGGGGGCCGGCGTTCGGGGCGGCCCGTTGTGCACGTTGGACTCCAGATCTGGGGCCCCGTTTTTCCATTTAAACAGTCCCGTGCTTTCTCGAACATTAGGTCAGAAGAGACGGATCATTTTCACTTGACTTAATTATAAAAGCAGCTCAGTTTATATGTAAAAATACATTCCACTAAAATTCAGGGCTTGTGTAACATGATAAGGGTTCAAAAATCACTCGGTAAGTTTCAAACCCAAACCTTTACATCTGTGGATCTGTTGTTAATTTAAAATACGAACTTGCCGATTCACACTGGGAACCTATAAAATGTAAAAACGTGTAACCGCTCTCAACTAGTTTATGGAAAGTAGCACTTCCGTCTGCGGCAGGAAGGTGCCTCTGCATGTGGCTAGTTCCAGTGGCCCCTCCTTGGGCCAGTCGGAAGCAGGATTTGGGAACCGAGGGCCAGCAGGGCAGAGACGGCAGTGACGTGGGGGTGACGGGGTGTCCTCACCGGTGGCGGTGATGTTTGGGAAGAGCTCACATCAGCCCTAGCCGTCCTGCAATGCCACGGCAAGGTGCAGAGAGCGCTGGGGCCAGTTGGTGAGGAAGCTGGGCCTTGTGCCACGCGTGTCTGGCGGCCAGGGCAGGTCTGCAGTGGGGCAGAGTCCCAGTGGGCTTGTGGCAGGGGCGTAAGGGAAGACAGAAGGGCCTGCAGGAGGGCGGTAGGAGCATGGCATGGTGCAGAGAAGGTGGAGAGAGCGAGGGAACCCTTCCAGAGGAGACGCCGGGGGCAGCAGAGGTGGAAGCAGAGATCAGCTCTTGGAGGGCAGGGCAGGGACCTCAACCCAGGTGGAGGTGGGAGAACAGGAGGTGGCCGCAGTTTGGAGATGAGGCTTATCCTGTGCTGAGGTGTGGCCGCCCTGAGATGCTGCGGCTGGGGAGGACCAGGAAGCCTCTGAGACTCGGGTGTGGCTGCAGAGGCCATTCGTGGGCAGTGTGAAGGGCCCCAGGCCTGGAATAGAGCCCCGGGCAGTCTTTCCTGGCACCGGGCTTTCCAGGTAACCCTGAGCAGGCCTCAGAGGCTCCCTGGATCTCAGCTTCTTCCTCACAAACGGGCAGAGAGGTAGGTGGAGGCCCACAGGCTGACCTGGCAGCTGCATAACACAGTCAAGGCGCCAGTCTCTGAGCATGGGGTGCCGTGGCCAGATAAGAGCCCGGCCACGGCAGATTCCGCCGCTCTGGGCATCTGCCTGTCACCGCGCAGTGGCTGTTTGGTAACCCCAGAGCTCTACTAAAACAAAAGGGATCCCCACTGTCTCTGGCCATTACTTCCCGTCACTTGTGGAGAACCCCACCCGTGGTCAATGTCATGAGTCCTGTGGGTGTCCAGGCCGCATGGGCCTGGCGTGTGGGGTGGGCCCTGGGGGGCGGGGTCTGCAGCCAGGCTTCCCCCACAGGGCTCACCCTTGTCCTGGTCCCTTTGCTGCCTGCAGACCACCATGCCGGGGATGAAGCGGGACTGTGGGGGCGCTGCGGCCGTCTTGGGGGCCTTCAGAGCTGCCATCATGCAGGTGAGTGAGACTCCACCTATTCACCCGAGGGCAGGGGCCTGGCTTGGCCCAGGCCAGTGAGTGAGTGTGTGATGAAGCTTGGCCTAGAACCACAGGGCATGTGGCAGGCATAAGCCCACGTGCAGCACATGTGGTTCTGAGTATTCTGCCCACAACCGTCCTCCATCCCAAAGCTGTCTCTAGTGAATGGTCTTGCCAGGGTGACGTCCCTGCCCCCAGGCCAGGCCTCTCTCCACCTCACACTGGGCCTCCTCCCTCCCCCACCTGGGCAGACACCCCAGAGCGCAGTCCTTGCCCAGCGTCTGTGACCACGCAGGGGCTTGGGGGACATTCATATGGAGCCCAGCATCCCGGGGCCATAACGAGTGCTTATTAAACAAATGACGGTGTGCACCGACCGGCGCAAGCCAAGGCTTTACCCCCTGGAGTAGCCTTCTCAGGCCGGCTTTTGGGAGGCTGTGCTCTTTGTGGCGCTGAGTACAAGATATTCTCTCCCTGCAGGCACTGCCTGTGAAACCCTGTTTCTTGGGGTAAACTTGAAATTGAAAAACAAAAATGTCCTGGCAAATAATTTCTCATTCAGACTGGTCTGGTGTCCAGCAGTTCCGCGCCTTGAGAGAGGAGCAGAGACCCGGGGGGAGGGAGGCCGCCGTCTGCCGGGAGCC
This sequence comes from Eulemur rufifrons, assembly GCF_041146395.1. Classification (NCBI taxonomy): domain Eukaryota; kingdom Metazoa; phylum Chordata; class Mammalia; order Primates; family Lemuridae; genus Eulemur; species Eulemur rufifrons. The sequence continues at coordinate 48,322,519 of NC_091002.1, forward strand.
CCCTGGCTTACTGTGCAGCCTCAGCCTGTGCTGTGGCTTCCGCCTGCCCACTGTAACCCCAGCCGACAGGGACACTGGAGGTGCAGGGGGCGAGATGACTTGGGCAGGATGCTGAGACTGTCTGGAACATCCTTGCTGTGCCCTGCACGGTGCCTTGTTTGGAAAGGGCCTTCCTGGGGCTCACAGCTGAGTGTTCCGTCACGCAGAGCACACACGTGGGGCCGTGCGCTCAGCCCAAGAGCCACAGGCTCCCGACAGCCACAGGCTTCCAAGAGCACCTGTTGTGGCTCAGCCACCGCAGAGCCCTGTGGGGGGCGTTGGAGGAGGAGCTCGTGTACTCTGTGTTCTCATCCCCTTGCTGGCTGGAGACTAACGAGGGACACAGCCAGCAGCGGATGAGGATGCGACTGTCTCGGCACCTCCAGAGGCTTAGATTCCCTTTCGCAGGAAGCCACTGGGCAGTCAGCTCAGACTCATCAGCTGGCAGCCGTGGGGTCGCAGGACGCCCCCACCTCTGGGGGCTGCAGCCTGTGATCTGAAGGGTGCTGAGGACCCCTCCCACAAAAGCCCCAGCCTGCAGACTCCACCGTTAATGATGATGTCCTGTTTAGCTTTGACATGTCCATGCCAGCCTCTTGAAAAGCAACATGCTTCAGTTTGAGCCACAAAGTAAACTGTATTGTAACCCACAGAATAAAATAAGCACGTGCACATCTACACTGATAGGAATAAGTCATTAAATGAATAAATAAACGAGGGGAGAGCTGTCTTACGGCGGAATCCCACTTACTGGATGTAGAAGTAGTGATGGAAATAGAAACTGGAACATAGAAAAATCACCATTTGGCAAACACCACGGCCGGTAATTGTTTGAGATAGGAACGGTCAGTGGTGCCAAAGCCGGAGCGTGGAAGTGTGACGAGAGACAGGACGGTTAGACGGTCCAGAGCACATCCAGGCACGGTACCGCCAGTGTCGTCACAGGGGAGACGCCTGGCGGACCCACCTTGACATGCTCCAGGGCCCATCGCCGGGGTGGGGACAAAGGCTCCGGGAAGGACATGGCACTTCTGCAGGATCCTGCCACAGGCGCATGACCTGAAAGGCACGAGGAAGCCTCGAACACACCCAGCACTGGAAGGGCCAAGGTCACAAAAGACAAAACCAGACTGTGCGAGTGTCCAGACCAAAGAGACTAAGGGGACCCAACAGCTAGTGTGGCGCATGGCCTGCTGGGATCCTGACATCAGTGGGGCAAGTGGGCTCTGGTAGCACCTGGAGATGACAGTGTCATGCCAGTGATAACTGCCAGGTGAATGGTGTCAGGATTTGTTTGTGGCTATTTTTGTAATTTTTTTTTTTTTGCATGTTTGAAATTATTTCTCGATGAAATGTTTAAAACTTCCAGACAGAGAGGACGTGCAGTCCGTCGACATCAGGGTGTGCTGGGAGCAGGGTGGAACTGGGCTGGGGTGTCAGCAACCCTCCGGTCATCAGGACCCTGCCGAGGCCACAGCCCTTCCCAAGCTGTCCCCAGGGCACCATCCAGCCCCATCTTTGGCCACCCTCCTGGCACGTCCTTCCCCTCCCCGAACCTCTCACCTGTCACTGGAGCTTCTGCCTGCTTCTCCTTCCAGGGTTTCAAAGACAACCTCCATGCCGTGTTCTGCTTAGCCGAGAATTCAGTGGGACCCAATGCTACAAGGCCCGATGACATCCACCTGCTGTACTCAGGAAAGTAAGGCTGGCCCTCTCCTCCCCCAAACCAGACCCGCCATGCCCTGCTCACCTCAGCATTGCTGGGAGGGCCCCCGGGAGCTTTGGTAATGGGGGACCTCACAGTGGATTACCCTGGCACTTGGATGAGGTGCTGGGCTCCCTTAGGGTGCCTGGTCCCAAGTCTATACTCCATTAGTGGGACAAGCCTTTCCAGCCTTTAGGCTTGACATTCTTTGAGTGTCTGAAGCCTTGCTCCCACAAATCCCCTGCTTGGGGACCCTCCCTGCATCTCCCCCTTGAGGCTGGCCTTGGGCTGCTCCTTCTCAGTGGCAGAAGGACACACTTGAGAATCAAAGTTGGGCAGTAGCCAAGGCATAGGGGCCCCAGGGCTTGGGACAGGACACCCTCTCGCCCCCGCCCCACACCCTGGTGCCGAGTAGGTGCCTCCCCTCCCCATTTACCCAGTGCCAGGCACAGTGCACCAAATGCTAGTCCAGCCTGGTTTGTGCCACCCACCTTACAGATGTGGAAACTGAGTCCGAAGGGAGCTAAGCAGCTTGCCCCAGCTCACAGCTAAAGAGAGCAGGGGGCGGTTTGGCCTGGAAGCCCTTGCCCCCGGCACATCATTGCTGCAGGGGGTGTGTGTGCTGGAGCTGGGGGGCCACGGGGACAGCGGCTCTAGATGGGTCTCCCCAGTTCCATGGGGACTCACCCCAGCATTGCAGGGAACCCCATCCCTGAGCAAGGGTCTCTGTGCACCCAGGACGGTGGAAATTAACAACACGGACGCCGAGGGCAGGCTGGTGCTGGCAGACGGCGTGTCCTACGCCTGCAAGGACCTGGGGGCTGACATCATCCTGGACGTGGCCACACTTACTGGGGCTCAGGTGAGTGTCGCCATGCACCACCTTGACCGTGGCGCCAGGGAGCTTGAGCACCCCTGGTCTCCAAGGCAGGCGGGTGGGGGCTGCTGTCCCCAGGCTCTTATAACTGGCTGAGGGGGCAGTGGGGACCATCTCTTGCGCCCAGTGAGGGCACCAGTGGCCCAATGGGCCTGGAGCTGGGGCACAGAAGCAGAAACCGCCTCTGCGCTTGAGAACACGGTTCTCTTTCTTCCTCGCTTTGTTTCTCACCACCTCTCTTTTGCTTTCCTTGTTTTTCTGTCTGCCTCTCTGTCCTTCTTTTGTCTCTTGTGTTTCTCTCCTGCATTCCCCATCCTGGGTGCTTCCTGGGTCCCTGCCTGGCCAGGGCATCGCCACAGGGAAGTACCACGCCGCGGTACTCACCAACAGTGCCGAGTGGGAGGCCGCCTGCGTGAAGGCTGGCAGGAAGTGCGGGGACCTGGTGCACCCCCTGGTCTACTGCCCCGAGCTGCACTTCAGCGAGTTCACCTCGGCCGTGGCTGACATGAAGAACTCGGTGGCGGTAGGTCTGGGGCCCACAGCTGTGCCCTTGCGGGTGGAGCAGGGTACAGGGCCCCCGGGGAGACAGAGCACCCTGAGAAGCAGCAGCGGTGCTGAGCAGCAGTGTCAGGGCACAGACCCCTCCCCAGGACTGACCACCCTGCCTTGCAGCTGTGGGTCTGCCTCGGTCTCCCCAGCAGGCCCCTCGCTGGCTCCTAATGCCCTAGGGTGGAGACAAACTCCCTGCCCTACACTCAGGGCCTCCTCTGCCCGGGCTCCTTGCAGACTCCAGGGAGGGGGTGCCCGGGAGGTGATGGAGCATGGTTGACAGTGCAGACCAGCCCCCGTGGATGCTCCTTGTGGAGCAGAATGTCACTGTGTGTCCTCTCGGCCTCCCCAGGACCGAGACAATAGCCCCAGCTCCTGTGCTGGCCTCTTCATCGCCTCACACCTTGGCTTCGACTGGCCTGGGGTCTGGGTCCACTTGGACATCGCCGCACCAGTGCACGCCGTGAGTGTCAGGGCCACCCTCCCGGGGTCTGCCTTTCCCACCGCCCAGGCTGCTCCCACCCTCCCCTCCACACAGAGCCCCTCCCTGGCCCTGGAGCCGGCTGAACACGTCAGAAGCATTATGTATCCCTGGCCCCCGACCTCTGGTTCTCCTTTCTGGGAACAGAGTGGCTGTGCCTGCGGTCCCGGCCCTAGCCCTGGGACTCACCCTTCCCCAGCTAGGAGAGTGGGGGCTGGGCCAGAGCACTCAGGGAAGACCCACACTCCAGCTCGTGCTCCAGGACCCCGTTACTGAGAAGGGAGGAGCAGTGTGGCAGGTGGGGGGACCCTTGGGAGCCGTCCATGCAGAGTTCCCGCCCACCCTTTGCCCACAGGGTGAGCGAGCCACGGGCTTTGGTGTGGCCCTCCTGCTGGCGCTCTTCGGCCGTGCCTCCGAGGACCCTCTGCTGAACCTGGTGTCCCCGCTGGGCTGTGAGGTGGATGTACAGGAGGGGGACATGGGGAGGGACTCGAAGAGACGCAAGCTCGTGTGACGGCCTGGCCTCCGCTCGGCCCCCTCGACACAGGGCTCTTTTACCTCACTTTGCACTGATTAATTTTAAGCAATTGAAGATTATCCCTTAAGATGGGTTTTGGTCTGTTTTTTATTTTTAACTGTGGTGGTGATGGAAATGGCTCCTTCTTACGTCCCGGAAGACAGTTTACAGTTTGGCTGGGGCCACGTGGAAGGGACCAGGAAGTTCTGGGCCTTGTTTCTGTCTGAGTTACCGGCGCCCACGCCGCACAGAGCCCAGGCTCTTGCCCCACCCCAGCTGGGGTCACCGACACATCCAGCCACGGCCCCTTTGAAAGGTGAAGTGACTTACGGCAGGGGACCCAGTTTTATGGAGCACGAGGGCTCATACTCTGCCCGCTCCGGCGTCACTAGAGGCTGAATTAAACTTGGCCACACCACACCTTGGCCTGTCTCGTTCTTTCTCCAATGCTCGATGCTCTGATTTAGAAACAAGCCCTGGAGCCAGCCTGGGGTCTGAGGCTCAGGGCTGCATCCGCCTTCTCCCAGCGTGGCTCCTGCTTTGAGATCCAGCCGGTCAACCCTGATCTGCAGACAGGAGCCCTGAGGCCCTTGGGTCCAAGCCCACACTGTTTGGCCCTCTTGGTTTTCTTGGTCTTTGAGGGTGCTGTGGGCTTTGGGGGCCTCCCATGATCCCGCAGCCTTCAGGGAAGGCGGTTCTGGCTCCCAGGCATGTCCAGCGAAGTGTTGTGTGAGGCCGAGTGTGTTTGCTCAGCACCGAAGCCCCCGGGCACAATTGCTGGTGACGCACAGAAGCCTGCTCCCACCAGTTTGGGTGCAAGTCCCTGCCCCCACCTCCTTTTGTCCTCAGCCCCAAGGGCTCTGCCTGGGCCCAGAGGACACCACACCGGGTTGAGGCGGCTGCCACACCTCTGCTGGGGACGGCAGGCGAGGACTCCGTGGCAGCTCTGTGGCAGCCAAGCCCCGGCAGTGCCCTGAGCCCCTGACCTCCTCACCCCCGGGATCCACAGCCCTGGAAATCAAGGTGACTCTTCCTGGGTCTGATCCCAAGCTAATATTTATTAATTGCCTGCTGTGTGCACAGCCCTGGCTGGGCCTGAAAGGGCAAAAACCGGCGCCGAGGCCCAGCCCTGTCTGAGGAAACCGTGGCCCAACACAATAATAGCACGTGCGGGCAGCAAGAGACTCGGCTCCCGGGCAGAGGGGACGCAGCCAGGCGGCCCGGAGCCTGCACGGGTCGCTGGCTGGCTTAATGGCGCTTCAGTAGGCCGCTCGCGCCCGCTTCCCTCTGAGACACCCAGAGGAGGCAGAGGTCGCCGAGGTGGTCTGGCTCCTTCTCCGAGGCAGCTGGCACCATCTGCTTCCCCTGCCAGGGGGCTGCGCGGCACAGGCGCAGGATGCAGGGTCAGGGAGCAGGAGGAACTGAGTCTCCCTTGTGCGGGCACAAAGGCGGCCTCAGGGCCGGGACCCAGCTGTGGACCAGCTGCAGGCTCGGGGTCTGGCCTGCGTGCCCAGCACTGGGGGTCTGCGGGGTGAGCCAGAGGCCTTGCTTTCCCCAGGGCCAAAGGGCTTCAGGATGCAACGGCTGCTTCCCCAGGCCCCACCGGAGCCCCGGCAACAGGGTCACAGGCCGGCCGGTGGGGGGGCAGGTGGGTGCTCTCGGGTCCACTCGGGCTTGGTGTCCGGCAAGTGCGGCAGGATGGCAAGCGTGTCGAAGAGCTGCTCTCCAGCAAGCGACCAGGAAGGCGCGGAGCCCCAGCAGGTAGGCCACACCCGGCAGCTCTTCACACACAATGGGGCACGAGAGGCTGTAGAAGTGCTCCCAGGTGAACTTGGCTGCAGCCATCACTACAGACACCTGTGGCCCAAGGATGCTGGGAAGGCAGGTGGCGTCAGGACCCCACCCACACAGCCCCCTGTTTGGAATCCCAGCACCCACTTGGGGTTGTGTTACCCCGAAGACAGAGACAAGGGACAAGAGGATGAAAATCTCTCTGGGGAAAGGGGTGTGGGGGTGGGATGAGCTTCTCCGGAGCTTGGGGAGCAGCCGGCAGGAAAGGGGGACTCACTCTCGCCACCGTGTTAGAGCAGGGAGCCCTTGATTCAAGCTCCAGGTCCTGGCCACTGCCCCTGTTCTGGTCACAGCCTGGCCGCCACTCCTGGATGCCACTCCTGGACCACCCAGCCACCAGGCCATCCTCGGGGCCGTCAGCAGGCCTCAGCTGCTGCAACCGCGCCATGGCGTTGCAGGAGGCCAGCTGTCCCCATCCCGCAGCCTGTGGGAGTGGGCTGTGCGAGAGAGGGGTGCAGTCAGCAGCCCGGGAGGGAGACCCTGATTCAGGTCCCCAGAACTGAAGGGAGAGACTCTTCCCGAAGGTCAGGACTGTCCGTGTCAGCAAAGGTGGGGAAGCCAGGAGAGAGTCGGTTCCAGGCCCCAGAGATACTTGCAAATGCCCTGCCACCGTGCAGACCTCGGAGACCTGGGGCCACTCAAGGTGACTGTGTCAGGGGAGCTGCCTCTGACAGGCCATGATGGATGTTTGGGGAAGCAATCGATTGTCACCTGGCTCCCCGGAGTGCCAGTGGGGCTGAGTATTGGTCCCTGTGGGCTCCGCCTCTGGCAGGGGGCCGGGGAGACCCTGGCTCGGCAGCACCCACTGGGGCACGGCCAGCTGTTGCCGACATCCCTGAACCTGGGGACAAAAAGGGGGCACTTCTCACCGTCCATTCCCTGGCGCCTGCTGCCAGGTGGGTTCCAGAATGTCAGTCTCCACCAAGAAGGAGAAACTCCAGGCCCAGAGCATGTCCCTGTTTGCGTGCGTGACCATGGCGTGAGTGTGCGTGTGCAACGCGGTCTGTGCTTTCCACAGGGACCTCTGGGGGCTGGAGGGTCCTCCAACTTCCCTCCCCTCCCAGCGCTCCCCAAGCCACATACATACCAACCTGTGTCACTGCACCTTTCTGTGCCACCAAAAATGGTGGAGATAGACTTCACAGAAGAGACTGGAATGGAATGAAATTGTTTCTACCGGGCAACACTGGCAGGGCACTCGATCATCTTAGAAAGTCCTGCCCCAGCTCCCCCACAGACTAATTAGTCTAAGTGCCACTGCAGTCAGGGCCGGTGACTCTCCAGGAAATCACTGAAGCTGCCTCAGACCATTCCCAGCGCGGGACCCCCACTCAGGCACGCAGGACCCCAAGCCACCCTCCTTCCTGTAGCCGCCTCCTGCGCCAGCGCCTGGGGTCCTAGCAGCTCCCCCACCCTGTAGATGCTTGTTGGATTTGCTGCCGTGAGCTCTGCCCAGAGCCTCGGCTCAGACTGTGTTCCCTGGGGAATTAGTGTTCAGCATTTTTGTTTATTCTTTAACAAGAGGTTGTTTTGGTTTGAAGTTCAGCAAAAACATTGCATTCTGCTTCCTCCATTCGGGATTCAGTAAATTAGTTGTTTTCCCGTCTGCTTCGAGTCCTTGCCTCAAATGAGCCTCCAACAAGATAATATATTTAAAAGCCCTTGGAAAAGTACCAGGCCCCACGCACCTGTACAGCGTTGTCACCATGCGAGCTCTCTGAAGGCACGGCCTGCAGCTCGCAGCACTCCCGCCCACCCTCGGGGGCTTAGCTCCTGGTGAAATCTGGCGGACAGGGCTCCTTCCCGAGACCTCAGGGAGGGGGCTCAGGAAGGGAGGGGCCGCCCCACGCCCCCCCAGCGTCCAGGCTAGTCCCCAGCACCCAGGCCTGTGCCTCCATGGCACGTGGGGGTGGGCACAGGGATGCAGCAGGTGAGAAGCCAGCATTCGACCGGGCGTGATGGGTCCCTACTGACGTCCAACCAATGGGCCATTTTTGCTTCCGTCCTGACTGTGGTCCTGAGGGCTTTTGAGATCAGTCCAGGGAGCATTCTGCAATCAGGAAAGCAAAATTGAAAGCCAAAACCCCAAATTAAAAAGCTCAGAAGCCTGGTTTACGTTTACTGTTAGCATGGTTGGAACACAAGGTGGCCTACGGCTGAAACGATCTGCTCCTATTGGCTGTGTAAGAAATGCAGAGCTGTCCTGGACCCCTTCCCCCAACAAGTCAATTTTGGGGTAACCAGGGAAGTTCCACCAACTTCGTAACTACAGACCTCTTTTTAATGCCTGAGACGCACACACAGCATGCAGTTGCAGCTGGGATACATCCAAGTTCTAGTGCACGCCCAGATTTCTAAGCGAGGCCGGTGAGAATAAGCCTCTCAGGCTGATTCACAGGCTGCACAGTTCCAGGTGGCAGCCACCTCCTCGTTCCCATCCCCCTCCATGCGTGGTTAAACGTGGCTCTTCAGCCTGGGTGGCTTCTGCCACTTCTTGGCCATGGGACCCTGGCCCAGTGGCTTTGTTGTCTGGAATTTTGGCCCCTTCACTGGTCAAATGGAGAAAACGGAACTGATGAGCATCTCTCAGGAGGCTGTGAGGGTCCAAACGCAGCACCGGAGGTGGCGGGAAACCCTTGACAGCAGGTGGAAGCTCTTAACAACGTAAAACTTCTGTGACGGTGCCGGACAACTGAAAGTAACACAGAAATATGGCCCCCAAAAGCCAATAAATAAAATAAACAGAATGCTAAAAAATTTTCAAATAATTCAGAAGAAAGCAGAAAAGGGAACAGATAAAAATGAAAAAATAGAAAAATAATAAAATGGTAGACCTAAATCTAACTACCTCAATAATGACATTAAATGCTCTAAACACAGCAATTTAAAAAACAGAAATTGTCATATTGGATTTTAAAAAACCAGGATCTAATTAGATATTCTCTATAAGAAATGCACTTTAAATATAATTGTATAGATTAGGGATCAGTAAACTATGGCCCAGAGGCCAAATCCAGTCCATGACCTATTTTTAAGAACAGTTTTTACATTTTTTAACGTCGTGAAGAAGAGGAGGAGGGGAAAGAAGTGCAGAAACCACACATCACCCTCGAAGCTTAACTATTTGCTAACTGGCGCTTTACAGACAAAGTTTTTTGGCCCCTCATATTGACAGATTAGATATAAAAGGATGAAAAGCAATATAGCAGGCAATCACTAATCCAAACAAAGCAGAAGTAGCTGTATTAATATCAAAGACGACTTCAGAACAGAGAAAATTACCAGCTACGAATAGGGCCACAACACAATGATAAAAGAATCAATTCACCAAGAACACAAAACAGTCCTAAATGGGGACAGAGCTCCCAACTAGATGAGGCAAAAACTGATAGAAAATAAGTAAATAAGAAGACATACTTATTTTCAGTATGGATACAGAAGCAAGGACACAGAAGACCCAAATAACACTTTCAGCTTGACCCAGGTGACATTTATCAATCACTGTAGCCACAGTAACAGTACACGTTTTCTTTTCAAGTGCAAATGAAACATTCACCAAAATAGATTATATTCTGAGCCATTAAAAAATTAACAACCTTAAAAGAATTAAATATTATACAAAGCAAATTCTCTGACCATAATGGACTTAAACCAGAAATCAATAACAGAAAGATATCTGGAAAATCCACAAATATTTGGAAATGATACAACATACCTCTAAATAATCCATGCATCGAAGAGGAAGTATCAAACAAATAATCTAAGATTCCACTTTAAGAAACTAGAAAAAGAGCAAATTAAATCCAAGAAAAACAGAGGAAAACAAATAATAAAGATAAGAGCAGAAATTAGTATAATTGAAAACAGAAAAATAGAAAAATATATTAAACCAAGTGTTAGTTCTTGGAAAAAAATCAATACATTCGGTAACGCTCTAGGCAGACGGACTCAAACAGAGAGAAGACACAAATTATAAATATCAGAAATGAAAGAGGAGATATCACTACAGATGCTACAGAATTAAAAGGATAATAAGAGATACTGTGAACAACTCTACCGATAAATTAACAATTTATATAAAAATGGTCTAATCCCTTGAAAGATACAAAGTACTGTAATTCACTCAGGAAGAAAGCAATAACTCGAACATGCCTATCTCTACTAAAGAAATTGAATTCTTAGTTTAAGGCCCTCCAACAAACAAAGCTCCACGCCCAGATAATTTCATGGACAAATTCTACCAAACATTTGATGAAGTAATAATAGCAATTATACTCAAGCTATTCCAGAAAATAGAAGAGAGAAGAAAACATCCTAACTCATTTTATGAGGCCAGCATTACCCTGACATCAAAACCAAAGACATCAGAAGAAGAGAAAACTAAAGACCAGTATACCTCGTGAATATATACACAAAAATCCTCAAAGCAATGGCAATAAAACAAACCCAGCTGTGTATAAGAAGGCATACGTTATGACCGAATGAGGGTTATCCTAGAAATGCGAAGCTGGTTTGACATTTTAAAAAATCAATGTAATTCATCATATTAGCATACGAAAGAAGAAAAGTCATGTAATCATGTCAAAAAAATAGGAAAAAAGTACTGGACAGAATTCAACAGCCATTTATGATGAAAACCCTCGGCAAACTATGAACATATGAAAATGAAAGTTTTCAACAAATGGTGCTGGAGTAATTGAATATCTGCAGGCAAGAAAATGAACATTCACCTAAATCCTACACTTTATACAAAAATTAACAAAAAATAGATTATGAACTTAACATAAAACTATAAACTTTTAGAAAAACACATGGGAGAAAATCTTCAGGATCTAGGGCTAGGAAAAGGGTCTTAGATTTAACACCAAAAGCATGATCCATAAAAAGAAAAATTGATAAATTGAACCTTAGCAACATTTTAAAGTTTTGGTCTACAAAAGGCCCTGTTAAGAGAATGAAAAGAACAACTATGAGAAAACATTTGCAAACCACATGTTCTACCACAAAGCTAGTATAGAGACTACAGAAAGAATTCTCAAAACTAAACAGTAAAAAGCAAACAATCCAATTAGAATATGGGCAAAAGATAGGCACAGACATTTCACCCAAGAGGCTATACAGAGAGCGAATCACATGGAAAGTTGTTTAACACCTTTAGCCACTAGGGAAATGCAAATCAAAACCCCAGTAAGGCATCACTGCACACCTGGCAGAATGGCTAAAATAAAAAATAGTAATAACACCAAACACTGACAAGGATGTAGAGAAACTAGGTCACTCACACATTGATAGTGGGCACATAAAACATTACAGTCAATCTGGAAAATGGTTTGGCAGCTTCTTATGAGATTGAACATGTACCATGACCCAGCAATTGCACTATTGGTCATTAAGTCCAGAGACATGGAAATTTATGTTCATGAAGAAAACTGCACACAAATGTTCATAGTAGCTTTTTTTTTTTTGTATTAGCTGCAAAGGAAACAACCCAGATGCCCTTCAATGGATGATGGTGGAACAGACTGTGGTAGAGCCACGTCAGGGAATACTACGCAGCCATAAAAAGGAAGGAAGAATTGATTTATGCAACAACTTGGATAGATCACAAGAGAATTATGCTGAGTGAACTTTATCAAAATTAAAGAGTTTTGTTCTTTGAAAGATACTAAGAGAAAGACAAATACCACATGATCTCACTCACATGTGGAATCTAGCAAAGTTGAACCCATAGAAGCAGAGAGTAGAATGGTGGACACCAGAGGCTGGGGGTGGGGTGGATGGGGAAAGGAGAGATGCTGGTCAAAAGACACAAAGTTTCAGTTAGACAGGAGGAATAAGTTCTGGTGCTGTGTTGCACAGCATGGTGACTATAGTTAACAATAATGTATTCTATATTTCAAAATTGCTAAAAGAGTAGATTTTAAATGTTCTCACCACCAAGAAATGACATGTATGTAAAGCAGTGGATATGTTAATTACGATGATTTAATCATCTGACAATGCACACACGTATGATAACATCACATTGTACCTCCTAAATATATACTATTATTATTTGTCAATTAAAAATTAAATTAAATTTTAAAAGAAGAAGAAAAAGAACCCCCCCAGAACTGTTACAAAAAGGCAAAAGCAACCCACAATCTGGGAGAAAATATTTGCAAAATACATAATTGATAAAGGACTTTTTCTACAATATGTAAAGACCATTTACAATTCGTTACTAAGGACAGAAACAACCAACCTAAAAATGGCCTGAAGATGTGACCAGATAGTTCACTGGAGAACACAGGTAAATGTCAAATAAGCACATGAAAATCTGGCTAAGTAACTGCAGATTCAAGCTGTAACGTAATATCATTACACACCCATAGAATGGCTCAAATGTGTTAAACTAACCATAAAATGTTGCAGAAAACGTGAAGCAACTGGGACTCTCAGACACTGTCGATGAGAATACAGAATTATACGACTGCTTTGGAAAACAGTTGGGTAGTTTTTTTTAAAGAAAAGTTAAACAAAAACCTACTGTACGATCCAATCATTCTACTTGTAGGTATTTATCCAAGAGAAATGAAAGATTTACCCGCACGCAGGCTTACACATGGATGGTCACGTAGTTTTACTGTGACGGGCAGAATCTGGAAACAACTCCGATGTTTATCACCAGGTGAACAAAGAAACACATTTTGATATTTCTTTGGAATATGATACTCTTCAGCCATAAAAATAGAACGAACTTGTGATACGTGCAGTTATATGGGTGAATCTCGAAATCACTATGCAAGCGAAATAAGCCAGATCAAACAATACAGTATATACTACATAAAGTTATCTATATAAAGTTCTAGAAAATGCAAACTCACCTGGAGTTACAGAAAGCAAATCAATGGCTGCCTGGGAACGGGGGTGGAGGCAGAGAGGAATCGCCGTGAGGCATCGGTAAACTTTTGTGAGCGATGGAAATATTCGCTATCTCAATGTGGTGATGGTGTCACAGATGTTAGCGTTCATCAGATCATCAACTTTACACCTGTGCAGTTTGTTACAGACCAAGCACACCTCAATAAATCTCTTTAAACATCCCTAGCAGGATTGATCAAGAATAAAGGGGAAAACTCACAAATTATCAGTATCAGAAATGAAAGACAGGACATTATTATAATTCCTACAGACATCAAAAGGACAACAGAAGAATATCACAAGAGATCCCATGCCAACACATGCAACTGCTTACAAGAAGAGGGCAAATTCCTTGAAAAAGACAACTTAACCAGAACAGACACAACTTGGAAAAGAGACTGGTCCAATATCTACTAAAGAAATTGACTTTGTTATTGAATCCTTCCCACAGGGAATTTCCAGGCCCAAGGGCTTTACTGGCAAGTCCTGTCAAATATACAGAGAGCAAATGAAACTATCCTTGCACAAACTCTTTCAGAACATGGAGAAGAAAATACTTCTCAAATCATCTTAGAATGTTAGTATAATCCAGATATTAAATCCTGACAAAGGCATCATAAGAAACTTACAGACCAATATGCCTCATGAAGCAGACCCAAAATCCCTAACCAAACACTGGCAAATTAAATCCAGTCATGTATAAAATGATAATACAGTTTTCTCCCAAGGAACATAAAGATGGTATAATATTTAAAAATCAGCCAATATAACTCACCATATTAACAAAACAAATGGGCAAAACCATATGACATTTCAAAAGATACAGAAAAAGTGCCTGACAAAATTCAGTGGCCATTTATGACCAAAATGGCCAGCAAACTTGGATAAAAAGACAAATTCTTCAAACACAGATACGGGGCATCAGTGAAAGCCTAGTAAATATCATATTTATTGCTGAAACATTGAAGCCTTTTCTTCTAAGATTGGGAACAAAGTAAGTATGCCTGTACTCCCCGTTCCCATTCACCATTGTAGCGAAATTCTAACTAGTGCAATAAGGTAAGAAAAATAGAACACATGTGGATTGGGAAAAAAAGAATAAATTGCTCTTACAAATGCCATGACTATTTACATGAAAAATTTTAAAGAATATACAACAGTAACCACTAGAACTAATAAGCACATTTAACAAGGTCATAGAATACAAAGCAAAATATAAAAGCAATTGTATTTTTTTATTCTAGCAGCACATAATTGGAAATGAAATTTCAAAACAATTCCATTTATAATAGCACCAAAACCATAAAATAGTTACGAATAACTTTAACTATAGATATTCAAGACCTGTATGTAGAAAAGGAGAACACATTGCTCAGGGAAATTAAAAATCTAAATAAATAGGTAGATAAATCACGTGTGTATGCCTTGGAGATTCAATATTGTTAAAATGTGAGTTCTCCATAGATTGAACTATAGATTTCTATAGATTCAACACAGTTCTAATCCACACATATCAACAGGATTTTTGTAAAATTGACAAATTGTTTCTAAAATTTAAATGGAAATGCAAAACACTTAGAAAGTCAGAACAATCTTGAAAATAAACAACCAAGTTGGAGAACTCACACTTAACTGATCATAAAACATATCAAAAGCTACAGTAATCAAGATGGTGTAGCGCCAATGGAATCGTAGACAAACAGATCAATGGATCATAACGGAAAAACCAAAGATAGACTTGCATGTGTTCAGCCAATTGATTTTTTTTTTTACAAAGATGTCAATGCAAAATGAGAAAAGAAACATCTTTTCAGCAAATGGGCTAGAAAAACTAGGAACATATGTAGGAAAAAAGAGTGTTGACTATTACTTCACATCACATAAAAATTAATTTGAGATGGATGGATCATAGACCTAACATAAAATCTAGAACTATGAAGCATCTAGCAGAATACATAAGAGAATGGACTTGAGGTAGGCAAATATTTCTTAGATACGACCCCAAAATTACTAATCACAAAAAGAAATATTGACAAATTAGACCTCATCAAAATTAAAAACTTCTGATCATCAAAAGTCAACGTTGAGAATATGAAAAGGCAAACCACAGATTGGGAGAAAATATTTGCAATACATACATCTGACAAAGAACTGATATCCAGAATACTTAAAGAACCCCTACAATTTAGTAACAAAACAAAACAACAACAACAAAACCAGAACAAGTTTCAATAGACACTTCACAAAAGAAGACATACAAATGGATAATAAGCACATGTAAACTTAGTATCATTAGTCATCAGGAAAATGCAAATTAAAAGTACAACAAGATAGCACTTCACATGCAACAGAATGGTCAAAATTCAAAAGACTGATGGTACCTGTTGTGGGTGAGGATGTGGAGCAACTGGACCCTCATACCTCGCTGGTGAGGGTGTAAAATGTTACAGCTACTTTGGAAACTTTCCAGGTTTCATGATAAGTTAAACGTACAACTACCCCATCATGAAACAATTCCACTCCCAGCTGTTTACTCAAAGGAAAAGAGAACATATGTCCACAAAAACGGGCACGACCCAAATGTCTACTAATGGAAGAATGGATAGATAAATTGTTGTATATATTTATACCATAAGATGTTACCCAGCATGAAAAAGAATAAATGACACGTGCAATAATAGAGATGAATCTGAAAACACATTATGTTGTGTGAGTACGTATTCTATGATTGCACCTGTAGAAGCTCAGATCAGGGAAGACTGATCCCCAGTGATTGAAATCAGAGCAGTCCAGTCTAGTGGGCCAGGTTTTCTGCAGGTGGAGGCCTGGCCGCAGTCACTGCGCCAACCTGGATGAGTGCCATTGGGAATACTGTGGGCATTTTGTCCTCCAAGAGCCACTTGGCGAGGTCAGTGGCTGAGAGTTTCTAGTAGGGCCAGAAAGCCGCTTAGGAAAAGCCATGGAGACTCTCCCTGCGCCCCGTGCCTGCCAGCCTCAGACACCTCAACTGCTTCAGCAGACATCACCTTCCCCAGGTGGGTTTCAGGGCCCCTTTGCCCCCCAACCTGAACTGGGGTGCTGGCCTCCATTGCCTGCTGGCCCCACCCTGTCAATCTCCCTGCGCACGGCCCCTCTAAAAACCATTGAGCATCCATTGCTTGTCCTCTCTCCGTCTCTTCCTTCTCTCTCTCTGTTTCTGTCTCTGTTACTCTCTGTGTCTCTCTTTCTCTGTCTCCTTCCCTTGCTCCTGTGACATGACCTTCAAGGCCTTGTTCCAATGTCTTCTGACTCCAGAAAGCCCTCCTGATTTTCCCGCCCCTGTTCTCAAGCAGAGTGGTCATCCTTTTTGCACTCAAGGACCCTGACTGGCCTCGTGGCCCATGAACTTGCTTCCTCTGGCGTGGACTGTGGTTTGCTGTGTGTCCCATCTCTCCAGTTTGAGTTCTCAGTACCTTGAAGACTAGTGCTGCCTTGACACTTCCATGAGCCCCAAGACACAGAGCAAAACACGCTCCCTGAGCTCTGTAGCTGGAGGGGATGCTGCTGTCCCCACTGTCACTGCCCCCCAGCCCCAGCCACTGAGCACAGACAGAGCTGAGGGCATTATTAGGCCGTCTGGTCCCTCCTTACAACCCCACCTAGATGGCAAATGTCCTTTGTTCTCAGAGTGAGAGCCCAAGGCCTCGATGAACCCTCAAAGAGGCCAGGAGCCTAGACAGAGAGGAGGTGGCAGCCACAGGGCCGCAGCTTGGTGCAGGACCTGTCCTTTGCACTGCAGATCAGCCCTATTTGTACCTGGCTTTCCCCTTAATTAGCAGGAGCATTTCGGAGAAGCAATAAAACAACAGCACAGCAACTGAGACAGGGCACGGATGGCAAGAGCCATTTCGGTAATGGAGTCCGTGGAATTGCTATTCTACAAAGAGAGAGAGTGACCACTCTCTGCTATTAAGAAAGCCAAGGGCAATGCTATCCTGTCCTCTGCCCGGTTATTAAGGATAACTGATGGCCGCCTCCGCCCCTGGCAACAGAAGGAAATTGCAGCTCTGCAAATCCAGAGTCCCGGGCAGCGGTTCCCTGGAAACCAAAGTGCTGAGCTCGGCAGTCTGGGGAGCTGCATGGACCCTCGGGCTTGCTGGCGACACCCAGGCCCCGAGAGGGATGACGGCAAAGCCCAGCACCTCCCCCAGGCACTTCCCATGCCAGCTGGCCTGGGGGCGTTGAGGCTGCAGAACTGGTGGATGGGGAGGTAGTGCTGGGGGGTCCTGTGAGGAGAGGGGGTGCTGCGGGCTCCCCTCCCTTTTGGACTACACCCCAAAGCCCGCTGGAAGGTGCATGTCGTAGCTGACTCCCTGGTTTGGCAGACGGGACCCGGAGCACAGCGCATGTGTTCATTTCCCCAAACCTGCATCTGCAAAGTGCGCAAAGGAAGCAGCCCTTGTTTGGGCGCCCACCTTTCAGGGCGGGGAGGCGGCGGGGGGGAGGCCAGTCTTCTTTTTCTCAATTTCAACCTCCAGGGGAGCCCGCTCAGAACTCTAACCTGACTGCAAGCTCGTATGCAGCTGTGGTAGAACCTGCACTGAGATCAGGTCCTCCCCGTGTGACACTGAGCAAGTTGCTCCATTTCTGGGTTTCTGGTTCGGCACCTGCCGAGTAGGGGTGACGCGCCCTGGCCTGACTATGCCACGGGGGGCCACAAGGGCAGATGTTGGAGTAGACGTGAAGCTGCACCAGAAACCAGAACGTGCATCGTGCATGTGGGATGATCCGTGACACGCAGGGGGTCCTACAGCTGAGTGAGAGCACGGCAGGTGGTGGGGGATGGGTGGGAAGAAGGAGGGAAGGGTGGTTAGGGCAAGAGGTGACGCATGGAAGGAAGGAGAAAAGGGGGCAGGAAGAAGGGCAGTGTAGAGAGCCGGAAGGAGGGCCGGTTGGGCAGATGCAGAGAGGGTTAGGCAGATGGATGACTGGACAGACAAAAGGGGAGAGCAGAGTAGGGACTGACAGACGCCTGGGCAGGAGCAAGGAAGAAAGAACAATCTCCCACAGTCCTACAGACCAGCGGGGCGGCCGGCTCCAGCCCCACGACGGGCTGGGTCTGGGCACACGCCCGCAGAACCACGCAGCCCTGCTCAGCCGCGCCAGCTCGCCCCGCAGCCTAGAGTTGTCTGCGAGGAAGGGGGAAGGCTTCCTCTCAGGGTCCTCTCCCAGGGCTCCGGAATGAGGGTCCCGCAATGACCTTTTAATGACCAGCTTCCTGGCTTTCTCCAACTGTTTCTCCAGTGGCCTTTTGCTGAGTTGCTTTTGGCCGAATGGGAATTTCCTGAGTAGGCTCCATCTCTTCCTGGATCCTAGGTCTTGGGGACCCCCTGGCAAGACACAATGCTACAGGCCCTCCCCGTGACCTTTTCTTCCAGGAGCTATTTCAGCTGGTCCCACCCTGCCCCCTGTCCAGCTGATTCCCAGCCCCCACCCCCAGGCTGGGAGGGAGGGAGCTGGCGCCACGTGGTTTCCGCCAAGGCCTGGGCTGGGGCTGGGGCTCTGTCTCGGCTCTGATCCCTGGGGGCCAGGTCTGGAGCCCCAGGCCAGAGAGGACAGCCTGGCGGGTGGGAGCCAGTAGGGAGGCCTGGGAACCACGACCTCTGATCCTTTTCCAGCCTGAAGATTTGGGGACCTTGGTGACCCATGGTTTGCCAGACTCTGCAGCTGGATAGATGGTCCTTCTTGGACCAGATCTTGGAAGTCCGGGGCTCAGGCCACGTGCGATGGTCCGTGACACCCAGGGATCGTAGAGCTGAGCGAGAGCATGGCCTCCCGAGTGGCATAGTCAGGCCAGAGCGCATCTCCCCCACTCGGCAGGTGCCGAACCAGAAACACAGAAATGGAGTAACTTGCTCAGTGTCACACAGGGAGGCCCTGACCCGGGTGCCCCAAGGCCTGGCAGGCAGTGAGGAGGGGCTAAGGGGTTTCCATCCACCGCAGGACCTCCCCAAGTTCACACCCAGCCTCAACTACCTCAATGCTGAGTCTCTGCAGAGGGAGTGGGCATGGCCTCAGGAGACGGGAAGGCCAGCTTGGAGGTCCTGCTGCCCTTGTAGAGGCCGACCTCCAGCCTGGGGGCCTGGCGACCGTGGAGCCAGGCTGCCTCCTCCTCTCTGGCCACCACAGAGCCCACGACCGGTGAGAGTGATGGTCAGCCAAAGCGCTGGCAGTCTTCTAAGATGTGTGTACCTGGGGCCACTCCAAAGCCAGCCAGCGGGCACCTGGCTGTGAACGGGGCGCGAGACGTGTAGAAACA
Source organism: Eulemur rufifrons (assembly GCF_041146395.1). NCBI lineage: Eukaryota > Metazoa > Chordata > Mammalia > Primates > Lemuridae > Eulemur > Eulemur rufifrons. The sequence goes on from NC_091002.1 coordinate 48,341,739, forward strand.
CTGTCCACTGCTACTCTCAAGTTCGTCCACTCGAGTCCCAGGTGCCCACATCCTCGGAGCTGAGGTCCGTGGTGCTCGCGGCTGCGTTCCCGGCACCTGGAGCAGACCGGCCTGGAGGAGCTGGCGGCGAGGGCTTAGCAGAGGCAAGAGGAGAGGGAGCGGGCTGGAAAGCGGGCACAGGGCCCCGCAGAGACAGGACACTGCTCCAGCCTGCTGTGCAGAGATGGAGGCATAGCCGTCTGTGAGATGGGAGGGCAAAGCGACCTACTGAGCCTTGGCCCAGGTCTCCGCTCCTCCAGCCTCCGTGGGAGGACGCAGGCGAGGGGCAGAGGGCGTGAAATGAGTCCTCGGCAGGAAGATGGAAAGGAAAGGTCTCCAGGGGAGGCCAGGGAAGGCGGAGGGGAGAGGTTTCTGCAGCGCGGGACGGGAGGAGAAGGGGACGCGAAGGAAATGCAGCTCCGGTGGGAGGTGAGGGGCTGTGAGCGTGGCAGAGCTGTCTGGAGCCGTGTGGGCACACAGCCATGGCTCAGACCTCCAGGGGAGTTCGCCAGGGAACAAGAAAGCCTGAAACCGAAAGATTTAAAATGTTACTAAACAAAAACCCACTCAAACAGGGAGCAGAGCAACGGCTGGGAGCTGGGATGGGAAGGAGACATTCAATTGTCGGCCTCTGCTGTTGGGATGTCCAATGGGGACAGTTACTCTGGGCTCGGCCAATGCCCTCTCACTGCAGTTAAATGAAGAGAAAGGAGCAAAGGGTGTCACACAAGGCCTGGAACCAACTCTCACGACCCCCTACCCTGAGGCCGACGCACCTTCGTGGGGGGAGGTGAGAGCACTTACCCGCCGCCTTTTCAATCCCAATTATATTTGGCAGAAAAAATGACTTTTCCCACCCACGCCAGCAGATCGTTTTGTGGCCCAGGGAAAGAATCCAAACTTGAGGAAGTATCTGAACACGACGGTGGCCTAAAGAAGGGAAGAGGAAAGAGACAGGTAAAGTCACTCAGATGGTCCCACGGACATACAACACACATGTGTGTGCGTGTGCACATGCACGTACTCACACCCAAACACACGTCCGTGCCCAGGAGAGCGCCGTGTGCATGCCCATGCACTGCACAGACGCGCGAGATTGCTCTGGTCATCAGCAGAGGCCAGAGATTAAAGGAAATAAAAACCCAGGAGCCGCTGTGAATACATAAAGCTGGCCCCACGTGATGCTGCTGAAGGCTGGTCAACCTTTTTTAATTTCTTTGAGCTATTACTCCCTTTTTAATTTCTCCTGACATTTGTCGCCTGCTAAATCACTGTGATGCATGGCAGGCAGATTAAGATGGCTCTCCCATCCTGCCCCCTCGCACAGGCGAGTCGTGGGGTAGTGGTTTTAAGAGATTGTCTTTTTATGCTGAAAATGCTCAAAAATGGCTTTGTTTCCTTTGGCAAGAGGAAAAGGTCACCCAAAGTTCCCATCCTTTTAATGCTGATAGATTATCAAACATCAGGGAGAGCAGGGGTTTTCTGAGCCAAGGAAGTGAATGGCCGGATACGTCATGTTAGACAGAGTTTCTTTAATGCTATTTTTGGGTGCTACCCCAGGATGGAGAACCGCTTCTGTCTCACGGACTTTTAAAATACAAGTCCTTCAGCCACATAAACAGCTTCGGCCTAGAAGGGCCCCCTCGGGGGCTGCCGGCGCTTCTGTTTGGAAGCAGGGGGTGGGGGAAGTGGAAGGCGCCTCCTGCCCCTGGGGAGTGGGCAGTGGGTGTCCACCACTTATCTGTGTCAGCCCTCGGGGCAGCTAGTGACAGGACTGACCGATGGGTGGGGGGGGGGTGTCTCCTGCTTAATGCAGAAGAGGGGTCAGGGTTCAGGCTCTCATCTGAAATTCTGCCTTCGACCCCACCCACACCCTCTTGGTTTCCTTGTCTGTAAAACTGGACGGTCGGTCTAGGTGATCTTTGAGGCACTTCCCAATTTGACCCTCTCTAATTCCTTAAAGAAACATATTTTTACTCACCAATGTGAACTGAGAAGGGGAACTAGCCCTCTAAGAAAGAGAACTAAGCTGTCTATACCGGAGAAAACCCAGCACGACGTCATGACTCCGAACAGTTCAGTTGGCAGGGACAGGTCCAGACACTGGTGTCTGTGGTTCACCCGTGTGTGGCATGTTGCTGAAAACTGCCTCACAGGTGGTAGCAGGAGCTCCAAAGGCCTGGGACAAGGAGACAAGGGAGTTTCGCTGTGACACCCACCTCGGCTCAGTAGGAGCTGGAACTCACGCCGAGGACGTCACCCGGCCTCGCAGGGGAGAGGCCTGGCGCATCAGGAGTGTCCGCTGACTGTGACGGAGCCACACGCACCCCAAAGAGCATTTTCCCTTCCCTACAAAGAGGAAACGTCAACGAGCACGGAGGCCGGAGGCGCGGACATGTCATTCTCGGCCCGCGTTCCCTCTCTTTGGGATCTGGGCCGAGGGCTGGCCCACCTTCCAAACGAGCCCTCCCGAGACCCCTGTGGGACGAAGAATGGGAAGGGAGATGCAGCCATGTAGGTTCTCCAGACCGAGCCCCCAAGTGTGCGATGGCATTAACTAAAAGTCAAATTATGGGAATCAAATTGGACTGGATTCAGGTACAAGCAGTCAATCAAAATAGACGTTTCATTTGTAATTAACAGGATCCACTTGTGCACAAAAATGTAACGTGGACTTTTAGAAGTGTATCCCTCCCAGCGGGTTCACGTTTTCTTTATAATGGTGCTTATTGGTTTGTTTTTAGACACAAATCTTTCTTCCTAGCTCATACGATGCCGGGATATCATAGCTTTAAAGGAGCCAGACTGGTCAGAGGTCAGGCCGGCCACCTCTTCCCCCAGGGGTATTCTCAGTGATTTTGAAGGAGGGACCCAGACCCGGAGGCTTCTTTCCCTGCCCAGATCTCCAGGGAGCAGGGGAGGGCGGGGACAGTCGAGCAGCCATAGTTCATCCTGACAGGCTTATAAAAATGATGTGATGGGAGAAAGAACCTGATGACTGGTACTTAACTTTTGCTGTAATTAATTTCGTGGACAGGCTGTCTTCAAGTTTACAAATGTTTCATTGGAGTCAGAAGAGCACCAGAGCTAGTGGTAAATTATGTCCGTGATGAAAAAAAAAAAGAAAAGAAAACAAAGAAAAAAGCATGTATTGCCAAAGTATGCTGGGATAAACCCACAAGCATTACTGCATACCCACGAGGTGCAAGGCACGTGGGAGTACTCCCTGTCGCCTCCCCTGGCCTTTGAGAGCCAGCGCACTCCTGCAGAGTGAGTGCTGGAGGGACACTCGCGGTAGGGGGTGCATTCTTTGCCTCCTCGGCCAGGTCAGTCACTTGATTCTTGCACTTAAGTGTGGTAGTGTTGTCATAGAGTTGCGTGAAAGGCTGAGATGAGGGTGGCTGGAGTGTCTCATCTGTTGGCACGATCTGCTGGCAGGAGCTGGGCCTTGGAGGGAGCCTCCCCTTGGCACCTACTTCCGTGTAATAGGCTGCTGCCATCCGAAACAGTTTTGGGGACCTTAGAACGGAAAGCGTGGCCCACAGGAAAGACAAGACGGGAAGAACCCCATCAAGAGGACAGAAGCTGAGAGCATGTGATTCAGAACGATCACAAAATAGCACAGTGTCTCAGATGTGGCCCTGGCCACCTTGTACAGGTGAGGGTCACCCCCACCAGGTGCACTGGACTCCCGTGAACCTTGTCTGACTGTCCAGCTCCCCATCCAGGGGCATCCCGAGGGGAGGAAGAGACCTTGCCAAGAATCTTAGGGCAGATGTGGCCCTGCCTTGAGAAAAAGCAATAGGTTAAGAAAGAAAGAAAGAAAGAAAGAAAGAAACTTGATTTTTTTCAAACTCTATACCAGGAGCAATTTTTTACTTTCCCGGAGCACTCAGCCACAAGGTTTTCCATTTAAAAGGCACTCCCTAGATGCATTTTAAAAAATATATGTGATTTGCAAAAAAAGCTCAATTGCTCACAATTTCTCCACTGAGTAAAGTATTTTCAAACAAGTAATCAAAGAACCAATTGCTTTGCAGCATAGAGCGCCTAACATAATACCTTTTAGCTTAACTTGCTAATCCAAGTACAGCAATTTGAGCTGCTGGATTGAACAAGAAAAATGTGCTGGTGCCTAACTTGGGTCATAGATAATTCTTGCCCTGTAAAGTACAGGTAACCAGCGGGTATCTTCTTGAAGGGAGCGTCTATGCTAGAGCTGCTGGTCTCTTGACTGTCTCAACGGGTAGGATGTAACAAGTGGATGTGATAGTCACCAAGAGGCCGCTTGGACTGGCCAGCCCACTGCCGGCAAGGGAAGCTGCACGTCCGGGTCTCCTTCCAGGGTGGGGCCCTTCTCATCTCCCAGCTCATCCCCACCCTCTGGCCCACAGCCACTGTGTGCTACTGTCTCTATGAACCCCCTAGACCCTGAAGACATCATTTTTTAAAACCTTCAGTGACCAATCGATTACATCTGCATCAAAGGGCATTCTAAATTTTTTAAAAAGTCCTCATGAATTTTGATTCCAGATTCTTCCCATCTGGAATTTGCAATCACGTGGGATGGGCTGAGATTTATTCCTGCATTATCAATGAAGTCTGCATTGATTTGTTTAGCAAGTCTACCAGCAGACACGGAGAGCCTGCTGTGTCCAGGCCTTGCACTAGACTGCAGAGACACAAAGAGGGGCCCAGTGCTCTCGCTCCCCGATGAGGGGCGGGGTGCAGCATGGGCCCTGGGGCAGAGTCACGTGTAAGGGAGTGTGGAGGTTCAGAGGAGGCTTCCCGGGGTCCCGGAGGCAAGGCTGTGCTGGGTCTTGAAGGATAAGTGGGACCCCCCAGGTGGAGAAGCTTGGAGAGCAGACATTCCAGGCACAGGTTATGTATATCTCGTGCACTTCAAAGAACACGGAGCTTGGGGAACAGAAAGCCCATCAGATCACCAAGGGCCTCAGAGGCCAGGATGAGGGTTTCTGATCCCTTCCTTGCCCGATTTCATTCTTCAGGAGGTAGGACAGCCATTGAAGGGCTTAAAAAAGGGTGACAAGGGCAGTTGTGGGATGAGTTGGGGGTCAATGTGAAGAATGCATTAGAGTGAGGAGAGCCTGGAGGCCGGGAGGGTTTGCTGATAGATCAGATCAGATGAGAAATGACAAAGGTCCGACCCAGGGCAGTGTGTACAGGAATCCAGAGACGGTTCCCAAATAGAGTCCCCAGGATGCAGTGTCCCATTGGACGTGATGGGAGACAGGGAGGGAAGGTCACAGCTTCGGGGATTCCACACTAGGAGCAGAGTGGCTGGTGAAGACTTTCCGTGAGACCTGCAGTGAGGACTTTGACCAGCAAAAGCCCCAGAGCGCCGAGGAAGCCAGTTTAAGAGGGACAGGAAGTGTTGAGCTTGGGTTCTGCAAGGTGAGAGGTTGCTCCTAAGTAGGTAGAAACCGTGGCCTGAAGCTCAGGACACACACGGAGAGAAGTGGTGTCAGACCAGAGCAGCGCAGGGACCCAGGAAGGTGGCGGGAGCAGCGGGGAGAAGCCAGAGGGGAGGCGGCCTGCAGAGGGGCTGTGGCTCCCCCACCCCTTGTTGGCCAGTGTGGCCCTAGGAACAATCCTCACCGCCAGGGCCTAGAAAGAACACCTGGTGGGGAAACAAGCATGAGGCTTAAAGTGCCCTTGTGCCCTCTGATGCAGTTTGGTGACACAGGGGGAGAAGGGCCCAGGAAGACCCCAGCCCGAAGGTGGCTGGAGGGAGGGGACCAGAAGACAGGAATGACACAGAAAGGGGACTGCTCAGGACAGGGAGTGGAATGAGGGAAGCCTGAGGCCAAGAGAGGAGGGTGATGCCGCTAGACGAGGGCCCACTACTCCTGGGAGACAAGGGAAGGGCCAGGGTGGCGGGTTTGGGGAGGAGGAGGCAGGGAGCTGTGTTCCTCCACGGCTGGGAGGGAAGAGAGGGTGTGGAACTGTGTCGGGGCCTCAGTCTGGGTGGACAGCCTTGAGGGCAGTGGACAGGGCCTCACCCAGGTCCCACCAAACACGTGTCTGAGACTCCAGGACAGGCCCGGGCTGGAGGACACCAGCCGCATAGGTGGATGGTTCCAGCTCGAGCTTTGTTAGAATTTCTGGCCAAGTATCTCTCTTGCCCTGTCTATTTCCCTCAGGTGTTCTTGTGAGGGCTGCGCTGTCATTATCCCTCCTGGGGGACTTTTTTAGAGGGACACATTTGCAAAGTCACAGCTCCCCTTGGGTCACTTAAATTGCACAAAAAAAGGGCCCCTGTCAACACCAACCCGGGCTGCCCCCGCCGTCTCTGAAAGCCGGATTTCATACCCGAGGAAAATTACTCCTGCCCCTGCCGTGGGCCAGTTATTCGACTCAGAGCATAATTTCATGGCATTAGCAAAAATGATCCTTTTACAACTCTTTAAATGTGCTTGGTCTGAAAGATGCAGTCTTGACCTTCAGAGACGCTGAGTTTTCATGGGGCGCCCTTTTCCCCAGGGGTCCTCACGGGGCAGGAGCCTTGGGCCGCCATCGGCTCCTTGGAGGGTCCGAGCCGAAGCCTTGTGTGCTGCACATTGACCTTCGATAGCTATTTCTCCTTCCATGCCGCCAAGCAGTTGGGTTTCTTCCTGGGGTGGCTGTCAAGACCCAGGTAACCCTTCGCCACCTGGTTGCTGCTCCCGTCTGCCTTCCCTGCTAGTTGGGGCTGCTTGAGGGGTCTCTTGCGAGGGAGAATGGCAATGTCTCAGAGGTGGCCTTTCTCCCCTACAGAGAAATTTCAATCTTCATTAAGCAAAAAATAAAAACAAAGAAGAGATGCAAGTTCAGATCTCCAAGGGGCCCTCCTGCTGGTGCCCCAAAGTCTTCCTCGGGAATTCTGGACACAGGTGGCCGAGCACGGTGGCTCCCTGCAGCCTCCCGTGGGAATGTGCAGACGGGGCTGTGCGGCGAGCAGGGAGGCTGCAGGAGCAGCTGAGGCCTTCAGCAGCCGTCGCCAGGAGCTAATGCAATGCATAAATCATCTGTCAGCTTACCGAGTGACTTTCAAAGTTGTCGGAATGGAATAATTAAAAGAAATTGATATCATAAGAGAAAGCCCTCTTGCCGTTGCTAGGCTTGCCTTCCTGACAGCTTGCCACCACACATCGCCCCGCCCGCAGGCTGCCGTGACGCTGTGGCTCTCTGGCTCTCTGCTCCTGATGCAGCCAGGGCCCCAGTGACCCCGTTGAGGATCACCTTCCCAAACACCCGAGAGGATGGGGCCACGGCACGGAGCCTCCGGGCTGTGTTTTCTGTGGGGAAGGGCGAGAGGCACCGCCAACATTCCACCATCGGCAATAAAACAGGACAGCCCCAGCGGTCGATGGGAAAGAACTGGCGGGACACCCCTAGGACCATCACTTAGTTTCTCTTTGTTAACTTGCCACATAGAGCCACGTAAAATAAAGTCAATCCAGTCCACCAAGTAAGTATCACGGTGCTGTGGCAGTGGCCTCCGAGAAGAAGGATTTCCCCAGACTCAACCAGTTCCCTTCCGAAGCGCCAACCATGGATTCAGCAGGTGGGCACCAAGCACAGTCAGGGGAGAGACGGCCTCGTCTCTGCGAGCCGGACCAGCCTCCACACCCCATCCATAGCAGGTAGTGGTGCTAAGGTTTGCATTATAAAGCGCTAACGTTTATTGAGCACTTACTATGCACCATGCACCAGGTGTTTTATCTTACAGCAATCCTCTCACGTCTCTCATTAGCCTTTTTTCAAAAATGGAGAAACTGAGGTCCAGAGAGGCTAATTAACTGGCCCAAGATCACACAAGCTAGCGGGGGTGGAAGTAGGAGCTGGTCCCAGGCAAACTTGCTCAGAAGCAAGGGCCATTTGAGATCGTGGATGGGAGGCCCCTGGAAGAACTCAGCAAACGGGAGGGCAGAGGTAGAGGTGAGCGCGTGGGTCCTGGGGGACAGTTCTCATCACATTGGGACTCCATCGGGTTACCTCTCGACCCCCGCCTTTAACTGGGAACAGGCGCGAGGGTTGCCAGATCTGTCCCTGGCATGCAGCGAGCCCTGGGTAAGCACAGCCGTGGGCCGGTCACCATCATCCCGCCGCAAACACGCGCCCATCTCCCCCAGGCCGAAGGACACAGCACAGTCCGCGTTCTCTCTCATGAACTTCCAAGAGTGGAAGGCATTTTTAGGAGCCCCTAAACCCTACGTCCTCCTAGAAACAGACTCCCCCTCCCAGTGAGAAGGACGGGGGCCACCGGGTCCCACACAGACATTTCGTTCCTGCTTTGCGCCGTTAATGCAGCAGAGAGTTTAGCTAAGCGCCACTGGGAAGTCCAGCAATTTCTTATTTAGAGTTCAGTCTTATTTTGTTTTTACATTTCTGAACTACATCTACTCATTTTCATCCCTGAGCGAGCTTGTCAGAGCGTCTGCATTTTCAGTAACAATTTTTTTTCTTTTGCGGTTTTTTTTTCTGTTTCAGATACGTTTCATACCAGGTTTGTTCTGACGGCTCCGCCTCGGCCTCAGCTTCAGCCCCCCGAGGCGCCCGCCTTGCTCCTCCTGAGTCACACCAAAGAAAAATAACATAGGTGTCCACTGGGAATTTCTGTCTGTTTTCGATTTACGTTTTTGTAAGTCACATCCCAGCAGGGGGTCTGTGTGTCTAAGGCGAGCATGTGGATGGGGCCATGGAAATTATGATCCACCTTAAACATGACATTGGGGCACGTCTCGGGCACACTCCTGGCATCAGTGTCAAGTCACCTGACCTTCACTGCAGACCCCAGGAGAGCAGGTCCGCCTAAGAGGGAGCTTCCGAGTCTGCTCTGGCTCCTGTTCACTCTTTGCCGGGGTCCAGGGCTTGACTCCAGTGAGAGCCTCATTGCGGGAGGGATGGGCACTCCACGGACCACCTCTTTCTCTCTCTGGGTAGGTCAACGTGTGCCAAAGCTCAAGCACTTACGGAAGGAAGACAGGCCTGGAGAAATGCATATTCCCCCAATATCTCAGATGAACCAGTTGCCCCTTCAGCAAACATCCCATTGTCCAAGCCACGTGGATCACCTCTGTAATGCACCCCCTTCGTGGGAGCACGTCACAGCCCCCCTGCGCTTCGGTCTGCCGCATGACCTCATCTTTCCTGCGCAGAACACTCGTGGTGAGTGGACCCCATCAAAAGCCAGAACTGTTTGACGTCTGTGTTCCTTGTTTGACCATCTGTTGATCCGCGTGACCACACAACCCCCCGGCCGTGGCCAGTCCCTCTGCGGTGGCACCGCTGCTCCCCCCTTCTCGCACGGCCCTCCCCAGCCTGCCCCGTCTCTCCCGTCCTGCCCCCTCCTCCCGGGCAGACGCGGGGCTATTTGTCCAAGCATCACATGCGAGCTGTGGGGAGAGACTCATAAATCCCGGCCCTGTTCTTTGGCAGTTTCAGACACTGTCGGGCCCAGAGCCTCCTCTTCTTTCTTAAAGGTCACAAAATCTAATTAGAACCATTGCTAACTGCATATTCGCGTTGTCGGTAAGCCTTAAATAATAAAAATCAGACCAAATGAGACTAATCAAGGAAGATGGAAAATCGATGTCATATTTGTTCCAAGTAATTTCCTTTTAGAAGAGAAAAGGCTCTTAGGAGTGGTTTGTGAATTTAAAAGATGTTTAAAGTTGCATCTAGACATCGGAACATCAAAGTGAACCCCAAACGGAATTTCGCTGGGTGATCTCTCCTGGTTCCCGGAAAAGCCAGGGCTGTTTTGGTGTAAAGGGCTGAAGCGGGGTGACAGCCTTCCTCCTGTCTGCTTTTAAGTAGTTCTGGCTTTGCCAAAAATTAAAAAAAAAAAAATTTTTTTTAATTTTTTTTTGAAGAATGGATCCCTTAAGACAGGAGCAAAGAGTAATAACATACGGGATTCTTTTCTCTTCCTTCTATACTTTTCTGAGTAATTACTTTCAACTAAAATGCACACTTAAGGAAAAGCCCTAAATAACGAGAATGCAATAGATACACACACACATGCACAGTGCAGACTAAAATGCCACCTCAAACAATGTATCCTTTTGCCTGCAATACCCAAAAGAGATTGATTAACATCTGCAGATAAGCACCCCTGTTTCTCACTTGTTTTGCATGTGTCCATGACAATGGGAGTAATTTATGCCAAGAAGACTGGTTGACCTGCTTCCTTGTGACTCCAGAGGTTTCCGGAATACTCAGAGGGGAGCACCGCCTTCGGATGGAGGGAGGGTGGGCGTATCTCAATGGTCCTCAGGTCACAAATAAACAAACGTCAGGCACCCCTGATGGTGCCCCTCCTAGGCAACAGTTACTCACCGTTTATCGTCAGACAGTCTCCAGGCACACCTGGGCTAAAACCCTGCTCTAGGCCCTTGTTCTGCAAAGCAGGCCCCGGCCAACTGCGCCAGACTCGACTGCACCCGTGGGCATGCAGCTCAGCCTTCTGTTGGCATGGCAATCTCAGGCCGGAGGCCTCCCATTGCCATCAAACCACAGTGGGCACCTTCTGGAGCCTTAGCTAGCTCTGGAGTCCTAATCCAAGAAAAATTACCTGGGAAGCTGTTTGGGCTTTGGTTGCTGGTCTTTCATTCCAGCCTCACTTTCTTCTTTGACTTTTCTTCCTACTGTTGGTTCCAAAGAGGTTGTAAGAGCCATCCTGGATCACTTGAAAACACATCCACAGAGAGGGACTGGGAGGCACAGCCCCTCCCCACTCCCCGTGGGCCTCATCACAGCGCAAGTCTCGCCTAAGACAGGTGATGTCTCCATCACCTGGTGGGCACATTACGCATGAGGTTTCCTTCCTTCCGGCACATTTGACAACAGAAGCAATCACTGTCAAGACAGGTTTACCTTTCTCCCTAACGAGATGTAAATGATGTATTAATATTGATATTTCACGGTAGGCTCTCGTGGATTTCCGTTTCCCCTGACTACCAATGCACCTCGTTAGCCACGGGGTCTCCAACCCCAGGCCTTCTCGGCTGCAGGTGCTCAGAGTCATGGCACAGGTGTCATCAGTGGTGCTGACGGTGGTCTGCCCTGGCTGATGGAGGGAACCTGCTACTGCACCAGCACAAAGGGCATGAGCTCAGCTTTTTGTTTCTGATAGGCCTGATGGCCTTTGGTGACAAGTGTCAGCTGCTGCCTGCTTCCTTGCCACGATCCTTCTTGTGTAAGATGGCGGCATTTCTTAGAGAACGGGCTGATTTCAGGAAACCCTGGAACTGAGAAGAGCCGCCTGGCTTAACTGGCCCCTCACACCTGAACCTCTGAAGGGCTGTGCTCCTGGCGGCGAGTTAAGACGCCCCCAGACCCACTTACTGGAAGGATACGTCACCCAAAGCCACCACCGTTTTCTCTCATCTTAATTTTCTGCCTGTATTTTTCGAGATCATCTGGACAGAGATGAAACCCCAAATCTCTCAGCCATCCCCACCTTGGACCAGGTGGTGGCCATCCACAAAGGGGGCTGGGCTAAAATTTACTGAGCTGCTGAGGAAATCAGAACCAATTCCTGAGTCTTCATCAACTCCCGTCCCCCAATCTTATAAAGTAATTCATTCAGACAAATTCATTAGTGCAAATAAAATTTGAAGAGGAAATGCATAAACAACCTAAAATAATATGCTGTTTTCAAGTGTGTTCAGGCGAAGAAGCTCTTCTTTTCTCTTTTTCAAAAAGATTCCCCAGAGAGACTTCACTGAGTAATACTTTGGGAGACCAGTTCTAATGGTCTCATGAACTTGGAAGTGCTAAAATGGAATATCTTTTCTTAAAAGCACCATAATTCAGTCTTGTCTCTAATTCAGACAGTGTGGTCCCCAATTAGGAAGGTTAAACTATGTATCACACCCTGCATATAAATTACCAGATAAAACAGAACCATCTCGGTGGTTGATAGCCAAGTGATGACATTGTTTTCTTCAACTTGTTCAACTGAAGGGAAGAGAAAACCCAGTCCAATTTAAAAGTAACAACTTCAGAAAGATATCGCATTTATTTCGTGACCAAGAAAAAATGAAACATCTTTCTCCTTTAGCCACCTGGCCCTCTGGGGAAGTCATGTTTTCTGAAAAATCTCAAAACTGAAAGGCAGAAACGGCATTTAAAATAAATAATGGAACCATTTGCAGAGAACCAGGATCCAATCAACAACATTTCTTGACCAGGGGTGCTTTTATTTTGCAAATGGAGGGAGGGTCCTTTCTGCAACTTAGGTTTAGATTCAGAATTTCAACCTAAAGCACGATTCCAAATCTAAACTCTTTAAATGAGTCAGACAAAAGAAGTACTTCCATTATACCACAGTTCTGAAGGGAGAAATTCATTTTCTTGTTGGCTCCTGGGGTGTCAGAGGGATCAGTTTAGTGTCCCTGTTTCAAGACCACTGAGAGCAGGTCACCTCCCTGATCCCATGGTAACAGCATCTCACCTTTTACGAAGGCCCTTCGTGCAGCTGCCTCTCTGGGCAGGCAGCTCCTGCTAACGGCCAAATCATCAGGACTCCTGCAGGCTCTCTGCAGAGCAGCAATTTTCTTTTGCTTTGCTTTGATTTCCTCCATCCTGGCAATTGAAGACAAACAGAGAAAGCCATTTTCTTTTCCCCAAGTCAAAACGCCTTTACCATTTTGTTGGTTTCCGGGGTTACTTTTTTCCCTAAAACCGAGGTTGAGGAAGAGATGCCCAAAGGCAGGCTCCCAAGTGTCCCCTCGTTAGAGGGGCCTCATCAACACCCCGTCCCCAACAGCCACATCTCCTTCACCACGTGATGAGATCCTGTTCTAGGTGCTGCAAAGGGGCCGTGGTGAGAGCGTGGGGGAGGGCTGCTCCCTCTGTGGTCCAGAAGATGGGACATGCATTACAATAAATAGGGTTTGCTAACCTCAGGGACCATAGTGAGATGAAGACCTGGGCTGGGGAGGTCTTGGTGGGCTGGGACAGTTTGGGAATTGAGACTCGAACAGACAACAAAATAGCACTTCATCCATTTCAGTCATCCGCATACCATGATTTCTCCAATAGTATTTAATTTCCAAAGTTTGTTTTAAGTAAATTTAATTTTATACATAGTTTCATCCTATACAATCACATCCTTGAAATTACACACTGGATGGTCTAGATATTTTTCCCTAAAATGCATTAAAATGAAAAGGTAGCTATTAAGTAAAAACTGCATTCCCCCGTGTATCCCCTACAACCTTCCTGGGAACCATCTGGGATGCCTTGTACTGTGACACACTGAAGGGTGGAGCAGGGTCTTGGCTTAATGGAGTACCGGGTAGCCCCTCTTAGCAAGGGGTAGGCTCAGACCCAGGAAGGCATGTGGCTTGCCTGGGGGACGGTGGGCTTGGCCAAAGCTGAGCATCTGAACTGTCAAGAGCTGTCAAGTAATCTAGGAATTACACTAGGTGATGGTTCATCCCGGAGAAACTCCTATTCCCATCACACTCAAGAGCTCTGCCTTTTTTCTCTGGGATGGAAGAATGAGCTGTAGTTTCTGCCACTTCCGCCCACTGACCGGCCACGCTTGTAGCTCATTAGTGTGCCACGCTCCCAACACTGGAATATTCCAGTCTTACTGCAGGCTCTTCTTCTCGGTGAAATTTAAAAGTAAGAGAAAGAAAGAAAAAGGGGAAAGACAGTATCAAAGAAAGAAACAAGCAACAAGAAAGTGGCAGATCCTTTGGAAGGGATATGTTTCTGGGATAAAAAACAAGACAAAGAAAAGCCAACTTAACTGTTTCATGGTGCTCAACTGGGACTTTTTCTCATCTTCTTTGCGGTGTCCAACGCCTTACTGAGGGTCAGCTCCAACAACTCAGCACCCTTGTGCGTGCAAAAACAAACAAACAAACAAATCATCTTATGACTGGAAGAAGATACTGTGGTACACATACACAGTGGAATATTACATAGCCATAAAAAAGAATGAAACCTGCCATTGGCAGCAGCATGGATGGAACTGGAGAACATTCTGCTAAGTGAAATAAGCCAAGCACTGAAAGATGAATCGCACATGTTCTCACCCATATGTGGAAGCTAAATATTCAAAACGATTGATCTCATGGAGACAGAGAGCAGAATATGGTGACCAGAGGCTGGGATGGGTAGCAAGGAGTGGGGACAATAAAGTGGGGGTGGTTAATGGGTACAAAAATATAGTTAGTTGAATAGAATGAACAATATTTGAGAGCACAACAAAGTATAATCAACAATAAGTTAGGGTATACCTTAAAATAACTAAAAGAGTGGAATTGGAATGTTCCTAACACAAAGCAATGATAAATGTCTGAGGTGACGGCTACCCCACTTACCCTGATTTTATTAATTCACATTGTATGCCTGTATCCAAATATCACATGTGGCCTATAAAGATATACAATTATTATGTAGCCAGAATACTTAAAAATTTAAAAAATAATCTTAGCCTAGCCTAGGTAGCATTTCTGTGGACTCTGTTGGTAAAGAGTTACTATTAGTTTTTGCACCAAAATGAATTGCCTCAATCATTTCCATAGCAACACAGCTCTAGCTGGCTGCTCACAAGGTATCCTCTTCTTCTTTTCTCCCCGAAGAGCATGAAATCCGGGCATAAAAACCAAGTTTGGCTCAACAGATTGTGGACAGAAGACTCAGCAGGCCCCCGAAACTCAGCGTGCTGATGGAGACTCACAACCAGCCTGAAGCCTGGGTGTGTTTGGGCAGGGTCTCAGGGTGAGAAGCTGTTGAGTTTGAGGGGACACAATTGGATCAGTGGCACATCTGAGTTCTGGACTATTGGTCTGCACCACCGAAATGGATGGTGTAATTCCCTGGAAATTGAATCTGTCCCTTCCCTTTGGCACAGTGTTAAAGTGCAGCATGAAGTCCAACTCCAGGGAGTTGCTCCCAAGAATTAAAGAGAACAACAGCTCAGGGCGGTTGGATGATCAGTTTAGTATCAGATGAGAAATTTGTCACTAGAAGGGGTTGTCAGGCCAGCTGGTCAAGCAGACATTCAAACAAGGACAGAAGCCCGAGGCAGGTGTGGGGTCAGGGGTCAGCCTGCAGATTCTGCAGGGACCGTGGCCAACCTCACCTTTGACTGCACTTGCTCCCTCACTGCCACCGGGTTAATAATGCCACTTACCAAAGGTCCTGTGTCTGTGCCCTTCCTCTGTGTTTACAAGTCAGTATCTGCCAAGGTCTCATGGCCCTACACAACTAGAGTCCATAAGGAGATGAGCAGAACTGAGTCCCAAACTTGGGAGGAAGCAGTACGCAGTGGAAAGGCCCTAGGAGGGGAGGCTGGAGTTGACCCTGATCGCTCCCATCCAGCCCAGCAGCCCCAGGCAGGGGACTCACTTTGAGCTTCAGCTCTTCCTCTGTTCGGGGGAGGGGTGAGATCAGGTGGCCTGAGGCTTCTGTGATTTCTAAAGTGTCATGATCCTTTGACTAAAGGTTCCTTCATGTCCACTCGAGCCCCTGAACTCTGATGCCGTTGCCCCTAGGTCTCCGGGTACCTGTATGCTAAGGCTTTGGTGGCCTCCAGGTTGGCTCCCACATAAAGCTCAGAAAGGTCTGTCTCTGGATTAGCAGGAGAAACACATGACATCCTGAAAGAGTCCTGCTTCCTTTTCTGGGGGGTTCTCAGGGTTCGTCCTCAGGGAGAGGGGCATGGAAGATAGCAGAAGCAGGAATCTGGGGCCAGTGTCCAGCGTGGGGTCCCCTCTCTGGAGTTTGGCCAAGCCTGGCTCTGCTCCCTGTGCACCGACTGCTCTGTCCTTTGCTCCTCTTCCCTCCCCCCTGCTTGCAGAATGGCTGCTTTTCTAGGGGGACCAGGAGACGGGGTGAGGGGTAGGGACCTGCACGCAGTTCTCCCTGCTCCCCTGCCTGCAGCAGCACCCTTCCCCCACGGCGAGCTTTAGCCGAGCCTCTCCTGCTTCCCTGCTTCCTGGCGATGACTCATGCCTTCCCTTTGGGGTAAACAGCAGGCTGATTGACAGAGTCGAGCTCGAGGCTCTTCCAGCTCAGCAGCTCGCAGTGATGTACAGAAACCGACTCCCCGTGGCCACAGCACCAAGCCCTGGGGCTCTGGACTTGTCTGTGAAAGATGAGAGATGTGTCCTCACATATTTTCTTGACAAACTATGAGAGAGAGAGAGAAAGAGCCTAACCCAAGATGTCACTCAGAGGCAAGAGTGAAAATAAATACATTTCCCCTTTTCCTTCATTCATAAAGGAAGCCAGTTACAGCTCCAGTCGGGCAGAACCCAGGGCTCCTCCTTCTCTAAACAGGCCAGAATCCCAGCAATTAATTAGTGGCGTGGCGGGGGGTTCGCAAACCCCACGGAAGCGCCCTTGGCACGGAGGGGACTGTCCCCGAAGCCCAGCGGCCACTGACTGATGGGCGCTGGCGCCCTTGGCTTGACATTTGGTCTCCAGGCAGAGACTTCGGGGCTACGACCCCTCCTCTTCCTTCTGGTTTGGGCCCTGGGCTTTTCACTGAGAGGACAGATGACTCCAGTTTCTACGGGGGGCTTTACTCAATGGCCCTTCAAAGAGGAGTCTAGCAAAACAATCAAATGCAGCTGGTGAACTTTGATTGGATTCTGATTCTAAAAATAATAATAATAGCTGCAATCAACCATTTCAAAACAACTAGCGACACTGGCGTATAGACTGAGTATTAGATGATATTAGGGGACTCAAGTAGCTTTCTTAGTGTGTACTGATAATCCTGTGGTTATGAAGACCAACTTGATGTCTGCATCTTTGTTTTCAGAGATTTCACACCTCTGCACGTGGAGGCCGCGGCAACTCCGCCTTTTGGCTGCCGACCTGCCATGTTGGCTTCCGGTTAACTCCCGTTCTGGAGACACCGCTAAGATTCTATTTATTTACCGTTAGGTAAATCCTGCCCTTGGGCAGATTCACCGAGCCTTCCCGCCTTTCCCTGAGGGGTGGACGTCACAGGGTGTAGAACCCCCGGGAAGCAGGGCAGGGATCCGCAGGTCATGCCTTCTGTTTGTAAATTCCTATTAAATGTTTCCTTCTGAGAAACTGGGTTTTTCAGGCTCTTTCTTCAGCCTCTTGGCTTCCTCGGACTGTGGGGCTAGGTTTGCACAGAACTGCTCGCTGTGGAACACACGCACACGCACAGAGATCTTAATAAAGCAGAGATGGAAGATAACAAGGGGCAGGCGTTGGGTGATTTCTATGCTGTTTTGTCAACTTTTCTGTGTGTTTGAACTTTTTTCTTAAACAACGTGTGAGCCCCAAGCCAACTGTCCCCGGGTCGCACCTGTGCTGTGCTGCGGAACGTTCCGGGTACTTAGCTCTCCAGTGCCCTGGAGTGCGTGGAACAGACCCAGACTGTGGATGAGACAGCAGTGGGTGTCAGCAGCATCTCTCGGTCCACACGCAGCGACCTACTTGGTGGAGAAACATGGAGAAGACACGCCATGCCCGGGGTCTGCACTGTCCCCCAGCTTGCCCTCACTAACCGGTGTCGTCCTGTCTCCTCGGCAGTCCCTCGGCCAACCAGAAGAGCAGTATCTGGCTGTGCAGCCAAAAAGATCCAATTTTGCTCCTCCCCAGGGACATGCAGCGGGGTTAACCAAGAGGCCGTGGAAGAGTCTCCTGTGTCGATAAGGACCGAGCATAAGAAACTGAGTGGCTACGAACAACATGTAGCCAAGAGCAGGCCATGGCTTGTCCCTCATTCTCAGAGTTCTCATCTGCAATGTCACTGCGCCATATCTGAAGAGTTCTTCCCTCCCACAGTGTGTGTTTTTAACAAAGAAAGACCTCTGGGACACTAGGAGAATGCAGTCCCAGTAAGTATTACACCGAGGGGTCCTAGTCTCACTGCTCATGCAGACGCAGCAAGACAGTGGCAGTATGCATGTCACCGTCACACTGAAATCTAGCTTATTTCACAGGCAGTCTGTCTGCAGTTTCAGGCCAGCGAGGACCAGTTCACTGAATGACGATCGGAGGCTTTGGAACCTCCAGAGAATGACCCCACTATGCCGAAAGGAACCTACTGGGCAGCTGAGCTGGAGGTTCATTTGTGGGGCACAGCAGACAAGACGGGAGAACCAGCAGTGGGGCCCGCAGGTGCGTCCTCTGGCTCCGGGACCAGCTGACAGTACTGGGCTGGGCTCTCACTTCTCTGTCCTTACCCATCACGTGGAAATCCTAAGTCCCATCAGCCCAGCACGGCAGCAGCGGGGGACGAACCCAATGATCTCTTGAGGCCTCTTACAGCTGTCAGACTCATGAATTCTCCAGCCTTCAGACTACTGGGTTAATCCACTTTGCTCTGTAATATTCTAACGCGACTGCTCTTGGAAATGCACCGGCTAGTGGGGCATGTTCTACCATGATGAACCAACACCAGGTTCACTGGGGTATGGTCTCCAGGTTCCTAACTAGTTTATAAAGCGTTCTTTCTACTGGACTTCCTCCTTTCTACTTCTTGATTTGCTTTAAATTCAGAGCTCTTCGACATCAAAAGCTACTCTAAAAAGCACAGGCTGCCTCATGCATGACATGTGAGGATTATCTTACATTTTCCCACCTTTGGTAAACACATCTTTGTAAAAGGCCTTTTAAGATGACTGTTGGTTTTGGCAGTACCTTTTTTTAGGGTATTAAGACAGTCAGGCTCAGAAAACAAAGAGTAGCCTTGAGAGAGGGACTCTCTCATCCCACGAGGAGAGTCCTCACAGCAACTAGCAATACCTAGTAGGCAACCAGGCAGCCCAGCGGCCGGGAGAATGGACTTCCAGGCTTCCACGCAGCACGAAGCGTCCAAAGGCCACCAGGCACCCAGCCCCAAGGATGGTGATCCATGCCATTCCTGCAGGAAAAACCAGGCAAAGCACAAACCAGAAATGATACCAAAAACCAGCAACTTTGACCATGCCCAAACAGGACCTGGAGGACGAAGAATGAGTGAAAAGCACAGATGATGTCAACTGGTGGAGGGACACAAATACAGCTCCCACAGGTCATCTTAACATAGAAGGAAAGGTATGAAACCCAGGAGGTGAGAGACAGGCAGTGAGCGAGAAACCCTCAGAGGCTCCTGACGCAGCCACCGTGAGACAGCCCCTCGGGATGTTTCGTAAAGTCAGGTTTCTCGAGGGATAGCTTGCAGCTATAAAATCCCCCTGTTTATGTACTTCTTTGAGTTTTGACAAATGCATGCAGCCCTGTAACCACCATCACAGGCGAGACAGAATGGCTCCATCAGTCCCGGAGTTTCCTGGGCGCCTTGTAGCCACTTCCCTTGGACCTCCCAGCAGCTACCGATCTGCTTTCTGTCCCTACAGTCTTGCCTTTTCCAAAATATCATAGAAATGGCATCACACAGTGAGGCCCCTTTTGTGTCTGGCATAGAGGCCTCCGTGCTATGACACACGTCGGTAATTCATCACTTTGCACTGCTGAGTGATGCTCCTCTCGTGGACATACCACAGTTTGTGCATTCACCAGTTAATGTCTCCAGTTGCTGGCAGTGATGAGAAAAGCTGCTATAAACATTCACGTACAGGTTTTTGTGTGGAACTAAGTTTCCATTTCGCTGGGGTAAATATGTAGGAGTAGAACGGCTGGGTCACATGACAAGTGCTCAGCTTTATAGGAAAGTGGCAAGTGTTTTCCAAAGTGGCTCTACCATTGTGCATTCCCACCAACGATGGAAGAGAATTCCCGTAGTTCTGTGTTCTTTCCAGCTCGTGGTAGTATCAGGGGTTTTTCTTGTTTTGTTTTATCTTGTTTTGTTTTAATCTTTGCCATTCTAATAAGTGTGTAGTTGTATCTCATTTTAATTTTTAATTTGCACTTCCTTAATGACTAATGATGTTGAGCATCTTTCCAAAATGTGCTTATTATCTTATCTTTTTTGATTAAGTGTCTTGTTTAAATCTTTTGCCCATTTTAAACAATGGGTTGTTTTCTTTTACTGAACTATAAACAGTTTTATATATTCTGGTTGCAAGTCCCTTAGCAGACATGGATTTTGCAGATTTCTCCCAGTCTGTGGCTTATCTTTTCACGATCTTAATAATGTCTTTTGAAGGACAGAGTTTTTTTTTCTTTTAAATGAAGGCTGATGGATCAACTTTTTCCTATTACGGCTTGTGTTTTTTTGTATCCTATTTAAGAAATCTTTTCCCAACCCAAAGTCACAAAGACTTTTTCCTACTTGTGTTTAGAATTTTTATAGTTTGGGGTTTTGCATTTAGGTCTATAATCCATTTCAAGTTAATTTTGCATGAGGTCTGATCAAGGTGTTTCGGGTTTGGGGTTTTGGGAGGTGGATGCGGACACACCGGCATTGCAGCAGCATGTGTGGAAAAGCCCATCCTTTCTGCACTCTCTGCTCCACTGATCTAGGCGTCTGCACACAATCTTGATTGCTGAACTTGAAAGCAAATCTTAAGATCAGGTGATTTAATCCTCCATTCTTCTTTTTAAAAACTGTTTTGGATATACCAGGTTCTTTGCTTTTCCATATAAAATATTCAGTTTCTAAAACGACAACAAAAATCAGCCTGCTCGGATAAGGGCAGGGATCTTTGTTGAATTCCTGGTGCCCTGAACCCTGCCTGCTACCTAACAGGTGCTCAGTGAATCTTTTTGAGTGAATGAGTGAGTGGCTAGCACACGGAAGGGATTCAGTTAACATACGAGTGACCAGGAGACTAGGAGGGCAGTCGTTCAGAACATCATGCAAGATGGCACACTTACTTTGGAAAATTAGCTGCAGCTTCTTAAAATGCTAAATGTGCATTCACCCCATCACCCAGCAATTCCACTCCTAGGTTTTTATGCAGCAAAACAAGAGCATATGTCCACAAAAAGCCCGTGCAAAATATCTGTGGAAGCTTTATGC
This sequence comes from Eulemur rufifrons, assembly GCF_041146395.1. NCBI lineage: Eukaryota > Metazoa > Chordata > Mammalia > Primates > Lemuridae > Eulemur > Eulemur rufifrons. The sequence continues at coordinate 48,362,695 of NC_091002.1, forward strand.
ACATTAGCTCAAAACTGGAAAAAACATGGATGTCCATCAACTCATGAATGGATAATCAGAATGTGGCATATCGTGCAATGAATACTGCTCAGAAGTGAGCCACCGAAACCCACTACAAAATGGGTGGGTTGCAAAAATATTATGGTGAGCAAAGGAAGACACGAAAAAGTACATGCCATGTGATTCATTTAAGATGAAGTTCTAGCACAGGTAAAAGCAACCTATGCTGTTAGAAATTAGATCAGGGGTTCCCTGGGGAGCGAGAGAAATTTCTGGGATGATGGAAATGTTCCGTGCCTTGGCAAGCCTCCACCACGCTGATTGAATATTATATTTAAGATGTGAACATTTCACTAAGTATAAATTATACCTCGATTTTATAATATTTTAGAAATTAAAGAAAGAAAAGCATAGTAATTTCTTTTCCAAAGGCAGCAGTTCTTGGGCCCGCAGTGCTAAAAGCGAGCAAAGACCGCCCACCCACAAGAGCACCCAGGGCCCAGACCTCAGTTCTTACCAACAGAAAATCAGGTTGGGATCAGGGCTGAGTCTTGTGGCCTCAGCTCTCTGCTGATGTCCAGGTTATCCCCGCCTACATCTTCCTCGATGCTCTGTTCTCAGCTACAAGCTCCCGCCACTGCAGGGAGGCCACAGAAGCAGCAGGAAGGCAACTGTGAAGACACAGGAAGGGGCCGCAGCTCTTGGCGATGGCTGCCCTTCCTCATAGTCTTGGCACCCAAACATGAACCCCACGCAGTGTTCACATCGCGAGGGGTCACTGTGCGGAGCGAGCTCCCCGGGGCCAGTGAGGCAATGTGCTCAGGGGGCCCAGGCCATCCTCTCTCATCACCCGGGAGCCTCCCTGGTCACCGTCTCCTCGGTGGGGGATGTAGTGAGTGTGTGGTTTCTTTCCAGAAGGTGCCCCCTGGAGCCTCCCCATCCAGCTCCAAGTATGAGCAGAGCCACAGGCAGTGAGCTCTGGGTCCTAAGGTGGGTGCCGTTGTCACCCTGCCAACCCCTGGAAGACCTCAGTTGGGTGAAATATAAACTCTACCCAGTAGAGACTTGGCCATCTTCTCAGTGCTGTGTCCCCATGCTCAGGACGGTGCTTGGGTACATAGTTTGGGTCTATTCAGGAGTGAATGAATTTTAAAAAATAGATTTTGCATGTGACAGAATTCAGAGAAAAGTCAAGAATTGGATGAAGGAAATGAAAAGTTGACTATTTCCATCATTCATAGTTCCATCTTCCCCTATATAACTCAGTCTGTCTTCAAGAAGATGGATACCTTCTAGACTAACTGAGAAGAACACACAGAGTGTTTCCATTTGGATGGGTAAACACCAACTCCCAAAATCCAAATTTCAGAAGGCCTTTATTTGAGATGACATGTGGAAATCTTATTTGCACATCAGCCACTCACTTTTTATTTAGTATCTTACTAAATCTCTGGATTTTAAATCATTTATTGAAAGTCCTACCTCCCTTCACCCCGTCAGGATAATGCTTGTGAATTAAAATTCTCTCCAACGCAAGCATTTTTTAATTAGATGGAGACCTTGGAACCTGGTAACCATATTTCTTCGCTAAGTACTGTCTCGGTGATTACAAGAAGATGAAATGGAGAAATATCGGAAAGAAGATTGGCAAAGTGGGGAGGCTGAAACGGCACTTGGCGTGTCCTAAGTTCTCAATTGCCTGCCCAATCTGAAGTTCCCGAACTGAAGAGGCACTCGGGCACCCTCAGTACTCACGGAGTAACAAATTGGCATCCGGCTCCTTGGCAAAGTCTGGCAGATACAACCACTTAATGAGATTTGAATGTATTTCTGTACTTGTGGTTCTCCATGGGTAATCTGTAAAAGAAGGAGCAATTTTCTTTTTGTCTTCATTATTTTTCTAAAGATCATTGAGCCTATGTTCTGTTAATGCTCCTTTCAAATTATGTGGAATGACTAAGATGTCGGATCTGATTTCAGGGTCAAGGGAAGGACTTTCTTTTAAAAAGTTGAGAGGATGCTGGAAACTTCTTCCCCAAACCCGACCACTGGCTTGTCTGGGCGACCCCAGCTGTGCCTCATGGCGTTTGGAGTGGCTCGTGGAGGGAACCGCCCAGCTGGCCCTTGATCCGGGAGATCAGTGGGTCGGCATGACCTGCAGGTGGCAAACCCAGGCGGCTTCTCCACCCTGGGAGGGGGAAGAGGATGGGTAAGGCAGGGAAGAGAGAAGCCAAGGGAAGGGCTGGGCGGGGAGAAGGTGAAAGTGAGAGTGCGGCTGTGCACAGAAGGCAGAGGAGGAGAGAGAGGACGAGAGATGGAAACCAGAGGGGAGAGCCGGCCCTGACAGTGACAGCAAGGAACACGTGGAGGGGAGGGAAGAAGGCAAAGGAGGCTCAGGAAGAGCAGAGGAGGAGAGGGACAGAGAGAGTAGAGCAGGAGGAGGAAAGAGAGAGGAGAGAGAGGAGGTGGAGGAGGAACAAGAGGAAGAATGAGAGGAGGAGGAAGAGGAGGAAAGAAGAGAAATGGAAACCAAAGGAATACGATGGAGAAAACCTACTGAAGATGGTGAGACATTCTTGGGAAAACCCACTAACAAACAGAAAAGCGTGTATGGGAACAGGCCCTAAGAACAGAGTAGCGGTTTTGAATCTGACTCTGGGTCAGGTTTTTGAATCCTCATTGTGCTGCGATGAGACAACCAAGGGCAACACCACCCAGGCCAAAGTCTCCCACCGAGCTCTCCTTTGGCTCCTGCAGGAGCCATTTGTCTTCAGTCACGAGGGCGCGGGTCACCCTGCAGCCCGTGCTCCTTTCCTTGGCGCCTCGGCTCCCTGGTCGGGCTGTCGCGTCCGGCTGACTTAACCTGGTAGAACCGCTGTACACAAGAGCTGGGATGCTTGGAAAGCTGAGGTCCCAAGTTCAGGGAGCATTGCTCTTCCTATTGCCTGCTCTTTTCGTTTGCATTTGCATTTTAGGGCAGAGTTGGGCCAACCCTTCCTTTTGATTCTGTCCTCAGACGTATCCATACTGGTCAATTATTCCCTAAAACAAGGCGACCCGGATGTTGGGCCAAATTATTTCTGAGGTCCTATAATTCCTCAGTGCAGAGATCCTCCTGTAAAGAGAAACGGAGGCACAGGAACCCTAGTTCCCCTGCCCAAGGACACCCAACATGTCTAGGGCAATGTCAGCGTTTGTCAAAGCTGGCCGTCTCCCCCGCAGCGTCGGGGAGCAGGCGGGCTGCTTGGCGGCCGCTGCAGACAGCCGGAGGCAGCCCCAGGCACAGGAGATCCTGAAAGACCATGAGGCTGACAGGAAAACCACAGTGTCTGGGACAGACCTTGGCAATTGCTTTTTCTCTGATGAAGATTCAGCAAATAAATCAAGCAGATGACATGGATGAGGGAGTGGAAATCCATGCGCTGCCTGTGGCTGAAGCGCAGGATGAAAGACACAGACAAACGTCCACGGGCTTCAGCAAGTGAAAGTCAAGGGGGAGCAACGGCAGCCCCGGGCCCTGGGGCGGGAAGATTGCTGGGATTTGGGGAGGGTGGGGAGCTGGGTTTGTTAATTTGTTTTTGCTTTATTGCTTTTAGAAAGCACCCCCATAGCCCAGAAATTCATTACAACCTTTGATGTATTAGCAAATTGGATAAATAACAAGACCCAATTTGTTAAAGACTGCCGAGAGGGACGAGGAGGCAGAATCTGTCACCCACAAGGTGGTAAGGAGACAGGGTCACCGTCTGCGGTGAGGACCGCGGCTCTCGGGGGCCTAAGATTTAAGCAGAAAGGAAGGCAGGGACGGGGCCTGTTAGAGAGACCCTGGCTGTGGCGGCGCGGCCAAGGCGGGGCATTTGGATACCAATAGCGCGATAGCCAGGACCAACGGGGACGTTGGCCTCACTGGGCGTCTTGGGAGGATGCTGGGGAACCAACTCACTATCTTGAAAACCGGTAAATGAAGAAAAGAAAAAAGCAAGCATTAATCCTGCATTTTTAAAGTAAGAACTGTATATCAGGAAAATTACCGAGTTGATGAGGGGAAGTTTCTCTTTACAGAAGTCTTTTAGTTAATAAATAAAGAAGACATGATAGAACTAGAATATCACCATTTTAAATGAAACCACGGGGATGCAATCAGCAAAACGCAGACTGTGAAACACTCTACCGCATCTGATCAGATTCCTTCAACCGATAAATTGCAGGCAGAGAGTAGCTACAGAGGAAGATGTAGAAAATATGTCAACCAAGCAGCCATGTGTGGACCTTATTTGGATCTTGAATTGAGCCCATCAGAAAAATCTGGACACAGATTCTCTATCTGACATGGAGGAAATGTTAATCTGTTAGGTGTGATCAGGGCATCATTTACGTTTCTTGAAGGGTCTGTATCTTTTAGAGATAGACACAGACATGTTCACGATGTTTGGCATTTCCTTCCAAATAACTCATGGACAGGGGCAAGAGTGAGAGGTACATGGGGATTAATGGTACCATTCTCTCTACTTTGTGTGTTTGGTATTTTCCATATTAAAAAAAAAAAAAAAGCAATCGACAATCCAGGAAGTGAAGCCTACGCAGGGATATCACCTCAAGGCCAAACTTGTCAAATCCTTAGTTGATGAAATACTGCATAGCACTCCGCTGCCCGGCGTCAAGATGTGCTCGAGTGATGGTGTCAGTGATGGTGCGGGGGAGGGCTCTGGCAGCTGGTTCCGAAGCCGGTGGCACTCTGGCTCCGGGTCCCGGTCATCTCCAGGGCCACGGGGGCCGAGACAGGAGCTGGCTCTGCCAAGCAAAGCAACCCCTGACTCCACGCTGCCCGGCTGTCCGTTAGGCAAATGGGTGAAACGTGCCCCCATCCTCTTTCTCCTCGAGGCCTCAACACAGGTGTGGTTTGGGTAATGAAGACTATTCGCCACTTACCCACCTCCAGGAGAAAGTGCTTGTTGCGGCACCAGCTCGTCTAAAGAAGAGTGACCACTGTAAAACCTGGGCTGTCAGAGGGCAAAATAATTTTCTGAATGTTTCCCAAACATTTCCTTTCATTTCTTCCTATCAGAGATGCTCTCCACAAATACCAAGGTATTGATTTTCCAATTGATCGAGGTGGAGAATGTTTCATACAGTTATGACTCCTGACAAGCAGGGAATAAAAAGCCAATCATAATGAGTTCATTTACTTGGCTTGATTATATTACTTTATAACACAATATGTACACGAACACACCCTCTCAAGGACGTCTCCCCTTCTCGGCTGCCAGCTCTTAATAACGCTGCCGACTAATGTTGACATCCGTCTTGCTGCATGATGTGTGCATTTAAAGTCATCTTTAGGGGGCTCCCCCCGCCCCAGTGCCGTAGCCACGCTGTGGAATCTTCCCTACACCCAGGAAGACTCTACTGATAGAGTGAGAATGACTCAGATTTGGGGATGGGGTTGATAGAGGGTGTTTGTTAATGAACGGCGGAGGGGGAGGGTGTAGTGAAAGCCTAATTGTTGGTTATAAATATGCTGCAGTTTCCCTATTGATTATACGACACCAAAATGAAAAGGATTTCCTCATTAGATCATATTTAGGCATAAGTATGCCCTGTGTGCTTGACTTGGGGCACTTGCAAGAGAGTAATTATTTGAGATGAAGAGCGAGGTCTGTTCCGCACCCCAGACGGCCGCATGCACCCCTGCTCCTACGCAGATGCCGCCGGACTCTCCGCTGCCCTCCATGAACCTCATAGAGCATCTCTGTTCTGCCCAGCCCCCCGCGGCCGCTGGAGACCTCCCCTGCGTCCTCTCAGAAATGGGGAGGGGGCCTAAATGGGACTTCTGTTTGAGGACTCAGATGTCTGGCACGTCCTTTTCCATAAGCTTTTTGGGGCAAGGTCTGTAGTCGAGTGGTAACCAACAGAGGCTGACACTTCTTTAAATAAAATGTCTTACAATAAACACCCCGCTCTGCAGAAGCCCCAGGAAATGATTCACAGAGGCTGCCCAAGTGACTCAGGAGAGAGATGAGCATCTGCCCCCAGGGGTGCCACAAAGCCTTTTTGTTCCTCTTCTCGAGTAACTTGTTAAAAAATGGATTCTGCTCTTCCCCACCTTCTATCCAGTGTGTGTAGAACATGAGTTCGTTCTTCCTTGAGTGAAGTCAGCCTTTCCCTCGCCTTCCAGGGCTCAGCCCGACGCAATTATGGGGCAGACCCCGTGGTCTGCACGTCTCTCAGGATGAGGACGGGCTCTGGAGCAGGGCACAGCCCTGCCGCTTTCTGTGTGGCCGTGGCTGAGGGCCCTGAGCCCCCTGGACCTCGAAGTCCTCACCTGGGAAGGGCGATTTCTTGTAGGACCAGAATGAGAACTCAGTGGACCGGTGCAGTGGCTCAAAATGGCAAGAGTGCATTGGTCACCTTGGGTGGGCTCTGGGCTTCCGGGCACACAGACCCCACAGGCCCTTCATCACCATCATGCCAATCTCTTGCATCAGAGCTCCTTGCCCAGCCACTTTTGCTCCTGACATGCTTAGACCGGGGTTACCAGAGTCCCCTGCCATTTGTCATTTCATTCCTCTGTGTTCTAGACCTGAGGCTGGCACCACGCGCCCGACTGGAGCAAGGGTGGTACCTGTCCCCATTCTCTCCTTTGCACCTTCCTCCCTGCCTGCTCAGGGATGGGGCCTTCCCTATGTGTGACCTGCTGAGATGAGATGTCCCACCAGCCAAGGAGCAACCCCAAGATGGGGTCTCATTCCAGCCCACCGGTCCTTCTCTGTGTGACCTTGGACAAGTAATTGCATGTCCCAGAGCCTCAGTATCCTCCTCTGGAAAATGGAGCTACAACCCTTACGCCACAGGGTTGAATCAAAAGAGTTAGGATCAAAAGAGATAATCCCTTGCGGACTCCCAGCACTCGGAAGGGGCTCCGGAGGGGAGCAATTCATCTCCCCATTCGTGCAGGCGAGGCGAAACCAGCCTTCGATTTTGGCTGAGTTGTTTAATTTTCACTTCTGCTAACAGCCTGCCTTTAATGTCACCTCTCTCCTTATTCATTTCTGGCTTTCCGAGCTGCCACGGAAAACTCTCTAGGCAAAACGGTAAAAGTGAATGATAAGTTGGAGCCAGGTTCGTTCTCAGTAATATATAACGTGGCCACTAAAGCAATTACTTAATGTAATGTTCTCTAGGAAGGGGTGCTGGGCTCACTGTGGGTGCCCACCGCATGCCAGGCCACCGGCCGGGCACTCCATCTTCCCCAGTCCTCCCTGGTGCGCGGTCGAGGAGAACTGTGCTTCTCTGATAGCCCCATTTGTCTGCACCCACTAATCACGGGCCACTATCCCATCTCTACCTTCAGATAAGGCAACACTTGGCCATTGCATTTCCTTTATGCTCCAAGCCACTGTGCCAGGTCCACGGGCTGCAGATAGAGGACGGAATCTCAGGCAAGCTCGGCCGGTGGGCACGGGTCCTTCTAGAACTCCCTGCAATGGAGCATCTGCTTCTTCACTCCCCACACTGCCCCATCCCAAGAGAGTGAGGGTTCCGTTCCCAACCTGTTCTCATGCATGCACCGTCCACGGGCCAGGGGGCAGAAGGAAGGTCCCCCTGGGGGCCCTATTCCACAATACCCTCCTACCTCTGGCCCTCACCTCCCTCGTGTCTCCCTGACCTCCCTGTACCCAACGCCACCCCAGCCCCCTCTGTCCCCTCTCCAGGCTCCGACCTTCCCCACAGCTCTGCCCGGTTACAGGCATCCGTGTTCACTTGCATGTGTCTCTTCCTGTGGGATCTCATCTGTGGGATGAAATGTGGAATCTTACATGGGTCCTTGATGCCCCTCCCCGCCAGGGCCTCAATTTTCTCATTTTAAAATGGCAAAGGTTGCACTAGGTGGTTTTTCCCAGATGGCCTGTGTTTGAATGTTCACTCAGCAATTCTTCTTAGAGAAGGTTCTATTGAGGCAGGCTCTGGAGAGGTCTGGATTCAATCCCGGCCTCCCCCCAGGAAGCCCCCAACCGGCCGGAGAGAGGCTCTGGTCAGGAACAGAGCTGACCTCCGGGCAGTCTGGAGAGCGGGCAAGGGCGTGATGCCCCTCCTCCTGCAGATTACCGCCACGCACCCCCAGGCAGGAGAAGCACGGGTGGGTAGGGCTGCAATTTAGAATAGGGCAGGGATACCACCTGCAGGATATAAAACACGGAACTCATCAAAGAAAGCTGCAAGGAAAATATTGCAGCCTGTGGGGTGCCTTAGCTCGGGTTTTATTCCCGGACTGTGATCAGAGCATTTCAAATTAGGGTGAAATAGGAGTTACGATGCACTCGCTGGACCCTCGGTTATGAGGTCAGCTCCACGCAAAAGAAAGGGGAAGGGGCCACGAAACTGACTCTGAGCCTCCCAGACCTCAGCACCCACCCTCCTGAAAGGCCACCGACCTCCTGCCACAGGAGCCTGACGATCACCAAGGACCCGAGATTCATGATGTATATTTCCAGAATGTGCCACAGAAACACTTGAGTTCCATTAACCATTTCTAGTAGCTTCAGAAAAACAGCGGTCAGCTTGTCAACTGCCGAGCCCCAATCACTCATTTCCCCCTCCAAGGAAAACAGAAAGCCTTTAACTGGCCGCTAACACACCTGGTGATTGCGTGGGGTCCGGTTTCTTGTTTGAAACAACACGAAGACCTCTGCGTGTAAGAGGAAGGCAGAACAAAGTGGGGAAAATGAGGTAGTGATTGTTTTTTAAAGAATACAGTTTAAAAAAAAAAAAGATGTCTAGTGAAATTAATTGCGAGTGTAGAAGGGCAGAAAAGTGTAAAATGCCATTTAATTATCGTTTTAATTTACATTTATGTATTTTATGTTTATTTAATTTTTATTAACTATCCTATGAATTGCTTTTTAAGTCCTTTTGCTCTCTTTTTGCTTGGTTTTGTTTTCTTCTTTTTGATGGGGAGATGTTCTTTAAAAGTTGATAATAATGCAAATAATTTCTTCTTGTTGATGATTTATGATTTTCATTCTCTATGTGATGTATTTTTGATGAAATAAAGCTTTCAATTTTAATGTAAAAAAAAAAGAATATAGTTTTGCAGTAATACTAAATACCTGTACCACGGCCCTTCCAGCCCCAGGCCAGGTTTCCTCTCCTCTGCTCTCTCAGTTGTCTCTATTCCCTCTGTCGTAACACAGTTCTCCCCAGCTTCCAAATACCTGGGAACGTTCCTGCTGCCCCTCAAGACCGGGGATGGACAACTGTTTCTGCCAACGGGCACACAGTCAGCTCTTTATGCTTTGTGGGCCACATGGCTGCTCTCTGCTGCGCTACCCAAGTCCACCGTGGTGGCGTGAGGCAGCCTGGACAAGACGCAGATGGCTTCATCCGCAAAAACAGGAGTGTTGGGTTTGGCCCATGAGCCATGGTTTGCTGATTCCTGTCTTAGATCAAGTTCCTTCAAGGGAGAGAGACCAATTGTCTCCCTTTGTCACCTCAATGCTTGGCCCAATGCTTGGCACATACAAGGCCCTCACCAAATGCTCAATGATGAATGATAAACAAACAAACTGCCCATGAGGAGTTTAAGTTTAACCACTGCCCAAGAGAAGTCTTTCTACATTTGCTGTTCTTAATAGTTGAGAAAGGTTCTAACTTGGTAAAATGAAAGAAATCAGCATGTATTAAGCACTCAGAATATATTAGGCACTGTGCGGTGTGTGTTGCATTTCTTTTTTTTTTTTTTTTATCCCAACCACAAGCTGAATCAAACACACCCATGCTCCTGAAATCACTTATAAGCAGTTGATTCCCCAAGTGAGGAAAACAGGCCCCAGAAATCTCTGTCATTCTTTATTTGTAAACTCTGCTTTCACCGAAATTGCAGTGGCGACTGTCAACCCAGCCTCTGTCAGAATCATCATGGAATTCTGAATCTGAAGGTCCAACTGACGTGAACGGGCTCCCGTCTGTGCCAGGAATAAACGCGCGGAGCTTAGGCGAGTGCCTGTGGGGAGGTGGGTGGGGCGGTCTGAGCATGCATCCACCCACCTCTGGGACCGTTGCCTGTCCCTGACATAAAATGTGAGGAGAATGTGTGCAGAATCAGGTCAATAGTCTTGATTAATTTTTTTTAAATGAATCAACTGTTTTCTTGAAAACCCAGGTTCTTGGAAACACTCGGAGCAATCCTCGAGGCATCACGTGTACTTCTGGGGGAGGAGGCATCTCCACCTGCTGGTGCCACCACCCCCCCCTCCTTCGTCCTCCTTCTGCCTCCAGGCTCATCCTGCTACTTGCTCTGTCTGCAAAGTTCTGAGTTGCCTCCTTCCCCCGATCTAGACCACAAAGGCAGGGTGCCCTTAGGCATTTAAACACGGGAAATAGAGTGTCAATTTGCCAGCCCATTTTATCAAAGCCTGTCAGTGAAATGGGTCCAAGCCACCAGGAAACATGAGCAGGGGACACAGTCATTGACTTGGTCATTAAAAAAAAAAAAGCTTGACTTGGTTCATCCCGCATTGCTGGGAATTATGTTTGCGCTTTTCTCATATTCTCAGGGCACAGTTGACTCCAGAAATCAAACTGGAAGAATGCATTTTACTTCTCAATTTAGCTCTTGCCTCTTCTGGAGTTTTCAAATTATAACCTTAAGCCTGAGAGACAAAGAGAGAGAGAGAGAGACTCCTCTATAATGGAAGTATTCATTCCCATTAGATTTATCTAAACAGCAAACTGCCTAATAGATTTTTAATATTTTGTTCATTTATTGTGTTAACTAGATAATGCATTCACATGGTTAAAAAGCAATTCAGAAGTATAAAAGGGTAAACAATGAAAAGCGACTCTGCTTCCCACTTTTTCTCCCTCTCTCAAGGCAAGCACCATTGCAGTTTTCTTCTGTATGCTTCCAAAGGTATGCTTTGTATGTAAAAGCACGTGTACCTGTATCTTTTTCTTAAACAAATGGTAGCCCATTCTATACACAGTGCTCTGCACTTTGCTTTCTTCACTTGACCATATATCTTGAAGCTTATTTCATATCAGTATGTATAGAGCTGCCTCATTCTTTTTAATGGCTGTATAGCATTGTGCTGCAGAGACAGACCATAATTTGTTCAGCCAGTCTCCTAGTGATGGGCATTCGTTCCCTGCTGGAGTTTTTTCAAGAGTGAGATTAACACTTGATGAGCAGGAACATGGTAACTGAGCAAGGTGAGTCCGCCCTGGTGCACGAAGGCAGGGCGAAGGCACGCAGGGGAGATAACTCCCTGCGGAAGGAATCTTACGGGAAAGAGGAGACCCTCGCGTGCGGGAGTGCGGCAGGAGATGAACGCCGTCCCCACCTCCGTGCTGCGGGGGGATGTAGATTTCCAGCATCTGTGCAGGCACACAGCGGTAGCTGGTGCCCACAGTCCCCACACAGTCAGCCCCCTCCACGGGAATCCTTCGCTTTCACCCCACTCAGCGAGTTCACCCCCCGGGGCTCAGACGGCCTCAGCAGAGAATTTTCTCTCCAAGTTTTCTCCTCACCCTCCAGCAGGGATCATTTAGGAGTACATGTTTCTGAGCACATTGTTTCAGGGATCAGAGTGGGAGAAGGAGCACCCCGCTCTCCCAGGGGACCCTGCCGTGTCACTCACACATTCCCATTTTCTTTATGGCTTCCAACTCCCGCCTCGGATGTGAAGAAAGCAGGGTAAAAACCAAAACAAACATCACCATCACGATGTGGACCAAAAAAGAATCCTTTGCAATCCCTGGGGGGCGGGGGGTGGGGGAGAAACAAACTGTGATATTTTGTGTACTTTTTCATGTCAGGTGGGAGGATTGCCCTACGATTTCATCAGAAAAACAGATTCAGGCATCCAGAAGACCGCAGACTCCTGCTTAATTTTTCTTAGTGAGAAAATGAATTACTTTGGCAATGTACCACCTTTTAAAATAAGGATTCTGCGAAATACTCTGACATATTAGTGACTCAGTCTAAAAATTAAGAGACCTTTAAAACCCACGTTTCACAGCCAGTGTTTTAATTTAGTTAAAGCGCAGAATGGTAAAAAGGAAAAGACAGCAAATCCTTAGGCACATAGAACATTCATTAAGCAGAAGCTCTGCACCTGTGCGGCTTCCGGAGCCACTCGGTAAATGGGTCCCAGCAAAAGCAAAGTGCCAGCTCAACAGAGGACAGGTTCGTTGCTGCTGGAGGCACCTGGTACAAAGGAAAGGCCCCTGTCCTCTCTGCCCACCCTGCACAGACGCACAGGTTCTAACTTTCCCCAGCAACTTCGAAAGAACACCTACAAACAGATGACTCGGCAAATGGAAAGAAAATCTAATTCCCGCCTCCTGAGCTGAGCCCATTCTCTGAGTCTATTAGCAGAATCTCCAAATGCTACCCCAGGGACAGCAGTACCTGTCAGGTGTGCCTTTCCATTGAATAGGAATATTATGCAGGCTGGTGGTCTTCAGAAAGTCTTCATTAAAGTAATGAGTTGAAGGATGCATGCTAGCAGAAAAACAGCGGGCAGCAGAATCTCAGCAAATAGCTCCGCCGTGTCAGATTGCTCCAGGCCCACGGAGCGTGACCTGGAACAGGGCAAAGAAGAGTCTTGAAGGTCGAGAATCGGGTCTCTCCCTGGATTCTGCCAACAGAGATGCCTGTCCCTTCTCTAGATAACCAAATGCTGAGGGTTCTTTGGAAGGTGAGCTCATCTCAAAGAACCATCTAGAACACATGCTTTTGGTGTAAACTTGGACTCACAGACGAAATAGAGTGGCGTGAGCCTCGTGAAGGATTTGGTGTGAGTCTGGTGAAACCCTTAGATGGGAGTGAGAGCACCAGGGGTTTCAGTCGATAGGCTTGGGGACCCCAATATGGGAGGATTGGCCTGGTAGCAAGGCCCTGATGGGTTCGTTGATGTCTTCCCCTGCCCTGGGCTTTGGAGCTACAATCTTGAAGCCTTGGAGCTGGAAGAGGCATCTCCATAGACCCCTCCTACCCGTGGGCTCCTGTGGCCCGTGATCCCAGCACATGGGTGAAAAGGCCACAGTAAATTCTGCGGGACTTCGTCATCATGAATGCCAACGGCCCTCCACCTCTCCGAGCTGTCAATCCCAGTGAGAGGACCAAAACACACAAAGCCAGGGCCTTCGCCTGCCCCTCACGTGACCAGGTGCAATCCAGGAGGTCTCCATCCCAAGCCCACCAGCAAAGCAACGGAGGTTCTTGGGAGATATTTCCACAGTGAGTGAAGGAGACAGGAGCCCCTACCCCAGGAACCGCGTGCGGCTGTGGAAAGCCCCTCTTAAGCAAGCCAGGGTACTCAATCATTCAGGAAGTCATCAGTAGGTGCCTCCTGTATGCCCAGCCCACTATGGGCACACAGCCCGCATGGCCTTGTAGAGCCCACTAGAGAGCTGGAGGCGTGAGCTCTGTCCTCCGGGGGATCCAAACGGCATCAGACAGGGACCACTCAAATTCCTGGGGGCCAAGTGAGAGGGCGCGTCATGTTGGGGGTGTCTGCTGCTTGGAATCTCCCATCTCGTTCCGGCAGGGGGAGGATGGAGGGGTGGGAACATGGGCCACCCTCACTTCTTGGGGTCATCACAGCTACTCTTGCAAAGTCTATCATGGAGATTCTCAGCCACAGGCAGTTGAGTCCCCTTGGGGGACATGGGGCAAGGCTGGAGATATTGTTACTGCTCATTACTGGAGGGAAGGCTGGGGGTAGGAAGTGCCACTGGCATTTGGTGGGTAGAGCCCAGGGATGCTGCGGAACATCCCGCCGCGCACGAGACATCCCGAGCGCCAGCCGCGCTGAGGCCGAGAAACCCTGCCCCAGCGCCGGAGAAGAGCGCAGGTTTTAGGCCAGCCAGACCTGATTGCATGCGGGCCGGATCCTTCACTGCTGTGATCCTCATCCCTTCATCGGTGAGAAGCGACAACGCCAGCCCCTGTTTATGAGGCTCACGTCGTCCTCTGGGAATGGCAGCACCTGGCTCTTGCATTTAAATGGTTTCTGTTCTTGCCCTTATTATAAACCTAAAAATTGCCAAACCGGGACAGAAACTGATGAGCTTTGTCCGCCAACCCAGGTTTTTCTGGCCCAAGGAACATTTCCCAAGAGAGCATCAGGCAGGACTTGGCTCATCTTGTGACCAGCCTTGGTGCTCCCAAATATGCCCCGCCAACCCTCAGGACCCCTGATTACTGGCCCCACCTCCTGGGAGTGAGATGCGCTGAGAGGCAGGGCTGCGGGCCGACCGCCCCTCTGGAAGACATATGTCCATCCCCTCTCGCTGCTATTGTTGTCTCAGGGAGTAGGGGTTTTCGGCTGCAAGGCTGGCGCTGGGACAGTTTGGATCTGGGGACCTCCATCAGGGCACCGTGGAGCTCTTGCCTGAGGTTGTAAAATCGTACTCTGTCCCGGCACAAGGAAAGCTGCCGAGCCCAGCACGAGCTTTGCCGCTGCGAACTCCACTTGAGAAGGGCATCTCCTGGCAGAGAAGGAACAGCTACTTAGAGACTGGCTGGCAGGGAGGTCTACAAACTGTAGCCCCAGTGGCACTCCCAAGATGCCTGACATGAGACCCGGAGATCAGTCTGGCAAGACAGAGCCAGCAGAGAAGGCTGGTTTGGGTTAACTCCCTGGTGACAATTTGTGCAAAAGCCATGAGAGACTCCAGGCACATGGTGTCTTGCTGTAATCAGAGCCGTAGTTTCAGCCTCTGAGCCTCCTGCGTGTCTTCCCCTTCCCTTCCTTCTGACCAGCCGCGTGGCAATGGCCTCGTTCAGCACTTGGTGCCTCCCACCTGACTCTCATCTCACCTCGTCTTCTAGAAGAACGGTCCTGGGGTGCACCAGCAACCCCACCCTCAGCGACAACCACCACGGACACGCCCGCAGCCTCCAGCGTCCTCTGTGGCCCAGACACGGTGCTCATGCTCTCTGGCCACTGTCAGGTCTCACGTGCCCAGCCTTGCAGGGACCACAATGTGTCATGCGTATGACCATGAACAGAAGCAACCCCAGTGTGTGTGTCTGTGCCACATGCAGCCTGGGAGCTGTATAACACCAGCTGTGATAGGGAGAGACAGGAGAGAATCGTGCACGCACACAAATGTAAAATTACAGCTGTGAGCAGAACTGTGACAGGAGGCACACAGTGATGACAGAATCTGAAGCTGGCGCAGTAGGCAGAGGGGCCACGGGAGACTTCCCGGAAAAGGTGAAGACTGAGTGGCAGGAGGGAATAATGGGGGCTTACTGAGTCAAGAGGGGGCCAAAAATGAGCCTGACATGAGCTTGACTCCAAGCAAGGGGGATTTGAGGAGGAAGCCCCAGGGTCTGGGGCCCAGAAAGCAAGGGGAAGTGTGATATGATTCAGGACAGGACCAGGAGGTCACATGGAGAGCATTGGAGGCCACGCAGAACACATTGGTCTTTATCCTTAGAACAATAGGGAGCCATTGAAGGCTTTAGGCAGAGGAAGGCCAAGGTTAGATTGACTGAAAAGAATGTTTCTAGCTGCTGTACTAGAGGGGATAAGAGTGTGTGGACAGCTCAGTGAGGGTACGGGGCAGAGGTGCAGGGAAAATTAGGGGATGTGCGTACTGGGAACATGAGGTGAGTGGAGAGGGAAATGGGTGATTCCAGAGAAATTAAGGGCAATGCCAAAGCAAAAGTACCCTCGTGGTGGCTCAGATACAGGGTGAGGCTGCGGGAGGGAAGCTGCTTGCAGATTCTGGACGGATGGAGCGACCATTCGCCATAGCAGGCGGTTAGGGAAGGACACCAGGTTTAGGGGAGAAATCTGGAGTCTAGTTTGGGGCAGGTGAGGTCTGAGGGCCACTGGGCATCCGGGTCACCCTCCGTGTGAGCCCACGCTCCTTTCTAGCTGAGAGCCGCTCACTTCACGCTGAAATCTGCCTCCTTCACTGAGGCGACTTCCCCAGCCAAGAAGGAACTTTCCATCACTCACCCCTATGGAGACCCAACCCATCCTTCAAGCCGAGCTCTTCCTCCAGGAAGTCCTGCTGGATAAACCAACTTAACGGGGGCAGACCCAGAGACATGGGCTACCATCTTCCAGGACCAAAGCCTGCAGAAAGTGCCTCCCCTCCCAGGAGGAGCCCACCCGGCCTCTCCTTGCCAGTTATCTGCATGCACATCTTCGCACCCTGCCTGGAGGACAGAAACCCTGCCTTGTCAGCTTTGTAGGCTCCGCAACCCAGTGCCAGGGGTCTCGCACGGAGCCGCCAGCCGGCGCCCCTGGTGAACCACAGCCTCCCTCTGAGGCCTGGAGGTTCGCAGGCACATTTACATCTCCAGATATGCATTCCAAACAGGCTGCGGGAGGTGCCTGCTAAAACACCATTCCATCTTGAGCTCAGAGTCGAGGTCGAGCAAATGGAGCTGTGCAGAAAATGCTCTTTAAAATGCATTACGTGCGTGAGTTTAAAGAGACGCCTGCTGCTCAGTGAATTTCAAAAAGGAGCGAGCGGGTGATGAACGACCTCAGGTTGTTACCAGGCTAAGGAACAAGGAGCTCTGTCTGTCTGCCGGTAAATAAAGTGTGGACATATATCACCTACGGGGCTCTGCCGGAGGGACACTCTTAAACCTGTTGGACGGGAAAGCGCTGTTCCCAGCCTGGCAGAATATCACACAATAAGGCTCTTATTTGGATAAAACATGAAGAGAGCCACCGCTCGGGGGGGAGGGGGACCCGGTAGCCATCATGGGAAGAGGGGTCAGGCTCACAGTTCTCCTTGGACGTGCTTGAGTGTGCAGGTGGCTCCTATGCAGACAGGAAACATCTGGGACGTGGCCTCAAGGCAGGGACAAACAGGTGTGACTGTTGTGTTTTTTTTTTTTTTTTTTTAATTAATCCAGCAGATCCTATTTTTGAACTTTTCCATCCTGGGCAGTGTTAAGAGACAGGTCTAAGGCAGTTTTATCCTAGCCTGGCCTAGTGGGGAAAGAAATTAGTGGAGTTCATCTATGGTGTATTAATTACATGCCTCTGTTTCCTCTCCTCCTAGAGCTAGCTGGGAAATGAATAATGGATCGAGCTATTAGCCAGCCGTTATTAAACACGCCAGTGTCCAGCACTGCTAAGTGCAAAGTGACAGACTCCACCCTGAGCAGCTGAACTCAGGAAGGTGGGCGTGCCCTGCGGCGACGGGGTGTAGTGGAGGGGTTCCACAGGTGAGCCACCTTTGCACTTGCTCTCACTTTGGGGAGCAGAGGTGGCTGTCTGCAGACTTCCATGTATTACAAATTGTCCCAGGGTCCCTTTGGCCTGGGTGCTGGTGTTGTCATGGGGCTACTTGCAGAAACCAGGAACAGATACAAGATGAAGGAAGGGCTCCCCCACCCTCACCACCCCCCATCAAGGTGAGCAGGGGTACACCCGCCCTGGAGAGAGTGGTTTGGGCAATTATTCATACAGACTATTTTGTCCAAGACGGACAGCTTCTCGTCAGGGTTCAGGGAAGCTGGTTTTACGACCTTGGGCAAGTTACATCTTCTGAGAACGCTGACCCCTCCGTCCGTGGAGGAGTAGCACCTGCCAACCAGTCCCCAGGCTGCGCTGGTGAGCCTGAGCCGCCCCTGCATCTCCGGTGAACGTGTATGGACACCAGCCCTCCCCGAGGGTGAGGCGGGCTCCTTGCTCAGCTCCCCAGGCAAGCCTCATTTATCCAGTACGCATTTATTAAGCGCTTGCTGAGTGCCAGGAGCGTGCTGGCCACGTGGTTTGAGGTTTTTTTTGTTTGTTTGTTTTTGTTTTTGGGAGGCGGCTTTATTTGGAGATAATGGTGGTTTATTTTAACTCAAATCTGGACATGTTTTTGCAGCAGGCTTCTCACTTCCTCTTGCTAAGGAGACAACAGGCACACTGTTCAGGCGGAAGCTCTGGTGTCGCACTGCCTGGGTTCAAATTCCAGTTTCACCACCGAACACTGTTGAAATCTGAGCAGGTGACATTCCCCCCGCGCCTCAGGCTCCTCATCTCCAGATGGAGGGGATGAAAGCATGAAGCACTTGAAATATTAACGGAGCCTGACATGGAGGAAACCCTCAGTAATCTCATTTCCAATTGATTGGTGCTGTTACTATTATTATGCTATTTTTAGAAAAAAGTATGTGGTTGCCATGGTGTGGACATGTGTGCCCACGTGAGGATGTCATGCATGTTCGTCCTCCCTGCCTGAGGCCCACAACACAGAGCGCAGCTCCAGGTCTTTACTTTTGCTTTGTGACTATAGCGGGAACACCCCCATTTCTTCCCGTTTCTGAAGGAAAACCCGATTTTAAATCCTCAGTCCTCTGTGGGGTCACACCTATGAGACTGACTGGCATGTAAGAAGCCCTCCACAGGAAGAGGAGAACACAGGGGAGAATATTTTAAATCGAGGCTACTTTCCCGCAGAAAACCTTGCCTCGGGGTCTTCGGGCCATGGGGTAGGAATCTCTTCCCCCAAAACCTCAGCTCTGCTCGACTGTTCCGAGCAGAGAGGCTCACATCTGCAGGGATGGGGCTGGGAGCCGCATGTGGCCATTTGAAACATCCAAAACATCACTTCCACATGGAGGCAATACACAAAAGTATTGCAATGTCACGCACACTTTTTCCTTTAGCGCGTCTTCCAAATCTGGTGTGTGTGTTGCTCTTAAGAGCATATCTCAATTCAGATGCTAAATTTTCATTGGAAATACTTGATGTGTATTTAGATTTGATAATATTTAAAGTGGAAGACATAGATTTGCACATTCAAGTTGTTCCAAACAAACTTTAAAGTTTTCTAGTAACTAAATCAAGTGTTACTGCTTTTAAATTTTGATTTTAATTAAGTAAAAGGAGACATCTGCTCCTTAGGCACACTGGCCCCTATCAGAACAGTGGGCCCACAAGTCCTGCTGCACACAGGAGCTGGCAAAGCCTCCCAGCATTTCTGAGTATGTCGCAAGACCATGGCCCAGAGTGCCTACCCCAGGTTCTGCATGGGTCAGATACTCAGTGACTTCACTGGTGAGCAGCTATAATTTTCTGCAATTCCTTCACACGTTAATCTGAACATTCCTCTTTGTAATTTATATCCTCCCACCCTTCGTTTGTTCCCTGAGCTATGTGAAGACAAGTTGGCTTCCTTGGCCATACAACAGCCCTTCAAATATTCTAAGGCAACTATCAAATTTCCTTAATCTTCTCTTTTCCCACTCTAAACCATCACCCCCAATCTGTTAGCACCATAAGAAGAGAAATGTAGTAAGCAACTATCAGTCATTCACATTTTAGTAAAAAATTTGTACATCAACTTGCTTTCCTCTGTAGGGTGGGAAGGTGAACAAATGCTCCCAGCTTTCTGGGGTCAACTTATCCCAGGCTCAGGAATTTCCCTCCAGTGTTCAGTTGGGCTTCCCTGAAGCCACCGGCTTTTCCCTCGGGTATCCCCCAGCGTGCCTGGTGCCACCCTACACCCTAGGCCCTACCTGGCCTTTCTGGGGTCTGTCCGCCCCATCAGGTAGCCAGGCTGGCCCCACTGTGGAAACCCTCTCGGTACCTGCCAGGCCCAGGAGAAGGGTCATCAGGACCTTCCCCACAGGGGAGAGGAAAGGCTCCATGATGGTTTTCACACCCAAATGAAGGCAGTGACTATTGTGACAAAGTCCTCACTCATCCCCTCAGCTGCCTCGGCCTTCACAATGCTGTCCTCTGAGCAACAGCAGGTGACATTGTCCTTAGTGTCTCTCTTGTGAACCTGGGAAAAGTCAGAAGTAAAAAATATCAGCCAGAAAGAATTCCAGTACCTCCCCCGAATCTGCAGCTCACTCATCAACAAACATTGAGCATCTGCTGGGTGACAGCCCAGCCTTGGCCTTGCAAGGGGAAGAAGGGAGCCCAGAGAGAGGGAGTGACCGACCGAAGGTCACACAGCATGCTCTGGGATCCCCTGGTCCTGTGGGGCTAACTGGGGGAGGGGAGTCTGTGCACTTGAAAACTCAAACCAGATTGTCATCCCTCCAGCCCGGGCTGGGCCTCTGGAAGCCATAAAGTCACCCAAGCCTGTCGCTAGCTCCCTGACCCGTTGCTCTCCTTCCCTGGGGGCCCATCTCAGGTCCAGGTAGCTGTCGGAGTGTTCAAGCAGAACCTCCCAGGCTGGGCCAGTTGCTGAGGGTTGCAGGATTCTAAACTCGGGACATGCCAGGTAGCCACGCAGTGAAGCATCAGAAACTCAATCCCATTTACAATGGCTGCAAAAAAAAAATACCTAGGAATATATCTAACCAAGGAGGTGAATGATCTCCACAAGGAGAACTACAAATCACTGATGAAAGAAATTGTAGACAACACAAACAAATGGAAAAACATCCCATGCTCATGGATTGGAAGAATTGATATTGTTAAAATGACCATACTGCCCAAAGCAGATCTGCAGATTTAATGCAATTTCTATCAAAATGCCAATGTCACTTTTCACAGAATTAGAAAAAATAATTCTAAAATTCATATGGAATCAAAAAAAGCCTGAATAGCCAAAGCAATCCTAAGCAAAGAGAACAAAACTGGAGGTATCACCTTACCTGTCTTCAAATTGTACTACAGGCCTATAGTAACCAAAACAACATGGTATTGGCATAAAAGTAAACACATAGATCAATGGAACAGAACAGAGAATCCCCAAATAAAATCATGTACCTACAACCAACTGATCTTCTACAAAGCAGATAAAAACACACACTACTGAATGAACAGTGCTGGGAAAATTAGATCGCCATATGCAGAAGAATGAAAGTAGCTCTCTAGGCCGGGCGCGGTGGCTCACGCCTGTAATCCTAGCACTCTGGGAGGCCGAGGTGGGCGGATCCTTTGAGCTCAGGAGTTCGAGACCAGCCTGAGCAAGAGTGAGACCCCATCTCTACTAAAAATAGAAAGAAATTATATGGACAGCTAAAAATATATATAGAAAAAATTAGCCGGGCATGGTGGTGCATGCCTGTAGTCCCAGCTACTCGGGAGGCTGAGACAGGAGGATCGCTTGAGCTCAGGAGTTTGAGGTTGCTGTGAGCTAGGCTAACGCCATGGCACTCACTCTAGCCTGGGCAACAGAGTGAGACTCTGTCTCAAAAAAAAAAAAAAAAGGCCGGGCGCGGTGGCTCACGCCTGTAATCCTAGCACTCTGGGAGGCCGAGGTGGGCGGATCGTTTGAGCTCAGGAGTTCGAGACCAGCCTGAGCAGGAGCGAGACCCCATCTCTACTAAAAATAGAAAGAAATTATACGGACAGCTAAAAAATATATATAGAAAAAATTAGCCGGGCATGGTGGTGCATGCTTGTAGTCCCAGCTACTCGGGAGGCTGAGACAGGAGGATCGCTTGAGCTCAGGAGTTTGAGGTTGCTGTGAGCTAGGCTGACGCCATGGCACTCACTCTAGCCTGGGCAACAGAGTGAGACTCTGTCTCAAAAAAAAAAAAAAAGAAAGTAGCTCTCTGTCTCTCACCATAATAGACGTAAATGTAAGGACTGAAACCACAAACATTCTAGAAGAAAACCTAGGAAAGACTCTTCTGGACATTGGCCTAGGGAAAGATCTTATGACTAAGACCGCAAAATCAAATGCAATAAAAACAAAAATAGACAAACGGGATTTAATTAAACTAAAAAGCTCTGCCCAGTAAAAGAAATCATCAAAAGAGTAAACAGACAACCTACAGAATGGGAGAAAATATTCACAAACTATGTATCCAACAAAGGACTAATATCCACAATCTACAAGGAACTCAAACAAGTCAGCAATAAAAAACAAAAAAATACATTAAAAGTGTGCCTTCTGTGAGCAGGACGGCAGGAGGGCAGCAGGCGAGGGGGGAAGGGGAGCCCCTGAGGCTGGGGCAGCCCGAGCAGCCTCCCAATTGAGTCCTGCGGACAAAGAGTGGGGGGCCCTGCAGGGAGGCTCTTCTGTAAGGCGGCGGATGCCTCATGCCCCGCCGAAGGGGTTCAGTGGGTGATGTCTAAGATGGATAAATCAAGAAACAGCCACGGAAGCATGTAAATATCAGAAGAAACAGCCGGAAGAGCAGAGAGTAGAAGCTTCTGGGGAGAGGGACCCAAGGGTGGGGCCAAGGACTTTATTTCTGATCCTGAGGGTGCAGAACTCTGGCTTTTCCATGGTGTGCACGTTATTACTTTGATAAAAGAAAAACAGTTAAAGCAATACTAGGCTTCCTTAATTCATCTGCTCAGAGTAAGAGGTCCGGGGACTCAGTGATGCGGGAGTGGCTCATCCGGGTCCACCTGTGGGTCACGATGGTGCACCTGGCCACTGAGTGGTACACAGCGTCAAAAGGAAGTCAGTAACCTCCTGTTCCGATGTGGAACGGGGTCTACGATGTATGGTCCCATGGGAAAGGCGACAAAACAAACGTACTTAGAAAGAACTCCCGAGCTAGCACAGCCCCACAGGGGACACCGGGAGACACCGGGAGAATCCGTGCCCAGCAGTCGTGGGAGTCAGGTCGGGGCGGCTCAGTCATGGAATACTTCCCTTCACTTAACGTCTATTTTGCACAGGATTTAATTTTCTATGATAAGCTTGGATTTCATTGTAATCAGAAAAGAGCCTAAGCCATAAAAATATATAAAAGTCAATTTAGAGAAAATAAATGTGACTTCAGTTTCCTGACCAGACACCACATGGCGAGAGAAGCATTGGCGGGACGGGTCCGGTGCCCCTCTGAAGGAGGTCGGCTCAGGAGTGTGGGTGGGGCCATGAGAAGGGGACACTGAGGAGTTGGTGCTTCTCACTCTTCTGGTTGATTTTCAGATAAATTACAACATACCTAGTTACACTGGATTTTCAGACAAACAACAGATAGCTTTTCTAGTATAAGCATGTCCCATATATTCCATAGGACACGCTTGTACTAAAAAGTCATCCATCATTTGTCTGAAATGCCAGCGTAGCCAAGTGTCCTGTATCCGTATTTGCTTACTCTGGCAGCCCTGCGTTTCGGGGCCCTTCCAGAGCCGGATGAAACTGTGGCTCTTCTTTCGGAAAAGCTGCCCGGGCACCCCCCCTCCACTTCGTAAACAGCCCCAGGGAATTGGTGGAGCCCTCTGAAGGCCCTATCCACGGATTTAGACCAGGGCTCAGAATATACTTTCTGCAAAGCACTAGATAGTAAATATTTTCCGCAAGAGCAGCTGTAGATGAGACATACACAAACGCACGTGGCCGTGTGCCAGCGAAACGTTATGGGTTCCCATAAATAATTTCCGTATATTAAGAAAAATATTCTATTTCTTTTTCTTTCTTAGCTGGCAGGCTGGATTTGGCATAAGGGCTGTAGCTTGCCCACACCTGGTCTAGAACATCTTTCTACAAAATACTGGTACCTTGTGCCCCCCAGGCACCGCCCACCTGCTTCGTGCCACAGCTCAGGTGCCTCCTTTCGAGTGAGTTTGATGAAATGCAAAGGAGAGAGTGGGACATGTTTTCTAAGAAGACAGTTGTCATGGAGGGCAGAGGGCTGGTACCCTCAGGGCCCTCTCTGATGGTTAAGTCCAGGTCAGACTCTGGCTCGCTGATCTGTGCACCAGAGTTGCCGGGGCTGATGGTCAGAGTGGTCATCACCCCTGGGCAGCCCAAAGCGAACGGCCATCTGCAGTGTCCTGTGCAGCCGGAGGAAGAGGAGGCTGGGGCACTGACAGGTGGTGGGAAGACTTGGTGCTTCCTAAAGAGGAGGTGGAGTGAACGGGGTGGGGCGGGGGGGTGTCCAGGCAGCCGTAGGAGGGGTTTCTGATGCCCACACTGGGGACGGGGCTCCCAGCGTCTGCTGATTCGCTGCTAGGTTGCTTTGGTAGCGCCCACCGCCCATCCCTGGCAGGCTGGGTAGCAGAAGACATGATGAATTTGTGGTGGGTCATATCATTCATCGCCGGGAGAATACGTGTGACTTCCCGACACAGAGAGTAACACACACTGGGTTGGCAAAGTGCTGTCTAGCATCGCAAGGCCTCCCCAAGGCGAGTCCCCCACGAGGCCCCCTGCCCCGGGAAGGGGGCAAGAGGGCCAGCCTTTCCCGAGGCTACACACTCAGTGTTGAAGGGCTGTCCTTGAAGCAGGACTCTGCAGAACCCGATCTTGGGTGCCTAGAATGCGGCTGGCACAAAGCAGGCACTCAGTAAATCTTGGCCAAATAAATACATTATTCCATCACTTCTGAGATTCGGTCCTTCTTGTTCTTAGGGAGTACAAATGCCCTTGTTTTTATAAGATGTGGCCTTAGAAGGCGGTTGCTTTTTTTAATGCCCTTTCTTGATAAACATAAAAAGTTGCCATCTCCTCTGCTAATGATTATGATTATTTTTACTGCTGTCTAAAATCTCGAATCTGGGGACCAATTACACCAGTGATCAGAATAATCTATCAGCGTGTTAATTGAATGGAAAGGAGTATCCCCAAGCGCCCAAAAATAGATTGTGTTTATCTACCTCCCCTATTTACTACAAAGGGCTTTTTGTTTTTTTATGCAGGATGTCTCTGCGCTCCTCCCGAGCTTTGTGAAACAGACATTACAAAGTACTTAACACTGGTCCCCAGGAAGGTACTGAGGAACTCCTGCTGCATCAAGCCAACAGCCACGAAAAAGCTATTTTGTAAAAGGGTGAGAGGATGGCATCATAGTCGCCGTACGACTTTGTTTACCTGCAAGAGGCTTCCCACACAGGCTGGCCTGCCACCCAGGGAGCTCACCGCAGGTGTGGGGAATAGGCAAATCAACAGCAGAAAGGCCAGGTAGACGACTGATCATCCTCTGTACCTGTGTGAAGCAGCTCACAGAGAAAAAGACAGCAAACCCCAAGACCCCACAGCCTCACAGCCGATGGGTGAGCAGCAGATCAGCCAAGATTCCATTAAGAGGCCTTAAGAAATCAACCTGTGAGGATTAGACTCTTGTTCTTTCCAAGTCGTTTTTGAATTTTCAGGGTTTCTTTTTTTTTAAGGAAATAAATAATTCTATAGATTCTTTTTCCCAATCAGTTGCCTATCTTTGAAATTAACCATTTCCCTAGCTTTCTTTCCCCTTGATTGGGATCCTGTCCGTCCTCAGTCTTTCTGAAGTGCTATTGTGCTGGGTGTTATTCACTTAGCCACACATAATGTAACTTTGAAATGTGATGGAAAAAAAAATTAGCATTTCCAGTGAATTGGAAAGAATGCATCTGATTTCAAAATGTGTACTTAAAAATGAAAAAGTGCACCCAAATTGATTCTACCAACTATAGAGCTCATTGTGTCAAGCTAAATCTAAAATGTATTTTTGCAAAAGGACAACTTTATTTATGATTTTTTTAGAGGAAAGAAATACGAAGATCCAGGCATGGGGGTGGGGGGAAGCATCTTGAGGATTTAATATAGCTTGGATTAATCAAAGCGTCTGCTTTTAAGCTGTGTGCCCCCACAGAGGAGTGAATTAATGAGCAATTTATGCAATGAATATATTTTTTCTTTCATTATCTAGGTATTTCAGAGGAACGTGCTTCTTCTGACTTGAATTCTCCAGATACTTCTCTGAAATTTTAGCTTCACTTTGCATGTATAATTACAGCCTCAAGTCGTTTGGAGAGCAAGTCTCAAGGTAGTGGAAAACTTCTCGCTCCCCACCCCATGCAAATCAACTCTGTTGCTCACCACTCAACCTCAAATCTCCCCTGAATCCTTTTGAATGAAGAATCCATCTTGGAATTATCCATAGGCCAGGGTCTCCGAGGCTGGCTTCGGGGAGGCGGTGCTGTCATAAGAACACAGATGCCCAACCTTATGCCTGGACACTCAAAACCAGTAGGTCTGGGGCAGGGCCTGGGAACCTGTATTTTTCAAGGTCCATGGACAGAGTGGCCAAGCTCCGCTTCTGCTCCTGCCCCCAGCCCAGTGCGAAGAAAATGCTAAATTAGGCAAGTTAACTCATCTGCTGCCTTACAAGGGCAATTTGTAGGCCCAAGGCTGAACCTGAAGCTGTGCTAAGAGGAGCAAGGGGAAGATGGATTTTCCTCTCTCGCAACACAAGCTCAGTCGCAATTTAGATCCCTAAGAAATGTGCACCGGGTCTGTGGAAATGACCTGAATTTGCAATCTATGTTACTCCGCTGGCCCCTACAAATGCTGGGAGTGTCACCAGGGTATAGTTCTTATATTCCATAATTGTCCTGGCGTCCAGGAGATGGGGGAGGGCTGGGGGTTGGGCGGGTAGAGTTCCGGGGCTGCAGCCTTATCTACCCAGCAGCCAGGTTGCAAGAAACAATAGGTGAACACCGCCAAGAAGGCTGGAGCTATTGAAATCTCTGGGCACAGATGTCGGTTCAATTGGTGGAATGTCCCTTCCTCTCCCAAAACAATCGAGTGGCCTTACCTGAGAGCGAGGGCCCTGGCAGGAGAACTCCAGACCTCCCCTTCGTGGCCACAGCCCTGGCTGCCTCCTGCCTGTCCTCCCTGGACAAGCCCTTTTCAACTGCCGAGGGAGGGTGTTCCAGGGGAGGGGGGCGTTCAGCCTGATCCCACGGTGCTCCATCAGTGGGAAGCATCGACTCCCCGGGGGCACCAGCATCACCTCCAGCTTAGCAGTGTCTCCATTTGCCCCACTTAGGATGCAGGAAGGGGAGGGGGCTGGTTCCCAGACAGGCGGAGATGCATTCCCGTGGCTGGCCTCCCGTTTACCCCACACCAGAACTTTCCCAGACAGAAACTTCAAGTTCAGGAAAGCACAAGCGGCGGCTTCCTCCAGCCGACCCCCCTTCGCCACATTTCCATTAGCACAGAAATCGCAGCTTCCAGAGCCTTGATGCCTTCCCGGCTCGGATAATTATTTTCTCATTAGTTCCATTCACATTCACCTGCGACCTTCATTAGACATTGGTGTATAAAATGGTTGTCTTGTGGTACACACAGCCAAGTGGGCCCCGAACCTGTCCCTGCCCCCCGCTGCACGCCCACGCCCTCGGCAACAGACTCCCATGTGAGCCCAGGGAGCAGCAGGGGGCGGGGGGGCTGAACAAGACGTCCCAGCGCCCTCCCCACTCCGCCTCCTCTGCCACCAGAACAGCCACCATTAGGGAGGCAATGATAGGGCCTGAAGATTGCCGTCTTCCTGTGCCCAGGATCATGCATGGGAGGCTCACGTGGGAAGGGGGAACAGCCTCGCCCCTAAGGGCAGCTGGAGTACCTTTAGGGTTTCCCACAACCGCCCAGAATTTATTCTGTCTCTGGGGCCGACAGCTTGGGGTCGGCATTCCAAGCCCCTAAATGGCCACTGTTTTCCACTCACCCACGGCTTGGACGGAGGGCTGACTTCGGGGCAGGCGCTGTTCTAGTTACTACGTGTGAGCAGGGAACCAAAGAAAGTCCCAGACCCATTGACCGGATTCAGTAAAAACACACGAAATTGCCGATATTTGTCTGTCTTTGACCTATAAGAGCAGCAATTTAATTTAGTTCGACTTCATCCACTGCAGGCCAAGAAAGAGACAATGAACAAAGGCCACGAAGGCGTTACAGATGTAAGTGCTGCCGCAGTGAAAAAAAGCAGCCGAGGGAGCCCAGCACGGGGAAGGGAGCCCAGCACGGGGAAGGGAGCCCAGCACGGGGAAGGGAGCCCAGCACGGGGAAGGGAGGCACCGCAGGTGCTCCTGTCAGGGAGGCCGGCCGGCTCCCGCCACGTCTGCAGGAACAGGCTGTGGGCAGGAGCCGGTGCCGGCCCAGGGTGAGGAGGCGAAACCCACAGCACCAGGAGATGGAGGAGGCTGCTTTTCCAGAACGCCTTCCTTGAGACTCCCATCTACACCAGAGACAAGCTCCAGAAGGCGCCTGAGGTGGAGACGACCCCCCCAGCCCGGGGTCTCTGCTGACCTCCTGGTGGCCTCCTCCCCGGCTTCCTCCCTCAGGGCCTGCGAGGGGCTCCCTGAGGGGCCTGGCGAGATGCCACAGGTCCCGTGTGGACACGCCCGGGCCCCTCTCTAAGGCGGCTGTGCACCTAGAACAGCAGCCACGGTGTCCCCATGGCTCCAGCTGTCCCCATCCTCGGGCATCCAGGATGGTTCCGGCCCTTCCTCCTGCGCATGCTGCTCTGGGGACATTTCGCCTCTGGAGCCAGACCTGGGATTGTGTCTTGTCTCTGGGGTACTGTGTGTGACTGTGGGCAAGTCACCCAATCTCTCTGCCCACCTGTGAGTGGGGATAGCGCCAGCACTTTCCTCGCAAGATCAATGAGACCACGTGTGCCCACGGTCAGCATTCACACCGCCTCGGACGCTTGGGTCCTTCTTTGTTTCCCACGGGGTAGCTGTAGGTGGTTCTTGCAGTGGAGTCTGCCATGTCTGTCCGGTCTCCAGGAGCCTCCCACACCATTTTCAGGATTGGCTTAAAACCTCAAAAAGATGGCAGACTCCTGACCTTCCGGAAACTTCTTCACAGATCTGCCAGAAAATCTGGTGCCCCAGGAATTTGCCTTTCACATGCTCCAGGTCCAAAGCCTAAATGAAAGTTGGAAGGAAGGATTAACTAGGCTTTCTGGCAGAGAGAAATTGACAAACGGGGAGATGTCTATCAAAGAGCTCATGCGAGGAAGCCCACGCTGTGCCCAGCTCTAAACGAGTCACCTCTTTGGGTATTTTGAAGGCAAATGGGAAAGCTGGGGGCCGTGAGTGCTTCTTCTGAGTGACATTGACTCCGAAAATATCACCCACAGCCCTGGAATTCTCTGTGTCCCAGTTAGGAGAAACCACCATGCCCTGCTCCACTGGAATCCTGTGTGCTTCTGCAATGTATTAATGATTCGGAGATCACATGCGTTTCAGTATCCCATATAGCAACATCGCCATCTCATCTGTTAACCAGTTCTCAGACCACAGCTCTTCCGAGGGGGACTCTATCCCCTCACCCATCTCCGGTGCTGTCTGCAGTACCTCTGAGAAAGGGCTGTAGGCGAGTGTTGATCCAGCCAAATCCTGGAGCTTGCTAGGGCCCCCCTCACCAGTATGGGATCTGCAGCACTTACACCATAATTGACATCAGAGAATGGACAACACATCCCAAAATGGAACAGAAAGTGAAGGTCATTGTGGCTGTTCAGAAGTGGCCGGACCCAAGGTGTGCTTTGGGGAGACGGTCTCCCCCCCCACCACCTGATCACTGCACCCCTGGGCTTGCTGCCCGGCCAGGTAACTGACAGCTCACTACAAATGCCTATTTTTTTCTCTTCTCTGCATCATATTGGTCAGGGAATCCAAGAGGTCTGGCCACTGACAGTGAAGTGGTTTTGTGGAGAAGACAGGGTGATGTGTGCAGAGCTGCGTACCCCGAATTCCAGGCACCAGGGTGCCAGTTCTGTTGTTTTTGCACATCTGCAGGGCTAGCCCTGCTATGATTTTCTAAATATTGTTTTGCTCTTTCATTATTTAAATACATGACTGAAAAGAAAATATTGCAGCACCACAGTCAGTGGAAAAAATCTGTGTCACGTGACCAGGTAACAAATATCCATGATAATAAACACAGGCTTATTAGCATCACAGTCACCCACCTCCGCTTTGCTTTGGGAAACGGAGGGGAGGGGAGGGGAGGGTCGAGGGAACAGGAACTCTGGCGTAGGCTCTGGCTGGTGACTAGAGGGTGATGACGCGGTGCTGTTATTTTGAAGATGCCAGAGCTTCTTCACAGAGTATTAGCAAAGTGAAGCATCCTTAGGAAACAACTGCGAAATGAAAAATTCTGAGATGCAGAAAGAGGCCTGTTTTCCCCAAGGTGACACACTTGAGTTTGTTTTGCAGGAATTCATCATCCCTCTCCCACAATGTATTTTTCATAACAAATTAGCATGATGTGGTTTGGGTTTTGTTTTGTTTGGTTTCGAAGAGATTTAATTTTATACATTTATTTCCGAGCACTTATTTCAGATTCAAAAATCAAAACATACCAAGGGGTAAGCAGGAGGGAGTCCGTGCAGCCTCTCTCCTGCTGTCCCCACCCCCGGGAGCCAGCAGAGGGATACACAAGGTGGACACAAGCCAGAGAGTAAGCAGGGGGGTGTCCGTGCAGCCTCTCTCCGGCTGTCCCCACCCCCGGGAGCCAGCAGAGGGATACACAAGGTGGACACGAGCCAGAGCACATATGTATATATTTTCCTTTTTCTACAAATACAGATGGTTGCATACTATAAACATCGTTCTGCACCTTGCTTCAACAATGCAATGACGCGTCTCTGATCACTATACAATGGGCCTCCTGGTTCTTTCTTCAGTGCTATGTGGTAATTTCACTGCAATGGAGAAATAGGCTTATTTAACCATCTTCTACGATGGTCCCTACGTTGCTTCTAGTCTGTTGCTATTACCAACGGCTCCACGATGAATAACCCTGTGTATTCATCATCCGGGCTGGTGTGAGAGCAGCAGAGGAGAAATTCCTAGCCGTGTAATTAGCATGCGCTTTAGAATGTTGTTTAGCATGTGTTTATAATGTCCCTGTCCCTATGGGACGGAGGGTCTGTGGCGAGGACATCAAGACCAGGGGACATAAGCTCCAAAGTGCTGCTTTTTATTTTCTCCATGTCAAGAAAATGCGTCTCCCAGCCTCAGTCTTTAGAAAAAAGAATAATTCAATTTGAGCTGCACACCCCCTGACCAGCTTCTCTATGAATTATGGATTTTTAAAAAGACTGGCAGGGAGGTGAGATATTGCATTTCCCAAACTGGTTTTATCTTACTCAATTTAAAGTTCATCTTCTCGGTCTGAGTTAGGCGCTGGTGTGAAAAGTGGCAGCGGTAGCATCTCTCCGGGCCTTCTCACAATTAGTCCCTGGGTTTATGCAATCCCAGGAAACGAGGGATTTATTTTTTGGCCTTCTGGGGCTCGTTTCTGTGGTTCCTGTCACCCAGACAGCTGCAACACAGCCTGCCTGCCATGTCAGTATTTGTAGGAAAACGGGAGCCCCCGCCCCATGCCTCTCGTAGTCTAGCGGGACCTGCTGCGGGGATTCTGGGGCTCGCAGACCACCAGGGCTCCTGTCTGGGTGCGGGGCTGTCTCAGGTAGACACAAACGGAAAATTTCTGAAGCTGGAAAACATGGGCAGTGACTCAGAAATGCAGCAAAGCAGTACCCTGATTCAGTTGTCTGCGTCATCTCTATGAAGTCCACTCGTTAAAACACCAAGCAGGCTGGAGCCCGTGGGTCTGCACCAGGCGCGATTTCGGCACTCCCCCGCTGGTCATTTGCCCTTGTCTGTGGACATTTCTGGTTGTCAGGACTTGGTGGCAGAGGTGCTATTAGCATCTATCGGGTAGAGGCCAGAGATGCTGCTAAACATCCTATGATGCCCAGGGTGGCCCCACAATAAAGAATGGTCCCATCTCAAATGTCAGTGGTGCCCTAGCCGAGAAAGCCAGCCCTCACCCAGCCTTGAGACGAAATCAAAATCACCCCAGGACTAAATGCTCCCTTTGCAAGGTAGAGGGGCCCATTCTGCACACCCTGAGGGCAGGAGGTACGCAGGGCCCACAGTTTCCAGGTCTCTGGCCTGGGTATCTGGCAAGGGGGAACCCTCAGCAAGGCCAGATCTCCCCCATTTTATGCTGCGGAAACGTAGGCACCATCTCAGAGGGGGAAATGTATAAGAGAAGCAATATCTCAGGATTCTCAACAATTTTTCTCCTCTGAGCCCAGAGAGCTTTTCCAGGACGATGTTACTTTATATTCCTATAATATAATGCAGGAAGGACTGCTCCCCTCCCGTTCCAGGTGGACATATTTTCCGGAGAGCTGTTCCTGACAGCTAGTTAGTGAGGGGGCTGGATCAGAATCGATACGTCCTGAAGCCCTTTTTTATTTTCACAAAATGAAAACAGCTCTTTTTTTTCTGATTATAAAAATGATACATGCACATTGTTTCTTTAAAAATTCAAACAATACAGAAAAACATAAGAATGAAAAATAAAAAATTACCCAAATCCTTTCACCAAGAGGTAAACAAATGTAGACATTTTGGTGCTTATCTTTCTAGCTCTTTCTCTGTGAGTGAGGATGCGAGTATTCCACCAACACCATTTTACCTAAATCGGGGTTCTCAACCTCAGCACTCTTGACATTTGGGACTGGACAGTTCTCCGTTGTGGTGACAGTCCTGTGAGTCACAGGATGTTAGCAGCCTCCTGGCCTCTACCCACTGGATGCCAGTAGCACCCCAGGCCTTGCTCCGTGCTCACCCAGTGATGACAACCACAAATGTCTCCAGATGAGGCCAAATGCTCCCCTGGGAGGCAAAAACCACTGAGACAAAGGGAATCATGTATCTCCTGTTCTGTATGAACCCAGTGTTTGGAGAGAGAAAAGAGTGAGGCTCAAGACTTGGATGTCTTTTGGATTTTTAGCAGTAGAGTCCAGGGTCAAGGTCCACTCTGGTAACTACGAGATAAGAACTTCAGGTAAATTCCTGGACTCTCTGAGCCTCACTTTCTACATCTGCAGACTGGGACAGTGACAGGACAATGTCTCGGATTGCTCGGCCGTGTCCCAGGCATCACGCATGGGAGGGGTGTTCCCACAGGGCCCATCCCAATGCCATCGGAGGTCCCACTGTGTGCCTGGCTGTGTGCATCCTGCTGAGGGGGCTGGGCCTGGGGAGGCAGCCCAGGAGGGATGGGGTCCAGGCCCCAACACGGTGAGTGGCAGCGGTGGGCTGGCGCAGAGAGTTGTGAGGTTCTGTTTGTGGACTTTGTGTTTTAATTAAATTCTTTTGGAAAAGAGATACATATGAGTCTGCTTGCACCCAGTATGCTAGGTTTTTAGGGTTTTTTTTTTTTTTCATATGAACTTTGGTTTCTTTTGAGCTTCAGATATTAAAAAAAAGAAAAAAAGATAAATGTAAACGATCAGTCGGAGTTTTAAGCAAATTGGTTTATTCCGTTGCTGGAGTACCAGGGTTGGTGAGTCACAATCCCGGTTTTGTCGGGTTTTTAAATGGGGTCTGTGGTTTCCTTGCTGGTGAAAAGGAAGAAGCAGCCCGGCAGCCCCCTCTCCCTGCTGCTCCTTCCACGAGCTCCATCCTGGCTCCTGGGATGGTGAAGGCAGCCCCACGCCCCCGGCCCACTGGGGGCCAGGTCCTCGTGTGGAAGAGACATCTGTGAAATGATGATTGCCCTACCCCCTCCTTAAAGACACTGGAGCTTCCCCTTGTTCTTCTGATAATAAGCACAGTCCTTCCAGGGGGCCATGAGCCCCGATCATTGCTCACCCCTTTGTCCCCTGGTCACCCCAGGTTCACTCCCACAGGGCCTTTGCACATGCCGGTCCCTACCCGGTGTGCGCTCGCTTCCTGCCCCTCGTCCTTGGGACCCTGGGATCCTAGCCAGACACACCTCCTCTGGGAAAGACCCGCCCTTCACTCGCACATCTGCTTGCCGAGCTGTGACACGCGCTTCTCTGGCCAACCTGTCTCCCCTTATCAGGCTGTGTGCACCCCGAGGCGGGCACCTTGTCTGATTTCCACCCACTGTCACGGCAGGACTGTTCCGTGGAACGGTGGTGTAGTTGATACGCATGTGAAGGAAGGAGTAGGGAAGGGAGGAGATGCTTCCATCTTTAAAAGAGTGATTCTCTTTTTACCTTCAACATGGCGGCCTGCCACGTGCAAGTGCCACATGGATGTGAGCTCTCTGCTCCCTCCCCTCCCCGTCCTCTGGGCCGAGGTGAGCATCTCCTCTTAGTGAATCCGGAGGTGCATCCATTAAGCCACCTCCCTGATGGCCCAGGCGGCCACCTTTGCTGCCAGCCCTCGCGGGGGAGAAGTGATGACTCAGCGCTTCCTCGGCAGAAGTGACCAAGTGGCCGCTCCAGCCTTGCCGAGGAGCGGTCTTCCGCCCATAATGGGGAAATTATGTGTGGCGTAATTTATAGTAAAATCAAATGAACATTAATTCTGGTGAGTCATCCGTGCAGAAAGGGCACTCAGCAGCTGTGGATGTGGGCTGTGCACGAGGACGGCTGGATGCTTCATCAGAGTGGGAACAGGCTGTGCTACCTGCTTCGGCTCTCGGAGTTTGGGGCAGCGGGGTAGGCACTGGGGCCTGAGCCCTTTTCAGGGGCTTTGTGGGGTCCCATCCAGCTCCCTCATTTTATAGATGGGGACTCAAAGATCAGGGAGGAGAGAGCAGAGCATCAACATGCCTGTCCCCAGCCTTCCCATCCCTGTCCACGCAGGCCTCAGCCCGCATCCTCCATGCTGCTCAGCCACAGGTGAGCCAGCTCGCAGGAGGTCTAGACTCTGACCCTCTCTCTTCCCTCTGTCACC
This sequence comes from Eulemur rufifrons, assembly GCF_041146395.1. NCBI lineage: Eukaryota > Metazoa > Chordata > Mammalia > Primates > Lemuridae > Eulemur > Eulemur rufifrons. Next base: position 48,397,035 of record NC_091002.1, read on the forward strand.
TCCTCCTGGTCCGGGTACTGTGACCTCTCTACAGGAAGACTCCACCAGCCCCACCCCCACCCCACATGTCTCCTGACATGTGTGTACACCCAGCCCTGAGCACGAGGGGATGTGTGTACACCCAGCCCTGAGCACGAGGGGATGTGTGTACACCCACCCCTGAGCACGAGGGGATGTGTGTACACCCAGCCCTGAGCACGAGGGACTGTGTGTACACCCACCCCTGAGCACGAGGGGATGTGTGTACACCCAGCCCTGAGCACGAGGGACTGTGTGTACACCCAGCCCTGAGCACGAGGGACTGTGTGTACACCCAGCCCTGAGCACGAGGGGATGTGTGTACACCCAGCCCTGAGCACGAGGGACTGTGTGTACACCCAGCCCTGAGCACGAGGGGATGTGTGTACAGCCAGCCCTGAGCACGAGGGGATGTGTGTACACCCAGCCCTGAGCACGAGGGGATGTGTGTACAGCCAGCCCTGAGCACGAGGGGATGTGTGTACACCCAGCCCTGAGCACGAGGGGATGTGTGTACACCCAGCCCTGAGCACGAGGGGATGTGTGTACAGCCAGCCCTGAGCACGAGGGGATGTGTGTACACTCAGCCCTGAACACACACCTACAAGGAATTCTTTCTTCTCTCTCCATCAGGCTCTGTGTTAAGCAGAACATCACCAGGACCCCTAGAAGGTGACAGACTGTCCTTACAGGTCAGCCACCCTGGGGCAGTCATCAGTATCCTGTGAATAGGGCGCTAGGGCCATGTGCTGAGCACACTCGTCTTTTCATTTTGGCTAAACAGGTCAAGGTAGTTTGTGTAAGCTAAGTGGACGCCAGTAGTTTCCAACCTGGGGTGACCGTTCCCCTAGAGGACATCGGGCAACATCAGGAGACATTTCTGGTTGTCACAATGGGGTGGTGGTAGCTCCTGGTATCTAGCAGGTGGAGGCCAGGGACGCTGCCAAACCTCCTAGATGCCCCCGCAGACAATGACCCAGCCCCAGATGTCGGCAGTGCAGAGGTGCAGCAGCCCTGGGGTGCTCACCAGCGGGAGGAACAGTGGGGAGTCTCCTGCCGCTCCCAACCCTCTCCCCAGCTCCTTTCCCGAGGGCGTGTCACCTCCCAACACACTCTCTCCGTGTTCAGCATCTTCCCCTCCCCACGGAGTAAGCCCCGCCAGAAGGATTTCCTGCCTCTTTCATGGGCTGCCATGTTCCCGCCCACACCAGGTAGACGCTCAGTGTCTGACGGCTGAGGCTGAATCCACGGGAGACGGGAAGGTGGGAACAGGGCGGAAGCCACCAGAGGAAGGTCAGCCTGCAGGGGCACGCTGGATTTGCCTGACAGAAACCAAGGCCAGGCCTGCAGCAGGGCCCGGGCCCGTCTGGAGCTGTGATGGGGACTGGAGCTGGTGGGGCACGCAGGACCTTCCTGTCTGGGGTGTTTAAGACACAGCCTGAGGGGAGAGGGCTGCGGTGCCAGCCTCAGCGGGAGAATAGGGCAGGGGCCTCCCTCCCCTTCTCCTCGGGCTGTGTCCAAAGGCCCACATGTCTGGTAGCGAAGTCCTCTGTCTTTGCTCCCATTTCTTGGCCCTTGGCCTCTCATGCCATTCACCCAAGGCCTTTTCTATCTGCAGCCTCACCTGGGGGGGCTACACACGCCTGCCTGGCATGACGCACAGGGCCCAGCCAGAGGCCAGAGCCGCTGGTGGCTTCCTGGCTTGCCACTGCCACAGAGCCCGGCTCCCACCCTCAATGACAGCCCCCAGAACAGAGCCACCCTGGGCCCGGCCGCCTCTCCTGCAGAGTGGGCACCTCAGAGCTGCACCCCACTGCCCCGATCCCCCGCTCCAGCCACGGGAGGCCTCAGCTGCCGGGAGGCTTGGTATGAATGGACTCCAGGGCCCTTGAGCTGCTGGACTCTGTCAGCTCTGTGTGGGTCCTGCCGTGGGTGGAAGGCCCACTGCTCTTGCTAGTCTGAGACTTTATTGGCTCTAATGGGAAGGAGTGTCACCCATGCTCTGCCCCCAGGACAGCTGTGGGGACATCTCTCAGCTCAACTCCTCCTGGCCACACCCAGAGCCCCTCCTAGGCCACATGCACCCGAAGGGTTGGGACTCCGCTTATGTCATACTTCCGCTGCCTTTTCCACGTCTTTTCATCGTTTTGCTCTGCCCATCCACTCGTCCGTCCATGCAGCAGTTACCCGAGTCCTACTCTAAGTGTGTTGGAAAGTCCTGCCCTTTTGGGGTCCAGCCTGGGGGAGACAGGCAGTAAGACAGTAAGCGCCTGCCCCCAGGCTCCAGTGACCTCTGTGAAGGAAAAGAGCAAGTGGGGACTCGCAGTGGGGCTGACCTGGTCTGGGGAGCAGTAGGGGTGTCGAGTGAGCGAGAATGTGCCGTGTACTCGCTTCTAGGACTCTAGCAAGCACAGAGCTGAGCTCTACGAAAAACAAATAAGGGAAGGACATCCACCACTCTTTCTGCACAAGTTTATTAGGCACCTGCTGTGTGCCACGTGTGGAGACAAGCTAGATGACATAACAACGCACAAGGCAGCTAGGAGCTCGCAGTCTAGCAGAGCCGGACGACGAATGAATCGTCCAGCAAAGACTGAGACGCTCAGGTGCCGTGAAGCCAAGTGTGGAGTGGGGGGCTTCCCTCTGGATGCGGCAGAGAGGGCGGGAAGAGCCTCAGGAGGGGGAGCAGGCATGGCTGTGGGCGGTGCTGGGTCCTGCAGGTTTCAAGGCCGAGGTGAGGAGGCTGTGCGGTGGTCCTGAGCAGCGGGGAGCCCTGGAAACAGAACAGAGGAACAGCGCAGCCAGACCCCACGCCCATGCCCTCTGAGCGCTGTAGGGGACCAGGCAGGTGATGGTCCCATGCCCATGCCCTCTGCCCGTTGTAGGGGACCAGGCGGCAAACGGTGGCCCTCCTCTTGCACCAACCACCCCATCTTAGCACCTGACGCATGGCCCGTGGGTTCGGTGTCACTGAGAGGCCTTCAGGAGAGCCTCCACCCAACCCTCTGAATCTAGTACAACAGGATTGAGGAGGGGCCCTCTGGAAGGTTTCTTTTTCAACACCTCGCACGTGAGGCTGGGCCAGTCTCGTAATCCAACTCAGGATCTCCCCTGTCAGCCCTCCCAGCCCTGCCCCACGCCCGTGGCCCATGGGGGACCCCAGAAAGACACTAACAGTCCCTCTTTGCACAAGGTCTTACGTGATCATCAACCCAGGACTGGCCCCGGCAGCACCTTCCTGTGGACCCTCCTACTCAAACACCTATGACCAAACCCACCTCCCAGCCACACAGTTCGCAGGTGGCACTGCGCACTTTGAAGTAATGGCCTTTGAATGAGGGTCTGTCACGGGCCTTGGAGCGGGCTCAGGGCACTATGGAAAGAACGCCGTCATGGCTCTGCCAGGCCTCACACGCTACCGCTCTCCTCGACATTTCAGCTGCTGAAGGCTCTTCTCTAAAGGTTCTGTCGGCCACCTTGATGTGAGTGGTGGGTGTGTGCTAATGCCGCTGTTCAGTGTGGGGCCCTGGGAGACCCTAGGAACCACTGCCTAACTCACGTGCTGCAATGGTGGAGAGCCCTGCCTTGCTCTGAACAACGGCTGCGAATCAGAGAAGCTGTCAGCTCAGTCCTAGGCAAAGCAACAGGGCAAGTGCCTCATGGTCCAGGAAGACCAGTGGGAGAACGGCCTTGCTTCTGTTAAAGGCCTAAGCTTTTTCTCCCGTGTCCCCCAGCGCTGACAGGCCTCTACAGTCAGGTCCATATAGCTGATTTTGGAGATTTTAGAATGATGGGCCTGGCTGATGAGAACTGCCAGTGCGAGGCTGGTCACTCTGCTGGAGAACGCTCTCTGGGCAGAGAGCAGACAGCAAATTAAGAACTCAGCCAGCTGGAGGAGGAGGCCTTTGAGGAGAACTCTACAGTGTTGCGGGGAAAGGAGCGGTGCAGAGGCTCAGGCTGTTTCTGCTGCTCCAGGGTTCTCCTCACGGGGAGGAGGCCACAAGTGTAACCGGCCCAGTGTAGGGACAGACAGGGAGCAGGTGGATGAACCGGTGGCTGCCTGCATTCAATGGGATCGTTTATCACGCAGCAGTACAAAGTGTCTGCTCTATGAATGCTCTGTTGTTGATTTTTTTTTTTTTTTTTTTTTTTACAGCAGCTGGTCTGGAGTTTCTCACTTACTGCCTGACATGGTGTGGCAATAACCTGGTACAGTAAATCCTCTCATTTTAGGTGGCTCCGGGTGGTGGGGTCACCACCATGAATTCATCAGGCTGTCTCTAAGGAAGCCCAGTGTTAAATCCAAAGTAAACTCTGACAAGGTGCTTCCAAGAGGCTGCCTTGCCAAGCCCTCGTTCTAAACCGATGTGCCTCAGCTCTAAGCGACATGCAGGTACCGTGATGCAGAGGCCTGTCAGGAGATGGGTTCTGGTGGCAGTTGAAGATCAGCTCTTACCTCCACAAGGATCTAATCCCCCAAATTCTCTTTGCTTAGCAAACCTTTCCTTCAGGGGGCAAAGGTGAAACTTCCACTCAGAAGAAGCTGAAGTGTCCCAGGTTTCAGACCTGGGAGGTGGCGTTAATGAGGCTCGGCAGCACCACACCAGGAAGTGCCTGGGCCTCCCAGGTGGCACAGCTGCGGAAGACTTCGGAGATACCTGGAAGCAGAAAGGCTGGGGGAAAAAGAGAAAAACAGGGTCAACAGAGTAGCAAGATAAACAAAAGCAGACACATACACACATGCCCTGAGCAACCTCCCCTGGCCATACTTCAACTCGCTATCTTGCTTCCAATGGCCACAACAGCCAGAGGAACTTGCATTTATGGGCAATATTTAGGCTCTAGCCTGTTGTTGATTTAAGAGAGAAGTAGTCATGGTTTCAAAAATATGGCCTCCTTTCTGAGGAAGAGGAGAGGATGTTAATTAAATGGGTGTGAAGGCCCGTCTCCAAGGCCTTTGTGCATGATCTTAGACAAGTTATCTGCCCAGAGCTGACTTCTTTGGGGTCCTCAGGCTGGCAAGCATGGAGTGCAGGAAGTGAGGTTTAAAGAAGTCTTTTCTACAATCGTTCTGGTTGGCCAGAGAAAGGAGGTGGAGCTATGTTGATAGGTCTGTTGATTATGTAGAGCTGGGACAAGAGTGGAGACCAAAACAAATACAAGGCATCTGAGTCTGTGACTTAGTTCATCATGAAACCACAGAGCAGGTGGACACCCATCTAGCTCTGGTTCCAACCCTTATAACTTACAACAGAACCAAGGTTCACATGGGTGACATGACTTACCAATGACCCTAAAGCACGATGGAACAGCTGGGATTGGGTATCGAGTCCAAGAGGTGTCCAGGGCAAAGTGGCCCTAGGAACTCCCACCAGGCGACTCTCCTGGGAAAGGGGCCGCAACGGCCCCATCACCATCATTACTACAGCTACACCAACTAGTGGCGAGGGACTTGGGCACTTTGTGCCACCACCGCTGGAGCCCCCCGGGAATATCAATCACCCAGAGTAAGATGACAGCTCAGTGGGAGCCCCAGGCATGTCAAGGAGACTCCTCTGTGGTGTCCACATGGTAAGCACCAGCTGCCTGCCATTTTCATCATGGGACTGGAGACTGGCCTCAGGCACTGGCCAGGCAAGCCTCAATTTCCTCACCTACTGAGAAATAAAAATGGGGAAACCCACAAGGCCCTGCCTGCTCACCCAGCTGTCAAGAGGATGAGGATGAGCTGACCCCTTCAGAAGTGCGCCCGCCACTGCCCACAGCCCAGGCTGAGTCTCCAGAACCCCAGCCCGCTCGGCGGCTCTGCGATCTTCCCCCAGCCCAGGCAGCTCTCCAAGGCTGCCTCACCCTGAGCCCACATCTGTTCTCCAGGTGGTAAGGAACCAGCTCTGACAACAGGCTGAGCCCCAGAGAGTTGAGGAAGATTCCAGAAGTACCAGGGACTCTTCTCTACATTGTCAAGGAAGAGGCCTCAGAGAAAGAAAATCCTTTCCCAGACTGGACCACTTCAGTGAACAGAGCCCCAACTACCCAATGGAGGGCAGCTCAGCCGCGTCCATCAAATCGAGTCACCTCTAAGCCTCATCCAGACGTTCACCAGCAAGTGCTGCTGCCGCCTAAAGGCACAGTCGCCACTGACGGGCCCAGCAGGCCTCGCCCTGGCCAACTGGTCTCCCTGCTGCTCCTCTGGTACCTCCCGCTTCACATAGCAGCCAGGGAGAACTCCCGTGCCCCCGCCAGAGCCCCCAGGGCTTCTCACTGCGCTCAGAACCCGACACCAAGTGGCTGGGCCCTGCCCACATGCACCACCCCTGCTCCTCCCCGCCCCACTCACGTCCTGCCTAGGACATGGCAGGTGCCACACACCAGTCAGGAAAAGGAAGGACTTCTCTGTGCCAAAAACGGAGTATGGGGCAGGTTGTGTGTAAGCAATGAACCCTAGTGTGTCCCTTGAAGCCCACAGGACAAGATTCAGTCCTTAAAAGGTGAGGGGATGTCCTAAGCCCTCATGTAGATGGTACTGAAGTAGTAGTTAAGGCCTAGCTATGGTCACAACTACCACAGTTTCTTCCCAGAGGCCTGGATGAACAAGAAGGAGGTCTGAACCTCCAAGGAAGAGGAGGAAATTCTGAATATGAATAGGGATTAACTCACGGGCTGCCTGAGACCCCAAGGCAGCTGCCTGAGACCTCAAGAGAAACTCTCCCCCTCTACCACCCCTCCTTTCTTCCTACCCTGTGCGAGAAGCAAGGCCCAGGTTCAGACAGCCCCCCTGGCCTCTCCCAGCCCTTCCTAAGTCAGTCCCCACCCAGTGGTGGGTGAGGGAGGCCCAGGGACTTGCAGATATTACGTTACCATGGTAACTGCCCTAACCCTGTTGTGTTTCTGTTCAGGTTACTAAGGGGCTGCAAAGAGGAAAAAGGCAGCCACGCTGGCTCTGGGGGACTGGTCCAGGCACTGGTGGAAGCTCACGGCCCACTCTCCTTTCCCTTCCCCTCCCCAGGCCCAGCCCCTCGATGCTCCTACATGAGCCCAGGTCTCCCAGAGCAATGTCACAGCAAAGTCAAGGAGGCCCTAGCCAGCGACTCAGCGGCTGGGTCCCTGCCTAATTCTGATGACCCCTGTTCCTTCTAAGATAATAATAGCTCCGCTCACTGCAGGGTGAGCAAGTGCAAATGCCTACGGAGGACAGGCCCCCTCAGACATGAGTGACGGGCCCAGGTGGTGGCAGGCGCAGTGGTGGGTGTGCTGCTGGCCAACAGGGGGCGGCCGCCCCTCGGCTGCGGTTGTCTGGGGACAGGCAGAAGGCAGGATCCGGAGAACTAGAGGCTCCGCTAGGCCAGAAGTCAAATATCCAAAGGTTTCTGTAAAATCTCCTAACATCTAAACGTTGGCGGTTACCACTGATACTAAAAAAAAAAAAAAACTACGCAATTGAAACACACCATGTCTCTGGGTGGGATTCGGCCTGGAGGGCAGTTTCTAACTCTACTCCATAATGGCGGTTGTTCACAAATTAATTTTTACTATGAATAACAGCGGCAACCACTCAGGGCCACCCTCCTGAGTGCCAGGTGCTGCTTGCCTTAATCCTCGCCTGGCCACTCTGCCAAAGTAAGAAAACTGCCTGGGCAGATAAATAAGTTGTCTGGAGGCCCCAGTGTGGAAAGTGGGTGCTGAGGTTGGCGTTCACTTCTCTTCGATGCCAGAAGAACCTGAACCACAGGTTCTCTCCCCCGCATTCCTTTGAGCTAGGGGCTCAGCCCTGACCTTTCCCCTCTGGCCCTGTCCTTGACGCCTACACACAGTTCCATCTGCTCCTGGCCCTAGCATCTGCCCTCTTGTCCGCCCACCGCTGCTTACTCATAGGATCCTTCCTGCCACCTCTTCAGGGCACTTCAGAGGCTGGGCTTCTTCCCAGGCCCTAATCCTACCCAGCTCTCCTAACCATATCTAGCCGTGGTGATGCAGTGGCCTCCAAATCCCCCTGCCCCTCTATCCTGCTGCCAAATGAGCTTCCATTTGGCCTGTGACATTTAAAAATATCTGTCCAGCCTTGGCATATAGAACTCAATATCCCCAGCTGTTTAAATACCACTACCTCACATTCGGCCCACATGCCTGTGCTACCAATAAACGTATAAGATGACCCAGAACACAGGGCCATTCGAACCCTCTATTCCAATCACGCCAATCTCAACTTGGCTACTTTGTCAAATGGATCATCAGCGTGAGCCCAATTCTGCCCCTACAAGGAGAAGACAGGCAGGAGCTTGGGGGGCTATTGATCGGCAGGGCAAGGTGCAGGCCGCCTGTGAGCCAGGGACAAGGGAGCACATGCCTGGAGCATGGTGTGATGTCCGCCACAGCTGTCCTCCTCTCCTTGGCTTCCGACCCCAGTGGACTCCATGGCCTTGCTATTAATATAGTGCAAAGAGGCCCGGCAGCTGGCCGGGGCCAAATCTTTCCACATGGATGGTGACAACTGCCATCACACTGATTTGAGCTTGATATGTTCTCAACGTGCCTTCTTTCAGAAAAAACAGAACTGCAATCTGCCGGGGTGTCGCTGAAAATGTGTCCACTCTGCCCTAGCAATGGGGGGAATTGCCAAAGATCAACTTGGGAGTCACGAAAGGTGGCCCAAAAGATGGGTGGTAGGTAACTTTAGGAAGCCCCTCGGGCTCACAGGTGCAGGGGTCCACTCCCCCCACTGTTCATCAGCCCGCAGTTCTGCAGAGGCCCCAGGCCACCGGCTTCCTCTCTCGTCAGCGATTCCCAGGAGCTAGCACAGTGCCCGGCGCAAAAGTGCAGCCGAGTACACGTCTGCGGAAGATCAAATACCTCACGGCGAAGAGAAGGGGAAAGTTAGCTTAATTTTCCTGACATGCTGTCTTTGAGGGGGAAGAAGGCAGCTTCAACATATCCCAAAAGAACTGAGAAAGAATGGACCACTAGGTGTTACAGGGCCACAAATCCAGAGCGGAAGAACTCACTCTATTGTCCAAAACTGAGAAGGGTAAAAACGCTATGATTTCTGAGGTTTGCTTTAAAAGAATCCTGAAGAAAAGGTTGCGGAGTGGAGGGAGTGACAGAGGAAACCAGAGAAGCAGAAGCTGCAGGTGCCACAGCTCTGCTGTAGGGCTGACAGGCCTCATCTCTGCCTTGGTATGCTTGAAAATTTCCATAACAACAAGTTTAAAAATATACACGTGAAAAAAATATTCAACAAATATTTACTGAGGGCCTAGTATGTGCAAAGAACTCTTCTGGGCACTTCTTAATTCCTATAAAAAGAAGAAAGGTGAGCAAAGTCCTGCCACACTGGTCAGTAACAGTGTGGCCCGAAAACAATCTCCTTTTGCACAGCGGCTCTGTTATCCAAATGCCTTGGATCACTTGCAACTGCCCCATGCCACTAACCTATGCAGACAGTCTGAGTATGTACTTTTTAAATTTAGTATTTAAAAATACTACCTAAGAAACAACATAGCCAGTAAGCTCATCTACTGGAATGTCCTCTCCCATTCCTTGCTGCCTTCCCCACCAGAGGTAACCAAATACAGAATCTTGGGTTTACCGTAACACTATAAACGTTCTAGCTTTATCATGTATATACTGGCTTAGTTGTGCTTGCTCTTGAGCTCTATGAAGGGCACCACCGCACCACGTGCATGAATACATAATTTTAGGCACAGGCTTCTTTCTGGCATCCCATCAAGAACAGAGAGCACAGGAAGAGAAGAGACCACCTCCCTCTACCCAAATCTCCAGAAAGGCTGAAAGTGAGAATAAAGGTGAGCAAGTCGGTTTTGCGAGATGCCTCCTGGCTGGAGCTCAGTTTCAGAACATGCCAGCAAGAAGCAAAAAGTGCCTGAGATCATGCTTGCTGGCGTTTGGGACACAGCTCTGCTGAGGCCAACGGCGCGGGTGGAACCCTCCACTGATAAGACTGTTTCTTGGCTGCATCTGCAAACATAAACATGCGCGAAGTGACAGCAAATGTCATGGTAAAGGCAGATCAAGACAACTACATCTGTCGATTTATTATTAGAAGGCAAATGTCATGGGGAGAAAATACGCCTCAAGGAGTTCAGTCCTGTTGAAACTCTGGCTGGAACCAGAGTCCTTCGTACCACTGCTCAGCTAAGAGGCACCTTACTAGATACTGGGATCAAAATCTAATTTGTCTTCTTTGGGGGAAACCTTTGTGCCACACAAGACCAACTCTTATACTGTCTTCCCTAGAGTCTCAAAGAACATTTACCAGGTCAATGAAAAGAACAAGCAGAAGTGGGACAAAGGTGACTGTGGTCATTTTAACAGCCAAGAATTATCTTCATGTATATTTAAAAAATACTTAACCAGAAGCCAAGTGGTACTGGCAACCTTTTTACAGCAGTGGTATAATTTTCCTTTAAAAACCAAATTTATTTACAAAAAGAAAGTTGATTGAAAGAAAACTGTTAAGTGTACTTACAGTATAGGAATATGGCAAAAATGATAAAGATGGTATGAAAATAAATGAAGTTTGAGCAAAAATGGCGGCAGTATCCCTAAGGGATTATAATTTTTTTCCAATTTCTAAGGTATGTTCCAGCCCACACAGTTTTAGCTACAAGCTCTGCCCACAGATGGCCACTGTGCACACCCAGGCCAGCCCTCCACACCGAGCCTGCTCTCCTCAGGCCAGAGCTGGAAGAGGCTGCACTGAGCTCCCAGAGCTGCTGAACAAAGCCACCACGACTGGTCTCCCGATCATCACCCCAGGACAGGCTCTGAGACAGTGCCCGTTTTTCTTCTCCTGAGCTCGCTGTTTTCCTTACCTGTAGACAATGACTTCAGACAGACAGACAGATGAGCAAATGTCACTTTTCATGCAGACAGTTCACCCAATTTAACAAGTGCTCTCAGCAGGAGAGCTTTCATCACAGTAAAGTCTATTTTAAAAATGGAGGGAGATTCCTGGTACATGTCCTCAGGAAAAAAAAAATAGTGTGAGAAAGAAAGTTACTTCTTTTTCAAATGTGTTACAAATAATAACATAACATTAATTATCTATATAATTCTGTATTGAATTTGCATATTTAATTGTAGTATTATGATCACATCATTGATAATATTGATGTTAGCATCAAAGCAAGGCTGGGGTGCCCACACAGCCTGGTTTGCCAGGCCTCACCCCATCACCCCAGCATCCCTCTGGTTAGCATTGCCTTTCACGCTCAAAAATGTCCTGGTTGGATAACAAGTTACATGGTAACCCTAGTTGTACAGTGTGACTAACACATTTATGCCTGCAATGACCAGGTCAGAGGCCAAGGGTAAGAGGGACCTGGATTTCAAAGGCTGGAGAACATTCTTTAAATTGTGGCCATTCTCAACTTAAACCATCTAGATCTGGGATTAGAAGAGGTCTACCATTTGGGCTTTAAATTATCAAATGATGAGGGGGAGAAATACGTGGTCCATAATCAGAGCACAATTAGGAGTTCTCCAGTAACTACAATCAATAGGAGTTTGAACTTTGTTATTTCTTAAAGAACTCGGTCACCTTCATGAACTAAAGGAAACTGGACACAGAACCTGGAATACACTTGGCCTCTCCTTTTTAATATCTTTCAGTTAGGTTTTCCATCACCCTCTCTTTGGGGCAAATCTCTAAGATACGGATCACAGAAGTTCAACTTTTCTTCTTCACAGGCTGGAGAAAAGAGTGATAGAGCCAAGGTCAGGGGCCTCACAGATCCAGCCCCACGGCAGGCAAGAAAGCAGCTCCCAGGCCACTCTTCTACCTCATGGCGGTCTGCACATGCTGATGGTACTACTGCTTTCTTGTCCAGAGGGGAGAGGGTGGTGTCAATAGAGTGTGGGGAACAAATATACGTGGACTGCTGGTGGGGACAGACTGGTGGCCTTGGATTGAAGGGCAATTTAGCTAAAGCTCTGTGTTGACCTGTGACCAGAAACTCCACTGCTTGATAGTAACCCAAGAGAAACAACTGTAATGTGTACACAGAAGTGTATACCAGGACATGGTCTGCAGAGTCCCTAACAGGGACAAAGTGGAAAGAGCAGAAATGCATGTCGATAGGGAAGTAACTATTGACTGTCTTCATTAAGACCATAGGTAATAAGGTGACAGTGAAATATAACCAGGAAGATCTTTCATGAACCAACAGAGAAGGGTCTTCAAGAAATGCAGGGGAGTAAAAAGGCTACAAAGTGACACAGATACTATTTGGGTTTTTAAAGTTTCCTCTATGGAAACTCATTATTTGTGAAATTGGTAACTTCTGGGGGATTTGAGAGGTGGGATGTGGAAATTGTGGCTGGTGAAGGATCATCAGAAGCAGACATTAGCCTTAGCTCTATTTAATATTTTAATAAATTATTAGATAATACATGTAATTCATATAATTGCATGTGGAATTAAACATTAAAGTTAAAAACTCATGGCTGGGAGAAGCTGCTGCTATGTCATAGGTTTCATAGAGTAGACATCTTGAAAAAGGGTCGTGAGAAAAATTGACTAGCCTTTCTCATACCTTAATCCCCATATTTTGGGGGCTAGCTTTAAATAATAACTGGTACTTTTGTAGTTGGCTAGACCTTTGAATAACCAACAGAAAAAGAGAGTGTCACCAAATCATATTAGCTTTAACCTTGGCCAAGTCCTTCTCGGCTGCTGTATGGACTTTGCCAGGCTTGATTATTAAGGGCATGGTATAGTTCTATTTCTAGCTTCCAAACTACGTCTAGCCAGCTCTTGCTTTGCTCTCTCTTTAATAAGGAGCCGGCAGAATGTCAGTTCTAAAGTGATCAAGAAAAGAATGTGAAGCTGTGAGCTGTCCATTTGGTTGCTGACAAAAAATAGATCTGCTATCAAGGGGTTGACATCTGAGACTTTGGCTCACATGCCACCTCCACATGAAGATTCTCCACTTGGTATAGTGAAAATTCAGGGACAAAACTAGGACTAGGAAAAACTCAGTGTAAGAGCTGGTTTTACCATTAACTAGCAGGTCACCTCCCTCCCTGAGCCTCAGTTTCCTTGCTTGAAAAATGAAAGACTAAGACTTCATCTCTCCAGTCCCTTCCACCTCTGAGACAACTCCTGTCCACATGACTTTCACTGGAAACTCGATTTCAGGTGTACATGTCTTATCCCCTCCTTAGCACTACATTTATTCTGCTTCCATGACAGCCTCTCCATTGAACTCTAGACCTGGAATATCTTTCTGCCTTTCCTCTAGAAGGAACATCTGATACCTTCTTACATGTAGCCCTAAGGTGCTCTCCACTCAACGCGGCAGAACTCATGGCCTCCCACCATGCCACACCTGAGCTTCTTTCTTCGCTTCTCTAGATCAGTGGAAAGTTCTGACTTCCATCCAGTTCCATCTGAGCATCATAGTGACACAGCCAATTCTCCACATCTGTGTTGTTGCCAAGCTTTGTTAGTTAATCTCCTAAATAACTATCAAAGCCACTCTCACCATCTCCAGTTTTATGTATTTCTAGAACCAGCTACCACCCTAGACCCAGCTACTAACAACTCTAGCTTCCTCTCGAATTCCAATCCCCAACTCTGTGGCCAGAGAGATCTTTGAAACAGTCAAGTTGAAATCAACATCTCTGGGCCATCAGGACAAGGCCTTTGCATTGTTTGAAGATTACTCAAGACAACAGAAAGACTGCAGTTCATCTTGCTGTGCCCAGGAGGCCCTACAATGGCAGCCCCTGCCCCTGTAGACTCATTTCCCTCTGTCCCCCAGCTCTGCTGACCACCAGCTAGTTGCCCTAACAGTCCCAGCTCCTTTCCACCACAGGGCTCGCAGGTACACTACTGCTCAACCTGGGACTGCACCATACCCCTGGCTACTCCTTGCCTTGGAACTGCACCACCCCATCCTTCAGTTCTCGGCTCAAGTGTGCACGTATCGCTTTCTCAGGAAAGTATTCCTTGACATGCTGAAATCTAGGGCAGCTTCTTCCATTGTACACTCTGAAAAAACATGTTTCTTTTCCAGTACCCTTAGCTCAGATTATAATGAGACCCTCCTTATGTCCAGATCCACCACTGCATGTATCAGGTAGAGAAATCGAGTCTGACTTAGCTGACCAGCATGTTCCTGGTGCCTACAGAGTATGCAACCTATGGTGGGTACTCAGTGCTTTTCTGCAGATCAAACTCTTACAGCTTCTAAGGCTTTCCACCAAGAGGTCACTAAAAGAAAACTGGAAATTTAAATAAACAACATCCAATTTGACTGCCACTCCAACTCCTTCTGCCTAGTTGGGGTTGAAATCCTCTCCCTTGCTCACTTACCTCTTGGCCTTTACCACCATCACCACCACCACACCACTATCACTATCATCACCACCATCACCATCACCACCACCATCACCATCACCACCACCACTACGACCACTATCACTATCATCACCATCACTACCACCACCATCACCATCACCACCATCACTATCACCATCACCACCACCACTACGACCACTATCACTATCATCACCATCACCACATCACTATCACCACCACCAACACCACCACCACCACCACCACTATCACCACTACCACCATCAACACCACTGTTGCCACCATCACCACTATCACAGCACCATCATTGTCACCAAGTAACATCAATGGTCAGCTATGAAGCAGAGGAAGGCAAGATTTACAAGGCCTATCTCGTCCCAAATCTGACTTCTAGCCTTTCACCTCCAGCATTTTTGCTGAGTCCCTCTCACAGGATATCATCTTGTTTCCTTGTAAAGCCCACCCAAATACTGTTGGAGAAAAGAGAAAATCCCTGCAGAAAATGAAGTAAAACAAGGATGCATGCCTCCACTCCATCTCTCTCATTCAGTAAAGTATTAAAGATTCTTGTTTCTCACATACTTTTAGAGAACACAGTAGGGCACAAATGAAAGATGAAGAAATCAGATAAAAATGAAAGTAATAAAATCATCAATCTAAATGACATGACTAACTAGAAGAAGTCAAAAGAATAAACTAAAAATTATTTTTGAAATAAAGAAGCTCACATTTACCAAATATCCAAACTGTAACAAGAGGACACTGAATTGGAGGTTCCTAGACTTTGAGATGCTAATATTTCAAAAGAACTGTGTGGTACTATCATCTTACCCTAGTCAGAATGGCTATCATTTAAAAAAAATAACAGATGTTGGTGAGGATGAGGAGAAAAGGGAACTCTTGTACACTGTTGGTAGGAATGTAAATTGCTACAGCATCTATGGAAAACAGTATGGAGATTTCTCAAAGAACTAAAAATACAACTACCTTTTGATCCAGCAATCTTACTATTGGGTATCTATCCAAAGGAAAAGAAATCAATATATCAAAAAGATACCTGCATGAAAACTATAGACCAAAATCTCTTACCAACACAGACACAAAAATCCTCAACAAAATACCAGCAAATCGAATCCAACACAACACATCAGAAAGATAATACACGATCCAGTGAGTTTCATACGAGAGATGGAGGATGGTTCAACATACACAAATCAATAAATGTCAGTCACCACACAAACACAATTAAGGACAAAAACCATATGATCATCTCAACAGACAAAGAAAAAGCATTTGATAAAATTCAGGATCCCTTCATGATAAAAACTCTCAACAAACTCGGCATAGATACCTCAAAACAGTAACAGTCATACCCAACAAACTCATAGCCAACATCATACTTAACAGGGAAAAGTTGAAAGCATTCCCTTTAAGAACTGGAACAAGACAAGGATGCCCACTTTCACCACTCCTCCTCAGTATAGTACTGGAAGTCCTTACCAGAGCAATCAGGCAAGAGAAAGAAATAAAAGGCATCCAAATTGGGAAAGAGAAAGTCAAATTATTTCTGTTCACCAATGATATGATTTTATATCTAGAAAACCCTAAGGACTCCACCAAATGACTCCTAGACTTGAGAAATGCTCCTTAACTCATTCTATGAAATCAGTATCACCCTGATACCAAAACCACACAAGGACACAACAACAACAACAAAAAAAAACACTACAAATCAAAAACATACCTGCACTCGTATGTTTATTGCAGCACTATTCACAATAGCAAAGATACAGAATGGAACTCAGTGTCCACCAACAGCTGACTGGATTAAAAAACTGTGGTATATACACGCAATGGAATACTATTCAGCCATAAAAGAATGAAATCATGTCTTTTGCAGCAACATAGACACAATGGTCATCATCTTAAGTGAAACAAACCAGACACAGAAAGTCAAATATCACGTTTTCTCTCATAAGTGTGTGCTAAAAAACGTACACATATGGATGTAAAGAGCAACATAGTAGACAACGGAGACTCAGAAGGGTGAGGGAGCGGAAGGCGGTGGGTAATGAGAAATTACCTAGTGGGTACTATATATGTCACCCAGGTAATGGATACCCTTCAGCGCTTGACCACTACACAGTCTATGTGTGTAACAAAACTGTACTATACCTCATAAATTTATACAAATTTTTTAAAAAAGAAATGTGTGGTGCCGATATGTGGTTGCCAACTGACTTTTAATCTGTTAAGTCGCTGAAAAGAAACTAAATAAAAACAAAATTTTAAAAATATCTTCTAAAATCTTTTGAGGGGAAGAATTCAAATAGTTTTATTTATCTATTTTTTATAAGCATTTCTGAACCTCTAAAATCTGAAAACAAAAACCCTAATTATCACCTATTGTCCTAAAAAGAAATGACATCAAAATAACAAAAGGCAGGAAGTTTATGTAGCCTTAATATCAAGATAGTCCCTTCCCTGAATAAATTTAGCTGATGAAAAACCTGCTGCATCATCCTTATTTTTCTCCATTTACTGTGGACCAGCATTTGGGAACCACTTAGTTCAACTCTCTCCCCGATGAAGGAATCTCTCTACCAAATCCTCTAGAAACCTTCACTGACTGCTTGAGCAGACTTCTAGTTGCCTCATAAACAAACCAATTCTAAAAGTACAAGAAGATGAGAAAAATGTACAAAAATCAATATCATTCCTATAAACACATAATAAACAGCCTGAAAATGTAATGAGAAAGAGAGCCCACTCACAATGCAACAATAATATCAAATACTTGGGAAATGATATATATTCACATATCAAACTCCACATACAATATGGAGTTTATACAATTTTATGCAATTAAAATTATATAAGGAAAACACAAATCCTTAATGGGAAAAATAGAGACTTGAACAAATGAAGAGAGAGGCCATACTTCTGACTTAAGACTAAATGCAGAAAAGATGATAATATTTCCCAACTTAATTTATAGATTGAATGCAGTTCTAGTCCAAATATCACCAAAGTCATTATCGAACTTGATAAAAATGGTTTTTAAATTCATACAGAAAAATAAACAGGCAAAACTATCAGAGAATCCTGAGATAATATGTAGTAAGAAGGCATTTGCCCCAGAAGATCTTAAAATATAGTATGAAACAATGATTGATCGTTAAGGCTGTGGACCAACCACAGTAAGACGCTGAGGAAAGATGCCAGTTTAACCAACTGAGAAGGAATGAACCAGCTATAGATAACTATAGAACACACAGGATGCCACCATGCTCTGAGGACAGAGAGATATCTTTTAAAACCTTATCTCAATTGTGGACAGGAAGCTTTTGTTTTTGTTTTCTTAACCAACTGAACAACAGCAGAAATTTTCAAAATGATAAGACGACCATTTCTTGACAATGTAAAACAAACCTTTCTAATTCCTATGTTTTCCAAGGTTCACCTCAAGCCCCATAACCACCTCACTCCTGGAGTACTTCTAGTCAAATGCACAATTTAGCAGATAAATTCCCATTGTTCTCTAATTACCAGTGGGAGCATGTTGGCTAGGCTGCCTTGAGGCACCTGCATCTCCCCGCTCAGGCTCCTTCCCAGGGGCCCTGCACCATCATCTCTCACAGCACCCAGTAAGCACCACATAGTAGGTGCCTTCTTTTGGGCCCCTGGCTTCCTAAATACAGATTATTGCTCACAGCCCAAGATCTGATTAGAAGCCTTTGCTTGTCTCAAACCAAAAATCTACTCTTGATTCTCCTTCCTCCCTCCTTGGTGAAGAGCTGGGAGGGAAATAACGGTTGCCTCATGCGAGAATTTCTAGAACCACAAAGGGAAAGACTCTCAATTTACAATGATTTTTATCAAAACAATGGAGGGGGGAGGGAGGGTCTAGAAGTCATCACCAACCTACAATGCATTCTCATGTCTGATTTTGAGAAGCCGAGTCCTTTAATTCTCCTAGTTTCATGATATTTTCCCATGTACAACATATGCTAATCGTGGCCCTATTAAGAATCATATCATCCTAGCATTGGAGGTGCAGATGATCCACCCACAAGGAGACAAGGGATAGAAAGAAAAGACTGAAGTGGAAACCAAGGATCCACCGGGAGGAAGCAAAGGGCAGGTCAGCTGGAACGCACCTTCCTTGGGAACTGATCTGCTTAGAAACCGATCCAGATCAATCCCCACACCTGCCTGGTTGACAGTGTTCTGAGACCCAAGAGAGCCACATACCCTAACACCTGCATGGAGCAGGACTAATCCTCACCAGATTGCCTTTAGCAAAAACAAAGCCAAGTGAAAATAACAAACAAATACTTTAGGATTCTCTGTAGCACAAAGCAATGCTACAGTGAAGGAGGCCGATTCCCCCCGGTTATCAGGATGGACTGATTACAGAGCCCAGATTCATTTGCCTGAAGATAATTGCCTCAATTCTCCACTTCACTTTGCACATATAGAAATAGTTCCAATCTACCAGAGCCTCAGTGACTAGACATGTAAAATTGGTCTAATCATATTTTGAAGAGCTTGAGCTGAAAGGATTTCTATGAGCGTGTTCCTGAACCATGACACCGCTAAGGGTTTCTCCCCTCTGGGCTTGATGCTGGCTGGCTGGCTGGCTGGCTCGCTCGCTCCCTCCCTCCGTCCCTCCCCCAAGCCTGAAGGGGTGAGTCAGATCCTCAGTAGATGAGATGAAAACAACTTTGAGGCTCTCTGTCAGTGCTGGTGGCTGGGGGGAAGTGGGATGTCCGGGAGAGCTGGAAAAAAGACAAAGCTATGAGCAGAGAACATTCCCGACAGTTGGGTGGTCCTTTGCAATCAGCAGTGTTTTCATCCACAGCCCACCAGCTCTAGGCAGAGAGTCTGGTGTGCAAGGCAGAGGTGGACATCTGAGGCCACAATCACCTGGGCTGGGCACATCTTGAGACAATGAAGTCTCAGTTGGCCACGGGAAAGAACCAGACAAACTTAGTATAAGTTGGGGCTAGGCAGACAGACAGACAGAAGCAGGACAAGGCAAGGCAAATGGTCAGAGTCCAGGGGCTGAGCCAGGGACTACAAGAAAGCTAAGCTCCAGGGCCAAAGCAAAGAAAGCGAGGCACCATGTCCAAGAAAGACCTGTAATCCGAAGCCAATGTTTTGCCTGAGTGGGGAGGCTCCTAGACACTTCCTGTTGGATCAGGAGCACAGAAATTGCTCCTCCTGAGGCAGAAGTAGGGAGGGAGGGAGACAGGTGCTATGTCTGTGGGAGAACCTCAACAGAGCACAAAGTGAAGAGCAAGGCAGCTCCTGAGGAGACAACTCCTACCGATCTCTGTACCCAGGAATATGGCTTGTTTCTGATCCTATCTACCTTCAAAAACGAAGGGCACAAAATACAGTATTGTAATCCCAACAATGGCCTGGACAGAATCTCATCATGTCAAAAAGATGACTACTTTACCCTATCGTTTGCTTTTAGCTCTAGATGGCGTCCCCCCAAAATCACAAAACCAGGAGCTCGGGTTTTCACCATTTCTACTGGCAAGAGCCCATTGATATCAGTGCAGTCTAAATAACAACAAAATAGCACCCTAGAGAAATGAGCCAAATGCTTTTGTACTGTGTCCAGTCATCTTTGGGGAACAGGCGGGAGGGGCCAATGCCAAACTCTCAGTGGGGCTGAACCTTTCTGACTGACTGGCACAGTGAGGGGTGGGGGGCACTTCAAACTCCCTGAATTCATTTCTGTCCAAAGGAAAGTTTGAAAAGCTCTCCATCTCCCAAAATAATCCTTTCCAATGACTGTCCAAAAAATATGGTCAAGAGTGATGATACCCACTCTCCAGGCAGAGCAGAACCAATCAATCCATTATCTTGAGTCTCATCTTGGAAAATGTGTTGAAGTCCAGGGGACCCATGACAATAGCCTCCAAGCCTTCTGAGAACTCCTATGATTCATCTCTGTCTCCCTGAGAGCGACCAGCACATGGCTTTGCACATGATGGGAACATAAGTAGGAACCGGTGGGTTGAAAGCAAAGGGCTTTTAAAAATCAAAAGAAAATCTCAAAGTTGGACCAGGTAAAAACCCACCTCTTTTAGAAGACCATCAGATGAACTCGACCTCTGATTCTAATCAGTTACTCAACTTCCCTCCCTTGTCTATCTCTCTGGTGTGGAATTTCTTATTCTGCACCTGTTGGCTGTCTGTTTTTAAAATCTGGGGGCATTTCACATTGATATGCATGTTACTGGATGGCAGGAATTGTGCACCCTCAATTACTTGATCTCCCCACAATGCCCAGAATTGTGTCTTGGTCATAGAAGACTCAATTCATGATTGCTAAATAGCCAATTTCATTTGTTATTTCTGAGATAGCTCCAGGAAGGCAGGCAAAGAGGACTAATGTAATTAGTAGATGGACTTGACTAATTTCTTTGCTGCAACAAGTGAGTTGTGGAGCAAAGAGCCTCAGAGCCCTGCCTCAGTTCGGAAAGCTGCACGATAGGCTCCATCTGCACACAGCTATTTGCCCATGTCTTAAAATCGCCCCCCAAACATTCCTTCCAGTGGGAAGATTGTGTCTACCAATAGAGCCCCCAAGCCTCTCACCCACAGCCTCCAGAGGCCTTTAATGGAATCAGAAGCTGAGTTGAAAAGACTTTGGTTGGCATCAAGTTCCAACTCCACACAGCTCATGAGCACCATGGAAAACATCTCCAATATGTGGTCATCTGTCCTTTGATTTCTGCTTCTGACAAAGAGCCAACAACCTCCTGACAGTCCCTTCCATTCCAGAATCCTAATTGTTGGATTATTCTTCCTTGTGCTGGGCTGAAAGCTGTCTGTTGTAACTGCCACCCATAGGTTCTAAATTTTGCCCTCTGGAGCCACATAAAATAAATCTTAAAGCCTTTTCCACATGATAAACCTTTAAGGGGCTGAAGACAATATTCTTCACAATTCATCCAAATAAGAACCTTATTGTATGATATTGTAATGAGCTAGGAACTGTGCTTTCCTGTCCAACTGGTATAGGAGCCTCCCTCCGGCAAAGCCCCAAAGGTGATATATGTCCACACTTTATTTACCGGCAGACAGAGAGAGCCCCTTCTTCCTTAGCCTGGTAACAACCGAGGTCGTTCATCACCCACTTGCTCCTTTTTGAAATTCACTCTGCAGCAAGCACTTTTTAAAGTCATGCACGTAATGCATTTTAAAGAGCATCTTCTGCATAGCTCCATTTGCTCGACCTCGGCACTAAGTGCAAGATGGAACAGTATTTCAGTGCAGTGCCCTGCTCCTTCCTCCCAGAGCCTGTGCTGAATGTACACCAAAATGTATTTGTAACTAAACAGGACCGGGGCTGGAAAATGCAGTGTTTTGTTAAATGTTCATTTGCTGATTAAAATGCATCTTGCAAAGAAAGCACATTGCTAATGTAGAATCTATTCCAAAAATATGTATTATGTAATGCACATTTTTTAATAATGCAGGCAATCTCGGTGTATCTATATTAGTGAATCGGCTCTGGGCTGCCATCTCCATTATAGGCATAAAGCACTGCATCTGAAAAACGAAGTACTTTCTTATGTACACTAAAGAATCATAATCCACCTCATTGCTGACAGCTGGCATTAGTTTCCATTGAAAGAGCATTTACCAGCACCCACATATTCCTGATTTTTTCCCCCCGCAATGTGCCCTGCAATCAGCTTAAACGATGTCTTTATGCCAGTGGAGTTGTACTAGTTAAAAGAAATAAAGCAGGTGGGTCACTGTGGGCAGACCACTTAGAAATGTCCCGTTTGTCAGCAATGAGAGGTGGAGACCAGGATTTGCAATATACAGCTCCAAAAGCCTCTGTGTCCAGTGTCCCATAAGAATATCCACAAAATGCTTAGAGCCACGCAGGCACTTGTGATAGTAAAACCCTTTCAGTTTCTCTGGCAAGTGTTAGAGCAGAGCACAACTGGAATACAGACACTTGTCCTTTTATGGGGTTTGCCAAATCAATCCCACTTTATTAGACCAATCAGTATTTTAATGCTACAAACTAACTCACAGAACACGAGATGCAAGATAGACATAGCCAAGACACAGAAATAAAAAACACAACACATCAAAAGCAGTTGCTAGACACATACTGAGGTCTGACCTTTGCATTTGGCAGCTTTAATGCAAGCATGGCGTTGAAAGTGTGAGGAGAACTTCCACCATGGTGAGGAATGGCTGTGGGTGCGTGACTGACCTTCAGCCACCAGGAAAAAATACAGGAGGGAATGCCTGGTAGATCACCCAGAGGTAGCCCCTCTTCTTTAAGTCCTCTCATACTGACTCAAGAAGGAGAAAAGAACTGAACCCATGACATATGTCCCAAGTGAGGCAACCTTGTTGACATTTCCATGGATTTCAGCAAGACAGCCTTCCTCTGAGTTGTATTGCCTTTGGGCTGTCATCTCCATTATAGGCATAAAGCACTTCATCTGAAAAACGAAGTACTTTCTTATGTGCACAAATTAAAAGAACCATAATCCACCTTGTTGCTGACAGCTGGAATTAGTTTCCATTGAAAGGACATTTACTAGCACCTGCATATTCCTAATTTGTTCCATAACATGCCCTGAAAGAGGGGCACCCCATATTCAACAGGGAGGGCAAGACTGAAGACATACATACCCTGAAAGAAGCAGGTTACAGATGGAACTCAAGAGCTTTCCACTGTAGGGATCCCTCCCGTAGGCTGTGGAGCTCATTTGATTTTCCAGGGCCGAGAAAGAGTGGTATGAATTCATTCCAGCTCTTTAGCCTTTGTGGAGCTCATAGCATGATCCAGCGGTGTCTGGCCGCCCCCTAGCATTGCTGCTCGTGATGATCCAGTTGTTTCCTCACGTGGAATTCTGGCTGTATTAAACAATGTTGGTGGGTAAGGAGGGATTCTGACTAATTTAACGTTTTGATTAACAGCAGACTAATCTGAAATATCCTTTGCTTAATGCAAGATTTTCTCTTTTGTTCATCTTCAGCACCTAGAACAGAGCTCGGCAAGTGCTAGGCACTCAATGAATATTTGCCGAAAGAATTATCTTTGTTAACAACCTAGCTAAGAAACAGCCGTAAAGGGACATCTAGTGAGGAGTCAGTGATAACTGAATAGCCTCACGGGAGCAGGACTGACAGTGCAGGAAATCCTTCCCTTTACCAATGCTCTCAGCTCAGGTCTGCCTTCCAGCAAGAGTTCTCGGCTAGAGAGAGCTCAAGGCGGTCCCCGATGGGTTTGCAGACTTGCAAACTACTGCCTTGACTGTGGGGGCCCTACTTAAGGAATACACTTATTTAGCCAATTCAGACTGCACTGGGCATCTATTTTTTTTTTTTTTTTTTTTGAAACATCTCTAATTAACAGTCACTATAACAGATCTAAAGGCGGTTTCATGATTAATGACTATCTGACGTTACCACCCTCAAACTATTAAGCCCTTGAAAATGCCCTTAGCTGGATCATTAATACTCATGTATCAGACCCTCATTCCCCTGAATATTTGCAATATTGAGGACTAGTTTTCAGCTGCTCTGGGGCTATGTCCATTTCATCGGTAACCCTGCAGAAGCTGGGAAGGGGTACGACCCCATGGGCAACCCATGCCCAGTTGCCCAAGTACTCTAACCTGTGGCTAGCTATCTTGCTTGCTCGTTGGCACCCACCAAGAACCCCTGCCCGTCTCTTCGCCCAAATCCTTTCAAACAAGGTCTCCTCCTGCCACCTGCCGGCCCACTAGGGTCTGCGCCACAGGCTCGGCGCCACCGCGCAGCTCGCGGGGAGGCGGCCCCCACCTCGCTACTGCACATGCCCGGCAGAAGTCCGGGAGCGCAACTTCGCAGAACCTCACCACCCCAGCTCTCCTCGCCTCAGTCTCCTCTTTCCTCTCCCAGGCGAGAGGACCAGCGGAGGCACCTCTCCCGAGTCTTAGACTGCAGAGTCTGAGACTTACCGAGAGGAGCCCCGGAGGAGATAGACTTTTTCTCCCCTTTCCCATTCCTCCTTTTTGCTCAGAGGCAAGCAAAGGCGCGGAGCTTTAGAAAGTTCTTAAGTGGTCAGGAAGGTAGGAGCTTCCCTTTTTCTTCTCGCGCCGAGGTGGGGCTGGGACCTCTGGACCCAGCTTCTTACCTCGTAAGGTGCACCTTTTCCGGCTCCAGCAGCCGATGCGCATCGGAGCTGCTCTCTGCAGAGCCAGAGGGCAGGTCGGCTTCTCGGTGTGCGCCTAAGAGGATGGATAGGAGGTCCCGGGCTCTGCAGTGGCGCCGAGCTCGCCCAAATTACCACTTGTGCCCGCCGATAGGCCGCCGGACAGCCGCCGCGCTCCTCTGGCTCTCCTGCTCCATCGCGCTCCTCCGCGCCCTTGCCGCTTCCCACGCCCGAGCCCAGCAGCAGCGCCTGGCTGCCCAACAGCGCCGGAGCTTCCTTAACGCCCATCACCGCTCCGACGCCCCGATATTCCCCCAGACCCCTGAGTCCGAATCTGACTACGAGCACGAGGAGGCAGAGCTTGACCTGTCCCTCCCTGAGTGCCCAGACTACGACTTCGAGTACTACTACGAGACCGAGTACGAAAACGACTTCGAGAACGACTTCGACAGCAACTTCGACACCGAGCCCGATTCCGAGTCCGATTCCGCTCCCACCACTGAGCCCGAGACCGAGCCGGAAGACGACCGCGGCCCCAGCCACTCCACCTCCACCCAGTCTTTCATCCAGCGTCTGTACGCTCTGAGGTTGCGAAGCCCCGACGCCTCCCCAAGTCGTGCGCCGCCCAGCACTCAGGAGCCCGAGAGCCCCAGGGAGGGGGAGGAGCCCGAGCCCGAGCCCAAGGACAAGGATCCGAAGGACCCCGAAGAGCCCGAGGAGCCCAAGAAGGAGAAGAAGCAGCGGCGCCGCTGCAAGCCGAAGAAGTCCACCCGCCGCGACTCGTCCCCGGAGTCCCCTTCCAAAAAGGGACCCATCCCCATCCGGCGTCACTAATGGGGGACTCCGTCCAGATTCTCCTTGTTTTCATGGATTCAGGTTAGTTGGCCACCGTTAAATTGGGGGTCTGGGGGCGGTGGAAGGAAAGGAGAAAGAAGGAAAGACAGGGTAAAAGAGCAAGGTGGGAAGAGAGCGGGCTCAGCTAGCCAGTCCGGGATCGGGGGTCTGAGTGAGGTGGAGAGAACTCCCCAAATCTCCCCAGGACGCCGCTGCCCCGGTGGCCAAAGGCTTGTTGGATGGCAGGGCGCTCCTTGCGTCCCGCTGGAGACAACCTGAGGTCTCTGGGCCGGTGCCGCGGACGCGCGAGCGAATCCGGACAGCGGGGCGCTCCTTGCGTCCCGCTGGAGACAACCTGAGGTCTCTGGGCCGGTGCCGCGGACGCGCGAGCGAATCCGGACAGCGGGGCGCTCCTTGCGTCCCGCTGGAGACAACCTGAGGTCTCTGGGCCGGTGCCGCGGACGCGCGAGCGAATCCGGACAGCGGGGCGCTCCTTGCGTCCCGCTGGAGACAACCTGAGGTCTCTGGGCCGGTGCCGCGGACGCGCGAGCGAATCCGGACAGCGGGGTGCTCCTTGCGTCCCGCTGGAGACAACCTGAGGTCTCCCGGCTGGTGCCCTGGACGCGCGAGCGATTCCGGACCGCACTCCAGGTTTCTAGCTGCGCACCAAAACAGCACTGGTAAGTCACTTGTTTTAGGTGTTTCTTTTTTCTCCTAGAAAGACCAGTGTCAAACGAGTTGGCTTTGGCAGCCGCCCGAAATGTGGTTCGGAGGTGCGCGCACCGACTTTCACGATTTAAGAGCAGCTGCGCTGTTAGCGACACTGTTGCAATGTGCGGAAAGTAATCAAAATGGGATTGGGCAAGAACTCCGGAGACTCCAGGCTCCGGAGGGAAGTCGCACGGGCGCGCCGCGTTTAAGCCGCTCAGAGCCTGGAGCCCAGGTCCCGGTGCTGCCAATTTGGAGCTCTGGGATCTTGGCGCCCGTGCCTCCCGCTGCCCCGCGTCAGTCTTTGCCTCCACCGCCCGTCTCCGGGCGCTCGTGGGGCCAGAGACCGCTGCAGAGAGCGTGCGCACCTGTCGGTGCACCCCAGAGCCGACCTGTTGTAGCGCGCCGGTGGTTTCCCGGGAGTCCCCGGTACTTGGAGGGCACGCAAGGGAGGTATGTGAGTCTCAGGGGGTACCCCTACGGGCCACCAGGGTTGGCGGCGAAGGTTTGGTCACGTCGGGCATTACCAACCTTCTTGCGCAGCTGATCAGGCGGCGGGTCTGCGTGCAGCTTGGCTGGAGAGGTCCTGGGCTGTTTGTGCGAGGCCCTGGAGGCAGGAGAGAGAGATTAGGAACCCTCGAGGTGGTCGCAAGCATAAAGGTAAAGAGGAACATGGAATGGGCTGGAGAAGGGGTTCGCGTCTATCATGAGGACACCGACACTGTACAGTGTGTCCTCAAAGAGCGCAGCACAAGCCGAGCTGGGCAAGGGTGTTGGTTCGGGCGCCAGTCCTTGGGCAATCGGTCCAAGGGCGGGGAGAGGGCAGGGGCCGGTGGCGGCTTCATAGCCTCCGGGAGGGGAGGCAGCGTGCTCCGGCCATTTTCAGCTCGGGTGGAGCTAAGTTTGGAATCTGTAACCTGGAGGGGAAACTGCCCTGGTGACCCAGCACAAAAACGCAGCAATCTGGTGGCCCTCAGCGCCAACCCTGGAGGAAAAAACTAATAAGTGAAATGTATTTACGAAATCTCAGTCGACTTGGAAATTGATCTTTTTGTTTTCCTTTTTTTTTTTTTTGGTGCGTGCTCGTCTCGTTTTGCGCCGGCTTGAGTTACTCCGCTGAAAATGACTTGGGGGAAAACTAAAGCATTTTGATGGCTTGAACTGAAATACTGTCAGGTTCTTAAATTCCTAAGAAAAGAATAGTGCTAGAGGAAAACACTTTAATAAACGGTCTTCCTTCCGGGACCTATGGGTAGGAAAGGTGTTGCAGCGCCCCAGAACTTAGTTATGCCGACGGTTGGATGCTTTTGTGGTCTTCGGCAGTAAATAGGGCGAAGGCAGTTTGTTAGCAGGGGGTTTACCCTCCGCAGCACGGCGGAAGTCTGGGGGGGCCAGGCGTGCCCTGCTCTTAGCTTGCAATGGTGAAATTGCTAAGTGAAATGGAGCGCCCCTAAAACTGAAATTGCTACTTAATGTAAACAATGATGGTGTGTTCATTTTTGTGACATTAGTCGTTTTTCCTCTGGTAATGTCTTAGTAGCCGGAGTTCACCAAGTAAAGGTCTCTAGGGAACAGGCAAGAGAAGCCAGAAGTTTTGTTGAATTTTTTTTTTTTTGGGGGGGGGGTGTGCTTTACAGTGTGGAAGCTATCTTTACAGACTGGGTAGTCTGGGAGGGCTGGTTTTCCCGAGTGATTTTTCATTAAAGAAATTAGCATGTTGCCTTGTTTCGGGATGAATAAACAAGTTTTTAAAAAGTCTTAGAGTGCCTAGCCCACACCTCACACTGATCTTGCTGTTTTTTAAATAGAAGGCAGACACAGGGAGGCTGGTTTCCTTTTAACTGTAAGCAACGCACCAGGCTCATATATTTAGTGGGGAGGGTCCCCAATCCAGGAACACACAAATAGTTTGCTGTCTTTCACAAACTGCCTCTGAGTCAAAGTTAGAGGATACATGCATTACAGCCGGATTGTGAAAACCTGTTACCCACAGGCACACACCCTCCCCCATTCAGTTCCCCTCCCCCAACTTCCCTCTTTCCGCCCAGGTGGATTCCAGGGTGGAAAAGCCATGCCCTAGGCGTCCATACAAAGCAACTGAGAAAAACCAAACACGCAAGAAAGCACCCACGACCCATCCTGAGGAAGGGATTTTTCTATGTATACTCTTCAAACCTTCTTTCTGCCTGAGACACTAGTGTTCAGCTGCCTTCCTTTTCCAGAGACATTTCTAGCAAGTTCTCCAAGCATTCCCAACTCACTAAGTCTTCCAAACGAGCCCTTTGTCTAACCCTGCTAAGCTGGGGTTAGCATCTGAATGGGCTCACTTGTCCTTTTACATAGGTGCGGTCGGTTGAGTGAGAATATGCTCTCAAAAAAAGCAAATCTTAGAGTTAATCATGTTAGAGTTATAACATTTCAAATGTAGAGACAGGAGGAGGAGAAGGAAGAAAATAAAGCTAGTTAAGCATGATGGTATACTCAATAGTTTAAGATTCTTTTTTTACTACATTCATCATTTGCTTAATGGAAATTTGCTTTTGGCGGGGGGTGGGGGGTGGCAAGGTGCTCTTGTAAATGAATTTCTTGAATTGGAAAATTATGTAGCAGTGTTCAAATATTTGTGATGTCAATAACCTGACATACATAGGTTTACATCTAAAGTTTTGCAAACAAAACTTTTTAATCTATGTTTATCAGAATTCAGGAATTAGAAATTTTGAAGTTTAGAATTGTTTTAAGATAATGTTTCTGTATTGCACTAGAAGCTTTTGTACCCTGGAATTGCTTACAGCCCTTTACTCTTTAGCCTTCATTTTTAGCAGCTGCGATAAAAGTTTAATGAAGAAAGCTGAAACTCCAGTCTTGGTAAGAATGCTTTGGTTTTTTTTTTTAAATAATCTGCATGGATTTGACTTAATTTACCAGTATTATTGGTGCTCTTCAAGAAGAGAGAAGCTATTGAGAGGAAACTGAGCAGAAACCATGGTGTGAGGAAAGCATGTCTCTTAGGAAGGTGACTTATTAAAAACCAAATCACTAAAATCATATCGGGCTTCCAGAGGCCGGTGATGTCATGCCAGCTCAAGTGCTCCCTTCCCTAAAAAACTGCCCAGCAAAGGGATGAGATTCTCAAATTACACCTTTAATCCCTATGTTCCAGAATGCAGGATGGAATTTCTTGTCCTGCTGTGGGGTTTTGACATTAATGACTCTATTTCCTAAATCCTGATGCCCCACACTGGGGCAGCAGGATCTAAGACAAAAGGCACCTAACTAATAGCCCAGGCTGCTTCTAGCCCTGCTCCTGCCAAGTAGCCTTAGGTCAGACCTAACACCTCACTGCCTCAGTTTCTTCTAAAGTGAAGTAGCTGAAAGAGATGTTCCTATTATCCCTTTCAGCTCCATATATGTGCAGCTGGATTAGTTTTAGAACCCTGGAGTTGCTCAATTTGACTCTATCCATGATTTTAACATTAATAGAATCTAGATAATTTCAAAAGTTGATCAAATAAAAAGCACCAGCTGTGAAGAAATCTGGTTTGTGTTGGTCTAATGTTAATTTTGTCAAATCTGCTTTTCAATTGGTGGCAAAAATGGTTTAAAAAGAGGCAGGTTAGAAAATGCAGAATTCCACTGTGTCCTGTCCCTAAACTGAGAAAAAAGTGGCCATCCTGAAGCACAATCAGCATTTAGTGTTTTTAACGTGGGGGTTCCTCCCCCCACCTTAGTGTCTGAAAACAAGCCTTTCAGAGCAGAAACAGGCAGCAAGGTTACAAGTCCTACACCAGTACTGTGTCTCTGAGATGCTGGCCACTTCAGGACACAGCCCTCTGACAGGAGCATTGGTTAAGTGACCACAAGTGTTGAATGTATTATTTGGTAACAGTTTTAAGTGTCCTGATTAAGCTAGACTTAGCTTAATGGGCCTACAGGTTGCAGCTAGTTAGGATAAACCAGTTTTTCCAGCAACGTTTTTTCATTATCACTCCCCCACCCCCAGATTCTTCATGTTTTTTCACCTTAATTCCCCGCACCTGCAACCCCATCACATTTTAATACCACAGACATATACTATATTATCTGTTTATTTACTGCAGTACCTTGTAATAGCTAAGATTTTTTTTTTGCACATACCCCAAAACCAATTTTGCCTCCATCACAAATGTATGGGATAAAAAAAAGTTTCAAAAACAAACAAACAAACAACTGGCTCTGTCAAATTAGGTGACTTAGCATCCCATTTTTGTTTTATAATTTAACTTTTTTCCCCTCACACATAAAAAGGCTAATTTTTACTGGTGTTTGTTTTCTTTTTTTAAATCTCATGGTTTTTTTTCAAAAGCCCCCCGATAGCTATGCTGGGCCAAGTGATAGGGCCTAGTTAATTCACAGGGTAGAAGGGCAGAGAAGCCAGAGTGAACAGCCTAGTGACTTAGTTCCCCCATGGCCAAGAGTCTGCAGTGCAGGGCCACTGTCACCTGTTGACAGCACTCAGCAAGCAAAGGCAGGACACTGGAGAGGAGCTGGCACCATGACACCCTCTGCATGTGAACTATTCCAGGGTAGAATTGGGGAGGCTGCCTTCCCAGCTTCAAGTGTGGGCACGGCCTGTGTGTTTATTCTATGGGCTTATTTTAGGGTGAGTATGATTCAAATTAGCAGGGGGCCATGGCCATTGGAAAGGCCAGGGTGAACCTAGGCTTTACAGACAGAGGGTAGGTAGCAGTAATGTGGGGACAGATTTGAGAAAGACAAAAGGAAAAGAAGGTTTTGAGGGATCACAGTGGGGAAAAAAAGGGGAGGTAAGAGGGCAAGTAAGAGAACCCCCGGGAATAAGCAGAAGAGAAAATTTAGAAATGGGGGGGTCACAAAGGCAGGAAATTTTAGGATTTTATAGAGTAGTTTGAAGGCATGAAAAGAGACTTGGAGAAAAGAAACCTCAGTGGCAAGCTTCATATATCTGGTGGCCAAAGGGGTTAGGACAAGGGGCAGACGTCAGCTCAGCATTAGGAGGAGCATTTTTAACAGCCAAAGACAGCACGGGAGGACTACTGATTTGTCACCCTTACCCCTGCTGTCCCCTGGGAATTTCTTACAGACCTGGCTCAGAAATTCCAATTTCACAGGTGCAGTGGAGTTTTCATACAAGTGCCTCAACTGCTTCACCCAAACAGAAAGATTTAACACCTAGGAGTCTTGCTGTCTAGCTCAATTGCTAAGCCTTGGATTTCATTCAGTTCAGGTCAAACTTGAGGGGTATGAAGAGCACAGGCCAAAGACTGGCAGCCAGCTGAAGACCACAAGTTTCTCCTCCTACCCAGGTGACATCTGGTTTCTGAGTGTCCTGGCTTATGTTGCTGTCTCAATTAGATTTCATTAGGAAAATTTTGCTCTGGGCAATTGAGGTTGTGTGAGAAGGTGAAATATACCATTCCCTTTAAATTCAAGCAATGTTACCCAGAATCCCCCAGAATTGCTGGAATTTCCATGAATTACAGAAATTTTAAAAAGAGCTTCTACTAAAGCCAAATTTACCTTCTGGGATCCGGACACCGCCCCCCCCTCCCCCCTCCACTTCTGCCCCTCTCTTAGTCGCCTTCCTGTGGTCCTGTTCATCTTTTCTGGAATGGACACTTCTACCCGGAAATTCTCTGCTGCATCATCAGCTAGTCTGGAGAAGGAATCCACAGCCCAGTTCAAGCAACCACAGAGAAAATGTCTGGACCCACACTGTAGGAGCACATGTGGCCAGATGACAGTAGTAAGCCTGGCTAAAGCAGCATTTGTGGCCCTTCTGAGAAGAGGGCTGCTGAGCCACAGCTAGTGAGCTTAGTGAAGGGGTCTGAATTCATAGTGAGAGCTTTTTAATCTGAGCAGATCAAGCATTTTCATAAAGACTGTTTCCACCACCTTTATTGTCAGCCTTGCTTCTGCCCCTAACCCAGTGCCTTGTCTTATCCATTTGAGGCATTTTTCCTTTCGTTGGCATTTGCCTGAAACAGCCTGGTCATGCAGACCCTTCTGCAGGCAGCAGTATGCTGCTGCTGCCTCCACCGGCCAAGGCTGGCAGAGGAGATGCTGGAAGGGAAAAGAATGGCAGCAGCAAGTCTTAATTGAACAGTAATTAATTGAACAGCTTCAAAGTCCTATTGCTACTCAGTCAGCACTCAGAAAACATTTGTCACTAGGAGGCTGAGAAACTTAATAGTTGCCTAAATTCTCTTTTCTGTGTTCTATTCTGCTTTTGCCTTTTCCTTACAACCAGTGAAAAGATTCTCCTTTAAAAGAAATACACTGACAACTAATGACATGAATGGGCAGCAGAGAAAGCTCTTCTGCAAACTGCCCCCTTCCCAAAGCCGCAGATCGAAAGGAAAATGACTGCCCAAAGGGATTGTTTGTCCTGGTTTCTGCTCCTTTCCCTGTTGCCCACACTCCCCTCCCTCTCAAGGGACTCTTCTACTTTGCTTTCTCTTCCTTGGCTACAGGGATGAACTCAGAAAGTTGACAGGCAGTACCTAAAATTTAGATGTGTCAAATCTGGCAATGAGTAAGAATCCCAAAATATAAGTATTAACACAATTACTTGCTGATTGTGTGCCATGGAGGTGTCAATATAGCAGGAAGCCCAGGGTAGCATGTAGCCACCGAGGAACGGGTCCATGTTCCTGCAGGTGGCAATACTGCTGTAATGCCACTGTTCAGAGAGTCAATGGTAAAGAAATGTATTATTCCCATTTGGGGTTACTTGTTTATAAAAAGTTACTGATTTGCTACCTGTGGCACCTGGGCCATAGGGTCTGAATGGGCTGACTTTCCTCAGAAATGCAGAGGTTAATGGAAGCAAAAGTAGCA
Source organism: Eulemur rufifrons (assembly GCF_041146395.1). Classification (NCBI taxonomy): domain Eukaryota; kingdom Metazoa; phylum Chordata; class Mammalia; order Primates; family Lemuridae; genus Eulemur; species Eulemur rufifrons. The sequence continues at coordinate 48,429,983 of NC_091002.1, forward strand.
TTTCCCATTCCTTTCTTAATTCATCAAATATAGAAAATCTATTATTTTCATGTAGCCAAGAATATACAATTTTCAAGAAACCATTGCCTGGGGTTCGACAGCCAATCCTGCCCTCCCCTACTTGACACATCATCTCACTATAGCCCTTCAAAGACTAGCACATTCCCCCTCAGGAGTTGGTCAAGATCGTGAAACACAGCTTTTGTCTTTCATCCCAACTCAGCCTTTTTTCAGGCACTAGCTTATCCCGACTACTTCTTCCTTAGCTTCATGAACCCATTAATAAACTTTCCTTCCTGGTTCCTGCTCATTCCTATCAAATGTTTACTTCTTCTCATGATAGAAATCCATCCAGAATTGGAAACCTACATTTAAGACAACTTTGCTATTATACAGTTATAATGGCAGATCCTAAGAACAATGCCCCTGGTGGGTTAAGGCCCCAGACTAGGTTGCCCACCAACACCCAGCCCAGGCCATCTCCTTCCAGGTCAAGGCCATGCTTCTATCTTAAGCCAGCAAGATCGCAAGCCCTCAGGGGGCTCGCCAGACAGTCCGGCCAATCAAGGTGACCCTAGTCAGCCCACTAGCTGATCACCCCCAGCTCTTACCATATCAGGTTCCTCAGGTCCCTGTGGCCAGGCCACCAGTTGCCTCACACATCTGGCCACACTTCTGGAGTCTCTGGAGCCCTAGTGCTGATGTGCAGTGGAGTTTCAGCTCTTAACCCCAGTCACCAAAAGGATTTAGGGTTTTCAGATTCTGGTAGCCAGTCACTACAGAGAAATAAACAAGAGTAGAAAAAAAGAGAAACATCAGAGTTTAAATATTGGGATTTATTCTTCCTGGTCCTAATTTCCTTTTAAATTAAGGTGCTTTCTATTCATGTGTAAAGGTCCTTTCTCAGCTTATAGCAGTGATTTTCAACCAGGGCTGATTTTGCCCCCCAGAGGACATTTGGCAAAGTCTGGAGACATTTTTGGTTATTAAAACTAAGGGGATGCTACTGGCATCTAGTGGGTAGAGGATAGGGATGCTGCTCAATATCCTACAATGTACAGGACAGTCACCACAACAAAGAATTAGCCAGCCCTAAGTATTACCAGTGCAGAGGATAAGAAACCACTATCTAGGTTAGATATGCTGAGTGGTTCTGAAACCCCCTCCTCAGGAGTGCTTCTGAGCCCTCCCTGTTCTTTCCTGGATTGTCTCACATTCTCCTCTTCAGTGCTCCAACTGTTCAAGATTCTATGACCAAATATATTTCTCCCCTAGAGAGTTATATCTAAGCCAGTGATCTCGTATCCTAAATAAGGATGATTACCAACTTGAATTTATGGTCTTTACATTTTTCTAAACTTCTAGACCCTTCCTCCCAAATAATGAGCTGCAAAAATCTCTGTCTCAACTACCCATCCTTCTTTCAATTCTGCCATGTCTGAAACAAAATTGGCTCTGCCAGGACGCCAGCCCTCTTCCTGGCTTCTCTGCCTCATGGCCAGTGTCCCATCATCCAGGTGCCATACTTTGGCTCTAATGCCTTTTGTCTTTTTAGCACTGAAGTTGCTGGAGGATCCTGTGAGACTCCTCCTGAGTCCCTTCCTGCCTCCTTCACCATGTCTGGGTCTCTCCCTTCAAGGTCTCCTTTGTGCATAACCCCTTTCCTTTGTTCTCTTCATCAGGACCATCCTCCACTCTGCTTCTACCTTTCCTAAAACTAGGCTCAAATCCTCACTTGCAGGACAAAAAAAAAACTTTAAACATCCTCTCCGTTTCCTACTAAAATAACCTCAAAAGTTCTTGTTCTGATACTCCATGGCATCCTCAGAGAGATTCTATCCAATTTTTCCTGCTTTCTCTTCCATTGGCCCCCAAGGGCCAGCCAAGGTGGCCTGTTCTGTTTACCCAGCCACGCCCCATGTTTCCTACCATTGGATCCTTTGTTCCTGGTAGACAAACTGTCTCCCATCCCCCTACCTTCTATTCATAGCCAAGGCGTCTATCCTTTCTTGAAGGCCCATTTGGAACGCCATTTTCTCTGTCAAGACTTTCAAAGTTCCCCTAAATGAAGGTCTCTTTTTTCATTTTTATGATGCTCTACCCCTTACGACAGCGGATTGGTATTCGTCCAACTTTTATCACCTCAATGTATGTGTTCCCCTAGTAAAGAACCATAATACTAGAAAGAACGTTGAACAAAGGAGGCCTGCAGGCCCATGAGAATGTCAAACAGAGATCCTGTACCCGTTCCTCGATGAATGATGCTTTGGGGGTGAGCTCGAGGCCTGGCAAGAGCACACCGTCCCTTTGGGGCACCCATCGCGGCCTCCCTGGAGCTCCAACCCCAGCGTCCACTGACCTTTCACTTCCGCAGGGCTCAGCATCCCTGGGGCCTCAACCCCCTTATCCATCCTTGGCGCTCCTCGCAGTAAGCCCTCTCCTCAAGGTCCTGTGGCCCTCTACCTCCAGGCCCTGAAAATCTTCTTTCTCCTCGCCTCGCCCCAGCGGCGGCGACCCCCTCTGTTGGGTAGGTTAGCCCACCGCCATCAGCGAGCCCGAGGGTTGGCCCTGGGAGCCCCCGATTTCACCCAGCCTTTGCGACCTATGGCGTCAGGAAGAGTGACCCCAGGGCGCTATCGATTCTTGTGACCTAGTCGCCATACACCCGCCCCCCAAGGCCTTAAAACCACCCCACCAGCATAACCTCTTAGGGCGTTCCAACGCGGCGCCCCCTATTGGACCTCCCACCCATATCCGGTTTCCGGTCCAACGCCCCCTGCTCATTCGCCAGGCAGCCTTGATTGGCGTGACCCCGGCCCAATGGCTGACCCAGCGTAGGGGTCGGAGGGGAGTGAGTTGAATGTTGGGACCCAGTTGGCCCACCCGGTGGATGCCCAGGTGATTGAGCCTTTTCTCGTGGGGGTAGTTACCCAAAGTTTGAACCAAAGTTCAGTGTTGGCACCTGGAAGTGCGTAGACCCGTAGAGCTGAAGCAATACGCTTTTGCAGGGCTCTTAACGTTACCCAGGGTCCGACTTAGTTAGCTTTTATCCGCGGCGCGCGGCCAGGTGGGTGGTGGATGTAGGGGGCGATGATGCGCTGTGCCTTGTGGTATCCTGGTTTTAAGAGAAACGCATTACGTTAGACCTAACGGGATCGGACCGTGCCGTGGTTCGCCCGCCTGCGGCTCGTATACAGTGGTACGTCCCGAGCGCGAGCGCCTTACTTGCCGTAGCCCACCCTGTGTAACCCTTATCCCGCCTTCCCTACCCTGGGGTTCTGCAGGCCAGGCGACTGTCTGCCCCCTGCCCTGCTGATCTGCACCTAAATGTGGCTTGCCAGTCATTGTCACCCGCTGGCGAGACTGAGCCGATGAGCGCCTACCGTGTTTTACGTGACTCCTGAGCGGCAATTTTTCCCCTGGAGGAAATCCCTCTGCAGACCCTCTGCAGACCCCTGACCCAGAGCAGGGCACATGCATGCACCGAGAGCTCATTGGGAAGTCCGGCCATTTACCCGCCGCCAGCTTTGAGCCCATCGTGGCGCGGCAACCGCAGCGCAGCCGGGTGGGCGACCGTACATAGGTTTGTGGCCGGGCTTAGTGCCGCCTCAGCGGGCTGGCAGTGGAAAAGTAAAGCACCTGCCCTAGAATACTCACTCATAACGAGAGGAGAGGGGCTGCAGTAGGGCTAGAGGAACTCACTGACCGACCCTTGCAGCCAGCGCCGGAAGCCGGGAGCCGCTCACCTCGGCTGCGGTTCGCGGCACGGTGTTTGACTACGGGTTTAGTGCGCACGGGGTAGTCCCGTCTCCGAGACTACCCCATACCGGCCATAAAACCAAAATCCCCTTTAACCCTTCCCCAGAACAGTGGGACCTGCGGAACTCTTAGGCTTGCACTCCATGGGGTACCCCCATGCGCCCCGCGACCCGCCTTCGGCGCCGCCGCCGCGGCTACTGCCCGGGGCGGCTTTGCTTGACTTTCTGCGGTACACACCTGAGACCCTCTCATTCCCCTGCGTCACCATCCATATAAACGAAGAGAACCCTTCCTGCGCCACCCTAAGCCACTGCGGAGACCCCTAGAGTGTGATGGGGATGGGGGACACTAAGTGCTTTACCGGAGCCAACTGGAGCTAGCCTTGGCAAGCGGCAAACAAAAGCTGCAGAAGCCGCGGGGAAAGTACCTCAAGGCGTTTTTAAAAACAAATTGTGTGATAGCACTCGGCAGCCCCTCACCCTTGCCTCTTCTCCACTTCTCCGGTGGGCTCACGACCACCTGTCGCATCTCCTCGCGCGTCTGCGCCCCCTTTCCAGTCGCCTAAAACCTTGCGCTCCGGACTTGGGACTTAATACCAGCGGCTGCCTAGGGGCTGGGGGCTACAACTCAGAGGTTCAGGGTATCTTGGGGTGATGAAACCCTCCTACAGTCCTCCCTCCCCCGAGGAGAGTCTGTTGGATTGGGGAGGGAGGGTTTCAACTCCAGCGTCCCGAGGCCCACGTCTTGCGTCACGTGTCCCGCAACGCAGGAGATCTTTCTGGTCAGGGGAGAAGCTAGGAGAAAGACTCCAAATCAGTCAGGAAGAGGAGTGGAAGGAGCCAGAACCTCCCTGCGAGGCCCGCGCTCATCAGCCCCCTTACCCAAAGTCCGGGACTGCCGGCGGCTCCTGGAGCCAGAGCCGGCTCGGCACAGGGGCCGGCGTCCTCTGGTGGCAGAGAGAAAGCTCTACTGGCGATTTTCGGATCGAATCGGCGCGCTCCTCAGATCCAAGCAGGCGGGGCTGGCCTGGAACAGAGAGAAAGAGAGAGTGTGAGAGAGAGGAGGGGACAAGGGCAGACCGAGGTGGGGGCCGGGGGCGGCCTGAGAGGATAAAAAGTGGCCAGGAAGGAGCCTAGACTCCACAGCAACAATTGAGTTGCTTCCGCCATGGTCTGGGGTTCCAGGCCCTGAACCCATCCCAACCTCACAGGGGTTGGAAAGTGAGGCTGGAGAACTTTCCAGCTGGAACTTTGATTTTTTTTTTTTAAATAATTTTTTCACCCTAGTTTGGTTGGGTGCTCCGTCTTACGGAGCCCCAAATTTATTTTAAGAGGCCGCCACCGTGTTATGGGCATGCGCAACTGCCTCGACGGCAATAATATGTCAGGACAACGCGATAGCCCCCCTGAAATTGGGGAACAGCCCGAGCAACCACCCTTGGAGGCCCCAGGGGCAGCTGCCCCCAGTGCTGGGCCTAGCCCAGCCGAAGAGATGGAGACCAAACCGCCTCACAGCGAGCCCATCCCCATCGAGAATGAAGGCGAGACCTGTGGACCCCCAGAAGTCTCCAGGCCCAACTTACAGGGCCTCAACCCGGCCTTCCAGGAAACAAGAGCCTGGGGAAGCTACAGCCCACCTCCTGAGGAAGCCATGCCCTTCGAGGTCGAGCAGCCCAGCTTGGGAGGCTTCTGGCCTACCCAGGAGCAGCCTGGATCCTCCCGTGAGGCCCAGGCAGGCCTGGAGGCCTTTGGCCCAGCGTTCATGGAGCCCAGAGCCTTCGATGGTGCCAGCCCAAGCTTGGGAGGCTACAGCCCTCCACCAGAAGAAGCTATGCCCTTTGAGTTTGACCAATCTGCCCAGAGAAGCTGCAGTCAACCTCTCTTGCAGGTCCCAGACCTCGCTCCAGGCGGCCCACGTGCAGGGGTCCCTGGAGCTCCTACCCAGGAGCCCCGAGCCCTCAGACCTGCAAATGTTGGCATCGGAGGGGGCTACAGCCCTTCCCCTGAGGAAGCTATGCCATTTGAGCTTGATGGAGAAGGCTTTGGAGACGACAGCCCACCCCCAGGACTCCCCCAAGTTATCCCGCAAGTCGACGACGGCGTTCCCCTCGCGGGAGTCGCGGTCCCGAGTGCGGTCCACCTCGCTCCCTCCACGAACGCGCCTCCCGTCTGGGTCCCGGACGCCATCGGCAGCCCATCCCGAGAATCTGTCAGATCTCCTGCTAACTTCGCAGGAAACAGCCCCTCGATGGAGATCTCCGGACCCCAGCTCAAGATTGGTAGCGCCCCCGTTGGGGTCGACGACGCTCCCGTCAACATGGACAGCCCCCCAATCGCGCTTGATGGCCCGCCCATCGAAATCTCCGGAGCCCCAGATAAGAGAGAGCGAGCAGAGAGACCCCCAGTTGAGAGAGAAGCAGCTGAGATGGAAGGAGGCTCAGCCGCCGCTGCCGAAGAGGGAGGAAAAGTCTCCTCTCCCGGGGACGGATCCCCTACCACCCAGGGAGCTCCTGCCGCCCCGGCCGCTCCAGACAACGGGGCAGCCCTTGCCTCTCCAGCGGATCCTGACGCCGGAGCAGCCCCTGGAGCTCCAGCAGATCCTGACGCCGGGGCAGCCCCTGCCGCCCCAGCGGATCCTGACGCCGGGGCAGCCGCTGGAGCCCCAGCGGATCCTGACGCCCGAGCAGCCCCTGGAGCCCCAGCGGATCCTGACGCCGGGGCAGACGCCGGAGCCCCAGCGGATCCTGATGCCCGGGCAGCCGCCGGAGCCCCAGCGGATCCTGACGCCGGGGCAACCCCCGGAGCCCCAGCGGATCCTGACGCCGGGGCAGACGCTGGAGCCCCAACGGATCCTGACGCCGGGGCAGCCACTGGAGCCCCAGCCACTTCTGACGCCGGGGCAGCCGCTGAAGCCCAAGTCGATCCTGAAGCCGGGGCGGCCGCTGGAGCCCCAGCGGATCCTGATGCCCCGGCAGCCGCTGGAGCCCCAGGTGATCCTGACGCCGAGACAGCCGCTAGAGCCTCGGCGGATCCTGACGCCGGGGCAGCCCCTGCTGACAACGGGGCCGCCCCAACCGATCCTGCCGCCAGGGCAGCTTCAGCGGCTCGTGCAGCCCGGGCAGCCCGGGCAGCCCGGGCAGCCCGAGCTGCCTCTGCCTCTGGGGCCAGACCCAAGCTCCATCACCTCAGACCCCCCAGCCCGGAGATTCAGGCTGCCGACCCGCCTACTCCGCGGCCTGCTCGACCGACTGCGTGGCGGGCCAAGCCCGAGAGTGGCTGTGTCCAGTACTACGAAGAGGGCTTGGTCATCAGCGAAGACTCCAGCGAAGACGAGTCCGACGAGGGGACCTTCGGATGCCTGCGCTGGTTTCAGCACCGCCGAAACCGCCAAGGTGGAAAGAAGACCCGACGCAACTTTTTCTGCAACTTCGTCTCACAAGCCTTCGGGGGTTGCTTGGGCCGATCTGAGAGCCCCCAGCCCAAAGGCTCGCACTCTTCCAAGGTCAAGAAGGGTCCGGTGGCGGAGAAGCGCAAACAGATGCGCAAGGAAGCTCCGGAGATGCGTGCCCAGAAGCGCGCACAGAAGAAACGCAGTAAGCTCATCGACAAGCAACTCAAGGAGGAGAAGATGGACTACGTGTGTACGCATCGTCTGCTGCTTCTAGGTAATGCGGCGGACTCTGCCTGCGGGCAGCAGGGCCGCCGGGGACCCGGGGAGCGGGTGGCAGGGCTGCCCGGTAGGGCTGGGTCTCAGCAGCGGGAGGAGGGGGTCTGGTTAAAGGTGGGAAGACCCTGCTAGGAAGTTCCAGAGAGGGACCCTAACTTTGCCCTGGGAGCGGGAGGGGAGGTTCCGTGGGTTCGGGTGGCCGAAGTATGTGCCCTCCAGGGAGAAAAGTGATGCCGAGCGACACTGAGGGTCGTTACCGGCTGGGAAGGCGAGCGCCGGGGACCGTAAGCTGGACAGGCAGGGTCCTCAGGTGAGCCAGGAACTGCCGGGGAGGGGCCCCTGGCGAGGCTGGTTGGGGCCATGGTGGGCCGGGGTCGTTGGGAAAGGCGCGCCCCCGCCTCGCCTGGCACGGCTGCTTGGACTCAGACAGCTTGTTGTTGGTGTGTGTTGATGTCCGTATTCTGTGTCCGCCTGTGCATGATACGCTCAAGTGTCCCCAGTTCCCATCCTGGCACCCCCAAATTACCCGCCGACTGTGTACTTGTATTTGGGAACGGGCTGTCTTGTGGTTTGCGCCATGGCGCGGGCAAAAAAAACTTTCGGTGTTCGTGCACTCCGCGGTACCTGTTCGCGGGTGCCGTGCGGCGAGCGGTGAGCGGTGAGCGGCGAGCGGCGAACGGCGAGCGGCCAGCGGCCAGCGGAGCAGGGAAGGTGGCGGAGCATCCTGGGTAATGTGCTGGGCCCCTGGCCAGGGGAGGGAGTGGGGGCCGCTTCCCCCCGGCCTCCATAACCTTTTTCCTGTATGTCTTTCTCTCTTTTTCTCTTTGCGCTAAGCGTTTCCTCACTTCTCATTCGTTCGCCAAACCCTCCCGCCTTTACGGTTGAAAAACCAGACACACAGGTATCTGGGGCATCGGGACTGCACACGAGTTCGGTATTTTGCACACACTCAGCTTACCTGGTGGGGGGATGGAAGGGGGAACACTTAACCTGCTCTGGGCAACTCAGGATCCAAAACCATGTGGGGCTGGTTCCAAGGGGATGGGCGTGGCTGTGTTTAAAAAATATGAAATATTTGTTTTCTAGGGAGCAGCCCGAGGTAAGCGAATCATTTACACTTTTGCAAAGAGCACAGGAGGAGGGGCTTGGTTTAAAAAGAGTGGGAGTTATGTGTTGGGAGTGGAATGTCGAGTTGTGTTTGAGATGCAATTAAAATAAAAAGTTTCAAAAAATGCTCTGAGTGTATTTTAAGTGTGTGGACAAAGTATGGTAAAACTGGGAATATGATTTGTGAAACATGTAAATGTTTGCATGTGAATTTTTTCAAGCAGCTTTAGCTGGGGGCAAAGAGGCTCAAAGGTAAGGTTTTCTGTAAATTGGCTTTGAATACCAAATAAATAAATAAAGGTCTTTTGATTAAAGTTAAAATAATGCTATTTTTAGCATTATTTCAGCAATGCTAATTTCAGCAGAAGGGTACCTTGGCAGACTTCCACCTTTCCCCCTCCTCCCTCCAGGACTCTCTTCCTCACCCCACAGCAAGACCCTCTCTCTTAACTCCAAGTCTTTCCTCGCCCTCCCCAGTTCCCCTCTTCTCCAGCCCCCAAGACTTCTTATGTCAGATCTGAAGCATTAACTCTTTTTGCCACACTTAATCAAAGCAGCAATTAGCAACCGTCTGAAGCTTAAATGGAAATTTTAAAAGTGAATCTCCACAATCTTAATTTTTAAATTTTATTCTCTGAGAACTTTCAAGGGATTTCAAGATCACAATTTCTAAGGCTGTGCTACATTTGTTTGTTAAATATTTTATAATGTGTGATGGTTTTTATTAATGGCATTATTGACATAGCTGTATGCTATTGTGATGTGTCTTCCATGAATCACAGTGTTAGATGTGATGGTCTTTTATGTGTGCCCACCCAGGGACATAATGACATTATTATTTACCCAAAAACATACAAAAGGGAGGTAGTTTTAAATTTCAAATGTCCCAACTGCACTAAAACCATAGAACCTTAAATGACAATGTACTGCCTTCCTGGTAGACAACTGATTTTGCCAAAACAGACCCATTTCAATATTCTAAGCATAGCTCTGGGAAGTAAACCTATAAATTGGGGGTAGGGGGACACAGCTTGGTGCAGACAGGAGACCCATGTGACAGTATACAGCTGATCCCTAATTGTCAAATTGGTAGTGTCCTTTACATGCTGGAGCCTCAGTTGCCTCATTTGTGAAATGAAGATTTCCTAGCAGATCTCCACTAAGATATCTTTTAGCTTCATGACTTGAATCTTCTGTTTTTCCCAGGGGTTGCAGGTAAGGGGAGCATGGTCCACTTAAATCCTGCAGCAAATTGTCCATGTGTGGGGCCAGGTCTTAAGAATGTTAGAAGTTTCCCTGGACTTACCTTGTTTGTCCCCAGGGGGGTGGAAACTAACCTTGACAAAAGGAAATTTGCTGGGGTCACCTTGCCATTGTCCCTGGGTGTTAGTGGTCAAGCATGTTTAGATGTGGCATAGTCCAGAAAATAGGCTGGTAAACTTTGGGTCATGTCTAGCATGAGCCTGAACTACCACAGCCCATATTACCTGCCAGCTGAAACCATAGCAGTGCAGGATGTCAAACCAGGCTACAGTTTTCTACCAGGCTTCATTTTGCTGAGGTGACAAGAGCGGCACCCCATCTGGGTCTTAGTTATTTATTGAGGAGGGGGAGAGGAGGAAAGATGAGGACTTACCCACACGTAGGATAAGACTTTTTTACTAACTTTCTAGTCCCAACATAGACAACAAGACATCCATGCATTCTTGCCACTGAAAATGCAGATCAAATGGCTGTCCTTTGGTGTGGTTCCTAATTTGTGCCATGTAGATTCATCTGTTGCTTTAAAAATGTATGTTTATGAGTGTATCTCCTTTGCTTTTATTGCCCAGACAGCTTAACCACATTACAGGGAATCTTAGAAAAAGAAAGAAAGAACATGATGAAAATTTTAGAATATCTAAAGAGTTGAAGATCAGCATTATCCAATAATAAACAATTTCCATGGTTCTGTTGCCTTTTTAAATAATTTTGATGGCTTAAACTTTTTTTTTTTTTTGGAAACTTCATTTAGGTGTGATTACCTCCTTGTTTAAGAATTAAAGGGGGCTACTAGGTCAGAAGTTTTTAGTACCTGCTGCATTTATTAAAATGCAATATATATTAACGGCCATTCTATGACACTTTATACAGTGAATCACAGTTAATTGTATGATAATTTATTTATGCCTCCAAGTGCAGCAGTGATGCACTGCATCCCATTTTGCAGAAGCACTGTTTTTCTTTTTTCTTTCTTTTTTTCTTTTTCTTTTCTTTTCTTTTTTTTTTTTTTTTATGCAGCCATTTGTCTGTATTCAGAACGCCTCCACTGAGCTGTCTGTACAGTGGGGAGGCACAGCTTCTTAGGCCACAAAATTGTAGAGTTAAGATAGACTTTTATTATTTTCCCTTCTCTGTTTCCCAATAGTATTCATGCTTCTCAAAGGCCAAAATTCTGTCCTGCTTTTTAAAATCCAACTTCCCATAGCTTTCTCCCTCAAAAAAACTTTTTCCATATAGGTGGATTAATTTTTAAAATTTTTCCACATTATCTACCATGGAAAACTGGTTTTAAGCAAAGAAAATTAGGAGTCATCCCCTCTGTATATACCCTCCTGACTTGAAAAGGAACATCCCACTGTTCTCAGCATCATTAGTAACCAGTAATATTAATGATGACACATTCTAATTGTATTATACATTTTTTAAAAGCCTTTCATTTAGTCATGTTTATCCTTTGAAACAGCCCTGGGCAATAGAAATGCAATAGGACCTCATTTCATAGGCAAATAAAGCAAAACTCAGAGATTAAATATCAGGGACTTTTGCTCAAAGACTGCGAGGTAAGTGAAGGATCAAATTCAGATAAGGTACTGCATAGGGAAAATGTGCTAATAAGCTGTAAAGCATTACATAAATGTAAAGCATGATTTTTATAAGTGTACTATGTGCTCTTGAAATCCCTTATCAAATGACAGGTGTCTGCTGCTTTCAGAATTACAGCCAAACCCTGACTGATCCCTGGTTATAAATGTCCATTGAGTGTACATGACACGTGAGCTCCCCATTTCTGAGATACCTGTCACTGCTATGGTGATATTTAATTTCCACGTTTGCTCTAACTCATCTGCCAGCATAGGAACACTGCAGTTTTATTTTGTTTGTTGGCCTTTTCTTTTTTCTTTTAAATGCATGTTTCTTTAACATCTTTTAAAAAATCCTCCATTAGATTTCTTTAGCAGGGTCTAAAGCTTTTCTCTTTAGTTAGCTTTCCACTAAAAAAAAAAAAATAATAATAATAATTGTAAGAATAAAATGCAGTTGCTTTTATGCATAGTTCTATTACATTTATAGAATTAGATGGTTTAGAATATCCTAGTCTGGATCTAATGATCTTATTGAAATAACTCTGCTCAATATTCTTCATATCAATTTTTTTTTTTTAAATGTTCTTTACTTTTAGGCCAGGGCTAATTCCCACTTAGCAAGAGTCAGTGTATGATCTTAGAATTCACCTTTGACTTTTTATACAAGAAGGTTGGTATTAAGAAAAAATGAATTTCTCTTTGGAGAAAGTAACCTAGATTTGAAATTCCCAATGCCAGCCATCTTCCTTTTTTTGAAAGTCAGTTTTCCCTCCAAATAAAACTTACTCCCACTCCAAGCAAAATTATGGCTCTTCAAATGTCTCTAAATAAAGTACTTTTCAGGAGACACATAAATAGTGAATACAAAATGGTTTTTATATGTCTAGGTTTTGTCTTACCTGTGGCAAACGTGGGATCATACCAAACCCACTTTGCCCCTCCCAGGGTTCCTAATGAAATGCGAAAGTCACATGTCATTTGTCCATTTTAAAATCAAATTTCTCAGGAAGAGTAGCAATTTTTCAGATAGGACAGGGCCGACTGATGTGACAAGGTCCCGACCGTAAATTAAACAGCCAGCCAAGGGAGCTAGAAGAGTGGCCATCTTTGCCTCTGGTGGTCCCCTAACCCCCAGTAACAGAGACTAGAGACTCTGGCCCTAATACCCACCTTGACAGATTTCATTGAATTGGACTGAATGGAACCTTTGTTCCCAATACATTCCCATTCTGGCCTGCGGTCACCCCGAGCAAAAGATCCTTCTCTCTTTAGGAAGTAAGAGAAAAATGGGCCTAAGCCTCTCTCTCTGGGGCCTTTATGCAGTTTAGAAAAACTGTCGGGAAGCCACAGATACAAATTGGCTGCGGGGGTGGGCCACGGAGCTCTTGAACAAGGGGGGGAGGGTATTCCCAGAAGGAGACATCATTTTTTCCTAATTTCCCCCCCAAAAGGGCAAGATACTAGAAGTGAAGTTACATTTGAGAAATCCAGAGAAGCATTTTAAAGGGTAGTGTTCTCAACCTGGTACCTGGCACATAAAAGTGTCTCAAAAATGTTAACTATTATTTTTAGAAATTTACTTTTTCTTCTGGACTTGTTTTCTCCTTGCTCCAAGTGAAGTTTTTGGTTTGTTTGGGTTTTTGTTTTTTTCTGTATTTCCCATGAGACTGTTAATTTAGAAATGCAAAAAGTGCTGGGCACCCCATTCTGTCTTTCTAAGTGTCGCCTATCCCCCCTGTCTATCCATCCCTCCCCCTGCTTTCCCTTTTGATTAGCGCCTATCCATAAATCAATTCCATCTGTGGCTGAGCCCAAGGACCTGAGCTGGGATTGTTCTGTGGTTATTATACCTGCAAAAAAAAAAAAAAAAAAATGTCTTTAGTTTCCTTCCCCACAGCCAGGTGGTTAAGCAGACCAGCCAGCAGGAATTGAAGATGAAGAGACCTCCAAGAAAAAGGTAAGAAACAACACACAAAAAAACAATGTTTGACTTTTAATTATCGTTGATCATCACAAGCTCTACTGAGACATCAGGTGCTTTGGTCTCCGATAAGTAGCACACAGGAGGCACCTACCTTTCAGGTTAGAATTATTGGAGCAGTTTTACACATGCAACATCTGGGAGCTGTAATAAGGGAAGAATGTTAGGCAACTGATCCGTGACAGAGCAATGGAAATTCAGGGAGTGTGCCTCTGTCGTACTAACTTGGAGGTAAAATCCCAAATTGCATTGCACAGTAATTTGTTAAACCTCAGGAGAATTCATGAGTATTTTGACTCCTGGAGTTCTGCCCACAGAACTTGAACATTAGATCTTACTAAATGTTTTTTAATGATTCAATTTGGGGCGAGGAGAGAGGTATAAAGGTGGTATAAATTGTTATCTGATCTCAAATTTATTATGAGTCAGTCAATGTTTCCGACATTGTCACACACATTTTGTGTGTGGGACAGAGTAAGTACTTTAAACTTCCTTTAATGAGTTGATAATGAGAAAGGAAAATCTCTTGTACCTACTTTCTAAGGAGTGTCACAGTCAAGCTTTCACAGGCTCGGCGTCACCACTGAGTGTTGATTCTTACCAGGAAATGGGGACTTAGGCAGCAAGAGTCTCTCTCTTTTGATTTATACAGCTCTTGGCCCTCTTCCTGAGTCAAAAGACCACACTACCTCTCTCCTCTTCCCTATACGAACAGTTTGGTCATTCATCAAACTGATTGCTAAAGTGTGAATTACTATGAAGCTTTTTATTTACAGGGAACCTGCATTCAGGTAAGTTTGAAGCTGTGGGATTTTGGGGGAAAAAGTAGAATGCTCATGACAATACACAAAAACTAAGGCCAGTCATGGAGAGATGGCCTATGGGATGTTGGCAGGGCTTTTCCAAAGGAAATAGGAACAGGTGTCCTGCATCTTAGCTAGCAGTATCCATCCAAACTCTCCGGGGCCTCAGGGACACACATGTCTGTGCCTCAGTTTCTATACTTGCAAAAGTAGCTGGTTGATCCAGTTGCAAAAAATGAATATAAAAGATGTGTCAAGAATAGATGGTATCACTTAGGAAATATACAAGTCCTTACATTCCAGGGACCACTTGAACCCATCCTTTTTAATAGATGCTGGGTTTTTTCTTTTTTTTTTAAATCTATAGTTATATGTGGTAACACCTAAGTGTCCAAAGGATTTAAGCAGAAGCCCTGTGGGCTTCTCTTTTTAAAAAGACAGGCCTTATTTGTAATCAGCCCCCTTGATTTCTTTGGCCTATGTGGGCATTTGAAATCTTAGAAAGTGTCCATCTTAATTCCTTATAGCTGTTCTCTCTATAGGTCTGCTAGGCCTGCAGGATGCTTAATTACCTTAGTAATAAAATCATCGATGTCATTCAGAGGTCCTTCTGCCTACTACCTCCCAAAATATGATTTTTTTAAATGACTAGATCTAGAAGGGCCCAAAGATAGTGAAGGTGAGTTGATATTTCAGGTGACCACTAGATGGTGAGACAGTATAAGGCATAAGAAAGATGTCCTATCCATGGTGAAAGTGACAGGGGCTGAGAAGAGCCAGGAACGGTGAGGAAGGACCCTGTTTCAGGTTCACCACCCCCCCACCCACCCCAGGACAAAGCTCGGATTCAAATAGGCCCCAAAGCTTTAGTCAGACACAGCCTTTTACGTCTAAGCTGTAACTTACCCAGTTATGTATATGCCAGGATTTTAGGAACATTTGGGGGGCTCAATCTGACAAAGGGACCCTCCAAATGGCTCCACTGACATTTTGTCCTGGGTCGGGGGCTGTCCTGTGCCCTGTAGGATGTTTAGCAGGCATTCCTGACCTCTAAAGACCACTAAAACACACACACACACACACACACACACACACACACAATGTGACAACCAAAACTGTCTCTAGTCATTGCCAAATGTCACCCTGGTTGAGCACTACTGCCCTAACATTATCAATAATCAAATTCTGGGGAAGTTAAAGATCATACATATCATAACTTGCATACCTTAAAAAAATTATCTTCAGAGAAAAGGTAGTCCACTTTGGTTACTAATAGCCAGTCAGAAATGTTCATACTTATTGTGATGACCTGCATTCTTGGATAGAAGTAATTTCTAGAAATCTCAGAGAATAAATCGACTTAGATGACACTATAGAATAGAAAAGAGAATTATTTCAAGGAAGTAAACAATGAATTGGTCTAAGACTCAGATGAACCAAGTCAGTCTCGTAGCTAGGCGACATCAGTGTTTAGGTAGATTATCACCCTGAAATGATTACATCTGCCACTTAGGGATTCTTTAGGTTGCCTTTGTCTGTAGCAGGCTGGGAATTGTCCCTCTGTCTGGTACACACCAACTTAATTTACTCTGCATTGTAGAGAAGGATGCCAAGACAATAAGGACCCACACTCAGATAGCTGCTGATGATAAGTCACCTCTGGGGCAGCAGGGACCCCACCTGACATGTGCACCACAAAACATTAAGGGAGCCTTTAATTGGAATGTGTGCACACCAGTGACAAGTGTGTGGGCCCTGTTTGCTGGGTCATCTTAGTCTCAGGCCCACAGGGGGACCAGCCTGCTGCATGGAGGTGACCTATCACCTTTAACAACTGATCTTTCAAGGCAGGAAGTTACATGGGGGGTGGGGGCAGAGGAAGGAATACTCTGAATGACTGTACTGAGAAAGATAGCAACATTTTTTTTAGAAATAAAACGTAGTTATGCCAGTAGAAGTAACAACCCAAGGACATTTCCTGGTCAAGAGTTTTGCACTTGGTCTTTGATAAAATGGACACCTCCTTCTCCCTCCTAGGGCAGATTCTGTAACCAATATCTCTTGGAGTAATCACAACAGGGCTAAATTGTGATTTGGTTTTTAAACAGTGACCTAACTCCCCAACTTGCACCTAACCAGCCTCTCTCCCAAGTAACCATTACAGAAGAGGACTTCATTGCTTCTTTATTATATTTTGAGCCTAGCACATTTATATTTTTGTTCCCATTTGGTCTTTTAATAGAGTTTTCAGATGTTACAGATTCATCAGGGATCTAGTTTTTGTAAAAAAACAATGTTTTGTTTTGTTTTGTTTTGTTTTCCTTTCTTTTTTTCTTAGAGAGTTTGGAATTTGTGACTTCTAAGTTCATTGGGAAGACCAGAAAAAATAAATAAAATAAGACAATAACCACTTTCCACTCCAGACAGGCACATGGATTTAAACACTTAGCTTTTACTATTAGAATCACTGTAGGGTGAGATGTAGAAATGGATTGGTAGTTTCATAAGTTATGTATTAGGCATGCAAAATTGAAAATATCACTTGAAATCAAACTTGTCTGAAGACTAGCTTTATATGTCCCAAGTTCAGCTAAACAACGCCACCCTATAATACCTCCTTACTGCAGAATCCTAGAAATTACCCAAGGCAAGCATTCTGAATGTTGATTTTGACATTTTGCCTGAGACCAAGTGCAAAATCTTTCCAAGGAAATGCTTAGAAGACTCAGGGCAGAACCCAAAAACAAATGCCAGAAATTAGGGGAAAATTTTTTAAAGTTGGATTGCCAGAAAACTTCTAGCCATTTATAATTAAGCATTGATGTGATTTTGTTTCTTTCTTTTTAGCTGCTAAAAGGGAAGCACATTAGATAACTTTGTTTTGCAAAACAAATGGCCAGGGTTTTAAGATGGACACTTGGAGGAGATTCCCCTTTCTAAGTGGGAGTCTTTGGAAATGTTCCTGATGGGGTCCAGTTGTCCTGGAATGCTTTTATGAAATCGGGCAGTTTGGCATTTGTGATCTTGCTCTGGGGGAGGGAGTGGGCAGAGGAACCCCAACTCTTTGGGAGGGTCCTTGGATAGTGGAAAGAGCACTGGCTTAGAAGTTGGGGGTTCTCATTCCTGTGACCTTGGTTGATTCTAGCACTTTATTCTAGGATTCCGTGAATTTGCCAAGTGATGTCCAAAAAAGGCCAAAGTTTGATTCTTAAAAAAATTGACAAGGCTCTATTTTGTGATGATTCTGCTGAGTATGCCGGGAGTTCTGCCATGGTCAGGGGAGTGACTTAAATTTAATGGGTTGTCCAAGAGGAGACCAGGGGTACCTCTCTGTTCAACTTCGTGTGTAAAGAAGTGAAGACCCACATGGGGCAGGACAGGTAGTAGAGCTTGAGAAAGGTAACTCCCCAAAGAGACTTGAACTCAGATGCCAGGGACAAATCCAAAACCCTTGCAGGCACCTCAGCCTCAGACTGAAACTGACAGGTAGCGGATACCTCTCTTTCTCATCTTTTCTTTCTTTCTTTTTTTTTTTTTTTTCTCCCTGGCCCTACAACCTTGATTCCCCAGAGTCAGGGTGTGACTTCAGATCCTAAGGTAGGCTCAAAGCGGGGAGCCTGTCCTGCCAGAGGTCAGGAAGGAGGGAGCCCATCACTCTGCCTTAGAAGGAGAAAGGGGCACGTCCCATTTTTTTCATAAGTTGGCACAGCTCAGAAGTAGGGGAGCAGAAATCAGCGCCCTAAGGACTTCCCTAATTTCTTTTTTGCTTTTCATTTTCTCTCTCTCTCTCTTTTCTGAGATTTTTTTTAAAGCAAGATCCTTATTTGGGGGAGCTCTCTGACCAGGAAATACCTTTTTATTTTATTTTTTTTTTAGGAGAAAGAAGTGAGACCACCCAACTATTTAGGGCTGGGACGAGGGAACAATAAAATAAAGCAAGTTTGCTTCCAACTGGCTGGCAGATGGCGCTCGGCGTTCACTAATGAGAGCCTGGGAGCCTGGCTTTTCAAAACTCCCGCCAAGGCGCCTGCAGCAGAACTTCACACCCCTCCCCAAATCCTCCCTCCCAGGGACACAGCCCTGCCCCCAGCCCCAAGGCTGAGGGATATGTTTTAAGGTTTGTAGGTGGACAATTGGCATCTGGGGACAAATCCTGTCACTTTTAACCAGGGGTTCTGTAGACCTTAGCCCGGGGGCGGGGGGGGGGGTTGGAAAATGCGCTATCAGGTGACCTCCAAATTCACAGCCCTTGTGCCCTGGTTGTCCTGGGAACTGGTTGGGAGACCTTGGACAAATCTCTTTATCTCCTGGGTTTCCGTTTTCCTCGTTTGAAAAATGAGAGAGATGTCCTTCTCACTTTAAAACTTTTTCAATTCTCCTATAAAAGTTTAAATAGAAGAGGTATGTCAGCCCCTCCCCCTCACACACACAACTTTTCGAGTAACTGTTCCAACATGGCAGATTATATGGGAAATCAAATTTTAGGGCCACCTGTTACCCTTTAGTAAATAATTCATAATTTCTGGGTACCTTTCACTGGGAGAATCTTTGCAGGAGCGAAGTTTGGTGGTAAAGTCTTCCCACCCCCAAGGAAGGGCTAGAAAAGACATTCAGAGGTCCAGTTTCCACTAGTGAAACCCAAGGAGCCTTCCTGGAGGAGGAAGCATTTAGAGACACTATTGGAAGGTGCAGGGGGGTGAGGGAGTAGAATTTGGGGTACATGCTCAGGGTTTTTACAGAGAAGAAACTGGCTAGGGGCGAGGCTTTGTCACTTTTCCAGTCATGAGAACATCTTTGGGTCTTTCAGGAGCTCTGAGATTTCAGAGCTTGTTTAAATGTTTTCCCCCGGTCCTGCTCTGCTTCTCAGTGCCCAAAGGGGACAGCAAGCTGCAGGGCATTCTTATGAGTGACGAGTCTTCCCTCGATGAGCATGGGACCCCTACTCTCAGCCTCAGGCCCAATACTGGCCTTGGGACAGGTCAGTTGAGGGGAAGCCGGATCTAATGATGTCTGGGGCCAAATGCCTCGGTCCCCCAGCAGGCACCCTTGCCATTTCCCTCCATTCCTCTGCCCCTCCTGTCCCTGCAGCTGCTGGGCCATCCTGAGGTCATCTGTTTGAGAAGGGCCACATGGGTTTCCCACGCGAGGGCCTGCAGAGTCCTCTGATGGGAACTTGTTTCTTTCTGGTCAAACTTACCCCTAACCCCAGTCTTGGACACATTTTCTTCCCTTACTCTCTTGAAACTGTAAAATCAAAGGAACTGAATAAAAAATGTTAACTTAAGGCAAGCATTTCCCCTACGCTGCTATTAAAAACTTTTTAAGTTAACTACTTTGCTACAGCATTCCTCTCTTACACCCATATTCTCCTCAGGATTCTTTAAAGTTTTTCTTGTACTTTGTCCTCCCCCAGCTCCCAATTTCTGTCCCTGAGTGTTGGCCAAGGGCGTGGGGCAGGGCAGCATCCCGGCGGGGGGGGGGGGGTAACCGTGGATGCTGGGGCACAGAGGAGGTCAGGGCTGGTGGCCACCTGTTTTCTGGCACCTCTCCTGGGGTAGTGGAGCTCCTCCCCCACCAGAGGTCAGCAGAGAACGCAGAATGGCGAGGTGGGCTGGCAGGAAGTGGGATCACTTAGAATTCTCTAGATAAAATGTACGAACCCCAAAGGGAATGATGCTCCTGTTTCAGGGGTGTCTTGGGCCACAGGGACCTTAGCTTTCACACCAATACTGCCACTCTCACTTTTAGGGGGAAGGGGGCTTTGGTCTGTTTATTTGGCGTGTTTCTTGCCCACAAACACACAAATCCTTCCCTTATAGGCAACCACACCCTCTTAGAACCCCCACTCATTGGGCCAAACTGTCCCCTTTCACTCCCCACAGGACTTGGAACCCCCACCCCACACTTGACCTGGCCCCTTTTCTTCTAGAAGTTACATTTATTGTTAAAATGACATTATAGGAGTGCAGGAAATCCCCCACCCTGCCCTCATCCTGCTGTGATTTATTTCTCCTTTTCTCCCCTGTTCTTTACCCAGACGTGTGGCTATTTTTCAAGAGGGTATTAACCATGGTGGGCAAACAATTTCGTATTTTGCTCCCACCGCACAGACACTACAGGCTGATTTCCCTAGGGGTTTTCCCACGTTCCCTACTGTCTCCCCACGGTTCTTTGGCTTGTTAGTCCTTTCACTGGAGTGGGAAAAGGGGGACAGAATCAGAACTCCTGTTTTTCTTTCTCTGAATTTTGCAATCCTGGGATCCTTGTGAACAACTCAGAAGTTAAAACCAACTCCCCTTAGCCAGTTCTTTGTTGTCAAAAGGGAGAGAAAAAGAATGTGCAAAAGGAAGGGAAGAGGTAAATGAACATAGAGATTAAATTAAAAATTTGCAAAGGGGAGAGAGAAGGAAGAAAAAGAAAGGAAAGGAAAAAAAGAAAGAGTGAGAAAAAGAAAAGAAAAGAAAAAAGAAAAGAAAAGAAAAGGCACTTTGCCAAGTTCAGCTCTAAGCACCAGATGGGATCCCTGCCCTCTAGGAACTTCCAGTCTAGAGCAGACGGATCAGCTTGCAAGTAATTATAGTCCTGCCAGGCAAGGCGAGAACAGCTGCCAAGCACAGATGCCAACACAGCGAGGGGCCAGGCTCAGGGGCAGGAAGGGGAGGGGCAAGCTCTGAAGAAGCTCAAGCCTGAGCATCATCCCCTCCCCATCCCACCACCCATGAGGTCCCAAGTGGGTTCCGAGAGCCACCAAGAAGAACAGGGACAGAGGCTGGTGGTATGTGCCTGGATGGGGGCTACCACAGGCCTCTGAGCTCTGACCACTGCCCTCTCACCCTCAGGGGACCCTTTTTGCTTCCCTGAATTTTTCTCTCCTGTTCCTCACATGGTTGTCTAATTTTTGTTTTATCTTGAAACTAGTAATAGACCTGCTTCTAGCACAACCTGATTTTTCAAGTGTTTTCACATGCCTTATCCCACTTAGTAGTTTTGTTTTTAAGATATCTGGCACAGAGTAGATCTTTTTGTCCTTAAAAAAACAAAAAATCTAATCTTCATGAGTTCTTTGATTCAATAATTACCCAGAACAAAACAAAGCAAACCCTAATGTTAAAAGCAAACACCCTATAAATTAAGTATATATCTCAGATGTTAAGGAAATCCTTAGAATTTTACAAGATGATATCCTCGAGAAGTTGGCTCCAGCCAGACTCGGTATAAGGCATTGTTTTCTTTTTTTTTTTTTTTCCCTTCCTTCCTCTCTTCCTTCCTTTCTTCCTCTCCCCCCCTCAACGCCCCACACCTTCTGAAAAAACAAGTTTTAGTCTACTGGGGAACGTTCATTAGAGAGGGAAGACAATTCTATTCAGCAAGGAAGAGAACAAGGGAGTGTAAAGCACGAGAGCAGCGACAAGACTGATGGCTCTGTGCTGGGTGGGGGCGAGGGTGCAGAGAGTGTCACGGCCAGATGCACGTCACGAGAGCAGACCTTCAGCTTCCTGGCAGTCGTTGGGAAAATATTCCGTCATCTGCCTTTCTTTGTGTCCTGTGATTTATTCATCAGCTCAAGAGGAAAAAAAAATAAAAAATAAAAATCCCCCCCTCCTAATTTGTTGTGGTAGGACCCCATTCTCTCATGTTTAGGTCCTTTTTTTATTTTTTATTTTTATATTTTTGAAGCACAACCACAGAGGCAGAGTGGCTTCCTAGGCTGACCCTACTTCTTGAACCCTAGTTCATGCTCAAGGTTTAGCCTCTTACCGCGAGGAAAAGTTCATATCCTTCCAGGCGCCAAGAGTTAGAAATGTGTTGCTAATTGATTTGAGCTAAATTTGTATTGCTTTGAGACTTAGTGAAATGGCTGATTAGAGGCCAGTGGGGGAAAAAACAGTTGCCGTTCTAATAGCCAAGAAAAGGAGCTCACCACAAATATTTTTATAAAATGGGCCTTCTGTGACATCCCAGAATTGTTGGGGAGTTGGGGGTTTGTGGTTGGTCCTCAGGAAGAAAGAAAGAAAGGCTGCTGGGAAGTGCTTCATGGAAATTTAGCATAAAATGACACGATTAATTTAGGAAAAGTTAAGTCCATCATGGTTCCAAAATGAAAACAGTTGTCACAAATCAATTTTTCAAATTTTTGACTATTGGCAGATCCGAGGTTTACTCATATGTAGTCTAACTTGGCAAAAAGCATGGAATACCGCCTAGTCTTTGATATACACGTACCCATTCTTCCCCACCGATAAGTTATTTCCTTAATTTTTGGTTAACTCATGGGTTGAAATAGACTTGTTTCCTTTTTGCCTGTCTAGTAGCCGCACTAAGCTTGCAGCAGCCAATCACATGTCTGCCACGTCTCTTAGAAGAATGAATCCTTGCTGGGTCGGTGAGTTTGCCTCAGTGTAGGCATTTTCATCCATTCATTCATTCATTCAGTATACATGTATTGAGTGCCAAATGTGTGCCCTTCCCCATGGGGAAGATGAAGGTATAAGACATTGCTGCTCCCTTGATGGTCTCACTATCAAAACAAACCCAGGAAGTTACCAAGACCAGGCAGTCTCTGCTAGGTGATTAAATAGAGGATAGATATAGCAGCTAAGGGGACGTGGAAAGATTATCAAACTGCAGACTTCAGCAACCTCCTAAGACTTCTCCAACCCAGTCGAGCAGACCAAATCGGACCTTCCGTAAAAGCATTATTGAGCGCTGTTAATTAAAGTGCAGAAACACAGAAAGATCTGCCTGGGTCAAAACAAACAACTGTCTAGACATCTGACAGGCACCACCGTTCAGATTTCCATGCCAGTCTGAGGATGGAAATTTCTGCACAAACAGCAATGATTGAGCCTTCTCTGGTCACAGGGTGGACCTCAGTGTTGATAGCTTATCAGCCGAGGGACTGAAGGAGGCCTTTCTCCAGGAAGGAGGGTTACTGACCATGCTGAGGGGGCAGGCTTGCTTCCAGAAGGGGTTCCAGAGGCCTAGCCCAGGAATGTTGCTGAGAACTGCCTTGTGCCAGGGCCCTTCTTTCATCTGTGCTCTGTGCAGAGCCAAACTATGCCTTCCAGAATCTTCCAGAACTGAAATTCTCTGAGGGGGTGGGCCCAAATTCTTCCACTGAACCTTAGAATCTTCTGTCTGTGTCTGGGATTAGTGTTCGGAGAGTTGGACAGGGAAATGAATTTTGCATTCTGCTTGTTCAGGGATGAGCACATGACAAATCTGAGATGCGGAGATTTAGCCTCAGGCCCCCAGGCCCCCACCTCCCTGCAGGTGGCTGTGTTCTGTTCAGTTAATCCCATTAGCTGGCAAAGGCTCATGGGGCTACTCTTAAGGGACATTTGCATTTTAATGAAGAGCTCTATGAGGCCAGAAAGCCCAAAGAGTCACATTTTTAATGGTGGGGTCCTCAAGGGTAGAATTTTAACAGGAAGCATTGGAAAGGCACAGGGGAGGGGCATCTGTTGTCCCAGCCTGTGCCCCCACTCTCCCCTGCCCAGGTCTGTGGCTGCCTAGCAGCTCCCAATGCAGCGAATTGGCTTTCTTCCCCTCTGACCCCAGAACATGGAGACCCCTCACCCCCTACTCTCTGGGTAGCAGTGTGGTGCCTTAGCGGTATCCCAGCTGGCAACAGATGCGCCCCCCCACCATTCAAGTGGCAGAGTCAGGTCCCGATCGCAGCCTTTGGGGGTGCCTGCCAGCACAGGCTGACAATGACAATCCCTGTGTTTTTCTCCAGCGTCCCTGGCTGCAACACACAGAGCAGTCAGTAAATAAAAGAGGCTTGAGTACTGTCGGGTTGCTTTGCTGTCTTTAAAAAAGAAATACAACGTGGGGGGTGTGCAGCAAAGGAGTGAGGAAGCCAGAGGTCAGGCCAGCAAGCAGCAATGCAGCCTTGTTGTTTATATGTGACACAAACAGCCCCCAGCTGTCCTGCCGTTATAGCCTTAGGAAAAACTGGGGCTTAGTGGCACTTGGGTTAATTTCACACCTTAGCTTAGAGTTACTCAGAGGTGTATTAACGACAAATGATTCCATCGAGGGAGATTGCCATCTTGACTTGCCAGATATTAGCATATCCTTATAGAAACCCGGAAGCCTGCCAATTAAATTCCCCAGTGTCACTTAAAAGGGGCCTTTCTGAGATGCACGATCTTTAGGAAAAGGAAATTAAGCTAATTTTGAAAGCTCCTGACACTTCAGTTTCCTTAAAATGTAAGTAGTTGAAGGCTCGGATGAATATTATGAATTCCTCCTGTAATATGTATTTTGAATATATGTCATGGATTCTAATGGCACAGCTCACAATTACTCAGGGCGTAGGTTCTTTCTTTCTTTTTTTTTAATGTTACCCATCTGACATGTTCTTTTCAGAAAGTTCTGTGCTGGCTAACAGGATTAGAATCACATTGTCACATAATGAGATGAGAGTTTAGAAAGACCCCTACGTGCAGCAGTATCCACAATGCACAGGAAGTATCCCCCAGTGTGGCTGGTAACACCAGCTAGGAGGAGGGCATTTCATTATGCATGTAAGTTATGGCTCATTTCAAACACACGAGCACACAGCCAGCAATGATATTAAATACACAGTCATGCTTTCCCTCTGAGCATGAAAAACGTTTGGATTTTATCTTCCCAGATCCAGAAACTCTGTACTTCCTTCTAAATAGCTTCCTGCTGTCCCTTAGTGAAGTCAGTGGGGAGAATCAGCTTCCATGTTTTGCTAAATTGTGTACCCTGACAATGACTTGTAATTAGGGGACCTTGCGTGGATCAGAAGCCCAGAGGTAGCTGCCACGACCGCCTCTGCAGATGAAAATGGCCTTGCCGGCACCTTGCTGCAGGCAGAGGCCAGCTCAAAAACATCGATCTTTCTCCCCACCCTCCCAAGGTTAGGATTCTGCTTAGAACCCTCTACTTTAAGCTAAAATTTCCATCACTAAAGGGCCTGATTTCCAGCAGAGAAAGGACCACTTTAGCAAATGAGAGGAGACAGGAAGAGGTTGGAGAGAGAGGGTCATTTCAACAGCAGCAAAACTCAGCCGTGCCATTTTCCCTGACAGCACTTTAATTATGATGAAAGAACAAGATGTTTTTTGGTTTTTACTGAGGAGGCTCATGGTGGGGGGGCGAGAGGGGGCCTCTGAAAGACATGTGAGCTGCTGAGGTACAGACTGCAAAGCTGCTGTCGCCCAGGAATGATGGACGGACTTGGGGGTGGGGAGCGAAGCCCCTCCCTCAGTCTGCCCCACCAGCCACCCTGCGGGGCCTGCCTTGCTGCTTGCAGCCAGGGGTAGATTGTCAACAGGAAGGGCCCAAAGGGCAGAACTTATCGACCTCCTGGTGCTGGCTTCTCCCTTTCCCTCTGTGGGGCATGTTTGTGCCTCAGAGGAGTTTCAGGTGGTCATGCTCACCCTTGCTGAAAATGATGTTTTTGAGTCAGATGCGAAGTCAGATGCAAGGTTCAAATGGACATTCAAGGGCCTGAGGACTGACGTTCTGATGGCAGAGGCCGGCCATGCTTTAGGGACTGGGAAAGAGTTGAGAACCAGATGTCGAGAGGCTATATTCAGCTCGAGCAGAAAGAGGGGAAGGGCCCTGTTTCCCCTTCCCATCTCTTGGCCTTGTCTGTAATTCCTGCTCTGTCTGACTTGAGGCATTGAGTCTACAGGAGGCACCTGTGGGGTTGCTGTAACCCCCAAAGGTGGCCTGGGGAACCAGGGCTGTTTAGAAACAAAGAAAAGTGAATCCTAGACTGATTTTCACAGCTGCAAAGAGCTTTAATGTCTGGGAACAGGGAGTAGCAAAACGTGTCCAGGTTTGCCGTGGGGTCTCCAGGGAGGAAGGGGGCTGAGAGGAAAAAAAAAAAACAGACATAGAAGGTGCATTATTTTGCACTTCCTTTCACCTCTCTCCTTGGTTTTAGGGCTCTTGTATGGCATGCAGCATAAAGTGCAGGCTGCTTCGAGAGCTTCCAGTGCAGAATCACACAGAGCAGAAGAGCCGATTTGAGCCTGCTCCTCTCGGCTGCTTTTGTGTAACTGAATTGCAGTGTCTTTGTGAGATGTCGCTGCTGAGAGAGCCCCACCGCCTCAAATTAACACCGATTAGCATCATACCCCCACCCCACCCCAGGAGATATGCCACCTGGCAACTTCCCCAAACAATTTATGATTTTCTGGGGTTCCTTATTCCCCTTGCTAGATCGTCATGCTGCTGGCGACACTTCTAATTCTGATGATTATTGATGGACAGCTGGTAATGAAACAGGGGGCGCTCAGGGCTTTGTGCTGGTGAATTATGGACATTTACGGGGAAAACCACTTTATTTCTTACACTTAGTGAGAGGATTAACAAGCAAAATATAACATCTGCAGTATCTTATGGGAGGAGGCAGTGGTCTTGAAATCGCAAGGCAGTACTGCAGGGATACAAAGATATCTCCTTTCCCCAGAACAATTGCAATCTTCCCATCCGAGTCAACTTGAAACACGAATGTATCCCCTGTCTGCAGGTACAGTGATTCTGCCTGCTACAGAGATGGAGGAACAGCGATCTCATGGATTTTAATGCACTGATTTAGGGAAAAATACTTGAAAAACATGTTAAAACCCATTTTTCTCCTTTTCCTCTTGGAAAGCAATATTCAGAGCCAGCAGTTCAGTTTGGAAGGAGAAAGATGCAAGGACAGCATCCAGGCTTATGACCCTCTAGCTGCTTAGATATTTTATTTTAGAAAGATTTTAGATTGGAGAAGAAAGAAAAAAAAAAAAAAAAAGCCAGGCAAATCAGATATAGTTGTTTGCCGAGCCTGGAGGTCAAAGGAAACCCACTTTAGGAGATCGTGCATTTTCAATGTCAGAATAAGTAAAGTATTTGAGGATTTCATCCCCTCTTAAACATGAATAAGTACTCTGGAAAAGGAAAATATTCAGGTTTTTGAGCAAAATAGTGAGGCGATCAGCTAATGGGAGGTGGCAGTGATTATAATCATGTCTGAAGAATTGGACTCATTTTTCATGTCAGAATTAATATTGTTGCGATTAGATGGCTTCTTAATTTAGACCATTTACATTTTACAGAGCACAAAAAGGGAGGGAGGGCTCCCAGCCACTTTCTGACAGTGATAAAGCCACATAAACAAGAACAATATAACCTTAAAAAGGTCCATTCTTTCCATTGTAGCTTCGCGCCGGTAGATTTTGAGTCATTTAGCACAACCTGAAGACTCGGATTTTCATTGCTAGAAATATGTGATGCTTGCTACTCTTCCTATGGCTTTTCATTGCCCACAAATTTCCTATTCTGCTGACCTTTTTGGCTTGAGTTTTTGTCTTCTTGACACCAAGAAGTGTCTCAGGGGCATAGCCCATTTAGACTCTCTTGGCTGGAATTTCTCCTGATCTCTCTTTCAATGAGGCAAAAAGCCAGGCAGGTGGGGTGGGGGGATGAGGAGAGGCAGAAGGGACGATGGCTCCCTGACATGTCTTCTTTCCTGCTCGCCTTGTGCAGCTCATTTCTATTTGCGAACAGCTCTGCCCAAAGAGAGTATTGATATCACCCCAGATGCTGTTCCTCATTGATCTTACTTATTTTCCCTCTGGGGTGATCAGACCTCCAAAGCCCAGTCTTAAGCCTTTATTTTTATGTTGCAATCACAGACCTTGAAAATGTGTTTTCAGCAGTTTGCCACAAACTGAGAATTTCAGGGGGAAAAAAAAAAGATCAAGAATTGATGACTTAAATTTTTTAGTAGCCCCATTAGGCAGACCTCAGAATTCTAATAATGGGTCTTTGCTAGACAAATCAATGTCATGTTTCTGAAAGCAAAAGAGTGACAGCTGGTTGATTTCACAGAATTATCAGGTATTGGGACAAAGGGCAAGCAAGAGTTCAATTACTAAATTACAGTGATTTCTTGTTTGTTTCCCCGGGGGGTTTCATGTTGCTAGTAGTTTTTTTGTTTTGTTTTGTTTTCATTTGCAGATTTGCTGTTTTGCTTTACACATTTTAGAAATTAGGCATCTGGTTCTTTTCCCTCAAAATCTCTTCTACTTGTGGCATCCATTTTAGAAAGTAGATCTTTGCTGTAGAGTTCTATCCTGTAGTCATGGTCTTTTTTTTTTTTTTTTTTAACAAAATTTCCCTTTCTGCCTTCTATACCCTTCAGTAAATCTAGCGGGTATGTAGTTGGGCCAGGTTGTGGAAAACATACGTATTTAACACATTTAAGAATGTGCAAGGTAAATGAAATATAAAAGTATTTTATGCTGAAGATTAAAATATTAAGTCTACTTGGGGATTATACTAGTTATTCAGCATTTTGGATTTTTTATATTCATTCAGCTAACTCATGGCATCGCATTGAAATGATGCATTTAAAATAACTACTGATTTAATTAATAGAAGACTAAGAAACTTACTTTTGAGCCTGAGAATGACTTTAAATTGCTCTGTTCTGACATGCCTTCCAGAGGCACGGGTTAAATAACATCAGGATGTGAATTTTGGGTCATTTGGGTTTTTCTGGACTTTGGGATGCCTCTAATGGTTATAAGTAAATGGAATATTCCTTTAACCTGCAGATGAGATGTCTCTGGGTCCCAGCTAAGTTTTATATCAACTTCCTTAGTGTGGTACCCTGACAGAAGACAGGGATCCAGGGCCTTTGCTGTCAGTGGAGTGGGCTGAGGAAAGCTCCATTTAGGATCACTCTTGGCTCAACAAAACATAGCCTAGCCTTCTTCCTTCCCTCTCCAGACCAGGGCGTGCCATGGAGACAGTGCAGTTTGTTCAGGCTAGCCTTTGGCATTTCAGGGTTGCCTTCTTGCTGACGTGCTGACCTCACACCAGAACTCCCAAGGTTGGGTGTAGTGTCCGCTTGTCTTCCTTCACTGTTGCTAAGTTCTCTTGAGAGTCAGCTCCTGCACGGGCACCTGCTGAGTCTCACCTTGGGTTGGACCGAGGAACCCAAGTGAAAGCTTTGCCCGGTGGGTTTCTACGCTCCAAGGTGTTCGTATCTTCTGGATGTGAAGGGCTAGTTTTCCAGAGTGTTTATTTCTTGGTGTTAGGTCACTGCAACCCTGGGATAAAAATAGGTGTAATTAGCATGTTACAGATTAGACCCTGTGTTTCTAACTTTGTGCCACTTCCTCTAATAATACCAATTTCGGTGACACATTTCCTAGAATATTAGGCTTGCTTCTATTGCTAAAATCCTCCAAGAGCTGAATGTTAGGAAAGACCTGTTTGCTTTAGAACCTAGAAAGCTTTGGTCCCAATTAGGTCTTCTTTTTTCCCCTACCTTCCTACACACTGCAGGTCCATCTCAGTTTTCCTGTTTTTATGACCAGGGAGCAATGGCTCATTCTCCCTCAAGGCTGACGTTTTCATTGAAGGCTGAGCCCACATGGTCTTCCGAGCCAGTGGCAATGGCTCTTTCCTGCCTGGCTCTAGAATCCTTACCAGTTAATTAGGGAAAAATTTGAGTTAGGCATCACAATTTCAGCTGAGCTGGGCATACAGCGAGTACACCTGTCACTTGAGCCAGTATCCAAACTTCAGCCCTATGGATCACAGCTGTAGCATCACTTCAACATGAGCAATTCAGTATTTAATGTTCCTTAGGAAAAAAATAAATAAATCATTCCAAGCTGCTACTGTTCACCTATTAACCCTTTAAGGATTTTATGATGGTGGGAGGGGGAAGTAATCCATAATTTGCTTGGCTAATGGAATAGTACACTCTTCTTCCTAATTCTGTCCTATAAAAGACCATTTTCTTACGTAATGGAGAATGGGAGCTACAAAAACATCCTCTTGTTCTGCAGCAGCCACAGCCTTCCAGAATGAGAAGTTAGACTCTCCCTCCCTCCCTTCCTTCCTTTCTTCCTTTTCCTTGCTTTCTCTTTTCTTCTCTTTTTTCTTTTTCTTTTCTCTTTTCTTTTTCCTTCCTTCCTTCCTACTTTGACCTACATAGTGCAGGTACTGCTTTCTATAGTGGACAGCTTCCATTTCTTTCTTCTTTCCATGGTAGCCTGTCATCGTTGGCAAATCTTAATTTACAATTAAGTACTGGAAAAATTCATCATTAATCAGACCTTCTCATTTTATGTAAATGGTCCCCAAAAGCAACACGCATTTTTAATCTGTCCTCCCAATAGCTGAGACCTTCTGTCACCTGGGTTTTAATAAATGAATTGGCCATCTGCAATTAATCTGTGTAATACAAATCCTCTGAAGGCCGAGTCTGTCTGCCTTCTGAAAGAAATTGGCTATATTTAGTTTTTAAAGCAAGTCTGTTTTGTGTTCTTTGTAAAGTCAGCGACATTCTTTCAATTTTTTCGGTGTAATTAGCACAAAAGGAGCCGTAATCTGAGAAGGTAGTAGAGACTAAGGCAGCTGAGAGACAGGAATGTTCAGGAAAGTTGGGAGAGGCAGCTTTCCCAGTACTGAGCGGTGTGTGGAGACCCCGGGATGTGGCTGTGGGTAGAGCTGAGGTATGTAGCTCATAAAAACATCTCTTTTTCATCTGATTCCCGGACTGGTTGCAAATGCTCGATGCTTTGGCTGAATAAGTCTCTCCACCTCATAATGGCCAGAGGTTGGCAAGGACCTTAAGAAGACACAGTGCCATCTGGGCTCTGCTGGTGTTGGGTGGGCTGCTGACAGGCCAGGGAGTGCTGTGCACACCACCAAGCAGTCCATGAACCACTGAGCAGGGCAGTAGAAGCATAGCCTCTGGGCTGCCCAGCAAACACTGCATTTTGGCCAAATGGGGGCTAAATGGAAATTGTACAAAAGCAGGCTGGGTTGGCATGTGAAGGAGAGTGGCAGCTTGTGTGGAGCCACCTGGAAGGGAGGAATCAGCCTTTCTCACTGGGAGCTGCGCAGTGTGTGCCCTGGTGGTTAGTTCCTCCCCAAGATAAAAACTCAGGGAAATAGGTGGAGCTCAATTATAATTACACATTTTTAAATTTCATTGTAAACGTGTGTGGGCAAACACACAAAAATGAAAAGGTACCTACATTTCTAGATGAATTAAATGTGTGACTAATTATGTCACATTAATTGCTTAATTCCAGGTTTATCAACAGCAGATGGAAGTGGGACAAAAAGAGGGGGTTTCAGCTAGGGAGGCAAATGACACCACAGCCCAGTCAATCCCAGTTGTCCCAAACTGAGGCTGTTCACTAATTGCAAGGCTGTTTGAAAATGATCACATATATTTTCTTGGTAGGTAGATAAAGTAAAAAACTGAAGATGGAACACTTCTATTTAGCAGTTGTTTCATTTGTGTATATCCACATAGCAAACTCTAATTGTATGGGGCTAAACTTGAAGAATTGAATACAATGAAAAATAGCCTAAAATCTTTAAAATCAGAGAGGTTCTTCTTTTACCTAAGGAGGCATTATTAGAACTTCAGACCGCTCGATGGGTTGCAGCATCGCATCTCCAGGCGCACCAACCCGTTTCCATTTTGTTCTGGTATTTGTTGAGTAAGATGCTGGGTCAAAATGTCATTTAAAGAAGGTACCTTGTAAATAAGAACAAAAATGAACTGGCCTATGCCTATTTTTAACTAGTCTTACTGCACTGTTGCCCATCCTGGATGAGTTTCCATCTTCAAGGCCAAGCTAAAAGTTCTAAGCAACAGGTTTTCCCATTACCTTAGTCCTCGTGAAATTTTTTCCCCCAAGGGAAGTGAAGGATATTTTAGTTTAGGAAAATTAACTTTCCTGCTGTAGAGTGGTAAATGCTTAAATATTTTTTTTTTTACTCAATTAAGATCTCCACTAAGTGGGCCAATGGTCTGTTGTTGATGTTGACATACTCCTAAGAGAATGGGGCTTGCTCAGTCTCCTTCCTGGATTTTACTTTTAGTTTAGCAATTCATTGTTTATGCTGCTGTGTTTGGCGGGTGGGCCTCCCTTTTGGTTATGCTGGTGGGTTTGTCTTTCCCTCCTTGATTGTCTATCTAGAATCTTCAACCAAAATTAATATGTATATCACATGATTTAGGTTTAAGTATTAAAAGGAACAAGGTAATGCACATAGTCTCTTTTTGTTAGCTCCCCCCAACCCCCTTTAAGGTAGATGGTGGCTTTGTTAAAAGTCCATACCCACTCACACTGGGGCTCATGGAGATGTTATGAGAAGGGCACCAATGGCCTTGGGAACTATACCTCCATGGGGACCAGGACGTTCCTCTCATAGATGATACCTGCCCATCAGAGTCAAGGTAGAAGAAGACAGGCTGTGGGAAATCCCAATTGCCTTCATGTTGTGCGCCATAGTTTTGAGTAGATGGTTGACCAGTATCTCAAAGCCATTGGCTCAAGAAATTGGGTCCAAACACATTGGCCAATGCACCTCCACATTCTGCTTGAATTGGAGTATGTTCAGAATTAAAAACAAATTATTTCAAAATTAGTTGATGGATATTAAATAGGGACATTTCATATGGCCAGGTAGTGAATTCTTCAGTAGTTGACTTTAAGACTTCTGAAGTGAAGTTTTACATCATGTTTAGTTTTGAATACAAGTTTAGGGTTACTTTGTGATTGAAGTTACTAACTAGTAATATGACAAGAAAAAAAATGCCCTGGATAATCACTACATTATATTTTTAAGAACATTTATCATCCTAAGTAATAAAACTTTCTTACAGGCATTAAGTGGGACTAGGAAATGCTTGTTACAATTCCTACTTTCATCGTCTACATGGCATAGGCTTCAACATTCATTTGCAATAACAGTTTCAGTCATTGTTGTTAATGAAAGTACAGAATGTGCTCTGAAGACAAAAAGTAGGAAGTGCTAAATACTATTATTAAAACCTTACAGCCAAAGTTTCTGTTTCAGTGGAAACCTATTTATTGTTTCCAAGGCTATTAAAATAATATTATAATTATATTTTCTCTGGACTCTTGGAAAATAACTTAAAATGACCCCAACTAATGAAAGGCCAAGGAGAACACTCTTGTCCAAAAACTGAATTACATCATTAAGTATAACAGTGTATTTAAGAGTCTAAGCTGTAGCAAGTCTATTGCTTGCAAAAGCAGACAAGGCATTCTTACTCAGAAGGAGGCAGAAGAGCCAAGGAGCACAGACTGCATCCACAAATATGAAGCTTACAAGACCACAAAATTCAAACTTCGACATGTGAATTCATCCATTGTTGTAAAATATGGAATGCTAGAAAGCAATGTTGCTAGGCCATCTCTCTGTGTAGCGTGTAACACCACCTGTTTAACCAAGTTGTATTGTTAAGTGACCTAGGTTTTAGGTTAGGGATGTATTATTATCTCAACTGTCTGGCTTTGGCATGAAGCAAGTCACCTGAGCCAGGGATCTGTGCACTCTCTGGGCGTTTTATACCCAGGACATTCTAGCCCTTTGTCCCTCTCTAGAGCTTGGAGTTTCCATAACTTCCATCTCTTCCTGAGCCAAATGAGAAGCCCCTTCCATTGGAAAATGCTAGTCTGGACTGTTCTAAGAATTATGCTAATGAATTACTCCTGTCTCAAAGCAATAACTTAAAACAGTATTGATCTATTAAAATAAATTATTAATTAATCTGAAAAGGTCACACAGGGTAACCTCCAAATCCGAAAGACTTTTTAAACAATTACAGCTTTTAGGGCCTGGGAAAGTAAAATGCTAGGCCAAAAACTGTAGATGGTGTCAGCTCACCATACCCATTAAGTAAAATCTCTTCTTTTACTTTGTGTCCAGTGAAAACAGAAAACCCAACAGACCACAAACCAGCTTGTGTTTCAGAGCTCTTGATGTCATTTGCTTACCTGTAAACCTTTGGTTCCACCTGCTGCCATTTATTTACAAAGTAAATGCTTTATTTGTCCATCAGTAGTTAGTCATAATAAAATATAGGTGAAACCTACACTTAGAAAAATTTTTTTTCAAGGATGCACTGATAGATTAGGAGTTGAAAGGAGTAAGCCTGACCTTGCGTTACATATTTCTAAAACGGTAATCCCAATTGTGCCCTGCCTAGAACACATGGTTAGTATGTGACACAGGGAAGTTTCACTCCTTTTAAAGTTCAGGTGTGCTATTTATCTAAAAGGGGAAGGTGGTAACCCAACTCAGAGATTTCCAAATAAGGAGACTGTCCATTTTATTCATTTGTAACTATGTAGCTATTGGCATAAGTATCAAGGTTGTATTGGTTACTATTTACCTTGTACCTCTTAAATACAATGTATTTGTGCTTCGCCACATTGGAAGCAGGAAGTCTTTGCTGTTGAACAAGTGGAGCATAACAAAAATTTCTGGCCTGTTTCTCCCTCTTAGAAGTCTTTACCAAGTTTTAAAAATGACAATTGATGAATCAAATTCGACCCATAAGTTTTTATTTAACATATGAAGCTTATGAAACCTGGGCCCTGTCTTCAAGTAGTTCTAGTCTAGCTGGTGAATGATAGTGAGCCGTCTCTTCAAACAGCCTTGAAATACTGGTTGTAAGGCCTTACTGCTGAATTTTCATATGAGCACGTTCGGGTGTATCAGTTAAATATTTTTATTTCATTTTGATTAGGTGAAAAGTATCAACCTAGGTGCTTTTATGAAAAGAAAGTGTATTTTTGTGTGGAAAAGAGATCATGATCCAGAGTGTGACAAAGACCTGGCTTGTGTTGAGCAGAGTATAGCAACTTTTGAGCAGTTTGGGAAATTCGGGGGTCTGCAGGTGATTCGGGTCTAGTGTCAATGTTTTGCTTCCTGTTCTTAATTCCAAGTGTTCTTTGGTGATGTTGGATAATCCTCTGTTGCCCTTTCGCTTCATAAAAAAGAGGCCTTGTAGAATGGGGGTAGAGGTATACCTGAAGGGGCCAAGGAAAATAATATATGGCATCTTCATCTGTTACACCTGTTCTTACTTGAAGCTGAGCAGACGGGGAAAGGGAGGATTTCAATGGTCCTGTTGAGCGGGTAACAGTGTCTTTTTATTTTCAAAGCTACCTTAAAACTATACCCAACAATTTACTTAAGGCCTCTGGAAATATCCGTCAACTCATACCCCTCGGGACTGTTAGATATTCATAGGTAGACTTCTTTTCTCAAACGTCCCAAGTTAGAAGTCAAAGAGAATTAAAGTTGGAAGACAGTTCGGGATTACTTTGCGGATCTGGGTTTACTGGGGTCTGTGTGCCATCCAAGGTCAGCACCACGTCTTTGCCTGATTACCTGGCTATCCTGTTCGCATGGGCACATGGTGGGCCACACCAACCCGCATGGACCAAACATTTATTGAATGAATGAATGAATGAATGAATTGTACCCAAGCAGATACACTCCGGGCAGCAAGGGACCCAACCAAGATCCCAGGAAAAGTGGGCTGGAGTCAAGTGGTTGAAAGTTTCGTGTCTCTGCCCTTAACCCTGTTCTCTACTACATCCTAGTGTAGGGATGAGAGAGGGGGCGGGACACTTTAGACTTTTGAAACAATCCTGAAACAAGTTCATGTTCAGTAAACTACTTTTCCCTCTGTTTCAGAGTCCCCGCGGCGCCCAGGCCGGGCCACCACCTCTCCCACCTGGGAGGACGTCCGGTGCACAGACTCCAGAACTCTCGCCTCTGTTCCTTGACTCTCCTGTCGCCGGCGCGCTGCCTGCCACCCGATTCTTCTATCAATACTAGTTTTGCGCGCCCATCGTACTTTTCTCATCAGAAGATCTGAAACTCTGTCCGGGAGTCGCAATTAATTAGAATTAAGCTTGCCGACACCTACCTCCGCGGGCACGCGCCGCCGGGAGGGAGGGGTGGGTGGCCGTCCCGCGTGCACTAACCGGGAAACCGGAGGTAAGGAGGCGCGCAGCAGGGGTAAGCGCCGCCCAGGGCTACACCACTCACCGAAAATTGGGAGGCAGGTCTGGGAGGCGGGGTCGAGAGCCCACCGTCTTGGGCGCGCTCGTGCCCCCCACCACGGCGCCCCTTGCGCCCCCTGACCACACCCGCACTGTCCCCGCACCGGCCCACACCCCTAGGGTGCGCGGCGGCCCATTTGGACGCGTCCTCGATGGGCCGATTTTTTGCGCTTCCCCTTCGGTTTATAGGGGCCGCTGCTGTGGGTCGGTCCTCTGAAGAGGCTGGGGCGTCATCGGGCCGGTTAGAAGCTCTGTTCCCCGGCAGGGACACTCAGTCGCGTCGGCACCGCGGAGCGGGCTGCGTCAGGTGGCTGGCCCGGCTCGGCGCTCCTTCGTTCTCTGGCTCTCTGGCTCGGGGCTGCGGCACCGCGGCTGGAGAGAACTCTTGTCCCGGCGTGGGGCAGCGGCGGGCGGCCGGCAGGCAGGCAGGCACTGCCTTGCGTGTGAGTGCACCTCACTCACATGTAAGTCGAGGGGCGCCAGGGCTTCCCGCGGAAGCGCAAGTCGCCCAGCGCGGGCAAGAGCCACCGGGACCGGGACAGGGCAGCGGCGCCCTGCGCTGCTGTCCTGCCCTGTGCCTCCCGGGCACCCTCCAATTCTCTCTCTTTTCTCTTTTCTCTTTTCCATTGTCGTGCCCAACAGCCTAACCAAGGAGCGCCTGAGGGTAACAGCAAACTCGTGCCATTGCGCCTTTTCACTTTTCTTTTTTGAGTTGTTTGACATTTCTTGGTGTTTTTGGTTTCTTGTTGTTGTTGGGTGCTTTTGGTGTGTTCTCACCCCTTTTTCGTTTGCTCATCCTTTTTGGCGCTAACTCTTAGGCAGCCAGCCCAGCAGCCCAAGCCGGGGCAGCCTCGCTCCACGGCCCCGGGGCAGCGCAGCAGGACTTAAAGCCGCGACCCCCCGACACGGGGCGCACAGGGGCTGGACAGCCCAAGCCCGGGGACAAGCAGGGTACCCAAGCCAGGCGGGAGCCGGGCTCCCCGAGGTGGTGGAGCCACCATGCTGAAGATGGCCAAGAAGCTCAAAGCCCGGGTGGCGGACAGTGAGAGGAAGACAGCCGCGGCGGCTGCCGATATAGCTGCCGAAGCTGCCGTGGCGGCTGCGGCGTTGGCAGAGCCGAGAGAGCCGCTCGCCGCAAAGCCCCCGACGCCACCCAAGAGCTCGGGGCGGCACGGGATCTCCGAGAAGGAGCGCAAGAAGCTAGAGAAGAAACTGCTGGAGCAGAGGAAAAAGGAGGCGAAGAAGCTAGAGAAGGAGAGGAAGAAGCTGGAGAAGATGCTGAAGAAGATGAAGTTGTCGGACGCCCCGGAGAAGGCCCGACGCCCCGAGGCAGCCGCCGCCACCTTTGCCGCCACCTTCGACGACGAGGGCGCCGCGCAGGGCGCCGCCGGGTTCGGCGAGGGCGCCGCCGGCGGGGGCACGAGTAGGGCCTGGGCCCAGTGGGAAACGGACGAGGATGACGAGGAGGACGACGACTACTATGCGTTGCCTCGTGTGGGGGGCATCGTGTGGCGGCCCAGGTCAATCAAGGCCGGAATACTGAGAGCCCAGCTGCCCCTCGTGGTGTTCCTGTTCTTCTCCGTGCACAGCCCCTCGTGGGTGCTCAACTTACTGCTGCAGAGGCCCGCGGAGCCGGGCCGTGGCTGTGGCTTCTTGTTCGGGACGACCTGCTGCTTCCAAACCTTCCTGGGCTGCGCCTTTTTCACCTTTTGGAGCACCCGCGCCAGGCGCAGGGGCATTGGCCAGGGTCGCTCTGGGGCCAGGGGCGCCTTTGGCTCGGGCCATGGAGCCCGGCGCCATGGGCGCCAGGAGCGGTACATGTAGACAGACCCCCTCCCCACCCCCCCACCCCCCCACCAGACACCACCATCGCTGTGTAATGTGGAGTTTTATTAGTATTTGTGTGTGTTTGTGGACACGTTTTCCTTTTCGGTTGCTCTGTACTTTGGTTCGTGCTCGCCTCGCTTTTTCCACACTCTGCTCTCTGGCTCGCTCTGTCTCTCTCTTCTTTTCAAAAATTTTCCTAAGTCCTGGCGCACACTCCCTCCCTCCCCTTCCGCCCACCCCGGTCCCTTGGCGGCGCCCGCGGGAGGAGGGGGGAGCGAGGCTTAGGGGGCCGCTGGGTTACGCGGCCCGGGGGGTGGAGCGTTGGCGTCGTGCGAGGGGTCGTCACTGGGGCGGAGACGCCCCCTTTCCCCTTTCGGCCCGGCCCGACTTGGGCCTGAGCCCGGGGGGTGGGGGGGGCGTCTCCCAACCCGTCCCGTCCCAGGCCGGGAGCGGGCGGAGGGACCCCCCTTCCCGGGCACCCGGGGGGGACACCTCCCTCCGCCGGCTCCCGCCCTCCCCGCCGCCGCCGCGACTGCGGCGGCTGCTCCTCATCCCCTCCTCCTCCTCCTCCTTCCACCCCCCTCGCCGCCGCCGCCTCCTCCTCCCCCCGCCTCCCCCCGCCCGCCGCGGCGCTTTTTGGGTCGGGGCGGCGACGGGGGCCCGGGCCGAGGCAATAAGAGCGGCAGCGGCTGCAGCGGCGGCAGCAGCTCCCGCAGCTCCTGCTCTGGTCCGCCTCGGCCCGGCGGCCATCAGTCCCCTCGGCTTCGGCTCGAGGGGCGGGGAGCTGCGCGCGCCCCTCGGTCCGACCGCCACCACCCTCCCCTTCGCGCCCGTCCCCGCGGCCCGCGGCCCCCAGTCCGCCCCGCGCCCGGCCCGCCCGCCCGGCGCTGCCCCGGCCCTCCCGGCCCGCTTGAGGCCGCCCGCGCCCGCCGCAGCCGCCCGGCCGCGCCCCGCCGCCGCCATGGGCTGTCTCGGAAACAGTAAGACCGAGGACCAGCGCAACGAGGAGAAGGCGCAGCGCGAGGCCAACAAAAAGATCGAGAAACAGCTGCAGAAGGACAAGCAGGTCTACCGGGCCACGCACCGCCTGCTGCTGCTGGGTAAGGGCGGGGCGGGGGGCGCCGGCCCGGGCCGGGCTGGGCCCGGAGGGGCGCCCTGCAGGCCGCGCGCGCCGAGCCCACCCCCCGCCTCGGGCGCGCGCTCCCGAGCCCGCTGCCGGCTCGCGGGCTCTGTCTCTGGGGGGCGAGGCCGGAAGGGGGACCCCAGGGCGCAAATTTGGCCGGGTGGGGGCTCCAAATGGGGCGGAGGGCCGTGGCGACGCGGGCGTGGGTCCCCCTCCCCGGCCCGCCCGCTCCTGTGTGTGTCTCTCTCTTTTTCGCTCTCCTTTCGCTCTTTCTCTCTCTCTCTCTTTCCTCGAGGCCTACACGACGCCAGGGGTTTGTGTGCGTGTTGGGGAGGGGGAGGGGAGGCCCACGGGGCTCCGGAGACTGCGACAAAAAGAGGGTTTCGGGGACAGGAAATGGGGTGGCGGGCAGAGGGAGGGGGACCCGCCTCCTTGGGGTGTGTGATTTATTGGGAGAGGGAAAGGGGGAAGAAAGGGGGGCGAAAAGAGGAGGGGGTGACGCTGGGGGCGCCGTGGCGGCGGAGGGGCCTCGCCAAAGGGAGGCTTTGGCTAGGGAAGTGGCCGAGGAGAGTGGGGGGGCGGGTGACATCAGCCCCTCGGAAAGGCTTGGAGCCATAAAGGTGGTGCAGTGGGGGGGAGGGGGCGCGAGCGAGTCGTGGCGCCTGAGTGGGGGGGAGGGCGGCAGCCTCTGGGCGCGACTTGGTGCGTTTCGGGCAGGACAGACTGTGTGCGCGGAGCCGACGTGTCCCGGGCCAGGCCGGGCCGTGGAAGAAAGAGGAGAATCGAATAAAATACAGACCCCCCCCAACACAAAAATGCATACAGTTAGTACCAAAAGTGCCCAGTGAAGCCAAATGACACGTCATTTTACAGTGTGACCTTTTTTTCCCCTTCCAGACTTGCAGGCTTTTGAAAAGCAAAGAAGAGAATTAATTGTAGCAGCTGCCCCCCAGCAGCGGCCCCCCACCTCATTTTAATAAACCATTAAAAAACACACATTTTCCTTCTGGTTGGCCACATTGTGAGTGCTTTATGAAAAACGAAAAAACAAAGATATTCACAAATCATATAAAACTGGAAAATGACATTTGTCTGTAAATGGCTTCTTGGTTTGGAAATGGCGTGGTTTTTTGTTTGTTTGTTTGTTTGGTGCTTTTCAAGGTGGGCGCGGGGGGTGGGGGGGGGTGAGAGCGCTCTAAGGAGAAGACTTTTATTCCAGGTGGAGGAGATGAAAAGATATTAATTAGTTGTTTGTCAAGTGACATTTGGTTGTTTGGTTTTTGGTTTTTCTTCTTTTTTGATTGCGATTTTTCCTCTTTGACCAAAAAAAAGTTAAAGGAAATGGCTTTCCTCCTTTTTTCTTTAAGGTGCTGCTTTGGGAAAAAATAAAAGCAGCATAAAAAATTGTTGAAATGGCCAAAAAAATTACACACAAGCATTAATTAGCATGGAAGTTTTCCACTTCCTTGGTAATTTGGCTATCTGAATAAATTTGTCAGTTTGCTAGGTTAAGACCTAGTTCATGGTCACATTTCAACAAAACAGCTTGATTATAAGGAATAAAATGTAAAAGGCTGTTTTTTTTCTTTGGTGGTGTTTGGTTTGCTCTTTTTGGATGGGTCACATCTTTGTTCTCCTGGGTCCAGATTTATAAAAGCAGAAAATAATTAAGTGAAAATAAGTGTCTTTGGTGTTTATGCATTTGCAAATTCAGTTATTAAATGGTACAAATATTGAAGTCTCGTCTAAAACTTTTAAAGGCAGAATTATGTGAATATTAATATGCATGGGACTTGATTTCAAAGTATAAATCTGGAAAAGTCTAGAATATTTCCCTTGAATGCTATCTTGCTATCTGAATACTAATTTAAGTGTGATGCTAATGGTACCTTAAATTTCTAACACCTTTTGTGCAATAATTACAAAGTGTCCACTTAATTTGAGACTGTTACTCTGAAAACACCTGGCATCACTGTGGGATAATCTTTTTAAGTGTCCTAGTCTATATGGCTGCATTTTTATCATGATTTATTGATAGCCTCTGGCAGAAAAATCTGTAGCCCAAGCCAGTGACACAACATTTTGCTTTTTTAAAATGGTGATTCTCACCAAATAATGCCTCCCCCCCAAAAGAGGAAACATAATAACGCCCTAAATCCTCTTTTTACTCCATCTTAATTTAATGGCATAAAAATTAAGTGAATTAGAGAACCCTAAAAAATCATACAATAATTTTTCAGCCACATTTCATAAATGTGGAAACTGAGGCACAGATCTGTTTGTGCCTGTAAAAGATAGTGTTGCGGATTTTAACACTTCCAACATTAAAATATTGGAGATCCTGATTAATATTATTCTCTTCATGGAATCTCTTAATAGTTCCTTTTATATTTTAATTTAGGCTCATTAAGATAGAGTGTTTGCTTTGAAATCAATGTTTCTGTGGAAACTAATTTTAACTTTTACAGATATTGATTACAGCCTTGAGAAAAGGCAAGCAAGGGAGGAATGCTTTGCTATCTGGTCATTAAAACAAAACAATTAATACAATTAAAAGTAAAAAGAAAAAAAGGGGGTAAAAACCAAACAGATTTGTGTGGGAGGAGGGCAAAAAACTGTTCACACAAGGATTATTTGTTGGAGAGAGTGCATTGCAAAAACCAAAATGCAAAATAGCAGCAATCCTCCCTCTAGCTTGATGGAAATGTTTGTTTTTCCCATAAATATGTACATATATATATTTTTTTAACAAATGAAAGGTGATTTAAAATGGAGGCATGTGTTCCTTCATACTTTTCTAGTTTGGAGGACTTGGGATCTTTCAAATTCAGTGGATCCCAGGAATATTTTTCCTTATGATTTAAGTCTTGTCCTTTTGTTACTCCTTATACTGTTGTTGCAGGTTACTAATATTAATGCTAATACAGTCTCAAGCACTGTATTAGATATTAAAATGTGGTTTTTCAGAAGATGACAGATAATTGATAGTCGTCCATTTTCCTCTGCAACATGGCTGTTGTATCCAGAGGGAATTTAACTTTAGAAAGATACAGTTTGCGAGGAGAGGGGGGTGGACAAGTAGATAAAATATAATATTGTGGTTTATGGGGTGGATTTTTAAGTAGCCCAAGGGGTGGGAAACCTGCACAGAAACTGCAGTTTGAAAATGTTTAGGAGGGAAGTGCTGCATCAATACGTGATGTGGAGGAGCCTGCGGTGTCTGGGCGCTGTTTGTGAGTCTTGGGTATTTTAACCATGAAACACCTGACAACGAGCAGTTATGTGGCTGCATACACTCATGTGTACATGTTACCAGTGATTGCTCGTTTATCAAGAATTCAGTTTCACAGTTTTAACTTCAATTTTCTTGTTTCCCCCTCAGATGACAAAATTGCGTCATTCCTTCTCTTTGCCCCTTTGCTTTGCCCCACCCCACAGTTTTTTAAACACTCAAAAGGGGGAGAGAAAAAAAAAAAACCACTTAAAAACAGCAAAACCTTTAACTCTTGCTTGTTAATCTGATGGTGAAATACCGCAGGTGGACACCAAGTTGGATATTTATTTAATTTTCTGTGCGTAGAAATGTCAAGGAAAATTGCAAGTCTGTTGTGTTGTGTTTGTTTTTTGCGTGTTGCTTCTATGGAAAAAACAAAACAAAACAAAAAAACAGCAGTCCTTTCCCTGCCCAAAGTGTGTAAAAAGCCTGCTTCATAACCTGAGACTTACTTTCATTTTCTAGGTGCTGGAGAATCTGGTAAAAGCACCATTGTGAAGCAAATGAGGATCCTGCATGTTAATGGGTTTAATGGAGAGTAAGTGTCAAATCTGCGGAAAGGGCACGGACTAAGGGCCGCAAACTTTATACTAACCTTTAGGGAGTGTAGGTAGGTTTTGAGGGCTGGGCAGCCAATTTTCACTTAATTTCTTACTAATTTACATATTAGAAAACTCTGGTAAGACGACATTGGGGCTCCCCCCCCCCCCCGCCACAATCTTAGGCGCAACAAATAATAACAATATTAATAAAGCACCAGTGTTTGTGTAAAACATCTCCCTATCCCAGGAAAACAGTGCCTGGTTGCAGAGGACACTTAAGAGTACTTGGCCCTGTGACAGCCTCACTGAGGCTAGGTCCTCTGTCGCAGCCTCCCAGATTTTGGTGCAGTGAGTCTTCAACATGGCTGTCAGGGCCGTGGCCACCCCCTTGCCTGGCCCATGCTGACCACTGCAGAGTCCCCCCCGCCCCCCCCCAGCAGATTTCAATGTAATGGACCAATGCAGGATGTTTGAAACTATTAGGGAAACATTGTTTCAATGATATTCTCACATTAAATAAAGTTGGAAGTAGCAGCCCTTGTTTACAATTCTTTTTTTTTGCCCCCTTTTGAATCTGATTATGGGCAAATTGTTTCCATTTTTTAAAAAAATCAATATCCCTGTCTAAAGAAATGAAAAGGAAACATGTAAATGATGGGAAAACTGGAGATTAGGTACTTCCGGCCATATCCAGGGGCAGTTTTGCCTTTGAAAAGTCCTTCCAAGCATCGGACAACGTGGCAATCCTGCAGTGAGAGAAAAAAGATTTAAAAAAGAGAAATGACAGCTTATGTTAGGGGTGTGAGAGATGGGGTCCTGCTTGCCATGAAGAATGCAAAGGGAGCATTCAGTCAATCAGGGAATTCACTTTTGTCCCCAGGCTCAAGATGGGGCCCATTGTAACAAAATGTGTGAAACAGAA
The DNA here is from genome assembly GCF_041146395.1 of Eulemur rufifrons. Taxonomy (NCBI): domain Eukaryota; kingdom Metazoa; phylum Chordata; class Mammalia; order Primates; family Lemuridae; genus Eulemur; species Eulemur rufifrons. The sequence goes on from NC_091002.1 coordinate 48,473,729, forward strand.
AAAAACTAAGTTTACTAGCCTGTTTTCACCGGTGTGAAAGTGGTTAATCTCACTAGATTCACAAGCAGCTGGAGGCGCTAGTTTGCAATTACTAGCTGGTTAGCAATCTTACTCCCTTTCTTAAACCTGGATCCAGTTGGAAATTTATCCCTCAGTTGCGCATGGTTTAATTCAATTATAAACCCCAAAACAAACAAAAAGCTGCTTGCTGTCGCTTACTATGCACTAACCACTAGGGAAACAAAGGTAAATTTTATCACCTTTCAGGACATGGAAGGCAGCTCTTTATGGAAAATTCTAGAATTTGTTAGATCAGGTAATCGGGGGTTAGAGAAGGATGACATCACCAGTACAAATGGTCATTTTAGTTTAGGATGCTTTTTATAGTTTAACTGTGAACCCAGAAAGATTGGTTGTTATGCAGAAAAACGGGAGAGTTTACCAATTTTATTTATGGTGACTCTCAGTGAGTTAATCAGTATGCACATAGATGCTGTTAAGTCAGTCACCTTCACTTGTCACAAACCAATTCTGACATTCTTAATTCCTTATATTTAGTGCCAGAGGAGAAAACAAACACCATTCACATAGGTTGAGCTAAGCTAATCAATTACAAAATCATGTAGCAGGTTTAGCTAGTATGACCTTCCACCTTCAAGGAGAAATTCCTACTATTTATGAAGATCGGGTTTGGGGTTTTTTGTTTAGGGGAGTTTTTTGGGTGGTAGTAGGGGGGTGGTTTTCTTTTAATTTTTTTGCTGCATCACAGTCCAGACATAGTTTTAATTGATGACAATTTATAGAGAACCATTATTTATAAATAAAACTATCTTATAATTTCCCCTACTGCAAGAAGGGGGAGGGTCATTAATTTTATACCAGGAAATCATGGGCAAAATCACCTATGCCTTTGCGTGTTCATCTGCAACATTGTGAAGATTCTGACCTGGGAGCCTCATGCGCTGCCATATTCTCAAAAGAATTGTGAGATAAATCACTGCTTTGTCTCCCTAATGCATGTACATTTAGTGAAAGCACAAGAAAATAATTATCTGTCCCTCCTGGATCGGACCAGAGTCTCCAGAGGGCTCTGTGAATACTGCAGCAAAGGTGTGGAACTCTTCCCCTACGGCCTGCAGTCTCCATAGACATTCCAATTTAGCCAGAAAGGCCACCTAAGAATTAACGACCTAAGAATTAACGGGAGAATTGCGCGCGAATTGTTGCATTTGCTTTTGGCTGATTGTTTAGGGATGTAGACAGTCTGTGTGGGGTGTGTATGAAATTGCGGTGCCTTGCAGATTAGGTGAGCTTTCAATCTCTCTTTAAAAGGGGCGGCGAAGAGGACGCACAGGCTGCAAGGAGCAACAGCGAAGGGTAGGCACATTCAAAAAAAGGAAAATTTTTTAAGAAAACAAACATGAAGATCATACTGGGAAACTGAGGACAGAGACCTGGGAAGAAAATGAAATCATTTCGGGGGGGCCATCAGCCATATTGTTATACATTTGCAAATAACGTGTAAACAATCTCTTAACATTTCGGAGCAAGTGAAGTGCAAAACAGTTTTTGGCCATGCTTAAAGTATAATTAGATCCAGCTGGGGGAACATTATAGATTTCGGCTTTAGATGATCAGTTTAGGATTTTGAGAATTGATGTTTTTCCATATGGTTTCTATTTTCCCCCAGTTCTCCATTTGAACCAGCTACTTGTTTTTAAAACTTTCTACTAAATTCCCAGTGGTTGGTCTGATTTTAAAATTTCAGACCTTTTGGAAAAATATATATATATATATTTCCCCTCTATTAAAATACATAATGCCGCACCATCCTTAATTTTGAAAAATGCCTTGGCATCTTGCAGCAGGTCGTTGTTAAAAATTATCTCGAAAAGCCTTTGGCCTTTTAAAAATGATCAAATTTATTTTAATCCAAAGCACTTCACATTAGCTAGTGGATAAGGAAATTCACAACGGCATCCATTTTTTTTTCCATTCATTATCAAATTATTATTTATTTATTTTGCTTCCTGCATCCCACATCCATCACATACAAACATACATGCGCATGCCAGGTAACCATGCTAGCTCTGCTTGCATATTCTGCATGAAGTGATTGGAGCAGCTATTCTTCATGCAGAGCCATTGACTTAGCCTAGGGCCTCTCAGAGAAACAGCTTCTGTGGAGGGGAGGGGAGGGGAGGGGAGGGGAGGGGAGGGGAGGGGAGGAGCAAAGGATATTGGGTCGGGGACAAAGTAACTGACACATGTTTGTTCATCTGTTTCTTTTAGAATATTTTATCCCTAGATGATGGCTACAGTTTCTCCTCTTCCCGCCTTGTCCTATCACAATTTGCATGCTGGAATTGCCCCATCTTAGGAACTCCTAATAAGAATACTATTCTGTTGTCTGGGGGGAGGGGGGATGGGGCCCCTACTACCTGACCTTGAAAGAGATTGAAAAACAACAAAAATGGAATGACATCTTTAATTGGCAAAAATGTAGTAGAACAGTTTTTCAAAAAATGGCTAATTGACAAGCTACTGTACCAAAAGTTGGCATTTGAGAGAGATGACAAGTCCTTCCTTATTCAGCATCCTACTGTGTACTAGATGTTGTGCTAAACCCTTGAACCCTACTAATACCTCGCCTGCACGTCTCTGTGACTCTGTTCTAAAGTAAATATAAGTATTAACATTCCTGATAAATAAAAACTCTCTGCATGTTTCAGCAATCCCTGTATCTTGAGTCTGTCTTCTGTCTTCCTTCTTTTGTCTGTCTTTTCCCACAAAAGCACAAAGATAAGGTATAGACCTGAATGAAACTTAGTACAACGTAGCTTTCCCCTACCACTTAGTTAGCTAAAGGGGGTGGGGGGGCTCTTAAAATTTTAACCCAGCTAATCTGCTTTATACATGGGAGGGGGGAGGGGACCAGCAATATCCTAAAAGTACTTCCAGGCCCCATTTTTTAGTCAATCAGAATTCTAGCAATCGGCATATATTTTGCCTTTGTCAAGTAGTTTAGAGACATCTAAGGAATTTTCTCCGAATTTCACAATCAACGTTAAATTCATTAAGTGATAGTAAAAATGATGATAAACCTGCCAACCCCCAGTATAATATCTCCATCTACATAGTAATTGCTTCAATGGAAGAATTTTATGTTTTAGTATTACACACCCGAATTAGATTTTAGATTTCTATTTTAGCTGTTTTATACTTGATACACTCCCACACCTATTCACATACGTAGATGAATACTGAACACGTTCTCAAAATATCTGTATTTTAAGACTGGAAGTTTTCCAATTATACTACTACTACTACTTAGACCAAAATATCAAACTGAATGAAAGAAACTTGTTTCTGGAAATACTTTTCTCTTGCTGTATGCAGATCTGGGTATTTAGTACCCAAACATATCTAATTTTACTATCGTGGAACCTTAAAACCAAAGGTTAATGGCTTTCATTACCAATGAAATGGAGCCTGTTTTTAATGAATGGGAATGGATTTGTCCTGGGGGGGGGGATTTAGGTAAATTCTGAATCCAAGAGTGAACATTAGGGACAATCAAACACAGGTCCTTTTAATCTCTAACATCTAAATAATTGATCTGAAACTATAATACCAAGGCTGAAAATTCTTAATTTCAGAAATGAGCTTCAATTCTGCATGTACAAAGCAGAATAGTCCCATAGGGTGGTCAGCAGACTCGTCCCCTTGCAAGAATAGATGGTCCTTTAAGAGTCCAGGGGCCCCAGGCAGATTTCAGTTTTGTGCACAAATTCCACACTTGGGGTCTGCAGCTTACCTCTCCCCACCTCTGCCCCTAGGTTCTCTGGACTTGTAGCACTTAAATGGCCCTTGAAAGGATTTCTGGTGACATCTGTCCCCCCCCCCCCAACATCCCCCACCGCCGATGAGCGTTCCTGGTAAACTCTGTGGGCCCCTTACTCCAAGAAGATCAGTGTCACAAAAGGCCTGTTTAAGAGAAAGCCCCGACCCTATGAAAAGGGTGAGAAGAGATCATTCAGAAAATGAGGGCCCACCCCTCGAATACACAAATATTTATTCAGAAAGAATAAAATGCTCAGGAAATATTAGCTATTACAATTCTTTGAAAAAGGAAAAACCAAGTTCTTTGGGGGGCGGGGGGAGGGCCTGTGGACAGGCATGTGCTTGACACCCCTTTCTCTCCCCCCACTGCATCACTAACCATCCTACCAGGCTGCAGTTGGTATTAACCCCCCTCTGCATTTCCTCTGTTTTCTGTTGTGTTCCACTCTAGAGGGATTATTTAATTTCTCCCTCCATTTTATGACATGGCAAATTAACCAAGTGAATGCTTTGAAAATTGGGAATCTCAGAAGATTTTAAAAAACAAACCACAATGAAAAAGATAAACTCTGTCCCTTCTTCCTCCGCCCCGCTACCCTGCACCCCGCCCCAGTTTCTGCCTCTGTGATGCAAGACCTTTCCCCCCTCTCAGCCTCAGTTTCCCCACCAGTGGGGCAGGAGTGCAGCACCTTCCTTCTGCACGAGGATGCTGTCCCATTCGGGCCTGACACGTCGTCGTAGGCATGCTGTGCATGTTGTTTCTATTCCCCCCACTCTAACAAAGAGGGCAGGGTTTGGGCTGTGGGTGTGGCAAGATGTACACTCCAAGCAAAAGGTCCAAGAATCTTCCTCGGCTGTGCCTCTAATGAAGGCTAATTTCTGATAGACATGCAACATTGGATCAGTGTAAGCGGGTGCAAAAATTAACATTCTGTCAGGGGTGCCCAGAGGCCAAAGGGCATGGCCTTTACCCATGGGACCAACGACTCTGAATATAGCTCACTGCATGAAGACCACACAGGCTAGCTATCCTATATATCTAGTTAAACAAAACCCCTAACCTCTATTTAACAGAGAGACCTGACCCCACCCACCATCATAAGCACTTCTGGGGGTGGAATCTTTAATTTCATTCCTGTTCACATTGAGGGACCAATGTCTACTAACGAATGTTGTTCACTGCTGCTAGCTGCAGTGCCCAGAACAGCGTACACATAACGACTATTTAAATAAACAAACAGATAATAGGGCCACAAAGCCTTGAAATCTATAATTAACTATTGTTAACACCACCACCTGCATTCACTGGTTCTCAGTATGCTAATTTAGCAACTGAGTGAATTCCAAGTCAAACCATAGGACTGTTTTTCTCCCCACCCCCAATAGGATGCCAACAAGGGTCAGTGGAAACCTTTTAGGAAGTGTTAGTGTGTAGCGTGTGGGGGCTTCAAACCCATGGGCCCGCATGTGAGATAGTAAATGGACTTTGCAACTTCTGGTACAGTAGCCTCAATTGTGATCACAATGCCAGTCTGCTAATCTGCCCCACTGGGTGTGTCCTTGAGACACATTCAGGAGGTTATGATTTGAAACCACCTTTATTCAGGTACTTCCAATCTCTGCACGGATCTGAACCCACAACTCCTTGAATAACAGAATACTATGCTTTTTAGTTGGAATATCTTGATTAAAGCGACACTCCCAATGGACAGTATGCAATATGATTTTTTTTTCTTTTCAATCCCACTGCAGTGATAAGGCAGTCAAAGTGCAGGACATCAAAAACAACCTGAAGGAGGCCATTGAAGTACGTGCTACCTCCTTGCCCTTTCTGTCCTTTAGCCTCCCTCTCAGACAGTGCTGTCCCCTGACCGCTTTGCTAAATCACTTTCAGACCATTGTGGCCGCCATGAGCAACCTGGTGCCACCTGTGGAGCTGGCCAACCCCGAGAACCAGTTCAGAGTGGACTACATTCTGAGTGTGATGAACAAGCCGGACTTTGACTTTCCTCCTGTAAGCGCACCCCTCACTTGTGGCCCTAGCCCCGCCCACCTGAGCACTGATCACATGGGGACATCAGTGGTAGCCCACACCTCGGCAGGTGTCCAAACCACACTTTGGGCCAAACACATTGATCCCTAGGAAAAAGTTAATCTCGTGCATACCCTTCATGTTTAAAAAAAAAAAAAACAACTAATGATCATTAGGGCTTTGTTCGAGATGGATAACGAAAATTCTATCACCCCTTGCAAATCTTGGCTTACCTATCCTCAAAAATAAACAGCACCCTTTAATTCTATAATTCTTACTTTATTAGATTATAAATTTTTTATGAGGGAAAATGTCCTGAGCTGTGGCAGGCTTAATTATTCCCTCATCCACTTCTTAGGACAAACAAAACTGCATGTTACATGTGGCACACATGTACTAACCGTCGGGTTATTCCACTGAGAGCACCCGAGGGTACCTTGGGACTCTCACTTTAAAGTTTTTTATGAGCATTAATTCATTAAATGGGCTCAAAATTCAGATTCACACCAAGTGTAGGTGACATAGTAAACTATGGTCCTAGAGTTCGAATGACAATGTTCTTGATTTGTCGGAGCTCCGCTCTTTCAACATGTTCTCTCCTGTTCGTCTTCAGGAATTCTACGAGCATGCCAAGGTTCTGTGGCAGGATGAAGGAGTGCGCGCCTGCTACGAGCGCTCCAACGAGTACCAGCTGATCGACTGTGCCCAGTAGTAAGTACCCTCTCAGCACGCAGAGCAGGCAAACACGGAGAAAACAAAAAAACCTGCCACTCTTGCTTTTAAAGTCACTTGCCAGTGATTCCTGTCACAGAAGCCAACCGGCTATCCTGCTTGCAGTTAGAAAGTTCTAGTCTGATTCATTTGTTTTATTAAGAAAAACCCTTAATTGCATTTTTTTTTTAGTGCAGTGACATTATATTATATAAACATTTAATGCCAGTTAGAGCAAAATGATAATTACTTTCAGTAAAGTGATGCTTATACTTAGCTTGATGTAATTAATTGAATTGACCTCCAGACATTTAGGGAAACAGGGCAGCTCTCACACTTGGGATGATGTAAAAGTATTACATTTTACTGCAGTGATTTAGAAACATGACAGACAGGGACGGGGAAGACCAAAACATGCCGCCCCTCCTGGGTGGTTGTTAACTGCTTCGCCACTTCTGCTATCAGGTGGCCATGGTAGCTGCCATAGTCCGATATTATTAGATTAGTGAATCTAGATGGAGTTTTGTGTTGTCTTGACTTTTGAACTCTATTTCATATCATTTATTCCTTCACACCGGGTCTTGATTCAAGGATGGTAAGTGGTCAGTGGATTTTAAATCCTAAACTGAACACCTAAACAACACAGCACAGTGGTGGGGTTATTTTCAAATAAAACAGATGGCCCGAGAGGATGACAGGTTAAGGCAGGCTAGCAAGAGCGACGTGAAAGACATCTTTCTCCAAAGTCCTTTAGACAGATTTTACTGCACACCTCCACTTGATGCCTAAGCTGCTGCACCTGTTGCGTGACACCTGCCCTGCCTTTCCCCGGGGGATCCTCCCTCCACCCACAGCACCCTTCGTAGTCTCTCTTCCAGAGGACGTAATACCACATATCTGGAAAGTTGCCTTTTAAATAGTTTATGACCTCCCTCCACCCGCGCATGATATAGCAGACATATGGTGGTCAGGGTTATAAAAAAATTTAAAGATACTTTTGTTTGCTGCTGCTGCACAAACACACAAAGCAATCTCAGTGAGTGATATTCCGCAGTGGGGGTGTCTTTTTTGACTAGGGGAGGGGTAGGCAGTAGAGGTTTGGTGTTTTAGCTTTTGTTATTATAAGTAGCTGAAACTCAGAACCAATTTTGCTATAGAAAGTACTAACTAATCAGAACCAAGGTATCAGGCTGGCTCACAAACAGCTAAAATTGCATTAGTTAGTAGCCCCAAGCCTGAGGAACTGATTGCGAAAACCAGTTTAAAAAGTAGCAGGGAGGAAGAGGTACTAGCAGTCAGACAACAAACAAAAAGCAAGTTCTTTAAAATACTGTTTTCTACAGATCGCATAAGCTGGGGTCAGGGTGTGCGAAATCCGTCCATTTATCCTTCCTTTGCGCTGCTTTCCCATAGGAAGTTCATTTGATCACTTTCAGTTGTCACATACATAGATATTTCATGGTTTAATATACAAGCAAACTTGTATGTTTTTTCAAGGAACAGAAAAACAGTCCATCTTGGCCAGTCCCTGTGACCCCAACCCCCACTCCTCCTTCAACAAAGTCCCTGATTTTCTGAAAAGTTTGATCTAAAAGCTGGAAGCGCTAATTATAGTAATGCAAAACAAATGGAAATCCTGGAATTGTTTGCGTTTTGTATTTTGGATCCAAGTCAGAAGTTAAGTACAGGTACAAGATTAGGAGGGTTTAACCATCCCAGTTTTAAATGCTGGGGGTGGAATAACAAATTTATTAATTAACAGTAGTTGAGCCAGGTTTTGGGGGGCAAAGGTCATATTATTTAAAAGTTGTTTTTTTTTTTAATTAAGCAACACTCGATTACTCCTGAAACTAAAAGCTAAAAACTGCATCATTTGCACAGATTATGAAAAGTTTTAAGGAAACTCAGAGAAAAAGAGAACAATGTAGCTTAAAACTTTTAAAATGTCTTCCCTTATGGGATGGTTCAAACAGCCCTGCCTTTGCAGTGACCAGTATGTTTCTGGTTGAACTGCCTTTATGTTAAAGTTGAGATACTGGTACCGTGCCCATTTCTTAAGCTGCCTATTTTTATTTGTTGAGCTGGGGTTTGGCTGGCCCCACTCCAGATGTCTCTCTCACAAGATTTGGTGCTGATGAGCTATTTATAGAACTGTGGTTCTGTTGCCATGGCAACATGCTGGAGGCCAGGGTGGCTGGGGAGCTATTTCTGGCCTGGTGCTGTAATGTAAGATTGATTGGGCAAGTTAGTATATCCTCTAAGCCAGACTAACTCTGAACTGGTAAAAAGGAAGGAGAAAAAAAACTTACGGAATTTCTTTAAATAGACTTTTTTCCCTTTGTGATTTTTCATTTTTGATTAGCCCACTTTAAAACAATTCCAAACTCTACCCCCCCCCCAAAAAAATGGCTTTAACATTAATTTTCCATATTAATTACCCCACTCTTCTAAAAGTTAATTTTCCTGTGTGTGTTCTCAAGCAACACAAGCAAGATAACTTTTTTAAACTAAAAGTTTAATATCTGGAGTGCTCTCTTCCATGGACCAAATAGAACGGAAGGGAACTCTGTGTTTGTTTCCTGCTCAGGGTGGTTAGGGCAAGAAGGGCCTCTTTGTGCCGGCCTCTTTTGTTCTCTTTAATCAATGAGATTCTTAAAAAGTAAAAAGGAAAGGATACAGATTCTCAGTAAGTAAAACAATCCCTTTTGCCCCTGAGGGGGAAATCCTTGCTGCCTTCAAGTGTGCCACTGTACATGTATGTTTTTTACAACCCAATGAGGTGGAGTTATACAATTTTCGTATTATGTGCCATTTTAGTCGAGCAATTCAAAATTTTGTCAGCCGTTATCAAACAGCACAGAAGCCGATAGTTCTGCTTTGGGGTCCTCTCTCTGCTGCTTGAGATACACAAAAGTAAACTTTTAAAAAGAAAAACTTGAAGAACAATGCCCCACCACTGTCCTGTGCTATGTGTGTAGTCTGGGTGCCCTGAGAATTCATAAATAGCTGCTAGACACGTTTCTAGTTCCCCAGTTCCTAAATTTATTTAAATGCTGTTCGCCCTAACCCCTCTAAGGCTAAGCTTTGAGTCATAAATGCAATCAATGTGCAAGCAAAAGTGCCATTGACTTAATGCTCTAGAACTGTGGGACAGTCGTTTCCATTTAGCCTGACCTTGTAGAGACACAAATAGTTGGCAAATAGATGTGCGTGCTCTGAACACCTCCATGTGTCTTTCTGCCCCAGCTTCCTGGACAAGATTGATATCATCAAGCAGGATGACTATGTGCCAACTGACCAGGTATGCCAAACTTCTCACAATCAGAGGACTCGGCCCCCTTTCCAAGCTACTCAAGATTTTTGCTCTAGATTGGCAGTTATTTTTATTTCGATTGGTTTGTGTGAGAGCCATTGTCCTGAATTTTGTTTTAGGACCTGCTTCGCTGCCGTGTCCTGACTTCTGGAATCTTTGAGACCAAGTTCCAGGTGGACAAAGTCAACTTCCAGTAAGAGAATAAATAGTTCACTTCTTTATAAAGTGGAGATAGTGGTTTCTTTCTTTCTTTTTTTTTTATTTCAGCATATTGTGGGGATACAAAAGTTTAGGTTATGTATATTACCCTTGCCCCCCACCCACCCCAGGAGATAGTGGTTTCTTGATGTTCCCTCTGGCAGTTAGAGCGATGGCCCCTTTGATATAACCACGTGTCCTTTCTCCCCGCCAGCATGTTTGACGTGGGTGGCCAGCGCGACGAACGCCGCAAGTGGATCCAGTGCTTCAACGGTATGGATGCACTCGGCCTCGCTGCTCTTAAAGCACATTTTGCTTTTGTAATCGTTAAGGATCACGTTAGCTTCTACCACTCATTGCTTTTGCTTTCTTGTGGCTAGATGTGACTGCAATCATCTTCGTGGTGGCCAGCAGCAGCTACAACATGGTCATTCGAGAGGACAACCAGACCAACCGCCTGCAGGAGGCTCTGAACCTCTTCAAGAGCATCTGGAACAACAGGTTTGTGGAGTAAAAACCCACCCTTGCCCTGGTTTGTACTGTTAGAAAAAAAGGGTCTTGGGCCAGCTCTTGGGCGAGCATCTGAAACCCACCTCCCTCCTTGCTAGATGGCTGCGCACCATCTCTGTGATTCTGTTCCTCAACAAGCAAGATCTGCTCGCTGAGAAAGTCCTTGCTGGGAAATCGAAGATTGAGGACTACTTTCCAGAGTTCGCTCGCTACACTACTCCTGAGGATGGTACGTGTGGCTTCCATTTTTTTGGCGGCTGCCCATTTAGGTGGTTCTTTCTCAAAAGGCGGGGCTGAAAACCCCCACCCTCCTCCCACCACCAAACTTATTAAGGATTTTTATAAGGGAAGCAAGAAAAAATTATTTCTACTCAGAGTCCTAAGAAGTGAGGGGGCTACAGTGATATTAAGCACCCTAGATCTGCTCTAACCTTTAATTACCTTAAGTAATGAAATATTTCTATTTTCTTACAGCTACTCCTGAGCCTGGAGAGGACCCACGCGTGACCCGGGCCAAGTACTTCATTCGTGACGAGTTTCTGGTGAGTAGAGCCTGTTCCTTACTTCCCTCTCTCGCTCCCCCCTTTCCCCTATGGATGTAAACATACTTAATGCTAAATTTGGGGATTCGACTATCCAGTTCTTCACCAATATCCAGTGTGAGTTTTAGCTGTGTGTTCCCCTTCGTTGGGTTTTGTCTTAATACAACACTCCTAGCTAGGCAACAGTCATCATCCCTGGGAGATGTCCCCACTGGTGACAGGGTGGTTCCTACGAGGGCATCACTGACCCGTCCTGTGTTGTGTCCCCACAGAGAATCAGCACCGCCAGCGGGGACGGGCGCCACTACTGCTACCCTCACTTTACCTGCGCCGTGGACACCGAAAACATCCGCCGTGTCTTCAACGATTGCCGTGACATCATCCAGCGCATGCACCTTCGTCAGTACGAGCTGCTCTAAAAAGGGAACACCCAAATTTAATTAAAGCCTTAAGCACAATTAATGAAAAGTAAAACGTAATTGTACAAGCAGTTAATCACCCACCATAGGGCATGATTAACAAAGCAACCTTTCCTTTCCCCCAGAGATTCTTCAAAACCCCCAATTTCCTTCAAAACCCCCATTTTCCTTCAAAACCCCCATTTTCCTTCAAAAAAAACCCCCATTTTCCTTCAGCTTGCTTAGATGTTTCCAAATTTAGAAAGCTTAAGGCGGCCTACAGAAAAAGAAAAAAAAGGCCACAACAGTTCCCTCTCACTTTCAGTAAAAGATAAAAATAACAGCAGCAAACAGAAATAAATAAATGAAATAAATGAAATAAATAAATATTGTGTTGTGCAGCATTAAAAAATCAAAATAAAAATTAAAAAAAGTGATGTGACTCTTGTGAATTATTCGCGGCTCAGAGCAAATAAGGTGGGAGGCCCCATGTTGAGGTACAAGCCCCAAGGTGAAAATCTCACCACTACATATTTTCTGGTGACCCAGTCTTTGGGTTTCTTAAAACAATTTGCAGAAAATATGAAAAGTCCACTTATCCTTCTTCTAAACCTGTACCCCGTAGTAAACCATTATGCCCTACCCTAGTTAATTCCACATTTTAATCATTGCTGCCCCATCCAAAGATTCTACCAACTTACACTGTTACCTCATCACGTGGTTTGCCTGTTTACCCAGTCTCCCCCCAAAAGGTGTATTTTTTACAATAAGATAAGGACTAAATTATGTGGGGGGAAAGTGGGGTTACTAAAGAAATGGTGTTGAAACCACTGGTTAGCCATTTGGGACAAATAGAAGCGTTCCACGTCAATCACACACACATGTAAATAAAAGGGGTAGTTTTTAAAAAGTGACTTCAGAATTAAAATCTTGGGTTTATAGACCTCTCTACAGCATGACAATAATACCTAAAGACCATAAGAGGAGAAGTGACTATACAAAAATGAAAATCACATATAAAAAATGAATGGGGGAGAGGTTTGAGTTGGGTAAAATTCTAACAGAGGGTTGACTCATAAGCAAAGAGTCCTTAAGAATCAATAAGCAAAACCATCAGAAAAATGGGCAAAATATATAAACATGCAACTTAAAAAATACAAATAGCTAACAAACATTTGGGAAAATATGGAACATCACTCATAATGAAATACAAATAAACTTTCACGATAATGGGGGGGTGGAAGGTGGGGGGTGGGGGCTGGGGGTGGGGGTAGTGGTTGGTACTCATGGGCCCTGTATCCAACACAATGAGGCCAGACTTGCAGTGGGCCTTGGATGGGGTCCACACAGGCTCCCTGATCTTTGACCTCCAGGTTTATCCTGCCAGCTTGTGTCACCCATGGTGTTGGCTCCCTGAGAGGGTGGAAGGAAGGGACCAATACTGCCCCTAGCATTACCCTCAGCCTCAACTACTGTGCCCTTTAAATTGGCCAAATGGGACATCAAGTTCATTCTGTAATCCAGGCCCCAAATCCATTTCCTGTCCTGTTTTCTAAATCAAATTAATCCCAGCCAAATTAGTCACCCAGCATAGCCCACCAGGGGTGCGCAATAAGCCCCAAGGAGGGCAGAAAAAGCAGCAAAAACCTCCAACTCCATAAACCTTTCCAAGATTTTGTACATAACATTCAGTCCACATAACTGTTTGCTATGCAAATTTTAGTACAAAACCACCCCAAAAACCCCCAAATAAACATATACTCCAAGTAAAAATTAAGGCTTGCTTGCTATGCAAATATAGCCAGAAGACCAGCCCACAAGTTCCCATAATCCTCCAAAGCACCCCAAAAAGCCCACAACTGAAACCTGTACGGGAGGTCACAAGTGCAACCACAAGGCCCCAGTGTACCCCAAGAACACTCATTCCTGTAAAGGCTGTTCTGAGTGGAAAAGGTTGAAACCCATCCCCTAGCCTCTCCTCCAAGATGGCCCCTGTATGTCCCTCCTCCAGGATGGCCACTTGTAAACCCTTCCTCCAAGATGGCCACCTGTATGCCCCTTCTCCAAGATGGCCACCTGTATGCCCCTTCTCCAAGATGGCCACCTATATGCCCTTCTTCCAAAATGGCCACCTGTATGCCCCTTCTCTAAGATGGCCGCCTATATGCCCCTCTTCCAAGATGGCCACCTGTATGCCCCTCCTACATATAAATTCTGAAACCCTCTTTGCATAAGCCACATAAGATTATTACAGCTCTAGTCACCTATCCATCAAAATTATCAAGCATAAAATTCCTGGGCCATAGAACAGTTATACCAAGGAAAATGATGCCCCAAAACCCCACCTCGCTGGTCAAAACTGACAGAGACTTCATTATATCTTCTAGAAGGGCCAGAAACATCAGTTATCAGGCAACTACCATGTGACAGTCACCACCCAATGAGATAGATTTGGCTGTTGCCACCATTTTACCAACTAGTATCAGAGGCCCAGAGAGGCCAGTAAACAGGTAAGACGGGCTTCAAACTCAGGTAGCCAAAGCCCACCGCTTGACCCCTTCAAACTCAGGTAGCCAAAGCCCACCGCTTGACCCCTACAAGACACTGTTGTCTTGAAAGATGCAGGATAAAGAGGGAAAGGTCTCCTGGTGTTCTTTCCATGATGCCAGTTGCCCATGACCTATGACCCCGAGAGGAAATCCTGCAGGGCACCATGAGATTCCACGCCCGGGTGTGTGGGTGGGCCCGTCTTCCATCAGGGTGGCCTTGGGTGTACCCCTGCTCCCCACCAGGTCAGGGCCTTGTCCCCACCAGGCACTTGGTTGCATCTGAGACTTGCTTCTCTACCTTAGGACTCATCCCTTCCATTTAAAACATTTTTGTTTCCATTTTCCCTTTGATCCCCGTACCAAACCTAACTTTCATAGGGCTACTTTAAAACTAAACTTTAGGATCTTCAGAAAGAAAATAAAAATTGTAAAGAATTTCATCTAAGCCTTTTATTACAAGAAGCCATTAAAAAAATTTAAGCTGAATTTTAAATCTATTCAAATGCAAAACATTATTTTTCTAAAGATAACAATTTGTACCACACTTGAATGTGTAAGCCCAGTATAGATGACTATTCACTGACCTTTTGGAGATTGAAAATAATAATAAACCACTAGGCCCCTTCACAGTGTGAGGAGGGCCTAGAATTGGGCAGAATTTTTGCCCATCTCCACTTTTATTTAATTGTGTGCAAAATTATACTAAAAGAAATGGCCACATCTGCATAGCCCTCTGCATACATCAATGGCATTCTCTTATTATAATGGTTTCTTGGTTTTAGTCATCTTTGCGCTCAATAAATGTATAGAGAGCAAGGACTCTATGCCAGTGGGAGTTCTGTTTTCATGGGGTTTATGTCCCAGCAGGGAAGACACACACTTAACAAATAAATAATTAAAAGCATTACAGATGGTGACAAAGTCTCCGAGACAATAAACAGGATGGAGGCAGTGGGGAATGGGAGATGTTTGAGGTGGGACTCCACTTTAGATAGAGTAGCCTGGGAGGGCCTCCCTGAAGGTGCACATTTTCTTATGAGGATGTGAAGGATGAGAAGAAGATAGCCATACAAGTACCAATGGCTAACTTCAGTATTTTTTATTATTGTTAATTATTAAAACATAATATTAACATTTGTGGGGCACTTTATCATGTGCCAGGCACTGTCTAATACCTTTATGTGAATTATCTCATTTAATCCTTTCAAAATCCTATTAGGGTGTGCCCCAAATATAAGTCCCATCCCATTGTACAGATGTTAGTTCAGAAGTAAAAAAGGTAAAATTTTATCTGAAACATTGTGAATAATTTATGCAAATTATGCTTTTAATAAGGGCTACACTAAAAAGTTCATTGCAATAAGCACTTAACTTGAGTAATTGCTACCCAGGTTCCTATTTTAGAGCTGGGTAACTTTGTGTCTCTAGGATAATCTTCCTGCATTTAAACATTCATATGCTGTGAACAGAGCTTTACCTATCTTATTTACTGTATTGGGTAGGAATGCATTCAGCTGCAAATAACAGAACCTTGACCCAGAGTGACATAGACATCTCACTTACCAAGAATTCTGGAGGTAGGTGGCTCCTGGTGTTATTTCAGCAGCTCATCAATGGCAGGGCTGATGCCTTCATAATATTCTTGGCTTCTCTCTCGAGGTTGCAACATGGTATCACATCATAGCTGAAGGCAGAAGAAAGAGGAAAGAGCTAGCCTAGCCAAATCTCTTTTGTCGGTCTTTCTTCAGGGCCCTTCCATTCACTGTCACCATGTGAAATACACATAGATACCTAGAGAGCTAGATACATAGCTAGACAGCTAGCTAGGCAGATACACAGATGAGTGTCTTTTCAATAACACTATTACACACACACACACACACACACATAGGGATTTATAATTTCCTATTGCATGTACCTGGATGGAACATCTGAGAAGACATCCAGTGCTTAGTTTTAAGGATTAGAGAAGATTGGGGGAGGGGGAGCTTTTCAAATGATAGTAGGGTAATTTGCACAATTCTATGTAAGTAAATTTGAACACCTAGATAAAATAGATAATCTTCCAGAAAAATACTGTTTACCAAATTTGACCCCTGTGGAGACATAAAAAATCTAAGCAGACCAGTTACCATAGGAAAAAAATACAGAGCACAGTGAGAGAAATCCATAACCAAAAGGCTCTAGACTCTTGTTGGAGTGGGACACTAATGATGAGAAGAAAATATGATGGAGGTTTCTGGGTGCTAGTAAATTTCTGTTTCTTGATCTAAATGCTGATTAAACAAATATATTCCATTTGAGAAAACTCATTGAGCTGTACACTTAGGATTTCTCATTTTTCAGTAAATGTATTACATTTTCAATTTTTTTTTAAATGAAAAAAAGAAAAAAGGCACCAAACCCAGGTGGTTTCACAGGGGAATTCTACTAAATCTTCTAAGGTTGGATAATCCCAGCCAGGCATGGTGGCTCATGCCTGTAATCCCAGCACTTTGGGAGGCCAAGGAAGGAGAACCACTTGAGGCCAGGAGTTTGAGAACAGCTTGGGCAACATAGTGAGACCCCATCTCTACAAAAAATAAAGAAAATTAGCTGGGTATGGTGGCAGCTACTTGGGAGGCTCAGGTGGGAGGACTGCTTGAGCCCAGGAGTTCAAGGTTGCAGTGAGCTATGATCATGCTACTGCACTCCAGCTTGGGCAGCAGAGTGAGATCCCATCTCTAAAAAACAAAAGAAAACAATATTTGATTAATCCCAATGCTACTTAAATTATTCCAGAGCATAGTAAAAGGAGAACTTTAAAATTATTTTTATAATGTATAACATTTATTCTAAAATATGCCAAAGATGGCACCCCAAAATAAAATTACAGACTAATCTCACTTATGAATATCAATGTAAATATCTTAAAATGAAAGCAAACAGAATCTAATATTACATTTAATAAAACACATCATGGCCAATAAAATTTAGTCTAGGAATTCAAGGTTGGTTCAATATTAGCAAATATAGTAATATTTGCCAAAATTTAGTAAGCATTCATATTTTAGAAATTCCATAAAATAGTACTTTCTTATATGACTATATATGCCATAAATCTATATATAATATATACAGTACAGTATATATTATATATAAAAAAATCTCTAAAAGTTAACATTTTAATGAACGAGGGACTTTTAAAAGCTTTTCCACTAATGTCAGGAACAAGAAACAAGACAGACAAGGATGCCTCATATCACCATACTCTTCATGATTGTATTGGATGTATAAGGCAATTCAATTAAACAAAGAAAAGCAATTAGAGGCCTGAGAATTGGAGAAGTAGTAGTAAAACTATCTTTTGTTGCAGATGATATAATTAAATATTATAACTCCTCCCCAAAAATCCACAGGAAAATAATGACCAAAAAATGAGAAGATTTAGTAAAGAACTGGTTCTAAGATCAACATGCAGAAAATCAATAGCATGTGCAAGGTAAAACAATACAGCTTTGAGAGAAGAAAATGCAGGAGACTGCTGCTAGGGTAGGGCCCACATGTTGCCTTTGGTCAACATGTCTCTTAAATCTGGTTTAATTCGTGGGTTACCCATCTCCTTTTCCTCCCCTTTACAATTTAGTTATTGAAGAAACTGTGTTTTTATCCTCTGGAGTCTTCCATACTCTAGATGTTGCCGATTGCATCCCCATAGTACAGATCTTCTGATTGAACCAACTATTTAAAAAAGTATTTTCAGGGAAATTTGAACAATGACTAGATATTTGACAATACTAAAAAAAATAGTGTTAACTTTTTTATGTGTCATAGGAGTATAATTTTTTAAAGAGTTATCTTTTAAATGTTCACATTGAAACAAAATATTATAATATGATTTTCCAAAGTAATCCAATGAGGTAGGCATGGGGTGGGGGTGGAAGTGGGAGCAATGGTGTGCTGGCAATTGTTTAACAACAGGCTCTCCATGGGGGATTGGGGGGACTTGTAGTGTTTTCCAATTTCCATGGTGTAAATACTCCCACCACGATTGATTTCAAACTCCCAGCAGTATGTCATTGTATGTGGAGTTGGGACGAGACACGCACAATCAGCTTTTGTCAGGCAGTGCAAGTTGGCACATCCCTGATGGGGGTAGAGCTGAGATAAGATTGGATATGAGTTGATTCTTGTTGAAACAGGATGATGAGTACATTCGGATTTGTTATACTATGCTAATTTTGTATATGTTTGATATTTTAATAAATTTAAAAATAAGAAAAAGAGAAAAATCCTAAATTTCAATATTAAACTTTTTAAACCTTCCAATGTTAGGGGTGGTAGCCATTGCAAATAATTATGAAAAGGAATTAAGTATAATCATATCAATGGTCCATGAGAAACTAAACTAAAATGATGATAATAGTAAGAACAACTATGTTTTTGAGAGCCTACTACCTACCTGGCCTGGAGTAAGTGCTTCATAGGGGATAACTCAAGGTGCCATTATTATCCTTGTTTTGCAGATGAGGAAACCAAGGAGTAGGAAGTTGAACAACTTCCTTGGTTTAAGATCACATAGCCAGTAAGTGGCAGACTCTGGATTTGAACCCAGGTAGTCAGGCTACAGAGCCTGCAATTTTAAACTCCAATCCAATACACTTGATTAAAAAAAAAAACCATCCGAAATTGAAAGACTGGAAAGAAACTCAGTGATGTTTCTGAGTGACAAATAATCCTGTTTAGTAGACCCTTCTTCCCAACCACAAATTTATTGAGTGCCTCCTTTGGACCAGTGCTAACCAAGACGCTGGTGCCCAGGACGGGTTTGGCTCCATCCTAGTAGAGTGAGCTCCTATACCATGAAGCAAATCACATTTCCAAAATGGGATTTTACCTATATGGGGCTTGGTGAGGCAGGGGAGAGGGGGATGATTCATATAAGTTTCTGCGTTAGTCTTTTATTGCCATGATGTTCTAGTCATTTCTTTGCACACATCTGTTAGGAGTAATTTTTCTATATTTTAAGAACAAATGTTTTCACCTTTTGTCACAGCACAGATTATTTTACCCATGCAACAAGTATTTATTGGGCACTCACTAGCCACCAAGCCCTGTGCTAGGTGATACAGTGAAAAACATTCTCATTCTAGAGGGAGAATTGAGACAATGCAATGGTAACCAAATAAATAATCAAGATAATTCAGAGAGTCACAAGGTCTCCCTAAAGCAAGCTCATGTGGTGTGGGGAGTCATCACTTTGGAAGGTGTGGGTAAGAAGACTTCTTCCAGGAGGTAACATTTGAACTGAGACTCAAAAGGTGGGCAGAGAGCGAAAGTCCCAATGGATTTATCTACCGTGAAAAGCTTCAGGAAAAACATTCCCAACACTACCAAATCCCAGATGAATTTGTAGTTAATGTCCATTTGATCTTCAAGAACTGTGAAAGGTTTAATGTGGTATGTTAGCTTCCAACCTACAGAGTTTATTAGTTTTTGTTTGCTTGTTTTGGAGGAGGCAGTGGGCAAACACCCATGAGGAAGGCCCTGGGTGTACAGCACGTATTTCGAGCACACATTTTAAGACACAAATACATTTTTGTGATTAAAGACTTTTATGTCTTGCTGCCTAGAGATCCTGGCATCTCAGATCCTTGCCTTTCCAAAGTTGGCGACACACGTTTTCCTGGAAGGGGTCAGGACTTGGAGTTGGAGGTAGAAGAGGGTGAATGTGGGTTGGGCTCAGATGTCAGAGTCTAGGATAAAAGGCGCTGCTGTCCCTGCAGAGCCCAGGGTAGTGCCTGGTACAAAGTTAACGTTCCGTGAAGAGTTGTACAGAGCCAACTGGGGAAACAGGAGGGCTGCTCAATAACTTTTCTCTTGAAATTGATGGACTCCGCAATGTGGCTCCTGTAATAGTGGATGGGTGAGTCTAAGACCCTCTGCCCCCACCACCTGCAGTGCTCCTCACATACACACTTTGCCACCGCAGAGGTGAAGTTCAAGTGTGAGAATTGAGATCAGCCACGAGAAAGAAGGGTCTATGAAGCAGAGACAAGAAGTGGTTCTTCTCTTTTCCCAAAAGGAGAGAAATAATTAAAGAAAAAAAGTATTGTGACCCTGATCCAGAGGGTCAGGGTGCCTCAAAGGAAATAAAGAGTTTCCTTTGAATTGGGTTTCAGGGAAGAAAGACTTTGAGAAATGGAAAATTGTATGCAGGGTGGGGATTACCAAACAGCCCCTGGAGCAAAGGTTAAGAATGCTTTTGTGTTTTCTTATCATTTATTCCCTGATTGTCTAGCACTTGCGTTAGAGTTTTATAGATCATTAGCAAACCGGATCCTTGTAAAATGGTGGTAGCTGGCCAGTGAGGACATTCTAAACTATGTTCTTTAGGGTTTTATAATTCAATAGTGTTTAGCAAACATCTGAAGGGCCATTAAAAATCACAGTGCATTTTGTGAATCTGTCATTATCTCCCCATTTCATCTTTCCTTCCCAATTGCAGCCTTTGATTGCAGGATTCAGAATGACAACATTTTCCTGATGCCTCTTGAGATTGCAATGTCTTGGCCCCCCCAGAGTGTAAGGAACCCTTTAATCTCATTTCATTTGGCTAATTGGTGCTAAAATGTTATCCTTAATTCCAAACTGAAAACTTTCTTAGTACCAGATCACTAATAGATTGGCCTTAAAATAAAGAAGCTATCCATCAGAGAAGTGGAGCCTCCCGATAAGAAATGGTAAAAGGTAGGGGAAAAACCGGACTGCAGGTATGCAAAGTTTCAAGGAAAGATTACAGTTTACTTGTCATATCAAAAGAAGGGAATTATTGTCACTGGAATAGCTAGAATAATTCTCATTTGTCTCCAGGAATAAGAATTAAATGCAGAAATGACTCAATTTCACCAAAGAAAAGAGGCCTTTTCTTCATTAGTAACTGGAAATCTAACACTCGACAAGTAATACAGGATAAATCCAAAGTAACAGTACATGACAACTAAGCATCAAACCTTCACCCGTAAAATTATAGCTCATTGTACAACAAATTGAGAAATTACCCTTTATGGAACCCTATAATTGCTTCCCTCCATAACCATAAACATTTTCATTATCTTCCTATAGAGGGTCAAATATTCTTGTAACAGTTTCAGTAATAAATTGAAGTTGTAATAGTAGCTTATCATTTGCCGGAAGATTCTTACCTTTATTAAGTAGTAATCATGGTGGAGAAACCATCAATGTTCCTGATGTGTGCCTGCGACAATGTGAGTTATCTTCCCTGATGTTCAAGTCTCGGGGAAACCTGATTCTTCAGAAACAGCACCTACGTTGAAAGTAAAAGCTCAGAGTCTTCTATTTCTGTCTATATACAAAAGGGTTTATTTTGCACTTGCATACCTCAAGTAAAAATTTAAATTATAAAGTCACTTTTTTTTCAATTAAAAAAAACTATGGAATTAACTGATTAGCATACCTGATCAAGATGAGTGCTCTTCCAGGGATAATTCAGCACGTCTTCTGAAATCCAAATCTTCACTGTAAGTGTTTAAATTCATTGGAGTTTTGAGAGTCAGTTTCTGTCAACACCCTCAAAATAAGCAATGCCAACAAATTTTCTTGTGTGTTTCACCAGAGCACTGGCTTTGTTGGAGCTGGCTTAACAGCCCGGCAACGCTTGGGAAAGGTTGTCATGTTGAGCATCGCTTCTTGCTCACTTGGTTCTTCTAAAAATGATACTGATGCTTTTGATCTCCCTCCCCAGTGCTTGACACACTGCTTGCAAAGTGAGAGATAAATAAATGGTAGCAAACAGGATCCAGGCCACAGTGGGAGGGTTCACCACACAACACAAAGGATGAGTATCATGGAATTTGCCAACATCTTTTCCATGTTAATAGGTCAAAAAGAAGACACGTTTGGCCACTCGACAGGGGTTGGGAAGGCATTTAAGAGCACTGGTTCCCTTCTTGGTTTTGTTTTTGTTTTTAAGGGCCCTTGGCAAAATAGTAATAAAAGGATATTTCCTTAATGCATTTTGTGTGTCTGCTGATGTATTATAGATCCTATAGCCAACAATATTCTTAATATTCTTGAAATCAGGAACAACAAAATGGTGCCCATTCTCACCACTGTTATTTTTGTTCTGCAAGTGCTGGTTAGTACAATTTTTAAAAATTGGAATTAAAAATTTGAGGAAGTAGAAAATAATATTGTCATTATGTATGGATGACATGATTGTATAGCTTAGAAAAAACCCCAAAGAAAATTCACTCTGTGTACTATAATAAAAACCTAACACTTCCTGAGAGCCAAGGCACTGTTCTAAGTATTTCAATACTCACTACTGTAGAACTATAATAATAAAAAGTTAGCATTGATGGAATACTTACCATATGCCAAGTACTGTTTAAGTACTTTGCCACTCATACGCTGTATAACCATAACAATAAAATTTTATACATACTGTTTTTATTATGTGCCAGACCCTAGCAAAATACTTTAATACTTGTAACAATTGTAAGAGGTTTTCAATCCTATTTGTTATATTATATGATACCATAGTTAATATTATATTACTACATATACATTTCAATATAGTTTATATTATTCTCATGTAATATATTACATATTAAGTTGTATGTGATTTATAGTATACTATATTATCATTTTAATGATATATTATAGGTGATTAAAGTATTTTATATTACTACATATTTATATATTTTGTGTATAATCATATACATATAAGGTGATATTACATATTCTATGTGATTTATGTATTATACATTATGTCATACTTTATTATATAAATTATACATTAATATACTATTAATATATTACTACACATTTATACTTATATATTTTATATCAGTTTATAATTATACATGTATAACTTGATATCATATTACATATTAAATTATATAATTTATACTGTTACATTATACATCTTATTTTATTATTATAGATTATTTATTATATATTATAGATTAACACTATGCTATATTTTTATATTACTATATATTTAAATACAGTGTATTTCATATGATAATTATATATATATATAAGGTGACATTACACATTCAATTATATAAATTTGTATTATTTTATGCTACATTATATTTTAAAATCTCACCCTTTATGAAGGCTGAAACCGAGGCACAGAGAGGCGTCACTTGCTGGCAGTCGTGAAGACAGTCCACTGGCCCAGCTGGGATCCCCACCGATTGTGGCCCAGAGTCCTCGCTCCTCACCGCTGTCCTCCCGGCACTCCCAGAAATATCCAAGGTCTTCCTTGGCTAAGGGAGGCTTCACCTGCCCTGCTCACCCTCCACTCTGAAAGGAAACAGCAACAGCTCTGCCAAGAGCCAAGAGTTGTATGAGTGTGAGTGTGAGAGAGTGTGAGTGTGTGTGTTTGTGTGAGTAATTTTTTAAATCCCAAATGACGCTACTCCTATTCTCCCGGCTACAGTTGACTAGAGGGAAGAACCAGCGGCTGAAATGCAGAGGACCCGTTGGCTGGTCACAAAAACAGGAGGCAGTGCAGTCAGACTTCCTCCCTCAGGGAAGTGAGGAAGGACCACCATGCAGGACCAAGGCTGGGGCATCTGGGCCATTGCTGAGCTGAAACCAGGCGCCTGGCAGAAAAGCCAGATGGCCGAGGTGGGAGGGCAGAGCTGCCCACAGGCCAGGTAGAGAGCCGTGATGGCAGCAGGCAGCTTCCTGGGCTCTCCCTGGCGTCTCAGTTCAAGTTCCTTGGAGAACTGCCTTACTTTCCTACCTGGATTCCTCAGAGCCACCACTAAATGCCACCCCCCCACCCCCAACACACACACACACACACATTTTGATCCAGCTACTTTGAGCAAGTCTCCATTTCGTGCAACAAATAGACTGATTCTAAAAATCACTCAGTGGGGTAGGTACAGGATAAACACACACACCATCTATACTAACAATAGCCACTTATAAAATACAATCACAACGTCAAGAAAAATTACAAAATACCTAAGAATAAATATAACAAGAAAAGTACAGAATTTTATTAAACACTTTACTAAAACATGTAAAAGAAAATTTGGATAAATGAAAGATCACTCCTTGTTCTTAGCTAGGAGGACTCCATATTTAAAGATGTCAATTTTCTCTAAATTAACCTCTAACTTTAATGCAACCTCAGAGTACCCTGATTTTTTTAATGTGGCAAAATTATTTTGTAGTTCATCTGGAAGAATAAATTATGTAAAGAATAGCAAATGGAATGTCAACAATGAAGTCTGTTGGCCATGGACTTGCCCTACCAGATATAGTGCACATTATAAATATGTCCTAGTGTGGTTCTAGTGCAGGAATAGACAAAAAGCCTAGAAGCAAAACAGAAGTCCAGAAAAAGGCCCAAGTTTATGAACATTTAATATACGAGCAAAGTAAGTGGTATTTGGATGTATTGGTCAGGATTTGTTTGGTTGTATGTAACAGAAACTCAATTAAAAAAAAAAACTTAAGCAAAAGGTTTCTAATATTCTGGAAAGAGCAAGGGTGTATATCTACACTTGGCTTCACTCTCCCAGACCAATTTTTTTTTCTTCCGATCTGTGATAAAACCTGTCCCACGTCTCAGAGCTTCCAGCCTCACCCTCACAGACTGAGGAAACAAGCAGTGGGGCAAGCAGTGTACTCGCTTCTGTGCTTCCATTTGTGCCAAAGGCGTTTGGGTGAGTGGGGTGAGGCGGAAGAATATATATATTTGTGTGAATACGTTTAAAACTCCTGGCTGGTATCATTGGATGCCCCCGGGGAAGGGATATATAGTGGCAATCTTTCTCCGCCTATTGGACCTCAGGACAAGAGAGTTATGTTCTTCATTTCACGGCCACAGTGTCACCGGTGTGTGCAAGGTGCCTGTGTTATTTATCTACCTGCTCCCTTCCCCAGTGGCAGCAATTCCAATATGTCTGACATGCATTCTCCCATTTGTGTGTGTTCTTATGAAACGTGTAAATTGTTTGGGGCACATCATTTTTAATTGACATAAGTGGTATGGTGCTACAGATCTCATCCGTTGTTTTCCCGCCCAGCACTGTTCCTGAGATCTACCCGTGTCGCCCTGTAGGTGCCCAGTTCGTTGCTTCCCACGTCTGCGTTTCTGCATGTGGCTACTGTATCGATCAGGCTAGAGTAGAAGAGGCTGCAGTAACATATGCCGCCCAGATCAGAATGATTTAAAACCACAAGGCTATTTCTCATTCATGATACGTGTCCATCAGAGGTTGGCAGGAGGGCTCCGCTCTCTAGTCACCCGGGGACCCGTATCCCATCTCGGTCATCGGCAATTGCTAGGCCAGAGATAAGCAAGCAAAACAAAACACGCACTGACACTTCATTTCCATTTGGTAGTGACACACATGACTTCTGCCCACATTTCCGTGGTCAAAGTCAGTCACGTGGCTCCACCTAATCGTAAATGGCAGGGAAGTTCAGTTCTACCACGTGACGGTAACAAGGAGAAAGCTGGAATATTTGTGAGGCGTCCTCACGACTACCATAAACCCGCAGGCTGCCTTCAATTCCCCGCTATCCCAAACAACGCTGCGATGACACCTGCCTGCACATGTCCCCCACAGACCCAGATGCTTTGGGATATGCAAGAAGTGAGATTTGGGGGCAGAAGAGCAGGAATTTAATGTCACTAAAGAGTTCCACATTGTTCTCCAGAACCCCTGCACCAGTCTATGCCAAAAGCAGGCCCAAAGGCGCGTATATCTAATATTACCGAGTCTTGCCAATGTTCAGCAATAACCAGCTTTAAATTTTTTTGCCAGTCAAATAAATATAAAGTGGTAGCTGTTCTTGTTCTAAACTGTAGGTCTTTGATTTCTAATGATTTTAAGCATCGCTTTATATGCTTAGCCTTTTAGATGTCCTCTTCTGTAAATTATTTGCATCTTTTTCTTATTTTTTCTATTAGAATTCCTGTATTTTCCTATTGATTTTTGAGGTTCCTTGTAGAGATTTTTTTCACTGTATATCTTTTAGTATCTTTTGGATGTTAAACAATATGAATATATTCTTGTTCCCCTAGAAAAATAATATATATTTTTAATAGATTGCATCTCATCTGAGTTCTTTGAGAAAAACAGTCTCAAAGAAGGAGGATAGGCCCAGCTTGAGCCAGGAGCCATTCCAGAAACAATCAAAGCACGGGGCTGATTGACAGCATCCATACAAACCCCAAGGCCGGAGCAGAATAAACCACTTTCCCAGAAAAAGTGGGGCGGTGCTAAGGAAGCTGTTCTAGGCAGACAGAGCAATAAATGATCCCTGGCTAAGTATTTGGTGCAAAAAATAAGGTTGTGTGTCCATCAGGACGCCTTTGATTGCAAGTGACAAAAACTAGAAACTAATTTTTTAAAAAAGAAGGTATTGCTTCCAGGAACTCAAAAGTCCAGGGGTTAGCACAGCTAGATCCAACTGGTCAAATAATGTAATCAGATCTCCACCTTTCTCTCTCTCCACCAAACTCTTCCTAGGTGGCATAGTGGCTACCAACAGCCACACGTATATAGCATTTTGCCTTAACTCCAGAGTCAAGAAAGTTGTTCTTTCTCAATTATTCTGGCAGAAAAAGAAAATCTGAGGGAGAAATTCTGATTGGCCCAACTTAAATCACATACCCCCTTTTGAACCAATTGATGTGGGCATAGGGTTGGAGTAGTCTGATTGGTCAGACATGAGTCAAGGAGGGGCTCAGCCCCACCCAGATCACATGGAAAAGAGCCCCTCGGGGGCGGGGGTCTCGCCAGGAGAGAGGAGAGATGCTGGACTGGCAGGACCCAGAGATGCCGGGCACAGGCCACATCCCTGCCTCACTCCTTACACCAGCGTGAATTCTATGTGGATCAAGAACTTAGTAGAGGAAAAAAGAAACCACAAAAGAGAATGAAGTATTGGTGACAGAAAGAATAAAGGGCTTAGAAAATGCCTTTTTAAACATGACACTAAAATCAGACACCATAGAGAAAAAGACTGATGCACTAAACTTCTGCAGCACGAACCAAACGAAACCACCACAGTCTCCATATGCAGGATTAAGAGGCTGTGGGGGTGGACACGCTTGTAGCTCTGACTCTGGCCAGGCAAAGGAAATGTATGTCACCTAAACATTTGTACCCCCCTAATATTCTGAAATTTAAAAAAATATGATCTCTTTTGTGTAAGAAATAAGTATATATGCATATATGGAATTTATATTGATTTTTACACTAAAAAAGTCTCAAAAGAGATAAAATAAAAAAAAAATAAGAGGTTAATGACAAATTAGGGTAAAAGAATTCATAACCTACACACCAGACAAAGCATTGATATCTTATCTGGGCCAAAGAGTTCTTAGAGATTAATACGAGACTTCTACCCCAATAGAAATCTGAGAAAAGGACATGAACAATTCATAAAAGAAGGATGTAGGAAGTACAATAAATATATAAATGATATAAATAAAAATTTTATAAGATTGCCAATTCCCAGTAGAAAAATTAGCCTACTTGGGCATGGTTGGTTATAAATTTGTCCAACCTTTTGGGAAGATAGGTTGGCTCTATGTCTCAGAAAATAAGATTCATTTGTTCGTTCAGCAAATATTAATTAGGTGCTCAGTATGTGCAAGACAGTGCTCTGCGCACTTGGGGAAAACTTGTGACCAAGTAGCCACAGAGTGTCTGCCCACTTGGAAGCTACAAATTATAGGGAAAGCAAAGATTACAACTCACAGGATGAGTTACCACGGCATTCAGGGCTGTAGAAAGTACACGGTACCCTAAGACTAAGCAGCCTGAGACCTGGGTTGTCCTGGATGGAGTGTGTTTACCCACAGATACTTTACCTAGAGGATGTTTAACCCCATAAAGATTTGTCGAGTGAACAAACGAGTCTGGTGGACCAGGCGCCCTGTCGTCCAGTGCCGCGCTGCCTCAGGGCTGTGCGGCTGGGGCCCCTGCACCCTAGAGATCTACACCGGGGGCTCTCTTCTCACCCTTCTCCCCAGGACTCAGAATCTTCAGTGCCAAGTAGATATGCGCATCTAGATTCTGTGTCCTTTCTAGACTATGCTTCAGAGACTCTGGACCCTGCAATCTTCTGCCCCGACAGCCCCAGCCTGCCCTCAGTGCTTGTGAAGTCTTGTCCCCTACGGCCACCCTTCCTAGGGCAGACAGAGCCGAGGTGCGTACACTCTGGGCCCCAGGGGTGACCAAAAGGCAACTGTTTGTGGTTGAGGGTGTGACAGAGTTTGGAGTGTTACACACACGCATGCAAAGTCCCCTGCAGGGTGGGACCAAGGCAAGGAAGAAAAGGAAGGGAAGGGCACAGACCTGGGAACCTCAGTTCACACCCTTCCTTTGGGCCCCAGGCATGCTAGAGAGGCAATAAGTCAAAGCTCTTGAGAGCCAAGTTAAGGAGTCAGGACAGTATCCTGAGAGAGTGGAGGGAGGACTTTTGGTAAGGGAATGGCAGGAATAGACAGGGGTTTGCAGAAGATCCCTCTGGCTCTGGAGTGGCAAATGGCTTGGGGTGGGCCTAGAAAGGAAGAAGGGGGTCGATCGGGAGGGTGCTGCCGGGATTAAAAAAGCAACGAGGCAATTTGTGTTGTGTTAGGCAGCAGAAATGGAAAAATCTGGGAGGCCAAATAACATAGTGAGGGACTGGATACGAGGCGGGGAGAAGAGGTCTTAAGGGCCACCTTTTTAGGCCTCCAGCTCTTGTCCCTGGTGGGCAATGGTGATTTCTATTTCCTGGGACAGGGAACTAGGCAGAGGACCAGCTTTGCTGGGTGGGTGGGGGCATCGTGGACACCTGGAGTTTATTGCCTTTGCGACATCCAAACAGAAACGCCAGGTAGGCAATCGCATGAGCGGGGCTGGGCCTCTGAGGACAGGCTGACGGGTGACACACAGGCGGAGCTGTGAGCCTGCATCACATCTTATCTAAGATGCCACCGATAAGAAGCAGCACCGCTATTTACATGCCACCAAGGAAAGGAGAAACTATGGCATCTGGTTGATGAACAACTCCTATTTCAGATAAATTAAAATGTGGGAAACTGCATCTTAGCAGTGATGAAATTTGACAAGACGTAAATTTGACTTGTTGTTATGAACGCGAGGGACAGGGGTACCATAGGACCGAAGTCCCTTTCTCCTCCATGCGGAAGCCTGTGAAGGTCTGTGGCCAAGGGCCGGGCGGCTCCACCTTGTCCCCGTGCAGGTCGTGGCTGCCCGCACAGGGCCGCCGGGCTCACCAGGAGGACGGGAGGGGACAGGAGGGGACGGCGAGGCCATGCTCCTCTTTAAAGCACCAGAGTTTGCTCTTGGCACTGCCTCTCGCTTCCCAATGACCAGCTTTTTTTTTTTTTTTTTTTTTTTTTTGCAGTTTTATAACTTTATTTGACATATCTGACAGTCAGTGGTTAGTTCTTGTCCACATTGACTATAGATTTTTGAAAATGGTAACAGGTACGCAGGTAACCAGAGTATAGAGCGTGTTCGGTACATCTTCATCCAATTATATTTTCTGGACAACGGCTCCTGGATATGGTGCGGGACGTTCCTCATTCCGTTGGCCCAGATAGCTCTGTCGAGTCTGTACACATCTGCAGTCCCCGTCTCCCGCATGGCACATTTCCCGATCTTTCTGAGTGCCTGAGGGGCGCGCTCCTCGAAGCCCCCTCCAGGGAGCGCCCGTGAATGCCGGTGCTGTGCCGTCATTGCTGGCAGAGCGGCCCTTCCTCTTCTCCCCGCTCTTCCTCGCAGGGGCCATTCTGCGGGGCCACCTTGGAAAGCAAGAGTGCGAGGGATCGTGTCCAGTGAGCAGAATTTTGTCACCTGGCACTCTCGGCTGCAAAAATGGCTAGAAAACGTGGCCTTTATCTCAGCAGCCTAATGCCCAGCAAGAAGTCAGGGACCCTACAGAAGGCGACGTCAGCTGGCAGTCTCTGCCCCAGGAGTCCCCCACGCTGGGTGGAAACTGACATTAAAGGCACACACGAGACAGGTGACTGAGAACAATGCTGATGCCAAGTGCTGAGGTCCTCTCACATTTAGAGTTTCAGGTAGGACAAGGATGCGGAAAGCCACGAGACAGCCCTTCTGCGAGTGTTGGGAAGCCAGTGTTTCAAGAGGAAGAGAGCAGCCCCCTTTGGCCAGCGCTGCTGGGGGTCAGGAAAGATGAGATTTCTGTAAAATTGTCCAATGGCAGCAGGTGGAGGTGCAAGTAAGATTTGCAAATATTGATCATTATTGTTGCAGTTGGGCAATGGAGGTTCATTATGTTGTTTTCTCTAGTTTTTCATACGTTTGAACATTTCTAATTAAAACACACATGAAAACAAAAGAAAACAAATCTATGTGATATGTCAACATACCAATCATTTATGACTTTAACAAGAGGAGTTAAAAACCAAAAGCCAGACTGGGGAGACGTGGGGTTTGTGGCAGCGGAGGACATTAGGAAGGTAAATACAGAAGCCTGTGTTTTCCACAAACAGCCGCTGTGACGTGGTCAGTTCCACATGCTCTTTCAGAACCTTGCCTCTCCCCAGACCCCGAAATCTGGGCACACCTGTGGCTTCTCTGACCAGCAGAGGACAGGGAATCTGATGCCATGTGCCCTGGGAGGCTAGGTCAAAACAAGGATACAGCTTCTCCGGTTCACGTTCGTTCTCACTCCTTCTCGGTCACAGTAAAATTCCCCATCTTAACCACTTGCAAGTGTGACAGTTCAGTGGTGCTAAGCATGTTCACATTATTGTGCATCCAATCTCCAGGACTCTTTTCATTTTGCAAAACTGGAACTCTAAACCCATTAAACAACAACTCCCCAATCCCCACCCAGCCCCTGTGACCACCATTCAGCGGTAGGAGAAGAGACTCAAAAGTTCTTAACATCTTTGCAGAGAGACAGAAAGCGCGTTGACCTGAGGATAGGAGGAGGATTTGAGGGCAGATGATTTGGTTGATGTTGGTGATCAGGAGTTGCGAGGAGATCAGGTTAGCCTGCTGTGGGCTTTTCTGCACAGAACTTAGCTGCCCAGGAGTAGGTAGGATGCACGGCTGGATCCACCCAGGACTGGGTTCTGCAAGGGAGTGACAGACATGCCGACCTTGCAACTGAAGCTGGCGAAGGAGGGAAATCAAGGTGGCGTGGAGACTGGAGCACAAACTTGGACTTGGCATTCCCACTGCTAGGAACTCATCTGGAAAAGAGCATTTGCTACTGGCCACACTTGCAAGAATTTTCATCACAAAATCACATAGGATATTGGAAGATTGGAAACAAGGCAAATATTCATTAGTAGAGTATTGGTTAAATAAAGTACAGCAATTCCATACAACGGAATACTATGCAGACATCGGAATGCCTTTTTGGGAACTGTAGGGTTTTCTTTGTCATAAGGAGAAAGCCTTCTGGCAACGGGAGAGGAGGGACAGGGGACAGCTGGAATCCTGATAAGTTTGATCTCAGGTTTCAGTTGCTGTGTAAATGACCCCCTGTATTCCCCAGTTATGTGAGCTGGGGAATTCTCTCTTTTGACTAATCTAGTTTGAATAAGGTTTCTGGTGTTTGCAATTCAAACAACCCTCCCATGCTCTGAATGTTTCTATTTCCCTCAATTCATATGTAGAAATCCTCTTTTTTTTTTTTTTTTTTTTTGTTCTGGGTTCCTGAAATCACTTCCAAGACATATGTAGAAATCCTAACCCCCAAGGTGAGGCTATTAAGAGGTGGGGCCTTCGGGAGGTGACAAGGTCATGCGGTGGAGCCTCCTGAGTGAGATCAGTGCCTTGGGGAAGAGGCCCCAGGGAGCTGCCCTGCGCCTTCCACCGGGTGAGGACACAGTGGGAAGGTGGGGCCAGAGGAGAGGGGCCTCACCAGACTGGCAGGTGCCCTGCTCTTGGCCTTCTCAAACTCCAGAGCTGTGAGAAATAAATTTCTGTTGCTTGTAAACTACCCAACCTCTGGTATGTTGATACACCAGCCTGAACAGGCTAAGACCACCCTCCACTAAAAGAGCAGTAACAGGAGTAGGGTATAAAAAGTAGCAGAATCTTACAATATGGAACCGGCTGAAGTGAGAGAAGGCAGGTGGGCAATGAGATTATGCAATAGATAAGCTGGTCTCAAACCACAGCTGGCTGCACTGTGAGAATTAGATCATTTGACCACTGAAGTTGGACCTTTAGGTAAATTGGCAGAAAAATATCAGAGTACAGAAAGCGTTGACAACTCCATAGTGCTTCCCACCTTTTCTCTGAAGGGTTTCTCTTTCTCTGTTCGCAGCAGTCCTGACAGGCCTGCCACGCACTGCGTCTCACTGTCACTAGGCGGCTGCCCTACTGGCCTGTCTCCCCGGAAACCTTGTTTAGCTCTAGAAGACAAGGACTCTTTTGAATATCATGACACCATGATGACACCTAAAAGTATCAACAACATTCCCTTAATATCAAATAACCCGTCACTGGTCAATTTTCAACTTTGAATTGTCTCATAAATGCTTTTTTAGCATCATAAAGATGAGGATTTGAAAATAAGATTCTGAGATATGACTTCCCAGGTCTCTTTGAGTTTGTAGGTCCCTCGATCTCCCCGTTTCTTCCTTGAGACAGTTTATCTGCCCCAGTCTGAACTTTGCCGATTGAATTCCTGAGGTCTAGGTGAACGTGTTGCTCTGTCCTCTGTATTTCTTGGAGACTGGGAGTCAGGCCTAGAGGCTTCATCAGATTCAAGTTTGATTTTGTCACGAGACAGCTTCACAGGTGGCGCTGTGTGCTTCCATCTGGAAAGACAGAATGTCTTGCTTTCTCTCCTTTTGTTGTGAACAAGAATTGACGTTCAGTGTCTGCATTCATTAATCCATCAGGGGCTGAAAAAATGGTCAAATTCCAATTGTACCATTCCTTTTCCATGTATTAGCTGGGACGCTTCTCTACAAAAAATCTTCCTCTCATCTAGTATTTGGTTACTCAAATATATATACGTCTGGTGTAGGAAAGGCAAGATAAGTGCTTGATTCTCCCTCCCCATTTACCCATTTTTAAAATGATACATAAATCCCCTCACATCCATCCTTCAACTGTGACCAATTATTGCTGTCATTATTAATTCCAATCTATTTAGTATCATATTAGCATTATTTTTGATGTGCTTTAATCTATTACAAGTTTATTCATTATTTTTATTTAAAGAGTCCCACATAGCAGACATAGACAGATCATTCCACCGAAAAGCAGCAGAAAACACACTCTTCTCAAGCACACACAGAACATTCTAAATATGATAGATCACATTTTAGGCCACAAAACAAATCTTAATACATTTAAGAAGACTGGAATCATATCAAGTATCATTTCTAACCACAATGGTATGAAACTAGAAATCAATAACAGGAAGAATTTCAGAAAATTCACAGCATGTGGAAATTAAGCAACATGCTCCTGAACAACCAATGAGGCAGGGAAGAAATTTAAAAATATCTTGAGGCAAATGAAAATGGAAACAATATACCAAAACTTCTGGGATGCAGTAAAAGCAGTTGTAAGAGGGACGTTTATAGCAATAATTGCCTATATCAAAAAAGAAGAAAGATCTCAAATAACCTAATATTGTACCTCTAGGAACTAGAAAAAGAAAAACATGCCCAAAGTTAGTAGAAGGAAGGAAATAATAAAGATCAGAGCAGAAATATATGAACTAGAGACTAGAAAGCCAATAGAAAAGATCAATTAAACTAAGATCTGGTTTTTAAAAAAGACAAACAAAATCAACAAACCCTTAGGTGGGCTAAGAAAAAAGAGAGAGGACTCAAAATCAGAAAGGGGGGAGAGGAGACATTAGAACTGAAACCACAGAAGTGCAAAGGTCATGAGAGACTACTATAAACAATTACATGCCAATACATTGGAAAACCTACAAGAAATGGATATATTCCTAGAAACACATACCCTACCAAGATTGAATCACAAAGAAATAGAAAATCCAAACAGACCAGCAACAAGTAAGGAGATTGAATCAGTAATACAGTGTCTCCCATCAAGAAAAGCCCAGGACCTGACGGCTTCATAGTTGAATTCTACCAAACATTTAAAGAAGAACTAATACCAATCCTTCTCAAACTATTCCAAAAAAATTGAAGAGGAGGAAATACTTCCAAACTCATTGTATGAGGCAAGACAAGGACACTAGGGCCAATTAAGAACACTTTAGGAAAAGAAAACTATAGAGCCAAATATCCCTAATGAACATAGGTGCAAAAATACTCAACAAAATATAAGCAGACTGAATTCAGAAGCACATTTAAAACATCATTCACCGTGATCAAGTGGGAGTTTTCCCTGGGGTGCAAGGATGATTCAACATATACAAATCAAGAAATGTGATATTCCACATTAACAGAATAAAGGGCAAAAACCATGAGATCATCTCATTAGATGCAGAACAAGCATTTGACAAAATTTAACATCCTTTCAGAGTAAAAACTCTCCACAAATTAGGTATAGGAAGAATGTATCTGAACACAATAAAGGCCATATATTGAAAACCCATAGCTAAAATTATACTCAACAGTGAAAAGTTGAAAGCTTTTCCTCGAAGCTCAGGAACAAGACAAGGATGCCCACTCTGAAAACTTCTGTTCAACATAGTATGGGAAGTCCTAGCCTGAATAAGTAGGAATAAATAAGAAAAAGAAGGAAAAGGCATCCAAATCAGAAACGAAGAAGTTGAATTGTCTCCGTTTGCAGATGACATGATATTATATATGGAAAATCCTAATGACTTCATCAAAAAACTGTTAGAACTAATAAATGAACTCAGTAAAGCTGCAAGATAGACAATATACAAAAACCAGTAGCATTTCTATATGCTAACGACAAACTATATGAAAAAGAAATCAAGAAAACAATCTCATTTACAATAGCTACAAAAAAATTACTTAGGAATAAATGTAATCAAGAAGGTGAAAGATTTATATACTGAAACTATAAAACATTGATGAAAGAAATTGAAACACAGACACATAGATGGAAAGATATCCTGTATTCATGGTTTAGGGAATTAATATTGTTTAAATATCCATACTACCCAAAGATATCTACAGATCCAATGCAATGCCTATCAAAATTCTAATGATATTTTTCACAGAAATAGAAAAAATAGTCCTAAAATTCATATGGAACTACAAAAGACCCTGAAATGCCAGAGCAATCTCAAGCAAAAAGAAAAAGCCAGAGGCACCACACTACTACAGGCTGAGTGCAGTGCCTCATGCTTGTAATCCTAGCACTTTGGGAGGCTGAGGCAGGAGGATAGTTGATGGCAGGGGTTCAAGATCAGGCTGGGCAACATATTAGCAAAACCTCATCTCTAAAAAAAACATAGAAAAATTAGCCAGGAATGGTGGTGTATGCCTGTAGTCCCAGATGCTCAGGAGGCTGAGCCAGGAGGATCACTTGAGCATAGCAATTTGAGGTTGCAATGAACTATGATTATGCCACTGTACTCTAGCCTAGGTGACAGAGTGAGACCCTGCCTCAAAAAAAGGAAAAAAAAAAAAAATCCCAAACTACAAAGGTATAGTAACCCAAACAGCATGGTTCTGAAATAAAAAGGACACACAGACCAATGGAACAAAGTAAAGATCCCAGAAATAAACTCATGCATTTATGGTCAATTGATTTTTGGCAAAGATGCCCAAGAACACATAATGGGGGAAAGACAATCTCTTCAGTAAATGGCATTGGGAAACCTAGATATTCACATGAAGAATGAAATTAGATCCTTATGTCACATCATATACAAAGACCAACTCAAAATAGATTAAAGACTTGAAACTGTAAAACCACTAGAAGAAAGCATAGTGGAAGAGCTCCGTGACGTTAGTCTGGGCAATGGTTTTTTGGATATGACTCCAAAACTACAGGCAACAAAAGCAAAAATAAACAAGTGGGATTTCATCAAACAAAAAGCTCTACACAGCAACAGAAACAATCAACAGTGTGAAGAGACAACCTACAGAATGGGAGAAAGTATCTGCAAACCATATATCTGATAAGGGGTTAATATCCAAAATATACAATGAACTGCAACAACTCAATAGGAAGAAAACAATACAATTTTAAAATGGTCAAAGGACCTGAATAGATATTTCTCAAAAGATGACATACAAATGGCCAACAGATATATGAAAAAAATGCTCAACATCACTAATCTCTGGGAAAATGCAAATTAAAAGCACAAGGAGATATCACCTCACACCTGTTAGAATGGCAACTATCAAAAATAAGAAAGATAGCAAGTGTTGCGGGGAGATGTGGAGAAAAGCAAACCCTTGCACTTTGTTGGTGGGAATGTAAATTAATATAGCCATTATGAAAACAACATATAAGTTCCTTAAAAAGGTAAAAGTAGAACCACTATGTGATCCAGCAATCCCAGTTCTGAGTATATATTCAAAAGAAATGAAAGCAGTACATCAAAGAGATATCTACACTCCCATGTTCATTGCAGCATTATTAATAGCCAAGATATGGAATCAATCTATGTGTCTATCAACAGATGAATGGATAAAGAAAACGTGGTGTGTGTGTGTGTATATATATATATATATATATATAATGGAATACTATTCCACCTTTAAAAAAGGTGGAAATCCTATCATTTGTGACAACTTGGATGAACCCGGGGGACATAAAGTGAAATAAGCCAGGCTAATAAAGACAAATACTGCATGATCTCACTTATATGTATTAAAAAAGTCTAAAAAAGTTGAACTCGTAGAAGCAGAGAGTAAAATGGTTGTTATGGGGGCTTGGGGCAGAAGGATCGGGGAGATGTTGGTTAAAGGATACAAAATTTCACTTAGGGGGAGTAAGTTCTTGAGATCTATTGTACAACATGGTAACTATAGTTAATTACAATGTATTGCCTACTTGAAAATTGCTAAGAGACTAGATTTTAAGTGTTCTTATCACCAAAAAAGTATGTGAGGTAATGGATATATTAATTAGCCTGATTTAGCCATTCTGTAATGTATATGTACATTAAAACATTATGTTGCTCCGTAAATATATACAATTTTTATTCATCAGTTTAACAATAAATTAATTTTTTAACAAAGAATCTCATCTGAGCTTATTTTTTTCCTGAGAATTTGAACCTGGAATGTGGACACACAAAGCCAAGAACAATTGTTCTTGAGGCGACTCTAGATTTCTACTCACGAGACCCCCCAGAACTCACTGGCTTCTTCCCTTTTGTGGTCTGGCTAGTCAACTCTCCCTCCGAGAGGAAACCACCCAGTATCCTTATGGCCTTCCAAGAATCCTCCTCCACCTTTTTCTTTCTGTTAAAGATGACTAGATTTGGAAAATAATTAATAGAAACTGATAGCAGAGAATGGAATTCATGAAATAGACCCTCAAAGAAATATGAAAATTTAAATCGAAAATCAAGAAAGGATGAGGGAAAAGAGTGTAGATACTCATTTATATTTAAGAGTGGGGGCCGGGCGCGGTGGCTCACGCCTGTAATCCTAGCACTCTGGGAGGCCGAGGCGGGTGGATCGTTTGAGCTCAGGAGTTCGAGACCAGCCTGAGCAAGAGCGAGACCCCGTCTCTACTAAAAATAGAAAGAAATTATCTGGACAACTAAAAATATATATAGAAAAAATTAGCCAGGCATGGTGGCACATGCCTGTAGTCCCAGCTACTTGGGAGGCTGAGGCAGGAGGATTGCTTGAGCCCTGGAGTTTGAGGTTGCTGTGAGCTGGACTGACGCCATGGCACTCACTCTAGCCCGGGCAACAGATCGAGACTCTGTCTCAAAAAAAAAAAAAAAAAAAAGTGGGAAACCAGTACACAGCATGTGGTGGACGAAACTAGCTGTTTTATCATCTGAGGTCGCCTGTAACCAACTAGAAAGCAGCTCTGACCACATACCTGCCACTATACACCAAGTGCTGGTAAATATTTTTAAAATTGAGGTAGCATTCACATACAACTCATGCTTTAAAAAAATATACAATTCAGTAATGTTAGCACATTTACAAATTTGTATAATATCCACTGCTATCTAATACCAGAATGTTGTTATCCTCCTCCAAAAGAAATCTATGCCCATTGGTAGTTGCTCCCTATTCCTTCCCCCCTCCCAGTCATCAGTAGCCAGTGTTGGTTCCATCTCTATGATTTGGCCTATTCCAGCCAGGCACATGCCTAGTCCCAGCTACCCTGGAGGCTGAGGTGGGAGGATCGCTGTGCCCAGGAGCTTGAGACCAGCCTGGGCAACATAGCAAGACCCTGTCTCTGTAAAATAAATAAATGAATAAAAATAATTTGCCTATTCTGGACATTTCATATAAATGGACTCACACGACTTGTGATCTTTTGTCACTGGCTTCTTTCATTTTGCATAATATTCTCAAAGTTCACTCATGCTGCAGCATGTGTCAGGACCTCACTCCTTTTTTTTCTTAGCTGAATAATATTCTACTGTATCGATATATCACACTTTATCCACATATTAGTTGTTAAACATTTGAGGTGTTTCCACTTTGTGGCTATTATAAATACTGCTGCTATGAACATTTAGTGCTAGTTTTTGTGTGGACGTATATTTTCATTTCCTCTGAAAATATACTTAGGAATGGAATTGCTGGGTCATATGGTAACTTGTATTTAACTTTTTGAGGAACTTTCAAACTATTTTCCAAAGTGACTGTCCCATTTTACATTCCCACTGGCAACGTAGGAGGGTTCCAACTTCTCTACAACCTTGCAACACTTTTTTTTTTTATTTACAGCCATCTTTATTGGTGTGAAGTGGTATATTTCATTGTGGTTCTTATTTGCATTTCTCTACTGACAAATGATGTTGAACACCTTTTCATGTGCCATTGGCCATTTTTTTGGCTTTCAAGAAATGTCTGTCCAAGGCCTTTACCCATTTTTAAATTGGATTATTTGTCTTTTTATTTGTTGAGTTGTAAGAGTATTTACATAATCTAGATAATAAACCCTGATAAGATATATGATTTGCAGATGTTTTATCCCTTTCTATGGGTTGTATTTTCATATTCTTGATACTATCTTTTGAAGCACTAAAGTTTTTAATTTTTATGAAGTGAAATTTAAATATTTTTCTTTGCTTGTACTTTATGTGTCATATCTAAGAAATTATTGTCTAATCTAAGGCCACAAAGACTTACACCTATGTTTTCTTCTAAGAGTTTTATAGTTTTAGCTGTTTCATTAAGGTCTTTGATCAATTTTGAGTTAATTCTTTTTTTTTTGAGACAGAGTCTTGCTCTGTTGCCCAGGCTAGAATGCCATGGCATCAGCCTAGCTCACAGCAACCTCAAACTCCTGGGCTTAAGCAATCCTTCTGCCTCAGCCTCCCAAGTTGCTGGGACTACAGGCATGTGCCACCATGCCCAGCTAATTTTTTTCTATATATGTTTTTAGCTGTCCAGATAATTTCTTTCTATTTTTAGTAGAGACAGTGTCTTGTTCTTGCTCAGGCTGGTCTCGAACTCCTGACCTCGAGTGATCCTCCTGCCTCGACCTCCCAGAGTGCCAGGATTACAGGCGTAAGCCACCGTGCCTGGCCAATTTTGAGTTAATTCTTACATATGGTGTGAGGTAGGGATCCAACTTCATTTTTCTAGGTATGGATATTCAGTTGTCCGAACACCATTTTTTTAAGAGACTATTCTTTTCCCACTGAATTGTCTTAGCATTCTTGTCAAAAACCAATTGACCATATGTGTATGGGTTTAGTTCTACTCCACTGATGTATCCATATGCCAGCACCACAGTCTTCATTAGTGCAGCTTTGCAGTAAATTTTGAAATTAGAAAGTAAGAGTCTCCCAACTTTCTTGTTGCTTTTCCAAGATTGCTTTCACGACTACCTTACATTTCCATATGAATTTTAGGTTAGTATCACCTTGTCAATTTCTGCAAAAATGTCTACTGGATATTGATAGGGAGTATGTTAATATTGATAGGGATTGTAGGGGCTTCCTCAGGGAAGTTTCTGTTGATTCCTTCTTTTTCCTGTGTATGGGCCATATTTCTTGTTTCCTTGTACGTCTCATAATTTTTTGTTGACAACTAGCCATTTAAAATAGTACACTGTAGCAACTCTAGAAATCAATTCTCACCCTTCCCCAGGATTTGCTGATGTTGCTGTTTGTTGTTGTTTGTGACTTTTTTTTTAAACTAATTCTGTGAAGTCTGCACTTCTTTTTGTTTCTTTTTATTTTTTTTTTCTTTTTTGGCTATAACCACTTCTTGGTCTGAAGTCTGCATTTCTTGTCTTGATTGTGGCCACTGAAGTCTCTCTGCTCAGTTAGCTTAGTGGTCAGCTAATCATCAGAAACAGACTTTCTTAAATTCTTGTAATCAATAAATCTCCCGTGGCATTTTTTTGCTTGTTTGGGCATGCCTTCAACGCTTAACCAGCCAGGTGACAACTCTGCATTAGTCTTCACTTCCTTCTTGCACAAAGTCTCAAGCTGAGCCAGAGATGAGAATGTAGAACCTTGTTGAGTCACTCATGAGCATGTGCACAGCCCTGGGCATGTACTTTTCAAAGTTCCTGTGGCTTTTCATGACACTTCATTCCCCAACTTTTCCTTTTAAGCCTTTTGCTTAGCCTACTGTTTGCCCTAACTTATCCACTGCCTCAAGCAGTCATGAAATTAAACAATTACCTTTAATTGTTTTAACAAAATGCCTCCAAGGAAAAGGCTTTTCATACTAGGCAAGCTTTCAGTCATGGCAAACAAAGTCAATCTTACAAGTGAGTTCTCCCAGGTAACTACAAGACAAGTAAAATAATAACAATTCTCTGGGAATGAAGCTTTGAAGGAGCTTCAACCTCATTCAGGCTTCTTATTTTCACTTTGATTGCAGGCTATTCATTTTCAAGGCTATCACAAAGTAGACAAAGGGAAGAAGGAATAGGGCAAATTAAAATACCATAAAGCTTATGGTTCTTATCAAGATTCAGCTATTTTTCTTAAATAAATACATTCCTGATGCTGCAAGCCTTTTGTTAATTTCCAGGCTTCTAAAAATGTTGATTTTCACCATTTTTTCCAGTTTTCTCATTGCTTTTCTGGAGGAGAGAACTTTTAGTCTGTTATTTTCACTAACATCATTCTGTAAACTTTTTAAGAGAATGCCCGACAGTAAATGTCTCAAGCTTTGTGGGCATACTTAAGGATGTTATGTAGGTACTTATGTAACAAGAGGGAAAAAACAAATTTCACAGAATTTTAATTGATGACATTCAAAATACAACAACAACAACAACAATTTTTTGTTATGTAGCTCCACAAATGAGAAGAATGGAATTTTGGGAGGAAGATAACATTTTATTTAATTGGGGATCAAAGTTATCATCATAATCAATTGCAAATTTCCATCTATTAATGCTGATTTGTAATGAAATTTTAAGTATTTCACCTTTGAAAATGTCTTTTCACAAAGATATGTACAGCCAATCCTGATAGCAGTCCACAAGCATGTTATTTTACTTGAACATATTCTTCACATACAAGGCATTTATAGAATTCTATTTGATTATTCTCTTGGTCTTTGCCTTTTAGCATGTCATTTCATTATACATTAATCACTTTGAATGGAAGTTTGTGTGAAAACTCCTCTATTGCAGTTAAATAAATTTTGAAGTATGTAGATTTTCTTTCAGCATATATCCAGTTTTAAGAAACACTGCTTGAACTGTCATTTGAGCTCCAAAAACAATTCCACTGGAAATTTGTATGGGAATGGAGATCTTTTTTGTTTCAACTTTTGACAGGAGAGGAAGTGTGTAAAGCAGCTCAGCAGTACTTGTGACTCAAACAATATTAGTAAAGTCAAAATGAATTTACCACAATGTAAGTTTTGCATATAAGCACTGTTTTGCCTTTTAATATTGTTTGAATTCATTAAGAAACACTT
This sequence comes from Eulemur rufifrons, assembly GCF_041146395.1. Classification (NCBI taxonomy): domain Eukaryota; kingdom Metazoa; phylum Chordata; class Mammalia; order Primates; family Lemuridae; genus Eulemur; species Eulemur rufifrons. The sequence continues at coordinate 48,515,819 of NC_091002.1, forward strand.
TCAAGTCCACAGCAAACTCTAAATTTTAAACCTATTCACTATTTTATAGTAGTGGTGGACCGAGGTTCTTCTTGTTCAAAAAAATTTAAATCCTGGCCCTGAGTTCAAAATAAAACTTCACTACCATTAAGCCTTCAAACCTCTGTGTGGTAGGATAAGTCAGTGTGTTTATTACCTATTTCTCGTAAAAATTTCTGGGACTGACGATTAAGTCCCCAAGAGCAAACAAAGTTCACTGATAACTGGTTCAATAATACATAGCAGATTCAAATATATTCAAAATATCCTCTGGTAAATAATACAATAAATCATAGGCTTTAAATTCCTTATATTTCCACAAGCTTTATATATTTGTCTAGCTATGTCTCTTGCTGCTCCACAAACATTTTTACCATCACTAGTTGTAACACATCTTAGTAGATTCCACTTCTGATTGTACTGATGTTTTTTTCAACTTCTTTGAAAATATTCTCACCTGTAGTTATTTACATGCTGACTATTCATAGAGGCTAATTCTTCAGCTGCTTCAAATACAGCATCGACTTCTCACACAAACAAAAATGCCTTGTTTTTTAATGGACTACTGATGTTGCTTGCAATGTCCTGGACCTATTTCAAGCAACTATTCTCAATGCAAGGCTAATATACTGAAACAAGTTTATTTTTTCTGGAAACATTTATTCAGCTGTTGTAAGCGAACATCATTTCATTAACTCACCATGTACAAACAGCTTTCTTTCTTGGCTAACAAATGAACTGCTTAATAACTTACTTTGGTAATGGATTCTTTGTCATTTTTAATTTTTGTGAACAAATTCTGCCATGATATAATCTGCAATGTGGATGAATATTATACTCTTTTAGTAAATCTATTGTTTCACTGTACAATAAACACAATGTTTTGCAATGTAATTTGATAACAAAATAATTCACACTCCATTATGCCTTATAAACACGACAATCAAAGTCCACTTTTGTCTTCTTTTCTTGTTTTGACATGAAGGATATGCATTGTGATTATTTTTTAAGTTATAGTATGGCAACATAAGTGGCACTCAAAATGCTGTTGAGTTTTAAATGTGTAACTGCAGTTTTCATTGTGCCAAGTAGCAGTTTAAAGCAATGAGAATGCTACATTCAGCCCTGCCATAATTATCACCTTTGCCAGTGCAGCACAAAAGCATCCACAGAAAGTAAGTAAACAAATGAGTGTGGCTGTGTTCCCAACAAAGCTTATTTATGGATATTAAGATTTGAATTTCATATCATTTCCATGTGTTACAAAATATTCTTCTTTTGATTTTAAAACCACTTGAAAAATAAAAACTACTCCTGTCTCCCAGGCCATCCGGAAACAGGTGGCTAGGCAGATTTGGTACGCAAGCCACAGTTAGCAGACAACTGCTACAAATCAACAAATGTAATGTTTATTTTAAGTTAAAATTAATTATTTGTCTAGGTAATATTTGTACATGGTCTATAATTTAATAACTTAGAGAAGGGTGGGTTGTATAAAATTTCCTTTCTACCTTGGCCACCAGCTAGCAATTCCCCTCCGTGGAGCCAACCAGCATTGCCAGTTTCTCATATAATTTTTCAGAGCGATTCTGTGTACATATAAGGTATCACATACAGATACACTTATCTTTCCTCTTCACGTTCCCATAAAAGGTCACATACTCTACTTCACACTCACTAAATATGGCCATTATCAAAGACAGACAGTCACAAGCGTTGGCCAGGATGTGGCGAAACTGGAACCTGCACACACTGCTGGAGGGCACGTGTGTATCCCATGATGGTGCACACACTGGACATACGCGCTGGCACTTCACTCCCAGGTTCATACCCAGGAGAAAGGAAAACACATGCTCACCCAAAAACTTGTACACTAATGTCTCTATTATTCATAATAGCCAAAAAGTGGAAACAACCCAAATATCCATCAACTGGTCAAAAGATAAACACAATGTGGTGTATACATGTAATAGAATACTATTCAGCTGGCCGGGCGTGGTGGCTCACGCCTGTAATCCTAGCACTCTGGAAGGCCAAGGTGGGAGGCTCACTCGAGGTCAGGAGTTCGAGACCAGCCTGAGCAAGAGCGAGACTCCGTCTCTACTAAAAAAATAGAAAGAAATTATCTGGACAACTAAAAATATATATAGAAAAAAAATTAGCCGGGCATGGTGGCGCATGCCTGTAGTCCCAGCTACTCAGGAAGCTGAGGCAGGAGGATTGCTTGAGTCCAGGAGTTTGAGGTTGCTGTGAGCTAGGCTGATCCCACAGCACTGTAGCCTGGGCAACAGAACGAGACTCTGTCTCAAAAAAAAAAAAAAAAAAAAAAAATACCATTCAGTCATAAAAATGAAATACTGATACATGTCACATGGCTAAACCTTGAAAACTTTACGTTAAGTGAAAGAAGCTGGGCACAAAAGTTAATATATGATTTCATTTATGTGAAATATCCAGAATAGGCAAATCTATAGAAACTGGAAACATATTAGTGGGGGCAGGGGACAATGAGAAGTGGCCGCTAATGGGAACAAGATTTCTTTTTGGGGTTTGAGAATGTTCTGCACCTAGATAAGGGTGATGGTTGTACAACTTGTGAAAATGCTGAAACCACTGAATTGTATACTTTAAAAAATGTATTATCCCCATCTCTACAAAAAATGGAAAGAAATTAGCCAGGTACAGTGGCAGGTGACTGTAGTCCCAGCTACTCGGGAGGCTGAGGCAGGAGGATCACTTCAGCCCAGGAGTGTGAGGCCGTAGTGAGCTATGATGATGCCTCCGCACTCCAGCCCAGGCTTTTTTGAACTCTGTCTCAAAAAAGAAGAAAAAAATATTATATGATATGCAAATTATGTCTCAATATAAAAGTAGCATACTATACATACGCTTTGCCTTTTTCCCTTAACATTATCCATCCTTAACATTATTAAATACAATGCAGCAATCTCACTACTGGGTATCTCCCCAAAGAAAATCAATATATAAAAAAGGTAACTGCATTGCTGTTTATTGCAGCACTATTCACAATAATGAAGATATGGAATCAACCTAAGTGTGCATCAGCAAAAGACTGGATAAAGAAAATGTGGTGTATATACACAATGGAACACTATTCGTCTATAAAAATAATGAAATCATGTCCTGCAGTACCATGGATGGAACTGGAGGCCATTATCTTAAGCAAAACAAGTCGGACACAGAAAAACCAATCCCACTCGTTCTCAGTTCTGAGTGGGAGCTAAATAATGTGTACACACGGGAACTGAGTGTGGAACGATGGACAATGGAGACTTGGAAGGGTGGCGGAAGCAGGAGGGGGTTGGATGGTGGCAGATTGCTTGGTGGGTACAATGGGCCCTGACTTCATCACCCATTGCAGTGTATCAATGTAGCAAAACTGCACTTGTACCCCATGAATGTATGCAAATAAAAATAAATACATTAAAAATAAATAAAATGGTATGAGAAATGCAAAAACAAGGAAATAGAGTGAGTTAGCATTAGCTAACTTCAAACTAAAGTACCAATAGTCCAAATCTCAAAATGTTTGCCTCAAGGAAGGTCGTAAAATCTCAAAGCCTTTCTGCAACTATGTTTAAACGAACAAACAAAACAAACTGTAACTGGTTATAAGTAAGTTTAAGATGACTGAAAACCAAACCCATCTGAGACTGACCCTACAGTTTGTGGATTAATCCAGTTGAATTCACTGTCTATGGTACTTTTAACTGAAAGGGCAATTATTGAGAAAGAAAGCAAGCCTGACAAGGTGGAACTGGAATAAAAATATCCAGAAATGTTCTAAGAACCTCCCAGCCCCCACCACTCTGGAACACCCCTCATTGTGCCTCTCCCCGCTAAAGAAAGGTCCTTTCCCTTCAAGGAAAGATAACCAATCTCTCATGCCCTCCTCCTGAAAACTCTTCCTTGCCTGGTAACTGGGAATCCAAACTCAACAAAGCCTGGGAGTGAAATGCATTATTATGGTAGGAAAATGAAGAATTACATCTTGAAGAAAGAGCAGGAATTCATTAATGTGTATAGTCATATATCTCGGGTATATCTGTGAGAATGGACTAAGGGTCCTTGGGCACAGTGGGTGGTTTGCTTCTCAGTTGGGCTGAAGTTATTGATTTGGGTGCATTCTTTCAGCAGGCGTGGGCAGCTGCTTTAGCAGTTTGTTGTTTTGGCTAATGTTCTGAATGTTCCTCTGTGCAAAATGACATGGCAAAGCCAGAAACACTTTGGCATAAGACAGAGGAAAGAATTCAAAGACTTCAGGAGACAGGAATGCCACAGTGGAACTGCCCTGTGTTTCCCACTTACCCAACTCATCCCCCCTGGTGTGTCCCATCAGGCCAGAAAGGCTCCATCTACCTTTGCCCGGAGGAACGGATACGGCAGGAAGATGGCAAGAAGATGGCAGCCTGTTAAATGGGCTCCTCCTGGCTGTTCTCCCAGCCTGGGGATGCTGGTGGCAGAGGCTGGAGCTACCTCTCTGATCTCGGTGATGAGAGGAGCTGGGTGGCTTGGTCCAGGTAGCCACCATTACCTGCCAGAAGCCAAGTGGACCTAATTATTATAATAGGCAACAAAGCAGGCATGGTTATTAGGTTTCACAAAATGTTGTAATGTCCAGAGATCTTTAGCTGTGGTCCACTAATTAGAGGGTTCCCAGGAATTAAAGTGACAGGTAACCCATCCTTTTGCATGTGACCATAAAATAATATAAAACAAGTCCAGATCTAATGAAAATAGGCCTAGTTTAAGGAAAGCAAGACACAAGGAAGTCTAATCCCCTGTGCTGAGTCGTCTCATTGCTCCAGAGTCTCTGGTCTAGAATAAAATAGATGCCAGGTAGCCTTGGGACCCACATGAGCACCAAGGCACCTGGAGGTCTGCTTCCTCACCAAAGAGAAATGTGCCCTGGGATAAAGAACATACCCAGGTCTCTGGTCCACTGGATACTAGATGCAAGTTAAGGCTAATTATTGGGATCCTAAGAACTTGGAACATCACCATGATCTGCCATCTGAAGTGAGGTCTATGTGGGTCCAGAGATGAGCAGAGTTGTGATCAAGTGCACCAATGCCAAGCCATCCTGAGGCTGATTTCCTGTTCAGGTTCAAACAGCTGGGATGGATCTCCTCAGCGTCTGGCATCATCCCCCCGCTGGCTTAGCAAGGCATGGAGTAAGTGCCACCACGGTGGGTGGGACCAAGACACTAGCACTTCTCCTTCCCTCCAAAATAGCCATCAGAAACAATATTACCTCACAGGGGAAAACAGACGGTTGCGAACATCAAACACTTGGAAGGGGTATGCCTGGTGATTCCAGCGACATCCCTGCAGTATCTGCAGTTCAGCCATAGCACAGGACACCCATGACCAGCACCGACTCCATCAGGGGTTCCTCCAGCGTGTTCCCATAACTCCGGTAGGGAGAAAATGGGTACGATGCCTGGAAACTGGTATGCACTTCTGATTGAGCAAAAGCATTTTTCTCCGCCAACAAAGAGAAATGACCAGACGTGTTCTTTTTACTCCTTTAAAGTTCTTCCTCAAAGTCCTCTCTTACTCTGGAACATAAATTGGCCCCAGTGAACATGGAACACCTCACGTAGTAGCTAAGTGGTGTGTAACATTGAAAGCAGCATGTTGGTAGCGCAGGAAGGCAAGAAGTAACCGCTGTTTTGAAGATTTTTTTTATGACTTTCTGCACCAAAGTATCCTTGGATGGGTAGGAGTGTATTCATTCATCCCCTAGCACATGGGTTATTGAAGCAGGAGGAGCAATGTTCAAATGTGACCCAAAGGAGTATGTATCTCACCCAGAGAACCTGGGCTTGGAGCTGTGTTTTAATTAAATGTGACTTAACATTAATAACATTATCTTCATTTGTAAAAAGAGGGAGCTTTTTTAGTTATTTAGGATATGCATATGGGAAAAGTTTCAACTTTGTATACATTGGGATTGTGAGTATGTGTCCGTGCATATGTACATGTGTGTCAAACATTTGGAAGTCAAAGAGTGACTGCAGTGAGCATTTATTGATCCTGCCTGGCCAGCAGCCCTAAGGCCTCTGGAGAAGAGTCATCCTCAGCTCCAGTCGGATGACACTGAAGGGGGTGCCAGTCACACCACCGTGCACTGTGGCCACAGGACTGGGCAAAAGACCTAGGTAATAATACTTCCTTATCGGTAGAAACATTTTAAATGACAAGACATAGAAAACCCAACAAAAATGCCTTATGAATGAAGGAAACATAAGTGGCATTTCTAAAACACTCCATACAATAAGAACAGAAAACACATTTTTTTCCAAGTATATGTGGAACATACACCAAGTCAGATCACATTCTAGGAAATAAAGCAAACCTCAGCAAATTTAAAAGAACTGCAATGGTATGGAGTATGTTCTCTGATCACAAAGGAGTTAAACTAGAAACCAGTAACAAAAAGATATCTAGAATATCCTGAAATATTTGGAAATGAACATACTTCTAAACCCATGGGCCAAAGAAAAGTCACAAGGGCAATTATAAATATTTTTCATTAAATTAAAATGAGCACACAATTTATCAAAAGTTGTAGGATGTAATTAAAGCAGTGCTTAGAGGAAAATTGATAGCATTAAGTACATATGTTGGAAAGGTACCAAATCAATAATCTAATCTACCACCTTAAGAAACTATAAAAAGAGTAAACTGAACCCAAAGCAAGTAGAAAGAAGCAAATACTAAAGAGTAGAAATTAATGAAATTGAAAACAGCAAAATAATAAAGAAAATCAAACAAAAACTTTCTTTGGAAAGATCAGTAAAATTTATAAGCCCCTCACCTGATTGATCAAGAAAAAAGAGAAAACATGGATTATCATTACTAAGAATAAAAAATATTACAATATAGATCTTAGACATTAAAAAGATAAGGGAATATTCTAATCAACATTATGCCTATATATTTGACAAATTAAAAGAAATGAACAAATTTCTTGGAAGACACAAACTTCCTAAGCTCACTGAAGAGAAAATGGATAATCTAAGCATTCCTAGACAAATCAAAGAAATCAAATTTGTCATTTAAAACCCACCACCACCACCAACAAAAACCAAAACAAAACTCCAGGCCTAGATGGCTTCAGTGATGAATTCCACCAAACATTTAGGGAAGAAATAATACAATTTCTCACAAATTCTTCCAGAAAATTGAAGAGAAGTAAACACTTCCTAAGTCATTTTGTGAGGCCATTACACAGATTCCCAAACCAGAAATAAACACCACAAGAAAAAAGAAAAATCCTTCAGGCCATTATCTCTCATGAATGTCGATAGAAAAATCCTGAATAAAACATCAGCAAACTGTACTCAGCAATATACAAAAGGATAATGCATTACGGCAAAGTGGGGAAGTTAATCTGGAACATTCAAGAATCAATTAAACCAATTCAGTCGACCAAAAATGAAAAATTATGTGAACATTTCAATAGAAGACAAAAAGATAATTTAACAACATTCAACATCAATTCATTATAAAAACTCTCCAAAACTAGAACAGAAAGAAACATCCTCCACCTCACAAAGGGCAATTACAAAAAACCTACAACTAATGTCGTACTTCACAATGAAAGTCTGAAACTTTTTCCTAAAATCAAGAACAGTGCAAGGACATTCACTCTCACTTGTATTCAGCATCATACGGAAGGCCCTACCCACTGGAATAAAGCAAGAACGAGAAACAAAAGTTATGTAGATTGGCGATAAAGAAATAAAACTCTTGATCACAGATGACATGTAGAAAACACAAAAGATTCTATATATTAAAAAAGCTTCTAGAACTAGCAGACACATTCAGCACGGTCACAGCATGTGAGGTCAATTCATTGAATTACTATGCACTAGCAATGAAATAATTGCAAAATGAACAATTTTTAAAGTACCATTTATAAGAACACTGAAAATAAGGAAATAGGTAGGCTAAAATACGTCAGATGATGGGCAAGCTGAAAAATACCAAACACTGATGAAAGACATAAAATGAGATCTAAATAAATGGAAAGATATTCTGTATTTGTGAATCAGAAGATTCAATATTATTAAGATATAAATTCCATCAAAATCGACCTCTTAAGTTCAGTACAAACCCAATCAAAATCCAAAATCCTAGAATTTTGTAGAAATAGACAATTTGATTTTAAAATTTATGTGTAAAGGCAAGAAAACTAGAAGTACCCAAATAATTTTAAAATAGAAAAACATCGGAGAACTCAAGCTACGTGATTTCAAGAGTCACTTTAAAGCCACAAGAATCAACACAAGTGTGCTACTGACGAAAGGATGGAAACAAAGGTCAATGGACTAGGAGAGAGAGTCCCAAGAAAGACCCTCTCATATGTAGCCAATTGATTTTTGATAAAGACTCAAAGGCAATTCAGTGGAGAAATGATTGTCTTTTTGACAAATGATGCTGGAATAACTGGATGTCCAAATGAAGAAATATGAAGCTAGACCCAGACTTTATACCATAATCAAAAATCAACTCAAAATGGATCATAGATGTAAACAAAAGACCTAAAACTATAAAACTTCTGGAAGAAAATGTAGGAGAAAATGTATGTAACCATGGATTATGCAAAGACTTCTAAGATAACACTCAAACAATCCACAAAAGAAAAATGTGATAAATTGGGCTTCGTCCAAATTTTAAACCTCTCTTTGAAAGTTACAGTTAAGGAAAATGAAAAATGAGGCCACAGACTTGGAGGAAATATTTACAAAGCATGTCTACGGTAAGAGACTTGCGTCCAGAATATATAAAGAACTCTCAAAATTCAATAATAAGAAAACAAACACTCCAACAAAAAATGGGCAAAACATTTGAAGATTACATGAAAAAAATAAAAATAAACAGATAGCAAATGTGCACATAAAGAGAAACTCAACAGCATTAGGCATTAGGGAATTGCAGATTAAAGCCACAATGTGATACGGCTGTTATAAAAACAAAACAAAAAACCCTAAAACAACAAAAAAACTGACAACACAGAGCAGCTGGAACTCTCCTGTGCTGCTGTGGGAATGCGAAATGATACATCCACTTTACAAAGCAGTTTGGCAGTTCCTATGAAGTTAACATATATTTCCCATACGACCCTTGAAACCCAACCCTACTGTCCAAGAGGAATAAAAGCTTATGTTCACACGTCAGTGTTTATGGAGGCATTGTTCATAATCACAAAAAACTAGAAACAACCTAAATGTCCAACTAGTGAATGAATAAACAAACTGTGATACATCCGTGTGATGGAATTATACTCAACAATAACCAGAAATGAACTTCGGACGTACTCAACATCATGGCTGAATCTCAAATGAATTACACAGAGTGAAAGAAGATAGACTAAAAATTTTACATATTATATAATTTCATTCATGTGGCTGGAAAAGGCAAAATTAAAGGGACTGAGAGGGGAGCTCTCATACATGGACCAATGTTTACCGTGAGCTGGAGTACAGGGGGATCAGTTGAGTACAGGGGCCATGAAGGAATTTTTGGGGGTGATGAAAATGTTCCATATCTTGATTATGGTTGGTGGCTACATGACTGTATACATTTGTCAAAACTCATAGAACTGCACCCTAAAGACGTTGAATTTTACTGTATATAAATTATACCTCAATTTTTAAAAATACACAAAATAAAGGAACCTCAGGGTAACCAAATAATTGAAGGAGGTAACATGCCTTTATAGAATTATTCCAGTTAAAAATGAAGAAAAAATTATACAGTTAGAACATCACCTTTTAGAAACTATGTTCTGGTTACATACTGCTGTGTAACTACCACCCCCACAAACTGAGTGGCTCAAAGCAACAACTGTATTATTATATCTCACAAATTTGTGGGTCCTGAATTAGGGCCGGGCTCAGCTGGGCAATTCTTTCGCCCCACTGGGCCATGACTGAGGTCACTCAGTGATGTCTGGCTGACAGCGAGCTGGTCTATGGAGTGCAAGAAGCTCCACTCACACCTGGAATCTTGCTGGGCACCAGAGCCTGGGCTCAAATGGCTCCCTCTGCCTCTCCAGGTAACATTAGGTCTTTCTGCTCTTGTGGTCTCCTCAGCGTAGTAGTTAGATCCTCAGACAACGGCCTGGGGCCCCAAGAGTGAGGGTTCCAAGAGACAGAAGAGGAAGCCACTGGTATTTCAAAGCCTGGGCCCAGAAACTGACACAGTGTTGCTTCTACCACATTCTACTGGCCAAAGCAGTCACAGAGTGGCCCAAAGTGAGAGAGGAGGACACAGTCCTCACCTCCAGGTAGGAAAGGTCTCAGAGTATTTGTGGCCATCTTTAATCTGCCAGAAACCCCTAATGAATTAATGGACTGAGACAATAATTATCAATGGCTGCTTACATCAAAAACGGAGAAAAGAGAGAAAATTAGATGTTACATAACTCCTGCTTGAACCATACAACACTACAAAGGAAATAGTTCAGCTTAAAAAAATTGAATCTGAATCTGATCAAGTTCTTAGATTAACATACAAGGGACAAAGGAACATGTTAAAATACACCATGGGAGATAACATACACATGCACACATATACATGTTCGTACGCATGGAAATATACATGTATATATATATATTATTTTATGTAGTCATGCATCACTTGATGGGGATGTGTTCTGAGAAATGTGTTATGCGATTTTGTCATTCTGCAAACATCTTATACAAACATAGATGATACAGTCGCCTGCACACCTGGGCTGTATGGTGTGGCTTCTTGCTCCCAGGCTACAAACCTGCATAGCATGTTGCTGTACTGAATACTGTAGGCAATTGTAACACAATGGTAAGTATTTGTGTATCTAAACATATCTAAACATAGAAAAGGTACAGTAAAAATACAGTATAACAAATAAAAAAAACAGCACACCTGTATAGGGCACTTGCCACGAATGGAGCTGGTAGGACTGGAAGTTGCTCCGGGTGAGTGAGTAGTGAGCGAGTGTGAAGGCCGAGGACACTACCATACACTACTGCAAACTTGATAAACACTGTATTCTTAGGCTACACTATATTTATTAAAAATGTTTTTCTTTCTTCAATAATAAATTAACCTTAGCATATTACACTGTAACTTTTTAGACATAACCTTTTAAATTCTTAAAAAATTTTTTACTCTTTCATAATAACACTTAGCTTAAAAACACAGACTGTATAGCTATACAAAAATATTTTTTCTTAAATCCTTATTCTGTGAGCTTTTTTCTATTTTTAAAATGTTTTATTTTTATTTCTTTACTTTTTAAACTTTTTTCTTAAAAACTAAAACCCAAAGGCACACTTTAGCCTAGGCCTACACAGGGTCAGGATTATCAATATCACTGTCCTCCACCTCCACATCTGGTCCCACTGGAAAATCTCCAGGGGCAATAACATGCATGGAGCTGTCACCTCCTGTGATAACAATGCCTTCTTCTGGAATTATCTTTTAAAGGACCTGCCCGAGGCTGTTTCACAGTTACCTTTTTTTTTATGATTAGAAGGAGTATTCTCTAAAATAACAATAAAACCATACTAAATACATAAACCAGTAACAGTTTATTATCAAGTATTATATATTGTACGTGCTATTCTTTTCTATGACTGGCAGTGCAGTAGCTTTGTTTACACTATCATCGCCACAAACACGTGATTCATGCATTGTGTGCCGACTTTGCAATGTCACTAGGTGATAGGAATTTTTTAGCTCCATTATAATCTCATGGAGCCACCAATGTGTACGTGGTCCATCATTGACCAAAATGTCATTATGCAGCACATGACTATATTCTACATATATAATTATTTTGTAATTACATGTGTAAGTTCAGATGCAGAAAGAGCCCAGCATGGATGAGCAAACCTAGTGATCATATCTTTGTTTCCAAATGCTATTCACCTCCTAAAAGGAATTGGAGCTGCTTGGAGAAATGATACTAGGGCTGGTGCATAGAGCCTGGAGCATTTGTTGTACCAGAGAGAAAGGAAGTGTTCAAAGAAGATGGAAATATATTTAAAAGACACAGAAACCAGCTTCAAAGCATTCCCACTTGGGATATTAATATAAAAATTGATTATAATAATCATAATGACTTCTCACTGGCATAAACAAACAAATACGGGATCTGGGGAATCTTCCTGACAGTGGAGAGCCAATGAATAATATAACAGGTATGAAAAAATTAGGAAACTACCTTTTGGCCCCCACGATAATTAATGGAGGGACAAAGCACTGATGCATGCTACAACTAGGGAACATGTTGGGGACAGAGGAGCAAACTGCAAAGGCAAACCCTCCCCTGCATAACAAATGTAAAAACTGGATAAAATGGAGAAAAAAAACCCATTATTTAAAGACACTGAAAATGTCCAAAACCAGGCAGAAACTGGAGGAGAGTTTAATATAAAACACAACTGGAAGCAGCAGAAATTGTGCATTTGTAGCTTTCTGACACGGGCCTATGCCCCAACCCCATAGCTCCTCGCTGTGGAAATCTGGGGCGAAACCACAGCCTACCATTTCAAGGTATTATTATCAATCAGAGTTCAAGCAGGGAAAAACGGTTGGAAATTTTAACAGGAAATACTACAGTGAAAGTTTCACAGAGGGAGCAAGACGTAAATTCTGAATATAAACTCTACCTGATTCCCTGGCTGACAAGTAACTCACGTATGTGCAGGGGAAACCTCGGGGTGCTGGTGAAAAAGGAGACAGACCCAAAGAGAAATCTTCTCTTGAAAGTTGAGCTATACAGGAGGTGAGGTCTGTGAATTTGCCTTTTGTTTCTTTTTCCTTCTGAGTGAATTTCCCAACCACACACAGGTTGGGTAACAAAACACGGAAGACTTACAGGCATAAAACATCACAGGACAGACCCTAAAGCTTACAGAGCAGCTGGAAATTCGGTAGAAACCTGCAGAAACCAGAAGCCACAGGAACGCTGATCACCAAATTAAGCAGGCACAAGGAAGACCCCCAGGAGCCAGGCTAAAGAATGCAATAGTGAGAAACCTTAAGAACAAAACAGAGATGTTAAGGGCTGCATACCACAGCGGGGAAAACTTTGTAGCTAGAATCCCGGCCAGTTAAATGCCTATTAGAACAACAGCAAGACAATGATCCTCAGAAAAACACAGCAGAATCCAGAGTCCACATTGTATCATCTACAATGTCCAATTTTCAACCAAAAATTATCAGACATGCCCCTGAAAGACCCCAAAACAAAAACAGAAAACAAGAACAGTTGATAAAAATTGAATTTGATGGAACCCAGATGTTGGATTTAGCAGAAAAAGACTTCCAAGAAGATGTTATAAAGATGTTCAAAGAATTAAAGGAAAATGTAATATAAATGAATAAACATATATGGAATCACAATAGAGAAATGAAAACTTTTGGGGGACATTCTAGAGCTCTAAAGTACAATAACTGAAATGGAAATTTTATTAGATGGGTTCAATCACATATTTGAGATGGCAGAAGAAAGATCAATAGAAATTACCAATCCAAAGAATGTAGAGCAAAAGATTGAAGAAAAATGTGGGAAATGTTAACAGTAATTAGATATTTGATATTAAGAAATTATTCTTTTAGGTGTCATATCATGTTGGTATTACATATTATGTATCATGGTTGATATTATGTAACATGTACCATGGTTGGTGTTTTAAAATATTTATTTGACATATTTTAAGATGAAAAGATTTGATGATAGAAATTTGCTTCAAAATAATTAGGTGAGGGGGGTTAGTAAATACTAAACAGAATATAGATGACATAAGATTAGCTGAATTGATAAGTATTGAAGCTTTATTTATTTATTTTTTTTTTAGACAGAGTCTCTCTCTCTGTTGCCCAGGCTAGAGTGCCATGGCATCAGCCTAGCTCACAGCAACCTCAAACTCCTAGGCTCAAGTGATCCTCCTGCCTCAGCCCCCGAATAGCTGGGACTACAGGTACACACCACAACGCCCAGCTAATTTTTTGTTTCTATTTTTAGTTGCCCACATAATTATTTCTATTTTTATCAGAGATGGGGGGGGGCCTCATTCTTGCTCAGGCTGGTCTCAAACTCCTAACCTCAAGTGATTCTCCCGTCTTGGCCTCCCAGAGTGCTAGGATAACAGGAAAGAGCCACCATGCCTGGCTTTATTGAAACTTTATTGTTACTAGTTTTCTGTATGTTTGAAATATCCCACAATCAAAAAAATTAAACAAAATTAGCTCAAAAGCAAAAATGCCCAGAAATGGACTTTAGTCAAGTTTGATACAACAGCTTAGTAACATAATCAAGAACCTGTCTACCTCACTCCTCTCACCTCCTGCCCTCTCGTGCTCCCCTCCCCCCCCCTCTGCCTTCCACAGTATTGATAACACCTTCATGTAATGTGCCACTGTATGTTCCAAAACACCCTTTCAGTTTGGCAAAATGCCTGTTCTAATTTACCAAGATAACAAACTTAAGTCACCCTGCCCTGGAAGAGAGAATCTCTCTACTGGCTCCAACAGAAAGCAAGGAAAATTTCCCTTCCTCAGTAGGCCCCAGCATAATTCTTCTCGTGTCGGGCCCCGATTTGGCTACATACCCACTCTTGAACCAATCACTCCATCCATGTGAACAGAATATACCAATTACCTTAATTCCACCTAATAACCCATGGCTGGAAATACCAGGGGCTGTATACCATGGGGGGGGGTTGATTTTCTGAAGGAAATGTGAGGCTACAGGGTTGGGGGTCGACAGTGGGGGGATGTATTGTGGACAACAAACCACAAATAATTCTAACTCCGCATTCCCATAACTGACAGACGGGTCCAGAAAAGGACATTTGACCTACGCTGCCACAACCAAATTCCTTCCTTACCAAGAAGGTGGGGTTGGACAGGAATCAGCCTTACCTTTGTGTCTGGACCCGGGAGCGGGTGAACTGCCCAAAGCTTTCTTCCCTGATGTATGGAGAAAGCCTGCTTGAAAATATTGAAAATGAGGCCAACGCAGCACAAGAAGCCAAGGTAATACATACAGGATGAGGCAGATTCCTAATTTCTCGCTTCAGTTTCTGGCCCTAGTCATGCATGAAGTTGAATCAGCCCACAGACGCCCCAAATATATTAACTAATATTTTGTTTTCTACTTCTTATAGCTAAAAGAGCCTGAACCAATACGCAAGTGCTGTGAAGTCCAAGAGTGACTATCTTGGTCGGGTTCTCTCTAAAGCAGATCCTGAGAGGGCAGTTCATGTGCAAATAATTAAGTGTTTGCTCCCAGGAGAAACTAATAAGCGAAGCAAGATGTAGGTTCTTGCAAAGTCCCATTTTGTCATGATCTCTAGGTATCACCAGAGCATAACTTATACTTCAGAACTGGTCTCACAGTGAGGCTAGCTTTTATGCTCCTGCACTCGTTAGTCACTGGCTAAGAACTGCCCCAAGGAGACATAAACTTTCCAACATTTCTGCTCTTGGGGAATCCCTAGGAGGGGCTCCATGAACCCAAGAGAGTCAAACGGAAGGTAGTCACAGGTGCAAGCCGTCAGAAGCAAGGACCTCAGATCCCGGGAGGTGAATGTGCTACGCTGGTCAAGGGTTCTAAGAGAATCTGGCCAGAGCACCACAGAAAGAAAGGCGAGGAAAAGAGGCCACATAGACAGTCAGGAATTGCTGCAGGCTCACTGTGACAGGTCTGAGAGAGAAAAACTCCAGGGCTCCCGTCATGAGGGGCCTCCACATGTTTCTGTTTTACCCCAGGAGCTCACAGTGCCGGGTTCTCATGGTGAGCATCAGAGAAGCACCCCCTCGTGCTCTGGCAGGGGGAGGAGTAAAGGAACTATTTTGAAGTATACCAGGGTATCTTATTCTGTTTAACAAGGTCTGCCCGCAGGAGAAACTATTTCACCAGAGCCCAAATGCTGGGTTTGATCAGAGCGAACTGACCTGGGGAACAAGAAATGCTCAAGTCCAGCCAGCTGTGGCCTTGCACGTGGGTGAAGGAACATGTCCAACGCCAACCCACATCAGCTGTTCCGTCCCACCCAAGCGGGGAGGGGGGTGGCCAAGGAACACCTGTGAAGCTCCCAGGCCAGGGGCACAGGCCCACGGAAATAGAGACCTAATCACAGGACCATGGAAGGCTCTCCCTCTCCTACCCCTGCCCACCACATCACTCCACGCCTGTTTCCAGCAGGTCCTTTTACCCCGTGCATCATGTCCAACTATCAAGAAAAAAAATCACAAGGCAAAAAACACAGTGTGTGGAGACAGAGAAAACATCGAAATCAGACTTGCCTGTGGCGGGGACTCTGGGTTATCAGAGACTGAGAATCTATTAATACAACAACGATGACTCACATGCTAAGGGCCCTAATGGACACAGTGTATGGCACGTAAGGACAGACTGGCAATGCAAACAGGGAGTTGGGAATTCTAAGAAAGAATCAAAAAGAAATGCTAGAGATAAAAACCACTGGCACAGAAAGGAAGAATGTCTTTGATGGGCGTATTGGTAGACTGGACACAGCTGAAGAGAGTCTGAGCCTGAGGATATCTCAATAGAAACCTCCCAAAATGAAAAGCAAATAGAAAAAAAAGGGCAGAAAAAACAAAGCAGACCATTCAAGAAATGTAGGACAATCAGAAAATGTGTAAATATGCATAGTGGGAATACCAGAAGAAGAAGAAACAGAGAAAGGAACAGAAGAAATGTTTGAAGCAATAATGATTGAGAATTTCTCCAAATTAATGACCCAAACCACAGATCCAGGAAGCTCAGAGAACACCAAGCATGATAACACCAAAAGAAAAAAAAACAAGCTACAACTAGACATACATTTTCAAACTACAGAAAACCAAAGATAAAGAAAAAATCTGAAAGAAGCCAAAGGAAAAAAAAAATCTTACTTTGTAATTCTTACAAAGATAAGAATTACATCTGACTTCTCAGAAATCATGCAGCCAAGAAGAGAGTGGAGTTAAATACTTACAGAGTGAAGAGAAAAAAGTCTCCAATCTAGAAATCTGTACCCTGTGAAATTATCCTTCAAAGTAAAGGAGGAACGAAGAGTTTCTCAGATAAACAAAAGTGGAGGGGATTTGTGGCCAGTGTGCCTGCCCTGCAGGAAATGTTAAAAGAAGTTCTTTAGCGAGAAGGAAATTGATATAGATCAAAATCTGCAGTGTCTTTTCACAGGTTCCTCTGTCTGACTGGTAGATTTAAGACCTAATCATACCTGGCTAGGTATGTGGGCGAGCTTACCTCCCGGTGGGGCTCCCCCAGCAGCAAACCAGGGGTGCAGGTCTGCTCCACGCCCCTCTGTGAGGGTGGTGAGTGGTTTCAAGCGTCACCACCCAGCCCGTCATTCTGTGGTTTCCCATCAGGTTTCTGCCTAACGGCCTTAGCAGTCATTGACATCCATTGCCGGGATCCACAACTTCTTTAGGGGCTGCAATGGCGTGATATAACCCACTTATCATAACTTCCTAATCCATTAGTGAGAATTCCTTCTAAAGCAGGGGTTGGCTACATTTTTCTGAAAAGGGCCAGATAGTAAATATTTTAGGCTTGGCGGGGCCACATACAGACTGTCGGGTATTCTTTTTTGTTTTTTTTTATAGCTCCTTAAAAATGTAAAACTCTTTGCAGAAAGTAAGCAGCACAAAAGGGCTGCGAGCCCGATGCGGTCCGTGGGCCTTCGCTTGCCAACCCCTGTTCTAAAAAGGAAACAACGTTTCCTCGTCCGCTTTCTGGTTGCCCTGAAGCACAGGATAACCTGGACAAAGGAAGTGGGATTCTTTCCTCTTAGTTCCCTGTGTTGAGAGTACCCGGTTCTTGACCTCCTGTCCTCCAAAGGTGACGAATCGGACTCCTGGTGTCACCACCCGCCCCTCAGCTCACCTTCCACTCCGGCAAGTTACGGCTTTGCACAGGGCACCGTGCAGCTCCCCACGGCAGCTGCCCCTCCTCTGTTCTGTTTTCTACCCTAGGGCTCCAGGGACATGTGACAATTGCAGAAATCTGCAAGATACACATACCTAGGCAACCTGGAAGTGTGGGGAACATAATGCCCCAGGGGGCAGCCCTTGAGCAATACGGAACAAGCCAGGGGTAGGTCAATGCTTCCCACTCTGTCCTGAGGGAGAAGCTTTGAGGCACATTCTTGATGGTTCCTCCGACAGGGAGTCCCGCGAGTATATTGCCAACAATACCCATCTCGGTTTGGCAGGCTTGTGTTGGCCCCCCTCCTTTGCTGTTATACCCTCCTGCTCCATGCTCCTGTCCCCTGGGATCACGTCAACATGGAGGCACCTGATGTGCTGCCCAGCCACGATGCCCCCAGCCATCCGTGAAGTGTGAGCTTTGGTCTCCACCCTAGTCGCAGCTTCACGGTTCAGGGACAGCTTCATTCAAACATTCCCCAAGCTGCTGTGCTGCAAATTCATCTTCAAGTAGACTAAGCTGCTCAAAAACGTGGTTTTTTTTAGCTGGACATGGTGGCACATGCTCGTAGTCCCAGCTGCTCAGGAGGCCAAGCTGGGAGGATCGCTTGAGCCCAGGAGTCGGAGGCTGCAGTGAGCTATGATCATGCCTGTGAATAGCCACTGCACTCCAGCCCGGGCAACATAGTGAGGCCCCATCTCTAAAGAAATAGATAATTTTTTTTTAATGTAGGGCTTTCCCACAGAAGGGCAGAAACACCAGGGGCCAGTTTGCCTCCCCTTGGTTAAACTGGGTTTTTATGGATTCACGATGTGTCTCCTGCACAGCAATCTGGGAGCGGGAGCTGGTCCTGTGGTGCTGCCACCACCTGGCTCCGTGTCTCCAGGACGAGGCAACACAGGGCAGTGTGGCCGTCAGCCGACCTTCCATGGCCCAGAGGCCACAGCTGAACCTCCAGGTTGCCGGGACCGCACCCGCCACAAGGCATTTGACAGAACTGTGTGAGCATTCAGCCCAGAGCCCAGGGCAGTGGGAGAGAGCCCCCAACTTCTTCACTCATGACACACATAGACGATGACAATATTGTGTGACCTGTGACCCATTCTGGGGTCAGCGATTAGGAAGCGCTGCAGTGAAGGACAGGCAGCCCCCGACCCTGGCCGCCGCTCCTCCTCAATTTTCGGTTCCTTCCGTGGCCTCTGCGGGGGCTGCTTGAGCGTCCTCACAACGCGGTAGCTGGTTTTGCCCAGAGCCACGTGATCCCAGAGAGCAAGGGGGAAGCCACGGTGCCTTTCACGACCTCGTCTTCAAAGACGTGTGTCATTATTTCTGCTTTGTTCTGTTCATTAGAATCGGGTTGCCAAGCCCAGCCCACACTCCAAGGATTCCACTTTCTTTCTGTAATTGCACCTTTTCAAAGTCTTCCCGTTGCGTGTGAAGTGTGTACTGAAGGGACCATATACAGAGGTGTGTCTTCTACTTTATCAAAATATTGTATTACATTAATTTATTTTGGGGTGTTAAACCAACTGGGCATTCCTGGGATAAATTCTACTTGTTCATGGTCTACAATCTTTTCCATATGTTACTGGATTTGGTTTACTTTGGTCTTTTTCAAATTTCTCTAAGTGGAAGCCTAGGTGATTGATTTCAGACCTTTCTTCTTTTCCGTGATTGGCATTTCCAGCTCTAACATCCCCGGAAGCACTGATTTGGTTATGTCCCACACATTTTCTTATGTTGCATTTTCACTTTAATTTTGTTCAAAATATTTTTTTACTTTTCTTATGATTTCTTCTTTGACTTATAAGTTATTTACAACTATGTTGTTTAATTTTAAAATGCTTTGGGTTTGCTCAGGTTTTTTTCTGTTGTAAATCTCCATTTTAATTCTGTTGTGACCAGAGAATAAATATACTTTGTATGATTTCAGTCTAAAAATTTATTGAGTCTTGTTTTGTGGTCCAGGTTATGATCTCTCCTGGAGAATGTTCCATGTGTTCTTGAAAAGGATCTATATTCTTTAGCTTTGGGGTGGACTTTTCTGTAAATGTCAGGTCTAGTTGGTTGATAGTGTTATTCAAGTCTTCTATATCTTAGTTGACTTTTTTTATTGTGGTAAAAAACACATTACATAAAATTTACCATATGTACCACTTTTAAGTGTTCAGTGATGTTAAGTATTAATATATTCACCTTGTTGTGATACAGAGCTCCAGAGCTTTTCATCTTGCAAAACTGAAGTTCTGTACCTATTAAACAATAACTCTCTCTTCCTTTCTCCCCGGCCCCTGGTAACCACCATTCTACTTTCTATTTCTGTGAATTCAATTATTTTAGATACCTCATCTAGGTAGAATCATACAGTATTTGTCTCTGTGACAGACTTATTTCACTTAGAATAATGTCCTCAAGGTCCATCATGTTGTAGCGTATGTCAAAATTCTCTTCCTTTTTAAGGCTGACTAATAATCTGTTGCGTGTATATACCATTTTTTGTTTATCCATTCTTCCATCAATGGACACTGGGTTGTTTCTACCTCTTGGCTATTGTGAATAGTGCTACTATGAACATGAGCGTGTAAATATCTCTTACAGACCCTGCCTTAAATTCTTTTGGCGATATACCCAGAAATGGATCATATGATAGTTCTACTTTTAATTTTTTAAGGAACTGCCATACTACTTTCCATAGCTGTCGCACCATTTTATAAGCCCACCATTGCTGATGTTTTGTCCAGGTGCTTATCAATTATTGAGAGTCAGGTATTAAAATCTCCAACTGCTATTGTTGAATCATCTATTTTTTTTCTTTCAATTCAGTTTTCTTTCATGCACTCTGGGTTAATCAACAGAAATTGATAGATACGTATACATTCATAATTGTTATGTCTACCTCATGTATTGACCCATTTATCATTATGATTTTTCTCTAAAGCCTTAAACTCTGTTTTGTCTGATACCAGCATAGAAACTCCAGCTCTCTTACGGTCACTGTTTGCACAGTTATATCTTTTCTCTCATCCTTCTGCTTTCCACCTATACTTGGGTTTGAATGTCCGGCATTTCCTCTGTACACAGCGTACTGTTAGGTCTTGCTTTTTTATCCAACATGACTCTCTCTGCCTTTTGAGGTGTTTAATCTGAATTAAACTCACATTTAATAAATTGCCTGATATGGTTGTGTTTCCACTGCCATTTTGCCATTTGTTTTCTATTTGTCTCACATCTCTGTTGTTCTCCTGTACCTACCGGCTTATTTTATGTTAAAGGTGTTTTCATGAACAACTTTACCTCTTGATTTTCATTTTTCACTACTTTTTAAGTTTTTTCATGAATGATTGCTCTAGGGATTACAATGCACGTCTTAAGTTAGCACAGCCTGCTTCAGAATAGTACCAACTTAATTTCAGTAAAATACAGAAACTTTGCTCCAATGTATCTCATTTCCTTCATTCTTTTGCTATTATAAATGCAACAAAACAGCATTACAATTATTGCTTTATCCAATGTTATATATGTTTAAAAGCAAGAGAAGAACTAGAGTCTATTTATAAACTTTTGTATTTATCATTTCTGGTATTCATTTTTTCTTGTGAATTGAACTTAATGTCTAGTGTTACTTTTAGCTTGAAGAATTGCCTTTATTATTTTTTGTAAGGCAGGTCTGCTAGCAACAAATTCTTTTAGTCTTTATCTGGAAATGTATTTATTTTACCTTTATTTTTGATATTTGCTACATATAAAATTCTTGGTTGGCGGTTGGCTTTATCCCAGCGTTTTGCATATGTCATTCCACTCCCTTTAGCTAACATTTCTCTGATGAGAAGTCAGTCATCAGTCACATTTCCTTTGTTGCTTTCAAGAATAGGAACATACATAGACAAATATGCCACACATTCATACTGTTCTTACTTGATATTTAGTAATTTCCATTAGTAAACGTTTCTCAGCTTGTTGTATGCCTTTGGTCTATTTCCAGAGGCCCACAATAGCTATTTTTGACAGTTTTGTCCAGCATCATTGCTACTTTTGGGGGGCAGGATTTGTTGACCTCACTCTGTTGTCCTGTAAGATATGAGAAAATGATTTGTTATTTGCAGATGGAATGAGAAACCACTGAGATGTGTTAAGCAGAGGAGGGACACGATCTGATTTACGTTTTAAAAGAGCACTTTGGATACTCCTATTAAGTATTGTTGCATAAGAAATTACACCAAATTTATTTGCTAAAACAACACACATTTATTATGTTGTAGTTTCTGTAGGAAATTTGGAAGCAGCTTAGCTGGGTGGTTCTGACTCAGGGTTTCTCGTGAAGTTGCAAACAAGATGTCAGCCAGGACTTGACTGGCAGTGGAGAATCTCCCCCCAGGCTCACTCACTTAGTTGTCATGGGAGGCCTCAGCTCCCCTCCATGGGTTTCTCTGTAGGGGTGTTCACAACCTGGCATCTGGCTCCCTCCAAAGCGCGTGATCTGAGGGTGTGTGGCCAAGATGGAAGTCCCAGTGTCTTTTGCGACCTGGCCCATGAAGTCCCCTGCTGTCATTGCTTTATTCTATTCATTAGAAGTGAATCACTAAGTTCAGCCCACACTCAAGAGGAGGGAAATTAAGCTCCACTTCTTGAAAAGAAATGTATAAAAAAGCTTTGTAGATATATTTTGTAACCCATCCTGCTGCTGTTTGGAGCATGGATCATAATAGAGCAAGGACAGATGAGTCAGATCAATTTTAGGCTATTGTCACTGCCCAGTTGAGAGCTGGCAGACACCTGGACTAAAATGACAGCTTAAAGAGGGAGACAAGCAGATAGATTTGAAGTTAACTTTTCCAGTGGATCTGATGCAGGGTTTGCCTTTGGACTGGATAGGAGTGGAGGGGAAGAGAAGTTAGGATGATTCCCAGGTGTCTGGCATTGGTACCTGTGGAGCTGGGAGCCCCCTGTCCTGAGAGGGGAAGATAGCACAAAGATCACGTTTGGGGTGCTTGTGGAGATGCTGAGATGCTCACGAGAAACCTGACGATGAGGTCAAGAGGCAGTTTGGTCAGTTAGATACACAAGCCTGGAGATCAGAGAAGACAGGAGGGCTGGAGATGCAAATCTGAGAGTTATCCTACAGCTGGTGTTAAAGATGCAGCTGGATGAGATCCCTAGGGAGAGAGTGGAAGTAGAGCAAGAGACACAGATAGAGTTCTGAGGAACTGTAATGTCTAGAGAACAAGCAGAAGGACAAAAAGGGAAGACATCTGAGAGGAAACAGCTGATGGGGTAGGAGGACAACCAGGAGAGTGTGGTGCTTTGGATACAAAGGACAGCATTGTATTTCAAGAAGGTCAGAGCTATTATCTGTGTCAATAACTGTTGAGAGATCAAATAGGATTAGAGAAGCTTTTTTTTTTTTTTGACATGGAAAAAATGGTGGCATTGGCATGATGGAGACAGAAGACAGATAAGAGTGGGTTGAAATGATTAGAAGATGAAAATTTGAAGAATTGGGGTATTTATTGTATACTCACTGGGTAAGACCCTTCAAACGGCAATCTATCTGGCCTCCTAAGCCGCTCCCAAGGATGTTCACTTCACCCTCATGCCTGCCTTCATCTGGGTTACCATCCAGTGTCACCTGGATGTTTCATCAATGGGTTCCTAACTGGTCTCCTAGCCTCTGTTTGCTCCTCTCAGATTCTTTCTCCAAAGGGCAGCCAGAACGAGCCGAAAATCTATATCTGATCATATCATTTTTGTTGTTTAAAAGCCTTCTATGGCTACCCAGTACCCAGGAGATAAAGTCCCAACCCCTGGCAAGTTTCTAGGGCTTCTGGCTCCTCCCTTCTTCTCTGGCATCTCTCTCTCTTTCCTTTTTTTTGTCTACACTCCAGTTATTTTCTTTTACTGTCATCTTTTATTTTCTCTACCATGCTTTATTTTCTTTGTCCTCCAGATTCAACTCTTAAGTCTCAGCCGGGTGTGGTGGCTCACACCTGTAATCCTAGCATTCTGGGAGGCCAAGGCGGAAGGATAGCTTGAGCTCAGAAGTTCGAGACCAGCCTGAGCAAGAGTGAGACACTCCCATCTCTACTAAAAATAGAAAAATTAGCCAGGCTTCCTGACACATGCCTGTAGTCCTAGCTCTTCCAGAGGATGCCTTGAACCCAGGAGTTTGAGGTTGCAGTGAGCTGTGATGACGCCACTACACTCCACCTGGGACAACAGAGCAAGACTGTCTCAAAAAAAAAAAAAAAAAATGCGTAGGTCTCAGCTTAAACATCATTTCCCTGGAAAGACTTTCCTTGACCTCTCTTTGAGGTCCCTGCACTTCCCTTATCATCAAAGACAGCCTCTCTTTTCTTTTTTTCTGCTGTTAGCACTAGATAGATTATGTCCCTGGTTCAGCTTTGTCTCAGCAATGACACCTAGTAGGTACTAGGTGACAATAGTAGGCACTCAGTAAATATTTCTTGACTGGATTAAGTGAAACCAATTTCTCATTTCCGTCGAAATTCTCCACCAGAATTTTTCTTAAATAGGAAAATACCTTAAACAACTTTAGGAGTATTTATTTTAAGTAAAGCAAGCTAATTTGCACAATCTAGAATGGCTTTTCAAAATTAACAGGTCAACAATATCTCAGGAGGCAAGATACATAGACTCAATTATTCTAATCATTTCGGCTTATAGACTGAATATAATGCCTTCATTACTGGTTGTCCGTTAATCCATTTAATAATGAATGGATTAACCAACCTTTTTGGTTGAGGGAGAGGTGAGTTAAATAATCCTTGATTCTATAGGCACAATTAGTTATACCTATATTAATTTGTCTGCTTTCAATTCAGGCACTATTTAAAAAAAATCCAAGAGGAGAGGTAGTAGGAGTTTAACAGCCATCTATTCTTTCCAAGATTTTGAGAAAGCAAATGAAAATGAACCCTGAAACAAGCCAACAGCAAGGGTGCTCATTAACACGATTTAATCTTGTGAATAGAACCTGGAGCTAGATCCATTGAACTGGAGCTGTAGACTTCCACCTCCAACCATCTGCAAGACATCTTCACGTGGGTATTTTGTTGGCACCTCTAATTCAGCACATCCCAATCTGAACTCCTTATCCTTCCTTGCAGAAACCTGTCCCCTTCCTGGGTTCTCTGTCTCACAGTGGGCCATCCCTTGGCACATGGGCTGGAAGTCTCAGCAGCATTCTCCCTGCCCCTGCTCCTTTGTCCCCTTGCCCCCTCCCCACAAGGCTGCTGGGTCCTCTGGACTCTACCCAATCTTACAGCAGCTGCCCGGCCCCTTCTCAGCCCTGTTAACTCCTCACCTAAGCCTCTTAACTTATATCCTCACCTCCGCCTCTTAACTTATATCCTCACCTCCCCTCTGTAAGGTCTCCTCAGCTATGGGAAATGGCTTTGAAAACCCAGATATGTCCCATCACTCCCTTAAAGCAAGCAAACCAAAAAAATACAAGTGTTTCATCTTCCTCATAATTACTAATACTTGCTGAGCACCTACTGTATGCAAGCTTTGTGCTCATTGCTTTGCATACATTATTGCATTAAATCCTTACAAATAACCCTCTGTTAATAAAGACCTAACCCCCTACCAAGATCTGGCCCAGCCTGCCTTGCCCACCTCACCTAGATTTCTCTTTGGCCTGCCAGGTCCCAGTCTCAGTGGCCTTTCTGTCCCAAGGACACATGTCAAGCCTTTGCCTTGGCAGTTCCCGTTCTCTGAAAATGGTTCCCTCCTGGGTCTTAGCTTGCTCGACCTTTTCATCATATGACTCTCAGCTCAAACATAAGTTTCTCAGGCCTCCTCTGATCGCCCCCAGCTCAGCTATGATCTCAGCTATGATCACAGAATACTAGCCCTTGTCACTGCCTGTCATTTCATGTGCTTCCCCTTCAGTTCTTTAGTAGAATGCAGGCTCCATCAGGGCAAGGACCACATCCAATTCGTTAACCACTGAGCTCTACGAGTAGCACAGTGCCAGGCACTTAGGGGACACTCCATAACCATCTGTTGAATGAATGAAAAGGGTGCATGAAAGTGCCCTCCATAATTGGTTGCTTTTATCAATTTCTAGAGCTTTTTTCTCTAATGCTCTTCTCTTACCGACATGGGCATTACCTTTCGAGGCATCCAGAGCTGATGCTGTTAACCGCCCTGCTCAAAACTTTTTGTGACTGTCACCAGGCTGTCATTTCCTGCTCCCTTACACTCCACCCCAGAAAGCATCGTCTGTTACCCTTAGCAACCACTTCAGGTAGGTCCCCTTTTTCAGGGCCGCATCATGATTTCTGTGGCTCTAGGCACTTTTGCCTTTGTCGGTCCTTCCTGCATTTAAAGAATTAAAAATTCTACTTTCCACTGCGTGTAGTACTTTTTACCAATAATAAAAGAAATTAAAACATTGTGGTGGTGGGTCCCAGACACTGTGATAGATCTGTTCCCAGTTGTCAGTTAAGGAAACTGGTGCTCGCAGGACCAGCGAAGTCGGGACGAAGCTGTGTGTGAGTCTGTTCCAAACTTCCCTCCGGAGATAAAGTCCCTGAGACCCACCCGGGCCGAGCTCCTGGATCCGCCAGGGGTGTTCCCTCCGCCCGGTCCCCTTTGTCCCAAGGCCGGCGGGCCCGCCCCTTCCCCAGGCCCCGCCCCCAGGCCCCGCCTCCCGCCCGGCCGAAGCGCGTGTCCGCAGGGGGCGGGACTACGGGCCGCGCGTGCGCCCGTCCGCCCGGCTCCACCGCGCGCATGCGCCGCGCTCGCTCGCGGGAGAGAATGGCGGGGCCCGCGCCGGCTGCCATCATGGACGAGGATTACTTCGGGAGCGCGGCCGAGTGGGGTGAGGAGGCGGACGGCGGCCAGGTGAGGGGGGGCACCGGGCGCCCCCCGACAAGGGTCGTTCGTTTCCGCCGCCGGGGTGTGAGCGCGCGCCCAGCCCCGCGCGGCCACCGTGTGGTTCAAGCACAGCCCGCCCCGCCTGGCCACCGGCTGGCCCCCGCGACCCCGCCTGGGCCCGGCAGCGCGGACCCCTGGGCCTCCGCCGTCTCACCTGCAGGAAAACAGGGGCGGGGACAAAGGGGCGGAAGTCCCCGTGGCCCAGAGGCCCCTGTTGGCCACCCACCCTGAACCAGCCAGAGTGCTGGGCACTGGTACTTCCCGCCAAGTTTGTGTCCCAAGGCGGGTGGGACACAAACTTTTAAGTTGGAGGATAGGGCCAGGAGCCACACAGTGTTAAAGAAAAGTACAATTCAAAACTCCAGGCAGCACCATGGTGAGAAAGTGGAACTTTGGGCACTCCCACATGTGTTTTACTCTCTTCTAAACCGTACTCTTTTCAGCACTTTGGGCTGATTTCATCTGCCTTTGGGCCCATTGACAGGGTTTTCTGGCTTGACCTTCTAGGGTTTGGAGTGAGAGCCCAGGAGGGATCATTCTGTTCTCCCCGGGTTGGAAAGCCCCAGCAGGGAGTCCTAGTTTGGCCCATGCATCCCAACTGAGGAGCATGATTGAAATACAGCTTCTCAGGTCCCTCCCCTGAGGTCTGGAGGAGAGCCTGGGAACTTGCCCTTTTAACTTTATCAAAGTTAAGGTTGTCTGGTAAATACTGAACTGCTATTTTGAAGGAATAAAGAATGAAGTGGGGTTTAGTTCATTGAACAGGGGCGGTGATGCAGCGATGGCGTTGGAGCCCAGGTATAAAGATGCAAAGACAGGAGATGTGTTTCTGGAACTGAAAGTTTGAGGGCCCTGTGTGGTTAGTTGTCCGGTGGAAGCAGTGGCAGGAAGTCAGCAGGGAGCAGGTTCTGAAGGGCCTTGGAAAGCTGCTAAGTGGGATGGCCCGTTGAAGAGTTTTGGGCCAGGAGTGACGTGTAGATTTGCATGTTGGATCATTCCACACTGTCGGAGGCTTACAGTGGTGGAGTGGATAAAGAGTCAGATTTAGCTAATTGAGAGGGCAGGCCAGGTGCTTCACACATTATCACTTTACATGCTCAAGATTTTGTGTTGGGCGTTTGCTCGATTTTTGTAAATGAAGCAAGTGAGACAGAAGACTTAGTGACTTGCCCAAGGTTATGAAACTAACAAAGGAAGGAATGAGGATCCAAACCCACATCTTTTATCTCCACTGCCACTTCATCAAACTGCTGACCACCTGAAGTGGTCCAGATGAGAGGGTCTGAATTAGCCTAGTGGTGGGCTGGTGTTTGGGACATCTTGCACAAAATGTCATAGTGCTGCTCACATTGAGCCTTTGAGTCATAAAGTGTTAGAACTCGGGCATATCTAAGGGGACCATTTAGTCCAATGCCTTCATTTTAAAGACTGAGCACTCGTCTTACTTTCCTCAGCTCATGCAGTCAGGCCTAGACCCCACTGATGGGTTGGTTAGGGAGTCTCATGTTTGGAGAATTTTAATCATGATCCTAATACTGCGCATTGACCCAAGTGGGCTGTTATTGGTGAAAGGCGTAGACCAGATGTTCGCATCATGTTCATTCTGTGACTCTCCTTGGGAGAGGAACAGAAAGTTAGGAAAGGTGATGGAAGGGTGGCATGAGCTGGATTTTGAAAGATAGTTGGTGACCCTGATTTTGTTCTCTTGATGCCATGTTTCATGGATTAGGGGAAGTGTGAAGATGTGTAAGGAAGCTACTGTGATTTTAAGTCTACATAGAAACTAAGAGTTACTGAAATGCAAATTGATTAGCCTGGCTGCAGGTTGTAAATGGGGAATGGCAGGAGGTGAGACTGGACAGATGAACATGTAGGAAGAGCAAGGTCAGCATAAGCTAAAGCTTACATGCTTTTTCCTGAGTGAGATGGGAAACTTGAAGCAGAAAGATGCCAGATTTGTGGCTTAGGAAGATCACTGTGGCATCTGTGAAAGAAGACTGAAAGGAAGGAATGAGACCAAGACGTTAGGGAATACTGCTGTTGCAAACATGCAGAAAATAAGGAGGGGTAGAGGTAAATATGGAAAGAAGGGCCACTTTGGACAGCTAGGTGGGAGTTAGAAGTGATGTGTCTTCGTGATAGGACGTGGGGGTAGGGGGAGGGAGGAGAAAGTGAGGATGACTCCCAGGTTTCTCGGTAACAGGTGGATGATTGAATTCTTTACTAAAATGTGGATTGTAGGAAGAAAATATGTTTTCAGGGAGATGAGGTCAGTTTTGGACCTACAAAGCTTGAAGTACTTGTGAGATGTCTGAGTGGAAATGAGAAGAGACTGTTTACTAAGTGTGGCACGTAAGGGTGGGTGGCAGGGGGGAGATCGATCCAGGCTAAATACTAGGTTTATGAGCAGGTAGATGGCATGACCCAAATGACCCAAGATGTGGTGGTAGAAGAGGTGAGAGCCCAGTGTACAATACACACGAGAATGAGCCTCAGGGTAAAGTGCAGTCTTCCTTCACACCTGTGCTCAAGGTTTCCCACACAATATGGTCTGAGAGAAGACTCCCTAGTCTTCACTGTGAAGTCATAGGGCTCAATCTGTTCCCAAAGCACTGCTTTCGAAATGTTGGTCCAGATCAGGCGGGCAAACTTTTCTGTAAAGGGCCAGATAGTAAATATTTTAGGCTGTGCATTTCTCTGTCACACTATGCAACTCTGCCCTTATAGGGGAAAAGCAGTCATAGACAATACTTAAAAGAATGGACATGGCTGTGTTCCAATAAAACTTTATTTACAAAAACAAGAGAGGCCTGGATTTAGCCTTGGGCCATAGTTTGCTGATCTAGCTCTTACTCTGTTATGTTAGGGTCAGTTGCATGGAGGTTGGTCTTTCCTACTAGCTTGTGAAATTCTTTGGTGGAAAAAGCCATGTCTTACATTATCTCAGGTTCCCTAGGTGATGAGCACAGTGCTCAGTAGAGAGTAAGTGTTCAGAAAGCCTCTGCTCATTAGTTAGGATGACAGTGTTACAGCTGGACAGACTGTGGGATGGTCCAGTCCATCATCGAATAGCTAACTGTCAGCAGGTGAGGAAGCCTTCTTCACCCTTAGGTCCAGAGACTCGCTGAAGGTTGGTCCCATGCAGAACTGAGACTAGAATCCAGCCAGGCATGCGGATTTGAGGAAAATTAGTGATCTTTACTTTGTAATGGTAAATTGATGGCTCATGCCTTCATGAATCACTTTGTTAGTCTTTGTTGGAAAGCATTAAATGGCACATATGAAATAATAGAACAATAATAGTTAACAGCTATTGAACTTTTACTAAATGCCAGGCATTATGCTTGGCTCTTCCAGAAATTGGCTTGTGGGATCCTCACAGCAGCCACAGGGCATAGGCACTATTATTATCTTTGTTTAGCGGAGGAGGAAATGGACGCCCAGAGCGGTTAGGTAACTCTCGTGACCACAGTCCATGGTTGCTGGGATGGTGTTGCTGTGTAAGCCCACTCAGTGCCACTCTGGGTCCCCTTTCCTCAGCTGCTCGCTACCTGTCCATCCATATCATGAGAGGGTCATGAAAGTCAAATGAAATAATGTGTGTGGAATATTTTTGAAATGGACAGCATCATACAGAATTAGGGGGAGATGACAGGATGTTTATATTAATGAAAAAGTCATGGCTCTTGGCATTTACCAGCAGCAAGAGGATGATTCAGGAGAAGGCGAGGATGACGCCGAGGTCCAGCAAGAATGCCTGAATAAATTTTCTACCCGGGATTACATCATGGAACCCTCCATCTTTAACACTCTGAAGAGGTATGTGAGGCAGGCATTTGTACTGGCAGGAGAGTAGGGAGTAATTCAGAGAAAGTTTTGTGATAGACCCAGAAGATGACATGTGAAGTAAGAGTAATATGATACAGGAACAAATGGCTTCGAGGGTCCCACCTCTGCCACTTTACAAATCTTAAAGCCTAATTATCTTCCCCCTTGTTGTCCGTCCCACGCTCACCTATATTCACTCTAGTGTAATTGCTGCTTTGTTACTTTTCCTAGGTATTTTCAGGCAGGAGGGTCTCCAGAGAATGTCATCCAGCTCTTATCCGAGAACTACACTGCTGTGGCCCAGACTGTGAACCTGCTGGCCGAGTGGCTCATTCAGACAGGTGCTCTGTCGGTAGCCCCTGTCCTGGCTAGTCACCACCCCCTCCTTTTAAACAGACCTTTGGACCATTGTAGTGCTGATGAATTGAAAATGCCTTCTTTATTGTCCTGGTTTTTAAGAGTTTTATAAGAACGAACTGAACTTCTTACCAGTTTTATCTGCTGGACTCTTATCTTTGATTCAGTAATTGAGGTTTTCTGATAGCCTGCAAAGGTGATTCTCATTGAGCTGTTTTCCCCACCATGCTGTAGAATTATAGGATTATACAGTGTATGTTCAGTGTGTCATTGTCAAGAGGTCTGTTACAGCAAGTAGTAAATGACAGATAATTTAGGACTGGTGATGATTATGGCTTTTAGCTAATATGATCAAAGTAGAGCCGTGCTGTAAATCCACTGAACTGGGTGCAGATGACATCAGCGAAGTAAGTGCTGTCCAGAGCGAGTCGATTCAGTGCTGTCGGGGTGATCAGGTACAAGTGTGCCTCTCCTGGCTGGCATCTGCTCGCCCCTACTGGGCAGGGCTGTGTTTCTCCACCCCCACCTGCCTGTCTTGGCCGCTTGTCTTATCCTTAGGTCTTAAAGATGTTGCTCTCCTTTCCATGTGGACAGGGCAGACCATCCTTGTGTGTTCTGCTCCGTGCTCCTTTTTGGGTCTTACCATTGAATATAATTAACTGTTTTTAAGAGTTCCAAAATTTTTTACAAGTGGTCAGAAACAATTCGGTGGTATTTGATTCACATAGAGACTTTTGACTTTTTTCTAAAGCATCAACAATGCAGTGAATTGAGAGATTGCCATTGTCTGTCTAGTTGCTTTCGTTTTCTTTCAGGTGTTGAGCCAGTGCAGGTTCAGGAAACTGTGGAAAATCACTTGAAGAGTTTATTGATCAAACATTTTGACCCCCGAAAAGCAGATTCTATTTTTACCGAAGAGGGAGAGGTGAGAAATTATTTTCCTTTTTGTAGTGTCAGTTCCTGGGATCTTTCTCTGATTCCATGTGTACAGGGAAGTGTGGCATATCACATAAGGAACGTAAGAGTTGGGTACTAAACCAGGGTTTGATGCCGAAGTTGCGTGTAGTCAGAGCTGCCATTTAGACTCTGTCCTTGCTGAAGTGAGATGTGTTCACACAAGGGTCACTCAGATGCTGGCATGGAGAGAAGGGACAGCAGGTTCTCACCCATCTCCCATCTCAAGCTGACCCTGGGGCACAGCTCTTAGAGCAGTTTGCTGTCTTCATTTGGGTCCTCCAAGCAGCATGTGCCAAGACAGGGCTAGATGTCCAAGAGGTTATGGAGGAAACAGCTATGAGGGAAGATGGGCAAGGGCTGGGGGAGCCAGAATATAGGTCTGAACCTTGAGGACAAGAGGGATGGAAGGAAGGTTGATAGGAAGAGTCTCAGGCCATGGTGCAGTTTCCAGAAAATCTCAGCCACATCAGTGGGGAGTCTTCAAGCCATAGGTGCCCATTCCGGGAGCCCGTGTCTCCTGGACAGGACTGTTTTAGAGGCCCTGCTGCGCCAAGTCAGTGGCTGAAGCAACCGTGGGGAGCCTGGCCTTGGCACAAATAAATGGGATGGCAGGTTCAGAGTGCAGCGCCCGAGGCCATCAGTCCCACAGGAGGAGAGCTGAGGGACAGATTTTCAAGGCCACTACAGGTGGTAATGGGCCAGATCACCTGTACCATTTAAATGGCCTTTTTCTCTTTTGCCAAGGCCCAAGGGCGTACAGCTGATGTCGCATGAGCTCCTTGTGTATATGAGGCAGCCCTGCTGCACATACGCTTCCACTGGACTCTCAAGTGTCTCCTAGGAAGTGCCTTTTAGTACCCTCTTGGTTGAGTCGGATCTTCGGAAGGCTGTGAGTGGGCATCAGGGGCTCTCCTTGGCCATTCAGCCAATTGTGTGGCCATGACCAGCTGTGGGTCTGCTTCCTCTGAAGCTAGACTCAGGGGGGCTCTTCCAGCAGGAATATTCTGTGATTGTTTACACAACTTAATCTTCATTTAAGCTAAAGCTAGGCCTCTTATCTTATTGTTTGTTTATTGGCAGACCCCCGCTTGGCTTGAACAAATGATCGCACATACAACATGGAGAGATCTTTTTTACAAACTGGCTGAAGCCCATCCAGACTGTTTGATGCTTAACTTTACTGTTAAGGTAGGAAGAGTTCTAGAATTAGAGAAAAGATAAAAGTGCATGTGAACGAGGATTATTTTTGGTTGTTTGGTGATCTGTTTCCTTTGAAAATTCATATTTGCTTTTTTGGTGAAGGTCTTCATCGTTTCACTTTAGTAAGGCTTACACTGAGAAAGAAAAGCATAAAATTTGTATCTTTGTTTTTGGATCAACGTTGACTGTGTTTTAGGATTTAGTAGGGACATTGAGAGTTTGTTGTGTTCTGAGCGGAGCCTTTACACATGCCTGCTTGATCTCCTTCCTCTTACATGTGAACAGCCCAAGGAGAAGTGGGTAGCCTGGGTCGCAAACCTAGGTGGGGGCATAGTGGGCACCAGAGTGGAGGTTTAGACCTGCAGCCAGTGCTTGGGTGCCCACCTCTCCACGCACACTGAGAGGCCAGCTTTCTGTGGAAGGTGTGGTCACTGCATGCTGACTGTTGACTTGTCTTTGTGTGGCAGCTGATTTCTGATGCAGGGTACCAAGGGGAGATAACCAGTGTGTCCACGGCGTGCCAGCAGCTGGAAGTGTTCTCTAGAGTACTTCGTACTTCTCTAGCTACAATTTTGGATGGAGGAGAAGAAAACCTGGAAAAAAACCTCCCTGAGTTTGCCGTAAGTGTTTACTTTACGAATCTCAGATTAGACCGAGGCTGTGTCAGCAGTCTTGTGTCTTCCAGCATGAAATGCTCCTTCCCTTTAGTGACTCTGCATGTCAGAGGGTACCTTCCACGCAACGTCCATGCCTGAGAACTGAAGTTTGGCTCTTGTCCACTTGTCAGTGCTGCCGTAGTGAACCCCAGCCCTCTCTCCCTGCGCCCTTGCAGAAGATGGTGTGTCACGGGGAGCACACGTACCTGTTTGCCCAGGCCATGATGTCCGTGCTGGCGCAGGAGGAGCAGGGGGGCTCTGCCGTGCGCAGGATCGCTCAGGAAGTGCAGCGCTTCGCCCAGGAGAAGTGAGAGGCCCTGGTTTTGCTCACCCCGTCCCCCTTAGATCCCCTCAAAACCCTCCCTGTGGCCCTCGTCCCACAGCCAAAGCTTCTGGCTCCTTCTATTTTGACACATAGGTAAACTGCCTTTTATCCAATAAAATCAGAATAGTTTTAAGCACATGTGGAGAGCTTGCTTTCTTACAGTGTTGCTTTGATGCTTGTTTTGTGAAGTACTTGATCACTCTCCAGCCCACCAGATTACAGACCTGTACTTTCTCAGGGTGGGTTCATCAGTGGCAAATGATAGTCGTCCTGAAATAGCTGTTCAGTGATCTAATTGTTCCATTGTGGTCCATATCTTACAGAACAGAATGAGCTCCTAATAGCTTTATTTTCTACTACTGATAGAGTCTTAATAAGGTATTTAAAAAGTATGTGATTCCTTCTATAGAGTCAGCAAGCTGTATTTGAGTCATTCTTTCCCAGTTTGCTCTAAATGTTGTTTTCGTGTGTCAGTCAATATACCAGTGAATGACAGAAATATGGAAAAACAGGGATCTCAACAATCCAAAACAGTAAATGTAAATAAGAAAAAGAAAGAAGAAAAAGCTGCCATGTTAATGATGGGATATGTGGTTTTTCCCATCAAGAGGCCACGATGCCAGTCAGATCACACTAGCCTTAGGCACAGCCGCTTCCTACCCCCGGGCCTGCCAGGCCCTTGGGGCCATGTTGTCCAAAGGAGCCCTGAACCCTGCCGACATCACCGTCCTGTTCAAGATGTTCACAAGCATGGACCCTCCTCCTGTGGAACTGGTAAGTTTTTCTCATCTTAGTAAGATGGGATACCCTCAGTGCCGACCGGCTGGGTTGCTTTGGAAAGTCTGTGTTTATGCAGTTCTCTTAAGGCAGTGATGCAAATTCCTGTTGAAATGTTTCCATTCCTTTTCCTGGTCTTTCCTCACCATACTCAGCCTTGGAACATGTTAGAGGGCCCTGCAGGGGTGGGTACGAGTGAGCTTGCCGCAGCTCCTGCCATCCTGCTCCTGGCCATGTCTCTGCAGATCCGGGTTCCGGCCTTCCTAGACCTGTTCATGCAGTCGCTCTTTAAGCCAGGGGCCAGGATCAACCAGGACCACAAGCACAAATATATCCACATCTTGGCTTATGCGGCAAGTGTGGTTGAGACTTGGAAGAAGGTAAGGTACTATCAGTTCTGAGAATTTGTGGACTTTAGGAGCCAGGTATCCTCCTCTGCTTTGGTATTATTCGGGAGTTTTAGCTACAAGAAATCTTGAGCCTGTCTAGTGTCAGAAATGTCTTTGCTACTGTTTGTGCATAAAGCAGTGAAAGTGCTAAACATCTCAAGAAAATGTGCTTTGTGTCTATAATATTCTGCAAACTGTAATTTGAAGTGTGACTAAAGAAATGAAACTAATTTCCATAAGCCACAGACAAACACCAGTCTCATTAGTTTTCAGTTTCTACACACTATGTGACTGTAAAGTTTGACAATTAAATTAAGTCCCAACTTCAGAAATAGGGAAAGTGATTTGCAGAGAGAAGTGGCAGATAGCAGAATTCCCCGACAGCAGGGATGTGTGCTCCGCCAGGACTCAGCAACTTGTGTGTGTCTTTTCAGAATAAGCGAGTGAGCATCAATAAAGATGAGCTGAAGTCAACATCAAAAGCTGTTGAAACTGTTCACAATTTGTGTTGCAATGAGAACAAAGGGGCCTCTGAACTGGTGGCAGAACTGAGCACCCTTTACCAGTGTATCAGGTAAGCAGAGTGAAACGTTTCTAAACTCAACCCTTTGGGGAGGGGGTGGTTGGAGTTTTCATAGTAGAAGCTCAAATAACAAAGGCTTCTGAGATCTTTATTTATTTTTTCTTTTTTAAACGTATGTATAGAATTTTAAACAGTTTTAGCAGCATGAGTAATTTTCAGGTGTTTACTTGCCAGAAGTCTGTTCAGTAAATCCTCACAAATTAGACCAAGGAAGACCCGCCAGAATTACACAAATGGATTTTAAGAAAAGGGTCTATTTATAAAAGTTATCCTAACAAAGTATTGCTTAGATAGAAAGGATTTGTGATTATGATAGTTACATAAGTAGACATGTCCTAGGAATAGATGTCCTCTGAGGCATTTAAGTCTCTCCCCTATTAATTTGTACTAGGGACGAAGAAAGGGTTTGCTAAATAAAGGTAAACTTCAGCCCAGTCCACCAAAGTCACTGAATGTTTCACATTAATCATCTTTTCCTTTTAAACCGGGAAAGTCGTTTAAAGTGAGCTGAGCACTGAATTCCGCTCCTCGCCCTGCAAGTCTCATCAGACTGTGGTCACGAACAAGCCCCCCCCCGGCAGGGCACAGTGCAGGGTGGATTGATGGGGGAGTTTGAGTTTGTTTTTAACTTCCCAACCCTTTAATGCTTTTCTAGTATATTTTGGTATTTTCTTAAGGGACGCATTCTGCCTTGTTTACCTGTAGGTTTCCCGTGGTAGCAATGGGTGTGCTGAAATGGGTGGATTGGACCGTATCGGAACCAAGGTACTTTCAGCTCCAGACGGACCACACGCCGGTACACCTGGCGTTGCTGGATGAGGTGAGAGGGCAGAAGGGTCCGGCTCCCGCTGTTTCTTTTGGCACTTACTTCCCTCGCATGTGTTCAGGGAGTTTGGAGGATACACTTTTCAAAAATAGTTATTTCTATCCTAAAGGATTTTCCTTTTAAGGATCATGTTCCATTGACTGCATAGATTTCTCAGTTTTTACCAAGTGTTACTGGAAGGACGGGGTGTGGCATAGCAGCTGGCCGGCCCTGGTCAAGCGTCCAGGACCATCCTCGCCAGCAATAAGCTGTCTCTGGCGGCTGTGACAGTGACTGTGGCGCCCCGTGTCCTGAGAGTGAGACACTGCTCAGGGAGGCTCCCTTTGGCATGTTGTAGATCAGCACCT
Organism: Eulemur rufifrons; assembly: GCF_041146395.1. Lineage (NCBI taxonomy): Eukaryota > Metazoa > Chordata > Mammalia > Primates > Lemuridae > Eulemur > Eulemur rufifrons. The sequence continues at coordinate 48,552,966 of NC_091002.1, forward strand.
GCCACCAGCTCCTGCACCCCCAGGTCCTGCAGCTGCTTGTTAAACTTTTTGAGACTGAGCACTCCCAGCTGGACGTGATGGAGCAGGTGAGCGGGTGCCCCGTGGGGTTCGTCGGGGGTTGGGGAGGACCCCATTCTAACCAGTTCCTCTGTCTTCCGTAGCTTGAGTTGAAGAAGACCCTGCTGGACAGGATGGTTCACCTTCTGAGTCGAGGTTATGTACTTCCTGTTGTCAGTTACATCCGAAAGTGTCTGGAGAAGCTGGACACTGACATTTCACTCATTCGCTATTTTGTCACTGAGGTCAGCAATGCCCTGTTGGTTTCATGTTTCACATGTTTACGCTAGCACTGCCCTTTTTGGCTTAATTTAGTTCATTTTGTACCTAACTCTGAGAACTGTGCTTTCTGATAATCTTGGTGATGACAATGACAGATACCAGTTGACCAACTCCCTGCAGGACTGTACTATGCGTTTGACCTGCAGTACCACCCTGAGTGTCTTATGTTGGAGACCGGTGGTGTCTCCAGGGAAGCTGGGGGGCGGGGGTGGTGTTTTCTCCCAACTGATTGCCGTTTCGCCTGAATTTCGGGCTGTGTGGGAGGAGTGACCCCCTGCCTTGCCCACACAGGTGCTGGACGTCATCGCCCCTCCGTACACCTCTGACTTTGTGCAGCTTTTCCTCCCCATCCTGGAAAATGACAGCATCGCAGGCACCATTAAAACAGAAGGTGAACACGACCCCGTGACAGAATTTATAGGTAAGGCCGATGTAAATGTCCCCGTGCTGCAGTCGTCAGTGTCGTTCTTTACCTCCCGTTTCTAACCCAGTGGCTGTCTTCCTTCTGTTAAAGCTCACTGCAAATCTAACTTCATCATGGTGAACTAATTTGGAGCATCCTGCAGAGCTGAAGCAGAACATTCCAGGAGACCAGTTGTGGAAAAACCCTTTCAAGAAGCTGTTGTTTTAAGAGACTCAGTCAGCATCTTAGAAATGGGCTTTGCTGGGAGGAGGCGGGTAACTGTTTTAAAAAGGAAAATTTTAGCAGCGTAAGGGGAAAACTGCTGATACGAACAGCCCCTCCTCTTTGTTGTAACCCCAGTACTGCCCCGACTCCTGTTCACAGGATAGGAACTAGGCGCGCGTTACCTCTCAGGGTGAACCCAGCGGGCAGCCCAGGGATGGTGGGAATTCAGAAACTGAGATTTCCGGTGAACCACTTTCAAAGTTGACCTGAGTTTTCTCCCAAGAATCCAAGTAGTTAGTTGATGTTTTACTATAATTATTTTAATTTGCTAAGAACAAATAAATTTTTTAAAAGCCTTTCTGCTGGGTTGGAGGGTGTGGGTCCCGATGTCGCGTCGCGCTCGTGTGTAAATAAGGCTCGCTCAGGCACGCTCCCATGTGAAGTCTTTATTCATCACCTGGACAACCTCCCTTCCCCCCATGGATTCCAGAGAAACATACGAACTGGTGATGAGCCTGAAATATTTCTCCTTTTAAATGCTGTATTACCGGCCACAGTTGCCGAATACAAATACCAGGCCCTCCACTGAGGAAGACGGAGGCCCATGATTTCCTGTCTTGTCACTTCCTCACCAGGCAGCCGACTGTAGTCGCTGTGCAGGTGGATAAGTCATCCCAGTTCAGCTCTCAGGAATGCTCTTACAGCCAGTACCGGCCTGTCCTCGTGTTGGCAGGTGCCCCTTCCAGGTGTCCAGAGCCATCCAGTGTTGACATGCAGTCACCCAGTTCTGCCAGCCAGTCTAGTGCCCATAACCCTAGGGCCCCTCTGGTCATGGTCCGTGCTACCACTTCTTCAAACACTGCTGTTCCAGAGCCATCACCTTAAACGATGGGGTCCCCAAACGTACAGGACTCCTCAATAGCAAGGTTGAAACTGGCGCCCTTCCCGTCCTTGTAGGTACTGGTCACTATCCTCATCCATCCTCGCTCGCCCTGTGGGCAGAAGTGAGATGGTCGTTGACACGCAGCGTCCTGCCGTCTGCCTCCATCCCCCAGCCCAGCCTCGGAGGACGTGCAGGGTCCAGACAGCCTAGTCGGCCACCCCCGTACCCTTCCCACCACCCCGACTTGGAAGGATCTAACAAAAGATGTCGACTCTTTAGACCTAATGACTCATCTACCTAGTAAGAGCCCCATTTGTAGTCATTTAATAAAGAGAATTGACCTTTCGTCACTTCCATGTTAACCACTGTCGCCCATTTCGTCACAGTGAATTTCTGTGTCTAAACTATTAATGGCTAATACTAGGTCTTAAAAATTAAAGCTCTGGCAGTGGATTTTTAACCCAACTCAACAGTGTTTTTGAAAACCCTACATGGTTTTACCTAGGGAGTTCAAAACTGGCAGGAGAAAGAATGCGGTGGCTGTAAGGGGAGAAAGTGAGACCGCACCCTCCCGAGGCACCACCCGGCGACTTCCCCGCGGTGCTCCTGGCTATGCTGGGAGGTGTAGTTGGTTACCTGGGGGGTGGGGGCACCTGGGGACGGAAGGCCAGGGTTGCTGCCGAGCACCCGACAGTGCACAACAGCGACAGCTCCCACACAACAAAGAAGGATCTAGCCCCAAAAGCCGCTCATGCCACGGCTGAGACTCTGGGCTGGAGCAAGAAAACCTGCTGCTGAAGGCCACATATTTTTAGCTAAAAGTCAACAGAACCATTCAAGTGAGCGGAATATCAATTCTTTTCCTAGGTATGACCCTGAGAAAGTGAAAACATCTTACCCATGGTTCACCCCATGAATTCCGGACAATCCAGTACTCAGTCCCGTCGCTGACGCCCCACCCGACCACGGAGATGATATGGTTTATGTAGGCGTCGGTATGGTATTCGGCATAGATGCCCCCCGTGTAGTTAGCCATCCCTTCCGTTGCCATTATACCGCAGCTGCAGGCAGGCAGTTACAGAACCAATTACTGCTCTAAACTGAAAGAATCTACCATCATTACAAATAGTCTGATATTACCATGTGTAAATCCAACTCAGATAATGCACATCAGACGGTTCTGGATAAATTGTTATTCACACAGCGTCTTCCCTGCTGAAACAGCCCAACATCACGGCGCTCACTACAGCTTGGGGAGCTTTCCATCTGCGTTTCACCCGATAACCCCGGGAAGGGCCAGATTAGCTAGGAGTTACTGGGTTTGCTTCTGAGAAGAATGAAGTTCTTAGAGGTGAAATCGTGGCAGCTGTGTCCCAAGCCCAGTGGATAAAACTGGCCAGAAGGAAAGGGGTGAAGATACACACACACCTGTACACACACATTGGCCAGGTCTCAACTGGTGGGACTTCTCACCTGATGGGGCCGTTTGCATAGATTTCTGCCATCATCTTCTCCCTCCCGGACAGGGAGCCATAGTCGCCCACTCTCCAGAGGGTGTAGTTCCGGATGGCGTGGCACTCCTTGAATTCAGTGCATGTCCCACATTGGTTAAACTTGTCACACTCTAGGGGAGACCAAGGAAAGTCAGCATGAGACTGTCTCCTAATTAGCCCTAACAAAGAAGCTGCCCAAATCCACTCTCCACTTTTCTAATGTAGCCTACCATTCATTAGCTAATAACAAATCTTCTTGCTCTCAGGTGCTGTTTAATTATGCCCTTCTTTCAGCTGAAAGGAGTTATAAAGAGCCCTCCCCCAGGCCTTGGCAGAAAAAAAAGAAGACAAACATTAGCACATAGTAGGCACTCAAAAGGTTAGCCTTTTTTTCTCTTCCTTTAAAGGCTGGGACAGGACCTTTTCGTAATACTTTATAGCTGAAAATTGAGTGTAATCAAATTATTATTAAGCATAATCAAGATGATTCTATTGCTGGTTAGTGAATAAACAGCCTAATACGTCTAGTTAGAAAAAAAGCAATTTCTTGATTTTGGTTTGAGAGGTATCAAGAATTAGGCTTAAAGAAAAAAAAGAAAAGGAAAACAAAAAAGAAAAGAAAAAGTGCAGCTCTTAGTTCTGCAAGACACAGTCACTGTGTTCTCACTTTATACACCCCCCATCCACCCAGCCCACCCTCGCCTGCCTTTTTACTGCTTTGGTGTCGCCTATTTTGTTATAGTTACACGGCTATCCAGATTCTTCCCTCAGGACAGTGAAGTCTTTGAGGATTAAATTGTTGGCTTTCTTGGCTCCTTGGACACAGAGGCCCAGTGCCCAGTACAACAGGGAAACGGCGGCTCTGTGGCCACCTTTGCTCATGGTACAAAGGCAAGACCGTTGCAAACAATCAGGTTTCTGATGGGCTGCACCGGCCTTCGGGGGCAGGTGGGCTTAGAGGTGTGGCTTGGCTGGATGAGACCAGTCTGGGGTAGAGGGGAGGTGTGGCCCCAGGGACTACGTGATCCCTGATTTGTGATTCCAGAGCAGACTGGCTTTCCCTCCTCCCTGTCATCTGTCCCCGTTCTGGGCCTCTGACCCGTGCTGGGCTTGCCACTTCAACTAAGGACTCACCGCCAGTCCAGGAAAATTCTTTCTGGCTGGACAGTAAGGCCCAGGGGGCAAGGCAAGGGACCGCGTCTGCACGAGGTGGTGCCTAGAGCACCCTGCGCTGCATCAGAGCACACAGGCACCGGAGTTGACCCTTCTAGACTTGGGGGAGGAACGGGGGCGGCAAAGCACTGGGCTCCCTCCCATTCTCGCCCCCCACCGTCTCAAATAGCTTTTTGAGTTTTCCCGGCTCTCTGCTCTGGCTGTGAGGGAGATCTGAATCAGGTGGCTTAAAACTGCCAATTATGGGTTTAGGGTCTCGACTTTTCTTTCCTTTGGTTCCCAAGGGGAACAGCCTAAAAGGAATGTGCCAACCACAGGGACCCCAGGCCAGCTTGAGTCTGCTGGTCCACATAGCACCCTCTTGGCTTCAGCCACACTGGAATGCGCGTGGCCCCAGCCCCGGGTCCCCGGGGTGGGAACCAGGCTCGTGCTGGCTTCCGGCTTGGGACGGCGGCCTCCCCACCTGCTCTCTCCACCAGCGCTCCTGAAAAACTGACTCTTCCCTCCACAAGGCCCACCTGCGCCTCCCCCCTACAAAGGCTCATAAGACCCCCAAAATGCCAACATATCAGAACCCAAATACCACATTCAGGCCTCTCTGCAGGGGCCCTCCCACAGGGCTGCACACACAGGAGCGAGGCGTGCGCGTCAGAACCCTCCCACGCCAGGCCATTCTGATGGTCTTCTTGACACGGAGGGGCTCCAGCTCCGCCCCAGCCCCATGGGGTCAAGGTGGCAGAGGGGGCTTCTGCAGGGAGGCTGGCCTGGGGACATGCCCCTAACGCTCAGGGGTACCGGCCCTCCCTGGGGGCTCTGCGTCCCCCACGGCGCCCCAGCGTGGGCTCTAGGCAGAGGGAGTGGAGGGCGGAGGGCTGGGGGCCCGGGCCGAGGCCTACCCTGGTCCTTGGCCTGGTAGTTGTTGCAGGTCTCGTCGGGGATGCCGTGCTGGTGGGCGTACTCCCACACCGGCAGGTCGTTGCCCCCCTCGCAGGAGCCGGCACGTCCACAGTCGAGGACGTGCTGCACCGACAGCAGGGTGGAGGGCCACGCACCCTTCCTCTTGATGTTGATCCGATCTGCAACAGTCAGCACCGCCGTCAGTGCCCGCCCACCCCGGGCAGCACCACTGCCCCCACTGGCTTCCCCGAACACGACTGGCTCCCTCCAGATCTCCTCCCCCCATCACAGCGCTGCCTTTGTTTTTTTTTTTTTTTTTGAAACAGGGTCTCACTCTGTGGTCCAGGCTGGAGTGCAGTGGGCTGATCACAGCTCACTGCAGCCTCAAATCCCTGGTCTTAAGTGATCCTCCTGCTTCGGCCTCCCAAATAGCTGGGACTACAGGTGCGCACCACCACTTCTGGCTAATTTTTAAAATTGTTTTGTAGAGACAGGGTCTTGCTATGTTGCCCAGGCTGGTCTCAAATTCCTGGCCTCAAGGGATCCTCCCACCTCAGCCTCCCAAAGTGCTGGGATTACCGGCGTGAGCCACCGGGCCCAACCAGACCTGCCTTTCTTAAAACAGCTGCTGTCTCTGCCTCATTCAACTACCGTTTGAGACAACCCCTGCTCCCGCTGTCCCTTCAGCCCACACTCTCCTAGCAGGCTTTCGTCCCTTCCTCTCCACTAACGGTCAACTCTCCATCCTCTCCTGCCCCGACCCCTCCCTGGCTGGGTGCTAAAGCCGCAAGAACTGGGTAGAAACCGTACCTTGAGTACCCACACAAGCATTCTGCTTTTCCCTTTCAGTAGAGCATTTGGTAAATGGTCAGATAAGTAAGATCAGACGGGCAGGAAGCTGGGCAGTGAGGCCAGGCGAGAGGTATTTTGAAGGTAGAACCGACAAGACTTGTCGATGAGTTGTATGAGGATGGGGAGTAGGAGCCAGGTGCACTTCTGGGCCTCTGAGTAACCCAAAGGGGCCTGCGGTGACAGCCAGGAAGGAGGAGTGTTTGGGCCTGAAGGCCGGAGGCGTCAGGTGTCTGAGCGAGCAGGTGAGTGGGCAGGAGGGTGTGAGGGTGTGTTCAGGGGAACGGCCAGGTGTGGGGGCGGGGAGGGCGGTTCCAAGTGCAGGTGAGGGCAGCGTTTCAAGCAGTCAAGGATGGTGGGGCCTGAGGATGGCCCCTGCCCTGCCCCATGGTGGCCCCCAGAGATGCAGGGCGGTGGGGTTGAGGCTGGGGGTGCAAGGACGGACCCCAGCTACCTCCGGCGGAGCTGAGAAGTGGGGCAGGGTGGGGTCAAGGGCTTTTTGCTCATTTGTTCGAGGGGCATGTCCCTGAGTGGGTGAAGGGGCAGCCCCGGTGAAGGGCTGGACGCTCGACCCCAGGGACAGGAGAGAAGGCACACTGTGGCCCAGCTACATTAGCTGGCAGAGGGGCAAGGCCCCCATGGAAGTCCCCTTCTGGTGGCTTCTCTTTTCTCAGTGAAAGAGGAAGCAGGGGCCTTGGCTGCTGCCAGAGACATTGGAAGTTTACGGAGGAGGAGGAGGGAGCAGTCCTCTGGCCCAGAGGGACAGTCTAGTCTCGAACTGTGGGAGGTTGACCCCTGGCCAGTGCCCAGCACTCATCAGACAGCTGACAAGCCACCTTTGGCCACTTCCTCCCTACCCTGAAGTCCTTCACAGATGCAAATCTTGTCACCTGACTCCCTCTCAAAGATAATTCAAGGCTTCCCTTTCCAGTTCTCTGCTTACCCTCCCCCCACCCAAGGCTGGGCCTCAAAGGCTTTCACTTCCTCAGTGGGCGCCATCCTGCGCCCCCCTGACCTTGCTCCAGCCTCTGCCTCGGCCCGCCCACGCCGCCCGCCCTGCCAAGGTCTCCCAGACCTTCCCGTGGGGGAGGCCCCGGCTCCATCGCCACCCCAGGCGGAAGTACGCTCTGGCCCCCAACCAGGCCCCCAAGAGAGACAGGGCCAGGCTACAGCTACAGCCGGCCAGCTCTGGGGTCCAGACCCCACCCCGAGCAGAAACCCCTCACCCAGCAGAGTCCTGGCCCAAAGCCCAGGCTTCTGGGCTCGAATCCCAGCTGTCACACCAGGGCCAAGTCTCTCAACCTCCCTGCAAAGAGCCTCGGTTTCCTCATCTACAAGTTCAAGGCACTCATGGCAGCTAGGAGGTCTAAATGAGATGATGACACAAGTGCATGCCACTGGGCACTGGCAGGCAGCAGCGGCCACACTGTGTTAATCCTCTCAACACGGACCCTACACAACAGGCCTGACCCATGAGGTACCAAGGCCAAGGGAGGAGGCCCCAGCACCCAGCACTCCTGGACCCAACTCCAGCCAGAGTGAGTCCCGTTTCCAGGGCAGTCCAGGCTCCTGGAGAGGGTCCTTCCCAAAGGCTGAGGGGCAGGCCTGGGGCTCCATGCAAGCCTCCCCTCCCCCCTTCCCATGAGCCTTCCTGCCCCATGGCAGCCAGAGGCTAAGGTCCAGATGAGAAGAGTGCCAGGGTGGGGCAGTCACAGGGTGGGGCCATGGCTGCAGCCAGCCAGCCTCACTCAATACTCCAGGCCCAGGACAGGCTGAGAAGCAGTTTCACTTCCATGTCCCCAGTACAGGCTGGGGGCCGATTTTGCATTTCTGGTTCTATCCCAGTGGCTGAGGTCACAAGCTTTGAGGGGACAGGGCACCTGAGAAACACTGGCTTCAGTCACCCAAAGGCCCCAGGCGGCCCGTCGGAGAGCCCCAGAATGACCCAGCTTGGGTCTCTTCTGCAGAGGGCAAAGGCCAGCTCTCCTGGGCCACAGAGGCGCAGGCACCACCCAGCCCAGGCTGGCCAGTGGCACAGAGTCACAAGCTCCTGGAACCCGAGCTGTGGCTGCCTGTGCTGAGAAGGAGGCAGCCAGGATCGGCTCTCCTAGCCCAGGGTCAGGGGCAGCCACCGACCTGCCATGGCGCTGGTGCTGCCGTGGGCCCAGCAGGAGCCGCAGTACCGAGGGATGTGCTGGTTCCTGGTGATGCTGGCGTAGTTGACACCATTCACATTGCGCCAGTCCCAGCTCTTGGGCAGATCCGATGGGGACAGGTACTCGTAAGGCCGCGGGTATGTCCTGGGAAGAGACCAACACCACCAAAGTCAGCGCTGGGGTTCCTGAGGCAACCAGAACCCCCCTCCCACAGGGGTCAGGGCACAGGCAGCCCTCTGGAGCCCCTCCACCCTTTCCCAAAAAGTGAGGCGGTGGGCGAGAGCCCCGCAGCCACCAGGTGTGAGATGTGAGACGGGGTGGGAGCCCCCGCACGCTCGGCATGGCAAGGAGGTAAGCTGAGTGCTCCTCGAGTGAGGCTGAGCGCTGGGGACAAGCTCCAAAGGCCACAGCGGTGAGGCCGGCCTGGCTTTCTGGACAGGTGGGGCTTGTTCAACCCCACAAACACCAGAGTTTCCCATGGATGTACAATTGAGTGACCCCTAAAACGATGGGGCTGGAGCTGGCGTTCCAAGGCCCAGGGAGGCAGGGTCCCCAAAAGGCAGGCCAGCGCGCCCAGGCCCTGGAACGGGGCCATCCTTCCCCTCCCCCCACGGCCTCCCGCCCCCGCCGGGCCGGCGCCCACCTGCGCCCCAGCTGCGCCAGCTGGTCCCCCCGCAGGGGCAGGTAGCAGGTCTGGCCCGGGCGGAAGTAGAGTCCGGCCCGCGCCGCGCCCGCCAGCAGCACGAGCAGCAGCAGCAGCGGCCCCGCAGGCCTGGACGACGCCATGGCTCCCGCGCCGGGGCCCGCTGGGGGATCCCGCCCCGGATCCCGCTCCGGATCCCGCTCCGGATCCCGCCCCGGATCCGAGACAGGGCGCCAGAGGCCGCTCCGGATGCCGCTCCGGATCCGAAATCCCGCGCCAGACCAGGCCCACTCAGGCCTCGCCCCGCACCGGCGGCCCCTTAAGGCGGCAGCTGGCCCGGGACACTCCCCTGGGGCGGGGCCGACCCCCCTCCCACGCCCGCCCCGCCCGGGTGACCCCGGCCTGCCCCGCCCGGCCCGCAGGCAGCGCCTCCCTCCCTGGCCCCGGGCGACTGAGCTCATCGGAGGTCCATAGAGCCTGACCTTAAGCTGGGCCCCCAGGCCGACCACCGCCAGCCACCGGCCACCTGTGCGGGACTGTCACACTTGGCTCACTTCCCACGGGCCCTGGTACCCAGGATGGGAGCTGCAGGCTCTTGCATAGCCCTGGATCCTTGGGACCCTCGGAACCCTCCTGCCTCCCCTCTGGGCCTGGGAATGGGTGGGGGTCTCCCGAGTCCTGGCGGCAGGCCCCGCCCCCACCCCCAGAATTATGCCCTGGCTTGGCTGTCTGCATGCCGTTTCCCAAAGGCCCAGGCCCTTTCTGGGGAGATGTTTACCCTTCACAGAGAAAGAAGGTGGGATCGTCTAGCAAGTGCCCCTAAGGGAAGAGTGCCCTTGGCACATGAATCATGAGTTCTACATTCCGACTCCCAAAGATCTTGGAAACGTTTCCTGCTGACAAAACTCTTCTCAGTCGAATGAGGAACCAAAAGCAGAAGTGGGACCCTCAGGACTTGGTTTCGTAACTAAGGGCCCCTCGTGAGCAGTTGTCATCAGGAGTGGGCCGCACAGTGGCCTCCTGGTCTCGTCAGAAAACGGTCCTGCCGTTCTGTTCTGGGGTCTCCACAGGCCTGTGCTGTGGGTCCCCTGTGTAGGGTCCTCGGGTGACTCTCACATCCCTTCTCCCTCGTCGCAGGCACCTGCCCCATCCCAGGCCCCTCCCTCCGCCTGTGCCAAGGTGGCTGGCTCCGTGGCTTCCAGCAGTTTCTGAGGCCCCTGGAATCCCCACAGGACTGGGAAGGCTGCCTGGCAGCTCCTGTCAGAGCAGAGCGGCATCTCGGAGGCAAAGGCCAGGTGTTGCCTCATCTGCCCAGCAGTTCCCACAGAGTGGTCACTGAGCGAAGTGTGGAGCCCGGGCTGATGCATCTTTTATCTCTTTGGGAGTCGCTCATGTTGACAGTCAGTCAGACACTAGGAGGTGGGGCGAGCATGGGGCTCCCTCGGCATCCCGAGAGGGGCCCGGGTGGGGCTGGGGGTGGGCACGGGAACTGGGCCTCCAGCGCCGGCTGAGAAAGGAGCCCAAAGGGAACTGCCAGCCGGGCCTTTCCTCCTCCCACACCAGCTCTCTGGCTGCCCTGGCTGCAGGGACCCGGGTCGTTCATGTGAGGAAGAAACCCAGGCTGTCCGTGTGATGTTATCAGGTGGCATCTATCAAAGTGGTAGGTTTTTGGTATCCTCTAAAGAAAAAGCTAAAAATTCATAATATTCCCTCAAGTACCCATAGAAGGTCAGGATCAGGTGGGCACAGAGTCCACCCACACATTCTACAACATGGGTAACAAACCCCGGGAGGGGAGGACGTGCCCTGGGCTCGTCCTTGGCAGCCTGGGCTGCGATGGCAGAGCTGTCATCCCTGGTAGCGGGTGAAACGCACCCAGGGTACAAGCTCGTCCACTCACGTAGCGCTGGGAGACTCGGGATGCTCAGAAGACGCCCTGAGGTTCTCAGAGCAGGTCCACGCATGTGGGAGGCATCGTGACAGGCAGGGCCGGCAGTGCAGGCCCCACAGGCCCGCAGGGCCCACTCAGCAGCACCCCGAACACGATGGAGGGCAGGGCTGAGCAAGGGCCCCTGAGTGTCCACTGTGCCCAGGGCCCTGGAAATGAGGTGACCAATCTATTGATAGCAGCCGTACCTGCCTGGTCACGAGACTGTCCTGTCACCTCCTTTCGGCCCAGAGCCTCTGGCTAATCAGATTCACAAACAAGGGTCAGGCCAGGGCGGGAAGGTTGTGGACAGCGAGCGTTCCCAGCCCCATTCCCGCAGGCTAAGGCACAAGGCTTGTCCCAGGTGGAGTTACCTGCCGGAGGCTGGTCACAGGGAGGAGAGTTTGGATGCTGGTAAGGAATAGCACATGCAGAGGTGACAAGTCGAGGCACACTGGGGTTTCCCTGATAGGAGCAACTCAATCTCAGAAAAACCGGGCAGGAAGTGGGGTGGCGAGTGCCTATATTTGAAACTAAAATATTCAAGCCAAGAAGGAAGTGAGAGCTGGAGAGCCTCACTCTCTGTCCACCTCTTCGGCCCCTGTGACCGGGCAAACGCAGCCAAGCCAAGCGGATCGAGGGCTCTTCACCTCCGAACTTGGCCCTGGTCGGGCGGATGCGTGTCCACCTGGCAGCCGGCTCCGGGAAGCCAGCCAGCCGCATCACTTTGGGGGTGGGGGCCCTTCCAGCCTCTGCTAACTGTGTTCTGTTGAAGGGGTGGCCACACACCCAACCCAACTCAAATGAGGGGCCGGGGCTGCTGTTCATGAAGGGGGTTTGGCCCGAGGAGTCTCCAAAGGGCACACGGGTAAAGTGAGGAGTGGCTGGGGCCACGGAAGAGGAGGGGCACATTGAGAACCTGCTGGACCGGCCACCCCGCTCTGTCCCTGGCTGGAGGTTGCTTGCTGGAGGTTGAGTTTATCCCCAGGGGTGTTTCTCTTCAAAGCAGACTCACCTGCACGGCAGCCTGGGGACTCTCTTGGAAACCTGACAGGTGTGTTTTATAGGCAGCTGTGTGCGTGCCTTCCAGCGTGGGGCTTGGGGCAGAATCAAGTTGGAGTTTGAGAGCGAGGTGTCTCCTCTGAAACCACTGTGAAGGTTCTGCCCGGGAAGCTGGCCGTGTGCCTAGGCTTTCCTTCCTGGAGGTAACCGGTCGTTCCTGCTCCCGGCGGTGCTCAAGGGCAGAGGGCTGAGCTGGTGACTTTCTAAAGGACACGTAGTCCTCGTTTGGTCCTATGCACAGCCCTGTGAGGTGCAGGGCGCAGATGCTATCACCCATTTTACAGGTGAAAAGACTGAGCCTCCAGAGATGTCAAGGACATGTACTCGGCATGAGGTGCCCCGTGGCAGGTTTGACTCTTGTCCCTTTTTTTTTTTTTAACTCCAGAAAGTCTCTTGGCAAACACATGATCCAAGGCCACAGACACAAAAGCCTATTCATTTCTAAAAATAAGTTCGATTTTTTCCCCCTTGTCCTGATAAAAAACAACACATACATTTTATAGTTAGGCCAGAGCCAGAGCCGGCCCACCTCCCCAACCTGGACAGAGAGGAAGAATGTAGATGGGTTTAGTTGACTGTGGAATCGCCTCAGAGTCCTTTCTTCCCTTCTTTCTCCGTGCGTATTGTCTGGCTCCCACTCCAGCAGCTGCAGACATTTCCTATTATTCCACATTCCTGAGTTTAGCCACATCCTGGATACTGGCCTTTGTTTTGATGGATACTGACAGTGCCCGGTAGGCGAGTCTGGCTCTGCAGGGTGCGATGGCTCCCTGGCCAGCTTCAGGGTCTCCTATCTGTCCATGCGGTCACCCTTCAGAAGCTCATGCCGACTCCTGGATGCCTTCTCAATGAAGGCCTTCTACCTGAGTGGGTCAGGCTTGCGACCCACCTTGCCTGTCCCCAGGTATCGCCGTGCATCACACCCTGGCCTGGTTGAGAGTGGCCTGCTACACACACTCGCTGGGGACTGGACGTGGCTCCCTGGCTCACATTCATTGAGGGTGGCCTCGTCGGCATCACCCTGGGGACACGATGGCTTTCCAGAGGCGCGTTTGATCACTCGCCCCATCAAATTTGCTCTCTCAAGTCAGGCTGTCAGCAGGCATTTGTGGAGCACCCAGTACGCGCAGACTACAGTCTTCACCCCTGGGGACACAGCAGTGAACAAAGTCTCTGCCTGCAAGGAGCTTACGCTCTGGCCAGGGAACGTGGGAGAAGCAAACTGCTCGGGGAGTAGAAAGCACTTGGAAACAGATAAAATGGGGGACGCTGGAGATTGGGCCTCTGGGGAGATTTGGTCTGGGACTGTTCTCTTAGGTATCCAGTGAGTTAGGATTGAATGATGAGGATGCAGCCATGGAAAGTGCTGGAAGGAAGAGTATATGCACAGGCCATGGGGTGTGAACACACTAGGGAGGGAGAAGTCCCCCAGAGGATGCCCATGGGGAGGCCACAGGAGAGCTCCAGCCTGCGGGGACCACGTGGGCTCTCAGGCCACGCTTCCCATGGCTGGCCACAGTGTGGGACCCTTCCCACCCGCGTCTCCTGCTTCCCTCCCTCCTCCACAGTCCCACTATCTGAGGGGAGGGCTCTCCTGGCCTCCTTTGTCCCCACTGGGGCGATTGTCCATCCCAGTCTCACGCCACACATGTTGGCCTGGGGGTAGGAGGTTTGGGTTTTGCCCACTACTTTCCAGGAGGGCGGTGGGCAGGACCTGATTTGTGTTTATAAGATTGTCTGGTGGCTGTGGGAAGGATGATATGGAAGGGGGCAAGTGTGGGTCAGCGAGGGGCTAGTTTGGTCGTGGAGGTGAGAGCTGGCGGTAATGAACGGGGGCTGCTGTCAGAGACGGGGAGAGAGGACATGCTGGGCATCCATCTCAGGGCGTGGCTGGCAGGATGCCGTCAGGGACCAGAGGTGAAGAGGCAGTGCTGGGAGCATTCCAGGCTCCTAGGATGCCCGGCTGGAGGCAGTCTGGCTGCCTCTTGACACCTCAAATCGTACCCCTGGATGTAGGGGTCTGAAGACCTGCGATGCATTTCTGGCTCTGCCATGTCATCCCCAGACTTGAGCATGTCACTTCCCTCTCTGAGCCTCAGGGTCTTCTACAAAATGGAGAGAACCATTACCTAGCTCAGAGATGGTGGCATCATGCAGGCCAAGTGAGGTAGCAGTGCCAGATGGTGGCAGAGACACTGGTCAAGGCCAGCAGAGTGGGAAGCTGCCGTTATCACCCTCCAAGTCCCTAGAGGGCAGGGCCCATATAGTCTACTTTTCTGAGATCCCTTGAGCCCTCCAAACAGTACTCAGCCAATATGTGTTGGGCAAATTAATGGATTTTTCTGACTTGTACAGCAGAGCTCTTGGACAAACACTGGGCTGGGAGAAGGGCACATTCTTGCCCAGCTGCAGTTCCGGGTGATGCCCTATGTTCTGTTTGTCTCTTTGCGCCACGGCACGTCGCTTCCAGCAGCCGTGCACCTTGGGAGAGGGGGCAGGTGCAAGTGGCAGGGGTGTGTGTCTGGCCCCTGCAGATCTTAGCAGTTCAGGGGAGGGGTGTGTGTGTGTGTGTGTGTGTGTGTTTACTCCTGTAAATCAGATGTGCCGCAGCCCAGGGTGCTGCTTTGGGTCCCACAGTCCCCACAGAGATGGCCAGGTGTGTCCACCATCTGGGCTTGGGGGCTGGAGAGCAGCGAGCCCAGGCTGGGGTGGGTGCTGCGAGCGTTTCAGCTGTGGGGAGGAAGGTCTAAAACTCCCAGCTTAATGAAAAACAGCAGTGCCCTCCGAGTCCCTCTGCTCTGCAGTTACTTATTCATCCTCCTAGAACTTTCTTTTCCAGTAAGAGAACACACACCGAAACAAAGTACAAGAAAGTGGAGCTCAGCTCATCTGACGGTCTGCCTACACCCGCTGAGTCACTCATAATGGCCCCTCAGATGTCATTTTCTTGCTAAGACATTTGGAAAAGTTTCTGCTTCTGAATCACAAGCAAACACTATAATTCAACAATCCTCTCTGAGTTATTCAAGGAACTTCAATGCACTCAGAAGCAGAAGATCAGGGGCGGATGAAATCAATGAATCTCCGAGTACTCTGTTTTTCTCCTAATTATGTTGCATTTGTCAAACAGAGGGTGGGGGGAGCTCTGTGTGACCGCTGGAGGGCAGCTCCTGGGGGAAGTCTGCAAGGGGCGATCTGGGCTCTCTGGGTGACACTTGGTTTTTCTTATCTTCTTAGTCCTATTCCCATAATAGACCCAAGTGTCATCCAGGAAAAGGTTTGCTACCACTGAGTCTCCTTGTGGACTGCGAACTGTCACAGCCCACTGGAGGAGAAGGGTTTCAGCAGGGCCGGGCTGGTCCCGGTTAGTAATCTCAGAATTTTTGGCAGGGCCATCCTGGCGGTGCGGGACTGCCCACCGTGCATGCTGAGAGAAGCTGGTGCTCCTGCGCTCCTGCCCTCTGCCCTTTGGAGCAATCTTGCCGAAGCTCTGCACTTAAACGCAGTCCTTGCTAGCCTGCCTTTGCTGCAGCCCTCCTGGGGGGGCAGAAAATGGCTTTGGCATTCATCATAGATGGCCACTTTTAATCACTTACTGCACTTCAGGACTGGGGGGTCACTTTCAGCCTGGCAGAACAGACCCTGGGGTAATGCCAGGCTCTCCGGGGGCACTGTTCACCTGTGTCCTGGAAGGGGACCGCTTCTCCCGGTCTGAGCACAAGGCACTGTATATATATTCACCACTTCGCTGGCTTGTAGGAAATCTTAGCAAGCAGAAGAGGGCTCTTTCCTTGGGGGAACAGGCACCTTCATAAATAAAGACACAAGAGCATAGACAAGGACAGACTGCTTTTCAGACCTACTGCTCTCCCCACCACTCTGTTCTGCCTAGACATTCCAAATTCGGATAGCCCTCTGTGCCCGTGACTGTCTCAAGCCTGATGCCCAGTAGTTGCTCCCTCCACAGGTGTGGAACAAATGGGCCCGCCTACGCAGACAGCCACAGCTCCTCCCGTTCAGCGAAGCCGACTTGAACAACACTCTGGGGTCCGCCACTGCGTGCTCGGTCCTCAACAGATTTGCACGGTGGGAACCGTTATTCTGTTTTACAGATGAAGAAATTCAGGTTTAGGGAGGAGATGGGCCCCCTCGGCCCCCACCCCTCACCCACTCACAGCCCAGCGTCCAACGCTCAGCACCCGCAAGACTGAGTAAACACTGCTGGCGATACAGGAATCAAAGCAAACAGGGCTTCTCTTTTTCCCCCCTTTTTGCCAACTGCCCCATTAACAGAAAAACCTTTTAAGCACCCATCTGGAAACCTGGCTCTTTCCCCTCCCTAAGCAAACTGAGATGACCAAGAGGAATGTGCTCCAGGGTGGAGGTTGGGGGGTGAAGGAGACCCCAACACACTGGACCCTGCTCATACAGCAAAGAATGAACACAGGAAAATCCAAAATGGCCCCCTGGCCGAGCCCAGCGGTCCCTGCAGCGAGGCCGTTTGCAGCCAACAGGGGCCCCTTTCAGGAGTTCCGCTGCGGAGGGCCCAGCTGCCCACCCGCCACGGCTTCCCGGAATAGCTCCCTGCGGTGATTCCGGCCACGACCTGTTCCTGACGTTCAGCTTTCTTGGAGTGGTTTGTACTTTCAGCCTGGACCACCTCTTAGGGAATGGAGGAAAAAGTCCTTGGGCACCACGTGCCCACGCCACCACTAGAAGGACACACTCGTGAGCAAATCCATTATGGGCTTGAAGGAAACTTGCCATCCTGAGCATCGCGGCTCAAACTGGCCCAGCTGTTGGTGTGCACTTAACAAACATTTACTGAGGCCCTGTTATGTATCAGGCACTTTGGGGACTCAAACGTGAAATGACACTGGCAGCTCCTGGGCTGGCAGGGGAGATAAGGCATGTGCATAAGTAATTAGCAAACAGGACCTCATGTGACAACTGCAGGCTTAAGTGCTCTGGTCCGAGGAGGCGGAGGTGTCTCTGGCGAGGAACCTGCCTGAGGGAAGTCCATGCATCTGCCCTTGAGCTTTGCACAAGTCCATTAAGCAAGGGAGTCTGGGGTGGTGGGGGACAGAGGGAAGAGGTAAAGAGGCCAGAGCGGGCAGGGAGGGGGCCGGGAGCCAGGGAAGACCGGCTAACTCCTATGCAAACCAAAGGGGCTGTTCTGTGAGCAGTTTTTCATTTGTGAAAAATACTGCCGAGCACATATGAATATCTCCCTCTTGAATTTACACATTCTTCTCTTTACCTTTGGGCAGGTAGAAGAGGTAGTTGGACCAGAAGCATCTATGAATCATGTGTCGTTGAGATTTGCACAGGAGAAAAATTCCAAACATAGAGAAACATCTCGAGAGTACTAATCTTGTACTAACTTTGAAAAGATTCCCCAGTTGCTAACATTTGGTCACTTAACTGCTCTCTCTACATTGATCACATTATCGTGGTTGTTGGGCTGTTTGAGAGTGGGTTGCCGTCATCATGACAACTTGACCCTGAGGTATAGTACTTCATGGTATAGAATCTCCTGACAACAAGGACTTGCACTTAACGAATGTGCCATGATCAAGGCCAGGAAATAGAACACGGAGACAATAGTAGTATCCCATATCCATACTCCTTATTTGAATCTTGATAATTGTCCTAATAACATCCTTTATAGCAACCCTTTACCCTGGCCCTGGGTCTAGCCCAGGATCACGGGGTGCACTTAGCACTTGAGGTCAGTCTGGGGAACTACACACTTAAGAGCAGTGAGGAGTCATCTTGGCCTCGGCACTCTCGAGACAAAGTTCTGCTTCCTCATTCTGGGTTTCTCTCTGGTTTCTGCTCAGCCCCTTTGACTTTGCACTTGAACTCCTTTGGGAGTAAGCGGAGGCTACTTCCCCCAGACATCCCATTGCTGGTAACTTTCCTGCTTGTGTTCCTGACCTCACATCTCGGACCCCGCCAGGCCTGCAGAAAGAACACACGGTTTAGGAGTCAGGACTGGGCTCAGGACACAGGAAGGACAGACCCTCATGGACCAATGGGGAACTCGAGCCCATATGTTTGGCTCCAGGGTCTCAGCCAAGGTCACCGGTCTGATGAAGAGGCAGCGGAGGGGAGGACCTCAAGGACTTCTGGCTCTGAGTTCACGTCAGTCCTTCCTTTGTATCCACGTCCTGTGAGATGGTGTCCCTGAACTGTTCCGGGGCTAGACGAGCTCTCTTCCTCAATAAGTCAGCTCAAGAAAGAGCTTCGAGAGCGCGGGGTCTGGCGGCGTCTGTCTCCTTCATTCATATATCCCCAGCTCCCAAGACGAGCCCAGCATGTGATCGGTGCCTGTCGATTTAATTGGCTGATGCCAAGAAAACAGGTGCCTGAACCCACACTCTCCCATCCTGATTTAAAGATGACCTTATGTACTTAGTAAAATCTAACTTGTTCTCTTTGCTATTTTGAAATTACTTTTACTAGTTCAGTGAAGGGGGCCATCCTTGGGGCGCCTGGCAGATGCTGAAGAGGCCTCCAGGAGCAGGTGCTCTCTGGGTGGTGGCTGCCCACGTGCCTGGGGCTTCAGGAGTGAGGCCTCGCCCTGCGCTGCCCACCTGTACCTCTAGGGCTCACCAGGCACCAGGAAGCTCTCACCAGCTCTCCCTCTTCCCAGCCAGTGTTCTCATCCCTTCCTGGGGGCTCCATGGCCCTTTTCCGTGAAAGCTGGAGAGCTGGTGTTCCACTGGCATCTCCTCCAGGCAGTGGGGAGCTAACCCCAAACCCACCCACTGGCAAGGATGTGGAACTGGTGTCTGCTGGCGGCCAGGCTCTCTGCTGCTGGTCAAGGCAGGCCTGCGTGGTCACAAGTGACAAAGCTTGGGGCTTTGGACTTGTTTGCTGGAAGCTCAAGGGGCATACTGAGGACCGGGAGGCAGAAGTGCCAATTTCAAATCGCTGAGCACCTGTTGGGCAGCCAGCCCCAGCGTCTCTTGGAGAATTCAGGGTCTGGCAAAGGGAACTTATGGCAGGAGAGAGGGGGTGACAGAGCAGCAGTCAGGAGAGGCCCAGGGCAGCCAGGCCCTGATGGGGGCAGGGGGAGGGGAGAGCGGACACAGTGCCTGGCACAGGAGCAGCCCAGGGCTGTCCAGCACGCAGCTGTCCCGTTCTGTCCGAGCATAGGGTTTCTGAGGACCAAAGTCTGGAAAAGGGGCTGGGAAGGTAATCTGGGGCCAGGTTGGGAAAGCCTGCATGTGAAGCCGTGAAGTTTGGATTTTCTCTCTTAATTGTGGTTTCCCAAATGCCTAAGAATCACGTCACCTTCACAACTCTGGCCAAGTTCAGAAAGGGAACTTTCTATCAGGCAACGTGCTGGGTTTAGACAAAATGATTACCTGGACAGGGAAAGCCCTTGAAGGTAGTCAGGCCATGGGGGTGAGCCAGGAGCTGCAGTCAGTCATCATGAGCATCAGAACCAGAGCTGCAAACTTCGCTAGCCCTGCAGGCCCCATGCACGGACGTGGCTTTTGGTCTTGCACTCCCCCTCTAGGAAGTGACCAGGCAATATTCTGTGCTGGGAGAGGAAAAACACCCCCTTCCAAAGCATGACAGGCAGAAAGCAGAGAAGGGCATGGGCTTGCAGAAGGCGGGGGTGGGGTGGGGTGGGGGTTGTGGGGGCTGAGCCTCGGGGCTGGACACACCCTTGGGTCACACTGTGAGGGTAGCTTGGTGAGTGGGTCCCACCACTGCAATGACCAAAGCTGTGTTGGGCTCATACCAGTGAAGCAAGGCTCTCCCAGAGTCTGGCATTCCGAGAAGACCTTACACTTGGGCTCAACGCAAGGATGCGTGAAATTGTACACATTCAGATCGGCCAGTGCGGCAACCAGATTGGAGCCAAGGTAAGTCGAGTCTGATTACTAGTTCTAGCTTTGCCACGGTCTAGATATAGCCAACCAAGAATATACCCTAAGTTACCTGGGCAGACAGTAGCCCAGCAGATTTTATGCACTTGCTAAATATTTGGCTTATTAAACAATGTCTTTAAGTTAAAAAGATACAGAACACATTAAATAAAGGCTTAGAGGGTTAATTTAATTAATATTCATTTTGTCCATAATTACATGTGTATAATGCGCATCAACCATTTTACTTTTATCATCTTAGCCATTAACTTTTCTTTTTTTTTTGAGACAGAGTCTCACTTTGTTGCCCAGGCTAGAGTGAGTGCCGTGGCGTCAGCCTAGCTCACAGCAACCTCAAACTCCTGAGCTCAAGGGATCCTCCTATCTCAGCCTCCCGAGTAGCTGGGACTACAGGCATGCACCACCATGCCCGGCTAATTTTTTCTATATATATTTTTAGCTGTCCATATAATTTCTTTCTATTTTTAGTAGAGATGGGGTCTCGCTCTTGCTCAGGCTGGTCTCGAACTCCTGAGCTCAAACGATCCGCCCACCTCGGCCTCCCAGAGTGCTGGGATTACAGGCGTGAGCCACCTCGCCCGGCCGCCATTAACTTTTCATATCTAAAAACAGTAGGCCAGGCAAGGTGGCTCATGCCTGTAATCCTAGCACTCTGGGAGGCCGAGGCGGGTGGATCGCTCAAGGTCAGGAGTTCGAGACCAGCCTGAGCAAGAGCGAGACCCCGTCTCTACTAAAAATAGAAAGAAATTATCTGGCCAACTAAAATATATAGAGAAAAAATTAGCTGGGCATGGTGGCACACACCTGTAGTCCCAGCTACTCGGGAGGCTGAGGCAGTAGGATTGCTTAAGCCCAGGAGTTTGAGGTTGCTGTGAGCTAGGCTGACGCCACGGCACTCACTCTAGCCCGGGCAACAAAGCAAGACTCTGTCTCAAAAAAAAAAAAAAAAAAAAAAAAAAAAAAAATATATATATATATATATATATATATATAAATAAAAACAGTAATTTGTCTCAAAACAGTTTTCTGAAGTTTGTTGGGAAACTTTTTATACCATATCACTAAGGTGTCTTTTCCCTGCCCTCCAATGTTTATAAAGTAAAAAAAAGCAGGAGAAATAATTCAAATATGCCCTTTGGAATATAAATTAGTTTTTCTCTCCCCTACCGTCTTCCCCCACCCACTCCTCGGATTAAATTTTCCTACAAAGTACCTGATTCAATTGGCTAACACCAAGAAAACAGGTGATCAAACCCACGCTCTCCGATCCTCATTTTAAGATGACCAATTGTACTTAGCAAAATCTAATTTGTTCTCTTTGCTGTTTTGAAATTACTTTTAATAGTATGAATTGCATTAAATGTAAGATTTTTAAAACACCTACATTCATCACCCTTTGATGACACGTGGGTTGTTTCTACCTTTTGGCTATTCTGAGTAATGCTGCTATGAAAAAATGAAGGTCTTATAATGCAGGTGTTTTAAACCTGGGGCAAAGAATATTGCCACTTGAAAAGAAGTCATCGTTCCTCCATGCCACACTGATAAGACGCTCATAACTAACACACAGATGTGGCAGAGCCCCCTCCACTCTGAAATTGGGAGGGTAATATGGAGAGAGGCCCCCAAGAGGGAGTGCGGGCTCTAGATAGCGTCTTAGCTCTCACTCCAGAATCGTATCGGCTAGTGGCTAGAGCCCCGGTGACAACTTATCATTTGGGGCCATAAGAACTTTAAGGCACATTTAATTTGGGGTATCACAGAACTTGGATTTATTTATTCTTCCACCCCCAGAACAGTGCTGGTGGTTCGCTAAGAAATAGAGCCTTGTTATTAAGATCATAGCCAGAGCAGAGCTGTCGTTTACAAGATATGGTTGGGAAAACACCCTTAGGGACTTTAACATAATCAAATGTATTTTCATTGCATTTTAATATGTGCTCTTCCAGGGTGATCAAAAGGACCCATCCCAGTAACTCTTTTCATATTAAGAGCTTGGCATGTATCTGTATTAATATTGCATATGTGATAGCAAGTACAGAATGTTTCAGAGTTACAGTTGAATAGCTATGTGTAATTTTGAATTGTGTGTATACTTGATCATCAAAAATGCACATTACTTACAATTGTGCATAGAGGCCCTAGTTATGGGCTTTTTGGAAAACTTCATGAAAAGAAATCCCCAAAGTGAAATGAGATATTATTGTGAAATCAGATAAGAATTCGGTTTATTTTCATTTAATGGAATCTACATTTTACTAGCCTGGAGCATAATAAGGTGAAATTAGAGATACATTGTCTGATGAGAAATTCTAAAACAATAGCTTTAATGTAAGCAGCAGCCTGAATTTAATAGGAGCAAAATCTAATTTAATATTTTATGTGTTTGGCATTTTATTTGAGCAGTCCAGGTGGGTACAGAATGCAGTGCTCATATTCATGCTTAATAGAGGCAAAATGTGAATGAGGCCGTGCGGTGGCCACTCATGAAAAGGTCCAAAAAGCACCTCTAGGGGCAGGGGACAGGAAGCCCAAGGGGAACAGGCCGGGGCCACTAACTCTCTCTCTGGCGCCCATGCAGCCTTTTTCCGGGGCTGTCTACACTGGCTTCCCTTCTGCTTTCAGTTCTGGGAGGTGATTGGCGAGGAACACGGGATCGATGCGGCTGGGAGTGACCGGGGGGCCTCGCCCCTGCAGCTGGAGAGAATCAGCGTGTACTACAACGAGGCCTACGGTAGGCTGGCAGCAGCGGCCCAACAGCCAGGAACACGGGCAGGGCAAGAGCAAAGGCCCTGGAGACCGAAATGCCAGATGAGTGACAGCCAGGCTCTGGGCAGGCAGCAGGCGGGTCCCCAAGCCTGGTCAAGAGGCAGGACGGGGGAAGAAGTCATTGAATGGGGCGCACATCTTAACACAAGCAGTTTAAGCACCTGCCTTCCTTTTTTGTTTTTAAATGAAAACCAGGATCATTTCCAAACAGGAAGGAACAGCATCTCTGTCATTGACAATACAACAAACAGAGCAGACAATGATGGGAAAAGTGTTTTTTAGGTATTTTGTAGATTTGTGTGATTGTTGTTGGGGTCAAACACAGGGTGGGAGGTTTTCAAATCTCTATCTACCACAGACCCCTCCCTAGGATGGCCATGGTTTGCGGTGGTTGTTTTTTTTTAACCAGTATCACAGGGCTCTATTTTGATGAGATATTAACTTTTACAAAACAAACAGCTTGCTGACTTCCCCCTATTTTTCTACACAGGTAAGAAATACGTGCCCCGAGCAGTCCTGGTGGACCTAGAACCTGGGACGATGGACAGCATTCGATCGAGCAGATTAGGAGCCCTCTTTCAACCGGACAGTTTTGTCCACGGTAGGTTTTCCAGAAGGTTCCCACAGGAAGAGAGAAGGATGCCTCCTAGTGGTGCCCTTCTCCTGTCACCTTTCTGTCCCCCTGCTTGCTTTCTGCCACAGGGAACTCTGGGGCCGGCAACAACTGGGCGAAGGGCCACTACACGGAGGGCGCCGAGCTGCTGGAGAACGTGCTGGAGGTGGTGAGGCAGGAGAGCGAGAGCTGCGACTGCCTGCAGGGCTTCCAGATCGTCCACTCCCTGGGCGGGGGCACGGGCTCGGGGATGGGCACCCTGCTCATGAACAAGATCAGGGAGGAGTACCCGGACCGGATCATGAACTCCTTCAGCGTCATGCCGTCCCCCAAGGTGTCAGACACGGTGGTGGAGCCCTACAACGCCGTGCTGTCCATCCACCAGCTGATCGAGAACGCAGACGCCTGCTTCTGCATCGACAACGAGGCCCTCTACGACATCTGCTTCCGCACCCTGAAGCTGACCACGCCCACCTATGCGGACCTCAACCACCTTGTGTCCCTCACCATGAGCGGGGTCACCACGTCACTGCGGTTCCCTGGCCAGCTCAACGCGGACCTGCGCAAGCTGGCGGTGAACATGGTCCCCTTCCCCCGCCTGCACTTCTTCATGCCCAGCTTTGCCCCGCTCACAGCCCAGGGCAGCCAGCAGTACCGCGCCCTCTCGGTGGCCGAGCTCACCCAGCAGATGTTTGATGCCCGAAACATCATGGCTGCCTGTGACCCCCGCCGTGGCCGCTACCTGACCGTGGCCTGCATCTTCCGGGGCAAGATGTCCACCAAGGAAGTGGACCAACAGCTGCTCTCTGTGCAGACCAGGCACAGCAGCTGCTTTGTGGAGTGGATTCCCAACAACGTCAAGGTGGCCGTCTGCGACATACCCCCTCGGGGGCTGAGCATGGCGGCCACCTTCATCGGCAACAACACTGCCATCCAGGAGCTCTTCAACAGAGTCTCCGGGCATTTCTCAGCCATGTTCAAAAGGAGAGCTTTTGTGCACTGGTACACCAGCGAAGGGATGGACGTAAACGAATTTGGGGAAGCAGAAAGTAATATCCGTGATTTGATCTCCGAGTACCAGCAATTTCAAGATGCCAAAGCAGTTCTAGAGGAGAATGAAGAGGTTGTGGAAGAGGCAGAAATGGGACCGGAAGATGAGAAACACTGACCATGAGAAGCTGTGTGGTGGGGTTGCTTACAGAACAGTTTCCCGAGGTATTTTTCCTGCAGCACTCCAAAGCCCATCTGCACAGCAGTGCAGTGAATAACATGCACTTAGCATTAGCTTGACACAGGCACAGTGGGAGGGGGGTGGGGGGAGCAACTGATTGGCATTAGGGTCTTTGGCTGACACTAACCTTGAAGAGTTTGAATTCAACGCACACTCATTACCTTTTCCTTTTTAATAGCAGAGTGAATTTATTGTCAAGCACTCCCTTTGTTTTAAAGTGTTTACTGGGTATTTACTGTGTGCAGAACCCTGTGCCAGGCAGGCAGACCGCACGTGTGGATTTGCAGGGGCCACCACAGTTGACATTAATTGTTGAACTTTAACAGCACTGACAAGTGCCCTGGATCCCTTACTTGGCATCCCGGGGCTGTCAGGACTCTTACCTTAGATTCTGGTCTTAAACACTGACTGGCCTCCTGCTGCCTTCCTGCGCTCGCCGGCCTCGGGGCAGGCGACTACCTAGTGAGTGGGGCTGAGACGGATGGCAAAGGTGCGTCAGCATCCACTAGGAAACCGTGTGGCCCTTGCGTACAACTCAACACACTAACCAGGAAAGGAAAGAGGGAAAAAAGAAAAGTTAGTCCTCTCCACAAAAATACCTGGCTAAAAAATAAAAAAACAAAAAAAGACAGGCAAAACTAAAGAACTCCAGGCCTCTTATCTTCGTTTCTGAATAGCTAGCTTTAACATATATATTTACATATTTTAAGTTTCATATTAGTGCAGATCCCAGGAATTCATTAATAATCATCTTTGGTTTTCCTTTTAAAGGCTATTTTGAAATGCCCTTTCACTTTCATTTGGTAATCACCCCTGAAAATGCTCTGCAGCCTCTTTGCTCTTTGAGAAAGGGCACAGCGTAGGCTCGGCAACCATTCAAATGTAGGAATTAACAGCAACGGCTGCAGTGTCCTTCTTGGTTATGGGAGACGTCATCTCATTAGGGAACTTTTACAGTTCAAATTAATTTGCAGAAGTTGCCATAAATGTTTGCATAACATAGCTTTAACCATGACATGACTTTAATCTGTTCATGTTACAACAGGACCAAACACAGAGGAGCGTAATCAAATCATCCATAACTTCTTAATCACAGTTTACCTATTTCTGACACACGGCACTGCCACCCCTCCTGGAACCATAAGGATCTTAACGGCCTTCTAGAATCACCACTGAGCTATACTATTTGACCCGTGGATATCTGGTAATGGGAAATGCTCCGACCCTCGCCGCAGTAAATTATTTACTTGCAGGCAACTAGGTTGTCGTCTCCTGATTTGGTTTTGTAATCGGCAATAATAAAGTAGCAGGTGGATGGGTAACAGTTGCTCATCCTGAGAAACTTCACTCTTTTCAAGTATGCATCACAAGGAATTAACTAAAATATATACCAACAGAAAATCAGGCCTTGCCGTTGGTATCACTGACAAGCCTTGTATTTACAAAATTAAAAAAACACAAAGCAAAAAAAATGTTTTAAACACTTTCTGCTTGTGGTTCAACAAGCACTGGATTTAGTAAGAAATGGCACCTATGCACTTAGTTTGCTAAGTTAATAACTTCCCGAGATGCTAAAAAGACTTACAGCCTGTGCTTATATAAGGACTTACAGACATGCTTCTTCTGGCACTTCCCTTCTCAAACCTATCAAGGCAATTAAATAGATATAAGGAAAGATATAGATTTAAATCCTTAAAAAAACTTCTGCTGATTTATGTTACTGTAAAGATTTTTGTTTGTTCAATAGTAACCATTAAAGTACAAAAAAATTCAATTTTAAATGGCTAAATTGCTTTATTTCAGACTAAATAAATTCCTTTTCTTGGAGCCTAACAACCCAGACTGATTAATTTGAGTAGTTAAAAATATTTCCAAACCCATCTCACCATCCTACTCTTTCATATGGTAGAAATAGATTAAAACAACAACAACAACAACAACAAACTAGAAACCAAGAGAAATCTGTCTCTTCTGATTTTGAAGAGCTTATTCCTTTAGCGGTATGGTTGCTACGGTGACATTGGTCTCTCGGAGACCGAGACAGCACAATTACAGAATTTTAGAGCGCATCTGATTTCTTCACTCCGCACACAAGCACTACATGAATGAAAGAATAACTGACTCCCTCGAACAGCCCCAACTAGTTAGCAAAACACCTTCAAGTTGGTCTGATCAGGGTCCCCTCCTCATTGGCCACAGTTGTCCTGCCAGCTACCCAGCATGAGGTTCATTTCATCAGAGTACTAGTTCTGGATTTTTTTTTTTTTTAATCACAAAAAAAGAGGCTCAAAGAATCTTTGCTGGACAGTAAATTTGTCTTTTATTGTTACTTTTATCCTTTCCATATCACTAGCCTTGTCTCTAAGTCTCACTTCTAATTATCTTATCTGCCTCCCAAATAAATGACTTATTTCTCATTACTTTGCTAGAAATAATTCAGCCCTTTGCCTGTTAGTTACTTTATTTGTATGGTATCAAATAAAGCCTTGTGATTCATTTATTCCTGTCCCCTGTAATGGAAGATGATTCCTAGTACCTTATCTTGGGGACCGTAACACTGAACGGAGGTGCCCTAACTTCTGAACAGCAGGACGGCAGCCCTGAGGCAAAGGACCCCAGGGGCCCCTAACCTGCTGCAGGCGGTATGGGCTCTCCCACTCAGTCTGCTGCTCCTCCTTCCAAGTCCTGTGCTGAGAATTCAACAAAACCTACAGGTCAAGCGCCGGGGCAGTAAGTCATCCCCAGAGGCCGAGAACAGATATTTTCTTCAGCTTGTCCTCAGCATTGCTGCGAGTGGCCCTGATAAATTACTGTGAGTTTAATACCATGGAGAGAACTGATCCTAGAACAGTGTTTCAAAATTTCCTGTTCAAAGGTATTACTCCATTCTCCAAAAACAGTTAAAATCAAGCAGTTAAATTTGCAATGTTGTTTACTTGGCCAAGTGCTTCCAAGTTTCAAAGAAAAATAAAAACAAAAACTTGCAACAATTCTTCATCCCTAAATATTTAATGAATGAATGAATCACCACACAAATACCATGGAACTGCTATAATCATCATGTCCCAGACCTGCGTCAAGAATCTTAGATTTTAATTTCAGCTTGGCCATCAACTCAATAAGCAAGCTACTGAATAGCTTTGCCTCATTTCCTATGAGAAATGCTATCCAATATAGATTCATTTATAGAATAATGTGAAAAGCATTTTGTGCTTAAATTCTAACATTAATAGCTCTTCTCTATAGGTTTTAAGTGCATAATAAAAATGAGCACTACAATTTGTTCTAATCCATGCTTTTAGTAATTATTTTCATTTAGGATACTGGCTAAGCAGCGCTGCTGCCTAGACAAAAGGATGAAGCCGGTGGATAATGACCAATTCACCACTCTGACATGACTCTGCAATTCAAAGATAAGGGATGACAGAGCCTCAATGACAGTGTCTAATTTTGATCACCAATTAATGTCATGAAAAACAACTTTCCACTTTGAGACATTTCAAAATGTTTTCTGTCTCCCTTTGGTCCCTAAATATTAAATCTGCCCTCCCTGCTTTTAAGAAACCCTGGTCGTAATCACGCAGCTGTGCAGATAGTTCCCCTTAAGAAAAAAACCTGATGGAAACTAAAAAACAATAGTAAGAGTGAACCATACTTCAATTTATTGGCATTGTCAATTTATGAACAAGACAGTATTTTTTTTTTTTTTCCATGAAGTGAGATCGTTTTCAATCTGCCATAACATGTGCCCACACATCTTCACCTTGGAAATGTGGCATTTCAAGCAGGGTCTAGGAGGAAAAGAGAAAATGCAACAGTTGCTAGCTAGTTCTTTGTGTTTTCTTAAAAAGCCAACATGAAAGTGACACACAACTTCCATATAATGAACTGTGTAACGTAACTGTGGCTTTAATTCCCAAGGCCGGTGTGAGTCCCTATATAAAAAAGTGCTGGTTCAAGGCACAGCCTTAGCTGAACAGGCACTTCCCTAAGTAAAATTAAATACTCTCCTAGCAATAAAGAAGCTACTTTGCCTTTAAAAGACACTAAAATCTCCCTGTACCAATGGGGTGGGGTCTCTATCCCTGCAGGACATAACAGAGAGGGGCCAAAACTTTGTGTACAGGGGTTGAACACTACTTCCTGACCCCAAGGACACAGCAAAGTCACGGAGTTAGATGCAGAGTCTGGCTCGGCTCAGCTCCGCTGCAGAGAGGCTAAGTGATTTTCTCAGCTCATTGTTAAAACAAAACAACCCAACATAAAACCAGGTCTTATTACTCAGAATTATGAGATTACACAGAGAGCCCCTAGAAGAAGGGCTAAATTCAAAATACCACATTTCTAGACTTGTAATAAAATATTTACTAATTCAAAATGAAAATGAAAAGTGCTTAGGGGAGACAGTTCCAATAAGTAAAATTGCTCATAACCACAAGCTGCCAAAGGATTAATATTTATCACGTTTCTGTGCTACTGCGGGTCTGAAGCTTTTTTAAAGCAAAACAAGAAAATTAAATCTGAAAAACATCTCTCAGATAATTTGCCTTGCTTATCTTTGAAATAACAATGCCAAGAAAAGTAGTTTAGGGATCAAATCACTTTTGTAGTTTGTAGCACCAAAGTCTGAAATTATCAACTGTACAAAACTGTCTTTTCATTACATGAGAATGCAACTTTACATCACTAACATCTTTGGAGAAGTAAAATGAACCAAACCCTCTGAAAGCATAATAAATTTAGCAAAACAGTATTCACCGCAGGATCTTGCAAGATTTCATTGTTTGATAAAATAGCAGGACCCTTGCCTGTACTTGTAGCCCTCATGTTCAGGAAGCAGTGATTTGTAAGAACATTAGCAGATGTGGGGGAAATAAAAACGAAAAGGACTGTAATTTTTCATGCTCCTGAACTGTTATGTAACTCCAATAGCAATTACAAAAGTGGGGAGTTTATCCTCCAAGTTATTTGACTCTGTGTAGACAAATGAAACAGGTTTAATTAAAATAAGATGGTTCTCTACCTAAGCATTGCTAAATGAACTGAAAATCAATGTCCCAATTACTTGTGCTTGTCAGGGCCGAAAGGACATTCTTTTATCATGCCATGGGACTTCTATAACCTATATGCTTTAAATTATTATCCCACTAAACTTACTCCTAAATGCACTGATTGAATGAAAAATGAACAGAACCCAAAACTAAAATGACTTTCATCTTTATGGTGCTTTAAAAATTTAAGATGCAACTCTTCTTCTGAATAACTCAGGAACTTACAGATCATTCCTTTTTCACTTTCACAATTTTTACGCTGCTGCCAGAAGTCTTCTCGGCATTTGCTTTGAACTCTGTCTTCAGTGCATCTCTCACCGCTTTTGCACAGATCTGGGAGTATCGGATGTAGCTGGGAGAAAATGAAAGGAGATGAAGTTAATTATCAGTAAGCCAGCCAGGCGGTTGTGTTACTGTGCTTTTATTTTTCTTTCTATACTTTTAATTTTGGTTTGGTTGTACAGTATCATAGAGCTGGATTTAAAAATGACTGATGCCAAAAGGAATCTATACAAACAAAAACAACACTAGAAAGAAATGTACCAAAGTATTAATTAGTGTTTGGATAAGTGATCTTTTACTTTTCTTCTTTGTACTGTGTTTTCTCTCTTCAGCGTACATTAATGTAAAATAAAAGATGCATAAATGTTTACAAAAATCCCACAGCACAGGAAAGAAAATAGACTAAAATGTTACAGAGGCGATAACAAGAATGGTTTTCCTCCCATTTCTATACTTAAAACTTTCCTTTAATTATATTTTGCTTGCAAGGTAAAGTATATATAATCAAAAGAGAAAAAATTATCATGAATTAAAACAGTTCTTTCTCTGATAAATTATTTACAGGTTTTCCTGAGAATATTGGATTCTGTCTCACAAGTCTGCCATTGAAAATACCTCCTAATCAAGGTTTCTAAATTAAACTGAAAAGTCCTTAGAGAATATCATCAATTCCAGCAAAATTTAAAACCTGCTTCCTGTTTGGTAGACGGACTCCCATCAACATCTTATTTTCCAAAAGATGTCAGAACACTTTTCATACTTTTGGAAAACAGGAAGGGAGGGGGTGCTGTCTATTTTCTCATGTTTTAGAATTTATTTTTGGGAGTCAGAGGTAAGAGTTCCAAGGCCTGCTTCCACTCTTACTAGGTGAGTGACCTTCAGGCTGTTCAATCTTTTTAGCTTGTTTATTCACCTGTAGAAAAAAATAGAATAAAAAGATAATACTTGCTTGCTGGTGTTTGGGAGGAGGAAAGACAAAGTGTGAAAAAGCATGGACCACGAAGTAGGTTACTTAATAAATGCTATCTACTCCTGGGACTACTATCCTTCCAATTATACAAAACTTTGCTTGACCTCTGCAAGTCAGGAAACTCTTGAGTTGCTCAGTTGTGGTAGGGTAGTCATATATGCCCATAAAATGATACCACCGGAAGGTGTTACTCCATCTAGTCAACTTTTGCCCAATTCAGGTGTGAAGGCAAAGTAATCAGGTGTGATACCACTGGACCCCGTTCCTCAAGCGGGTTCCATACTTGCGCCCCAAGAGCCACCACTCACCTTTGTGCATAGTTCTCTACAGTTTACCAGGGGCTTTCATCCCTTCACCCTTTTTATTGAGAAGGAAACTTGAGGTCAACATGCGCAACTTAAAATAAAAAAATACCCGTAACATTATAAACGACTCCACCTCGATGCTGGAAAGAAAGACCAAAAATGCTAACAGCGGTTATATCAAGAGAAACCTCCCCGTCCCTTCTACTTCCCAAGCTTTAGGTAACTATACTACTTTGAGAACATAAATCACATACTTCTCAAAGAAAAAGGACTTCCTCAACTAAGAATTGCTCTTCCTTGGGCATTCCCACGTCCACCCGAGGTGTTCAAGCACATGCTGTCGGAGGCTCCGCTGCCCACTTCACACCCTGCCTCGTGGCCCGCAGCCTCGGGAACCTGGCGCCTGCCCGCGTGTTGTCCACAGCGACGCCATCTTGGGGCGGCTGCGCCCGAGGCCCGGCCCACCCGGTGGACCCCGCGGCCCGGGTCACGCGCGGGCCGCTGCCCCCTGCCGTGCCTGGCCTGACCTCCCGACACCGGCCTGCGCCCAGGCCGCGCTCCCAGTGCCCTTCCCTCCGGAGGCTTGGGCCTACCTAAGTCCGGCCTGTCGCCAGTACGCCACCATGATGTCGCAAGAGTGCAACGGGTCAAGCCGAATCGCCAGGACACCGTCAATGTCGGCTCGGCTCTGCAGGGTGGCCCAGCACAGGAAGGTCAGGCCCAAGAAACGGAAGGGGCGGGGCGCACGGACCTGCCAATCACCGCCTCTTACCCCGCCCCGCCCTCCCGCACGGCCCCTGCTACCCTGCCTTGGAAGACCCCCGGCGCTGGGAACCAATGGATGCGCGCGGCCTGGGCCACGGGTGCCAATCCCCAGGCAGGACGGCCGGCCGCGTCTGCCAATTGGCTCCACGACCGCCCTGGGCGTATGCCCCCCCGGGCTCCCGTAGTTACCCCAGCGGGGGCGGCCGGGGCAAGAGGGCTTGGGGGGCCACCCCCCCGTCCCGCTGCTGGGGTGCGGAACGCGTGTTTCAGGAGGGCGAAGACGCGGCGTGGTGCGGGCACGGCCGCCGCGCAGGGCTCGTGTTTGCGCCCGCCGTAGGGAAACAGCGCCGGCTTTTTTTTTTTTTTTTTTTTTTTTTTTTTGTGGACAACCGAGTTGAGGTTGGAAAAGCACTAAGCACCGTACCTTTCCTCGAATTACATTACAAACCAAAGCAGAACCTCAGTCGACAAGCGTGCCCGTTCCCCGGTATTTTCCGTAGTTTTAGGACATGGCCTATGTTGTGCAACAAGACGGAGGGGAAGAAAATAGCGGCCGGGGAGGGAGCGGGAAAAGAAGCGTGCGGGGAAAACGGGCGGGCAGTAGGGCAGCGACCAAGCCCGCGGAGGGAAAAGCCCCATCGCAGCGCCTCTGATTTAGAGAACCCAACTCACCTTGGTGGCAGTTAAAGTGTTTGCTCATAAGGGAGAAAAAATTTTTGCTCTTCACCTTTATTAAAAAGAAATAATAATCAGGAAAAACATTATAGTTAAAGGAAAGTTTTTATTAACAAGAAGGTTTTTCTTAACTCATATGAGTTCATTTTTAATATTAAATAGGGTTAGATGCTCAGTAGTCCAAGTTTCATTTATGAATACTTTATTCCAGTTTAGTCCTCTTAAATGCATTTGCTTACTGTGTATTTATATTTTAACAGGTAAAAGCTATGAATTACCAGCTATTTAGAAAGAGATAATTAACTGCACTGGAAAATAAAAATTTATAGAATTTTCTCATTAGATCAGAATTTTTAAAAATGAAATGAAGGATTATGATTTGCTTAAAAATCTTTTATCATGGCATTACACCTTTTCCAGAACAAGTATAATTTACAGAAATTATACAAGGCAGCCTTTTATCAAATATCAATATTTAGAACGTTTTGTTTTGCTGACATGTTATTTCAGTTGTAAAAACTATCTCTTGTTACCCAAAAAAAAAAAAAATTTTTATCGGATTTCACCTGTTTTTACAAATGTCCTAGGAAACCTTAATCTGAATATCTTAAGTAGAAAAACAATAATTTTAGAATAGTTTGTTATACTACTTCTGTGGCTTATGCAAATGTTAACTGGTCTCTTTTATAGGAAATCTTACTAGTTTATCCCACTAAGCACTGTAAAACAAAGGCAAGAGCTAATCACCTTTTAACAAAAATACTCTGTATGCAACAAATGCACATATCAAAGATATTACTTCGTGGTTGATCATTGCCTCCTACAAAATATGAAACAAAGTACATTTACTGGATTGTTTTTCAGTTTGCAGCTGCCCTCTGGCATCCAAAATAAGGATTTCCCATAAATAAAAGCTGCAGTGCAATTCACTTAGTGGTTAGTTTAGGCCAATCCTCCCCCCACCCCAATTATTCTTTGTTCTTCCTCACCGCCCCCACCTCTCACAGTGGCACCATATTATTAAAAACATTAAGTACCTGGGGTTTATGCTTCAGATCAAGACATCACTTGAGTAATTTCAAATGATGTACAGCTCTTCATGTAAAAAAGATGTTTTGTGGTCACAATTACTTCAAAAAGTAATTACATTCAAATAACCTGACATATCATGCGTTAGCAATTACAAAACCATGATTTTGACACATGGCAATTTATAAGTTAGGCAAATGTGAATTGCTAAAAGATGTGAACAGCTGTTCTTCTTTTTAAGTTTAGAGTGCTGCAAAACTCAGGTAATGAACTTATTTTTTCAGTTAACATAACCAGCCCACATCACAGCATACTAAATCACAAAGTACAAATCCAAGGAAGGTAATACCTTTACTAAGTCACAAAACTTTGGCAAATCAATACAGTACTTTTTAATACAATAAAACTTTATTTTTGTTGGAGTTATATATTACTTCAGAGGTAATTTTCACTCCAAAAATACTTAAGTACAAAACCAAAACACTGGTTTTTAATGGTGGTTTATAGCAGAGCAAGTTATTTTATACTTGCTAAAAGATACTAAAAATTAGTATCTTTTAGAAGTATATAATTTTTTCTTTTAAAGTGAGTTCTCTCATGCAAGCTGCTGAAGTTACAACAGCAGGGCAATCGTGTGTAAGAGATGGCTCTGCTTTGTTTTGGGGTTGGTCCAAAGCCAGGTAGAGTTCCAATGCAAGAAAAGCTTTAAAATTCTACCTTAAGGAGATTCAATGTCAATACCAATTTCCAAGTACTTTTAAGAAAACTGTTAAATTTTCATATAAATACTGGAAACCTTAAAATTAGACAGTCATTTCAAACAAAACTAATTTCAGATGATCCCTTTTATTTAGAAGCCCTGTATCTCTGTTTTGATCAAAAGTCACATAGCCTTAAATCAGTTTATTAAAAAAAATTCTACCTAAAATATAGTTGTATTTTTTAAATAACAAATAAATATATTGCCAGCTTGGAGAGACCTGGGGGACCCAACGTTGTCTACCAACTTGTCGTATCATTTTTCTACAAATGCTGCTGCTGCCATTGGAGTCCTTATGCTTCCTCTTGCTGAAGCTGTCAGTTCTTCAATCTCGGCATTTAATTTATGTATTACCCATTCCATTGCTTCTCGGCCCTTAAAAAAAATCCAATACGTTTACTGTTACTGAGTGATAGCAAAGGCAGCATTTATCAAATAAATGGCACATCAGCAAGTAAAAAGGAGTGTTACAACTAAACCTTACAATGACACATCATTTTTGTTCTTGCTTTTTCTTTTCTAATGTTATTTAGCAAACATCAAATGCCTTGAGCAACTGGCTTGATCTACAAACTGATTTTTATTTTGTATGCAAAAGATGTTCTCAAAAGAATCTACAATTGAATGACAGGATGCCTTATTTCATGATTAGAACGGTCTCCTTTTGGGGAGTAAGGTCAAATCTCTTTTCTTTTTCTGTCTACAATTTAAACCAAAATCCTGTACTACACCCGGCAGGATCTGATCCCCGACTCCCCTTTTGCCCCTTCTCCCTTGGTGCTCTATGCAGTTCCTTGAGGAAAAGAAGGAAGAACATTTCGCACTTCCCGTCCCAGGGTCTTTGCATATGCAGCTCTTCCATTCAAAATGCCCTTCCTGGCATACCCCTCACAACCAACCCACCCCCTATTTGGAACTCTGCAGAAACATCCCTCACTAAATGCTAATTAAGCACTCTCATACCTTTCTGTACCTTTCCTTTCCTAATGACATGCTGTGTGATTGTCACCTTCCTCTTATTTCCACAAGGGCAGAGACAACATTTGTTTTGCTCCTCACTGCATCCCTCATCTAGCCTAGCACTCTGCCTGGCACAGAGGAGGCATCTATGAATAATATCTTTGACTGATGAATGACAATAAACCTATGTTATAAAACATTGCATTAGGCATCTTTTTCTAAACTCACTTTGTTTTAAATCATGCATTCTCAATGGGGGTGATTCTCAATGAGGCAAAAATTGGTTCTTGGGGGGATAGATAAAAAACATATATATAAAGCACATATATATATATATGTGATATTAGATAATTTCATGGAGGTAGTGATTGGGAAACAAATATCTAAAATGGACTTGGGAGGAGACAATAATGAAAAAAGGTTGAAAAATAGTGCTTTAAACAATGACACACAGCTACACATCGAGCATCCTACATGCTGGGTCCCAGGCTATACTTTCCATGTTATCTCATTTATTTCAAGCCATGATGGGTATTCCCCACTTCACAGATGGGAAACTGAGGCTTAGAGAGGTTAACTTAATTGCCCAACATTGAAAGGCTGGTAAAGTTAGAGCTTGGATGTGAACCCAAGTATGCTGCCTGGACTGCAGTGCCTGGGCAAGTAGCTGCCTAGTGCTGTATGGTGTCTCATTGCAGAGTGGCTGAAAGTTAGCTTACAAGGACAAACACACATTCAGCACCAAGCTCTTCCAGGAGATGAACCCAGGGAATAATAAACAATTAAGCAGCAGCCTTACTTACTTTATTAGCATTTGAAGATATGGTACTTGCCATCAGTCCTTCAAGGTAACTGCTAAGGCTGACTCCTTTCACAGTGATGATGGCTTCCTGAGTCAAAATAGTTCTAGAACAAAACACATTTACACCATTCGGATGACCCAAATTTCATTAGAAAAACAATTTGATAAAAAAAATTTAAAGCACCCTATAAAGTAAGTTTGTTAAAACACTTTTTACTCACTTTTCTGAGTCCTGAGGATGTGGTTTGTATATAAGTCTCTCATCTACTGAAACCATATTTGTAAATGAAATCTATAGAATGGGGAAAAAAAAATGTCAAATCATTTTGGAAAAGATGATTCAAACATTTCCAAAATTAACATACAACTGAAAATCTTACTAAACATAAAACACAACAAAAAAACAAATAAGCCACTGACATTTCTGTATAAATGTAACAAATTTCACTATTCATCACCTACTTCTTATTTTAAAAAAACTTGAGAAAGGTATAATGATAAACACATGATCCCAAATTCATTTGAGTGCTATCCCCCAGGGACACGCAGGATCATTAGCACAGTAAGGCTAAGGAAGCTACTACCAACAGGGCAAAGACATACAGCACATACATAGGGATTTTCTAAACCACACTGAGAACACACATTCACTTAGAGACAAAAAACTAAGCCAGATAGTAAAATTAGAAAAGGGAGCCAAAACTTACATTAGTAGATTTAAGTTCCATTGTTTTCTCTACAGGATCAACTACAGAATGTTCTTGCACATATGTTTTGGTTCTTGCTGCACCAATAAGCTAAGTAAAACATTCAGAATTAGTAATCAGAGGAGGAAGAATTTCTTACCAAGTATATCAATATTTTATTTGAAGGTAAAAATGTGTTACAATTATCTTGAACCAAAAATCTGTTTCATGAAAAACAGAAAGAAACAGACAAAGGTCAAAAATGAGGCCTATTCACACATCATGGATGAGCGGAGACTGCCAGACACAAAAACATTTCCCAGAGGCAGTGAGGAACCAGCCCACTGAGAATGTGTGCGATGCAAGGCACTACACTGAAATTTCAACGGTGCAACAATGGGACACTGAGGCTGAAATATGGAAATCAGAAGACTTCCATGGGAAATGTGGCATCTAGGAAAAGGAGAGCTCAGGGTATCTGTTAATATCTTCCTAGAGCAGTCCAAGGGAGAGGGCACCAGGGCTTCCTTCTCCAGACAGAAAAACAGCCTTCTCACTGGGGAGGTTCCTCCGCCAGCATCCAGTGTCACTCCTTGTGCTATGACCCCAAGCCCATGACCAATCTTGCTCACTACTTTTTCCCCATTATCTGATGTCACAGTTTGTATAAAGCAGGCAATTAGTACATTCCTGTTGAAAATTGTGTACTTTAATTTTTAGAGTGGACCTACTTTCTATAAAAAGACCCTCTACAAAAAACTGGATCCACTTATATACTAGAGTTTTCTCACATCATGACACACTGGCATTCTAGTTTCTTGTTGGTTGGATCGGCTCACTAAAGCCTGCTCATTTATAACTCAATAGAATTATTTCTAAATGTACAGAAAGGAGTACCAGACCTTGAAACAAATGTGGCAATACCAAGTCTGAGAACATACCCTGTACCTAATGTGGTCAACCCAACACTGACCACAGCAACTGCATGATCAGACCATTACTTCTAAATCTTATTATTGGTCTCAAGTTGCTGGCAAAAGCAGGAAAAGCAGAATATAACTCCTTTTAGATTACAGAGCATTAGCTGGCTTCCTTCAGGTTTTATCGGGTGCCTTCATGAAGACTGTAATAATATTTCCAATTCATTATACACTCATAACTCAAGTTTATTATAATACAATTTGAACTGATGCAAAAGTGACATTCAGAATTGGCTCCCACAACCTATTTGAAATTATAATGTGGTTTAGAAAACTTCTCTACAGCAGTCACATTTCTCTCGGAATAAAGACACACTTACAGACTTCACAATGGAAGGCAGTCCCCACTCTGTGCTGAGAAGTCTATGGCTGTGCAACTTTCCAGAGGGATCTATATGTCTGTCCAATACATCAACTCCAACCACACTCGGGTTCATAGGGTTTGGGTATTTCTGCATTGCAGCTGTGGTAACTGTTTCCCATGGGTGGCTGCCAAAATGAACCAAAAATCAAACATTAAAAAATATGCATAAGAATTAAATAATTTTACAACCCATCAAATCATTCTTTACAATGGAAGTTTAATTAGTTTACCTAGGGAAAATTACTTTCTGAAACACTGATGCTTAGGGGAGATAGATCTACATTTATAATGTGTACAGACTTTGGTATTGTTTCAGAACACAGGCTGAAACACAACCAATGTCTATAAAGATCAAAGTAGCTTATAGAGCATTACAGGATAGTTTCCTAAACAATCTTTCCTATTTACCATTATCCACTTTCACAAGTAAATTTTGTCTAGGAAGAACCACATTTTAAAATGTATTTAAAAATTATGTTCTACTGAAACAAGTAGCAAAAACTGTCAAACCTTTTATTCTTTTTTCTGACTCTAATTCTATGAAGTTATAAAGAAGTAACAAAAGTAAGAGAACTTATAGGCACTGTAAATTCTCACGGGTATTACTGAAAGAGCCAAAGCATTATTGACTTAATTATTGAAATTTTTCTCTATATTAATATAGTAAGTAACAGTGGCCCCTCCAGTCAATCTTTATCTACTGTTTTTCTCAAAGGAACAATTCTGATTTCTGTTTTGAAAAGGTCATTCAATACAACAAAATGTTCTTAAGGCACTCCTAATATGCTATTTTCTAATATTCTCTTTTAATATAATAAGCATTTGCTTATCACCCAAGATTGAAGTGGTAATATCACATCATTTGAGAACTTGCAGCATCTTTATTTTCTTGAAAAAGCACATATGCTTGAGTGATTCAAAATGTGACGTACATTTATTTGTTCACTTCACAACTCCTATGAATAAGCCGCTTGTACAAAAGCTATCCTTTTCAAAAGAACCTTTATTAAGTACAATCAGTATTAAAGGTGATTTAGTCACCTGCAGTCTGAGTCTAACCCCTTTTACATTATTTATCTGTGCTCTCGTCTTCATTTAAAAGAAAAAAACAAGATCTGGAGATAATGTTTCAAGCTACACTGATAAACCACACAGCATTACTTTTTATTTTTCTAAAAGCAAAAACAGGTAGACATTCATCTTTTTCAACTTTTCAGAGAACTCAAACTGACAACCACATCTTGTCAACAAAAGGAAAATCTCAACTCCATTAATTTCCCAGACCCTGGACAACCAGTGACATTATTTTTAATGTTTTCACTTTCTTTATAATATTGTATAAGTGAACTTCATTTTGTTTTTAATCTCAAGCCTTATTCAGCAATCGATGCAGATATATAAACAGAGCTGTTTCATAAATCTAAACAGTCCACACAAATAGAAGTGATACAGGCCAACCACTCTGTTACCAAGGCAACTATCTAAAATGAAAATCAGATGAACCCTTTCCCTGTCTCCATCTAGTCATATACCATGGTTAGCTGGCTTCCATGAGCTTATCTCTTCCCCTTACCCTCTCTAAAAAATTAATAATTGCATGGCTTCAGGGTGGTTATGCACTATTTGTAATTTAGTACATTTCTCCTCTCTGAGCCAATCTGAAAACACTGATGTTGACTTAGTTGGCCTAAGACTGCTTTATGAAACAACTAGCTCAGAGAATACATATAACAATTAAGTCTTCCAGCAATTAATTTTAACTGTATTAACATAATTATATTGGGCATCCTTATACATTGAAAGAAACAATGAATGATTTCAACTGGATGCCAAGGATATACGAGGCCTCACAAGGAAGTGTTGGAAAAATCAAAGATGGGTAAGATGTAGATGATGACTTGGCCAGTGTTGTTAGAGAGTAACATCCTGAAGATGGGAAACACAAAAAATATTAAGATTTCTGAGAAGGAAATTATGACTTCAATTTCACGTAGGCTGAGTTGGAAGAGCCTCTCAGTAGGTAGTGATATCCAGTAGGCACCTGAAAATAAGAATTGGAGTTCAAGAGAGGAGAGAGCTCAAGGTATAGACTTGGGTGCTATAAATGTGTATATATCACTTCACACCTCAATCAAATAGCCCAGATTATCTGGGCAGAAAGCACAGATCAGAGCTGCTTCCCCTAGGACATGTACAACACTTATTTGAATATGTCTATCTTCTAGGAAGAAGGCCCCAGAGCTTTCATCAAATCTCAAAGAAGTCTGTGACAAAAAGAAAAAAAAAAAGATTAAGATCACAGATGGACTCTAACATGGGAAGACCAACAACAGCATCTCATCAAACATTTACACTGAAAGGGAAAAAGGGGAATGCTGAAGAGAAAGACAGAAAGAGTCAAGAGGGGAGTGGGTGACAAGCCAGGGAGAAGAGTGTTAGGGAAGCCAAGGCAGAAGAGAGTTCTAAGGAGACTCAGTGCCAAGAACTTCTGAAGCATTCAAACCTGCAAGAGGACTGCAATTAACCATTCCAGGTGCTGAAATGGGCTAGCTGAGAATGTAAGAAGTTAAAGAACATCAGAAAGAGTATAAATTTAGTGTCTTCACCCCCTCCCCCGAGACTGTAAACAGTAGGGAGAAAAGAAAATTTCCTTCTGATTCTAATATTCTATATTATGTAGGATATAGTGGCCCCATGGCTGTGTCGTATGTACAAATGTTGGCGACTTCTTTTAAAACTGCCCTCACGGCCGGGCGCGGTGGCTCACGCCTGTAATCCTAGCACTCTGGGAGGCCGAGGTGGGCGGATCGCTTGAGCTCAGAAATTCGAGACCAACCTGAACAAGAGCGAGACCCCATCTCTACTAAAAATAGAAAGAAATTATATGGACAGCTAAAAATATATATAGAAAAAAAAAATTAGCCGGGCATGGTGGTGCATGCCTGTAGTCCCAGCTACTCGGGAGGCTGAGACAGGAGGATCGCTTGAGCTCAGGAGTTTGAGGTTGCTGTGAGCTAGGCTAACGCCACGGCACTCACTCTAGCCTGGGCAACAGAGTGAGACTCTGTCTCAAAAAAAAAAAAAAAAAAAAAAACTGCCCTCAGAAACACTTTTTAACCTCAAATGGCTAAACTAAAATATTTATCACAAAGCTATAATTAAAACAGTGTGGCAACAACAGCAAGATCAGTGGAATACAAGAGGTAACTCAGAAATCCATTCAAATATAAATACAGCAGTGTTTGGCAAAGGTGGCATTTCAAATCAGTGAGAAGAATACGGATTAATAACTAGTTACTTAGGCAAAAAAAGGATATAG
This sequence comes from Eulemur rufifrons, assembly GCF_041146395.1. NCBI lineage: Eukaryota > Metazoa > Chordata > Mammalia > Primates > Lemuridae > Eulemur > Eulemur rufifrons. Next base: position 48,594,484 of record NC_091002.1, read on the forward strand.
CTGCTTATACTCGTGGTTCTTTTGTATTATACATTGAATCATAGAACTGGAAGAGAATTCCCAACATCCACGTGGTAACGCCTATTTTCGTTACTGAAAATTTCACACTGACCAAAAAGATGTTAGTGACCATGGCCTCAAAAATATCTTACACTGGCAGGCCCTGACAGTACCATCACCTTCCATATATCAGACGAAAATGGGTAACCCGGGGTCACAAACTTAGTTGCAGCCTGAGCTAGACCTTGGACTTCAAATTCAAGGCTCTCTGTTCCTCAGGTCGGGGAGTCGTCAGAAAGGTTTCGCATCCTGGTGGCCAGAGTTCACCCGAAATTCACATTCACAGGGAAGAAACTCCACCCACCGATGGCCAGGACACCATGGCCAGGACACCGAGACTCTAGAAAAAACCCAGGCCTCCCTCTCGGATCCTTGCGTCCGCATCCCACAGGGTTTAGCAAGGCTGGTTGTAGCAGCTACGAGCGCTGTCAAAGACCTCATGCTCGTGCTCTGCGACGCCCCCACGACCGCGGGAGGTCGCTTCCCGGGGCACAGGGCGGAAGTGGCCCTGGCTCTGGCCAATCTCCCAGCAGGACGGCGACCTGGAGGTCCTGCGCCGCCGGGCTCGGGCGTCCCGGGGTCGTGACCTTGAGTCCCACCGCCATCCCCCCCGGAGCCTGGAGGCCTCAGGCTTCGCTCTCCTCACTAGGCCCGACGCCTCGAAGCTTCCTGAGGGTCGCTTCTGCCTCGCCACGATGCCAGGCCCAACTCGCCCGCCCGGCCCGGAGTTGCCCCTACACCTCAAACTTACTCAAAGACATGTTCCGAAGTCCAGATCTTCATGGTGCGGGCGACCCGCGCGATGTCCGGGCGGCGTTAAGGGACAATGAGGCAAAGAGGCTACACCTACCCCCGCCCCACCCCCAGCACCCCAGCGCCCCGGCCGGCCGCGCAGCGCGCAGGCGCCGTCGGGCCCTACGCGAGGGACGTCCCGACGCGCTGCCCCACGCCCTATCCCGGCCCGGGTTTTGCCCCAGCCTTGCGCGCGGCGCAACGCAACCCCGCCTCTTAGCGCCGGGCGCACCGCGCCGGCGCAGTGCAGGGGCAGCGCCAGGCGGCGGGCGCGGGCGCAGAGCTGCGCAGGCGCAGGCCCACCGGCGCACAGACCACCGGGCGGAGGTGGGGGAGGCTCGGGTGGAACTCGGGACCCTGGCCCGGCCAGTCCCTTCGTCCTGGCGTTATGAGGCCTGTAGACGGATCCTGTCAGCCCCTACCACGGGCAGGCCATGTGGTGTTCACCGGAGCAAACTTGCCTGGCTCCCTCTGACAAAGTTCCTCCCGCCCCCCGCCCAACCCAGGCTGTGGCGGGTCCACGGTCAGCCATGCAACTGGTCAGTGGGCTCTGTGCGCCTGCCACCTGCCCTGCAAGAGCTGGTGGCCCCCGGCTGGATGAGTCATGGCCTGGGAGAAGCCCACGTCGGACAGGATAGCGTGGCTAATGGCTAGGGGCCGGGTGCGAGGCGTCCCTGAGTTCAGAGGACGGGTCTCAAACTCAAATGTCGCCTCCCGGAGAGACCTGCCCTCGTCACCCTTCCTCAGCAGGTTCTCCAACCTTAGTTGCTCCATCACAACATCCTGTTGCATCTTTCTTAGCACTTGTCACTCTGAGATCATCTTGTTTGTTGTTTATTCGTTATCACTTCCACCGGAATTGAGCCCTTGAAGGCAAGCATCTGGCCTGTCCTGCCCAACGATGGTTCTCAATGTCTCCTGTATAGCAAAGGCTCAATGATTCCTTACTGACAAATGAAATAATTGATAATTATTTGTGGAATGCGTGAATTAATGAAATCATCTGGTTCATCCGTTTAACTTCCTCTGGATTGAGAGCCTCTGAGGGCGAGGCTCTTGCCATACTTGTTCAAGGATCCCTCTGAACCCACATGCCTATGTGCTGCATGAATGAGTGAATGACTAAGAAGTGAGGGGCAGAAGGAGATGGTGTGCGGTTTCCTTCAGAGATGAGCTTGTCCGGAGGACACCCTGCCTGGCTTAGCTTTCAGGGCAAGGCTTTCCGCCCTTCTCGCCCGCACTCTCCACAGCCGCATACCTCCTGACGGAACTATTAAATATTTGCCATTTTGAATGATGGTTATGGAGGAAAATCTTTACATCTAGTTAGAAGCTAGTTAGAAGTACTGCCTCATTCTTGGATTTAGGTTGTTTGATTGTTAAAAACAAATAAAAGCTTAGTTAATTTAGGAAGGAGGATAATTTTTTTTAAAATAGCCGAAGTCTTTTATGTAAAAAACCAGAAAAATTACATTAGACAAGAAGGAAATAATATGGTTGGGTAGTTGCTAAGTGCAATTTATGGTACCTAGGTGGGTTTTTTTTTTTTTTTTTCCCCAAACCTGCAGTACTTAGAGTGATTTCTCAGGGAGGTAATGCTTTAAGGGCTGCTGAGAGTGTCTCAGCCTTGATTAAGATGCGAAGTTAAAGTCGTTGGGTGTTAAAAACATTGGTTCAGAAACCATCAGCACAGAACAGCCTGTCCCTGCTATTCCTGGAGCTCTGTGAGGCTGTTCACCATCCAGCATTACTATTCTACTTATTTTCAAGAATATTATTCTGCCCCCTAGTTCAAAATTCCTGTTTTTTAAAGTCATGAAAATTAAATGACACCTGTTCCTGTCCCCACTGCCTCACTGTGTTAGTCTTTTGATTTTCCTTACTACATCTGCAGTGATGGGGATGGGGGTTTGGGAAGGTGGAGATCTGGACCCAAGTGCCTTTTCTGTGTGTCTCTCCATGGTGGAAATCATAACACCTCCTACTTGGATTTAGAGAGCAAGAACTTTACACATATTATCTCCTATGTGAGACTCAGTAGAGACATACAGAGGAAGCAAATTAATGTTTTTTAAATACCTAAGCATTGTACTACTGACAGTGCCTCTCACAGAAGCAGAGAAGTCATTAGCTGGTCATTAACTTGATTTGAAATTAGGTGACTCACTCTTATGGCTCTTGCCCCAGGGATGACACATCCCCACACCCTTGGGGTTGGGATCTACAGTTGGGATCCTGCTCAGCCCTGCAACTGGGAGGAAGAATGCAAATGTGATTCTTATCTAAGAGGAACTTCACAACTGGCTGGGGAGCCCAAACACAAGTCAAGAAATTAGAGAATATTTAAAGGGAGAGTTTTGTGTTCATAGTCAAGAGACCAAGGACTGTGAAGTGCAGTTCTTATGGAAGATGGTGACCAGGGCATCTTCCTGGACCACACAGGAGGATTTGGCTGAGGGGCTGGGATCTGGGGTTGGTATGTGAAGAGGCAGATGGCAGCACCCATGCTCATGGGTCCCATCTTAGCAGGTCCCAGAGACAGGCTTGGCAGGAGCAGCAGGTGGAGCCATGTGCTCTGACCTCCCCTGGGCCTCAGTTCCCATTATTTCCAAACTTCATTCATATATCTTCTTCACATTTGTGGCACTATCTTCATTCTACCTGTTCCTTTATTACTTGATTTTTTATATCTGTGTGGTCTAATAAGAAATGTAGTTCGTCTTTGTCCTCAGTTCCTGTCCCAGAGCTCCTGAAACCCTTGGGATTTCCCGAGGGATGGGGATACCTTTGGTTATTCAAAATGAGCCTCTTTTGATACCATCTCCAGGTGGATAGTGTCAGATCTGAACTGTCTGCTGGAGAACTGCTTGGTTTGTGGGGAAACTTCCTCCGCCCCCTACCTGGTATCAGAAATATACCTGTGTTGTGAGAGTTTAGTAGGAGAAACTGTGCTTTTGTCAAAATAAGCTTCTTTACAAATACACGTTAAATAAAATTTTAAATAATTACTGTCAACAGAAAACCAGTATTTTTTTCCCCAATAAATACTGAATACATAATTCTTAAAGCAGTAAGCATTGTGGGCTCCCTTAACACCTTTTTACTAGACTCTGGGGGTGGGCGTGTCCCACTCACAGGTCCATTTCCAAACCTCCAAGCTGCTCGTTCAACTGTTACCCATTCTCCTATACTCTGGTTTCTCTTCAGATCGTATAAATCTTTCACCTTTTACCCATTCTCCTCAAACTCCAAACCACCTTTTCCTTTGAACCTCTCAGCAATGACTTTTTTCTCTGAATTTGCAGTGACCTCCTTCAACTTCTCCATCTTCCTCTTCAAAATGGCTTGTAGTCTCATCAATCCTTCTTGTGTTTCTTCTTTTTTTTTTTTTTGAGACGGAGTCTCACTCTGTTGCCCACGCTAGGGTGCCGTGGCGTCAGTCTCGCTCACAGCAACCTGAAACTCTTGGGCTCAAGTGATCCTCCTGCCTCAGCCCTCCGAGTAGCTGGGACTACAGACATGAGCCACCATGCCCGGCTAATTTTTTCTATATATTTTTAGTTGTCCGGTTAATTTCTTTCTATTTTTAGTAGAGACGGGGGTCTTGCTCTTGCTCAGGCTGGTCTCGAACCCCTGACCTTGAGCAGTCCTCCCGCCTTGGCCTCCCAGAGTGCTAGGATTACAGGCGTGAGCCACTGCACCCGGCCTTGTGTTTCTTCTTGACTTTGAGAATGTGTCCCTTCTCCTTTCCAATCGTTTTGCCTGTGCTCCCTTCATTTATTCACTCTTCATCTGTTCTGGGCCATCCCTGTGCCCAGGGAGCTTACACTGGTATCACTGGCATCTAATGGGTAGAGCCTAGGGATACTGCTTAACATCCTACAATGCCCAGGACAGTGACAGTCCCCCACAACAAAGAAGGATCTAGACCCACATGTCACAGTGTAGAAACCCTGGTTTACAACCAACAGGCTCCTATGATCTGTCCCAGCCTACCTGTCTGGCTTCCATCTTTTGTCCTTCCATCCCCCACCTCAGCTGAACCCTACAGCTACATCAGTCACTTGCTGTCCCTCCACAGGCTAACACACTTCCACACCCTTGAACTTTGTACACGGTGTTCTCTTGGCCCAGATGTACTTTCCTCGTATTGGTCCTTAAGAGCCTTACTCACATCTTGAGATCCTGTGCAAATACTCCACTCCCTGAGTGCCTCACTGATACGCCTCTCCTCTAGCTCAATACGGTGCCTTCCTTCTGCTTGTGTACTCCCAGTGGCCTTTCTATGGCCCTCATTTTGACACATCATAGCATAAGTACTGTGTGCGCCTGGCCACGCTGCAATTTAAAGTACAAAGTGATAACTTCTGGGTTAGAGGAATGGGGATCTTCGTTATCTAACTCTTCATTTCTTGAGTCCTTGCTGTAAATTTGAAAACAGCAGCATAGAACCTCATATGTCGAGCCTACATGTTTGCTGGTTAGTCTCTCACTGGTTGTCCAAGGCTAAAAATGTACCACAAATGGTTGGAAAACGAAACCCAAACTCTCGGGAAAGATGCAGCATTTCATCAAGTTCATCAGAATAATGTTCAAGAATTCCTCTGTTATACACTAAACCACCAATAGAAGACTTTGTGTAGAATTAAGACAGTTAATGCCTGAGTTGTGAAAATTGACAAGGGATGGTTCACAGAGAAAAAGCATATCATAAGGCAATGATTTAAATAGTTAAAAACTGAGAGAAACCCTTGGGAAAACTAGTCAAGTCCCTGAATAATTCTGCAAGGATGTCCATTGCTTCGATTGAGTTGTGAAATTGAAACAGGGTTGGGGGGGGGGCAAGGGCAATATACGTAACCTAAACTTTTGTACCCCCACAATATGCTGAAATAAAAAAAAATTTCAAAAAAAAAAAGAAGAAATTCAAACATATTGTATAGTGCTATTTTCCAGTTTGGTGGGGAAAACCATGGCAAAAACTGGCACTTGATTCATTCTTTGTAATAATTTCATAGAGTTACAATTTTAATATAAGCCATGTGCATATGTATATATCTCATATAAATATATATCATAATATATGTATATACCTCACTACATCTATGCATATGTAATATATGTGTATATACAAACTTACTATTATTTTATATTTTATTTTTCAGGGTAACATCTCAGCTACACTTTTTTTTTTTTTTTGAGACAGAGTCTCACTCTATTGCCCAGGCTAGAGTGAGTGCCGTGGCGTCAGCCTAGCTCACAGCAACCTCAACTCCTGAGCTCAAGGGATCCTCCTGTCTCAGCCTCCCGAGTAGCTGGGACTACAGGCATGAGCCACCATGCCCGGCTAATTTTTCATATATATTTTTAGCTGTCCATATAATTTCTTTCTGTTTTTAGTAGAGATGGGGTCTTGCTCTTGCTCAGGCTGGTCTCGAACTCAGCTACACTTTTTGCTTTTCATTATTTACTATGAAATTTTGGTGTTGGTTTTAAGTGGATTCACTTTCAGTGGGCTTATTGGGTAGCAGTTACACACCAAAAATGGGGGCTTTCTTAAACTCCACAGCTAGGATTACATAGAAAGATCAGGTAGAAGAAAACAGCAGTAAGTACTTAGGGAAGGAAACAGCAAGGGCAGAAGTGCAAGGAGGGGCAGGGGAAGTTTGAGCTGTTTTTAGGAAGCCCCACTGGCAAAGCCCTTGGCATACTCTCACCTTTTCACTTTGTGACCCAGGCAGCCCTTGGAGGGTGGAGAGCCAGGGTCCGTGTGGTGGTGGAATGAGCCAGAGGGAAGTGACTGGCACAGCTCAAGGCTGGTCTCTCCCATCTGGGGCACTTAACTGGCCAGGAAGGAGAGACCAGAAAGCAAGGGGAGCTCAGAGCCCAGCTGAGCCTCAGGCCAGAAGCCCACGCTTGTCTCTGCGGAGGGGTCCTCCCTCGTAATAATGAAAAGCAAAAAGTGTAGCTAAGATATTCCCCTGAAGAATAAAATACAAAATGATGGTAGTAAGTTTATACACACACATATATATTACATATGCATAGATGTAGTGATGTATATGCATATATTATGATATATATTTATATGAGGTATATACATATGCACATAACTGAGAATAAAATTGTAACTCTATGAAATTATTACATAGAATGAATCAAGTGCCAGTTTTTGCCATGTTTTTCCCCACCAAACTGGAAAATAGCACTATACAATATGTTTGACTTTCACAACTCAATCGAAAGAATGGACATAGTACTTCTAATTTAACAAAAAAACTAGAGTCAAATTTAATTTTGTTCCCATTAGTAATTGAAGATTTCGGGTAACTGTCTATAACTTCCTATATATATCATTTTTTTCCCTCTGTTTTCTGTTTACCTAAATATCTAACCAAGTTATTCCTAAATCGCTGTCATAAGAAATGAATCTCTTTTCCTGAGAGGGCTCTGACTATTCCAGTAATTCCTCATCCTGAGAAATTAAGGGTAATTACTTAAAGCTAAGCCAATTTGTCTCATTAGCAGTTTTCTCATAACCAGGTCCATACTGAAATTAGCTTTACTCTCTTCTATGCTAAAAGCTTTTACCATGAAAAGAGTCTCATGCACTCGTACACAGAATGGCAGAAGGACTGGCCGGAAATTCTTTCTGTGTTACTAAAAATGTCATCATCGCAGGTGTGCCCCAAGATGAACAGTTCTTGCAATCCTTTCTTTCACATTTGTCTAATTGATATTGTTTGGTCCCCATTATGACATTAGGAGATGGAAAGGTGCAAAGATGTCCACTGGCCACGAGCCAAAGCCCTGAAGCCCAAAGAAGGCTCATAGCAGCATTCGAATTAATGTAGATATGAGCCACGTTTTCCTTTTTCCTGTCCCCTTATACAGGACTTTTTTTTGAAGTCACCCTGAGAGTGACCTGCTGTTTGGTGACCATGGCCAGCACAGCAAGTCCACTGCATGTCTTTCATGTCATCAGGGGGAGCACCAAGACTCATTCTCTTTGTGAGAAGCATAGTTAGGTTTACAGAAGGGGACAGAGCCTGGCTCTCCTGCTGGAGCTTGGCACCTTCCTCCATTTTGCTGGAGGCAAATTAGTTTTCTGTCTTTGCTGGAGGCAAGTGGGCCAGTCCAGAAAGAGACTTCGGCCTTGCAGGAGGCCCTCAGCCACAGGGGCCTTGAGACAGAGAACTACATCTGCGGCTGCATACTGGCCTGGGACGGATTCAGAAAGCTGCTTTTTGTGTGGCCTGTTCCCGCTCGACTTTATCTTGGTGACCTTTTGGATCTAACATTTCAGTGGCCAGCAGTGTGCACACAGAGGGGGGCAACAATTATAGCCACAGTCCCCTTCCTGAACACAGTACAGCTGCCTACAGTTTCAAAGGATCAAACTGGCACCTCTTTCAAGCTCCTGGGGCCCAACCCACTCAATAATGAGTGCCCGGGCAGTATTCTGGGATTAGTAAATATCTCGTCTCTCTCCAAAGCAGCCCAGAGCTGGCCATATATATTCTCTCATTTGCCAATGTGACATCTTGTAAAGAAAGGAAGTGGTGGGGGGGGGCTATTATTCCCGTTTTATAGGTAGCAAATGGAGGCAGAGAGATGTTGGTTCCTTCCCTGTGCAATTCCTAGCTTTATTCTCTTGTCACTAGATCATGGTGTGGGGAGCAACAATGACACCACAACACACAACTTGGGTGATGTGCCTCCCTTGTCTCCTGGGCTCAGAGTGCAAGGCTGGGGATAGCAGAGCACGGTTGTTGCAAATCCGAGCATGACCTGCTGTGTTACTGCTATTCATGACCTAAGAAGGGGAGTGCGTTACAATGTTCCAAACATAAGTGGATGTGCAATAAATACTTGCTGAATTCTATTCACAGAATTTGGGGTAAAGTCAGCATTTTGCTTTATCATGGTCTTCCTGAGAGACCTGTTGTGCAGAAGTGTGACATTTATGTATGTTTAAAAAATTGCATTAAAAACAAGCACAAAAGTGTGTAAGAGTAAAAGGAAAGTCAGTTTGCTACGAATCATTGGGTAAGGACTGACCTGGCCCTTTTAAAAAAATACGTCATTTCATCATCAAGACTCTGGGCCCCAGCCCAGAAGGATGGCATGAAGCTGTGGAGCAGAGGGAGGAGTATACCGTAGGTAGAAGGTTCTTGAATATGGCTCCAAGAGGAATATTTGGCAGGTCTTTTCCAAGGCCCCAGGAGTCAACAAGTACTGGACAACAGGTACCTGCAGGAAGACAGGCAGCCTCTCCTCTACTCACCTGGGAGCCCGTGGCTTGTCCTGTTGCCATATGTCCAAACTAGTTGATTCAGTCATTTCAGAGCAAAAGACTAAACTGGAGTATTGGCATCCAAGATGGAAACAGGACATCTATGACCAGCCTCTCTGGCAATGAGAAGGTGCAGCCTTTGCGCACCTGAGTGTCTTGCTGGGAATGGACAGCACAGACATGTCAGCTTCCATCTTGTACCCTCCTCCTAAACAAAACAAAACAAAACAAAACAAAATAAAAAAGAAGTGTGTCCTTTCTGGCTGTATGTGTGCTTCTCCACTTGCAGAAAGAAAGGACATTGAGATGCTCCAATGTGATGCTGGAAATTTTCCAAAAGGTTTTTTCCATGAAGAATAAACTGTTAACATTCCAGACTACAAAGCAAACCAAACTTGGGATCGGAGGGATCTGGGGGCCTGCAAGAAGGCAGAGTTTTCATCTCCTCAGTTCTGGTGAGAACAGCACTTGGACAGAGAGAACAGTAGGCTGCCATCTCCGCAGAGGTGGTCTGTCTCGTTTACACATGTATCCTCAGTGCCTGCACGCGCACCTGGTGCCAGGCACAGAGTAGCTAGCTGCTCAATAAGCCTGTGTTGAGTGTGTAAAGGAACCAACAGAAAGCAAGCCACGCCCTGGCATTAGGTGACACCATGCCTTATTCATCAATGGGGCCAAGAAGAGTGTGTGCAGTATACAAACCTGGACAATTACTGGAATTTGGAACTTGCAAGGCGTAACACGAAGGTCCCAAATCCAGAAAGAAGATGAGTGCACAGAGAAAGAATCAGCAGGTGCCCAAGTCTGAGCAGTGACCCTGCCAGCTTATGGGTCTCAAAGACACGTCCAGGGAGACCAGATAGAGAGGCGGGGGCTGCTCCCCAGCTGGTAGCTCAGAGCAGGTCTGGAGGGAGGCATGTGCCTGCAGCTCAAACAGCCTTCATTTGAGAGAACAGCTGTTTGCTTGGGCCTTAGGCCGAGAAAAAAATTGCTGAGCCATATGTCCTTAGTAAATCAGTGCGTGGCCCTATTAGAAAAAGTGCCTGAATGATTGATTAGAAAATAAGCAGCCAGCCCTTGCATATTGCTTTACTTGTGCACTGCAAGTTTGTTTACTTTCAAAATGTACCAAAATCTACCCTGCTCCATCCACTTCCATTTTTCATCAAAGAAACATTTGACAAATGCATGTACTGTAACCACCGGGAAGAAAGTAAGACATTTCCTTAAGAGCTGGGACTGCAAAGTGAAGCATAGCTTGAACAGAAAACATCCCTTCTTGTGAATTGTGTGTTACGTTAAACAGTGATGGAAATGGTTATGAGTACTTGCAGGCTGATTCATCATAATGGAATCTTAAATTCACGTGGACCTTCCTTCCAAACACTTCAGACACCTAGTGGCTGGGGAAACAGAGGCAGCAGGATCCATGAGTTGAGAATCTTTGGAAAACAGTGAAGACCATAATCTACAGCTCTAGTCTTTTTCCTTTTCTGATTTGTCTCGTGACTCTGAGTTATAATGTAGAAAAAGCCTGCCTTGAGAATAATTTCAGTGGTTTCTCATTTCTTCAAATGGCATTGAATATAATTCTGAATAAGATGAGACCCACAAATAGTTTTAGTTATTTGTGTCAGCCAACTGGTGCCTTCAGCAAAAATACATTCAGGTGTTTACTTTTTTAACAAGATTAATCAACACATAGCATTGGTTGTATATCTATTAAAATTATACATCGAGTAATTGTGATTTGAAAGTTAACATAAAAATTTAAAATTTTATTCAAACCTAATTGAAAAGTACAAAAATCAATAGCCTTCTTTCATGCCAGCAATGATCACTTATAAACAATAATGGAAAAATTCTATCCAAAGTAATTCAAAATATGAAATATCTAGGAAGAAATCTTAAAAAGAGATGTGTGGAATCTCAGTAAAGAGAATCATAAAATTTTTCAGAAGAACATAACGGGAAACTTGAATAAAAGGAAGCACACTGTGCTCCTGGGCAGGAAGATTGAGTGTTTTGATGTTGTCAATTCTCCCTAAATTAGTTTAATGAAATTCCAATCAAAATCCCAATAGGACACTTTCGGAACCTGCCGGAGTGATTCTAATGTTCACTTTGAAAAATAGAAAGGTGAGGATAACCAAGAAAGTTTTGAAAAGGCAAAGAGCAGAATTTAATCTACCAAATATTGCAACAAATTAAGCCCCTATAGTAGCTAAACCTGTGTGATACTGGGCAAAAATGAGTAGAAAGAAATGGATTAAAATCAACCTTAATGTGTACGACACTTTAGAATTTGCTTTAAATTAATGTTCCGAACCCAAGGGGAAAGGATAGATTAGTAAATAAATGGTGCTAGAGCAGTCAGATAAGTATTTGGAAAAGACAGAAAGTTGTATTATCTCAGGCTACACATCTAAATCAGTCCTAGATTATCTAAAGAGATAAGTGCTAAGTATCTAGTTATTCATACAGATTCACCTGCTTAAGTAGTACAGAGTCACAAATATAAGAAACATCAAAAACAACATTAGAAGAAAAATATAGTATGAAAATATTTACCACAAATTTTATTTGATAAAATAAGAGTTAATTCTCTTAAATTAGTCTCATGCTCCTCCAAGGCTAGCCATAGAAACCAGAACTGATTTTCCCCAAAGCCAGCCATAAAACCTAAAAATATTACTCTAACTTTCCCTTTGCCTTTCTGTGTAAAAACTGGCCATAAAGAAATCATCTGACCCACTTTGTTTGACTGGAGGTCATAAAACCCCCATTCCTATTCCAGAGAGGGCCCTGCCCCACACCCGATGGGAAGGAACGCTGCTCAGAGAGCCCAAGAAGAATCTAGACAGACAGGCCTTGCTGGGTTTCCCCACTCAGTCTATTAGCATTAGATCCTAGCCTTTTTGTCCAATCATATTTCTACAGGGCTGTCCATACTTTGTTAAGCTTAAGCATTAAAAACGGACAATTTCCCCTATATCTTTGGGTCTTCATTCTGAAGGCTCCTGTGTATACAGTTAAATAAATGTGTGTGCCTTTTCTCTAATTAATCTGCCTTTGAGAGTTGATTTTTCAGTGAACCTTCAGAGGGCCAAGGGGAACTTTCCTCTTGGCCCCTGCAATGGTCCCCCCCCCAAGTCCCCATTAGGTGCTTAATAAATGTCTGCCAGTTAATAAAGAAAGAGATTTCATTCCTTCCAGATGTTGTGTGGCTTTGAGTTCCACGTTATTGAGTTGTGGTGTTGCTGTAGAGGTAATGAAGAGCCAGCAGCACTTCTTAGGAAGAAAATTAATAACGACCCTAAGTAACTCTGATTTATTTTTATGACATGCATTAATGACATTTTAAAACAGACTTTTTAGGACTTCAGTCAGTAGGGGGTGCACCGACGCTGGAGATTCTAATATTAATAAAGACTAGCGCTTATTTATTAATCCTTAAGGTCCGTCATCCTGGTTATTGCGTTATTTCCTATCTCCTCTGTCCCCCTCCCCTCGCTCTCTGTCCTCCGCCTTTATTTCTCACCACTATGCACACCAGTTATAAAACTGGATTTTAATAAGAGTTAATTTGATATTTCGATTTATTAAGTTGTTACGAGTAAGCGTGACATTTTTGAGAAATTAGTGCTGTATGGAGAGGAGTTAAAATTGTGCTTATCATTTACTCAGGGCAAATTTTCTATCAGAATAGGTGAGAAAGTATTAGCAAGAAATGGAGGTGATATTTCAACAGCCCGTGTGAGCACTAATATGAATACTATAATTGGAACAAGCATAACAGTGACCTTTAGAGAAAGGATATTTCATAAAGTGTTCATTAAAGTGTCTCTGGAACATTATTTTCTCAAAGTTCTTTATGAAACAAAATTAATAGAAAGCTAAGGTTTATTGAAATTTTAAGGAGGACAGAAAACTGTGGTGTTGTATAGAGGAATTGGGGGGAAATAAAATGAGGTTTGTTTATAGTATTTTGGGAACAAAAAGGAATTTGATTGGCATATTTAAAATTTGAAGAAGATAGCTAAAAATATTGTACCAGAATAATGGGCCTTGGGATCAAAACATATGAAATGGGAATCAGCATTTCCATGTGAGAAAATGAACAACTACAGAATTCAAGAAAACACCATCTGCATAGGAAAAGATTAGTAAATAATGGCACTGGGACAGTCAGTTATTTGTGGTAGGGGAGAGTTTGAGACTCGGAGGTGTCTAAACTTCATTAGACAAAGTTATGCTGTTTTGAAATGACGATATAGTGAGTACCTGTGATTTTCTCCCCTTCAATTCCTTTGAAATGCTTATAAGATGGTTTAAAACAAAGAAAAATATCAGCTATAAAAATGATTACTCTGGTGAATCAAATTCAATCAAAATTTTAAAAATTTTTGTAGAAGGAAAAAGAATGAAGCTAAAATAAAAAGAAAAATACCACATGGAACACACATTAGAAAACAAAGATGTTTTCTATAAAACAAAGGGTTTCTATAAGATATTTCAACATTGTGCTTTTTATGAATAATATACTAATAAAAAGTCACATATGCAACCCAAAATTAAAAGTTTCTGTAGATACAGCAATGATAAATAAGGAAAGCAAAAGTGGCAATCATAATACCAAATAATTCAAGATAAAATATATTAAGTGAAATAAATGAGTGGTTACACAAAGATAATTTCAGTACATATTTAACATATAATAATTGTGAATTTATATGTACCAAGTAACATAGCAACAAAATACACAAAGTGAGGATTGTATGAACTTCAAGTAGAAACTAACAAAAATTCAGTTGGAGAACAGCATTAAATTCCTTATAATCAAAACCACAACAGGTACAGTAAACAAAATTCTGTAGTGTACTAAGTAACCTATACTTTCTTTAGAATTATTCAAAGAAGCTTACTAATCTTATCACTTGATAGTTTACATAAAATCAAATGAATAAATATCACCAGAGGTTTTATAGGCTATATCCTGAGCAAAATATAACTAAAAATCAAAATTAAAAGCCTTGAGAATAAACAAATAAAGTTGCAAATTACTGTGATATTTTAAATATCCCTCTAAAGAACAAGTGGGAAAATAGGAAAATAAAGGACTCAATAAAAGGTGACTTAGAAAATAATAATAATAACAATAAACAACTACATATAAAAATCAATCAAAATCAATGTTTAGAGAAAAAGTCAACAATAGCTTTGTTTTTTATTGTTAAAATGAAGAAGAGAAGATAAATTTATTATTTAACATAACATTTCAGTGAAGAAAAGACGTAATGAAAAAATAAAAAGATAAAGTCATAAATTGGAAACCTAGAAAATATGCAGTAAACAAATGCAAGAACTGATTCCCTGAAACTTTAAAATAGACACGTGATAAATCTATTCCAGAAAAAACAACAAAAAAACCCACATAAAATGTAGAAATTAGAAAGGAAATGGAAATTTTATAGAAATAAAAATTTTAAGAATTAAGTATTTATAAGTATGCTACTGTATTTGTACTTCTCAATGAAATGTGTAATTTCATACAAAATAAAAGTTAAGATCTTTACAGATTGAACTATTTATAGCTTGAATTATTAAGATAAAAACTACTAAGATTCCAAGAAATAAACTCTGAATCTGATAGTGAATTGTGGTTTTGTTTTTCTTTCTTTCTTTCTTTTTTTTTTTTTTTTTTTTTTTTAGGCAGGGCCTAGCTCTGCTGCCTGGGCTAGAGTGCAGTGCTGTCATCATAGCTCACTGCAACCTCAAACTCCTGGGCAAGCAATCTTCCTGTCTCAGCCCGTGAGAGCTAGGGCTACAAGCATGTGCCACCATGCCCGTCTAATTGTGATTTTTTGTAGAGATGGGGTCTTGCTATTGCCTAGGCTGTTCTTGAACTCCTGGCCTCAAGCAATCCTCCCACCTCAGACTCCCAAAGTGCTAGGATTATAGGTGTGAGCCCCTGTGCCCAGCCTGATAGTGGGCTTTTTAATAAATAGGTAAAACTATGACAGAGAAACACTTAATATATTACTGAGAAAGAGAAGCATCCCAAACCACTAGCCAATGTAGATGGGGAAATCTTAAATAAAACCCAGTAAAAGGACATTGAGTTATAAACTAAAATGTATCCCTGCAATGCAGGGATGGTTCAATTACAAAATCTAATAATGTAAGACATCAATAAATTAAATGAAAATCCATATATGGCCACTTTCATAGGCATTGAAAAGTAATTTAACAAAATTCAACAAACATTCCAACTACATATTTTTTTTAAAAAAAGGACTAGAAGCATATTTTCTTAATATAGTTTTTTAAAATCAAGAAACATTATAGTCAATGGATAACTCTAGAAACATCTTTAAAAAGCAGAATAAAATTAAGGTCCTGCCTTAATTTAATATTGTTTTGAGATGTCTGTTCAATAAAATAAAACCCCAAAGTAAGACAAATGAAGAAAATATATTTGGGTCCATAATGATAAAATATCCATTTTCAGGTAATAAACATTGTAAATAAACTTGCTAAAAGTTACTGGATACAGAAGAAATCTCTAAAATCAATAGTATCTCTATGTACCAGCATTAACATCTCATTAAAAATAAGAAGGAGTAGAAAATCTTTAGCAATAACCTTAACAAGAAATAGATGCATGAAAAACAATGAAAAAATTTACTGGGAAGTACTAAGGAAGGCTTGATAAAATGTAGAGCCATCCTGTGTTCTAGAAGGGAATACATTTCCTAAGGATGGTAATTCTACCCAAGTGCAATTAAAATCCCTAGAAGATGTTAAACAGGATAGACAAAAATAACTAAGGTAAACAATTACAAAATTCATTAGAAGAGAATGGTCATATGAAAACATAAACAGTTTAAATAAGTGGAGACCAGCCCAGCTGGCAGAGGTGGATTTGTCATGAAGCTAAGGAAGCTTAAACTCCTAACTGCTCCCTGTGCAGACCCTCCGAGTAATGCCCTGGGAGGGCCTCTAGCAACGTGTTCTCAGGGTCATGTGCTTTGTAAATTTTACAGAAGAACGCATATTTTCTTATGTCATCCCCCCACAATTTTATAAGCTTCAGGTATCACAATACTTGAATCTATCATGCCAGATATAGCATTATATTATAAATCTACAATAATTAAAGATGATACAGGTGGTACAGAAAAATCAATCAGGAGAATAGAAAAGCCAGAAGTAAATCAAACAATATATAAAATTTAAATATATGAGAAAGAGTCACAAAAATGTGATGAAAGAACAGATTATTTAGTATATGGTATTGGTGATGTTAAAAATATTAACATAGCCACAGGTGTGGCATGTGCACTATGCAGTGAGAGGTAAGAACAAGTGCTGGCCATTCCCAACATGTGCCGCTGTACCGGTGTGTGGGGACTCAATACCATCCCTAGCCTAAGTTAGGAAATTGGGAAATACACTTTAGATCTAATCCCTATCCTATATTGAACTCCAGATGGATTAATATATTTAATCTAAGATATTTGACTCTAGACTTTCTAAGGATTGAAGCAATAAAAGAAACCAAACATTCAACTAATTAGACATAGAACATTTTTAACAAATTAACAAAATCTAAAAGGAAACAAGTATTTGGGGAAAAGGATGGGAATCAAATATGGTAAAGGTTTAATATTTAAAGAATCCACTTTAATATATACCAATAACATGGAGAGTCCAATGAACAGAGACAAAGGATATCAGTGGACAATTTGCACAAGAACAAGGAGTAAACAAACATATGAAAAGGTTTTGGGCTTCCATGTTAATTAAAGACATGTAAGTAAGAGAGCAATGGGTGCTATTTAAACTGTTCACACTAGCAACAATGTGTTTAAAAAGATACCTATTGCTGGTAAGGCTGTAGTTACACTGGTACTACTGTGTATGGTACAGTTCAAATTATTTTATTTATTATTCTGTTCAAATAATTTTCTTTTGAACATAAATAAGAGAGATACATATTGGCAACATAGAAGTAGAATAATAAATATGTTTCTGCCTTTTCGCCTCCATAATCCTGTACCTGAGAAAAAGCGTAGCACATGGAAGAGAACCTGTAATTTTGAGTTGGAAATTCTAGGTTTGAATGCTGATTCTGATACTTACAAGCTAGGTGATCCAGGGAAAGTTGTTTAATTGCTCTCTGATCCTTGGATCCTTGGTTTTCTCATCTTCGAAACTGGGTTTATCATATGTCCCTCAGAGGGTTCGAGTGAGGGTGTAAACCACAAAGCTCTGTGTTTCTCTGGCACTTAGTGCTTTTGTCCATGAGTCTCGGTTTCCTCATCTGCAACGTGGGATGATAATACCTATCTCACAAGCTTGTTGCGATAATTAAATGAGATAAGACATTCATTCAACCACTAGGGTCCTGCAATGCAGGGTGCTGACCCAGGTGCTGGCCACACTGTGGCAACCAAGGCAAACCCAGTCAGCCGTTTCTTTTCCAGTTGGAGCTCAGAGTCCAGGGATGGGCTTGTCATAGGGCCATCCTGCTGCAGCCTCAACAAACACAAATGTACCATAATGAGTGTAACTCAGCCATTCAGAGCACACTCAGTGCCCCTCAAAGGACAGGCCACGTTTACATTCCTTTTCTTGTGTCCTCTGTATAGCACAGAGGTTCAGACGAACATCCCACCGTTGGATGGATGGATGGATGCATGCATAAATGTTTACAGGAGGGTAATTTGTTTTAATGAACCATCCAAAGTCACCTAAATGTCCAATATAAGGGAAGTGGCTGAGCAAATGGTATTGTAATCATGCAGCCAAAGAATTTGCAGCCATTAAAATGGAAAATTATGGGGCTTATGAAAGACACAGAAAAATATTTGATATAATAGTACACAGGGAACAAAAGCAGAATACAAAATGGCAAATACATCACAATTATATGACCAGAGTCAGAGGGAATATTGAAAAACAAACATTTTTATTACAGTAGAGGGATTCTGGGTGACTTTTAAAAATTCCTTTAATAATTTGAAAAAATTGTGTTAGCAATAAAATAACAACAACCAGAAAGAAAATGGCTGCTATGCAGTGAGAAAAACAGGTGATTTTATTAATATTCTTTTTTGAAGTATAACTTACAAACAGTAAATGTACACTCAATGAATTTTTACATATGCATACATCTGTTTAACCTCCACCTGGATCAATTTCTAAAGAATATTAAAAATGGGTGATTTCAAGTGGGGGAATAGTTTTGGTGTATATCATGAAGATGCACATAAAACTAACAGACAATATTATTTTGCAAAAGATATTGTTGTGTTACTAATGGGAAGAGAAAATGTTAGAATGCATTAAAACAGCAGAGAATCAAGAGCCCATTTTTAGATGGAGTTCAGAAGTTGACAGATTTTCCGAGGCAAACAAAGTGAATAGACTTTTTTTTCCTTTTATACTAAATGGCCCAAATGGAGGAAAATCACTTTAGAATGATTACATATAATATGCATAACTACAAATCTGACATTGCCAAAATCATATGCATAACCTCAGTTTTCCTGCCAGCAAGATAAACAAAGCAACATGATAAATGTGAGTGGAAATGTGGCTCTCCAGCGCTGCGCCCCAGTCTGGGACTGGGAAAGGGGGAATGGTCCCAAGAAGCCCTTTGAAACCAGGAGGGCTGTGCCTGTCCTTGTCTCTCCCTTTATTTTAGCTTCAATTTCCTCCAAAATGCGAATACATATTTATATATTCCTCTCACAGCTCTCCTAATTCCCAAACCACAAACACTGAAGCCTTATGTAATGTCACTGTGTTTTCTTTTGGGTTGGTGATTTATCTGGAGTGTTGCTTGACTGTTTTATCTTTCTTTCTCTACACAAGCCTCTTAAATTGCTTCAGCAGATCCTAACCTCTCTAGAGACAGGAGACAGGCACAAAGCTTTATGCCGGACCTAGCAAGGCCCCACGTCCGTGTGGGCGTTGAATGGATGCTACATGATGGCAGAGTGAGTCACCGAGATTTAGGGGGAGCGTGCGGAGGAGGGTGCAAATGAAAAGTGCTCTGGCACTGCCGGAGACAGACGCAGGTCAGGAATCATGACGTCAGCCCAAAGCCAGTCTGTAAAAACAGTGAAACTTCTCTATGAATCAAAATGATTCTATGGGGAAAAAAAACTAAATTGATGGATGGAAGGTTATATTACTTTGTAAAAGAGAAAAGTAATTTAGACTTGACCTCAAGAAAAGCAAAAGTTACAAATCAAAACAGACTCAGAAGTGCTTTAAGTATTCAGAAACTCATCGAAACAGTTGGAGTGCACTTACCATGTTCTGGACAATAACTAGAAAAATGCTGGAGGTTAGAGAACAGCAGAGAGGCCTGGCTCCTTTCCCCGCTGCAGCCTCCTGTGCAGGTGGGATTACCGGCTTCTGCTTTAGGCCAGCTGCCGCTGTCTCTGGTGGACCCTTACTCAGAACAATTCAGGATCATGCTTCAGTGGGTATGGATGACCAAGCATTCATTGCTGAAGCTGTCAGAGCCAACCCCAAAGAAAAATAGATCTGAGTATGTTTTACGGCTATATAACATGCCCAGACCTGACCAGCCCAGGCTGCTCATTGATATCTGCCCAGCGCGCCAGAGTCGACCTGTCTTAAGCAGTACTTGCTTTGATTAATTTAATTGGTTTTCTGTTCTTGATGGAAAACAGAAAGATAATAGTTAACCACTCCAAAATATCCCCCCTTCACTGAGAAAGTCTTTGTGAATTGCATGTGATAAGAGGGTTACATCCTTTAGTGAATGACTCTGTAGGAGTATATGATCACAAAAGTAATATTTAAATAGTACCAAAATCTGGACACGCTGCTGACATTTAATAAATTCTAAATAGCTAGTCAGACCACATCTGTAGTTCTGAAGGCAAAATCAATTGCATGACATAAAAACAATCATCTCTGGGAATTGGGGTTTTTGCTTTCTTTTGGTGATTCATAAGCCTGTGGTAATAAGTCCAAAAATAGGACTTACCTACTGAATAAAAAATTTTCCATTTGTAAAAACCAAGCAAAGCCAATAATTAAATACTGTAGTTCTTTAAAGTATAGTTTTTAACTTTAGTCTTTTAATAAAATTATCTATAATATATTTTTAAATGAATAAATAGTATAGGAGTCTAGGGATCCTATTTTTTTCCCTTAAATAACCTGGAGCAACTTAATAATAAGAACAAGCAAGTTAATTTCAGTTTCTGTTGTTAGCCTTTATGTAGTACCAAGCTGTTGCCATAAAATGTGAGGTAAAGGTAGAAATGGTTGCTTTAATGAGGCACACTGATTTTTCCTGGTTCATTTCATGTACATTTCATCCATATGATAAAACATCAATGTAGAATTAAATATTATATAGCAAAGGGATATAGAAAGCAAACATATTCTATTTTACCTTTTATTTTTCTCCATTGCACTTGATACTATCAAGGAGTTGCAAATGAGGGACAGCAAAAGTGTCAATTTGTGCTGTTTGCTACAGTTCTAATAATATACATCAATAAAGCATGGTAACAAACTGTTGTGTGGAAAATCCAGCCCCGTCTACACAGATAGTGGCTCAAATATATACAGGAAACCTGAGTTGGGATTACATAATGGTAAGAGTATGAAGCATAAAATATTTTAGGTTGCATTAAGTTTTTTTTTTAAAGAAAATTATATGGATATCAAAAAAAAGTAAAGAATCTTGGTCAATGATTTTATCTGTGGAGATCTATTGGGTGCCATGTTGGGATTCTTGTTTTTTCCAATTAATGTTGTAAAAACTTGCATACAGTCTGAGATTGATGGGGAATTTCAGTCTTTCCCCATGGTTTTCAAGAAAAAAATCTGGCTAGAACAGTATAGGAAACTGACAAATCTTTTCTGGGGGTGCCTGTCTGAATTACCATTGGTCCCTCATCTCTCGGGCATAATCAATGCAACTTACCAGTTCTTGTTAAAGGTTATATGAAAAAAATCACCAGTTAAGTTCCATTTATCAACTGAATAGACCTAAGAAGAAGGCAGTTTGGCCTCATTCTTAATTGGCCAAATACAAGTTGGTGTCGTAAGTCGAGGCCCCAGTGAGTTATGGGCAAAGCTGTTTTCCTTAGGCATCAACAAAAACAGAATAAAAGATTTCAAAAAAGAAAGAAAAAAGAAAAGTACAGAATCTTACTACATAACTGTAAGTTATGACTCTAATTCTCTAATTATCACCAAGCTAATTTATAATGGAATAGCAGGATGAGAAAGATAATTGTATCTTCAAATGAAGTCTCATGATTTCTCAGGGGTAAGCCACATTCTGTGTCACCCTGTAGAAGAGACAGGCCTTGCCCCTTTCTTCTAAAAGGATTCAGAAGCATGGAACACATTTGTGATAAATAGGCAGCTATTTATTTAGGATTGAAGCAATTTGGGGTATGCAATGATTTAGAACGGTCTAAAAATGAAATAGTCTTAAGGACAACCTTGCATTCTTTCCAAGCTATTCTGAACAATTGATTCTGTATATTAGATGAAAATTTTCTACGTTTTATGTTGCTAAAGAAGTCCATTTAGCTCAGGATAAATAACAAGCATTTTGCCTGTATGACATGCAAATACGTTAACCTTCATGATTATAAAATATTAAACAGAAATATTGTAAAAGACATATTTTAGAAGAAGATAATATAATCCAGAAATTCTGCAATGTCTTATCCACTGTTTCTGGCATAAAATAAAACCTTACCTGACATAAGAATAAAAAAGAAGCACCCTGACAATCCTGATCAGAGAGCCAATAGAAACCGACTAAGAGATTATCCAGATATTGGAGTTTGCAAACAAGTACCTGAAAATACCAATGATTAATAATGCTAAAGGAAATAGAGACAAACACGGACAGAACTGATGAAAGGATGAAGTACTTTAAAATGGATTAGAATGTATCACAGAGCTTACAGTACTGGTTATGATCTCCAAAACAGTGTTTACTAGAAGTGGTAATAATGACATCCGTATCTTGCCCGTAAGCTTGGGAATCATGTTACCTAGAAGGTTTTTGTAGCTGTACCCTTAAGACCTAGGCACTATACTATCTGTAACTTATACTTCAATTTAAAAGGGGCAAAGAAAACTTAGGAAATATTTGTCATTTGTAAGTTAAACTGTTCCAAAGGGGTATAACCTCTGTCTTTTACTAAAAAAAAAAAAAAAAAAAAAAATACTAAAATGCTTAACGTATTCTGTTTTTAGTTACTGAGAAATGCAGTTTCAGTTTCCTGATGGTCTCCTTAAATTATTACTGGTATCAGCTACAAATAAAACAAGAAGACAATCACTCAGACTCCTCAAAACTGATATAAAACAATATTTTTATTGAAATATTGTTTTAAAATTTAGCAGTTGATTTCTGTTCTCAACATAGTGCCAAATGTGGATCAAAGTTAGAGTTTCAGTGGGCTGTCCAGAGGGACCAAATAACATAGGTTTGTTAGAAATCCCTACTGTGTGTCCAGGCTGTTGAATTTGTCAGGAACCAGCTTGATAGTTGTGATTAAAAGTGGGGGGAGGTGGCTGGGCTGAGGTGTGGCTTGCCATCATGTGATTCCATCTCCCCCTCGCAGCCTAGGCTGGAACACAAAGGAAGCCAAACACCTTCTAATGTAGGCAGGAAAGCATCTTCTCTCCGGTAACCAAAAAAGCAATGAAACTTTTCATTTATTGCTTTCATTAGAGGCTCAAACCTGGGATATCAAGCATGCAAAAAAATTTTTTTCACATAAAAGATTTCTGATGGCCATTTCACTTGTTTCAATTTCCTGTTCATTCCAGATACTGGTGTCTGGGAGCAGTATTCAAATGGAGATATCATGCATTTTCCCAAAAACATTTTCAGCTACCTGACATGAAACATGATGGGCCATTCTTTCAACTTGAACAGGATGTTTATTTCCTTCAGTTTCTTTTTTCCCTTTTTTTTTTTTTTAACACCTTCACCAGCATTTCAATTTGATGAGCAGTCAGAGGCTTCTACTGACTGATTGTCCCTTCTGGGAAAAGGTTGTCAGGGCTGTGCAACTCAGGACGCAGGCTCTCTGCAAATTGTTTTGCACAATAGACATGGATTAGATTCTTGCTTCCTGATTTGCTGCAGGCATATTTTGGAGGCTTCTATGTACAGAAGTCTTGTGGGAAGAATGTGTACTGATGCGCTTAAGTGGGGTGGACAAATTATGGCCCGGGGGCCAAATCCGGCCAGCTGTCTGTTTTTGTACAGCCCATGAGCTAAGAATCGTTGTTATATTTTTAAATGGTAGGAGAAAACCAAAAGGAGAATAATGCTTTGTTACACATGAAAATTCTATGAAATTCGAATTTCATTGTCCATAAATAATTGGAACAGAGTTGTGTAGACTGGTACATATTGTCTGTGGTGGCTTTTGCATTATAAAGGCAGAGTTGAATAATTTTGTCAGAGACCTTTGCCCTGCAAAGCCTAAAATATTTATTATCTGGCTCTTTACAGGAGAAGGTTGCGCATTGTTATGGATTTACACCATGTGCCCCGCAAAGATGTTGAAGTGCTCACCCCCAGTACTTATAGGAATGTGACCTTATTTGCAAATAGGGTCTTTGCAGATAGATGATCCTTAGGTCCTTAGGGTGAGCCCTAAACAAATATGTCCTTATAAAACCAGAAAACTTAGACACAGACAGACAGACACACACATACACACACACACACACACACACACACACACACACACACGGAGAACCCCAAGTGAAGATGAAGGCAGAGATTGGAGTGATGCTTCTACAAGCCAAGGGATGCCAAATAGTGCCAGCAAAACACTAGAAGCTAGGAGAGAGGCCTGGAACATGCTCTCCCTCACAGCTCTCAGAAGGAACCAACCCTGCTGATGCCTTGATCTTGGACTTCCAATCTGCAGAACCGTGAGACAAGCAACTTCGGCTGTTCAAGCCCCAGCCCCAGTCTGTGGTGCTGTTATGGAAGCCGGAGCGAAATACACCAGCTGCTGATCTAAACACACACTGAAAGATGCTAATGCCCTTTCCACTTCATTGGGTTCTTAAGAATGTCTGATTTCAACAAATGCTGCAGATATTTCTTCCAATTCTTCCCACTGCCACATGTGGAAAGGCCACAGGGAACGCGCTGGGCTCTATCTTGGTGACAAGGCTCCCTCAGAGATGCAGTCTCCCCCTCTCTGCACTTCAAAACTCACCACATGTGACATGCACTTTATTTTTCTCAATAACAAATGAATCAAGAACTGTCAGTTAAACTCCCACCTGAACCAACTTCTCATAGCCTCCTGTTCAAAAATTATAATTTTTAAAAAGAGGCCTTCTTTTGAAAGAGAAAACAAGGATGGGTGCATGTGATTTTCTTTCTACCAATATTTGCAAGAACAGACACCAGGGAAAGTGCCCAGTAAAATCCCAGAGTTTAGGAAAACTTTCAGTTTTTCATTTTAATACTCCAAAAAATAAAACAAGGAAACTCATGTTTTGCCTCCTTTTAAGAATATTTTAAAGAACCAAACGTGATTTCAAAGGAGGACTCAGTTAAACTATTTGATGACAGTGAATTGCCGCTGAGAATAAACAATAAGTTCTCCTGATCTGCATTTAACAATTAGTTATTTACAGTTTTAAAACATGCCTAAATCACTTGTAGCCGTCACTTCAATACAGAGAGAAGTTGCTAATGTTTGCAATATGAAGGGGACACTTGTTCACTTTAATAACAGGGTTTTGGGATTCTTTTCTAAATGATTCATTTCATAAACATTTAGAGGTTGTATATTGTTCTGCAACACATCTATTGCAAAAAACAAAGCTCCAGTTCCCAATCAAACAAAAGATTTACTGAGAAACTTTGAGATGCCCTGTTCTAATTCTGGTGCTATGAGAACAAAAATATACCGAGACATGAACTTTGACCTCAGCGAATTTATGGAATTCATTTTTAGCCTGCTGGCAAAGGTTAGAAAATTATATAGTCCAAGGCTAAACGATGGAAGGGCTTGTTTGTGCCGTTGATGTTCCGACAGACCAAAGTCCTTGCAACTGCCGTGAAACCACAAGGGAGGAGATGGACACAGACCGAGCCGCAGGCTGCGGGAGGGGGACAACCGGTGCCGGGGGCCCCTGTATGGGGAGTGCTGACTGCAAAGTTCCTTGCTAGGCTGTCAGCTTCCTGAGGGCAGGAGGCATATTTTGTCCACATCTTTTGTCACTAGTGCCTCACACTGGGCTTCACACAGAGTTGGGCTCAACACTGCTGCCCGACTGAATTAATGACCACGAGAAGCCTGGCAAAACAGAAATAAATGACACAGCTGGACTATACAGGAAGTCCCCAGACATAAAGAAGCTTTATCCCCAAAGGTTACTTATCAGGGTTTTTAGACTCAGAATGCATTTCTTGCAAAAAATCCTGTAAACAACTGTCAGCTTCCTGCAACAGCCAATCCATAGAACTTATTTAAACTTATAAAGGAAAGTGTTATATATTTATAATTACAAAGGAGGCAGTAGAAGCAATGTCGTTATAATGAAACAACATTTAATAACATCATGATTCCCAAAGAGTTGCTGTGGGCCATTCTCAGAGTCTCTGAGCCTACGTGCATGGGGAAGCACATTCCATTCTTCCAGGAAGAGAGGACGAAGGAGAAAATCGATGAAGCTAAGGAGAGCTTGGGAAAGTCAAAGCAATTAAAAGGGCTATCTGGCCTGTGGATATAGCAAGGGCAAGTCAGAGTGGGATCGGTTCCCCATTTGGCAATCCCTAGCTTTTTGAATTGAAAGGACCAAAATCCAGTTCAAACTGGTTTAAGACAAAAAGGAGAGACTGGATATCACTGTGACACATGCCTATAATCCCAGCACTTTGGGAGGCTGAGGCAGGAGGATCACTTGAGCTCAGGAGCTCGAAACCAGCCTGGACAACATAGCAAGACCCTGTCTGAAAAAAAAAAAAAGGCAAAAAAAGGCAATGAAGCACCTATCACCAAGAGTCCTGCAGAACTTACTTTCAGGCATAGGTAGATTCAGGGGTTCAAACATGACATCAGAACTTAGTTTCTCTTTACATCTTGGTTTTGCTTTCATCTCTGTGGTTTCATTCTCAATCTGAGCTCTCCGCATTGGGGTAAAAGGGGCCACTGGCAATGTTGGCCTTACCCCGGCAGCTTCAGCTGCTTGGTGACAGTGAGGAGCCATACTTCACCCTCAAGCAACAAGGTTAGTCAGTAATACTGATCTGCCTTTATTTAAAACGGTGATGTTTTATTCTTCATAGGTTTTTTTGGCATTGATTTTTATTTTAAAATACATGTTGCATTAAAATATTATTTACTTTGATTACTGAGGTTTTTGGCACCCCTTTAAATTTTGTGCTCAGGTAAATGCATTGCTCTCTTTCCAGCCAGTCCTGGCTAGATCTGTGACATTACTCAAGGCACCAGGTAATGCAGATTACATCAAAGTCATGTGTGCATCTTTCTACCTCCCAGAAACAAATGGAGAGCAACTAGGATCAGTTCAGAAATACTCTCTCGAAACAGTGGAATTCTTTTCCTCATATACTGTGCCGAGAAGTTACTTGCATCTATTATTTTTTACTCTGGCTTTGTTGTTTGATCTTATGAATTCTTTAAAAAAATAAGAATCAAAATCAAGCCAGTTTCAGTGAAGTAGTGCATCATGTGTCAGGAGGCTTGACATGCATTAAAATGAAGGGTCACGTGAAATGCTCATCACTTCACGCACACACAGTAGCACCTCACACTATGCGCATCTTATCTAATATGAGTCCTCTAAATACGTACATTTGTGCTTAAAACTCAGTAGAAATTTATTACATATACTTTATTCGGAGCAACTCAGTAGTGCTTCTGAGATAGAAAAACTTTCCAGGTATCCTCCCAGCATTTATGCACCAAGGGGAAAAAAAAAACAGCTTTCAGAATTACCATGCTGAACTTTGATGCTACTCTCAGAAAGTTACAGCTTAATTCTACATCTCTTATGCAAACTGGGTGGCACACGATTTCATTCCAACTTATTAAGTCAATTACCTGAAAAATAGACACCAAATTACAATGTATACTGTTTTTTTTCCCTACTCTATAGAGAATCAAAATGTCACAAGTAGGTGGGATACAACAGAATTTAAAAAGTTTTCTGCTTATGAATGATACATAATTTCAAATGACTCACAGCACTTGTTGAAACGAAGTATCCAACCTGGCTGACTCATAATCACTGACACCGAAGTTTCAGACAGAGTTTCTACAATAACAAAAGTTGACCCAACCTATGCATTGCACAGAGTTACCTTGACCATAACAAATCAGTAAAGACCAGGCTATCAGTCTTTTAAACAAGCAACAGTATCACAAGATAATGCATTCGATTACCTAACCCCATCTGCAAGTTCCATAGGAGGTACTTTCATAACTTTAACAGAATGCTCTGGGATACATTTTAAAATCTTTTAAAATGCAGGTTCCATTGTCAAGCTCTGATAAAAAAGTACGGCTCTTTATTCACCTGTAATTTTGAAAATGGCTTCATTTCTTCTCCAAGTACATGCAAGACATTTTGGATAGTTTAAGAATACTGTTATTTCTTAAAAACACTGTTTGAGAAATGTAGATGTCTGGAAATGAAAAAAACCCAGATGCCTTTATTTATTTCATCTTCCTTTGCACCTACAGAGCCTGAAGAGATCACACAATGGATTTTTCGCTTTGGTGTCTTTTCAATGAGAGGGTATTAGAAGAGAAAAATAGAGCCCTAAATAATTAAGACTGATTCACCCTTAACCAGCTTGCAACACTGTTCTACTTACTAATTTATAACACCTTTATGAAAAGTCAGATCCCTACATTTCAGTTTCCTATTCTAGTTTGGAAGATGGACATTTTACTTTAGCAGAGAAACTTCAAAGGGGAAAACTTCAGAAACAGACTGAATGCACTTTGCATTCTGTCTTCATTTATCAAAGAGAGAGACACTAATGGATTTGTGCGAGGGAGGCAAGTGGGTTAGCTTTTATTCAAGTCCTATATTTGCATTATTCAGCGTTGCTGTCATTACAAACACCTTTTGTATGTGAAGAGGGCACTTGTCATTATTATTATTTTTTGCCCCAAAATAAAACTTGTATGGAGGAATTACAAAGTTCTGAGGAAGTAGTAAGAATCTCTCAAGAGTAAATTCCTTTAGAGTTTCCTAGTGTTCTAATATAATCATCTACTCTTTCAACCAGTATTTCCTGAGTACTATGTGCCAACTAGAGATCGGACAAAGTAAAATGGCACTTGGCCTCACGAAGCTCTCCTCTAGTAGGAGAGAAGGATTCTTAATAGGCAAACCCTTTATTACTAACAAGGCATAATAGATCAGGAGAGATTTGGGCATGGTGGAGAAAGAGATGCATCCCTACTTAGACAGATTCTTTGATGACCTGAGGAGGTGACACCTAACCTGAGATCTAAAGGGTGAAAAGGATTCAGTGTCCTGGTGAGCAGGAAGAACGGTTTTCAGGAAAGGCAAGGGGGGCCTGGACACTCTGAGGTCTGAGTGACCAGAGAGGGTGTGTGTAGAGGGAGGAACAACAGCACTCACAGTTCTTCTTGGCCCATTTGCCCCTTCTCCCCTGCCCCCAAGGAGGGAGCCAAGGCAGGTCCGGAGTCAGGTGAGGATGGAGGGACCTGAGTGCTGGAGGGGTGAGGGCAGTCACCTGCGGGTTTTGAGTGTGTGTGTGTGTGTCTGTTCCTTAGCGTGTGCATGGCTGTGTGTGCAAGTGTGGGCTAAGCCAGGGGCCTCTCCCTCACTGTACCGGGGCTGGTCTGGGAGGCCAGAATCTCTGTGCCACCTGTGTGTTTTCATGCAAATTAGTCTATGATGTGAATGGCGGTCTTTTAGATGTGGTGCAGTACAAAGCCTGAGCACCTGTACAAGGCTGCCCTGGGGTGAAGGAAGTATCAAGAGTGATGCAGGGTCCTGGCTTGTGCTACTGGCAGTGCCATTACTGAGCTAGGGAGAAATGCAGAACCAAGTTGGGGGCGGAAAGAGGATGGGTACTCTCTCCTTTTCTCCCTAATTATGTGGCTAATTTTTTTCTAGTTACATAATATAAAATGTCACAGGGGTAACATACAGTCTTGATTTGTCCCTTTACTTTTTAACCCCCAAATGAGGGTGCAAGATGAATGCAAACTCCAGAACCATTGTGGATATGGGCAGGGTAAACTCTCCAGGATCTGGGATTAGATTGCTTTCGTTTCCGCTGGGCCCCTCCATCTGCTGGATCGTAGGTCCCTTAGCCTGCCAAGTCTCAGCTTTGACATCTGCAAAGTGGAAGTTCATATGGAGAGGAGACACTTGGGTTGGGACCCAGGTCTCGTGACTCCAAGGTGCCAACTCTTTATTGTTTTTCCCTTATCCACATCTCTGTGTTTGGATTTGCATACTTATGCTCTCAGCTGAGAGGGTGTTTCTTCAAAACAAACATTTAAATTTTACTTTCTTTTACTCATACAAAACAAATCAAAAGCTTTCCAGGCAAATAAATTTTAAATACAGAATATCAAATTATAAAATAGAGAATATCAAATACCTCCTCTTGGTCCATGTAACATATGGTAACAATTTGCAAATTATTCCAAAAACATTTCTATCCTTTGCCATAAGAAATCAGAGTTGAGAAATGGCTCTGTTTTTACCATGCTCGAATACAAATGGTCCACTGCAGCGAGATGTGCACGGTCCACTAGTGCAGGGCGGTCCAACCAAACTCCAGCGTATCATGCTCTGCTTTTCTCAGTCTTTCATTTATGTCTGCATTTTTTTTTTTTTTTTTTTTGAGCCAGTAAAGCATGACAAAAGGGTACGTAGATTTTGGGGGATTCTGAGAACTTTGGAAATAATGTCAATGCTAGCACAAGAATTAATGGCACAAAAATGGTCTACTCAACCCTAGATCCATTCTGCCAAAGATCTTCTTCTACATTTAAATCAACTGAATGTTTTTAAATGGAAACACTGACATTTTCATAACTTTACTTTATCCTCCAGTGCAAAAAAAGTTTCACTCTTCACGTGACGACGCTGGGCACCTGGCACGAGCCTCGGCACCTCTGCTCTCAGCTTGGGAAGGGCAGAGAACCAGGGGCTGGGCGTGTTCTGGGGAAGAAAAGCGGCGATGTGGGACAGTGGCGTCCACCATGTGGCTGTTGTTATCCTGTCTCTAGGAACTTCCAAGTGAGACTGGGGGTGTTAGCTTCAGAGTTCCCTGATTTACTACTCTATCAATTCAAGAAAGTATTTCTTTTTCACACTCTCCATGAGCTGTCAGCACATCACCGTCCTAGACAAGAAAATGTGGTGATGTTTTTTGACAAACCTGGAGTGATGTGGCCCAATGCAAGCCCCATCTTGTCCACAGAGCCTTTCTGGGTCAGTCAAGTGAGAACAACTTTCCTCTTTCTTACAGGCCCATAGTTTTTGGTCTTCTGTGCAGGACTCCATGTGATCTGCCTTGCAGGGTGATTATATGTTTATGTGTCTTCACTAGATTTTGAGTCTATGGAAGAAAAAAATTACATCTTTATCCTTTCTTTATTCCTCAGAATAATGCCTTAAACAGCAGTTCCTCAACACATATGCAATTGAATTTGAATTTCAAATTTATCCTCTATTAATAGATATAATCAGTGACAAATCCAAGATTTGCTTTGCAAGTTTAAGCCAAGATATACACCATATCAATCAAGGGTTTTAATTATCAACAACAGAAATTGATTCAGATTAACTTAAGAGGATAGGAATTTATTGGAAGGATACCAACAGGTCACAGAACCAATGAAAGGCCCCGATGATTATCTCAGAAAGTGAGCAAGCCCTGCAGAAGCAGGAAGCTGGGAATATCAGCCGTGTTGGGCTGGGCATCTACAGTTCACGTTTCCACCCCAGGCTCCTACCTCTTCTGCCATCATGTCCAATAACCTTTAGGAGCATCTGTTTCTAAAATTTCAAAACTGTGAACGGGAACATGCAATTGACCAAGCCTAGGTATATGCGTGTATCCTGGCTGCTCAAAATGGGGAGATGAAATATTTGTACCCCATCCAAGGTAGGAACTGCAAAATGGAGAATTTCTCCATTTTCAGAATAATGAGGAGAGAGAGAGAAGAGAGAGAAGAAAAAGAAGAAGAAGAAGAGAAAGAGGAGGTAGAGGATGAGGATGAGGAGGAGGAGGGGGAGGAGATAGAATAACAATGACAATGTCCACTAGGGTGGGGAAAAAATTTTGATTTTTGTTAACTAAGATTTTTAAAAGCAGGTTGAACAGGATTTTCTCAAAAACAAATGAACCTTTCTGAATAAATTTACTTAAAAATCTAAATGGTTTGTGCAAGTAGAAATAGGTTAAGTAATAGTATAATTGGAGTGACAAACTCCATATTAATAACACAAAATACTGGCACATTTAATACAATCAAAAGTAAAGGATAAAAAATTTTTTTTCAGGTCAACACTAATAAAGAGGAAACTGTTTTAGACTAGAACTCAGAAAAATTTGGTTATTAACTAGAGAGTTATTGATTAGGTCCCAGTGGTTGAAAGTGAGGAACTGTATAATTCGTATTCTCTTATTTAGCTCTATAGGGTATCTTTACCTGGTTCAGATTCTGAGATAAAGACTAGTTATGGCACTGTGAAGTAGGTATGCTCCCCAAGCATGTTAATGTTTTAAGAATATACATTATAAATATTTTTGTTTTCCCACACTAAATCAAAAATGCTCTTTCCATGGCAAAAATTATTTGTTCATTATGACCATAATGATTGTCTGTACTATGTATCTAGGCTGGAAATTCCCCTCTCAAAAACCTTCCACTTACTCCTAGTTTTCATGAATTCGTTATTAATGCCCCTAAATAGTCCAGGTGACTATATACCTTAACATACTCCTTGAGCTACAATATCCTTCATTTTAAAAGTAGAACCTTACATTACTTAAGCTATACCAACTTTGTTAGGTCATGCTCTGAACAAATATTACTAAGTTTTATATTAAGTTTTTCTGGAAATGGGCACATCCAAATACCTGCTCTGTAATTTAAGTGTGCTAGAAATAACAAAAATATACTTAAAAATACTTAAAAAGGTAAAAATATACTTAAGATATTGGAAATTAAAATTGTTATTCATCTATCCCATAGAATATCATTAATTCAAGGTGCAGAAAATGGCACTTCTTTGGTAAGTAGTGACACAAGTCATCAACTCCATAAACAATTTGACTTTAGGTTCCATGAAGGGAAATCTAGATCATCACCAAAGAGGTGGTCTTTACTCCCTTAATGATGATAACTATGTGGACTATCATCTCCTTAACAAAAGATGAAAGAAGTCCAACATCATGATAGTCACACAGCAAAGGGAAGAGCAGACATAGTCCCTAAAGAACAGTAATGACAATTTTTCAAAGGGGGCATCTGATTGTACAAGTGAACTACTTATTTTAGGATTTAATCAAACCAACATGTTATGGCTCAAACCCAAATAATTGAACCCGAACAACCCTATGGTTATATACGACTGTAAATTGAGCTGTCTAGATTAAAGGGCTCTTCGTGCAAATTTAAGAAAGTGTCATATCTCTCAGATAATTTTAAAACGCAGTATGGGTTGTATGCTAAAATGTAAGGGAAAATCATCATGTGCAAATAAATGACAAAAATTTGTACAAGCTTAGCGCTAGCAGGTTTTAATTTGGGTAGTGATTTTTTTAAAGAGCTTATTATATATTTTGGAAGGAATGAGTAACTTGCAAAAAAAGAGATCAAATATGACAGGAAGTGTCAATTAGATTAATATTTCTTGAGGCAATTTGTCGATACATGTCCAAAGTCTTAGTTTTATTTTTGCTCCAACAAATCTACTTTTAGGGTTTATATATTAAATACATGATAGTACATTTGCATAAAGATTGTGCTAGGAGGAAGTTTACCACAGCATTGCTTATAAAAACAGAAAACTATTGATTTAAATGTCCACTGTCAGAGCACTAGGCAACTAAAGCGCACATCCACACAATGTCATGTGATGCAGGCATTAAAAATGAGGCTGGAAGGGAAATGCAAATCAAAGCTATGATGAAATACCATTTCATACACACTAGGTTGGCCATAATCAGAAAGTTGGAAAATAAGTTTTGCTGAGGATTGGAGAAAGTGGAACCCTCATACATTGCAGTGAGAATGTAAAATAGTTCAGCAATTGTGGAAAACAGTTTGGCAGCTCTTCAAAAATTAAACATAGAATTATTCTACAACCCAACAATTCCACTCCTACGAATATACCCAAAGAATAGAAAACAGAGATTCAAACAAATACAGGTACAGGAATGTTTATAGCAGCACTGTTCACAATAGCCAAAAGGGGGAACCAACCCAGATGTCCATCAAGAGAGGAACAGATAAACAAACGGTGGCGTATACATACAATAGAATATTATCCAGCTGAAAAGGAATGAAGTTCTGATGCATGCTACGGTATAAATACGAACCTCAAAAAAATTGTGCTAAGTGAAAGATGCCAGACAGAAAAGGTAACATATTGTATGATTCCACTTATATGAAACCTCCAGAATAGGTAAATCCATAGAGACAGAAAGTAGACTAATGGTTGCCAGGGGATGGGAGGAGGAGTGTATGGGGGAGTGACTGATTTTCCTTTTGGGGTGATGAAAATGTTTTGGAGCTAGATAGAGGTGGTGGTTGTGCAACATCGTGCATGTACCAAATGACACTGAATTGGCCCACTTGAAAATGGTTAATGGTTACTTTTATGTTTTGTGATTTTTTTCATCAATATAAAATAATGATGATGGAAAAGAATATTTCATAACGAAAAATGTTCACCACATATATTTAGTGGGAAAAAGTGTAAAAGTAGGCAAGAAAAAAGTGCATATAGGAATGTATTTTCATACTTGCTAAAAACAATTTTATAAATATATAATATATAACAGCATATAAATATTAATATATAATATACACATAAATATATAAAATATATGCTAAAAGGACTGGAAGGACTTTTTTTTTTTTTTACACAAAAAAGTAATCAGTGCTGATTCCTGGGTAGGGGGATTATGTGATAGGATTGTGCTTGACTTAATTCTCTTCTTATCTGTATTTCCAAATATCTCATAATGAGCATGTAATACTTTGTATTAAGAAAAAATTGTATAGGTAATATAATAAAAATAGGAATGAAAAATCAGGATTATGTCCCTTGACTCATAAAGTGCCTGCATAGACTGCGGTAATAACATGGATGGCTTTTACATGAGCTCATCGGTATTATCAGGCAAATTATGTCCTGGGAAACATAATAACACAGTGAAAAGCCGGATATATCATGCTGAACAAACAAGTCAGGCTCTCTAAAGTGGCTCCACTGTGCTTCTGTTCAAAGACTCAAACCTCTTAGTTGAGATAATATTGAGGCAATTATAGTAACACAATTAAGTTACGTGACATTTGAATGCACTCAAAAGAAATATACTTACAAGAAATATCATGTCAAGAAAACAAACCCACATACTGCATTTAAATACTCTTTTAATAAGCATAATTTGCTTAAAATCATTAATAAGAGCTCATTTTTTTTATCACAGAGTGTATCACACTGTGACCAATTTAACCAGAATGAAATAAAATAGGATGTTTTGTTTACCATTTTTCTGCTACTATTTCAGATTGCTGTTAAAAGGCAGCTACCCAAATGAAAATATCTCTACTTTCATGCTTTAAGAAAACTTGATAAAAATGAAAATTTATAAAACAGGGAAATCACGTGACTACCAATTGCATTATAAAAGAAAGACTGAATTATGCTATGAAACAATGAGCTCTTTCAATGCATTTCAAAGATTTGTTTTTCTACTTGTATAGAATGCATTTCAAAAAATTTCAGTTTTCCTACTTAAATAGAGTTACTTCAATTTTCAGGTTCTGTCTGTATCTACAATTATTTGTCTAGATGGTACTAATTGTTATCAAGAAGGTTCTCCTCCAATCCCAAATAATTTTGTTCTTCTTAGCAGAGGCTGATATTCACTCATCCAGCAAATATTTGAGGAGTGCGCACCACATTCCAGACACATTCCAGGTCAGAGTTGGGGGGCCTGGGTATCGCTGGCTCTACCCTCAGGCCATAAGTGGGGCGTCCAGTGCTTGGAACCGCAAGGGCACACGGGCACTTGGTGAATACCTGCTGAGTCCTGGCCTTAGGCGGAGGCGTCTGGGTGGACCTGGAGATGCACCTTGGAGCCTCTCCCAGGGTCACAGGGTGGCCGTGGGGACGTGGGCATTACAGAATGGCTGGAGGATACAGGCTAACATCTACTGAGCATCCACTAATTCTGGGCAGAATGCTGAACACTTGTGATTCACATCCCATTGCTCTAGGGGCTATTATGACCCACACTTTACAGATGAGAAAACTGAGGCCCAAGGGGGTTAAACTGCCTGAGGTCCGATGGAGGGAAACCTGAAGATGGCATCTTTCTGCTCGGGGCAAGGAGAAAGAGGAAAGTGCTGAAGACCAAAGTGGGTTCTTGAGGACTTCCCGCACCCTCAAAGGGCAGAGAAGGGTGGGCAGAGGGGCGGGAGGAGGAGGCCAGGAGGGACTTAAATGTCCAACAAACCAGGAAGATGCTTCCAGCAGGCCTGGCTCATAAGGACCAGGTGCTGCGGAGAGGTTTGGGGTGGGCGGGAGGGAGGGCCCAGATGCACTTGGTATTCAGTAAGCAGAGCCCTCGCAGGGAGCCCCTTCATCCACCTGGGGAGGGCAGGGCTATGGAGGCGATGTGCCCACCTCCTCCTCACAGAGGCTCGGGGTGGAGGGTGTGGATGAGCTTGGAAGGAGGTCCTGAGGGGGAGGAGAATCCAGGGAAGAGCTATTTCAGGCCAGGGCAAGGTCACCAGAGAGAGGCTGGAGGAGTGTGCGAGCAGGAGGCGTGGAGGAAGCGTGTGGACCTGTGTGGGCCAAGGGACACCGAGCCCAGCAGAGGGAGGAGCAGAGGGGCTTGTTCCCCAAATGCGGTCAGCGAGGAAGGCGTCCGAGTCAGATACTAGGCAGCGTGGTCTGTGGCAAGACGGAAAAAGGCAGGAAAGGTTCAGGCTGGATGGGCTGGCAACCTGAGGGGCGCGGACGCCGGCTAGCAACGTCACCATTTCACAGGGTGACTTTCTGTTCTGGGCCAGTGATACCGGCTTTTCCATTTATGGTAGTCTCATAAAATTCTCTTTTAAAATAAGTGTGTTGGGTAAAATAAATCAGTCCATTAAGGGAAAAAGAAAGTAAATAATGCTACAGATGGTACAGGGGCATGGCAAAACTTGCCACGGTGGGGTGTGGATAAGGGAAGCTTGGACAACGTTCACTAGGGAATGGATTTCCTAGTTAAAAATCATTTAAAATTGAATTTTAAAATGTACAGTTAATTGCTTCACCTGCAATCCTGGAAACTGTTTAGGCCGGGCTGCATCTCAGCCAAAACCAACACCCGCCCCGCGAGAAGAGGGGGCTGAGTCCTGGCAGGGGTCCCAGGCTGGCCTTGGCAGAGACTGTGGCCTGAAGAGGTCGTCCAGCTGGCTGAAACATGTGGATTTGCAGCTGTACACTCAAACCGGGTCCCATGGCATTTTGTTTTAAATGAAAGTTACCCTTATTTCAGTGCTCCATTAAAAGCTTTTTCATGCTCCTTTTCAGGCAATATTTCATTTCATCTCATTCTATATTTGAGCGGAAAGTGTTTGCTCTAATGGCCAAGAAGCAGCAGAAATGGACAGGCAGAGTTCTCCGACTGCGTCTCCTACGGCAGACGATATTGAGTCTCTTTGGCGCATCTATGGCTTTTGCTGGTTATGAAATCGATTCTGGATACTGTGACATAAACAAGACCCAAAGACAAATGCCAACGTCTTATTAGATCTTAGCCTTTCCTTTGGATGTCCCTTGGAATCTGAGTTGACTCATCAATTGTCCCACTTCACTCTAGAAACCCAAATAACACCTGCCATGTGGAGGCGCAAAGATGGTGGGTGCCAGAACCCTTTCCGTCTTCTAGGACGTGTACAGGGGCACGACCAGCTTTATAAGTTATAGACATATGCAGAAAATAAAATTTTAGCATAAAGGAAAAGTATGGGAATGCCTGATAGTATTAATTTTTATTCATGGATGGGGAAAATTACCATTTTCCCCTATTCACTTCATTTTGAAATTTCTTCCAGTGAAATATAATTAGTTGTTGAAAAAAGATAACCCTAGGAACAAAGTGCTGTGTACCTATGTCTTCTAGATTTCCTGTGGCTGCTGCTATACCACCCTCAGCTGTCAGGCCAACAAGCAGTTAGGAGGGAACTTTTCTGGGGCAGAACGAATGCACAATTACATTGAAAAATGAATCTACTTGATACATAAGATTACTTCCCTGTTTCATCTATTAGATTCATAAAGAAATTAGATCACTCAGTAGGACATGAGTTCAAAATTAAGACATTCCAATTTATCATGAGGAAAAAGGAGAATTTCAAACAAAATCTTCTATATAGTTGAAGATTCAGCTAAAAAATCCATCAACC
The DNA here is from genome assembly GCF_041146395.1 of Eulemur rufifrons. Taxonomy (NCBI): domain Eukaryota; kingdom Metazoa; phylum Chordata; class Mammalia; order Primates; family Lemuridae; genus Eulemur; species Eulemur rufifrons. Next base: position 48,632,362 of record NC_091002.1, read on the forward strand.
TAAAAATTAAAAACTGAAAACCTCAAAGACACAAATATTGATTTTTTTTGAAGGGGGTCTTATCTTCTAGACAGTTTTTAAAACATGATAATACAGTGACACAAACTGCTTCAGAGATAAGACCCTTGATTACTGGTGCCTCGGGATGGATAGGAAACAAGTATCAAATGGCATAAAAACACTAAATTTGATTTTACAGCACTTCCTTCAAAACTCTAATTAAATTAAATGCAAATAACGTACACATGTATCAGCCAGAAAGCTTATAAGCCTTCTAATAAAATTCACACAGTTCTTTAGGAGGTTTTATATAGAACGAGACAGACATTAGAAAGAAAATATAAAAAATATGTATTTGTCTAAAACTTTGAAATAACCAGACTATATGCCTGGGAGAGCATGAATTCCTGTGAGTAGAGAATGCTACTTTTATTCATTTTAATATCTGTTAGGAGGCTAGACAGATAATTTTTTAAAAATGGGCTGGTAAATTTTTGCTATTAATTTATAAAGGTGACTTAAGTATCAGGTGACAAGGTATGTAGTGGATGTGACTTATTCAGATGCAATCACAATTTTAAGATTTAGTAAATTTCTTTATGACTATTCTTTAATATATAATCAAGAAAACTCCAAATAAATACTAGTATAATGAGAATGGAATTGTGAACTTCATATTACTACTAGATGTTCTTAGCATGTATATTACAGAAGTCTTTTTCAAAATGGAAGGAAATACTGTTCACTATTATAGGGGTTGGTTAGCAAATTATGGCCCTCAAGCCAAATGTGCTTTGCTGGTTGGTTTTGTAAATAAAGTTTTATTGGAACATAGCCATGCCCACTCATGTACATACTGGTGATGGCTGCTTGTGTGTTGCACTAGCAGAGTCTAGTAGCTGCGGCAGAGACCTTCTGGCCTGCAAAGTCTAAAATATTAATATTTCCTCTCTGGCCCCCTTTACAGAAAAGTTTGCCAACCACTGGCTTGTAGAATCATTCAGAATAGTGATGATTTATATGTAGTTTAATATTCACCGATGATTGTGAGTTGGCAGAATAATTAATTTTCCTTCTTTTTGCTTTTCTACACTCAAAATAAATTACCTGTTTATTTTAGAATTTGTGGCTGATCAATGCTCAAAAACAAATAAGCAAAATCACTCATCAGAACTAAATACTCTGCAAGTCATTTCCATAAAAATAAATGAGGCAGAGAATAAATAGGACAAAAATGGATAATGTAAATAATAATACACTTATTCAAAGCGGAAGACTACCCTCAGGCTGCTGAGCAATTTGGTTACTTACAAAACATGATCAACCTCACTTGGATGCAATCGCCCTCTTTTCTATGAAATTAACATTTCCTATGAAAGGCATCAAGACGTTGGTAAAGTTCAGAAAATTCTCTACTGAGTGGAGATGGGCCTGTATTCCCTTGCTTTTTTCTTTTTTTAAGTAAGAAAACAGTAACTCGTGGTGGAGAGCTGCACTTCCCATTTCACAGGTGAATACTACCAGTTTCTGTACTCAAGATGCAACTGTAAACAAATATGTAATAAATGTTCTCTGAAATACAATATATAGGTCAGAAGGGTTAAGATGAAAATAATTTTAATGGTCAAAACATAATTTAAACATAGAGATAAGATGAATTGCTTGGAGTCTCTCATGTGAGGAGAATACTCTGGAATGGGCCATCCTCCCTGGCCAGGAGGACCGCCAGGGGGCGCCTGGTTTCTAAACTTTCCCTAGGGGTTGTTCTCCTTGGTGAAGATTCCTGGATTGGTAAAGATTCCTGAAAATCTTTAGAGAGATCTTGAAACTGATTAATCAACTCCGAGGCTCTCAGTTCCTTCCAAAGCCTGGACCTCCAATGGTCCACCGGGTCCTTGAAGCACAGTGGGGTGGTTACGTCCCCTAAATTTGGGAACCTGTATTTTAATCTATGTAGTCTTCAACCTAGGGTCTTTCAAAACCCGTAGTCCAGTGCAGCCCTGGGTCATTTTTATAAGAATTGGTCTTTACATTTACTTTTGTTAAATTTCTTCTTAATTTCAGTTCATCTTTCTCTTGTGAAAACCCTTCAAATCTTGACTTGTTCTGTCAGTCCGAGAACGAGCATTTCCTCCCAGCCTGGACTACTCCAACGTGAATAATCTTTCTTCTGAGTTTTCACCGAAGCTGAACAGGGAAAAGTGGAGACTAGGGGTATGAAGCCAGACACTCTCCTTGCAGGCTGATGGCAATCTGTTGATGGACACTTCTCCGGGGAAATCTGTCTTGAGTGATAGTAATTTCCTCAGGTCCCCCAGAATTGTGGGTAAGCCAAAGCCATGGGCAAAGGTGGCAATGACCCTCATCTGGGGTACTCACCTGGCCTCTAGCCCTGAAGTCCACTCTTCCCGGCACCTCTTGTTGGATGCCAGTCAGACCACAGTCTTTTGGTGGCTGCGGGTGACTTCCCACTTTGCTAGGCATTTGGTGGCTTGCTTCTGGGATGCCACATGTGCCACTGTCACTGCCTCAAAGAGTGGAAAGCAGGGATCAGCGCTGTCCATCCCTTGTCTGCTTCTGTTTTCACCACGTCTCTTGGTGCTAGGGGTCCATTTTCTTCCCAGCAGTAAATAGATTTCTCCCAGTCCACCTTGGACAATCTGGCTTTGTAGCACTCACAGAGCTTCATCAAGTGCATGATAGTAGCTGGAGTTTTTATTTTTAAAGTTTTTTACTTCCTTCCACCAAGTTACTGGCAACAAATTCTCAGGCACCAGTTCAGAGGGCATTTGAAGGGTGCTGCCTAGGACCACAACACCTGCAACTTAAGTCCCAGCCTGGATGCCTGGCCAGTGTAGAGAAATGTAGGACCCTCCAAGCTTAGGGAGAGTGGCTTGTCTTGTGAGTCTCACAGGCAGGGTAAGGAGATGGGCATCTGATCCCAAGGACCTGTGAGTTCTCAAAGTTTCTCTCACTATTTCTCCCAGAGGCCTCGTGGGTCCTCAGGCAAACGTGGCTATTGACGACCTGCTCTAGCAGCTCATCGTTGCTGAGATGGGCTCCAACAGAGACCCCCGATGCATCAATGCATATCTCTTAATGCATTGTCGACTCTATACTACCAAAAAAAAAAAAAAGCTGGTAGCAGCACAATGCATCTTAGAGAGACTTCTATTAATAACATTAATTTTTTTCCTTAAAAATTATTTTATTATTGACATGAAATTCACATAACATAAAGTTAATCATTTTGCAGCGAACAGTTCTGTGATATTTAGCACATTCGCAGTGCTGTGCAGCCACTGTCTCTATCTGTCCATAGTGCTATTATTAATGCCCCCAAAGGCAACTCTGTACCCATTAAACATTCACTCCCCAATCCTCCTCCTTCCAGGCTGGAAACCACCAATCCGCATTCTATCTGTATGGATTTACCTATTCTGGATATTTCATATAAATGTAATCATACAATATATGACCTTTTGTGTCTGGCTTCTTTCACTTAGTGTAATGTTTTCAAGGTTCATTCATGTTACAGCATGTGTCAGTATTTTACTCCTTCTTATGTCCAAATGCTATTCCACTGTATGTACACACCACAGTTTGTTGATCCACTTACTAGTTGTTGGACATTTGGGCTGTTGCCACCTTTTGGCTGTTGTGAATGGTGCTGATACGGATATTCATGTACAAGTATTGGTTTGAACACCTCTTTCTGATTATTTTGGCTGTATACTAGGAGTGGAATTGCTGGGCCATATGATAATTCTATGTTTAACTTATTGAGGAACCAGCAATTCTTGCCCATTTTTAAATTGTTTGTCTTTTTGTTGGTGAGTTGTAAGAGTTCTTTATAAATTCTGGATACTAGGTCCTTATCAGATACATGATTTGCAAATATTTTCCCTTTTTCTGTGGATTTTCTTTTCACTTTCTTGATAATGTCTTAATTACTTTTCTCTTTTTTAAAAGTCGGATTTATTGAGGTATAATTTACATACGATAAAATTTACCCTTTCAGAGTATTCGGGGTGATGACTTTTGGCAAACGTATGCAGTTGTGCAGCCACCAGCAATCAAGATGTAACATTTTCACCACCACAGACACTTCCTCCTGTCCCCTTCTGAAGTTAAGTCTGTCCCAGTGCTAATTACTTGCTAAGTTTTGTTAATACGCCATAAACTTTAGTTTTCTAAAAGATTAACTAGCAACACCTAACAAACAACACTAGGTAAATGATGCGACACTGTATTATTTGTACTGACACTGTTCAGCTTCTTATATTTAAAATTTACTCTTTCCTGGGACACACTTGTTTCAGCTGTGTAGACTTGGGATCAACAGGATGCATCGCAGCTCAGCTCCTGTCTTTTGATGATTCTCCAGGAAGACTCACTCCAGTGGGAGCACAGAGGCAAATCCCACCACATAAACATTCCATCTAAGTGATTTCCATGTGCCATATAAAAAAGCAGACAGGATATAGGCTGAAATATTTCTTTATTGGTATTCTTTCCTAAAACCAAAACAGGACTAATAATTTTCTGGTTTCTCAAGGGACAATTTCTTAAGGAAATTATTTAAAGAAAAGAAACTGAAATTTGCCACTAATATGACCATACTTTGGACCTCTACTGTCAACTCTAAAGTTCCATGTTCTTCCGTGGAGCTATTCTGTTTGTTGCTGAAACTGTCCTAGAGATGTTCTTGTGCCATTCCTATCCCGCTGAGGGGGGCTTCACGTTAGGCTGAATCCAGAGGCCGGTGGGAGGTTCCATGGAAACTTTCCCTTTAAACTGGCCCACTGGTTTGAGGGTCCGCCTAAACTCAACTATAATGTGCCCACCATTTCGGGGCTGATGCCCTCTTGGCCTCAGCTCTTCTGTATGCAGACATTAAAATAAACTTATTTTCACCTCTCCTGGCCTTGTGCATTCCTCCCTTGGCTTTTCTAACACTTCAGTCATTATTTGACCCCTTTATTTGTGCTAGGTTGAATGGTAGATGGCAGGGAGAATCCTTGCCAAATCCTACAATGAGAAGTTAGTGACCTGTGTTGGCAAAACAGTATATAGAAATGACACCTGAGGCTCAAGCCAAGTGCTTCTAAGTCTCTCTGCGTGTATGGAATAAAACGAGTTGGCATCGTGCTATGATTCCACAGGCAGGTGGGTCTTGGTGTGCATGTCATTTACCATGTCGTACCAAAATGATCTGTTTGCATATTTGTCGTCCTCACTAGACTGGCATCTCTTCAGGGGCTGAACTAGTTTTATTTGGCCTTGTTTCCATAATGTCTCTGTGATGTCTAAACAGAGGAGTCACTCAGGGCATGTTTCCAAGGACTCAGGCTTCATCCTCTTCTGCACGCAAAATGGTTTACAGACATTATATCCTCAGTTTATACCTTTTGTGGGCTCTTTCTTTTCATTTCCTCTTAGTACCCCTGCTACCTGTGAGGCTACCTTAATTTAAATTACATTCCTAGTATCTCTGAAGTAGGCAAGGGGATAGTTACTGCTGAAGTCCAAAATGTTCATGTTAATAAAGGAAAAGGTAGTTATTTCTGGACAACTAAATAAATGTAAGATACAATATTGAATCGGATGCTGGGTCAGAAAAAAATTGCTACAGCGGACATTGTCGAGTCAGTTGGTGAAGCCAGAATACAGAACCACCCTCCATGCACTGTGCATCTGCCCTCCTATTTTTTTATTTTCCCCCCACTGGTTCTAACTGTAGGTAAGAGTTTTATATCAATGTAAAATTTCCTGAATTTGATAACTGTTTCGTTATTATATTAGAAACAGTCCTGTTTCTTAGGAAATGCACACAAAGGTATTAGGGATAAAAGGACATGATGTATGCAATTTAGTCTCAAATGGTTCAGACAGAGAGAGAATTTATGATAAAGTGAATGTGGCAAAATGCTAGCAATTGGTGAATTTGGGTAAAGGGTATTGGGAACTCTTTGTAATATTCCTGCAACTTGTGTAAGTTTAAAATTATTTCCAATAAAGTTAATAAGAAGGTTGTTATTTCTAAGATCATTAAACCTTTGATGCTCTGTGAATAAAGGGCACAGGCAACAGATAGCCAGGTCTTACCAGCTGGAGCAATCCTTCATTATTCATCCATCCTGAATTCCTCCTCTTTCATTCCTCTGCCTCCATTCTAACTTCCTCCTCTCTTTGTCTACTTGTGGACATGCCCTAAGGCACCTTTGCTTGCAGCCTTTTTCTCTGCACTTTCTTGGTACCCTTGGTCCTGCTCCTGACTTCTGTGGTCACATTCACCCCACTGCTATTGAACACTGTCGTGTTGGGATGCTAAGGCATGTTACAGATGTTTGATTTACGATTGTGTCAAGCAAGCACACAGAGGGTGCTTCTGATCTGAATTTTAAAGAAATCATGGATTTTAACTGAAATCGGAGAGCTTCACGTCCTCACTGCTTACTCCCACTGCCCTCCAGCACACTAGTTTTGACTCTCATCATCATTCAAATCAAACTGTCCTAGGTAGCATCACCAAAAACTTCTAATTGGAAATCCGCTGGATAGTTTCAAACTTTGTCACACTGACCTCTTAAGAAGCTGTGTGGTCGGGGATAAGAGGAACAACAGAAACTTATATAGCACTCACTAAGGCAGACTCTGTTCTAGGCACTTTACATATAATTACCAATTTAATTCTCTCAACAATCTCAGCAGAGAATTTTATTTTCATTGTTATCTTACAGCCAGAGGTTGAAGCACAGAGAGGTTACCTAACTGGACTAATTTAGTAAGTGGTGGAGCCAGGACTGCAGCCTAACAATCTGTGCACGTGTCACCATGTTACACTGTACTCAGAGTCCTCATGATGGTTCCTGGTATACAGTCGTTGTCGGGTGACAATCTGAAATGTCAGTTCTTGGTGTGCTCATGGCGGAAGAATGACCAGACACATCAAAGTAAAGCAAGCATGAAAATGAGGTTTATTGAGGAAAGATAGGATTATAGAACAACAGCAAGATAGAGGTTTACAGAGCAAGATACATATGCCACAGATGATTACCAGGCCCATTGTCGCAGCAAAAAAGAGAGAAAAAGGGCTCGGTTATGGTCTGGGCCTCGTTTTATAGTGTCTGGATTGGGACCTCCCTCGTGGCTCAGATGTCACCATGGAACCACTTTGATTGGATGGTTGGGAGTTATATGACCTGAGTCTTACTGCCCATGCAAATCTCCCAGAAGCCTCCCTGAAAGCCCATTTGGAGGGGGAAGGGCAACTGCAAGGGCACCCACTTTCCTCCCTAGGAGACACGGAATCCCTCCCTATCCACCTAACACAGTCAGCGTGGAATACTGTTAGCTATTACTGTTATGATTAGCTATCTGGACTGGGGGTGAGAGCCTGGGCCTGTGCCCTAGAGAGAGCTGTGTTGCCCAGGTGTGGCCACTGAGCACTGAGTATGTGGTTAGTTCAAACTGAGATATATTTTAAGTGTAAAATACACATTGGATTTTGAGCATTTAACACACACAAAAAGAATATAGAATATCCTGGTAATTTAAAAATATTTTGGATTTAGTGAGTTAAATAAAACAATACATTAAAATTAATTTCACATTTTAATGTTTACCTTTAAAAATGTCTGTACTGTTGTAATTTAAAATTACAAACGTGGCTTGCATTGAATTTCTATTGTTCAGTGTTGGCCTAGACACTGGAAAGAAAGCATGAGGCCTGGCGCCCCCACTGGGAAGAAGCATTAAGCCTGAGGGCCATAGCAGCCTGCAGATGGGGAGAAAAGATGGAAGTAGCTTTGGGGTAAGAGACCCCCGGGACCTGCACAATTGCCAACATTCGGACACTGCCTCCCTCAGCCAGACCGTGAGGCCACAGACTTAGAAGGCTGCGGAGGACTTTTCCATTTTCAATATAATTGCTTCAAATTCTGGGCGAGCAGACAGGGCCCACACACCACTCGCCATCAGGGTCAGGTGGCCGCCATGCGCCCGCCTTCTTCACGTGGGGAGACGGCTACCGGAAGTCCCGCCCCTCGCAGAGAGGCCCCGCCCCTCACCCTCACGGCGCCTACGCTGCTGCTGCTGCTCCTCCAAGCACGTTTTTTTCGGGCAGTCGTGCTGTTTGCGGGGTACTTGCAAAGTTTTTCGGGGATATGGTTACCTTAAACTCTTCAAAACTACTTGCTTGTCTATCTAATATTTTGTCCTCTTCTCTCAGGGCTGACGGGTAGAGGAAGGGCGGGGGCTGACGGGTAGAGGAAGGGCGGGGACTGCATCACGTGCTGCAGACTCTTCCTGAAGCATCTGCACCTTGCTCTGCTCCGGAAGCATCTAAAACTAGTCCCCAAGAGTGAGCTCGCGACTGGTCCCCAAACGTGTGCCTCCTGTGCATCGGCCTCACCAGATCCTCCATCGTCGTGGCCAAACCCCTGTCGTCTTGGCCTCTCCTCCTTCAGTCTCCAGTCCAGTCACCAAGGTGTGCCTTTTAACTCTATCGGGACCTTTTGCATTTATTTGTCCCCCATCGTGGCCTGGGCTGCAGTCGACTGTCACCTGGACGACTGGTGGGGACTCCTTCACTGGTCTTCCCGTTCCCAGTTTGACCCGCCCTCCAGGGGGTGTTCTTCCTGAAGCGTGTGTTTGATGCTGTCGCATGGCAATGCCGCCATAAAGTCCAGGCTCCTACAGATGACTGTCAAGGCCTTTCGTCGTCTGGCTCTTCCTTGGTTCTTCAGTCTCATTACCCAGCCTCTCCTTCTCCCACTTTACAGTCTAGTCTTCTAAGGCTTCTTGATTTTTTTACCTGCAGTTCATCAAGCCAGCCCTCCCCAATACCACCTCTGTACTTCCCACCCTCTCTCTGCTGCCCAAGTTTTGCCAAGTTTCCTTCAGGTCTCAGTTTAGCCTCCTCTTACTTTGGAAGAGTATCTTTATCCCCTCTGCTTTTTCCCTCGTAAGAGCGTTTTGCACCCTGCTTTATAGACTGGTTTTGAGCATGGTCTGCTCCTTACCCGATTCCTGTCTGCAGCACTAGCAAAGTGCCAAGCCCATAGTAGTCATCCAATAAATACTTGTTATGTGAATGAAAGGATTCAACACAACTCATTTTTGCCAGAGGGCAGCTTTCCTCTGGGTCAAGAAGACTTTAAAGCCTGATTAGATACTAACACTCTGGGCCAGTCTGATTTTTAACCTCTTAGAAGAAAGTAAAACTCTGAAGGTCAAGGGTAATAGCTCTCTAAAATTCTAACTCCTTCCTTCTTGGCCGGTTGATGAAATGTTCATCTCTCTACATCCCATGGCGACAGTCTGCTCTCCTTTTCTCTCTCTCTCTCTCTCTCTCTTTTTTTTTTTTGAGGGCAACCAGGCTGAAAGTGTGCCCATGGAGCTGAAAGTGTGCCCATGGAGCCGAGACTGGGGAGGAATGGGGTAGAAATGATTTCTGCTCAGCTGTAGAGAGTGAAGTAACTTTTCTCAATTGTTAACTACTTGGTACTTTTCATCAGCTTTCTCTTTCCAAGTATTATTCCCAAATTAAATTTGAGTCATTTTGGGAGCCTGAAATATCTTTCTGAATTATTGGATGTGGCTGTAAAATGTGTTCTCAAGGAGCCCCTTGTAAATTTCCATGAGTGGTTGTTATCCTAAGTCATATGAAGGCAGTAATCCATCAGAGTTACCCCATGTGCACAAGGAAGGACTGTCTAGAATCTAATTTTATCTCTAACTCTATAAACAGCCAAGTGGCACCATTTATTATTTTACATAAATCAGTCCTGAGACCAAATTCTCCTTTAAATGTGTCCTTCAGTCTTTTCCAATACAGTCCTGCTTAAAAAGCCTCAGTAGCTTGAAATAGTTCTATGGCCTTTGCATTTGGGGAGGGAGAGAGGTCCTGGAGGAATGAGAGGAGAAGAGAGAGGCTTGAGAGGGAAAAGGAACCCCCTGTTCAGCACAACGGTCCAAGGAGGCTTTGGCCTCCTAAGCCAGAACATCTGGATGAAAAGCAAAGAAGCAAGTCAATGGCAGGCCTATTCTCAACTTGGCTAGTTGCCTTTTTCTATTCTCCTTTAAAATGTCTTTTGGAAAATGAGAAATTGTGGGTCTGCATTAGTCACTGTTAGGAAAACTTGTACAGGAATTTACTCTCTAGTGATTGGACTTGGAGAGTAGCCGGTATCCACGGTTCCTTAATAAATGCCAGTGAGAGACCAGGACACTGATGAAGACTGATGCTAAATGGGCCGTGTGCTTCCTGTGGTTCTAATGGAAATCACGGCATATTTAGCATAATGGCAATATGGAAAATCCACTTCCTTCTCCAAGCCATATTTTTACTAATATAATATAATATGATTCTCTCTTGTTTATCCCCTTATTTTTTATAGTTAAAATTTTAATTTGGTGTTTAAATGTAATTTGAATACTGCCTAGAGCTCTCCAGAGACAAGGTGTGATATCAATTCTGTAGAATGGAATAATTGTAACTTTCACATGGTGTTGGTTGGCAGCTCGGGACATGCTATGCCTCATGACTGGGTGTCTATTTGCTCCTGCCATCAGCTTCGAAACCATCATCATGAGCGAATGAGAAACTGATAAAAATAAATGTTTCTCTCCTTCCAAAGTCAGCTACCAGAGTGGAAAATCAACTTGTTATCTTTTCTTGCCATACTTTATAGGATGAGAATCTGGTCTTTAAAAAAATATTTAGGAGTAAATAGCCTGGTTTCTTCTTTCTGTTCAGCCATGGGCTGAATTTCTGGGCAGGTAAGTCAACTGTGAAACTTAATCCTTTCCTGTCTGATTTTGGCTGCTGCGCTTGGGGACAGATTATACTTTTGTTGTTGTTTTTGCCTGTTTGTCATTCTCAGTCCAGTGAATTCTCCTTTCTAACTTCGATCCATAGCCAATTTACATTCCCAATGTTTGACTCCTTGGATGAGATCAAAAATGGCAAACAACTGTGAGAACTTTGTTCTCATATGGTTATAAATGTTTGCCTGTTGGATGTTTTTGGTTTTGGTTAATTCATAAGCTGGTATTGTTGTTGTTTTTTTTCAACATAGACTTTGATTTTTAGAGCAGTTTTAGGTTCACAGCAAAATTGAGCTGTGCAGAGATTTCTCATGTACCCCCTGCCCCACACAAGCACGGCGTCTCCCACCGTCAGCAGATTCCAGGAGAGTGATATATTCCTTGAACCTACATTGACACATCATTATCACTCAAGGTCCACAGTTAAATTAGGATTTATTCTTGGTGCACATCCTATGGGTTTGGACAAATTCAAAATGAGATGTATCCACCATTGTACTATCATACAGAGTAGTTTCACTGCCCTAAAAGTTCCATGCTCAGTCTGTTCATCCCTCTGTCCCAAATCCTTGGCAACCACTGATCTTTTTACTGTCTTCATAGTGTCATATACTTGGAATCACACAGTATGTAACCTTGGCTTCTTTCACTTAGCAATATGCGTGTAAGTTTCTTCCGTGTCTTGTCATGGCTTGATAGCTCATTTCTTTTTAGCATTGAATAATATTCCATTGTCTGAATATATCACAGTTTATTTATCCATTTACTTACTGAAGGACATCTTGGTTGCTTCCACGTTTTGGCAATTATGAATAAAGCTGTTGTAAACATCCGTGTGCAGGTTTTTATGTGGACATGCATTTTCAACTCTTGGGTAAATACCAGGGAGCACAATTGCTGGATTGTATGGTAGGAGTGTGTTTAGTTTTGTGAGAAGTTGCCAAACTGTCTTCCAGAGTGGCCGTGTCAGTTTGCATTCCCACTAGCAGAGGGAATGGGAGTTTCTGCTGCTCTGCATTCTCACCATTGGTTGTTGCATTGGTTGTTAATAGGGTTCTGGATTTTGGTCATTATAACAGGTGTGTAGTGGCGTCTCACTGTTGTTTTAATTTGCATTGCCCTCATGACACAGAGTGTGGAGTGCCTTTTCATGTGCTTATATGATATGTGTATATCTTCTTCAGTGAGCTGTCCGATAAGGTCTTTGGCCTATTGTTTAATTGGGTTGTTTTCTTACTGATGAGTTTTAAGTGTTCTTTGTACACATACTTTTTTTTCAAAAACTGGTTCCATAGTGTGTGTGTCTGTGTGTGTGTATTTGTTTTAAGCTCTATTAAGGTTTAATTGACAAATGAAAAATTTTATACATTTATGATATACAATGTAATGTTTGATACACATGTACATTATGCAATGATTAAATCAGGTTAATTAACATATTCTTCATCTCACATGCTTATCACTTTTTATGGTGAGAACATTTAAGATCTCTCCTAGAAATTTTCAAGTATTATTAACTATAGTTAACATGCTGTAGAATAGATCTCCAGACCTTATTCCTCCTGTCTAACCAAAACTTTGTACCCTTTGATCAACATCTCCCCATTCTTCCCCTCCCCACATCCCTGGTAACCACTGTTCTTTCTGCTTTTGTGAGTTCGACTTTTTTATTTTTTAAAATATTTATTTGTTAATATTTTAATTGACAAAACTTATGTATATTTATCATGTACATGTCGTTTTGAAATGTGTATTCACTGTGAAATGGCCAAGTCAAGCTAGTTAACATATGCATTACCTCACATACTTATCATTTCTTTTATGGTGAGAACACTTAAAATCTCCTTTCTTAGCAGTTTTCAAGAATACAGCGTACGTTGTTATTAACTATAGTCACCATGTTGTATGATAGATCCCTTAAACTCATTGCTCCATCTAACTGACTTTGTGCTCTTTGCCAACATCTCCCCAACCTCCACCACGACCCCTAGTAAGCACTGTTCTACTTTCTACTTCTGTGAATTCAACTTTATTAGATTCCACATATAAGTGAGATCAAACAGTATTTGTCTTTCTGTGCCTGGCTTATTTCACTTAACATAATATTCTCCAAGTTTATCCACCTTTTTTAATATTTATTTTTTTATTTCAGAATATTGCAGGGGTACAAATGTTTAGGTTACATATATTGCCTTTGCCCCGCCCCAGTCAGAGCTGTAAGCGGGGCCATCCCCTAGACGGTGCGCACCACACCCTCTGGTGTGAATATCCCCATCCCTCCTCCCCCCCACCGCTTGCCTGACACCCGATGACTGTTAGCTACTATATATGCACATACGTGTTGATCAGTTAATACCAATTTGATGGTGAGCACGTGTGGTGCTTGTTCCATATCGTAGGCCACAAAACATGTCTCCACAAACTAAAAAAACTGTAAATTATACCATGCATCTTCTCAGGCCATAATGAAATAAAATTAGAAATCAACTCCAACAGAAACACGCATCGCTACACAAAGTTTATCTGCTTTGAAGCAAATAACAGGATTTGGTTCTTTTTAACAGCTGAATGGTATTCCACTATGTGTGCGTACAGCACATGTTCTGTGTGCATTCATCTGCTGCTGGACGCCCAGGCTGATTCCGCATCTTGGCTAGTGTGGATAGTGCTGCAATGGACACGGGAGTCCAGACACCTCACTGATGCACTGATTTTACTTCTTTTGGATATATGAGCAGAAGTGAGATGGCTGAGCCATTTGCTAATTCTGTTTTTAATTTTTTTGAGGAAACTCCATACCGTTTTCCATAATGCCTGTACTAATTTACATTTCCACCAACAATGTATGAGGGTTTCCTTCTCTCTACATTCTGATCAATACTTGCTATCTCTTGTCTTTTTGATAACAGCCATTCTAACATGTGTGAGGTGATATCTTACTGTGCTTTTAATTTGCGTTTCCCTGATAATTAGCGTTGTTGAGCATTTTTCATATACCTGTTGGCCATTGTATGTCTTCTTTTGAGAAATGTCTATTCAGATCCATTACCCAGTTTTAAATAGGGTTATTTGTTTTCTTGCTATTCAGTTAAGCTCCTTGTATATTTTGGACATTGACCTCTTGTCAGATGTGTGGGTTGCAAATAATTTCTCCCATTTTTTAGGTTGTCTCTTTGTTGTTTCCTTTGCTGTGCAGAGGCTTTTTAGTTTGTCTGTTTTCACTTTTGTTGCCTGTGCTTTTGAGGTCTTTTCCAAAAATCTTTGCCAAGACCAATGCCAAGGCACATTTCCCTATGTCGTCTTCTGGTAGTTTTATAGTTTCAGGTCTTATGTTTAAATCTTTTATCCATTTTGAGCTGATTTTTGTATATGGTGTGAGATAGGGTTCAATTTCATTCTTCAGCACATGGATATCTAGTTTTCCCAACACCATTTATTGAAGAGACTGTCCTTTCCCCATTGTGTGTTCTCGGTGCCTCTGTTGAAGATCAATTGACTGTAAATGAGTGAGTTTATTTCTGGGCCCTCTATTCAGTGCTGTTGGTCTATATGTCTGTTTTTATGCCAATACCATGCTGTTTTGACTACTATAGCTTTGTAGCAGACATTGAAATCAGGTAGTGTGATGCCTCCACCTTTGTGCTTTTTGCTCAAGATGGCTTTGGCTATTCAGGGTCTTTTGTAGTTCCATATGAATTTTAGGATTTTTTTTCTATTTCTGTGAAAAATGCCATAAGGATTTTGATAAGGATTGCATTGAATCTGTAGATCGCTTTGGGTAGTATGGACATCTTAAGAATATAAATTCTTCCAATCTATGAGCATGAGAAATCTTTCCATTTATTTTTGTTTTCCTAAATTTCTTCTGTCAATGCTTTATAATTTCCAATGTACAGATCTTTCGCCTCCTTGGTTACATTTTTTCCTAAGTATTTTGTTATTTTTTGGATGCTATTTTAAATGTGGTTGTTTTCTTGATTTATTTTTCAGATAGTTCACTATTAATGTGTAGAAATGTTACTGATTTTTAAAACATTTATTTTTTTATTTTTTAACAGGTGGGGTCTTGCTATGTTGTCCAGGCTGCAGTGCAATGACTAATCATGTGCACGGTCCCACTGCTGATCAGCAGGAGAGTTTAGACCTGCTCTGTTCCTGACATGGGCCAGTCCACCCCTCCTTAGGCAGCTTAGTAGTCCCCACTCCTGGGAGGTCACCATACTGATGTGAACTTAGTGCAGACACCCAAGAGGCATAGTACATTACAGCCCAGAACTCCTGGACTCAAGCAATGCTTTTGCCTCAGCCTCCCAAGTAGCTGGGTCTTCAGGTGTGTATCACTGCATTTGCGTGATTTTTATGTGTTAATTTTATATACTATAACTTCACTGAGTTTTTTTCTTTTCTTTCTTTCTTTTTTTTTTTTTAGACACAAATTCTCACTCTGTTTAATGGCATATTCTGTACATGTCTCTTAGATCCATTTGGTCTAAAGTATAATTTGATTCTAATATTTCCTTACTTATCTTCTTTCTGCATGATCTACCCATTGTTGAATGTGGGTAATTGAACTCCCTGACTCTGAGGGTGTTGCCATCTCTCTTTCCCTTCAGAGCTATTAATATTGGCTTTATATATTTAGGTACTCCAATGTTAGATGCATACGTATTTACAGTTTTTATATTCTTTTAATGAATTGACCTTTTTATCATTACATAATAACTTTCTTTGTCTCTTTTTACAATTTTTTGAGATCAAGTCTATTTTGTCTGATATAAGTGTGGCTACCTCTGCTCTCTTTTACTTTCATTTGCATGGAATGTTCTTTTCCATCCCTTTACTTTTAGTCTATGTGTGTCCTTAAAGCTGAAGCGAGTCTCTTTTAGGCAGTATATAGTTTTCTTTCTTTTTTCTTAATCCATTCAGCCCCTTTATGTCTTTTGATTGGAGAATTGAATCCACTTACATTCAAGGTAATTTTTGATAGGCAAGGACATACTACAGCCATTTTGTTAATTCTCTTGTAGTTGTTTTATAGATTTTTTTTTTTCCTTTCTTCTTCCCTCGCTGTCTTCCTTTGTGATTTGATGACTTTCTGTAATGGGACACTTTGATTCCTTTCTCTTTCTCTTTTGTGTATCTATGATAGATTTTTGCTTTGTGGTTATCATGAGGCCATTTTGCTGAAATCTGTCTCTTTGTATATTTTGAGTAAGAGTTCTTTATCTGATATGCTTTTTGCAACTATTTTTTTCCCAGTCTGTGGCTTGTCTTTTCATTTTCTTGACAGTGCCTTTCACAGAAGAGAAAATTTAATTTTAATGGCCCAGCTCAGATTTCTTGGGCTGGCTTTGTGGGGAAAGATCTTGCCCTTCCTTCTTTCATGAAAAGTGCCTTTGGTGTTGTGTCTGAAAAGTCATCATCCAACCCAAGTTCATCTAGATTTTTCTCCTATGTTATCTTCTGGGAGTTTTATAGTTTTGCATTTTACATTTGACATCTATGATTCATTTTGAATTAATTTTTTGTGAAGGGTGTAAGACCTGTGTCTAGATTTATTTATTTACTTGCATGTGGACGTCCAGTTATTTCAGCATCATTTGTTGAAAAGACTATCTTTTCTCCATTGTATTGCCTTTCCTCCTTTGTCAAAGATCAGTTGACTGTATTTATGTGGGTCTATTTCTGGGCTCTATTCTGTTGCACTGGTCTATTTGTCTATACTGTCACCAACACCACACTGGCTTGATTACTGTAGCTCTATAGTATGTTTTAAAGTTGAGTAGGGTCGGTCTTCCAACTTTGTTCTTCTCCTTCAATATTGTGTTGGCTCTTCTAGATCATTAGTCTCTCCATATAAAGTTTAGGATCAGTTGGATCAATTTGTTGAGATCTACAGAACAACTTGCTGGGATTTTGACTGGAATTGTGTTGAATCTATAGATCAAATTGGGAAGAACTAACATCTTGACAATATTGAGTCTTCCTATGCATAAGATGTAGAATATTGCTCTCTGTATTTAGTTCTTTGATATCTTTGAACAGAGTTTTGTAATTTTCCATATAGATCTCATACTTATTTTGTTAAGTTTATACCTATGTATTTTATTTTGGGGGGTGATAATGTAAATGATATTGCATTTTTAATTTCAAGTTCCACCTGTTCAGAGCTGGTATATAGGAAAGTGACTGACTTTCGTACATTAATCTTGTACCCTGCAACCTTGCTAAAATCAGTTATTCATTCCAGAGGGGAGAGAGAGAGAGAGAATTCTTTCTAATTTTCTACTTGAGCAATTGCATCATCTGAGAATAAAGACAGTTTTATTTCATTCTTCCCAAACATTATATCTTTTATTTCCTTTTCTTGTCTAATTGTAATAGCTAAGACTTCCAGTTTAATGTTGAAAACCAGTGATGAGAGGGGACATCCTTGCATTGTTCTTGATTTTAGTGAGAAAGTTTCTTGTTTCTCACCATTAAGTAGAATATGCTGTTAACTGTAGATATTTGTAAATATTCTTTACCAAGCTAAAGAGGATCCCTTTTATTCCTAGCTTACTGAGAAATTTTATCATGAAGAAGTATTGGATTTTGTCAAATGTTTTCCCTGAATCTATTGAAATAAACATGTGATTTTTCTTCTTTAACCTGTTAATGTGATGGATTCCGTTATCTGGTTTTTGAATGGTGAACTATTGTTGCATACCTGGGATAAGTTCCACTTGGTCATGGTGTATAATTCTTTTTATATATTGTGGGTTTTGGTTTAATAATGTTTTGTTGAGGATTTTTGCGTCTGTGTTCATGAGAGATATTGGTCTGTAGGTTTCTTTTTTTATGATGTCTTTGTCTGGTTTTGGTATTAGGATAGTTCTGACCTCATCGTATGAGTTAGGAAGTATTCGTTCTGCTTCTGTCTTCTAAAAGTTACTGTAGAGTATTGGTAAGGAAGATCATTTCTTCCTTAAATGCTTGGTAGAATTCACCAGTACCTATCTTGGCTTTGTGCCTTCTGTTTTGGAAGGTTATTAATTATTAATTTAATTTTTAACATAAATATAGACCTATTTAGTTTGTTTCTTCTTGTGTGAATGTTGACAGATGGGTCTTTCAAGAAATTTGTCTATTTTGTCCAGGTCATCAAAGTTGTGGGCATTGAATTGTTCATCTTTTATTATCCTCTTAAGTTCCATGGGATGTGTAGCAGGATCCTCTCCTTCATTTCTGATACTAGTAATTTGGGGTTTTTTTTCCTTTTTTTTTATTAGCCTGGCAACAAACTAAATCAATTTTATTGCTCTTTTAATTTTCTCTATTGATTTTCTCTTTTCAATTTCACTGTTTTCTGCTCTAATTTCTATTTCTTTTCTTCTGCTTACTTTGTACTTAATTTTTCTCATTTTTTAGTATCTTAAGGTGGAAACTTAGATTACTGATTTTAAATCTTCTGTCTTTTCTAATATGTGCATTTAATGCTATACATTTTCCTCTAAGCATTGCTTTTGCTGCATCCCCAAAATTGTGATAAGTTGTGCTTTTATTTTCATTTAGTTCAAGTTATTTTTAAAATTTCCTGTGACATTTCTTCTTTGACCCAGGTGTTATTTAGGAGTGTGTGATTTAATCCCCATTGTTTTGGAATTTTCCAGCTGTCTTATTGATTTCTGGTTTAATTCCACTGTTGTCTAAGAGCAGACATCATATAATTTCTATTTTTAAAAATTTGTTAGAGTGTGTTTTATGTCCCAGAATGTGATCTGTTGTGTTGAATGTTTCACGTGCGTTTGAGAAGCTTCCCATGCAATTATTTGTTTAAAATTTCTATTTAAATAAACTTACCTTTTAGCATTTGGAAAATAAACACATTTATTTTCAAAAGGAAATGAACTACTACAGCAGCAAAGGGAAGACCAGGTTTACCTACCTTGAAAGTGGCAACTGGAAAAACAAACACATAACCATTCAAATTTTAAAAAATAGTTTGTGTGCCACCTAAAGCCATTTTGAGTGGTGCCCTTGGTGCACTCTCTGCATGCTTGGTCAACGGGGAGTCACAGAGCATGTTGAACAGAGGAGTGACATGAGTTTTGGTGGTCAGCGGAGTAAGGGAGGAAGGAGGTCAGAAAAACATCGAGGCTGCTGTTGTAGGTGGTGATGGGGAGAAGGCGGTGGCCTCACTTGAGGAAGTGTCTGGGGACAAAGTGAGACAGATATGAAACATGCTTTGAGGTAGAATGGTTGGGCCAGGGGACCAGTTGGATGGAGGGATGAGAGAGAGGGATGAACCAGAGAAAATGTCCAGATTTTTGGCTTTGGTGTTACCAAGAAGTGAGTATTTTCACATTTCTGCACGGTTAGGGCTGTCTGAGCAAACATCACTGGCATCTGGGCTGATGAACAAGCTTTGGAAGTTAAAGGGTGTTAGACCTGCAGCCACTGGCTACCATTCAAGGGGTGAACAAAACCCTGGCACACTGGGGTAAGCCTTCCCCTTTCCTCTTCCAAAAGGAATCATTTACACCCCAAAAGTTCTTAAGAAACGAGGGAGCGTAGGGTTCTCTCTGTGACGGGAGGGGTTAGTATGTATAGCCTCTCTGTATAAACTCCCAGATGCAGAATTTTGGGGTTCCTCACCTGCCACACAGACCTCCATACATGCAGGGTAAGAGCTGGCTCTCACTGGGTCCCTTGTGGGATGTTGGGCACAGTGATTGCTGTACATAGTAACTCTGATTTCTGCTCTAGAAACCCATGTTGCTCTCAGGAAAAAACGAGTAACTATAGATATTAACAACTTTTCAGGTAGTAGGTGCTAGAACTCCCATAACCTCTACATCCACAGAAGTCCAGAGATTTGAAAGTGATTTCTCGTCATGACTTTGTTTATCTTTCTCGAAAGTTCAGAGCCAGCAGGGCAGCTGTGGGGCTCTTTTACAGATGAGGAACGTGAGGCTCTGGGAGGAGAAGGGGTTTGCTTGAGGTTAGACGGCTAGTAAATGACACAGCTGACTTCTTCTAGGTCAGTGGTCATTCACTGGGGTGACTCTGCCCTCCAGGGGACATTGGCAACATCTGGGGACATTTTTGGTTGTCACAGATCTGGGGAAGGTGCCACAGGCGTGGAGCGGTTCGAGGTCAGGCTCACTGCTAAATGCCCTACAGTGCATAGGGCGGCCCCACGGCAAATGTCCACTTTGAGGCTGGGAGACGGTTCTGGAGTCTTCCTGCTCCCGTCTCCTGCCTTTCGGTCACACCAGCCTCCTCCTTTCTGCTGCTTCCCTTCTGTCTCGATTAAGAGCGAGAACCGACCCGCGGATCATGTCCTGCGGCGGTGAATGTAATCTCTGGGAAGTTTTCTTTAGCGTATAAATAATCTCTGCCTTTATTATAATGTTCTGCCGGATAATGTCTGCCTCGGTCCTCACAGAGAGCATTATATTTGTATGTGGTTTCTTCGGAGCCTATTATAATAAAATAAAAAGGCAGCGAAGCTTACTGGGAAAACAGCAGGCTGGGGCTGGCAGCTCCGTGGAAAGTGCGCAGAGGAGGGGAGGTTCATTCGTCCCTCACCAGCACCCCGCTGCCATACCCGGGGGGACTCTGTAGTGTGGAAAGCGATGGCATTCGCCAACATCCCTCCCCAGGCTGCCCCGCTGGCCCTTTCCATGGTGCCCCATGCACAGCTCCTTGGCAGGCCTCCGACTCAGCCTGGTGATCCAAGCTGGGTGAAGGTGGACGTCCTTTGGCCCAGACCTGTGGCTGCCAGGCTGCAGGTTTGATGTAGAAATGTAATTTTTGGAGAGCTGAGAGCTCTAAGCTGGTGGATGGACGGGGGCTCCTGGGCGATGGGCTTAACGAGAACAGGTGGTGCTTTATGATTTGCTAAGGGGTTCTGGCTTCATGCTGGCCTCAGCTTCTCCCTGGGTCTTGCAGCAAACCTGTTATGGTTTCATTTGATTTATTTGTTGGCTTAGGTTTTTTGCTATCCCTTTTTGGTCATTGTTGTTTTTCTGGGGTTCTGAGGCTCAGAGTGAGGGGGTCTGGAGAGCCAAGCAAGAGCTTGGAAACCTGAGAGACGGTGAAAGGTCTGGGGCAAATTCGCTGCGGCCCCAAATAGTCACTGTTTTTGTCTACCAGCTCATTCCTCAAAGTGCCCTAATTGGGGTGAGCTTCTCTTTATAGGTCAAGAAAGTACTCCAGTGTGCATTTAACTTCTCGGGAGAAGAGACCATTCTCCCCTCCCCCGCCCCCCATCCCTTGTTCTGAAGAGGAGGACGCTTTCCCAGAGTTTGCTCCCTCGATCCTAATTTGCCCTTAACTCACAAAATACTGAGCAAACCTCTACTTTGAAAGTTCCCACGCTTACCATCAAGGTCCAACCTACAATGGACAGGTGTGGAATCTGGGTTCTGGATTCTCCCTGCCTCGGCCTGAAGGCAGACAGGTGGGCGCGGGTGCACGGAGCCCTCCTGGTGAAGAGATAGGGCCCTGCCAGCGACTGCTCCCACCCGCCCTGTCTGACCTGTCCAACCCTTGCTGCCCCCTCTGGCTCTCATCGCTTCCCTGTCACGGTCTGAACACCTTGGTCAAACACCAGGCTGTTCTCTGGATCTGGGACTCTGAGCACACAGCGTCTTCTGCCCGGGACCCATGCCCCTCTCTGGTCGTTGACCTGACTCCTCCTTGTCTGTCTCGTGTGTGTCAGTGAGGGATTGAGTGCACCGCGAGTAACAGACAGTCCACGTACAAGCAGCCGCAGCAAGTCAAGGGTTGACTTTTCTCTCCCGCAACAAGAAGTTAAGGGTCAACAGTTCGGGATGGAGAGGCAGCTCAAGGACACCAAGTCCAAGGTCTTGGTGACACTCTTGCCCCTTCCCTCCTGTGTGTTGCAAGACATCTGCTTTTGACTCAGGCAATAAGAAGGGGAAAGGTGAAGGGCGAAAGTACAAGGAACACACGTGTCTTTCCAGGAGGCCGGCCAGGACCATGTAGCATGGCTGCCTCACTCTGCAAGGAAAGCTGGGGATGTAGGTTTGTAGCTGAACACAAAACCTTTCCTCCCTCGCCTACTCCAGATACGGTTCTGTTAAAGAAGGAGACCGTGTGAGTTCCCGGGGCTACCATAACAAATGACCACAAACTGGGTAGCTTAAAACAACAGACCTTGATTCTCTTACAGCTCTGAAGCCAGAGTCTGAAATCGAGGTGTTGGCAGGGCCACCTGCTCTCCGGCGGCCGTGGGGAAGGGTCTGTTCCAGGCCTGTCTCCCACCCTTGGTGTCCCTTGACTTAGGGCTGCATCACTCCAGTCCCTGCCTCCATTGGCACCTGACCTTCTCCCCTGTGTGTCTCTGTCTCTTCTTCTCTTTTTACACTTGATCTCAGCCAAAAGGCCGAGAAGTGATATCTTTTCTTTTTATAAGGGCACCAGTCATGTTGAATTTAGGGCCTACTCTTCTCCTATATGACCTCATCTTAACTAATCACATCTGCAGTGACCCTATTTCCAAATAAAGTCACAGTCTGAGGTTCCAGGAGGAACATAAATTTTGGAGGGACACTGCCCAGCCAAATACAGTTGTCAGGCCATTGGGTAGGGAATTAGCTGTCTCTGCACCAAGTTCCAGCCTCCGCAAAACCCAGAGCAGCCTATCCTTCGCAGCGTGGGGGCTGTACGTGACAGGCCGTTTGCTTGTCTGGAGCCCTCGCATGGGATGCAGAGGGCCTCTCTCTCCCTGACCTCTGACCCCTGGGGCTGCACCTCAGTGAATGCTGTGTACCTCTGACTTTAAGTAGCGGAAACTCTTAAATTGGCTAAACTGTAAGAGAGTTTATTTTCTTGCCCAACAGGAGGTCGGGAGGTGGGTCAGCTTGGCCTCAGGCAAGGAGTAAGATGGCGGCCTCGGCTCCAGACAAGCTTTTTTCCAGAGTGAACACTGCCCAGACGTCCCCTCGGTGTCAGGCTGGTCCCATGTTCCTTAGTCAACCTGTCGCTGGCTCGGACTCGTCATTCAGGGGTCACTGGACATTGGGGGTTCAACGGACAAGACTGTAGGGATGAGGGACAGTGCTGTGCACACGGTGGCTTCTTGATCATGTGTGACCTTGAAGGCTCCAGGGGCCCAGCCCGAAGCCCTAGAGGCGTTGTGCAGGATCACGAGAACCACTGGAAACACGTTTGCCACATGCGGCCAGCACCTCCGCATGACCCGGTCCCTCACGCCAGCGCTGGCGGAGGTCGGCTGAGGGGACGACCTGACGTTCTTTCTTGGCAGGAATCGACTTTCTTTCTTGGAAAGTTACATGTTCCTGAGCCCGAGCTTCGCAGCTGCTCTGAGGTCAGGGCTGTGGGTGAACAGGCTCCGCTGAGGGTCTGAATGAATGTGGCTTGGCCTTGGACGTAAGTCAGGGGACAGACAGCTGCCCTCATTAACCCGGGGTTTTGGCTCTGACTAGTCAGCAGAGAAGGGGGTGGGGAATGGAGGTGACCGGTAACGTTTGCAAGCCAAGAGACTGCAGGACAAGGCCAGTCTTTATTTAGACCTGTTCCCGCAGGAATAACGAAGGTGTTGGTGCTGTTTCTACTTCTAAAACAGGAGCAGGATGAATAAATCCTCTCTGGGAACACTGACCCGCGGATCCCTGTTACTTCCCTCCCTGACCCCTTCTGGCCGGCCGAGGGGTTGCATCCCAGGTGTGCCTACCTTTCCCTTGCTTAGAACAGCCTCTTTTTGCACCTGGGCCCTCCTTGTTTTGTGACGAAAGATTCAAAAGTTAGGGAAAAAATGAAGCTGATGACAGTAGGCAAATTTATGAGCACTCACCATGTGGTAAGGGCTGTATGTGGAGTATCTCAGTTAGTCTTGACAGAAAACACCACGCAGCTGGAGGTGGATAATCCTATAGGCTTCCGTCTTACAGTTGCTGTGCTGGGCGCTGAGAAAGGTGAGGTCACCTCTTGGAGTCCCCCAGCTGGGACACAGTGGGGTCAGGATCTGAACGCAGGTTTGCTGATTCTAAAGTCTGAGCTGTTGCCTCTCAAAACCCAGCTGCCATTCTTCTGTCACCTCTCTAATTGTCCAAACAGTGATGTTTTCTTGGCAAAAACTGGATAGTTATTCGCATTGGCATTCTTCAGTTCAACCATAGCTGAATAACAAAACTGTGCGTTTTTCTCATGGAATACAACACAACAATTTCGAATGTGTTATTTATAATAGAAAAAGGCTAAAAATGACCAAATGCCATCAATGGTGGGCAAGCTGAATAAACAATGGTAAATCCAAACTCTGCAGTTATAAAAAATGATGAATATCTTCTCATATTGATACGGAGTGACTGGCAGGATACATTGTTAAGTGGGGGAAAAAACAACAAAGTGCAGGATAGCATTAATAGTACTCTACTTCTTGTGTATGTACATGTATGCATATTATATATAATTTTTTTCAAAGAATAAAAGAACGAATGAGAAGAAAAACCCTCAAACTACTTAATATGGGAACCTGGATGGGGAGGGAGGGAACAGGGTGAAGAAGACAGGCATAAAGGTGACACTTGTAAGAATGCACCTTATTTTATAGAATTGGCTTTGGAACCTCATACATATTTTACACAGAATTAAAAATTTAAAAATAGTAGCCCCTAAAAATTGAAAACAAGTTGTCATAAGTAAATCTAACAGAATATCAAATTGGTGCCCAACTACACACACATAAAGAATTATTTCAAATGAGTTTTAAGTACAGCATTTGAACTCTCTAGCCCCAGGGGAACAATGCACTAGAGATCAGAGGAACTGTAAAGAAATCTTCACTGGTACTCAAATGTTTTATTTCAGTATTAATATTGCTTTTGCTCTTTTGAAACTATTATATGATAATGTAGGTTAAAGCAAATGGAAATTATGTTAATATCTTTAGGAACCAAAATTTTCAATATTATAGTAAAGAGATAAACATATAAAAACCAAATATGCTAAATAAAACCCTATAAGCTTAAAAAAATTGGATATAAAATATCAGTATGAACTCATGAGCTATTTTTCCCTTTCCAAACAATGACAACCACCACAGCAAAAGCCTCTGCGTGTTTCTTCACTCTGTTCCTGGAGAGGTCCCGGAAACCATGACTAACCCAGCAGCACTGAGCACTCCAAGCTTCCAGATTGTGGTCTCTAAATCCCATTTCCCATAAAAATGAACTGGAAGTCCTAAGACAAATGGCTGATTCTAGGCCTGGGGCAGGAAATACGCAAGGCAGACATGAGAATATTTTTCTGTCAGAAATCAAGAAAGGGATCAAAGATTAATACGACCGTGTCAAAAGGAGCTGATACCATAGGGGATTCCACTGCCCCAAAATATGTCAACTTGAACAACCAAAAGATAATAACTGCTCTCCACTCCCACTGCTTCACTTGACCACCACCACCACCACCAACAACAAAAATTTTAAAAAGGAAAAATAAATAAATAAAAAGTAAAAAAAAAAAGTAAAAAAAAAAATGACTGCAATTGATTGAAACAAATCAATTATTATCAAATTAATACTAAGAAAACCTCATTGGTCACTCTCAAAGATTGATAGGGCGCCAACTTACTCTGAAAATTGATAAGTAAGAAATAAGAATTTATACTGCCTTTCATGTGCAATATGCAATGCATGGATTGTGTCTATAACTGGATTTAAGTAAATAAACTGTAAAAAGAAACTTTCAAGACAATTAGGAAAATGTTCCTTTGTCTGGATGTTAGGTAATATTCTCACTGATTTTCTAAAGTGTGATAGCATTTGGTTATGTAAAAAGTGTCTTCAATTGATAGAGATGCCATCTAACAGTATCGATGGGTAAAATACTACACAATCTGGGATTTGCTGTAAAACAATGCAGAAAAAAAGGGGGTAGGTAAATGAGATTGGCCAAATATTGAAAATTACTGAAGCTGGATGGTGGATACATGGGGATTTATTATATTGTTTTTTAAACTTTGGTGTATGCTTGATCATTTCCATAATAGAAAGTTAAAATAATAAAATAAAAGTGTTTTTATAATTAAAACATTTGTGTCTCATTTTTATATCCTCGATCTGGTTCTGGTGCACAAGAACATTTGGTTACTTTGCTCTAAGGCCTGGCCCAGGTCTCATCACCTGGACGAAACCTTCCCTGACTGCCCTCCTCAGAAGTAATCTCTCTGCTATGAAGTTCCAGAAAGATTCTGGTCCTTGTATCACTCTGGCACATATCCAGCGTGGTTTGGGACCAGTGGCTGGCTTTTCATGCCCTGGAGTCGGGATGTTCAAACCTGACAGTCTCGGGTTTGACACCTGACTCTGCTGCTTGTTACTTATGTGATGTTAGGGATGTTCTTTAATCTCAGCTGTTTCTCTGCAAATGGACATGGCATAGGGGTTTGGCTGGTGCCTGGCCTAGAATTAGAGCCCAATAATGAATGGCAGGTGTCACCTCCTCCTCCAAAATGTCTAGGTGGGAGTCATGGGCTGTATTCTGTCCCACAAATTCATATGTTGCAGTCCTCACCCCCAGCACCTTAGAATGTGACCTTATTTGGAAAGAAGGTTATTGCAGATGTAATTCGTTAAGATGAGGTTTGTACTGGAGTAGGGTGGCTGGGTCTCTAATCCGTATAGAAGGGGGAGATTTGGATGCAGACAGGTGTGCAGCAAGAGATTAATTTTCTTCCTTAATATCCTCAGCGGATATTGTATCTCAATGAGGCACGAAGCTGTCTGAGTCAACGTCCAGATGAAATCTGCAGGGAGAGTGTCCTCAAGCCAACTCCAGGGGACTGGCAAGAGGCTTCCGGCTCTGACTGGAGAACAAAGATAATGCGTCTTCTTGATGCTGAATTACCAGCTCCCTTTGTTTGGGAAGATAGCACTGATAGATGAAAGGAAAATTGGAGGAAAGGCTTTTTGAAAATCATTACATTGCCAAGCATGGGGTTCTGGATCTCTATTCAGTGCAGGGAACATTGAGTAAAATGGAAAGATACAAAGGCCAAAATACTTATGACATGGCTGGTGAGGGGCACAGGTGATGAGATGTCCCACCCCTTCTGTCCTACCCTGATCCTAGCCCCGTCTCCCAAAGAGATACCTTCCAGCAGTTACTGGAATGCAATTTGTTGATTGTGGAGAAGGATGTGCTGAGCCATGCAGAGAAAGTAACCAGATGGCAGCAACTTTTGTGTGTGCTAAGGGTTCGTCTCGTAGCCCGCCCCCAGGCCTGGCTTTCTCCCCGTAACCTGAGAAAGTGGCTTCCCGCTCTGGGGGGTCCTTCAGGAACACTCAGGGAAAACACCATGTGAACCTGAAGGTGGTTGCCCACAAGCTACGGAGAGAGGCCTGGCACACATCCTTCCTTCGTGTCCTCCGAAGGAGCTGGGCCCGCTGGTGCCTTGTTCTGGACTTCCAGCCCCCAGACCCATGAGACGACGTGTTTCTATTGTTTAAGCTGCCCCGTTTGTGGTGCTGAATTCTGGCAGCCCTAGCAAACCCATACGGTGGGGGTCCCTGTCTTTGTGTCCCCTGCATAACCTGCTCAGTGCCTTCTTCAGATCCCAGAGGAAGGCAATAAGCTGTTGTAAAAGATGTTGACGTTGATGACAAGGAAGAGCTTTTAAACTCGGCTTTGCACCTCCAGTGCAGAGTCCTGTCCCGGTTGCTCAGCTTGGCCACATCCTTCTTTCTCTGATAGTATTACTGGTGTGTCAGCTCAGACGTCTCCCACCCTCATAGCATGTGCACACGCACACCCCCTCCACGTACTCATACTCCCCTCCCTAACATGTACTCATACACACCCCCATGTGTACACATGATTTTGCTTTTATTGCTCTAGAGCAACAATGTTGAACTTTGAATATTTGCCAAAATGTTCCTGACCTAGTAAAACCTCAGGAAAAGCCAACAAGGCCATACGAGATGTAGAGAAATGGTTTATTAATCAATTGGCTTAAACAAAACACTGTAACCGCAGTTGTACAAATGTCTGGAAGGTTAGGTTCATGTGAGTTAGTCCTGAGAAAAAATTAACTCCTGGGTTTAAGAAATTGATGTTACGAAGTCTGGGAGTTGGGAGTTGAAGTCCCAGTAGGGTGTCTCATGGGCTTCAGGTATCTCAGATTTTCTCAAAATGCTCTGTCTCCCTGTTGTCATTGTGTCAGTCCCCTAAATGCTTTGCAGAGCTCTTTGTGGTGGCTTTGGCAGCAGTGGGTCTGACAATTCAGCCTGGTGGTTTGAGGGAGCTCCGTTTCCTGGGTGCATTCTAACTTCCTAACTTTGTAGATTCCCAGTGTGGTGGGAGAGGCAGCTGCAGGAGCCATGGCTGGCTATGAACAAGACTCTAGGATGGAAGCAGGTGCTGAAACTGAGCCCCAGGCAGGAGGAGCAGGTAGGCACAGGTGCCTTCAATGCCTGTGCACTTGGTTTTGGCCACTGGCCACGATCCCACCCCTGAAAGTTTTGGTAGACCAGTTTGTGTTACCTTAAAGAACTAGGGATTTCTTGTCACTATGGAAACATAAATCTGGGCATTAAGGAGTCAGAGAGAAAACTGGTATTGTTGCCTTGACAACCGATGAAACCCCATGACTTTGTTGTTAAGAGTAGAGATAATGCACCTTCAATCTTCTAGATTAATTACTTGT
The DNA here is from genome assembly GCF_041146395.1 of Eulemur rufifrons. NCBI lineage: Eukaryota > Metazoa > Chordata > Mammalia > Primates > Lemuridae > Eulemur > Eulemur rufifrons. The sequence continues at coordinate 48,660,872 of NC_091002.1, forward strand.
GGGAAGGAGAAGTGGAAGTGGGCTTGGGCGTCTCCCGGAAGCAGATGATGCGTGAAGGGGCTGAGGGGATTTTTTCCCAGGCAGGTGTCAAATCCTGCCTTGCAAATGGCTGAGATCTCCCCGACAGCCTGTACCAAAGGACTGACTCTCATGTCTCAAGGAGGCCCTCGTTTCTCGACTCTGTTGGTTTTGAAAGTGACAATCTGCACTCCTGTCTCGCAGGAGGCGTCTGTTTCAAGCTGTTTTTGGAAGGGAGATGGCTACTTGAGGGGGGCTGAGATCTCCTTGTTACTGGGGCAGATTCCCACATGACCTCTCCCCTCAAGTTCCTGCCCCTCAGTGTTGGTAAGAAAGGGTGCAGATTGTCAAGATGTGCTGCTCCTGAGGACATGAACTGCCCTGACCCGGCCCACAGCTTCTGCAACCAAGGAGCCATCACCTCTGAGCCTGCTGATAAGTGCCCAGGAATAGTCGTAGCTCCGGGCCACACATATAGGTTTAATTTCCATGTTCCACCAAGAGATTAATTTTCTTCCTTAATATCCTCAGCGGATATTGTACCTCAATGAGGCACGAAGCTGTCTGAGTCAACGTCCAGATGAAATCTGCAGGGAGAGTGTCCTCAAGCCAACTCCAGGGGACTGGCAAGAGGCTTCCGGCTCTGACTGGAGAACAAAGATAATGCATCTTCTTGATGTTGAATTACCAGCTCCGTTTGTTTGGGAAGATAGCACTGATAGATGAAAGGAAAATTGGAGGAAAGGCTTTTTGAAAATCATTACATTGCCAAGCATGGGGTTCTGGATCTCTATTCAGTGCAGGGAACATTGAGTAAAATGGAAAGATACAAAGGCCAAAATACTTATGACATGGCTGGTGAGGGGCACAGGTGATGAGATGTCCCACCCCTTCTGTCCTACCCTGATCCTAGCCCCGTCTCCCAAAGAGATACCTTCCAGCAGTTACTGGAATGCAATTTGTTGATTGTGGAGAAGGATGTGCTGAGCCATGCAGAGAAAGTAACCAGATGGCAGCAACTTTTGTGTGTGCTAAGGGTTCGTCTCGTAGCCCGCCCCCAGGCCTGGCTTTCTCCCCGTAACCTGAGAAAGTGGCTTCCCGCTCTGGGGGGTCCTTCAGGAATACTCAGCATGGAGAGTTCCAGATTACCCAAACTTATCAATTCCAGGACTACTTGTTATGCTACCAAAGGACTGTTTTAAAGATCTCACTTATCCGGCAGCTGTTGACAGCAGCCTGCTCTGTGCTGGAGACACCTTGCTGGGATGTGGTTGGGGCCCAAGCAGGTCCCTGCCCTCGGGGAGTTCCAACCTGCAAAGTGAATATCCCGGCTGTGCTGCAAGTTATGTGATGCACAAATGTGGAAACTTCCCGAATGTGTTATACACGTGCACTGTGCTCTTATGTCACAAAACAAACAAGAAGGAGCAAATGAAGCCCCAGGAGACAAAAAGCTTTAAACCAGGTTAAAACCAATTATTTACCGAAATGGCCAGTGACATACTCCCTGACCCATGAGGTGACTGAGCCTCCTACTTTCTTTTACCGGTTCAATTTCCTCATAAGAAATGTGGATAAAAGTGTCATCAAAAACCAGCATGTTTGTGAATTTGAAAATGATAAGAAAGCATTGAAAACACAGGAGATAAATCAATTTTGACATATTGCTTTTTTGTTGACTTTGTAGCTGTGGAACTTGCTGCTGGTCTGAAGTATATTTCATGAAAAGTTGCTTCATTAATAAAGATCAGACATGGATTTCTCTTATTACGTCTTGGATAAGAAGCAAAGCCGTGCGGGGGTTATTTTGGGCAATTTCTAATCACTGTTTTTCACACATGGGCGAGGTAACGTAAATGAATCGTCACTGCCCCTGGACGTGTTTTGCAAGTTACTTCAAAAACTAATGAAACAAAAATGTGCAGGAAGTCTCATCAATCATCCTGCCTTTGGCTTTTTCTCTCCACAGGCTGTCATGACCTCACACTGTGATATTCTTTTTCTTGCTTCTGTTGAAAACCACCACCTTTTAAAAAGTAGAGTTTCAAACTGATGATTAGGGAATTTGACATTTCAAGACGTGGGAGGAAAGTGAGGATTTTAAAGTGGACGAGACACCGGGTCAGGGGGGTTAGAGAGGGGGTCACGGCCACTGGGGACAGAAGCGCTTCCAGAGGGTGGGGTCGCATGGCTTATTCCAGAATGTGACGCTCGTGCTTCTGCTTTTTCACTTACTCCGCTGACACTGCTGGTGGGGACTAGGGCAGCAGGTGTCAGGGTGCAGAGGGGTAAGAGGCAGGTGCACCTGCTGAGAAGTGTGGGAACCGCCTGGCCTCCTGGGGCACACAGGGTAGGGGAGAGCTGGGGCTCTGGCTCAGTCCTTCTGGGGTCTTTCCCTGCTGGAGCCAAGTGCATTTAGGATGGTTCTCAAGTTCCTACAAGGAAATGTTGTGTTGTCCAAGAAGCTCTGATGCCCAAGAAATTTCTTTTTGGCAGTCTTTCATTCCCAAGCACCTACAAGGTCCCAGGCACTATTGTGGATGTCGGGGTCTCCGTGGAGCTCTGCAGTGGGGCTGGGACATCCTACTCATGAACTGGTATTTGGAATAATCTTGTCCCTGGTCAGAGGGACAGAGGGAGATGTAGGTGCCAATGTCATCAGAAACCCTGATCTGTCCACGTCTGAGCTAGCCTGCTGGAGTCCGACCTCACTCTCACTTCCCCAAGTTTATACATTGCTTTTGGAAATACGCCAGTCTGGGTTGGGTTTCTGTCACTTACCACCAAAAAAATCTTGAGTAACAGGAAGCTAACGTTTGTTAAGTGCTGGCAGCTTCTGGCAGGTGGTGAACCCTCCTCAGAGGGTAGCTGTCATGGTTTTTGCCACCACTGTGGTCATTCCCCGTGGCCGGTGGTCCTAGCCCTCCACCCTGGATGGTCACCAAGCACAGGGCCCTTTACCAGCATCAGAAGGAAGCAGTTCCTGCAGCAAAGTGATGAACAGCTCCTGCTTTCCTGGTCTAGGATTAGGACAGCTGAGATTTCTAGAGTTTGTTTTTAAAAGTAGTTTTGTTGGAGGTTCGAAGTTGGAAGAGGTTTTACCTGATAAGAAATCACTCTGTTCCTCTTGCTAAAGAGCTCTCGACCTAGCACGGATTCCTGCTTCCTGGCGGGGGGTGGTGGGGGAGGACTGCCTAGTCATCTGTTGTTTTTGGCTGTCTAGCACTCAATGTCCCTTTTTCTGGTGACAGCATCTTTGTTTTCCCCTGGGATCTGTGGTATTCTCAGTCCCTGTGGTTCAAGTGGACTGATCAACACGCACAGATGGAAGCGAGGCTGTGGCTAGTATCTGAGTGGTCATGAGGATGAAGCAGCCCAGGGCACTTTCTAGGGGAGCAAGGGGAGATTGGAGAACTCTGAGAGTTCCTTTCCATCTCTGCCAGGATTACTTCTTGGCTATCAAAGCTCAGTTCACATGTAAGAGCTACCTAAATCTTTCCACAACAAATGTGGAGGGATGGTGTGGTAGATTGTTTGTACAAAGGACCACAATTCTCTGCCCTCCCCTCCCATACTCTTTTCCGGTGACTGTTCAGCCGCCCCCATCAAGAGGTGAAGTCTGTTTCGTTACCCCTTGAATCTGGCCTGGCTTGGTTCTTGCTTTGACCAATGGGATGGGGAGGAATGTCATCATATAGTTCCAAGTCTGGGTTTCAAGTACCCTGTGGGCTTCTGTTTGCTCACACACCCCTTCCCCTGGCCTCCATGTGATAAAGCTGGGCTAGCTTGCTGAAGGATGGGGACCCTGTGCAGGACAACCTGGCTGTCCTAGATGAGGCCATCCTGATCCAGTCTGCAGTCAGATCCCCAAACACAGGAAGAGCCCAGCCAAGACAAGTGGCTTAGGGCAGATACATGCGTGAGCCCGGCTGAGACCGGAAGAATCACCCTGCCAACCTTTAGAGCAATGACAAATGCTTATTGTTGTGAGCCACCAAGTTTTGAGGTTATTTGTTACACAGCAAAAGCTAACTGTTGCAGATGTCATTAGTCAGGCTTATTAGGTACTGAATTGGTTGCAGCGGTAAAAAGTTGTCTAAACATAATTTAACTCCACAAGTCCCACGAAGCTTTGGGAGGTCACTGACTTTGAAAGTGCAAGGTATTTTTGTTGCTATGGATACTGCCATTGAGGCATTAGAGTGCAAAGAGAGAAACCTAGTGTTGCCTTGACAACAGGTTTGCAAATCCAAGTCTGGTAAGGCAAACGACTATGAAAGATAGGAAGAATCAGAAGGAGGAGGGAGTTAGCTTAAAAAAGCTCCCCTTCCCCAAACAACGACTTGCCTCCATGTAGCTGACAGTCTGTAGAAGTGAGCATTGCAGAACTGGGAGCTATAAAGTGGGCATCGGGCGGCTCTGCTCGCCATGGCCATCTCCACAGCAGGAGGACGATCACACAGACAAGGAGCAGCATGAAGCACAGTCTCTAAGTGCTTCCTTTAAGAGTTTGCAATTTGCTCCCAACCAAGTTTCATTCTGAGGATTAGAGTCTGCTCAAGCTGGAAGGGGTCTGAGTGAGCATCCAGTCCCTTGCTCATTCTCTCCTTCTGCAGGGAGAGAAACTGAGGCCCAGAGAGGGCAGAGGGCAACTCACGGTCAGACATGACATTAGGATTTTGGTCTAGTCCAGTGGGTAAGCACTCGGGGCCCAGAGTCAGCCAGACCTGGGCATGGGCCCCGTGACACCGTTTGCTGGCTGTGCGGTGTTAACGTGAGCCAGCCAACCCCTCTGACGCTTCTGTGAGGTGGAATCGCACTGCTGTCAGCCCAGAGGTGGTGGGAGCTCAGTGAGCTAATGCGCAAGAAGCTCTTAGCACAGTGTCCGGGGTGCAGCGAGTTTGCAATAAGTGGCTTGTTACTGTTTTTGTTATGATCACGTCAGTCTGCCTCTACTCTTCAGAGTCACTTCAGAGTCACTCTTCAGAGTACTGGAGAGGCCCAACTGGACCCAGAAACTTCTTAGAGAGGCTTGATGGTACATTTTAAGATGCCCTCTGTCATCTTCTGTATCTTGCAATTGGATGTTGTGATTTCTAACTTTCAAAGCAGTTGCATCTTCCGTGTTCTCTTCCCAGCAGCCTAGCCGGGCAGGTGGGAGGGATGACACAGGCTTCTTGTCCCCACTTTGTCAAGGAGGAAATTGAGCCTCAAGGAGGTTTGACGATTGGCCCAAGGTCCCCAGGAAGTTTCTGGCTGCTCTAGAGCTAAAGCTCAGCTCCTTCAAAGCCTTCTCCTTCCCCCACAAACCCTGCACGTAGCCGCCCCCACAGAATGGCGCATCTACATGGACAGCCCAGGTGTTGGGTTTGAGGGAGAGGGAGGGAGGAAGGAAGTTTGGGGCATCTGTTTATGAGAGAAAATCACCAGCCGTGTGTGAAGATCTTATGCATAGCAAATAAATGATGGGCAAATATCCACTTGCTTATTCAGAGGCGCATTTCAGATGTGAACATCCTGTCTCACCAAAACAGCTCCAGCCAAGTTGTGTAGGGCGTGGAGGACTTTTTCCAAGCCTTTGTTTTGATGGCGTCTCTGTGCACAGCCTGGCATGAGGACATAGAGGAAGGGCCCAGAGGTCTAAGTGGAGCCAACAGCAAAAGAGAGCCTGGTGGGCATTATTTGGGGAAGGGTGTGGTTGCAGGTAAAATCAGCAGCCCCTGTATGTGACAGGCACAGCAGGGAGGCCAGAGGCTGGAGGGAGGGCATGGAGGTGATGCGACAACAGGTGCAGGTGAGGAGAGTGGGCCACCCACTCACTCCTGGGGCCGCGATGGCCTTTCCTGCACTGCCCACACAGCAGTCGAGGACCCTGCTCTCTGATGGCTGTCCCTGATCGGGGCATTTGCTTTGTAGCAGCGTTTCTGGGTTCTGATCAGACTTCTCGTTCACGGAACAGAAACCAGATTAATAAGGTCTGCAGAGCATATTTGAAGCGGGTGCCAGTTGAAAGGATATTGAAGTTTCGACTTCAGACTAGCTTGGCCAGGGCGCGCGGAGCAGGCAACACAGGCCTTGCTCCTGCCAGGAGAGCGCTTGCCATTCCCCGTGAAGGTCAGTGGTGTTGGTTTAGGTATGGGGAGAGAGGGAGGGGGGCATCCGATGCAAAATAATCTGTGTTGGTGGCAACGTCAGGTGATCCTGCAGCAGCTCAGGAAAAATAAACTTTCCTCCTATGGCCGTTTCTTTTCATAAGGTTCCGAGGGGAGGAGGACACTGGGCTGTCTGTTTGTGTTCCGCAACTTTGGCCTCCAGGGTCATTCCTCAGGCTCCACTGCCAGAGAGAAATGGCTGCTGTGTCGGTGGCCCCGTCTGGCCTCGGATTACTCTGGGCTGGCTGGAAGCACAGCTGGGTACAGATTCTGATTTTGAATAAAATCGTCATCTCCTTTGTCCCTTGGCAACATCCCCCAAAGCCACGTAGGGTTTGTTTTTGTGTACCCGCCTTGCCATCTGTCTTGGGTTAGCCTTCAAGTTCTGGGGTAATTCAAGCTTCACACCATGATCCACGGTGGGTCTGCATTTTCTTGATTCTAGGCCCTTGGTTGGGAATTACAGATGCACCTAAGTGGGCTCTGCAGTGGGACAGATGCCTCCTTGGGTACAGCATGTTCAGGATCGTCCCCTCCTGCTGCTTGGCTCACCATCTGAACAAGGGGAGGTCACACAAGGGGACACTGAGCTTAGAGTCAGAAAACAGGATGCTGATCAAGTCCCTTCTCTGTGAACCTCAGCTGCCTCCCACGTGAAGGGCTGGCCCCTCTTGGGAGGCTCGGCGTGGGGAGTGATGGCTCTTACTCTAGCAGGCATGGCATGCCTTGTCCCTGCTGGTGGAACCTCTAGTTGGCTTGGGTGCCCACCCTCCTCCAAGCTGGGAATGTGTTTAGGATGATGGTCCCCGCCCCATGCCGGGAGTCAGTTCTGACTCCAGGCATCTCTGCTGGCAGTCAGGATCCCTGGACCAGGCCTGGGTTTGGGGCAAATAAGCATCTCAGGTTTGGCCCACGAGGCACAAGGCGATATCTGCTGGGGGCTTCTTGAAAAAAAAATCGTCCTGTAAAAAGAGGCTCATGGAAGAGATGGCTCTTTTGTTTGGCTGGACATTGCTAGGACTAGATGTGATTCTTGTGACTACATCAGCCATTTTGGGATAGTGACAGCTCAGGGACAGAGTCTGCATGCTCAGGATGCAAGATCAGAGAGATAGAAAGACCCTGGGCCCCTGCTGGGAGCCGTAGGGGTCCCTGCAGTCACCATCCCTGGCCCTGCCCTGCTGTGAGACCTCTTGGTATGTGAGATGACTCCAAGTCCTCATTGCTTCACCATTGCTACCAGCTGCTGCTACTTGCAGACCGGTGTACCCTAAATGCCTGCTCCTCCAAGTGGTCCCAGGATCCAGCATCAGGACCACGGGAGCTTGTTGGAGATGCCACCCTGGACTTGCAGTATCAGACTCTGTTCTGTCACGGACCCCGGCAGTCCGTGTGCACACTGAGTTTGAGCAGCCCACATGCACAGGTCTGCTTTTTGTTCAACAAGCCCTGCTGAGGGGGACTTGGGTTTTGACAGCAGTGGGCTCAATCTTCCCCCAAGACAGAGTGGTAGGCCTCGGCTTCGCAGGCTCTGAAGTCTCAGCTATGCCAAGGCGTTGGGGAAGAGCCCAGGAAGGCGGAGGGCCCAGCAGGCCTCTCGGAGGAAATTATGAGAGAGTTGTTTATTAGTTTCTGCTTTGGCCAGCCGTTTTTCATCGACTCGCATTTGGGTACTGAATTGATTTTAATCTCAAGTCGTGAGTGCGGGACAATCTCACTAATCAGGCCTCACCAATCTTGAAGTGATAATTTAAACAGGGGCCAGGCTGTGGCCGGCTGGGTGAGGCAGGACGGAGAGCAAAACCCTCTTTAAGGACTTTGGCTCCCCAGGTGGATGCAGCCAGATGCTTCCAATTACAGACGAACCTCGCTTGAAAATCAATCCACCAACAAATATTTATTGAGTGTCCCTTATGCACCCAGCTGGCAGAACACACTTTGTTAGAAGTTACTTTTAATCATTACCGGTGCTGGAAAGTAACGGATTTCTTTAGGAAATGCCATTTCTTAAGCAGTCTGTGTTCCTGTCTTTGGCCAGCCTTGCACGTGTCCCCTCTCTGTCCCCAAGGACAGCTCCCCCCACTCCTGCAAGGTGTTCATACCCTGCTGTTATTGCTTCTCTAATCGGGGTCCTACACCCTCCTCCATGCACGCCCCCTTCTCTTCTCCCCTTTGTCTCCTGCAAGAGTCACTGGCTCCCCTGTCTCTGAATCCCCTGAGCCTCAGCCTCCACCCCCAGCACCTTGTGACGCTGCTTGGTTCATGCTCATCAAAGGCGCAAGGCTGCCCCTTCCTCACTCGGCCCCTGGGCTTCCTGTCACTATCATCTCCAGCATGGACAGGGTCCAGCACCCCCCTCTTTTTCTGGAAATACGCTCCAGTTTGTTCTCTAGGACCAGCTCTCTCCGTTCTCTGCCAACCTTCTTGTCACTCTGCCTTAGCCTTCCTGGCCGGCTTCTCCTCTCCTGAGCTTCCGAGTGCTGGCGTGTGTTAAGGCCAGTCTCGCTGCCTTTCTCAGGTGATGTATTGAGAGGGAGGCTTCGTGGGCTTCATGTGCCGATGGGTCCCGAGTTATATTCCTGCTTGAGCCTTTGCCTAACCCACCTGCCCCCTCCCCTGCCCACTGCCCTACCCACCTGCCCAGCTGAGGGGCTCCTCCCCAGGTGGGCTGCCTCTTGAGCAGATGTCAACTCAGTTCTTCCTGCTGCTCCAGGCGACACTCTGTCCCTTCTTTGTCTCACACTTCACATCTAATCCGCCAGCGAATCCCGTTGGCTCTACCTTTGACGTATGGCTCGGCTCTGGTAACCTCTCACCATGTCCCTCACAATCTCCTGAGCCCAGGTCACCATCCCGGTGCATCCTGTGTGACAGCCACACCTCGTGGCTTCCCAGGCCTCATCATCGCTTCTTTTCTTTACTCAAATGGCACCAGTTTCTGCAGGCGTTTGTCAGTTGTGTGTGCATGGGTAGTGCCATGCAACTTTACCACCTGTGTCGATGAACATACCACTCCCCCCACAGACACAGATCTGTCCAGCCCATGAGGTCGCTGCCTGTCTGGCATCTCCTGGTCACACACGACTCCCCATCCCTAACCCCCCTGGCAACCACTACTTATTTCTCCAGCTCTACAGTTTTGTCATTTTGGGAATGTTTTGTGTATCGAATCACACGGTGTGCATGATTGGGTTTCTCACTCAACGCGAAGTCCTTGGGATGAGTTCATGTTGCAGGTGTATCCGTAGCCCGTTCCTCTTCCTTGCTGGCTGGTAGCCCATGGCAGGGGAGTATCACAGGTTTAACCATCCACCCGTTGAAGGACATTTATTCCATTTATACTGTTAACTAGACTCAGACCTTGTACAGATGTCAAGATTCCTGACACCTGTGGAACTAGATCCAACAGCGCTTGGGTTGGGTGTGGTTGGAGAGAAAAAGAACCTCATGGACTTGGTTTCCTCGTTTGTCAAGTACTTTGCACACAGGCTTAGAGGTGAGATTCTGTGGGTGGGCAGAACCTGACCAACAGCTGCTGCTATGATGCGGGGGGAGAGAAGGTCCTTGTGGGGAGGGGCGGTGGGTTGTGGGACGTGGCACTCGGGCTGTGCCTGGAGCACATTCCTGGCTTCGCCGTCGCTCCCCTTCCCTCCTGTGTTTTTCCAACAAGACGTGAGCCGCCGTAGCCGTTGGAAGGTGTGTGGGTTTTCAAAGTGTGAAAGGCCCCCTCAGTTTCCAGGGCACACTGAACTGCCGGTGTCCGGCCCTGGCACCCTGAGCAAACAGTCACCTGATGCGCCTCCTTTCATCCTACACATTGCTGGAGCGGGGGCCAGAGAAGTATGTTTGGCTCCTTTGGCGCCGTCCCCTCTTGATAAATAAGCCAGGCTTTATACATGTGCCTTGTGGGTGTTGATGTAGTTCAGGTCCTCTGAATGCACAAGGGCACCTTTGAGATGCGAGATGCTCTGTCTCGTGGAGCTTGACGATGATGTTGGAAGCTGCTGGTAATGGGATTAATCTGACAGGAGAGGAGGTAGGGTCCCTTGCTCACTGGTACGTGGCCAGTTCGTCCAGCTCCAGAAGTCCTGGCCTTGAGGGGCTCCTTGCTGCTCCCTGCCCCCCACCCAGTGGGGGTCCTCACCTGTTCACCGCAACTCCATAGGCGCCAGTCCCCTGCACACGTCCCTGTGAGCACCGGGATCCTTGGGGGCCCTGGACTAGAGCAAGGAGGTCTGCTTCTCGGCACAGAAGTGAGGGGTCGCGTGGGCGACGGTACGGTGCAGGACCGTGTTACGCAGGACCCGCGGGCCTGGCGGAGCCCTGTGCCCCAGCGCAAGAGACAGATTCGTCTCCCGTGCAGGCACGGCAGGGTCTTTAGGACGCCTGTATTCTTTGTGCCTCATTAAATTGCTCTCTTCTTCTTAAAATGGAAACCGTTTTTATTGTACTTTTTCCGATTATAAAAATGATACATCATCATTGTAAAGAATTCAAACCACATGGGAAAGCATCAAGATGAAAATTAAACTCCTTCCAGTGCTCTCCACGTAGGGGCACCATTCTGGTCGCTGCTGCTCTGGCGACTCACTGCGCGGGGGCATACGCACGCCCATTGTGTGAGCCATTTCACGTAAATGGGGACATCGTCCCGCGCTGTTCTGTAACTTGCTATTCTGCTGCCCAGTAATATGATAGAGACATCTTTGTAAGTAAGAAAAGGTAACATTCCGTCAGCATTTTAAATGACTGCTTTGCATCCCACCATATGGATGTCCTGTAATTTAGCTGCCCAAGCTGCTTTTGTGGGAGGTTTAACTCATTTTTTCGGGCCATTGTCTGAGTTTAATAAACCACCTTATACGTACACGGTGTGAATTTGTCTGATCATGCTGTCAGAAAAAATTCCTAGGTGATTAATCTCTGTGACAGTATTGCCAAGGTGGCCTCCAGAAAGTTTATCATTTCACATGCCCATCACCAGGGAGGAGCAGGCTGTCCTGCACCCTTGCCAACCCCAGAGCTGGCAGCTTTCTGCCTCGGCGTCAGCCTGATGGGTACAGGGTGCCGCCTCACTTTCCTCTGCTTCTTTTGTGGTGGTCAGAGAGGTGAAGTATCTTTTCATACACTCCTTGGATTTTGGCATTCTGGAAATGTCTTTTCCTCTTTCTTTCTTTCTTTCTTTCTTTTTCTTTTTTTTTTTTTTTGTGTCATTGGTCTTCTTTTGCATGCTTATTTCTAATCACTGGATTGCTATACTGGTGAATTATCTCAAATCCTTTGCAAACCCTCAACTTTATGTCGATCATCCTTTAATTGGAAGAAAAGCAGCTGCTCAGGGCAGCCTCTCCAGCCTTGCTGGCCTGGGGGAGCCAGGCGTGAACAGCTGAGGTGCCGCTCTGCTCAGCCCAAGGCCTGACAGGGCCCCTTGTGCTGCCGACCACAGCGGGACGGCCCTCAACTGATCTGTTAGGGCCTGTTCAACCTCCAGTCCTATGTGACTTCTGCAGGGTCGCCCTGGGCTGTTGCTGTGCTTGTTTTTCCTGTAGGAAAACACACCTCACCTGTCAAACTCTCACCCGAGGACGGTTTTTGAGATAATTTAACGCAATGTATGCTAACGCACATCTGTACACAGGCAGCTCCTTGCAGAGCCCAACAGCCCTGCCCAGGGGCACACAGGGGAGCTCCATATGAGCCTTGACGTGACAGTTGCCTGGAAGGGACAGGGAACAGAAAGCATCAATTTATGGAGGTGAGTGCAGGGTTGGGAACATGGCAAGTGGTCAACGAAGGCTGGTTGAATCAGTGAGAACAAGCACGTGTCGGAGGCCAGGGCTTGCAGGAGACCTGAGAGCTCGTCTCCCTTCATTCTCTCATTTTTCAGCTGGGAAAACAGGCTCAGGGAGTGGAGGCAGAGTCACAGCAAGGAACGTCGTGTCCGCCACCCAACTCCTGTGCTCCTTCAGGTCTGCTCACCTTCCATTCCGCTCACTGTCGTGTACCCAGGGACCAATGCCATTGCCATAGGGCATGGGTCACCAGTAGGGAGGACTGGTGCCCTGATGTGGAGGTAAACCCAACCCAGACCCTCCTCTTTGGTGCCCACAGGATATCTGGGGCATGTTTCCGAGTCAGCTTCCTGTCAGCTTCTCAGTGGCACTGAGGACCACCCAAGACCCGTCTTATGTGGGCCACACCCCCAGAATCTCGCTGAACAGTGGACAGAGAGTGGTGGCCCAGCAGCCACAGACGCCCCACGCCCCTCCCGCCCCCTGTGCAGGCCTTAAAGTCGCAGGACTCAGGCCCAAGGGCTCCCTCTGGCCACGGTGATGCCATGCACTTGTTCGGCTTTTCTTGCGACTTGTCCGTACCTCCTCACAGGGACTGTGCTCGCCTTGCTCACACTGTCACCCAGCACCAAGGACAGTGCCTGGCATGCAGAAGAAGCCCAATGATTGTTGAATAAATGGAGGGACTATGAGACCAAAGGGAAAACAGAAGTAGATGGAGCTTTCTTTGTCTGATTTTCTCTCTTTCAGCCAGATAGAAACTGTGGCCTTTCCCCTCAGGCACTTTGCTCTTAGAAGCTGCCAGTAAGATGCTGAACTTCTCGGAAACCTAAGAAGGACAAGAGAAAACCAGCAGCTCCACCGCAGGCCATGCCCTGAAGGAAGGCATTCATCCTGGTTTCAGGCCACGCCGCCATTCCCATGAGCGTGGCTCACCTCCACGCCCAACATCTCTGTGCTCATCTGCGTGGTGGCGGTGGGACAGAAGAGTCTGCAACCCTCTGCAGGGGGCCGGGGCGGAACCTCAGCCTTGCCTCTTAGGAGCTGTGCAACCTTGGGAAACTCATTTGATGTCTTTGAACCCCAGCTTCCTCTTCTGTAAATGAACCTTCTAAGAAAAGCACCTGCCTTAGCAGGTTGTGGTGAGGATCGAATAAGTCCACACAGGGCCAGTGCCCGTGTCCATTTGTGTCTCCACGCAAATAGCCCTTCATCTCCACGGCGGGAGAAACACTCATCTGCATCGTAGCAGAGCATTTGTTGACTGTTTCCCATACACTGTCCACCTGAGCACTCTTCCTTCAGCTTCGACAGCCCTGCAGAGCAGCTGCTAGTATGCTTCTTGTTCGCCCAAAAGGAAAAAAAGTTGTGGAGAAGAGACCTGCACAAGGTTACTGGGCTCGTTTCCTGTTGCTACCGTAGCAAATTACCACACATTTAGCAGCTTAAAGCAAACGCATTTGTTATCATACAATCAGTTTGTCAGAGGTCCAGGCACCGTGCACTTGGCTGGTTCTCCGCTCTGAGTCTTACAAAGCTGAAATCAAGAAGTGAGCAGGCTGAGCTCTTTCTGGAAGCTCTGGGGAAGAATGTGCTTCAAGCTCATTCGGGCTGTTGGCAGAATTCTTCTCCATGTGGTTGCGGGACTGAGGTCCCTGCTTTCTTGCCTGCTGTGGGTGGCAGGACATTCTGAGCTTCTTGAGGCCACCATACCCCTTGGCTCACGGTTCTCTCCCAGGCCGTGGCGGTTGAGCTGTTTTCATGTTTTGAATCTCCCTTCCCTCGCCTTCTGCCGTATGTCCACCTTCCTCTGTGGCTGCACTGCTCTGTCATCCTCTTTGGCTTTTAAGGGATCATGTGATGACTTTGGCCTCACCTGGATAATTGAGAATATTTTCCATATCTTAACGTCTGCTGATTAGTAACCTTAATTCCATCTACAAAGTCCCTTTATGACAGTACCTAGATTAAAGTTTGGTTGAATAACTGGAGAGGGTGTATTTTTAGAACTCCACTTGCCACAGTTACCCAGAAAGTCAGTGGCGGGGCAGGGCACCAGCTCTGTCCTGAGACCCTGGAGCCCAGGGTGTCCTCTGACAGCCAACTGCTCCTGAGTTCATATTTAAGCCTGCCATAATTCTTTGTGCTAGATGCTGTAGCTCCCTCTCAATTTCAATCCAAAACTCACCCCATCCTCTGAGCTTCCATCCTAACAAGTGTTTGGCTCACTCTAGGCTGAAATGTTGGAATTTGGCCATATTTTCTTACCCACCAGACTCTGAACTCCTGGGGGGGGGCGGGGGGAGGAACGTGGCAGGGGCTACAAGTTGTCCACCAATATCTCTTCTCCTGTCTGTCTCATAGTAACCAATACCCCAGGTTTTAGCTGGACATGTGGTCACCTAGAATAGAAATAAAACTTTTCAACTACTCTTGTGGCTAGATATGGTCCAATGACTAAATTCTGGCCAACGAGCTGTGATCAGAAATGACTTATGCCGTTTTCATGTGTGGCCCTTACAGGGAAGAGGCATGCCCACCTTCCCTCCACCGTCCATCCTGGAATGAGGTGGTGCACCATCTTGAAGCACATGGACCAGGGCATTTATCAGGGAGAGAGAGCAGCCAGTTAGAAGCAGCAGCCTGAGTCTTTCACTCTGTGGATCCACCACTCAACCCTGGGCTGCCTGTGTTGTAATTGTTATACAGAAGAAATGTAAACATCATCTCACTGAAGCCACTGTTATTTTGGGTCTCCGTTACAAAAGCCAAAACTTTTATCCCCAGACAGGCACTGTTCAGATTGTTGACATGTTGTATACTCTACCGTGCCTTTAGTATGCTCCCAGTGCCTCCTTTTTTTGGCGTGCATCAACAAGCATTGTACACAAGATGAAAAATACCTTCCCTTGTTCATTACATTGTATGTGATCAACCTCTCTTTATTTCTGTTTGCCAGAGAAGTCAGGATGGAGAACTGAGAGTGCCAAGATGTCTGTGACATCTCTGGATGCAAAGAGGTGGTTAACCTCAAACTGTGGCCTTTTTAAAGGTTCTCTTTGTGGCTCAAACTTTGTAGGGATATCAAAGCCAGGGTCCCCATCAGCTCTGCATGCCCTGGAGGAGTTTCTTTTAGTTCCCTAGTATTTAAGCTGACACAGGGGCAGAGAGGGAATTGTGAAGGCACAGTCAACCTGCAATTTTTAACCTTTGGTTTTCAGCAGTGTCACCAAAGTGGCCACACCCTGGCAGAGCCTCCAGGAAGGTGGGAGTGGCACCACAGAGCATTGACAGAAACTGGCACTGAGTGGAGCGACCTGGCAGTGCCCATATGTTTCCCCAGGTGCAGTTGTGTTATCTTAAGATAGGCCCCCTGACCCTGCGTCACATCCCAGGCCCTTCACTTTAATGCTTTTGTCATCTCTCCACCTACCCCAATTCCAAGATCATGGTCCCTTCCTTTCTAGCTATCCCAAAGAAAGCTGCCAAGGCCCTTTGGACTTCACTCATTGGTTACCTGCTTTCAGAAACACATTATTTTCAAAATCCCAAGCACCAGACGTTAAATGTATATCAATTACACAATGTATTTAATTGCACGATAATGCCGAGACACAGCAATGTATGTAGGGACACATAAAATGTATTATTTTAAAACTGTGATTAACACCCATTTTGGAGCATTTTAGAAGACTAATTAAATGATTGAAAACCACATTCTGGCATTGCAATGTTTGCTCAACAAAAGCATTTGTGGAAATTAGGTGTAATTCAACCACCTCATTATACAATTGTTTAATTTTGTCTGCAGGCATTTGAGGTCATAGTTACAATGAAATTATAGCTTTTGAGGAATGACTGGGCTATAGGACTCCCCACTTAGCAGGGTGTGACAAGCACCCCACTTTCCAGGGTGTGATGGGCTCCCCACTTTGCAGGGTGTGACAAGCACTCCACTTTCCAGGGTGTGATGGGCTCCCCAGTTTCCAGGGTGCTGTCTTCTCTGGCCACTGGTCCCTCTTCTACAGTTCTTCAATCCTGCTGTCCTTCTCCCCGGCACCTCCCTGGACTTGTACTTGCCCTTCTGTCTGCCCATGTGGTCATCCCTGCTACCGTTCGCCAACGTTCTGGGCTCTTCTCACAAGCACACAGTATATCACACTCCGCTCCCCACCCCTCGAATTTAGGTCTCCCTAGTAACTCAGGGAGCGTGGGCAGAGGGACACGTACCATTTCTGGGCAGAAGCTTTTAGAACCCTATGGAATCTGCCCCTTTTCTTTCCCTTTACCATGGCAACTGGAGATTTTCCAGACAGGGGCTTCTCCATCCATCTGGGGTCTCGAAGTGAGGAAGACACTTCAGCCTACCTGCTATGGATGCGACGTAAAAATTAGAAACAAAACTTTATTGTTTTAAGCCACTGAGGCTTGGGAGTTATTTTGTTCTGCAGCAGGTTCTAACTGAACCTGACGGACACAGTCAGGGACACTGTCCCTTAGGTTTTCCTCTGGTTGGTGCCTTCTTATTTTCCAGACTATTCTAGAACCCCTTCCTCAGAAAGGTCCTCTCTGTCCACCTCCCTCAAGCCACCTTTGATTGTATTTCTTGCTTTATTTTCTTTATAGCACATACTGGCATCTGACAATTATTTTATTTGTCCACTTACTGCATTTCATTATCTCCAAGATGAACACTTTTACATGTTTGTGTTTCTAAAGTCATGATGGTTCTGGGAGTCCACACTGTGCTATTAAGGCCAGGACACAGGTGAATTGCTTGAGCACATGTGAGTATTCAAGTGACCAGCATCCAGACCTGAGTTCCATTCTGCAGCTACCACGTGTAACTTACCTGCAGCTGGCCAGCGTCAGCGCAGGGGAAGAAAGAGCACCCAGGGTTGGACAATGGAGCCCTTTTTTAAGCCCCTATGAATGTCATGGTTGCAGGGACGGGCTGGAGAATTTAGCAGATTATACATGTTTAGTAACATTGTGGACGTGGCACCCAAACCAGAAAGACGATATATAATTTTAAAGTCTTCTTAAGAGGCTGGCACTCATGACTTTTAATCCTTTTATGGATTCTTTTAAGAAATGCCTCATCATCAGTGCTTGTGGATGAATGCATAGAGGATGCTGCGGGGTGGAAAAAACCCAGACGTTGATGAGTCTGAGTTGAACAGTGATTCAGAGGAGCTGGACTCAGCGTGATGTAGTTTGAGGAATAACAGCCAATTTATTTCACTTGTATTTTCATTTTTATGTATGCACAATAGTAATATGTGATAAAAATCTCTCTAATTAAGACTCAAAGAACTCTTTCAATAAGTAAAATTAAAAATTCTAAGTGATAAGAAAGCATTGTGTCATGATTTAATTGACAGCATATTTTTCTTTCATAGTGGAACAAAAAATAATGGTGCTTCTTGCAACTGTAGTGTCTTAGAACTGATGAAATGTGGTATTTCTGTCTGAAGCTGCCCTTATCACAAAAGCATCTGCTGTGTCATTCAATTCAATTTCACTTGAGTTTAAACAAGGCCTCCGGCCATGTAGAAAGTTGGCTCATTTGGACTCAGAGGCTACTGTGATTTTTAAGTTTGACCAGATCTGGGCTGGAGAAGAGAGAGTTTTGCCTCTAGCAAATCCACTGGGTGCCTGAGGCTCCACCGCCCGGATTCTGCTCCTGGGGTGGGACTATACCATCCCCAGAACCCAGGCGTGTCTGTTTCGCATCACATTTTTATTTTGCCGTATTCATGAATCATCTGGACTATTATTTAGCTAATATTCTTCTTTTTTGAAACTTTTTTTTTCCAATAACTGTAGACCCACAGGAAGTTAAAAAGGCAGAATAGAGAGGTCCCATGGACCCTTCACCTAGCTGCCCCCATGGTGACATCTTCTGCAGGGACAGTACAATATCAAAAGCAGAAAATTGACATCAGTACAATACAATCAGCTATGCTACAGACATTTTCGGAGTTCACCAGTGTTTGCAGGCATTGATCTACAAAAACTGCACGTGCATGTGTAGAGTTCTAGGCAGTTTTACCGCCCGTATCGTGCACATAACCCCAAGATACAGAGCTCTCCAGCCCATGAAGTCGCTGCCTGCCCGGCTCCTCCCTCCGTGGTCGTGCCCGACTCCCTAACCCCCAGCAACCACTACTTGCTTCTCCAGCTGTGTAATTTTGTCTTTTGGAGAATGTTTTGTATGTTGAATCACGCAGTATGCAGGACTGTTTTTTCCACTCACTGTAAAGTCCTCGGGATTCACCCAAGGTATTGGGTCTATAAGTAGCTTGTTCTTTTTTTATTGGTGAATAATAGTCCATGGTAGGGGCACACCATGGTTTGTTTTATCACTCACCTGTTGAAGGACATTTGGGTGGTTTCTAGGTTTTGACTACTGCAAATAAAGCACCCATCGACGTTTATATGCAATTGCTGGGTTGTCTGGTAAGTGCATGTTTAATTTTATAAGAAACTGCCAAACTGTTTTTCAGAATGACTGTCCCATTTTACATTCACACCAGCAATGTGTGGGTGATCCAGTTTATCCACGTCCTTGCCAGCGTTTGGAATTGCTGGCAGTTTGAATTTTAGCCATTCTGATAGGTATGCAGTGATATCTCGTCGTGGTTTTAATTTGCATTTTCCTGATGGCCAGTAATGTTGAATGTCTTCTCATGTGCTGATTGGCCTTCTGTCTGTCCTCTTTGGGACCATGTCTGTTTATATCTGCCGCTCAGTTTCTAACCCGAGCGTGTGTGTGTTCTTTGGTTCTCACGGTTGAGTTTGGAAAGCTTTTTATCGATTCTGGGTATTCGTCCTTTGTCAGATATGTGGTTTGTACATATTTTCTTTCCATTTAAAGCTTGTTGTTCATTTTCTTAACAGGGTTTCTTACAGAGCAAAAGTTTTTAATTATCAATGACTCTAATTTATAAATTGCATTTTTGGTGTGGTGTCTAAGAGCTCTGTGCCTTACCCTCAGGTCTCAAAGTGTTCTTCCTATTTTTTCTCTAAAACTTTTATAGTTTTACATTTTACATTGAAATCTGTGATCCATTTTGAGTTACTTTTTGTCTAAGGTGTGATGTTTGGAGTAGATTTTCCTTCTTTCTTTTTATTTTTGCCTACAGAGTCCAATTGCGCCAGCGTCATTTGTTGAAAAGATTATCCTTCCTCCATTAAATTGCTTTGGCACCTTTGTCAAAACCAGCCAAGCGTATTTGCGTGGGTCTATTTCTGGGTTCTTTATTCTGTTCTATTGATCTAGGTGTTTATCTCCATCAATACTAAGCTGTCTGGATTACTGCTGCCAGATAGTAAGTTTTAAAATTAGGTAGTATGGTTCCTCCAACTTTATTCTTCGTTTTCAAAGTTATTTGAGCTATTGTAGTTCCTTTGCCTTTCCATGTACATTTTAGAATCAAATTAATATTTTTCTTTAAATTGATGGTTACAACTTTATTTAAAAGGGAAACACATGAATTTGATATATGTCAGCCAGAACTGTACTGTCAAAGTCACATTAAAATAAAAATATAACTATTACAATTTAAAAAACGAATCTGTGAACCATGTAAAATAATCTCATGAACCACTGGATTAGCCCAGATCCTCATCTCCCAGCACCCCTGTATTGGGAGGAACACTACCATGGACTGCTGGCTGTGCCCCCTGGGGACACTCATGTGGCTCTGCCCCTTGTCCAGTGTTGGCTCGATGGTGGCTGTCTGGTCCCACGGCAGTCACCTACGGGACAGCTTGCAGGTAATGGCTTGGCCTAGAGGGCAATTTCTGCCTGACTGTGAGGCCCATAAGGTTTAAATGAACCCATCAGAACCTCCCTGAACACAGTTGAATGACAAGTGGAGAGAGAGTCGATAGCTGGTAGGGAAGTAGGGTGGAAGCCGGGCAGCAGCACAGCCTGCAGACAGCAGTGGACGCCGATGGAAAGAGCAGCTGATTCCTCGTGGTGGGGAACCCTTGAGCGAACAGCTGTGCCTCCTCTGGCCTGGCAGCCCCAGAAGGACGGGGAGCTGGACAGTGGGCGCTGGAGCTGTCCTAGGTTCTGAACAGTCTTCTTCCCTCTGTAAAGGGCCTGGAGTCTGTGGTTGAGCTGGCAGGTGTCCTCTTCCTCTTCAACTTCCCCCTCAGCCCCCATATTTTAGATAGTATGTCCAAGCTTGGGATTCTTGGGATTCATAGCCACGGTGGAGCACAAGATGACCTTAGGGTGCAGAGAAGCTGGCGTTGCATAACCACATGTTGCAGAATGGGCCAGCCACCCCCTTTCCAAGGATCTCAGCCAAGACCAGCAGGTTGTTAACACCTGGCCCTTCCTAACTGCCTTGAACAAAAAGGAGAGGCCTTGGGTTTAGAGTGTTTGATGAGTAATACCCTCCAGCTAGAATTTAATAGTGCTGTTCTGTCTTCATTGCGGGTTTTGACAGTAATTTGCCCACCTATGTTTTCCCTCCTAGGGTAGCGCCTAGTAAATCACAGAGGTTCAAATTCTCAGCCACTGAATGATTTGGATTTTTTCATTATTCTTTGATTTTTTATCTCTTTATGAATTTCATGAGGGCAGGGACTGTACTTTCGTATTTTTCTTTGCCGTTTTTTTCCCAGGGCCTATGCTGGGCATGGGTGGTGCTCACACATGCTTGCTCCGCCGGCGGTGAGCAGTGGGCGGGCGGCGAAGGCGTGGGAAATTGCGTCCAGGTGGCTGGGCTGCCGTCCGCGCTGGTGCCCGCAGGAAGCTCATGTGACCGGCCAGTGTGAGCTCTGTTCAGAGTGCATGTCAGGAACCTGGCTGGCCGTCCCTTCCTCGAAAGCCTTGTTGAGAGGACGATGGTCTGCCTGCGTGTCTCCCCACACGTGTCCTCGCTTCTCTCCCTCCCGGGCTGGGCCGTGCTCTCGCTCCCGCCGAGGACAGACCTGGCCCTGCCTGGCTCTGCAGAGCGCACGTCTGCCTGGAGTCCTGCACCGTCCGGGAGAAAGCCATTTTCTGGGCGCAGACTCTGGGTTGGGTCTTGGGGGTCCTGCTGGGTCGGGGAGGAGGGCAAAGCATGACCAGATTTTCTTCTTGAAGGCCGGAACATCAGCTGGAACAAATCAGTGGAACATCAGCCTGAACTTTAGCTTCATTTTCTCTCTTTCTCATCCTCTGACAATCTGCCACGTGCCAAGGATCACATCACACGTCTGGCTGGAGATTTCTCCAACAGAAAATCGCCACTCAGGCGGGACGCGTTGGTGTTGTCAGCAGAACCGTCAGTCTCCTTCGGAGGGAAGGTCAACAGATAATTCCCAGCTTTGTTTAAAGCCTCTTTAATGGATTCTATGAAATGCTTTAATTACGCGTGATTGTCCGCCGAAGTGCTTGCAAGCTTTTTAGGGCTTTTCTGTGCCTTTTCACTCTGTTCACTCAGAGTTCAAGTTGTCTGATGTCCTTGAGCAAGGGGCGTCATTTCTTTTCTTTCCGTTTCTTTCTTTCTTTCTTTCTTTTTTTTTTTTAAAAAAAAAAAAAACATGTAATTTGGAGTGTTTGTGACGCACGCCAGCTTGCTTTCTTCTTGGTCTGCGGCAGAGAGTTTTTACTCTACTTTCCATCTGTTTCCATCTTGTCACCCGAGAAGAAATGAAATGCCATTTAAATGACATGGAAGTATCTTTCTCACCAAACACAGTATCATGTAATCACCTTCCGGGGTGCACAGAGTTCTCACCCGAGTTGTCTCATTTGAGCCGCCCCGGGGGAGACCTGGGGACCATGTGGACCAGGGTCCCTCAACTTCTGCACAAGTGCCCTGTAAGGCCGGTTGGTTCTCTGTGGAGGGCCGTCCTGTGCACTGTAGGATGTTCAGCAGCATTCCCGGCCTCCACTCACTAGATGCCTAGCCCCTCCCCTATTTGTGACAACCAAGACTGCCACAGACACTGTCCAGTGTCCCCTGAGGGGAAAAATCACTGTGGTTGAGAACAGTTGACTAACCCTGATTTCAGATAAGGAGCCCAGGGCCCGCAGGCGGTGTGCTGAGCGGGCCTGGCGGTCTCTTCGCCTGCTGTGCTGACGCTCGCGGAGAGCCCTGGCACAGCACAGGCACCAGGCTTTCCTCTCTTCTCCCCTGTGCCAACTGCCCTGCCTCTCCTCCTGTGACTGTCACTCCCAACACAAACGCCTCTATTCTGCACATTTATCTCTTGGAGCTAACGTGTCTCATGCTTCCGCTCTTCTCCCTCCTCAGTTTCGTATCCTAGAGGACAGGTTTGACATTTCATCAGATTCCCACGGTGTCCAGCAGACTCTCTGGAGGTCTGTGGGCAGGAGGCCTGGTGAGCTGGTTCCTGCTCCCAGATCAAGGCTGTCCCGTGCCCCGGCTGGAGAAGTGAGGAGGAGACCCACTGGGGCGGCAGAGAAGACGCACTGGCAACTGCCCCCGGCTCAGAGCAATTGTCCACATCTGGTCTGCTCATTCTCAGTTCAGGAACCGGAACCACAGGCTCAAGTTCACTGGCAATTATTTGTGGCCCCAGTGTTAACACTGAGAGTGTCCTGAGATGGCAAACTTTGAGCTGCTCCATTCCCGATATCTGTCTTTTCCTATTTTTTCTTGCTTTCTGGCTAAAAGAATTAATTTGAGTCATGTTACCATTGGAGTGTGGGGGGTGGGGTGGGAGATGGTGTGTGTGTTATTGTTGTTGTTATAATACCAAAGGGAAAGGGATCCTTTAATCTAAGGTCTTACACATTTTGGAAATGTTGGATTAAACAAAGTAAAACAAGATTCTTTACTGCAGGACTTCTCAGAGCCTTTATGTGCTAATGTACTCTGTAATTATTCCACAGGAACATAGGATGCAACATTTCCCAAAGTAATTTGACCACAGGACCCCTTTTCTTTTCATGGAGTATCTCATTTCACTGTTCAAAGGATGTTTTCTGGAAAAAGTGTCACCCAAATATGAAAGTACATCTCACTCCACCTTACCTTGGCCAGTTCTAAGATAACTTTGAAACAATAAGGATGAGAAATTATCAAATATGGAAGCCCACACTGTCCTGTGGCTTAATGACTCCCAGTGGCTGGATTTTGAGCAAGACCCTGAAGGAGGGACAATATTTCTTAAGTGACAGGACGCTCCCAAAGTCGTGGGGTAACGTCTTGAGGAGCCGACCTTCATGTCCCCGTCCACGTCGGTGGCCATGAGGCTGGTACGGCTGGGAAAGGCGGGGCCAGGGGCTCCCAGAGGGAGGAGTGCCCACCCTTCTCCTCCTCCTCCTCCACCCAAGAGGAAAGGTAAAGGGGGAGAGAATGCAGAGGGAGAAAGGAAAACAGAAGTTTCCATTTGTACCGGATGGTTTTGTTTTTTTTATCTGTTTGCAAATGTTCAGTGTAATGGTTTGAAACCCAGCCGTGTAGCTGCTGCCACCCACACACGGAGCTGCCGTGGCACTGAGCTCCAGCAGGCGAACCATATCCCCAGTGTCGGCCATTACCCCCGAACCCACACCAGGGCAGGCTGCACACCTACCCCCGTGCCCCCTGCCCCCCACCGCCCCGCACCCCCTACACCCCCAACACCCACCACCCCCCACACACAATTTTTCTTTTTTTAAATTCCCAGCACTCGGTTTTCTCTAGAGAAGCATAAAGAGAAGCAGAGGCAGAGATGGGACGAGCAGGGAGAAAGCTCCTGCCTCAGCGGAGCCACCGGCTTGCGGGAGAGCGCGGCAGCCCCACCTGCCTGTGGACTGACCACTGAAAGGTGAGAGAGGACTTTGTGATTTCTTTATGCACCTGGAGGTCTGGGAGGCAAGGCCAGGTGAAGGGATCTTAATCACTGAGCCTGGTCTGTTGCCTCCCGAGTGATTCTATCAGGCAAGCATGATGGATGCTCCCTCCCAAGCACACGCAGTGATCTCTGACACAAGCCCCACTCAGGTCCCTGTGAGAGCTTTGGACCCAGGGGGCTCCTAGTGCCCCCTCCACCTTTCAGCACAGCCTCCCACCCTGAGATGTGGACGCAGGGGTGACCCTGCCTTTGGCTTGACCTGTTGATTTCCGACTGAGGTTGCTGCTGCCTCTTCCCGCCTAACGTGAGCAGTGACCGCGCTTTGGGGCCATGTGGAATGGCTGTCCATCCAAGGGGCTTTGGGAGACCTGCTTCCCTAGTAGCCCCAAGCCTGGTAATCAGAAGCAATCAGACCCAGCTGTCCAGCTAATCTGTACGAAATAGGCTTCCTTCCTAGTAGAAATCAACAAAGTTTAAAATAGAAGGGACAGTGTTCGGAAACGAAGCGATAGACTTCGGTGCGTGGTGCAACAGGCAGAGATACCGGCACGGAGCGTGTTCAGTACATGTTACATGGCTGGCAAACATGGGAGCCAGGAGGAGAAGGGACCTCCTGGCTTGCCGAGCATGCCTGTGGGGCGGAGGGTAGCCAAGTGGGGACAGCACTTCTGGAAGGTTTAAACCTCTCAACAAGAAGGAGAGAAATAAATGAAGAACAACAAAGATGGAGAGAAAGACAAAAAAGGGCCATAATGTAACGTACATGTAGAAGAGAAGCAGATAAAAAAGCTCCAAATTCTGTGCAGTCAGGGATGAATCAGTTGGCAAAGATCTATTTTTAGTTTCCAAGATCTGCTGTTACATTTGCCTGGCATTAATTAATGTCACAGGCATGTTTCATACACAGGTTCTGAAGGGCCTTCGCGTGTCATTCAAACCGGAGGTGCCGACCCTCACGTACAGGCACTTCCCAGTCCTTTGGGGTCTGGTCTCCAACACAAACATGTGTCCAGAATGTTCTGCTCTCTGACCTTGTCCTCTCCGGGTGTATCCGTTAACCTCCTGGCTCCAGCCTTTGGATGTCTGGCCACTGGCCAAGGGAGAATTGCAATTGTTATGCTTTGTTTTTCAAAAAGGAAAGGCTGTACAAGCTGAAATTGGAAAAAAAAAAAAAAAAAAAAGATGTTGGATCATGGCTTGGAATTAAAAAAAAAAAAAAAGCTTTGGGGACAGCTCTCCCACCACAAGGAAGAAGAACAAGGCCCCCTAATCTCCAAACAGCACTGGTTTTGACAAAGTAGATTTCATAACCAGAGAACATCTTCCAATATAGTTTAGACAAAGTGTAGTATTTTAGCAGGAACTAATTATGTGACTGGGGTTGAGCATATGTTGGCTGAAACTGTGCGAGAGGCTAATTACCGTGAAAAAGCTAGTTCCTATCACAGAGGTGAGGCTGTAGAGCCAAAGGGATATTTACTGCAGGCGTTATCACCAGGGCTGCACCTCGCTTCTGGAGGTGATGGCAGGAGATAACAGGCAAGAAGGAGCAACCGCAGGCCAAGTGGCCGTCGCACTGTTAGGACAACTGTTTTTGTACATTTGCAACGATTATTAAGTCAGCGAGAAAGTTCAAACGCATCATGGTCCCTAATTAGAAGAGACATCCGTTGTACTCTCTTAAATTATTCAGAATATTCTCCAACTCTCCTAGAGTCAGACTGAGCCATAGACTACTAACTGAGCAGCGCCATTTGTCAAGACTCATGTGTGGTCTTCGTTTAGTTTGCATGTCATTCGTGGTTGGCCCATCCAAGGCAGAGACGTGGGCCATCTCTCCAGAGTAGTTTGGGAGGGTTTCCACGATGCCTTGTGGCATGTGACTGGCCTGTGCTGAGGGGAGAGACACAAAGGGTGCAGATGAGCTCGGATGATTATTGGCAAAGGAAGAATGACCACTACTGCATTTCTGAAGTTCTCAAGAAGGGTGGGAGCAGAGGGTGTGTGCAAGCAGGGGGCTGGCCTTGCACCTCGTGTCATGAGGCTCAGTTCCATCCTCCCACTCGGACAGGTGATTCAGGTGTCCTACGCCCACCCATCTCAGACTCACGGATCTGGGGTGAGTCCTGCCCTCCTGACTACACCCCTGCACCTTGGACACTACTTACCCCATCCTTGCCCAGAACACGTCCACCCTTGGAGAGCAGGTGCCGGTGGGGTGCCCTGGGCTGGGAACACTTGTGTTCAGCCCTCGCCAGGGTCCAGGAGAGGTAGAGCCAGAAGATGGGGTCTCCATTAGTAACGAGGGTCTCTGGCCCCTTCCAGGTTGGCTGCATCTTCAGCCACATGTACAGGATGGCTGCCCATCTTGACAGGTCAGACCAGGCGAGTGGCTTCCAGACCCCCCCCCACCCCCACACCCCGCCGTCTGAGTTCTGAGCAGAGGATGCCACTAGAAAATCAACTGAAAACCAACCAGTTTCCTCTGGGGCCCAGACCGAGACTCCCTTTGCTGCTTTGTGATTTCTTTGAGCATGTGGAGGGCTGACAAGCGAGACCAGATGAAGGGATCTTAATCCCTGGGCCCAGTCTCGGTGGTAAGTTCCCATTAAAGAAGCTCTAACAGTGGTCTCTTGCTGTGCTGTGGCCGGGCAAACTCACATTTCTTTATTTAATCTTTGCCCCGTGAGGTCAGGGCCCCTCCATTGCCATGTTATGGAGGGGGAAACAGAGCCTTATCTATTTTATTTTACTTTTTGCACTTTTTCTTAAAGAGACATGAATTTTGCATTACACTCCATAACATATCCATTGATCTTACTATAAAATAAGAGTTCCCCTCCCCCAAAAATCTCAAAGGAAAGTTGTCCATCCTGGGTGAGGCACGTGTTTAGCTCTAGCGTCCATTCGCGAGTCTCATGTGCCCGGGCATGGAAAGCTGGGCTGAGCTCCTCAGGGGAGCCTGCAGGGCCCTCTTCACAGTCGCCTTCCGCACCGCCACGCCTGAGCCTTGCACCGGTGACAACAGTGAGTCTCAGTGAGTGGTGAAGCTGGGGCTCCAACTCAGGTGCCTGATCCCTCTGCCTCCCCCGCTGCGCCCCCCAGCACAAGTAAGGGATCCAGCAAGGCCCAGGTGCCACCGAGGTGCTCTGCGAAGTCCCCATTGGCTGGTGAGCCGCAGCGCTTGCTGAGCAGGGCACAGAGGAAGGGCTTTCAGCCCACACAGGGCAAAGGCCCCCCAGGGATCCTGGCCAGCCCCTCACCCCAACCCCAGGGCCCTGCAGCCCCGCCCGCGGGCCCCTCCGCCCTGCCCTGACTCCCCTCGTCCTCGGTGACCACCCACGGGCCTCACATCCTGAGAGGAGCCCTAGAAACGGGCTGTGTTGATAAAAACACACAAACCCTTTGCCACAGGAAACGTGGCCTCACGTTCGAAATGATAACCGCCGGCTCCTCACAGAAACCAAAGAGGGACAGATTTTAGATATTTAACTAAATTAGGAAACACATGTTCTCCCCCCACCAACTCTCTCTCTCTCCCTCCCTCCCCTCCACAATCTCGACTTACCTCACATGTGACCTCTGCCCCCCCATCCTAGATTGGGAAGCCACACATTTAGGAAATAGAGACCATATTCCTCTGAGTTTAGGTAAAAACTGTGAGAAAACAGGATATTCTTAATAATAATAGAAACCAGTGGGCCCCAGGTCACAGGTAGGGCTGTCAGATAAAATACAGGATGCCCAGTTAAAATTTGACTTTCAGGTAAACAATGAATTCTTTTTTTAGTATAAGCATGTCCCAAAGATTGCACAGGATATACTTATACTAAATAGTATCCATTGTTTCTTTGAAATTCAAGTGTAACTGGGCATCCTATATTTTTATAAATTTGCTACAACTAGTAACCATAGCACAGGGGCCCACATAACTGTCCGGGACTCAGAAACGCCATCTGGGAAGAGCGTTGCTTCAAACTTCTCCTTCCAGACTTGATCCCTGCCCCTGTGGCAATGATGAAACGGCCCACTGCGCTCCAGCGAGCCCTCACTCTGGGCGCACGCCTACATTTGTGTGCCAGGCCCCCTCCTTGGGTCTGCCCAAGGGGGCTTGTCTTTCCTTATTGTCCAGGGGAGAAACTGAGGCCCAGGGAGGCTGGTGTGACTCACCCGAGTGCTCAGTCAGCTCCTGGCCTGTCTCCCTGAGTAGTACTCGCTGGTGGTGGGCGGGTAAGCAGCCAGCTTCGGAGGAGCGGTAATGACAGGTTAGCTTGGAAGTGCTCTGTACTGAGATGGGAACGGCTGTGGCAACACATGCAAATTATATGCAAATATGCTTGGCCGCCTGGCAGGTTCACCTGCCTGGATGGGAGGCCCACGAGCTCAGCCCCCCACTGTCCCTGGGCTCCCGGCAGGGGCAGGGGCAGCAGGCTGATTGCTGCTGGGCCCCAGAGAGGCCCACATTCCCGGTGCATGTGGGCTGGGGCACACTCACACACGTGTTCTCTCCGTGTGAATGAGGATGTGAGGGGGCTGGTGTGGAGGTGGATGCGTGAGGCTAGGGGGGCGTGTTGATGTGTGCGTGACCTGCCACCGTGATCTGTGTATTCCCAGCAAGCCACATGGCTCTTGTCTCCTGGGATAACCTCTCTGGGGGGCTCTGTATCCCTCTGGAGAGAAGGAAGCAGCCCTCTCCCTGGGCATCCTCCTGCTGAGATGCCCCAGGATTGCCACCTGTCAGGAGAATAATGCTAACCACACTGACACTACTGTTAGCATTTACCGCGTGTTTGTGACACATCAGAGCCTGTGGTGAGCGTCTTATACTGAATTCTCCCAAGTGCCCGGGGCTCTTGTTGCCCGAAAGCAACAGATGAATACACTGAAGCTTAGAAAAGCAAGGGAACTTGCCCACAGCTGGTGAGACACCTCGCCAAAGTTCAACCTCAGCTGTAACTGACTGGCACGCTCTGCAATTTGGGCAGGTGAATTGCCAACACGTGAATAAAAGATAGCCTTAAATCCCAGGTCCTGGCATTTCTGAAGAGGAAACACCATTTTGAAAAGTCCTTTATGGAGATTTGTAGTAGTTTTAACTAAGACTGTTTGGGATTTGTGCTCTTAGAGTTAGTAGGGTTGGTTGGCCTCCAGTGTTGGTGCCCACGTCCCTCTGTCCGTGACCCCCGTGTGTTGGGAGATGTTCTCCAGGGGAGGAGGCTGAGAGCCCAGGGGAGACCAATGGGCGGTGGGCTTCCCTGGCCCCTCTATCTGGTGGTATGAGGGAAGCTGTCCACTGAGATGGGGACTTGCTTTAATGGTCCAACGTGCTGTCATGGGGCCAGATAGCCTGGGCCCAGATGTCCTGTCGATCCCTGGCTGAGTGGTCTAGCACAAGTTTCTTCCCCTGTGCCAGCCTCCCTGCCTCGTCTGTAAGATGGTGTGTGCAACGACAGTGCTCCCCTCACAGCGTGGCTGGGTGGTCCCACCGGCATATTGCCCAATAAGTCGTAATATTATTGGTCGTTGCTGTGTGCCAGGCCCACCTCAGTGCTAGCAAGAGCTCGCAGTCAACAAGCTGCAGCTGCCGCCTTTGGCGATCTTAGAGTCCAGTGAGCCAAGCTAAATCCACTGCAATGTGAAGCAGGTAAAGATTTGCCTAAAGGTGTCACAGGGACCATGCTGCTGAGGTTTAAGATGCGGGGAGATCACATCTAACTGGGGGGGGGGTGGTCTCAGAGGCCTTAGCGGAGGCAGCGAGTGATGGCCAGGTAGACTTGGGCGTGGGGCTCAGGGGAAGGAGGGGAATTCCAGGCCGGGGAAACAGCGAAAGCAAAGTGTGGGGGAATCCGTGGGCCATTGGTTTGATTGCAGGATGTGTCCCTCTGTCCTTCCATCCCTCCATCCCTCTGTCCACGAATGCCTGGCCATGGGCTACGAGCTGGTGAATAAGGTAGAAATTCCCAGCCCTCTAGGGTTGCATTGCTAAGCCAGTAGTGCTGCATCTAACTATCTGATTCCAGTTGTGGTGACCAGGGGCATCTGGCCTGGCCAGGGAACAGCCTCTGAGAGGTTCCCTGAGGACATGGTGACCGAAGTTTCAGGAGGAGGCAATGGGGAGTGGAAAGTGCGTTTCAGGCCATGAGGTGGCTCCTCTGGGGACCCTGACATGGGCCGGAGTTCAAGGAGCCGAAAGGCCGGTGTGTGGTTGGGCTGCAGGCCGCGAGAAGTGGGGCCGGAGAAGGGGCTGGGAGGTGAGCAGAGGCCGTGTACGTGGGCCTTGTAGGCCAGAGGACATCGCTTTATTCCAAGAGCAGTGGGGTCACTGCAGGGTGTCGGCTGGAGTGGGGATGTGTGGATGAGATCCCTCTGGTGGTGGTGGAGAAGGGTTTTGCAGGGGGCAAGGGTGAAGGCAGGTAGCTGGACTTCCGCCAGCTGTGGCCTATACAATTTGGCCAAAGTCCCACTTGGCTACGGCCGTCCTCAGCCCAGCATACCCAGTGGTTTACCAGTTAGCTTTGAACGGCGTCCTCCGCAGACCCTCCACCTGAGCCCAGCGCCCGCCGGGTCTCCCACCACCCGTGCCTGGAGAACACGTGCACTGGCTCGCAGCCCGCAGGCCTCGGCTTCCTCCCGTCTGAGCCAGCGGGACAGGACCCAAGGAGAACAGGAAGGAGTCAACAAGATACAATATTAAGCATACTTAAGACCCACCGCCTGACTTTTGAGAAGGTCAGGGCCTGGTTTCTGTTTGGCCCTCCTGACTGGGCTGGGCACATCTTCGAGGGACAGACTGCCCCGGGGGTGGGGGGGGCCAGAAGGCTTGTGGGAGTGGGGAGCTGCTCCGTTGGGCAGTGAGCGCCAAGGCACACAGGCGAAGCGCTTAATTGTGCTGGGCACTGCCCCGGCTCCGCTGCCAAGACGTGATTGCAAGGCTGGACGAGCATGTCTGACGGTCCCGAGGGCCTCACCAGCACACCCCGTGAAGGGCGAGTGAGGCGGGGACATCAAATTGAACACCAGGAGGTCAAGGGCAGGGCGGGAAGAGGCTTTGGCCAGCGTGGTCTCAAAGGGAGAATTACTGCCCTGCTTCCTACTGAAGTAAACTCTCTTTGAAAAATCCACAAGCAATCTTTGCTCTCCCAACACAGCTGAGAGGTTTCATGTGACAATTTCTTACCGAGTACCTCCTTGGAGCTAGGCTAAGAAAGTGACATTTTCGTCTGCATCTTCAAGGGCTGCGTGGTCTGGTGAGAAAGACCGCCACGTGAGCCAGCCCTGACAATTCACTGTCCTTAGGTCTCGAGTGTGAAGAGTGTGCATGGTGCCTCAGCAGCCCAGAGGTGGGGGAGACTCCCACTGCCTGCAGTGGGGTGGGGACGGGTCATACTTCGCAGAGGATGGGACGTTTGAACAGAAGTAGATCTGTGTTTCCCACTTAGGGTTAGGGAAACATACTCGTCCAGAAACGGGCGTGCATGTGTCAGCAAATCCCACACAAGGCCCACGTAACCCTAGTGGGGCCCAGTCTTAGGCAGCAGACAGAAAGCCGTTACAGAGCTCAAGTCCCTCATTATGCTTCCTGAGCAGCGCGGAGCAGAAGTGTGGGACACACCCACGCTCTAGCATTTCTCCTTTCTTCTCCCATCCACTTCTCTCTCACCCGTCAGCAGCTCCAATGTCCCTGTCCTTCAAGCTCTGTGAAAAGTTCTCCCTCTGCTCCAACCCTGCTAATCTTTCTTAATTGTTCTCCTCACCTCTGTGTTAAGTCCTATGCTACTTAGGATAAAATTCCTCCGGTGGCCTGCGGAGCTCTGTCATCTGTCTACTGCACGCCCACTGGCGTCTCCCCAGCACTGTCCTCTTTGCTGCACCCTGCGTAAGCCTTAGCCTTCTGCTGGCCTTTGCAGTGTGCCAAGTAAGTGTCCACCTGGGGACCTCTGCATCCACCACCCCTCTCTCTGGTGCCCTTGCCCTCGGATCTCTTCTGGGATGCTTTTCCCCCCCACCCCCCCATTACTCGTACCGTTCTAGTTTTCTTCCTTCATTGTATTTAACTCTACCTAAAATGACTTCACTCATTTGTGTGTTTTCTTATCGATGGCTGTCTCTCAGCCTGGAACATCGGCCCCCTGAAGGCAAGGGCTTTGTCTGTCCTATTCTTCCCTGGTCCTATGTTCTTGAACAAAGCTTGGAACATGGTTCGTACTCAATACATATTTGTTGGACCAGTGAGTGATTGTCGAAAGTAATTTCCTAGACACCTGGAGGGATAATGTCGTCTTCTTTCATTCCTTTTCTTTCATTAGAACCCTCCTATTTGGCTTTTGTCATTGTTTTCTCCCCAATTATCTTGATTATGCAGCGCACAAAAGACCATAGAACAGTCTGGTAAAGACAAAACCCTTTCAGAGGAAGGAGGAAGGGAAGGAAGAGATTGGACAAAGGCAGAACCCTTTTTAGCAGATCGGGAAGCAGGCAAGGAGGGGCACACAGATGCGTTAGTATTCTTGCCGTGTGCGCCGGCCTATGCGTTGCATTTACACATACGCGCGCAGAACACGCTGACGGGAGCAGGTGCAGCTGGAATTTGGTGTTTCGAGTGATGGCATGGGCTCTGCTTCCCATCTCGTTCATTAGCTGGTCACCTTTCCTTGCTCAGTGATCTTTAAAATGAGGATGTGGCAAATTGCTTTTAGCTCCAGTGCTAAATCGTACTGGGAATGATTGCCTTAGAGAGAAGGCTGCTGCTGCCCAGCCCAGTGGGGAAGAACGCCATGGCCAAGCTGCCACGTCTGCCCTGGGTGCAGCTGGAGGGAGGGCATAGAACTGGGTTTGATATTGCTGGACCAGGTGACCCCAAAGCACCATTGGCGCTAAATTCCAGGAGTCCCCCATCCTTTGGGAATGGTGAGAGACGGGTTGGGAACCCTGAGTGAAAGGGGGAATTCTCCTCTGCTGGAAAGACTTCTTCATCTTCAGAGTCTGGCCTTGAGAGATGTGCTAGAAAACCCGCAGGTGTGAGGTGAAGCTCAACCTGAAGGATATCGGGGTGAGTTGTGTGCTTTTTCTGGTGCTCAACCAAAGACTGGAATTCCCAGCACTTAAAAGCAAGTTCTGTAAAAAGTTGCACATATTTGGTGTATACAGCTCTACGATTTGGGGAATAAGTTTGCCCCTGTGAAACCATCACCACTATAGACGTCTTCGTCACCTCCCAGTGTTTCTTCCTGCCCCCGTTCATGTTATTATTATTATTGTTTGTGGTAAGAAAACTTAACATCTGATCTACTCTCTCAGGAGATTTTAAGTGTGTAATACAGTATTGTTAGCCACGGATACTAGTCTGTACCTTCAGAGCTTGTTCATCCTGCAGAACTGAAACTGTGTCAGCTTTGACCGTCAGCTCCCCATGGACCCCTCCTGAAGCCCCTGGTGATCACTGTTCTGCTCTCTTTCTGTGAGTTTGACTATTTCACATTCCATATATAAATGAGATCGTACAGTATTTGTCTTTTCTGTGCCCAGCTTATTTCACTTACTGTGACATCCTCAAGGTCCATCCATGTCGTTGCAAAGGCAGGATTTTTTTTTTTTGCTTAAGGCAAAACACATACCTTGATAAAGTGATTTTTTTTTTAAAGAAAAAATTTAAAAAACACGATAAAAACAAGTCCTACGGATAGCTGAGTATGCTGATCGCTGTACTGAGGGAAGAGTGAATTGAGGTCATGCTAGCTCTTTCTTCCGGGTGTGGATGAGATTCTAAACTCTGGCTTTGGAGGCAAATTAAATGGCTTATAATTTGAGCTCTGCCTCCTTCCAAAAAGGATTTGAGAGGACTTACAGTAAGAACATACCCAGAGGATAGAGAGTGGGAAGTAAAGCCAGAATGAGAGAACAGAGGCCACCAAGAGGAAGAGAATACCAAAACCTCAGGAAGGGCCAGGATCTCTCAGGCCAGGACTTGGATTCGAGGAACAATCATCATTCGGTTTCATAAGGACAAAAGTATTCTTGGCTTGGAAAAGCAGCTGGCAGAGGCTAATATACAAATCTGTGTTTTAATCTGTTTATTGAAATGTTTAAACATATTGTTTTTGTAAATATATCCAACCGACGCTGATTAGCCAGCCCCCCAAGTGATGGGTGTGGCAGGGTCTTAGCTCTGCCATTTTGTTCCCCATCTGGATGAGTGAACTCTTCCCTTTAAAAAAAACAATAAATATGAAAACCAATTCCTTACATAAGAAACTTTTGGTGGTGAGAGAAGGGAGAACCAGCTCTTCTTGTTACAGCTGAAATATAAGTCTTTTTCCTTCTGGTCTAAAAAAATATAATCTACAAAAACAGTGGGTGACACCAACAAAATCACTTCAGGTGCTGAAAATGATTTCATTTTTACACTCTGTGATTAAACGCCTGATAGCCAAGCGTGCAGGAGCCACAGCGCGTCTTCCTAAATAGGATACAATTTTAGAGAAACAACATGCCCTGCTTTCCCTGGCTTTTCTTCTGCTCCTCGGGCGCTTTCATTATGTGTGACGCTGAGAGTGCGAAGCCTGCGGCGACGGCCTGGGGACAGGAACTGCAGAAGGCAATTACCGCGGGGAGAACGTTGGCTGTGATGGGCACCTTTCTCCCAGAGCGCCACAGTCACAGCCTGGCGCTCAATGGAGCCGTTGCCGTCAGCGTGACGGGGGCTGTTCCAGAAAGGGTCCGGGGACAGGGAACGAGGCAACAGGTCAGAGGAGGTGAGGGGAGGACAGTTTGGACGAAACTATCTTGTGGGTCAGAAGGACATTATCTTGGCAAAGTTCTGCCCACCCTGTGCCCACTGAGCCACTGGTGGCGGCAGCGCGGCTCATCCATCTTTCTGCTCCCCATGCAGCCTTCCCAGCTTGGGTTAGGCCGAGAAAGCAGCCCAAACCCAGCCTGACCCTGTTGCTCAATGTATCAGAAAATTCAGACATGAAATCCGGTCGACCTTTCCCGAAGACTGGTCTGCAAACCCCTGGGGGTACTTTTGTTTTGTTTCTAACTTTTTACCTTCTTTCTTTAGCTTTAGGAGGGACTGGCTTTTTTCTTTATAATAATTTTTTTTATTTTGGAATCATTTTAAATTTACAGAAACATTGCAAAGTT
The DNA here is from genome assembly GCF_041146395.1 of Eulemur rufifrons. Lineage (NCBI taxonomy): Eukaryota > Metazoa > Chordata > Mammalia > Primates > Lemuridae > Eulemur > Eulemur rufifrons. The sequence goes on from NC_091002.1 coordinate 48,695,787, forward strand.
ATCACAGGAATCCCCCATCCCTTTATCCGGTGATTCTGCCCTGCAGCGTCTTCCGAGCCCGGGGAGAAGCGCATGTGAGTCGGTTCTCTTATCTAAACCCCGGACTTCGTGTGCGTTTTCCCGGTGTGTGCACTTAGGTCCTCCTATTCTGTGCTGGGATCCAAGCCAGGGTTGGTGGTACCTTTTGATATACCTTTTAAAAAAATGCAATACTTACAGAATTATTTTTATGGCTATCACTCCCACATGTTATCACATCAACGATTATTACAGCTTGGGACAAATTAGATGATAAAAGCAAGTCAACGTGAGATGTGTTCTAAGTACAAATGGAGACGGCATGCAGCTTGGCGGTGAGAAGGAAGGTGGGCCGTGGCTCAGCCCTGTCCCGCACAGACCCACGGGAGGTTGGGGCTTGCTTCACATCAGCAAGTTAGCAATAGAGTCCCGACCATGGCTGGATGGACACCCCCTCTGCCATCCAACAGCGCCCCTCTCCTTGTTTGGACACTGCGGAAGGACGGGAGGAAGGAGCTGCAGAGGAGGAAAACTCTCAGTGGGAATGAAGTTTCCATTTCAATTATTCAGCGGATCCTTGACCTCCATTACCATAGATAATCAAAAACTGGCTGGATGTATCATGCTTTAAATAAAAACATCATTTAAGTGGTCCTGAGGATGTGCAGACAGATAATTGCATGGGGCGCTCATCCAATTCCACCTCGGGGTGGGGGGCCCCTTTCCTCTATGCACAGAGATGAGAACGACAGCCTTTAGCACAATGTCACACATCTGTGCTCCTTTCTGCAGAGATGCAACAGGTACCACCTCAGTTTTCATCACACAAAGGTGGTGATTATAAACCTCTTTTGACAATGGAGAGGGCCGTGCAGAGGATGTTAAGGGAACCGGCTTAAATCGAAACTGGTGGGCATGTGTTCCCAGGGCAGGGCATTGTTGAGCTCTAGAGGGGAGCGCTGGGTCCCACTGCCTCCGCCGCAGGAAGCCAGTGTGACAGCATTGTGCGCTGGAACATAGACATGGTTTGGAGGCTTCAACAGCAGGCAGGCCCCACCTGGTGTGTAAGTTTGTTAAGTCTCTCAAAGCAAGTTCAGTGAAGTAAGGGGTTCACCATTCGTTGTCACTCAGCAGGTCTTGCCCAAGGACTGGCTTTGTGCCAGGCCCTGTGCGGGAAACTGGGGTTCCATGGTGAGGCAGGGCAGAGACGGACATTCCGACAATCGCTCATGACACAAAGAGTCGATGGGCCGGAGAAGGGCAGGTGCACGGGAACAAGAGACATGCTGCTATGGCTCGGAGGCATCTCCAGAAGAGAAGAGATGGCATCTGTCCTAACTGGGCTTGGGAGGTCTTGGTTCTTCACAAATTGCATTCCTTGGTATACACAAGAGTGTTGAAACAAACAAACAAAAATACTCACCCGTTCCCATTCATTTATTCAACACATACTTCTGGGGCTGTGAGTGCAGTGCTGGGGGGAGGATGAAGAGGGTGGGGAGAGATAGGCGGGCAGCAGGGTGTGGTGGGGGTGGTTGCTGAGCTCCTGGCAAGACCCTGGGGAGACTTGTCTTGCAGCCGCTCTTCCTTTGACTCCTCCAAGGCGCCGAGAGGTGACCCTCAGTGCCCTGTGCGCTGGTGAGGCTGTGCCGGTGCCCCAGGGCCCCAGGCTCCTGCTCAGACCTAACCACACACTCAGCCCTGGGCAAGCTGCCAGCCTCACCCTGGGGCTTCCTGCCATGGGACTGCACGTTAGGGGACAGGGAAGGGCTGGGAGCCGAACCCCGAAGACAAGGGGTCATTCTGCTCCTCCTGACCGAAGCTTCTTGCCAGGGATGTGTGTCGCTGGCGAGAGGCCAGAGTGGCACTGCCCCAAGCATGTTATTCTCCCCACCTGTGGGTCTCCCTCGGACACACGGGTATCTGATGGCCTTTCCTGATTTTGCTGCTTTTGCTTTTAGCTACATGAGATAGTTTCGTTTTAAAGTCAACGCGGACTGCGATTTGCCAAATGAGTCTTACTCTTGGCAAGTGAGTGGTATATCTTTTTTGTTTGTTTCCTTGGTAAAGAAAAAAAAGGCCCGAGAAAGCAAGTTAATAATTCTTTGGAACTTCTTTTTCTTTTTCTTTGGCGACTATTGCCACATGCTTAGCTTACTGGTTATCTGTTAACATGCTTTGGAGCGTCAAGCTATATCACAGTGCTTAGATAAATTAGAAGGGGAATGATGTGTTTATTATTATATTGAGATATAACTCACATACCATGCAATTCACCCTTTTAAAGGGTATGATTCAGTGGTTTTTAGTGTATTCACAAAGTTGTGCAACCATGACTAGGATCTAATCCCAGAGCTTTTTCAGTACCCCCAAAGGAAACCCTGTACTCATAGCAGTCCCTCCCCATTCCCCTTTTTCCTCCAGCCCCTGGCAGCCCACAATCTACTTTTTATATCTATAGTTTTACCTATTCTGGACATTTCACATAAATGGAACCGTACAATTTGTGTCCTTTGTGTCTGGCTTCTCCACTCGTGAACATTTTCAGGGTTCATCTACATTGTAGCACAGCTCAGATTTCATTCCCTTTTGTAGCCTAATGATGTACTGTAGTGTGGAGATACCACATTTTGTTTATCTATTCATTAGTTGATATTTGTATTTTTAATGAAATCAACTCCAAAGGTTTTGTTTGTTTTTTTTTTTTTTAAAGTAGTTTTTGTGCAGGAAATATTTTCATTAATTTATGTTAATAAAGTGCCTTAAGACTGTAACTTTGGAGAAAAGAGGCAAATCAAAATATCTTTAGGATCTGGAGACAGATTCCTTTGCGAGGACTTCTTTAGGGGAGCATCTGGCCCAGGCGCCCTGGGAGGAGCGGGCAGGATGATGGCTTAGGGGACCCTGGTTCATCCCTTTCTGCTCTGGTCTCTCCTCTTTCATAACTCTCTGCTCCTGAGCTTTCAGGGGTTCTCCTCCACCCCAGGAGAAAGTCCCATTTCTTCTGCATGAGATTTTGGGTGCTCTGTTGGCTGGTGCCAGTGCAGACTTCCAGTGTCTTCCTTCCCCTCTCTACATCCACTGCTGCCCTGCCACCCTCTCCCCTTGGGCAGCAGCAGAGCACACATAAGTCTCGAATCTTCTTGTGCATTTTCAGGCCTCCCTAGCGTGCCTCTTGCTGCTGCTCCTGTTATCAAACTTTTATGCATCCTACAATGCCCAGCTCAGCTGTCACTTCCTCCAGGAAGGCTTCCTCAAACTCTCTTTTTCTGGGTTCCCATGATGCTTTGTTTATATATCTGTTGTAGCCAAGGGTGGTGCTTAAAGTATTTGACAGTGGGAGAGGTGCAAGTACCAACAGATCAGAACAGACAGTAGTGTCGGTGCCGGGGCAGGCTTCTGGGCCAGGCATTTGCTCCTCTGTTGATGGCTTGCAGGGAAGACACTTACTTGGGGGCATAGCTGTGTTGCACATGCTGACTGAGATGAGCCCCTTGCATGGATGAGTTGCACTGCAGCTGGCTGGCTGTCTGTCTCTTTCCTATTCTCCACTGCACATGCCCTGTGGCCCCCTGCACCCGTGGTGGCTTGCACAGCCCTGTGTGCCAGCTCCGTGCTGCTGGGGTGCATGGTGAGTGGAAGCCACAGGAACCTGCAGAATTTGGTTCTTCCGAAGCCCAGCTCATCCTGCCAGATGAAATTGCCCCCCAAATCCAATCTAGCTAAACACAGGGCTTTGATTCAGGACCAGCTGGATATGACTGATGTCAAAATGGAGCAAAGAAGCATCCCCCCTCCAGTGGAAAAAATGACACGTTTCAAAGCGATAGAAAATCAGTGTGAAGTAGTTAACGTGCTACCACTCCCTGTGCAGTCAGTTTTGCATCTGGTCTGCCCTGCCTCCCTCCCAGGGGCGTTTATTCCTCCTCGCTCATATTCTAGTTTAGAGATCCATTTGGCCTCTCAGCCGCCACAATTTAGAATAATTGTATTTTTCAAAGAGAGTTTGACAGTAATCACCCTCCATCATTCTCGAATTTGCTCCTTCCAGAGGCGGAAAGAGCAGGGCCGGGACAGGGTGGGGGTGGGGGCGGGGGGGGGGGGGAGAATGAGGCTCTTGCCTTGAGGGTAACATTTCAGGGGAATCAAAAACTCAGTTGTCAAGATAATATCTTAGTGCAATATCTTAAAAATAAAGATTAATGCAAACAAATCCATACTGAACAAAATATCAGATTTTCACATAAAGACAGTATCACAGAGATGCTTGGCTGGGGCCTCCTGCCGTCGCCAAGGGCCGTGGATACATGTTCATCCTGGGCCCTCAGGAACCTCTGGGGCCACCGCTGCAGGCTCAGCCAACACCGTCCCAACCACGTCTCCCGGGGAGCGACCACCTGGCTCTCACTCTCACTCGCCCGCACAGAACGACCTCGCTCTAACACCGTGTTCTTGCACACCTACGTTTCTGGGCAGCAGCCTCTGTGTATGGGTTGTTAGACCAACAGTCACAGTTACTGAGGACTGTGCTGTGGCTCTATTTTTTTTTTTTTTTCTTTCTGCTTCTCTCTCTTCCTGTTTTCTAAGGGTTGCTACTGTGACATTAAGTAATGTATAGGAAATAACTTACATCCTATTTCTGAACAGACCAAGTGTCATCTCTGCTGGAGGCTCCTCCAGGTTGCTCGAAATGGTGCTTTTCTCAGTTAAACATGGAGTTGACTCAAAGGCCAAGCTGTGGGAGGCTTTCGTCTTTTATTCTTTTTTCTAAGGCTCATGGAGCATCTCTCTGTCCTCTGAGATGCTGCCTGCCGGGTAGACACTGGTGGAGGACAGTAAAACGCCTTCTCAGCCGAGAGTGGCAGGCTCCCTCCAGAGAGTGTGGGGAGGGCCGCTGAGCCCATCCACCCTCTGGGTGGCTGGCCCAGGGGTCCCTTCTGGATTCCTGGGTGGCTGCTCAGGGCAGCCATGTCATTGTGCTTGAACTGGAGCATCATTGGCTGAAAACAGTCTACTCTTCATAAAGGTATGTAACATGCTCCATGACATAAGTATATATAAAATGTTGGTTTTTTGTTTTTTTTTAAAAAACAAGAAATTCTTTTACCCAGTGTTCTTAATGATATGTTTGTTTTCAAGAATGCAGTTAAAAAGAAAATGCCATGTAAAACTCAGTCTGACCCAGTTCAGTAATTATCTTGTGTGCTCAACACTACTGTTGCTTTTGTCAAAATATTACTGCAATGTACGATGGCTCTCAGATACCAGGTCCACAATCCCTGGTATACTAAACATAAAAACATTTATAAGAACATTTATTGCTTTTTAAACTATTTTTTACCCCAGTGATGAACCCAATTAAACTGAAGTTGTGAGTTGGTTAGAAACATGTTATATTAGCCCAAGCTTAAAACTATATACACACACACACACACACACACACAGTATAATCTAAACATCAGAGTATTTGGTAGAGATGTTATTTATAGCAGTTCTACTGATCAGCCACCCAAGGGTAGCATTTTTCAATGAGATTTACAAGGGCCAACAGACCACATATTTATACACATATTTGGCTTCCTGGTATCCGAAATAGCCCAGAGCTGGAGGGTATCTCGGATCAGCCGTGGAAGCCATGCTCTGAGAGGTAACGTGCGTCTCCTTTCCCGCAGCAAATCTTTCTGTGAGAATGAAACCAGAGATGTTATCTACCAAAATGTAACGAGGGACAGGATGCAAACTTACAGAAATGATAGCATTAGCTGACTGGGAAAAACAGAATAAACGTCAGGGCCGGTTTAAGATAATGTGTCTTTTAAGCACCCTGACTTTATTGCCCCAGCTAAGAGTAACTATTTAGGACCACGGGCTGATATTCATCAGAGCACATGCTTAGGTTCTGTGGCGATCTTGGGGTCTGTGACAGATTCTCCGGCACCGAGGCAGGAAGGTTTGCTTCCTTAGTGACACTTCCGCTGGGAAGTGGGGGAGGGCGACGGCCGTGAAGGAGGGGCTCCAGGCGAGAGGGTTACCCCAAAAGACCTACAGGATCATCACAGCATAGCTGTTGAGGGGAAATGAGCTCACCGGGAGGGGCCAAGAGGTTACCAGCCAGAAAGACCTTCCTCCTGGTGAGAGACCCCACGGGAGCCGCAATCGCAAAGGCGAGGTGGGGCGGTCTCTGTTTGATTGTGTTTGAAACAGGCGCAGGGAGAACCTGCCACGTCCAGACAAATCACATCTGCTGTTCTTATCCTATCCTTTGAGCAAACACGAGCCCCACTGTTCAGAGAAGGAAAACACAGCGTGGAGAGGTTAAGTGGCTTATTCAAGGTCAGGGAGTTTGGTAGGTGGCAGAGCAAAGGTTCAAAGACAGGTCTGGTCTCCAAGGTCTGGGAATCCACCCCCCATGCTTCCCTTGTGGGTGTGGCGTGGCAGAGAAGGCTGAGCTGTGCTGGAAGGTCGCACTCAGGAAGTTCTGCAGAGCTACTTTGGGGCATAGGTGGGAAGCCTTTTCTCAGCCACTGCGCCTGGCCTGGGCATTCACTGTTTTCATTCACGGTGATTCTGTAAAGATCCACCCAAATTGTTTTATGTGTCAACAGTACATTCTTATTTATTGCTGAGTATTATTCTGTGATATGGATATACCACAGTTGGTTTAAACATTCATCTGTTGAAGGACATCTAGGCTGATTCCAGTTTTTGGTTATTACAAATAAAGCTTCTGTGGACATTTGTGTACAGGCCTTTGTGTGAACATAAGTTTTCATTTCTCTTGGATAAATGCCCAGGAGTGCAATTGCTGGGTTCAATGGTAGTTGCATGTTTACTTTTTAAAGGAACTGCTGAACTCTTTTCCAGAATGGCTGGACCACTGTGTGGTCACCCCAGCAATGCACCCAGTATTGCCTTGTCCTCCCCAACATTTGGTGTTTCACTATTTTTTACTCTAGCTATTCTGATAGTTGTGCAGGGGTTTTAATTTGTATTTCCTTGGTGGCTAAAGATGGTGAACATCTTTCCATGTGCTTATTTGCCACCTGCATCTCTTCTTTGGTGATATGTTTCATGTATTTTGCTCATTTTCTAACTGGATTGTTGTTGGATTTTTTTTTTTTTTTTTTTTTTTTACTGTTAAGTTTTCATAGTTCTTTGTATATTCTAGATGTGAGTACTTTGTCAGATACGTGATTTGCAACTACTTGCTCCAGGTCTGTAGCTGATAGTGCTTTTATCCTCTTATATGCAGGGGTTTTCACAGAGCATACTTTTAAATTTTGATGAGGTCCAATTTATCATTTTTTTCCTTTGAAGGCTCACACTTTTTGTGTCAAATCTGGAAATGCTTTCCCATGCCCTTAGGTCCTGAAAATTTTCTCTTGTTTTTTTTCCCAAAAGCTTTGTAGTTTTACATTTCACAGGCCTGTTTGAAACATTTTGAGTTAATTTTTGTATAAGTACGATGTGAGGTTTAGGTTATGTTTTTTTTTTTCTGGCTTATGAAACCCAATTAGTCCAGTACCATTTGTTGAAAAAGCTACATTCTCTCTACTAAATTGCTTTGAATCTTTGTCAAAAATCAGTTGAGCATATTTGTGCAGGTCTATTTTATTTTTACAAAATTATTCTGTTCTACTGATCTATGTGTTTATTCCTCTGATAATACAATCTTGATTACTGCAGCTATATATTAAGTTTTCAAATTAGGTAGACAGATTCTTTCCACTTTATTATCCTTCTTCAAAGTTGTTTGACTTACTCTAGTTCTTTTGCCTTTATATATAAATTTTAGGATAGTCTTGTCTATGCCCACAAAAAATCTTACTTGGATTTTGATAGGAATTACATTAAGTCTGTATATCAATTTGGGGAGAACTGACATTTTTACTACATTGAATCTTCCAATCCATGAACACAATATGTCTCTTTTTTATTTAGTTTTTCTTTCTGATGAGTTTTTTCATCAGTGTTTTGTAGTTTTCAGTATATAAATCTTATATGTGTTTTTTTAGATTTATACCTATTTCATTTTTTTGAGGAAGTATAGAGTTATTTCATTTTTCATTTAATTTTGTTTTCCAATTATTCAAAGCTAGTATATAGAGATATAATCTGTTTTTGTGTGTTGATCTTGTACCCTGTGTTCTTGCTGAACTCACTTATTAGTTCTAGGAGGTTTTAAAAGTTAGATTCCTTAGTATTTTCTATGTAAACAATCATGTCATCTGCAAATAGGGACAGTTTTATTTTTTCTTTTCCTGTTTGTATGTCTTTCCTTTCCTGGCACGTGTATTATCTTTCTTTCTTACTTTATTACACTGGCTAGAACTTACAGTGATCTGTTGAATAAGAGCGATGAGAGTGGACATCTTTGTCTTGTTCCTGATTTGAGGGAAAAAGCATTATGCTTTTCACTATTAAGTCAAATGTAACCTTTAGTGTTTTATAGCTGTTTTTCATCACATTCAGAAGATTTCTCTCTATTTCTGTTTTTCTGAGAGATTTTATCAGGAATGGGTGTTGAATTTTACCAAAAGCTTTTTCTACATTAATTGGTATGTGATTTTTCTGCTTTAGCCTTTTAATATAGTGAGTTACATTAAATGCACCCTTAGATCCGTTGGTCATGGCGTGTAATCCTTTTCTCATCACAGTTTATTTGCTGATATTTTGTGAAAGATTTTGTGTCTGTATTCATGAGGGATATTGGTCTGTAGTTGTCTTTTTTCACACTGTCTTTGTCTGGTGTGGTGTCAGGGTGATACCTAGGTTCTTAAAATTAATTAGAAAGTGTTCCTTCCTCCTCTTCCTCCTCCTCCTCCTCCTCTTCCTCCTCTTCGTTGTCTTCTTCTTCCTTTCTTTTCTTTCTTTCTTTTTTTTTTTTTTGAGATAGAGTCTCTCTCTCTGTTGCCCAGGCTGGGGTACAGTGGCACCATCACAGCTCACTGCAGCCTCAAACTCCTGGGCTCAAGTGGTCCTCCTGACTCAACCTCCCAAGTAGATGGGACTATAGGTGTCATAGGTGCCACCATGCCCGGCTAATTTTTAAAAAAAATTTTTGAAGAGACAAGGTCTCACTGTGTTGCACAGGCTGGTTTTGAACTCCTGCCTCAAGCGACCCTCCTACTTCGACCTCCCAAAGCGCTGGGATGACAGGCATGCGTGACCATGCCGGCCTTCCCTCCTCTTCTGTTTTCTGGAAGAGACTGTGTAGAATTGGTGTTAACTTTAATTTAAAAGTTCAATAGGATTCTTCACATCAGGCCCCTGAGACTTCTTATTTGGAAGTTTCAAAATTACAAATTCAATCTGATAAATAGTTATAGTGCAAGTCAAATTATCTATTTCACATTAGGTGGAGTGTGGTAGTTTGTGCTTTTTAAGGAATTGGTCCACTTCATCTAAGTTATCAAGTTCATGTGAGGAGAGGTATTCACAGTGTCCCCTCGTAGGTCTTTGGGTACTTGCAGGGTCTACAGCGATATCATGTTTGCGTTCCAGTCTTTGCAGAAATCCTGAAGACCAATTCATTAATCTTATCTAACAACAAGCTTTTTCTTTTGTTGATTTTCTCTAATATTTTCGTTTCAATTTTATTGATTTCTTCCCTTATCTTTATTGTTTCCTCCCTTCTGCTTGCTTTGGGCGTACTATGCTTTTCTTTTACTGGATTGAGGTAGGAATTTAGAGTCTTGATTTGAAATTCTCTCTCTTATCTAACATAAGCATCTCGAGCCATACATTTCCCTAGCAGCGTTGCGTTGTTAGCAGGGTAGCACAGATTTTGAGATGTTTTATTTTTGTTTTCATGCATCGGTGTATTTTTTGATTGCCCTCGAGATTTCCTCTTTGACCCACGGATTATTTAGAAGCGAGTTGTTTAGTTTTCGAGGATTTGGAGTTTTCCTGTTATCTTTCTGTATTGATTTTCTGGTTTGATTCCATTGTGATCAGAGAACACACACTGTGTGATTTCAATTCTTTAAATTTGTTGAGGTTTAGTTTATGGCCCAGAATATGGTCTATGTTGGTGTAGCAGTCTGGGTCCAATCAGCAAGTGGAAACCACACAACAGGCTAAACGAGGGAAGTTTAATGTAAGAATTAGTAACTATAATACAGAATGACTGTGAGAACAAGGGAAATCCCATGTGCCACCCGGGGTTGAGAGAGCTTGCCCAGGAAGGCATTCACGTGGGAGTCCAGACCTCAGTGGAGAAGATGTGATTTGGCCGCTGGGCAGCAGAGGATTTGCTGGCTTAGCTTGCGTGAAGTTACTGTGTACTCAGGGGGCAACATTCTGGAGTGCAGGTGGCAGGGGCAGGCAATCTACAACCGGAGATGTGGGTGTGCACTGGGGGTCTGGCACCAGTGCGACAGAGGTCTTCAGCGCTCACAGGCAGACTGGGCACAGGTACATGGGGCAGCAGGCATGGCAGGTCCGTGTGGATCCTCTGGGCCACGGCAGGCTGAGCAGGGGCTTTGGTTTCCGTGTTGTGGGGGCTGCAGACAGGTGGTTGCCAGGCCGAGGCTGCAAGGCTGCAGAGGGGTGCGTGGCGGTGCCTGTGGCTGGGGTGAGCTTCATGGCACGTCCTCGTGCCGGTACTGCTGGCCCTCTCCTTGGCCCCTGCTGGAAATTGCAGGAAGCCTCTTCCTCATGCACTGTCCCCCCCAAATCCTCTACTGGGAAAACTTAGCATTGTGCCCACTTTAGAGGAGAAAGCTTACAAGAATTGCATTGTTTATCATAGAGCTATTATTGAGGGTTTTTGGAGCGTAGGGGCAATAAATTCATACCTGACTCAGTCTATCCCGCTGCCTACGCAGCCCCATGTACTCCTTTTGCACACATCTGCAGTTCCTCGTGACAACAAAACATGTTCCTACCCAACAGGACACACATATCCATCCCTCTCACAAATGGAGAAGTTCTCACCTGTCTCCAAAATGAGCAGACACAGTCACTGTGCCCAGCACAGGCTGCACTGATTATTCCTCAAATTCAGTCAAGGCCCGGCTGAATGTTCTGGTCCCTAAAAACTAAATTGTAAGGTTAACCTCCAATAACTCATGTATAAAACTAAAAAAGTATGGAGTAGGAGAAAGAAGTAGCGAATGATGAGTAGAGATGAATGAACTCATCCGTGTAGCATGCATGGAGAACACATACAGCGCCACTGTTGTCCTGGTTTGTGTAATCGATCATGAGGTTGTGGTTCATATGTCTGACTTTCTTCTACTTCCCATTCCATACTTTCCTTGCCCTCCACTGCTCAGGGTCCTCTACTTTTTGGAATGTCTGAAAAGTTTGAGCATCTACTTTTCTCCCAAATCACAGTCATTATAGTGTGTGGCCACAGGTCCCTTTGGGGAAGACTTAGAGAAAGATTTACAGTGTGTCTTTGTGGCTATAGTGCAGTGACCTCTTCAAGGAGCCCCGGGTTTCCTTTCAATCAAGGGCCTGTAGGCCTGCAAACTGACTACTTCTGAAAACTGGGCGACAGCCTGCAATTCTCCATTTGGTGACTCAGGGCAGGTTACTTGCTACCACCCTCAGTGTTCTCCCTGTTACACAGACCAAGTCACATCCTAGTACGCTGACTGTCTGCTTCTCTCTGCAGCACAATGTGACTGTCAGCTACTGCCAGGTTCTCTGCATGCCAGAGCTCTGACTACCAGCATGGCCCTATGGTCCTGTGGTGGACATGCTTATCTTGTCTTTGACAATTAAGGCCACTAGGGCCTCTGGCATTCTGGGATCTCAAGATCCACAGTGACATGAAGGAGTCCATCCCAATAGTGGCATCCTCTACAGTCCTTGGCTTGAAAAAGGAACATTTTTGGGGGATGAGGGTACTCCCCTCATTAAAGAATGTCCCAGTGCCCTAGTAAAGAGGGGGCCTTCTGGGTCTTCTTGAGGAATGTTGTTGGGACAGATGGGTTGAAGTTTGTACATGATCCATCCAGCCCAGCCTTCCTGTTACCTAAGCCATTAGGTTTCCTCCTCCGTATCTGCCAGGGAAGCGCCGGCATTGCAGCCTCCTTAAGTGTAGGTCGCCATTACGTCCGGATTTTAGTCAAGCAACCTGGGAAGTTGTTAAAGCCACTTGCAGCTGCACAACTAATGCCTTAAGTTGAGAATCTCTGGTAAGAGCACTCATGAATGAATCCGGCTCAATTGCTGGTGTTACTTTCTGCCTCCTTGGTATAAACCCTTAGAATCCCTTCCCACACATGTGCTCTCCAGGTGTTTGCTGATATAGGTGAGCAAGGGCCTCCGGTTCCTCTGGTGTGTACGCTGTTTCCTCCTGGGTCTCAGTGAGTTCTTGTCCCCTTGCATCTGGCTGAGATTTAAGTCTAGTTAAGTCTAGTGGCAACAGGGGTTTGGTCGTGGTGGGTTCTGAAAAGGACCAGCGTTCTCTTTGAAGGCAGCTACCCGCAGTGAGGGGATCGTAGGGTTTTCCAGTGGAGGAAGACTAGTCTTCCTGGACAGTGGAGGGCCAGCTGCTGCTACTTGTCAGGGAGGTTCAGAGTGACTTGGAGGTCAGCATTGTCAGTTTCTCTAGGCCCCATTAGATGTCCTGATCCCAAACTGCAGGATCCCATTTTTTCCTGATTAATGCCCAAATTTTCACATAAGAAAATTGGCAAGACTGTGAATTCAACTGCCATTTTAATCCAGCAATTTGCACCGTTAAATTCGATGTTTGATTTTCAGCAACGTCAACCCTGTGGCTACAGAAATGAGACATTCTTTTCGGGCTGTCAGGGAAGCTGTCTGATTCGAGGTGGGAGTTAACAGACCTGAGCGATACTCTCAAGTAACTGCTCAAGGACACTAACAAAAGGATGCACGTTGCTCCACATCCCTTACAGCCGTCATTACTGCCATACGGCAGGAGCAGAAGTCACTTGAGCTCCCCAGGTGTGTGCTCTAATGGGTACTTCATCACCATCAGCCACAGGTGATAGCTTGATTAATTGTGATGCTGCCACATGTCTTGGGTTACAAGAGTCATATTTCTCATGGACAAGGGGCTTGGTGTTGTGCTCAAGTCCAAGGGCGTGACCAAAGCAATCACCACACCCCATCATTAGGGATCTATCTCTTGGTACTCCCAGGACCAATTCCGTAGTCGTCTGTATCTGATCAGGAGATGGAAACCACTCAGTGGGCTATACTGGGAAAGTTTAGTGTAAGTGTGATTAACTGCTAAAAAAGAGTAACTATAAGGTATAAGGAACGCTATATGGCACCATAGGATTGAGGGAGAGTGCTCAGGGAAGGAAGAACCTGGAAGGCGTTCAGATCTCATTGGAGAAGCTGTGATTTTGACCACCGGATGGCAGAGAACTTGGCAGATTTAGCTAGACTTGAGCTCGTCTGGAGTTGCCAGGCAAATAATTGGCAACCCTCTGAGTGCAGCTGGAAGGCAGAGCACCAACAAGTAGTGATGTGGGTGTGCACTTGGGGGTCTGGGCACCAGTGGGAGCAGAGGGCTCCAGAGCTCACGGGGTGCATGGAGGAATCGGGGCTTGTAGAAGGAGCGCTGCTCCGTGTGGACTCACGGCCATGGGAGGCTGTGTGCTCCTGCGCATGGCCTCCATCTTGCTGTATGCAAGGATGCAGGTAGATTATCACCAGTCCGAGGCTGTAGGCTGCAGAGAGATCACATTTGCGGGCTGTGGTTCAGGCAGGCTCCATCATGTGCTCAGGCCACTCACATGCTCTTTCTGGGTATGATATATAAATGTAACCTATGGCAATCTACTGCCATTGTTATTTTATCCGATGGAGTACCTCCCTTTAGACACCTACATTTGTAATTGTCTTAAATATTTCTTCTATATACATTTTGAACCTCATCAGTGTTACAATTTTTATTTCAACCACCAAACATAATTAAGAAAACTGAAAAGGAAAAATTGTTTTTACTCATAGTTTTACTCTCTCCGTTGTTCTTTTTCCTTCCTGATGTTCCAAGTTTCACTTTTTTTTAAATTTCCTTTCTGTTTTGAGAGCTTCCTTAGCCATTCCTTGAGGGTGAGCCTGCTGGTGACAAATTCTCTTTGGTTTCATGGATTGGAGAATGTCTTGGTTTCCCCTTTGTTCCAGAAGGAAAGTTTCACTGGGTATAGAATTTGGAGTTGTCATTTCTTTTATTTCAGCGCTCGGGAGATGGTGTGCCCTTTTCTGCTGGCCTCCAAGTTTCTGATGAGAAACTTGCCGTCACAACAGTTGTTTCTCCCCTGTACTTAAGGTGTTATGTGTTTCTCTCTCACTGCTTTCAATATTCTTTTTAATCTTTAGAGCTCAGAGGTTTGACTAGGATGTGTTTTGGTGTGGATTTCTTTGGGTTTATCCTGGTTAGGGATTGCCCAGCCTCCTGAATCTGTAGGTTTACGTCTTTTGCCAAAGTGAAGCTTCCAGCCATGATTTCTTTGAGCACGTCTCAAGCCCATCCTCTTTCTTCCTCCTTCCATGCTAGAGCTTTGGTTAGGCCCATAGGTACCTGAGGCTCTGTTTGTTTTGTTCCAGCCTGTTTCTCTCGTTGTTCAGAGTGGGTACTTTCTCTTGTCCTGTCCTCAAGGGCACTGATTCTTTCTCCCGTCTTCTCTGTTTTTCTGTTAAGCACATCCACTGAGTTTTTAAAATGCTGGTTACATAATAGTATTTTTCATTTCTAAAATTTCCATTTGGTTTTTTTTTTCTCTTATATCTCTTTGCTGAGACTCTCTGTTTTTCATTTGTTGTAAGCATATTTATAAGTGTTTCTGGAAACATCTTTATGATGGCAGCTTTACATTCACCAGGTCGTTCCAACATCCCTATGGACTGTCTTTTTTTTTATTCAGTGTGAGGTCTTCTTGGTTCTTGGTATGACAAGGTTTTTTTTTATTGAAACTGGGACATTTTGGGTATGATGCTATGAGAGTTTGGATTTACCAAACCTTCTGTTTGGGCCAGCTTCCTTCGCTGCTGCTCTGGCGGAGCAGGGGTGGGTAGAGGTCCAGGTGCCTCACTCGGACTCTGTGGACATGGAGGGGGCCGGTCCTCGTTACTGCCCAGGGCAGACGGTAGTTTGGGCTCCTCATTAGGCACTGCCCTGTCTGGGAGAGACCAGGACGCCTTGTTGTTATTTTCCACGTGGCCTCTCTGACACCAACCCAGAAGAGTCGGGTGCGGGGGTTGGGGGTTGGGGGACGGATGAACAAATTGCAGCACACCCAGGCTGTGGAGTGCGACTCGGCATACAGAAGAGCGGACCGGTGCGGTGCACGGCAGCTGGGACGGCTCTCCAAGGCATTGTCCAAGCAAAAGAAGCTGGATGGAAAAACTATATACAATTCCATTCATATGACATTCTGGAAAAGGCAGACCTGTAGGGACCGAAGACAGATCTGTGTTTGCCAAGAGCTGGAGGTAGAGGCAGGGGCTGACCACAGAGGGGATGGGATGACTTTGGGGTAATGGTCTTCTTCCCTGTCTTGATTGTGTTGACACAACTGTGTCTGCTTGTCAAAATTCGTAGAACTATATAATAAAAAGGGCAAATGTTACTGCATGCCAATTGTACCTTAATTTAAAAAAAAAAAAATCTCTCAGCAGGATGGCACTGCTGAGAGATGAAGAAATTTGAGAAGCGTGATCTCCCCTCAGTCTGCAGCCATAGTATCACCTTGGGTACCAATTGGCACACCTTTTATGAGCACACCTTTATGAGTACAGGCCACCTGTAACATGTGTTTGTACGTTGCATTTAGTATGCGCACTGCGTCTGTTTCCAGAGTGCCTGTCCATACTTCACAGTTCCGAAGTGGGCAGTTCAATGTGTAGGGGTTAACTCCTGAGACTCTGAATCACGTCAGTATCCGGGATTCTTTTTCCTACCCTTTCTTTGAATTCAGCATTGCATCTGTTTGCTATTTTCTTGGCTAATTATTGTAATTATATAAAACAATAACCATCACCAGTACAATATTCTGAATTACATTATTTCACATCATAAACAAATCTGTTTATAGCCTGCCAGGCAATTATGAATTGTGCTGCTATGTAGCATTTTATTTTATCTTCTAAGCTGCAAAGAATCATGATAAACCTCCCACGCGGTCAGGCCTTGGGATACATGGTAGCTGGCAAAGGTCACCTTCTGGGTGAAGGAAGGAGGGTCGTCCTGGGTGACTGATCTCACCTTTGTGTTGGTTCTGTCTTCCACCCAGCAAAAGAGCATTAAGCTTTGCTTTCTCCATTTGCCATAGAGGATGGTAACAGTAACAACAGCAATAAAGACAGGCCTCTTACTTGTCGTTTCACTAAGCATGGTGCCTCCGGGAGCTGTAATTGCAGGTCATTTTGTATCTAGACCTGATTCTTTCCATTTTGCAGATGAGGAAACAAAGGCCCAGGGAAATAAAATACTTGCCTGGAAACAATCACAAAATATTATTGAGCAGGTTAATACCCATAAGCACTGTGCATCTATATTTAGTGTATCCTGCCTCAAGTATGCCAGGCACATTTCCACCTCAGGGCCTTTGCACCAGCTACTGCATTTTTATTGGCCTTTGCATTACCTGGCATGCTTACTACCCCAGATACGGAATAGCTCTGTCTGTTACTAGGTTCCTGTGTTTGTTCACACATCACCTTCTTGGCGGGGCACACCTGGCTCGTGCTACTTAAACTCACAACCCTCCCTCCCTGCCTGGCCCCTCCTCGCATACCTCTGCCATACTCCCTCTGCTCCCTCACTCTGCTATATGTTTCCATAATACTTATTTTTCAATACATTTTACAATTTATTTTTAAAAACTACTTCTTGTCTGTCTCCCTAACTAGACTGTAAGTTCCGTAATATCAGCTCTTTTATTTACTGGTGTGCTGTTGTTAAACTTGGCACTTGTCTAGGAGGCTGAATCAGAAGAATAAGGACAAGTGTTTGGGGGATGCAGAAAGAGTTTCCTTTGCAAAGGAGGAAAAATGGTAGACCTTCTCATCTCAAAATCCAAATTTCCTGTACACAGGCAAAAGTACAGAGCTTTGAAAAGGAGGGTTCTCAGCTTCAGGCAGTCACTGTGGCTGAGTATTCTAATCGGTCCCCTCTCTGCCAAAGACAAAGCCTGTGAACTCTGCCAGCCGCCCACCTTGGGGGCTGGCACCATCTGGGAGTTTTAACAAAAGACTTAACCTGCCTCAGGGACGCAGGCCAGACTGCAGTTCCCACAAAAAGTGGGGGAAGTTTTCCTTTTTTTTTTTCAGCCCATTCCCTGTTACATATTCCCCACTCCAGATTTTATGCTTCCATATCTATGGGAGGAGGGGAGACTACTCTGTCACACTGTAGCCCCTAGTTTGCCCTGGACTTGCCTGGATTTAAAACTGAAAGTCCTACATTCTGGGAACCCACTCAGTCCCAGACAAAACGGGACCCTGTTACCTTCAACACATAAAACAGAAACCTGGCACATAGTAGGTGCTCAACAAATATTGGAATAGGTGGAAACTAAACTAGAATAGTAGTTTTGGTTTTGTGATAGTCCTGTACTCCATGTAATGTCATCCTGAAGAGTGCTAATTCATTCTGCCATTTTTGTTTAGAACATTTTATTAAATCAAACCTACTATTTGTTAATGTGAATGCCCTGAGCACTATTTCACAACTCTCTGCTGGTGTGCGCTAAGCCAGGAACTTAGAGAACTCGGCCAGCAAGAGCTCTGCTGTGCCACCGGCATCACGTGACCTCTCTTTCTCTTTATTTTCAGTCCAGCAAACAGTTTTGACCTAAAATAAGTGTCAAAAAGTTTGCAAGTGCTTGAGCTGAATTGACCCAAGAAACAAAGGAAGATAATTTTCCTGTATGTTAAAGTGCAAATCTGTGGATTGTCCAGGCTTTTTAAAGAAAGGGGTGACAAAACAGAGGGTAAAGACCAGCAGACACAGAGGCCATCGCTGACAACCAGGAGGCTGGAAGGGTGAGCAGTGGTCAAGAAGGGAAGCAGAAGACACTGTTCTGTGGTGTGCCAAGGCCTGGGGGATATCTGAAGACCACAGATGGTACAATGCCATGTTTAGAGGGATGAATTGGTCATTACTCTTTTCCATGCTGATGTAATCCTCCGTTCCAGCTGTGCACCCTGGGAAAATAGGGTGTCAGCGAAGTCATAGTCCTAAGGGGCATGGGTCAGGCAAACATCACAACGGCTCAAAATTGCCCTTAAGATTCTTGAGGAGGGCAACATGCTGAAGTCATCCTGTTAGGCTGGTTCTTGCTGTCCAGCAAACACCCCTGAAAGATAGTGGCTTAGAATGACAACTGCTTATGTAGCTCACGAATCCACGGGTCAGCATTTTAGGCTGGGCTCAGTTGGCTGGTTCTTCTGGTCTTCCTCACGCGTTTGTGGTCAGCTGCCAGGTGTGCTGAGCACTGCCTGCCAGGAGGGCCTCCCCAGGGATGCTCGGCTCAGCCCTACGGGTTTCCTGTCCTCTGACGGGCTAGCTTGGCCCGTTTTCATGGCTGAGGCAGAGCAGAAGCATGCATGTGTCTTGAGACCTAGGCACACCAACACTAATGCTGCACTGCATTACCCAGAGTTGAGGAGTGGGGAGAAAGTCTCCAGACCCTGATGGGGGGAGCAGCAAAGTCCCCTTGCAAAGGCCATGGAAACAGGAGGTTTGCGGGACTGAGGCTGTTAGCAATCTGCTCGTGGTACTTCTCAGCACCTCCGATTCAGCCAGTTTTTCCTTTGGTGTTGAAATTTGTCTTATTTCCTTGTATAATCAACAGAGGCAGTCAGGAGCTTGTACTCTTGGCACACATTGTACCACAAATACTGCAAACACTCGAATCGTGCTCAACAGTGAGGAGCTGGAGGCCTGAGGGCCACGTGGGGCTGAGCCTCCTGTAGGGAGCTGGGGTTCCATGTCTTCTCCTCTTACGTGGGCGATTCCTTATCGGGTTGACACTGGAGGCATTTCCAAGTGACGGAAATTGTTATTTCTTTTTTGTCCAACCTGTGAGCTTGAATTCGAGTGAATTAAATTTGCATGTCAAGGGACTCCACCGTATAAACCTTTGGGAGTTTCTGAGAAATCACACACTAGAACAGCATGGCTTGGCTCAAGTTAAGTGAGGAACTTCTTCAGACTGGAGTCTCAAAAAGTCTTCCCTGCCTCTCAGATACAACAACTTGGGAAGCGAGAGCTGCAAACATCCTCCGCTGCTTTTACCTGGCCGCTGCTTGTGGCTGATTTCTTCTCTTATTTTCTTTGGTAGGGGGAAGGGCGGGGGCTCACTGGACAGGTCCTGGACTGAGCTCTAGACTCATGAGACCTCCCTGACCCTCCCGTGGAGCTAAGACAGGCCATTTCTTCATAGTCTCATCCAAGGCTGCACTTCATTTATTCAACAAACATTTGTTTAGCACCTATGGTGTGCCAGGCCGTGTGCGGGACATTGGGCCACCCTGGGTCAGTGATTGGTGTTATACAATCATTCAGTGGAATGATTCAGAAAGAGTCTCATGGCTTGAAAAAACTTAATTCACTCTACGACTTGGATGTACTGAAAGAAAACATTCCTGTACTTTGCCTGCAGCCGATCAGATCTTCTCCAAGAATCTGGTTAGTGGGAGGGGGAGACAAGAAGCAAACATGGATTTATTGATTTTACTGGTCTTTTCCTTTGGGCCAGGCATGTTCACAATTCATTTTAGTCTCACATGACCCAATGGGGAGGTGTTACTGTTTTTCCGTTTTACAAACAAGAGAACTGAGTGTCAGGGAGGTCAGCTACCTGTGCCGCCAACCTGCAAGGCTTATGCAGATGAACGTGTCAGGCTCATCGGGGTGACACTGATTGGCTGGGGAAAAAGAAAAAGACAAAATTATATTAATAATTTTCAGCAGATTCCTCCCGTCTTGCACTTTTGCTGTGATAAGGGCTTATAGACAGTATCTGTTTAATCCTCGTTTGTCTCCGTTCTATAAGCAAAAACCCTGAAGTTAAAAAGCCTTGCTGAGCCACACAGTGGGTAAGTGGCAAAACGGGAACTCGAACCTGGGCTTTTCCTTCTTCAGCGGAGGCCCCTGATGGCCGACCAGAGCCGGCAGCTCATCTGTCTGGCCACAGCCAACCTGGCACCGGGCTTTTCCCTCCAAACATCTGCAAAGTGTTGACCAACCACAGGGAAACCACGTAATTTGTGTATGAAAATTAGGCAATTGCAGGAGACACATTTCTGCTTCAACTTGCCCAAGCTTTTTGCACGTCGTGTCTTTGTAAACTCTCTTCTGGCATGCTCAGTTATCTTAATTTGCTTCAGCAAAATATATTTTGTCACCAAATGGAATTAATTTGGGTGAAGTTGTAGTGAGAACTGATATGTCATTGGGCCTGACAGGTTATGGGGCGGCCTTGGGGATGGGCACCGGATTTCAGGGAGGTGGTGCTCCTAACCAGGCATTCCCACTCTGGTAGGTTCTTCTAGACCCTTCTAGGATCTGGTAAAAGTTAAGAAGCAATTCACTCATGTGCATAATGTGGTTATCATTTCACTTTGAGCCCTGGCAGGCTTGTACACACACTCGAGGGGGCATCGAGGCGAGTTTAAGGAGGGGCTATTCACAAAGCGTGGTCTGGTTATTCGGTGTCAAGGCACCCCAGGGCTGACCCAATGGGCTGGGGAGGAACCATGATTAGGATTCAAGAGCGCCACCTGGCAAAAGCATAGCCTTCAGTAGAGGGACAGAGGCTACCTCTAGCCACCCTTTTCCTCCTGCCTCTCACTGGCCAGTAGCTCTCCTTAGACAAACCTAGCGGGACCCCAGGACCAGCCTTGTGGGTGCAGGATCGAGCCCAAGGGTCTGTCAGGTCAAGATCTTAACTTAGAAGGATGTTCTCCAAAGAATGGGACCAAACCACTCAGGTGTGCAGGATGGTGTACAGAGGCCCACAGATACACATTTTAAAAATTTAACAGTTATATATTTATGTTAATGGTTCTTAGGGGAAAATGATCTCCCCTTTTCGGTGATGATTTAGTACCTTCCCCTCTTTTCCCAGTTATTACAAGCATTTATTTCTTTTGGCTTCCCCGCCCCCCACAGGCAAAACATGACATCGAGGTACATACCTTGCATTTCTTTGCCTGTGAGGATAAACACCTTTTCGCATGTCTCTTTCTTGTTATAAATTGTTTGGATTCAAAAAATTTTTGAAGTGAACAGGTTTTTTAGAGCAGTTCAAGGTTTGTGGGAAAATGAGGAGAAAGTATAGAGGGTTCCCCCTTAATTTAATCCCCCTAACCCTGCTGTCTCCCTAATTAGTGACATCTTGCTTTCCTAGTGTGGCGGATGCGTGACACTTAACGGGCCATACCGAGACATTATTAACAACTAAAGTCATAGTTTACATGACGGTTCACTCTTCGTGTTGTACATTCTGCGGGACTTCGCAAGTCCATAGGGACAAGTACCCAGCGTGACAGGATCATGAAAATCCCCCATGCTCAGCCTGCCCATCCCTCCCTCCCCGACCCTGGCAACCACTCCATAGTTTTGCGTTTTCCGGAACGTCACACTGTTACGATCACACAACACGGAGTCTTTTCAGACTGGCTTCTTTCACTTAGCAGCATGCATCTAAAGCTCCTCCGTGTCTTTTTGTGGCTTGATAGCTCGTTTCTTTTTATTGCTGAATAATACTCCATTGTCTGGATGTGCCAGCGTTTGTTTACTGAAGGACATCTTGATTGTGTCCAAGTTTTCACAATTATGAACAAAGCTGCTATAAACATCCACATGTGGGGTTTTGTGTGATTATAAGTTTTCAACTCATTGAGTAATGATAGAATTGCCTCTACCCCCCTTTTTTTACTTTTTAAAAATTGTGGTAAAATACATATAAAACTTACCATTCTAGCCATCTTAAGTGTGTGGTTCAGTGGCATTAAGTACATTCACATTGTTGTGCATCCTTTTAAAGAACAGTATTCCAGCAACAGGCCCCGGGTGTGCAGGGGTGGGAGGGAGGGGTGGCCTGTGCTGGTATTCCAGCAACAGGTCCCACGTGCAGTGCAGGGGGTGATGGGTGGACTGAAGTTTGGAAACTTGTAACTCAAAAGCTGTCTCAGCACCCAAGTTCGTTTTGAAAATTTTAATCTGTTTAAAGAAGTTAGTACGTTTGTCTACAGCCTTCTCTTTCAGGGCCCTGAAGGTGAATTTTTAAAACCTACTTGCGCCCAGGCTCTTTCTAGGTTGTTTTTGAGAAGGCGGGCTTGGGATGTAGTCACTTCTTTCCTTCAAGTTTCTCCCACTTCTCTGCTCACTAGTCTTCCAAAAAGCTGCACATTTTTGCCAAAGAATGTTGCTGGTTTGGAGGAAGTTGTGGGGCGAGGGAGCTGCACCCACAGCAGAACGAAGGAAACAAGGAACCCACCAGGTTCTCAACATGGAATGTCTCGGCCGACAACAGGGCGAACCCTTGGCATGAGTCTGGGTGACAAGGTGGTCATCCCAGACCCTTCCCAGACACATTTGGAGAGGAGGGCCTTCCAGCAAGCTGCCTTCCAACCCCCACTTTCCCCGTCTGTCCAGTGGGGACACTAGACTTGCCACCTCCTTGATTCAGAGTAAGTAGAATTAGCTGCGGCCCTTTGAGGTTTTCCTGAGAAAAGTGCCGTCTCCCTGGAGGAAGGTGTTAGCTAGTTATCTTGCCGGCAGGGATCAGCTGTTACTAAAAGGCGTCAGTTTTGCTGTGATCACAGAACAGGCTGCTGAGAGAGCAAAATCATAATTGTGGCAGGTGTGCCTGAAATGTAGTGCTCTTTTTCTGTAGTTTCTATTGTGAAGCCGCATGCCCCTACCGGATGGTGGTAGTTCTGGGCTTCTATTGTTTTCCTGTGAGGTTGGGCTCATGTGTGTTGGGGGCATGCGGCGCTGGGCCCTCAGCTCTCTGAGCAGGTCCTGCCGAGACACCCCTCATGTGGCATCTCTGAAATTCATCTCAGGGCACGAGATCTCTGCAAGCTGCCTCCATCCCTCCTGCCAGACACAGGCTTTGGGCTGTGATGCTCTGTGTCCCGGCACCGTGGGGAATGGAGTCCCAGGTCTCCTCTGCACGCAGCTCCCCACTGGGGCGGAGCTGGAGGGACTCGGTCTCCCCTTCCTCCTGATGTTCTTCCCTTCCCCTCCCACCCCACCGGAGACTATTATGACCTGAGGATTAGGAAACCTGGCTCATACTCGTCTGATTTCCTTAGGGTTTAGGCTTTTGGAATTCAAAAGTCTTCACTCTGTTTCTGCCGCAGGAGCTCCGACGGGCGCTCCGCCCACCCACCCCCTTCACTCAGCATTTCAGGGCCAACTGTGGGCAGCGTTTCTGTGCCTGATGGCTTCCTGCGGCCACCAGAGCCTGCTCCGCCCAGTCCCACACTCGGAAGTGCCGGAATATCAGGGCTCCCCAGAGGCAGCCCCCATAGCACGGCAGCCCTCGTGGCCCTCAGGTGGGATGGCCCTGGGGTGGGTGTCCCACGCCATCTCTTGGCGTCCCCCAGTGGCATTAAGCTCCAGTCGCCACAGTGGGGACTCACTGGACAGAACACACTGTGTGACTTCCACCACGCTGGCTCTCCCACTGCCCCACGGGTGTTTCCTGGATCGCCTCCCAGAGAAAATCCCTCTTCTGCATCGGGAAGCCAGCCCGAGGCGGCATCCTCTCACTAGAGGTGATGAACCAGACGCCAAGCTGACTGAGCGGGGAGGAGACAAGGGGTAGGAGGAAATAGGGTGGGGGAGGAACCATTAGTTAAAAGTTCAAAATATTATGGCGTAGCACTGAAAACTCAAATAAATCGAGCACTCCTTCTGTGCCTGGCACAGCACTTGGCGTTTTCGCATAAATTATTTCGTCTGAACTTCTTGGTAGCTCTGCCTTAATGACATTGTTCTTCGAGCCCAGGAAATCGAGTTTCAGGTCTACTCACTGGGGAGATGGAGAGGCAGAGACAGGAACTCAGGGCTTTCTGTCCCCTTGGGAAGGTTCTGGAAATTCCTCAGCTAGTGGAAAGGATGCGGTGTCTTGGGGTAATCCTTTACCTTCCGTTCCTACCAGCTCTTATGAATGATAGTAGCCACCTACGAGTCTCTAAAGACTTCTGTCTTTAGATATTTCCTTAAAAAATTATAAGGTCTCGGATGTTTTTGAAGTGAGGGGCTCTTGCTGGTGGCACGGTGCTGGGAGGTCCATACTGATATCAGAGGGACAGAGAGTGGGTGAGGTGGTCTCTGCCCTCCTTTCTGCCCAGTGGTGTGCCAGCAGATGTGGAAACCAGATTTCAGGATAAAAAAGAAAAGACCGACGTGTAGCCTTCGCCAGTTCCTGTGGTGCCAATGCTCCCACTGTGGCCAGTTCAAGCTGTGAACAGGAGGTTCCTGACCCTGCAGCTGGGACAAGGTGGAGAGGTGAAGTTCTGCACTGTGTAGCGTTCCCACCCCACCGATGGAAGCAACACAGACAGTCTCAAGAGCGTTGAGGACGGGACAGTGTCATAGAATAATCCTTAAGTGGTAGCTGTCATGGACTGGATGTTTGTGTCCCCCCAACATTCGTATGTTGAAATCCTCACTCCCAGTGTGATGGGATTAGAGGTGGGAGGTGATGAGGTCATGAGGTGGAGCCTCATGAATGGGATTAGCGCCTGGACAAGAGAAGACGCCGCCCCTGAGCTAGGAAGCCGGTCCTCACCAGACCCCGACTCTGCGGGTGGCTGGATCTCGGATCTCCAGTCTCCAGAACTGTGAGAAATAAATGTTTGTTGTTTAGCCACCCAGTCTAGGATATTTTTGTCATAGCAGCCCAAAGTACTTTTTAAAAGAAATTGAGTAACTTTGCTCAATAAAGTCAGTACTTTTTTTAAAAAATTGAGATAGTGCCCATTTTAAACTGAGGTAGAATTTCACATAACATTAAATTTACCATTTTAACTAAAGTGTACAATTCAGTGGCATTTAGTACATTCATAGTTTTGTGCAGCCACCACCTATAGCTGGTTCCCAAACATTTCCATCACCCCAAGAGGAACCCCTGCGCCCAAAGAGTCACTGCTCATTCTCCCCCACCCTCTGGGCACCGCTAGGATTTGTTTTCTGTTTCTAGGAATTTTCTTATTTCAGGGTTTTCATACAAACGGAATCATATAAGCTGTGACCTTTTGTGTCTGCTTCCTTCACTCAGCATAACCTTTTCAAGGCTCATCTCTGCTGTAGCATGTGTCAATACTTCGTTCCTTTTTATGGCTGAATGATATTTGATTGTATGGTTATATCGCCTTTTGTTTATCCACTCATCAGCTGATGAACATTTGTGTCATTTCTATCATTTGGCTATTTGGAATAGAGCTAGTATGAACATTCATGTACATGTTTTTGTTTTAATACCTGTTTTGAATTATTTTGGGAATATACCTAGCAGTAGAATTACTGGGTCATATGGTAATTCTATGTTTAACTTTTTGAGGTACTGCCGAACTGTTTTCCAAAGTGGCTACATCATTTTATATTCCCATGTGCAGTGCTTAAGGGTTCTAAATTCTCCACATCCTCACCAACACTTGTTATTTGCAGTTTATTTTTATGATTGCTACAGCCATGCTACTTGGTCATGTCTCACTGTGGTTTTGCTTTACATTTTCCCAAAGACTAACGGTATGGAGCATTTTTTTACCTGCATTTGTATATCTTCTGTGGAGAAATGTCCATTCAAGTCCTTTGCTCATTTTTAAATTGGGTTGTCTTTTTGTTGTTGCATTGTAAGAGTTCTTTATATATTCTGGATATATCAAATATATAATTTGCAAATATTGCCTCCTGTTCTGTGGATTGTGCCCTTTGATGCACCAAAGTTTTTAATTTTGAAGTCAAATTTCTCCATTTTTTCTTTTGCTGTTTATGCTTTTGGTGTCATATCTTTAAAACCTTTTACTAAATCCTAAGTTATGAAGATTTAATCCATGTCCTCTTCTAAGAGATTTATAGTTTTAGCTTTTACATTTACATTTGTGGTCAATTTTGAATTAACTTTTATATATGGTGTGACGTAGGGGTCCAACTTCATTCTTCTGCATGTAGATAATCCGGGTGTAGTATCTTTGTTTTTAATATAATTTATTTAATTGTAAGTTTATATAGTTTAACTTTTAATTATGACTGTGTTTAACAATTGGCTTGCAAAATTCTTGAAAATTTAATAACCAGCACTCTCGAGCCAGTGGGATTGGTCTGAACTGGCTCTGGCAGGCTGTGACTTTTTCCACACCCTACTTAGACAACCTTGCTGCTAAAGGCAGGAATGTAGATTTTTTTCCTCAGGGAGCTGAGCTGGGAATGGGTGAAGTGTGCTTATGGAGCTCCTGGAGACCCCTGATCCTCTAGCCATGGGCCTGCCCAAAATTTCCCCATTGCACCTGGCTTTTCCTTTGTGATTTGGTTAGGCCTCTCCTGCTCCTTTCCCTAGTATTTGCCCTGCTACTCTTCCTGGTTTAGAGGGAACCAATTTGGTTTCAATCGGATCTAGAGAAGCTTTGGAGGCCCCACCTTTGAGTGGAGACCTAATCCTTGACCCGAGACCGAGGAATTGTTCCTTTCGCTGGTGGTATCATCAGTCCAAATACGGGGTGACCAATTACATTTGAATTTTAGATAAGCAATGCACAATATTTTAGTATAAGCACGACTCATACATGATTTGGGACATACTTATACTTAAAAGTAATTTTCACAAAATATTTGGGACATACTCATACTAAAGAATTTTGCATTATCTGAAATTCAAATTGAATTGGGAGTCCTGGAATTTTGTTTGCTAAATCTGGCAAGCCCCCCTTAGGGTCAGTTTCTTCCTCATTGCCCTCCTCCTGTAGCACAGACTCAGAGCCCCAAAGTGAGCTGGGCCTGACTCCTGTCCGTTTCACAGATCTGGAAACTGGGTCTCAGATAAGGAAAGGGACTTGCATGGAATCGCTGTGGACTTTGAGGACCTAGACAAGCTGCATGACTTTTCTTTTTCATGAAGTCAGCACATTTTCTGAGTGACTTCTTTGCATGGGGCACTGTGCCAGTGTGAGGGCATAAGGGTGACAAACCTGCTGTGGATCTGTATAGAGGACAGGAATCAGGCGTCCCCTTGGTCATGTTAAATGACAGATAGGATTCAGACAGACCTGGGTCCGAATCCCACTTTGCCACTTATCAGCTGTGTGACAAGTCACTTCTGCTCTCTGAGCCTCAGTTTCCCCTTCTCTAACTTGGGATAAGAATACTTTTCCTGGGGGATTGTGGTCAGGCTTCAGTGGGGTGGTGACATGCCCTCGGTGGGTAGGGAAGACTTTATCTATGACGAGAGAAGAGTGGTACCCACAGTAAAATTTGGTTGTTGCCTACAGGTTTCCCAGCATCCTGGACTGCCCAGATGGTGTGGAATGGAGGTTCCAGAACCCACCTGCCCTGCCCCTCCTGCCAGGGACCAACCAGCTCCCACTCCTGGCCCCCCAGGGGCCCCAGGTGGCCAGGCATCGCCTCGCCTGGCCCTGGGCCCTGTCATCCTGCCTCCAGAGCAAGGCCTGGCCCCCACCGTGTTCCTGAAGGCCCTACCCATCCCACTATACCACACCGTGCCTCCTGGGGGCCTCCAGCCGCGGGCCCCCCTCGTGACCGGCAGCCTGGATGGAGGCAGCATGCCCTTCATCCTTAGCCCCCTGCTGCAGCCTGAGGGGCCTGGCCCTACCCAGGTGGGGAAGCCAGCGGCCCCAACGCTGACCGTGAACATCGTGGGCACTCTGCCTGTCCTGTCACCGGGCTTGGGGCCCACGCTGGGCAGCCCAGGCAAGGTGCGGAATGCCGGCAAGCACCTGTGTCCGCACTGTGGCCGGGACTGCCTAAAGCCCAGCGTCTTGGAGAAGCACATCCGGTCGCACACGGGCGAGAGGCCGTTCCCGTGTGCCACCTGCGGCATCGCCTTTAAGACCCAGAGTAACCTGTACAAGCACAGGCGAACCCAGACACACCTCAACAACTCCCGGCTGTCCTCAGAGTCCGAGGCGGGTGGGGGCAGCCTTTTGGAGGAGGGGGACAAGGCCGGAGAGCCCTCCAGAGCAGACCGCAGCGGGGAAAGCAGAAGCCACAGGCTGGGTGAGGACGCGTCTGAGGGACCTCTTTCTCCAGGCGCCCACATGTCCCTTGTTGCCAAGAACGTAGGTACGAAGACGGACGCTGTTCCCTGCCAAGGGTCCACATCTGCCAACAGAGAGGGTGCTGGGGACCCTGCCCACACGGCGTCCCCCGGGCCCCCGCCGGCCGGCTCGCAGCCCTGGCGGAAGCTGCTGGAACAGAGGTCCCCGCCGGCCGGCAAGCCGAGCACGCTGCAGCGGCAGCAGGCCACGTCGGAGAAGCCCTGGGACGCCAAGGCATCCGAGGGCCGGCTGCGGAAGTGCGAGAGCACCGACTCCGGCTACCTGTCCCGCTCGGACAGCGCGGAGCAGCCGCTGGCGCCCCCCAGCCCCCTACACAGCCTGTCGGAGCACAGCGCGGAGTCCGAGGGCGAGGCGGGCCCGGGGCCGGGGCCGGGGGGCGCGCGGGCGGCCGGCCTGGAGCTGGAGAAGAGGCGGCTGGAGGAGCGCATCGCCCGGCTCATTTCGCACAACCAGGCGGTGATGGACGATGCCCAGCTGGACACCGTGCGGCCCCGCAAGACCGGCCTGTCCAAGCAGGGCAGCATCGACCTGCCCATGCCCTACACCTACAAGGACTCCTTCCACTTCGACATCCGCGCGCCCGAGCCGGGCCGCAGGAGGGCCGCGCTCGGCCCCGCGCGCTCCACCTTGACGCCCCCGGACGCGTCGCGGCCCCTCTTCTTCCACTCCGTCCCCACCCAGCAATCCACCGTGGAGTGCGTCCCCGTCACCAGGAGCAACTCGCTGCCCTTCGTCGAGGGCTCCAGGATGTGGCGGGAGCCACTGGGCCCTCAGGACGCCTGCCCCAGGACAACACAGAAGCCCCTGAGCCCCAGGCTCAGCCCTGCCCGGCCGAGCTGCCGCTCAGGGCTAACCTGGGCTGCCGTCCCCAGCGGGCACCACCCCCGGGCCCTGGTCAGACAGGCGGCAGTGGAAGACCTGCCATGGACATCCCTTGGAGACGCCCCGGGCCATGCAGAGGACTCTGAGGGAAAGAGAACTGCCGCAGGGGAGGGGGCAGCCAGCAAGGGCAGAGCGGACAGCAAGAAATGCGGCCAGAGGAGGCTGAAGCTGTTCTCCCAGGAGAAGTGGCAAGTGTATGGGAATGAGACGTTCAAGAGACTCTACCAGAAAATGAAAGCCAGCCCCCTCAGAAACAAGAAAGCCAGGGAGGCGAGAGCGGGCAGTAGGACAGAGCCGGACCTTCCTCCCCGGGAAGAGGCAGCAGGGGCCAATGTCCCTGGGGATATCTCTGGAGGTGCCAGGCCAGAGCCTTGGGGAAGCCCTCCAGCCTCAGACGCCTCCCTGGTGACTGAGCCCCCTAAGCACCGGGAGACTGCGACCAGAGCAGGAGACTGTGACCAGCCCAGAGTGGACAGGGCTGTCCCTACATCCCCTACATTCGGTGACAGAGACACCCCCTATTTGGGCAGCAAGAGCCCTCTGTTTCCTCCAAATGGGAGGCGGGAACTGGGGCAGCAGCTGCCCCCAGCAACTGTCCCCCTTAAAGGGGGTGACGTAGAGGCTCCCAGACTGGTTTTGCCAGACTCCAAGCTGGAAGGAGACGCCCGAGGTGCTGGGGGCATGACAGCGACCTGCCCTTGGGCCCAAACCATCCTGATACGGCCCAGCGGTGGCCCTGGGGAGGACCGGCTCCACTTGGAGAGGAAGAAGCTGAAGGTGGAGGCACTGGACAGTCAGGAGCGACTGGAGCCTGTGGGGGCAGAGACTCTGGGGGGACCTGCACAGGCTGCCTCCCAGGAGCAGGACAGTGACCCCAGGGAGGCTCCAGGCAGGGAGCACGGGAGTGCCTGGCAGGCAGGCAAGCCCCTGGAGTCCTCTAGAGCCTCCTATGCTGCTGCTTCGGTTGCTCTGAAGGAAGCGGGGCTGAGGGACCAGGTACTCCCATGGCATCCTGCAGCCCTGGCCCCCGGGCATCACGCCCCGCCCGCTGCCCAGCCTCAGGCTCCCAGCATCCTCGCTGCTGCAGCAGACAATGCCTTCTTCCCCAAGTACCTGCTCAGGTTACCTCGGGCAGAGGCCCCCTCTCCACTGCCCATTCCCCAGGACTCTGGGCAAGGCCAGGGCTCTCTCTGCAGGACTGGGTGGCCCAAGGAAGAGGTATCGTTTGTTGGATCAGGCCTAGGGAGCTCCCTGTCTTGCAGCCCAGCCCTAGGGGCCCCCAGGGAGACCACCTCCTCCCCATCCACCCCTATGTGTGAGGCCCACACGGCTCAGGACAGGGAGGGTGAGACTCACGCCATCCATCACCTCTCTGTGGGCAGTACTTTCCCAAGGGCCAGGCCCTCTGGGGCTGCCCTGAGTCCCTGGGCACCCAGCTGGGAGCCGGGGGTGCCTCCTGGGAATGACCTAGAAGACCCTCCATCAGGGCCTCTGGCAGGGCTCAATCCCTGTTGTTCCCTCCAGCCCAGCTCCTTACTCACTGACCTCCCTCAGCCCCAGGTTGTGCCCCCCAGCTGGCCCAAGCTGGCCTTGTCTTCGCACTCAGGGACCCCCAGGACCTGCAGGGACCAGAGCCCATTCCCCTCGCTAAAGGCTGAGCCCCAGCTCACGTGGTGTTGCTTGAGACGCAGCCTCCCTCTACCCATGGAGCAGAAGGGGAAGGCGGTATCTGTGTACTCAGCCCTGCACTTCCCTGGTGGCGGCCTTGGGGATGAGGGTCCTGCCACCCTGCCTGTGAGCAATGGAGGAGGGACCCGGACGAGGCCTGGAGAAGGAAGACTGGCTCAGATATCCAAGGTAATGCCCAGCTTTGCCCAGGGCCCAGGGACTGACAGAGATGCTTGGCAGGCAGGAGAGAAAGTGTGAAGCCTTCCCCTGCAGCATGTGCTGGTTCCCGAGGAAGCTTGGGGCTACTACCTTTAGGGCAGGAAAGAATAAAGGGCAAAAATGCAAACCAAAGCAAAAGAAAGTCTTGGAAAAAAATAAATTTCCGAGGAAAGAATTATTGTACCCGAGACTCTGGGTGAGATATTGTTCATAACTAGACATAACATTTAACTGAGCTTCCTGGTAACAGAGGCAAAAAAGTAAAATGAAGCACTACACCATGGAGGAGAGCTCTCTGAGTAATCCAAGAGTATAAAACAGAAACTCTTATTGAGAGGTAGACTCTAGGCAAAAACAAAACAAACAAAACAAAAAACTCTTAGAAGAAGAGAGTCATTATACCAGGGGCTCTGGAGACATAATCCCTATGAGTAGACCCAAACCGACTTCAGAGGTTCCTGGGAACGGGGAGGGAAAGGGATGTGTGGGATGCCCAAGGGTCTTCTTGCTGGGCCACTAGGTGATAAGTGTGTGGTTCCATCCCAGAGTGAGTCTGCGCACTGGCTTTAGTAACAGGACTTAGTCCTGCTCTGGTGTGGCCTGGGCCAGGGTTGCCGAGAGGGGTCCTGGGGCCCCAGCTCTTATTTAACCTTATCAGCCAATGATCCGGGTGTGGGGTCCGGAGCCCTACGGGCTGCTCTGCTTTCTCTGGGTGGAGCCTGAAGGTGGGGGCAGTGCTTTCTGCATCCCCAGCGTGGCAGGTTCATCCAGAGTATGTGAGTCTGAGACGGGGGTCCCAGGTCCAGTGTAGTCCTCCTTGTGGGAGGCGGCCTGGTGGGAGGGAAAGGCAGCTGGCTCTCCTGTTTCCCAGGCCTCCCTCTGCAGACCCCGCCCAAGAGGAGTTCCAGAAGGTTTTGTCTGGGATGCTCTGCAGGTGCCTGCTGGGCACCTCTCAGGGGCTCAGGCTGTCTGTCCACACAGCACGGCTGTTCCTGGATTTCTGTAGACACTTCCTGTCTGCGGACAGATAGCCCTTCTGGGCTGTCGCCATCGTGAGGGCCTTGAGCGACATGATGCCAATGTGCCTGGTATTTTCAGCTGTCCCACCCCACAGTCCCAGGGGTGACGTCCCAGGACCCGGCATCTGAGCCAGAACGGAAGAAAGGACCGCCTCCTCGGAGGGCCAAGACGCCTCGTGGGAGCGGCAAGCAGAGAAAACTAAGGATCAACCCTAAAAGGTAGGATGTGAGGCCACCTCTGTCATTTCCACGCAGGCCCAGTGTCAGGAACTGCAAGTTGCAATTTGGCTAAACCCCCCCAAGACGGACTTAGTATGGGATTCGAAAGGCACCTCTGTGCTCCGGAGAAAGAGTTCCTGTTCCGCAGGGTCTGGAGTTTCAGATGCAAGCACTGAATCTGTTTCCCGTCAGTCTGCCCCGCATGGCCCCGCTGCCATATGTTTCTCAATGGTGCCTTTCTAAGGCCAGGAATCCAGCAAATATTTGAAATAACTGGGTCGAGAACACATCCGTCCAGTTTAAGTCCTGAAGAGAGAACGTGTTAATTATTTACAGCTTTTATTGCTTTTTTAATTATGCAAGCAATGTATGTCCTTTGCAGAAAAATTAGACAATACAGATGAGCAAAGAGAAGACAATGAAACATCCTAGTCGCCTCACCACTCAGAGAGAATCACCGTTAACATTTAAGAGTACAGCTTTGCAGAATTGTCTTTGCAACAAACGCACACATGCACGTATCCAGCAACAGCAAATGGGGGGACACGTGGATTTTAATACCACTCTTCCATGACGTCATTCTTTGATTGTCTTGCTCCTTTGCTCAAAACCCTTCAGGCTGCCTATCATGTATAAGTTAAAAAGCAGATTCTTTAACCAGCCCCCACCTCCTCCCTGCCCTCTAGAAAGTTTTTGCTCTCGTTTGCCCATAATCTCCTCCCTCCCACTCATTGTGATTTGGTGCTGCCTTCGCCCCCACCCCAGTCCCTACGCCACACTCGGAACCCAGATCACTGGCGCATCCGTCCGCCACATTCAGGCTGTCAACTTCTCCTCTTCCTGGGATGGTTGTAGACCTCCCTCCCTGCTGTCGATATTTTATCCAAAACCCAGATATCCTTCAAGAGGATATCCTTCCTAACCCTCCCCCACAGCTGTTCAGAGCTTAGTGGCTGGAGATGACCTCTCCTCTTGCGTCCCCCTGTCTGCTGGAACTACACATCCAGAAGTGACATCGCCGAGCGTTTGCTGTGTGCCAGGCACGGTACTCATTGTGTTGTTGCGTGCATTGTCTTGTCAGATCCTACAAGGACTCCGTGATGTATGGTGTTATTAGCCCCATTGTTCCCATGAGGATACTGACATAGAGAGATCAGACCACCTCCCCGAGGACCCAGATTTGAACCAACAAGTGTCACTCCCCAGCTGGGACAGGGCATTTTAGTGGCCTGGAGTTTCCTGCGGTCAGATTCGGCAGGTCTGGGGTGGGGCCCGAGACTCTGCATTTCCAGCCCACGCAGGTGATCTGCTGGCACCGGCCCATGAGCATGCTTGCAGGGGTGGAGCTTCATGCTGCCCAAACCACTTCTTGTCTTTCCCAATGTCTATCATTTTTTTGGCACATGCTTTATTTCGTGGGTCATTCTGGGCTCTTGGGACAGAAGCCCAACTCAAAGTAGCCCGATCAAAAGAAGGACCACTGCCTGTGTAACGGGCTTCCAGGCCTAAGCCATCGCCCTAACCCCGACCAGGGGGAGTGGGGAGGGACGGTCCCCCAAAGGAACGTTCAGAGGAAGGGGAATGCATGCCGTCCAGACCACAGAGGAGCTGCCTGGGGCTCTTTGAACACAGGGACATTGGCACTTGATTGTTACTCCCATGAGCATGTGGCTAACAAGGAGGAAGCACCAAATTACATCCGAGTGACAACTGTGGAGCCTGAGGATGCGGGAGAGGAAGGGCGGGCTGCCTCATGAACAGCTCTCGCCTTCCCAAGACTTTGACGAACATTCCTGTGCACGTGCTATGTGCCAGGTGCCCAGACGTGGAGGCCGTTGGGGAAAATTTCTTGGGCAAGGCCGAGGGTCCCGGACTGGAGCCCCAGCAGGCCTTGAGATGCCTCTCTGGTATGCCTTGCAAACCCACTGGCAGTTCTTGGGCCAAACATAGTCTGTGCAAGAACCTCGCTCATGAGGCCAGCATTAGGGACTCCATTCCTACACCTGCAGGGAAAGGAGTTCCTCCAACAGCCAGCCTGGCCAGCTGTTGATTTTAGCCTGTGAGATGCTGGGCAGATCAGCCAGTCAGGCCACATCTGGGTGTCTGACCTCTGACGTGAGATGGTAAATGGCTGTTTCCTTAAGCTGCTGAATTAGCGGTGCTGTGCTGTACAGCACAGGAACTAATACAGATGAATACCACCAGTATACCCATTGTACAGATTGGGAAATGAAGACCCAGAACATGGAAGTAAATCAGCTAAGGCCACGTAGCTATTTAAGGGAGAGCTGAGTTGGCCCTCAGAGAGTTATACTGAGGCTTCCATGAGGTCAGGTGTGAGAAGCGCTTCACACATGCTTGGCACATGGTAAGGACTCCCCATAAATGCTGCCTATTATTCTTGTGCTTAGAAGATGGAATCACGGATCGAGGCCAATGCACTTGTTGTCCAGATGGGAAAGTGAGACCATCTTAGGATGGGCTTGCCTAAGATCATACAGTGAAGCGAAACCTGGGCACTGGGCCTCACTCCACAAACTGCTGTGTCTGAAGCAGGTTGCCTTTGCAGCTTGGACACCAGCAGGGAAGCGAGGCCTTGGGGGCAGCAGGAATGCCCTCTGAGTTCAGCTGGGCAAGAGTGATTGTCATTGACACATAGGCTGCCAGCTGGCTCCCAGGGAGGGTCAAAGCCCTCAAAACCACTCTGGCCTGCCAGCAAAGGCCTGAATTGACAGGAACGGCTGGTCTGTCCAGGACGTGCCCTCAGGATGGGAGCGGGGCCTCCTCAAGGGAACGGAGGCCCCAGTTTACTTATCTTGAAGTGGGACCAATTCCAGTGTCTTTCTTTCAACACCTTTTACCATTTGGATAAGATTTTAAGAGTGATTTCTTGTCTATGATCTCATCAGATCCTTAAAAGGGTTCTCTGAGGTGCAGATTTTTATTATCCATCCTATAGATAAGGGAACAGTGGTTCAAAGAACTTAAATGTGTACTCGTTTTCTATGATATACTACAAATTACCATATCTTGGGATAAAACAACACCCATTTCTTATCTCAGAGCTTCTGCAGGTCAGAAGTCTGGGCATAGTTTAGGTGCATTCTCTGCTAAGGCCTCACAAGGCTGATTCCAAGGTGTCAGCTGGGCTGCACTGTTACCTGCAGGCCCAACCGATGAAGGATCTGCTCTCAAGGCCCCTCAGACTGTTGCCAGGATTCATTTCCGAGGCGTGGTATTCATGGCAGCTTACTTCTTAAAAGCTAACAATGGAGACAGTGTCTCTGGTGCCTCAAGTCTCTGACCTCAAAACCCATTTCTAAAGGGTTCACCTGATTAGGTAAGGCCCACCTAGGATAACCTACCTTTTGATTACGGACTTTAATTGCATCAGCAAAGTACCCTTACCTTTGCCATATTTTATTAGTTAGAAGGAAGTTACAGGTTCTGCCCACACTTAAGGAAAGGTGTGACCCATGGGGGTCACCCCAGGGTGTGTCTGCAACAAAGGGCTCTCCTAGGCTAACCCGGCTAGTAGAATTCGGATTCTGAGTTTCGGACTCAGTGTTTTCCATCATCAGCTCTCATCATCATACAAGAAAGTTTTTAGCAGTTGCTAAGACTTGCACTTTTAATGTCTGGGGCACATCTTTGACTGTGGAGGTGTTTTATAAGGGGATATGATACTGGATGTATAGGGAAAGGGTTCTCTTTAAAGACAAATTTCTTATTAAGCCACTGATTGGATAGCATTTGGCCTGCAAAGATTTAACAAAGGAGACTACCAGTTTGTTTGATCCACATGAAGCCTCAAATTTAATTAATTTTCTGGTGATGAAGTCGCATGGTTAGATGATAGAGCTTCTTGCAGGAATGTCTTCTCCCGTTCTCCTTCATGTCTGGCTAATCTTCAGAGACATGGAGCCGGTGCCCAATTCTGAGTGCTGGTGTTGGGAAAATACTGGGAGGTGACTCCTCATTCTAAAAGTGCTTCACAGTCACTGTTCAGGAGGCCATACATGGAACTTGTTTTTTCTCTTCAAAAGGACTGCACATATTGAAATCCATCTATTTTTCACGTGCTAATTTATAACGGAAGTCAATCATAACATAGGATTTGTTTTACAAATATTTACTTTGCAGATAACCAGACAGAAAAACTTCTATATGTTGAAGTAAGAGATCTGTTTGCCTGCCTGTCTGTGTATTGGTTTTCTGTTGCCACTATAGCAAATCACCAAACTTTGTGTGCTATTTTAAATGGCACAAATTTATTACTTTACAGTTCGGTAGGTTAGAAGTCCAGCATGGGTCTCGCTGGACTAAAATCAAAGTGCCAAGGGCTGCTTGCCTTTCTGGAGGCTGCACGGGAGAATCAGGTTCCTGCACATTTGGGCCGTGGGCAGAATTCAGTTCCTTAACTCATGGCTCCCCTCCCTCTGTATCCCAAACCAGCGAGGTTGGGTTGAGCCTTCTCACGCTGCATTTATTTATTTATTTTTTTATTTTCTTCATGCTGCCTTGTCCAAGACCTTCTCACACTTTAACTCTCTCCTTCTTCTTCCTTCTCATCTCTCTGACCCAAGCTTCTGACACTTCTTTTGTTTTTAAGGACTGATGTGATTGGATTGGGCTCAGCTGGTTAGTCCAGGGTACTGTCACCATCCTGAGGTCAGCAGCCTTAATCGCATCTTCAACCCCCCTTTTGCCATATAGGGTAATATATTCAAAGGTTCTGGGCATTCGGACATGGACATCTTTTGGGTGGGTCTTTATTCTGCCTACCACACTATCTGTCCACCCACCCACGTATGTTATGTATGTAGATACTTATCTGTTCACCCACCCACCCCGCTGTGTAGCTATCATCTAACTCTTGTGTTCTTTTCTTCTTCTTGATTCATTTTCCCATTTTCACTTCAGTTGTCTTACTGTAATATTACCTTATATATTTATAATATATAGAAACTAAAAATTAAATTAAAATGATAATTATGTGGTTTTATGCTTTTGGCACATATCTTTTCAATTCATGCTCATACCTTGACTGCGAATCAATGTTTCCATCGATAATATATAATATTGTGCTGTGTCCTTAAAGCTATGACTATAAATATTATACTGAATGTATCATTCTGCAGTTTGATTTTTAAGGTCAACATTATGTTTTTGAAGATCTCATCACGTCAGTACGTATAGGTCAGATTCATTCATCTTAACTGCTGTAGAATGTTTCATCCCATGAGTGAGAGTTTAACCTTCCCCCATATGTTTACTAATATTAGTTTTTATCAGATTCTTTAATGATGAATACAATTTATAGGATTCTGTATATATCCTAGATCTGTATATGTTCTTTGCTTGTTACATATAATTAAAATATTTTTCAAAGTATATTATGTCTTTTTAAGCCCATTATTTATAAATACCCACATAATTGCCCATATCTTGTCTTTTCATTCTTTTCTGCATGTTGTTACATCTTCCTTCTGGGATTATTTTCTTCTGCCTAAATCATGGTCATTAGAATTCCCTTTATAGGAGAGAATGCTCTCAGTTTTTATTACTCTGAAAATGTATGTATTTCATCATGGTTGTTGAAAATTATTTTTGCTGGGTAAACAATTCTGGGTTGACAGTGATTTTCTCTCAGCACGCCAGAGCTATCATCGCACCATCCTGTGGCTTGGTATTGGGGTGAGGTCAGCTATTCACCTGCTCATCTATCTTTTGAAAATCTTTTCTCTCCCGCTACCTTTAAGATCTTCTTTTGGTCTTTGGTGTTCCATAGTTTTACTCTGACGTATATAGGTGTATGTTATTTTTTATTTATTCCACTAGGAATCCATCCAGCTTTTACGATTTGTGGATTGATGTCTCTCTAGAAAATTCACAGCCATCGTTCTTCAAACATTGCCTCTATCCTTTTCTCTCTCCTCTCTTTCCGAAACACTGAAATAATGTATGTTAGACCGTCTCTGTCTTTCATTTCTAACTTTTACTTTTAATAACTTTGTTTATCCATGCTATCATCTGGATACCTTGTTCAGGTCTATCTTTAAAATTTTACTAGTTTGTTTTTTGTAATCCACTGAGGTTTTTGTAAAGCTTGATTGAAGTATAATTGAATTTTAATAAATTGCACATATTTAAAGTATACAATTTACTAAGTTTTGACCCATATATATACCTGTGAAAGCAACAATATAATCAAGATCATGAACATATCCATCACCCCCCAAGTTTGCTCATTTCCTCCGTCCTGCCCACCCTGACTCCTTTCCATCTTCAGGTAACCATTGATGTACTTTCACTATAGAAACATATATGCTTTTATTCACCTTGAATTTGGCTTTTTTTTTTTTCCTGGCAGCATTACTGTTTTGAGGTTCATTCATGTTTTTTGTGTGTATCAAGAATTCATTTTTTTTATTGCTAAATAGTATGTCATTGGGTGGATATGTCGCAATTTGTTTGTGTTCATTTGTTGGTAGACATTTGGTTTGTTTCAGTTTTGGGCTATTACAAATAAAATGACTCTAAATATCCATATGCAAGTCTTCGTATGGACATATGCTTTAAATACTTAGGAGTGAAACAGCTGGATCGTATGGTAGATGGATTAACTTAAGATGGATTAATTTATGAAGATGCTGAACTATTTTCCTAAGTGGTTATATCATTTTACATCTCCACTGGCATTGCATGAGAGTTCCAGTTTCTCTACATCCTTGCTGACACTTGGTATGGTCATCCTTTTTAGTTTTAGTCATTTTAATAGGTGTGTAGTGGTATCTCATTATAATTTGAATTTGCTTTTCCCTAATAACTGATGATATTGAGCATCTTTTTATTTGCTTATTCACCATTTCTATGTCACCTTTAATGAAGTGTCTGTTCAGATCTTTTGCCCGTTAAAAAAAAATGGGTTGTTTGTTTTCTTATTACTGAATTTTGAGAATTTTTCGTATATTCTGGTTATAAGTCCTTTCTTGGGTATGTGATTTGCAAATATTTTCTTTCAGTCTGTGGCTTGTCTTTTTATTCTCCTAACAGCATCTTTTAAAGAGCAGATGTCTTTAATTTTGATGAAATTCAATTTATCATTTTTTTCTTTTGTTGATTATGTTTTTAGTGTCATAACTAAAAAAAAATCTGTGCCTCACCACAGCTGCAAAGATTTTCTCCTAAGTTTTTCTCTAAAATTTTCTACTTTTAGGTTTTATATTTAGTTCCATAATCTATTTTCACTTAATTTTTATGTATGGTGTGATGCTTGGCATGATGTATGGATAAATGACTATAAATATCCAAATGCATGCATGCGGATATCTGGTTGTTCCAGCACCGATTGTTGGTCTGTTTGTCTATTTCAGTGCAAATATCACACTAACTTGATGACACCACCTGACTTTAAGACTTGCTATGAAGCTAAAGTATTCCAGACAGTGTGGTATTTGCACTGAAATCGACAAATAGGTCAATGGAACAGAATAGAGGGTACAGAAATGACCACACATACGTGGTCAATTGACTTTTGATGAAGGTTCAAAGGAAGTCCATCAGAGAAAGTATAGTCTTTCCAGCAAAAGGTGCCAGAGGTAGAAAACTTCTCCATTGAAAGGCATCATCAGACTCACGTTAGCTGCGCCTCTTCTCTTAGCGATCACTGCCATCAGTGCTTGATGCCCAGTGTCCTGAAAACCACTGTTTTGTACATCTGTCCAGTGTTCAATTTGGGATGGGAAATCTGGTTGCTGTTATGCCATCTTGTGCAGAAGTCCCTTCCCTATTGCAATGGCTTCTCAGTTGACACCCACCCCCCACTTTCATTGGTCTGATAAGTTTTAAATTGAATTGATAATGTGTATCATGTTTTATTTCCAAAAAGCTCTGTTGAATTATTTTTCAAATCTGCTTGATAATGTTTGTAGTCTCTTGGCACTTTACTCTTATTTTCAATCTTTTTTTTACAAAACACACTTAATATTTTGCATCTGATAACGCCAACACATGAAGTTTCAGCACATTTGACTCTGTTTTATGTGTCAGCTCTAACTTATGGTAACTTGTTTCCTTGTTTGTGTTGAAGTTTTTGACTGCGAGTTGATATTTTTGGAACTTTGAGACTTGGCTTGAAGGTGGATTTCTTCAGTATTTGTTTTGCTTCTGCTAGGTGCCTGGGGGCGCCCACAGGACACCACATTAAATGAAATTCTTGGCTTTTGGGTTTTCTCTGGGTACCCATGTAGTGTGAATTCAGGTTGCAAACCCAGGAGAAGGCTGTCTTAGTGTTATGATATTCATAGGAGAGACATTTTCCTCCTCACTCAGTGATAAAATTTAAGTTGGGGAGTTAGTTTTGTTGTTTGTTTGTTTTTTTTTAATGTCCCCTGGGCAAGTGGTGCAGGTGGGGAGTATTTATTTCTAATTCTCC
Source organism: Eulemur rufifrons (assembly GCF_041146395.1). Taxonomy (NCBI): domain Eukaryota; kingdom Metazoa; phylum Chordata; class Mammalia; order Primates; family Lemuridae; genus Eulemur; species Eulemur rufifrons. The sequence goes on from NC_091002.1 coordinate 48,736,500, forward strand.
CGTGTCCTGAGGTTTGACCTTCTGAGGTCTGAGTTTTACACAGATACGGAGGTCACATCTTCCGTTTGACTCTCAACAAGATGCATTCTGGACTTTGAGTCCTGCACCCTGCAGCCCACCAGAGCATGAACATGGAAGGTTGAGCTCCTCTGGTTTAGCAAATGCCTTCAAAGCAAAAGCAATCTTACCTTGCCAGGTTTCAGTTTTCACTTGGTTCTTGGCTTTTAACTATTTCTTACCTTTTAATTAGACCATCCATGCATTTACATGTAAGTTTTAAAAATTTTTATATTTTAATCTGCATTTGTAGTTGTTTTCAGTGTGAGTAGGGAGGTAATCAGAGAATTTAGTTCACTGTATTGTTGGAAATGAATTCTTATTTTTCAACCTGTGTATGATTCTTTTGTCATTAAGAAGACATATTATATGTCTGTATATTTTGATGTAGTCAAATGGAGCTATCTTTTCCTTTATAATTAGTGCCTTTTGACCTTTTCTTTTTTTTTTTTTTTTTTTTGAGACAGAGTCTCACTCTGTTGCCCAGGCTAGAGTGAGTGCCATGGCGTCAGCCTAGCTCACAGCAACCTCAAACTCCTGGGCTCAAGCGATCCTACTGCCTCAGCCTCCCGAGTAGCTGGGACTACAGGCATGCGCCGCCATGCCTGGCTAATTTTTTCTGTATATATTTTTAGCTGTCCATATAATTTCTTTCTATTTTTAGTAGAGATGGGGTCTCGCTCTTGCTCAGGCTGGTATCGAACTCCTGAGCTCAAACGATCCGCCCACCTCGGCCTCCCAGAGTGCTAGGATTACAGGCGTGAGCCACCGCGCCCAGCCCTTTTGACCTTTTCTAAGAAATTTTTCTTTACTCTCAATCTCCCTATGTCATAAATATATACATATATTCTCTTATGTTTTCTCCTTATATGAATATATATTCATATATATAGAAGGATTCATTTTTATTTTGTTTTTATAGACAACAATGGATCATGAGTAATATATAGATTTTGACCTGTTTTTGTATGCCCTCATGAACTAGGCATGGAGTATGTGTGTGTGTGTGTATTTGCTTGTTTTTTTTTTTTTAGACACAGGGTCTTGCTATGTTGCCCAGGCTGGAGTGCAGTGGCTATTCACAGGTGTGATCATAGTGCCTTGCAGCCTCCAACTCCTAGGCTCAAGCAATCCTCCTGTCTTGGCTTCCTAAGCATCTGGGACTATGGCATGTGCCACTATGGCTGGCTTGGTTTTTATATTTTTTAAACAGGTTATATGTGTATATACATAACAGAAGAAGAAAAAGAAGAAGAAGAAGATATGACAGAGATTATATGGGGCTGAAAAGTCTAAAATTTTGTTGTCTGGGTCTTTATGTAAAAAGCTGGCAGACCCTTGTATTAATCTACTTTTCCCCACTTATTTGCCATATTTTAGCCTGCCATTTATGCCTGAAGTTTATTTCAGGGCCTTTCATTCTGTTTCATTCATCTCTTTATTTTTTTGCCAACTCCAAATACCACACTGTAATGAAAATGGCTGTTTTCATTAACAAAACTACACGAGTTAAAGGAGAGGGATTAGGAAATGCAGGATCCATTTTCAGAGGGGAAATGGAAAAACGGAGAAAATTCGTACTCAGAAGCCTAATTGCCCTGACGTTAACTAGAGGCACAGAGACTCAGAGTGCTCATAAAATACGTCTCTGCCTTGCCCAAAGCAAGCGCTGGACCATGGAATTGGATTTTATTGATTAATTTGTAACTGTGTACAGAGCCGTATGAAGCATGAAACACTCAGAGACTTGTTCCAGGAAGCTTCCAACAAACGGAACAATGAATTGTGAAGCCCCCAGTGGATGGAGATTGGAGGATGTAGGGGAGAGGGGCACTCTGTAAACCCTAAAATATGCATTAGTCATTGAAGGGGGAGCAGAGAAGAAAGAGCCTGTGCCCTGAGAAGGTAATTGTATTAGTAGATAGCTGTTTACCTTCGGGAGCCGATGTTTATCTGTCTGAACTGTGTGTCTGTTCACTTTAGTCACGACACAATTTACTTATTCAATGAGATGGCACTCTCAGTTAATGAGGGTACACTCTTTGAATGAGGCAGAGACACCTGCAGATGTGGCCCTGAGTTCACGTGGCCTCTGCTACACGTGGCTGAGACCCTTTGTCACATTGGCCCCAGCACAGCAGCTGGGACTGCAGTCCTGGGTCTTGCTTAGAGGGGTAAGGAGGCCCCGCATCCCACAGCTCCACTGCATGGCTTTTTGCTCTGTTTTTCTCTTGGGGAACAGTCTGCCGGACCCCGTAGTCCCTCCCCAGACGAGTGTGTGTGAAGCAGGCTGTACATACCTGCAAGACCCTCTCTTTGGCTCTGTCTGCCCTCCCACGTGCTGGCTGAAAACAGGGCAGCTGGGGAGTAAGTGCGCCCCCCTTGCAGCCAGTGTGCAGATGTGCTGCTGGTGAAGGGCTCTGGGCAGGACCCTGCAGTATCTGCCAACCTCGAGGGGCCCTGTGTGACAGGTGACAGGGACAGGCTTGCAGAGTCTGCCTAACCCAGCTGCCGTGTTTCCGGGATGCTGCTGCTCTAGGAGCGCTTCATGCAGAACATCTCCGGGACCCAGGAAAGAAACAACCCTGCCATGACGAAGCACAATATTGCTTTGCAGACGTTGCCAAGGTCCACCTGGGCTCTTCCCAAGGGCGAAAGTGTTCAAATGCTACCTAGATGGGCTCTGAATTCAGGGGCTGGGGTCTCCCAGGTATTGAGATTGAGCAGAGTCCCTTGCTTGTCCATTTTCCAAAAGTGAAGCCTCCCTGCAGTTCACAGTGTGCCGATCTTAACACCTGCAAGTGTGTGGCAGTCACCCACACACTTGGGGGCAAAGGTGATCTGCAGCATGTGGAAGAATAAGTCTCTTCTCCTGCCCCCTCCTCCCTTCCTCCTCTTGTCTCTGCACTTTGAAATCACTCTCCACCCGGGCCCTGCGGGAGCCCGGACTGGTTCAGGGGTTTGTGATTAGGCAACCGCAGCCTGTCGCTCCCTACCCTGGCTCAGACAGCTCTTTCAGGAACCTGTGGTCTTGACAAGCAGGGAAGATTGCTTCAAAGAGCCAGCCAGCCCCCCTGGGAAGTGACAGCTCCTGCCTCAGGCATGGGAGGCTACATTGCCTGGCTGAGGGGAGCTGCTCCCAAACACAGAGGCCAGGAAAGATGAACAAAAAGTCACTTTCTCATTGTTGCTGCCAGGAAAAACCAGCGCCCAAGAGGATACTGCATTCTGCAGATCTTATTTAAAATTCTGCAAGCAGCCCTGGTGATTAGGGGACTGCAGCTAGATCTTGGCGGCAGCTCAGACAAATGAGAAAGGAAAATGGCCAAGCAGGTCGCCTCACCTTCCTCCCTTGCTGGTTCTGAGGAGCATCTTGCAGGAGAATTATTGTAAACTGAGCTTCGTAGAGGGAGGGGCTTACTTGTGGCTCAAACAGGCAGCAAGAAGCAGCGCAAGGATCTTTTAGAAGGGCTTAAGGCATGTTGCAGGGCTTTTCCTTTCAGTTCTTTCCCCTGCATGATGGGGGTGCTAGACTAGATCCCTGGTCTGGTTTGGGTTGCGTATTCCTATCAGTAAAAATGTAGAGCCTGCCCTCTTGTACCTCTGTGTTTGTTCATTTACCAATTATGCATATGTTAGATTCTACTAATGCATTGTGCACTTTGCAAAGGACATGCAACAACAGAAATAAGGAAGTCTAGATGAAAATACACATAAGCAGAAGCTCTAGTATTTTTATTTTAAACCTCTGTCATGCCCTCCCTCTAGGAAGTGAATACTTCATTTGGAAAACAACGAGAGCAGATGACCCAGTAGGGCTTCTTGTTCGGATGGAAAGTTGGCAAAGAACACTGTCCAGTGTGTTGGTCACTAGCCCCATGAGGCTATTTAAATTCATTAAAATGAAATAAAATTTAAAACTCAGTTTCTCAAACACACTAACTGCATTTCAAATGCTCAATAGCCACATGGGGTTAGTGGCTACTGTGTGGGTCAATGCAAATTGTAGAACATTTCCATCATTGCAGAAAGCTCTATTGGACAATCTGTTTAGCAAGTAGTCAAGACCATATAATTCAATATTTAATTGCAATGAACCTTTACTAACTAAGCACCTGCTATGTGCTCAGCATCATGAGGAGCATTTTATAAGCACAGTCTCATTTAGTCCCTCCAGCCACCCCCGAGTGAGGTGCTATTATTATTGCCACGTCATGCGGGTGGGGGGGGGTGAAGGATCAGGAGTCGCTCAGAGCTGACCACCTAGTTAGAGGTCCAGCCCTGTGTTCTACTGGGCGCCCCACAGGGACTTTTCAGACTTTTCTGGGCATGTGCTCTCGAGGGTGGTTACTGCATGTGTGCTTCTCTGTCCCACAGGTACAAAGGGAGTTTCTTGCAGAGCCGTGTGCATCTGAGAGCCGGCAGACTGCGCAAGCCAATGTGGGTGCCGAGAAGAAGCTGCCACCCTCCCCCACTTGAGGGGCAGGCCTCTTCAGAAATGGCAGGTAATGCTCTCCTTGGAGGTGAAGGTACCAGGCTTTGGGGGGGGCAGGCGCCAGCCCAAAGTCTACCAGGGGTCAGATGCATGAGGGATAATGATGAAAATATGACGTCTGAGAGACAATCAAAGTGACCCTAAACTAGAAGGGAGAGTATGGGGTGAGAAGATCAAGCATTCAACCATGAGAAGTCAACAGACATCCTTGCATACTGGCCACATGTGCTAGCCCTGTCCTGGGTGCAGATTCCCTCCAGAACCGGGGAAAACATGAATCAGAATTCCTGGTGTCCTCACCTTTACCCACCTCTAAAGAGGAAGTTCACTGGTTCCTTCGCAGGGTCATTGTGAGGCTAAAAGGGGTCAGGGGACGGGCTTGAGAGCCAGTGTGGAATGGAAGCATGGCAGGCATGTGACGCAGCAGGGTGCACCCTGGGAAGCAGTAAGAGGCGTACTCTTTGCCATGCTCGGAAATTATTGAAGGATGAACTCATGGGGGCTCCTTCCTGGGAAAATGGCTATTTTAAGCTGCGATCACTGGGCAACCAGGGCAAATTGCTGACCTTCTCTGGACCTCAGTTTCCCCTGCCTTTCTCCCCGTCCCCGGCCCTAGCCTTGCTTGCAGAGTGTTGGCTGGGGAAAATGGAGCCCTCCGTGAGAGGCTGCAGGGCCCCATCTGGCCAGTGGGGACTGAATTACCATCCTTTTGTGGATGATTGTTGGCTGTTTGGCTCAAGGGCTGACCTTGGGCTCTGTCTGATGTGTGAGGTCTTTGGTCCTGGGACATGTGCTGGGCACCTCCCCCTCCAGCTGTGTGTGGCCACAGTACCCCCTGCAGCTTCCCCCACACCCCTCCCCACCCCCAGAGCCGTCTAGGGTCGGTAGGCAGTGCAGGAATAGCCCAGTCCCTCAGAGAGCTTGTAAGTCAAGGTAGGTGGCTGCACTTGCAATTGGGTGGCCAGTGTAGAGGAAAAGAGATTGTTCCCCCACTCCAAAAGTCAAGGGCCAAGCTCCCCATGGGAGAGGCGAGGAGGCAGGGGTGCCTCTTTCCAGGGTGCTTACACTGACCCTGGGCCCCGGCCCCGGCAGAGACTGGCGGAAAAGCCTGTGCCTTCTCATTGTTCTTTGCACCCTTTTGTCCCTCTGAAAGCTTCTCTCAGCCTCAGGGAAGGGTCCTGCACCCACACCGTGGACTAGTGGAGGAGCCCCAGAGACCCCAAGGCTTCCTCCATGTAGGAGAAATCCTACTTCTAGATGTGGAGTCTTATCTCCACATCAGCATTTCATAGCTTTTTTCACACCCAAATCCCAAGAGAAAACTGGGGGCACCAATGGAGGGTCAATAAAACCAGACCCAAAAGAAAAAAAAAACAAAAACAAAAACCAGAAACAAAACCTGAATATAGAGCTAAGAATCAAGAGGCCATCCATAGTTGGAATTCTTGCAGGGAACACAGCTCCCCCCACGTGGCAATGATGCCCAGCAACAGCCTGCAGTGGTGACAGATGTCTGTGCTTTCATGTTTATTATTTGAGCAGCAAGTTGGGCCAGAGGCCTGGGGCTCATTTTCAAAGGCCTCCCTCTCCAGCAATTAGGGGGACCATGGAGGGTGTCCACTACGGGGCAGGTGTGAGCCTGCAGGATGCGGGAGACGCATTGGCCCAGGGAATATCAATCACTGCTTGTTGCTCATTGAAGTGTCAGAGAGGGAACAGGGAAGGGTGGTAGGGCAGACGAACAAGCTGGGCTTGACAGGACATGATGGACACCATCCAGATGGAGGGTAGGAGAGTGCATTGAAATAAATACCACGTGGAAATCAAAGGGGTCTGGGATTTTATCACCACACTTGCCAATATCAATATTTCACCGTGCAGTGACAGGCACTCTGAGGGCGTTGGGTGTTTGAAGACAAAGTGCTGTGACTTCAAAGGAACCTACAGCAGAGCTTGGCCATCCACCATTTACAAACTACTTTTTTGAGTCTCCTTTGACCTGAAAGGTCCTGGGCAAAGAGATCAGAGCTGGGATCTGAGAGAGAGCTGCCCTTGTCTGTGAGTGTGTGCACATGAATATGAGTGTGCCTGTGTGTGTGCATGAGTATGAGTGTGCCCGTGTGTGTGCATGAGTATGAGTGTGCCCGTGTGTGTATGCACATGAGTATGAGTGTGCCTGTGTGGGTGTACATGAATGTGTGTGTGTGCATGAGTATGAGTGTGCCCGTGTGTGTGCATGAGTATGAGTGTGCCCGTGTGTGTATGCACATGAGTATGAGTGTGCCTGTGTGGGTGTACATGAGTGTGTGTGCATGAGTATGAGTGTGCCCGTGCGTGTGTGCATATGAGTATGAGTGTGCATGAGTATGAGTGTGCATGAGTATGAGTGTGCCTGTGTGTGTGCATGAGTATGAGTGTGCCTGTGTGTATGTACATGAGTGTGTGTGTGCATGAGTATGAGTGTGCCTGTGTGTGTGCATGAGTGTGCATGAGTATGAGTGTGCCTGTGTGTGTGCGTGTGTGCATGAGTATGAGTGTGCCTGTGTGTGCGTACATGAGTGTGTGTGCATGAATATGAGTGTGCCTGTGTGTGTGTGCATGAGTATGAGTGTGTGTGTGTGCGCATGAGTATGAGTGTGTCTGTGTGTGCTGGTGAGTATGAGTGTGCCTGTGTGTTTATATTTTGGGGGAGGCTGTTTTCCTGGCAAGACAATGAAGAGGTGATCTGCTGTTTTGAGTCACCTGAGGGGCCATAATTTGAGGGAACTTGCTGGAATCCAGCAAGGAAATTGAGAATGACCTTCGTGTGTGTGTGTGGTGGGGGGCAGTTTCTCAATGTAAAGCTAGGGAAAACCTTAGGTCCTAATCCTTGTAGGCCAACTAGAATTAGTAAAACATTTAAAAATAAGTAGTTGAGAGTACTTATTTGTCCAGGAGCTGAAATAAGATGTTATAACTGATTTTTTGTCTTTATTTTTTGGAGATACTTCCTATCAATTACTTAGGGGGATGAGAGCGAAAGGATGTTTTTTAAAAACAATTTTTTAAAAAGATATTTAATTTCCCTCTCTTCTAAACTATTCCAATAGCTCGGTACTAATCATTCGAATTAACAGATGGCTTGGCAGTGAAGTCATCTGCAAACAGAAGGCCAGAGGAGTTATGAAGGATAAAGACCTAATTTATAAGATTTTACATTGATTGGAATCTGTGAGACTCTCTTGACAACTGAGTCCTTTTTTCAGAAACCTAAGTCCAGTAGTCCCTCCCACTGAAGTTTCTGGCTAGGGCAAGGGAGAAACTAGAAGTTTCTATTTAGATGCTAAATGAATGGGGTAGATGTACCAGGCATCTCAGGCTAGACATGACTAGGCTAGTGTCCCTCTTTCAAAGAACATCCTCCTTCATCCACAGTCACTTGAGGGTCAGGGATGAAGGGTGGTTATGTGAATTGAACTTCCTAGACTCGAGCTGCCTCATCGAAGGGATTGGTAAAAAGAGAGTTTTTGGATACCAAGTCATGGACTATCCCATGGAAAGCGAGCATCTACCTTATAATCCAAATGTTCTTTCTGGCACACTCCAGTCCTAAGGTTGGCTTGTTGGCTGGGAGCACGAGAACCTTCCCTAAAAAACTGACTGCTGATGAATTTAGACCCTGCAACTCTCTCTGTCTCTCAGCTTACCGTAGCGTTCATCCACATCCATTCAGGTTAATTTTCACAATACAATGTAAATTGATTGCCAGGTGAAATCATGCTCAAGATGTTGCATTTCCTGAAGTTGATGAAAATGACCGTTGGAGACCTGCTTTGTTCACTTCCCTGGGCAGAGTCAGACGAGGTGACGGACGAACAAGAGAAACTGACAAGGATGATAACTCTGAGTGACTTGAGTATCAGAGGCTTAAGAGAAGCCTTTGGAAACATGGACAAATCCCTATAATCTTTCTTACGGGGAAAGTGCCCCTTGGTGATCTTGCTATGAAAGTAAATGCAAAGTGAAGAATGCCTGTTGATCTGCTCTTCAATTCTGGGTAAAAATGTTTTGTCTTCCTCAATACTTGATCAACTTCTATTGATTTTAGCAATTAGCTCGTGGTTTGCCACTCTAACCTCCAAACTGAAGATTCATCTTTATCTCTATTTATCAGCTTATTTTCACAACTTTTGTTTTCATCATTTTTCAAGATAAATTCTCAAAGTCCTTAATTCTTTTTTTTTGATATATGATAATTGTACATATTCATGGAGTACATGTTATATTTTGATACAAGCATATAACATATAATGGTCAAATCAGGGTAACCGGGACATGATTCACCTGAAACATTTATCATTGCTTTATGTTGGGAACATTTGAAAACTTCTAGCTATTTTGAAATATAATAAATTATTGTTAACTATAGTTGCCCTATTGCACTATTGAACACTAGAACTTTTTCCTTTTATTCAACAGTATTACCCATTAACCAACACCTCTTCTTTACCCCTTCCCACCACCCTTACCAACCTCTAGTAGCCACCATTCTATTCACTACCTCCATGAGATCAATTTTTTTTAGGTCCCATATATGAGTGTGAAAATGCAATATTTGTCTTTCTGTGCCTGGTTTATTTCACTTAAAATAATGTCCTCCAGATCCATCCATGTTTCTGCAAATGACAAATTCCTTCTTTTTCATGGCTAAATAATATTCCATTGTGTACATACACCACATCTTTCAAAGTCCTTAATTCTTGACTATTTACTGTGAAATTTTGGTCCCCATTGTGAATGAATTCATCTTAGGTGGGCTTTCCTCAGTAGCAATGGTCTCAGTTAATTAAGACCCTGTTTCCCAAGCTGATAGGTCTTCCTCTGTCTTTGCATCCCAGTGCCTAGCATTCATTTCTTTACCTTGAGCTTTCTTGAAGCTCAGTCTCCACTAAAAGGGCAGTCAAAAGCCAGCTTCCAGATCCTCTTTGAGAATGAACAAGGAAGAGCGTGCAACGTGGAGGTTTGGTTTCTGATTGTACTTTCAAGTTGTGTCAATAGCGGGAGACTCCAGTGGGTGTCCAGTTTGGATGGCAGTGGACTGTAACCGGCATGATTCAGTTTTATGGAATTGCCATTTTCAACCTTAAGGATCATCTAATGTCACCTCAGTGTTACAGACGAAAGCCCTGGGGAGAGAAAGGCAGTAACTGTGAACCTGAGGATGCCACTTCGATGTCTTTTAACCTGAAGTCCTCTCCCACATTACAATCAGACGGCGTTTTAAAGGTGAGGCTCATTTCCAAAGCCAGCACCTAAGGCAAAATTGCCTGTAGTCAAAATTATCTTTGAAAATTCTGCAAATCCATCATAAGGGTACGATTTGTGTATACAACTCCAAACAGAAATTCTCACGCACAATATGTTTGAAGACTGCTGAGATGAAAGAAGGAAAGAAAAAAGACCATCCATCCATGCAGGCTGCTTTGCAGATAAACAGCAAATCCTCCCACTGAAAAGGGGTGTGAGGATCCTCAAGTGTCCCCGCTTCACTGTGTGGAGTGCGCCTTTTGGTATTAGCATTAAGCCTCTAGAACTGCTATGACATCTTAATGGATCGGTTTGTTTCGGTGGGGATTAAACAAGATAATGGAGCTGTGTCTTCCTACGTCAGGGGAGGGTGAGCTTCAAGCATCTGGATGCAGGTTAGATGCCCATGTGATTGGACTCCGTTGAGTTCTCATCTCACCTGGAACACCTAAGTCTTTCTTGTACCAGTTCAGAAACGGGGGACATTTTATACTGGACAGTTACTCCATGCCAGCTTGAGCCAGCTGAGGCCAGTCAGCCAAAGATGATCACTTCCAGCCTGAGGGGAAGTTCACCAGCAAATCTTGTCATGAACATGCTCTTTCTACTGTTTATTGTCAAGTTAGGGTCTCACTTAAGAAGGGAAGCTTTGCATGTATGTGTGCGTGCGTAGACTGACGAGTGCGTGGACTCTAACACTCTTGTGTTGTTTTTCCATTAGAAAAAGCAATTGAAGAACCCACACATCCATGCAAAGTGGTGCTGTCACCTGAGCAAAAGCTGCTAAACATTCTCTTTTGTTCTGGGTACACAATTTCCGATACATTTTTCCTGATGAGGTCACTGCTCTGAAATGAATACTTTTCTTTTCAGAACTCAGGGAGCTGCAGGGATGAAGGCAACATCATCGAATGTTGTTTGCATTTCAAGTGGGACAGTCTATTCTCCGTGAGCTTAAACCCCATCAACATACAGCCTTATTATCATTCTACTAATATCACAGTGATTGACCCTGGGCTGCAAAAAGAATCTCATAATTAGGTTTGCCCTCTTTTTGTGTTTATATGCACATCTCTTTCCAGCTGACGACATATCCGCTTTTTATTAGTATTATTATTATTGAAATCCCTTGTGCTAAAAGGACCTGATCCATTAGCAGAGACCTGTTCTATTTACTCCAATGCTGGGATACATTAAAACATTCTGTGGTAGAAAGAGTGCTCTTATATATTTCCTTAGAAACGCATTTTTTGGAACTGAATAGAGAACATTGATGTGGTTGAGGTTAATTATTCGGGCTTTTGCTGGGTACATTGGAAGTTATGCTGCTTCTCCTGGTACACAGACTAAAATTGGAACACTGAATAGGAACGGAGCGTGGCCCTGTGCCCGGATGACACATCTGAAGTCATATTGATTGAGGGAGATGTTTTATTGAACGATAAGAACTACATTGAGTTTATGGTTTTGCAATTTCCTGCGGCTGGCACAGCTTATAACAGTAAACACAGAGAGGTTCGGAGCTGCATTTCCAAGGGAGATTTTAGCAAACTCTCCCAATAACTAAACTCAGGAGGCACTTTCAGTTTAGGAAGCTCATCCACATTTAATTCCCTGAAAAAACTTGTGATGAGTGGCTCTTATCCTCCTTTTGCAAATGGAGAAACTGAGGCTTAGAGAGGGGTCCAGTGACTTGCCGGAGCCACCCAGATGATCAGTCTGGTGGTCACCAGTGTTTCCTAAATTCAAGTCATGAACCACCTTCAGAAATTCTGTATCTGCGTGTCACCTACGGGATTATTTACTTACGTTCTCATTTAGGCTCTCTTACAAAAACCTTAAATACATTTATTTTAAAGAGAAATTCCTTATTGCTACTGAAAATAAAGAGCCAATATCATGTGCCATTAAGGGGACATTACAAAAATAAAAACACTATAATGTTTTTTTGGTAAACAAATTCTAGCCAGAATCTGTTGTGAACTGAAGTCCATGGAGCTCTCAGAGTCCTCCGTCTGCTAAAAAGGAGACCTGGAAGTGGTAGGGAGGCTCAAAGATACAGTAGCACCTAATCGGGACTATCTTTATTCTTTAATCAGAGCATTAAAAGGACTAGAAAAGAGAATAGCTTTCTCACTGTGTAATTCAGTTTTATTTAACACTATGCTTGTGAAGCACCTAAAATCACGCCCCTCCCCTGTGGTGCAGACCCTCCTCTCAGACTTGTATCCTCTCATCTAGTATTGCCTCAGCTTGTGTAGGGCCTTGAGCTAAACAGATTGAAACTCTATGTTCAACAGAATTGGCTGCAAAGGCCTCGGGGGACATTCTGCACAGACCCTTCTTGAATAGCCCTCCCTTGTCTGCCTCATTGCGGGAGGGAGTAGAGGGGAGATTGGTTCCAGCAGCTTCGAACTGCATTTCTAAGGTTCCGAGACATTGACTGGCAGCCCACTGTGGGCATGACATCCGAGGTAGGAGGTGGTACATACCTGACAGTGGGATAACCAGTGTCCCCAGAGTGTGTGAAGGGAAGGGCACAGGCTCTCTGGGGCCTCGAGGGACCGGGCACACCTGCAGGGCTTTGCAGGCCTCGGTGGTATTGGTGGGAGGGGGTTAATCTTTCTCCTGAGAACAATAGGGAGCCATTGAAGGATTTAGGGCAGGGGAGGAGGGCAGGATTCAGAGCATCCCATTTAGGTTTTAAAGAGATCCCTCCAGACACATGCTGAAGCAAGGATGTGGGTGGACAACGAGCATGAAGGAACCGAGTGAAGACCACTGACACAGGCCAGGCACATGTGCACTTAAAGAAAACTTAGAAAAAGTGATGTTCCACCTAGAGGAACAAAAAAGTTAATTATTAGTTTTTAATTACATGTGTAATCATGGATAATACTTCTTTTAGCATATTAAAATACAGCAGCTAAGGCTAATGTTCAGTGTGACCACCACTTCCGTTCTGGTGCCATCCTCAGAGAAAGCTACAGTCTGGAGGGGATCTGATAGATCTTTATCTCTGGGCGTGCGTGTGTGTGTGTGTGTGTGTGTGTGCGCGCGCGTGCGTGTGTGTGTGTGTGTGTGTGTGTCCAACACCTGTGGTATCACACCGTACTTCTCATTGTGCAACTTGATCTTTCTACTCAACCATATTTTGTCCTTCCACATCGTTAATGCATGGAGATCTGTCTCAGCATTCTGAGCAGGGACAGAGCCCCTCTTGGTGGGAATGCTCTTCAGGAAATGTAGAGTTTGGTCATCTCCAGTATTTCACTACTGCATGACGCTCCTTGGAAACATTGTTCATGTCTCCTTGGCCCAAGTAGAGGGTTTCTCTAGGGAGGGCTCCAAAGGAGGAATTGCTGGGTCTTTGAGCATTGTGTTGCACATTTAAAATAGATATTTCTAAATTGCTTCCTAATTTATACTCCCACCAGTAGCATATTGGAACACCTTTCCTTTTCTTGATCTTATCAAACTTTTTTTTTTTTTTTTTTTTTTACCCCTTAGATGGGTAAACAATGCTACCTTTAATGCCCAAGGACAGGAGGGCCTTTCCAGCCCAACTTGCTCCTCTGGGGTCTGTAATCCATTCTGTCTGTGGAAGGCTGGCACCAGCCAGTAAAGAAAAGAACATGGAGCAATAAGACTTTTTTTTTTTTAATCACAGAGAAGTGAGTTTCTCTTGACCAAACTTTATGTCCACTGGGTACAATTTGATGTTCTCACCAAATATTAATAGATTTGTTCCTCAGCAGAGGCACGATGTCTCAGCCTGCTCTGGGAGAGTTCTGTCACTGCAAAGGACACAAAGCCACGCAGGACTTCCTCTGAGCCTAGCCAATTCATTAGACCCGGTTAGCAATTTACAAAAAGAGATTAATTGATTTTCAGGCTGCTGGGACCTCAGTGTTACTCAGCCACCTCCCAGAAAGCTCAGAGAAGCTCAGGCCTACCGGGAACTGGAGAGAGCAAACAGTAATATGTGAGGCTTTAGTCAGAGGCTGAGCAGAGCCTTCATTCCTCATTACAGACAGGAGCCAGGGAGATGAGTTTCTCAGCCTTCTCTGGTGTAGGGTGGGATTTGGGGCCACAGTCCAGACTCCCAGGATGAAATGAGACAGCTCACAAGGCTGTGACTGCCAATATGGTAGCAGTGTTCTGTTCTCAGGCTTTTATTTTTCCCAAACAGATACGCCGGTTATCTTACTTTGAAATGCTGCCACTGGAGGCAGAAATTTAAACTCTGTTTGCCTGTATGAGGAAGCATTCTCTGGGTTGTGAGGAAAAGAAACTCAATTCAAATTGGCCTAGACAAAACACAAACAAACCAACCAAAAAACAAACAAGCAAAAAAAACCCCAATTCATTATCTCATGTGGCAGAGAGAGCTGCTTCCAGCTCAGCTGGATGCCGAGGCTCCATGGAGACCACCGGAACTCAGTTTCTCTCCCATCTCCTGGCAACTCTGGTCCTGCCAGCCTTTCTGTGTTTATCTCAGCTTGACCACTTTCATAACCCCAAGTCCCCAGACTGAACCTCACTGGGCTGGTCTGCTCAGGTGGCTCTCCTCGAACCAGTTACTGGGGATGCTGAGTGGCCAGGCCTGGGCCAGGCACCTGTCCTTAAGGGCACTGAGGCTACAGCCATAAAGAGTAAAGGAGAGATGTTTTCCCCAAAAGAAGAGGGGGCCAGGCAGGTAGACATAACAGCTGTCCACTGCTCCTCTATAGAAACATGACACATCATCTCTTACTCATGGTTTGATGCAATTAAGTGTGCCTTTATGAGCAGTTGAGCCCTCTTAAGCCTCCTGGGAGGAGAGAGAAGATAGCACAATCCCTCTTCTCAAGGAGCTTAGGGACTGGCTGGTGGACCGAGACACCTTTGTGAAATAGATTAAAGTCTCACAGCCTGAGGTTCGAAAGTAATTACTGGGGCCTGCTCTGTGCCAGGCAGTGTGTGGGAGCAGGAAGAGAGGCAAATAAGAACATGACATGGCCCCTGTCCTTAGGGAGAGCCCAGTCTGGCACGGAGAGCCGGCTCAGACTGGTAAACAAGTCATTACAAATGCAATGCGGTAAGCTCGCTGATATGATTAAGCTTCCAAACGAGGGATCCTGACAAGCCGGCTGGAGCAGAGAGGGGAGAGTGGGCTAGCATAAACAGGGACGCAGCCAGGGGGGGCCGCCGCACTTCCGCCGCTCATCTCCGGGGCCCCTCCATCCGGGCCCCCCGCTGCAGAAGGGGGTGTCTCAGGGTGTTCAGGAGACTCTGAGGCTGTCATTCTTTATCATCCCTTCTTCCCTCCTTGGAATTTTTGTTATATACACTAAACTGCTGGAAACGGAGGCGCACAGCACTTAACTACTATTTACTTATTTATCTAAAATGCTAAGTGTTCCCCTTGGCAATCGCTAATAGATTCCTGTAGAACGGAGCAACACGTTCAGAATTCTGATTTCTGCGCCAACAGAGGTGGGAAGGAGAAAATGGGTAGTGCGCTAATGAGTTTTTCAGCTGGGGAGGTGGGAGGGCAGGACCTTACAGTCATTTAAAAGGAAGGTTGAAATAGGCTATTTTAAAGGTAAATGTGTGTTTATGTTGAGAGAGAGAGGAAAAAAAAAGAGCGAGCGAGAGAGAGAGAGAGACCCCCATACTTTCAATCCCAAACCTGAAAAGGGGACAGTTCTACTTTTGAAAGACTTTCTGAAAACTGTTCTCACCTTTGAGTTGGGAGAGCCCCTTCTCAGCAGAGCCCCACAAAAGAAGCCTGAGTTTTGTTCTAGAATTTTCCTATTTGAAGTACTGAAACCAGTAGCCAAATGGAATTAGAGGTTGAGGCAGGATGAAAAATGAGGATCTCAGGTATGGAGTCCAACAAGCCTACAGATGGGGTTCAGGGCTCCCCTTGTTGGGTCTCCCCCTCTACCTCTGCCTGGTCCCTGGTCCTCAAGGCCCTTTTGGTTTTGGAGGCAGGTGAGCCTTTAGAGTTAATTCTGACCTTAGGGTTAGTGGCCAGGTGAGGCAGAATGGTCTCACCAATGGTTAGCCTAGAGGAGAAGTAACTTCAGGTGATACAGAGACCAACCCCTTGAGTGACATTGACTCATGATGAGAAGGTAATTCTCTTCTCAATTCCTTTTTAACCTTCTTGATTATGTCATGGAGAAAGTCTTGTTTCCATGCCATGTCATTATCACCTGCCTAACCCTTTCCTAATCTCCCTTTTAAATAGAGAGGTTAGGTCTCAACACCTAGCTAGAATTTGAGGACAAAATTCTGCTTTTATTGTAGTTATTTCTGCAGAAGAATCTGCTCCTTCTGATGCCAGACATCTCAAAGTCTTCTCAACCATCTATCTTACCGAGCTGAGCTTGGAAAGCCAAATACTCCCTTTCTCTCTCGGCCTCCTTGGAGGCCAAGAGTGGTAGAGAGCAAGGAACTTTGCTTTCTGGATTCAGTAGAATTCGTTTGCTTTTTTGATTGAGAAGAATTCGTTTGAGTCCTGACTTCCTCGAGCAAGGGACTTTCCTTCTCTTTGACTCAGGTCCTCATCTGTAAAATGGGGCTGAGGTTTCTGAGTTCATTTAATCTTAACCCTGAAAACCCCATGAAGCCCGCCTAGCAATACCTGCCTGGGATTGCTGAGGGGCTCAAGTTACATGAGAATGAGAATGTGAAAGTGCCTTGGGAACCATAAAGGACTTCGCAGTGGGTGGTCATCAGGGCTGACAGTAGGGGAGCACGAGGGGGGAGAGTAGGGTGCGCTAAATTTCACCCCAGGTCTGGAGGAGACATCTTCAAACCAGAGCAAGGAGGTAGTTTCACACTGCTCAGAGGGGCAGCTGGTTGGTGTTTGGGAAGCTATTAGGGGCCCTTGAGTTTGGGCCCCACGGATGCGAATGCGGCTGTCTTCGTGTAGGGGAGACTGGCCCCGAAGGCAGAGAAGTCGGTGGAACCCGAGAGATCCCCCGACCCGCGTGTTCCAGCCCGACTCAGCCCCCCGCCCCGGCGCCGCCGACCCCCGCCCCCGGCAACGCTGTGCTCCGCCCGGGGACCCCACCCTCCTCCAGGAAATGCAGCCCCAGCCCGCACCCCGACGTCGGATGCCGGCAGGGAGCCGGGAGGATCTGCTCAAAAACAAGCACTGCTTCCTGCCTGAACATTTCGAGCCGTTTCCTCATCTAATTTTCAGCTCGGCCCGCGGGGTCAGCGAGTGGGCGTCGTGATCGTTCCCCACTCTCATTAGGCGTCTTGCACAAAGTTCTGCGCCGAAGAAAAGAAAAGAAAAACCTCAGTTCCAAGGTTTTTCTTTTGCTAGAACTTTTTGAAAATTGGGCTTCATTATTTCTTTTTAAACTTTCAGAAACAAGAAAAAGTGATTTTTTTTTTTTTTGTTCCACCCTCCGCACAGACATTACTGATCATTTTCAGTCATTTTCAGCTTTCCGGTTTTGCCACGAGGCACCTGGCGTGCCGGGAATGGACAAAAGCCATTTTTCTAAATACCAGCGTTCGAAATTATTAAGTGTTCATTAAGCACCCCCGGGTGCAAAGCACTCTCAGAGATGTTTGTTTCCCAATTTTCCATAATTTCCTTGTTTTTTTCCCCTAGCTAATGGCAGATTGAAAAATGAACTCGGTACATTTGAGTCTGAATCATAGTTAATGCGCGACGCCCCCTCCCTTAACTGCGCTGTTTTCTTTCTGCCTCCTCCGTGTCGTATCAACCCGATAAAGTCCTCATTTTGTTTAACCCCTGCCTGGAAACTCAAAGTTTTGCTTTATTGCCGCCTACGTGCCCGGGGGAGATGAATGCAGAAGCCCCCCGGCCCGCACTCGCCCCCTCCGTGTCGTATCAACCCGATAAAGCCCTCATTTTGTTTAACCCCTGCCTGGAAACTCAAAGTTTTGCTTTATTGCTGCCTACGTGCCCGGGGGAGATGAATGCAGAAGCCCCCCGGCCGGCACTCGCCCCCTCCGTGTCTTATCAACCCGATAAAGTTCTCGTTCTGTTTAACCTCTGTCTGGAAACTCAAATTTTTGCTTTATTGCCGCCTACGTGCCCAGGGGAGATGAGTGCAGAAGCCCCCCGGCCCGCACTCGGCCCCGGCTGCGGGCTGCTGGCATGGAACATTCGGGAAGGCACCGGGCAGCCTGTGCCCGCAGCGTCTACGCAGGCGGAGCGGGAGCCGCTGGGGCTCAGACCCCTCACTGGGGGTCCCTGGACGCCCCCCGGGCCCCCCGCTCGGCAGCCGCGGGCCTGGGGCTCAAACACGAGCCTCCCCGTCCCCGTGGACTGTTCTGGAAGCGGCCCCCCCCACCCCCGCCCTCGCGGGCTCTGGGTCTTGCATGAGCAGAGAAAAAGGCTTGTTTTTTTCCTTCTTCTTTCCTTTTTATTTTTTTGACAACAGCCTCACATAACCTCAAAAGTTGCCCATGAATTTACCAAAAACTTTTTATGAAACTTATTTTAACCTCTGGTGGGGGTTAAAAAACAAGTCCTGTGAATTTATTACCCGGAAAAAAGTGAAGCACGACTCTGAATTGATGGGAACTGCTCTTCTGAACGTCAAGAGTGCCCCCTAGCGCCACGCGCCGAGCGGCGCCGCCGCCTGGCCGGCTGCTTGCCCGGCTGCAGAGTCCTTCCTGGGGGTCTGCCCGGGGGTCTGCCCGGGGACCCTGCCGGGGGGTCCTGCCCGGGGTCCTGCCCAGGGGTCCTGCCCGGCTGCGGGGTCGTGCCCGGGGGCCCGCCCGGGGGTCCTGCCTGGGGGTCTGCCCAGGGGTCCTGCCCGGCTGCGGGGTCCGCCCGGGGGTCCCCCGAGCCCCCCACCCGGTGCATTCGGGGACCCCGGCGCGGGTGGTTCGTGTTTTGGGGCCCAGGTGGCTGCGCTCCAGCGTGGGCTGCGGCTGGGGAAGGTGACAGCGGCTTCGTGTCCGAGAGCCCTGGCGCCCTCCAAGTCTCGGACCCCTGCCCAACAGGCCGCTCTTGTCACAGCCTCCGCCCCAACGACCCCGGCCCCTCTGTAACATTTCGTTGCTGTCACATACACGCCACCCGCATAGGCGAGAGTGCGAGCGACTCCCGGCAGAGGGGAGGCAGGAGCCCGGGACAGGCGGGCAGGAAGGGGGCTGCTGAGGGGTCGCGGGTGGGGAGGCTGTTTGGCTTTCCGAGCACCGGGGTGAGAGGTCCGGGGAAAGGAAAAGACAGACCGGGGCGCTGAGGGACCTCTGCGGGGCCCCTGACCGAGAGATGTGCGGCCGAACCGGGATTCGGTTCCCAAGCAGGGGCTCGCGGTCCCAGCACCCCAGCACGAGGAACAGGACTTCGGAGCCTCTCTGTTGCCCAGTATGTGAGATGCTTCCATCCTCCCCAACTGGGAAACCACTGATTCTCTTTCAGAACTATCCATGTTTTTAAAAAGTACACGGGGAAATATTAACAAGCAAATGTTCTAGAACAGAGCTGCAGGAGAGGAGACAGCCTGCCGGGCAGAGGCAGCCGTGGTCGGGTCTGAAGATGCCCAGGTTCAAGTCTGAGCATATAGCACCTGCAGTCATGTTGCCTCAGGGAATGGTCTCAGCTCTCCGGTGCCTCAGTTTCCCCATCTGTAAAACGTGGGTGATAACAACAGTACCCCCAAAATACATAATTTGAAACAATGCTTAGCATCCCATAAGTCTTAGCTTTTGTATGGTAAAAATGCCAACTCATTGTTATTAATCTACCTCTGTAAGGAAACCAGAAACCCAGGATTTTACATTAAGCAAAATCTCTCAATTTTTACGTGATGGTAATTCAAACACACACACACACACACACACACACACACCCCTCCCCCCCCCACACACAGGCACCCCCCCCCCCCCCCCCCCGCCCTCCCCATCTGATCCCAAACACAGTCAGCTAGTTTGAGACCTTTACTTTGCAGGCTGCCAGGAGGCCTTGGGGAAGGAGGGAAGGAAAGAGGGAGTGACCATCATCTCTCCCTGTCATCTGCCACCTCCATGTCCAGGCCACTTGAGCCAAATACTGAAACCAGTTTGGCCATAGCTTTTTGGGGGGCGGGGGTGGATGGATTTTGGGAAAACAAGTCCTTATTTTTCTCTTCTCCTGGGAGAATATAGGAGGGTACTTACTTTTGTCCTCTCAACCAGGAGGTCTTCAGAAGTCACATTGGAAATGTGATGGCCCATGGGAGGAGGGGCGGGGGGGGCAGAACTTCCTCTTGCAGCCTGACAAGCCTGTGCTCTGACTGCTCAGCTTACCAGCCCAGGTACCTTGCCAGCTCTGTGTCTCCAGGTGCCCAAGGGCTTCCCATCTGTGGTTTGGTAGCATCCTCTTCCTAGAGGCCAACACTCTACTGCACCCAGCAGCATGGGAGCATTGGGGGGCTGCCTCTCCTGCCTACTCCCATCCTTGGCTTCCTTTGACCCCGCCTGGTGGCTTGTCCTGATGCCATGATAACGTGACTTCTTATCTACTGTGGTTTCTTCATTGCTTTGACAAACCTGACTGCTCTTTGCACATGGCCCAACCTGACAAAGTGGCTTCCCTCATTCAGGCATCCATTCATTCAAATGGGCATCTACTGGGCATTAGACATTCTTTCTTGAAGGGCAAATCAAGGACATTTCTCTGAATTCCCATTGTCTCCTAAAACATTGAAACTTTAAAGCATCTCCAAGTTTAATAGAGAAAACAACAGAAAGTACTTGCTACAATGATTCCAAAAACCATTACATTGAAGACTACTGAGAACCAAGACTTGTATTCCCATTTATCATTGTTCAAATGGATTAAATAGAATGTTATTGATTTTTTTTTGAATCCACACATTAATGGTTCAAAAGAAATTGGTTTTGTATGTTTTAACATGAAAACAATTTTTTTTTCTCTTAAAATTCCTTCCTGGATTTACAGGGCCTTTTATTTTTGTGTTTTGTCGTTTTGTTTAGTTTTGTTTTGTTTCCTTTTTCACTCTGTAGGGAAGAATACTGAGCAATGCTAAGTGGGGGAGAAGCTCTTTATTTCACTTATTTGTCTCTATCTTTTGTGTTTAATTTCAATGAAGTTTGATTTACTTAAGTAATATTTCATTATAGACTCAATGCTTAAATATTGGTTTTTTTGAAATTAAGAAATGGGCAACATTTTTGGTCAATTTTAAGTAACTCTGGATTAAAGCTAAGAAAATTCATTTAACCTGGTTTGCTCTGAAAGTTTCCTTGAAGAGGAAAAAGTTCCTTTTTACTTTGTTTGGTTTTGTGTTGACCTTTCCCAGTTATCTCCTTGGATTTTCCACAGCCGGTTTAGCAAGACTTGCTTGGGCCCAGCAGCTGGAGTCTTCCAATGCTTCTGAGGACACAGGGCATTTTTCCTCTCTGCTTCCAGTTTTGCCACTCAATAAATTTGAGGAGTCACAGAGCAGTCATCTGTGTAGTTAGATAAGGAAGAAAATGATAATTTCTCTATTATTTTGCTTAGAAGAATGGGGAACTAGATTCATCAATGTCTGTTGGAGATGCCTTTTTATAGAAAAGACTGGCTTTTTTCATCAAAGTCATGATTTGTGTCTCCTGTGCAGACGCATTATGTGGTTTTCCAGGGAGAGGAGCACACAATCAAGCTTTGAATTTTAAGTCTGTCATTAGACGACATTAGGTAAATCCTTAATCCTGCATTTAATACGTTTAGGAAGGCGGTGGGGCTCGGCAGGCATCCCTGGGGCCCACCTGTCTCATTCTCTGGGACAAAAGGCAACTGTGCAATGTCTGTAAGAGTTAGGAGAACCATAATTCTTGGTAGCAAGGGATGAAAATCCAACTCAGAAAAGTTTAAGCACAAAAGGGAATTTTGTTGGTCCATGTGATGAAGAAGCCCAGGGTGGATGCAGGGACATCAACAGTGTCACCAGGGTCTGGGTACCAGCTTTCCTGTGGGTTGCCTTCATCCCTAGGCATGTTGTGCCCCCACTGTTCTTACCTCCTGCCCACTGTTCCCACTTGTACCCCAATTTAAGGCTACCCTCTCTTTTCTCAACATAAAGATTGAAAGGAGTTTTGGGGCCAACCAGAAATATAATATAAAGATGTAGATGAAATAGACAAATTTCTATCTGTAATATTTAATTTTTTAATCTAGTTGCCTATGTCCCTTTAAATCATATATTACATAAAATATGAGTTTGGCAATATTATGTTTTCTGCTCACATTTCATGAAGCAATTCTAGCTGTACTTGTAGCGTGCATCTTTGATAATGTCTTTGTCATCCCTAGAGCCACTTGTTTGAGTCATCTAATGGGGTTTTCAGAGCATAGCATTTTGCTTTCATCCCAGCTCTTTGAGATTAAGTACTTTCAGAATCTGAGCACAATACCGTCATACAGACGCATCCACAGCCATAAGCGCCCATCCACATAGCATTAGGCCAGCCCTTTCTTCTCTTCAGTGGGTGCCTATCTGCAAGTTCCACTAAAGCATGTTCTATTTTGCTTTTTATTTTGCTTTTCAAAGCCGTCTTTAAGAGATTTGTTTACAGCAATATCCGGTGCTTATAATTGTATCCTCAGTGTTCAGGAATAATGATGAAATTTGTGGTAGAACATTCGCCCTCCCATCACCTTTTTCTGAATCAATTTTGTTAGTTGATGTCTAAGAGGGACAGACACAAAGGAGGCCGATTGGCATCATTTCTGGCTAATGTGTCTCCCTAAATGGCATATTGTAATTCAAAGTGAAGTAATTGAGAAAGGTGCCTACAAAATGGGAGGCTTTGATTATAAAGTAACTCTCTTCTTCAGAGGGATAAGTTTTTGGGGAAAAAAACTTCTCTTACCCTCAGACATATCTACTCCTCAGTATGATGTATGCTCTGAGCACTTGGCAGAGGGGCTGAAATGGGAGCAACTGCTCTTGCTTGACGCAGATGCAACATTCTGAAAGTGAAGTGAAATTTGGCTGGATGTGGAGAAGGAATGCTTTCTGTATTTTAATACAAACAGAAGTAGAAAAAGCCCTGATATCTAAACAATGATCCCATCATACAGGGGTATTTGGGAGCAGCTATATTTTCCCATGCACTATTTTAAATAGTCATTCATTTTAACTTTATTATGAACATCTGTATTCTCCAACTTCAGTTATATTAATTGCTTGACTATATTATAATTGGTTTCTATTGTCTTATGTTGTCTAATAAAAATAATAGTAAGAATAATTTTAGCTAACTTCAATGGGGTGTTTACTGTGGATCAATCACTATTCTGAGCCCTTTTGTCAGCTCTTTTAAACTTTTTGATAAAAATTCCTGTGCCATAATGATAGTCATTTTGAAAATGAGGAAATATGCATAAGGAAGTTACGTGACTTACCGGGGGTGACAGAACAGGTAAAAGCTATGAGTGCAGGCAGTCTGAACCCAGACCCTTGTGAGTAAACGCGTGCTTTCCATTTCAAACCACATAGGCTAGAGTTGGAAGCCCCAAAGTGTAGTATGCTCACCACTAATAATTTGTAAATAAATATTTTGAAAGAATTTTAATTAAATATATACATATATATGTATGTATATCAGAGATACTATATATATATATTTGTTATACTGCAGTAACTACTTTCTGTGTAACTTTTATGTTTATCTGTCAGAGAAGTTAGCTACTGCTGTGTAACAAAACACCCCCACACTCGGTGTTGCATCACAGTGAGTGTTCCTTATTGCTCACGAATCTTCCAGTCAGATGGGTGCTCATGTACCTGTGGGGCCAGCTGGGGGAAATGCAGGAAATGGACAATAAAGTATTGTTAACTATAATTTCCCTACTGTGCTATCGAATACTAGATCTTATTCCTTCTGCTTAACTGTATTTCTGTACCCCTTAACCAATTTCTCTTCAGCCTTCCCACCCCTTTCCCTCCATTCTATTCTCTTCCTATGTGGGATCCACTTTTTCAGCTCCTGCGCGAATGAGAACATGCCATATTTGTCTTTCCATGTTTGGCTTATTTACTTAACATAATGGCCTCCAGTTCCATCCATGTTCCTGCAAATGACAGGATTGCATTCTTTTTCATGGCTGAATAATGTTCCACTGTGAATATATGCCACATTTTCTTTGTCTATTCATCTAGTGGTTGATTCCACAGCTTGGCTACTGTGATACTACTGCAGTGAACATGGGAGTGCAGACATCTCTTTGATATACTGATCCCTTTCTTTTGGATATATACCCAGCAATGCAGGCCTCTTGAGACCTAGGTTTGAAATGGGCATGACATCACTTCTGCATTCCACCAGCCAAGGAGAGTCAGAAGGCCAGTCCCGATTTGGGGAGTGAGGAAAGTGACTTCATTCCTGATGGAGAGCCTGAAAATCACGTAACAGCGGGCACAGATACAGAGAGCAGTAAACAAGGGAGACTTTTTTTTTTTTTTTTTTTTTTTTTTGCAATCAGTCAGCCACGCCTTCTATTTGGGCCATGTGTTGCAATTTAGAACACATTTGCTAGGAGCTTTTAGTAAACAAGTGGTTCATTTTTCCATACAACAAGGAGTCTTGGGGTAGGTAGTCTGGGATAGTACAGTTGGCCAAGGATCTCAGTGACCCACCGTCCTTCTACTTTCCTGCCCCTGCCCCTACTCTGTGCCATTAATTCTGTGGGCAGCAGGATCACTGCGGCACCATGAGGCATCTATTACTATAATTATAAACACAAGAAATTATGCTTGGGTTTCAGGCAGGGAAAAGGAGAAGACCACAAGGCCCCGAGGGACCTGCTTTTACAAAGCTTTCTGGAGGCCTTCCAGCTGTCCCTCCTCCTATCTCGTCTGGAACTGGGTCACAAGGCTACCCTGCTGCAGAGGACCCTGCAGAAAGTATCCTAGAGGGGCGCTAAACAGCACTGGGCTCTATTTGTAAGAAAGAAGGGGGAGAATGAGAGTGCATAGCTATCTCACAGTGCCTGCCCCAGCAAGTAATGCCAGTTTTCCATTTGAGGCAGTAATATAAAATTTGTTTTTAAAAATCATCTTATTTAAGTGAAAAAGCAAATTAACTAAACATTTTAATTAAAAGTCTAAATCAGGGGTGGTCAGTAAATTTTTTTCTGTAAAAGGTCAGATAGTTAAATTTTTTTGTCTTTGGTAGCCATACAGTTTCTGTTGCAACTACTTTACTCCACCATTGTGGGGAGAAAACAGCCACAGAAAATGTGTAAACAAACAGAGCATGAGTGTTTTTCAATAAAACCCTATTTACAAAAGTAGAAGGAGGGGGAGATTTGACTTGCAGGCTATAGTTTGCTGATCCCTGGTCCAGAGAGGTTTCAGATTTGACAAAACGGTGAAGGCTTAATACTTGGTTGTCAGCAGACATAGCAAATTCACCAAGCAAATTACTGGGGACCCAGGTTCCTTCCGTCTTATTGCTCTGCTGTCTTCACCACAGGTTTCTCCTTTTTTTATGGTTAAGGGTGGCTGCCGTAGCTCCTGCCATTAGATCTACATTCTACCAAAAGAAAGAGGAAAAGAGGAAGTAGAGGGTACCCACTTTTTCTTTAAGGCCATGCCTTGGATATTGCCTGTACCACTTCCTCTCATTACCTGGTCCTATTTGGCTGCAGGGAAAACTGGGAAATGCAGTTTTTAGCAGAGCAGCAATGTACCCCAGCTAGAAAGTAGGTTCTTGTTACTAAGAAAAAAGATCAAATATAGACAACTCACATGCTCTGCTACATGAGCTAGAGATATAGACAAGGTGAAAGTCCTAAAATTGTTTTCCTCATAAAGAATAATTTCAGTTACATTCATGCCAGTGATGCTATTTTCCAGGTACTGTTTACATGCTGAGATTTCCCTTTGTGCCCTGACCATGAGTCTCTCCAGGCAGCAATGAGATCATATTTATCCTTGTGCATAATGGAAAAAGCCAAGTTAAAAACATGACAGAACTTTGACATTCTAGTTAGTGAAAAACATGGTTTTTTTAATTTTGTTGTTGTTTATCTGAAAAAAGCAAATGATACCACTTCAAGAGTCTTATTGCTCAGCCCCTATGTTCATGTTTATGAGACTGGAGATGCACATTTCTCTCCTAAGTTCTTCCACTTTCCAAGGCTTTTTATTTTAAACCTCTCTGCCTGTGGCCCCTCCCCATTGTAAAACAAGGGACAAGAGTCCCCTTTGTCCTCCTGGTCCCAGGCACTGCACCTGTGGCAGCTGGTTTTCATCCTTGTCACTTCCATTCAGTCACTGCTGCTTTTCCGCTGTTGCCCACCGAAGAATTCTCAAGTTTTCTGGTGAGCTACAGTGACAACAGTGGTAAGAACACCTTGCTATTGTGTACACAGAACAAGGCTGAGACTGGGTCACAATGTCATGGGAGTTTCCCATTATGTGTATGCATTTTGCTGTTCCTTCCCAGTGCACTCCACTAATTGCTCAGGGAGAGTGTGTGGAAATACCTGTACTACACCCTCGAGAAAATTAATTCTGTGTGTGACCGAGAGAAGACAAACCCCAGCCCAAGGGGCACACACACCCCACCGGTGGGCGCTCACTTCGGAGTGTAGAGAGGCTCCCTGCTGACAGCTACAAACACCTTTAATTCTTTTCTTCATGGAAATGGCTTCAAAATTCATGTTTAGCCTTTAAAGAGAACTACCCCTTTAAAGAAAAAAAGAAAAAAAAAACCCTTGATGAATGCAAATTGACATTAAATGGAGTTTAAAAAAACGATCAGGGTTTTTAAATATGATTATAATCAGTGAGAAGAGTGGAGCAGAGTGGAATCATTACAGATCTCACTCCTGGGGTGGGAGGGAAGAACTGCTGTGAAATAATCAAAAAAGGAGATTTTCTGGGAAGCCTGTTCCTCTGTGATTTCAGCCCTGGGACCCCTGAGACGCTGGGCACTTAGTTCTCCCTTTGGTGACCCCCTCCCCAAGATCTGCGATGGGGTGGAAGGAGGGTGACTCTCTGTGCAGGGACTGTATTTGGTATTTTGAGGCATGAAGTGGAAAAGTATCCTATGGTATCAGTGTTGGGATCAGAGTAGTTTTCATTATATTCATTTAACAGATGTTTAATGAGCACCTATTATGTACCACACATAGTGTTTTAGGTGATCGAGATAGACCACTCATGGATCCCACTGAAGGGAGAAGGGCCACCAGCCACAAGTGCACGAGTAACAACATACAGTGACAAGGACATAGGTAGTGCTAACAGGAAGAACAGTCCCACAGTTTTGGAGGACTCGGTCCCAGATCCTAAGCTAGGTGCTTGGGGTATCAATTCATTTAATTTTCTCAACCTCCCTTGCAGGAAGTGCTGAGATTCCTCCCATTTTATAGAAAAGGACGTTGAGGCCTAGAGAGGGAGCGACCTGCCACAGGTCACAGGGCTTGCTGGTGGCAGGCTTTAAACCCAGTGAGTTGGCTCTAAAGTCCAACTTTGGAGCTGTCCCATCATTCTGCCTCTGCAATAAGGTGATATTTGACCATTGTCTTTACAGCCCTGAGGTACAAGACTTGCTCTTGCCTTCCCATTTCAGACAAGCTCACCCAAAGCATTGGCTTCGAGCCTCACAAAGCCACCATTCTGGCCAAGTTCCTCTCCCATCATTTGCCTTTGAGCCCTGCCTGGTGGGGGGGACACTTGAGTGGCAAGGATACAGGTGGCCTCACAAGAGTTACAGAGCACTCAGCTGATCACCTCGTCCCACAATAGGAGAGCCCAAGCACAAAACAAACAGCAAACAAACAAATGCACAAATGCAAAATCCTCAAGCTGATCAGGAAATTGCCAAGAATTTAAATTCTACCAAAGCCAAAGCTTTAATTAAATGCTGATTTCAGTGGCAAAAGAGGAGACAAGCCCTCCAACTTCCTCCCCGTCCAAAGTACCTTGAATTCAGTAAGTACCAAAGCATCAAAGCATTGTGTGCCCCTTGGGGGGCTGCAGTCAGAGGGGAGTTTTGTTTATCAGACCTGAGTGTCTCCTCCACCTGACTCCAACACATGACAGGGATCAGAGAGAGAACCTTAAAGAATCCTCTCAAGCCCATGCCAATTTTCTTGAGGATCAGAACTGACAACTGTGCTCATTGTGTGTCCATCGCTGACAAGTTAATCCCAGGGGGGGTGTGTGTGTGTGCGTGTGTCCCTCACCACACGTTCTGAAAAGGAATATGAGAGAAAACAACCCCAGCTGCCTCCCCTTCCCGACTGCTTACTCTGCCTCTGGTTGCAAGCAGCTTTTTCTACCCCGAGCTTTTGGGTTCCTTTCTGAGAAAAGAGGTCAGACCCTGGGGGGGAGGGGCTTGGTGGGTGGCCCTGGGGAGCCACAGGATGCAGAGGGGCACAGCGCCTGTCAGGGGCCATGCCCATCTCTAAGGACTCACTGCATTCCACGCGCTTTCTCAGGAGTTTCATTGCTCTGCTCTTTCTGTCCCTTCGGAATTATTTGGTTGATTGTTGTTGGTATGAAGAACTATTTTACAGTAAGCAATAAATGCCTCCTAAGCTGGAATTCAGAAGAGTACCCGGGGCCGTTCTCCTGGGTGGGCGGCCGAGGCCCCTCACTTGCTTTGACGCACGGCTGTTGCTGACGTGAAATTCTTAATCATTCTGAGTATGACGGCCTCACGTTTTCATGTGCACTGGACCCTGCCAATTAGACAGTCTGCCCTGAGAGTGCAATGCCCCAAATACTGTTAAAAGAAAGTGGTTTGAAACGTGAGAATTGAAAAAAAAAACCCCAACGTTTATTTCAAGGAAAGAAACAATACCCTCATGTTCACATCCTAGAGCAAGGGCTGTGTTGTTGTGTTCTGAGGACTAAGGGGGAGAGTGTGGACTTCTGGAAGGTTTCTAGAGGCAGTTGAAGTTTTAAGACACTCAAAGCAACAGGTGTGGAAGGCACCCCCAACCACAGTGCAGAAGCCTCTCCCCCAGGAGGAGGGAGTCTCACAGTCTTTCAAAGAGCACCCAGGACTTTAGTTGTTTTTTTTTTTTTTAATAAACTTTTTATGTCTTAACAGTTTCAGATTTATAGAAAAGTTGCAAAGATAGAACGGAGAGTTCCCAGGGGCTCTGCACCCAGTCTCCCCTGTTAGTGGCAGCTTACGTTACCAGGGTGCTTTTTTACAATTAATGATCCATTAACTATTGACAAATTGTGGTTAACTAAACATCAGTTTATCCAGATTTCCCCAGTTTTTCCTAACATCCTTTTCTTGTCCCAGGATGCCATTTGGGATCCTATGTGACATTTAGTCGTCATGCCTCCTTCGGCTCCTCTTGGCCCTATTTCTGAGACAGTCCTTCCTGACGACAGCTGGGTGGAGCACTGCCCAGGACCTCTCTGTGGGGTTGGTCTGATGCTTTTCTTGTCACTAGATGGGGGTTGTGTGTGCAGAGGAGGAAGACCACAGAGATGAAGAGCCGTTTTCACCCTGTCGGATCCAGGGTCCACACTGTTGACCTTGAGCACCTGGCCAAGGTCGTGTTCTGCTCTAACTACCTGACTCGGGCCCACAGGGATCCTGCATTTCTCTCCTGGAAGTGCCCAGGGCCTGCCTCATTCCTCTGCTGTTCCACAGGTTCCCTCCGTCGTAAGCTCTGCCCTCCGCCCCGCTCACATTTCCTGTGATGCATGGTGCAATTAGTATTTCCAGAAGGACGTTAACCCAGGCCTTTATCAGAGCCGCTACTCGAGACCAAGTTCACCACCGTCTTTACTGGAACCAAACATTATTGGAAAAGTAAATTACTTTTATTTTCCTTGAAAATATTTGACATGAACTGCATTAGAATCCTCGCTGAGAAAATATACCCTGAACCTATAATCAGAGAGGAGATGTTACCTATAAAAAGTAGAAAAAAAAGAACCATCGCGTACATTTCTGCACCGAAACCTATTTTAAATCTTACCATTTACGGGTGGGCACGGCTCCCCCCGCAGAGAGCCGTCGTAACAGTGGGGCACGCTCCCCTCCCAGTCACAAGGCCGGCGGATGCTCTGCGCAGAAAGATGAATAGCCCTGGGTCCTCGTATATAGGGGAGACATATTTCTGAGGTAAACAGACGAATAATTTTTTAAGATAGTATTTTTGAAGGTTGTTTTTGCATAGTGAGGTTAAAAATGTCTCGAACTGACAGGAAGGATGAAAGATACCGATTTTTCACCCGGGCCATCTGTCAGTCCCTTGCCCTCGTCTGTGTGGTGTGGCCTTCTGCGTCTGTCTGACGTCCTTGTGAATTCATTCCTCCTCCTGGGCCTGTCCAGGACCCCTGCAAAGTCGGGTGGCTTCACCACATGGCTGCACCTCTTTCTGCCTACATGCAGCCACGTGAGGGACAAAAAGTCAAGTGCGTCGGTCAGTCTGTCCCCGGCCCAGCCCACGAGCCACTTGGGCTGAACGCTCCACTCTGCCCTCTTGATTCTTCCTTCTGCCCCACCAGGTCAGAGAAACGAACATGGAAGGGTCTTCCTGGGTTGCTTGATTTATGCCTTCAAGGAGCTTTCTCTTCCCTGCATGGGGGACAATTTTTGTAGGAGCCCTTTGCCCTCAACTGAGTAGCAGAGATGTTCCTGGTGGAAAAAAAGGAAAAGTAACTCTTGTCCTTCTCTGCAGTACATGCTGTTAACCAGTTGAATAATAAAGGCCAAAGTTTGTGTTCTTTCTTCCGCCTCCCAGCTTGAAAAGAGAAGAAAAGGGTTTTTTTTTCCTCTGACATTTTAAAATTCTTCAGGGAGAAGTTATGAGCATAACAAAACTCTCATCTAGAAAATGTCCCCGAACTTGCAATTACTGGAGTGTGGCCGCCTCACTCGAAGCTCGAGGACGTATTTCCACGTAATGCCCCTTTTAAAGGTTATTATCGACATCATGCCATCTCTGCTCCTCTCAGCTTTTCCCACTCTCATTTGTGAGAGGCTAGCTGAGGTTTCTCACCCAGAAAGAACCTTCATAATAATGAACCATACATAATAGTCTTTTCTAGTGGTTAGGGAACCATTTGGGGTAGAAAATGGATAGCCTTGGGTTCTCGAAAATGGCTAGAATGGGGGAAGTATTTTTGAGATCAGATAAGACTAATAATTTTTCAAAATAGACTTTGCAAAGGTTGTTTTTCATGGTTGTCCTAAAAAATTGTTAAAAGGATAGAAGGGCTGCAGGTTGCGGGTTCTGTCCCCATACCTGTTCCTGCCTTGCCCTCTGCCTGGGAGCTCTGTTCCCTGGGTCTTTTGGAACCCCATAACTTGTTCTCCTAGGGCTGTCAGGGCCATCGCCATGCTTGGGATATTTGTGAGGTGCCACCCCCCACGAAGATGTCTTTATTGATAATAATTACTCAGCCTAAATCAACCCAGCATCCCATGGCCCAGATCAACAGCCTATGGTGACATAGTGCCTGGAGATGGAGGGCGGCGGGGGGTGGCTGGTCAGCTTGACATCTTCAGACAAACTTTTCCAAGCACAGCCAGTCCCAAACCAGCTTCCCCTTCCCTCTACCCTGAGGGAGGGCAGCAGGATTTTGCAAATAAAAATACATGATACCCAGAACACATTTTCTTTTAAGCATAAGTATACCCCCAATATTACATAAGACATGCTTACGCTAAAAATGCTTTGTTGTTTACCTGGAACTCAGATTTAACCAGGCATCCATATTTTATCTGGCAACCCTTCCCCAAGGCAAAACAGTGGAGGCCTCTGATGGCCCTCCTTTCTGGCACGGTCCTCTTTGGAGGACTTCATAAGCCTGAAAATTTCAAATCTGATTTTACATCTTAATACTGATCAGTTTGGGGGTTCCTGCTCCTCCCTGCCCAGTCTGCCTGGGGCGCTTCGTACAGCTGGGTTTCAAACGCTTAAGTGATTACCTCTTAAGATGGGGGTAGCTGATTCCCATCCACCAAGCATCCAGCCCCCCCAATTTTGCCTGGAATCGGTCCATTTTGACTTCTGTCTCTCTTTCTCTCAACTTGTCTTGGTATCTCTGCCAGTCTGTCCCCCTGGGCTGCTAGGTCTAGATAAGGTGTTGCCTTTTCAGGACCTGAGGCATCTCTGCCAGGCACTCTGGCCAGAGGAGTGGGGAGGGGCGGGTTGTCCAGGGTCTTCAACCTCAACTCCACCAATAATGAAAAGGCCAAGTTCACTCTTTTTGTTTTCAAAGCTAAATGGCAGAAGAAAAAGGGTTAATTTTCTTTTCTCTTTGAAATTCGTGAGGGAGAATGCATCAAAGCTATACTCTCTGCCTTAGAATATTGGCTCAGAAGCTGTAACCAACAACAAACTTGATCTTTTATATAGAGGGCACATTGCTACACTAACACCTATTTTAAATTTTATTATCTACTTCGTGCTATTTCATCTTCTCTCATCCTCTCCCCTTGTATTTATTAGAGCCTGGGTACGGGTTTCCTCCCCTGAGAGAACGTTCCTAAGAGCGAGGTATACTCGAAAGCCGCTCAGGGGGAACGCAGGGTGGGGGATGTTCTGCAAGGAAAATGGATAGCCTTGTTTTCCTCTGTATGAGAGAAATATTTGAGGCAAAATAGGCTAATAATTCCTCAAAACAGAAGTTTTGATGGTTGCTTTTGCATAGAGAGGTTGAAATCTCCTTGAAGTGATGGAAAGCATGTGGGTATTATGATTATTTTGCTCCACGGCAGGCCGTCGGTTTTCTCTCACGATAAAGCAGCGCCCTTTGGGGTTTGAGCCCACTTTCCATTTTGCTCCCCCTTTCTACACATCGACTTTTTTTTTAGATTTTCGTAAGAGACCTGAGTGAGAAAACCACACAGAACCCTACTCTGGGAGCTCTCAGCCCTCCTTTGATGGATGTTCATGTAATTTTCTCATTATTTTTCTGTCAGCATTCCTAGAAACAGTGTAAACTACTTTATTTCAAAACCATTATGTTAGTTTACTCCACGATCATTTAAGCTGTGTATTCTTTTTCTGATTTGAATTTAGTAATAACATATTTTTAAAGTTAAGTCAAGAAGATTTCTTGAATAAATTTTTGATGACAACCGCTTATGCTTCAGATTTCCCCTTCTATCGCTTCCTGTTGAACCTAAGTTTTACGTGATTGATTTAGTTTCATTTCTTTCTGTAAGCATTTTAAGCAGACCCTGTGACTTCTACTGCGAGGAGACACTGGGAAGGTAACCTTATCGATTCAGATTTCAGGTGAGCCATTGCCCCAGGCCACCACCAGGAGGGGATTCAAGACATTGCGTAAAGGTGGACGAGTTTCTAAAGATGATCTTCTCTACTCTCAAGGAAAGTCTACATATTTTTTTATTCTGTTCTTTCCACACCACCCTGAGCTTCTGTATGTCATCTGTGAGGAATTGTGTGTCTTCCACAAGATTCATCTCCCTCACCGTCCTCCACCCCTGCTCCAGGTGGAATTTTTGGAATTTTCTGGGCTCTGCCGTTGTTTATACTCTTCTCCAGATAAGAGTTAAAGGCTAGGCCGGGCGCGGTGGCTCACGCCTGTAATCCTAGCACTCTGGGAGGCCGAGGCGGGTGGATCGCTCAAGGTCAGGAGTTCGAGACCAGCCTGAGCAAGAGCGAGACCCCGTCTCTACTAAAAATAGAAAGAAATTATATGGCCAACTAAAAATCTATATAGAAAAAAATTAGCCGGGCATAGTGGCACATGCCTGTAGTCCCAGCTACTCAGGAGGCTGAGGCAGTAGGATCGCTTAAGCCCAGGAGTTTGAGGTTGCTGTGAGGTAGGCTGACGCCACGGCACTCACTCTAGCCAGGGCAACAAAGCGACACTCTGTCTCAAAAAAAAAAAAAAAAAAAAGAGTTAAAGGCTAGTGCCATTCTTTGTCAGATCATGGATTTCCTTTCCTATATTGCTTTATTTGTTTGGTTTTTTTTTTTTTTATTTATTTTTACCTGGAGCCACGCCCAAGAAGCCTTGAGCAAGTGGACTCCCCTATATTGCTTTAGAATTGCAAAACAGACTCCTTTTGTGAATGGTCAAGTAGAAATCTTTAGGAAAGGCATAAAGATTTTTTTACATGGCCCAAGGGCTGAGCTTTCTGGGTGGTTCTAATATGTTAATTGCTGTTCTTTTAAAAAAAAAAAAATTAGAAATCAGATTTCCTGATTAGTTTGGTAGGGTTAAAAATTATTTCTAAGGTAGTATTCTTTCTTTTTCCTTAAAGTTGCTTCTGTAGTCCTCCCTGGATTTTCAGGCAAGCTTTTGGGTTTGTGTGTAACTGAGCTGTTACGTTTCTGGTGCATTTTAACCAGACTGATAAAATTTGGAGGAAGATAAAGATACTTTCTGAAGTAAAAAAAAAAAAAGTCCCATAATTCAAGTTTCTTATCATAAAAGGTAGAATTTCTAAAGCTGGGGTGAGGACAAAAGAGCGGCTTCATAGAATTCTGTCAGAATTTGTTTCCTGTCGTTCCTTCTCTCCCCTTTGTTACATCTCAGCTCCCAACTTACCTGCGACCTTGGAGTTCAAGTCTCCGTGATCTCTTCATAGCAGAGCAGAGCTCACTTTTGATATTTTGTTCCCTGCTTTGGTTTGAAAGAACCCGTGACAGTCCCTCTTTATTTTTTATTGGAATCCGTAGAAACCGCGTAGGCGCTTTTGCTGGAAAAACACTACTTGAGTTGCATTGCCACAGGACTGCAGTACTCTTTCTTTTGAGGTGAAAATCTTGAGAAAAGATGAAACCAAGTTGAGAGTATTTCAATTACCCTATAGTCCGCCCAGGAAACTTAAGTTTCGCTTATTATTAAGAAAACCACACTTATAAAAATAAGTCAGAAAGTGCACATTCTTGAGCAAATTGTTTTTGTATGAAAGTTTTTAAAGAGAATTTTGGGCATCTTTTCTTCTTTTCCCTTTATCTCAGTCCCCTTGCTCTTCAATGGTATTTAAGACATGCTTATGGAGAGTTCACATTACTGAAATATTTCAAACTGGCTCTTCCACTCATGTTGTTTAGAAGAAATATTTGGGTCAAAGAAAGTTTTCTGCTTTCCAAACACTTGCTTTTCCTCTAGGACACAAAAAACTAAAAAGTATTGCCATGGCAGGAGTTCTGAAGAAAGAAAAAAAAAAAAATCACCCAAGTACTACCAGAGACAGAATATCTAAACACGTTATGAAAAGAGAACACTATTCCCTCATCTTCTTTTCCTGGCTTCTTTTTTTTTTTTTTTAATCAAGTTAAGTTTTACTAGTCTGAAATTTTGCTTTGAACAAAAACCTAAATTTTCCCTCAACATTCATCTTTTCAAACAGAGACTGGACTTAGAATGTTTTCTTTCCTAAGGTGATTGGAAAACCAAAATTGATGAGGCCAACCCCAGTATTTTTTTTCTTGTCTCTGTTCCTTGTTTGACATGAGCCCCTTCTTTTCCCCCCTCTCAGGATTAATGAGGGAGAGAAGGGAAGATCTTTCTTCCCAGCTATTATCGTTGAAATGGATCAATTTCTCCTTTTTAAGGATGCAAATCTTGAGGAAAAATGAGCTCTCTCAAATACCTCAATTATATTTGGAGAAATGGACTGTCGTTTACGAACTCATTTAGTATTGAGAAACATTAAAAATAATCATTCAAAGAATAGGTACTCTTGATTTCAACCTTGGCATTATACATTTCAAATGATATTTTGGATAATTATATATTTTTTTCTCTTTAACTCATGTCTCCTTTTGCTCTCTAAATATTAGGTACTTGCTTGTGGTCTGGGCACAAACTTTAAGAATTGGTTTTATATATGACCTTTCCACTAAACATTTTTCAGGAAATGAAAAACAAGTCTCTGAGAGGGAAATCTTAAATTGATTGCCTTCATCAAAGAAATAGAAAGGAAATGAGTACCACTAAGGAAAGTAGTTTCTGAAATAAAATGTATGATTACTAAGAAGAGGCAAACTTTCAGAAAATTGCATTAGGACAGAGAAATACTCTGGCATGTAGCTAGATTTTGATAAATGCATTGTTCTGCTCCAAGGATGGGTCCTTCAGCCTCATCTCTCCGAGAAACCTGGGCTGAGGCTTAATTGCCACACTGGCTCTTCTCAGATGGCTTTGTGAGGTAGCATTTCAGCGATTCCCCAGGCTGGCCACTTCTGACTGTCAAACCAGATTGGGTGTCCTTGAGGTATATGATTCATAACCCATCTCCTCTGTGGCATTTACCACAATACCAATCATTGTATAATTATGTCCTAATTTTCTTCTCTTCAGCTACATGTACACTACATCAACTACATAAAATTAAGCTCCTTAAATTATTAGTAATAAACCTATATTTCATTCTAGCGCAAAGAAGGGCAGGGTGAGGGTGGGGGAGACTTCTATTCTTTCTCCTTGTCTCATTTACTTTCCTTCTCACTGGAATCTCTTCTTTTGAATTCTGCACATAACTAAGCTTTTAAGTGACTACAATATTTTAACTGGATTTTTTTTTCACTAACATAGTTTAGGGAAAATTCCTCTGAGGCTAAAAGGTATCAAAACAGCTGTCTTTCATTCAAAAAATAGAAAAGCAAAGAAAACTGCTCTGATAGGTACTTTTTGAGGTAAAATGTTTACCTAATCATGTTTAAGAGGTAGAATAGCTAAGTATTACTTGAGGGTGGTAATGTAATTCTCTGAAATCAAGTAGATAAGAATTATTTCTTCTTTTTAAGCCTTTGTGCTTGTATTAATCTGCCCTGAGTAGACTGGGGGAGGTGGTCGGGAGAGGCTCCCTTGGTGTTTCTTGTGCCTTGATCTCTCTGTCACAAATCACCTCAAAATGTTTTGCCAAGGAGAAACAAAATGGCGGCCTGAACTCTAGGGCTCCCTCATTCACTGACTGCCCCTCCCTGTTTCTCTGACTAGAGCTAATGGCTCCGTACCATTATTTTTCCTGTCAGAATTAATAAGGAGATATTCTTTTCCTAAAGCCATTAGTTAAGTAATATTGCTTACAGAATTGCTGAAACAGGATAACACCTCCTTCTCCAGGGTGTAAATCTTAAGAAAGGATGAGGCAATTGCTTAAACACATCAATTATATTCCAAAGCCTGAACTTTTCTCTCTATTTTCATTTAGAGTTAAGAAAGTTTGAAATTAATGATCCATAAAGTAGATTCTCTTGATTTAATTTGACACTAAAGAATTCAAATAATATTAGTAATTTTTTCCCTTTATTTAGTTTTTGTTCTTTCTTGCAATTTGTCTTCTCTTTATTTTAGAGCATTCTCTTTTTGTGTGGGCATGATTAAAGTTTTGACTTACCAAAGGATTTTAAGCATACTTTTCCACAAAAAAATGTTTTTTGGAGAAAATGGTAAGTGAAGTGTTCTTAAACTGATTGCCTTTCATCAAAGAAAGAGAAGACAAATGAGAACCATAGAGAAAAGTGGTTTCTGAAAAAAAAAAAAAATAGATTCAAAATGATTACTCAGAAGAGGCAAAGTTTCAAAAAAATAGGATAGTACAGAAATACTCTAGGTTTGGTTAGAGATGGAAAAATACATTTTTCTCTTCCTTCCATTAGTCTCTCAGCTTTTCTCTGCCTGAGAAACTAAACTTTAGTTATTAGTGTGCGAGGATTTATCTCCCTCTACCAGCAGTCTGTTCTGAATCTGGTTAAGAGGACTGACTTAAAAAAAAAAAAAAAAAAGAGGACTGACTTGACTTTTAGCTTTGCCTGAGCATATTCAGGAACATTCTGTGGATTTTTCTCATTATTTTCAGTTTGAATTTTAGAGCCGCTATCATTATTTGTCTCTTTATTTTTCTTTCCAGCTAATAAAGCAATACCATCAATACCATCCTTGTTATAATAAAGAAAGCAACATTGACATATCTAAGGAAAGCCTGACAATTCCCAGTCTCATTGCCCCCTGAGGCCACCAGAGTTATGTTGGTGCACGTCCTTCTATACCTTTCTCCATGTACATACAAATATGACAAACACTTTTTTTTATACAAAAGGATAATACCACATGTAGTAATCAGCAATTCTTTTCTTCTTAATATATCCTGTACATAAGTCTAGGACTATTATTATATATATATATCTTTTTAATAGTGGCATAAAATCCCTTAGTATGAATGTACAGTCATTTATTTATTCAACCCTTCCTCTGTTGATGGATGTTCATGATTTTTCCTTCAACAACTATTGCCGCAGTAAACATTCTTGCTTAATTTCCCAAAGAGCAATTGCTGAATCAATGGTTTTATAATTATTTATTTCATTGTATAAGATACTATCAAATTACCTTTCAAAAACAGGTTTACTGGCCCGGTGTGGTGGTTTATGCCTGTAAACCTAGCACTCTGGGAGGTCGAGGCGGGAGGATCGCTTAAGGTCAGGAGTTCGAGACCAGCCTGAGCAAGATCGAGACCCCATCTCTACTAAAAATAGAAAGAAATTAGCTGGACAACTGAAACTATATATAGAAAAAATTGGCCGGGCATGGTGGCACATGCCTGTAGTCTCAGCTACTCAGGAGGCTGAGGCAGGAGGATCACTTAAGTCCAGGACTTTGAGGTTACTGTGAGCTAGGCAGATGCCACAGCACTCTAGCTCGGGCAACAGATCGAGATGCTGTCTCAAAAAAAAAACAAAAAACCAAAACAAACAAACAACAAAAAAAACAGGTTTACTGTCCCAGAAATATTCTTTAACAATATTTTTAAAAACAAACTTTGTATCAGCCAAAGAACAAAGCCAGGATGGAGCTTTGGTGTTACAGTCGGTGCGTGGGAGTTTCTTAAACAAGGGGTCACCCAACTGACCTCTCATCAACACAGTGTTGTTGTTTTGAAAATTAATTAGTCATCAATGTTTAAAAACACATGAAATACAGATTTCTATTGTCTCTTGAAAATTGGACAGATCTGGTGAGTTGGACTCAGTCCTTCACTGTCTTGCTTGGCTGGAGCTGAGGGCAGCTGCTCCTTGAGGCTGGGCATGCGCTTGTTCACCAGAGTCCCCGTCATTCCTGGCAGCCTCCCTCAGTTATGTGACTTGTCTGGCTCTCGTAGCATTTGAGTTTGCGATCCTTCGTTTAAACCAGGGTTTCTCAACCATGGCACTGCCGACATTTGGCGCTGAGTAAGTCTTTGTTGCATTGTGGGACGTTCAGCAGCATCCTTGGTCTCTGTTCGTGAGGTGCTGGGAGCATCTCCCTCTCCCACTCCAAGTTGGGACCACCAAATAAACGTCCCCAGACATCAGCCCTGGTTGAGAACCACTCGTTTAAACAAAACCACCAAACATATTCCTCAGTAAATTCTGAGGTAAACTTTTCAAAGACCGTTCCTGGGCAGTTTTATTATTTCACTTCCTGAAGGAACATTTGTGAATGCTGTACACAAGCAAGCTTTAAAGTCCCTGAAATGTTCCAGACCAGCCCCATTCACCAAGTTTGGAGAAAATATCTGAGAGGAGAAAGTGATCAAAACACTTTCCTTCCATCTCGGGAACGGAAGTGCAGAGACAGCGGTGATGACAGGTGGTTTCTGAGGTAAAAGCTCTACGTGATTACACACACATAACAGATACCGTTTCTAAATGCTGTACGAAGAGAGTTGGATAAATCCCTGGCAGAAAGGTAGACATTGCCTTTGTTCACTCTGATTTTCTTCAGTGGTTTCTTTGGTCTCGCCTCTGCCTCCAGGCTCGCCCTCCCTGGGCTTGCACGGAATTCTCCTCAGAAGGGATTTCTGAGATGTCTAGAGCAAACAGGAGACCTGGGAGGGTCTCTCCATGGCCCCCTTTCCCTCGTTGCCTTCCCTTTCCTTCTCTGACAGGACTTCTTCCATCTTTTCTAATGACCCTCCTACATCTTTTCCCATTAGAATTAATGGAGAAGTATTAATTCTTCCCCCACAGCTATTAGTTAAGTCATAGTGCTCTGAAATTGCTGAAACAGAATAATTTCTCCTTCATTCTAGGGCGTAAATCTTGAGGAACGATGAGCTGTTTCAGGTGTATCGATTATGTCACAGGGAAGAGACACACATAGACAGTTTTCATTTAGCAACCAGAAACTTTTAAAATAATGATACATATAGTAGATCGGCCAGGTTCTGTCTTGGCATTCAATCTTTCAAATGGCATTTCTTTTATCATCTTCTTTTTTCCTTCCACGATTTCATAATCCTATTTTGACTCTATATTAAGGGCATGCTCTCGTTGCCTGGACATGATAAAATTTCTAACTTAAAGCAAGATTTTAGACATCAGTTTGCACTGAACATCGTTTAGGGAAAGGATTTCTGTGAGGGGCGGGTGTTCTCCTGATTGCTTTCCATCAAAGAAATAGAAAAGAGATGAGAATCACTACAGAAAGTGGCTGCTGAAATAAAAGATTCATTTATGATTACTCAGAGGCAAACTTTCAAAAGATTGCATTAGGATAGCACAGAAATACCTGAGGCTGTACTTGATAAATATATTTTTCTGGTCCTTTCTGCCTGCAGAAGTAAAGTCCGAGGCTGCTACTCGCTGCTCACCACCCACTGACTTCTGATTATTTTCTGATTGGCATCGACATGTGATGTCTCCCATTCTCCTTGCCTAGGAGGAATAAAGCCTTTTTCTTCCTTCATTTTCAGCTCTCTATATATTTTTTCTAAATAGGCTTTATAAATAAAAATTGTAATAGGATTGCAAAAACAAATAAATTTACTGTCAAAAACCCTTTAGTATAATGTCAGGCATGCAATAGAGACTTAAAGAACTTTGGTTGAATAATTACATGAATGGATGATTCAGACTTAGAAAAGCGCCCAGGACAGGGGCAATGTCAGACGATTTTACCGTATATGTGACTTTACTCTTTTCTATAGATATAGGTTGGGTCAAGCCCCCATCACCATCTCATATCACCTTTTTGCTTTTTCTTTCATAGTATTTACTACATTTGCTCGGTGAATTTTTTTGTGTAATTA
This sequence comes from Eulemur rufifrons, assembly GCF_041146395.1. NCBI lineage: Eukaryota > Metazoa > Chordata > Mammalia > Primates > Lemuridae > Eulemur > Eulemur rufifrons. The sequence continues at coordinate 48,777,301 of NC_091002.1, forward strand.
TTTGCTTATTGGCTTTCTCCCCCATTAGACTGTAATTTCCAGAAAGGCATGTCTGCCTCGTTTTCCAGTGAACAAATTCCCTGTGTTTAGCACAGTTCTCGGCACAGAATGCTTGTCATGTTCGATGCTCAACAGATATTCAGGCTCAATAATGTGGGCTCAAAAATGGACTCAAAAATACAGCCTCTAAAAATGAGGTTAAAATATTTGAATAAATGAACAAATAACGGTATACAAAGTGATTACTTTTAGAGATCTGCCTAGCTTTCTTTAAGTAATTGCAAATTTTAATTGCTGGCAAATTGTGCATCCTTTCATGGCAGGGATGCTTCGAAACAATTTAATCTCATATCAATTAAGTCTAGCGAGATTACGCCTACGCTCTCATTTATACTTGCAGCTCGCTTCAAAGGCCAGTGTTGTGGACTCTTGTTTTTATCCCTTCCTTATAATTCAGAGTCGTGGAACCCAAATTAATGGAGTTTTTAGTGTACTGGGACAAACAAAAATATGTCAAATTACTAACATTTTTATGTAATGATATTTAAGTAATATGCTCATTAGCATTTTAATAAGGCCTAGAAATTAGACAGCCAGAAGAAGGTTTGGCATTAGAGATGTCTCCAGTCATGTTGTGAGTTTCATCATGTTGTTTTTTCACTTCATTTTCTTTCTAATTATTTTACAGTTTCCTATAGCCTTTTCAAGATGGCTAAATTTAAAATTGCTGTAACACTTTAAGCAGTCTCTTCCTCTAAACGTGGTTTGGCAATTATTTCTGAGGGAAATTATTAAAAATGCAGCCTTTAATCAGGGGAAGAACAGAATGCCACAGAGAGCTGTGCTGAGAGATGGTTTCTCTAATAAGATTCACATAATTGTGTAAGAGCAATCGAGTTTCTGAAGATTGCATTAAGATGGTGGAATTTGTAATTTCTGAAGATGTAGGAAGTGATTCATAGAGTGAGTGTGATGCTGAAACCTAAACAGGATCATATTCTGTGCTTTAAAATTTGACCAGGGCACTACTTACTTTTTGAAAAGGGCCATTCATTTAAAAGCAAGTTAGCCTCCTTCTGCAATAATCCAAATTAGTTTAACACACTTCAGTGACATTATTTGGGCATTTTTCACAATTATTAAAGATAACTCACTTTTCTCTCTAGACTGTAGGGTCAAAAGCAAATTAAATCAATGGATTTTCTTCCTTCACTTTCGCATATGAGTCAGAAGTTATTGGTCAAATGCGCACATGACCTTTCTGCTTAAGCTTGAAAACCCGAACAACCTGTTGGGAAGACATTTGGCCAATCTGATTATTTTCTCTATACTAATTGATTTTACTTCTTCATTGAATTGAATGAATTGCCTGGTTGTTTTGTCACTGTGAGGACAGAGCTTAATCCACTTAGAGTGAGCGCTTGTGCTTGGTAAACCATGGGGCTAAAGAAATGTATACCCTTATTATTAATTTCTGGTAATTTTTCATGGGTGAGAAAGAAAACACGTCTTGAAGCCATCCATTTTCTCCGCTGCCCTGGTCAAGCCATGCCACCTGGCCCCTAGACCACCCTAGTTTCCTTGCATCTGGTTTTCCCACCTCTGCTCCTCTCTTCCTCCAACTTAGTCTCCAGATAGTAGCAACATGCATCTTTGAAAAATGTAACCCCCCCTACAGCAAACATTGGCCTCTTCACAATGAATGTGGAATAAAATGTAAACTTCTTACCGCAGCCACTTTTACCCGCCACAGTCTGAGTCCTTGCTGACTTTTCTACCTTCGTTGTGCCTCTACCGCTTCGCTCCCCCCTCCTCCCATGCTCGCCTCCCATGGGTCCCTCAATCCCCCAAGCTCCTGTCCTCCTCAGCATCTCCATATTTGTCCTTCCTTTGTCTGGAACATCTTTTGTGGACTGGTTCTTTCCCATCCTGAAGGTCTCATATCTGACATTGCTTTTCCAGAGAGACCTTCAACTGTATAAAAGTTACCCCCCATTACCCTCCAAAACAAGCCCCTCATTTATCCTCACTCTTCCTAAGACCCTCATCTGCCATGACTCTCTGTAATATCTCCCCCACCCCCCGCCGCACTTCTAAGAAGCAATCAGACCTGAGATCCCCAGGCCACCCCCTTCCCAGAGTGTGGTAACTTCCCCCCCTCTACAGAAGATGAGGTGCTTGGTCTCTGGAGAGCATACAGCATGCTGGAGACACCCAGACAAGTCGCTCAGCAGGGGAGCAAGTCAGGGGACTATGTGGAAAACAGGGTTTAACCAAATGATTAATGCTGCATATTGAGCCCCCAAATCTCTTCCCCAAGTTCGGCTCTAGAATGCTGTCAGCCTGCTGTACTTTCCAGGCAGCAGGTCAGAGGACTGTTCTTGTAGCAGCTGAGCAGTGCGTGTGGAAGTCCTAGAGATCATCACTGCAGAGTTCCCATTTAAACACGGCAACCAGATGACCCTGCAGTGAGGCCCATAGTTGATAGACTGTACTTGTAAACAGCACCGAATCAGCTTTTTAGTACCTAGGTTCTAAACAGATATCTAAGATTGCTGCATATCTTAGGAAAGCCTCTACCATACAGAGAGAGATAAAACTAAACAAACTTGGAAGGGGGACTATGGAGGGAGAGGCAAACTTCAACAACAACAACAATGACAAACCATCATTAATATTGCCAGAAATAAAAGAGAAAATGTTGGAGCCATGAAATAAGATCAGGATGCTATCAAAAAGGAGCATAGGAAAGGGCTCTTAGGAATTAAAAACATGATTACATAAATAGAAATTCATGATCTGGAGTATAAAGTTGAGGGAATTCCTCCAAAATTAAAAAAAAAGAAGACAAAGAAATAGAAAATAGGAGATAAAAGATAAGAAAAAGAGAAGATTATACCAGGAGGGCCAATAATCTAATAAGAGCAGTTCTAGAAAGAGAAAATAGACAAAACAGAAGGGAAGAAAATTGAAAAATAACATATAATTTCAAGGGATCTATTATACAACATGATGGCTATAATTAATATTAATAACAATTGTATTATTAAATATATTCATGAAAATTGCTGAGAGTAGATTTTAAGTGTTCTCACTACACACACAAAAAAGATAAGTATGTAAGGTAATGCATACATTAATTAGTTCAATTTAGCCATTCCACAATGTATGCATATTTCAAAACAATGTGTTGTACATGAGGGAAAAAAGAAAAACAGAACCATGTTTTTCTGAAACTGAAGGCCATGAGTCAGAGCTAAAGGATTCATTAAATGCCCAGACATTGAATGAAAATAGACCCAGGACTGTGATAACACTGAAAATAAAGAAGAGCCTTGGAGCTTCCTGGGAGGAAAAAACAAAAAGAATTCACACAAAGAATGATGAATCATAAATCATATTGTCCACAGACTTCTCAACAGCTAGAACTCAGAAGAGCAACATCTTTAATTCTGAAGGGAAATGACTTCCAATTCAGAATGTTGTACCCAGATAAGCTGCCAAATGCATTTAAACAATTTTGCTTCATGCACCCTTTCTCATGAGGCTAACAGAAGTTTTGTGTTGGGAAAGCAAGAGAAGAATCCAAGGAAAAAGAAGTTGTGGGGCCCAGGAGTGAAGAGAGAGGTGTTCCTATTAGGTTACTGGACCTCCTGGTATAATCTTCTCTTTTTCTTATCTTTTATCTCCTTTTTCTGTTTCTGTGTCTTACTTTTTTACTGTTGGAGGAATTCCCTCAACTTTATATTCCAGATCATGAACTTCTATTTATGCTTTTTATTGCCTCCCACAGTGGTGGGGAAGGGAGAGCCAGGAGCACAGCCTGCAGAGCATTTGGAGCAAGTCAGAAAGTTTTAAGAGAGATATTTCTAGGGAAGTGAAATGAAACCTTAGACAATTGGAGAGGAGGTTGGGAAATGATTTTAGTAATCATTCTATAGAAAACTAAGCAAAAATTTTTAAAAAACAAAATAATTATTAACTCTAGGGAAAACAATTTTGACAAGAAAGGTAACATGATCATAGTACACTACATGGCTCAGTGTGAAAGGCATGCTCCTATAATAATGTAAACATGGAATTTTCCCCTAAACAAAAGTAGGACATTAGAGTTCTGTAGCTGTTGAGAGGATAGAGGGCTGAGAAGTGTGTTTAGGTGTCGGGTGGTGAAGGGTATAAGAGGAAAAGCTGGAAGAGAAGCTAAATCCTCCTCTACCCCCATGAGGAGGCATAAGTTATACTCCAAACTAAAACAAAAAAAAAATCAAGAAGTAGTACCATAGGCATGTTATTAGAAGTGAAGAAGATAAATCTCAAAAGAATCCAATATGGGAAAAAAATGGGTGGGTTGGCAGGAGCTGCTGTTTTTCTTAATAAGTAGAAAGATTTGACTTTTGCAAACTCTGTGCATGTTTAACTTCAATCCAAATAACAGCACATTTAAAAGTGGGTCTAATGTGTTTTCTCTATTGACACTGTCCTTCTAGAATGTGTTTCTGATCTCCTATCATGATGTTATCTCCCCTCTCTGAAATTCTGTGGTCCTTTTGACGTGTGCCAGGTCACCATGTGGAAACAGAGGAGAGAGTCAGAGTGAGGGGCAAGGGGAAGGCAGTTGCCAGAGAGGCTGTTTTGTGGATATATTGCCAGGGCCCTCCTTTCCCCACAGTTACAACAATAACAACCACAACACAACAACAGCACCGCACAAGCCAGCCTCTTCCCCTGCTGCCTGGTGCTCTAATGGGGATGGAGACATGAGTATCTCTGAGGTTCCCATGATACGTGGAGTAAAACTTCTGCTCTGGCCACCTGGTAGTATGGCCAGAGAACTGACGTTGATCTAAAATTAACCTAAACAAACATGACCAAGAAGATGACTCTGATGGAAAAAAAAAAAGCCACGTGAACTATCTCTGTCTCTCTCTCTCTCTCTCTCTCTATATATATATATCTACAATGTATGTAACCTAGAGATTTTTCTACTTTAGGAATTGGTTTTGCTATTTCTTCCTTTGCAGAAGTGGAGATATCTTATTTGACCAAGTATGAATCGGTGGGAGATACATTGAGTTCTCACACACACCGTGTGGGATGCAGGTTAATGAGCTCAGAGGTGGTCGTGAAGACATGAATAACCTCCTGGGAAGTTACTTTGCTAATCTTACAATTCCAGATGCGTACATATGTGCCTCCTGCCTTTCAGGTCTAAATCCACAGGAGGAGCCATCTTGTGCCACCTCAGAACTGTCTCTTTGTGGTGGGAACGAAGAGGAGAAGGAAGATGACTGCAGACGAATTTTAGAATCCTTCTCTCCCAGTGCAAGTTCAAGGACTCCCAGGGACATAGACAAATTAACTGTGAAGGTGGGAATTGCAATTTTGACCTGTCTCTACCTATTCATTGCCTAGATTATAGCTCACCTTTTTTCTTGTTGTTGTTTAGTGGGAAAAAACTTGCTTGGATCACCCATGAAACTTTCCACACAAAAAGCCCATGAAGCAAACAAATACCTCCACACAATCTGCACTGAAAGAATAGGCAACTGTGGTTGTGAAACCATTGGGGTGATTTCTGATGGTTTACTAAAAATCCTATGTACGTTATTAGTTCACACCTGAATAGAGCAGAGATGCTGCTAGACATCGCTGCGACGTGAAATCACCCCCAGGAGGGTTGTGGGACCCCGTGTTGAGAACCACTGAAATACTAATCCAGACCACACTTTGAAAAATGCCAATCTGGAAAAAACTTGAATATACGGTACTATAAAATAGGACATACACTTCCTGAGCAGCAGTTACTTAAAATAGGAAGCTCAGAACTAGTTAGATAATTGAGCTGTTTGTTTTTAACAAAGCCAGATAAAAACACATAGAATCTCAGTAACCTATTTTGTATCAATAAGGAGCTTTATTCAAGTAAATGCACCAATTAGTTATTAATGGAAACTTATTGAGGGCATCGTATTGAAGGTCACGCTTGGTAAAGAATCATTAAGGCCTCAGACCTTGTTTTCATCGAGGACCATGTTTCCGACCCCATTTTTCTTTGTACCAATTAACCTTTTCCCCCCCATTTCTTTTCCTTTGCACTTTGTTGCAGAGTATTTCTCCATCTGCGGGCGAGCACAGTGACTGTTCTCCCCACAACACTGCCACCGAGTCAGAGTTGCCTCTGCCAGCCACCACAGGCTTGGCAGTGGCTAGTGACAACACCCCATCCCGTGGCAAAGGCCTTGATGTTGGATTGCTGGAGAGTCCACCACTGCCCCCCAAGGATCAAGTCTCAACAGATCCTAAACCATGCACTTTCTCAGATGCTCGAGAGCCTTCTTCCTTTGGGTCCCAAGGAAGTTTTCCCCACCATGACATTGCTACCTCTGCAGTTGCCATTGGTACATCTCTGGGGACAACGGCAGGTCACAGAGCCCTAGGAATTCACAGCTCAGAGCCACGAGACCACAGCTGGGCTCTAGGGGATACTCGGGCACAAAGCTTCCCAGATAACAAAGCTATGGCAGAGGGCACATCACAGACACTCCCACCAGGGAATCCTTCATCTGGACAAAGAATTTCAGGTTTGGTTCCACTGGTGCCAACTGGAAAGACTTGTCTTGAAATACCAGCTTCAGGGCCAAGTTCAATGAGTTCACAGCAAGAGGAAGGGAGACACAAGACATTTTTTCCTTCCAGAGGCCAATCTGGATGTGGGGAAATAGCCATTCCCTGCCCCACTTTAGGAAATGATGGTGGGAAGTGTCAAGTATCTGGATTAATCACTCTGAAGAGTTCTGTGGATCCTTCTCACCCAGGGCAGCCCCCAGAAATCCCTGAAGCCCCTTCTAAATCCAGCAGGAAGAGGAGTTTGGAAGGAATGAGAAAGCAAACTCACGTGGAGTTCAGTGACACCAGCAGCGATGATGAAGACCGATTGGTTATAGAAATATGAAGCTTCCCGAGAAAGATGGTGTCTGTGGTCAAAGACTGTTGATGCTTCACAAGTAGATGTCATCAGGCTGGCAGAAGAACTAAGCTCTGTTCGTGAAATGCCTACAGATTGAGAAAGCCATTCTGAGTTGCTTCCAAGCCAACTCCAGCCAACTCCAAAGCCCCACCAGCCACACTCCTCCCCAGCTCCCCTTGGGCACACACCACTCATGTTCACGTGCCTCCAGCTGGCAGAAGTGGCACTGAAGCAAAGTCTAAGAATGCTCAACATGGGCAGTGACGAGGCCTTGATGCCCAGTCTTATCCTCTGTGTCAGTCCCTCACTGCCTCCCTCCAGTAAAATGGCAAGAACCAAGAGAGCCGCCATCAGCATGTTTACACGTGGACCCCACAAAGTCAAGGCAACTGACTTTCCTCGTTAGTAAGCTGAGGGTTTGCTTTGAGGGTGGTGACATTGCTTGGGATAATCGGGGTAGCTTGAAAAGGAGATGGGGTTATGAATTGAGCAGCAAGATACTTCTGTTCATTTGGGAAACAAAATTCAGATACATTCAAAAACTGAAGTTTGGTCGGAGTAATTCTCCTCCGTGGAGATTGTAAATATACTTTCTCCTGTGCCTATGATCTGGTGAAATGCTGATTATTTTTAAATGTCTCACAAATGGTCAATGCTCATTTATAGTCAAGTGACACGAGCACCTACTGTTCTTGTGCTTGGGGTCTTTTCTGTTGAGACCTCTGAGACCATTGGTTTTTCTAGCTCTTGCAAAGGAACGTTGTGTTAAAAGTTAATAGAACAGTCTCTCAATAATGAGTCATTTTTTGAGGGGGAAAAAATTCACTTATTTTCCTTTGATTCTTTTTGTCATATTGTGCTCTGAGCAATTTCAATTAGAGGGTTACATTTTAGTAATCTGTACAGCTTAAATTGATGCCTGCTCATCGTGACGGGAGCCTTTTAGATTTCCTCCAGAAGCTTCAAGGATACAAAACTAATTGGAGTTTTGACGCTGTTTTACATCTCAGTAATTTTATTTTGGGGGCTTGGTGTTACTTTCCTGTCAAATTAAATCAGCCTCTGTATTGTGCAAGTCAGAACAGCACAGATAAAATTCTCCAGTATTCCAAGCCAGTGTGCCCCTGTGCAGAAGAAAATAGCAGATGTACGTCAGCCAACCCGGCGAGCAAAGCCTCAGATTCACTGCCTTCCTCTCCCTCTCCTTAAATGGGAGAGGACAAACTTAAAGAGGTTTACACTGCTGCATTTCAATAAAATTTTATACTTGCTTTTGGTATGATTTTGTACAATTTGAAATTTATAGGCGAGCTCTTTAGGCCTAAGTTTGATGTAACGATGTTCATATGACATCCCGTACTTCAAAGGCAAGGCAGCAAAGCAAAACATCTCACACACACGAACGCACTTCAGAAAGTCCTTGCCTGTGACTAAGTATGGTCAAATATCAAGTATCTTCATGTGAATTTTCCAATTTTGGTGTTATTCATAGTAAACTTCAGTGTGAGACCAGCTCCTCCTGGTTACTTAGCGTGCATCTGTGGTCGTTTCATACGCACTCATCACTATCCGAGTGATTTCAAGCCCCGCCAAGCAAAACATAGGAAGGGAAGTAAAACGGATGTTAGATAGTCACTCTGGGTACTTTCTAAACCAACCAAAAGTGATGTGGTGATTATCTGGCCTTTCGAGTTCCCCACGTCACTGTAACAAGAGAGGCAGTTCGGGAAAGTGGCCGACGGCAGGAGTGAGAGAGTGAAGTCCTGACTTGATCTTTAACTAGCTGGGAGTCTTGCTTAAGACCCTCTCTGCACCCCAGTTTCCCCAAATGAGAATGAGAGTTGGACAAGATGAGTTCCAATTCTGGTGAGAGCGAACGCTGGAGAAGCTGCCCCCTCCTTTACAGACGTGGAGTTGGTGGCTTGGAGACACGCCTCTCGGGAGACGTTGTCCCAGGGGTCCCCCATGCAAGAAGTTTGGGTGGGATTACGAGGAGCTGAAACCCAGCAGCCAATCATTGCTATGAAGAATATGAGCTCAGAGAAGCTCCATCTAATTTTTTTCCTAGAGTTTGAGATTTTGGGGTACAATCATTCAGTTTATAAATGTTGGCTCATAATTCAAAGATTAAATGCAAAAACAGAACACTACTGTGTGAGTGGAAAATAACATCTATAGGCTTAATTGGCTCCTTTGTCTTGGGAGGTCCTAGCCAAAGGGAAAAACCGTCTTCCAGATCCTTGCTTTCTGGGTGGCTGCTCAGGTGTCACCTGGACCACTGGTCCTAAATCAGTACATCATAGCTCCAAGGACCACTAACCTCAGTATGGTGGTGGAGGCTGTGTCATTCTATGAGCCACCATTGCTGGTTGCCACATCCCAACATAGGGTAACTATGGCGAGATGTTGCTTCCATCTCTTTAACTCTTTGTGTCTCTTACGAAGGTGAGCAGGTTGCCAACCTGACCTCCCTCAGCTGGTCATTTAGCTAGTAGGTGACAGTGTTTACAAGTGTACCTTTACAGCAATGTGAATTTGTGAAAAACTATGCTGCCATGGATTTTTTTTAATTGAAAATCTAATTTGCATGACAGAGAGCTGCCTATTGAAATGCAACCTAAAGTAAAGCTTTTTTTTTTTTTTTAAATGAAGAATCCTTTTATAAAGCAAGGAACAATCTCTGATCTTATAAATCTTAATTTTCCTATGGGCTTTCTTAAAGTGAAATGCAGTTACAGGAATACATTTTAAGGATAACATCAGCAACTAGAACTCAGTTTTGGTTATTGAAAATAAAATTTCAGTATTATCAGTCAGTGCTTGCTATAGTTTTTCACTCTACAAGTATATACTGCATAATGGTTAAGGGAAAATAAATTTATTTTAGAACAAGATAAACCAGAGTTTAAAGATCAGAGACGTCCCTTTTTCCCCAGTGCTGTTAATTTTATCGTATCTTTAGGCAAGTGTCATAAGCAACTGGTACCTCAACTTCTTCCACGGAGGAGAGCTCCAGCGATGCTGGCGTGGCCTGAGGTGAAGGCCACCTTGAATTCTCTGCCATTCTTGCAGGGCAAGGCAGACAAGCGCCACGGCCCGTGATGCTCAAGGTTCGCCTCCAGGTTCCTCTCTCCAACGGTACCTACTCCCAGCCAGATCTCGCTGTGAAAAATCTATGCCAGAGAAGAGGTTTTACCTCCCTCCTTGGCAACCTGTACTGTTAAATGACGCTTAAAGTCCGTGGTGTTTGGCGGATAGCCTGACTCCGCCTCGCGCTCAGGCTCAGTGATGAACAGCTCATCCCTCTGTTAGGTGTAACCTTTGAGATTCTAGACAAAGCTGATACCCCTTTGCTGTACACCTCACAGTAACCAGGAGAACCTATAGTTCATTTGCCAAGAGATCAAAAAAGATGAGGGGGTATCTCTGAATTCTAATCACAACACTGCCAATAGCATGAGGAGTGACCTAGGTCAAGTGAGACTTTCCCTTCTGAAAAGTCTCTCTTCTAAAGCTGAGATTGGGAGAGTAGCCTGGCAGACGTGCATTGTGACCACAGTCCCTGGCATGAAAGATAAAGGATTTGCAGTCTCATGCCAAGAAGTATTTCCTTGCATTTACATTCATTACTTAGAATGATCACATTATTCATTTTTTTCCCCAGCATAGAAATTTGCATTTTGCACAAAATTTGCCTGGTGCAGCAGATTTTTATAGTTATGGAAACTGTCATCATTATCGGAATGTGCTGCTGCTCAACTCCCCAGACATAATTTAATATGGTGAGGAGAAAATGGCCCGACTGGCTCTATGGGCGATCATATTTCTATGACTGCAGCAAGCAGGGCTTGTGTATTTTTCTTCACTTTAGTTGTTATTCCCATAGTTCATGTGTGGAAGACTCCTTGGCTTTTGAAACACTACATTTCTCTATACTTAAGCACAATTTCTTGTCCTTATCTTTCAAGACTTGTTAAATACAGGTGCAGGACCTAGAAAATCTTGTATGCTAGATTTCTACCCTGTATGATTCTTCTCACCCATACTTGGTACTTACGTGGTAATATACATAGTTTGGTCTGAAGAAGTACAGGGACATTTGAGCACATTACTTCACCACTGGAAGAACGGGAGCCAGGGACAGTCATCAGCCACTGCCACTTAGAGCCCTAGAGGCCGACTCAAAAATCTTATATATGCAGTCAACTGTTCAGGACTTAATGATTGTTCATAATCAGGGAAATGATTGGCTTCTTGGTTGTTTGTTGAAATTTATTTCCTTCTTTATATGGTTAAATTATTTTGTTTTGATAAAAATAAAACAAAATGAAAATGTCTTGTGTGACTTGACTTGTCAACATTCTAACCCAAACCACCACAAACAATATCCTGTATGAATCGGACGTCAGATAATTTCCAACCAGTTGACTAGATGCTCTGTCTGCCATATTGGTGTCCGCTTCTACTCAACAAAAGGATTAGGTAACAGCAGATTGTCACATTTTCTTGTGCTGTCTCCTTTCCCCACGTGTCTCATAATCTGCCATGTTTTATAGTTCATTACTTAAGAATGTGTTTTTAAATTATTAAATGTAGCTGAACGTTGAAGCCACAGGAGAGCACCATCCACAGGGCAATACTCCAGAACTTTCCCCCTGGGAATTGACATTTCTTGGATATTTAATATTATTCATTAACAGAGAAAACATCCTTGAATCAAAATTACACCTCCTTACGAAGCTTGCAAGAATAAGTAGATTTATTTTGCAGCCCAACACAGTATCATTCTTGTAAGAATATACCTTTTGAAGGCACTTGAAGTCAGTGGGGGCTCAATGCATTGGGAGAAAAAGTGGGAATGGGACATGGAAGGAACAGATACACTAACTGATGGCTCTTAGTAGCTTTTTCCCTAATTTATCAAACTCTGATGGTAATAAATTAATCCATCAGTTTCAAACTTCAGTCATTTGAGAATGATTTTAATGCTTTTTGCTATATGTATTAACGTGCCACATGTGAGTATATTATTTACTTAATACTTTTAAATCATCTCTATGTTAAAGAAGTGATTATTGCCCTATGCAATATCTGTGAAATGTCAAGTTGAATTTTCTAGTTAAGTATATATTCTAATATGCATTAAAATATGATATGATTATTAAAATTATTCATCCATGTACCACTTAAATATCATCTTCATACCACCGGTGGTAAACCCACTGCACTTGGGGAAACATCGAACTTATCTAAAAGGTACATGTGTTGTTAGATTCCCTAGTTATTCTAGTTCCTGTTAAGCATAGCTCTGTCCCCATTTTTTTTCCAAGACACTAGAACTTATGACCACAAGCTGAGCTGTAGGTTCATCAGATAAGTTTCTTCAGTCCAACTTTATATTTGAATAATTAGCATTTCAGATCAAAAGATTATTGCATCTTCTAGTCTCAAAGGAATAATCATATAATGTCTTGCATAAATATGTGTTTTTGTTGGTTGGCTGGTGAGTGTGAAATGATGTACAGGACAGCACAGTTAGGGATTCAAGCCAAAGCCCTAGCATTGTCATCGGTTCTGCTGAAAGACCTGCTTCCACACTTGTAAATGTGAAGCAAATGGATTTGGCTGCACTAACAACCGTGGAGAGCACCTTTCAAGTTTCCTGCTTGGTGACAGCATGTTGAACTTTGGGCTGTGAATGCAGAAAGACTGGCTTTCTGGTGTCTGGGGCCTTGGTCTCCAGCTGTGACAGACGTCTGTTTCCAGTTCCCCTTAGTTTCTGCCAGAGGCAAATTCAATGGCCTTTATGACCGAGCAGCCTGGGATTAGTCCATGGCTATTTCAGCCCAGAAGTAGGTGAACTATTTTTCTGAGGAAGTGTGTGAGTGAATGGATACCTGTAGGAAACCAGTGGTTTTGTACCTACAGCATCTGGGACAGAGTGGCCCAGCCTGTCTCTAGCCACAGACATCTGGTGCCTTGTGGGTATACATTGTGTGCAACAAGGTGTAACTCGGTAGGATTGAGGCCTCCAGGCTCCATCATAAATGGAAGGCCAGATAGTTAGGCTTGTTTTGTCTGTATGATGGGCAAACCACAAATGCTAGTACTGTAGTTCGACTTACTTGCTCTAAGGAAGCCTCCTTGGGTGCTTGCGCGCGCGCACACACACACATACACACAGAGGATACATTGAAGATCTACTCAAAAAGTCCTCCTGTTAAAACAAAGAACTGGGTGGAGTAGGGCCAATGGGCTAGGACATGAGACGGCTACACATACGGCCCCAAAGAAATCACCTTGGAGCAGGACCCTTGGAATCTTTGTCTCAGTGTTCTCAGCTGCTGGGACAGGGCCTGGCTCCTAGCAGGCATTCATGCACGTTTGCTAGATAAACAAATGGAGATGGCTCCCTGGGAGTTAGGGGGAGGAAAAAAGATTCTAAGGTAAATAATATGGCCCAGTTCCTTTCTTTGTGAAGATTCATTGCATTATCAGAGATCAACAAAGCCATCTAGAGAAGTCTCTATTTGCCAATTTCAGAATTTAGCAACTATTTTCCATTACTTCATTTATTCGTTCAGCCAGTGTTTGTTGAGTGCTTGAGTCTGTAGCAGGCATATGAGGATACAGAGGAGAAAAATACGTACGAGATCCCGGAGCTCTTACATGGCGGGAGGGAGTGTCGGTTCATGAACAGGCAAACAAGTACGTAAACAACATCTTACCAGATGGCGCTATGGGTGAAGAAAGTGAAGGGGATGTTAGAAAGTGTACCTTTATCCTCATTCAAAACATTTAATGCAAATAAGCATTTTTAATTTTCTTTTCCACAGTAGAGAAGAAGAAATCATCCTGTGCATTAAGATCCATCATCTCGGCCGGGCGCGGTGGCTCACGCCTGTAATCCTAGCACTCTGGGAGGCCGAGGCGGGTGGATCGCTCGAGGTCAGGAGTTCGAGACCAGCCTGAGCAAGAGTGAGACTCCGTCTCTACTAAAAATAGAAAGAAATTATCTGGCCAACTAAAATATATATAGAAAAAATTAGCCGGGCATGGTGGCGCGTGCCTGTAGTCCCAGCTACTCGGGAGGCTGAGGCAGTAGGATCGCTTGAGCCCAGGAGTTTGAGGTTGCTGTGAGCTAGGCTGACACCATGGCACTCATTCTAGCCCGGGCAACAAAGTGAGACTCTGTCTCAAAAAAAAAAAAAAAAAAAAAAAAGATCCATCATCTCCTCTGCTTCTTGTCAACAATCTCATTTCTTCTTATGTGAAGCAGAGATGGTCGCAGGATCATGTCTCACTGGTCTTGTGCTTATAATTTTTCTTACCTTCCTTGTAGCTTCGGTTAGTGTCTGTAAGCATTTCCTCCACCTGAGCACGGTAACTTGGGGCCACCTGTGCTAGAGTGTTAATTTCCAGGTGTGTAGGGAACGAATGCCTCTTAGCAAAGAAACCGAGGTGGGCGTTATTTCAGACCTATCTTCCTTGAAAGAATCCATCAAATATTTGATGCCTGATGTGCTCATTCCCAGATTCTTTTACTCAGGAAAGGTTAAGAGATCACCCTTTAAGGCAGTAGTTTTCAGAGAGGGCAATTTTATTATCCAGGGGACGTTGGGCAATGTCTGGAGACAGTTTTAATTTCACCACTTGGGTGGGGTGCTCCTGGCATCTGTAGGCAGAGGTCAGGGAGGCTGCCCGACATGGAGGATGCACAGCACAGTCCCCGTGACGAAGAAGTATCCAGTCTACAGCGCCACTAGCCCTGGGGTTGGGAACCCTCATCTCAGAAGGTATGTTTGCTGTGTATTGGAGACCCCAGAACAGCTCAGTCCTCGTATTGACAATGAGACCAGAGTGGGGAGATGGGCTGCCCTTGGCAGGACCAGAAGCCAAGTCCAGGGTCCATAGTCCAGCCCAGTATTTTCCCGTCACACCCTCACGGAGCTTTCACAGTTGCATCAGGACTTACTTCTAGAGCCGACTCACAGCAGGACATCTGCTGGTGATAGTTCAATTAACCCCAAATCTAATGTTTCCCCCCCCAGCACTCTCCATTCCACCTTGAGGAGAAAGAACCAGGAGAAAGGAAGGTGAGTCCCTGGAACAGCTGTGGCTCGTTGCTTTACCCCTACCGTGCACACGTGGACACAGAGGGGGCCTTAGGGCAATACTTGTGGATTGCAGGAAAGGATTTTGCTATGAGGGCAAATGCAATCCAAACTCTCTACAACCCTCTACAGCCAAATGGAATGTGAAAGAACAGACACTGGTGCTGGGCACCCGGTCGGGACGATCCGGTGCATCGGTTTCCTTCTCCTTCCTCTTAGGCAAAGCCAAGGACTGCAGGGTTTTGCCTTGGCTCGAATAGGAGGCGGAGCGGTGACTACCACCAGGGCATCAGCCCTAAAGCCCAACATTTTTGCCATGCCACGACCACATTCTGCCTCTAAAATTTTCCATTATGTTCTACTTTCTCTACTGGGAGTATCAAGAAGAAAAACACATTTCATAAAGGTTTTCCTGCATCAGGGTTTGAAAATATCAATGGATTTCTGGTTAACTTAGAAATTACCCAGAAAATCGAATTATCTGAGCTGCCCGTCCCCAAAATGTTCTAGTTAAGGTTTGATTGTGTTTGATTTTCAAAGAGAAAACTTCTCTCCTAAGACATTTAGTCTCAAATAGATGTGCCCAATGCCTATGTGGTCTCATAATTTATGCACTTGAGTTGCTGTTCCGTGGGCAATTTGGCAGGGATTACAGGCATAGACAAAGAAGATGTTAACAGCAAAAAAGATATCACCAGAAAGCCTTTGGAAGACAAACACTTCACATCCTCAATTATAAGACAACCTGATGCAGAAAGAGAATAAATTAATTTAAAAACCTCCTGCACAAAGAAAATAATGGAAAAGTACATCACAAGTAGTTATCTCTTTTGTGCTAAAAACAAGTGATTTGGAGAAAATAACTGCATGGGGCTGAATGTGTTAGTCTTATTATCTTTTTCTGGTTTTAAATTCTTAGGGGAGAAACAGAGAACAAGAAAAAAGAAGCTTTCATTGTTTCAACAAACATTTATTGGATATTGAGTATGTTGCCAGGCACCAGGCTATACTTCCTGTGACTTTTTCTACTTTTAAAATTATTTTCAATCACATGAAAGAAAATTCTAGATGTCTCATCACTGATTTCAAAAGTGGTTCCAGAAAGGCCATTTCCTGTAAGGCTTTTGCCAAAACTGTTATGGTTCCATTAGGGGTGTAGCTGCGCATATCACTTGGTGTTTTCCCTCCTGGGAGCCTGGGTTTGGGGGAATGGGTTTACCCCTGGCTTTGGTGGGCAGCCATTTGCAAGCAGAGGGCCTTGGATCAGGAGGGTTTATAACTACTTCAGGTTGAGTTCTCCAGGAAGCAGACTGAGGGGTGGAGCTCAGTGTGCCAGAGGTTTATCAGGGAGTCACCACTGGCACCCTTACCTGAGCAAAGGAGGAAAGCGGGGTGGGCAAGGAGGGAGCTGATACAGGCCACGGCAGCCTCGGCCAAAACACGGTTGCTCTGGAGCTAGGATGGCTCTAGCCCAGGACCTCAGACGCCTGCATCCGTCAGCAATTAATGTGGGCTGCCCAGGGCTACCTAAGAAGGGTGTGACCTTGGGGGCGGCCCCTCTCTAGAGTCAAAGCCATCCCTGAAGAGACAGAGGGCTGAAGGCTGCTTGCAGGCAGCACCCCCAGCTGCTGTCCTTCACTGAGGGGTCGGGGTGCACATCCCAGCATCCGCTACAGTGCAACTCCACTGGGTCCCTTTCTCCCTCCCTCCCTCCCTCCTTCCTTTTCCTTTCATTCTTTCTCTTCCTTCTTTCCTTCATTTCCTCCTTCCTTCCTTTTAGTCTTCTTTCTTTTCTTCTTTCCTTCCCTCCTTGTCGCGCCGCAGTTGCCAGCAAGTACGACACGACCAGTTGGAGTTCTTCCAGCAGTAGTTTAATGAGGCATCTACAACAGTTACATGGCGAGAGACCTCGAACAGGAAATGCAAGCTGCTTTTATAGCCCCGGATAGGTGTGTCCCACAAGCGTGTCCCACAGGGATAGGTGGAGGGCCTGACTACGCATGTCCTGGGCGGGTACACTAGGAGGCCTAGACCGCTCCCCACACCTCCTTCCTTCCTTTCATTCTTCTTTCCTTCCTTCCTTCCATCCATCCAACAAATATTTATTGTGCATCTGCCATCCGCCAGGCGCAGCCTGAGAGAGAAGATAGCAGTAAACAAAATATTACCTGTTATTTATTCACAACCTGATAAATGCTTTTAAGGGACTTCATCAGGGCAGATGAGAGAAAATAATTGGGGCCACCCAAAGAGTGGGGACCTTAGGCTGAACTCTGGAGATTAATTAGGCTGCCCGGAGTGGGTTTTCCAGGGAGGGAGCTGAGAGTTGGAGCAACTGGCGGGGTAAGTGTGGGTGGGCTGCAGGGCCAGGGCCAGGGCCAGGTCTGGGGCCTTTGTGGGCGGAGCTAAGGAGTTCCACCCTGACCTCGATCGCCAAGAAGTCTGTATCATGTCTGGGGATCTAGGTAGGAATGAGTTCTTTTGGGACTAGAAAGGTAGAAATTGGTCAAAAATGTAAATGTGTGCGCTTGCCTACAAGGTGTGTATTCTTTCAGAAAATCGGAGATCACTAACACTAAAGCGGCTTCACTCAGTGTGGCCCGAGGGAGCTGCGCGAGCTGCGCACAAGCCCACGGACCCGTTGCGCTTCTCCTCGTCCCCGCAGCGGCCACTGCGCTCCTCACGGCTGCCCCTCCCCGCGGGCTAATCCCAGCTGTGAAATGCAACGCTTGCGGGTCAGTCAACCACAAGATTGGAGGGCGGCGGTCCGTAAACCCTCGGTAATGGACTCACCTTGTCATTTCTGCCTTCATCTGGATGAAGCGATGAAGGGGAAAAGTGACCATAACACCTAGAAGATTCCAAGTGTCCGTGTCCACTGCTGTGTCTTAGGGGACTCGTGGTAGGAGAAGTTTCTCTTCTGACTTATTTAAGGACAGAATTTAAATGAATTGGGATCTGATAAAATTCCAGAAGCTTCTCTTCCTATTTGACGTCAGCCCCACCCAATACCACGGCGTTCAGGGAGAAGGGTAGAGGAGCATTGGAAAAACACGGAGTTTTGCCTTGAGGAAGAACAGGCCGTGATGGTTTCTGGATTTGGGGTCTTGCCCCGGTTCACTCGGATCCCCTCACCTGCTGGGGCATCTTCATTTTGTTCCGCAGTCTCGGTCCCTATTGAACATAGATTTAAAGTTTGAAAGCTTAACCTCTTCAATTAGTAGCAGAGCTCTCCCCCACCGAGATCATCCAATTAAAACCCAATCCCCGGGTCAGTGGCAGTGTCCCGAGTCATCTTTTATTTGGTACTTCAGCATCTGCTGTCTTCAAAGTGTCTTCAGGGCCTGGGAACAGAAGATGCATGTTGGTCTTTAATTAAGGAAACTGTTGCGAAAGAGGACCATGTAACATCCTAAACCACCAGCAGCTTGAAGGCCGCGTGAGCCCGCGGGTAACAAAGATGGGCCTGTTGTCACAGCTGTCCTGGTACCTGCCTTGGCCTGCGGGGCTGACCCACAGCTAAACGCCCCCCAGCGGGGGGATTATAAATGACATCCGACGCCCTGTGCTGTGACAACTCAATTTTCACAAGCAGCAAAGAAAGTCAAGCTGCAGTCCCCTCCCGTGGGACACGTCTGCCACAGTACATTAACAGAGCTGGAGAAGAAGGTGTCCTCTGCCAGGAGAGACCCTTAGACGTGGGACATGCAGGGAACACTAGAAGATCAGAACCCCATTGTGCGGATTTCAACACTATTTCATCTGGGGCAGAAAGAACCTATAGGAGGATGGAGCAGAAAAAAAAAACAAACCATAGATTGGACTCTGATTTTATAATCAGGTTGTTGGTAATTACTGACAGATTGAATAAAATAATATACTTTGGAGCAGCAGGGAACTTAAAGGTGGAAATTTAATTGACTTCTACCCTAAACCTAGAAGCTGGAGGGTGGGGGAAGCTATATTATTAATCACCACTGTGGTCACTGCTTGGTGGTTTCATGTGCAGCGAGAGGAAAGGTAGCTTTCAATTACATACATATGAATTTCAAATGACTACCTGGTGCACCAGAAAGGAGAAAGCGGCAGGCCAGGCGGTGCAGCCCATGTGTGTATGCGCTTGAGCAGAACCTCCCCGGCCCGGAAAAGATGCAATTAGAGAATGTGGGGTGGGCACCATGGGGGTGTGCAGCCCCAGTCTGGAAGGGCCCCACTTTGTCCGCTCTCTGTCGAAGCACTTGTTATTTTCCTTCCTGCGAAGCCCTTGCCATAGCTCTGGCCCGGACAGAATTCAGACATGTGAAATACCTCTGGACGCATTCAGCCATTTTCTACCCTGAAAGTCAGAGGGACAAAAGGTGGATTGTGTCTGGCTTTAAATGATATTTCAGGGGTTTACTAAATGTCAAGATAAGATTAAAGGTCGCATAGGAAGGCTTTTCCTAATTAATGAAAATTCTTTAGCATCCAGTGTTGTGAGATCCCCCTGTGTTAATCTTCCAGAGTTTTCCTCTAGTATTCAGACAAAAAGACAAGATTTTTGTGATGAGGTTGATTATAAGAACTGAGGGTCTTGTTTAACAAGAAATACTTTTGTTTTCATGGAGAAGAACTCCCCCCACCAAAAAAGAACCCCAGAACTTGCTTATCTGCACATTGGGTGGCCACTGTGAGTCCAGCCTGTGGTGGCCACCGGAGACTCAGAAGTCAGTCTGCACGAGTCCCTGCTCTCAGCAAGTGTATTTCAGCCCAGCATGGTAGGGCCTGCTTCATGGCAGCACAAAATAAGGTCTGCTGAATTATACTGCATGAGCTGAAACTCTCATTCATCCACTGAGTCATTCAGCAAGCCTTTTCAGAGTGCCTAATAATATATGCAGACCAATAATCGACTGGCCGCTAGATAAAACAAAGCAGACAGAATAAATTCAGTGTCTGACAAAGCCCCCAGGCTTTGACCCAGACAGACCTGGACCCGAGTCTGGCTCTGCTCAGAATCTCTGTCTGGCTTTGAGGCTTCTCCATGCCTCAGTTTCTCCTCCTGTAAATCAGGGACAGTAAGAACCACCTCCCAGGTTTATTGCTTAAGTGAAATACTGACAGTCAGCATTTAGTACTGTTCTAGAATGCTTTGCATCTGGCCTTGAGTACCTTAAAAATGATTGAGAACCCCAAACAGCTCTTGTTACAAAATCCCTATTATAAAATAACTACCCATATATACTGTATTATAAATTAAAACTGGAAACATTTAAATTATTTCTTAATTCTGTTTGTTTGTTTTTTTGACACAGAGTCTCGCTCTGTTGTCCTGGGTAGAGTGCAGTAGTGTCATCATAGCTCACTGCAACCTCAAACTCCTGGGCTCAAGCGATCCTCCTGCGTCAGCCTCCCGAGTAGCTGGGACTACAGGTGTGCACCATCTCACCCAGCTAATTTTTTCTGTTTTCAGTAGAGACAGGTTCTTGCTCTTGCTCAGGCTGGTCTCTATCTTCTGACCCCCATAATCCTCTCACCTTGGCCTCCCAGAGTGCTAGGATTACAGGCGTGATGAGCCAGCACGCCTGGCATTAATTCATTTTAAAATAACAATAACAAACTCATTTCACATTTTTAAATAGAAAATAACATTTTTAAAACAAGAATTTAGAGAACAGGGGACATTGTTTTCTGTTTTTTGCACATCTCTTTTAATGTCTGTTGTAAAATCATAGACCATGTAGTCTCTCGAAAATTCCACTGTGTGCTCCTAAGAGAATCTGAGTATAAAAGGCCAATACGTCTGGCATTGTTGTGACAATGGTGTGTCAAACTCCCTGAAAGGGTCTGGGGGCCCCAGATCACACTTTGAAAACCACTGTGTTAAGTCCTTGATCTTCAGGACAACCCTCCCGGGTAAGTACTATTTTCACTCTCATTTGACAGATGAGGAGATTGAGGCTGAACAGTTTAAGGAACTTGCCTGAGGCCACACGGCGAGGAGTAGCAGAGCGCATTGAAACCCAGCCGTCTGCCCTCAGGGTCTGTGCGCCTCGCCGGTCCGGTGGAGAACCCAGAACGGTGTGCGAGGGAGGAGGTGCTGGGCCAGTGTCAGCACCCTTCTGTCATGGAGAGGTCCCACTCCGTCCTCTGAGGGCCAGCTCATTTCCCACCCAAGGCACTGACATTCCCTTAGGAATCCACACGGTTTGGGGGTGGGAGTTGGAAAATCGTTATTCAGATGCTGAACTTTTGTTTAATCACCTGAATGCTCCTTCTGGACGTTCTCCAGGGCTAGAAGTCAGCGCAGGGGAAGGATTCTGTCCCAGTGCTAGAAAGGTTTGGAATCTCCGGGCTGTCTCAGCCGCTGCCCTGCCTTGGCTCACCCTGTGGGTGGGGCTGACCCCCGATGCGTGTGTGGAGAGTGTCACTTTGGGTCAGATCTCTCCTGCTTCTCGTGTGACCAAAAAAGTGGGTGGTTGATTCAAATGACTTGCACCTGGCGGTGCACTCTGAGGCCGAGCAGAGGCATATTTGTCACTCGCACACTATTTTTTTTTTTAATCCATAGGCCAGTCACTCTTTACAGCTCAAAATACTCCACAGACTTTGCAACGTACCTCCTCCATTTGCCAATTAAAGAGAAAAAGGAGGGGGAAGAGAGCCACATTAGAATTCATAGGAAGAAATGAGATTGTTTTTCAGACACTGGCAACTGGATTTCTCTGTTTTATTAGCATAAGTGAATTATTAATTCAGCACAAAAAAAATAGATCTTTGTCATATAAAAAATCATCGATACCTCAAGAGACCTTCACAAACCAGGATGATGCTAATATCTTACTTACATTTGCATAGCGCTTGGCAGCGTGCAAGCCCTGCCATATCCTGGGGGATTGAACTCTGATAACTGCGTGGAATGGAGTTTGGGCCCCGGGTGGAACCAGCAGGAAAGTGCGGGGATTTGACTTCATTACCGCTATGCCCCGAATCTGGATAAACACTCCAGATTCAATCAGAATCGCCTGGGAAAAGAAGTTATTAATATTTAACATTTTTTTATTGCATTCCCAAACTCAATCAAACTTTTTCAGAGCTCGCCTTGGAGAATCAAGAGGTCTAGGCCCAGCTTGGGGGAATAATCGTATCAGAGTCTTCCGTAAGCTTGGTTCTTTCCCTACCTGCTCACACCTGTGTATCCCCAGGCTGCCTTGCCTGCCGGTGATGGTATTGGGAACCTCTCCAGAGTGTTCCTGCATGGTCATCTGCTAGATTTCTCAGTTTTCTGAAGTTTAGAAGGTCAAGGTTTAAACCTGCGAGGGGCAGGGTGAGGATGTTACCAGGTGAGCCTTTTATATGTATTATGTCCTCGATAGCTTTGCTAAATCTGTCTGTACCTCCTGGACAAAGGATTTGTGGTGGGCCGTGCTTTCTGGAGGGAGAACCCTCCTCCCGCTTGCTTTTAGACGCTCCCTAGGTGACGGCAATGAGCCCTTTGGTGAAAGCAGGGATGGGAGTGTGTCCACCAGGGAAAGGTCAGGGGTGTGTGTCCATCTGTCATTTCCGTGAGGGGCTGCTGATCTCACTTGCCACTCAGCTGCCCAGAAACTCTACGAAAAGTCTTTAAAGGAAGCCACAAGAAGGAAACAAAAAGGAGAATAAAGCCAAGTTTGGTTATAAATCTCTTATTTTTTCCCCACTAAGTGTTATTGTCAGAACCTGCACTGGGAACACAGTGGCTACAGCGCCGGAGGGCTCAGATTGTTATTTGGCCTCAGATGCATCTAGTTTGTGAAAGATTCATGGCTGTCATAAAATTTGATTTTCCCCAGGAGCCAAAAGTTTACGGACAAAATAGGCCAAAGACCAAGATTGGGGAAGTGTCTTTCTGTCTGGGAGGCCCAGTGACCCCACCCTCACAGAGCCGCCTTGCTTAGGAAACAGCAAATCCTCCTCATCCTGTGCAATTTTAGGAAGATCAGGAAGGTTATACTGGGAGGATTTAGTAGCCGAAGTTGATAGAAAAAGAAAATAAATGAATGAAAGAAAATAATCACTGTCCTCTGAGTAGAGCATGAAAAATATCAACATAACCCTGATTTCATAATAATTCAAACCAGATGAAGAGAGCTTCATACTCAACCCCCTCCATTCCTCTGATGTCTAATCAATTATTGTGGAAATGGCATTAGCAGAGTTCAGGGAGGCAGAGTGGACTGTGATGATGTCCCCAGCGCCCAGGCGCACAGCTGCCGGGAGGGAGAGTTGTGGTGACGGGCCTAGGCCCCAGCGTCAGGCAGGCCTGGAGCCAAATCTCCATTTTTCCATGTATCAGTTACATGATTTGGGGAAAATTACTTCCCTTTCTCGGCCTTCAGTTTTCTCATCTGTAAAATGGGGGGCATAACTGTGCCTGCTTCACAGAGTTAAACACTCACCATGTTCTAGATGCTAAGAGGCACAGCGGAGCCCAATATACCAAGGTACTCACTACACGTGAGCTCTTTGCTCTGTTTTCACAGAGCAAGCTGCAGGATTCCATCGGGCAATGACCAAGGAGCCCCTGGGTCAAGGTGGACGATATTGGAGCCATTGCGGTCTATCCACGGCGAGTTTATTGCACATTTTCCCTTTCCAATAATACATCTAC
Organism: Eulemur rufifrons; assembly: GCF_041146395.1. Taxonomy (NCBI): domain Eukaryota; kingdom Metazoa; phylum Chordata; class Mammalia; order Primates; family Lemuridae; genus Eulemur; species Eulemur rufifrons. Next base: position 48,801,011 of record NC_091002.1, read on the forward strand.
TTCTAGACATTTCTCCTACAGAAACGAGTGCACCCAGACATTTTTAGGAGAATGCGGCACTGTTTGTAACAGTGACAGAGTGGAAACAACCTAAATGCCCACCCAAGGTCAGTGTTAAATAACCCATAGTACATCCATTCAGTGGGATATTCTGCTGCGTTCAAAAGAATCGGTAGATTCACAAGTATGGTAGGGAAGAGTGACTGAGTCCTAAAAGAAAAGTATAGAACAGTATTTATCAGGTGTCTGCATTTTTGTAGAAATAAGGAAGAAGCAATAGTGTGTTCAAGTTGAGTATAGAAGAAAGTAGTGAGAAGACTGTTTATTGAGCAGCTGACAGTGATTTTTCAGGGGAAGGTGGTATCACAAGAAACACAGTCATATAATTGGCCAAAGTGGGACCTTTCTGAGAATGAAAGAGGCAGGATACTTTTTGAAACCTGTACAACAGGTGTTGAGCAGGAGCCACGCAAGTGAGCTAGGACACATCCCAGGGGACTTACCCTTTTGTTGCAGAGCACTCAGGACTCTGCTTGTGACAGATCCAAGTCAAACCTCCTTTCCCTGAGTCCTTCATTCACTGGGACTGTGATTCAGCCAGGGCTGGGTGGGGGAGATGAGAGTCAGTCTCGGGGATGGAGTGTTGACCATGCTACTCCGGGAGGCGGAGAGACTGGGTGCGGGGAAGGCAGGCGTGATAGGGCCACACAGTCCCTGCAGACTTGGGCAGCCCTGAGAGTTTGTAAGGCTGAATGCAGTGGGGGAAATCTAGTTGGCAGATGCAATACCAGGACAAAGGGTACCTTCTGAGAGATCCCTGTGAGTAATGCTTGAGGCATCCCCCCACCCCCTTCGGAAAAGCAATGGTGCTAGCGAGGAGAAGAGGAGGACGTATTACTGGAACGCGCTCGAGCACGGTCCGGTCAGGATCTTGAAAGGGTATGTGTTCTCTTCCTTGCACCAGGCAAGGGGATTGTGTTTGAAGAGCCAGCGATGGGAATGTGTGAGAATGTGGTGCTCTGCATGGAAAGTTTGCTTTCCCTGATTGGAAGCAGCTGTGGGCCTTTGGTTTTTTTAGAGGAGCAGAAAATTTGGCGTCTTTATGGTGTTAGAAGTTATTCCAGGCGGTTTCCTGCCACCAGGGCCCCACTGAATTGGAACCATTTTTCAACCCACCCAGACATCCAAGACTTACAGGGGTTCAGAGGAGGTCTCTGATCATCCCTCTAAATCAATCTCGAGATGTTTTTTCCCTGGAAGTGCTTGAACGATTCAATTATTGTGTGAGACTTGCAGCATGAAGACCTCGCAGACTCATTCTCTCTCTTCCCCTCAGAGCAACTCGGGTCACTCAGGCTTCCCAGCAGAGAAATTATCCCTTTGAGATCTTTCAAGATCTAATTCTCAGGAGCCCTGCTGTAAACAGGAGCCTTCGAACAGTGATGTGTATGTGCGTCTGAGAAATTGCTAGAATGATAATTGGGTTAGGAGACAATGATTTGGGATGCCTCTGGGCAGATCCCTCACCCTTCAAGTTGGGAAAACAGTAGTACCAACCTTAGAAGGTAATGTTTTTCAGAAAGTATTTTTACTTAAATATTTTTTTTAATTTTAAATAATGTCAGATCTACAGAAAAATTGCAAAGGTAATGCAGAGAGTTCCCATAAACCTTGTACCCAGTTTTCCGTGTCGTTAACATCTTGCGTTTCTGCAGTACGTTTGTCACCACTGCAGAGCTAACACTGGCACGTTGCTATGAACTAAACTCCACAGCTTATTCCAATTTCACTGGTTTTCTCCTGACATCCCTTTTCTGGCCAGGATCTCATCCATGACATCACATTGCATTCAGTTGTCACGTGTCCTTAGACTTCTCCGGTCTGTGACGGTTTCTCATACCTTCCTTGGTTTTGATGACCTTGACAGTTTTGAAGGGTATGGTCAGGTATTTTGAGGAATGTCCCTCAATGTGGGTTTGCCCGATGTTTTCCTCGTACGAGGCTGGGGTCATGGGCTTTGGAGAGGAAGACGGCAGAGGTGAAGTGGCCTTCTCATCACAGCGCCATATCGAAGGCCATCGTGCCGTCAGTGATGAGGTTGGCCTTGATCATATAGGATTATTTTGAGGGTCTGGACCTGGGCACAATGACAAAGACCTAGCCTTCAGGAAGCTCACGGTCTTAGAATATTGAGAGGCTAAAAAGGCACAAAACACCACCGTGGAAGTTTCACTGCCTCTGAGTGTCCGGCTATGCAGAATGAGGACAAATCTCCTTCATCTTTATAAGAAACAGGTGAATTTTAAATGACAGGCTCCCGCCCAGGAAGCTACCCATCCTCACTTGTCCCTGCTGAAATCTCTTAGGAAACGGCTCAGCAACTTGTTTCGATTCAGCAAACCCTTATGGTTTTAAAAGGGGCATCTAAAAAGTTCCTGCTGTTTGTTTTCCTGGGTTCTTTTGTTCCAGGGAACATCCACTTGAACGCAAGTGAGTTTTTAATTTTTTGGCTGAGGAAGAAGCACTGATGTGTGTGTAACGATCTGCCTTGTGCTCTTTGCAATTATTGGAACATTTTTAGTCACAACCTTCTACCCGGTAAAGAGCCCACGGCATATTTAGGATCACAACTGAAAAACAGATACTGGGGAAAACCAATTATTTTTTATTTTTCAGGACAAGAGGAAGATGCTAACTTAGCACTACACTCAGCCCGATCTCTTAGGACTTTTAGAAGCTCTGAAGCTTAGCAGACACCCTCTCAGCATGTGCTGACCAGCAGAGCTACAAGTGGCACCATATTGCCCAGGGCATGTGCTTAAGCTCTGGGAGTTTTAAATTCATGCCATGTATAAATTGCATTTATTGTAGCCACTGTTGTCCAAAGAAAAGTTCAACCCCCAGAGGAATATTAACCAGTCCTAGAGCAAATCCACAAGACAACAGAAAATTAAAGGGCTCCAGGCCCTTGTCCTCCCTCTCCACTGATAAGAAACACAAGTTGTGCCTGGGTAAGGTGGATGCCCCAGAAGGACGAAACACTAACAAGAGGCACACCTGCGTTTCTGGCTGCAGACACGCCGGCCCATCTGAGCAGAGTTCACCTGAGGGCCCCGGTATACTTAACTCATTCAAGGTTCCTGCCATGGGAACTAGTTACAATACTGGAGCCAACGGATTCACTGTTCTGTCTGAGCTTATCTGAGTGGAGTTTTGTCTCTTGTTACCTAAAGATTCTCCTGCAATTATTATTCACAGACCCTCTGTGCAAAGTGCTGCCCAGTAAGGGTTTGTTGTCTGAACGACTGGATGCTTTAAAATGTACAGCCCGGTGGACCAAGGTTTCCCAGCCTCAGCACTTTGACATTAGGACTGCTCTTGGGAGGGGCTGTCGTGTGCGTGGCAGGAGGGTCAGCAGCCTCCCTGGACTCTACCCGTTAGAGTCCAGCAGCCCACGGCACCCTCTCTACACCGGTTGTGGCAATCAAAAATGTATCCAGACATTGCCATGTGTCCCCTGGGGGGCAAATCACCCTCATTTGAGAACCACTGATGTAAACAAACCTACAATATGTCATTTTGAATAATTTATTGAACATCTTCTATAAAAAGTACTATAGGGATTGGATGGGAACACCAAAAAATAAAATAAAGTGAGAGGAAATGAAATGAAATGAATGTCAAGATTTTTCTCCTTGAGTTGCTTATAATTTAGAAAGGATTTGCCATCTTCAAATGGAGATGCTGAACCTGGTCCAAGCCATTTACATCCCAGGAGCTTCTGGGAGATAAATTGCTTTCATTCACCCAAGGCCGCCAGACCCCGTCCACCTGCTGGTCTCTTTGGAGTCATTTAATTTCCTCCTGAACACTTCCCATCTTGCTCAAATTTGCACCCTGTCGCTCTGTCTTTCTCTCTCTTAATAATAAAGGAGTTTGAAGTAGGTAGAAGTTTGCTTGTCATCCTAATCGCACTTATTTATTTAGAACATTAAACTCCTCTTGAGATGACAAATCTGCTTTCTGCCAAAGTTATGAAGCTGACTGTTTATAATGGACCCTGTAATTAATTGGATTCTGTCACTATAATGCACGCTTTCTTGTCCTTCCCTTTGCAGGTGTGAATATCTCAGAAATGGCCTCGCGAGGTGGAAGCTTCCAGGCACGTCAGCTGGAGGGGACCAGACCTTTTAGGTCAAACCTTTAGCACCTTAGTTTTTTAATTGGCTTTGGATGTTGGGCATGGTTCCCTAAGTACACAGCCATCTCCGCTGTTGAATCTGGACAGCTTTGAACATTCATTATACTGCAGAATTGGTCTGGGCTTATTTCAGAATTATTGTTTCTCAAAGCTTATTTAGACGACCTCTGGCCTCCTTTTTGGTTTATGTAAGTGTTTTCTCATGAGACCCACGCCTCGCTTCCGCCGGTGTCTAAGGCTGCCGCTAACCATGAAATCTTATTCGTAACTCTATTGTGAGACAAGAAAAAACGCCCAGGCTGCACAACCTCGCCAGAGGTAAAAGGCAACTTTTTACCTTTACCCAACCTTTCCCACAGGGCTTCTCTGTTTCCCAGAAAAAGTGTCAGTGTTGTTGACTCTGTCCTGAGAATGTACCCTATGGCGAAAAACAAATCTAAAACCTTATAGCTGACTGCGATCGTTCTCAGTTCTGCCTTCAATTTCATTAACCCTGCTTCGCCCTGAATTCTCTTTTTAGTCCCCTGAGACAAGTGCTAATCATCTCATCCACGTCCTTCCTACCCCACGCGCACAAACTTTGGGCAAAGGTGAGGGAAGGCAGTGTTCAAGAGAAAATGTCAGACAAGAGATGATCGTACGGTCCTCAGTGCCACACAAAAAGATTGATTTTAAATTAATTTTATTAGCCAGTGCAGGAAAACGAACAACAACAAAACCCCCAGCAAGACCAACTGCTCAACATGCCATGTTTTTAAACCGAGGTGATCAAATCAGTGGTTGATCTGAGGTCTGGCCTGGATGAACCCTTGTAAACATATATTTAAAAACAGATTTTTTGAAAGAAATCTAAGGGACTGATACTGAATAAATATTTAAGTTAAACAAGAAATAGTATAAATAGAAAACAATCTCATTCCCTGTCACTGACGACTCTCTGCAACAATTTACCATTTAATGTATCTGCACATCAAAAGGGTCCCTTAATGTGAAATATTTTCCAAAAAGTCATTAAATGATGTATTTCTTCCAATCAAAACCCAAGCTGGAATGAAGCCTTCATGTACGTACCTATTGGTATTTACAATTAAAATTCCCCTCAAGACAGAGGAACGGGTCAAGGAGAGCTTGGTTCTGTCCAAAGGCCAGATACGTTTGAAAACCACAATTCACATGGCCACAAAGGGAAGGAGATGAAACCTGCTGGAGGAATCTCAGCCTTAAAAGGACATAGACATTTTTCTTCTTCTGAAGAGGAGAGATGGAATGGTACTGTCTTCTCGCCTCGGTGCAGAGACCGTCCCCCAAGGGAATCAGCCTCCACGAATCTGTGGAACCAGCAGGCCCCATGTTTGCGGTGTTCTGCCCAGAGAAAGAGAGTTTATAACAAAATTGCCAACATCGGTTGGTCGGGCCGCAGCCCCTTCACACAGCCGGGGCTGCCCGTTCCTGGGGAGTGGGCAGGAGCCAGCCGGTAGCGGAGTTAGACGCAAAAGGAATGGGACTCTGGGGGCTGCGGCCTCCCATTTCATAACCGCAGGCCTTGATTTCCTTTCTTTCCTCCTATTTTTTCTTAGAGATTTGGGACATCTCTTTCGCTAGAAACTTTTATTGTCTTTAAAACTCCCACCTCCCTGCCCTAAAACTGCCTCCGGAAAAGCTTCAGCTGATCCCCGCACGTCACTCAAATGGCATTTGCTGGTCACATTCTAGGTACCTGGCTCTGTGCTGGGCGTCCACGGCAAAACGAACAAGGATTGAATTTCAGGGGGTCCTCCCCAGGGTCGCACGCTTGGCCTCACCTCCCCCTTACAAGAGTTGATGGGAGAAAGACTTTGAACGGGGTCACTGCAGACCAGTCACGCTCTGTAGGGGAGCTCAGAGAGGGAAGAGATGGTTCGCCTTAATCACTTTTTCAAAGACTGAGGATTTCCCCCGATGCCTTCCTGGCTTTGGACTAAAGTATTCTGAAAAACCAACTCACTCGCCACTACTGCCATTAGTCATGTTTTTGTGGAGAAAGAGGAAGCTTCTGTTTCCCCTTTTTAAAAAGTTTGTTTTTTAAAATTGTGATTAAAATATACATAACATAGAATTTACTGTTTTAATCATTTTTAATTGTACAGTTGTGTGGCATTAAGTAAATTCGCATTGTTATACAGTCATACATTACTTACTGATGGGAATACAGTCTGAGAAATGCACCCTCAGGGGATATTGTCGTGCAGACATCGCAGAGTGGGCACAGACCTAGATGGTGTCGCCTGCTGTATACGCCTAGGGTCCTCGCTACAGCCTGTTGTTCCCGGGCTGCACACCTGCACAGCACCTTACTCCACTGGATACTGCGGGCAACTGTGACACAGTGGTGAGGATGGTCTTATGGGACCACTCTCATACGTGCGGTCTGTCATTGACCTAAATGTCATCATGCCACACATGACTACAGCCATCGCCACCACTCAGCTCCAGAACTTTTTCATCTTACAAACTGAAGCTCTGTACCCATTTCACACTAAGTCTCCATCCCTCTCCCCCCTTAGTCCCTGGCAACCAGCATTCTACTTTCCATCTCTATAAATATGACTCTTCTAGGGACCTCACATGAGTGGATTGATACAGTGTTTGTCCTTTTGTGACTGGCTTATTTCATTTAGTGGAATGTCTTCAAGTTTTATCCATTTGGTAGCATCTGTCAGAATTTCCTTGCCTTTTAAGGCTGTGTGTAGGTTTTGGGTGCATGCACCATATTTTGTTTACCCATTCATCCATCAGTGGATGTTTGGATTGCTGCTAAGTTTTGGCTATCGTGAATGATGCTGCTATAAACATGGGTGTACAAATATCTGTTCACATTCCTGCTTTCAGTTTTTTTTGGTGTCTATAACTAGAAATGGGACTGCTGGATCATAGGTGGTTCTATTCTCAGTTTTCTGAGGAACTGCCACACTCTTCCACAGCGGCCCGCCATTTTATATTTCTACCAGTTCTGCTCAAGGGCTCTAATTTCTCCACATCCTCACCGATACTTGTTATTTTCAGATTTGTTTTTATAGTAGCCATCCTAATGGGTGTGAAGCGGTATTTCATTATGGTTTTGATTTGTAGTTCCTAATAATTAGTGATATTGCATATCTTTCCATGTACTTATTGGCCATTTGTATATCTTCTTTGGAGAAAAGTCTATTCAAATCCCTCGCCATTTTTAAATCAGGTTTGTTTTATTGTTGTTGTTGAGTTTTAGGAGCTCTTTACGTGTGCTGGATATAAATCCTTTAGCAGATAAGTGATTTGCAAATACTTTCTTCCATTCTGTGGGTTGCCTTTCTTACTCTGTCAATACTGTCCTTTGGTGCACAAGTTTTTAATTTTGATGAAGTCCAATTTGTCTACTGGATTTAATTTGTCTATTTGGCTTTTGTTGCTTGTGCCTTTGGTGTCATATCCAAGAAATCATTGCCATGAAGCTTTCCCCATGTTTTCTTCTAAGAGTTTCCTACTTTTAGCTCTTATGTTTAAGTCTTTGATCCATTTTATTAACTTTGATCCAAGTTAATTTTTGTATATGGTGTTAGTAAGGGGCCAACTTGATTCATTTGCATGTGGATATCCTATTTTCCCAGAACCATTTGTAGAAAAGATTGTCCTTTCCCCATTGAATAGTCTTGGCACCTTTGTAAAAAAAATCTTTCGCACACACATGTGAGGGTTTACTTTTGGGCATGCCGTCAGTAACTTTTCCTGTATTATGCATTCTTTGAATTTGTCCTGTTCTCAGGGTATCTGTGTTCTCTGTGCCTGTCTAGCTATTCCACTAGATGATGACATTTTGGAGAATGGTGCCCAGATTTTTTCATTACTTTGTATCTTTGTGTTACCTCTAGGCTTTCTTTTTTTATTCACTGGGATTAATCTGATTAATGAGACAGGTGGCCCATATTGGCCCCGGGCGACCTGATGAGGGGGTTTACTTCGATCCCTGTTTGAAACCTGTCTGTCCTGGGCATGTCATGGGCAGATTATGAGTTTGCTCACGATTTTGCACTACCAGCCTCCTCCTCGCGGCCCAGCTCCGGCTCACTTCTTAGTAAGTGTTGGGAACGTGGGCGCAGCCCTTGGTGTCCGTGTCCCCTTGCCCATGGGGAGCAGTGGCCCAGTGGGTTACATCAGGTTAGATTCTCTTTCTCAGTCCCCTTTTCTGGATTTTCTTTCTCTTTCCAGCTCTGAACTTTGGATCACCTCAGGTTTCCACTTCAGATGTCTTCTCGATCCACATTTATTTCCAGGGAAGGCTTATCCTGAAGCTTTCACTGAACCCATGTGCTGAGCCAACCTCTCCCTTGTAAGACTGTGATGAAGTCACTGAGCCTTTCTCAGCCTCAGTTTCCTCGTCTGTAAAATAAGGACAGAATGCCCTTCCTTGCTGTGGTGTGTACTGTGTGTTAATGCCGGGCACGTAGGAGGTGGTAAACATTATTCCAGTTTATCTTGTTAAGGCTCGGCTGTAGGAAGCCCCTCAAGACCACTAATATTATTAGACATTCCTTAATAAAGGACATTTGGAAAAAAGATCAAAGCAAGAGTTAAAACATGGTAGGTCCCAGCACCTCCTGGCTATGCTTGGAACCTGCACACAGGCAGGCAGCTCAAAGCCACCCCCAGGCCCCTTGAGGTGCGAAGTGTGTACCATTTGTACTTTTCATATTGATGTATTTTTCCAAAGATATTTGATTTGTCACTTCCCTTTGTCTTCAACCAATTGAAAGCAGCAATGTCGGCAAATAGCAGATGATTTCAAACTATAAATCATGGTGGTGCTGAGACGCATGGCTTAGTGAAAATGAACAGGCTATGTGACCATGCCTGGGGCCTGTTTGGTGGGCTGGAGTGGCCCAGCCAACAATGGCATTTGCTGGAGAGCAGGGCGGGGGCCAGGGGCAGTGGCAGGACGTCCTCTTGGCAGGCTGGGCTGTGGGGTTGGCCTTCAGGAATAACTCTTTTTCTTTTGTTACCCCCAAAACTCGTCTGTGGGAAATGTGCTTTGAGTTTGAAGTAGAGACAAAGGTCAGAATGAAAGAGGGAAGCTGGTTGGGTGGTAGGGAGAGGCTCTGGGGACGCGCCCTCCTCGCCTGGCGGGCAGGGGCTGCCCAGTCTCCAGTTCCAGGGACCAAGAGGGTGCAGAGGATTCACTTCACTCACATAGAACTTTGCGCATCTCAAAACACTTCCACATCCATTTCCTCTTACCAGACCCTAGAAAGAATTTTGATTCCTTTCCATCACTCTCATCCTGCCTCCCAACTTCCATCCATCACAAAATCTAGCTGGCTCTGCCCTCAAAACATTTTCTGAATCTGACCTGACCACGATTCTTTACTTTTACCACCGCAACCCGAGATGAAGCCACCACTGTCTCCTCTTTGGTCTATACAAGCATCCCAGCTGGTTTCCCGCCTCTGTCCTTGATAAACACAGTCCATTTTCTACAGGCAGGGAGAGGGCCCAGAGAGCAGAGCCAAGAGCCACAGGGGCAGGGCCTGGGCCTAGAGGGAGGAGCCAAGAGTCACAGGGGGTGGGGCCTGGGCCCAAAGGGAGGAGCAAGAGCCTGGGGGGAGGGGCCTGGGTCTAGAGGGAGGAGCTGAAAGACACAGTGGGTGGGGCCTGGGCCCAGAGGAAAGAGCCAAGAGCCTCAAGGTGTGGGGCCTGGGCCCAGACAGTGGATGAACACCACAGAGGTTTGCTCTCAAGCCATGTAACCTCTTGAAATTTGTCCTGCTGGTTTTCTAATTTGCTTGGGGCCAATGACCCCTTTATTATTATAATTTCTCCCTTTTGGAGAGAAGCATCTTTGGAAGCATCTATCCTATCCTACTACTGTATTTTGAAAGCCTATAACAGGTTTTCTAGGTCCACAGATGGAAGGAATTTTGCCCCAGGATGGGTCGTACCCAATATCTCACCCATACTTGGTCTAGATGATACCATTTGGGACTTTCGAGGTGATGACATGTAGATGAGAGTTTGGACATAAAGGTGATGCTATAATGAGACTGTGGGGGATTTGAAGTGGGGTGAATGTGTTTTGCACATGGGATGAACATGAATTTTGGAGAGCTGGAAGGCAGACTATAGTGGATTGAATGGGGGTCCAAAAGATACATCCACCTGGTGAATGTGGCCTTATTTGGAAAATGGATCATTGTGGATGTGATTAAATTAAGTGATGAGATAATTCTCGATTAGAGTGAGGCCTAAATCACCTGGAGCCATGAGCAGCTGGAAGAGAGGCCGGGAGGGCTTCTCTCCTGGAATGCTGGAGCCAACGCAGTCCTTCTGACACCTTGCTCGAAGCTTTCTAACTGTGAGAGAGTAAATTTTTATTTTAAAGCACCAATTTTGTAGGAATTTTTTATGGCAGCCACAGAAAACTAATACACTACCCTTCAGCTTGTCTGCCCTTTCGTTTGTCACATGATTCCTCCCCCTTTCCCCACCAGGGGCTTTGCACTTGCTGTTCCCTTTGCCTGGAACACCTTTCTCCCAAGGTTGGAAATGCCTCCCGTCTTTGGAATCCCCTCAAGCATCAGCTCCCTAGAGAGGCCTATGCTGACCACCATTTGGACATGGCCTCCCTAGTTACTTTGTGTCACCTGGCCTGTTCAACTCCCTCACCGAACCTTTCACCGTCTGTAAATTTGCTCTACCATGTTGCTTGCCTGTTTATTGCCTGTCTTCCTCTGCCTTGGGGGCTGGAAGGGCCTCAGTGCCCGCACTGAGCTCTGTTCTTTCCTCTTCTGGTCATGGACTCTTTTCCAGAGGCCCAACGTCCCATTCTGCAGTCACCCACCACTGCCCTGCACTCTGACTGTAGGGGCCAGTGAGGTCATGCATGTGTCATTTGCTCCTCATCCCCTCCTGGCCTCAGTCTTTTTGTTCTTCTTCCCTCGCTTCTCAGGGTCCCTCAGGGTCCAGATCACCTTGATCAGCTTAACAAGTTCCTGGCAACCAAGGGCCATTCTTTCCAAGTCTGTGTAGCTCCATGACGGATGCATCATTTTGTTGAACACTTGCATGAGTGAATGAATGAGCCAATAGGCCCATCAGAACCAGACCAGCAAATACCACAGCTACTTGCAAAGGATGTGTGCATGCTTTTAAATTGTCCAAAGTTGTGACTCACCCACCTTCTGTGTCCTGTAGAAACCCCAGTCTAGCTGGGAGATTGAGGAGCCCTCCATAGACACCAGCAGCATCTCAGCTGTCCCCATTAGCTTCCGGAGCTTATAGCTGCCCTACAGGTGGTCTGCCTTGCTTCTGAACAAATGGGTCTGGGAGCAATGGTAGGGAGGGGCGACTGGAGAAAAGCTCATAACGTCAGGTGGCATTGCCATAGGGCCTAATGACCCCACCTTCATGTCCCTGGCCTCTGTTCCCAAGACAGTGCCCATGTTGAGTGAACTCCACATGGAGCAGATACACAGGTCCCCAATGCCAGGGGACTTCTGCTTTCTCCCCTAGAGGAGAGGCTGTGTTCACTTCCGTTTAAGATAAACTTGATGTTAGAGCACCTGTGGGCACCTGCCACTCCTGGTTCACAAGTTTGCAGATGTCAGCTCGGCTCAGCAAACTCATTTGAGGAGCTTCAGTTGGATGCCAACACCAGCCAGATACTGCCAGATGCTGGGGTCCCAAGAGTGGTGACAGCATGTACCTTGCATCAGGGGAGCTCCTTGGCAAGGGCAAGGGCCACACAGAGGAGGGGGTGTGAGAAAGTGATGAAATGCCTGAATTTGGCACCAGACGGACCTAAATTCTGGCCCTAGCACCCCCATTTCTTTAGGTTTATGACCTAAGTCCAGTTCTTAATCTCTCTGTGCCTCAGTTCCCCTGATGGTGAAACAGGATCACAAGAGCACCTACCCCATGTTTGACATGAAGACGAGATGAGATGGGGAATGGATGAGCTTAGGGTGTACCCCACACACAGCCGAGACCCAGTAAGTGGTAGCTTTTAATCATAATACTTTGCATCTAACTTTGTAGAAACCTCACCCCTGTGTTTCATGTCTGGCCATGTGGAAATTAAATGGCATCTTTCCCATGTTTGCATCACACTCGGGATCCCTGCAGTGGAAAACTGCTCCCAAGGTGTGCTTTGGGAGCCAAAGGAGAATTGTTGGTTGTGAAATGGACTGTCTTACAGAGCTGCCTGTTGGCTGTCTCTTGGTCTCCTTGTAGCAGACATGATCCACGAAAGTTTTTAATTTTATACATAATTCCTATACTTTGCAATAGGAGGGTTTTTTTTTTTGCAAACTAGGGTTGCTTTAGTGTCGACCTCTGATAGTGCCTGGCTTCTGTTGCTCTGCTTTGCTGGATGACAGGCACAGAGGGATAGTGGCAGTGCTTCATCCGGGCAAGGGCCAGGCAACACCCAGGCAGCCCTTTGGAACATGGCCACACCCTCACCTATGATCAACCAGGGCCAGGGTGGTGGCCTTGGCCCAGAGACGAAGGTGCTGGCTGGAAGCCCCAGGATCCAGCTTGAACCCTGCCTGGGAAGCAGCCCCACCCCCTGGTAGCCAGGTGCTTAGAGACACCTTCCCATTGGCTGCCTAGACCTGCTCATTTGCATGCCAGGAGGCTCCCTCTTCCCTGTTTTCTCCATCCCTCTGCTCTCAGCACTAGGAATCTTTCTGGGGGTTCGCCAGACAAGGCTGAGTTGCCCTGTTCTGACACCTTGGATTGTATCCTGGTCACATTGGTCATTTCATTCCCCACTAAAGTAAAAACTCCTAGAGTGCAGAGGCAGGAACTCTTAATTGTTTGCTGGGTAGATAAACACTGAATGAAGCCAAGGCTGGCCACACTACTGGCCAGGTGGGGGCTCTGGGTCTCTAAATGTTATCATCACCATCATTGTCATTGTAGTCAAAATGACAGTGGCTGGTATTTGTGGAGCTATTATGCTGTGCATATCATTGCACCTGTGCATCTCACTTGCGATCCTCCCAACAACTCTGCCAGCTAGGTAGGTGTTACACTGTGACCATTTTTCCAAGGAGGAAACTAGGACTTGGAGAGCTCAGCCATGTGCCAACACTTTGAATGCATCTGAACCCAAGCTGTGACGCTGAGGCCCTTGCCCACAGCTACCCTGCAGGCATGCTCAAGTGTGGTGCATGAGATAACTTTATATGGTGCACAGACCTGACATTGACACTAAACCACGCAGTGATAAGGCTGTTTGCTCCTATTCCAATCCTGATTGCCTCCGGGGCAGGCTCTCTGTGATGACAGTGTGTCTTTAACACCTCCCAAACACGTAAAGAGAGGGCCAGCCGAGAGCTGAGGGTGTTTGGCACACAGTGGTATCTGGTTAGACGGCTGATGATGGCGTTTTGTGCTTTTATTATATTTAACTTTATAATTACTTTCTTTTTTTAAATTTTCTTTATTTCGGCATATTATGGGGGTACAAATGTTTAGGTTACGTATATTGCCCTTGCTCCCCCCCACCTCCGAGTCACAGCTTCAAGCGTGTCCATCCCCCAGATGGTGCGCATCGCACTCATTATGTGTGTATATGCCCATCCCCTCCTGCGCCCTCCCTCTGCCTGACGCCCGATGAATGTTATTCCTATATGTGCATTTAGATGTTGATCAGTTAAAACCATATAATTACTTTCTAATTACAGCACACGTGCTGGTTTCCATTTAGGTAACTGACATCGTCTTACTAAAGGAAAAATTTGAGGGAAAAAAATGTTATCTAGTAAAAGAAAACTATTAAATGGATAATGGGGGAGGGAAGACCCAGCTGTGGCAAAAAATCGTGGTGGTAGAGTGAACGCGGGATGGAAGGGGAAGGACCCAGGTGTGAGGAAGGCGGCCGTCACTGGCACTGCCCGGTGAGCGCCCACCGCCCCGGCAGCCAGCAGACACCACCTCAGCTCCCACTGCATCTGTCTTGGCTATTTGTAACAATTCCCTGCCTTCTTTTATCTCCTGGCAAATCACAGGCTTTTAAAGTGCCAAGAGTGTGTCACAATTCTGCATGCCCCTGGGCACCGAGCGTGGGGGCTCTCAGTGGCTGGTGATTGATGGGTTCATCTCCTGTGGGCTGAGCTGCTGCCACATGCCTGACTTTCGCATTTGGCGTGAATTAATCATTTATTCGTGGTACTGAAGAAAAGGCAAACATGGGTTTAGGATTTTCTTATCATGAGCATCACAGGCAGCTCATTCCTTCTGGGCTGGCTTGGGCCCTGGGGGCTGTGGTAGGCAGTGGGGACCCAGGGGAGGGGGATGGGACCAGGAGCAGGTTTTTAGAAAGCTTGATGTATAACCAGCTCTGGTGAAATATGTTCAGTGCATATGTATTTTAACCTCCTTGTTGTCTTAATTTCTTCTGTAAACACAACAGCCCTCCCAGCGACGAGAGTGCCTAACCCCAACGTGTCATATCAATTAGAAAATGTTGTAGTTGCAAGTAAAAGACAGACTGTACCTGGCTGAGGAGGTGAAGATGTGGGTGTCCAGGTGCGTGTCTGGCTCAGGTGAGGCGCGATCCAGAGCCTCAGACCGTGCCGCTGCGGGCCTGGGCCTCCGGCTCCCGGCTGTCCTCATGGCTGCTCCTTCTCCCAAGGCTCCCGTGGAGAGAGATGGCTTCTGCCTCCTGGAAGCTCCAGCCAGCGTTGCTGGCATGTCCCTGGCTCTGACCAGGTGAGGTGCCCATCCCTGAGCCACGCCTCTGTCCAGAGAAGAGGCTGCTGGTTGGGCTTCGGAGTCAAAAAGGCCTGGACTAAAAGCCTGGTTCCATCACGTTCCCTGCCCCTTTCCCAGCTGTGTAGCTTGGGCAAGTCACTTCTCCTTCCGAGTCTCATGAAATGAGGACCATGGCAGTGGCCACGTGGGAGACCTGTGATGAGGGCTGAATGAGAGGACGCAGGGAGGGCACTGTGTGCATCTGCCGGGCAGCTGCTCAGTGTCGGGCCCTGCTCCAGGCACCGGCCGCAGCGGCGAGCAGGGACAGGTGACCTACGGCTCCCAGTGATGCTGCGGGGCAGGAGGCACCTTCAGACATTCTGAGGAGCGCTGTAAGGAGACGTCCTAGGTCTTCCCAGGAGCATCCAAACAGGTCACTGAACCCAGCTGAGCCGTGAGAAGAGTTTTCCCCAAGAAACTGCCCTTGATCCGTGATCTACAGGGAGAGTAGATGGAGCAGGGAGAGTCGCTAACAGCCTGACTTTGTCGCTCTTCCCTACACACGCCAGGTCCATCCCCGCCTGTCTGGAATGTCTGCGTGGCCTTCTTCCTCACCTCCTTGGGTTCCTGCTGAATGGCTTTCCTCTTCACCCCATTCACACCCACCTCGTCTCTCTTTACCCTTCTGTTCATTCCTGCCTTTTTCCTGGCAGCACGTGCCCAGATCTGACAGCGTAGTGAGGACGCCTTCGCATTGCCGACTGTGTCTCCCGACAGTAGCACGAAGGCTTTCTGTCTCTGGAGCTCCTTCTACTCCCACAGGAAGGACATGCCTGGCTGGCCTGCTGGAGGACCAGAGACACTGGGGAGCAGAGCTGGGTCATTCTTGCTGTCTTAGTCAAGGCCAACCTGGATCCTCCAGCAGCTGATCTCAGTCCAGCAAGATCACAGAGCTGCCTGGCTAGCAGGTGCTTTACTGACCATCATTATGGTTCGATGAATGTCTGTAATGCACACTATTGTGGCAATAGATAACAAATGCACTATCCTCAAAGGACTTCTAATCTGGTGGAAGACAAAAGTTTACAACCAGCTATAATTACTACAATTACTACTACTGCTGGGTAACATTTATTAAATGCTTATTCATTTTGCTCCAAGTCCTATATTCAATTCTTCACCTACATTACCCCATTTAATCTGTACAATCCTACTAGATGCCTACCACCCTTATCCCCACTTCACAGACAAGGAAACCCAGACTCACTTGGGAAGTGACTTGCCCAAGTTCACACAGCTAGACAAGGGGGAAGTGAGTATTTTGATCCAGATCCGTTTGACTGGATTGAATGGTAAAGCTACTGTTATACTTTACTGCATGTCTAAATGTTCTAGCAGCTATAAGAGGATCACAATGTATTCCTTTTAAACAGGCAAATCAGGTAGAACTTGCTAGAAGGGACAGCATTTGAGCCTGCATTTGAAGTGTCTGTAGGTAGGATTTCATGCAAGGAGCTGGCCATGGAGGAGCGCTTATATGAATAATTTTATTCTGCAAACAGATCAAGGCATTCGACAGCTGCTGGAACCAGGTTTCCCAAAGCCAGTGATTGGTTGCATTTGGTGGACACAGGAACTCACCACTATATGAGCTTTAGAAGGACGTAGTTTGTGAAAAATTCCTCTGATGAAAGTCAAGCCTACTTCAAGGTAGATAAAACATGCAGGTGTGTTTGTGGCATGTTGACTTAACTTACTCAAAAGCATCTCTCCCATTAATCTGCTGGGATGCCTGAAATTCCCACCTTTATCTAAGCCATTGAAGGCACCAGTTAAAAATGCACACATGTTTAAGATAACTGGAGAGGGTGTGTGTGTGTGTGTGTGTGTGTGCATGCATGTGGTCTGGGTGGGGGCTCCTAGGAGAGATGAGCAAGGTATGAGTTCGAGGTGTTACTAAAATGAGCACCAAAATGCAAGACAGAGATTCCAAAACCAAATCTCCTTCCTTACAGACTTTGCCCCGGGGGCTGATGCTGTTGACAGATGGACTGTCTGTGTCCTTTCATCCGCAAGTGTTCCACCTGTGGGTCCATTACTTGTGCCATGCAGCCACGCGGCTCTGGGTTACCATCACATCTGATGGTTGCAACACGCTGCTCAGGGGCTCAAAAGCCACCCTTCTCCTCCTGCACAGTTTCTACTCCCCCACCAGAAATGGTTCTGAACGAGCATTGGTGTCTGGCCTGCTCAAAGTGTGGAACCTCAGACTTTCTAGAAAAATGTTAAGTATTTATTTTGGTAGCTTCTGTCATTCCCTGACCAATTAACCCACACGGCCATTCAGCTGCCTCCTAAGACGACCACCATCGGCAGCACTCGTGTCCTTGACAACCTACTCCAAGGTCACAACGAGGTCAGACAGAACATATCAAGATGCTTTTGACTGCAAGGGGAAGAAACCTAGCTTGAACTGGCGGACGCACAGATGGGACTGTCTTGGCCGATGCATGGGCCTATCCCTGGACAATCACTGTATTTAAGGTTGCATCAATTTCTTATTGCTGATGCAGTGATGCACCAACAAATTTAGTGGTTTAAAACAATGAGAATTTATTATCTTACAATTCTGGAAGTCAGAAGTCTAAAAATGGTTTAGAAGGGCCATGCGCCTTCTGGAGACAGAAGGAAATGATCTGTTTCCCGCCTTTTCCACTTTCCAGAGGTGGCCTGCATTCCTTGGTGCGTGGCCCTGCACCACTCTGGCTTCTGCTTCCATTGTCACATCTTCCCTGACTGCCACTCTCCTGTCTCCTGCTTATAAGGACATTTGTGACCATACCGGGACCCCCCTGGATAACTGAGGGTAACCTCCCATCTCCAGGTCTGTAATCACATCTGCAAAGTCCCTCTTGCCAAGTTGGATGACATAGACACAGGTTCTGAGGATTAGGTCCTGGACCTTTTCGGCGGGGGGTGGGAGGCCTATTATTCTGCCTATTTCAAAGGTGATGTCAGGCTCTGATTGGTTGGTCCAGAGTCACGAGCCTGGTCCTGGAGCCCCATCCAAACCACACAGACGGAGGGTGGGGAGGGCTGGTTCCCCAAGGATGACCTGGTCGATTACCAGACCCGAAGGGACGGATGCTGAGGGGCAACCACAGCAAACGTCCACAATAGAAAACAGGGTGAAGCTTCGGGACTTTCTTGAACAATTTTCATTAGACTCCCTGTCAGGTTTCCTTTTGGGATCCGCCAAT
Organism: Eulemur rufifrons; assembly: GCF_041146395.1. Classification (NCBI taxonomy): domain Eukaryota; kingdom Metazoa; phylum Chordata; class Mammalia; order Primates; family Lemuridae; genus Eulemur; species Eulemur rufifrons. The sequence goes on from NC_091002.1 coordinate 48,819,179, forward strand.
TTCTTTTAGCCCTTGAGCGTTTTATTGGCAGCACCATCTTTCAGAACACATTGTGATCATTTCATTTCACTGGGAACTTTGTATACAAAGTATGTTGTTTCCAAAGCAAAGAATTTGAAGCCTGGTACTGCCTCAAGTGCGTCTTACTTAGCATGAACCACATGGTGATGAGGGGAGGCACAGCTAAGACTTGAGCACCTAATTATCGGATTTCCAAGCAAGACAGGAGTTTCTGCTGATCAGGGTGGGAGAGGAGAAGAAATTCCTGGGCAATGGAAAACCACATGATGTATTATGTTACTCTCCCTCAAATCCCCTAAATTTAAGGGAAAACAATCTTGAAAAGAATCATAAAGCACATGAAGAGGCAACTTGAGGCGATGCTTGTCTGAGATAAATTGCAATATTCTCCATGGCTGGGTTTTGAATCGAAGCGTAAGTGAGCTGTAAGAGCTCGAAGTAAGAGCTGCCCGTCTGCTGACTCGGACAAAGTTGAGGAAAAATGAACACAATGACCAAGCCACAAACTTGGCCGAGGCCCAGCGGGGTCCTACTATCTGACTTCTCTTAGGGGCACATTTGAGGCAGAGGAGGGGATCAAAGAAGGTTGGTGGACTTCAGTGGGGGAGACCCACCATTCATTAGCGTCCTCTGCAGAGGAAACGTGTGGTCATTATTCCTCTGCATGACCTTTTGTCAGAGATCATGGGAATAAGGAACCTAGACAGATGGAAAGGCAATGTCTCGTCAATGGCCCACAGAAGGGAATGGGAACAATGATAAACCCAGGGTATGACCTCGGCAGCGCTGCCAAATGGTTATGAACTCTGGCCCTGGAATCAGACAGAGTTGATTCTGAATCCCAACTCTGCCACTTAACAGTTGCATGACCGTGCCCGTTACTTTAACCTTTTGGAGCCTCAGTACTTTCATCTGTAACATGGGGATATGTTAGTATACATTTTGCTGAGTTGTCACAGGGCAAAACGATGATTAAAACCCTCACCACCAGTGTGCCACCGCGTCACGCAAAGTGTATGCTTCCTTTGAACACTGCTTAGATTGGAGCCCAGGATGATCTGTGATTTTTCTAAGTCTCCAAACCAGCTTTACAATGAATTACTTCATATTAATTTACTTAAGTCAAAAAATTGATTTTCTTAAATTAATAGGAATGTAATTTTCCACATGTGGAAAGCTCGATTCTATGGCCTGACAAACGCTCTAACTGCTCTCCCTTTCTACAGAAAGGGGAGTTTGCTAAAGACACACCCAACTGAGGCGTTCTCCTGGGTGTCCAGAGAGGACTGCAATGGAGTAGAAAGGGAAGAACATTCTCACGTGGGAGTTGGTGGTGTTGACTGTCACAGCGGGGTACCTCGTGCTGTTGACTGTTACAGCAGGGTATACCTCGAATCATGGTGCCCAGGTGGCTTTAAGGATGAATGAGAATTCTGCCTCCTCTGACCACAGCCAGTCAGACTTTCTTCTTCTCTCAACTCCGTGCAGTGTCTTCTGGACTTAACACCTGGTATCCCTTCTCCATCCCTGAACTTCCTCATCTCAACTAGAGTAGACGATCCTGAGGTCAGGGCCAGCTCCATCCTGGGAATCAGCCGGCACTTATGGGTGCCTGAGAAGTTCTTCCAGGGTGTGTTGATTTTTAGTCCTAGTGAGGACAAGTGGCAGTCAGTTCCAAGCTGCTGAAGGCAACAGTTTCAGGGAGTGGTCTAAGCAGCAATGACATCTCCTGTCTCTGAACATGTAGTACCAGGAAACCACCTTCTTTTTTTTTTTTCCTTTTAGCTGATTAGTATATTTTCTATTTCTCTAACCATCCCCCAATCCAAGCTTCGTTAAATTTTTGTAGAAGATGGATATTTTGATTCCAAAGAAAGACATAATAATTGTTATGATCTGAATGTTTGTCCCCCCTATATTCATCTGTTGAAATCCTAACCCTTAAGGTATGGTAATAGGAGGTGGGGTCTCTGGGAGATGATTAGGTCATGAGTGGGATTAGTGCCCTATGAAAGAGGCCCCAGAAAGCCGCCTTGCGCCTTTCACCATGTGAGGACTCAGTGAGAAGATGCCATGTATCAATCCGAAAGTGAGCCTGCACTAGACACCGAATCTGCTGGCACCATGATCTTGGACTTCCAAGACTCCAGAAATGTGAGAAATAAATTTCTGTTGTTTATAAGCCACCCAGCTGATGGCAGTTGATAGCAGCTTGAACAGATGAAGTTAATAATGAAATGATCCAAATTCTAGCCCAGGGGAACAGAAGATATTGCCAGTCTTGAGATTTCTAATTTTCAAAGCATCAAACACACACACACACACACACACACACACACGCAACCCCTCTGCCCCCACCAGCATTTGTCCTGCTTGGTGGACCCTATAAATGATGGCGTCCTTCCAGCTCCACTCCGTTTTGCATCTTGACTGGGAGGGACTGGGCATAATGGGGGTGAGGAGATGGAGAAACTTAAGTATCGTCTTCAATTCTGGAAGCTTGAGTGCTATTCTAGGTTCTATGACTCTACCAAATTACCCCACATTCAGTGGTATAAAACAGCCATTGGCTATGCTCACGGATTCTATGGGTGGAAAATTCGGACAGGGCACAGCAGGGACAGCTGGTCCTCAGTTGGAAGTCTTCAAGGCTGGAAGCTCGAGTCATCTGAAGGCTCATTTATTCACACACTAGTGGCTGATGCTGGCTGTTGTCTGGGAGGCCTCAGTTTCTCTCCATGTGGGTTTCTCTATGTGATCTCCCCACGCTGGCTCGTTTGTGCGGCCCCATGACATGGCAGCTGTGTTCAGAGGATAAGCGTTCTGGCCATTGAGCCATGTGGAAGTTGCAGCATCTTTTATGACTCGACTCAGAAGTCTGCTGCATTCTTGGTTTAGCTGGTCGTTAAGGCTAGAGCAGGGCAGGGGCAGTATTCAACCCCACCTTTAATGAGAGGAGGGTCATTTGCAGACATGGTTTAAATTGACCACAAGTGCCCTGAGAATGAGGAATGACTCCAGGGCCTCAGACATTTCTATCCGGGTTGAAGATGGGAGAGCCTCCCAAACATCCCACCGCCAAGGCTATGAAGGAAACAGGGGCTGCTGGGAAGCCATTTCCCACTGGGTGCAGTTGTTGAGTGAATCCACTTGGCCTTTAGGAAGAGGAATCTGACTCTCACTGAAGCCACTCCACCTGCGCAGGGGCCATGAGGAAGTCCTGGGCACCTCAGGACCGCTAACCCAGGATATTTATTGACTTTGCTCTGGCCCACAGCCCCACCCAGCTGCTCCGAACACCTGGGAGAGGTAGGGAGAAGCCTGCGCCCGTGAGTCACGGGTGTAAAGTACACCTAGCGCCTTGGCAAGCAGGCTCTTGTGCAAGGCTAAGGTGTCATTAGGTGAACATTGAGAAATGTTTCTTTCCCTTAGACCCTGAGATAATGGATAACAACCCTTAGGCGCAGCCTTTTATCATCTCCTATTGCTCATGCATGGGGGGCTGCTACTTTGGGCTGCAGGTCCGAGCTGGCGGGGCGTGCGAGTGCGCGTGTGCGTGTGCGCGCGCGCGCGCGCGCGCGTGTGGCCTTCAACAGCTGGCAGCTGTCTCGGCCCCCACCCTACCCCACCCCACCCAGCGGCGCCGCCCCCGCCCCTCGCTGTCCTGGGTGCGCCTCGGCCGCTGTGCTCCAGGCCAGCTCCCCCTACCCCGCGCCTGGGAGGCGACCCCCTGTGCGCCCGGGTTCAAAGGCCCCGCAGCTCCAGCCCCTCCAGGGGGCGGGGAGGCGAGGGAGGTGGTGCAGGAGCCAGAAAAGCCCGAGCCCACAGCCGGCCAGCCCTGTGCTGGTATGGGCAGCGCGCTCTGAAAGTTTGTGACCGCCGCAGCCAACTTGTGACTGGAGCTGGGGACGCAGCGAGCGAGCGAGCGAGCGGCCGGCCTCGAACCCCCACAACTGGAGGGCGAGGCCAACTGTGTCCGGTCCCAGTGCCCTTTGGCGGCCAGGAGCGGCCGTCCTCCGGGCCCGGAGCTCCCGCGCCTGATCGGGGTTCATGGAGCCGGGGCTGTGGCTCCTTTTCGGGCTCTCGGTGACCTCCGCCGCAGGTAGGCGGGCGGGCGCGCCTCTCCTGGCGGGAGCGCACACAAAAGGACCCAGGGGTGGCGGATTGGGGGCGCGGAGAAGGTGTGGGTTGCCGGGAGCAGACTCTTGCCTGGACTCTCCACCCCCGAAGACGCCTGGGGGCGGGCTGGGGTGGGGGGCAGAAGCGCTGTGCAGGGACTACCCTGCCGCCTCTGGGGCTTAGAGCCCACACACGGGCTGGAGACCTGATGCCCAGACCGACTTGGTCAACTTTTCATGAAGTTGGGAACTTTTCAAAAAGTTTTCCAACTATTCAGAGACTGTGCAAAATGCTTGCAGTTTTCAGAAAGTGTGCAAAATGCGTGCAAGTTTTCCACGGGTGCAAATCACTTGCAGACTTCGCAGAGTGAAAATAGCTTGCAAGCTTTTCACAAAGTATGCACATAACTTGCAAACTTTCCAGAAACTGTGCACATAGCTTTGCAAACTTTGCAGAAATTTTGCTTCTCGACCCCTCCTCAGGTGTTTGGGGGTGGCAGGTGTAGAGGGGTCTGCACACTCTGCTCAGGAGCTCTCAATCTGCCTCCTGCAGGATTCGTGCGCCCCCAGCCTGGGGACGCTGGCAGGAGCGGCGTGCTCCAGGTGCCTCCTGTAGCCACATTTGAGGAGGATCTTGAAGAGACTGGGGCTGGCCCCAGAGACAGGACTGTGGCTCCTGTCACAGCAGTGCAGGGTCCAAGCCCTGGAAGCCCTGGGCAGGAGCAGGGTCCAAGTCAGGCCAGGAAGCAGGAGGCTGAGGAGGGCCCTGAGCACCACCGATCCAGGCGCTGCACGTGCTTCACCTACAAGGACAAGGAGTGTGTCTACTATTGCCACCTGGACATCATCTGGATCAACACTCCTGAGTGAGTCAGCCTTGGGGGTGGGGAACACGGTTCCTGGGCCAGGCCCACTCTTCACATTCCAGGGACGACCTTGTCCCACCCCAGCCCAGCCAGGTCAGCCCAGAGCCTGCCCTGGCACAACCCTCAGCTCTGGCTGGGGTCTCCTGCCAGCTCGGGTCCCTTCTGTAGGTCAGGGATGTGACCCCACCCCCTCTGAGGACCTGGCCCAGGAGAAACTCAATCCCAGGTTTGATCTGGTAGAAAGGGGAGCCCTCCCTCTGAGCAAAATGAGCTGGCCTGGGGATTAGATACCTGAGAAGCCTCTTTCCTGACATAGAGGAAGCCCCTAAAGTTCATCTCATGCTGCAGGGGCTAAGTGGGCCCATACCCCTTGCTGACTCCACCGGGCTCCCAGCAGTTTAAAATTCCTTGAAAGCAGCCTGCTCTCCAGGGAGAGCGAGCATGGGCTTAGCAAAGCCTGACTGAACCTGCCCAGTCCGGGAAATTCCTCCGGGGCGGGCGCCTTTCCTCCCCCGGGCCTTTGTGGATGCCAAGGCAGGGTAGGTGCTTGGCGGCCGCCCATGAGTCTTCCACAGGCTATCTCATTGCCACGGCCACGGAGGGCCCCTCCCCAAGTCCTTAAGAACTTTGTCACCATAGGACATACACAGTACCGTCCTGAATTTGCCTGGGGGCCTGCCCTGCGGTGAAGTTAGCCCTCTCCTGGGGCCATGTGGAGAGAGTGTGGCTCTGCTGTCGGGAGGGCTTGATGGCCCCCATTCACTTGCTCAGCGTTTTATGGAACCTGCTGCAGAGCCTTCGACCTGCAAACGGGGTGGAGGGCTTGACCTTGCTTTGGGCACTACCTTCTGGGCTTTGCTTTGTGGATCTCTGAAATCTAGACTTGGACCAGAGGCCTGGGAGCTGTTCCCTGGGGGTTCTTGGGATCTCTTGGGACTCCTGCTTGCTCCCTGCTAGTGGGTCTTAGCTGGGAACTCAGGCATGGGCTTGTGAATACAGACCCTTGGCCTGGAAAGGCAACTTTGCCACTGTGTCTGGAGCTGTTTCCATTCATGTCCCTCGTTTTGTCCCCAAGCCCATTAGCCTCTGAGCCCTCTGGGTGGCAGCTTTGGTGGGGCTCACTTACCCACTTTGTTCCATGGCTACCTCAAGAATGAATTGTGAAGGAGGGTAGACCTGAGGAGTCAGGTGTCTTTCCAAGCAGATGACAAGACCTCTAGTCACATCTGGGGCAGGTCTGGAAAGGTACCCCTTTATGTCAGGGTGGCGGACGGGGTGACTTCACTGGCAGCCTCCCGGAAGCCTGCGCAGGGCCCTGAACTCAGAAGGACTCTGGCTGGGTGACGTGCTTTGCTGTCGCTGTCTTGAAATTCTTGATACTTTTTGAACCACAGTCTCCACGTTTACATTTTCTCCTGGGTCCCACAGATTTGTAGCTTCCCGTGACAGCTTGGTGTGCTTGCCTGGGCCGTGCCCACCTGTCGTCAGCCCACAGTGGGATGCGGCTCTCCTTGTTTCCTTCCCCTTTGTGGGGAAGATAAAAGTGACGTGTGCTGGGCTATCAGTGATCGCCTTCTCTTCTCAGACAATGATCAGTGTCACCTTTTCTTACAGCCCCTGTCACTCTGACACTTGTCCTTTCTGATTCTTATCCTTCCGGCCTCGAGATCTGACCACATCAGCCTCATGGCACCGAGGGCAGTGGCAGTCACAGGGACTGAGTCCTTGTCTTGGCTGGACTCCCAGGCTGTGCGTCTCGTCTTGCGGGATGACAGCAACCGAGTGAGGGGCCCAGGCGGGGGTGGGGGTGGTGGCTGGAGGGTTTGGAGACCATTTCAGTTCTTGGCCTGCTCACCAGGCCCTGCGCGCTGGCTGGGGAGGAAGCTTTGCTGGAGCCGTGTCCAACAGGCGCAGCAAACCCCCTGCCTTCTGTTTGAAATCCTGTCTCCTAATTTCAAGTTGTCTTGTTCAGCCCGAAATGGATCTTTTGACTTTTTCCAGGACAGGCAACTTGATAACTTTCCCCCTAAAGTCTGATTTACCTCTTCCCCTCTTCCCTCACCCTGCACGTTTTAAACATTCAGAAAGAAGGATTAAATCTGGTGTCCGGGCGTTCTGTGAGCTCCTTGGGAAACAAAAATGACAATAGCCAGGCTTGAGTGTTTTGAAATTAGACAAGCAAAATAATTTTTATGAGGAAGATTTCCTGGATGGCTCCCTCCCTCCTTTCCTTCCTTCCTGAAACTCTGTAGACGTGTAGGTATTTGCTGTCTTTAAAATACCTTGGACAGGACTGCAGTCTGAGAAAACGGGCTCTGGTGACAGGAACGTGGGCCTGGGGTGAAATGGCCATGTTCATGGAACATTATGAATTGAGCTAAGGGGCAGTGGCAGTGGGTGACAAGGTCTTCTCCAGCAGTTCTGTCTCTTCCATTCGCCACGGCCCCTACCTATTGAGCGTCCCTGTCTCAGGGCCGTCACCCCCTCTTCCTTAGCGTACTGACCTCCCTCTCCAGACTTCTCCTCCAGCGTGCGACTTGTCCCCTGGCTGTCCCCATGGCTGGCTGCTCTGGGAGCCTGAAGGAGCCTTGATTCTCACGCCTCCATCAAGAGTCTTGAACTCTGGGTGCTTTTCACCTTTGGGTGTCTTTGCCTGCTGCCCGCTGGGTTGCGTGGAGAGAGAACCAGTGCTCCTGCTTTGTCTCTGAAGGACACGTCTCTGAGTACGGGCGTGGCTGCTACGTTTAAGGACAGGATGCTCAGGGCTAAGGTCGGGAGTTACACTCTGCTTCTCCTCATGCAGAGTCAACTGCTACTTTCTTCCGTACTTTTCGGTTGGAGGCTCTGGGAGTCTCCAGCTCTGCCGTGGGCTCTCCCACTTTCTCCCACGTGCTTAGCTGGTCGGCACCCGGCGTGCAGCAGGGGCTCGGTGGGCATGCGTTGGCTTTTGGTCAGTCCTGCCGCCTGGTTTTTCCTCCTCACCTTTGCTGTTACTGGGGTTCCAGTCTGTAGAGCTTCTCCCACATGTGAGATCTCTTCTCCAGGTGTGGGGGTGCTCTTGGGAGGGCCTGCACGTGTGTGTGGACATGTGTATTTCTCTGGGGAACATTGCCCATAATTTCTGTCATATCCTCCAAAAAGTCTTTGTTCCCAAAGAGTAACAAAATTTGCCCCTTGGCGACTGTACTTCTTGTCCCTGTCGAGGTGGCTGAGATCACAGATAATTGATGGCACGGTGTGATTTTCATAAGATCTTCCTTGGCCATGTTAGGAACCCCAAGCCCCTACAGCCCCCAAACAACCCCACCACTGCCAAAAGACCCACCAAAACCCAAATCAGAGAAAAACACGTCCCATCATATTGTCATGGAAAATTTGCCAAGAGTAAGATAACACGGGGAGAGGCGGTGAACAAGAGGTCCATATGCTTGTACTCTTTGGGGCTGTTCTCTAGGAGTATACTTACAAACTGGAGCGTCCTGCCAGGTAGTCGGAGACTGTGTCAGGGTTCTGTAGCGAGACCGACCAGCAGGACGTGTGTGTGTGCAGGTGTGTACGTACAGGAAGTGCAGTTGCCAAGGGATACACTGTGTTCCTCTTTGGGGCTGTGGGCTTTTAGAGGGTGTCACAGAGGTTATGGGCAGTGTCCCTCAGAGATATATAGATGGAGAGAGAGAGAGAGATGTTGAGGAATTAGCTGACACCACTGTGGGGCTGGCAGTCCAAAATCGCAGGTCGGTGGACCGGAAATCCCAGCAGGAGGTGAGTCCGTCACCATGAATCTAAGGACCTGGTGGCAGCATTATTTTCTAGTCAGGGACCTCAGTCTCTTGTGTTAAGGCCTTTAACTGACTGTGTGAGCCCCCCCCCCCCCGCCCTTTAAATTGGGTCATGTGCTTTGCTACTGATTTAAACATTAATCACATCTAAAAAATACTTTCACAGCAGCGTCTAGACTGCTGTTTCACCAAACAGCTGGGCACCATAGCCTAGACAAGTTGACACAGTTCTAACCCTATCCTACGGCAGGCTGGCCCCTGGCTGGAGGGTGAGCCAGGCCATCGCATGGCTGACGGAGCTGCAGGACACCAGCAACGAGCCTCACTGTGCTCCTCCCCACCCCAAGAATGGAGGGGACCTGCCATCTGCTAATCTTTCCAAGCACATATGAGAGATACGTAATGGTGCTGTGATGGTAACCGTGTTTTCCAAACAAAAGTCGGAGCCATATGTGCTGACAAGTAGGAACGTATGTATGTAAAGGGCAGGGCAGGATGTCTGAAATCGTGACTGTGGTGGAAATCTGGGATCTACAATCCCCATCCATGGGGAAGACTCCAGAACCCAGGAGCTTGTGTCCTGGCTATGAGCCTCTGAGTGGCCTCGGGGAAGGCGGTGCTGGCGCCTCTCTGTTGCCTCTCTGAGAGGTGCAGATGTCAGTCCAACTGTAGGACATTGCCCTCCAGCGCCTCCCGAGTCCAGTGGTCTGACCAGCTACTACTGAGCTGCCCAGCATGCCGCCCAGGCTGCTCCGAGGCACGCCACGCTTAGTCCCACAGGAATGACATTTGTTTTGAGTTCTTTTCTTCTCCGAAGAAGTAAAGAGAAAAAAAAAGAAAAGAAAAAAAAAAAGAAAAAAAGGCTAATAAAACATTTAAACTTGTATTTATTGTAATGTATTCTACTGCAAAAAGGCAACATCACCGCAGATTCTGGCTTTGCTTTCTGTGTTCTTCAAGAAAGGCATTTTAGCACGTTTTCAATAAGAGAAATTCCAAATTTTAGAACATCCCAATAAAATGGTTGGATCTGGAGCCCTAACTTCCTGCATATGCAGCGCCGGCTGGGTGCCCACTATGTGGTTTTCGGGATCTTGATAAAAGTGGCCCTGACCCATGAGCCACACCTGGTTGTTGGAGATGCAGCTGTTTAAGGCAGAGAGATGGGATCTTTCTGGACAGCAGTTTTGGAAAAGTGTCATGAATAATCTGAAACTGACCAAAGTGCCCATGGGGATGATGGTGATGATGGCCAATGTCCACAGTGACCACACGCCATCTCATGTGATCTGCATGACAACCCTGTGAGCCAGACGCTATTGTCTTCTCTAGTTTACAGGAGTAAACTGAGCCCAGGGAGGCTGAGTCACTTGCCTGAGGTTACAGAGCTTGTAAGTAGGGAACGGGCAGCCAGCCCAGCAGTTTGGTTCTGGGACCCGCCCTCTAAGCCTCTTCCTGTGGACATTTTCTCAATATGGGCTTCACCGCTGTCCTAAGTTACTTCTGCATGCATTTGCTCAGCACCTTTTTTGAGTGCTCCATCTGGGTCAGCTCTTGGTGGGGATCTGGGACCCAGTGATGGATGAAAGACAGGGTCCCCATTCCTGACAGATCCACAGTGGTTTTGCTCTTTTCGATAGTGATGATTCTCATATATATAGTTCATTGTAATAATATGTTTGCCCCTTTGCAAGACCATTTTTGTAGAAATAAGCTAACACATGAGCAAAGCCCAGATCTTGGTCCATCACACATCCTAAATTTTATTCTGGAGATACAGTACTGGCTTGCTGAGAACACTTCTTTAGCCTTCCCGAGCCCTTGGTGGTCTCTCAGTAGGAAAAAGGAGCTTGTTGAGTGTGTGCTGCTAGCAGACCAGGTTGGTCCTGATGTCAGAGATGCTGGAATGGAGGGGTGTACATCTGAGGGAGAGGGAGAGAGACTCACAGGCCACGTGCTCTGTTCCTGGTGCTGGATTTTACTGTTCCTGGCTGCTGCACCACGAGCCCTGATCTGTCTTCTTTCTGGGTAGAGATGGGAGACAGGTCTGCTCGAATCCATCCCTTCTTGCGGACCTGGCTTCACACTCATCTTATCCTTTGGTTCAGGGTGTCATGGCGTTTATAGAGAAACGCAAAAGGTTCCCTTTTACCAAGGGACCCTTCATCCAAATCCCCACCTAGCGGAGGAACAGATTGACCTGTGTTGGTTAAGAGCTCAGTCTCTGGCCTCAAATGCCCAGGCTGCAATCCTGGACCTACCACTTAGGAGATGTCACCTCTGAGCCTCAGTCTCCCCATCTGTAGAGTAGGGGAATGGACAGTAGTATGTGAGGAAAGGTGTCAGCAGGATGAACTGAGAAAGCACATAGGGAGTGGTTAGCACAATGCCTAGAATCTAGTCAACACTCTACATCCTGAAGACAAGACGATGGCCGATGGCTATAATGATAAAAATGCAGCCTCCAGCCCTGCAGAAACCTTTCCCCGGCCAGAGTCAGTCCTCTTGTCATATCCCATCACCCTGGTCTGCCTCCACCCCTGGAGTGCCCTGGAGCAAGCCCTGCGCCCTCTGCACACCACAGTACCCGATGACACCAGGATGGCCATTAGCATCCAATTAGCACAGGGTTTACAGACGCTGGGAAAAGGCTTGGCCGGCTGCCTCTGCTGCTGCTAAGCAGCTTGATAAAGACACTTGTGGCCAAAGGTGGTTCTGGGCTGGGCTGAGATGTAGCTCTTTCTGCCCTTCCTTTCTGGTTTCCCGTGGCTTCCTTCTTGCCTCGCCAGCAGCTGGGATGCTGGAGGAGTGGGACGAGGCTCTGTCTGAGGGCGCTGGCCGGGGCTTCCTCTGTGGAGTGGGAGGTACGGGCGGTGACTCAGGGTAGGTAATTCAGGGGTATTGGTTCAGGACAATTTGGATGATCTGTTTAGAACCTCTTTGTGAGACACCTACGGTGAAATCTTTGCCAGGGGCCTGCTGTCTTTTGTTCCTACACAGAAGAGATATAATACCCTGTAATCTGCAGCTGAGGACGCCATGGCGTCCCAGGACCCTCATTTCCCATCTCACCCGGCATTGCCCTGGACCTGAAGTAGGTGTCAGAGACTGGGAGTCACCAGGAAATACTGCGAACACCAGTTTTCAAAAAATAATTCATGATGTGCTTTTGAGGACACATGAAAGAAGTTGACATCAGACAGAGTAAACGTGACCCTGAGCTCAGGCTTCTGACGGCTCGTGGCTATATGGATCTCCCCGCCCACGTAACATTTCTGTCCCCTCCTTGGAAATCTAGCACACTTTGGATCCCAGTGTTGCGTTGGAGGAGCATATTTCTTAGAACATTTGCTAGCAAGATACTTCTTTAAAATTGGAGGGCCCTGGAGCTAAATTTCTGAGTTTGTTGGAAAGTTCGGCCGCCACGGGGACCTTTCTGCTGGGTTTGCATGGGCTGAAAGCCCCTTCCCTGCCCCGGAGTCGGCTCAGCCGCGTTGCCCAGGAACAGAAACGGCTCAGCCACGCTGCCCCCATCCCTGCCTTAGAGGAGGGACGCGAGGCTAGGAGGCAGCTTGATTTGTAGCAAGAAAACTTGGTACAAAGAGGTTGTGATCCTGAGTGACCCCAAGGGAGAATTTGGATTTCTGCTGGATGAAAGGGCCTACCGCTAGGAACTTGGCTTTAAATCTGAGGGCAGATGAAAGGCTCTGACATGTCTGGTGTGGTTTATTCCTGCGAGAATTTAAAACAAAGGAAGCTGGGAGGCAAACAATGACTTCTCAGCTCTCCGTCCGGCGTCCTGCGCTGGAACCACGGCATCTCAACACGCCCAACCATGAGAAGCGAAGAAGGGGCCCATTTCACACCTCAAGGTGACACTGGCTAAGCACCACTCAGCGTTTGGGTGTATGGGAAATGGCGTGGCCCTGTTTCACATGAGAAAGTGACCTGCTCTCATCCACGTCATTTTTCAGTTGGAAACAGAGAGTTCCTTAAAATGGGAAACACACAGACACACGCACATGCACACTTTCGCCCCTTTGGAATAGGAATCAATTGTACTCAGAAGGCGAATCAGTCCAGAGCACAGCTGAGTGCCCTGGAAGACGGCCGCGATACGCGTGAATCACTTGTCCAGTTTTGGGTGCCCCTAAATCCCGGTGCACCCACCAAGTCTCCTGAGTATAGGGAGTCAGGACAAGGCCTCTGGCTGTCCTCATCTGCCGCAGCTCAGGGGCTTAGGACAGCCAAGAGCTTTTGGGGAACGTGGGGACTTTCAAAGGCCTGGAGGCCAAGGCCGCCTCTCTTTTAAGGCCTTCTCGGGCAGGCTTGGCGGGAGGTCGTCAGAAACAGGAACTCTGGGTGGAGCTGCCAGGGAGTGCTGTGCCCTGGCCCAGTAATTCACAAACCAGAAACAGATTTGTCCCGCACGAGGCCATGAGAAGGGTGCAGGGACAGACAGAGACGGCGCAAACGGCCCACTGGTAGACGGGTCCGCCCCACAGCCTGGGGAGGGTAAAACAGCTTTGCCGAAAGTTGGAAGCAAGTAAATGAGGAAACAGAGGTGTGTGAATCTTTTGTGGCTTCTTAGGAATCTGATTTCCACAGGTTTCTTGCAGGGCCTAGAGTAGGGTGAGTACAAAGTTTCAGGAGGCACCAAAAACTCAGTGGGAAAAATAAGTAAAATATAATGCAATGGTTTCAGAAAATCAAAATGAGTACAAAAATTCATAATCAACAAAATATCATTATTTTTACTAAACGCAGGATCTGACCCTGAGTTTGCTTAGTGAGCCTCACCCTAACCCCAGCCCTGGAGTCCTGTTTGAGGGGAAAGCCTGTATTTCTAACAGGGACTCAAGTCACCTTCATTTGAGGCACGTGACTGATCTATGGGAGCTACCAAAAGGGCATTACACAAGGGCACAGCAATCAGGTTAGGTGGGAAGTGACAGTCTCCCTACCACCACTGTGATGAGGAGCGTACGTCTCGTTCACAAAGATCTTTTCCATCGTTAATGTGGCATCTCCTGAAAATTAGCAAGGGTGTCTCCTCTTGCTTTGTGTGGATTTTTTTGTGTGACAGTGTCAGCATTTTTTACATCCCTCTGCAAATACCCCTGTCCTTACACACGTACCTGCTCCCTGTTCCCCTCCCGCCCCCGTTTCCACTGCTGGGAACTATTTTGAGCCCCATCTGTCTGCAGCTCTGCATAAAGTTATAATGAGGCTGTGCCAGACACACGGGGCTCCTCCTGCCTACATTCGACCTGGAACTCGCCAGGGTCACTGGGGGGTGGGGAGGGAAAATCTAACCCAACTCATCGGATGCATTTGGGTTGAACCAGGTGGAGGAGAAACCAGCTAATCTGTGGGATTTCATAGATGGCTTCGTTCCTTGCATATTGGGGGAGGTTTTTTTTGTTTTTAGCTGTAACTCTTGAAAATGCCACACCACCAAACAAAAACAGAGGGACTTTTGCATGGTTCTCCTTTCCTTTGAGCCCTGGTGCTTCCCTGAAACGCCCTTTGGAGCGTGTGTGCCTGTGCTGGCGCAGGAGTAGGTCTGTGTTCCGCTGAGCTGGTGAGATGACAAGTTCTGTGGCTTTGAGGTTATTTTTAAGCTCGGCCATACGGTAACAGGCCATGGAGGAGCATAAACAGTTTGGCCTACAGCTTTCTAAATATGGTTGGTGAGATCCTGGGAGCCTCTGAGCTTGGGTGGGGCAGGGGACCCCACGTTGAGTTGTGGTTTTATTGCTGGAGCAAAGGCTTGGGGCCTTCTCCAGTGTCTGAACTGTCTGGGGGTGCTCAGGGGATGGCGCGGGGACTTGAGCATCTCTGGGTGGACCTTGGAGAAACCCAGCCGGCCCTTCCGCTTCTCAGGCCCAGAGGGACGGCGCCCACCCCGGGGCTCTCTGTGAGTGAGTGACCATAAACCTGGGTCTGTGGGCCCAGGGACACCTCTGCAGTCCTCTCTGACCACCACGGTGCTGCTGTGGCCTGCAGGAGTTACTACCAAGACGTGGTTCTTCTACCGGAAGTAATCTAGAGACACGCTCTGTCTGGGAAAAGCCCTCACGGGTGGGCTAACTGAGGACAAAATAAGTAGAAATCCATTGAATCAGCCCAGAATTTCGTACAATTGGGACATTGGGTATGGCTTAGATGTGATGGCGAATTTAGACCTCATCCCTTCCTTCCTCCATTCATGTAACAGAATTTCTTACTGAGATACGGGGTCATTACTGAGCACGCATCTGAGCAGACGCTGTGCGAGCTGCCCTGGCGGAGAGGTGAGCCAGGCAGACCCAACCCGTGACTCCAGCTGGACAAAGTCCTGCCCTTGTCGAGTTCAGGGGATCGTGTGAGGGCCGGACCCCGTCTCTTGAATGAGACATGAGGAAGCTGCACCTGCAGCACGGAAGTCATGACCCTCATTGTTAGGTCCAACTGGGAGGGGTTAGTGCTCAATATTCTCTTGTGAAAATGTATGTGATACTGTTAAATTCTCAAACAGCCGAATCCTGGATAATCCCAAAGGTTTGGGGAGGGGGATAGAGTGTCTTTTTAAAACATTAACAATCAACCTACAGCACATTGCTCACTGCTTTGATATTTCCAACTACTCTGGAGTCACCAGCTCTTAATGAGGCTGCAGGAGATGGACTTCCCACCCTGGGAGGGCGGGGTGAGCAGTCTGCTTGGCTTCGCCCAGCTTTGAGCTCTCAGGATTTTCTGCAGCAGAAGTGAAGATGCAAATTGCCCGTTCACTGCTCCGACATGTGTGAAGCGTAAGGTTTGTGTCATGTTCTTTAGAACGAGAAAGCACATGTCGGAAGAGGGGGTCCCACTGGCCCGGCTTAGGTCACCTCAGGGAGGGGAAGGTGAGGCACTTTGACTGACAGTCCCACAGGGACCTCCCAATGGGAGAAGGATAATTCCCCAAAGGAAAGATGGAAGACCGGATTCTCGGAGACAGAAACAACCACTGCTGGCCTCTGGCTCTAGATGATTCCTTCTCAAGTCCTTTGAGAGCAGGCGCTGCATTCCTGATCTGTGTTTCCCTCGCCTCTGTGCTCCCACACTTGGGGGTTTGTCCCCCAGTAGGGGTTTGTCAGAGCAAAGGGCCACTTTCTTAGGCCTTTGAATATTCAACCACTTCCTGTAGTTATTTCCTTCTGTCTTACTCATTAGAGCAAAGTTCTGGCTAGTGAAGGTTGCAAAGATAGCAAATGAAGGTGGTTGACATTTTCCTCCTTGTCCAGGAAGACTTTTCTAAGCTTAAGAAAGCTGGTGAGTGGTGCCTTCGAAAGAAGGCATTTAATAAAATCTGAAGTTGAGCTGTAGTTAGGAAGCACATGAGGTTGTTCCTCCAGGGAATGGTGGGAGGTGGTATCCAATGACTGCTGGTGCCTGGCGGCTCGGGGCTGCCTCCTGACTGTCTGCCAGCGGGAAACAGTTGTTTCTCCTCCGTGTGATCACAGGACGAGTCAACACAGCCATGCCTTCTGTGCAATACGTCCCTTGGGCCCCAAGGCAATATTGCCTATTCTTTCCCATTTCAGAAGGAAAACTGTCAGCCAAGGAAGTAAATAGAGCATCAACTTGACATGTATTCTAAGTGTGAAGTCAACATGTTCTATTCGTTGGGAAGATGCTCAGCCAGAACTTGGGCTTTTTAAATTAAAATAACAATTGAATTTGTAAGGAGAAAAATAGTATCAGGTGCTAATTTTGTTAATGTGTCATATGACCTGTCTGGCTTTGCTTTATGGCATAAGCCACTAACTAGATCAGGAATTATAAACTCAGATATTCATGAGGGCCAGACACGTAACAAACATGCTAGGGAAGGAGAGGTGCAAGACTATTGGGAGTGGTGGGGACTGGGGCAAAGTGGAGTGCTTATGCCTGGTCTCTGATATCACTGTTTGGCTGCTTGTTGGAATGTGGGGCTGCTGTTAGCACAACTTCCAGTTATTCAAGATAAGCCGGAAGTTGGGATGTTTATGTGAAATTTCCAGATTTGGTAAAAAATTTTATTGATTGGACAAACCTGACAAAAATGCCAATTTGCTAACCTCTGTACTAGATTAAGACTGGGTGTATGTGGTCCCCTGTCTGCCTTGTTCTCGACGTTCACCCACAGTCTGGTCCATTGCTTGTATGTTGAAGAGCATCGAGCAAATATTTGTTGAATGCTATTCAAAGGGAGCAAAATTGAAAACTGGGTTTTTGATAGGAGATAACAGCTTGATAAACTTTCCTGAGAACTTTTGAATTTGGTAAGTGAAGTTCCTTTTGCTGTTTCCCAACTGGCCTTTGTGAATATCTGTATCTCTTCTTTAAACTTTAGGTAAGAAGCCAGTTTCCTGATCAGAAAAATGGAGATTGTTAATTCATTTATGAAAAGGCAACACAGAAATTAAAAACAGATTTTTTTTAAAAAGCCAGATTTCCTTATCTAAAAACTTCTTGTACAGAGAAATAAAGTGCTTTCAATGTGATGCTGCAGGTAAAGAATGAATATGGTAGATTTGGGAGTTTAATATTTAATAATATTTATATATGACATTTGGGGAATGTGAAAAATAAGAAACACTGTGGTAAATAAGATTCTGCTATCACCACATCAGTCAAATAATGAATGTTCTGAATATATAAGTTGGGGGACAACATCTGAATGCAGACACCCACAGCACCAGACGTTGCATATGTAGGTGTGCTGGAGGGCATTTCGTTTTTTCTAAGAGTGTGTGGAGCTCTGTGTTATACCTGAAACATTCACAGATGGAAGACCTGCCTACTTTTACCAGGAATTGCATTCTCTAAACCCTATTGTAGAATAGTAGGCTAAAAAGACTGGGCGGAGCCTGCTGGCCAAAGGCTTCCAGTCAACTTAGCTTCATTTTCCTGGTTCCACCATTGGATCTTTCCCATACACCGTTCAGGAAACAGCCAGTGACAAAGCACAGCACAACTGAGATACAATGCTTGTTAGATGGGCAGTGCTGAATTATGGACTTGCCAAAAGGAGGCGTCACAAAGGATGCATGGGCGTGTCTTACAGCCTCTGGTTCCTTATTTCCCGTTGTTATTGCTTAGTCATGTATCTCAAGTGCAGGCCTGGTAGACGGACTTTCCTGCCTGACACAACTCGCTTGACTTTCCAGACCACATATTTAACAGCAGTAGCTACCATTCGTTTACCGCTAACTCTTTGCTAGGTATTTTCTATGCACTGTTTCATTTGATTTATCCAACAACCCTTTTGTCAAACAAGAAGCTGTTGGGAGGGCGGAGTAAGTATCATGTAAGTGCTTTACAGTGTGATCATAGCATTACCAGGTAATCTCTCTCTGTGCTCTGTGTACCTTGCACATACCTGTATATATTGCCTTGTCATTTTTCCTTTATCTGCTTTTTTTTTTCTTTATCTGTTTTTGTACTCCAATAGCACATAAGCTCCAGAAGCCATGGACACACATATGCCTTTCAGTATCACCACCATGCTTAAATTGATACGAAGTATACAGTAGATGCTTAACAAATGCCGGAGACTCTTTGTAATGATTTTTGTGGTTATTGAACTCTTTAGAGTAGAAAGAATCCAGGCTTGCTGGACTAGAATGATCCCATGATTAACTGCCAATTGCTCAATCAATAGTCCATTTGCCCAGCCTTGTGCTAGGTCCAAGGCAGGTGAAAAAGAAGCAAAACCCTGCCTTCTACCCTTAAGGAGCTGGTGTTTGCTCTTAGAGCTAAGTAAGAGGCACCGCCTCGCCAGGCCAACACCCCTCCTCTGGCCATATCCCCCACCCCATTGTAAGGAGTCTGTGGGACTAAAAGCCATATACGTCATCTTCTAGACTGCATTGCAGGTGTTCAGGGTCCTGGAGTCTCCTACTCAAATGTCCCCAAGCCCACTTCCAGGCCTGTGCAGGTGTCTTCCAGGGTCCTGACTCAGGGACAAAGTAGAGCTCCAGGTATATATCCCTAGGCCTGCAGGCTGGCAGTTGCTTATGGGGCCAGGGATGGAAGGAGCTTGGGGGTGCAGCCTGGGGCATCTACATGGGAGTGGATGAGGCCCCCCTTGGCATGGGCTGGTGTAGGATGGAAGAGAAGGTACTGAACCTTCTTGGGCTACCACATTCCAATATGGAACCCCAAGGAGCCCCAGAATTCTAAATTGAAGCCTGGACTTCCAAGGTGTCTCAAAGCCACATTTTTCCAGGTAGGGGGATAGAACTCTTTTATTTAAGAGATTATCAGGCTGGGCGTGGTGGCTCATGCCTGTAATCCTAGCACTCTGGGAGGCTGAGGCGGGTGGATCGTTTGAGCTCAGGAGTTCGAGACCAGCCTGAACAAGAGTGAGGCCCCGTCTCTACTAAAAATAGAAAGAAATTATCTGGCCAACTAAAAATATATATCGAAAAAATTAGCCGGGCATGGTGGCGCATGCCTGTAGTCCCAGCTAGTCAGGAGGCTGAGGCAGTAGGATCGCTTAAGCCCAGGAGTTGGAGGTTGCTGTGAGCTAGGCTGACGCCACGACACTCACTCTAGCCTGGGCAACAGAGTGAGACTCTGTCTCAAAAAAAAAAAAAAAAAGAGCGAGAGAGAGAGAGAGAGAGATTATCAGATTGATTTAAACCTTTAAATTTTCAGACCTACGGGAGGTAGGCCTCCATTTTGAACTCTTGTTGCAGACTCTACAATTGTTAGGGTAGGTAGGTCATCTGCAGCATGACCCTGAGCTCTGAGTCATCCCACCAACCCCAGCCAGGCAGCAGAGTGCACACATTAAAGGCCTGGGGCTTGGTGAGGGGGTCTCTATCCTCAGTGCTGTGGGGTAGGGGCAGGGCTGTGCACCTCCATAAACATTCTTTGAAATTGCCAGGGCTCATTTGCATACTAGCACTTTGCGGCTGGCTGCTGGGAGAGTGCTAAGCATGCCTCTCTTAACAAATACCAAGTTGCCTTGCTTCCTTACTTAAAACACTTTAGAGTGTTTTTGCTCAAGTTGAGTGGCTCTACACGCGCAAATGCATAATCAGCTGACAGCAATTTCAAAATTGCAGGTCTTGCTGTTGATGGAAAAATGGCAGCGTTGTTATACTTTGTATATAATTTTCACCAAGAAATGGGGAACTGGATTCAATGTCAACACTTAGAGAGTTAATGTGGCCCTATTACTGGAAAAATACACCTTTAGCCAAATCCTGCCTCACAACAATGTCTGCGTTGTCTTGCTCTCTCCTCGCCCCCAACCACTTCCCTTCCTGGAGACAACAGGGGCTCAGCAGAGGCTCAGCTCAGAGCAGGACTGGACCCGGCTTTCTTTCCCCACGTTACGACATAGGCCGCTCAATGGCTGGGCCCGCTTCTGCCGGGAGGAACCCACCGCTGCGCCGTGTCTGCCGAGCCTGGCTGGGGAGGACAGGAGAGGAGAACAGAGGAGAAGACCAAGTTTGGGTCGGGTCTTCAGCCATCTGTCTCCAACCCAGCAGGGGAAGCCTTGCTCTGAGCGTCTGGTCACTATGGGGCGTCTCGCCCAATTCGCCCTTGCCACCTCAAAAAGGCTCCATGGCATGTGTTTGAAATAAAAAGAAATTCAATTTCATTTTATTTTTAAACACACAGAAAGGATGTCAGACTCCTTTTGAGGTGGATGATTGGTGATATTCCATGGGGTTCTTAGAAACCAAGGTGGTTGATCTTTGGGGACTCACAGGAAAACCAAGATTTATTGGAAAAATAGCTTTGGCCACATAAGTTTCTTCTAGTTATTAGTAATTTGTTCCTCGAATCATGTTAAGTAAAATTAATGAAGTAAACATCTGTTTTTTAACCTTTTCCCACTGAGCTGCCTGGCAGGCTCCTCCCTTCTCTGGAGAGTGATGGTTTAGACGTGCTCAGGCGTAAGAACCAGATTTAATGTGCCTTGCTCTGAACGCACTGTCACTCTTCCCTCAACGCCAACCATAAACGAAATTGGAAAACAGTTTCACACTTTTTGTTCATAATAAGGCTTTCCCCAGAGCCAGCCTGGCCCTCAGCTATATCGCCAGGGCAGTGGTGATGGCCCTCAGAGGGCACAGAGGGTCACTTCTGATGTTTGTCTCTTCCAAGAAGCATCTTTCAGAGGCCAAGCGAGGCCAGCATGCTTCTCTAATGACAGTAATTGCATTTGTCGTATTCTCATCAGTGCAAACTGCAAGGCCTGCTGTGCACACAGAGGAAACTCAGTCCAAGGCAGAGGGGCCAAGGATGGCCTCAGGCTGCCGGGTTAGGTGGGTGGTCCGGGGAGGACACAGACCAGGACCAGCACGGGGGCCAGCGCAGATGTTCTTGCCACAGGCAGGAAAACCTGGGCAGGGTGCTCCCATTGTTTCGAATTATTTCTTGGCCTTTCATGGGGATAGATGGAGGCTCAGGTGGCCCTTTCAGAGCTGAGGAGCAAAACGTGCCCCTGGAGGAAGCCAGGCCTAGCCATGGTTTGGTCTTGGAAAGATGGGAACCTCACACGTGTGCACAGGTGGGGCCAGTGCAGGGGTGAGGCTGCACACACGCCCGGGCATCCGCTTGGCTCCCGAGAGAGCCGGCTGCTGCCAGTCGACCAGCGACCCCAGGCGCTCCGTGTCCTTCCATGCCTTCAGCCTCAACCCGCTTCCTGGGGAGGGGGGCGAAGCAAGGGTGTAGAGTTCACTCCAAAGCCTTCCTAAGACCCAGAGCTTCATGGGGAGCAGGTGGACACCAGTTCCAGAGACCTTTCCAGCCCCACCTGTGGGTGCCCGGGCCCGGGCCCCTGTGCATGCTCCCCTGACATCACTCTATGCTTTGCAGACAGACCGTGCCCTATGGACTGTCCAACTACAGAGGAAGCTTCCGGGGCAAAAGGTCCGTGGGGCCGATTCAGGGGAACTGGCAGCCATCGAAGCAGACATCCTTGCGCTGTGCTTGTGTGGAGAGAGATGACAAGGCCTGTGTACACTTTTGCACCCAAACCCTGGATGTCAGCAGGTACAACACCTCCAGTTCTACTCATTTGTGGACATTAACCACCCCACCCCGGGGCAAGGCCAAACCAGGGGCTTCTTGAAGGAGGGTGCAGGATGGATCAGCCTTGTCCTGGCTGCTGTGGTCCTCTGGGCCAGGAAAAGGAGGCGCTGAGCCCAGAGAAGATCGGGGTCGTCCACTCCAGGAGGGCAGGTGGTGCGGCGGCCCCACCCGCTCGCTGCCTTTTGGACAGAGGCCACAGCATGGCCACAGTTGTGTCTGTCTGCAGACATGTTTCTTCTGGGCTGTGTAGCACTTTGCAAAAATACGCATAAGTTGCCAACAATTTAAAAATTGAAGAATTAACCCCTTGACAAATGCATATATTTAGCTTCTTCAAAAACAGCACATGGCACCATCTGGTCTCACTGTCCTACACTCCCCCCGCCGGCCGCTACAGGCTGGAACTGGGTGGGGTCCACTCACCTGTGTTGCTCATTTATCCTACTCTGTGGCTCCCGGAGGCCCTGAGTTTGAGACCCTGTGGTGTGCTCAGCTGCTTTCGAGAAGTTTGTAAATCGTGTCTAATGGAATGAATGAGCAGACCTCAGATAGGACCCAGGGGGGCTGTTGAAGCTGGCATTCACTTAACAGGTATTCCTGTTAATTCTCCTCACTGCTCTTTTTCCAAACTTTGGGCCAAAACTCATCAACCCAGCCAGGCAGAGTTTTAAAACCTTTCTTTAAGAACCGTTCTTGGAGCGGGCCTTGGTGGGATGTGCCTGGCTCCCCGACGCATGCAACGGGAGCACAGACGGAAGTCTGAACAGGCAGGCGCGCAGCAGCCAGGATCCCAGAACTTGCTGTCTGCAAAACCCAGTGTTAACGGCCTTTTCTTTCCTCCTTCTGGGCTTTTTAACATCCGATGAGTAACTGAGTAGACGCTGTACTTTGGTAGATATCCACCCACCGAGCGCTCAGCCTTTGGAAACTGCTCGAGACGTAGTCCCTGGGGAATGCGCTAATGTGCTCATTGGTGGGGAAGAGGAAGTCATAATTTGACACTGAAAAACCAGCCACATGGCAATGCAGGTTGATTCATTAAAACCAACTCTCTTCCCACAGCAATTGGAGGACAGCAGATAAACCAGACAAAGAAGAGGAAGAGAAGGCAAGAGCTGTCGCCAGAGGCCCCAGACGGAGGAGGGAAGATGTGACGCATCGTTCCTCCTGGGGTTAGGGTATCTTGAGGGGGTGGCATCTGTCTGGTTGGGGCCACTACACCCACAGGTGACAGTGCGTTTTGGTCGACCATCTCTGGGGCCAGAGCAGGCTGAAGCTGTGGACAGCCATTGCCACTTCCCTGGCCCTGGCCAGCCTGCCCGCGTCCTAGGAGCTGGCCCTCGCCCCCCTCACAGCCCCGGGGCAGCAATGTCCAGCCTGGGCTTGGCTGGGCCTGGACAAAGCCAGCTGACCGCAGAGCGCCGCAGGCTGGCCCACCCAGGCCCACATTCTGCCTCTGCTTCTATAGCAACATGGGGTCTTCACCCCCCAGAATCATTTCTTTCGGTGGCTGATTCTGGACAGAGGTGAATGGCAACGGCTCGGCAGCAGGCTCCCCCAAGTTCCCCAACTCCTTTTATTATTTTTTTAACCCGTTTGTCTTTTTTGGGTGAGACAACCTGGAGGCTTCCTGCAGCCAAACTGGGGTTATTTGTCATTCTATCAATCAGAAATCGTTATTAATGACTCACCTGCACATCTGCAATGGCATGGTGATTTATGTTCATAATAACAGCCTGGAGGTGGCTTGGGTCCCTACAGGGACTGATCAAGGGAAGATTAAACCATGCGCGGCAGACAGGAGGCTTTCCAAATTGGTGGCAGATCGCTCCCAGTAGTCCGGAGAGGGATCTGTCAGCATCCGTAATGAAAGTGGAGAGGGAGGAGGTGGGCCGAGGCGGCGGAGAGAGATCCCCCGAGAGCATGAGTCAGACCCCAGCTGGTCCCCACTTTGCCTCTTTATTCTTTTTCCTCTTTCTCTCTCCCTCACCCCAAAACAAAACTCCTCTCAGCAAGGACGGGATGTGATTAAACCCATCCATCCATTGCACCATTTGTTCGTGCACTTATGCATTCATTCAGCGAAGATTTGTGGAACACCTGCTACCTGCTGGGCACTGTTCTAGACACTGGGGACATGGCAGGGAACAAGACGAAGGGTCTGCCTTACAGAGCTTAAATAGTGGGGGCAGCAGGCAGCAAACAAATACGCAAAATATGGTGAGCTGTGCAGAGGAGAGCAGGAAAGCCTGGCGGGGTGGGAGGTGTGGGTTGGCTGCAGTATATTGTTGGGGGGCCGGGGGCAGTCTCACCAGCCAGGCCGCCTGAAGGGAAGGAGGGGTGATCTATAGGGAGCAGTGAGGGAAGGGGCTTCCGGCAGGGGAAACAGTGTGTGCAAAGGCCCTGAGGAGTTGTGTTTGGGAAACAGCCGGCCCTGCACAGGAAAAACATACAGATGTTCAAAAGATGAAATCGGTGGCACAGGTTTCCCACTGGGGTCTGGAAAGGTGGTTCTTCCAGGTCTCTACGATTCATGTGAAGCTCTTATAAGAAGCTGTACTTGGGAAGAAAACGTCTTTTATTAAGCCAAGTTCCCTGCTTTCTTGTAAGATTCCAGTCAGTAATTCTCAGATTCACATTCTCAGAGAGGAAGCTGCCTCCAGCCTTTGCTTGTGATGACCAGAGACAGGGCCGGGCTGCGGGGGTGCCACCCTTTTCACACCCTCCCAGTCAGCGGGTAGGCTCCGGAATCGCCGGGAAACACCGGTGGCGGGGTACCGCGCCAGTCAGGGAACGGGCCGGAAGCAGCGGGAAGAAGTCCCCTTTCTCCGCTTTGTAGGGCTGTTCTTTCCTCACATGCCTGTTTTTTCTTTTGCTCCCTTACCTCGAGATAGGGTGAAGTCAAGGACAGACAAAGCAAGTAGGCTTTAGACCTCCACCGTCCAAAGCTTGTGCCCAGCAGTGGATGTCACTGTCGCTCCCCTGCCCGCCCAGCTGCCTTTCAGGAAGGAGCCCCGTCGGAGAACCGGCCTGCAGCGTCCTGTTCTCCGGAGGCTTCAGCGATTGCTTATACGCCGTTCAATTTCCACCTCTTTCAGGACAAGGAGTGAATTTGCCTGGGGCAGAAAACCCACCCATAGGGTCCCCACTTAACAATACCCCCCTACTCCAAGAATGTCCAAATCCACATGACCCCAGTTTCCCTAAAGGGTAAAATGATCCCAGATGTGCCCTGGGGCATGACGCCCACGGCTCCGGTTACCCGCAGGAAATTGTTTTTGGAGAGGCATGGCAAGTAGGAAAGCCACTTACTGGCTTTTGACGTGACTTCCCTTACAGAATAAGTGGACTCCAAGCTAGCTCTTTGCAAATGTAAACACGTGTCCATCTTGTAACAGAAGCAAAATGCCAGTGTGGCAGGAGCACGCCGGCTTCCCCATCCCGACCGGGACAGGCGCCTGCTACAGACACCAGTCCTGGCCGTACAGGAGTTTATGAGTTTGAAGCTTATAGGATTTAGGCAGAGAAATTTTCAGCTGTGCTTTGTACCCACCAAAAGAATATATCTCAAAAAATAAATAAATAAGGAAGAAGAAAAAGAAAAAAGAAACTTTGATGTTTGTGACAAGAAAAGGAGAAAGTTAATATCTGCTGGCTTTGAACTCCGGGGCATGCATGTAACACAGAGCTTGTTCTTGGAAACTCGACCTTTTGTGCCCTTGGTAGACACCAGGCCCGTGCACTGTAGCGTTCGGAGGCCTCGTTTGCAGGAAGCCGGCTGTACAGGCAGTCCCCAGCTCAAGGCTATTAGGTTGAATATTTGCTTTCATGAATAAATGTGGATCTTTGGGGAATGGCTGCAAAATTAGCCACGAACACCAATTCTTTGTGAATTATGTAAATTCCCATTTATCTATATAATTGGCAACAACTGGGAATTGTAACGCCTGACAGTTCAAAATCTCTTTCAGCTGTGCTCTTCCTGCCGTGCTGCGCTTACCGAGTGTGGAGCTGCGACTCCGCCGTGGAGGGTCGCCTGTGCGGGGGCCAGGCTGCCCACCTCCCGCCTGGCCGCAGGGAGGGCAGTGCATGCCCAGGCACTGCGTGGAGAAGTTGACGGTGGTGTATGATGGAATGTTGGCCTTGACCAAGTGCTGAATTCTCTATGAGTATTTCGTAAATTATTACAAGTGCAAAAGTGAGTATCATGAGGAAATGATAAGCGACTGATTTGCTGGCAGGAGTTTGTACAGTTTAGAGAAGCGATTATTTATTGTGCAACGAGTCTCTCCTTCGACTCCTTTATGTGGATTGGTTCAAAGGAAAGTCACTGTGTGTACAGATAGATAGATTTTAAATTGTGTTCTCAATCCAGTCTCATATTTCTTAGCGCTTGAATTACATTTCTAGAATGCATATGCACTGTTTGGCACTGCGGCAAGGTGGTATCTCAGAGAAATTCATTCATTGTGCGAATGCTCAGAAAATACTAACTGTCAAATGCATAATAAAAATCTCAAAGTGTGCTCTGATTGGTGGGTTTTTTCCTTGCCGTTGTTATAGGTGTGGGTTACACGTCAGCTTTCTGTGGACCTGTGGAGAAGACAGGAGGCAGTTATGTTTCGGGAAGTAGAATCCATCTAAAGTGAATTCTGGTGTGAGATGGGGGGGCCCGAATGTTAAGGAAGGATCGGTGTTTGGGGACCACCCCAAGAAGATAAAACATGCAAGGCAGTCGGGAAGAGAGAAATTGTGGGAGAGAGCTGGTTCCTCCCTGGGGGCCCACTGCGCCTTCCCGGTAATGGGGAGGTTCCTGCCAGCGCGGGATGGTGACGCCACTGCACACGCCTGGCAGAGCGCACTGGAGTCGCGGCTCAGAGTCCTTGAGAATTAGGAGCCAGAAGCGACCACAATTGCCACATTTTAATACTTTAAGACTTACAAGACCTCCTTGGGGCTTGAGGGTGTTAGAAAGGGGCGGGGGATCTTCATTTTCTTTCTCTTCCCTTCCTACCTCGCCCTGCACCCCCTGAAGTTGAATCAAGAATTGGTGACCCTCAGAGGCAGGGAATCAGACAGAGACCTAGCGAAAGAGCACAGAGAAATGCAGTTATTCTGAGGTTTGACCACTCTCTAATCTGAGAAAACCAAGAGCCTCTTGTTTTAATTAACCTCATTTTAGAGAGTTTTGACTTCGATGGACCGAGAAAGCGGGGTACCCATTTATCCTGCAGGATGTGAGGCAGCGCCCGGCAGGGCTGCGTGTGTGGTACCGGCTCTGCTCACCTCGCGGCTTTATTGAGGAGTCAAGCGTTCAAGTCTTCAAACCTTGCCCTGAACTTGCCACCAGATCCTTTTTTTTTTTTTTTTTAACTACAAGTTTCTCATGGAAGCACATCTTTGAATTTAGAATGTACCTCAAAGTAGTGCAGTTTGATTTATAGAACTTGTCAGGATATAGTTAATTTTCTTCCCCCTGGAAGACATATGTTCTCCAAGCCCCAAAATATATGTGAATTTTTAAGTGTTTCAAAGCCCAGGCAAATCAAGTTACTTGTTACTGAGACCATTATAAACCCACTTGGGTCCTTCTGCCACTGAATATGCCTTTTCTTTTCGCTTTGCTGATGGGAATTCTCAGAGTCATTGAGATCTGGGAGGTATTTCATGCAAGGGAAGTGTGGGAATTGGTCACAGTCAGAGGCCAGAATGAATGAATGAAACCACCGCTTGTGCTACCTGTGTCTCTTTGCTCCGCGCAGCGCTCCAGGACGGGATACTGGGTAAGTGACAAGGGTGGGGTGACAGGTGGAAGAGGCAGGGGTGTTAGGAATTCACGGCAGAGAGAAAGGACAGGGGAAGGTATCGGTGGACAGGAACTTGCCCCCTTCCCTCCCCTCCTCTCCCTCCCCTTCCTCCTTCCCTATTTAGACTGACTCTCCCGATGAAGCTGCCTTATGTGAATTCCTGTTTATGTGTATGGTTGGCAAGAACCACCAGGACCGCATCTGGCTCCCAGTATGGACTCAGCCTTCAGTGTCGTGTGGGGGGGGGAGGAGGGGGGGCTGCACCACCTGTGGGAGCCCCAGCCCTTTTCACGGGCTTCCTTGTCTCACGAAGGGGTGTTCACAACCAAGGGTCTCCGCCTTGTCCTCCACTTTAAACTGCATAGCAAATGTCTCCTGTAGCTATCCTGGTTTTCCATGAACACTAGCCCCCGGAAAGGGGTGGAGGTAGAGGGAAAACCCCATCTGGACACACAGGTGAGTGTCTAGCACACTGCCCTGCAGAAGGATGGCACTCAATAGATGTGTTATAATTAGGTATATAATGAGATGAAATGGAGCTGTGCCAAGAGGACGACATTGGCGCAGTCTGGGGGTGGGGAGGAGGCTTCGTGGAGCAGATGAGTAAGATTCAGCCAAGCAACGCGGGAAGGACGAGGACGTCGAGGCTGAGGGCGGGGGCTTTGTTCCTGAGCAGAGGCTTGGAGAGGAGCGCAGCCGGGCACAGAGCCTGGGGACGGCCACGGGGTCTCAGCAACAGGTGGGAAGAGGGAAGATGTGGAGTGCAAGTTGGGAGCAGTGAGGAGTATATGACTGCAGTGGTGACAACAAGGAACCAAAGCCAGCCCTGCGACCTTTGAACCATCCGGCATGCCTGACATGGGCGAGGCTCACACAGGCTTGTCATCTGGCACAGCTGAGAATCGATGGGCAAGCTGATTCGTCCGTGCCATTTTGCTATTTTTAGATACACGCCTAGGCTAGGCTTCTCCAGACATTCTTCCCAACGCCACCTCGCAGGAAAGTGGAACCACCATCTAGCTGAACCCACAAAAAAAGGCTTTCGTCTTCCGGGGCCAGGAACTTGACATTCTTTATCTCACTGTGCATTGGGTCTGAAAAACACAAATGGATATTTACCACATTTACATGGAATGAATAAATACATGTGTAAATGTGGAGTCCCTATAGAGCAGAGATTAGCAAAATTTTTCTGCAAGTAGTAAATATTTTACCACTAATTTTTTTTACTCTTATACTATTTCACTATTACTAAATATTTTACTATTTTTGGAAATAGTAAACAAATTTCTTTGGCTTTCCAGGCTATACAGTGTCTGCCACAACTACTCTGCCCTTGTGCTTGGAAAACAGCCATAGACAATATATCCATGAGTGGGCACAGCCCCGTCCCATTAAACTTCATCTGCAAACACGGTCCGTGGGCCATTTGTGGCCAGTGGGCTTTAATTTGCCAACACCTGCCAGAGGTAGTGAATTTTCTATGTCTTTGTCTATCTGCAAATATCTTTATGCTGAAACTTGTAAATGATAGTTTTGCTGGGGATAGAATTTTAGGTTGACAGCAGTAGCCCCTCAGTTGTTTGAGGATATTATTTCATTCGCTTGTGACATCAGTTATTGCTGGTAGAAATCTTCTCTGAGACCAATCACTCTTCCTCTGCAGGTAATTTGTCTTTTCTCTCTGGTTGCTTGAATGAAGTAGGTAGGGATTTTTTCCCCTTCACTTTATACCAATTAGCACTTGGTATACCTTTTCAGCTTAAAGGCCTTCCCTGCCCCACCTTTGTTTTCCTGGAGACTTAGCTTTCTCTTCCAATATTGCTACTCTGCTGTTCTCTGGCCTCTCTGGAGTGCCTATTTGAACTTCACTTAAATTACATATTTTCTGCCGGGCGTGGTGGCTCATGCCTGTAATCCTAACACTCTGGGAGGCTGAGGCAGGAGAATTGTTTGAGCTCAGGAGTTCAAGACTAGCCTGAGCAAGAGCAAGACCCCCATCTCTACTAAAAATAGAAAAAATTAGCCAGATATGGTGGCGTGCACCAGCTATTAGGGAGGCTGAGGCAGGAGGATTGCTTGAGCTCAGGAATTTGAGGTTGCAGTGAGCTATGATGACACCACTGCACTTTAGCCCGGGTGACAGAGAGAGAGACTCTGTCTCCAAAAAAAAAAGTACATATTTTCTCCATTGCCTGCATATTTTGATATTTTCTTTTTTTTCCCTATTTTTGAGTGTGAGTTTAGTATTGAAAATCAGGGGCTGTCTTTAAGAGATTGTTTTAGGTTATCTGGGAGCAAGTTTTCCCACAAAGCTTTGTTCCTCGCTGTCAGTCAATCCACAGCTGTTCCTAGGAACCCTCCTCGCACAAGGTATGCGTGAGGAGTCCCAAACACACACTGCGTCTTGCATTCATTCAAAGTGTGCACCCTCTTTTTAAGCCTTCAGTATGATTCCGTGATGTGGATACTATTCTTGTCCCCATTTTACAGATTATCGAGAAAACTGAGACCCAGGGGGGTTACTAGCTCGTGGTCACGTAGCTAGTAACGTGTCCTCACCTGTCCACAGCATGCTCACTTGTCCTATCATAGAATTAGTTAATGGCAAGTGACAGTGAGGAATTAAGGCTCATAATAATTTTATGAAGAAGGAATTTTTAATCAAAACATTGAGCAAGTAAAACCCTTAGATGATTCAAAAATTGAAAATGTGCAATATGAGCAAATACAAACACTTCTCGTTTCCAATTCTTTCTTACACAAAAGTTAGCATATAACATTGTTTTTTTCTGTGACCACTTCTGCCACCAAATGTGTGAGGGTTTTTTTTTTTCCTGACATCAAAAACATGTTGTTTTTCCACATCAGTTCTCTAATTTTACAGCGTCAAATGAGTGTCCAACAATTCCACTCCATTCTGACGTTACCCGGCTGGAGTTAGCATCATATTCCACAAGTTAAGGTCTCAGTCCCACAAGATTGCCCCCACTTCAGATATCAGCCACAAGTGCGGTCCCCAGGTGACCCACATTTCTGCCAAGCTGACTACAGATTTGGGGGTTCCATAAATCACTCCTCCCCACTAGAACAACTCCCAGAACTTAGGAAAGTGCTCTGTGTATGATTGCAACTGTGCTACAAAGAACATAATTCAGGAACAGCCACATGGAAGAGACGCATGGGTCAAGGTATTGGGGGGCAGAGAGCTTCCCAGCACGTCAATGTATTTACCAACATGGAAACTCCCTGAATCCTGTTGTTTAAAGCTTTTTAGGAAGGTTTCATTACAAAGGCATGACTGATTAAATCTTTAGCCATTGGAGATTGAACTCAATCCTGGACATCTGGGGTAGGACAGAAGGTTCCAGCTCTCTAATTGTGGTCTTTTGGGGTGAACATTCCTCATCCTGAAGATATTTAGCCTGGACTGTCACCACTCTGTGAGCCATTTCATTAGCATACAAAAGGCTGCAAATTCCAAGGGTTTTAGGAACTCTTTGCTAGGAACCAGGGATAAAGACCAAATATTTATTTTTTATTATACTGAACTTTTTTGGTACCTGCTGCTTTTATTTAATGTATCCAGAAGATTTTCCTGTATCAGTGCATAGACCGTATTCTCGTTCATTTTACAGTCATATGGTTTTCCACTGAGTGGGTATACCATAGTTTACTTAACTGATACCCATTAATGGACAATGGGGTTTCTTCCAATATTTTGCTATGACAAATAATACTACAATGAGTATCCCCACAATTGTCATCTCATACAGGTACAGGTCTACCTGTAGGATAGATTTCTAGAAGTGAGATTGATAAGTTAAAGGGAAAATACAGCTGTACTTTCAGTAGACGTTGCCAGATTTGAGGAATGTTTCCTTATTATCCCCGCCTGTAGATAAAGACCCTACTTGAGGCTCAGACGGATGAAGCAATCTCCCTAAGTGACACAGCTAATAAGGAGGCAGGAGGGGACACAGGTATTCAGGAGACAGGGAAGAGTGATGGGCTAGAGCAGAAGGTGCTTCCCGGGGAAAGTGAGATAAAGTGGTTCCACGTGTAGGAACATTATGCAGAACGGCAGGTGGAGCGAAGTCTTGCGAGAGAAAGGAGCAGGAGCCACTGAAGGGTGAGACTCTCCCCTGCCCCATCATGTTCCTGGAGGTGATTTCTTTTTGGAATTTTGCTAACATTTGGGGTGGGCAGAGGGAGCCACTGCAAGCAGAATATGCTTATTTCTCCTTCCTCACTGTTGAGGGAACTCCCTCTTTTACAGTGGACCGATTGGTCTGGTTGTCTAGGACAGCAGCTATTTTCAGAAGCACCAGGTCCCCATCTCATAAAAGTAGCTTTTGCATCTTCTCACCAAGATGAGAATCTTTTCCTCATTGAGAATGCAAAAGACAAGGCCCATATCCACGCGCAGCAGACATTTGGGGTCTGTCTGTAAAGCCCATTTTTTAAAAACTTAACCCCGCCACTCCCAGGGTGGGTCTCTGTGGCGAGGTTTGTATTATTTGCTCTCGCTGCTGTGGCCACATCTGATTGGATTAGGGCTGGGTGCCTGGAAAGGCTGTCAGCCAGGAGTATGGACGTGGAACATCCGAGTGAACGGCCCGGGTACCGGGACAGAGGCAGCTGGAGGTGACGCCTCTCCGGCCTTGTTCTCAGAGCACTGAGGACAGCGGGTCTCTAGAGACAGGGAGAAGCAAGGGAGCTCTAACGCCACAAGAGAGCAGGACAGCCTGTAGCCAGGGAGAATAGGAAAGGGAGACTTTCTAGGTTCTTGGTGACACTTTGTCCCCAGCTGGACTTCTCGGAAGGCCTGGCTGCACTTTGTACTTGGATCTCGTGCAAGAATGCAGTTTCTTCTCAGCAGAGTCCTTCCAGTTCCTTCAGCTCATGGAATGGGATAAAAATTCTGACCTGGGCACCCCCCTCCCCTAATTAGTCAGAGAGAATCCAGTAATCACCAGCTCTTGCACCTGCAGGTGGAAGAGGGGGAGCCTTGTCTCCATCCATGCCTGTACAAGTGCTGGCTCCATTGTGATTGGGCCAACCTGGGTCACGTGTCCATCCTGGACCAATCCCTGGGATACGAGGTTATAGGGGGCGAGGGTCGGCCTGGGCTCTGGGACTCAGCTGCCGGACCCAAGGGAAGTTCGGAAGCTCTTCCCAGAGGAAGGGAAAATGCGGAACAAACAGCAAATACCAGGAAGGGCCCATAGCAGGTAAGCCACGAACCTTGGTTATGATATCGTGCCTGTCTTGAATTAAGGGAATTAAGTGCTGCCTCTAAGATAAACCGTGGTTTTCATCAGCCCCCAGCCTGCACCTTGTCAGGCTTATCCAGACACTTCAAGAGCCTGTCTCTCCCACATTTCTCACTGGAGTAGACCCAATGATATTAAGATCTTCCTTTATTTCTCTCCATGACCCGTGGCCCAAGAAACAGCTTAATGTTATAAATAGGAAGAAGAGAAAATTAAGTGGGAAAACTTGCATTCTTTTACTGAAGGTGTTGGAGGAGGAGGCCGCCTCCCCAGTCGCAACACAATGGCAAGTCCATAGCCAGTGAGCACTGATGTCATTACAGGGATGCCCAAGAGAGTGTCACAACCATATCCCCGTCATATCCAGGGTCAAAGTACCTGGAATTCCAAAGTTCAACCTTAAATATCTTAAGTATTTATTCACTTAGTTGCTTGGATCAAAAACCAGGGGAAATATTTTCCTAGTAATTAATTGATTAACCTTGGGACTTGGAAGCAGGGAATCCTACTTAGAGGTACAGGTCACTTCCAAGGGGAGGGGAACCTGCGGCATTGGGGCCACAGGTGGCCTTCTGGACTCTTGACTGAGGCCTTTTGACTGAATCCAAACTTCACAGAACAAATCCTTTTAATAAAGGGATTTGTTCTGTGAAGTTTGGATTCGGCTGAGGGGCTTCACTTGAGGCCGGAGGTTCCCCACCCAGGGTACGCTTCCTACTTGCTCAGTTTAAATATGACCCTAGCTTAGAAGCGAGGCAGGATGAGTCCTAAGGGTGTTTGCCTTTCTCTTGGTAAATATCGTCAACATTGAAAAAAAAAAAAAGAAAGCCAGTTCTTAAGAACCTGCTATTTGCCGAGCACTCTTAAGACAAAGTGAGTGTAAATCCTTGCTGTTGCCGTGGGGCCTTCCGTGCCCTGCCCTGCCCGGCACTCCGCCTCATCTCGCCCAGCTGCTCCTGAGGCTGCAGCCACACAAGGCTCCGTGCAGCTGCTGGAATTTCTGTCCACCTTGTGACCTTCACTTAGACTGTTTCTCTGTCTAGAATGTTCTTTCCCCTCTGCTCCACCTGGCCAGCATCTATTCCATCCCCACCCAGTCTGGGTCGCGGCCCTGCTGCTTTGTGCTTGACAGCGCACATCTCAGGAGGCTACCACCCCCGTGGGCCAGCCGCAGCGCAGAGCTGCAAAGAAGCATGGCTCAGTGACCAAAGTGTGCCTTCAGTTTTTACTTGAATTTCCCCTTTGCTGCAAAGGGAGATACAGAGATTAGCAACACTTGTGGAAATCTCCCTGTAGCCTTCCCGCCTTCTCTCCACCCCTCTTTAACCACACCTGCCCCATCCTGCCCTGTCCCACGCCAGAGTCTCTCAGCTCCCTTCCCCAGTTCTACCTCTGGGAGGACCTAGAGAACTGGCCTGATGAGGGGAGCAGTAGAAAGCCAGAGGGGTAGGGGGAGGTCAAGGTTTGTCCACCCCGAGTCAGACCCGCACTAACTGTCTCCGGAGAACCTGCAGTTCTCAGTTTGTCCATCTGAAAAAATGGCCATGCTTTCCCGGAGCCGTTTTGAGACTTTTGCAGGCCCTGGGCACGGTCATTTTCAGAGGGCACGGGCCAAGGCACGTGAGGACGTGAGAATGCAGATGACATGTCCATGCTAGGCAGTAATTCAGGGGGGCCTGTAAAATTTTCCGAAAGTTTTCTTACTTTTCTTTGGACGTTTATGTGGAATTTGGCTCAGTAAAAGTGACAAAGATAATATAAAATTTTCTTATGTGTTTTTAAAATGT
Source organism: Eulemur rufifrons (assembly GCF_041146395.1). Taxonomy (NCBI): domain Eukaryota; kingdom Metazoa; phylum Chordata; class Mammalia; order Primates; family Lemuridae; genus Eulemur; species Eulemur rufifrons. Next base: position 48,853,895 of record NC_091002.1, read on the forward strand.
TGGGTCTTAAGAAGAAATTATTGATTGGGGTTATAGGGTTAGGTTGTGCTCAATTCATGTGTTTACATACTGTTAATGATAGAGCTGCAGCTGGCTGGTTAACACTATGTTTTAAAGGTGGCTGATGAAGACTGTTCATGTTTTTCCTTTCCTTTGCTTTGTCTTGTTTTGTATTTTGGAGCCAACAGCTTCTGTTTGCCTCAGCCCTCAAATCCACGCACTTGAAAGTCTCCTAAGCCACAGCTATGTGTGGGTCCAAGTGTTGCCTAAATTCAAATGACTGATCTTGAGGGAGAAAGCCAAATGCCTAAAGTTTTGTTAGCTTTTGCGCCAGTTAGCTGTTGCTTTACAGCAGATCTCACTAAAATTTAGAAGCTTAAAAAACTGATGTCCACCCCACACCACCCACAAATCTATGGGCCGTCGGAGTGTTTCTGCTCACCTAGGCTGGGCTGGGCTTGCTTGTGCGTCCGCAGTCAGCGGGTGGTTTAACTTGGGGCTGGCTGGCCCTGCATGGCCTTTGCTGGAGTGACCTGGACCTGCCTGCAGGGTCACTCATCCACCCGCAGGCCATGGTGGGGGCAGGGGCCCAAGAGAGGGAGAAGAGATGCATGCAGAGTCTCCCATGCGTCCTGCTGTTCGAAGCGAGTCACAAGCAGCCCAGATTCCAGGGGCCTGGGGATAAACTCTGCCTCTCGCTAACATGAGCCACGAAATCACGTTACGAAGGGTGTGGCTATAGAAAGAGGGGAGAATTGGAGTTACATGTTCGTGTTTGTCACAGCTGCATAGCAGATCTATCATTTATTTGTGCTTCATATTTCAACGAAATGTTTAGCCCTAGCAGAAAATATGACTTTGCTATACCCAAATTCTTTCTTTTCCATACAATGTATTCAATGTCGCCTTGATGTTTGTCAAATGACAATGATGCAAAATGCACATTTGCTAAGATGATCTCTCCTGACATCAAGCTCTGTGTCTAACGTGTCCACACTGCCCCTGGCATTTTCCCGGAAGCTGCGATGGCTGCTGAGTGTGGGCTCTGTAACTTTGGTGCTTATGAGTTGTTTTACTTGTTGTTTGAGCAAGTGGATTGGCCCCTATGGGTTTTAGTTGCTCTATAACCTGGAGATAGCAGGTTTAACTTCCTCCCAGGGTTGTGAGGATTCACTGGTACGGTGCTATACACACTGAATATACTCAATAGATGTGAGCCATTACCGTGGTGGTTCTTGTAGGTTGCTCAGAGCCCAGGACCAAGTTTGTGTTCCGGAAAGTCTGTTGAATGAATAAATTAATTACGCAATACCAGCTTTTCCAAGAGCAGAGAAATGCAGAGGACGGGAGGAAAAGAAGGCAGGAAAAGTTGGCTAGCCCTTTGGGGTCTCTTTTGGAAGAGAATCGCTCACCAATCCCGTCTTCCGTTGAGTGCCCGGGTTGTTACGTAGCCAGCAGGTGACGGGGCCGGGACAACTGCAGGGTGGGAAGAGGGCTTTTCCGCAAGGCGTCTTCCCTTTGTTAGCATGGTGAAACCACGTGACAGCACAGGGTGACAGTGTTACTGGAGAGGTTCCAAGCTCCTTTTGAACCAGGCTTGGATGAGGGGCTGGGCGGAAGCCCGTCCTCTGATGCACGGTCATGGCTGGGAGACAGATGGGACAAAGTTGCTGAGGAGGCGGGGGTCTGGGTGGGAGAGGATTAAATGTCTCCGGGAAAGAAGGGGCTGTGAGCGAATCCTCTGAGGACACTGGTAACATTTGTAACGGGACACTTTGGCTCATGGAGAAGCTTCTGGGCATGGGAATTCCTGAGCCCAGATGGTGGGAAAATCCTCAGAAAACCTTGGGATTTGGGTCTCTGCAGCTGGGCAGCAGCTGTGAGCCTGGAATTGGAGCCAACCACAGGTGGTCCCACCTGCTCCAGGCACCACATTTTTCCCACCCCTGTCACAGAGGCCCAGCTATTGTCCCTTCAGAGTCGTGGGGAATGTGGAAGAAGAAAAGGAAGAGACCATTTGTTGAAAGGATTAGGGAGAAGGGCATTCGGCCTGGAAGCCCCCAGAGGCTCAGGGTTAATTACCACAAAGGCTCAGAACAGCAGAATTTGCGCTGTTTCCACTGAGGCCTCAGTTAGATCATCCTCTGACGTCACAGGTTCTGCACCTGCGGTGCTGTGCGGTCAACGCTTGGTACCGCGGCCTCCGGAAATTCGGACTCTGTAATTGTTCCAACGGGGCATGGATTGGAGCTTCTTTCTGAATTATCTATGAAAAAGCAAATTAAGAGATTAATCCTGACTGTGTGGGACATGCCTGACCTACTTATAAGAACAGCTCTCTCCCCGCCCTCTTGGAGCATCTGTTATCAACACTACGTAGTAAATTCGTAGAGTGATTATCCACTGTTCCTTCCAGCTCTACCAGAGTTCTAGTGGGCAACATTCTCTTAGTTTTTATTGTACTTGAAGTCATAAATAAGGGATTTAGTTCCTCATAATCCAATAGACATCAGCGTCTGGTGTGGTTCATTTTTTATTTCCTAATTGAAAAAAATATAAATTTTTGAGTACTAAAATTTATTTTGGCAGCAATAGATAGGAATTATCATTCTCACGGCATACCAATAGAAGTGGAAGCAAGAATAATTCTTATGTAAACAGTTTGTCAAAATGATTGAAGAACTCGAAAATGTTCATACCCCAAACTTTGATTACAAGGATATTCATCACAATGTTACTTAAAATAGCAAAATACCTGGGAAAAAAACCCACTGCTTAAATGACAGTAATAATCTGACATTTTCCCCTCAATTTTCCAGCAAAAATTGAGACATACTCTGATGACTGTCAATGAAGATTTAGTTGGCGTGATAAAAAATAAACAACAAAAATGTAGTCTTCTTGTTTGGCTACAGTCTGGCCTGGAATGGGTATTTTGGAAGTGGCTGTTCACGTGCAGAAAGGATTCCTGACTCTGTGTGTTGGCCTCTTGCGGTTCAAAGCTGATTTTCAGACCCTCAACTCTGTCTCCCGGACTGAGGGTCTGAGCATCAGAGAAGCTTGAAATCAGAACAGCAGACTGGAGTCTCAGGAAATACGGAATTCACGCAACATTCCTTTTGCACATCTCTTGTCAAGAATACCATCTTTGCCTACGGGGAGATGCTCCTCGCAGATTCTGGGATCACAGATGTGGTTCTCCATTCCAGCGTGGCACCAGGCTCCCTGCCGCTCGTTCCGCTCCGCAAAGGCAGCCAGCTGTTGCTGAGTCCTGGAATGTGGGGTGGGCGGATGGCGGCCTGGCCGTGCCTGGCTCGAATTCACAGACTGATACCAGAGAACCGATGGGCATTGACTCCCTGCGACATCTGCTTCTGGAACTGACACCACAGGCCTTTGGGTGGGTGCTGAGAGTGTAGGGTGCAGAGAAAATGGAGGAGGGTGGCGAGGGGTTCACCCCTCCTTGCCTACGTGCTGCGGTGAGGGAAGAGGGCTCAGGCGAGGCTGGCGCAGCTGTCGGGGAGACTGGGGCCCCGGCAGGCAGGCAGACCCCAGGGCAGTTTTGGGGAAACTTACCCACACTAAGCACAGTGCCTAGGGACCATGAAACCTTTAGGGTCCTATGAAAATGTTTTGGTTTCTTTTAAAATCAGAAGAAAAAAATAAATATTGTAACAATAATGACTATCTCATAACAAATCCATCCTGGGTTATATTCATCTTTGTATCAATACAGCTGTAAGAACAACTTTGTAATACTCTTTGTAGAGAAAGGGGACCAGGGAGCACAAACTTCAGGCTACGGCCCTGGGCAGCCTTGGGACCTCAGGGGCACCCCCTGTACTCCGCACACTCGTTTTCTCTAGAAGGAGCAGAGGGAGACGAGCCCTGAAACGGCCGATGGGGCCAGGGGGTGGCCAGCGGACCTGCCAGTGCGCACCTTGAGACGACCGTAGGGAGCCCCAGCGATTCTACCTGTGCAGGTGGGAGCAGGTGCAGCAAGTTTGGTGTGTGAAATATTACCGCTCCTTCAGCTGCACACAGTCACTGGGGTCATTTAAATTTGCAAACAGTGTCTCGGCTGTTTGCCGAGGCGGTGTCAGTCTGCGCTGTCAGAGCTGGGGTTCTGGACCTGGGAGCACCCTCTTTGCCGGCAGCATCTGCAGAGGCCTGAGTGCTCTGGGCTGGAAGCTTGGCCCCACTCCTCTGAGTAACCATGGCAAGTTCTCTGGCCGCTCTCTGCCTCAGTTTCCCCATCTGTAATGTGGGGATAGCAATGACACTTTCTCATGGGACAGTTGTGAGTACTAAACGAGATAATGCACGTAAGTGTTTAGAATAATGTGCGCTGGGCACATGTCATCCATAAGCGTATAAACGATGAGAAGGAGGGCAAGAGGACGGGACACAGGAGGGTCTGTGTGTGCTCCCTCTTCACGTGTCTGCCACGAAACAAGGCCACGGCCGTCATCACCCCATATTTCAGGGCTTCCTAAACCTCACCAGGGATGCAGTCTGGCTAAAGGTGGACTCTGGGGGTTATTGGAACATGACCCATGTCAGAATAGGTGTCCCCAGCCAATCATCTTTGCAAAGAGCCATGCGTCGCAAGAGCAGCGAAGAGACCGGCTGCTGAAGGGCCGGGAGGATGCCGAGGTCCATCTGCTGGGGTGGCTCTGCCGGTACGATAGCAAAGCGCACCTGTACCCCGCATGGCGAGGCTCGGGGGGAGACGGAGGCTGACGAAAAGAAAGTCTTCCAGCTAGTGCTTCAAATAGCTCAGAAGGAAGCTTGAGCCAAAAGGGCCTTGTGACAACAATTATGCACAAGTGGCGGGGAGCCAGGCTCCAGCTGGGCCCTGGGGCTCTGAGCATGGCTGTCGCCTTCTGGAATCTGGCCCTATGGGCAGAGGCATCCAGGAAGCCTTCTGCAGGGTGGCGAAGCTCTAAGAGACAGCGAGGTATTGCGAGAGCTCAGGGACCGTCAGCCTGTAAGAGCACAGCAGAGCGTGGCCGTCAGGCCTGCAGGCTCTGAGGAGGGGCGCCGGGGTGCAAATCCTGGCTCCGCTCCACACCTGGTGGCTTTTTGACTTGGGGCAAGTAATTCAAACTCTCTGTGCCCTGCTGTCCTTATCTGCGGTTTTTGTGAGGGTCCAATGAGACGATGCGATGCGTATAAGCTGCAGCTGTTGCACTTCTGCCTGGCGCTGTGGGAGGGCGGCGGGAAGGCCCCTGGCGTGGGCCTCAGGGAGGAGAAGGTGCCAGTTACGGACGGGGTTCGAGACGGAGGGAAGTCCGGGGCCTGAGAACAGACGTGTGTGGGGTCCAGTGCAGCTAGAATTTGGGGGTTGGGGGTTGACTTTGTGTGTGCTGAGCATGTGTGTGTCTCGCTGGGGTGGGGACCGGAGCAGGAGGGAGCAGCAGGAAACCAAAGGGGGAAAGAGGCTGAGATCCGGCCTTGGGGACCGTGCTGGGTTTTAAAGCAACAGGGCGAGGGGTGGTGGGGACAGTTAGGTTCACACTTTAGGAAGAGCGCTTGGTTCCACCCTGGGAGTGTGGGTGAGGCCAAACAGGGCCCCAGAGATGCAGGACACTGGGACAATAGCCCAGCCAGGCAAGCGGGACAGAGGCTGGCACAGAGCCTGAGCCACCTCAGAGGGAGGCTGCCCTCCCAGACAGGCCCTCCCAGCCCCACCTGCAGGAGAGATTTACAGCTGGTAACAATGACTCTCCCATCCTTTAGGGGGTGGGGGTTGGGCCTATGCTGAGAACAAGTTCTCTCCCAAAAAGTCTAGAGCCCCTCAGCAGAGCAGGGCAGCTGGGAGGCCCTAGGCAGCCGTGGTGACAATGGGCCTGCCATCTGATGGGGTAGCTGTGATTTAGGGGAGGCAGCTGGGTGTCCCTGCAGACAGCCTGGAGCCCTGGTGCATGTCCCCCTCTCATCTGGACCTGCTCATGTGCTTAGTCACGTGGGAGCAGACAGGGGCGTGTGCTTGGAGACGCAGCTTTCGGTACTAGCTGTCACTGACTGGGCTCTGCGCAGCCACCACCGTGGTCTTAGCTCGCCTTGTCTCACTGAATTCTCATCAGTCTCGTGGGGACAATTGTCCCTATACCGCAGACGAGGACACCTGGGAAAGGGGAAGTTCAGAGGCTGACTTTGGACTTGGGACCCTTGACTCGAGCACCCACAGCTTTCTTTAGACTGGGGTTTCTCAGCCTCGGCACTACTGGTGTCTGGTGCAGGAAGGTTCTCCGTGGTGAGGCTGTCCTGGGCGCTGTAGCACGTTTAGCAGTGTCCCTAGCCTCTACCACTAGATTCCATCCAGTGGCACCCCCAGATCTGCCAGCCATACCCTGGGGGCACAGTCACTCCTGGTTGGGAAATGCTGCTGTAGGGAGAGGCTAAGGTGACCTCGAAATGCTGCCAGCTGGCCCGTTCCCTCCACCCTAGCCGCAGCCCAGCCCCGGGGCCTGCTGAAAGCTAGCTGTCAGACCCAGCCAGGCTGGAGTGCAGGCCACCCACAGTGGACACTTCCATGTGCCTTCTGGTCGTTGGTGCAGTGCTGCCTAGAACAGAGCCCATGTGAGCCCTGGGGGGCATGCCACTATATCAAGCCTTGGGTCACACTCAGGCTAAACTAAGAGGTCAAGAGTGTGACAAGATTCCCAAGGATCTTGAAAGTCACCTGCAGATCACAGACTTGCCAATGCCCACAATCCGGGGGCCAATTGATTATGTGTATACATTATGTCCTCTCGGGTCCTTCTCCCCGGAAAGCTCTGACTGATACAGTATGTACCTGTGAGGGATGCGGCAGAGAGGCAAGAACTGCCTGATCAGAGTCGCTGCTGGGATGACGGGACCCAGGAATCCCGCCACGCCAGTCTCGGCTACTCTCTGCCTGGGACTCGTCATCCAGGCAGGGAGGGTCTTGCCGCCCGCACGGCCACAGGCCTGCTTCTTGGCCAGGGGACAGCAGCATCCATACCCCATGGGATGGAATAGGGGTTTCCCCAAAAGAATGCCGTGGGGACGAGGACGTGGATGCTGAACAGCAGAAACACACAGAAGAAAAGCCAGCGCTGCCATTCAGATTGGGATGGACCGGTTACCAAACAGCTACGAGTTCCAGCCCCTCCCTGGGTCCGTACAGTGTGATGTGACTTTGTGTCTTCTCCCATCAAGGGATGAAGTCTGTCTCCCAGCCCTAGAATACAGGCTGCCCTGTGACCTGCTTTGGCCAAAAATATGGGGCGGAATAAACAATATGCCAACTGTAGGTCCCACACATCATGGGGCTGGCTGGACACTGTACTCTCTCTCAGCACCTGCCCAGCTGCCCTGAGAAGAAGTCTAGACTAGCCCATGGTGGCTGGGAGACCAGGGGACGAGAGCTCAGTTGCTCCAGTCAAGACCACCCTCGCCTGTGGACACCCAGCCGAATCCCAAACTCGAGAGACCCGGCAGGGTCAGAGGAGCTCCGTCTAAACTGGAGCGGACTGTGGGTTAAGAGGAAGTCCAAAGAGTCCAGAAGAGGCACCTGCTGATCCTCAGACTCATGAACAGTAATAAATGTTTCTCATTTCTAGCCACTGAGTCTGGGGCTTGTTTGTTATGCAGCAAATGCTAACTGATACACAGTGACTAGACCAAGGCTCAGAGAGACTTGATTTGTCCAAAGTCACACCACTAGTTGGTGTTGGATCCAGAGCGTAAACCCTGATCCTAGTGGAGTCAGTCCCTGTAATAACATAATCAGAGTCACTAGGGAGTTTGGTTCAATAACCTTAAAAAGCTTCCAGATAAGCTTCACGCCATGGCTGCCTGAGGCCAGATGTGCTCCAGTGGCCCCAGCTCCCAGGCTGAGTGCCAAGAGAACATCCAGGCGTGTTTATAGCTAGACGCTGTTTCCTAGCACCTCGTGGGGGCTTCTGGCTCATGTAAATGAACATCTTGGGCTGCACTGAGGCAAGAGAAACACAACAGAGACCAGGGTTCCAAAAGCAGCTTTAATTAAAGTAACAGCAAAGCTCATTTAGTGGAACACATAGCTGGGAGGACCTCGCAGTTCCGGGAAAGCATGGCTCAGCGGCACGGAGGGGGACGCTCGCCCCTGATTTTGACAAGCGTTTGACCAAACAACTGACACCATAGCCTGGCCAAGTGGACACATAAATTACCATCATGCACCTGTTATTCCCCAGACAGAACCCCTGAGTCAGGATGTATGGGCCTGTGGTGGCAGACCCCCAAGGCACCCCCAAAATCCCTGCCCCTGTGTGGTCCCGTCCCTGTGAGTGTGGCAGAATTGGGAATACGATGGTTGTCACTCCGGGACTACCTTCCACAGCACAGGGGATTTTGCAGGTATAATTCAGGTTATTAATGGGTTGCCTTTGAGTTAATTCAGAGGGAGACCATCTGGTGGGTCTGACCTAATCACCTGAGTCCCTAAAGTCTAGGTCCAGAGATCAGAGACAGAAATGAGAGAGGTTTGAAGCCTGAGAGAGGTTTGCTGTGGAGGAGGCTCTGTTGCTGGCTTTTAAGAGGAAGGAGCCCTCGTGGCCGTGTTCATGGCCGGTGGGAGCTGGGAGAGACCCCTGGGAGAGTTGGCAAAGAAATGGAGACCCCAGTCCTACAGCTGCAAGAAATCAGATTGTCAGAACCTCCAGGAAGGAACACAGCCTGGCTGACACCTTGGTTTCAGCTGGGCAAGACCCTGAGCAGAAAACGCAGCCATCTATACCTGGACTTCCGACCTGCCGAACTGCGAGCCTTAAGTGTTGTTTTAAGCCACTGAGTTTTTGGTAATTTGTTACCTAGCACAGATAGCTAAAACAGGGCCCGACGCACGACGGTAAGGACACTGATACGCCAAGGGCAGATGGGCTTGCCCCAGGACATTGATCCCAGCAGGGGCAGCTCTGCGGGTGTGGGACCTGTGCCAGCGCATTGTGCCTGGCACTTAGAAAAACCCCACACTGGGTTTCAGCTCTGCCATCACTGTCTTGAAATTTTTGATCATTTTTGCACAAGGAGCCTCACGTATTCATTTTGCACCCGCCGTGCAAAATCGGTAGCTGGTCCTACATTTAAGAAATATGTATGTATACCTACCGTGCGCCAGGCACTGTGCTCAATGGCCCCCACCCTCAGGGGGTTTCCAACAGGATCCGAGAGAGACAGTCAAATTATCTCAAAAAGTTATCATTGAGATAAGAGTTCATACTCAGAGATATAAGGTATGAAGAAAACAGAGCTGGGATTCTGCCCTCATGTGAGAGGGAATAACCAAGCAAGAGGGTGGGGAGCTCTGGGCAGAGCCAACAGCAGGGGCAAAGGCCCTGTGGTCTGGGATGAGGGGCACTTGAGGAAGAAGATTTGAGGGCAGTGCAGCCAGGCAGGTCAACAGGGCTGGGCCACGCTAGCCAGAGGCGGAGGTGAAGGGATTATTGGAGGTTCCAAGTAGAGGGTGGCAGGATGGGGTAAGGGGCAGCTGGGGAGCCAGAGTGGGGAACAGGGGCAGGAGAGAGACAGAGTTGACCCAGCGATGGTGGCCGCCGTAGGAGGTAGGGGCAGAGGACCAGGAGGGGCTCAGGCAAACCCAGCAGACAGGAGCGGGAGGGAAGCATGGGTAGGGTGCATGGCCCAGGGTGGGCTGAAGATTCTGGCTCATGCTGCTAGGTGACACCAGAGGCCACTGCGTAGGTGCACAGAGAAGAGCAGGCTCGTGGTGCCATCATCATACACCTGCCCACTCCAAAGATGGGCCATTTCCAGCCATGGTGCCGCCTCCGCAAAGGTGCTACATAAACAGCATATTTGTAGCCGGCGATGCCTGAGGCAGGCTCCCTGGACCTCCAAGAATGGTGGCCTCTCTTTCCCCAGCCCCCAGCCTCAGCCAGACGCCCCCCACCCCGCATCCAGCTTTTTCTTTGAAACATTACTTTGTCGGTCAAGAAAGCTGTGCCTTTAAAAATTTACTTCCACGGAAAAGCCTCCTGGGGGAAGAGTGGCCCCCTCCGTCATTCTTAAGATTGATGAAGATCAGATATGGGGGCGGGTGTAGGGTGACAGGTTCAAGATGTGCCTTTAGAGCTCCGCTTGATTCCAGAGCCAACCAAACTGCAATCCATCCTGAGCCTTTCCGAACAGAATTAAGTCACACGTCACAACCCCAGGCCAGCAGCGAATGATCCTTGGCTGCTCCCCCCCCACCCCGCCTCCTTGGAAAACAAAAAGCCCAAGATGGTGGGACCCACAAACACAGCCCCATCCTCCTGGGCACTGTCCCGTGGGATTCTGAAAAGCCCAGGGGACGGTCTGGGGCAATGACTTGCCGGTGTCCAAGTACCAGGAGTCCGGAGTATGAGTGTGGAGGCCTGGACCCCAAACTTGCCCCGAGATCCCACTCAAAGCCCCCCATGGGCCCTGGGATAAAAGGCCAACTCTCTGATGAAGCCTGTGAGGCTGATAAAAAAAATCAGAAGAAGAAGAATATGTTTTGACACGATGATAGGAAATTGAAACTCCAGCGTTCACAAGTGATGCGTTGGCACACAGCCATGCCCACTCACTCGCAGACTGTCTGTGGCTGCTTCCCCCATAAAAGGGCAGAGTTGTGACACAGACCACGTGGCTCACAAAGTCTAAAACAAGTCCCGCATGGCCTTTGACAGAAGACATTGGCTGCCCCAGGCGGAACTGCGAGAGCCCTCCCTGCCGACTGTTAAACAGCTGCTGTCCTGGGCTCCCCAGTATCCCTCCCCCACTCCTGGGAACCTTCGGGAGCCCCTCAATCCGTCAGAGTGGCTGGGCTGTCTGCAGAGCGTAGACCCTGCGACAGCCTATGCAGGCAGCTGCTCCCATCGAAGGCATCTACTGTCGCACCTGTGCCTCGCAGGCTGCAGCTGTCCCTGGCGTTCTGACTGCTCCTTCCAGAGTCTTAGCTCATGCTGTTCCCTGTGCCTGGATGCTGTTCCCTCCATCTCCACCACACATATGAAGTCACCCGACTCCTCCTCAGATCCTGTCTGGAGCATCAGGAAGCTTCCTCCACCCCCAGGTTAGGTCAGATCCCTCGTGACACACTTTGAAGGAAGGTCCTCACGCAGCCACACATGAGGAGTTGGCAGCTGTCCTCCCCGTCTTTGAGGGCAGAGTGTCCACATCAGCTATTTGGAATTCTTCTGCCTGGGAGAGTTCTCTCTTCTCTCCAGTTTATTTATTTATTCAACATTTTTAATCAGTATGGTCTCATGGATATTTATTTTTACCCTGAGTTATGATTCGATACTACTTTATGTATTTTGTTGCTCAAATTTTCCAGCTTCGACCACTGGGAGCTCTTTCAGTTGGCTCCCGTGTTTCTCTGACATACTCTCATTTTCGTGGGTGGCTATTATTATTTCTTTAGCGTTTCCTTACTTTCTGGCGCTTATAAGACACCCCAAGGTCATCGTGTATATTGCTGCCCCGGTCCTACAATAAGCTACTTCTCCAAGGAGCCTTTGTTCCTTGTAGCCAGTGACAATGATATTAGAAACCAAGATGTGGGTGCCTGTGTGCTCACTGCTATGGGACGTCACTGCTTTCAGGCCCTCTCAGCTGGCAGAGTAAGGAGAGCTGTGTCTGCACGCTAGCCCATGTATGTACACACATCTGTGAATACTTTCGTATGTAATCACCCATGTGTATGTGCAGCTCAATGTGAGTTTATGCTGACGTCACCGGCGCTAACCCATCATGGCGTGGGCCATTCTGGCCGCCCCCCCCCCATGCCTATCTCACTCCAGCAGTGGTGTGGGGAGTCCAGATTCGCACTCCGGCATCAGGCTGAGCTCTTAGAGCCACATCTGGAACCTGGATGCTGGCTCCCCACCTGCCAGCCACTTACCTCGTTGTACAGTTGCAGGGGACACGTGTGTTGGTGTCAGAGCTGCTCTTCAGTGCCTCCCCCAGCCCAGGGAACAACTTTACGAGCTGGTGCTTACGAACAGGTTCTGTGGCCTTCGCCTCAACCCGCTCGGCTCATTTCGAAGTCACTCAGGTCAGCACCTTTCCTGTTCAGCGAGGTTGTCTCAGACATCTGTAACGCAGTTAGATTGTTTGGTCACATTCTGAATTCCTTCCTGGCTTGGGGGGTTATTTTTATGAGTTAACAAGCACTAGGGCTCTGGCTTTCTGGAGAGGGGCCTGGGGTGACAGTGCTTGGACAGTGACTGCCTCCTGCTGTTCTCACCAGCCCCCTGGCCAGGAGTCAAAGTGTGAGGGGTGTTAAGGCCAGAAATGAAAGAAGCTGATTTGAATGGAGATTTTGTGAGTCTCTGGGCTCAAGTGGTCCTGCTTTGGTGCTGCCCAGGTGACAAAGTGCCACCCCAAGTTGGGGAGAGGAATCTAGCCTAACTCTGCAAAGACCTGTGGGGCTGGGAGTCCTGGGTGGCAGCTCCTTGGCAGGTGCACCCATCGTCCTGGCCAGCAGTGACAGTCCCGGGCAGCAACCGGGGAGGGTGCAGGTTCGTATGTGCAAGAGGAGGCTGACACAGGAGGGCAGGGCAGGGCTGCTCTGAGAGGATGGCAGCTGGCAGGCTCAAGCGGGGTCCAGAAATACTTGGCATCCCAGGCTGTTGGGGCCTATGTCATGAATTTCCTCTTGGGAGTCTGGACTTGTCACGCTGTGGCCGAGTGGGCCAGCAGTGCCTTAGAACTGGAAACTGAGAGCTTGGAGTTCCGCTAGGGCTGGGCTCCCCAGGAGCAGCCCCTGGATTGTGGATTCATTAAAAGGGCACCCCCCAGGGAAACCGGGGAGGTAGGGAAGGGAGCCGGGAGGGAAGGGTGAGACCCAGGTGGGTGAAGCAGCCCTGGTGACAATGAGGTCTGTCCTGCTCGAGGCAGCGGACTGGGCTTCTGTAGCCCCACAGCACTCAGCCCTGGGCTTCGAGCTGCCCTGGGGGTGAGGAGTGAGGCACCATGCCCCCAGGGTATTTCAGCAGCATGGGCGCCGTCCTCTAAAGGCGCCTGCACGTGTGACTAGTCAGGAGCAAATGCACGGAGGCCGGGGATGTGCACACAGCAAAGGGGACCTGCGGGGTCTGGCTCGGGCACCGGCATGCCTGTCCACCACGGGGTTCACGCACCCTGCCAGTGGCCAGCATACGATCTCGAGCAAGGTCCCTCACGTGTTCACTCACTGAAATGTTTTCAGGCCCCGACTCTGCCAAGCACACTGGGCAAGACTACTCGACAGCTGGACGTCGGTGTGCGCGGTCACGTGTGACACTCCGGGAATCATCTGGAAGCCTCCTTTCTCTCCTCCATGAGGAAACCTATTGGAATTCCTAGAGGAGTGATTTTGTTTGTAGAGGTGACCCTGAGCCTTCCCTAATTCATTCAAAAAAGGGGATTGTCACACACTTTGGCATTTCTTGAGTGACAACTTCTTGTGCCTCCACACACAGTTGCACCAGGGTCACCGTGGATCTCCGCTGGGTGGGACTTTGTGGCCTACGGAGCCTCAGCTCTCCCCATCTGGAAAACTCAGGGCTTAGATGAAGAGATTGTCAAGCCTGTTCTAGCGCTAACACTCTAGGACACTGAGTTAAAACAAACATGAGTCATGCAGTTGATTAACCCAGGTTCTGTTTTTCCATTTGAACACTGCAGGTTTTTCCCAGTGGATCTTAAAAACAAACTCTGGAAGGGCCTTTTACCTTTTCCAGGGATTACGTTGTAATCTAAACAAATATGTAAGAAGCAAAAAAATAGAAAAGGTGAGATAAGAGTTTAATGTAGCATGTTCGAGGACCCGAGCGATTTATTGCTGTCCTCGCAGATGGCACTGTGTCACCATGGGTTCATCATGGCATCTCTCCTCTCTTCCCCCGAGCGTCTTTGGCCAAACAGTCCCCTTTAACAGGAAGACCATGTAACGTGCCAGAAAAGCTACGGGTCTGTTCCTCCGTGGGCCACCCAGAGGCAACGCAGCTCCTAAACATGTCAGCAAAGATGAAGACTCAAAGAAGGGCAACTTCAGAGCTGCCTTTGGTTCTTTTACAGGAATTCCTCACCACGGGCTGCCCTTTCAAAGCATGACAGTGTTGACAAATTCACTGGACTGGGTCACTGTTTTACAGCTCCCTGTGTGACCCTGAGCCAATGAAAGCAAAGAGTGTGACCGTCACGATGGTGGCGTCCATGCCCCATCCCAGCCCTCTCCCCCTGCGCGCTTCGCTGGGGTCCTGTGTACTGGGTCACAGCCTGCCGTGGCGGTCAGTTCGCGGATTAGCCCCATGCTTGTATCTTTGGTGCTCATCGTCTCCCCAGCTGGACTTGAACTGCATGGGACAGGGACTCGGTCACCAAACACGTAGATGGCTGTGGATGGGGGACTGGGGGGAGGTCTCTGTGGGAGCTTGGGTCATATTAGCCCACTTCTCTAAGCCTCGGCCTTCTCGTCTGTGAAGTGGGGCTGATAATAGTTCCCGATCAGAGGTATCATCATAATTTTTATTTTAGAGATGAGTACTTGGCATACTGACATTTGATAACCACTGCCTTAATTATTGGTAAGTCATCCTCTATCCATAAACCATCCATCAATCCATCCATCCATTTGTCTTCCTTCCTCCATCCAACCATCAAAACATCCATCCAACCGGCAACCACTAGGCATCTCCAGGAGGTGGGAAAAGAACAAACAAATGCCTACATTTCGACCCAGGAAGGTTAAGAGCAGTAACTGAGGCCACTGGAGCCCAGGAGAGGGAGGGGCGCACTGTCCCGAGGGAGGGTGGGCGGTGGGCAGAGGGAGGCTGCAGGAGAAGCGAATCAGGTGGGTCTCAGGTCCCAGAGCTTGGACCCAACCTGCTGGCTCAAGGGACTCTAGTGCAGGCCATAGCAAGGGAAACTAAGTTTTAAGAGTGAAAAAGAAACAAAAGAAAAATGACTTTACCTCCTTCTAAAACTGGCGGCATTTCATAATCCTGAGGGCTCGGCATAGTCTGAGCTTGCTGTATCTAATGGAGCGTGGCGGGAACAATGTGGGCACTTACCCGGAAATCTTCCGTCTGAAGAGATGCAGATGCCACCGCCTCCCTCCCTCGGGCGGAGACATTCATCCACCTGAGCCCGGCATCCTGTGGCGTCTCGGTGGAATTTGGGGCTGGTATCGCTGGACTGGATCTGAGTAATTGACAATTTGTTCCCAGGACAAGGTGGCAGGGCTGACAGAATCCCGCCTGATGGTGAGGTTTCTCCCTCTCACCCTCTCAGAGTGCCATTCACCTGGCACCCCTGCTGGCTCTATTTTTTGTCCAGTGATGGCTCAGAGACTCTCGGGGTCTTTTGCCTGGAGTGTGAGGTGCCCTCCTCTGCGCCCCTGGCAGCGGAGTAAGTCATTTCTTTAGCCACTCGAGCTGGTTTTCCTTCTGTTTTTTTCCTTCTCCCATTTCCGGCAGCTCACTGGGCCCTTTGTGTCCCTGGCCTCTGGACAGGTGTGTATTACAGGCCACCCAGGTGGCAGCCACCTACCAGAGCTTCTTCCTTCTATCAAATGAAGCTGCAGTGACTGGCCCTGAAATTCAGAGTTTTCACATAAACCCCGGGACTCCCGGGTGATCTGGCCCTGCATCTCCACGTGGCAACAGGGGGCTGGGGCCGAGGACCAGCTGCAGCCTTCAGAGGGCATGCCCTTGCCCGCCTGCCTGTCTCCCCCGATCGTGGGCATTGGCAGAACTAAGGCTGGTGTCCTTGAGGGGCTGCAGAGAGAGGGGCAAGGGGTGATTTGGTAGAGAAAGAAGAAAGATGGAAAACGAGTAAGGCCATTCATCCCTCACTCAGGGACCAGGGTGTCCAGAAGAGAGGTCGGGAGCTCTTGGGAGCTGGTCAGTGAGATCTCGTCAGCTGGGTCAACGGGCACCTGTCTGGTGAGCAGTGTGGACAGGTGGCCCCGCCCAGAAGGCTCTCTCCTATGTTCTGGCATCTGCTCAGACCTAGCACAGCTCTGGGGAGCCCCTGGCACAATAGAGATGGCAGGATGGGCGTGTGCAGGTGACGTGCATCGATGGGGAGGATCAGAGAGCCTGGCTCGTTCTTGCCTCTCTGAGATGTGGCCTGAGATTCTCACTGGCTATGGGGACTCTAGGGCCACTTCTGCTTTCTGTCGTCCAGGGTCTGGGCCCAGCATCTATGGCTTGATTTATTAATCCTGGTGGCAGCAACTTTCCCCTGGCAGAATCTAATGCAGGTGCACACAACTGGTGTGTGTGTGTGTCTGCCCCTGTTGGGGATGTTCTAGGCCTGAGGAAGTGGATGGCCCAGAACGGGTGGAAGCCAGGAGGGAGAAGGTCTGGATTTCGGATTCCTTCCTGCGCTCTGAAGGGCTGCTCTGTGAAACTCCAGGGCACCGGCCATCTGGGGCTATGGCATGGCACAGTGATGGCCGTTGGGAGGGGACCCCTTGAAAGGATGGAAATTTATTAAGTACTTGCGGCGCTTGTGAGAAAGAATTCTTGGACAAAGTTTAGGATAGAAAGAAGTACAAAGTTTATCTATTTTCCTGAGAAAGACAGAGAGAGAGGAGGAGGGAGTGGCCCCGGCACACAGAGAAAAGAGTGAGAACGTTGGGCAGGTGGGGAAAAGCGGCTGGTGTTTTAAAGGGTAAAGATGGCTTTTTCCCTCCGCTTCAACAGACCGAGAACAGAAGTGGCAGCAAAGTTGTTGTAGGTGATTTTTATTTTTCTTTTCTCTGTGAGGCTGGGTTATCTGAGTCTTTGGAATCTGGTGCTGGCAAGAACTGAAGTGGGGAGTTTGCACCCCTACCGTCCGCCTAGGGCCCTTCAAGGTCGAGAAAATGAAGTCTTAGAGATAACAAGTTAGACACCGGGGTTTTAAGTAATCAAAGCGTAGTTGTAATGTGAGTTTATTCCCTCCCTTTCTGTTAGGCTATTTTCCTCTGTTAGATAGCTTACTAGTAAGACTACCTTTCACCCCTCTGGGCACTCCCTCAAGGCCACATCCCAGATGTGGTCAGAGCTGTGGGGTGAGGCCATCAGTGGTGTGTTTCAGGATGTGGGTGTGGAATGTCCCCTCCGGCCACCCCTTCAGAGGGCAGGAAGGAATCCGAAATTGAGTCTCACCAGGCCGAACCCTGGCTTTCTCACGCAGTGTCTCAGCCGATGCTCCTGCAGTCCTGGGGACAGAGGGACAGGGCATCAGCCTTCATCCTCGTGGAGTCTCAGTTTCCTCAGTGGCGCTGAGGGGCAGGTGGAGCCTATCGTGTAGGTTGCTGGGACGGCAGACAGGCAGAGCACAGGGAGGGCTTAGGGGACCCCCAGACACTCAGCGCTGCACAAAAAATGGTAGCTCTTTCCACCTCCAGTGTACAAACAAGGAAATGGAGGCCCAGGGAGGTTATGGGGCAAGTGCAGTCAGGGGATACTTTCTAGAAGGAGCTCCACTCCACAGGAGCGCTGCGAACAGTGACAGAAAGCACAGGCAGCATGGGCACAGAGGCAGCCCCGGACCCCACGCCCCAGTCCCTGGAGGCTGGCAAACGTATGCAGGCTCCTGGCAACCGTCCCGCCCTGCTGGTCCCGCTGTTTGCTGTGCCAGGTGCCATTCTGCTTCCGACACCACGGTGGGAAGGGGTGGGCGTGGACAGGGGCGTCGCCCCAGGACACAACGCTGCATGGGAAACCTGCCTCCTCCCTGCTGCCCCGTGACTGAGCTGAGACCTGGGGGAGGGTCCCGGCTGACGTGACCGTCCCAAATCCCCAAGCCCAGCACAGCACCCGGCACGCAGCAGGATGTTAGTACCGGCTGATGAATGAATGAAAGAGCTGCCATGGCCGGGCGCGGTGGCTCACTCCTGTAATCCTAGCACTCTGGGAGGCCGAGGCGGGTGGATCGCTCAAGGTCAGGAGTTCGAGACCAGCCTGAGCGAGACCCTGTCTCTACTAAAAATAGAAAGACATTATATGGACAACTAAAAATCTATATAGAAAAAAAATTAGCCGGGCATGGTGGCGCATGCCTGTAGTCCCAGCTACTCGGGAGGCTGAGGCAGTAGGATCGCTTAAGCCGAGGAGTCTGAGGTTGCTGTGAGCTAAGGTGACGCCACAGCACTCACTCTAGCCTGGGCAACAAAGTGAGACTCTGTCTCAACAAAAAAAAAAAAAAAAAAAAAAGAGCTGCCATGTCAGGGTCACTCTGTCCTTCCCTACAAGGCACAAGCTTGGGGACAACAAAGCCATGGCAGAGCCTTATGGAAACAGAATTAATCAATTCAACTGGCAAGTATTAGTTGAGGGGACAAGGCCTGGGACAGAAGAGGCTCCCGGGTAACCAGAACAGACTGATTGAAGGAGAGGTGGCCTGGGGGCCTTGGCAATATCTGGATATTTTCTAAGTACATGGGAACTTCCTTCTAGAGCCACACACGCCTGGGCACAAGTTTGGGTGCCCCCTGACAGTTAGAAAATCACCCACATCTTTCTGCCCATCAGCCAGAGCTTCGGGAGGGCTGGGCCTTTGAATGACAAGGCCGAAGGGGGGTGCCTCCACTCTGCTGGCCGCCGAGTCCCGGGAGAGGGAGGAGGCAGGAAGGCTGGATGCCTGGGAAAGCGATGGCCTCTTTATTCCCTCACTAAAGCCCCATTTTTTAAAAAGTGTTAAAAATTAACGGACAAAATATTGAACTCTCAGCCTTGGCAGCAGAAGGATAAACGCAGGTGCACTTCATCATGGTGACAGATTCAATGGACATTCATTTCCAGCAGGGTGGACATCATTTGAATGAAGACAGCAGCCATCAGTTAAATGAATAGTTGTGCTGTCATGGGCTCAAGGGCCAGCCCGGTTCAGAGCGCTGCCTTGCTGCTCACTGGTGGGCGCTGTCGGCTTCCCAACTGTGCCACGTGTGGCTCGCTCCCAGGCCCAGGGGGGGTGGGGGAGGAGTTCTGTCTCCTCCACCGGCTTCAGAGCTGGTCATGGAAGTTTTGAAATTCAAACTTTTTTACAAAGTATAAAATAATATATGCTCATGATAATACAAAACAAATTAATCATGACTGAAAGCAATACAATAAAAAGAAAAATTTTCCCACCTCCTTCACCCCGTTACATTCTCCAGGAGTTTTCCGTATTTATGTGTCCCCAGGGGGATGTACATCCTGTATTTTAACAACTACAGTGGGGTCCTCGTGTGTGTGCGAATATGCCCTGGCTTTGTGCCCTGACGGATCCCCGCAGGCGTCTTTCCTTATTCCTTTCCCCAAGGGGACGTCCTGTCCGTCTCGGTGCCCAGTGCAGCACCCACCTGCTTGCAGGAAGTATCTGCGTTGAGTGGGGGACACCACCCAGCCCTGGTTAGTCTGCTGTGGGATGTGTCCTCACTCTGGGGTGCCCTTCATGGGCTGAAGCTGGGGGTGTGGATGGTTGTAAACTCATTGCTGTCACAAGCTCTGCTGCAGAAGCGCTTGGATCTTAGCCACATGCACTTGTGTTCTGGGAGGGTAAATTCCTAGAAGTGGAATCGTTAAGTCGAAGGGCACACAGGTCAAGGGAAGCAAGCCGCGGTCTTGGGACATGAGTCTGCTGGACTCCAGAAGGCCTGGCCGCGATGTCCAGGCTGGCTTTGCCCTTGGAGTTGTCGTGGGGATGCTGAGAAGAAGCACAGCCTGCCGCTCCAAGCTCCACCCCAGCCAACGGTCCTCTTCTCTTTTGAAGTCCCAGAGATGAGGTGGTCTGTTCAATTACAGACAGGCAAATAGGGGCCCAGGAAGGTGACGTAACTTGCCCAAGGTTGCACAGCTTGTCACATTATAGAGAAGCTCTGCCACTTCTGCTTTTCCCAAAGCACAAAATTTGTTTGTCTCTTCTTACATAAAATAAGCACCTTGCCATGGCCGAGGGAGCCTGACAACCTGAGTTTGATCCTTATCTGCTGATTTCTGACTTTGGGCAAATGGCTTTCCCTGTCTGTGCCTGAAGATCTCACAGACGAGGGAGGGAGGCACAAGATCACTCGGTAAATGCCAGCGCATGGAGAGCACTCTGTCCGTCTGCCCATCCGTTCACGTGGTGGCTGTGGCCTAGGACCCGTGGAGCAGGGGCTGAGCTGGTGTCAGCACCTCATGCGGCCACGGCCCTTCCCACCGGATCTGATGCCAGCAGTGCACAGGTGAGGACAGGGCTGTTCACCCTCCCCTGAAGCTACAGGTGAGTCTAGGAACTCGATGCAATGGATGCGGTTGTCGTGACGGCCCTACAGTTGAGCAATTTTATCATCGTCTTGTAACTCATTCGCAACATCTGACCTTTCGATGCAAAGAATAATTAATGGCGCATTTTGGATGATGCTTGAAGTGTCAAGTTTTTAATTAATACGCCAGACTGAATATACTTAGCTGGATCATTCTGCCTGGTCCATCCAATTACCCAGACTCATTATGCAACTCAATTGCATTTTCCATTACTCGGTGACTTTGCTAAATGGACATCCATGCTGCAGACAGACAGCCCAGCACCAATATTGATTAGCGAGCACAGTTTATTACCCAGCAGAGGCGATGTTTGGGGCTGTAAATCTCCTGCTGGACACGGCTTCACCGCAGCCTCCGGGGGGCGGGGGGGACAGAATTGTATTTGGATGAAGCATCTCAGCCATCGACCCTCCTTCCAAACTTCCTCTGTGTCCTGCCTTTTGTTTAACTGAATTGCCTTTCCCTTGCCAACCCCACCCCCCATAAACATAATCAGGGACTCCTCCTGCTTTAATAGCTAAAACGGATGCTCAGTATTTTTCATCTTTCTCTGGGCTCCAAAATGGCACAAACCGTCGAGCTTGCCAGGGAACAGCCACATGAGGAGGATGTCAAGCCTCCTTTGTTCTTGCCGGCTGCAGGCTGGGTCCTGTGCCAGACTCACCTCCACCTGCTCTTCAGTGGCCTCCAACCCTCAGGCCAAGAGGGAACCGGCAATCAGCTCAGCTGGTCACCCCGAAACTTGTTTTTAAGGTTATGATTTTAATTCCAAGGGGAGAAACACTCTTCTCCACAGTATCAAGGGTGTTCTTTTCTGCGGGAGACCCTTCATCAATTTCCATCACCTTGTCAACATTGGATCAATCTGTTTTCCCCATCTGGGACACAGAGCACAGTGGGGGCTTGGGGGAGGGAAAGAAAGAGTAAAGGCTGGAGCACGACTGAGCTGTTTTCCCTCCTCTGCATAAGAGCTGGTGAATGCCAAGTCCACGCCGGGCACATTTGTCATCTCCAGTCCTCAGACAACCCAGGCAGTATGTGTTTGGATTACTTATTTATTTTTACCTTTTATTTTTAGATAAGTTTAGACTCACGGAAGAGTTGCAAAAGTAGTATAGAGAGTTCCCCGAGATCCCCTCGCCCAGCTTCTCCTTATGTTAACACTAAAATAAGTGTTTTAACCAGCAGTCTACGGGGGGAGAAGCCGAGACTCAGAGGGGTTAAGGAACCTGCACAAGGTCACACTGCAGTGGTGGGAGTCGAGGCCAGATCTGCGTGTGTTTAGCTTTGCCTATGATACCCTGTGTTTATCTACCAAGGGGCTTAAGGAGGAGGAGGTGCTTGTCATGGAACCACAGAATTTGAGAGCAGAGCTGTAGGGAAATGTCAGATAGCCCAGTGCCAAAATGAAGCCAGAACCTCATTTATGTTCAAGACGTGCTTTGCTTTGCAAAGGCACAGAAGAGATTTCAATTCCTAATTCAAAACAAGGGAAAACAAGGAGACTTTGAAAACAACACTGACCAGCAGCCAATGCCCTTCCGCCTTCATTTAGGCTTCATTAGTCTTGTTTTGTGGACCCTGAACTCTGCCTGCAGGACCGGCTTCCAGCCCACCTCGCTGGAGCCAGTCAACATCAGCGCATCTAATTGGGCTTGTGTTGACACTTCCGTTGGCAATCTCATAGTGCAATTAGCGACAATTAACCTTGAGAATAAATGAACCATCACAAAAGAAAGTTTTGCTTTTGCCAAGCTCAACAGACACCCTTTCAACAAACACCATTCTGATTTTCTGGACACCTCTAATGAGAAAAGGAGCCTCTGGTGGTTTAAATAAACAGACCAATAGATCAAAAATAAATTCCATTTATTAAGCACACACTGATGCCAGGCTTGGTTCTAAGCACTCGACACTGACTTATCTCTCTGAATGCCCTCTAAAAACTTGAGAAATAGACGCTATTATCATACCCTTAACAAAAACCCCAACATCTTAATTTTGAAAACTAATAGATTCACAGGAAATTGCAAACAACAGTAGAGGGTGCCCATGGAGCCTTCACCCGGTTTCCCCCAATGGCAATATCTTACGTGACTCTACTTAGTAGAGTACCAAAAGCAGGATATTAACATTGGTTCAATCTACAGCTCTTTTTCAGATTTCACCATGTTTCATGAACCATTTGCATCTGTGCATGTGTAGTTCTGTGCGGCGTGACACTACTGTCCCCTTTTCATAGACAAGGAAACCAACTTGCAGAAAGACTTAAGGGACTTGCTCAGGTGACCGACACCGGCAGTAAGTAGCCAGGCCAAGCTGCCTCGCATCGAACTCCGAAGCTGCAGCCCCACCTGCTCCTCTAGGTTTTCCAATACCCCGTCCTCTGGGAACATGATTAATATGGGGACACTGATCTTCTGCATGAAGTTAGCCCTTGAAAAACCTACCCACATAGCTGGGAGTAAAAATGTCATCTTGCTGATTTATCTCTTCTGAAGATGATATACTAAGGGCAGAGCTTTTAAGAATATATACGTAGGTCTATAGCACAGAGTACCTTCCAGTCTCTGCCTGGACCTTGATGGAACGTGACACAGAGGGAGTCCTTGAGAAGGGGCATGTTACGTACACTCCTAGACCGGTGACGTGGGCAGAAAGCGTGCGGCTGCCTGGCTCGGACAGCCAGGGCCAGAGAGCCCGACTGGCAAACGGAAACGCACCTCCCACAACGTGCAGCAGGGAAAGTACTGTAGCTGTTAACGTCCGATGGCTTCAAATTAATAACAAATTGCAACACTAGTGCACGCTAGAAACTTGGCTTTGTTCTTGGAGCTGTTAAGAATTTAAAAGGTCATTGAGCTACAATAAATGATGAAAAGAAATGTTCCTGTTTTGCGCTTGGGAGATAGGGCTGTTTTGGGGAGGAGGTGGGGTTTTAATGGCTCTTGGAGGGGAGGGGGGCTGAAATCATCCCCCTGCCCTCTGGGTGGCGGTGGGGATGGAAACTTACTGCAAGTTAAATTTAAAAAAAAATTGATAGCATTTCAGGTGATTGTGAATTAGGGGCTACTTGCTGAGGCTTACGGGGATTAAGGTTAAAGCCTGAAGGTGATCAGTGGGTAATTACCGCAGGGGGCAGGGGCGGGCATGTCTGCGTGTTGGGGGCGGGTCCTGCAGGAAGCGAGAAGGCGGCCCCCAGCAGGCCCCTTTTAGCATGGAAAGTCCGCAGGGTGCGGGCACATGTCAAACCTGAAGGGTCGTGGCTGCGACGCATCAGGGAAGCCATTTGCGAAGTTGTCGGCCCTTGACGACGCCAGCCTCAGCCCTCCCGCCTGACCACCCACCACCAGGGAGGAAATGGGACCCGCTCTCGGTTCAGGTTTCCCGCAGACAAAGGCAGAGGTGCCGGCCGCGCTGCCTCCACGCCAATCAATTCCCGGGGCTGTAATAACTACAATTTTCTGATTTGAAGGCAAACCAAATAACTCAGAATCGTAATTCAGGCCACATGCAGCCCTCTTCCTGAGGAGGTCAAATTGATTTTCCTTTTACAAGCCAAATTTTGTGCTGCTCATCGACCCCCTCCATCATTTCTGAGCTCTCTCCTTTCTTCCATTCTGCTGGAGGCACAATGAACAGGGGCCCAGAAAGTTCTTTGCTTCCGGTTTCTCGCCTGTGTTGGCACAGCTCGGACTTTGTGCTAACAAAATGCCGAGAGTTCCCTGGAGTTGCCTTGGGAAAGTTGCCTCCCCTTCCCCACGGCCAGCGGGGAGGGGCTGGAGGCTGCCGAGTGGGCTGCTTTTGCCCCAGCTTGGACTCTACGGAAATACGGACGACTGGCTCTGCCCAAGGTGGCTGATTCAGACTCTCCAGGGGTCGTTGTCTCTTTGGGCCCCGCAGCTGCCCTTTGCTGGGGTGGACTTCAAACTGTAAGGCAGATTCAGAATTCCCTAGGGCTCCCTGCTCACTAAGAGTGAAACCCAGAATTGAGACTTTGGCCACGGGGTTCTCCCTCCTTTGTCTCTGCCTATACCCCAGGCTACTCTCTCCCTCCTGGCTTCCTTCAATTCATGATTCTCTCCAAGTTGGTTCCTACCCCAGGGCCTTTGCCCATGCTGTGCACTTTGCCTGGATGCTCTGATCTGCCCACGGCCAACTCCATCATCCTCTTCAATTGTAGGCCCCGCCGTCCCCTCCTCGAGCCCCACTGTCTGAACTAACCCTGCTGTCTCTCCTATGGCATCGTCTACTTGAGTTTCTTTGCTGCCCTTGCTGTGGCCTGGAAATTCCTGCCTTCCGTTTGTTTGCCAGCTATGACCCTCCTGCCTCACCCGAATGCACGTCTCCCTCCTCGCCTGTCCACACACAACCCCCAGCCCAGCGAGGACTGGCTGGAGTAAATGAACGCATGTGTTCTGTGACCGTACGCGCCTCAGAGGCACTGGAGTGGAGTCTTTTTCAGCTGTGACATTTCATGAATCTGGGTTCATCTCTCGCGAGCTCCTCATTTTGCACATGAGGGAGCAGAGGGCCTGGCGCGGTGATCGCAATGTGAGTGTTCATCCTGCAGCTATTAGTGGGGTCCCCAGGCTACCCGTCTCCACTCCGGGGGTACCTCCAGGCAACTTTGGATTTGAAAAGAAGGTGGCTGGTGCCACGCAGCCTCTGAATCCAGCAAAAGGTTCCTCTGGGGTAGATGGGACCAGCTGGCCTTGTCCGTGACTGAGACCCAGAGTGAGGAGTTGAAACTGGTGCCTTGAGCTCAGTTTCTCGGGCTAAAGTTGAGCAAGTTCCCAAGATAGAAAAGGTCAGAGACAAAGCAGTTATTCTGGGGCCATGGAAATCTGCCTGGCGCGTCCCAGGCTCTCAAATGTGTCCCTCTAATCCTTCATTAAGACCTGCCCATCAGCTCATCTCTGTGCATGTAAAATATTTTACAATCGCTTCTCCCCTCTGGCAGGGCCCTCACTCTGGAAGGCTCCATGCTAGTAAGTGAATCTAACCTCTCCCCACCGGGATGGGATCCTGGCCCCGGAAGGGGCTGGCTCAGGCCTCCCAGTGTGAGGCACAGCCCCACGTGAGGTGAGCCACCAGGGTCTCCATAAATCCATTTCCTTCTTTTCCCCACCGTCAGGGACACCAGGCAGGGAAACATGCCAGGCATGGACACTGACACTGTGATCTATGTGCTTGTTTTCTTGTGCTCCAAACTTTTCCTTTGTTTGGCTGTGGAGGTGACCACTGAGCGAGGGGCTTCCACTTCGTCCAGAAACCCTTCCCATAAGCTTCCGGCCAGCTACAAGCGCAGCCCCGCACCCCCGACTGCAGATAGACCCCTGTTAGAGGGTGCTCGGGTGAAGCCAAAGACCCAGGCCCTGACCCTGTGGGTCGGCACATGGTGGGGCACTGAGGCCCAGGGCCCCGTGTCCTGGGCCTGTGCCCCGCCTGTGTGCCATGGTGCGCGGAGATGACAAACAGGAACCACTTGATTTGCCATCAGCCGCTGCTGATGCAATCCAAAGAGCACGTAGTACCCAGGCCAGGGCGGAAGCTTGCTGGCCACCCATTAGTTGTTATGGAAACTCATTACCCCAAGAGGTTATTCAGCTGAAAATATAAACAATTTCCCAAAAGGTTTTAGCGAAATTCATGGGTGACAGCCATAATGGCATTATTAAGAGGAAGGAGGGCGCACCGCTCTTGAACCCGTGGGCTGAGGTCTGCCTCGTGTCAGGTGGGCACCCGGCCTCTTGCATGTTTCCACAGCCGCCGCACCCGGCAGCACGAGGCCAGGCACAAGGCAGGTCCTCCGAAAGCCTCGTGAGTCCACCCGTCAGGGGCTACGCCACTTCTCCCAGACACTGTCCTGTAGGGAGACAGACATCAGAAGCCAGTGTGCCTCTTTTGGGCTCCCTGAGCAAATTCCTCCTACAAAGCTGGATGCAGAAAAATATCACATGCGATGATTGCAAATTATGACAATAATAATAGCTATATACTAGAATGTCAACAATGGTTGTTATTGTATTGTGTTATTTAATTATATCATTAAAGATCAAGTATTATTTATAATTATTAATAGAAACATAGAGTACCATTATATTCCATTAGTGTTTTAAGAGCTACGATCCTGGTCACAATCCTATGACGCAGGCGCTATTATCATCCTGTTTTAGAGACGGGCAAACAGTTGTGCCTTCTAATATCCTTTCATTCCATTAAAAACGTCAGTGGGACCCTGTGCCAGGCAGGAATTTTAAATTTACTAAAAGCACCATCTCTCTCTCTTCCTCTCTTCCTCCCCCTCCCTGTCCTCTAACATTCATTCAACAAGTATGTTTTGAGCTCCTACCATATGTGCGCATGTTCTAGACACTGAGTGTTGGCACATGTGCCTGGGCCTGGACTACTTTTTCTACTTGGCTCCCTCCTACTCACCCTTCAGAAGCGAGATGTCATTTACCCCAGGAAGCCTTTTCTGAACTTGCCATTGGGGGTCAGGGGCTTTGCTGATGCTTCTGTAGATCCTGAACCTCCTCTATCCCTCATTTGGAGGTTTGTGGCAATCGCTCGTTTCCCATCTGTTTCCCCCTCTAGATGAAGAACCCTTTGCAGGCTGGGACGACGTTTTTGGTCTTTGTGTTTCCAGGGAGAGGCTTGAAATAGGTATTGAATATTTGTTAGATTTTTATCTCTAGAAAAAAGCTCCAGAAAGGCTAGGTCTGCCTTGTCCACCACTGTATAGTGTCTGGACTATTGTGGGTGCAAAAAACATATTTGTATGGTGGATGGATGGATGGGTGGGTGGTTGGATGGATGGTTGGATGTTAGATGGATGGATGGATAGATGGATAGAAAAAAACAGCAAACAGGTAAATGAATGGATGCATGATCAGATGGTTTAATGGATGAGTGGATAAATGTCTGGATAAATAAAAATGTTTGCTATTAGGATAGAAGATGGGACGATTGAGTGGTTGGATAGATATTTGGGTGTTGGATAGATGGATAGATGGACTGATGGGAGGTTGGTCAGATAGATAATTGAATGGATGGTTGGATGGATAAATGGAAGGTTGTTAGGGTAGAGCGTTGGATGAGTGGGTGGATAATTGAGTGTTGAATTGATAAATGAATGGCAGATGGCTTCTGTCTTAGGTCAGTTTTTCTGGGCAACAGATTCTGAGCTGGTGTTTTTTTTTTTTTTTTTTTTTGAGACAGAGTCTCACTCTGTTGCCCGGGCTAGAGTGAGTGCCGTGGCGTCAGTCTAGCTCACAGCAACCTCAAATTCCTGGGCTTAAGCGATCCTACTGCCTCAGCCTCCCGAGTAGCTGGGACTACAGGCATGCACCACCATGCCCGGCTAATTTTTTGTATATATATATTTTAGTTGACCATATAATTTCTTTCTATTTTTAGTAGAGACGGGGTCTCACTCTTGCTCAGGTTGGTCTCGAACTCCTGACCTCGAGCGATCCACCCGCCTCGGCCTCCCAGAGTGCTAGGATTACAGGCGTGAGCCACCGCGCCCGGCCCTGAGCTGGTGTTTTATACACAGAAAAATTGCTGGGATGTTCCTTCAGGATCAGCACCTGTGGAAAAGTGAAAAAATAAAGATGAGGTGGAGGGAGGAGTCCAACTGCTACAGAGTTGCAACAACGGCATCAGCCACTCCCATGGGGCATTCTGGAGCTGAGGTGGACCTTTGTGTTGTCCTGCCTTGAGGCAAAGGGTCTCGGTCTTTATGTCTCCCACTAATCAGTCACTGGATGCACACTGTCCCTGGGGAAAGGCCTCATTGCGAATGTGGCATCTTTATGAGCCAAGGGCAATGCCTGGAGAGGGACTCGGGAGAGCCTTCAGATGCCACTCACAGAAACTGGGAGAATGAGTGGTTCTGTCCAAAAGGTGATACACCCAAACATCCTTGACGCTTCACCCTGCACCACTCTGATCGGCTTGTTTAGCTCCTCCAGAATCTGGGTGGCCACTTTCCCGGACAAACTTACAAGATAAGGGGTACTGGGACATGCTACAGACCTTGCTGCTGCAGGTGATCTATGGGTCTCACCTGCTACTCGTTGCCTCCCTCCTCCACTGCCAATTCTAGAGCCCTCACTCTCAGGTAGCACCTCTGCTCATGTAGGTGGCTTGCCTGCTGAGATGACTAAGACGAGATGCTCATTTCCAAAGGATCTAGGCCACCTAGGTTACCAGGCTTTTCTCATGTCATAGTTGCTACATTTTTTTGTTTACAGCCAAAATTGGTCAAGGGTGTACCCAAAGATACCCTGTGGACTGCCTGATTGTCAAACGTGCTGCGTTGTGTGACTGCAGCCTAGCTTCCT
Source organism: Eulemur rufifrons (assembly GCF_041146395.1). Lineage (NCBI taxonomy): Eukaryota > Metazoa > Chordata > Mammalia > Primates > Lemuridae > Eulemur > Eulemur rufifrons. The sequence goes on from NC_091002.1 coordinate 48,882,510, forward strand.
GAGGACCAGGGTCTATTGCTCCAGCCAGGACAGTGGCTTCTTTTGTTGCCTGTTGGTTTCTTAGCATGAGAAGCCCAAAGCACACCATAGCTTCAAGTTTAATGGGACCCGTCCTAGGACCCTTGGTGGAAGTGTTCTGGGACCCTGTAAACCCACAGAGCCCAGAATTACCATTGAGGTGCACAGATTCCCCCAAATGTGTTACTGGCAGTGATGATAAGTGGGGCCCCTCTTAATTCCACCCCTTGGTTCCTGGACCCATGGATGCTGCTATTGGGGACACGGAACTACATGATGGTTATTGACTTAGCTGCTGGCTGAAGGACGCTGCCCCAAGCTCTTAGGATATCATCTGCAAGCTGGCACCTTTGATACGCCTTTAGAAAGCCATTCCATCACTCTGTCAGGTTGGCAGCATCTGCGTGATGTCATGTGACAGGACTGGTGAATTTCATGGTCATGTGCCCACTGCCACACCTTCTTTGCCATAGAGTCCTTGGTCTGATGGGACATTATGCAGGATCTCATATTGGCAGATCACACCCTCTTTAAGCCTTCAAAGAGCAGGGCTGGCTGAGGCCCAGTGGGCAGGAAAGGCAAACCCATACCTGGAATATGTGCCAAGCAAGAGAATTTGCTGCCCCTTCAAAGGTGGGAAGGGTCTGGTGAAATCAACTTGCTACCAAGTAGCTGGCTGGTGCCCTTGAGGGTTGGTGCCACGTTAGAGGATCTAACGTGTTAGTTGGATATTTGGTGGTGGCAGTAGCTAGACTGCTCATGCATAGTTTCCATGCATGCTGCTGCAGCTACTCTATTAATGCACCCATTGTGGCATCAACAGAGTAGCTGATGACAGCTGGCCTAGCAATTCTGCCTACCTGATTGTCTAGTGGCTTCCATGACAGATGCTCCCTGTCATGGACATGTGATACAACCATCTTAACCCTTCGTGACAACTCTCATGGGTGCTTCCATATGCCTCGTCCCCAGACCTCCTCGTCCCAAATGTTCAAGTCTTCATTCTCAAGGCCTTTGACCTCCCACACAAGCTCCTCACCTCTGCTCATGAGTCATGTATATTCTTACATTGAACTAGTTTTTTCTTTTTTTTCCAAACAAAACTGAATGACAATGTGCACTACCCGAAGCTCTGGTTTTGGGAGGATTTTCTTTCACCACTGTCTTTCAGGGTCACCTCTGAGTGGGAATGTAGTGCACCTGGTATCCACTTTGGTTTCCATCAGATCAACCCACTCAGGAACCAAATGCAAGATTTTCTTTCATTCTTCAGCTGGTCATTAAGGACGCACCCCCGCCCCCAGGTGGCAATGCTGTGAGTGGAGGAGAGGTGCCAGTGCAACCTCGGTAGGCGACAAGCGAGTCTGGACTCCCACTCCCAAGGCTCACCTGTGCCCTCTGCCCTGCGTGTGCTCCTGCTGGGGGGACCGTTTCCATCCTACAGTACCCTGTTGCTGGGCTGTCCTGACTTTCTGACAGGAGGTGTCTAAGAGAACCCAGCTATGATGGGGGCACTGCCTGAAGGTCACCTGATGACCCATAGTCAGGCTCCACATCTCTACGGGGCTGAGAAGGTCACCAGGAGGTCTGCTTAAAGCAGTCAGTAATCCGCCACTGCAGATGGTATGGCCTTGCTCCAGCACCAAAGGAGGTCTGCACTGTGATTCTCTTACTGGGGCTGCCATGCCGTCTTTTCCTGTCTCCGATACCTCCAATCCATAAGACCCGCAGGTCGTGTGGTCTGAGCAGCAAGGCTACGTGTGCTCTCTGGAGGTGAGCCCCTCCCTGTACCCATGCTATACAACTACACAAGTTTTCAGGACAAGACCCCCCTTTGGCTGCTCTGGGGAGAACAGAAGAGCCACCACAATGGAAGCAGAGAAGTTTCTCTGAGGACAAGAGCAGGGCTTTCCCCGCTGCTGTCTGCCCCCACCTCACCTTCCCCTGCAGCCCCGAGCCATCAGTGGTTGGCCTTCCCTGCCCTGCCCAGAGCTCCTCAGCCCCCCACCCTGCTGACCACTAATCAAACCGACCCCCCATAAAGCCAGATCAGCCAGAGGGGCGAAGCAGCTCCTCAGACAACCTGCAGCTGCACAGCAAGACCGGGAAGCATGGAGTTCATGACGCACGCGTCTGTATAGATTTAAGACACTCGAGAATGTAAGGAACAAATTCATATTGAAGTTATTGAAGAAATAATTTTGACTCCCAAGAAAGCCCTCAAGCTAATTTCTGAGCAGGAGGCAGCCACCTGTTGCCCCTGGCTGTGGAGGCCCAGGCCCCTCTGTTCCAGCCTTGGGTGAATTGCGGGGGAGGGAGCAGCAAGCATCACTCCCCAAGGAGCCCTGGGGAGCCCGAGACCGGAGCCTCATTACACTCCCAATTAGCCGGCAGCAGGTGCCTTCTGCTTCCACCCAGAGAGGCGCCTTGTTCCCCACCCGAGGGGCCTAAGAAGCTTAAGTTATTTCCAGCCACAGTTCACCTTTCACTGCTGGTGTTAACTCTTCCATCTGCTGTCAGGAATTTGCATGTTAAGGGCTTTCTGGAGTCCTCTTCGGGCAGCACAGGGTGGGGGGAACTGTCGTCACTGGGTCCCATTTTCATTACAGCTTCTCTCACGCTGTCCTTGCATGCATTTTAATTTAAGTCTGTATTTAGGGTCTGCATTTTGAAAGAAGAGTTAGCATAATTTTTAATTTATAGTATCATGAATCCAATTTACTTGTTCATTTGGTTAATAACGTCGGCTGCTTGGAGAGCACGCTCCTTCCCCATGGGTCTGGCTGCTCTATCTGGGGCGACAGCAAGGGACAAGTCTGCCCGGGTGGACGGCAAGGCTAGGCCAGGCTGGCCTACGGCTCATTCGGGCTTCGGTTCGAGACCGAAGTTGGGGCCAGCACTGAGGACCACACTGGGCCCAGAGGGGGCCTGGTCTCAGCACAGCAGGTTTATTTCCCCCTCTGCAACTTCGGGTTTCCTAAGCATGTGGGGTTTTTAAAGTAACAAGAAAGAAGAAAAATAAAAACCCTGCAGAGCTGAGGAAGTAGGAGAGGGTGTTGAATTAGGGGCAAAGAAACAAACCCAGAACTCACAAACCTCAGTACCTGCCAGAGACTTTCTTCCTTGGGGTCAGGACATGCAGAACAACTCCAGGGCCATCTGTCCCCACCCTCCCTGTCCTCCTGGTTGACAGTAGGAAGCCACACTTGAGTGATAAAGATATTTTGCTGTTGCATTTTTACTTGGGCAACACATTTTATTGTTTAATTTCAGGGGTGAAAACCGTCGATAGATTGGGGAAGGTGAAATGACCTTGTAGTTGAGCGAAAACCTTCGCATCGCATCACCCTTCAGCGGTGCTGCCTGCCCGCAATGCTAATTGATTTGTACACGCCCACCACGGCATGTTTGCATTGCACGCGGTGTTTGACGTTGCACAGCGTGGCCTCTCCAACCCGGGATCTAGGCTCAGCAAGCCTGCCTCCAAAGCAGACGTTAACCGTTATTTAGAGCTTGATCTTTTGCTGACGCAGTGGGCTCACACACAGCATCCTTAATTGATGGAGTAAAAAACCTAATCAGGAAGAGTGTTTGCCCCGGGAGACTCATACAACAGATTGCCAATAGGGTACGAGTCGATCGATCAATCAATCAATCCATATTATGGAGCATCCTGTTGCCCCATCCCACTCCTGCATCAGTGCAGCCCTGAACAACACACTAAGAAGAGCTAAGACTTGGGCTCAGATTTCCAGAAAAGGTGACAATGTCCCAGATGTTATGAGACTAACTCACACCAAATGGTAAACAGTTCAAGACACTGTTGGACGCAGGGAGACATGAGCAGAGTCTTCTGCGGGAAATGGATGGAGGATTTGCATGGTCGAAGGGAAGTGGGCTAAGTGAAGTATCCCAAGAATGGAAAAATAAGCACCATATGTACTCACCGTCAAATTGGTTTCACTGATCAACACCTAAGGGCACATTTAGGAATAACATTAATCAGGTGTCGGGCAGATGTGGGGGAGGAAGGGATGGGTGTATACACGAGTGTGATGTGCACCGTCTGGGGGATGAATGTGCTTGAAGCTCTGATTTGGGGGGGTGGCAAAGACAATATACATAAACTTTTGTACCCCCATAATATGCTGAAATAAAAAAATAAAAAATAAAAAAAAAAGGGAAGTGGGCCAGGCGGCAATGACTGTGGAGGTGATGTGCCAAGTGGTCCCCTGGCTTGGCCACCCTCCACAGTTCTTCCCCAACCACTCCAGAGCCTCTCCTTCCTCCCCTGTAAAAAGGAGCGAGTGACCCCATCTCTCAGGGCTAAGGTGGGGTTCCAACAAGGCCAAAGAGGTGACACTTGTTGGTAAATTTTCAGGAGGGCAGAGGTGCAATTGAGGGCTGGGAGTGGACAGGGAGGGGCTGCAGGATGAGCAGGGATGTGTGGCAAAGTCAAGACCAAACCCAACAGCCGCACGGAGGCGTTCATGTCTGTCTCTGGAGGCCGAGGCCCAGCCAGGGCACAGACTGCACATCCGGCTTCTCGAGCAATTAAGCCCTTTCATCAATCACCTGAGGGCTGTTCCTAACACCAGATGACCAGGCAGGCTCCGGGGTACCTTTTCCCCCGTAAACAAAGTTCCATCGCTGATAACACAGACCCTCTTCCTCCTCGGTGAGTTGCTCTGACGGGAATTCGAAGGCCGAGAAATGGCACGAGAACTATCTCCTTATTAGGCAATGAAATATCCAGAAGTGTTCATGTATACAGAACAAATCCACACGTGTCAGCCACTTCTTCAAAATAGCTCTAAATTATCCTCGGCTTCCTTCTGCCGCGAGCAGCAGGGTTCGAGTGCGTACGTTTGGAACACAGGCAGACCCCGCCCGTGGGGTCTTTGCTCGCAGAGTTAGTAGGATTTCAAGTTGAGACATTCACAAAGGAGCTGGGTAGAAATCTGGCCTGGGGAAATGTGGAGTTTTTTCCCCCCCACATTTTTGTTTAAGGTACATTTACATTCAGCAAAAGTCTCAAATTTTAAGGTCACAGCTTTATAAATTCCTCCACGTACATACCCAAGTAACCACCATCCCAATCAAGATATGGGACTTCCCCTCACCCCAGAAAGTTCCCTTCTCCCCTCCTCCTCCAGGTGATACCAACCCACCTGATGGCCATTACCATGCATGAATTTTGCCTGCCCTGGACCGTCACGTGGGCGGCCTGGAACAGGTGCGCTTGTTCCTGTCTCGTTTCTTTCACCCCACATAATGCCTTTGGGGTCATCCCTGTTTTTGTGTGTAATAGCAATTTGTTACTTTTTCCTTGCTAATATTTGACTGTATGAATATCCTTCAGTTTGTTTGCCATCCTACTGTTGGCGAATCTTTGGGTTGTTTCCAGTTTGGGGCATTGCAAATGAAACTGCTGGGAACGCTCTTGTACATACGCTTTGGTTTCTCTTGGGTAAATTCCTAGGAGTGGAATTGCTGGGCCGTGTGACTACTGTACATTAGACTTTATTAAAAACGGCCAGAGGCCGGGTGCAGTGGCTCACGCCTGTAATCCTAGCACTCTGGGAGGCCGAGGCGGGCAGATCATTTGAGCTCAGGAGTTCGAGAGCAGCCTGAGCAAGAGCAAGACCCTGTCTCTACTAAAAATAGAAAGAAATTATATGGACAGCTAAAAATATATAGAAAAAATTAGCCAGGCATGGTGGCACATGCCTGTAGTCCCAGCTACTCAGGAGGCTGAGGCAGAAGGATCGCTTGAGCCGAGGAGTTTGAGGTTGCTGTGAGCTAGGCTGACACCACGGCACTCTAGCCCGGGCAACAAAGTGAGACTCTGTCTCAAACAAAACAAAACAAAACAAACAAACAAAAAAAAACGGCCGGAAAATTCCAAAGTGGCTGTGCTACTTCCAACAGCTCTCAGTGGTTTCTGAGAGTTCCTCCTGCTCCACGTCTTTGCCAATGCTTCATTTTGATGGTCTTTTTAATTCTTGTCATTCTCATGTGAATGGAATGGTATCTCACAAAACATAAAGGTATGTTTGTGATTAAGCTTGGTTACTTTTACCTGGGATACTCCATGGGAACTCCGTGGTGAAAAAGCAGCTGATGGCCTCGGTGAGCTGGGCTAGGTGTGAGCAGGTCACCTGAGAAAGGAAAGTGCCACCAGGCAGCGGAGAGAGGAGTGGCAGGGCCACGCCCCACCCTGGGCAGCCAGGGAGGGAGGGCTTCTCCCAGAGCCCTCAGGGCCAGGGCTAAGCAGCCAGTCCAGCATCAAGCGTGGCTGGGCAGTGGCGGGTCCTCTCTCTACCCCTTTCCTCTTTTCCCTTCTTTCACTCATGCACTAGCCCTGCCCAGGCCTCACCCCTCGGGCCCCCACAGCCTGGTCCCGCCGCCAGCTCCTGAGTGTCTGGCGTGGACCTGTGCGCTGCCCGGGTGTATTGGCGGCGGGTGGGCCGGCCGGGCACAGGCTGCTGCTGACGGGCGGAGGGAAAGGTTGCTGTTTCTGATGCAGGATCGATTCGTTTCTCTGCTGCCTGGTGCAGGGTCGATCCTGACAGACAGCCCCGGGCCACCTGGGGCCTGCCCTGCATCCAGCTCAGCCTCACTCTCTCGCTCCTTGGAAATCATGACGTGCAGGGAAAGGTCAGCGCTGGTCTTGGCCTCACTCACGGCGGCTCCCTGGGGCGTCTCCAGAGCAATGCAAATTGGGCCGGAGACTCTTTTCGCTCCTCCCTGGGTCGTGCTCTGGGGCTCCCACAAAGGACATTTCAAGCCAACTCAATACTAATAAATTTTAAAATGAGGATGGTGACAATGGTGACAGTGACAACTATTTCTTGGTTGCTTATTACAATGCTAGACTCACTCCTTCCCTTAATTGCCATGACCACCAAGACCACCAAGCAGGAAATAAGTTCTCCAGTCCATGGAGTTGAGAAACACGGCCCAGGGGTTGGGGACCACAGCTGTAGGGTTTCCGGTGTCCTTCTCCTATCTTTGGGCAAGAGTGAGAATGTCTGTGGGACAAACTTCTGGAAGGGGAGTCATCAAATCAAAGGACGTGTGAGTTTCTGATCCCGATGGATACGGCCCATGGCTCTAGAGGAGCAGGTCTCTCTGCTCCCCTCCGCGGCGTCCACGGGCGTCAGGTGGCTCCAGGCAGAGCGATCACAGGGTGTCGTCAAACTCTGTGATGGAGCCAGTCTGACAGATGCCTCACTTGCACTCTTCTCATTGTGAGTGAGGCCGGGAAACTCTTCATATACTTTCAAAGCCAATTATTATTTCTTCGCTGTGATGTGGCTGTTCGAGTCCCTCCACAGACACCTTGGGCTCGTCCCTCCTGCTCCACAGGGCTCCTCGCAGGGGGTCATAAGGAGTGGGCTTGGGTGGGGCCTTGGAGCGTCCGCAGGGCACTTGGACTCTAGGTCTAGTGTTGGCATCTGATGCTCCGTGCGATCTTGTTCAGGACATTTGACCCCCCCACGAGTGCAGTTGGCTTCTGAAAAAGGGGTTTAGATCAGATAATCCTAAAAATCTATGAATCCCTGGTTATCACACAGACAGTTGTGGCTGGCGGTTTGTTATCTCCTCAGAAGGAAATGGATCTGAGCCTCAGAAGTAAGAATTTAATTTAGATACTGTGGACAACTTCCTGATGTCTCAGGATATTAAACTCTGAAAGAATGATGACAGTCTGGAGCAGAGATTCTTTCTCATACAGAGACTTTGGAGACAAGATGACTCATTTGTCCTATGGGAAAAGTTTCCTTCTGGCCCTGACATGGGGGTTTGGAGCCAGCTCGTGCAGAAGGGTCTTCTCGGGTCTCCGTGTGTGGCGGGTTTAATGTTTTCGTGGCTGCGCGCCGAGTCTATTGGCGAGGGTTGGCCCCATCACCTGTGTCACCCTGGAGTTCATGCGTTATCTAGTTTCATGATCTGGCTCATTACACATGTTAGGAGCAGACACATCGTCAGGCCTAACTTAATGAATTACTAAAATTAGCATTATTGAAAAAATGAACTGCAACGGAAACTGCTGATTTTAATCAATAGTTCAAGTGAGCATGGTTGAAGAATGTCAAAATTTAGTAAAACTACCTAGAAGGTTCCGCGACAACGCCCCATGTCTGACGTTTTTCAGGGCACAACTGTTCTGGATACATGAGCTTTCCAGCCACGGGGAGCAGACGGGGTTGGGAGCAGCCACACTTCGTTCCCTGTATTTACTATTAATAGTTCCTCCCGACACACGTTGTCACCACGTGCTTTGCACGGTTTCTCGCCGTAGTTAACAGAACGTACTCAGCACCATTCGGCCTTTCCTTAATGACTCAGCGTCCTAGTAAGAACATCCACTACTAACGCAGACGGCTGACCTCTCTTGTTCTGCAGAGATCTAGATATTGCGAGAAACTTGGATTGTCTAATCAGACCTCCTTCTCGGTGCGGGGAGCACCGTTCAGTATCCCCAAACAGAGCCCAGACGGCCTCCACGGAGGGGCCCCTAGTGGCTGGGGGACCCCAGGCACAAACCAGCCGTGCTGTGGGAGTCCTCCCTACCTGTCCCCCCGCCCCAGTCTTTTTTCCTCTGCTGTTTACCAAGTGCCAACCACACTCCAGGCGCTGTTCTCCCCGTCGAGAACAGTGACATGCCCGGAGGTAGACGTGGTTCCTGCCCTGGGGAAATTTGAAATCTATTGTGGTGACAGATATCACAGAGGGCCCAGCACAGCTGGACAGACAAGCTTGCTCCAAGCACGGCCAAGGACTGCACCGGGGCCCGGCAAACAAAAGAGTAGGTGATGGTGGCGGGACCGGAATTTAGTTCTTGGTTCATATGTTGATACTTCTCACCGGCATGTATTTTCCCGGTGACAGTGGGGGCCCATTGCTGTCTCTGCTCTTCCTGATGATGTGAACACAGGTGATCTGAACGTCCCTCCTGGAGCTTCTGTGCCTAGAAGGAGCAGCAGAAGTGGGTCACGGAGAGCTTTGATGGTGAAGTTCTTGGGCACACTCTTGACGCTCAGGATCAGCCCCCAGAACCCACAGCCACCTCTGCGATTTTGGGAAGAGCTCATAACTGTCTTCCAGGAACACACAGTCCCCGGCGCTGGCTTCATCCTCAGAGTGCCCTGCAGGGACAAGTGAAGGCTCAGGGCCATGTTCCCCCAGGCACAACACCCCCCTCTCCAGGATTTGTATTTTGTGCTACAATTATAACAGGAAGAGGACACAAGGGAAGAATATAGTCATTAAACAGAATTGCTTTCAGGCCCTTGGAGCAGGAATGGTGCAGAGATCTGTTTAGACCTGGAGGGAAGATCAGTTCTCTGCCAGCTGGAGAGGGAGCTGTGTGGGTCAACTCTCCCGGGGTCCTGTTCTCGTGTGCCCCTGAGGTCCTGCAGAAGGAGACAGGCTCAGGGCTAACACCCAGGACAGGGCCAGCAGGTGGCTGCCTTCAGGGAGCCGGGGAGAAAATAGGCCCAAGGTGACTGCAGACATCCCACGGGGCTTCATGGAAGCAGAGAAGGGAACCAGTGGGAACAAGACGGGCAGGGGGGAGGTGGGAGGAAAGGGGTCCCTCTAGGAGGAATGAGAGAAAGTTCCAGAGCAGACGATTCCCAGTCCCAGACTGGCTCCTAAGGCCTTCCTTGTGTCTGTCACACGAGTATAGGAAGAAGCCACATTTACGAAGTGCTTTCTGCATGCCAGCCCTACGCTATGGGTCAGGTCTGCACACCCCTGGTGGGAGATGCGATGGAATTCGGGCAGGTAATTTTTGTTTTCATAGATAGCTATGGGCTTATGGATCTTAGTAGGTATTAGAAAATGACGTATGGCTCATTCAGTCTGGGATTTTATGGATGTGATTGCCAGGAGTAGGGTAAGTTTTGTGAAGTACATGCATCTAGAGTCGATGCAGAGAAAGCAGCCTTGCAAATGGTGTGTGGGTGGGCCGAGGAGTGCGCGGCAGCTGCATGGGGGAGACGCCAAGCCCGCGGTACCTGAGCGTGTGGTTGTTAGGAGGCTGTGGGTTCCAGGCTGCATCCAGGGACAGAGCTGTGGGCGCCTGGGCTTTTCTTCCTCCTCAAGGTCTTGGCCCCGGTGCTCGGCAAGGAGACAAGGCCAGCCCTCCCCCGTGCCCCAGTGCGCCCCAGGCTCCCGTGCAGCTGAGACAAGGCAGCCTACGGGGACATACCCACACCACCAGCTCCATGGACGGAGCCCGGGAAGCAGGTGCGTCCCTTGGGAGGAAGGGCCAGGCAGGCTGACAGGAGGTCCAGCACACAAACCTTGGGGCTAGGGCTGGGCTTAAATTCCAGGGCTGGCGGCCCCTGCCCAGGTGATCTCTGGCTAGTGCCAGAACATTCCTGAGCATCAGGCTTTCCCTATACAAAATAGGGGGACTCAGGTCTGCCTTGGGGTCCGAGTGGAGTGGCAGGGTGTGCTCTGTGCCTGGCTGCAGGACAATGTCCTCATCACCTGGGAAAAGGAGCCCTTTCCCCATCAGTCACTGTCATCCACTCCTGGCCAATGGCCCGGGGTGCCTCTTTTCCTTGGACAGGGACCTGGAAACTGGAGATGGCCGGGTTTTTCATTGGCCCTTTGGTTTTGGCCAGTGTCCGACTCCAGAAAGACATTCCTGGGACAGGCAACAGGCCAGGGCTCTAGGGACGCCTGGCTATGGGGTGAGCCCAGACACGGGAGACTGCGAGACGGGAGTGTGGCAAGGCCCCAGTGCCCAGGGGCAATGGTGCTGCAGCCCCGGGCAGGACAGAGACCCAAGAGCAATGACACCCACCGCAGACACCCATGGCTGCTGGACGCTTGGAGAACATGCTTTCTACCTCCCTCTGCTCCCTGCCACCTCTTCTGACTCATGCAGGGGCTGGGTGGGCCGGGCTCTGGCAGGCGATCAACACTGCCTTGCTCTGCTCCACCCAGAGACTGACAACCGGGACCCTGTCACTTTCCCGGAAAGATGAGCTGCTAATAACCAAGTTCAGTAAAAGAGTCAATTAACGCATCTGGTGACAGCACTGCTCACTCTGCCTCCTCTCGGCAGGTGCCTGAGAGGGTCAGACGCAGCCCATAATTACAGCATTTGGTTTGCGACCTTTTCTGTGGTGCATAATTTGTTCTTGCGAGGAAGAATACATATATATGTATATATGAATACATAAAGGGTGGTTAAAATGGAGCCTGAGCGGATCTGAGTGGCAGCAAAGTGCAGATGCATTCAATCCCCGCAGATGCGCCGTGGCCTGGAGACCTGGCACTGGGAGCAGGGACAGGCTGTTCTGGGAACCGTGTTCCCCACACTGTCGACCAGCATGTTGGGAACCAGCTTAATTGCTAACTGTTCTATCGAGTAACTCGCCTCTGGCATTGAAGGATCTGGCACGGGGAGGTTGGAGGTTTGATGACCAGGGCCTTTCTCAGACTGGCCCTTTCTGGAAGCAGAGCCCACGTGCAGGGCAACCGGCCAACGGGCCTGGGCCTGGCAGCAGCTTAAGTTTCTAGACAGAGCCCTGCTGCTCTGCAGACGTCCCCAGCTCGGGCTGTGGGCTGGGTGTGTCTGTGTGTCTGTCTGTCCACACAACCCTGCCAGGCTTCTGGAATGGGGGCCTCCCCAACCTGCCTTCCTCCCCTCCTCCCTCCCCTCCACCAGGCTTGGTGGAACTGCAAAGCCTCAGCAGCTAAGAGAAGTGTCCCAAGGGACCTTATATGGTCAGGAGGCCCCAGAATAGGGTAGCTGCTGGAGGACCCGGCCATTGTGGGGACCCGGCCACACTCCTTCGGTCCCCAGGTGGAGGTTGCTGTGTGACCAGGGCCAATTTGAGAATCCACAGAATCCAGTTTGAACCACTGCTGACGTTTCTCCAGCCCCCTGTGCCGCCACCTCGGGCAGGACAGACGGGAAAGTGCAAGTGGGTTCTCCAAGGCTAGACACAGGGCCGTCTTCATTAGGGGGTCTCCACTATGCAGACACCACCCGTCATCCCCCAGCTCAGGGTGCCCATCCATTCCCGGGTCACACTCACCCCATCCAGGCTCCAGGCCTCTTCCTCAGGCGGTTCTGAACACTCAGGGCCTGAAACTCCCATTGCTCAGGACCCAGCTTCAGGCCCACCTCCTCCAGGAAGCCCTCTGTCAGTGGGTTCTAGGCTGACACTGTTAAGACCTTCCACTTGCATGTTGGCCTGGCCCCTGGTACTTCCTGTGTTCCCATAAGACGAGAAACACGGGACACCCCCTCCATATGCAAACCCACACATCTCCCGCCATGCTGGGTGCACGGGAGAGGGAAACCAAGCTCACAGATGCCTGGAAATGGGACCCCCTGGAGCCTGGTTAGAGTGTGCAGGGCTGGGTGCAGCCCCAGGGCCACTTCTCTCAGGTGGGGTCTCCCAGCGGCCAATTTCATCTTTTGCACAAAGGGTGTGTTAGAAATGCCAATTCCATGCCCCAACAGAGCCAAGCTATTAGGAGGGCCCTGGAATCTTTCTGAAACACACTCCCCCAGATAAATCTGACAGGTGCTGCCTTGGAGAGCCACAGACCCAGACAATGGCTGGGTCCTCCAGCAGCCACCCTATTCTGGGGCCTCCTGACCGTACAAGGTCCCTTGGGACACTTCTCTTAGCTGCTGAGGCTTTGCAGTTCCACCAAGCCTGGTGGAGGGGAGGGAGGCAGGTTGGGGAGCAGGTGGGGGAAAGCATGTCTCCTCTCCTTAAGCATCCTCTGTATTCTGCCCAGGCTAAGCAGGCTGGGTGTGGGGCTTCCTCAGTTCCCAGAAAAAGGACTTTGTACCCCAGAGTGTGAGCACAGGTCCCTGAGCAGCCCCATCCTTGGGGTCAGGGGAGCCCCAGTCAGCCCCCCGCCAGCCCGGGTGAGCACCCGGTGTTCTGCTGACTTAAAGCCTCACGTGCCAGCCCAGGGCAATGTCCCCTCCCACACCTCCCGCATCCTTACAGACGCCTGGGAGGACAGGGCTGCCCCTCACCCTAGCACTGCTCCTGGCTCTGCCAGGCACAGCAGGTGGTGCTGGCCCGGGCTCCCGCCTACCCTGGTTTTCATGGTGTGTCTGGGCAAGTCCTCCAAGGGCCACTGGGGGAATGGCCAGGCTCTGACAGGCAGCGTCTTCACTGCACTCCTTACTTCCTCCGCATGATGGGCTGCCTGCCTGGGAACTTCTGGACTTTTCTGTGTGTCCATGGTTATGGGCCACTTTGAAACCAAGGGGCAGGCTCCCTTCCGAGGAGGATCCCTGTAGACAGAGGAGGGAGAGCTGGGAACAAGTTCATCAGGGACGCAAAACCCAAAGAGATGGGCCAGTTCTCCTACAAAGAACCCGGCAGCCAGTGCCCCATGGCCATGCAAGCATCTCTCACCCCACCTGCCCCAGGGTGGTCTGCAGCCCCCTTCCAGGGCTGGGGCTGTCACCGTTCTCCTCCTTCACTGCAACACGTTCCTTCTTCCAAGCCAGTGATTGATCCCATGCTTACCTTGGACATCTTCCCCAAAATATTGTCCCATAATAGATTATCATTCAACTCCATGTTGTTGTTCCAAACGTTGAACCAGTTTCCAAAGCCTCAAAGAATCTTAGGCTTGGAAGGGGGTAGGGTGGCCACATGACCTCATGTCCTGTGTTTGGGGACACAGCACACAGTGGCCCAGTGGACACAGCGCAGCCCCTGTAACTCATGTTCCGTCTGACTCCCAATGATGCTGTTTTCCTGATATTTATTTCTAAAATCAGTTTGCCTTAAAAAAGAAAAAAAAAAAAAAACCTAAAAGGATTTCCTTACATAGGGTTGAAAGTGGAAAATCATCATTCCTTGCCATATTACACAGACAGTAACCATGAAAAGAAACGAAACAAAATGTGATTAAAGTCTAGCCAGAGACCCTTGCCTGAAGACGATTCCAAGCCTGCGTTCAGCTTTACCCAAGGGAAAGGTTCCGGGCTACAGATGTATGAGGCAGAGCTTTTTCTTGTTATCGTAACACCACACTTTGGCAAACTCTGACCAAGTGCAGCCCTTCAAGCCCCAGAGGGGGAAACTGAGGCAGCAAGTAGAGAAAGGAGAGTCCCCAGGTCAGACGGGGGTCTGAGAGCGAGCTCCTGCCACTCTCCGGGCTCCCAGCTGTACCTTCCCACTCATTCGCCCCTCCCTCTGTACCTCAGTTTCTCTCCACTGCCCCGTCCAGCCTCGATGCAGTGGATGTGGTGAGCCCCATCTCAGCTCCTCGTGGCCACTGTGCCCCTCTGGGCCTCTTCCTTGAGCCAAAAAATGGCTCTGTCCCTGCATCTGCCATGGAAAGCCACGGCAATCCTGTCCCCAGGCACCGGCTGTCGGTGGAGAAGGAACATGCAAATTCCACCAATTCTCCCCCAACCAAAGGAAATGTTTAAACTAGAGTTAAATGAGAGGATGGAGGGAGTGGCTGCCATCAGGAATGTAAATTTCCTTGGGCCTGATAAATGACTTCGCCTGGCTTCTTGGCTGCGTGGACGGCTTTATTTTTCTCTCCCTGTCATCCTCACATTTGGCTCAGTTTCGTGTGCCAGGAGGACTGGGAAGGACAGACGGCAGCCTGGCCGTCCATCGCAGCTCTGACAACACAGATGGCCGGAGAGGAGGCCGAGGGGCTGGCGTGGGGGCCACATGTGGGGACACATGTTTGCAGAACACCCCAACGTCCACTGTCAACTGTCACTCACTCCCTCTTCCGTCTCTGCTATCTCCTGAGAGTCTCTGAGAGCCCAGGACACAGCGGGGACGGAGACGTTTGTGTTTCTCCGAAGAGAGCTTGTGAGGCAGGGAGGGATGACTCCTGGAAAGTGCTTGTCACCAGGCCAGCGGTCCCTGCGTTGGTGCAGCAGGAGCAGGGAAGAAGGGCGTGGTGACCAGCAGCTCCACAAGGAGGGATGAGGACGTTTCCGCCTGTCCTTAGAAAGTAGGACCCAAGTGTCCCCCCTCTCGGTTCTCGGTCAGCACCTCGGTTTCCCTGCCGAGTCTCGGCAGTGGGGTGGAAGCAGGGGGGTCCGTCAGGGCAGATGAGCTGCCCTAAAGTTACAAAGTCCGCGGACGCTGGGTCATCCGGCCCCTCCCTTCCTTTCTCTTGTGGGAAATGCTAAGGTTGGCCGTGAAGGGGACAATCTCCAGTGCGTTACCAAAGAGAATAAGGAACATGAAGTTGCGCCTTGGCTGAGACACTAAAAGAATAAAATCAGGTTGGATGTACCACCTTGGTGGCCAAAGAGAGGCCGTACTTGACACATAAAGCACATTTTCCAGCGTCAGAAAGAATGAGCTGTCTTTTCTCCCCAGAGGAAAATTGCGTGTGGTGGAGGAGCAGTGTCCAGCTGGGTTCGGCAAGTCTGGTCAGGAAGAGGAGGCTGGGGAGAGGGAGAGGGTCGTCACTTCTGAAATGCGATTGGCGGGTGACAGAGTCACCTCAGCTGGAAGGGAAGTAAATTATATTTTGGTTTCAAGTTTTCTGAAAAGCTGTGGGTGAGGCCTGCTAGCACATCCACGGTGGGAGAGCCAGCCCTCACCCAGATGCAGCCATGGGACACAGGTGTCACCCAGCGTACCCGCCTTGGGCTCGAGGCTGTGGGGGCCGCTTGGGACCTGTCCTCTGGAGACCGCCCCTGACACCCCAGCCCCAGGGGCCCTTTAAAAACATGGAGTGACCATGTCACACCTTTGCTTGAAATCTCTCCGGAGGCCCGTGGCTCTTCCTAGAGATGAAGGCAACCCCGGCGCTGTGCTCTTGCCCCAAAAGCTTCTCTCTCCAGACAGGTGTACGAGTTTCCTGGGAGCTGCTGTAACATATGACTACAAACTGGGTGGCTTAAAACAAGAGAAAGTAATTTTCTCACGTTCCTGGAGGCCAGCAGTTTGCAATAAAGGCGTCAACAAGGCCACACTTCCTCCAAGGGCTCCAGAGAGGCTCCTTCCTTTCTCTTCCAGCTTCCGGTGGCTCCAGGCATCCCACGCTGCCCTCTCTGCCTCTGTCTTCACATGGCCTTCTCCTCTTCCGTGTCCATCAACTCTCCCCCTGCTTCCCTGATACAGGGACACTTGTCCTTGGATTTGGGGTCTACCTGGAGTATCCAGGCTGATCTCATCACAAGATACTTAACTTAATCACATCTGCAAAGACTCTTTCCCCAGATAAGGGCACACTCACAGATTCCATGGATTGGACATTGGGGTCTACTGCTCAGCCTGTGACAACGCAGGGGAGACCCGTAGCAGGTTGTTTAAGGCTTGGGCCTCCCAGAAGCAGGCACCCTTTGCTTGGGAGGCGAGCCCAGGAAGGGGCAGGGAGGAAAGCATAAGGAGTGCTCTCGGCACGTGAGGACAAGAGCCCGGGCTTGTCCTCATTGGGGACCTCTGAGACACAGAGGTCCGCAGGCTCTGAGGCAAGTGAACCGGAAGCCTTGTCCCACTGTCCTCAGCCAAGGGCTGCTTCTGGCCCCGGGAGCTCCATGGCACTTCCCGTCATGAGAAAGCCCCGGTGGGGAGTGGCTGGCATTCACAGAGTATTCCCTCTGTCACTTTAGCTCATTTGAATCTCTCCTTTTTCATGCAGAGATATCATACAACTGACTCAACTTATTCTGTTTCATTTGCTTTCATTGGGCCCTGAATTTTCTTCTAGTTTGTTTGTATCTCATTGTTCCAAATTGAGACAATCTCTTGAATCGCAGGGACCACCTCTCATTCCTCACGGGATGAGCAGGTTCAGTAAGCCAAGATGCTACATTCTGTTTCTTTAGTCTTCTCTATTCTTAATTAACAATGCTTGAGGCCGGGCGCGGTGGCTCACGCCTGTAATCTTAGCACTCTGGGAGGCCGAGGCGGGTGGATTGCTCAAGGTCAGGAGTTCGAGACCAGCCTGAGCGAGACCCCGTCTCTACTAAAAATAGAAAGACATTATATGGACAACTAAAAATCTATATAGAAAAAATTAGCCGGGCATAGTGGCGCATGCCTGTAGTCCCAGCTACTCGGGAGGCTGAGGCGGTAGGATCGCTTAAGCCGAGGAGTCTGAGGTTGCTGTGAGCTAAGCTGACGCCACGGCACTCACTCTAGCCTGGGCAACAAAGTGAGACTCTGTCTCAACAAAAAAAAAAAAAAAAAAAAAAAAACAATGCTTGAATCCCACTATGAGCCTGGCATTGTTCTAAGTGTTTATATTAGTTAAGTTTTTCTGTTATCTACAGAAAGAAAAATTTAAACTGGCTTAAGCCCAAACTGGACTTCATTGCCTCGCAAATCTGAAAGGCTAAGGGGTACTGGCTGGATCTAGTAGCTCCAGTGTTGCCACAGGACTCTAAAAACAATCCTGGCTCTGCTTGTCTCTGTGCTGATTTCAAGACTCTCTACTCCTGGTGGCTCCCAGCAGCCCCCAGATTCATGGAGAAAAAAGGAGCATGTCTTCTTCCTGGTCACTCTAACAAAAGTCTCAGAATTAGCTCTGATTGGATAATCTGGGTCACATGCCTACCTCTCAGCCAATCACTGTGGTCAGGATTACACTCACTGATTCAGGGCTGAGTTGCAAGCGCCACCTCCTGCCCTGCTCAACCACATGGACCAAGGAGAATTAATTCCTCCATGAACATCAGGACAAAGCTACTAGAAGAAAGGGAAATAGATGCTGAGCCACCTCTATGGCTCTTTTTGTGCAAATCCTAACACCTTGCAGAGGTGGGTGCTATCACCTGTTACAGATGAGGAAGTGAGGCACAGGGAGGTTAGGTGACTTGTCCAAAGGCACACAATTGACAAATTGATAAGAAGAATCCAACTCAATTACAAGGTTCTTTATAACAACCCCCAAAAGAGTTTTTGCCATTGTTTCTCTGCTTTTCTGTTTGTGGCTTCCCCATACCAGCGCAGTGCCAGACACATAGTAGGCCTGAAAATATGGCTCATTTGAGTCTACGGGTGCTTTCTTCTGGTGTTTGTGTGATTATTTATTCATCAAGGTTTCCAAAGATTACAGAGTATGCCTAACAGCAAAACACATCAATTTTTACTGCGAATTATTTTTGTTAATAAATGATATATAAGTTTATGCATCTTAATTAACCAAAAATTATTTATTACAGCAATTAAAATGAAGTTGTATAAATGACTGCAATTTAAGTTCTTGACAAAGCGTTAAAGTCCATTAATGTTTCTTTGCCTTGTGGAGGCTCCTTGAAACCCTGCCAGCAGCTCAGCTGTCCTGCCTCCCATGGAGCTTACAAGGGGCAGAGTCAGAAGATCTATGGAGCTGGGTGTCCTGGGGAACTAACTCCAGGCTGGGGTCTGCTCCAAACCCTCAGCGAGGCAAAAATCAGCATTTTCCAACTTAGTGATACCAGCGAGGGAATTATAAACCACTAGACTCCCCAACCTACCCAGACAGAGAGACGGCTGTATTTTGGACAGCCTGGAAGAGTCAGGTTCATTCTCTCTCTAGCTCTCCTCTTGTTTTGTCCTATGACTTGCTGAGACCAACTTGAAATGTATCCTCTCCCCAAGACAGTATTTATTCATCCACCCATCCATCCATCCATCCATCCACTCATCCATCCAGTCATTCATTCATCCACCCACCTATCCATCCACCCATCCACCCCTCCATCCACCCACCCATTCATCCATCCATCCATCCGCTCATCCATCTGTCCATCCATCTTTCCGTTAACGTGCCGTGTCCTAAGTGCATGTTTCCCCCTTAAATGTCCTCAATGGAATAATGACTATTGGCAAAGGATTAGGGGGAGGTTCAGGGCAATTCCCTTGGGGAACACCAAGCCTCACTCCATCCCTAGCCCCACAATAATGCTGGGAGTGGGTGAGGAGAGAGTGGATTCCTCTCCTCTGTACGGAGAGGAAGGATGCAGGCAGGAGAGTGGAACAGAAGAAACGAAAGGTATTCTAAAGAAACTCTTGGCCATAATTCAAGGAAATAAACAGGTGTGAGCCCACTTCTCATGGTCATTCTCCAGTGGCATGAAGGGTGAAGCACGGTGGGATTATCAGAGATTTCATGGTACATACACTAAAAAATTATTTGCTGTTTATCTGAAATTCTAATTCAACTGCATATCTTGCGTTTGTTTTCTTTTTCTTTTTGCTTTCTTCTTCTTTTTATTTTTTTAGTGGAATCTGACAATGCTAAGCTTACAGACAAACCTAGATCTGGCCTCTTGTGAACAAAGAGGTCTTGGGGGAGTTGCTCTGTCTCCCTGAGACTCACCTCTCATCTGTTAAATGGAGACAATGATGAATACCTCAGGGGATGTGGCCAAAATTGCCCACCACGAGGGCCACATAGGTGTGGAACGTGTTGAACAGAAACATGGGAGGCACACCAGGAATTAGAGGTCTGTGGACTGCAGGGCACAGGCCTTGGCTGGAAAAACGCTCTGTGAGTCACAGAATACACATCTGGGGGGCAAATGTGGCCCCGAGGCTGCTAATTTTGCAAGCTTTCATCCCTCTAGTGCTGTCCAAAGGACGAAACAGGATAATACGGGGATGTCTGTGTGCCAAGGTCCAGAGCATGCAGTCGGCACCGCTCAGATGGCGGTTGGGTGTCTCTGTGTCTCCGTATCTCTGTCTCTTTTTCTCTCTCAATCTCTATCTGTGTCTTTCGATCTCTCAATCTCTGCGTCTCTGCCTCTCTCTGCCTGTTTCTCTGTTTCTTTGTCTCTTTCTGTCTCTCTGTCTTTGTCTCTCTCTTGTCTCTGTTCGTGTGTGTTTCTCTCTCTCTCTCTCTCTCTCTCTCACACACACACACACACACACACACACACACACGGGTTTCTATTCAGCTCTGTCTCTTAGCAGAAATGTATCTTTTTATTTAACCAAGAATGAACCAGACTGAAACACATTTTTTCCATTTTTCAGCTTATCAGAAAGTGTGTGTGTGTGAATGTGTGTGTACATATGTGTGCACCTCTCTAGATAGAAAATGTTTCTCCCCCTCCCCACCGTCTCCCACATCAACTTCTGAGCAGCACGAGGAGACCCACATGCCCCGATCTGCCCAGCACGCGGGCCAGGACGTGCACGTGGCCGTGTGCCTGCGCAGGGGAGTGTGTCATCATGAGCCTCTGTCTGCCGCAGAACGAGACACGTGTCTCTCCCAGGACTGAAGCGCTGCTGCCGCTGACCCCCGCTGAGTGTGGGTGGGAAGATGCCTGTCTCCAGCAGAGACCGTCTCTGGACAGAGCAGCCTCCATCTCATTTGCTAAGTGTTTACCATCTGAGATGCAAAATAGTCTTCGGTTTTCTGTGTTAGTTTGTCTCTCCTGCAATGAGGAAAAAAAAATACGTGGTCTTTAGCCACATAGAACAATATAGCCCCTCTCTCTGTGTCTCTCACACACGACTGTCTTCCCTTCTCTCACTAAACATGTGCCACTGGGTAAACCAACTCCATTTCTCTTTGTTCTACACATGCACAGTAATATACGTGTGTCAGAAAGCCCTTTCTCTCGGTCCCTTCTTCTCCCTCTGGCTCCTTCTCTCTGTCTCTCTCTGTCCCTGTCTCTCCCTCCCTCTCTCTCTGTCTTCCTGTCTCCATCTCTCTCTCCCTCTGTTTCTCCCTCTCTCTGCTCTCTCTTCTTCTCTCTGTCTCTGTCTCTCTCTGTCTCTCCCTCTGTCTCCCTCTGTCTCTTCCTCTCTTTCTCTGTCTTCCTCTGTCTCCATCTCTCTCTCCATCTGTCTCTCCCTCTCCCTCTCCCTCTATCTCTCCCTCTCTCTGTCTCTCTCTCTCCCTCTCTCTGTCTCTGTCTCTACCTCTGTCTCTGTCTCTCTCTGTCTCCATCTCTCTCTCCGTCTCTCTCTCTCCTGTCTCTCTCTGTCTCTCCCTCTCTCTGTCTCTTTCTGTCTCTCTCTCCCTCTGTCTCTCCCTCTCTCTGTCTCCCTGTCTCTGTCTCTCCCTGTCTCTGTCTCCCTCTGTCTCTGTCTCTGTCCCTCTCTCTGTCTCTCCCTCTCTGTCTCTCTCCTTGTCTCTGTCTCTTCCTCTCTCTGTCTCTCTCCATCTCTGTCTCTCCCTCTGTCTCGCTCTGTCTCTCCCTCTGTCTCCCTCTGTCTCTCCCTCCCTCTTTCTCTGTCTTCCTCTGTCTCCATCTCTCTCTCCATCTGTCTCTCCCTCTCCCTCTCCCTCTATCTCTCCCTCTCTCTGTCTCTCTCTCCCTCTCTCTGTCTCTCTCTGTCTCTACTTCTGTCTCTGTCTGTCTCTCTCTGTCTCCATCTCTCTCTCCCTCTGTCTCTCCCTCTCCTGTCTCTCTCTGTCTCTGTCTCTCCCTCTCTCCCTCTCTCTCTCCCTCTCTCTGTCTCTCCTTCTCTCTGTCTCTCTCTGTCTCTGTCTTTCCCTGTCTCTGTCTCCCTCTGTCTCTGTCTCTCCCTCTCTCTGTCTCTCCCTCCCTCTGTCTCTCTCTGTCTCTGTCTCTCCCTCTCTCTGTCTCTGTCTCTGTCTCTCCCTCCCTCTGTCTCTCTCTCATTCTGACAGGCTGGAGAAAACTCTTCCCCACGGCCATCTTTGCACACTCAGGGACTCGCGAGCTTGTGCACGGGCCGCAGAGAACCTGTGTCTGTGGGCTGTGTATCTCTTCCCGAGGGTGGGAAAATCTGTATGTGTCAAGCAGAAGAACCGTCTGGGAAGCACACACATGCACACACGCACTGCTCCGTCTCTGTCTGTCTCTGCCAGAAAGTTCTCTCTACAGGTTGTTAAACTCTACAGGAATTCCTTCCCTTCTCTAGGGATTCATTACCTGAGAAAGAAACACTCCCTCCCCTTTCGGCATGCAGAATGCGTGTGTGTGTGTGTGAGTGTGTGCGAGTGTGTGTGTGTGAGAGAGAGAGTGTGTGTGAGCATTGGGCAAAAATCATCCCTCCCGGAGAATCACTCTTCCAAGCCTTAATCCCTAGGCAGAAATACTGGCTCCCTTGAGAAAGTTTGTACCAGAGAGAAAAACATACACATTAATTCTGTCTGTGCAAGAACAGAATGATGTGTGTGCGTGTGTGCGTGTACACAGCAAGCATTTTTCCATGTTGGTTTGTTTACCCCTGCAATGAGAAAAAATACATGGTCTTTATCCACACAGAAAAAGTGCCCCCTCCCCATGCACAAATGTCTTCCCCCCTCACACTAAATGTGAGCCCTGGAAAAACAAGCTCTTTGTTTTCCAGTGTGCAAAATAACATGTGTGTCTCCAGGCAGAAATCTGAAAGTTTTTTCTCCGAATTTCTTCCTTTCCCTGTCTCTCTCCCCCTTTATCTGTCTCCATCTCTACTTCTGTCCCAATCTCTCTTTCTCTCAGAAGTCTCTCTCTAAAGCTTTCTGTCACTTGGCAAACATGTACACACAAGCCCCACACACCGGATCGAAACACACACTCTGACAACAGGAAGAAAAGTGTGTGTGCAGGAGAATGCCTCTCTTGGTCTCTTTTTCTGGAAGCAGAAATGCAGAGAGAGTCTCCCTCACCTTCTTACACACACACGCACACACACAGGCAGAAGGGTCTCTCTCCTTCGCAGACTGTCGCTTGCGGAAAAATGTCTCGCTTCTCTCACTATAATGCACCATCCGAACACTCAACACTTGATCTGTGTCTCGACTGGCAGGAGCAGCCGGGTGGGGGTCTCAGGCTGACACGGCTCCCTGCCTCTTGAACACACGTGTCTCACTAGCAACGCGTCGCTGGGAGCAACGACCCCGCCCCCAGCAAGGCGCCCACCAGAGAAAGCCCCTCTGCTTTCCACACCGGCCTCGGAACTGGCACGGGCTGCAGAGAACCTGCCTGCAGTGGTCTTTCCCCCAGGGCAGGAAAATCTGTGCGTCTGTTTTTGCCAGGGAGAAACATCTCTTGAAAACACATACATACACATGCAGGGTGCACACGTGTGCACACATGCATGGCGCACACACACATGTGTGGCACACACGCACACACACACTCAGGCAAAATGTCCCCCTTCCCCCGGGAATTGTGCACGGCTTGGAGAGCAGCGCTCTGGCTCGGCTCGGGGACAGCTGCCGGCTGGCTTGTCTCCAGAGAGAGCATCTCTCACTCCGAGAAGTGTCTCTCTGAGGCTCTTCTTCCTGGGAGATAAAACACACACTGGAGAGAACCCACACTCACGCTCTTTCCACACGCTAAAAGCGATGTGTGTGTGTGTTCAGGAAAAACAAACAACACAAAACCTGCGTGTTGGTCTGTGTATCCCTGCAGACGGGAGCATGTCCATGCCATTTTCCAGGCAGAAAAGGCAATTTTGCACACACACTCACACTCACACACTCAGCCAGGCACCCACCCACTGGGTCAGAAAGGCCTCATTTGCACCCCCAGAAAAACACGTGTTTTCCTCTTGTTTCCCAGCCTCCAGAGCAGCATGTACCTGTGCCTCCAGACAGAAAATATCTTCCCTTTCACTCAGAAAAAGCTCTGTCTGGAGCTCCCTGTGATGAGGCAGGGACGACCCCTGCCCTTTATAAAAGGCACAACCAAGAGGCTCACGTTCACATCACCCTTTGTTCCCCCTGAGAAAGCTGTGCACATGTGTGTGCTTGTGTAGGGAAAAACACATGTCTGATTTGAGTCTGTCTCCCCGGGAGCTCAGAGACTCGTCTTTTTCCAGACGGAGGAAAAAATAAAAAAATAAAAACCTGTCTCTCCACCACACGCACACGCGAGTGCACGGCACTTGGGGCAGGAATGGCCCCCTCGCCAGCCCAGGTGTGCTCCATCTCGGGCACAGTTTGCTCTTTGCCTCTGTGCCTCCATTCACAGAGAATTGGCCGCGTGTGTGTTCAGGCACCAGACATTCTCTCACTCAGAAAGGGCCTCCAAGAAAACCCAAATCGGATAAAACACACACACAAACACACACACACACACACACACACACACTTTTCTCGGATGCTGACTAGGGCTTTACCATCTGCAGCATTATTTTTCAGCTCTCAGAAAATTTTGTGTCTGTTTGTAAGCAGAACATGATCTCTCTCACTCAGAAATGCCTGTCCCCGAAGTTGACCACTCTCCCACACCAGAGAAAAGTCTACTCGTGCTCTCCCTCCCTTTCCAGTCCGAGCAAAATCTGTGTGTGCCTGTGTACATGCGCACTCTCGTGTACATGTGCAGAAAAAATATGTGCCAATTGGTCTATCTCTTTCTACAAACAGAAAATCTATGTGCCTTTTCCTAGGCAGAAAAATTCCCCTCTCTCTTGCATGAACTCTCTCTCCCTCTCATACACACACACACACACACACACACACTCTTAAAAAATGTTTCCCCTTCTCTCAATAAATTTGCACACCTGAAAAATCAGTATCTTTCTCTGTAATTCTTGACTCCCAAGATACCATGACTGTATCTCCTGTTAGAAAATACTCTTGCTCCCTGAGAAGTGCCTGAAGCTCTGTCACTAGGCAGAGCAATACCCCCCCACACAGATGCTCACACAAGTCAAGTGTGCACACACAGACCCACAGCAAGAAGTGTGTGTGCATGTCTGTGTGCACTCCATCACCCTTTCTCTGTGCACACGTGTGCACACACGCGCGCTCAGGCAGCAACGTCTCCTCTGCCCACTAATTGTGACCACTTAAAAATCAACTCCCTTTCCTTCTAATTCTCAGTTCATAAAAATCTGCGTGTGTATCTCCAGACAGAAAATGATCTCTTCCTCCTAAATTGCTTCATCCAAAGTACTTTATTGCTGGGAGAAATGAGCCAGCCCCCGCCCCCATAAAGCACACTTTAGAGAAAAATCACCCCTGCTCTCACTCACACCTGAAAATTGTGTGTGTGTGTGTGTGTGTGTGTGTAAAAAATGACTCCCTTTTGCTCCTTTTATGAGCAAAATATTACGTATCTTTTTCTAGGCAGAAAAACATGACTGTGTATCCCTCTTTTTCTCCCTCCCTCCCTCCCTCCTTCTCTCTCACGCACGCGTGCACACACACACACACACACACTCAAGTGGGAGTGCTTCCCCTCTCACTGCAACAATGGACAACCGGAAACACTAACACTTGATAATTCTCAGCTCACAGCAAAATATATGTGTTTCTAGGCAGAAAATATTCCTTTATCTCTTAGAAAATTCTGTCTCTAATGCTTTGCCATGGGGCAGAAATCACACACACACACACACACACACACACTTAGTAAGAAGAGAAATCTGTGTTTGTGTTTGTGATTACAAGCAGAAAAAAGTCTCTCAGTGGTTAGCTGACTCCTTGCAGGCAGAAAAATACATATTCTTTCTCCAGAAAGAAAAAAAGATACCCCAACACACATACACACACACACACACACACACACACACGCACACGCACACAGAAGCAGAAATGTGGCTCTTTTCTAAGTTCATACCACCTGAAAAATAAACAAACGCAATTGCTCGGCTTGCCGAAGATTATGTGCATGCTTATCTCCAGGCAACAAAATATTCTTCACTTTCATTCAGAAAAGTAACTTTTTAAAAATCACTGGGCAGAAATATACCCTCCCCTAGAACACAACCCCCTGCTCTGACCCTCCTTGCAAACTCAGAAAAGTGTGCATTGTGTTTGTGCACGTTGTGGGGGGGCAGCCCCCCCTTATTAGACTGTCTCTTCCTGTGGGCAGAAAAATATACGCATCTTTTTCCATGCAGGAGAACATGTGCGTGGGGTGCACGCACACACACACACACACACACACACACCACACACACTTAGTAAGAAGAGAAATCTGTGTTTGTGTTTGTGGTTACAAGCAGAAAAAAGTCCCTCGGTGGTTAGCTGATTCCTTGCAGGCAGAAAAATATATATTCTTTCTCCAGAAAGAAAAAAAGATACCCCAACACACATACACACACATGCGCAGGCACACACAAGCGCATACACACGCACACAGAAGCAGAAATGTGGCTCTTTTCTAAGTTCATACCACCTGAAAAATAAACAAACGCAATTGCTCGGCTTGCCGAAGATTATGTGCATGCTTATCTCCAGGCAACAAAATATTCTTTACTTTCATTCAGAAAAGTAACTTTTTAAAAATCACTGGGTAGAAATATACCCTCCCCTAGAACACAACCCCCTGCTCTGACCCTCCTTGCAAACTCAGAAAAGTGTGCATTGTGTTTGTGCACGTTGTGGGGGGGCAGCCCCCCCTTATTAGACTGTCTCTTCCTGTGGGCAGAAAAATATACGCATCTTTTTCCATGCAGGAGAACATGTGCGTGGGGTGCACGCACACACACACACACACACACACCACACACACTTAGTAAGAAGAGAAATCTGTGTTTGTGTTTGTGGTTACAAGCAGAAAAAAGTCCCTCGGTGGTTAGCTGACTCCTTGCAGGCAGAAAAATATATATTCTTTCTCCAGAAAGAAAAAAAGATACCCCAACACACATACACACACATGCGCAGGCACACACAAGCGCATACACACGCACACAGAAGCAGAAATGTGGCTCTTTTCTAAGTTCATACCACCTGAAAAATAAACAAACGCAATTGCTCGGCTTGCCGAAGATTATGTGCATGCTTATCTCCAGGCAACAAAATATTCTTTACTTTCATTCAGAAAAGTAACTTTTTAAAAATCACTGGGTAGAAATATACCCTCCCCTAGAACACAACCCCCTGCTCTGACCCTCCTTGCAAACTCAGAAAAGTGTGCATTGTGTTTGTGCACGTTGTGGGGGGGCAGCCCCCCCTTATTAGACTGTCTCTTCCTGTGGGCAGAAAAATATACGCATCTTTTTCCATGCAGGAGAACATGTGTGTGGGGTGCACACACACACACACACACGCACACCACACTCAGGCAGAACGTCTCTTTTTCACTAAGTACGGACCACCTGAAAGACCAACACTTTGTAATTCTCTGCTCGCAGAAATATGTATATCTCCAGGCAAAAATGTTCTTTTTCCCTCTCAGAAAAGTCTCTCTCTAAAGCTTTGCCACCGGGCAGAAATCACACACACACAAACACACACACAAACACACGTACACCACACACACTTAGTAAGAAGAGAAATCTGTGTTTGTGTTTGTGTTTGTGTTTGTGGTTACGAGCAGAAAAAAGTCTCTCGGTGGTTAGCTGATTCCTTGCAGGCAGAAAAATATATATATTCTTTCTCCAGAAAGAAAAAAAGATACCCCAACACACACATACACACACACACACACACACAGGCACAGGTGCACACACGTGCTTGCACACACACATAGAAGCAGAAATGTGGCTCTTTTCTAAGTTCATACCACCTGAAAAATAAACAAACGCAATTGCTCGGCTTGCTGAAGATTATGTGCATGCTTATCTCTAGGCAACAAAATATTCTTTACTTTCATTCAGAAAAGTAACTTTTTAAAAATCACTGGGTAGAAATATACCCTCCCCTAGAACACAACCCCCTGCTCTGACCCTCCTTGCAAACTCAGAAAAGTGTGCATTGTGTTTGTGCACGTTGTGGGGGGGCAGCCCCCCCTTATTAGACTGTCTCTTCCTGTGGGCAGAAAAATATACTCATCTTTTTCCATGCAGGAGAACATGTGTGTGGGGTGCACACACACACACACACACACACACACCACACACTCAGGCAGAACGTCTCTTTTTCACTAAGTACGGACCACCTGAAAGACCAACACTTTGTAATTCTCTGCTCGCAGAAATATGTATATCTCCAGGCAAAAATGTTCTTGTTCCCTCTCAGAAAAGTCTCTCTCTAAAGCTTTGCCACTGGGCAGAAATCACACACACACAAACACACACACACAAACACACACACAAACACACGTACACCACACACACTTAGTAAGAAGAGAAATCTGTGTTTGTGTTTGTGGTTATGAGCAGAAAAAAGTCTCTCAGTGGTTAGCTGACTCCTTGCAGGCAGAAAAATATATATTCTGTCTCCAGAAAGAAAAAAGGATACCCCAACACACATACACACACATGCACAGGCACACACAGGCGCGCACACACACGCACACAGAAGCAGAAATGTGGCTCTTTTCTAAGTTCATACCACCTGAAAAATAAACAAACGCAATTGCTCGGCTTGCCGAAGATTATGTGCATGCTTATCTCTAGGCAACAAAATATTCTTTACTTTCATTCAGAAAAGTAACTTTTTAAAAATCACTGGGTAGAAATATACCCTCCCCTAGAACACAACCCCTTGCTCTGACCCTCTTTGCCTACTCAGAGAAGTGTGCATTGTGTTTATGCATGTTCTGGGGGGGGCAGCTCCCCCTTATTAGACTGTCTCTTCCTCTGGGCAGAAAAATATACGCATCTTTTTCCATGCAGGAGAACATGTGCGTGGGGTGCACACACACACACACACACAAACACACACACACATACTTTGTGAGAAAAGAAATCTGTGTTTGTCGTTACGAGCAGAAAAAAGTCTCTTGGTGGTTAGCTGACTCCTTGCAGGCAGAAAAATATATATTCTTTCTCCAGAAAGAAAAAAGGATACCCCAACACACATACACACACACATGCACAGGCACACACAAGCGCATACACACACGCACACAGAAGCAGAAATGTGGCTCTTTTCTAAGTTCATACCACCTGAAAAATAAACAAACGCAATTGCTCGGCTTGCCGAAGAGTATGTGCATGCTTATCTCTAGGCAACAAAATATTCTTCACTTTCATTCAGAAAAGTAACTTTTTAAAAATCCCTGGGCAGAAATATACCCTCCCCTAGAACACAACCCCCTGCTCTGACCCTCCTTGCAAACTCAGAAAAGTGCGCATTGTGTTTGTGCACGTTGTGGGGGGGCAGCCCCCCCTTATTAGACTGTCTCTTCCTGTGGGCAGAAAAATATACGCATCTTTTTCCATGCAGGAGAACATGTGCGTGGGGTGCACACACACACACACACACACACACACACCACACACACAGTAAGAAGAGAAATCTGTGTTTGTGTTTGTGGTTATTAGCAGAAAAAAGTCCCTCGGTGGTTAGCTGACTCCTTGTAGGCAGAAAAATATATATTCTTTCTCCAGAAAGAAAAAAAGATACCCCAACACACACACACACACACACACACAGGCACAGGTGCACACACGTGCTTGCACACACACATAGAAGCAGAAATGTGGCTCTTTTCTAAGTTCATACCACCTGAAAAATAAACAAACGCAATTGCTCGGCTTGCCGAAGAGTATGTGCATGCTTATCTCTAGGCAACAAAATATTCTTTACTTTCATTCAGAAAAGTAACTTTTTAAAAATCATTGGGCAGAAATACACCCTCCCCTAGAAAACAGCCCCCTGCTCTTACTCTCCTTGCAAACTCAGAAAAGTGTGCATTGTGTTTGTGCACGTTGTGGGGGGGCAGCCCCCCCTTATTAGACTGTCTCTTCCTGTGGGCAGAAAAATATACGCATCTTTTTCCATGCAGGAGAACATGTGCGTGGGGTGCACGCGCACACACACACACACACACACACCACACACACACAGTAAGAAGAGAAATCTGTGTTTGTGTTTGTGGTTATTAGCAGAAAAAAGTCCCTCGGTGGTTAGCTGACTCCTTGTAGGCAGAAAAATATATATTCTTTCTCCAGAAAGAAAAAAAGATACCCCAACACACACACACACACACACACACATACACAGGCACAGGTGCACACACGTGCTTGCACACACACATAGAAGCAGAAATGTGGCTCTTTTCTAAGTTCATACCACCTGAAAAATAAACAAACGCAATTGCTCGGCTTGCCGAAGAGTATGTGCATGCTTATCTCTAGGCAACAAAATATTCTTTACTTTCATTCAGAAAAGTAACTTTTTAAAAATCATTGGGCAGAAATACACCCTCCCCTAGAAAACAGCCCCCTGCTCTTACTCTCCTTGCAAACTCAGAAAAGTGTGCATTGTGTTTGTGCACGTTGTGGGGGGGCAGCCCCCCCTTATTAGACTGTCTCTTCCTGTGGGCAGAAAAATATACGCATCTTTTTCCATGCAGGAGAACATGTGCATGGGGTGCACACACACACACACACACACACACACCACACACTCAGGCAGAACGTCTCTTTTTCACTAAGTACGGACCACCTGAAAGACCAACACTTTGTAATTCTCGGCTCACAGAAATATGTATATCTCCAGGCAAAAATGTTCTTTTTCCCTCTCAGAAAAGTCTCTCTCTAAAGCTTTGCCACCGGGCAGAAATCACACACACACAAACACACACACAAACACATGTACACCACACACACTTAGTAAGAAGAGAAATCTGTGTTTGTTTGTGTTTGTGGTTATGAGCAGAAAAAAGTCTCTCGGTGGTTAGCTGACTCCTTGCAGGCAGAAAAATATATATTCTGTCTCCAGAAAGAAAAAAGGATACCCCAACACACATACACACACATGCACAGGCACACACAGGCACGCACACACATGCATACAGAAGCAGAAATGTGGCTCTTTTCTAAGTTCATACCACCTGAAAAATAAACAAACGCAATTGCTCGGCTTGCCGAAGATTATGTGCATGCTTATCTCTAGGCAACAAAATATTCTTCACTTTCATTCAGAAAAGTAACTTTTTAAAAATCACTGGGTAGAAATATACCCTCCCCTAGAACACAACCCCCTGCTCTGACCCTCTTTGCCTACTCAGAAAAGTGTGCATTGTGTTTGTGCATGTTCTGGGGGGGGGCAGCCCCCCCTTATTAGACTGTCTCTTCCTGTGGGCAGAAAAATATACTCATCTTTTTCCATGCAGGAGAACATGTGTGTGGGGTGCACACACACACACACACACCCACCACACTCAGGCAGAACGTCTCTTTTTCACTAAGTAGGGACCACCTGAAAGACCAACACTTTGTAATTCTCGGCTCACAGAAATTTGTGTATCTCCAGGCAAAAATGTTCTTTTTCCCTCTCAGAAAAGTCTCTCTCTAAAGGTTGTCAGCACTAGGCAAAATAACCACCCTCTCCCCAAGAAAACACACACAAGATATGAAAAACAGTCATTGGAAAAGAAGAGAATTCCATGTGTGTTCACATGTGTGTGGTTATAAGAAAAAAAAAAAATCTCTGTGTTGATTCGGTTTTCTGCAAGCAGAAAAATACATATGCTATTTTTCCAAGTGGGAGAAAATGTCCTTTCTCTCACTGTCTCTCAATCTGTCTGTCTCTGTCTCTCTCTTTCTCTCATGCATACACGCACACACACACATGCACTCATGTACACACACACACACACACACGCACACCCCAGAGCACTGAAGTTCTCTTTGTCTGGCTCCATCACCACGCAAACACGTCTCCTTTCTCTCACTAAGTGTGAACCCCCTGAAACACACTGTCACGGTCAGAGGCAGTTCGGAGCCTGTGCTTCTGTGTGGGCAGAAGACGTCCTCCCTTTTTCTCCCTTTCTTTCTCTCCTTTCTGTCTTTCCCTCTTGGAAAGGTTTCCTCTGCTGCAGCCAAGAAACACAAACCATGTTCACAAAACACATGTACATGCTCACTCTCCAGATAGGACATTTTACGGTGTGTGTACAAAATCCTTATCTGTTGTACTCTTTCCCTGCACACAGAAAAACATGTGCGTGTGTGTGTGCACGTGTTTTCTCTAACAAGAATAACATCAATCTTTATCTCTCTCTCTGTCTCTGTCTCTCTCTCCCTCTGTCGGAAAAATCATGGTTTGTTGCTCTGTTTCAGGAGCAGAATTGTCTCCCACTTTAACCCTTTCCTGGGCTGGCAGCCCACACACACTGTCCCTACAAACCTGGGGTGTTTTCCCCCTTTGGGAAGGGTCATCTGTCTGTCTTACCCCTTCTACTTGTGGTGGGTTGGGGTGCTTGTTTTCCTCTCTTTAGCTAAGCCATCTGTGTGTCTGTCCGTGTCTCCCCCCTACACACACATGCACACACCTTTCCAAGTCAGAAGTGTGCCCGAGGCACTGCCAGGCCCCAAGTCTGTCCTTAACCTGGCAGACTGTGGCTTTTGCTAAACGAGATTGAGCATTTTCTCCCAGTGCCCTGTCCCTAAAGGCCTCTCTGGGCCTTCCTACGATGCACAGCACCCGGACCAGATGGGGAATGACCTCCCTGCGCCCAAGCCGGGGGTACACAAGTGTCCCCGCAGGTGATCGGTGCCCTCCGTGACACCCTCCCGGCCAGACGCCCGTGCCTGGAGGGGGCCTGGGGCCCCTCCCACACACCCTCCTCCATCCGATTCACCGGACCCAGCCGTGCCAGGCACCCTGAGGACACCGAGAAGTAATCAGGGAAGACCTGGCCCGCGGGGTGGTCTTGGTTCCAGCTAAGCCAGGTCAGCGGGGGGTCCCTCCCCCAGAACCCCCTCCCAGGTGCTTGTCTCCCGGCCCCCAGGGGCAATGCCCCCAACCACGACTTTGCCCCGGGACCCCAGGTGGAGGCACAGGGCCCGGGGAAGGAGGGGCTGGCCAGCTGACACCCCCGCCCCCGGCCAGGCACAGCGGGCTCCGTGGGCAGCTCGATCCCGGCGCGCCGCCGCCCCGCTAGCGGTGGCTCACTCGCTGCACAACAGCGCAGCCACGCGGCCGAGGGCTCAACTGCAGCCAGTCACGCGCCTGCTGCAGACATCCGAATTTTTGCTGCGCACGTTTTAATTTTTGCTGCGCAACGCGCCCTTTCTCGGTCCCCTGATGGACCTCCAGCCCCGAGATGTCCCCCAGTCTCTGATTTTAGGGGTCCAACGCGCCCTGATTTCAGGTGTGCAGTGAGTCCTGCTTGGGACCCCCCCAAAAGGGACTTGTCTTCAATCTCCTGTCCTAGAATTTACAGACTTAAGGTGCGGCGCCTTACTCACTATCCCGCAGGGGTGTCCACCTGTACCGGGGGCGGGTCACCAGAGCGAACACGGACAGGCGGAGTTAGCAGGCTTGGGTTCAACTCTCTGCTCTTCCACTCACTGCCTAGGGGGACTTGAACAACGCACTGCCTTTCCTGGCCTCAGTTTACCCACCTGCAAATGGGCGCAGCATAAGGACACGTTTTTGGAGGGTCACATGAAGTAGGAAATCTTCGAGAGCTGTGCCTGGCACTCAGGAGGCTCTCAGGACATAGCAGTGCACAGTGTGATAGTAGGGTGGTTGTTAGGAAGCAAACACAGCTCCCAGCCAAGGGGAAACTGAGTCTCCCCCAGTATCGGTCACCCGAGGGTGGCTGTGGGGTGGATACCTCTGCAGTCTTTCAGATGGGACGCTCCAGAGGTTGTGGGGACTTCCTGCTCCTGTTGGGGCTGGGCAGTCCAATGGTTTGTGTTCAGTGTACCCGTCTGAGAAGTTCTGAGCCAAAGGGCAACCTCTTCTGATGCCCCCTTGTCTCCTCTCACCGAGGATTAGCTCAGCGACATAGGACTATAATATATGCCATCCAGACTACGGTCAGGCCGCTCAGGGAGCCACACAGGGCCGGGTCCACTGGGGCTCCCCAGTCACACCTGGGCGATGAGGCAGAGCCGTGGGGTGAGGTAAGAGCTCACACCTCATCTCGCACCCCACTCTGACGACGTGTCTTTGTGCCCCTCAGCAGCACTCCTCGTGTCTGAGTCCACTTCGCCCTCTCAACCTGCTGGCTGGGACAGGGCAAAGGGAACATCATTGTGTTGACCCATGGGCAGTGAGGACCTGAGGTCTTTCAGGAACTGTGACCAAATCCCTCTTCTCTGTGGGAGCTTGCATCCCAGTGGAGACTGGACAACAAGCAGATGAGTTAACATGTAATAAGTGAAGATGCTTTCAGATGGTAAAGCTAGGAAGCAAAACAGGATAGAGAGTGATCAGGGGGCTCCTTTAAACAAGGGGGCTCAGGGACGGCTTCTCCAAATCATCGGTAGGAGCTGGCCATGTGCTGAACAGCAGTGAGAGCATCCTAGGCAGAGAGCAGCAGTGCAAAGGCCCTGGGGTAGGAATGAACTTCACCCAACTTATCTACTGATGCCTCGGATAGTGTATGTGGTTAATGTTCTTGAGCCTCTGCTAGGTTTACGTGTTGCGCTCTTCCTAAATAAAAAGCTTCCTTGAGGACAGGGCTTGTGACTTTCTTTTCCCTTCCCCAACATTCCCTATGAGGTCTTGCCCACAGCAGCTTTCACGACTAGCTCCTGAGACACCTGCTTTTTCCACAGCTGTATCCTCGTGCCGTGTAATTGGTACTTAATAAATATTTGCCAAATGAATGAATGCATAATTTGTTCTGTCCATGGACAGTTGACCAGATGGCTGAAGGTTTGCCAAGTCAGCTTCTCCTATCCATCATCTTCTGCTGAGCAGTGTTAGCTGTCAGAGAGAGTCCTCTTGCTTTGAGATTTCCTTCGGAACCCCTCTCCCAGCTCCATTCTCATTTCCTTGTGGGCATTGCTGTCATTTCCCCAACATTTCTACATGTCAACCTAAAGATGTTCCACTTCCTTATGAAGCACCTGGGGGAGAGGAGCTGGATCCCCAGTATGGACCATTGGCTCCAACTGTGAAATATAATATTTAAACAGCCTGTCTCATGATACTTAAAACAATAGTTTAAAATGTGTTCTGGAATAGTCATTGATACTAAATGCATAACTCCCAAATTACCAGTCTTCAGAGTTCACAAGAAAGAAGGACGTGAGGAAACAGCTGCCGACTCCAGCATTTCCTGGATGGCCCCGAACAACCGTTCTCACTTGGTTTCACTGGAGAATCACTTTCCAGGAGATTTTTCCATTTGCCATAAATCCTACCATGTTTATTTTTAGAAGTTCCAGTTCCACAATAATTTGCAAGTGAGCAATAGTTTGAACCCAGGTTGGACTTTGCTGAGACTCCCCACTTGCACCTTCCTTCTCATTTCTGGGGAAATGGAGGAATGTAAATGGCGCCCCATGCACGTCAGTGGCTGCGCAGACCCCGGGGCCAGCCCTGGACAGAAGGGTTCTCTGGAGCTGTGGCTCCCTCTGTTTGCCACAATCCAAGGACTGACAAAAAATTTGTATTTTCTTCTCAAAATGAGAAGGAAATAAAGAAAGAAGAACCAATAGTGCAAAGAGGCTAAGGATAGGAAAGGCAAAGACAGGAGAGGAGGATTGCACTGGATTGAGCTGAGTCGAGTTGAGTTCATTTCAGCCACAAAATGAGGGACGATTATCCACAAAAATCGGGCCCTTTCTGCCTGTTTTCAAATGGTTGAAGCAGTTACCGGGATCTGCTGTGGTCCAGGTGCTGCGCTTCAGCCGGAGATGACAAAGAGTCGCAGGACCTGGCTTGTGTCCTCAGTGACCCCCGGTTGCGTGTGGGACATCCACATTCGAGCCACGGAAATAATGCGAGGCAGTTTCTCTTTCCCTTAGCCCGTTTTCACTGTCTTTCTTTTCCTTTTGTTCCCTTCTCCATCCCCCTGGTCCCGTGTCTGCATCTTTCTCTCTCTTTCTCTGTCTGTGGCCACTGTGCACAGGTGTTTGCTTCATTGTATCGCGTGGAGCTTCGTCTGGTGTGTTCTCTAACACAGAAGCAGACGACGGCCTGATCCATGTAGTCTCCCCACGCAAGCGCTCGTTTGCTTTTTGGCCTACGGGACTCCAGGTGGAAAGAATCTCTTGTCCTCACGTGCAGGACTGCACCTGGGATGCCTCCCACAACAAGATTGAAAGTTCTATTGGCCACGTTTGTGGAGGCGCAACCTTAATCATGGACGTACCGGCTCAGAAAGCCACCTAAAAAAGTAGACTCTTTCCCAGGGCTGCTGAGGTAGAGCTCGGGTGAGAACACAGTTCAGATTCGGGGGCATCACGGGGCTCGGAGTTCACGTTGGATGAGTGAGTGGCGCTCAGTGGCGGGAGCTGGCTGGAGGCCTCGTCGACTGCGAAAGGTCTCTCTAGCATCGCCTTTCCGGAGCGGTGTGAAATATTCATGGTAAGTCCTATTTTCTATTTGGACAGATCCATCCCTTTGCTGTCGATAAGAACAAAACCAAAAAAAGGTCACGATTTTTCACTGTCAACAAGAAACAATGCGTGAATGAATCAGGGCTGGGGCTGGGGCTGGGGAACGAGCAGCCGGAGAGGAGCCCCGTTCTCCTTCTCGCTTCGCCGCCGCCGCGGGTCAGCTGAGCAGCCCCCTCTCCAGAGGGGACGCTTCTCCGTTCATATCGCTGGGATCTGCAGGCGTGGTTGCTGCGGAAGGGAGGGAGGTCCAGGGAGAAGGGAGAAGGTAGAAGTGAAGCCCCGTGCAGACGAGGGAGTCGGAGCTGAGCTGTGTTCACCCCAGGAGCCCGAGTGAGGACCCCACGGTCTGTCGCTCTTGAGTGGGTCTCCTGACATGCACTTGTAACTTAAACTACGGTATTTTTCATGCTCCACCACGTACGTCATAGGCATCCTTAAAAACGGTGATCCAGGAAGTTCATTCACGCGACCACCAACCGTATTTTTGCAGGTGAATTTGCTTCTGCCGTTCACCGGGTGTAATTCGTTGTGAGGGAGCACGAAGGAATTTCCTGAAGTCTGTGGACACCTAGGGGCACGCCATCTAGGTCCTTGTTAGCACAGAATGTTTGTAAGCAATAGACAGAACGTTTTAAGGTCATACACACAATCGAGGACCCGGCAGGCTGGGGAAGAAACAATAAATGAGTGTTGTCTCTCTACCTGGGGTGGGGTGCGGCGAACAAGCTAATCAGCTCTGTGATGAGCTCGTAAGGAAAACTTCTGACCAATGATAGGTTCCACAGTGAAACAAGGAAAGATACTTTGGCTTATAAACCCCAAATGGTATATTTTGAAATGATAGTGGGGGGGGTCTCTTTTTATTTCATAAAATTCATCTCTTGCCATTGAGATAGTCATTATATACGTTAAAAAAAAACTTGACATCTATTTTCAAATCCTTTTAATGAGGTTATTGCAGAAAAAAGGAGTAAGACAGACGTGGAGGAAGAGAAAGAGAGAGACTTTTCAAAGTAGATTTAACAGGCGGTTGTCGGAGAGACTACGAGTGTCTCCATCAAGAGAGATCTAGAAAAAAACTGCCAAGAGAATTCATGTTGGCTCAGCAAATAACTACCCCCGAAGAAGCTGATTAATATTTATTTCTACCCACCCCAGTGTTGGGGCTCCGGG
The DNA here is from genome assembly GCF_041146395.1 of Eulemur rufifrons. Taxonomy (NCBI): domain Eukaryota; kingdom Metazoa; phylum Chordata; class Mammalia; order Primates; family Lemuridae; genus Eulemur; species Eulemur rufifrons. Next base: position 48,919,733 of record NC_091002.1, read on the forward strand.
GACTGCAGCCGGCCAGCTGAGATAAGCTTGCAGGGTCCACTCATTAGAGACCCACTCTCTCCCCGGCTGTCACTTTATTACTCCCGGTTCATTTATTCTCTTTGAAATTATGGTGGGGAATTGATGCCTCAAAGTGTCTGCCTTGTCACGACTGATTTCCCCTTGTTTGTGGAGAAATCAGGGACGCATCCACTGTTGCCCAGATCGAGGGGCCCTCCTGGGGCCCAGCCTCGGGGCAGGAGCTGCCAGCTGTCAGCTTCCTCCTCACCCCCCACCTTCTGCCACGTGAGAACACAGCCCGTTTTGCCAGGTCTTCTGACTTTTCCGGGGAAGCTGTATATTACAAATCGTGGCTCCATGTGGGGCTCTGTGATTCAACTCCCAAGTCGCGTTGCCAAATGCTGCTGCCCCTCCTGGCATGGCCGGCAAAGTCTTTGCCCACACGTGGCGTTTACCAAACGTGCTGACATAGCCTCATCGGCGGACGTGAGGTCCGTCTGGCCCAGCCAAGAAGTCTTCTCCTGCCCTGTCCTCCCCCACTGCCCTTCCTTCCTCACCTCCTCACTGCCCAGCTACAGCTGGCCTCTTAGGGCCCCGACTCCAGCTGCCATTCAGATCCGTCCGTGGAGACGCTGCCTGGGCCCGTGACCTCCACCTTTGCCTCTTCCAGGGACACGTAGAAAATGACTTGATGTTTCTAATTTGGGGGCAGTTTTTATGAGTAATTGTTATTGCAAAAAGGGGTTATGTTGCACTTAGAATGACAAAGATGGAGACATTTCTGGTTGCCACACATGAGGGGGCTGCTGGCCTCTGGGAGATAGAGGTTGAATGACCCCTGAGGCAGGAGTTGATGTCATCAACTCCATTTTACAGATAGATAAAACTGACAGGAAGAAGTGAAGAGACTTGCTCAGGGGCACATGGCTCCTGAGACAGGCAGCAAGTCTGTGCCGGGACCCTGCCCTGGGCTGCCTCTCCACCACCCACTGTTCGCTTCTCGGAAGAGCGAGTCTCCTGGCCAGCCCCAGCCTGTTTCTCCACGTGGCCCAGAGATAGCCCTGGGAGTGGCCGACGGGGGGACCCCTTACAAAAAGGGCTGGACGCACAGCACCTGGTGTTGGGGACCTCTGGGTCCCCTGAATCAAGTTATTTGGGAAGACCTTCAAAAGCAGTGGTCAGAGAAAAACCCACCCTGCAGAATCAACTTCATGGGAAATCGTGCCAAACTCAACAGAGGCTTTTTGCCTAAACCTCATATTCTTGGATTAGAAAAAGAGCAACATCTGCATTTTCCTATATCGTAACATTTAATAATCCAAGAAGTCTGAACAATAAACATTTTGATAGGGCAAATTCCCTCCCTTCTCTGTTCCCCTCTCCCCCCAGACAGGTCTTAGTCAGATGGCTCTGGGTGGTGGAGCTGCTGGGACCCTGCCAGGGATCCCCTCGGAGACGCAGGAAGGGCACTAGGAGCCTAGCGGGGCATCTGGCTGGTCTGCAGGCACGAGGCACCGATTGCAACATTTCATGCAGGGTTACCGAGGGTGCGGAGGTTTTCTAAGCGCAAGGGTCTGTTTTATTTTTCCTTGATTCTACTAAGTTGGATAAGGACCACAGTCTGTTAAATACCTTGCAAAAACCCTCCCCAACAGCTGGGCTGCTCTGTACATTTAATCTCAGCCTGGAAGGAGGAGCGAGGATGGCCTCGCTGGTAAACACCGGCCAGCCGCCAGCTGCTGCCGCGCTCCTGCGGGAATCTGACCCCAAATCCCTCCCCGTTGAGCTCCTTGCTTCCGAAGCCCCTTTAAGAGGGATAGAATATTTTATTTCACAATTATAGCCCAGGAGTAAAGGGCCTGGCAACAGAGATGGGAGGATTGCGCTTTCCTTGCGGCATTTTGCTGACGTTGTGAGGCATGTGAAGACAGACGACACTCATTTTTAAAGGAAAGGGGGCAACGGGGCGTCCCTGATGCAGGCAAGATCTGGGGCCACAGTCAGATCTTTTTCAGCACTCTGTTCACATCCCAAACACTGAAAAACAGGGTTTTTTTGCCCTCAAAAATAAGATGAGAGTTGAATCTCCCCTGCCAGCTCTGATCACTCACAGCTTGGGAAAGCACTCTAGTGCCACCTTGAGCCACTTTTCAGAAGGATTAGAATGATCTAGAAACTGCTGGTACCTGTTTACAAGGGCTGTCACTCCAGGCATCCAGCTGTTCTCTGTCTGCTGGTTCCCAGCCTCCTGGCATCTGCTCCCCTTTGAACTCCCAGGTGACCCCCCTGCCCCCACATCAAGTGAGATTGCACTGAGGCCTTTGGAGGTGGCGTTTGAGCCAAGCCAGCCACACGTGCGCCCCTCCCTGGGACCTGGGGCCACAAGACTCACTCAGGCGGAGGGGCTGGTCCCCAACAGGGGCAGGTGAGAATTGGCTCAGGGTCAGCCCCCGCTCTGGCCCCTTTGCGCCCTTCAAATGTCGTTTCACAGCAATGAGGTAATTGGGGAAGGTAGATTTCCTGCAAATTAGCCCAGGATTGGGGGTAAGAGGCGTCATGTGGGGAATCAGAGACGCTGCCAGGCAGAGACTTGTTTATGAGAGCTGTCCTTCCTCTCGCTGCTTTCCTTCCAACTCGTCAGCCGCCCAGCATCCAGCCCCAGCCACTGCCTGCGAACTGTCAGCTCCTGGGTCTCCCTCCCCTTGCCTAGACCTGGGCGCAAACGGCCCCCTCCAAAGGGCTTGGGTTTCAGCAGCCCCCAGGGCAGGTTTCTGTCTGATTCACGTGGTTCCATTTAACAGGTCTGGAGGGGAGGAAGGGACCCAGGGCTGGAGCGGCCTCCCTGGTGGTCCTTGGTCCTTGGTCGGCTCCTGCACCTGCAGGTGCCTCAGCCCAGCCACCCAGGGTCTGTCTTAGGGACTGGGACATCCTCGCCGAGTGCCACTGTCCAACCTCACCTCACGCATGGGAACCAGTGTGCTTTCACGACACTGCTCTAAGATGAGGCCAGGCGACTCCTCTCAAAGCTTCCTGCAAAAGGAGTGGAGTTGTCTGGGTCTTGAATAAAAGTGAGTGTATTGTACGGTTGCTCCGGTTAGGGTAGGAGGAAAGGTTCATTTTATTTTACTTTACTTTGTTTTATTTTACATGGGTATATTTAAAAACATTTTTTATATTGAAGCGTAATACTCATATGACAGTGGTTCTCAACCAAGGAAGGTGGTTTGCCCTCCAGGAAACATGTGGCAACATCTGGAGACATTTGTCGTTGTCACAACGGGGTAGAGGTCGGGAGCTCCTGGCATCTAGTGGGCAGAGCCTGGGACAGTGCACAGAATGCCCCCTCCCAGCAAAGAGCCATCTGTCCCCAGTGTTACTAGTGCAGAGGTCGGGATCTGAGCGACACGGCAAACCGTGTTTGTCCGTGAACTTTTACAAATAGATGGACCGTACTAGTTTCCTGAGGCTGCTGTAACAAAGTACCACTAACTTAGAGGCTTAAAACAACAGGAGTTTATTGTTTTACAGTTCTGGAGATCAGAAGTCCTAAACTCAAGGTGTCAGCAGGACTGTGTTCCTTCTGGAGGCTTTTCCAGGGGTGAATCTGTGACTTTCCCGGCTCCGAGAGGCCCCTGCATTCCTGGGCCCGCGGCCCATCCCTCCCTCTGCACAGCCTGCAGCGCAGCCGCCCAAATCTGTCTCCGGCCCTGCTGCCCCTGCTCCCAGGCCTCCGTGAGCACAGCGGCCCACCCAACACATCCAGGATGGTCTCCCCCTCTCAAGATCCCTAATGTCATCTGCATGGCCCCTGTTGCCGTGTGAGGTGACACGTTCACACGGTCAGGGTCTAGGATGTGGACACCTCTGGGGGATGTTATTCATCCCCTCGCGGGTGCTCAGTCAAAGCGAAGACGCTTCTGTGATCCGGAGGCTCCCACACCCCCCTCACCTCCCCTGGCACCATTCCGACTCACATCACCATGGAAAATTTCTCCCGTTCTTAGAGGCAATGATGTTTAGCGCAAATCCCTCTTTATTAAAGGCTACCTGTGAAATGTTAATACAATTATGAAGAAATCCCACTGTTGGATCCCTAAAAATCTGCAAAGAAATTCTTAAACTGAACATTCAAACCCAGCTTCGAAAGGACTAGAACTTAATTAGAGTGAGTTGCAGTGATTTTACAGCTAGAGTCCCACGTTAATCCCGGCAGGGAGGGCAGGGGGACGAGGAGCAGGGGATAGGAAGGAAATTCCAGTAACTAAATATTTTTACAGAGGAGCAAATCATGGTGGGATTTTAAAGATGCTTAACATATTTTTAAGCCCCTGGCACTGGTGTCTAGATCGCCCTCCAGGGTGAGGGTGACGGGGACTGGGCCGCCCCGTAGTCCAGCACGTTAGTTTAATGATGGCAAGTCACAAAGAGTCACACTTTCTCTCATTTGTCCAACGTCCAGCAAACACTGGAGTCAGACTTACCGCCAACCCCCCGGGCACGGAGGCTGGGGTGGGGCGGAAATGCCAAAGCAACTGAGACGCAGGTGTTACTGGAGCCGGCCACCCACGGGAGACGGGTGGTGGACTCCGTGGCGTGTGGTACATTGTGCTTAGGGCCAGAGCTCGGGTCTGGGAGGGCAGCGGCCTCTCTGAGCACCACGGGAGGCGAGGAGGTGTCCCAGGAATGGCAAGGGCCACAGCCTGGGGCTGCGAGTGATGGCACCTCCAGAGCCCCGAGTGCCAGGGAAGGAGCCGGCACGTCCGGCCTTGCCCGCTGTGTGGCGGCCGGGCCCCGAGCAGGGGTGTTGGAAACCCCCTTAGGAGGTGAAATGCAACAGCCTGAAAAGAGAGGGCAACGCCTAGCTTGGAGAGGCCACGGAGAGCTGGTTGAGACGGGTCTGGGGGGCTGGGAGTGATCACATTCTCAGCAGCATTGGGGTCCCGGCTTGGATATCGGGGCGATGATGATCCAGGCAGGAGCTGCCTGGGGGACGTGGAAGGTACAGAGATGAGTCTGAGCTGTTCCCTAAGACTGGATTCTTTAGAGCAGTTTTACGTTTAGAGGAAAACTGAACAGAAAGCAGAGTTCCCATACACACTGGATACCCCCGCCCCGTGTCTCTCTCGCTAGCATCCTGCCTTAGTGGGGCGCATTGTCGCCGTTCATGGACTAATATCGATACATTGCAATTAGCTGCAGCCCTTCGGCTACGTTAGGGTTCACTGTTGGTATCGTACATCCCATGGGTTTTGTCAGATGCACAATGACTTGTGTGTGCCATCACAGGATCACACAGAGTACTTTGACTATCCTAACAATCTCTGTTCGCCCCTCACCTCCCCCAGCCCCTGGCAACAACTGATCTTTTGACCATCTCTACAGTTTTGAACGTCATGGTTGGAATCATATAGCATGAAGCCTTTTCAGACTGGCCTCTTTCACTTAGCAAGATGCTTTTAAGATCCTTCTGTGTCTTCTTGTGACTTGCTGGGTCTTCAAAGTTTTAGGGTGATGTCTTAGCACTGTGGTTGTGAAGTCTAAGTTGAGAGGAAGGCGTGAGACTCCAGATGAAGCTATCAGAGGAGCAATGTGTTTGTCAACCCATGGCTCAGACCCCACTCCGTCCCTGTCCTGCCTCCAGGAACACCTGCCCAGTTCTAGAGGGAACAAGATCATGAATGTGTCACCGGTTAATGTCCTTGTCCAGGGCTGACGCAAAGGCAGATAGAGTTTTCCAGGGGACCATGGTTACCTATCTTCACGGGCTAGGCTCGAGCTCAGAAGAAATTTCTTCTTTACCTGCCTAGAGTCTCCTGCAGACAGCTCTGAGACCCCTGTGTCTGGGAGTGCTCATGGTGGTTGAGGGGCACATAGCCAGCACCCAGCTGAGCGTCTTTGTCCCTCCTTCCCGTGAGACCTACAGGGTGCCACGGCCTAGCCCCATGTGCTGGGTTCCCAGCTGGCTGTATGCCTGAGCTCACCCTGGAATGCACATATATTGTGTGCGGAGCCTTTCCAAATTTTTCTTTCTTATTAAGACAATTATAGCTGGAATACAAAACTATTCATTTGGCAGTAAATTCTTATGGGAAATTTATTGCTATGGTTGTATTTTAGAAATTGGCCATATTGTCCCAGAAGGAGGTACGATTAAACATTTAAGAATAATAATCACACAGGATTTGGATGGTGCCTCTTGTCTGAAGGTTTCAGAGATTGTTCTTTTTGCATTAAATGCTCTACAGATGGTTTCAGGGCTGAGAAGTGGCAGAGCCAAATCCAAGGTCGACCGTGAATGAAGTCATCGGCGGAACCATCCTGCCTCCTGGTTTCTTGGCTGTTCCTTGTGGCTCTGCTGCTGCAGGTTTTGTGCTTTGGAGGCTGTGTACCCCACTGTATGGCCCTGTGAACCCGCAGGGCTCCTAAGGGTGGTTTGACCTTGACCTGGGGGCTCCCAGAAAGGTCAAAATATTTCCAGGATGGCAGAGAATTGGGGAACTAAGGGGGCAGAGAGGAAAATCTCATGAATAGACACAGGGAAAACTGAGAAAATGAGAGAAACAATGATAGTGTAGATTACAGAGGGTCCTATTTACAGAAGCCCCCCTCCCATAAGCCTCCCCTCCCCCCGCCCAAGGATGTTCAAAGAGGGAAAAGTAAGTCTTGGATTTGGAAGAAGAGGTCCACAGCTCCTTGCTGTGCCTGGGGGTGGGGAGGGGCAGTCCTAGAAGTCTAAAGCAGGGTCTCCACCCTGGTTGTGGGGGGTCCTGTATTTGGGACCCAGGATCATGTACACTGAGGGTATTATCCATCCCAAATAAAGGAGCTGGATAACACTGGTTGTGGATTTCAGGGAAGGGGAGAGATGCCTGCCACTGGTTTGGTCCAGTGCAAAGTGGGGTGAGGGTGTTAGGGGAGATGTTCTGAGTAAGGTCAGAGGAGCAGGTGTCATTGAGGGGTTTCCCGTGTCTGTAGCCATGGTGAAGAAGTAGAGATAAGTGTGGGTAGATGCTGGGGGGCCTTGAAAGCCCCTCAGAGAACATTATCCAATTCTTCCACCCACATCTGCTGAGCACCCACTACATGCCAAGCCCTGTGCAGGGGAGAGGGAAAGCCCTGCCGTGGGCAGTCTGGGCTTTGTCCGGCAGGCAGTGGGAGCCGGGGGAAGTCGATGAGCAGCAGAGGGCCAAGGTGACTCTGGGTTCTAGAGAGATGCTTCAGGCAAACTTTTCTCCCTTCGCTCACCATCACTGATATTTCGTGGCATCACATCCGGTATTACCTTTGCGCGGAAGAGTTCTTCATCCTTCTGTCTCATCCCAACCGGGCACACACTCTTTGAGTGCAGGCATGAAGACTGCGTATTGAGACCTTCCCTTGTGCTGGGCTCAGTGAGCCTGCAGCTCCCTCCATGACCGAGGGAGTGACGTGAGGCCCTGGATTCGAACTGTCCCAGCAGCAGCTCTTACCAGGGCTGGAGCTCAGCCCCATCCATTCCTGTGTTCTGTCCTCACTGACCCAGCCCACTGTACAACCACCCTGCAAGGTGGACACTATTAAGATGTTTTACAGAGGAAGAAATCGAGATTCAAGAGGTGAAATAATTAACTTGCCCAAGGCCACCCAGCCAGTGTCCCAGACGGCTCAGGCCCACGATGGCCCAGTCCTGCAGACCTGCCCCACCTTGACTAGAGAATTGGCACTAGGTGAAATGGCAGTTCTGGTCTGTGACTGTCCTCTCCCCTTTGCACAGGATGACACTGCAGGTGGAATGAAAATGTCCCACTTGTCCCCAGGCCGGCTTTCACATCAAGCTCTTCCCTGTTAGTGTCCCAGTCTTGGAGATGTGCCAAGGACAGAACTCAGAGGGAGAGAGGGCAGCTCAGATGTCCCCTTCTCTTTCCATCGTGCCCTGCGCCTCCCTCCCTTCTCCATACTAGGCCTGGCTGGAAGTGACATCTCCTGGGTTAGGTTAGACCCCAACTGGATGACAATGTTGGCAAGTTTTTCTTTTCTGTGTTGTTTGCTTTTCATCTTGGTCTGTCTGATTGGTCTGTAAGGACCCAAGGAGGGGCAGGTGACAGAGGGACCAGCTGAGGGGAGGCAGGGCCAGGCTTTCCAGATGGAGATGGTGACAATAGTGGGAAAAAGCTTCTAGTTTGCCTGTCGAGGCTGTGACACATTCCAGCTTTGTACTTTTCTAAGGTTAGGTTGTAATCATCCTTGTGATGAGTTCACCCGGCTCTTTCTGAAGAGTGGCTGACCTTGGCACCTGGGTAGCGTACCCAGCATCCTCGAGAGAGCCTGGCCTGGCCGGCTCTGGGGAAAGGGAGATGCTCCAGGGCTTTTCTGCACCTGGTCATCCCAGACAAACCCCAGCATCTTCAAGAAGGTTCAGAGAAGCCAAGAAGCCCATGGGAAAACACCCGTCCTGCCATTGGGGTGGCGAGAGTATTTCGTTTTGTTTTGTTTTGTTTTGTTTTGTTGGATCTTAGTAGAAATATGAATGCTCACAAAAGACTCACAGCTGGCCAGGACCTAATGAAATTAAAATAAAGAAAGAGAAATGATGGGAAACTATTGCAAAAAAATATTTTCTCCAAATTGAGGGAGGTGGGGAGATAAGAAAAAATAATTTCTTAGGGGTTGGGGAAAGGGAAGGACTTGCTCTAATAAACATCTTACACGAAAGCTAAGGAGCATCTTTCTTGGATCCATAACAAGTCATGCACTGAACACGCTCCAGGAACATGGCCCAGCGGAATTGACGAAGGAATGCGGATCCCATCGACATATGGTGCAGCAGGAGCTAACGAGCACACACCCCAAAACGAAGCAGATGGGGCTTTGTTGGAAGAAAGAGCTGCTTCTTATACTACGTTTCAGAGGTTTTGTAGGGTAATGATAATAATATCTTCTTTCCTGCTTTTTCCAAAGTGCCCCTGTCTTTGTAAATAGGCCAGCCCGTCAGGGTCCTCAGCCCTGCTTTGTGGGCAGGAAGCGGGAGGCGCAGCCCACGGGCCGGTGGACGCATCATGGCAAGCAGGGGCAGAACCCAGGCTCTGAACTCCTTTCCAGAAGAAGGCTTTTCTATTCCTTCTTTGTGACAGTTCCTCCTCCCTATCCTCCAGGGGTTGAAAACTGGGGCCAGCACTGTACCATGGGACGCCAAAATAGTCTTTCCATCCCTCTGTCCTTTTCTTCTTCCCATCGAATGAGTTGCATTTGGAAAGTGGGAGAATTCATGTTAGAATCCAGATATAAAACTTGTGTTGAAAAGTTAGAAGACCCAGGAACAACAGCCATGTGTGGTGCTGACACGAAGACGTGGCTGGACAGGGCACATGCTTCCCCGCTGACACAGTCGATCCCGGCCCACATCCATCCTTCATTTAGGGTCTGGCCTCTGGTCACGTCCCCTGCCTGACCTCCCCTAGGTGTCTGAACTGGTGACCCCTGCTTCTCTGGCAGGACCCACGTATTTGGAGCAAGCACTCACCTATCTAACGGGGAGACTTTCAGCTCTTGCCAGAACGGGGTGGGGTCTATGCAATGATGTCCACCTTAGAGCACAAGCTAATGATGGTGCCACCACATCCTCTGAAGCTCAGCTATATTCAGAACAATTCTAGAGGTCAGGGAGTAGTTCAGATCTGTTATGAGTCTTTAAAAACTATTAACAGAAATCTAAATACTCATCAATAAAGGGCTAGCTAAGCAAAGTGAGATATTGCATGTGGTAGAATTTTAATTAGCAGTTAAGATGAATGAACTACAGCTCTGTTGAAGTAAATTTAAATATACAAAGTGATATTCTATAACAAGAACTGGCAAAGTACCATTCACTGCCTGTTTTTGTAAATAAAGTTTTATTGGCACACATCCATGCCCATTTGTTTACATATCGTTTGTGGCTGCTTTCACACCACTACGGCAGAGCTGAGTAGTTGCAACAGACACCATATGCTCCACACAGCCAAAAATGTTTCTTAGCAGGCCATTTACAGAAAAAAAAAAAAATTTGTTCTCCCATCCTCCATATTATTTTGAAATATATATATATTTACATATGGAAAGATACTTAAATTCACGGCAGAAATTGTCTCTGACTGGAGATCCAAAGATAGAGAATAAATAACATAAAATTGTCTCGATCTGAAAATTCTATTGCTTTTGTTTAAAACTAACACTTGGAACAATATAAAGAAATGTTAACAACTGTCAAACTTCAGTTGAGGGTTCATAGGTGTTTGTCTTATTAGCCTTTAAACTTTTCTGTGTTTAAAATGTTATAAATGAAAGTTATTTCATAAAAGAACAAAAAAGTTTTAGGAATGGAATAATTACATCTACATTATAAAACTCTTAGAGCGACATGATAATTACATGTTTAAAATGATCTACTATAGCTTTCTTCTTAAATATTCAATGTATTATCCCCAGTTTTAGTCTAAATTATTTAGGAAGACAGGATTTATGCTTCAGGCTTTCTTACACTTGTATATTTTATAAATTCCCTTCCATATCTTTATCAACAGTTTCTAGGTACAACCGACAAATTCACTTAATTCAGGCACCAATTTTCCCCTCATGGTCCTGTTTTATTTGCCCTCAACACAGAAGCAATGTATAGACTCATCCAAGAGTAACAGCTCAATTATGCAATAAGTGCTTTCCAACGTGTAAATAAGTCCCGTCTAGGAATCCAGGAAAAATAACCAGCCGTGGGTCTTGTCTCACTTACTCAAATCACATGGACAATTTACGTCCATGAATTGGAGTGTCAGTTTGATCTTAGAGTTTACATGCAGGGGCCAAGACACAGTATGAGGGGGAAGGGTGGCTGCCGAATGAGAATTGGAATTGGGGTAATGCAAAACAGACGCCAAGACGGAGGGATGGAGGGACGCCAAGGAGAGGCAGGTGCGGGGTTTGGCTAGGTGACTTGGGAAGAGCAGTTCCGCTCCTGGGGCAGTCTCTGGGCAGCCTGGGGGACAACGGCCAGGCAGCAGGATTTGGAGTCTGACATTGCTCCATCTCCTGCTCTTTCACCCAAGCAGTCCAGTGTGGAGTCCGGAAATTTCAACAGAATGTATCTTCTTCTGTACCTGAATGAGGGATTATTCACAAAATGCTGAGCAGCCAAGTGGGCGTCTTTTGAAAACAGACATCTGGAATTTCCCAGATTTCTTGCAAATAATCCACAGTACTTTGTCAGGGTGGAAAACCCTGAATTTCTTCCTACTCTGTCTGGAATATATACAGTACAGCCTTTGTGACTTGGTGGGTGTGCCTGGCTGGGGCGACCTCTGCTCTCGACCCGGCCATGCAGCAGTGAACTCGGTGGCCCTGAGAGAGCAGGCGCCTGTAGGGGTCTCTGCCTGCTGGTCTGCTGGGGGGAACTAGGGAAGGGCTGGGGGCCCAGCCTTTGTCCTTAGATTTCCCGCAAGTCAGATGATCTTGGACGTGGTTTGTGATCACTGCAGATGCGGCCAGGTTGGCTGACGGCTGCTGCAGGCCTGGCTAGAGAGCAGAGCAGGAGACCCGAGAATGAGCCGCTCGGAGGCTGAGACGGGGCAGGAAGGGCCCCTTTCTCCTTGGAGGTGTGGCCTAAATCAAGGGGCCCAGATGAGGCCTCTCCCAAAACTCTCTGCAGCCGTGTAGTTCCATGATCTTATGGTCATCTGGCCTGGCTGAAAAGGGGGTGTTGGGCTCTGAAGGAGCTGTTCTTCTTGCAGCCGGAAGCATCCACCCCCAGTTCTAACCTGTCTGCCAGCTCCTCAGACCCCAGCTTTTGATGCCACCTCCCGGAACCATCCTGACTGCTTGCCCAGTCCCCCAGAAGTCTTTAGGAGAAAGGGCTCGCTAGCCCAGTGACCTCAATGGCTACTCAACTTACCCAAGGTATAGGCTTGTCACCCAGGAAACAGGGATGGTCATGGTGTCCCCCTGGACACCAAAGGGATGGTCGTGGTGTCCCCCAGGATGTGTCAAAGAGCTGGGGACATCAGGGCCAAAGTTCTGGGCCCATGGCCAGCCTGTAGCGAACACCCAACCCAGGACACTTGCTGGGACCAGCCAAGGTTCTGTCCTTCGCGCCGGGTGGGAGGCGCTTTGTGCAGTGTTCTCGTTTGCTGTGCAGACCCGCAGCCCACCCTCTGGCCCCACCTGCAGCTTGGGAGACTGGCCCCTGTGGGTTTGGCTGATGGAGACACCCGAGGATGGGGAAGGCGGAAGGCAAGGTTGGGGTGCTCCCCAGCACCCCCCAGGAGCAGCACAGTCCTTGCCAAGGGGTGGGAAGGGCTCCCTCGGGGCATGCAGCCCCCTTTGGCCCAGTGGGTCCTCCCTGGCATGCCCTGCGGGACTCTGCTCCCTCACACACAGAGCCCCCCAGCCCCCACCCCGGCACCTTCCTAACACTGGGAAATGGCACTGACGGTGGCAGCAAGGGCCTCACCCTGGAGGAGGCACATCCGTGGGGAAGACCACAGGGAAGATGGCAAGGCCATGACGTGGGGAGTGACTGGCCGGTGCTCAGGCAGGTGGGCTGGGAAGGCAGCCGGGGGGAGGGAGCAGGGGACCTGGGGCTGAGACCTGGCTGCCCTGGGGAGGCTGGGAGAGGAGGAAATGGGTTTTGCTCGGGGGACCTGGGACGGCTGGTGCAGCGTCTCGGAGCAGGCGGGCCTGGAGGGACGGGGCAGGGAGGGGCGATGCCGGGGCAGGCTGGGTGGAGGGCCACTGTGGCCCGATGCTGAGTGCTGAGCTTTGAGCGCTGAGCTGCTGGGGGCTGTAGGGGAGTCTGATTTCCATTTTGGGAAGATGACCACCCCTCCCCTGCCACCCCCTTGTGGAGAATGAACTGCAGTGTCAGACTAAGCAGGGAGAGACGGTGGCCTGGTCTGGGGTTGGAGCCCTGGCAAGAAGGGGACAGATCACGTAACCCAAGTCAAGGAATGAGCCTTTGCTCGGCCCCTCTGCCCTTTACTATGGGGCACGTTTTCTAATTTAAGCTCAAGCTAAATTAAAGTAATTTAGCTTCATGGAACCTAAGAATTAATGGACGGTCCAATGACCCCAAAGCAGTTGAAATGAAAGAATCAAAACGCCCTCCGCACCAAGGGGATAATGGAAAATGCTTATGGGTTCTGACCTGCTCAGTCACCGCTGCGTTTTAATAAAATTAACACATTTGGGAACTCTATTGTATTTCTCTTCATCAAAACAGAAAAAATGGAACAGACCACCCCGGTTACTGCTGGAAGCCTCAACTGGCCCCCGGACCGCTCCGAATACCTACTGCCGCGTTATCAGGATTCCCCAGAAATCCCTTCCAAACAAAGCTGCCGCTCTTTAGGGAATAGCAGACCTTGATTAAATCACTGAGAATTACTTTAAGATTCATGTTTTTTCTTATATTACTGAAAGTAATCATTATAATAATGAAGACCTCATGTGTCCTGGATCTAATTATTAAATCATTGTATTGTTTTTTAATTCCTATTAGCTGCTTTGGCAAAAGGGTCAAATGAAGAAAGAGTATTCTTTCTTTATCGCTTTGACATTTTGTTTCCACTGGTACCATTTGCTCCAGCCTGGGGAATGGTGGCGTGGCTGGGGGTGTGGAGTTGGTTGGTGGTGCGGCCCAGGTGGGCCTCAGTAGGGTCCCTGATGGATGCGCCACGTCACACTGGCCCCTAGTACTGGCAAGAGCGAAGCTTCTGCCTGGACCCTCAGGTCCCACAGTCACTCCTGTCAGGCCCACCTGCTCTCCCCAAAGTCCCCAAAAAGATGACAACAGCAAAAGTAGAATGAGTTCAATTACGTATCTAAAAGGTTCTATTACTCCAAATGGTAAGCTGTAAGTCACTTCCCTCGAAATAAAGTTTAAGTCCTCAGAACAAAATGTGCAAAAAAGATGTGTCTTAAAATGCAAATGAAAACATTGTAAGAAAATGATAAGGACAAGTTACTGTAATTTGTGACTTGTGTGTGTATGTGAGTAAAATCCTGAATAATTGCAAGAGTAAGATTATCAAAATATTCTCAAAAATCCTTGCAGCAAAAAATCTCACGTGACATGTTGTGAGCTGCAGTGGGGCTCAGAGCAGCCGAGCACCTGTCCTCATGCACTGGGGCACGTAATAGTTGCTCAGTAAGTCCTCCCTCCATTAGCAATGGCTGGCGGAGTCCTTGTTTTTCCCCAAAGACACTGCATTGTCAGGCTCCAGACAGAGGGAACTTAATTTGATTTTGTCCCCCTGAGTCAGCGCTGATTAAGGCTGCCATAAAGCAAATTAGCTGAGTCGGGCCCATTCCTGGAGGAGGGGGAGCTGCCCTGCAGCCCAGCGTGGTTCCGAGGGCCCCGAGCAGTGGAGTCCGTGGCAAGGGAGAGCGGAGGTGCGCGTCAGCGTTCAACCCTCTGCAGGCTGGAGACAGGGGACCGGGGCCTGGAGAGGTTGTCTGAGCTGCCAGGCTTGTGACTCTGCCTTGCCCTTTGCTCAGGCCGATGCACTGTCCTGCATCGACCCCATCAAGGGTGGCTGCCTTGGCTCCTGGCAGGCATGTGGCTCCGAGCTTGGTCAGATGTCCATTTTTCAGGAATTCTTTGGAATTGAGAGGGATTGAACCATGAAGAAATGCTGAAGAACCTTAGAGTTGGTTTCTATCTCTATCCCACACCTCTTTCACGCCCTAGTTATCATTAGACACTAATTCTTGCATCTGTAGGAGCCTTTCTCCCAGGTAGTAAATAGACATGCCGGACTAGAGAGGCTCGTCTGGGCTGACTCATTCATTCATTCACTCACTCACTCATTCTCCCACTCACCCATTCATTCATTCACTCATTCACTCACTCATTCTCCCATTCACCCATTCATTCATTCACTCATTCACTCACTCATTCTCCCACTCACCCATTCATTCATTCACTCATTCGCTAACTCACTCACTCATTCACTCAATTATTCAGACATTTATAGAGCATCTCTTACAGGTGTAGGTGCTGAAGGAAAAGCTGTTGAACACGCCTAGATCCCTGCTGTCATGGAACTGACTGCCCACAGGCGGCACAGGACCCGCAGACAGGTAAGCAACGCCAGGGGTGGTACGGGCAGAGGTGGAGGGTGCACCGGCAGCATTGCAGCAGGACCTGCCTTTCTGGGCGTCGCTGGCAGAGATCTCCCTGCGGAAGACAGGAATGAACCAGGCCAGAGGGGAGAGGGTGGAAGGAACGGAGAGAAGTGTCTCAGGCGGAGGGTACAGCAGGGGCGATGGCCAGCAGCTGGAGGTGTGTTCCAGAGGCTGAAGCAGCAGTGGGTGGGCACAAGGGAGGGAGCCGGGGGAGTGCTGGTGCATGGCTGTGGTTTCACCGCCGCTAACGCCATCTCTAATCCCTTCTCTCCTGCTTGGACATGTAAGTGTTGGCCAAACTCTCCTCTGCATTCCAGAGAGTTCCAAACCCTGGAGGAGCTGAAAGCATGTCACCCCCCTTAGGAACACTGCAGAGAGCAGGGACAGGGACATCCCCAAGGGAGAGGGAAGCTCATGTGGTCCCAGGTGGCACCGGGCATCTTTAGCATCATGTCTCACCAGAGACCCCTGCCCCTCTGGGAGAGCAACTCTTTGGCAAAGAAAAATGTCAAGAGCATATCCCAGGAAGATTCTGGAGAAGCTTACAGGAAACCATGTGCGGGGGTGGGGGAGGCCTGCTTCTCAAGGCAGACAGTTCCAGGATGTTATGGTCACAGTGCCCGGAAGCCGGAAGCCGTGGGTTGGGCCATGGCAGCACAAGTGAGAAACTCAGCTCTGGGGAGACTTTCCTGCCCCCGCCCGCCCCCAGGCCTCAGCCCAGATAGACCCCTGCAGGTCTGTAAAAACCAAGGGATAGCGCAATAAGTGGGCTAATTTGCATTTAATAGGGGCACAAATTGCAGCAATGACTAACCATGGCAACGAGCAATTATATTAGGCTGAAATTAAAAATGGAAGTGAAAAAAAAAAGAATACCTAAGAAATTCAGCCGGTCCCTTCCTGGCTGGGGTGGGGTGGGGGGGATGCAGGAAGGATGACAGACGGGGACTCTTGCTGGGAAGAGCCCGCACTTGGTTGAATTCAGAACTGTCACCACCTTGAAATTCTTAATAACATTGAACAAGGGGGCCTCATTTTCATTGCACTGGGCCCCACAAATCATGTACCTGGGCCTGATTATGGAATCTGGCTGCCACACCTGGCCCATGCCTCCTTTTAAATATCCTTCCCTGCCCCATTCAAATATGTCCCATCCTATTTCTCAAACGGATGATTTGTGGCAGCATTTCCCTTTTTTCCTTAATTATTTACCTGGCACCTTTTAAATTAAGGTATAACATGCAAACAGCAAAGTTCCCAAATCTTGCTCAATGACGTTTTGCATACGGCTGAACCCTCATAGTAACGCAGGAACATTTCCTTCCCCGCCCAAGGTTCCCTGCGCTCCTTCCCCGCCAAGCACTTGCCGCCCGGATAGCTACCACCCTGGGTGCTGTCTCCATAGATACACTGTGTGACATCATCTTATCCCAGAAAGATTTTCTTACTTTATTTGCTAACTTCTCTTGTGGGTTATTCAGGTCACTGGGAATCTAGAAAAATCTTCAGGCAAGAAATAAAAGAAAGACCAACTTCAAATAACTCTCACTGTAGCAAGAACACCCAAAGTTGTAAGAAGATCTCAGTCCTTCATTGCGGAGGTCTGTTTCTGTAACAAGATCCTTGGGTCCTTAGTTTAGAAGATGCTTCCAGGAATCTGGAGTCACATATTCTGAGATGATGTATTATCTTAAATTATCTTAATTGTCTCACTAATGTGAACTTGATATAAAGTAGGCCCTTGAAGTGCATTGCTAAGGAGGGAAAAATAGATTAATAACCTAATCAAGCATTTGGAAACAATTGGCATGCCTCGTAGAAAGAGTACTCTAAAAATTTCATTTAAGAATGTAATTATATTGATTGAAAAGACAAATTCCTTTGTTTTAGAGAGCAGATCTTATAGTTTGAGAGCATTTAGCTGAATTGATAGAATTATATTTAAAATGCTTTCTTCTTAATTATATCAAAATGTAATCTTCAGGCTTTTACTGCAGAAAAAGTTGGGTTTCTGGAATCCTCTGCTGTTTTAATGTTGATTCGGGCTGAGCACTGGTGTGATTGGAAACAGGAAACATAAAAGGAAAAAGAGATTTATATTTATGATATTTTCACTCAGAGCCAACCTTGAAATAGGGCAGGTGGCTCTGGCCTTTCTAGGGGGGTACAGGTGGGAGGGGCATAAGAAGAGAGGGCTCTGGGGCCCCAGCGCCGTGTCCTTGGGGCTGTCCAGCCTCCTTCCCTGAACGCTGCCTTTCCCTCTTGGAGACAAGAACCTTGGCATATTTTTACAAATCTTCTTTATGGTGTCATAGTTTCTTTCTTTGAGAGAGGATTGGATTTTGGGCAACAAGTCATTTGAAGCTACGACCAGGTAGTGATACACTAGGAAACTAATACTCTGAGATAATATTCTGGACGAGGAGACGAGTCCCTTGAGTGGCTCCTAAAGCTCCTACCCTTTCATCCTGAGGCTCTGCCTCTTCCTGGCCATTAATCCCAGGGACAGAATACCTGGGAAGGAAAATCAAAAAAAGAGCTGCAGGCACAAAGGCATTGGTCAGAGTAGCTGAATAAACAAACAAGCAAACACACTCAAAAACCACCTAAATGCCCCTGACAGCCTTGCAGAGAGTCCTGCCACCTGTAACCCGCACAAGAATTGTCATTGCAAAGACATGGAGAGAGATATATGGAAACCCCTAGAACCAAGCTGTAAGCACACTCTACGGCTGCAGAAAGAAACACAGCTGCTGTCTCAGGGTGGCGGGATGGTGGGAGGAGGGCCAGCTCCCCTTGTTTTCACTTAAAACCGGGAATGTATGAAAATGAAACATCCCAAGGACAAAGAAGAGAAGCAAATGCAAATGTGGGCAGCTTTCGCTGCAGGGTAATTTTGAGGGAGAAGTGACAGTGTTTGGACAGACGATGCTGTCTTTGGCACACGTAAGAATCTCTGACGGTGGCCGTGACTGAAGAGGGCGACCTGCGTTCGGAGCGTTTATTCCATCACTTTACCTACTGACAACAGCAAGTAGCACGTGTAAAGTTGACAGGGAGCATTTGTGTGTGTGAAACGACTCACGCTGCCCAGTACAACCCAGTGAGGCTGTGGCGCCTATTCTGTGCGACAGCCCAGGACAGCGATCTCAAGGCCTCCGGGGGTCTGACTGAGGGGTCGTGGCAGCAGGAGGGGACCCCACATAAGAAGCCCGTCTCCAGCTGGGGGCCTTGTTGGAGGGGAAGAGGCTTGGGAAGACACTGGTCTGCTCTCTCTGAGACAGGAGGCTTCTCGTCCGCAGCCCCCTCCCAGTCTCCCCAGCAGCGATCAGAATGGGCTTCACCCGATCCCGACAGCACCCCTCAAATTCCTGCTGCCTCTGTGACCTGAGAGCCCCTTGGAGGTGGAAGGTAAACCCGGTTCTAGGCCAGGAGGTCACCAACTCGAACTCCTGCAGCCGTCCCGGCAGAACTGGGTCTGAGTCCCTGTTCTCACATCACATGCATAGGAACACGCTCGACTCTCGTGCAGAAATGTGTATTCTCTGTTTTTTTTACTCAAAACACACGACCTCTTGATCGATCTGTTCTCGTTGTTTATACCGCCTGAGATAAAGGGGGATATTGATTAATCGAAGAACACCCCCTTGCAGCTCCGTGATAATTGGCCGGGAAAGCAGTGGGGGTCGATGAGGACGGCGGCGAAGTGGGAGGGTTCACGTCCCACCCAGCGGAGGCCCAGTTACCACGGGGGGGCTGCTGTGTGGAGGAAAGGGCCCCTGTTGGCACATATTCTTATTTTCGAAGAGAAGCTAGAGACCTGAATATGTAAAATTCCCGAGCCTCATTTTGAAGAATTTCAAGAAATCACTCAGCTAAGTGTCTGTCCCCCCCAGCACGCCCTGAGGAAAGGATTCGCAGGCCCAGGGTCCCCACGGGAGGCCACCCCAGGAACCACCTGTGGTGAAGGTTTGTGCTTCTTGCCTGCCGAGTCCTAGGGGATTGATACTTTTAAAAAATACGATAAATGTGGGAACAAATGCAAAGAAAATACAAGCCTCATTTTAAAAATTATTGTTAGCTTCAACAGTTCAATGGCTGTAAATTAACGTGCCAAATTGCTGTAAAAGTTTCTAAATGTTCACAATTTCAGCACTTAGCCTGGGACGCACAGCGTGGAGCAGCCCACACTGGGGCTGGGCTGTGCGTGCGGTCGCAGGACTTGTGCGGAACACGACTCGGGCCCATCCAGGTGGGTGGGCCTGGAGTAGGCAGCCCCCCATCCTGCTCCCAACCTAGGCGTTCACTCTCCCACATTCTGCAGGCCCCCCGGCAGGCTGTGTGCTCCCGCGGCCAAACGCAGCCCTGCTGTGGACGGTGGCGGCCAAACGCAGCCCTGCTGTGGACGGTGGCAGGGAATGCTGTCTGCAGGCGTCAGGTACAGAGGTGAGCGCCAAGGGAGTGCGGACGGGACGCTAACTCCAACTGCCACATGAACATCTTCTCATTTCATCTTATAATAGCTCCGTCGCCGCGGTTCTCAAAGTGTGGCGCCGGGCTACAGTTCTGGCGACCCCTGGTGACTTGCGTAGAAATGCCAGTTCACAGGCCCGCCTGCAGCCCTACTGAATCAGAAACTCTGGGGGTGGAGCCTGGCTCTCTGGATTCTGACGAGCCTTCCAGAGGATTCTGATGCCTGCTCAAGTTTGAGAACCTCTGCTCTATTGCATTTAAAGCAATTAGGCCAAGAGACAGTTAAGGAGAAATATCATTGTTCTCACACGCAACCAACGGGACCTTGCCTTTCTTTCCAAGAGCTCAAAGTGAACTTATTTTCATAAGAATTGTATTATTTAAATAAATATGAAGCTTAAGCTTTATGTTTCCTGGCCCTAAGCCATGCCAATGAGTCCAATGCATAACAGTCACCTTAAAACCCACCCGTGGCAATCTGCACGCAGCAATGTGACCAGAATCACCCCTCTGTTAGATATCAATAGTGGCAGATGACAAACTCTCTGCTGCTATGCGACACCTTCTTTACTAATAGGCCATTAAACTGTCTGAAACAGAGATCTCCCTGATTAAATAGGAAATGCCATCTGCAGAGTCTGGTATCCTTCCAGGGTCTGCTAAGGATGGGACGCAGACAAAGAACAAAAAGTCTTTCATTTACTCAATGTTTTCTTTTTACTTTTCAAGGTGCTCGCATATAAATAATCTGAAGAGAGCCCAGTCATAACCCTGTAAGACATACCAAATAATAGCAGTGATGCCACCATTTTGGGGACGAGGAACCAGAAGCAGGGATGGTGAAGGGACCTGCTGGGGTGTGTGTTTGCTGACGGGGGGTCCCACCACCCCACTCCACTGCTCTTTCTTTCCTTTAAGCAGAACCAGAACGTGGGTGGATCTGCTCAAACGAGGGAGCCCTGACACCCCCAGAAAGTCGGGGGGATGCAGGGGTTCTGTTTAGCTGCCTGTTCCCACCATGGTCAAATAGACGCCAGCAAATGGACTCCTGCCCCCAGCGTCTCAGCCAGCTGGTGGAGCATCACTCACATTGGACCTCGCCCCAGGCGGTCAGGGTTTTGTGGATACCTTGGTGTCACCAATGAGTCTGATGAAGACAGAAGGATTTAATTAAATAGATAATTGGTCCCAAAAAGAGAAATGCAAACAGAGACACAATGAACGTGCTTTGCCGTTTGTGGACATTCGTCAACGCTAAGTGAATAGCCCACTTTCATCTGACGGTTTAATTCCTTGGCATCTATAGCTGTCTCTATTACAGTGGTTCTCCTCAGGGGTGATTCTGACACCCCCCTGGGACAGTGGGCCGTGTCTGGGGAGTGCAGCTGTCACTGGTGTCCAGGGAGGACTCAGGATGCCGCTGAGCAGCCCACAGAGCACGGAACAGCCCCCACCGCAGCAACGATCGCCCCCGGCTGAGAAATGCTCTCTGTGGCTTTCAGCTGGTACCACTTTTCGCTCAGCTGTACCCTGTAAATCATAATAAACAAAATAATACCCTAGAAAAATAGAAGACCGGTAGGGTGGGGGGTGCAAATCCCACATATTGAAAGTGCAGATTTGCCAATGGGTGAAGCTGGGTTCCTGGTTTCTGTCCCTCCTTGCCAGAGCAAGGATTATTCCTGCTAAGCGTCCATTAGTTAGTATCTTTCAGCTCTATCTTAGCAACCAACCAACCAATTTATTTTTTTAATAGAAGCTTAAACCCTCACCTTAGGCAAATGGCATTGAAATACGGATTAGGAGCCGCAGGCTCCGGCCTCTCCCTGCTCTGGCTGACCACTGGGACTGAGAAGGTGCCAACCTTTACTGCCTAGGTGGATGGACTACTCTGTGGGACACCAGAGGCCACTGTGAGCTGGGGGAGAGCTGGCAGAGGAGAGATTCCAGCCAAGGACAAAGTGGAGTATCAGGGAACCCCCAGGGTGCTGAGACGGGGAGACAAAAGGGAGAAGCTGAAGAGGGAGGCAGGGGGGAAGGACAGGCCCAGAGATGCCCTCCACGGAGCCCAGGCCCCCACGAACACCAGGCTTCTTCCAAAGTACGAGCATTCTAAAGCCCTGCAGAGAATTCTCTGAAGTTACATGCGGCAGAAATTTCCCTGGAACTCGGAAGCGGGTCTAGTCAGTTTCTTTCTTTCTGCACCTTCCTCCTTCCACCTGCTTCCCAAAACACCAGTACCAGAAAGAAGGCAGAAGTCCACAGTGCTCCAGCTCCCTAGAGCCCTGCACCCAGGTTTCCCAGTTTCTTAATTGGAGACATAAAGGCAATCGCGCCTGCCTCTTGCCTTCTGTGTGGACGCCTTTTGGGAAACTATTTGAAGATGCCCAGGAAGACAAAATTCCTCCCAGCTGAAATGGACCATCGCAGACTCACCTCCTGAAATGCATCCCACTTGTGCCCTCTCGTAACCGGACTTTCATGCGCTAATTTGTTAGTGTGAAAATGGAGCCCGTGTGCCCAGTGGGGAACGTATGATGATGCTAGCAGCATTTACCAGGTCTAGAGCACCTTCCTTTGATCTGGTGTTTGGAAAAGGGGTTGGAAGGGTTATGAAAGAACCCTCACGATGGAAGCATGGATCCCGCAGAGAGAAACTCCTCTTTCCAATCCTGGGCAGAACCAGGAACTTCTACTTCCAAGCTTGTGGCTGGGACAGCTCCATGTTCCAGAAAGCTGGTGTGATAGTTTTTGATCTTGATAGCAGTGACTTGGTTCCAGTAGGTTCCTTAGTGTTTTTATAGAAATAATAAATGTCTTTCTAGCATGGTGCTTTATCTCAGCTCACAGAACAGGAGGTGAGGCTGAGCCTGGAGTGATTCCATCAAACCACATGGGTACAAGACACACCGATTTGGTTACATCCTGGATAGGGTATCCAGAGGCAGCTAAACAGGAAATTGGAATTTCTCCCCTCTCAAATGATTCATTATCTGCGACAACATCTTAATAAAACAGACAAGGGGTCACCAATTCAAGCTCGGTAATTAAACTGAGAAGGAACAGCTCAGTTCCATGGCTGAGCCCAGTAATAGAGTCTGACATATAACGACATATACATGAAGGGAAAGAGAGTAGAGGTGACAAGGGACGTGATTAGGTGGCCACCACCCCGAGCGCCCCACTTTCCCAGGTGGTGCAGAACGGGGCTGTGTTCAGGTGGGAGGACTTCTGTCAGCTGGGGCGGCTAATGGAGCCTTTGACAGGCAGCCCAGGCAACTTCATTTATCCAGATTATAAGACAATTAAATGAAAATGAAATGTCTGTGCATTTCCATTTCTTTTAATACTGGCAAATGTGAAGTTTCCTGAGAAGCTTGCCTGGAAAAAGAAATTAGTCTCTGCTTCCCAAGAGGATGGGCTGAGGAAGCTCCAGTGAGAGTCCTGTGTGAGTTGGGCTGGAAGGGACAGGAGGAAGGAACTCCACAGAGAAGTAGAAGAAGAAAAGAAAAGAGAAAAAAAACACCTCAGACTGTCATTTTCTCTGCGCTTATCTCCTGCCTAATTACAAGATCTGCCGACTGCTGCCCCAGGCAGTGAGGGGTTTAAGAATGAGGACTGCAAGGATGCTTGGTTTACCTAAATGATAGGCTTTGTCAAATACCTATGGAGCTCGTGGGCTGTTGTGGGCTGTCGCTGGGGAGCTGGTTTTCCAGCAGTCTTCACGGTGGCGGTGGCGTACATCCCAGCGTCCATGCTCTGTAGCCAAACAGCCTATAGATCAGGAGCTCCTTCCTGCAAGGGATTCGTTGCAGGTATTTCTCATGTCTGGAGCAGGAGCCCAATTTTCTGGGCCTTTTGCTTGTCAAGTCTTGCTCTCATTTTTTTTCTTTTCTCTTCAGAGATAATCGCACAAACAAGTTCATTTGTCTTTCACGCAGAGAGAGAAATAGCAGGTTTAACAGCCCTGAACACCAGCATGTGGTTATCTCAATGTTCTCTATCTCCGAGGCAGGAGAATTTCCTACCTCCTGATGCTCGGTTGTACCTTCCATGGCCCCGGCCACCCACCCCACTTCCCTGAGCCTACAGTCGATGGTCGCTTCTCCTTGCACCTCTGTCCTGACCCCAACGGCCCAGCCAGGTTCTTTTTCCTTTCCAGGGTTAGAAAATACCTTTGCCTCCAATTTTCCAAGCTCTGAGCACATTAATCTCCTGTCCCAAACATGCTGATTAAATTTTAGAGCTCCAGCATAGAGCGCGGCCCAGAGTGGGGTGGCAGGCACCCAGAAGGGGACATGGGCTAGGAACCTGGCAGAGGATGGCACCATGAAGATATCAAATGTCAATTTGATCTCTCCTCTCGGCTTTGACATTTGCTTCATAACAAGCTAATTATTTTGTCAGTTTCCCCTACGTGGATGGAGAGGCCCAGCAGGTGGGGCCATCCCATGTGAGGTGTGTGATGTGTGAGGTGAGAGCCATCGTCCTGCAGCGGCCAGGTGGTTACTCTGCAGCTTCATCCCCTCCCGCCCAGAGACCGTATGCCAGCAGGGTGCGGGGACCTTTAAGCCACCACCCTTAAAGATCAAAAGGTTCAGGGAGGAGGGGCCCACTGTGCCTCTGTGTGCTGCGTCTGTCCAGCCCCTGCAGAAGTGGACAGGGTCCCGAGGGCTGACCCTAGGCCACCACAGGCTTCCGCAGGTAGTGCAGTGTCCCTGATCTAGTCTCTGTGCCAGGTGTGTCCCCTTCGCTAGAACAAATTCACCTGGGCCCAGGTACGTGGTCTGCACCCACTGACCGAGCCAGTGGGTTCTTTTCAGTCCCAATGAGAGCAGAAGGCCAGAAACAGTTTACATGGACCTGGGATGGACAAAAGTATGCATTTTTGGCTTTCCCCGGGGCTAGTTAACTCTCTCACCCTCTGTCAGAACAAAATCAGGACCAGCCAGATATCTGCAGAATGTCACACTGATCCATTGCACTGGGGACATTATGCAGATCAGGCCAAAAAAGCAAGAGGCAGAGGCTAACGGGCCAGAGACCCTGAAAAGACACACACGCTGCAGGGGGCTGGAGAAAACCCCAGGAAGGTCCAGGGGCTGTTGTACAGCTAACACTCTTAGGGGCCCGGTGGCCAGAGGTGTGCCAAGATGTTCTCTTCAAAGTAAAAGAGAACAGCATCTCTGTCTACGCCTAGTAAAGCCAGTTCCTAGTGTGCCCTGGCAGAGATGACATGCCCAACTGTGGGACACCCACGGCTGTCAAGCCTGAGTTGTGTCCTCCCCCACTGAGTCCAGAGGTCAGGTAGGCCCCACAGCAGCCCATCGTAACACAGAAACCGCCCAAGTTCAAGCACAGGCAGGACCAGGCTGCAAGCAAGCTTCATGAGTGGCCGGCTCGAACTTCCACGTCCCTGCCACCGGCTGTGCCACCTCCACTTGAGGAGGCAAGTCCCCTAGGTCCCCTCCAAGGGAAGGCTTGCTGCCCAGCTGCATGCAAGGCAGTCAGTAGATGGCCTTGAGCTCTCAGGTGCTCCAGGGTCTGCCATAGCTGCAGAGAACTGCACCAGCCCATCCCTCCTGTCCTGGGGAGGCCAGGATGGAAAGGTCTGGCCACCTCGGGCTTACGAGGTGCCTTGGTGGGCTGAGCCGGGCGCCCGGGCGCACCTGCACCTGGCTGGCAGTTCACCTCTCCCCCGTACCCGAGGCTGCTCCGCCCTCCTCCTTTCACAGTGTCGACCCTGACAGTTGCTCCCACTTCACGCGCCTTTCAGCATCTGCTCCAGGAAAACAAGCTTCACAGAGCCCAGCAATAACCCGTGACGCAAACCTATACAGATGTTCTCCTCGCTCAAATAACAGGTTTGTGTTGATGAATCATTTGGTGAAACGGTTTCATTTCCAGGCTGGCAGTGGCCCTGCCATCTACAGCGCTGGGGTTCCAAGGTCAGCCTGGCCATTTTTCTGCCAGCCCACGGGGGGCGGGGTGGAGATCATGCGGAGGAGACACCCTGCTCCCTAAGTGACCTGACCCCACAGCGACACACATCACACGGCCATGTCCAGCGGCACCGTGGGCTGCACAGCCCTGCTGGGGCCACTTGCCGCCCACACTGCCTCATGCGAGTTCTGCCAGAAGCTGACATTGACATGGGAACCCAGCGCAGTTGTTTATCAGGAAGATGGTGCCAGGAAACCCGGGGAGAGACTGGAGGAGGAGATGGGCCACCTTGTGCGGGTGGAGTTCATCCCTGCAACTCTCAGGGAGGAGGCGGAGCAGAGCACGCCTGGAAGTCACCCTCCTGAGGAGGAGGTGCCCAGGTCTGCCTGCCAGCCCTCTGCCCGCTGTCGGGCGAGGCTGCTCCAGGGGCTCCACTGCCGGGCACCCCAGGCCCTTCCTGTGCGTGGAGAGTCGCGGTGCTCACAGCTGCTCTTGGCGCATGGAGGCAAGTTCGAAGACAGACTCAGCATCTGCCTCGAACTCTCTTAGGATGGAAGGAAAATGAGTTTGGTGGCAAGTTAGCCAAACGTTATCTACTTAATATTGTTCTTCAAAGTCACTCGCTTAAAACATGAGAATAGATTTCCTTCCTTCCTTCCTTCCTTCCATCCTTCCTTCCATATCGCCATGTCCCTGGTTCTGTGCTGGTCACCTGGGTTGTGGCAGTGAAAAAGGCCCAATCCCAGCCTCCCAAATTCCCGTTTGTTGTAGAACAACAGAACAGTTAGATGAATGGTAAAGCCCACAGAGCTGAGAGAGTGCCAGTGATCTATCTATGCATTTTTTAAATTCACATTTTATTTGTAAGCACGGTATCTCCAAATATTGTTTTATGTAGTTATTCAGGAAAAATGCACATTTATGAGTGGAAATTATTTGCCCTATGTTCACGCGTGCCTGTGTACGTGTGTGTGTGTCTGTGGTGTGGCCACACTTTTTCATCCTGGGGAACCCTGTACATGCGAGGGTGACTGGAGGAGCGGATTTCCTTGCCTTTGAGGAGAACTTCCGCCTGTCGCGTGCAGACGCGGCCTGTCCATCTTCCCTCCAACTCCCCCCACAGTTCTGTGAGCGCCCAGGGCCGCCTCCCCTGGCCTAGCCTGCAAACCAGGTTCACAAGTCGAGGAGTGTTAGAAATGGATTAATAACCTCCCTAAACACAAGCGGGACACAAGAGCACATGAAAGGGAAGAGAGAGGTTCTTATTTCCCCGCACAGAAAAGGTTACCAGCGAGATGCTCCTGCGTCATTCCTCCCGTCTCATCCCCACTGCGTTTGAAAGCCACACGCACCAGGCCATTTACATATTTTCTAAGGAGAATCCCTCCCTCTGGCTCTCCGCTCAGTGCCAGAAACGCACACACAACCCTGCATCTGGGCACATCATTCTTCGTCATTTCCAAGGGTGCGGAGGGGACAGGCCCTGCCTTTCCATCTTCTATCCTGGAATGGGATTTTAATTGCCTGCTCGTTGCAGACATAATTTTCTGCTATTAGTTCCGGCGTCGGAGAAGGTGAATGTTTATGCGCCATGTGCAAGCTGCTGTGTGTTTTGTCTTTTGGATCTCTTTTCACTTGGCCCAGCTGTGCTTTCACCAACTCCATCAGAGCCATCTCTAGAAACTTCTCAGGGAAATAATTAAAAAAAAAATTCTTAAACCAGTTTTTCATTGCTGATCTGTGAACTGGCCTGGCCTGGGATACCTCGATTTCAGAGATCTGTTGGGATGAAAACAGAGAGAGAGAAAGAGAGAGAGAAAGAATGTTCAGATCTCTCTTTTCAAACGTTTGACTTAAAAGTTACATGACAGAAAGAAAACAATGTAAACACACACAGAGAGAAATTGGTACCAAATCTTTCCTACATCAAACTGCGCTTTGAAAGTTCTGCTTGCAAATAAACGCTAGACAAGCAAGATCAGCTCTGAGGGCAATGTTATGAAAATCCTGCAGACTCTGCCCCTTTAGAATGAAAGTTTCAAGATGTAACAACAACAGAAAAAACCTCTGGAGCCACAGTTTATTCAATATATTGAATCCAGATTTCATAAACCACAAAAATGTTATCCCAGAGACCATATGCAGAAACACGTTTTCTTCAGAACTTCTAAAGTGGAAACTGAAATATACAATGAAGACAATTAGATAAAATTTGGAAAATGTCAAGCCCAACAGACCTAGGGCAGCTTTGGTCTGGGGCCAGCGTGGGAAGGGGCCTTTCTAAATGAAGGACTGTAACTGCCCAGCAGGAAAGGATGCAGCAATATTGGAATCCAATAAGTAGGGAAGAGCAGAACACTTTTTTAAACCTGCAATATTGTTTGTACGTTTCTTTTTTAATTTAATCTTGGTAATTCCGTGCCAAGGTGATACCTGACTGTGAAAGAGTGCTTGGCCCCTCCAGTTCACCATGCAGAGGTCAGTCCTGCTGAATGTGTGTAGCCACAGGAGAGGAAAAGAGCAGCTTTTAAGGTCTGTCCTGGACACACACCAGGAGGAAGACCCTCCCGGGGCATGCATCTGGAAATCCAGGCTGGCACGATGTGGGGATGCCCGGGGCAGGGTCTGGCTCCAGACTGTACCTCTTTTCGTTGTTCGCTATATAGTTCCTTCACTTCTTGGAGTTTAGTTGCCTTCACGATAAATGGGGGAAATGATGCCCACTTTCTCTGCTTGGGGTGAGGATTACGGAGAAAGAGTATGAAGAATGTTTTTTTTTAAGAAATTGTTTTTTTTAGCAATTACTGTGACCATTTGAACAACCCCTCATCCTCATGCCGCAAGAATGGGCTGTCTCCCGTGTGCACACTGGTCTCAGCCAGGCTACTCTTAGAAGGCGGCATTTTCATGAACCAACGTAACAATCGCCGAGGTTCACTGCGGTGTTGCTGTGGCCTCCTGTGCTGAGCACTTCACAGGGAGCACCTTAAGGAATCCTCACCACAGAATAGGGCCTCTGTTATCTTCAAGTTGTGAATGAGGACACTAAGCCACAAAGAAGTTGAAAGGTCACACCTCAAGAAAGGGGGTTCGAACCCAGGCCCTTTGGTTCCTGAGTATCGACCAACAACCATTGTGCCCAACTGTCTAAAGCTGTGCTGCCAGCCCTCGATAACTATTTAAATTTAAATGAACTACAATGAAACTTCAAATTCCATTCCTGGGTTACATTAGCCACATGTCAAGCACTCAATGGCCACACGACGTCGGCAGCTCCTGTGTCAGATGTGGACGTGACGGCCGGTGCAGAACACCTCCGTCACCGCAGGGAGTCCTTCCATTTAAATCTCAACCCGGGGACAGATGGCTTATAGAACAGGGTACATTTCCTAGTGATTATTCACATGTGAAAAAAGAATTGTAGACTCCCAAAAGGAGTTGCCCAAATAATTTCTATTAACCGGAGGATTGAAATGTCTGTTTACAGATCATTAACTGCTTGGCAGGGGAGGCTGCGCAGGGCGCAGGAAGGAGGTGGGTAACCAGGAGCTGGTGGATGTTCTCCAGCACTGGAGGATGCTTTCTGCTGAGAAGGAATTCGAGATGAAGGTGGAACACAGTCCTCATCTGAAGTGGGTGCCAGCAGGCCAGCGGGTTCCAAGTTGCCCCCTCAGCATCTTTACCAAGATGGATTTCAGCCATAAAAATGGGACAACCTGCTTCACAGAGCAGGTGGACTGAGTGCCAAGGTCCCGTTGGAAGACTGCCACCCCCCTCCCCCCACCTGGCTCCATGTCCTGGCTGGGCCGCCCACTTGCTGTGTGACCTTGAGCAAGGGCCTTTGACGTTTTGCGCCCCTGTTTCCTCATCTGCAGATGAGAAGGTTGGGTAACCCTGCAGAGCCCTACCAGGCCCTCTCTCACCTTTTCTCAGTCAATCGTTGTTTGCATGCGGCGAGGGCAGAGTTCAGAGCATGAGCAAGACAGGCACCATCTATTCATTCTTCACCTGTCCGCTAAGCTCTGCAAGTCAACGCAGGTGCTCAGGTGAGGGACGGACGGGGTGAGCCACTGAGTTTGTCTTAGGATGGAGTATCCCTGGGAGTGGTGTCTGGGTCAGGGATTCTTGTGCACGCGATTTAATGAGGGCATGCTCTCGGGAGGTGCCTGCAGGGCAGTGAGACAGAGGGCTGGGGAAGGAGCCAATCCCAGGGGTGTTCAGGGACATAAGTTGCAGCCTGACCCTGCGGGGAACCCTGGAGCCTCAGTTTCTCCTCAAAGTCTGTTCTCCACCCCTGGTCCCCAGCGGTGAGAGACGCAGGCTGGTAGAGCCCTGCATCGGACAGTCATTGACCATGTTCATTCCTTCCTTCATTCCATATTCCAATACTCAGCACTCCTGCCGAGGGAGAGCCACAGCCTCTCGGAGAAGCCTCACGCGTGAGCTGTTGGTGGTGGGGAAGGGGCTCTGGGTGGGCGCCCACAGCTCCTCCTCCACTGCTCTAGCATCTTGGTTTCCGTGATTTTTCTCTCATTGAAAGACA
Source organism: Eulemur rufifrons (assembly GCF_041146395.1). Classification (NCBI taxonomy): domain Eukaryota; kingdom Metazoa; phylum Chordata; class Mammalia; order Primates; family Lemuridae; genus Eulemur; species Eulemur rufifrons. The sequence goes on from NC_091002.1 coordinate 48,949,824, forward strand.
AGAGTGGGCATTCAATTTATATTTGAATTTCCCTCATTCTAGCTTCTTGGTTTTTTGCTTTATCTTTTTCAAGTAAAGGTACATTTCATTCCTTCCAGTATTTATCGAGGTCCCTCAAATAGCCTGCGATATCTCCGCACCAGGAAGAAATGAAGCCATCTGGTTTTGTCTCTAGTTAGCCGTGCTGTGATAAATGACAACTCAAAGGTTTCAGCCAGCACAGAAAGTTGCCTCATTAACAAAGTGTATCATCGCATGTTCTGAAACAATCCATCTCCAAAGAGGTTGCATTAATTAGAAATATTTTCATTCAGCGCAAGGCTGTGGCAGAACATTTGGTCGTCTGGAGATAGGAAAGAGACGTTTAATTGCCTAGTTCACCAACGTGCTTTGCAAAGCCTCGGTGTTTACGTGTCCCGAGCAGACAAAGGCCCATAAACTGTGCATTTGGCTTGATGTGAACTTGTCCATCAAGGCTCTCATTTAAAACTTTTGCCTTATACCTGTACTATCTTTCTAATTAGTCGAAGTATTCCCTTCTAACAAAGCGAGGCAGTCTGGGAGGTTGGAGAGAATTATTCTCCTGCCAGACCAGAAAGAAAGGAGATGACTTAAAAGAGCTACCCTTGTCTTTGACCATCCAAGGAGGCTTGTGTCTATGTCTTAACATCTGAGAGAAGCCTCTGGCTTCAGCTGGTCCACCTTCAAGGCCTTAGATGTCTCCAGTGCCCTTAAAGGAGCCAGATTAAATATGACAATGACTCTGAGGGTCAGAATGTTACAGAACACGCCTCTTATTTGTAAAAGGCTGGAATTAGGGCTGGGCCACTGCTGGTTTCTTGTTTGTAGCATGGATACATTGGAAGTGGTGTTGTAAACAGAACAGTAGGTAGATCATGCGTTGGAAGTTCAAATGGACCTGAATTCAATATCCCAGCCCTGTCAGTTCTTGGCTGTGGATTTTGGGTAATTCATTTAACCTCTCAGCTTCAATTTCCTTATTTAAAATGGAAATAATAATGCCAATCTTGTAGCATTGCTGTGGGAATTGAGTAAAGTGTACAGAATGAATGCTTAATAAATGTTAGCTATTATTGTCATTAACAGTGTTACTGGGCTATGGTTCCCGTGGGGCTCAAAGGCAAAGTCCCCAAAGGATGGTCCTTCTTCCTGGAGGGAGTTATTTCACATGTGTTTTCTGGAACTTTCTCATCAGAGGTTGTTGCCATTTCAGCTTCTGGTCTTAACCTCAGAGCAGAGCTCTCTGCAGAGCTGAAGGTGGGAAAATCCCACCTGGGAATCAGGCTTGACGTGACTCCCTCTTGGGAGAGTTTTGTGCTAAGGAGAGAGGCCAATCCAGCTCTCTTTCCAGAAACTCAGTCCTCACCCGGGATTGGGCAGCTTAGAACAACAGACTCCAGGAGACATTTTGTGTCTTTTTCCGGAAGGTGATGAGGGTAAGAATGTGAGAGTACAGGTCAGTTGGTGACCCCAGAGCTCAGAATTCTTGTGGACTCTGATGGTCCTGCCGATAAGATGGAATGAATGTGAAAAAATAAAAATTCTAGAGATAAGAGTTAAAGGAGACTCCCCTGCTGGGAGAAAAAGATTTGGAAGATAATATCATATGATTCAAAAGATGATAAAATAACCTTGCCTTTTCGCCTCCTTGGGTTAAATTTCTTCCATTTTTGGACCGATTTTTACCTCACTTCTTAGCTCACATATGTCTGCATGGGTTTAATTAGGATGAAATATCCATGATTCACCACACTCTTTGGCAAATGAAGAAAATGAGCACAGAAATAAAGAAAGGCAGGAAGCCACGCTTGCATGGCAGTCTTGATCACCTGGGATTCACAGCGAGTCTGTTTCCCTGGGGCTCCCAATGCCCCATGGGATATCAGCGGGAGGTGGCCTCAGCGGGCCTCCTGCCACCGAGGAGAATCACTCCTCTGCTAAGGGAGAAGGCCTCATGCCCCACACTTTGTCCTGCTGACCAACATCCTTCTTTTGCAAAAAGGAGAAGGCAATTAAAAACACTTCCAAATACCCATCTAATGGACCAAACAATTAAATTCAACCATGTGTCTCTTTAGCTCAGATATTTTGCTGACATATGGCATAATGAGCATTCGTCTCTTATTGTAAATGAAATATTTTCAAGGCCACCATAATTTGGAGAACATGATTAATTATGAGCTTTTTGACTTAGCCAGGCCCGGGGGGCATGAGGGTTTCAGTGTAACCAACTAAGCAAAGATTAGGGTGGGCCACCCCGGGCCCAGGAGGGCTGACCCCAGGGCATGGTTGGAGAGAGGAGATGCCACCAGAATTTCAAAATGTAGGATCACAACACTGGGGAGGTGGCCTTTTTAATTCATCATTTTTCCCAACCTGATTCTTGTCTTCCTTTGAAGTTAGAGAGTTTCTAGAGGATTCTGAAATGAATAAAGGCACAGTATCAGAATGACACCCTTAACAGGAGATGGAGGCTTACTCTTCTCTTTGAGTTTGGAGGAAAGACACGTTGGTGCTTATTATTTATTACTCATTTACGGCTTCTTTGGAGTGGGCCCCACAGTCATTCTGTCCCCTCCTGTGGGCCAAGGAGTCCGTGCACCTGGGAGCAGCTTTCTGGGGCACAGAGGGCGTTTCTCTGTGGCGCCTCCACCCCAGGAGAAACGGCTGAATGACAAAGCCATTCCCAGCAGCAGAGCCAAAGCTGTTTACAAGTGTGATGTCTCTAGCATGAACAAGTTCCCAGGTAAATAGATGGGGCCCAGTCATCGAGTGTCCCCCGTGCCGTGATACAGAGCCCTTGTGTCTGGAATGGGCCAGGCTTCGGGGACCAGGATGTCATTCTGAGGGTGTCTGATCCAAATGGAGTGAACGTTTGTCCAAGGGAAGATTACATTTGTCCCTTGACTCCAACAAATCGATTGCCAGGTCCACAGGGTATGTTTTTCTCCCTCCCTCCCTCCCTCCCTTCCTTCCCTTTTCCTTTCTTTTATTCCTCCCTGCCTGCTCTCTTTCCTCTGTCCTTCCTTTTCTGGCTGGAAATTTCCAGCTCACATGTTTATACAGCTGAAATCAACTGGCTAATTGTCAGTTTTTCTCTCTGCTTCATAATAAGCAGTGTCCTACCTGAGCCGGATGCTTACTCACGCAAGATAATAAGAAATACAGAAAGCCGCAGAAGCATTTAGAAGACAAACAGGTTATAAAATTGCCTATTAGGAGCTCTAATTTAAAATCACTTCTGAAAGGTTCTGTGTTCTTTCTCTTCGCACCCGGCTGCCACCCCCTCCTTGAAATCTCCACATGCACCGGGGTGGATGTTTTCAAAGGTCACGGCCATGAGACACCCTTGGAGCCTTAATTACTTTCTCATAAAAGGCAAAGAGGGCGGAAAAAAAAAAAAAAGGCACCAAGACATTCTGGAGAAAAATTTAATTAGGTACCAAAAGGCAAATGCATATCTCGGATTTTTCCAAAAGCTAATATGAAATTGCTTATGCGGGCTACCTGTTGCTGATAAAACTTTCCGAGGCAGGTGGGCGAGTGGGTTATGTGTACGAACATGAGGAGATATTCCGTCACACAAATCCGGGCACACAAAGGTGCTGTTTTCTATAAGTCAAAAATACGTTCAAAAGGTTTTTTAACCAAATGCAAAGAAAAATGTGTTATTTTCATGTCATGTTAATGTGCTTTTTTTCCCCCCTGCCACTAATTATGCTATTTCAAGAAAATAATTGGAATTGGCTAGAAGAAATTAAGAATAGAAACTTGCAAATTATATAACCTAATGAATCTAACTTTTGGTAATGAACCTAGTTGCTACTTAGCACGCATCAGTGAAGCCTGCATTAAACAGGGGAGCCCTTCTATTTCTTTTAATTCAACTGAACCATTCTTAATAATTCATAATTAAGTCTGGCTCAGAAATGATAGTCTCCATGGCAATATTGATTTATTTTTTTCTACGTGTGCCTCTGCCAAATGTTGAAAATGACAGAATTCTGAGTCTCAAAAGGCAAATGCTGTCAACAAGGATCACAGAAACAAAGGGATAACAGAAGGGTGTCACCCAAAGCCCTTTCTCCCTTAACTTTCAAGAAAGATGAGATATAAACTGGAAGAAAATGGAATGTGGATCTTCTGTGCTTACCGGTTAATTTTCAGCATGAGGTAGCAACTATGAACACATGGGTACCAGGAAGATAGAAGCCCGTGAAGATGCATATCTGGGATATGAGAGCAAATGACTTCTGAAGGCTGGGGGGAGACCCTGCCCTCTCTCACCCTATCTCTAGCTCACTTTCTGCTTGAAAGACCATCAAAGTCTGCATTTACAGAGAAAATGAGTTGAACGAAGACAAATTCAAAAACTGCCCTGTTTGGTCTTCATCCCCTTCTCATTGGGTACTTTAACTGAATACACTATAGACTTCAGAATGTGTGTGCTATTACCATGGACTTGAAAACCTCCAATTGCCCTCCAACTGTGATCACTCATTTTGCCTGCTCTTCATAAAAATTTTGTTCTGCTTCTGCTGGAACTCTCCCCAAAGACACATCGTCTGAACCCTGAACTCTGACATTGAAGGAAATGAAGTCAACTCAAATGCACAGATCACAAAGCAACACTATTACTTTTAAAACGCATCATAATGAAACAGTAATACTTATAATAAAAGTAATAGACTCAATTAAAGTCTATCTTCAGAGATATAAACAGGAGTCAAACAGTGTATAAGCACCGTATTTTAAAAGTCCTATTAAGAGGCTGCCTTTAAGGGGGTTGGGAAAGAAAGCTGGGGTGTTGTCAGGGCCTGCTTGAACATGCTGCATCTTGAAATGCCAAATTCCAAAATTCAGAATTTTGTTAACTCTTCAAGATCTGTTTGTGATTTATTGTGCTTTTTTTCCTTTAGTGCCGTCCAGCCAGTTGGGCAAAAGCATTTTACTGAATGAGAGTCTTATGTGTGTTGATTGGTATACTAGAGGCTTTTCAAAATGACTCAAAATCGTCCAAGGCCAGCAACATCTTGAAGATGAAATTGCCGAAATGATCCTATAGACAGACAGGGCTCCCTTTGGGTGGTAAGTGTTACCTCTGAAAGGTTGGGCCGGATTGCACTCACGGTCCCATGCCACCGCCGTATGACTGTGCCCTCACAATGACACTTTGAGTATTGAGTGAGTTGGTGATGTGTCAAGAATAGTAGTGAAGAGGCAGACAGACCTGAGTTCAAGTCCTGGCTCTGCCACCAACTAGCTGGGTAATCTTGACCACAGTCACCTCTTTGAACCTCTATTTCTTTAGCTACAAAATGAGGATGCTTCTCCCTGTTCTGCCAGCTCTCTGGGAGATGTGAAAATGAAAGACAAAGGGTAAAGCAGATTGCAAACTGAGTGTGCCAACTCTTTCCGTACCAGCCATGTGACCTTGAACAAGTTACTCAACCTCTTCTGTGCCCCAGAAACCTTATTTATAAAATGAAAATAATAGTAATATTAATCTCATAAGATTGTGGTGAGTATTAAGTGAACTAACATGAAGTGCTTAGAACAGGGCCTAGCAGATCATAAACGCTACACAAGTGCTTCTCATTATTACTATTAATATTAATGTTTTGTTGAAAAGCAAAGCAAGAAACAGATTGTTTTTTAACCTTCAAGAAGGACCCAGCTTATGTACATAAAGGCATAGGACCTTTATAGAACTTCCTGGGAGGCCACCGAAATAAATCCTGAAGGACAACAAAGCCATTAAAAATTGTGTTAATGGGCCGGGCGCGGTGGCTCACGCCTGTAATCCTAGCACTCTGGGAGGCCGAGGCGGGTGGATCGCTCAAGGTCAGGAGTTCGAGACCAGCCTGAGCAAGAGCGAGACCCCATCTCTACTAAAAATAGAAAGAAATTATATGGACAACTAAAAATATATATATAGAAAAATTAGCCGGGCATAGTGGCCCATGCCTGTAGTCCCAGCTACTCGGGAGGCTGAGGCAGGAGGATCGCTTGAGCCCAGGAGTTTGAGGTTGCTGTGAGCTAGGCTGATGCCACGGCACTCACTCTAGCCTGGGCAACAAAGTGAGACTGTGTCTCAAAAAAAAAAAAAAAAAAATTGTGTTAATGATATAATTTTAAAAACAACATATATTACCCACAAAATAGAAACAAATGTGATTTCACTCTCAAATAAATAGATGTCCAATGTACATGTCCATCTACGCAGGTTCACACAACAAACGGCAGGAAACTCTTCTTCATTTATTTAGAAGCCAACATTTGTGGAGACCCTCCTGGGCATCCAGTCCTCGGTGAGCGCTAGGGCATACTTGTAAGAGAGACGCCCTTGGCCTTCTTGGAGCTCGCAGCTTAGCAGGTCTAAGAGATGATAACATATATAGTGATACAGATGTCAAGAGAGGAATAAAAAGGAGGGGGTGGTGGGCTCGACTGGGTGTCGGGGAAGGAGGTTGGGAAAGACCCAGAGCTGGGCAGGAGCTTTGATACTACTGAGAAGGAGCCAGCCTGTTGCAGGCAAAGCAAGGAGCATAGAGGCATGGTGACATTGGGCGGGGGAGAGGGTAGGCTAAGCCCCTGCCTGGGAGCAGGAGGAGGGAGGGTGGGCACATTCACCAGGGGCCTTGAGGTCTATGCTGAGGACTTTGGCTCTCACTCTGGGGCAGCAAACAATCAACAGAGGCTGGGAACTGGAGCAGGATATAGCCATTCTCCATTGCTCAGCGCTCACTTCAGGTGGGCTGCAGGTTGGACCAGAAAGGGCAGAGACCAGAGGCATGAGGCCCTGGGCAGGCTGATGGAGGCTGTGGCAAGAAACAGTTGAACTAGCTGCCTTTGACCCAGATGAAACTCCCTGATCTCCTGACTTGGACACATGTCAGCACACATCCCTCATCTTCTCGTGAGAGATAACAGAAGAGCAATGCAGGCAAGGGCTTCTCCCTATCGCAGCATTCCTGAGCCTGTCCTATCTAGGACATCTAAGGAAATAGCACAGAAAGTGGAAAAGGGGAGATGAGACCTGTTTGTGTGGGAGGAAACCAAGGAAGAAAGAGAGTCTGGAGCCCCTTCCTTCCATCCCCTGGGATCAGCTTTCTGGAAAGAAGAGAGGGGTGAGAAGTCTTGCTGGGATTTCTCAGAGGATGAGATGCAGGAGGAAGGGGATCCTGTGCAGGACCAGCCTTGATGGAGGCCCTGGGGGAACCGTTTCATTGCCCTCAATAGCGTGGCTGCCCGTAATGAACATAGTACTATTCAGTTCACACTGAATACATTAATTGACAGATGAGCATATGGAGAAATGCATGCAATTCTCATTGATATGTGCTATTAAAAATAAGGAGCTGATATGGAAAAAGAGTGTGTGAGCATCTTCAGCAACCCCCAAGGTAGTCATAAACCTCAAGCCAATTCACAGGTAGCCTTGGCAACACCCGTCCCCGTCCTCCTTGCTTCTGCTGCTTCTGTTTTAATTTCCAAAAGCTGTTGATGCCCTGGCTCAAAGATCCCTGTTTTTCTATTCAAACAGTTTTCATGAAGTTTGGAAAATAGAAAATATTCCCCTGGGTGTAAAGAACACACATTTCAAGAATGAGTAACCTGGCAAAGTGAAATTAAAAAGTTGGCTGTAGATAACACAGTTGTCAGACGCAAGTGTTTTATTATCACAGTTCTTAAAACTAAGCGCTAAGTAAAGGTTTCTTCTACCAGTGTACCCAGAGGACTATTAGCTCACTCTCCGATCCAGGCTTTTTGCTTCCCTCAGATATTGCCTCCAACACCTGCTCAGCCGAATACCTGGTATTGGGATATCATTTCTCTCTCTCTCTCTCTCTCTCTCTCCCTCTCCCTCTCCATGAACAGGCAAAGCCCAACACATAATTGTCAATTGCACTCTGACATAGCTAAGATTTTAAATGTCAACAACATCTGAAATGTAAAACAAATCAACTGCTTCCAAAACAACAACAGCAAAGCTGCTAATAGTTACAAAGTGCCCCCGTCAGTCCCCAGGTGGGGACACTGATGCATTCCCATCACAGACATGAGCCCTGGGCAGCCCAGGAACGGCACAAGCTGCACCAGGATGTGTAATGACAGATGATGAAATGACACTTAGAAGTCGAGTGTTTTTCAGATTGCATAGGAAATGATGCTCACTCTTGGCATGGAGACGTTTGGACCTCCTTTCCCTCCCGAGGATGCAGTTATGCTCAGACCGAGTTGGAACAAACACTCAGCTGGGGAGGGGAGGGATGAATTTATAATGTTACCTCCTACGAGACGTGATACATTTGCACATAGGCAATTAGCACATGACTCTTCAAACAGATGTCGAGATTTACCCTCTGGTTCTCAAAAAACTTCCAAAAGGCAGATGGACATGAGGCCAGCAAGCCTCAGTTGGAAAAAGGCTCTGCTATTTACCGGCTTTATTATGCAGAGGGCAAGCTAAGCCATCTTTAGGCCTCGGGTCCCTCATTTATAAAATAGAGTAACATTGCTTACATGTGGCGTCGAGATGACACGGCAGCGTGGACGTGCAAGGTCCTGGCATGGTGTCCAGCCTGCCTACCACCTCCCTTTCTTATTTGTCCACTTATCTGTCCTTCCGTCCACTCTGACCTCCTGTTTGTTGGCACTGGGCGTAGAGCTGTGGACGAGACAGCCCTGCCCATGTGCAGCTCGCAGTCTGGGCAGGAGAGAGAACGTTTCCAGAATGTGTTCAGTGCTGGGAAGAGAATAAAGCCAAGTGACGCTTCCCAGAGTGCTGGGCAGGGAGGGAGTGTCGAAGAATTCCAAGCCGACCCAGAAGGAGCACCCTGCAGTGAAGGCAGCAGCTCAGTGTGAGGAACCCCCCAGAGCGCCCTTTTGGGGTCTGGGGGCAGAGGAGGGCAAGGGCCTGCAAATGGCCACAGAGAGTAAAAATGGAAACCACCTGTGCACAATTTTCCTCCCTGCTGGCCGGCTCTGCAGCTGCAATAAGAAACATCAAGAAAAGCTGATGAAGTGTAGTAAAAGGATCCAGAACAGATGTGTTTCCTGTATACATTTCAAGTGTGCTGGGCAGAGGCCCCCGGGGAGCCCTAGAGGCCCCACCGTGCTGAGGTCTCCGCTGCCACTCCACCTGTCTTCCCAGGCTCCAGGACATGAGCCAGAGACTCCTTGACAACCAGCCGCGTTTGGAGTTGAGCAACCACCACTGAACAGATATCCAGTCGTTTGGAAAAACCTGTCCCAGGAGTTGCCTTGAGCCTCCCAGGATTCTAGTATGCCCAATTAATTCCAGTTGGTGTCAGATTAGCAAGCTTTACCTAATAATGCTCATTTTTGCAAGTGTCCCCATCGGGTTTATTTACAAAAACTCAGAGTTGCCCCAAGAAATGGACTAGATTCGCTGGCAGAGCAATCCATGTTGGAAAGAAGTCTGTGTTTGTGGACGTTGAATTAACGTGTGCTCCTCCACAAGCCCAGGCTCGGGAAGGGTTGTGTTCCCGTGTGCCTTGTCCACTCTCCGTCTCTCACCCTCTCTCGCTCTCTCTAATTAGTTAAAGAAAATACATCTTTCCTCCCCTGTCTTCCCCTGCCTGACTCAGGGACTTCAACGTTGCCTGTTGCTGCCTCAGCTGGAGCTACAGCCCAGACTTTCTCCTCCTTCCAAACATTGCAATGGAAAACCGCAGCCTACGCTGAGTTTTCTCACTCGTGAGTTCTTCCACACCCGGAAACGGGGAGAAGGTCCTCCACAGGTCATCAAAAACGTGGCTTAAAAACTGAGAACACCTGACCAGAGAGGATTGTTCACTAGGATCCCCTCCAGGGCAGCCCCGCAGGGAGAGGCAGACAAAACCAGGACCTACTGGAAACACACCCCAACCCACACATGGAGGAAGTCTGACCCAGGCTCCCCTGAACAGGCGGGCAGGTGGGGAGTAGAAATGCCGCTCTGAAGCTTAGGGCCGCCTATCATGCAGCCCCCAAATAATACAGTGGAGTGGTTCTGCAGCCAGGGAGACCCAGGTGCAAGTGGCGGGTTTCTTGATGACTTTTGCTCACTTGCCTGTGACCTTAGGCCAGTGACCAACAGCTCTGAGATTCTGCAACGTGGGGTTATCTGTCCCTCGGGGTGAGCAAGGATCAGAGGAAATGTTGGTAAAGCATTTAGCAGGGCCCAGCTTCATTACGTTGTGGCACATTTCGATACGTTGTAGCCAGCACAAGGTCTACTTTGCATGTATTACAGCACTTATGACACATTGTGGCCATTGCCATTGTCATCAGTGGTCTCTCCCCCACCTCAACCTATGGGAGTACCGAGGGGAACCTTCCCTGGGAAAATGGGTTCCAGCTGGAGAAAGGCCAAGGATCTGCCAGGATTCAGGGCTGTCTCCAGGCTGTCCGCAGATGGAAACTTCTCAACCTTTGGAGTGCCGGGAGGAAGTCTTTCCCTTTAGCTACCGGGCAGCTTATTTGTGAGGCAACAGCACCCCCTCTGGTCAGAGAGCAGATTTTCTCTAGAATTTTCTCTAGAGTTTCAGAGCACTTGCACCCAAAGAGCAAGAGGGTAAGTTAACACGTGGCCCTGCCAAGGGCAGGATTTATAGTGTGTATGTGGGAATGGGGGAGTCGAGGCAGCCTCGGTTTCCCCCTCTCGTATTTGTGGGTTTTGCAGCTCTTCCTCCCCCCTCCCTCTGAACGCCTGGCGGAGAGGGCAGGGTGGAGGCGTCCGTGTCTGGTTGAGCCCAGGGTCCCTCTCGCCTCTCAGGCCTGGAACTCACTGGCTGCCTCCCTCGGCTCCATCCTGAGTTCTCGGTGGCACTTGCTGACCGCAACTCCGTCTGCTTTGTCCTGGCCTTTGCAGTCCGAGGGGCTCTGGCTGGACCCCAGCTCTCACTGGCACCTCCTCAGCACCCTCCCCCCAAACATAGGAACTCGGGTGCTATTTGGTTTGGAAAACTCCAGAGAGCTCGGCTCTCCTGGGTGTGTGTTTATTTGTTAAGATTTCCAGGCAAGGTCTGAAGAGGAGGGTGAGGTATTTCCTCTCAGAGCCACACCCCACCGTCCTGGAGTGAGCAGCCTTTGCACAGGGTCCCCCAGGTGGTCTCTGAAGAGGACAGCAGAATGACAGTGGACTTTGGAGCCATGTGGCCGCTGTTCAAATCCCAGCTCTGAGGTCCCCGGCAGGCTGAGTCCCCTCGCAGAGACCTGGTGCCACAGTCCTGGAGGGGGTGTCGTGGGGGCGCAGGGAGCGATGTGGGGGTTACGCCTGGCCCCAGCGAGCCCACAGGCAGCGTCTGCTACGACAGCACGCTCCTTCACACTGCCAGTGGCCCAGGGGTCCTGTCTTGGGGCTGACCCCGCCCGTGGGCCAGGCATTGTTTCATGCGGCCCCACAATGTCTCCCAAGCAAGACCCCCGGCAGCCCCTTTTCTCAGCCTCCATGGGGGCTCAGAGATGCAAGTCAGAGAGTGAGCGCCGGGAAAGGTGTGCTCCCCGGCCTCCGCGCAGGAGCCTGACATGGCTGGGCACCTCCAGGGACCAGGTGACACACCTACCCTCACCCTGCTCTCTCAACTCTGACGGCTGTCAGAGAAATGCCTGCTTTAATCAGTTCTTCGCTGACTACTATTAAGTGGCACGTAAGGTAATTATCCCAGGGTAGATCCTAAATGGAGTCTATTTAAAGCAGTTACCTGGATTTTGTGAATGAACATCACAGTGTTCATTCTCTGCTCTAACACCCGAGACCCGATCAGCCTGTGCAGTGGCCAAACCAACAGCCACCCGGCGGGCAGCTCCCCCAGTCCACGCTGCTGGTAGGTGTTGATGCTGTCTCTGTCTCACAGTTTGGGAAACTGAGGTTCAGGAAGGGGGGATAATTTGTCAAAGTGACAGCTAGGAAGTGGCATGGTTGGGATTTGGACTCTGGGATCCCAGCCCTTAACCTCTGTGCTTTGTGATTACAGTTGCTGTTTGTTGAGTGGCTTATGCTGTTTACCAACCACTGAGCTGCTTACCAAAACTGAGGAATGGAGAGATCTGTCTCACTGCAAATGGCAGAGCTGGTTTTCTAATCAAGGCTGGAACAACCTCGTATCTCATGCTATTAGCTAGGAGGCAACACTGCGGGCATGTTTTCATCTACCCGGAAACAGAAAGCGACACCATCAGAGCTAATGCCTGTCAAGCACCTACTCACATCCCGGGTACTTCTCTTGGATCATTTAATGCTCACATCAACTTTTGGGGGTTGGTGCCATTATTATTCCCATTTCACAAATGAGCAAACTGAAGCTCAAAGGAGTTGCAAGACTTTGCCAAGGTCCCACAGCTGCTGAGTAGCAGAGCCAGGACTTAAGGTTGCTAATGGCAGAGCCTGAGCTCTTAGCCAATCCCCTGTTGGTTCCCAGGGTTAACATGACCACCCAGGAGTAGCTACTCTGTTTAAGAATCTGCTTTGGCCAGCAAATGTGTTCTGAGTGGTTCAGGACGGGGTGTGGGGTGCTAAGCACACCCTACTTCCTCACCGGTCTCTGCACCAAGAGGGGGACCCTGGAAACAGCTGCCTGGGGCAGGGACCCTGAGGAGGTGGCTGGCGCAGGGAGCCAGCTCTAAGAAAATCCAACAAGTATATTCTTGTTGCCTTCCCCTTCCCTACCGGGAGTCCTGCCCTTTGTTCTAAAGTCCCATCCTACGTCATTTGTATCTTAGCATCCCCCGCCTACTCCTCCAGTGGGAGGCTGTTCATTTATAGAGAAACCCCACTGTTTCCTTGTCTGTTCAGCATCCAGCCCCCTTCTTACGGGAGCGGCAACTTATTTCCCCTTGGGGAGGAGCCCCACTCAAACTCAGTCCGCATGGCCCTGACGGGGCTCGCCCTTCCTCCTCCCTGACCCAGCAGGTGAGCGTGTGACCCAGGCTGGCCAGAATCACAGTAACGCGTCAGTGATGGGCGTGTGACACACTCAGGCCACGAGGTTAGGTCCAGGAATGTTGCTCAGATTATCGGGAAGGTTATCTTTTTCCCCTGCTGCGATGGCAGCCTGGAACCGCTTTCCCGCAAGGCCTGAGAGTGAAGCTGTGGTCACCAGCCTTCGAGACGTGCTCCTGTGACCCTCACCTCCTGGGATCCAGGTGCTCTGCAGTCCCAGCCTGCCCTGGAGGAAGCTCACCTGTGTTACCACCAACAGATCTCAGAAATGACAGAGTCCGACTTTCAGGCTAGGTCATTAAAGACATTGCAGCCTCCATCTTGATCTCTTGGATCTCCCTCTCTCGCTCTGGGGAAAGCCTGTGGCCATGTCATGAGGCCACTCAAGCAGCTGTGTGGAGAGAGCCACGTGGAAAGGACCTGAGGCCGCCTTGCAAAAGTCATGGAAGTAGTCACCTTGGAAACAGATCCTTCAGCCCCAGCCAAACCTTCAGATGACTGTGACCTCATGAGAGACCTCAAGCCACTATGCCACTTCCAAATTCTTGACTCACAAAAGCCATGCATTAGTAAATGCTTATTGTTGTTTTAGGCAGCTAAATTTTGTGGCTATTTGTTATACTGCAATAGGGAGTAGACACAGAAGCAAACACAGAGTAATGCAGCACTGAGCGATACAACGTCAGATTCCTCAAATTTTGACCACCTAGATCCAGCCATACCTGAAGCCAGAAACATTTGGATTTCTCAGCTACATAAGCCAAACAATCCTTCTTTTGTTCAAGCCAGTATGGATTAGATTTCCTTGCAACTGAAGAGACCTCATCAATACAGGGGTTTTAATAAAAACATATATGTCTGGAACCAAGAAAAAACTCAACCACCAGATCCCGAGAAGAACAGGGACCCGAGGAGAAGGTTGGCAGGTAGAAGCAGCAGGTTGTGGAGCCCTTTGCGCTGATGTCCACCATAGCACACCTTCCCACACCTGCTGCAGGACAGCTTTCCCCTCACGACCTCACTCATGTTCTCACCGTCTCCCTGGACGCCTCCTCCCGGCCCCACACCTCCTGGTTTCCCAGGGCTCCAGCTTCCTCACAGCCTCGCCTGCCACGCCCTCTGTGCACGGTGGCTTTGCTCGGGTTCAGCTGACAGGGATCAGATTGATAGGAGAGACTGAGGCTGGGTGGTTAGTCCCCCTGGCACCTCCACATCAGGGCCCAAGTGCTGGTGGCATCCCTCTGCTGTCCCCTGGGTCCCTGTTGCTATTGTTGGAGTCCAGTAAGCACTCCTTCCCTTTGCCTATCTGGGGCAGGGGTGTCCTGCTGGATCTGGGCACACCCTGTCCAGTACCCCCTTGGCCCGCAACTCTGCAAATTGTCCCTGTTCCCGGTCCCCTCCAATTTCACAGTCTGTCCCCTGTCCATGCCCTCACTGATAACAGCGGTAGGCTGTCACTGTCACATCTGTTTTGCAGAGGAAGAAGCTAAGGTATAGAGAGGTGAAGCAACTGGCCCAGGGTCACACAGCAAGAAAGTGGCAGAGCCAAGATTTGAACCCAGGAAGCATGAGTCCAGAGCTCATGCATTTGGCTTTATTCTGAAGTCAACGGAGAGACAAGGATTTCTTATGTGGTTTAGTACAAGGACTCAGGCTGAGGTGTGGAGACTGGGCTGGAGGGGGAGACCCTGACATCTGGGACCAAGAGCCTGTGACTGTCATTCAGGTCTGGGATGGTGGGGAGGGTAGGTAGGGGACGAAGTGTACATCACACGGATAGAATGGAGGGGTCCAGGATTAGGCCCGAGCCTGTGATATGGGTGACTCTGTGGATGTGTCACCCTCCCCTGAGATGGGAACAGCTGTGTAGAAGCAGGTGCAGCTCACAGTTCTGAGGGCCAGGCCTGGAAACTATCAGGATACCATGAAGTCTGCCCGGGAAACAGGGAACAGAGCCCCTCAGCTGATGGACTTTTCTATCCACCCCCTGAAAGCTGGCAAGCATCCTGAGACTCGGTTCCGGCTGTGGGCTGCATCTCCCAGAACACAGCCCCAGCCTGCCCTCTCTCCCCCACACGGATCTGAAACCTCCTTTGCATCAACACCGAAATGTGAAATGCGTCAGTGAGAAGTGCCACGCAGGCTCCTGCTGGGAGTCTTAACAGTCTCCAGCTAACTAACCATGCCTCCTGTACTTTAAAATAGTCTTTGCTATTACCGCAAGGCCTGCAAATCAATGTCTTAGTCACAGAGCCGCCTCATCCCCCGCCACAGGTAAGTTGAAGCAGGATGCTCATTAGCAGAGACAACGGGGAGCAGCCACGAGTGCGGTGGACGCCGCGGGGGCGTGTTCCAGATCGCTCAGCTCCCCACGCCTGGGTCTGGCCCCCAGGAAGGAGCATATTGTGCCCTCCCCAACGCAGAGCTGGCACTGCCCCAGGCCCTTCTCCTCGGCTACCTCCCTGCTTCCCATCCAGCCAGGGTGGGGGGCTCTTGGGTCCCCACTGCACAAAAGAACACATGGAGGCGGGGGAAGTTGAGCCACTCCAGCCAGACGTTCCTTCAGCACCTACTGTGTGCACAGTTCCACACTAGAAGATTGGGCCACAGCTGGGGACAAGACAACAATGTCACTCACAGGGCATCGGCATGCTGGAGGCAGGGACTGGGGAGATGATACCAAAGCAAACAAAAAAACATCTGCAGAGTGTCAATGCTTTGGAAAAAAAAAAAAAAGTCTATGATATTAAAAATCCCTGGGAGGGAGGAGGACTAGGTGGGGGTGCGTGTCAAAGGAGATCTTTGCAGACCCAAAAAACGATAGTGAGTGTCTTGCAAGGATCTGGGGGAGCCTCTTTGCAAGTGCCAAGGCCCTGTGGTGGGAACAAACTGCTATGAAAAGGAGGAGGTGACAAGGCCAGGCTTCGTGCGACCTGGTGAGGAGCTTGGATTTTATTCTGAGTGTGTTAAGATGCCATCGGAGGGGTGAGAAGAGGGGAGCTACTTTCCTGAGCCCAGGCAGAATCCTAACCTCTGGGGGCACCTTCACATGCCCCAGGGCTCAGAACTCGGACATACCTTTGGGGAGGCCGCCATTCAACCTCCTGCAGTGTGGATAGGAACATACACACAGACGCACAAAAAATGTACATGTAGTTAACATGTACACACAGCCACCTGCTTCCCGCTGCCCTGCATGCCTGGCCCGGCCATGGCCTCACTGGCATCACCTCTCATTTGTCACAAGAGACCAGTTGAGACAGGTCTGTTGTTATTTTGCAGATGGGAATCCAATGTTGGGAGAGACAGCAACATTGATCTCTGCCTAACACATGTTTCCTGAGTACCCACTGTGTGCCGGGCCCTAGGGACACAACAGTAAGATAAAGTCCTTGTCCTTGTTCAAGGTAACACAGCTACCAAGGGTCTGAGCTGTGATTTGCTTAGGTCAGCCTAACCTCAGAGCCCTTGTTCTCTCTCCTAGGGTCACCGGGCTATGATCAAGGACTCCTCAAAGCCCAAGGACTTCTTAGGGGGAAATCCCAAGGACCAGTCACAGAAGCATCTCGTCACTGCACATGGCCCTGGCCTGTGCCCAAACAAAGGTCCCCACCAGGGTCCCAGCCCCAAGGCCCAGGCAGCTAGGGATGCAGGGCCAGGGGGGCCTCGGTGCCAGCCCGGCCCCCCACCCAGCTCCCAAGCCCCTCGCACCAGCTGGAGCAGAGAGAGAGAGGGCGAGTTTGTGACATCGCCAGATGAGATGGTGACTAATGGCCCTGCCAGGCCCCAGGGATGCAGGGCAGGCTCAGTGCGGCAGATGTTCCGTGATTACGAGGAAACCGAGGCAGCCGAGGTTCCGGAGCCCAGGAGCTCTCCCCCGTGGCAGGCCGAGCCCAGCCTCATTAAGGTGCAGAGCTGCCTGCGTGTGGGAGGGGGGGCCTTGCTGGGAGCAGGAGGGCACAGAGGGCCCGCGCATCTGCTCCCAATTAACGACACAGCCGCCTGCTATTGGTTTCTTTTTTTTTTTAACTCTTTTTTTTTTTTTCTTAAATGAAGCTAATAGTTTTTAAAGTCACCATATGTTGACTTTGATTAAATCTCTTTACGGTAGTTTATGTAACCCAAGTTCGAGGGCCAGGTCCCAAAAGTGCCTGAAGTTGACTCTGACGGGCCTGGCCCGTGTCGGACCCTGAGGCGAGAGCACCTGAAGGAAGGAGTCCCCAGAGGAAAGCTGAGGTGTCGTTCCCGGAGAAGGGGAGTGTGGGCCCAGTGGCAGTCGTTCCCCGAGGACAGGAGAGGGTTTGGGAAGATGCAGATGGCAGGGCCACCCTGTGGTTCTCCTGGTCCCTTGTGCCGGGAACCTGGATGTGAAACCTCCCAGTGGCCCCTAATGAGCAGCCATGCTGGATGAGCGCCGGACAACGCCAGCGACAGCTCGGGCCCGTCCCTGTGCCATGGCCACAGCAGCTCCTGCCCTTATCTCCAGCGAGCACAGTGCGGCTCAGAGAAGTCAACTGGTGCCGCCAGCCCGCGCCGAGACCCCTGCTGTCTGTGATTCCAAAGCCTTTGCTGAGACGGAGTCTATTCTATCTCAGCCAAAGCGAGAACCGTTGTATTATTTCTGCTCCAGCCCATAATCAGCAATCAGTTTACATTTGTTTTTCAAGCAGTAGGCAGTTTATAGGGCTTAAAGAATCGGGAGGCGAATTCAAAGCTTTCTCCCTGAAGTGTTCCCAAAACCCGGACTCTGGAGCAATGATGCAGGGCCCTTCCCAGTTGAGCAGGAAGCTCTTGCCCTGGGGGCAGAGGGCAGGGCCCTCCCCTGGCACCAGGGCAGTTGTCAGCCTGGACAGAGGCAGGGAGGCAGGCACAGCATGGGGCGTTACTCTCTCAGGGGTCACAGGTGAGTGCCCCTGCACCAGAAAGGACCCAGGGGAGGACACCGTGACCTTCAACAGGTGGCCCGAGGCTGCCTGCAAGTTCCTTCACAAGGAGCCACCTTGGACTTCTGCAGGGGGAAGCGGAAGGGAAAACCAGGGCGTGTGGGGGCAAAAGCAGAGAGCCCCAGGATGCGGCAGGTCACTGGCCATCATCTCGCCATCTCTGTGTCTTTTCCTTGACACTTGTCACCCTACACCAGTGGTTGAGTTTGCCTCTAGGTCACCCCAGGGCTTGCTGAAACACGGCTGCTGCCCCCACCCTTGGGGTCCTCGGGTGGGAGATCTGGGTGGGGGAGAACTTGCATTTCCAACAGGTTCCAGGTGGTGCCGGTGCTGTTGGTCCAGGGCCCACACCTGGAGACCCACGGCCTGTCGCTGCTCCCATCTGTCCTTGCGAGAGGCAGAGGGAGAAACCGAAGCTCAGAGAGGGGAGGCATCTGCCCAAGGCTACACAGCCGGACCCTGCCAGAGGGAGGACGCAAACCCAAGCTGGGTGCATCCCGGAACCCACTACCACAGCCAGTTACCCTCTTCTCACTTTAAGTTCTTCCCTCAGACAAGGTCTGAGTCAGGGCAGCCTCTTAGGCAAGGGGGGCTCGGATTGATGGGGCACACGGGATCCCCCGGGAACCTTCTGGTTTCCAATGCTGGAGCCGCCCCAGACCACACTGAAATCTGAATCCCGTGGGCAGCACCCACGGCGGGTGGCAGGAGGCCTTTATGTTTTCAGGTGATTTTGCTGCACAGGGGCCGCGTCCGGGACTCAGGGCTTCCCAGGAACCCCGGGCGGCTTTAGCAGCAAAGCTGGGATGAGAGTGAAGGGGACGGTGGTGCATGGCAGGTTCCTGTGTGGTCAGCTGTGCCCTACAGGGCCCCTGGGGGACCCAAGAAAAGGTGACTCTCCTTGCTGGTGGCAGTGGGAGACAGGCCTTGACTCAATTGTCAGATAAAATACAGAATGGCCAGGTAAACTTGAATTCCAAGTGAACAATTGCTATAAATATGCCCCCAATATTACTTGGAATATACTTAAGATTATTTGCTATCTGAAATTCAAACTGAAATGGGCATCCTGTATTTTTATTTGCTAAATGTGGCAACCCTACACAAGACCCCACTCAGAAGAGTGCCCCCAGCCCAGCGGGCAACTCTGCAGGGGCCGGGGCCCCGCCCCCGCACAGCCCCAGCTCAAAGCACCCTGACACACCTGGGGCAGAGCTCAGGTGTAGCCAGATGAGCAATCGGGAGTGTGCGTGCTCGTTTCATCAAGCGTGGTGAGCAGGGAGGGGACCTCTCTCTGGCGTACCCAGGACTCTGCTCGGCAGGACCAGAGCCAGGCGCAGCAAGGTGAGTACGTGCCCAAGGGTGCCCAGGGACCCTCCTCAACCCAGTGCCCTCGGTGTTTAGTTTGCTCCACCGGAGCCCCAGCCCTGCTGGGCAGACGTGTTTCTTTCCTTCTTTCCTTGCGGAGCGGAGCGCGTCCTTGGTTTCCCTGGGGAAGGAGACCTGGGTGTGGGGTGGGGATTCGACACTGGGGAGAGTAGAGGCCACCCCGCCCAGGCAGAAGGCCTGCTCCAGGGCAGTGGCGTGGGGCCCCCACGCAGGCCAGCGTCTCCTAATGCCAGCAACCGCTGTTGGTGGCTGTGTGGGATGATGCCACCTCCCTGCCTTAGAAGGGCCTGTGGGGAGGCCTGGATCAACAGCTGTGCGTGGTAGTGTGTTAGCACCTTCATCACGTGTGTTTTTAGCCCAAGCCTTGTCTCCGGAAAGTCATGCTTCTGCTTTCGGTGCTCATTTTTTGTTTTTATTTGTGTACCTGTTTCTTTCTTTTGCACTGTGGTATGTCCTCATACTTGTTTGCTATTGCTGCCGTAACACATCACCACAAACTGAGCAGTTTGGAACAACAGGGCCTTATTTTGCAGTTCTGTCGTCAGCTGTGCAGCTGGGCTGGGGGAAGTTCGAGGCTCTGGGTCTCACAAGCCCAGATCAAGATGTCACAGGGCTGAGTCCTGCCCCAGGGCTCTGGGGAGGAGCCACGCCCAGGCTCATCCAGGCACCAGCTGCGTCCAGTTCCCTGTGTTGTAGGACTGAGGTCCCCACTCCTTGTTGGGTGTCGGCTGAGGCTGGTCTTAGTTCCCGACAGCCGCCTGTGTCCCCCTTCTCGTGCTTCCCTGCGGCCCCTCCAGCACCAGCAGGTCGTTCCTGCTCACACTTTGAATCTCTTCAACTTCCCTTTTCCTGCCTGCCCCTCTCTGCCTCCAGCTGGAGAAAATTCTCTGCCTTAAAGGGCTCATAGGATTAGTTGGGCCCACCTAGAAAACCCAGGGTACTCCCCATTTTAATGTCTGTAACCCTAATTACATCTTCAGAGTCCCTTGCGCAGCGTAAGGTCGTAAGGTCGAGCAGTCGTGGCTTCTGGGGATCAGGGCTTGGCCACCTTCAAGGGCCTTTCTGGGAAGTGCAGCATTGCGCCCCTGGAGGACTCCTTCCCTCTGGATATACCAGGGTAACCCGTCGAGGCAGAGACATCTTCCAGGGCCCAGCAGGCCCCCGGCACCCTCTGGCCTTTGAGTGCAGTGGCTTCCGTGGGTCCCCTGCAGGTTCCTGTGGCTCCCCTTGAGTTCAACTCCCTTCTCTCTGCTCAGGTGGCAGTGCTGTGTCCCCAACGAGCCCACTAGAGGACCTACTTGTGTTTTGCTTTTCACTGCACAAACTGTCCCCCCCATCCCCCCTCGTCAATCTGAGGGGCAGGAGCAGTGGACACAGAATGGCTGGTGTCTCCTGCTGCAGGTGTGGCTGGGGTCTGCACCTGCCCACACCCAGGGCTGTTATGGGATAAAAAGAGGAGAAAACTGAACAGAGACAAGAAAAAGGAGAGGGTCTGGATAGAGCTCAGGGGCTGACCCATGTACTGACGTGGTGTTAGGGGCATATTGGGATCTATCAAGTGTCAGGCAAGTGTACTATGGGAAAGGAATGCTCTGTGGCTGTGGGTCTGTCCTTGAGTGCTTGGGAGCAGCAGCTACTTGAGGTCCCATCCCCTGCACTATGATGATGGCAGTGGAGGAGCGGGCAGGGGACAACTCGCTAGCTCTGCCTGCCCCAGGCAGTGAGTAGAATCTCTCCTTTGATTGTGTTTGGTGGCCTCACCTGTTGATGGGCTTCGAGCTGACAGAGGACACACCCAGGACACACCGAGTCCTAGAGCACTTCTGAACCCCCTGGGAGATGCCCAAGGGATGGATGAATGGTTGGGGCGCTGGGGTACCCTGATGGGGGGGTATGCTCCCCTTTGGGCAAAGCTAATCAATTCAACACTCTTTCCTGCAGAGCAGATTCAGCCTCGTGGATTTTGGAAAGACTCTAGGAACAGCCTATAAAAACGAGACCTTTCACCTCCCAGATTGATCACTCTTCAGTCAACAGGAACTCAATAAGCACATGTTTTGTGCCAGGCCCTGGGATGCAGAGTGGGACCCCTTTCTCTCACCCCAAGCCCCACAGGGCAGAGTTCCTTGGCGCCAGCTGCACATCAAAATCACTGGGAGCTTTAAAACATTCACCAAGAGGTTCTGATTTCGTTGATCTGGGGAGCGAGGCTTGTTAAAAGCTCCCCAATTGATTCTAATGCACAGCTGGGGTGGGATCCGCCACACCACGGGGTATCTGATTAATTATACCTGCAACCTTCAAACAGGGGCAAAGTTCCAGTTAGAAGAAAAAGTTTTTCAAAGAGACACAGGGCGTGACTGAGGATTCTGTGGTGGAAAATTGGAAGTTTTAGGCTATTAAAATATCTATTACAATTATGAGCTAACATCAGAATAGAGAAGCTTTATCATTAGGACATTTTTAAGGTTATCGCAAAAATGAGAAGATCAAAATTGAAAATTTTTTTAATAACCGCTGTTCCCTGCCATCCTCCTGGAAACCTTCCCAGCAGTTCCAAGTGTCTGTAAAGACTGGTTTATGAAATATCTATTTCAATCATTTCATTCTCAATGCAGTCCAGGGGCCAGCATTGGCATCTAACACATGCAGATAATGTCCTTATATTTCTGCCCCACATCTGGTCTGACCTACATCAGAATTCATTCATTCATTGGTCCTTCATTCACTGAGGTCAGAGGGCTGGCAAGGAGCTAGATCATATATGGCCTTGTAGACCACCTAAGGACCTTTGCTTTTACCTGAGTGATGTGGAAATAGACGAAGACCAACCAAATGAGAACAAGCCAAGGCTCTGTATCCAGAGCTTGTTTTGCAAGGGGATCAGCCACTAATCACTGTGGTTTGGCAGAAACCACAGGCAGGCGAGTGGGGAAGAGGGATGGTTTCCGGTGTGCTCGGATCGGAGGCTGTTGGCCTGGGGAAGCTGCAGGCAGCCAAGCAGAAAGTGGAGCATCTCGTATGATTTGTCAGGGGTGCCTGTTTCGTTTTCTCAGGTTGGTCCTAACTTGCAACTGGGGACAAAAATTAGGGAAGCTGTCAGCTGTTAGTCAAGTCCTAAAATCAGCTGGGGACGGATTGCTACCAGGGTTACTGTTTGGCTTCCTGGACTATTTGCTAGAGGTACCGATCTGACTTCTACAAGTCTGACTTGCAGGTAGGGGCCTGGCTTCATGTTTACACGTGGGCAGGCCAATGTCCACTTGCATATTCAGTCTCTCAGATGGAACAAGAGCTTTTTTTCTTTAATAGTCTCAAAATATAATTCACATATACAATTCGCCCACCTGAAGTGTACCATTCAAGGTTTTTATTACAGTCAGAGTTGTGCAACGATCACACGATTTAATTTTAGAACATCTTCATCCCTCCCCAAAAGAAACTGAACCCATGAGCGGTCACCCCTGCTCCCCGCCTTGCCAGGCCTTGGCCATCGCCGATCTACTTTCTACCTGCAGAGATTCTTACTCCGGACTTTTCATATGAATAGACTCATACAATGTGCAGCCTTTTGTGACCGGTTTCTTTCACTTAACATATTTTCAAGGTTCGTTCATGTTTTAACATGGATCAGTAACCTCATTCCTTTTTATCACATATTATTCTAATGTATGTAGATCTCATATACATGCATGCTGAGTTCCTCATCCTTCCAGCCTGCCTCCCTGCCCACCCCCAGGCAGAAGCCCTGCACCCCAGCAGGGGAACTGGAAGTGGGGTCCCCTTGTCCCAGAGTGACAGCCTGCTCTGCAAGAGGGTACTGGAGGGGTCTCTGCCTTCTCACCTTGTCCCTCCTGGCATGAAGCTGGGCTGGGGCAATGGGGTCCCAATACTTTGAGCCTGCTGCACCTGGGGTAGCGTTTTACCCTATGAGCGGGGGCTGGGTTGGGGGAGGGAAACAGAGGGGTCCTCTGCCCACTCCGCCTGGAAAGGAATTTCTGCGGCATGGGGCAGGGCCACACTGGCAGCCTTCCCCTCCCGCGGGGAAACTGCAGACCCAGACCGGGAGCTGGAGGGAGGCCGCGCCTGCCTGGAGTGGACCCTTGCGGGGTGGAGGTTCCCCAGCACTGGGGCCAGCACGGGAGCAGGTCGGGGCTCAGACGCCACAGGCTCTCTCTGTTCCTACTGACACTTAGTATACTTTTCTGAATAAATGTCTCTCTATTTGCTCTGTGCCTTTAGAACAAATTTTAGAGACTTTAAATGATTGCTTTTTATAATTTTCACCAGCTAAATTATTTATTTATTTATTTATTGCTTGCTGCTTGAGAGAGGGCTGCCTGAGCTCCTTCCTCTGTTATTCCAGAACTCTCTGAGAGTTTGGATTAGGACCCACAGGTTGAGTTTAATCTTTGAAAGGCTCCCTCTGGTGGCCGTGCGGGGAAGAGCCCTGTGTGGAGTCAGGAAACTGAGACCGGACCTGACTCCTGATGATTTGGGCTCAGAACCGGCTAGTTGTGGTAGATGCGTAGAGAAGTGGTCATATGTGGGTATGTTTTGTGGGTAAAGTCAACAGAGTTTCTGAAATGGTTGGATGTGAGGCATGAGGGATGAGAGAGGCAGCCAGAAAGACTACAAGGCAACAGGTCCTCAAATCACATCTTGTTACAATGTTGATGAGAAAGAATCGCTTCCCGGCCCGGTCGCCGTATGCAGCAGAGTTGACACCGTGCTCCCCGCGTCGCGTGGGTTTTCTCTGGCTACTGGGGTCTCCTCGTCCCCAAGCTGTGCATGTGAGGTGAATCGCCGTGTCTGCGTGTTCCCGTCTCTGCCCGTGGGGGTGTGTGTGAGTGAGCCCCCAGGTGGGACGGCGTCCTATCCAGGGTTGGTGCCGGCCTTGCGCCCTGAGCTGCTGGGACAGTCTCTGGCCACCTTCACCCCCCTGAACAGAAGTGGCAAATAGTTATCTTACCTGTTGTTATGAATTTGTCCTACATGCATGTATATCTCACATTTATTTCAATGTTTAATATTAGAAGTGTTTTGGTCTTTATTTAGAAGTTTAGTGATATATTCGTGACCAGAAATAGGCCATAGGAACTTAACTCACTTAATCAGCCTGTGGTCAGATTGGTTTTGTTATACATTGTCTCATTTAAAGTCACAACTTCAGCCGGGCAGGGTGGCTCACACCTGTAATCCTAGCACTCTGGGAGGCAGAGGTGGCAGGATTGCTTGAGCTCAGGAGTTCAAGACCTGCCTGAGCAAGAGAAAGATCCCATCTCTACTAAAAATAGACAAGTTAGCTGCGCGTAGTGGCGCATGTCTGTAGTCCTAGCTACTCAGGAGGCTGAGGCAGGAGGATCGCTTGAGCCCAGAAATTTGAGGCTGCAGCGAGCTATTATGATGCCACAGCGCTCTAGCCTGGGTGACAGAGCGAGACTCTGTCTCAAAATAAATAAATAAATAAATAAAGTTTCAGTTTCTAAGAACCTATCGAGGACATTAAGTGGGGACTTTACCACGGGAGCAAGGGGAGGAAGGAGATGCAGGAACTGAGGTGAAGGTGACAGCAGTGTTGGGAGCATCAGCCGGGTGGAAGCTTCAGGAGCCTCCAAGGGGGGTTTATCCAGGTGGAAAGGTCTCAGCGGCAGCTGATCGCAGCCTGGAATTCCACAGAGAGGCTGGGCTGGCTCAGATCACGTGCAGCTCGAGCAGCTATGTGACCCCTGTAAACTGACAAATGTTTTGGGGCCTCCGTGCTTGGAGTGACAAACAGCTGCCGCCAGCACAGGGAGGAGGGAGAGGGAGGGTGGGAGGCGCTGCATCCGTGCCTGGCATGCAGTAGGCCTCTGTAAATGGGAGCTAATTCTAATCAAACCGCCATTGTCAGGTGCACACGAATACTTCCCCTCATTCCGAGGCTCCAGGGACTCACAATGGCACAGAAATCAAAGCAGCAGGACAGAGATTTTGAGTGGGTGAGAGGGGAGGTGAATACACGGTGGGGAGCTTGTTCCCGGAACACCCACCGTGAGGCCCTGGGTCCAGGCCAGGGCTGGGCGGGCCGTGCGATGGGCCCCAAGGCCCAGCCTCTCAAACAGGAGCAGGGGTGCTCAGGGGTTCCTGACCACGTGCGCGGGTCTGTGTAGCTGTGGGACAAACCTGTTCCATCTTTTCCTTTGAAAACTTGGAAATAATACTTTCTAAAAATTTAGCTGTATTAGAGAGTAAAAGATAAAATTCCCATTAATTTTAATAGAAATTTAATAGGATTTCTTTTGCTTTGTCATAGAGGCGCCCGGACCTCTCCACCAGGCAGTCAAGGGTCTCCTCCAGTCTGGGGGCTGGGAACCTGGGCTGCATCTTCCCAGCAGCCTCTAGAGGGACGCATGGTCACTTCAGGTTGACCGTGTCCCCAAAAGTAAAACCTTTGCTCAGGTGCATAACTATTCCTTTTTAGTTCTTACTGTGGATAGTACTGTTTCTACCTCCTCCTCCCTCCCTGCAGTTTGACCAGCTGGGGCGCCGGTTCCTGCTGTCCTTTCCTGCTGCAGGATGGCCCACACCTGCCAGGAACCTTAGGTTAGTGAAGGGCCACCAGCCCCACAGGCCTGCAGTGGGCAGCTGTCCCTGGTCCCGCTCCCCACTGCCTCCCGCTAGCCAGATGGACGTCCCCAATCCATCCTGCCCCAGCGGCGGGGGCCTGTCTGCACGGGGCTGCCCTCCAGCCCCCGTTGTCAGAGGCGCTGAGAGACGACCCTGCCTCCCGCCTCTCCCCAGAGGTGGGCTTTCCCACACTCTGAGGCAAATGATCTGAGTTTGGGCACTAGAAATAAATTCTCCTTTGTCTTGATTTTTCACATAAATGGACTTTTTGGCATATGGCTGCTTTCTCCCTAAAAAATGTTTTCTTGAGATCCATTCATGTTGTGAGTGTCTATGTAATTGATTTGAGTTTTTTTATTGCTGAGCAGTATTCTGCTGTAAGGATATAGACTAATTGTTCATCTCTTGATGGACGTTGGGGCTGTTTACAATTTGGGCTACTGTAATAAAGTTGCCATGAAGAACTTTTCTGTTATGCTTCATTTCTCTTGTGTTAACAAGTTAGACCTCACCAAAATTAAAAACATATCCATTTTTTATTTATTGTCTATGTTTTTTGGATCAGATCTAAGGTCTATGCTAAAGTGGTAAAGATTTTCCCTTTTGTTTCTTCTAGACATGTAACGTCAGCTTTTATGTTTAGGTTTATGGTCAAATTTGAGTTAATTTCTATGTATATTGTGTGGTAAGGGTTAAGGCTCTATTTTCTTAATATAAATATTTAATATTTTTCAGCTCTAATTTTCAAAAAGACTATCCTTTTCCATGGAATCCTCTTTTCTTATTGGAAATCTGTTGACCGTATGTGAGTCTGTTTCCAGACTCCTGCCTCTGTTGCTTTGATCTGTGTCTGTGTGTCCATCTTAATGCAAAACCACATTGTCCTGGTTACTGCCTTCTAAAAACATGTGAAGTCACGTATTTTACGTCCACCAAATTTGTTCTTCTGTTTCAAAATTGTTTTGGCTATTCTAGGTCCCATGTATTTCCACATAAATGTTAGACTTGTTAAATTTACAAAAAGTTCTACTGAGATTTTGATTGGGGTTGCTTTGAGTCTACCGATAAATATCTAGCCTTCTAATCTGTGAATAAGATATCTCTCCATTTATTGAGGTCTTTTTGTTAATAATTTTCTCTCAGGAAGGTTTTGTAGTTTTCAGTATTTTGGGTCCTGAATCCATTTTGTTAAACTTGTCACTAAGTATTTCATGGGTTTTGATGCTATTGAAAATATTTTTAATTTTTTTCCAACTGTTTGCTGGTATGTAGAAGTCACAACAGGTTTTGTATGTTGACTCAAAACAATACCAATCCAAATTCTGGCAGAGTTTTTTGGTAAAAATTAGCAACTGTGATAGATTCATTTATTAGTTACTATTAGTAATATGCAGCTTTAAATAAAGTCTTCTGATTCTTTGGAGTTTTCTAGCACATACCAATCACGTTACCTTTGTGGTACAGTTTTCAACTATGGATTCAATTTCTTAATTGATATATAGACCTATCCAGTTCTACTTTCTTTCAAATCAGTTTTGGTACTTTTTGTCTTTCAAAGAATTTATTTCATCTTTTTCATTAAATTTATTGGCTACAGCTGTTTCCACATTCCCTTACTATGCCTTCAATGCCTGTAGCATCCACGGTGCCGTCTCTTCTTCATTCCTGATATTGGTAATTGGAGTCGTCTCTTTTTTCCTTAATCAGTCTAGCTAAAGGTTTACCAACTTTATTGATCTCTTCAAAAAACTGAGTTGTTTTTTGTTTTTTTTTTTTTCAATTGACCTCTCTTGTTTTTAGGTTTTCTGTTTTTCTTAATTTCCACTCTTATTATTTCCTTCCATCTGCTTGCTTTGGGTCTAATTTATTTATTTTTTTATATTGGTAAAACACATACAACATAGAATTTACCACATTAACCATTTCTAAGTGGTGTTGGGGGTACTCACGTTGGTGTGCAATTATCCTCACTGTCCGTCTTCAGAACTTTTCCATCTTCCCCAACTGAGGCTGTCCCCACTGAATAGTAACTCCCCCCCTCTCCCCTCAGCCCCAGGCAGCGACCCTTCTACTTTCTGATCCTGTGAGTTTGACTACTTTAGGGACTTCATGTAAGTGGAATAATATAGTATTTGTGCTTTTGCAACCGACATTTACTTAGCATAAGGTCTTCAAGGTTCCTTCATGCTGTAGCATGTCAGAATTTCCTTTCTCTTTAAGGCTGAGCAATATCACATCGTATGTCTGCCACATTTTGTTTATCCAGTCATTCACTGATGGACACGGGTTGTTTCCACCTTTTGGCTACTGTGAGTGATGCTTCTACGAACATGGGTGTACAAATATCTGATCAAGTCCCTGTTTTTACCTCTTTTGATTATATACCCAGAAGTGGAATTGCTGGAGTATTTAATAATGTATGTTTAATGTTCTGAGGAATCACCACATCATTTTCTACAGCAGCTGCATCATCTTATGTTCCCACCAGCAATGCACAAGGGTTCCAATTTCTCCATGTCCTTGCCAATAGTTTTCTGTTTTGTTTTTGTTGTTGTTTTTATCATAGCCACCACAATGAGTGTGAAATATCTCATTGTGGTGGGCTTAACTCCAGTGAAAATGGCTTTTATCAAAAAGTCTCAAAACAACAAATGTTGGCATGGATGCTGAGAGATAGGAACACTCATACACTGCTGGTGGCACTGCAAATTAGTGCAACTTCTGTGGAAAGCAATATGGAGATACCTCAAAGAGCTAAAAGTAGAACTACCATTTGATCCAGCAATCCCACTACTGGGCATCTACCCAAAAGAACAAAAGACATTCTATAAAAAAAAGACATCTGCACTAGAATGTTTATAGCAGCACAATTCACAATTGCAAAGATGTGGAAACAACCCAAGTGCCCATCAATACATGAGTGGATTAATGAAATGTGGTTTATGTATTCCATGGAGTGCTACTCAGCCATAAAAAACAATGGTGAACTAGCAGCTCTTGTATTATCCTGGATAGAGCTGGAGCCCATTCTACTAAGTGAAGTATCACAAGAATGGAAAAACAAGCACCACATGTACTTGCCATCAAATTAGTACTAGTTGATCAATACTTATGTGCACATGTGGTGATAACATTCGTCAGGGGTCGAGCAGGTGGTGGGGGAAGGGGATGGGCATATTCACACCTAATGGGTGCAGTGCACTCTGGGGGATAGACGTGCTTGTACTTTGACTTGGGCAGGGCAAAGGCAATATATGTAACATAAACATTTGTACCCCCGTAATCTGAAATTTTTAAAAAATGGAAAAAAGTTTGTAATTTTTATGTCTTCTGAAAGGTGGAAGCTTAGGATAGTGTTCTAATTTTATTGAGGTTCAATTTCACTAAAGATTTGGAAAAATAATCATTTTATTAAAACAAATGGTTGTACCTGTTAATAGTTACAAACCTTAAATGTATTATATTTTAAGGGAATACAAAGCACTTGAAAAAGAAAAGTTGCTTAAGTCAAACCACTTCAGGCTACTGCCTCTAGTGTTGTACAAGAGCTGGCTGGTGCAGTCATGCGCCACATAACGGTGTCTTGGCCAGTGATGGGCTGCGTATACAGTGGTGTTCCACAAGATTATCACACTGTATTTTTACTGCCCCTTCTCTATGCTGAGATGTTTAGGTACGTAAATACTTGCCATTGCCACTGCCTGCAGCGTTCAGTAACATGCTGTGCAGATTTGTAGCCTAGGAGCAAAGGCTGCACCCATATAGCCTAGGTGTGTAGCAGGCTGTACTACGTGGGTTTGTATAAGTGCACTTTGTGATGTTCGCACAATGACAAAATCCCCTAATGGCACATTCCCCAGAATGCATCCTGGCTATAAAGCAAAACAAGACTGTAATGGCTTATTAGAGCTGATGTGTAAATTTTCAGAAATTTTGTATGCTGCTTGTTAACCACAGCTATTATTCAAAATTAAATACATTAAAGTTATAATTAAATTATATTTAAAAACCAAGTACTTAGACGTCGTCACTTCCTAATTATTTAACTACACTCTACTGTTAGCTGTGCTCTTGGGGGTTATTTCTATCTTCTGTGTGTGTTTGGTGAACATGCTGTGAGGTGGTGTGCTCATCTCTCCCCCAGCTGTTTTCAACAACATCACACTCGTCTCTTGTGAGCCTCGGCAATGGAAGCCTTTACCCCATGGAAATCAGTCCTTGATATATTGTTTTGTTGATTGTCTAGACTTTTTGTGGTGTTTTTCATCACAAAAGTGATGGAAAAATGTTAATAATGCAGAATTAACTTTAAATGCATATCACGTCTGTAGCTGTTACATTGTGAGGAGCACAAAAAAAATTTTGAGGAAATATTCTTCCAGTATTTGAAAATTGTTATCTAATTCAACAAGGCAGTTGCTCACGTCGTTGTCAAGTGACTGGAGTTTTGACAAGTCTCTCTTATTTCACTTCTGTCTTAGTAGTTGATAAAAATGAAAATATCAACCAATATTCAGATCGGAAGGATAATTGTTTGTCAATGTTGGGAGCCGCGTTCCTTGCTGAATTGGATATCAGTCAAATTCACTGCATTCAGCCACAGCCTGATAATGTAACTCTATTGTTGGTGATAGAATTTTAAAAGCTGATAATGGATTTTGTAAGAAAAAACAAGTAATACTGAAGTTATAGGTGCATGAAACTTATAATAGAGCATTGCAAGTCTTATCGTTTGTGGGTAGTTTGCTGTATGCCCTCTATAAGATGTATAATACATGCAAACCTATACACACATGCATGTATTTTTCTTTTTTGGAAAACCAGCTGTTGACATTTGCCTGCATATTACCACCCTGCCTGCTCCAGAGCTCACAGGACGCCCTCAGCTTCTCCTAACTGTAGGAGAAGACGGAGAAAAGGCGGAATCACAGCCCTGGTGTTTGTGGTGGCCACGGGGGGATGTAGGGGGGGGAAACCTGAGGATCCTCATCTCTGTTCCTTAAACCTGAGCTGATTGCAACTTCAGGAAACTCATTTTCTAGGATGTCCAGAGCACATCTAAGGACTCCAGTTTAAAAAACACTGATTTAAGAATCTGAAGCTTAGACTACAAAAGGGTTTCCAGTATGAATTAACACCACAACAGAGAGGTTTTCTGCAACCCTTTAAAAAATATTACCATAGAAAAGAAACCCACACATGTGGCAGGTTCCCTCCAGAAAAGTCTGCCCATCCCCAAGGGTCCCAGTCGCCGTGTGGGGAATGCTGGCTCGCCCGGCGACAGTGGCCATGAGGTGAAGCAAGCACCGAGGAAGAGGAGGAGGAAGGGGCAGCTCTGCAGATGCCAGGCTGTTCTCAGCGTCGCTGCCACTCTGCGCCCGCCCTGCCCTGCGCTAGTCCACGCACACAGCCCCGGGAGCCCCCACAAAGGGAAACGGCTGTCTGTGTAGACCAGCGCTGACTGACAGAGGGTCCCTGGGGCCCAGGCTGACCGCTTTGTCCCACTGTGCCTGAGATTTTCCTAGTTTTGCACTGAATGTCCTGGGTTTCGGTGTTTTTGGTTTTTATTGCTGCTGTAACCAATTATAAACTTGGTGGCTTAAAACAACACAAAGCTGTTGTCTAATAGGTCTGGAGGTCAGAGGGCCTAAAATCAGTGCCACGAGGCTCCAATCAGGGTGGGAGCAGGGCTGCACTTCCCCCAAAGCCTTGTCTGTTTCCTGGAGACCTGCGAGCATTCCCTGGGTCCTGGCCCTGGCCTCCGTCTTCAGAGCCGGGGGCTGGCATCTCCAGACTCGCCCTCAGCCCCTCGCCCTTCTGCCCCCTCCAGCGGGGACCCTTGTGATGAGAGCCTGCACAACCCAGGACACCCCCCACCATCTCAAGATGACCAACTCAATTCCATCTGCAAAGTCCCTTTTGCCATAAAAGGTAACGTTCACAGGTTCCGGGGATGAAGGTGGACATTTTGGGGAGCCTTTATTTCGCCACCTACACACAGGAAATGTCTCAGTCCTGGGCAAACCAGTATGGTTGGTGGCCCTGCCAGACGCTGTGCCCCCTCTCTTGCCCTTGGCTGACGTCATGCGATCACCACCCTCTGTTCCCATGGGCCCAGATGCAGGACGCAGCCTCATCCTGCCATGACAGCAGACAACTGCGGCACAGGGATGGGGGACGATTTACACCCACACCTGGGTGATGTCTGTGTCTTTCTACCCCAGATACAGCCCGGATGATTCATCTCAACACAGCGGTGTGACCTTGTGAAAATTAATTAACCTTTTTGGACCACAATGGCCTCTATCAAATGAGAATAATAAACCTTCGCCGTGTGCGTTGGAGCAGGATGGAGTGGGAGCGCGTGTTCGGCATCTCACAGGCACATAAGGGCCCTCGGTAGCTGAAAGCCCATGTTTTTAATCAAATCCCCATTGTTGCGGGTTTACTCATACCCTCCTTGTTTCAAAGAGGGCTCCTTGGGCTCGCAGTGACTCATGATTGCAGCAGAGCAGGGCTGTGTTTTGGAGCAGGAGAGAAAGGGGCTGTGTGGGAAGTGAGCGGGGGCGAGGATGGGCTAGGGGGGCGAGGATGGGCGAGGGGCCCGGGAGGGGCTGTGCGCAGGGCATGGCACTCAGGCCTGGCATGTGCCTGGGGAGTGGGCTGCACGCGGGGCTCCACGCCTGCGCCTCCGGGGGTCCCAGCCTGCGTGCTGGGGATTCTGTGGAGCCCCAGGGCCAGCCCAGAGCATCTTTCCATTAAGAATTTGTATACGAAAAATATATTGAAAGATGCAATGTTGAGGACATTGCGCTAAGTGAAATATGCCAGTCATGGGAAGACAAAAGACTGTATGATTCTGCTTACGTGAAGTCCCCAGAGTAGTCAGTTCAGGGACGGAAAGTGGATGGTGGCTGCCAGGGGCTGGAGGAATGGAGAATTAGGACCGTGGTTTAAGGGGGACGGAGTTCGGTTTTGCAAAATGAAAAGGGCTGTGGAGCTGGTGAAGGGGGCACAGCAACGTGAATGTGCTCAATGCCACCCAACTGCACATGTAAAAATGGTGAAAATGGCAAATTTAAGATAAACAAGATGCATAGTCTATAAGTGGGGGAAATATCCATGAATTTTAAAACAGAAACAAAGGCACCCACAGTACAGGTAGCACTGCCAGGCCCTGCGGGCTCCAGGTGGGCTCCCTCTGCCCAGTGCCCTGCTGTGGCCCCGCTGGCAGCCAGGGCTGTGCCCACCTGCCCCAGCTGCGTGTGAGGATCCCCAGGGGAGCTCTGGAGCCTCCCAGTGTTCAGGTAGCACCCTGGCCAGCTAGAGCCTGCCATGGGTTGAACTGTGTCCCCTCAAAAGATACATTTAAGTCCTAACATCCCCCTCCCCATACCTATGAACCTGTGAATGTGACCTCATTTGGAAACAGGGTCTTTGCAGATGCGATCGAGTTAAGGTGAGGCCACACTGGATGAGAGTGTGCGCTGAATCCAATGTAGCTGGCATCCTTACAAGAAGAGAAATGGAGACGCAGACCCACAAGGAGAGAAGGCTGAGCGGCCACAGAGAATCGGAGCTGCGGCTGCAGGCCCAGGAATGCCAAGGCTGATGGCAACCTCCGAATGCTGGGAGAGGGGCGAGGGCAGGTTCCCTCCAGGTCTCAAAGGGAGGGCAGCCCTGCCTGCACCTAGACTGCAGGCTTGTAGCCTCCAGAACTGTGAGAGAATCGGTTTCTGTTGTTTCAAGCCACTCAGTTTGTGGTACTTTGGACACACAGGAAACTGATGCAGAGCCCCAGCTCTGGGCCTGGGACCAGACCCCAGGGCATTGCCAAGTCCTCCTATTCCTCTCTGGGGGTTGCAACATGACGCTGGAGCTGATGAACACTGCCCAGAGGGAAGCAAGTCCCTTCTAAGTCCTCTGGGATTCCTGTGACCCTTCTTGGTTGCCATTGTTGTCACTGTTGTTCTCTTCCTCTTCTACTTCCACCTGTGCAGGTGCTGGCCAGGGTGACCAACATCCCAGTTTGCCTAGGACTGGAGGGTTTCCTGGGACAGGGGACTTTCAGGTTAAAACTGGGGAAGTCCTGAGCAAGCCAGGTAGAGCTGGTCACCATAGTAACCCTTCTGTGCAGTGACCCTGAGGTCACACTGTTGTAAGTAGGGTGACCAACTCATCCTGGTCTGCTCAGGACCACACCCCAGTTTCAGCCTGAAAGTCTCTTGTCACAGGACACCCTCAGTCCTGTGGACACCCTAGTCACAGGCCTGGAACGTGCTGGAGCAGGGCTGCCCCTGTTGCCAGAGAAAAATAGCTCTTATTTCTACTTTTCCAGCTGTTATACCATATTTATATTTACCTTGTGTTTGTTCATGGGCTGGCACTCCCAGGACAGTGCCGAGCAGGAATGGTGGCAATGTCGGCTTCCTCCTCTTGTTCCCAGCATCGAAGGGAAGGTATCAAACGCTTTACGTGTAGGCGGGATGTTTGCTGTAAAGGTTCTTCGTGTGTGTGGATATCCTTTATCACATAAAGATTGCCTTTTATTCTTAGGTTTCTAAGGGTTTTTATAATGATCAGGTTTTGATTTTTATCAAAAGTTTTTTCTGCTTTATTGAATGAATCTCATGATTTTTTTCCCCCTGAAAATATGGTGAATTCTACTGACTTGATTTGCAGATATTGAGCCAGCCTTGCATTCCTGGAATAAAATCAACTTGGGTGTGCATGTGGGTGGTCCCCAAGACCACCCTGAGGCTTGATGATTGGCCAGGAGACTCACAGGGGGTATACTCAGCACACAGTGGTACCCACGGCAATGATTTATTATGGCAAAAGGATGCAGAGCCCAATCAGCCATGGGAAAAGATGCATGAGGCAAAGTCAGGGGGAGACCCAGCATAAGCTCACAAAGGTCCTCTCCCAGACAGGACGGGGTCCTATCTATCACACAGGACACGCTTATTCTCCCCAACAATGAGTTATGACAACACGTGTGAAATGTTGCCAACCAGGAAGGCTCACTGGAGACTCAGCACCTGGGGTTTTTATTGGGGGCTGGTCCCCATAGGCATCTGGTGCCCAGAACCTACCCAATTTCAGAGTTGCAGAAGCAAAGCATGTGTCCAGTGTAGACCACGCTGTTTGTATTAGGAGCTTAGGTGCAGTGAGCTGCTCTCAGCCCTCTACAATGGGAACCCTTGAAGCCCAAGTCCTCAAGTGCCAGCCAAGCACCAACCTTGTGAGCAAGCCTTTTCCAGGACAGCAGCTCAGGCCTGCTGTGTCAACTTTTCTATGCAGGGTGATATAGTCTCCTTTTCTTACATCACTGGATTCAGGTTGCTGATGATTTTATTTAGGGGGTTTGTATCTCTGTTTCTAAGTGAGATTTATCCAACTTGAAGGTCCACGTCAGGTTTTGGTACCAATGTTATGCTGGCCACATACAAACGGGCTGGGAATAGTCCTTTATAATTCTTCCCAAGGGTTCGTGCAATACTATGTTGCTTCCTCTTTCTGAGGCTGGTAAATTTTTACCGATAAAAGCGCCTGGGGCTGGGATTTTCTTTTCAGAAATGTTGTAGGAGTGTTCAGATTTTCTGTTTCTCTGTGTCCATTTTAATAATATATGGGCATTTAAAAAAATTGTTCATTATCAAAATTTTTAAGCTTCTTGGCATAGAGTTTTTCATCATATCCTCTTACCTTTTTAACGTCTGCATGATAAAAATGTTCTGTTTTCATTTCTGCTGTTGGATACTTATGGCTCCCTCTCTCCTCTGGCCTGCATCCGACGTCTGCTACTTCACTGGATTTGCATTCATAATTTTTCATGTGAATTAATGAATTCATGGATTTTTTTCTGCTTTTCACCTCTACTATCAATTACTTATGTGATTGTGGGGAGATTGCATAACTGCTTTGGGCTTCCCTGGTCACTGTTGTAAAATAAGGGCGAGAATCCCCCCTGCAGCTCTGTCTCAAGGACCCGACGACACGTGTGGAACGTACCTGGCATGGTGCCAGAGAGACCTTCGATGAAGGTAAACCCGGCGTGTTTTAAAGCTGCTTAAGAGGGATCACATGGAAATATATAGCAACAGGACAAAAATCAGAAGTGGTGATAAAATTAAAAATGAGGCCAAAAAAGGAGAAAAATGGACAGTACCATAAATTAGAACCAGGAAGAGAAATACAGACTCGCTAGGAGGGACCACTGGCTTGTTTCTGAGCTCATCCTTGTCGAGCTGGACTGTGTCCTGTAAGGGGCACTGGGCCACAGGCCAAGGGCACGATGCGGTGCACCTCTGACAGCACCGTGGTCACCACGTATGACGTGGCAGGCACCAAGTCATGCCCGGGCAGACTCCGTCCCCGTGTGGTTCTGTGCCTTTTACACGAATTCCCACTCTTCATCCCTGCAGAGGCCCTCCAATACAGATACGGCCATTATCCTGGTATTACCAACGTGGGTAGACTGAGGCACAAGGAGGTCAAGGACTCTTCCTTATGGCTTAAAAAAAAAATGAAAATCAGAGTCAGGGTTTGGGCTTTTGAAGTGCAAGTTCTAAACCAGGACTCAGCCAAAATATCATCCTTTGCTGTGCTGTTGTGGTTTCCTTGAGAACTTCTTTTACATCAAGTCTTATAAAAAACAAATCTTCCCCAGCTTGAGCAAGAGTGAGACCCTGCCTCTACTAAAAATAGAAAAAAACAGCCAGGCGTGGTGGTGCCTGTAGTCCCAGCTACTCGGGATGCTGAGTCAGGAGAATTGCTTGAGCCCAGGAGTTTGAGGTTGTAGTGAGCTACGATGATGTTACTGCTCTCTAGCCTGGGCAACAGAGTGAGATCCTCTCTCAACAAACAAAAAACACACCAAATGTTCCATTTAAATAAATGCAGTTGTGTTGTTTAGTGGAATACAAACTTTGAATGCATTTTGAAGAAATAGCAGAGACGTGGGGACTTCGCACCACACGGTGGCCAAGTTCCCTCAGCCCATTTCAGACCCCCTGCGGGGACTCTGGTTCCCACCCTGTGCCTCCAGGACACTGTGGGGGTGAATATCCAAATGGAAAGCTGTTAGTCTTCTCTCAGCCACAAGGGTGGGTCTGAGCTGTTCCACCAGTATTTCCCCAACTCCAACAAATTTTCTTTTAGAAAAACAGAAGTTGTAAAGAGCTCTAAACGTGTCTGAGGACCCCGTAGGCTGCAAACTACTGATTTAAGAATCTCCAGTTTTAGATGAAGGAAATGCCTTTCAATTGTAAATTAACAATTCAACTGAGCAGATTTATCTTTCAACTTGTTAAACACCAGAAACAAAATAGAAACTTTTAAAAGATTAGCACCAAAAAGAAGCTAAAAAATGACAAAAATGTATCATGAAGGCTCTGCCCTTGGTCACAGGTGCACACGCCCTGCATTTGCCGTTGCCCACGACGCCCCAAGCACGACTGAGCGTGTCCTCCTGCAGAACAAAGCAAAACTATTGCTAAGAAAAAACAACCACGTTGTCCCCAGAGTCGATATTGTCAACCTCGTTGGCCGGTCCACTCCCTCACCCAGATCTAGTGCCCAATGCCTGACACTCTCCTGAAGCCCACGGTGGATTGGCATGTGTCCCTTTAGGGCAGGGTGGGCTACTGTGGTCCCTAAGGCCACTGCCACCTCACTTGCTGATCAATCCCAACCCGCCTCCCCAGTGGGCCTGAAGGAAACCCCACAACCCACCTACAAGGTGGACTCAAACCCTCCCCCCGCCCCCCTCCATCGTGTCTGCCCTGCCTGCAAGGGCGTCTGGGTCAAGTGCAGCCCAGCCAGCCGCATGACCTCAGGCACACGGATGAGACTTTCTGCTGTCTGGCTCCTCTTCCAATGGACAGACACCCAGTGGGTGCCGGTGGGCTCAGCTCTCTCACTGTCCCTGCCTGCGAGGGGCCCTCCATAAACGGAAGTCCCTCTTTCAGTCAAACTGCTGCTGTGTTTGGTTGAGTCTCTCCCTGTTCAGAGAGCGGTCAGAGGCTCGCCACGGACAGAACTCAAACCGTGAGTGAGCGAGAAGGTGGGCTGACGGGAATAAATCGAAGGGCACGGACTGAAGTGGGCCCGGGAGAGGGGAGACACTGGGCCCCTCTGTGCACCCCCCAGAAGGGCGCAAAGGCACTGGGCTTTCCAGCCCGAGGGCCCTTCGGTGACATGGCCGTGGGCTGGGGTGAGATGTAAGCCCCTGGTACATCTTGTAACTTGAAATCTTGAAAACAAAAAAATCCTATTATTCTATTATTTTACACCCAAAGAGATATGCTCATATCAGGAAGAAAAATATGAAATTTCTATTAATTTTAAAGCTCAAGGGAGAAAACGGAGAGAAATTGAATGCTTTCATCCTATCACTCCAGAAGTCAGCAGGGGACGTGATGAGTTCTATTTGTTCAACGCAGGAGGACTTTGATGGGAAAATTGGTGAAGCTTTGCTGAAGTACCTCTGGCTGCTGAGAAAAACATAATCACGTTCACAGTCCACCGCGCTGGCGTGTGCAGAGCAGCAATCACACGGTGGCCTGACGCCTCCGGTGTCGGACACTCGTACTGCTGCAGCCCCTCCTCCGCCTCGCCGAGGCTCAGCCTGCTCTGGGTCGAGACACCCAGACCCTGCACCCTGGCAGCTCCAGGGCCACAGCCCTCAGCCTGGGGGCGCCAGCACCTGAACTTCAGTCTTTCCAAAAAGGAGTTTCCTACCTTCCAGCCGCACGTGGCCCTGTGGGTCAGTGTTTGGGTTGAAACAGCTTATTTTTCTCAGTGCCCGTGAGGCCAACCGACTGTTGCTGATGGACACTTGCCTGTCCCTCCGCCGTCCATGAGTGACCTTTTCCCACCCACACAGCAGCCCTGTGTCCCGCTGTACCCAAGAGGGTACCAAAGCCAAGACACAAAGGCGTCTGCTCTGGGTCATCTGTGAGAACAGATGCCAGCGGTGTGGCATCCCCGCTCCCCAAATCCACCCCAGGGCTTCTGGTAGGAGAGTTAGAAAAACCCACTCAATCAGCTATTTGCCAAGAGCTGGGGCGATGGGCACGGAGAGGGGGTCCCAGGGTTGCCTGTGACATGGCAGTGATTCTATCTCGGAGCTCTGCCCCAAATATAATGTGACCTGGGGTCAGAGTGGTGCTGGATCAATGATGCGGGACCACTGCACGACCACTTGTAAATTCATTAAATTTTCTGCTCACAGTGTTCTCAGTCCAATGGGAATAAGAGTGTGCGCTTCGCAAAACTGAGTGGGAGAGAGAGAAGTGCCCACAGGTCCTTGGCACACAGTAGCCACCCAATCAATGGGTGCCCATATTTAATCAAGTCACCATTGTCATGTGTTTATTTGTATACCTGCTTGTCTCCACGAGGGCTTCAGGGCTCACAGTGGCACATAAGCACAAGGACAGAGATGTGGGGGGGTCAGGACATGAAGTGGGCTGGGGTGAGGCTGGAGCTCAGACCACCCACCCGCTGGCCTGGGCACGTGCCGCTGGCAGAAGGGCTGTCCCCTGGGCTTGAGCCCAGGTCTCTCTGGCTGAGTTTGCTCACTCCAGGGGTCCTTGTCCATGTGCTGGAACCATGTGAGGTCAAAGGACATCCCTGGTGTTTCTTACATCTTACAACTGGAACGTAAAAAATACCATCATTCAACTCATCACAAACATGTATAAGGGAAACGAAAATGTAAAGATTCTGAAATATGAACACTCTAATTCAAAGAAATTTAGGCAATGCACCAAGTCCCTCAATCCTAAGGGCCTGACCTCTGCAGGGCACCCAGAGCAGCTCTTCCAACAGCAGTGATGGACAAAGGAACTAGAAAGTCGGGCTGCCGTCTGTGTCTGTGTCGCATGCACCAGAGAAATGCAATTCCTTCCCATGACTGACGATCGTCTGTGAAGTGAAAACAAAACTGTTGCCCAGCAGCAAAACCACCCTGTTTATATTCTAATCCTTCACGTTGTTATTGTTACTTCCTCTTCAATGCAACTTGATTGGCACCATTCCCTGCCTAGTCTTTACCTTACAATCAGCCCGGGCAGCCACTACAAAAGGGAAAATGAGGTGTAATTTATGACTTAATAGTGGTGCTACGATGAATCCTAATAACACACTAAATTGACCCAATGGAAGGCAGAAAAAGATCTTTTTTAAAAAGAAAAATAGTTGAGACAAATAGAACATTTTTAAAAAGATAAGAGACTTAAATTCAATTGCACGGATAATCACATCAAATAAGAATAAACACTCCGGCTAAGAGGCAAAGATGATAGAATGGATGCATTGAAAGACCCAGCTGTATTCTCTCTATAAGAAATCCCCTTTAAAGATATTAAAAGTCAAAAGATCAAAAAAGATACATTATGGAAACAACTGATCAAAAGAAAGCAGGAGTGACTGTATTAATATCAGACCCTGTAGACTTTGGAACGAAGAATATTACCAGGAATTAAAAGGGACAAATGTGAAAGGAGGTCAGTTCATCAAGAAGACATAACAATCCCAACCTGTATACACCAAACAAAAGAGCCCCCAGAGGCATAAAGCAAAAATTAATAGAAATTGAAGGAGAAACAGAAAAATCCAAAATTGTAGTAGAAGACCTCAATACTCTTCTTTCAAGTAACTGATGCAGTATGTGCTTGTACAAAGACCCGCACGCAAACGTTACAGCCAGCTGTGCTCACGACGGTTCCAAACTGGAAACCACGGCTACGTCCACCAGCTGGTGAGACTGTGGCACAGCACACAGTGGAGTACCCGCCGCTCAGGAACAGGAACGGGCTGCCCACACGTGCGGCCACACCGGAAACTCAAATGCACTTTTAGTCCTCTTGTTCATCATCTCATCTTTCAGGTCTTACCTCAAGTGTCCTTTAATCAGGTCGGATCACTTTGCTTGATAGTCTCGAAAAAGGGTGTTTCTTTTCTATTTTCTTTCTTTTTTTTTTTTTTTTTTTTTTGCTTTGTCTTAATTTGCAGTTATGCAAGTTGACTCCATGACTATTTGGTGGTCTGTCTTTCCAACTAGGCAGTGCGCCCTCTGAGGGCAGGCCTGTGTGTGGTTCCTTCATTCCTGCGCCCCAAGGCCCTCGCACCAGCACACGGGAGCTTGTGGCAACCTGTGGCGTGCACGAGAAGACAGGCTGACCAAGTGATGGAGTGAATGAAGGGACGAGAATGAGCGAGTTCCCTGTCGGCCACTCACTAGCCGTCTGGTGTTGGGTAGACGATGTAACTTCCTGAGCTTCAGTGATCAACTTTTGGAAATGGAGATAGTCACCCCCAGCCCAGCTCAGGCTCCCAGGAGGGTGGGGGATGCCGGGAAGCCCTTGGCACTGAGCGTGTCGCACCGCAGAAGACCCTCAGCACGGGAGCCCGTCATCCTCCCCAACGTGCATCGCGATTCTACTTCTTATCGCCACCATCCTCAAAACACGGACGAGGAGGGGCTATGTAGACAAAGGTTCGTTTATGAATGATCAGAAGTGGGGGAAAGAATGAGGAAAATGTAGACGTTTTAAAGTTGTACAGAGGTGAATTCTGCAGGATGGCTGATGTGTGCTGTGCCCACCCGCCCGTTTCTTTCTCAACTCTTCTCTTCAACTTGGACTTTGGAACCAGCCCGGGGTCCTCCATGACATCATGGGATTCTGTGACGTCATGGAGCGAAAGTGGGACAACCTCCTGGAAGATGATAATACCTTTATGGTGTCCTTGCCCTGTGCCAGATGTTACTCTGTGTCCTTTGCTTCAGTTTCCTCATTTCATTGTCACAGTGATCTCGTGCATTGGGTCCTGGTCACCACAACACTTTTACAGATGCCAAGACTGCAGCTCGATGAAGTTAAGGGGCCCAAAGTCACCAGGGAAGCGGAGGGACTTCACCACCAGACAGTGCGGTGCCGCCTTTCTTTCTCACTGAATTATATAGAAAACGAATGCTTTCAATATTAAAATAAAGGCAGTCCGCTCATGTGGTAGAATACAAATCGGGAGGTATTTTTAAAAAATTGTGGGTGCCCTTTTAAAAGAAAGCGGGAAAACTTGCAATGCTGCTAAGTACCCTGTGCCGCCAACCTCAGGTCCCCTCAGAGGAGGTGCAGCCTCCTGGGTCTTCGGGAAGACGTCTGGGGAAAAGCATGAGGAACGAGAAGTAATTCAATTTATTTATTTATTTATTTTTGGAGACAGAGTCTTGCTCTGTTGTCTGGGCTAGAGTGCCGTGGCGTCAGCCTAGCTCACAGCAACCTCAAACTCCTGGGCTCAAGCGATCCTCCTGCATCAGCCTCCCGAGTAGCTGGGACTACAGGCATGCGCCACCATGCCCGGCTAATTTTTTCTATGTATTTTTAGTTGTCCAGATAATTATTTTCTATTTTTACTAGAGATGGGGTCTCGCTCTTGCTCAGGCTGGTCTCCAACTCCTGACCTCGAGCGATCCTCCTGCCTCGGCCTCCCAGAGTGCTAGGATTACAGGCAGGAGCCATCATGCCCAGCCGAGTAATTCTATTTTAAACTCTTAAGCGTTAGACTCAAATGTAATCTTTCGGTTGTGATTTTACACTGCAATGGAAGACTGGTATTTTTCTATCTGGTAAAATATAACTTGTTAAAATTTTCTTGTGAAATTGCTACATGGTGCATTTGCCAAGGGTCTGCAACCTCCTCTTAAGAAATACTGAGATAGGAGATTTTGAAGTAAGATAAAAGTAAACAAATAGAAGCTTAG
Organism: Eulemur rufifrons; assembly: GCF_041146395.1. Lineage (NCBI taxonomy): Eukaryota > Metazoa > Chordata > Mammalia > Primates > Lemuridae > Eulemur > Eulemur rufifrons. Next base: position 48,992,506 of record NC_091002.1, read on the forward strand.
GAGAAGTACAAAGTCCCCCAGTTACTGTCCTCACTTTTATTCTGTTATTGCTGTGGTTGTAGGCTCCACCTACATATGTGTCTCAGGCCACACCCTTGTCCTGCCCTGGCTCCAACAGGCAGGACAATGTGTATCCACTGAGACTCCCTTCTGTTGCTGTGACATCCTTAGCCTTCCCCCCTCTGTGGCCCCAGTCAGTGATCACAACCCATCGTCAGCCTCCCCCGCTGCGGCAGACTCCAGGCACGTGCTCCTCACAGCTCGTTTGTCCTCCAAGGCGAGATGATGCTCTTCCATTCGCACGCTCCTATCTGGCCTGCCCCAATCAGACATTTCACAGCACAGGTGTATGGTTTGTATAAATTAGCGAACCTTTCTGTACTTCCGTGTTCTCTATCGGTAAGATAAGTACCTCCATTGTCGGTGTGGGCTGGAACAGGAGCGAGTGCAGACCTCCCACGGTCCCTGGCACATAATAGCCCCACATAAATGCAGGCTCATTTTTAATCAAATCACCTTTGTTTTGCATTTTTTCAGGCTCCCTCTTCATTCAAAAAGGGTTCAGAGGCACACAATAGCACATAAATGAGAACAGCCTGACAGATTTGGAGAGGATGCGAAAGGAGAGACAAAAGGGATAAAAACCCACATCAAGACATGAGACGGACCCAGGGTGTGGCTGGGGCCTTGGGCACGTGCCAGTGTGGCTGGGCCACCCGTGGGCTCTGAGCTCCTGCCCCGGAAGTTTGCACACACCTGTGTACTCCAAGGGGCGCTTGGCTGTGTTCTGGCCTTATGTAAAGTCATAAGACCTGATACATCATCTTCCTCAAGTTCCTAAATTTAAAAAGTACATAAATATCTATTTCTATCCATCAATATTCTATTAAAAATAGCATGCCTATAACAGGGAGTGAAATATAAAAATCACTTAAATGTAAAACACAATAAAACCAATCCTAAGAAAGGTAATTCTTGCAGCCCACCTTTATCCTGTGGCCCAGACTTCTGAGAGTTCCTGGACGGTTTCCACCATCCCCTTGGAAGGACTCTGGGGGCACCTGGGGGAGCCCTGCAGTGACCTTGCTTGTGGGGTGGGGGTGGGGGTGTGCTTAACGGAGGAGCAGTATCCATACGAGGAGAGAACAGGTGGTCAGAACACACCTTCTCGATTATTTCTGTATTAGGTTTGTTACTTCTCTTATCTTCTCCTCTTCCTCATCCTCTCCACCAGTGTTGGTGCCATTTTGTACCCTAACACCCCCCCACACACGTACACACTCTCCACTGTGTTCCAGCCTCTAAGACAGGGATCCCCAAAGCATGGTGAGTTGTATAATTATTTCACTATATATCACAATGTAACAATAATAGAAATAAAGTGCACAAGAAATGTAATGTGCTTGAATCATCCTGAAACCATCCCCCACCACTGCCCGGTCCATAGAAAAATTGTCTTCCATGAAAATGGTCCCTTGGTGCCAAAAAGTTGCGGATCGCTGCTCAAGGAGACAACAGTTCCTTTCTCTAGAAAATACTGATGCAACCTTGGTGGCTTATTGGAATTCTATGGTATGTGCGGGGGGGGGGGGGGTGATTTTAACATATATTGATGTGCAGAACCCCCAACTATAGTTATTTCATCATTCTGATATTAACTGGGCAGCTACATTTACAGTTTTTATTTTATTTTTTTCTAATTGAGATGGGGTCTTGTTATGTTGCCCAAGATGGTCTCGAACTCTTGGCCTCAAGCAATCCTCCCACCTCAGTCAAAGTAGCTGAGACTACAGGGACATGTCACTATGCCTGGCTCTACATTTCCTTAAAAAAATTAGCCCAACTTACTCTAATTTATAGCCTGGGTCAAGAAATACCATTCCTGAGTAAAATATACAAATAAATGGTTCATGTACCATTAACCCCACCTCCCTCTTGTCAGGCAGATGTCCCTAATCAATCATTGTGACTGCAGATCTGTAAGGCAGGCCCTAAGATGTCTGTCCCTTGCATAGTCTCCTTCCCTTGAGTGTGGGGAGAATCTACAACATAACTTCTAGGCAGCCAAAGATGAGAAAGGTGACGGTCTGTCACGCCCTTGGTGAGGTTATGTTATTTGCAGACTGGAGAAGCGCTGCCACATTGTGAAGTGCTTTCAGGGTGGGTCATGCTGCAGAGACCTGCAGGCACCCATAGGGACCCGCAGGCTGACGGCCAGGGAGCAGCAGGAGACCTCAGGCACACAGCCACAGGGAACTGAATTGTGCTAATCAGCACGTCCATGAGCTTGGAGGTGCATTGTCTCCAGGTAAGAACCCAGCCCAGCCACGTCCAGACTCCCGACCCACGGCTCTGTGAGATAGCAGATGGGTGTTGTTTTAAGTTGCTAGATTTGTACAATTTCTCATGCAGCATAGAAAAATGCTACGGTCCTGAACTTCTTCACCTAGGACAGGAGACCCTGCCATCTTGAATACTCCACTGCAGAAAGCCATCACCACTAGTCAGGTGTGGCCTCTGAGATGACACCTGTTGACATCGGTATCAGTTTCCCCTCATTACTGTAGCAAATTACCATGAACTTAATGGCTTAAATGGTACAAAGTTATTATCTTATGGTTCTAGAGGTCAGAAGCCTGAAATGGGTCTCACCAGACTGAAATCAAGGCGTTGGCAGAGCCATGTTCCTTTCTTGAGGTTTCAGAACTCATTTTCTCATCTTTTCCGGCTTCCAGAGACGGCCATGCTCCTTGGCTCCGGCCTCTTCCTCCACCTTCGCAGCTGGCAGTGGCCAGCCGAGTCCTCTCATGGCGTATCACTCAGACATCGAAGCCTCTTCTGTTTCTTCTCCGCTTTTCAGGACCCGTGTGGCTGACGACACTGACTCCCCTCATCATCCAAGACACTTTCCTGTCTTAAGGCTTAATCGATTCCCCTTCGCCATGCAGCCTGACATACTCGAACATTTCAGGGATAAGGACAAGGACTTTTGGGTTGTGTCATTCTGTCTTCCACAACACCCCACACCTGGGTGGAGAATGCATTCACCCCGATTTCACTGCAAACCCCCTGCCCTCAGAGTGCTTGGCCTGCGAAGGTAATGTTGTCCTGGCATAATTATTAGTAACACCTGTGTGCTCCAAACTGCCTATAAATAGCATGTAACCCTTTGTGAGTGCCGGAAGTTCTCGATATAGGCAGCGATTCCTCAGTATCATCAATGCCCAGTCACTGCTTCAGTCCCCTGGTGGCCCCAAATGATTTTTCAGCAGTTCATTCCAGTGAGGACCCAAATAAGAAGGCTTCATCCCAAACGTTTGATGTGTTGCTACAGTCTCCTGATTTATAATCAATAATCTCTTGCAATCTATTAAGAAAATCAGGTTGTTTGTCTGGAAAGCTTTCCACAATCTGGATTTTGTTAACCCAGTTAATTCAGTTCCTCTGTATTTGCTCTGTTGGTAGCTATTCTACCAACTTGATACATGGTTAGGTTAGTTGCTTCAGTTTGACTGTAATTATTGTTCTCTGTGTGGTTTTTAAATATATTGCCCTGTTCTCCGTATTTCTGTATTTCCTATAAATTGATAGCTAGACTGCAGGCTTGATTATGTTCAAGTTCAACTAGTTTTTTGGGTAAATGGGGAGCAAGAGTACTTCATAGGAGAAGTTGTCTATATCCGTCAGAAGCAATGACTGTATCTCCTTTTATGATGTTTGGAGCCATCTATGACTATTGCCTAAATGTTATCTCATTAGGGTTTGCAACACAGTAATATTTTAATTCCAGCAATTCTTCTTCATTCATTACTTGGAGCTGGAATGCTTTATAAAGATAAGTTTTCCTTCACTACATGGTTATGTTGTGGTGTAGTTTGTATAAGAAAGGCAGGAAAATGCTTGATTCTCTTTTTTTGAACTAATTTTCAAAATATTGGCTTGGTTCCCCAGACTTTGTAAAACGTGACCAACTAGGTTTTGTTTAGAGACATTATGGTTTTTCAGTTTAAACATTGTTTATGTGTTTCAACTCATTGCAATGATGATTGTTATCAATGCTTAGATTAGCCCATCTTTGGAGGAGTTTATTCAAGTTGGCACCTGTGTCTTTTAGATACCCCCTCAATAGGCTTTGATAATGTCCTCACTTTCTGTCGTAACAAAATGTTCCAAATAATCTGGGACATTTTTGCCTCTGACATATAATCAGTGATTTCTCCAAGGAATTCTGGTTTGTTTTAGAGAAATATGAAGTAGAGACCACAATCTATGTGCTGGGGTCTTCATTGCTACTGCAATGGTCACTGTTTCTAGGCCTTTTCAGTGGATACAACTAGAAAATAGACATATTTTAAAGATAAAATACGTTGTGAATTTACACTAATATTTATAAACAAATTCAGATTTCTTGGAATTTTACTGAAACTCAATGATCTTGAATCTGCATCTTCTTTTTCCCATTCTAAAAATTCTAGTTCCCAGTGTCAAAGTAATTATTCCATTCCTTTCTGCTACAGCATATACAAAACACTTTCAGAATCAAAATATGACACCACCAGCAAAATTAGTGTTACTAAAATCAATTTAGGATTTTTTCCAAGTATTTTTTTCTTTCTTTTTGTTATAATTTTCTGGGGATATGCAGTCAAAGAACAGTGTTGTAAAGTCAGCCACAAGAGTTCCTCTGTATTCCCTCTGTTGGTAGCTATTCTACCAAGTTGATACACAGTTAGGTTAGTTGTTTCAGTTTGAGTGTAATTATTAGGGATTGCTTTTTAAAAATTATATATAATTTTAATACATAATTATGTAATTTTATTACTGGTTATTAATAACTTTATATAATTATAGCTAATTTATATAATTATGTAAAAATATTTCCATGGCTATAGAATGACCTCTCTTTTTTTTTTTTTTTTGGAGACAGAGTCTTGCTCTGTTGCCCTGGCTAAAGTGCTATAGTGGCAGCCTAGCTCACAGCAACCTCAGACTCCTGGGCTTAAGCGATCCTCCTGCCTCAGCCTCCTGAGTACCTGGGACTACAGGCATGTGCCACCATGCCCGGCTATTTTTTTCTATATATATTTTTAGTTATCCAGATAATTTCTTTCTACTTTTAGTAGAGACGGGGTCTCGCTCTTGCTCAGGCTGGTCTCAAACTCCTGACCTTGAGCCATCCTCCCGCATAGGCCTCCCAGAGTGCTAGGATTACAGGCATGAGCCACCGCGCCTGGCCTAGAATCATTTCTAACAGGATATACCATGATAAACCCAGATCCTAACCCTGTGCCTTCTACCTTGGTTTCTGTCTCTTTCTGTTAAGTAGACATATTTTTAACATTTTTTGATATCTTTTTAAAATATAAGCAAATGTGTACCTGTCTTAGTTTGGTCAGGCTGCTATAACAGAATATCATAGACTAGGTGGCTTATAAACAGCAGAAGTTTGTTTCTCACAGTTCTGAAGGCTGGGAAGTCCAAGATCAAGGTGCCCACAGAATCGGTGTCTGGTGAGGTTCCCCTTCCTGGTTCATATATGGCCGTCTGCTCACATGATAGGGGGGCAAGAGAGGTCTCTGGGACCTCTTCTATAAGGGCACTAGTCTCAGTCCTGAGGGCTCCACCCATAAGACCTAATCATCTCCCAAATACCCCACCTCCAAATAATATCATATTGGAAATTAGGTTTCAACATATAAAGTTCAGGAGGACACCAACATGCATTCCATAGCAATATACACACATTCATGTCCCCCCTTCTTAGACAAATAACAGGGTACCATATGTACTTTCCTCCACTTTACATTTATTGATAACACTGCGATCATTCCATAGAAGCCCATAAAAATACTTCTCATTCCTTTTTCTGCTGAATGATACTCCATCGTGTGGATGTGCCACAGCACATTCTACCAGTCCCTTCTTCGGGGTGCTTGAATTGCTTCCAGATACAGCCAAAATAAATAAATAAATAAATAAGCAAGCAAACAAAAAAATCCACAATTATCAGCTTTATACACATGCCTTTTTGTATTTTTGCCCATGAATCTTAAGAATAAGCTCTTAGAAGTATGATTGTTGGGTTAAGGGATACATGCACGTACCATCTTTTCTCTAAAAGGAATGTCTAATTCCCCTTCCTAGAGCTATTTTTCTTTCCCACCAGCAGTGTGTAAGAATTTCCCACGGTCTGGCCAGCAGAGAAGGAATATAAAACAAACTGACTAAAAAGAAATGGTCTACCAGTTAATTCTAATCAGTGTCTCCTATTCTGAGCAAGGTTCAGCCTCTTCCTGTTTATCTAGGGACGTTTGCATTTCCTTTCCGGTGCCGGTGCCGTATTCCCAAGTCCCCGCTGTCGTAAAACTGCCTCCCTCTGCCACACGGACCTTTCAATGCGCCCAGTGCACAGCTGCCACCTAGTGGTTAGGATGACTCACGTTCAGGTAGTTGCTTCTTTGAGCTGTAATTGAAACTTTTCCTTCATGTCCTGCAGCTTGTACAATCAGATATCTAGATCAGAAGTTCCTTAGTTTCAGCTTCTCTTTATAAGGTGTGTCTCCTAGGTGGGCATTGCACACGGGTGCAGGTTTCGGTGATGCTGAACTTGCACAGCCTGGTGGAGCAGGGAGAATGGTTTCCACCAACATTTCACTTCCTGGGCTGAGCAGCCACTGACACCTCTTACCTACATCCATTACTTCAGGAGGGACCAAAAGGGTAATTTTAAAAAAGCTGTCCCTCTGAATTTTTTAGCAGGTATTTCTCTCTATGGAAGACTTTCTCTCACTGCCTATTTAGTTGCTCTGACAGGTAGCTCAATCAGAAAAGTCCAGATCAATATTTTCTTCTTGGTTTTTATCAATTTTTAACAATAATAAGATGAAGAACAGTCTTTAGAGAGTACAAACTGGGTGCTGGGTATGTGCTTGTGTTTTAAATACCACTAAGTTGTATTTTCTACAACTTTTCAGTAGATACAGATAGATAGTGTTTTAAAAGAAAATATTATAAGTTGATATAGATATTATCAAATTCCAATTTAAGATTTAGGGTGTTAATTTCTTTTATTTAAAATTTTTATTTATTTTCTCTTAAACTGAAAATCTTGGCTCCTAACAACACTCCCGTAATTATTTGCTTTATCCTGTAATATATCTATAACAGTGTCAAACTAACAATACTAATAATAACTCAGTGTTAAATTGTTAGGTGATTTTGTGCTTAGAACACATCCCATTGGGAATATATAATGAAAACCGTGTTTGGAAATCAACTGAACCAATGATTTTCTCTGTGGTGTGATGCTACCAGTCGGATAGGATTTTAAACTCATTGGTTTCCTTTTGTTTTCAAATTTTAGGGATTGCTTTTGTACTTTCAAAATTTAATCTTGTTCTTTAATTATACAAAAATATGTACATGGTACCCAAATCCAAATTATATAAAAATTACATTCAGAGAAGCTTGCATCATCTCTGTCTCCTCCATCCTGTTCCATCACTCTGCCATGGGCACTGTTTATTAGATTTTGGTTTGTCTTTCCTTTGGTTTATTTTCATCATATTGGGGCCTAAGTGGATCTATTCATATTTCCCTTTTGCATGATTATTTTCATCTTTTTTCCAGTGTTTCTGAGGAGAGTCATAGAAGTAAGATCAATGCTTATGGAATTTTCTAGTATATTGCCAAGTTCTAATGTACTGGGGCTTTGCATTCTTGGCAGCAATATATAAGCCTGTTTCTGCCCAGTATTAGCAATGCAGTGTACAAACTATTAGATTTTTCATATAAGTGACAATTTTCTCATTATAAATGAAGCTGAGCAACTTTTCATATGAAGAAGGGCCATTTATATTTCTTTTTCTGTGAATTCTCTGGTTGTATCTTTTGATTGATTTTAAAATTTTATTTTTTCCTTGAGTTCTTTACAAGTTTTATGCATTCGTTCTATATTAAAGATATAATGATTTTGAGACCCATCCATGTTGTATGTATTAACATTTTGTTCATTTCTACAGCAGAGTAGATTTGGACGTGCCACAATTTATTTATTTGCTAATTCAGGATATGAATTGCTTCCAATTTGGGACTGCTATTAATAATGTGGAATATAAATAATACACATTTTTGTTTGTGTGTATATGTATGTCTTCATTTCCCTTGGCTAAATACCTAGGAGTAGAATTTCCGGGTCTATGATCAACGTCTTTTTCTCTGTGTAAGGTGCTGCCATACTGTTTCCAAAGTGGCTGCGCCATTTTGCATTCTCATGAACAATATAATGGGACTCTAATTAACTTTAAAAAATAATATAAAAATATTCTTACTATACATTTTGATGGACAATACAGTGTATATCTTTATATATGCATATATATTTCTTTATTTTTCCTTCCTGCGTAAACCAAAGCTCTTTTGGATCCTGAGCATTTTTTAAGAGTGCACAGTAACAAAACCTCACTGTTGTTTTACAGGAAAGTTTAGAAATGAAATGTGTCTGTTTCCCAGCAGCCACTAGGGTGAACCCTTCACTACCTTGTTTCTCTAAGCAAAGTTCATTTTAGGGAAACAAATGCTGAAAGACTCCCCAGAACATTCCGAGGACAGGAGGTTGAAAAACGCCAATTTAAGAATATTAAATTCCGGACTATGGAAATCTCTCGACTGTGTCTTAGCACTCGGACAGCGGGATTTTGTCATGAGGCTGCTAAGCTTGTTCTTGTTCTTCCTGCTGTTTTAAATTTTTAATTGCAAACAAACTGCAAAAATGAACACTTTCTGTGTCCTTCCCATCTGAACACGCCCTCATGTCCCCAGTGCATCTGAAAACGCAAAATTGGGAGATACTGAGTTACACAATTCAGTATCCATAAGGCAAAAGCAAAGTAATTGCTCTAGAGATACACAACTTGTCTACGTGGGACGCAGGTCGCACCCCTGAACCCGGCCGTCCTGCATGGAGCCCGAGGGACAGGTGCCCGGGGCAGCCTGGGAAGGCGGTCTGCGGAGGATGCGCGTCCCCAGCTGGGCGACCCCGGCCAGACGCACCTGGACCGGGCAGCTCGGCGCAGGCCTTTGCACATCGCCAGGCCTGGAGCACACGGCATCGTCAGGGGTTTGCTCAGGCTCCTTCCTTCTCCCAGGGGCACGGGAATTAGAACAGCCTTACAGAGACGCAGGGCGGGGAAGCAGGGAGAAAACAAGGGGCTCGGCCTGAAATGCCTCAGGAGGGGCTGCAGCTCGGGTCCCCTGCGGGTCTGGCACCATCCGCGGTGGCACGGCGTGTTCGGGTGCGGGGCTCAGGCCGAGGGTCCCTCAGCAACATCAGGGCCCTTGGCTGGCCCCGAGGGTGATATGCAGTCGGGGTGCACACCTGGTGCCCTGCTCACCTTGAACAGTTGAAAAATGGCTGAAAGTTTTCCCTTTTAACTTTGTAAAACAAGCACTCGTAGTTAGCAGTTGATATGCAATCACTATTAGAGATGAATTCGTAAAGTGTCCATGACTTTTGGAAAGTTTCAACGACTTCTGAAAGATTAACCCTGAGACTGTCCCTTGGGCCAAGCCCTCGCCCTCCGCGCACCTGGCTTGTTTCTGCGCAGGCGCCCACTCCCCGGCGCAGGGTCTCGGCCTTCGTCTTCCCAGTCGCTTCTGCAGGAGACAGGATCTTATCCAGGGTTTGTGGGGACTCCAAGAGTAGTGTAAATATTCCTATTTGTTCTGGAAATAGTTAAGCCTCACAAAATAAAGAGAATAGAAAAATAGAACCTCTGTTATACCCTCCCCCCAAGCTCCAGAGGTGTCAACATCTGGCCTGTATGGTTTAATCTCATTCCACCTATAATCCTCTTTTTTCGTAAAATATTTTAAAGCGAATCCCAGGCAGTGTATGATTTCGCTTCAAGATATTTCTCTTTCAGAAAAGGACTTCTTAAATACTTTAACGTAACAACGATGCCATCATCACACCTAACATATCGTCATTGATCTCTTATTATCATATAATACTTAGTCAGGATTTACTGTTTCTTGATGATCTCACAAATGACTCTTGGCACTTGATTTGCTCAAACCCATTTTCAAACAAGACCCACACACTTATGTTGGGTGACATGTTTCTAAAGTGTCCTTTTACTTATGGAGTTCCTTCTTTTCCTCATTTTTCTGTGTTTACCTCTTTGTTAGCAGTTGGGGTTTTTGCATTGCGTGGTGGGTTTTGGCATGACGTTTCTTTGTTGAAAAAATCGGGTACTTGTCATGTTATAGGGCATCCCAGGTGCGGGTTAACTTCTCCAGCGCCCTGTCTTTCCTGGAAACTGGTCTTCATTAGTGCCAGGTTTGCTTCCTTGGGGAAGACCGCAGGTGGGGCTGGTGTGGGTCCTGTCTCCTCCCGTCCAGAGGCGGGGAGATCAGCTTGTCTACCTTTCCCGGCTGTGGCTTTTGTCAGGAATCGGATCTTTCCTGATAAGTTCACCATCCACTTTTCCCCTAACTGCAGCACATGAAGTTTCTCAGGAAACACAGAAGTGGTCAGGGGGGTCCCCCTGGTGGCTGCTGGAAAACGGACACATTTCTAAATGCTCCTCCAAAACAGCAGTTCTCAGCAACTGGGTCTTGTGGTCCCTTTGCAGTTTTAAAACATGTTCAGGATCCAAAATAGCTTGGTTTATGCAGGAAAGATATATATACATATATACACACACATATATGCCTATATACTGTAAGGAGATAGGCATTTGTACTATAGTAGAAATGAAAATTTAGAGTTTAAAAATATTTTTGTGTTGTTTTTTCAAAATTAGTATTAGACTCAGTACATTGCTGATGAAAATGCAAAATGGTGCAGGCAATTTGGAAATAGTGTGTCAGCTCTTTATATAGTCAAACATACATTGATCCATCCAGCAGTTCTATTTCTAGATACTTACCAAAGAAAAATGAACACCTACACATACACACAGATATATGAATTATTTATATTCTGCATTATTTATAATAGCCCAAAGTTGGCAAGAACCCAAATCTCCATCAGTTAGCAAATAAACAAGTTGTGTCCTGTCCCAAGCTACTCAGCAATGAAAACAAAGAAAATGTTAATGTGGAAGGATCTCAAAAACATTATACCTCTAATATATAGAGAATGCCTAAAATTAGAGAAGAATTCAAGGAAAGACATTTTTTTTTAAATCAAGCAAAAGATATCAACAAAGAATTTACCAAAAAAGACATGCAAATGGCCTATAATCATGTGAAACATGCTCAGCCTCAAATATGAGAAATACAAGTTGCAATAGAGACACAACATGCCAAAAGTTTTGGGATTACAACAAAATCAGTACTAAGAAATAATTTTATAGCAGTAAACAGTTACATTAAAAAATATAAGGAAAAGAATTCTGTACCATGACCAGGTGGAATTTATCCCAGGTATGCACGACTGATTCAGCATTTAAAAATAATAATGTAATGCATCTTATCCAAAAGCTAAAGAAGAAAAATCAAAAGATTATCTCAATAGATTCAGAAAAAGTATTGGACAAAATCCAGCACTCGTTCACAATAATAAGGAAAAGAAGTCTTTGTACAGTAGTAGTAGAGGAACCTTCCTCAACTTGATAAATAGTTTCAAAACCCTACTGCTAACATACTTAACGGTTAGAAATTAGAATTTTCTCCACAAAGATAAAAGAAATAAGGCAAGGACGTTTTCTCTCACCACTTCTTTTATTTAAACAACATGTTGGAAGTTCTAGGTAATACAACAAGAAAATAAAAGAAAATAGAAGGTAGACGGATTGGGGAGAATGAAATACTATCTTTGTTCACAGAGGCCAGGATTATCTATTTAAAATATCAAAAAGAATCCACAAAAAATAACCTGGAACTAATAAGCAATTATGGTAAACTTACAGAGTACAACCGTTAATATACAAAAGTCAACTGCTTTCCTAAACACTTAGGTATAAATTTAACAAAATATGCACAAGATCTATATGAAGAAAACTACAAAACTGTTTTGGAAGTAATCAAAGAATTAAGTAAATGGAGAACTATTTTGTGTTTGTGAGTAGGAAGACTCAGTATTTTTAGGATGTCAGTTCTTCCTAAATTGATCTATAGATTTAATACAATCCTGGTCAAAAGCACAGCTGGTTATTTTACAGATAATGGCAAACTGATTCTAAAGTTTATATGGAGCAGAAAAAGAATATCCAACCCAATATTTTAGAAACACAAAGTTGTTATCTGACACTACCTACCTTCAAGACATAGGAAAAAACTAACAGTAACCAAGACTGTGGTATTGGCAGAAAAACAGACAAAAATATCAGTGAAGCAGAATAGAGAGCCCAGAAATTGACCCACATAAATGTAGTGAACTGATTTTTGACAAAAAAGATAAAGCCATAAAATGGAAAAAAGATAGTGTTTTCAACAAATGATGCTAGAAAAACATGAACATTCACATATAAAAAAGAATGTGGACACAGACCTTACACCTTGTACAAAAATTAACTCAAAGTAGATTACAGTACTAAATGTTAAGTGCAAAACTATGAAACTCCTAGATGATCGTATAAGCAAAAACTGTAGATTACGTTGGGTTTGGTGAGGACTTTTTAGATATAGCACCAAAGTCGTGTTACATGCAACAAAAATTGATGTTCTAGACTATTAAAATTAAAAACTTCTGCTCTGTGAAAAGCATTGTCAAAAGAATGAAAAGTCAAGAAAGCCATAGACTGGGAGAAAATATTTGCAAAAGACATATGTGATAAAGAACTGTCAACCACAATAAATATACAAAGAACTCTTCAAACTCAGCAATAAGAAAACAACCTGATTTTAAAAATGGGCCAAAGACCTTAAAGGACATGTCACCAAAGAAGATACGCAGATGCAAGTAAGCACGTGAAAAGATGCTCCACATCATTTGGCATCAGGAAAATGCAAGCTAACAATGAGCTACCATTACACACCTATTAGGATGCCCAAAATGCAAAACAGTGACGGCACCAAATGCAACAGGAACTCTCATTCATTGGTACTGGGAATGCAAAATAGTAAAACCACTTTGGAAGACAGTTTGCTAGTTTCTTATAAAACTAAAGGTACTCTATCATACAATCCAGCAATCACACACCTTGGTTTTACTAAAAGGAGTTGAAAACGTAGGTCCACACTAACACCTGCATGCAGATGTTTCTTGTAGCTTTATTCATAATTTCCAAACCTTGGAGGCAACTAAGATGTCCTTCAGGCCGGGCGCGGTGGCTCACACCTGTAATCCCAGCACTCTAGGAGGCTGAGGTGGGTGGATTGCTCGAGGTCAGGAGTTCGAGACCAGCCTGAGCAAGAGCGAGACCCCGTCTCTACTAAAAAAATAGAAAGAAATTATCTGGCCAACTAAAATATATATATAGAAAAAATTAGCCGGGCATGGTGGCGCATGCCTGTAGTCCCAGCTACTCAGGAGGCTGAGGCAGGAGGATTGCTTGAGCCCAGGAGTTTGAGGTTGCTGTGAGCTAGGCTGACACCACGGCACTCACTCTAGCAGCAGAGTGAGACTCTGTCTCAAAAAAAAAAAAAAAAAAACAAATAAAACAAACCAAAAAAAAAAACAAGATGTCCTTCAGTAGATAAATGGATAAGCTGTAGTGCATCAGACAATGGAATGTTATTCAGGGCTAAAAAAGACGTGAGCTATCAGCCATGAAAAGACACGGAGGAAGTGTAAGTGCATATTACGAAGTGAAAGAATCCAATCTGAAAATGCTAGATACTGTATAATTCCGACATTATGGTGTTCTGGAAAACATCTCAGAGAGAGTAGAAAGATCAGTGGATGCCAGGGGTTGGGAGAAGAGAGGGGTGACTAGGCAGAGCACAGAGGGTTTATAAGGCAGTGAGAATATTCTGTATGATACTGTAATTGTGGATACATGTCATTATACCCTAGTCCAAATCCATAGAACGCACAGCACCAAGAGTGAAACCTAACGGAAACTATGGACTTTGAACCACAATGACGTGTCAGTTGTAAGGAATGCACCACTCTGGTGGGAGATGCTGAGAGTGGCAGAGGCTGTGCATGTGTGGGGACACCGGGTACACGGAATATCTCTGTGCCTTCTGCTCAATTTTATTAAGACCTAGGACTGCTCAAAAGAGAAAGTCTTAAAAAACAAACAAAATCATATGTTTCTCTAGCTTTTAGGGATATGGTTGATTATTTTATACTAAAACAAGAGAGAAATTGAGTAGATAGTAACATTCAAATGTTTTAAATGAATAAACAAGAGGCACCAAAATATTATCAGTTGCATTATTTGTATTTGATGATAATGCTGCATATTATATAACCACCTACACCACTTCCCAGATCCCTTCAGATAATCTGTTAAGTTTTATCTCTCTTTATAGGCATTTTAGTATAAAAGTTTGGAAGTCCTAGGTAAGCCTTCTGTCAACAACTAGAGGGGTACACACCAATTTTAGGAAAAATATATCAGCTTTCATCATAATTGAATAATTTTGAGATTCCTTCAAAGGGAAAAAAAAATGTCTTCTCTGAACCCCCAAAAGGAGTCCTTCGTTCCACAGGAGCACACATAGTGCCAGATTAAAAATTTGTGTGGAAAAATCCAAAATCTTATGAATATCTTATCTATTACAAATTAACACAGCAAGAAAGGAGCTTTGTTTTTATAATGTGATAGATTTTTGAAGATTATTTTGAAAATTTGAAAAATTCTCATAGAACTCTGAAGCCTTCTAGAATATTTCTGTGGTGTCTGCAGACACTTGTGGAGAAACACTGACCTTTATTGCCTGCAGAAGTCATATAAAAAATAAGACAATTGGTTAGAGGCCCTATAAGTTCTCTGACTATTAATTATACCTTTTATAACGTATTTTATTGATACATGATAATGTACATATTTTTAAGGTACATGTGATAATTTGATATATTCATATAATTTATAACAATCAAATCAGGGTATTTAGGATATCCATGACCTTAAATGCTTATCTGTATGCTAGGAACATTCAAATTGTACTCTTATAGCTATTTTGAAATGTACAATAGACCAATTTTTTTTTCTTTGAGACAGAGTCTCTCTCTCTTTTGTCCTGAGTAGAGTGCTGTGGCGTCAGCTTAGCTCACAGCAACCTCCAACTCCTGGACTCAAGCAATCCCCCTGCCTCAGTCTCTTCAGTAGCTGGGACTACAGGGGCATGCCATAACACCCAGCTAATTTTTCTATTTTTAGTAGAGATGGGGTTTCACTCTTGCTCAGGCTAGTCTTGAACTCCTGAGCTTGAGCAATCCTCCTACCTCAGCCTCCCAGAGTGCTGGGATTACAGGTGTGAGCCACTGCACCCAGACAGTAAATGTTAGCTATGGTCACCATATCTTTCAAAGTTTGCTCACCTAGATCTATCAAACACTAGGTGTTATTTCTAGTAACTGTACATTTGTACCTATTGTTTAAGCCCTCCTCTCCTCTCCCCTTCCTGGCCTTTGGTAACCACCAATCACTCTTTATCTTCATGAGATCCATTTTTTTTTTTTAGCTGCCATGTATTAAGGAGAACGTGTGATGTTTTTCTGTGTTTATTTCCCTTAACATAATGACCTCCAGTTTCATCCACGTTGCTGCAGATGACAGGATTTCATTCTTTTTTATGCCTGAATAATATTCCATTGTGTATGTGCCACTTTCCCTTTATCCATTCACCCACTGATGGGCACTTGGGTTGGTTCCATATTTTGCTATTGTGATTAGTGCTGCAATAAACATGGGGGTACAGATATCTCTTCCATATATAGGATCATATTCTATTTTTAGCATTTTGAGGAACCTCCATACTGTTTTCCATAGCAGCTATAATAATTTATATTCCCACCAATGACGTATGAGGGTTCCCCTTTCTCCACATCCTCACCATCATCTGTTATTGCCTGTCCTTTTAAAGAGCTCACATTTTTAGGTCCTGCCCATGTGGTTCATCCACTGCTTGTTTAACACGAAGTCAGCTGATTAGCAACCTAGTCATGGAGTGATACCGTATTATACTCACACACGTTCTTTCCACGCTAAAGGGGAGGAGCTCGTACATGGCAAAGGCACCAGCTAGTGGCAGTCTTGAGGGCCATCTTAAAATCTGCCTGCAACAGACAATCTTACGGTGATAGGAGGGGAAAATTAGAATTCAGGGCCTGCCATGGAGAAGCCCTAAGCAAACATCCCAGCCTCTTCCTCTGAACTCTAGGGAACTAAACTCTAAAGTTGGGGGGTAGTCCAGGGGTAGATGGAGCCAAACAAAAATGACTACCCAAACTAGAATCATTCAGTCTTGTCCTATATTAGATTAAAGTGGCCTGCTCCTCTGCTGCTTAGCTACCAGAGGGCGAGGCTGAACCCTCTCTGCAGGACAATGACGTTATCCAAAGCCCCTACAACTGCATGCACAATACCCAACGTTGAGTAAAGCATTATCTGGTACACGAAGAACCTGGATCAAAAAACATACAGACAACAGAAACAGAGTCAAAGAAGATCTTTAATTTATCAGACATAGACTTAAAAATATAATAATTATGATTGATAGAGTCAAGAAAAGATACGATATGATAGAGAATATCACCACAATACAGGAATCTATAAAGTAGAGCCAATTCAAAAATTTTTAAGGAAAGGCACAAGCTCTCAAATAGCTAAAACAACCTCGAATAAGAGTGAAGTCAAAAGAATCACTCCAGCTGCGATGAAGGCTTACGATACAGCTAGAGTAACATGGCAGTGTGGTACTCATGGAAGGAGAGACACAGAGATCAATCGAATAGAACACAAGTGCCAGATGCAGACCCCACGAATAGGCTCCGCTGATATCTGACAGAGGTGCAAAAACAACTGAGAAAGGTTAGTCTTTTAAACAAATGGTGTTGGAGCCATTGAACAACTACAAAAAAATTCATCTTGACCTAAACCTCACACCTTATACAAATATAAACTCAGAATGGCTTACAAAATGGCTTAAATATAAACTGTAAAACTCTAATACCTTTAGGATAAAAATGTAGGAGAAAATCTTTGGATTCTAGGGTTAGACAAAGAGTTCTTAGACTTGACACCAAAAGCACAAGCCATGAAAGGGAAAATGACACATTGGAATTCATCAAAATAGAACACTTTTACTCTGCAAAAGCTCACGTAAAAAGTATGAAAAGACAAGCTACAGATTGTGACAAAACTATCTGCAAACCATATATGTAACAGAAGACTAGTATCCAAAGTATGTAAAGAACTCTCAAAACTCAAAAGGAGAAAAACAATTCAACTGGAAAATGAGCAAAATAGACAAACAGACATTTCACTCAAGAGATGCAAAGATGGGAAATAAGCACACGAAAGAGGTCCAACTTCACTGGCCATTAGGGAAATGCAAATTAAAATCACAGTGAGTTATCACTATATGCCTATCAGAATGGCTAAAATTAAAAAATGATAACACTAAATGGTGGCCAAGATGCAGAGAAACTGGATCTCTCACATGTTGCTGGTGGAAATATGAAATACAACAGCCACTGTGGAGAATAGTTTGTCTATTTCTCATAAAACTAAAGATGAAACTACTGTATGGCCCACTATTTGCATTCTTAGGTATTTGTCATAGAGAAATGGCAAGTTATGGTCATACAAGAAAGCCTATACACAAATATTCATAATAGCTTTATTCATAACAGCCTGAACCTGGGAACAACCAGATGGCATTTGATAGGTGAATGGTTAAACAAATTGTGGTACATCCATACCGAGGAATACTTGTCAGCATTAACAAGAAACGAACTGTGGATACACACAACAATTCCTGAGAGTGCCAAAGGGTTACATACTCGCCTTTGTTGGTTTAGTGTTGCTATAAAGGCAACCTGAGGCTGGGTAATTGATAACGAATACAGGTTTATTTGGCTCACGGTTCTGCAGGCTGTAGGAAAAGCCTGGCGCCAGCGCCTGCGTCTGGTGAGGGCCTCTGGCTGTTCCCGCTCCTGGTGGGAAGCAAAGGGGACCCAGTTTGTACAGGGATCACAAGGCAATAGAGGAAGGAGGAGAGGGGTGGAAGGTGCCAGGCTTTGGAAAACCAACTTTCCGGGGAACTAATAGAGCAAGAACTCACTCCTGGGGAGAGGGCTTTAACCTATCTATGAGGGATTTTCCCCATGACACAAACACCTCCTAAGAGGCCCCACCTCCAACATTGAGGATCAAATTTCAGTATGAGTCCTAGAGAGGACAAACATCCAAACTGTAGCAATGTGTATGATTCCATTCATAGAATCTTGAAATCATACAGTTACAAAAATACAGAACCAGATTATTGGTTTCTAGGTGTTAAGGATGAGGGGTGGTTATAAAAGAGAAACGTGGAACTGTAGGTCCATGTAGTCATGGAATTATCGTGAATATGCAGAGACCTACAAGTGCAATTAAATTGCGTAGAACTAAATACACACAAACGAATACAGTTAAAACTGGTAAAGTCTTAACAAGATCCGTGGACTGTATCGATGTCGCTATACTGATGATGATACTGTATTCCAGTTTGCAAGACATTATTTCAAAGAAATAATGGTTTCTGTTTTAAAGTCTCCTTTGTCTGACATTAATAAAGGTACTCAAGCTCTGCTATTGCTTGCACACTGTATCTTTTTCCATTCTTTTACTTTCGACCTATTTTTAAAATAAATGTATGTTTTCTATAAATAGCTTATGGTTTGTCAAACAAAAATTATGGGAGGTGGCTGTTTTGGATTGAGCTTCTGCGCTAGGCCCCGACAGACCAGACGGAGCCACACAGAGTCACCCATCCCCAATGCCACAGGGTCTAACTGGAATGCTGAGGAAGCAGGTGGATCCCCCAACAGACCAGGTTTTCCTGAAAACAGGAGATTCCAGTCCGTAATAGGGAAGGAACCTCTCCTGTAACCTTTACAAAAAAAAGTACCTTGAAATAACCTGACATTATTCAATCCTCTTTTTTCCTCTTGTTGTTTCTTGTTCCCACCGTGCAAAACCCACCGCTCTGCCAATCCCACCGGGAGCTCGGGCTCTATTTTATAGAATGGAGGCTGCCCCGGTTCATGAATTGTGGAAAAAAAACCAATGAGATCTTTCAATTTGTTGTAATTTTGTCTTTTGACAAGTTGAATCTTATTGTTAATCTAGTCTGATAATCTCTGCCTTTTGATGGGATTGTTAAATCTATTCACATTTTAAAAATATATATATATTCCACAGGGACAGGGTCTTGTGCTGTGTTGCCAGGTTGATCACAAACTCTTGAACTCAAGCAATTCTCCTGCCTCAGCTTCCCAGAGTGCTGGGACCAGCACACCCAGCTCCACACTTAGTGTTGTTATTGATGTGGTTGGATTCACACCTGCTGTGTTCCTTTGTTCTCTCTGTCTCTCTCTCACTCTCGAATACCCTCTCCCTTTCTCTCGGTTCACCTGTTCCCCATTTATGTCCTTGTTTTGCATGAAGTGAATGTTCATTTCTTTAACGATGTAACTGTTTTTGTTTGCGTTATTAGTGGTTGCTGTAGGGTCTGCAATGTGCACCTTGTCAGAGTCACCTTTCGATTTATACTAAATTCCAGTGAGATACAGAAAATGTACTCTTTTAATAGCTCTATTTCCCCACCCCAGTTTTGTGTTATACATATTATTTGTAAATGTGTTACAAACACAATACATTGTGATCATTGCTACTTTTTATAATTTCACATTTTTTAAAGACTCTGAGAGAAGAGAGCACATATTTACTTAGAGTTTGTTTTATTAGCTGCCTTGTAGGCCATTTCTGGTTCTCTTTGTTTCTTCCTGTGGATTCAAGTTACTGTCTTGTGACATCTCTTTACTCCAATGTGGCTTTGTCCCACCCTTCTCCTTTCTGTTCTTATTGTCACATAAATTACATTTTCATATTCCATAAACCCAATGCAGCTATATGCATGTTAGTTTACGTGATTGCTTGCTAAATCGGTCACGTGAAGACAGAATAAATATGAAATTATGGTATCTTTTATAATTACCCACATAATTACCTTAATCAGCACTCTTGCTTTTGTAATGTAAATTTGATTTAATGCTCCATCTCACTTGCTTTCAGTCTGCAGAATTTCTTTTAGTATATTTTTATGGCAAGTGTGCTGAAAACAAATTCTCTTAGTGTTTGTTTTTCTTGGAATACATTTATTTTTATTTTAGAAAGGTAGATTTTTCCAGATATGGGATTTGATTTCCACAGGTTTTTTTCTTTAGCACATTGAATCTGTCATTCTATTCCTTTGGGCATTGATTTTAATTTTTTTTTTTTATGATAAGAATTCAGCTGTTAACCTTCTTGAGGTTCCCTTGTATGTGATGAGTAATTTTTCTCCTATTGCTTTCACAATTTTTTGCTGGGGAGTCTTCCTCCAACATTTTGACTATAAAGTATGCAAATGTGGACCATCTTGTGTTTATCCTACTTGGATTTTCTTCTTGTTCCTGGATGTGCATATTAATTTTTTTAGGTTTTATAAGAGCTATTCTTAGCTTAGAATAATAAATTTATAACCACCAAGCTATTAGAGGCCAGGCACGGTGGCTCATGCCTGTAATCCTAGCACTCTGGGAGGCTGAGGCGGGTGGATTGTTTGAGCTCAGGAGTTGGAGACCAGCCTGAGCAAGAACGAGACCCTGTCTCTACTACAAATAGAAAGAAACTATATGGACATCTAAAAATATATATAGAAAAAATAAGCCGGGCATGGTGGCGCATGCCTCTAGTCCCAGCTACTCGGGAGGCTGAAGCAGGAGGATCATTTGAGCCCAGGAGTTTGAGGTTGCTGTGAGCTAGGCTGACGCCACGGCACTCTAGCCCAGGCAACAGAGTGAGACTCCGTCCAAAAAAAAAAAAAAAAAAAGCTATTAGAGGGGCAACATGAAACATATAAATTACTAAGTGTTTTAAAGTAGCAAGAATGAAAATAATAAAAGATGATGACAAAATTAGGGCAACAAGAAAACCAATAGTAAGATGGTAAAAATATACCCAATTATGTCACAATTTTTATTTCCTATAGATTAAATGGTCCACTTAAAAGACAAAGATTGTCAGACTGGATATAAGGAAACAAGACAAAACAAATCACTCTCTGCTTTCAAGATATACTTGGAAAGTATGATGTGAACTGTTGGAAAAGATAAACCAAACACTAACCACGTGAACCTTGGCTGGTAGATGCAGTTACAATGTGTCAGACAGAGTAGACTTTGACACATTGGTACAGACACAGAGAGTCATTTCACAAGGTTAATGGGGTCAGTCTACCAGGAAGTTATCAGAGTATAAACACTTAGGTACTGTCAATGGAAAAAAAGCCAAACTCTGTAAAATAATTTTAAAGAGATTTATTCTGAGCCACATTTGAGAACCATGACCTGGAACCACCCCCCAAGAGAGCTTGAGCAAGTGGATTCCCTGTGGCTGGGTTACAGTTTGGTTTTATACATTTCAGGGAGAAAGGGGTTACAGGCGAAGTCATAAATCAATACCTGGGAGGCATACATTGGTTTCGCCCCAAAAGGTGGGCCATCTCGAAGTGAGGGCTTACAGGTTATAGGTGGGTTTAAAGATTTTTTGGCTTGTAATTGGTTAAACACATGAAGCTTTCTCTAAAGGCTTGGAATGTTTTAACATAGAAGCTGTTTATCAGAGATAAGCCACCAACATATATTTGTTGTGTCAATTGAGGACCTGTGGGTTTGTCTTGCATACCCTTAGGCCTGTTAATGGGTTCCAAAGGATGTCCCCAAGAAGGAAGGGGGGGCATGATGAGGCATGTCTGACCTCCTTCCTCCTGGCAGGCAATTTAGTTTTAGGATATTCCTTTGGCCATGGTGGGGTCCATTTAGTCAGCCGGTGGGGGATGAGCCTTAAAATTTTATTTTAGTTCACAATTCCCCCGTTTTGGCCAAGATACATCAAAAGCAGCATCTATGGCCAAACTCTTGTTTTGTCCCATCCGTTGCCAGGGTGGTATGGTGACCTGCCCTGGGTCCATCCAGTCCCTGGGTGGGACCCCTGTGGCCAAGAGGACTGAAGAGCCAAAAGGGGCCTTACAGCCAGTTAAATATTTTAGGCAAAAGAGGACTGGAGGTAGACAGGCACTCATCAACACTTTAAAACCTAGGTGACTTAAGAGTAAAATCCAAAATGCCAAAGGCAAGGCTACAAAACTAATTTACCAATAAGTGTTGAGCTACTATATTCTTGGGCTTAGTGGTAGACTTGTAGCAATATAAGGATCATTAATATTTAAGCTAAGGGAATTTAGAGACTTTTATTGTGTCATAATATTTTAGTCTCTTTAGTAATTTATACTAAGGTAGCTGATAAATTACTCATTATATTTCCTTTTGTATAAATCCATTACTGAGAAAAATTATACTCAGGAAGTTCTAAGTCTATAGGAAGCAGGAAAAAAATTTTATGATTGGGATGGATATTTGCAGCATGTGGGCTGAAAAGACAAAGTATTTTAGTTAGTATTTCTTTAGGCTTCTGTGTGCCCCTCCTTGATCTGGAGGATCTAAGCTAATTCCATCCCTGGGAATCGGCCGTTACGATCTCACAGGCCCCCTCTTCCGCGATAGTCCCTGGGCCTAGAGGGAGGATATTTGAACAGGGCTTTGGCAGATTCCAAGGTTCTGGGTCCCAGAGATGAGGTAAGCTTGGTATTTACTTAAAATTTGTCAGGACTCTGGAAAACAAAACAAAATTAGTAATGTTTAAATAAAGAGTCTTTTTTTTGAAAATTGAGTTAGGTCTCATGAGGTTGAGTTAGCTATATCTATGGTCATATCAGTTTTCTAATTAAAATTAAAGTCCTGGAAGTTTGTTTTGTTTTAGTCCAATGGTATATAATCTCTGAAGATATTAGAAACCAGTATTCAAGGGGATTTGTCAGTCCTCTTTATGACTTGACTTGATAGAAGCCAACTTTGGACTTAGAAAGAACCACTTTTTGAGATAAATTGAAGTAAAATAATAATTTTCTAAAGATGATAGAACTTGGACTAGCCATGGTTAGAGACAATTGATAAACCAAATTGGTTATTTTTGTGGCATATAGCAATTTACATAATAACCATAATGATTGCTGATAACGCACACCAAGACATGTCAATATTTTACAATACTGGAACATACATTAATAACATACAAGTAATGATAAGGTAAACCACCTCTATTACTTGGCACAGCAGCCACCTGAGACCCCCCACCCCTCCTGGAAGACCCGCATCTGCATAACACTAACCTATTACCTGGCCCATCAACTACTCTATTACCTGCCTCATCAATATTACCTGTTGGGCATTAGCCACCTGAGATCCCATGCTTGGGACCATCTCAACTTAATAAAAGTGGGAAAAATCGGGTAGACAGGGCTCAGAATTTGGTGGCGAGACCCCTCTGAGCCCACCTGGGAATAAACCTTGATTCTCCAACTCTCCATGTGCTGCTCGGTTTGTCCTCGGGACCACTCGCTGTAACACTTGCTGTAACAGTATAGCCCAAAGAAAGTTAAACACCATTTCATATTTGATGATGTTCCCTGTATGGTTTTGACACTAAATAAATCTAGTGTCTGTTTTAGACTTTCAGTGGCCCTAATGTATAAAAAGCTAGTTTAAGGTCAAAAGGCTGGATTTAGAATTTAAGTTTTGGAAAGGTTATCAAATATCAAAGGCTTAAAACATTTGTTCATTTACAGTCACAAACCACTACAAAATAAGGGTCATTTATTTCACCAAAGAGAGAGTCATCAAAAGATTCTAAGGGTGATAAAGTTATATAGGTACAAATATTAACCCTTTTAGTTTTTGTAGTTATTCAAAACCTAATAAAGAGACAACAGGGATTATCTGATAAATCATAAAATCTGTTTCTTTTAGGTCAGTTACCAAAATTAAAGAAAAACCTTCTGTAGTGCGATATTTTTTAAATGAAAAAGGAAACATGGTATAGAATCAACATGAGTACATCATGTCATTTCATTAAGAGTAAATTAATATTAACAGAAATCTTTGTTTTAGCCCCCCCAATTTTTTTTTCTTAGCCAACTGGACCCCGTATAAAATTCCTTAATAAAATTGCCCTTTATAAACTTCATCCCAACCTGCACGTACCATACACTTGTCTACAAAACATGTCTAAAAACTTTCTGTTTTGTCCTAACATTCTCTTTTCCTAAATAAACAGTCATTTTAGGACAAAAAATACCATGCAAGATCCTTGTTTTACATTATTCTTTCTGTTTTTAACCTTTCTTACGAAAAAAATATATTTCTATATTCATTGCCTTTTTACATCCTTCTTACTCAGAAGTGGAGTTGTGTTTCTATTTTCTTTCTAAATTTATTTTGATTCCAACTTTAAATAACATCTGAATTAGACAAAGTTACATATATTTTAATAAGAACACATTCTGTTTCTTTTATATTTTTTCTTATTAAAAACATCTTAGTCTTTGGTATACCTTACATTATAATTACACACATTGAGTAGAATTCTTATTTTTAGTGACTTTAAATTTTATCGAAAGCTTAAAAAGCAGAAAGTCATGAATTGTTTATCATAAGACAATTGTTGTCATGAAGCAAGTTTGTAGGTTACTGTAAAATTATAGCCAAACTGATAATTCAAATATTTTTTTTAAATGCAAAAATCCTATTCTTTGAGAGAGAGGAGACTCAGTTTCTCAAACAAGTATAAGCTCTAATAGACTGAAGTACAAGTTAATAAGGAGGCTCAATCTGTGTCTTTCTTTCCTTCCTTTCTTTTGCAGTTTATTAAAAGGTGAATAAAAAATCTTGTTATTCCTATTAATATCATATGACAATCTAGTTCAAAAGAGAAAACCAAATTTCATTGTATTAGTGTATTAATGATAAAGTTAATTTTAATAAAATCTTGTAAACAAATCCATGTAATTTTAACCAATTTGGCCATAAGACTTTTATAAACCTTTTATAACCTTTAACTGTTATAGCCACTTAATTTTTAATGACCATATACATATTGAATTTTAAAGTAGTTTCAAAAATCAATAAATTAGACAAAGTTATCTTTTAACAAAATATTTATATGACATTTTTATTAAAAAATTTTTTATAGAATTGTTTCCCTTTCATCTAGAAATTTTAATTACATATACAGATGATAATGTCAACTCTTAGAAAACCTAGAAGTTAAAGTAACTTTGAACTATTAGTCACCAATTTTATTAGCATTCCTAAATATAAAAATAAGATAACAAGGTATAAGCTTAAACTTATGTTCAGGAACTAATGCTGTAGTATTTCACCCTATGAATGACCAAGACGTTTTATGATTATCTTTAACATAATGACTTTAAGATTTTAAATTATATGAAAATTTCATTTGTATTTAATTCATTTATATTTACCTAGTTTATTTTATTTATTTATCTTAGCAGTTCACTTAAATTCCAGCTATTAGTTTAAGTTACTTTTCTGTTAACTGTCTTCATACCTTCTAAATTAGATGTGTAATACAGAACAGGGATCTATTTTTAGTTATTGGTTTTTAATTTTAAACTCAAATCTTACCAACATTTCAATAAGATTTGTTATTTTAAACAAATATAACATCACTTCTAAATTTAATAAACATAGTAGACATTTTAGAATATCGTGTTTAAAGGTATTAGTTAATTAGATCCTCCCAATACATCACATTCCAAAACAAAATCTATTGACATCATAGGGATCAAAGTGTCCCTGGCCCCCAAAGTTTGGGAGCAAAGGCCACTGTTCCCATAAAGACCTGCTGAAAATTTACCAACATGATTAATAGGAGAAAGAATTAAAAGTTATCCATGGACACCTTCAGAATGAACACTCAAAGATGCAGCGGAAATTGTCCATTTTTTTATGTTTAAAGTATGGACTGTGCAGTAGAAATATGATTGGACAGAAGGGTGTGAGCTAATTCTAACAGGGTGAGTGGCAGAACCAGCAAGGCTTTTACATTTAGATTGTGCTTGGCCTCTCTGAGTGTGCATTCCTCCCTTCTGGGTGCAGGGCAAGGCCTTTTCTGGTATGGGGTTTCACAGTAAAACAAAGTAAAAACAAAGTAGGTCAGATAATTACTTTATGGCCATTTTACATAGCTTATTTTTAGGTTTTATGGCTAGCTTTCTGAAAAGAATTGGTACAAGAGGCAGGCAACAAGGCAAGGTCAGAAAATTTTTGCTTCTGAAGCCTTCATTTTAAGTTAGTTTTCTGAATCCCATCAGCATAAGATCACCTGACTGTAGACTGAGGGGGGAGGGGAAAGAAAACCTTCAGCACCAATCTTTAGGACCTTAAACACTGATACAAAGCAGTAACATGCTTTTTACATGAGGATCAAGATTAAGCTGTTTTATAAAACAATCTAAATAGTCTCAAAACAATTTTTTGGGGGGGGTGTAAACTTGAGTACATGCAATATTTATAAAGAGTAAGACTGTTTTGAGCTTCTCTTGGATTTTAACCATCATTCACTTTTTATCTTAAATTACTACACAAAAATTAATAATTTAGAAACTTTTTCCCTAGGCACAGACTTTGTTGCGTCAACATAATGTACATGTAACCGGCTGGCTTGTAAAGAGCGGGACAAGAATGGAGAAGAACAAGGCAAAACTGAATCTTCCAATTTAAGGTCTTCTTTTTTGGGGGGGTGGGGGCAAAGTCTGGCTCTTTTGCCCAGGCTAGAGTGCCCTCAGCCTAGCTCATAGCAACCTCAAACTCCTGGGCTTAAGCAATCCTCCTGCCTCAGCCTCCTGAGTAGCTGGGACTACAGACATGTGCCACCATGCCTGGCTAATTTTTTTTCTATATAGTTTTAGTTGTCCAGATAATTTCTTTCTATTTTTAAGTAGAGACGGAGTCTCGCTCCTGCTCAGTCTGGGAATTTAAGCTCTTCTAACTACAACTTCTAGTACAACTTTGAATCCCTATCAGGTAGAGTTAATGTTAGTTGATAGTGAGTTAGAAACACCTTTTGTGTACCTCTCTACAGACATTGAATCAGTGGAAGGTAAACTATGTAGTTAGGGTTAAAAGACCAAAACCAATTTTCATAAACCTTTGACCATAAGTTTTTTTTTTTTTTTGTGGTCTATTTGGTGTTCTATTTATTCTAATTTGCTGACACTTAGGCACATTTGCATTTTTATCTTAAAGTTAAACACATAGGTATTTTTGTTGGTAACACGATTTAGTAATTATCATTAGATCAACTATTAAATTTACTTATCAAAAATGACACATTATTTTGTCTTTGGCTGAGTTTATATTTTTATAACCTTTATGTCAAATCTTGACACCTCAAGAACATAAAAATGTCTAGTAAAACCCAGCCAAAAACAAATGTATGCTGACAATTTGAAAGTATTTTTAGTATTAATTTACTAATAACACCTTTTTTTTTTTTTTAATAATAACCCAGCTTATTTATCAAAGATTACTAAATTCATGTGAACCATTTGGGTTTAATTTATGAGTGTGATAAGGAAAACTCCCATCTATTACTTGGCACAGCAGCCACCTGAGACCCCCACCCCTCACGGAGGACCCACATTAGCCTATTACTAACCTAACACCTGGTACCTTAACATATCACTAACCTAACATTTGGCACATCAGCATAACACTAATCCTATTGCCTGGTGCAGACACTAAACTTATTACCTGGCTGGCATTGTCACCTGAGACCCCCCCTCCCCTTGGATCACCCCAACTTAATAAAAATGGGAAAAATTAAGGGGCTCAGAATTTGGTGGCGAGACCCCTCTGAGCTGGGCGGGGAATAAACGTTGATTCTCCGACTCTCCGTGTGCCACTCGGTTTGTCCTCGGGACCACTAACTGTAACAATTGCTGTAACAAGTGCTCTCTTATTTTTAAGCCAGTCCAGAACCATGTAAGCACAAACATGTAATACATGGACAGACACAAAACATACCTAAACATACACACTCCCTCACACACATACACGCACACAAAGTTCTAACAGATTTTACCCTAGAACTCTAGCCATGAGATGGTAACACAAACTCACCAGTCTGTAAAAGACAGCTGGATCCAAGTTTCCTCTGACGAAACTGGAACTAGTTCATATAGCAAAATTTATTTGGCCTGATAGGTAACCTAATTAGGCCTGTGGATCAAAGTTTTGGGTAAAGCAGTTTCCATGGCAGTTTGATTTAAAAAAAAAAAACACACAAAAACCTTAAGCCTTTTTTCTTCAGTTCAAAAGGAGTTTTCAGTGTTTGCATTTCAGCTAGAACTGGCTGCAGGATCTCCAGGTAGCCTTTCAATTGTAAATACCATAAACAATGAGTTACTTTAACATGAATAGAAAAAGTTAGCAGGTTTTAGAGTGGCCAGAAAAGAAGAGAAATAACTTGAGACATTTTAACTCTATAGTGGTAGGTCGACCATTTGAGCTCTAAACTTTCCTTGATGTAATTTGCCCTTTCCTAAAAACTTGTACACAAGAATTAGCTATAACCAGCTGGAGCCCTAGAAACAGCTGACATGCCTTTGAATCTTTTCATTTACAAAAATACTTCCAAGTAGAGGAGCCAGAAACCAACTGGGGTGCCCAACAGGGGTCATTCTCCTTGTCTTTCCTCATTTTTAAAGGATTTCCCACTTTTCCTTAAAAGAAGCAACCACACTGTAATACAGGGTTTGGTGTCATGGATCAGAGTGTGCTGATTGTGGGTGGGACTCCTCAGTGTTTCACCACTGAGTCAGTCCCACCCTCTTATGTGTCTCAGTTCTCTCTTGGGGGTCTAGTACCTCGATAGGGCTGAAAAGGACAAGTGATCATCTCTTATATGCGTTTCCTGGATGAGCCTTCTTGTAATTAATTTGTTGGGCCACACGCCTTGGGGAATCACCCCAGGCAACTCCCACTCAGGACCCTGGTCGCCCAGGGCTGCCAAGGCTGGGAGGAGTAAGATGCCCCTTTTCTTAGGAGCAGAGGAACTCAGTCTCTCATTTATCTACAAATTAGACAGTTCAGTTTCCTCCTTCAAAAATGTACAGAAAAGCCAATTGAGATTAAAAGAATAAAAAGACAATGGAGAAGACACTTTAGAATGTACCTCCAAATCTAAGTTAGGATCCCAAACAACGATTCCTAGGAAAAGAACTAGCTCAGAGTAAACCAAGACCATCAACCAAAAACAGGACGTCCAGAGTTCAGGAGGACTTACCAGCTCTGCCCAAGGAGAACCTTGGGATCCGAGGGCCCAAAAGCTGGCCATGCCAGTTCCTGATGCTGAGTTCAGGCTAGTCCTTCAGTGGTCCTGAGTCTTCTCTGAGCCCGTCTAGGCACCAATCTTGTCAATGGGAAAAAAGCCAAACTCTGTAAAATAATTTTAAAGAGATTTATTCTGAGCCAAAATTGAGGACCATGACCCAGAGCCAAGCCCAACAGGCCTTGAGCAAGTGGACTCGCTGTAGTTGGTGTGGACGGAAAAATCCAAACTCTGAAATATTTGTTATTACATTTTTTTCCTTGATATTCTTTTTATTTATTTATTTATTTATTTATTTTTTTGAGACAAGAGTCTCACTCTGTTGTCCTGGCTAGAGTGCCATGGCATCAGCCTAGCTCACAGCAACCTCAAACTCCTATGCTCAAGGAATCCTACTGCCTCAGCCTCCCAAGTAGCTGGGACTACAGGCATGCACCACCATACCCAGCTAATTTTTGTCTATATATATTTTTAGTTATCCACTTAATTTCTTTCTATTTTAGTAGAGATGGTGGGGGGGGGTGTCTCACACTTCCTCAGGCTGATCTCGAACTCCTGAGCTCAAACCATCCACCTGCCTTGGCCTCCCAGAGTGATAGGATTACAGGCATCAGCCACAGTGCCTGGCCTGAAATATTTGAAAAGAAGTTAATTCTGAGCCAAATTTACAAACCATGACTTGGAGTAACTCCCAAGAAGCCTTGAGCAAGAGGACTTGCTGTGGCTGGGTTACAGTTTGTTTTTATACATTTCAGAGAGACAGGGGTTACAGGTAAAGTCATAAATCAATACATGAGAGGAATACATTGGTTTGGCCCAAAAAGGGGGGACATCTCAAAGGGGGGGGTGCTTAAGGGTTATAGGTGGCTTTGAAGATTCTTTGGCTGACAATTGGCTGAGAGAGTTAGGCTTTATCTAAAAGGCCCAGTTTACAGCTGTCTCTTTGAAGTGCAGCTATTACTGACCAATGAGACGCCCTCCTGAGGCGAGGCAGCATTTGAACTAACACATTTATTTTTTCTTTAAGGCAAGGCCTTATTTGACTTCTGAGATCAAATCTTGTCTCCAAAAATACAGGGGGCGTTTCCATAACTCAGTATTTTTAGGTTCAACATCTCCCCCTTTTTTATTTTTTGAAGAGATTTAGTTGATGGATTTGGACAGCGAGGTGTTGGTCTCCGGATTCTTGTCGTCTTTGGAGTTTTCTCCAGACTATAAATAAGAACAAGCAAAGGATTAAAATAATGCCAAAAGTTACAATAGTGGAACTCCCATAGATCTTAAGATAATAAAGTGGATCAGCTGACTCTAAACCAGAAGAGATGCCATTAATAATGTCAGCTTCAGAGAGCAATTTAAGTTTGTGACTGAAGCTACTTAATATTTCTTGTTGTAAGTTTCCAATCTCTTCAGTCAGATTTCCTTGATTAAGTAGATTTTTTTTATGTTTTCCCAAGGAAACCGAGTTTGATTATATATATGAGTTGTAACACAGAATTGAGTGATATTCCAATCACAATGGTGTCTAAGTTGCTTTTGTAGACTTCTAACCTGGTCTCACAACAAGGTGACTGCTTGTAGTAAGTCAGCCACTTGAATAGCTAATTTAGAGTCAATTTGATTTTGGATAGACCATAATTGATTTGAATAGTGGTGCCAATTTTGAACAAATTCAGTGGTCTGAACGGTCTGATGCAGAGTCAAACCTGCGGTGGCCGCAGAAGCAGTGACAGCAATGATTCTCAAAATAGCTGCTATTAAGAGACCAATAAATCTTTTTGTATGTTTAAGAATGTGGTTAAGTAGTTTGTCCAAAAGGAACATTGCTGGTGTTTCTTGCTAGACTCTATTCATTTTAACAGGTAAGCACAGTCCTGTTCTGGCTTTGAGAATATAAAGTGTTTCTTTATAAGGATTGAATTTTATAGAATTGTTAATACAGGTATAATAAGAACAGTTGTTACAGGTCAGTAGGAAAGAAGGTTCGTTATAAACAGCATGTCCAGTCATAAATAAGGCAGTCTAACACAAACTTGTATATAATGAGTGGAATTTAAATTAAAAGTCCATTCTTGGCTATTATTTGTATCTAAAGCATGTGTGCTAATCCAGGCCTGCAAAGATTGCAAAGCAGCTGATATTTTCCACAACTGATCATGAATAGGGCCATCTAAAATATGAGGAGCTAGAGAGCCCATACCATCATTGAGCCATGTAATATGACTTTTAAGGTCAGTGTCCTTTATAGACATCGAGGTGGCAGTTTTATTCCAATGAAGCTTTTTAAAATGGTGAGAGGAGGCAGGATGTCCATAGGGACTCCAGTCTAGGACAACACCATAAGATGTGGATCCAGCAACAATGCGCCCCCTGTGAGCTCTACAATTTTCCCATTGTACCCAGGTTTTAGGGTCAGTAAATATTACTTTCTTATAAATGGGTACATCCATGGGTGCAATTTTAGAGTGCCCAACAGTGATGTGTCTGGTTGCCAGACACTCCTACCACCATGATCACCATGCAGATCATGGCACGAAAAACATTTACAGACCTTTTAGGTACAGATGTCCAGTTCAATATCCCATCTGCTTCTTCGTATGTTCTTTTCAGCTGTCCCCACGTCATGGTCTGTGCCTGACATGTCTTCCACTTTGGGATTGATTCTTCAGCCTGAAATCCAGACTGTTTGCCTGTCATCTGTCAAAACACAAGCAAAAACTCTCCCCCACACCTTTGCCCAGCCTTTTTTCCATTTATTTTCTACATCGTTTTTCCACCAGATAGGCTGGTGAGGGAAAGGGTCTGATTGTCCATTCCCATTCTAATGCTTCCCTATTACTGTTAACTTATCTTCCTTATGAATATTCAAAAAATATAAGGTAAATAAAGCTTGATTTCTTCTATCGTTGGGAGACTGTCTACCTCCCACTTTTTGTTTTAATAACATGTTCTTTAAAGTTTGATGTGTACGTTCTATAATACCTTGTCCTTGAGGATTATAAGGAATGCCAGTAATGTGCTTCATGTCCCATTTAATACAAAAAGCTGCAAAAGAATGACTACTGTAAGCAGGGTCATTGTCAGTTTTAATGGTGGCTGGGACTCCCATATATACAAAGCAGAAGTGTAAATGTGAGAGTACATGTCTAACAGTTTCTCCAGAGGATGGAGTAGCCACAATAAGACCAGAATAAGTATCTACAGTAACATGCACAATACCTAACTTGCGAAATTCAGGAATATGTGTAACATCCATTTGCCATGATTCATTTGGTGAGACACCTCGAAGATTAACTCCTGCAGAAAATTTAGGCTGATTAATTAATTGACAAGTGGGACAATGAGAAACAATATGTTTGGCTTGATTATTGGTTATGTGAAATTTTTTAATTAAACCTTTAATATTAATATGAGTCAGGTGATGAAATTTAGTTGCTTCTTGAACAGAACCAACAAGCAATTGATCTATTTTTCCATTGCCAGCCAGTAATGGGCCTGGAAGGTTAGTATGAGATCTGATATGGGTAATAAAAAGTGGAAACTGGCAAGTCTGTATAATCGATTGAAGTTGCTGAAATAGTTTGGAAATTTCATCAGTTTCTGTAACGGTAACTGTTTCTAAGGCTAGAACGGTTTGTACAACATGTTGTGAATCAGAAACAATATTAAAGGGTGAAGTAATATCTAGTAAAAGCTGAGCAACCACCTGCGATTCTACTTTTTGTGCTGAAGTGTAAGAGGTGGTCCATACCTTAGTTAAAGGACCAGAATAACTTGCCTGACAATTGCTACGGCCATCAGTAAAGAAGGTAGGAGCATGAGGTATAGGCATGGCTTTTACTATCTTAGGAAATATCTATTGAGTCAATTTTAAAAATTGGAGCCACTTATTTTTTGGATAGTGATTATCAGTAATTTGTATAAAATCAGACATACCTGATTGCCAATCTAGGTTTTTCTGATCAGCCATTTGAATTTGAGAATTAGTAAGAGGAACACTAAATTTTCAGGATCCAGCCCACTTAGATGTTTTAATCTTTGACAGCCTTTAAATATAATTTGACCGATTTTGTCCAAATATGTCGAAAGACGTTTTTGTTGTTTATGTGGCAGAAAAATCCATTCAATTATACCTTCTTCTTGAATTAAGGTAGCAGAGGGAGAATGTTCTGATGGATAAACAATTAAATCTCCTTTTCTTTAAGATTTACTCTAGAAAGTTGAGCTTTGTGAATATGAGATTGAATCCATGCCAATTCCTGCTGAGCTGCCTGAGTTAGTTGGTGAGGACTATTAAGATCAGAGTCACCCTTTAGTGTATCAGATAAATTACTTAAAGCATAAGTAGGAATCCCTAAAATAGGTCTAAGCCAATTTATGTCTCCCGACAACTTTTGAAAATCATTTCAACTTTGCAATTTATCAATGCGTAATTGTACTTTTTGAGGAATTATTTTGTTTCTATCAATGAAAGACCCCAGATAAGTAAAGGGGTAATCCTGTTGGACTTTATCTTCAGCAATTATCAAGCCAAATTGAGGCAAAATTTGTCTGGCCTGTTGGTGCAGTTGTTTTAATATTTGTTTTGATGAACATGCAAATAAAATACCATATAATAAATAATATAACTCTGAGGAAAACAGTTTCTTAATATATCTAAACGCTGATTAACAATATGTTGGCACAGGGTTGGGCTATTAAGCATGCCCTGAGGGAAGACTTTCCATTGGTATCCCTTAGTCAGCTGTTGATTGTTTAATGCAGGTATGGTAAAGGTAAATTTTTCTCTATCTGATATTTGTAAAGGAATTGTAAAAAAGCAGTCTTTTAAATCTACTATTACAATATGCCAATCTTTAGGGATCATAGCCGGAGAGGGAAGTCCTGGCTGCAGAGTTCCCATTGGTTGTATAATTGCATTGATATTTCTTAAATCAAATAACATTTGCCATTTGCCAGATTTCTTGTTAGTAACAAATCCTGGAGAATTTCACGGACTGGTGGACTCCTCTACATCTCCTGCTTGTAATTGTTCTTCTACTAATATTTGAAGAGCAGCCAATTTTTCTTGGTTTAGTGGCCACTGCTCTGTCCATATAGGTTTTTGTGATATCCAATTTAAAGCCAATGTATAATGGTGCCTCGAAAGTCTTGGCCCCTTGGCTCCTTTTACCCAAACCAAAAGAAAGGTTATAATTTATATTTAGCACAATTTTTTTTAGCAGGAACAGATATATTAGGTATATTGATATATGCTCCCCATTGTTGTAACAAATCTCTTCCCTACAGATGAATAGTTATCTTAGCCACGTAAGGTTTTAAAGTGGCTGTCTGTTCATCAGGGCCTGAACAATTTAAAGTTTGTTGACTTTGAAATATATCAGTCATCGTTTCTATTCCGGTAAGAATACTAGGAACTTGTTGTAAAGGCCAAGCCTTTGGCCAAAAACTTTTAGAAATAATTGTAACATTAGCTCCAGTATCTACAAGTCCAACAAAAGATTTGCCATTAAACTTAATTTCTAATTGAGGTCTGTGGTCATTAATAAAAGTTTGGCAATATACTTTAGGTCCAGTACTCCCAAAACCTCCTTGCCTTAGAACATCAGATTTTCCAATCTGTATGTAGGGTAGCAATAGAAGTTGTGCAATAAGGTCTCTAGCCCAAATAGGATAATCAAAATTGGAACTCATCATAACTGAAATTTCTCCAGAATAATCTGAATCAGTTACACTCAAATGCACTGAAATTCCTTTTAATGTAAGAGAGCTCCGGTTATGGATAAAAGCTCCGGAAAGTTGTTTACACACTTTCCTTAAATGTCCTCTACAGCCGTAATTGAGACATCTTATGACACTTTTCTGCTTTCCAGGAATCCTTGTCCCGCCCCTAGCCTCAGCTAACATTTGCATTTTAAAAGCGTCTGACTCAACTTTTTGGAAAAGTTTTCTTTAAAATTTTTTTGAGTGGCGGATGTAAAAACCGCTAACACTTTCAATTAGCATTATTAAAAGCCAATATATGTAACATCAAATTTTTTAAATCGGGCGGACTAACCGTTTTTTGCACAACATCTTGCAATCTAGCAATAAAATCTACATACGTTTTATTAACATTTTACACAAGCAAACACAGACTGTTTAGGAGAAGTTATCTTTTCTTACGCTCTAATCCAGCACTGTTGAATTTGAGCAATAACCTGATCATCTTTTCTAAGATCTTAGTTTGTTCTTTAAAATTTTTTCTATCAGCCTCTCTCAAGGGTGGATCGTGCTTCTGGGAATCATTTGCATTAGAATGCAGCGGTTTCCAAGCTTAAAGCTGCGGACTTGAGCTGTGCGGAGAGCTCTTAAAGTGATAGTTCTCCTTTAGAATTGTTTTCTTTTTCTCTTTTCTATATTTTCTATAGACCCAAGAAGAGGGTCGGTACCTACTTTTATTGGCTTTTTCTTATCCTGGCCCAATGCAGATGGAAGGTCCCAACTGACCTTTTTTCTGCTAAAAACAGGCTCTGGATCTTTTACTAAGATTTTTTTTTTTTGGACGGATATCCTCCATCTCGCTAAAAGAGAATTTTGAGTTAGAATGAAATAGCTGTAGAGCTTGAGAAATCAAAGAGCAGAGTTTTCAAATACATAGAGGAATCTTTTTTTTTTTTTTTCTTTTACGGAGCGCTTTTTGTAATGTTTTCAGCGCCAACTGCTTTTGCTGCAGCTTGAACTCACCCAGAGGTGGGAACCAATCACATTGCTTCGAAATTAAATGTAACAATTCCTGGAGATTTTCCTGTTTCACAGCTAATTTACCACTCTTTAATAAGCTCTCAACAATTCCACATACTCAAAAAACATAGTCTTCCTCATTATTTTATTCCAGACAGAGTAATAATTTCTTTGCCCTGGAGTTGTTCACTTACCTCTCTTTATGTAAGACAGGCGCCTGACTTGCAATCCTCTCCAGGTTCCTTGCGATGCAATTCAGGAACCTCTTTGCTTGAGCAAAGCCTTTTGCCTTTAAGACCCTATGGGAATGTCCTGCGGACCAGGCTGGTTTGTGGGGAGTTAGCTATGCTCCCCACAGAGAGGTTTTTCTCTTTCTGGTCCATCTGGTCTCTCAGGCAGGGGTGATCGCAAAGGATGGAAAAAATGGTAGGAAACAGAAAGAAAAGAATAATAATAATACGCAGAGCCAAAGATATAGTTTATAAAGTAAAGTTTATGAAAATAGACAAAGGGAGGGTGTCTGGATGGATATATTTTGTTATGGTCTCAGACGTGAGAAAATGACCACCTGAAAGCCGAATTGAGCCAAACTAGTGAGTCTTTATTAGCTGGCCAGCGTCTGCCCTCTGCACCGCCAAAGGTGGCGGCACAGAGAGCAGAGCTCAACTGGAAAAGAGGAAGGGTTTTTATACTATTTTACATTGGGGTCTTACGTGAGTCTGAGTACACAAGGTGCCCCAATGGAGTCAGTTTTGTAATAAATTCTATTATCAGGGGGCCTGGGACCAGCCCCACCCCACCTGTTTTGATTGTATTCTATATGCAAGCAAGTTTACAGAAGCAGATAGCATCCGTTAAGTCAAGGAACATTTCTCCCAGGAACATTTCTCAAGCACAGTAAAATATAACTATACACATCTAGTGATTTTGAACAATCACTTACAAGTTAATCACTTTATTTTTTCTGTTATTCATGTATTTTTCTCTCAGCTCATAGGTCATGGGCCTA
Source organism: Eulemur rufifrons (assembly GCF_041146395.1). Lineage (NCBI taxonomy): Eukaryota > Metazoa > Chordata > Mammalia > Primates > Lemuridae > Eulemur > Eulemur rufifrons. The sequence continues at coordinate 49,029,637 of NC_091002.1, forward strand.
TGAATCACACAGCACCAGTGAGCCTGTACACAAGATGGCTTCACTGTGGCTCACAGAGCCATAGGTATTACTGTGCCTCATCACATTCCCCTCTGGTTTTCACATGGAATCAAATCCTTGATTTATCTTTGCACACATGGTGATAATGGGTGTGTAATATCATGAGCTTAACACTTTGTACCAACAGGTAATTTAGAATACACGGACCCACTGTCGGGGCTAGGACGGACCCACTAGCAGGGTTAGGAGAAACAAAACTAAAGGTCCTGCTAAGGACAATAAGAGAGTTACAAATATGTTGACAGTGAGTTTGGACGATCATAAGTTTTACAGCTTGAACTCTTTGTTTAATATGAGAAAGTAGGCTGTTTATGATGCAGGGGGTAGGCATAGTGTTGATAAGCTTTTAACCCTTGTTATTCTGTCAGACCCATAGCTCGGTCTCCCATACCCTCTCTAATATCACTGTTTGTTTACTGTCAGAGGTCAAAGCGGAGGACCGGCTGGGATAGGGTGGAGTTTTGGGCTATAACAGTCTTATCTACTGTCCTGGGAAGCACCCAGGTATAGTGTATATTGGTGGGGGGTATCACCTGCCAGATTAAAACAGATAACTAGGAGGAATTAGAGGAGTTTTTGGAAAGTCTTATCTTTAGTGGGTCCTCGGTGGGCCAGGCGATCTATTTCTCAGCGGGCTGATCTGGGGTTGCCTTTTTGATCCGCGCGTGGTGGATGTAATGACACTTTTCCGGCAAACTTCATGGCCATTGGCGTGGTGAGGATCACTGGCAGGGGTCTAGTCCACCTGGCCTCTGAGCTGGCAGGCTGAAGTTTTGTTATTCAGATGAGGTCTCCAGGCTGTACCTGAAATAGAGCTTTCTCGGGAGTGGGGTTAGTTGGCTGAACATGGTTTTACATGGGGTTATGTTTTTTTTTTTTTTTTTTTTTTTTTGAGACAGAGTCTCACTCTGTTGCCCAGGCTAGAGTGAGTGCCGTGGCGTCAGCCTAGCTCACAGCAACCTCAAACTCCTGAGCTCAAGCGATCCTCCTGTCTCAGCCTCCCGAGTAGCTGGGACTACAGGCATGTGCCACCAGGCCCGGCTAATTTTTTTCTATATATATTTTTAGCTGTCCATATAATTTCTTTCTATTTTTAGTAGAGATGGGGTCTCGCTCTTGCTCAGGCTGGTGGGGTTATGTTTTTAACATAAGGAGTGTACCTGGTTTTTAGCAGGGCAAAGGGAAGGAGGCTCACCCAGTTTTTGCCAGTCTCTAATTTATTTTCTTTACCTGTTCTGAACTGTGAGGCCTTTAGACATAATTCAATTTTTTATCAATCTTTAGTACTTGGGCCAGTAATTGAATTGTTTGGCGATAAACACCGGGCCACAGTTGGACCCCGATGTTAGCAGGAGGCCAAATCTGGGGACAATTTTAGTTACTAGCTTTTTTACAGCTGTTTGTTCTGTCTCTGACTTTCTAAGAAAAGCTTCTGCCCATCCAGAGAAAGTGTCAATAAACATAAGCAAATATCGGTATCTATAGTTACCTGGTTTTACTTCAGTGAAAGTCACTTTTTAATGTTTTCCCAGAGCTTGTCTCTGCAACTTGGCCTTCAGGGGAAGGTTAATGTCTTTACCTGGATTTACTTGAGTGTAGACCTGGCACCTTGCTGAAGCTTGCCAGGCTTGGTGGTGTAGCTGAGGAATATCCAACCTTCTGTATCAGTTTTAGTCTTCAGGGCTTTTTTTTTTTTTTAATTTTAACTTCTTTTTTGGTGAAGTTTGGAGAGTTTGGCAAGAGCTGTTTTGGCAGAGGAGGGAGAGTTAGGAGAGTCCCCACTGGTTTTTGTGTGACTTTTTTTGCTGTTGCATCAGCGAAAGCATTGTCTTTTGCCACTGGGGTGTCAGTCTTTGCTCTTGGTAAAGTGCCCCAAGTACATGTGTCATTGTAAGGCTCTCCCCAGTCTTAGGGCCTGGGTCAGGGCTATGAGTTTAGCCTTTTGGGCTGAGGTTTTATGTCCAAAGCCTGTGCCCAGGGAATTGGGTCAGCAGCTATTGTAGCCACCCCTGCATACCTGATTTTCTCAGACATGTAGCTGCTTTTATCCATATGCAGTTCCTCATCAGGGTCTGGCCATGGGTGATCGGTGAGATCTGTTTTTAGGCTGGTAAGAGACTCCAGTATCTCGAAGCAGTTATGCAGTGGCTCTGCTGTCTCATCCCCCGGCAGCAGAGTGGCAGGGTTAAGAGCTGTTGTCTTCAGGAAGTGAATCCTGGGGGGAATCTAGCAACAGCACTTGATTGTACGTGAGTTGGAAAGCCATTCTTCTTCAGGTGGACTTTTTAGAGCCTCTCCTGAGAGAGGGGTTATGATACACAAGTCCTGCCCCAAAGTGAGCTTAGAGGCTTCTTTTACCAGGACGGCTGTCGCAGCAATGGCCCACAATCAGCCTGGCCAGCCAGATGCTACAGGTCCAAACTGTTAGACAAGTATGCAACCAGTCTGTTTTCTTCTGGGCAATTTTATTAACTCAGACAGCACCTTTTAATCTCTTTACTTTCTGCAGCTTTTTCTAATAGCAGGGGACGACGAAGTGGGAAAAGGCATATTAATGGCATGTCTATTACCTGGTGCCTCTGGGTCTATGGGAGTCTACAGGCGGTAAGCTTTCAAAAGGTGTTCTAGGAACACCGCCGGAGACTCCTTAGGTCTCTGTATGGTTTTGCTTACCGTAGACAAATTAGTTGGCCTGTTAGCTGTGGCTTGCATGGCCCTGAGCAGAATCTGGCGATCTGATCGAGAGCCCCCTTACCTTGCTCCTTGTTTGGGTCCCACGCTGGGCACGTGGAGGGGAAGACATGTTGTATCTGACCAGGATCCGTGGAGTTGCCCATCAGGGCCAGGGTTTGCCTTAACAGCTTTTCTGTGTATATGTTTTTTATATATCATCTTTTTTGTCTATCCCTGTTTTAAGCCTGTCTAAACATTTACTCTATTTTAAGGGCCATACGTAGCCCCACCTGGCCCTGGAACTGTTTTACTTGCTAGCGAAGAAGGCCCCTAGAGTTAACAGGGTCCCTGGTGCTACGGCCCCCATCAGCATTGCTTTTACTGATGCCCAGTTTCTCTCTCTTTGACGCCCTGCCTCCTCCAGGGCCATGTCCCCATAGAGAGCTGTGAACTCTGCCCAGGCCCCACTGCTGTGGATCCAGTCGGCCAGCCGTGTCTCTAGGCAGGCCACCATCCACTCCTGCACTTGTCCCACTAGTGGCTCTATCTCCCTGTTGACACTCTCAGCACATAGTGCAGCCCCAAAGACGAACAGGGCCACAAGGCGGCCCCAATTGGGCCCCCCCTGGAAAAGCTCATTGGTGACCCGGGTGAAGCACTGCTGGGCTGAGCTGGGGGTCACATGCAGCTGAGCCGGCAGACCAGAGAAGGTACGCTGGAAGCGGGTCTCGAACTGATCTCCAGCTGCCCGCATGGCTCAGTGCAGCGGGGTCAGCTGCTGGGCCCTTTTCTGGGCCACTTTTACAGACATAACCCTTCTGTCTCAGCTCATAGCCTATAAAGTCTGCCACCAAAACTCGTGTGTCTGGGGCTGAGGCTGGGGTCGTCATCTGTATAAATGAATGGATATAATTAAAAAGCATATAAATGATCACCCTGAAAGTTTCTGGAAGTTTTTCAAAAAACATCAAGTGGCGTGCAATTCTTACATGACCCTGATTGACCTATTTTGAGTAAAAAAAGGGAATAATCTTTAGATCTCAGGAATCCTTGGTCCTGACCCGTCGCCTGGTGGCTGCCTTACGGAATCTAGGAACCTGATCCCGTGTTTCTGAAAAACAAGGACTATCGAGGGCAAAAGTCTAAACAGGGTAACCGAGAAAGAGTTTTAAAAAGGAGGACCGAGCCTATCATAGTCTAGTATAGCAGCATCAACAGAACCTGTTCCATTCTCTTAGGAGCTATGCCATAAAGTCCTATGCCAAACACCAGGGCCAAAAAGCCTGGTAGCAAGTACACTAAATCTATCATAAAAACAAGGAAAGTCAAGGAAAGGCTAAAGGAAGCCACAGAATTCACAGCGATACCACAGCAGGTGTCGGCTGCTTCCGGAGACTCCTCAAGAACACTCGCCCGTACTTGGTGGACAGCAGTTGCTGTCGAGAAACCAACAAAGGCACTCCTTGCCCCTGTTCTGTGGTTAATAAGTATAACTGGCAATCAGGGCAATAAGCTGGGCTAAAAGAATGCCAGTGACTCAGCGCCGGAGCGGGAGGTGGTTCCCCCTTGGATAGAGGGCAGTTTTTACAATGAATTCTTTATAACCCATAAGTAACAGACTGGAACGGTGACAGAGAGAAGGAGAAATTACTAGATTTACTGGGAAGGAGGAGGAGGAGACAAATGAGAGTTGTTGCTAGGTGAAACAGGCGCCCAAGAGGCAGCAACCGGCAAAATTCTTTTGTTTTTCACAGTTACTTTTTCTTACAATGAGAGTAACACTTTATCAGATTTCAGTTTAAACTTATCCCGCACAGGGATTTTGAGCACGATTTGCTGTATACTCTTTCATGCTATAAAGTTTTTACAATGACAAGACACAGAGACACAGATTTTTCACACAGGGTGGGGTGTACTTTTAGGTGTCTGCCTGGCTGCTCCCTTCGTGCGGATTTAGGTGCATCTTGGCTGAAGGTGCTCCCGTATAAAGCCCAGGACAGGTCACCTCTCTTTTCAGAGAGTGAGTCACTGTTATGCCGTATGACGTCGCCACAGAAATGCAGGTTAGGACCCACTCAAGCCCCGTAGCCAATCAGCCGTGGAGCTATAACACTCTCACATCTCTCATCCAGGTGACAGTCCGGAGGGGAGACTAGACAATAACGCTATTTGTGGTTGTGTTACTCAGACGGAGGTGGCACTCTAAAAGCAACATATACCAGTATCTAGTCAACAATTAACATAAAACAAATCAACCACAAGCGTTCAAACCAACATGAAACAAAATCCTAAAGTTTTCGGAAAAACCATTCTATTCGGCAGAGTGCCAAATAGTTGCTGACTCGGCCTCACGGCCAAAACAGTGTTCCAAGCCCGAAAACAATGACCAAAACCCCAAGTGATGTCTCACTCCTTGGGGCTTGTTCCTGGGATCTTAGCTGCATCCAGCTTTCCCAAGGAACACCAAAATGGGCCCACGAAAGGCAGACAAACCAAACAGGGGCCCACCAAAGGCAGACAAACCAAACACTCACCGGTGTCAGTCCAGAAGACTCGTTCAAGGAAATTGGTTAATTGTGAGGTGTCGGTGGCTGGAGCGTGGTCTGGCCATTGCCTGGGGCTGAGGAACGTCTCTCAGGAGCTCTCCCATAGGCCAGGCACTGGACCCCACCCCAGATCCCAGGCACCAGAGGTCACCAAGTGCCCTGTGTTAGGGTCGGGGCCTTCAAATATTATGGTCTGAGACACGAGAAAATGACAACTTGAAAGCCGAATTGAGCCAAATTAGTGAGTCTTTATTAGCTGGCCAGTGACTACCCTCTGCACTGCCAAATGCAGCGGCACAGAGAGCAGCGCTCAACCGGAAAAGAGGAAGAGTTTTTATACTATTTCACATTGGGGTCTTACGTGAGTCTGAGTACATAAGGTGGAGTCAGTTTTGTAATAAATTCTACTATCAGGGGACTGGGAACAGCCCCAGCCCACCTGTTTTGATTATATTCTGTATGCAAGCAAGTTTACAGAAGCAGAAAGCATCCGTTAAGTCAAGGAATATTTCTCCAGCACAGTATAATGTAAGTATACATACCTATTGATTTTCAACAATCACTTAAAACTTAATCACTTTATTTTTTCTGTTATTCGTGTATTTTTCTCTCAGCTCATAGGTCATGGGCCTATGAATCACACAGCACCAATGAGCCTGTACACAAGATGGCTTCGCTGTGGCTCACAGAGCTATAGTGATTACTGTGCCTCATCACATATTTCTTCCCGCAAAAATAGACCAAAGACTGAAACTCCACACAGGTATTTTATAGGGCAGATACAGACTCCTGTTGCAATTTCATACTAACAGGCAGTTTGGTTTAGGGTCAAAGTCTCCCAAAAGGCTACTACAGATCCTTTAACTCTATCTAGGGGAACAATGAATTACAAAATCTTCTTGGGGCAAACTTCTAAGTTTTCTGATAAGGCTATTACTTTAGGAAAAAACAGAGACATCTTGGCTCTGGTGATTGTGTTCTTGGAGACAGAGAGGATCTCAGAAGTCAACATGAGCTGTGCTTTTTGTTAATTACTTTAAAGACATGGTTCTATCTGGGTCTAGCTTGGGCATTAGCATATCTATTTGATCACCTCTCATCTCCGGGGGTCTTTGTGGTCAGCTCCAGCAACCCTTGCTCCTAGGTGAGGCCTGTCTTGTCTTTCAAAACAGGTGAGAACCATAGGCCCAGTTAAGAACTGTCTCTTTGAAGTGCAGCTGTTACTGACCAATGAGATGCCCTCTGAGGAAAGCAGCTTTTGAACTAACGCATTTATTTTTTCTTTAAGGCAAGGCCTTATTTGACTTCTGAGATCAAATCTTGTCTCCAAAAATACAGGGGGCATTTCTACAACTCAGTATTCTTAGGCTCAACATCTCCCCCTTTTTTATTTTTTGAAGAGAGCTGATGGATTTGGACAGCCATCACAGCCAGGCATTGGTCTCTGGATGCTTGTTGTCTTCGGAGTTTTCTCCAGACTATAGATAAGCACAAGGAAAAAATTAAAATAATGCCAAAAGTTACAATAGTGGAACTCCCACAGATCTTAAGATGATAAAGTGGATCAGCTGACTCTAAACCAGAAGAGATGCCATTAATAATGTCAGCTTCAGAGAGCAATTTAAGTTTGTGACTGAAGCTACTTAATATTTCTTGTTGTAAGTTTCCAATCTCTTCAGTCAGATTTCCTTGATTAAGTAGATATTTTTGATGTTTTCCCAAGGAAACCGAGTTTCATTATGTATATGAGTTGTAACACAGAATTGAGAGATGTTCCAGTCGCAATGGAGTCTAAGTTGCTTTTCTAGACTTATCACCTGGTCTCCCAACAAGGTGACTGCTTGTAGTAAGTCAGCTACTTGAGTAGCTGATTTAGTGTCAATTTAATTTGGGGTAGACCATAATTGATTTGAATCATGGTGCCAATTTTGAACAAATTCAGTGGTCTGAACGGTCTGATGCAGAGCCACACCTGCCGTGGCCGCAGAAGCAGTGACAAGAATGATTCCCAAAAGAGTTGCTATAAAGAGACCAATAAATCTTTTTGTACGTTTAAGAATGTGGTTATGTAGTTTGTCCAAAAGGAACATTGCTGGTGTTTCTTGCTAGACTCTATTCATTTTAACAGGTAACCACAGTCCTGTTCCAGCTTTGAGAATATAAGGTGTTTCTTTATAAGGATTGAATTTTATAGAATTGTTAATACAGGTATAATAAGAACACTTGTTACAGGTCGCTGGGAAAGAAGGTTCGTTATAAACAGCATGTCCAATCATAAATGAGTAAGGCAGCTAACACAAACTGGAATATAATGAGTAGAATTTAAATTAAAAGTCCATTCTCGGCTATTGTTTGTATCTAAACTGTGTGTGCTAATCTAGGCCTGCAAAGGGTGCAAAGCAGCTGATATTTTCCACAACTGATCATGAATAGGGCCATCTAAAATATGAGGAGCTGGAGAGCCCATACCATCATTGAGCCATGTAATATGACTTTTAAAGTCAGTGTCCTTTATAGACATCGAGGTGGCAGTTTTATTCCAATGAAGCTTTTTAAAATGGCGAAAGGAGGCAGGATGTCTATAGGGACTCCAGTCTAGGACAACACCATAAGATGTGGATCCAGCAACAATGCGCCCCCTGTGAGCTCTACAATTTTCCCATTGTACCCAGGTTTTAGGGTCAGAAATTATTACTTTCTTATAAATGGGTACATCTGTGGGTGCAATTTTAGAGTGCCCAACAGTGATGTGTCTGGTTGCCAGACACTCCTACCACCATGATACCATGCAGATCATGGCACGAAAAACATTTACAGACCTTTTAGGTACAGATGTCCGGTTCAATATCCCATCTGCTTCTTCGTATGTTCTCTTAAACTGTCCCCACGTCATGGTCTGTGCCCGACGTGTCTTCTACTTTGGGCTTGATTCTTCAGCCTGAAATCCAGACTGTTTGCCTGTCATCTGTCAAAACACAAGCAAAAACTCTCCCCCACACCTTTGCCCAGCCTTTTTTCCATTTATTTTCTACATCGTCTTACCACCAGATACGCTGGTGAGGGAAAGGGTCTGATTGTCCATTCCCATTCTAATGCTTCCCTATTGCTGTTAACTTATCTTCCTTATGAATATTCAAAAAATATAAGGTAAATAAAGCTTGATTTCTTCTATCGTTGGGAGACTGTCTACCTCCCACTTTTTGTTTTAATAACATGTTCTTTAAAGTTTGATGTGTACGTTCTATAATAACTTATCCTTGAGGATTATAAGGAATGCCAGTAATGTGCTTCATGTCCCATTTAATACAAAAAGCTGCAAAAGAATGACTACTGTAAGCAGGGCGGTTGTCAGTTTTAATGGTGGCTGGGACTCCCATGTATACAAAACAGGAGTGTAAATGTGAGAGTACATGTCTAACAGTTTCTCCAGAGGATGGAGTAGCCACAACACCAGAATATGTATCTACAGTAACATGCACAATACCTAACTTGCGAAATTCAGGAATATGTGTAACATCCATTTGCCATGATTCATTTGGTGAGACACCTCGAGGATTAACTCCTGCAGAAAATTTAGGCTCACTAATTAATTGACAAGTGGGAATATGAGAAACAATATGTTTGGCTTGATTATTGGTTATGTGAAATTTTTTAATTAAACCTTTAATATTAATATGAGTCAGGTGATGAAATTTAGTTGCTTCTTGAACAGAACCAACAAGCAATTGATCTATTTTTCCATTGCCAGCCATTAAGGGGCCTGGAAGGTTAGTATGAGATCTGATATGGGTAACAAAAAGTGGAAAATGGCGAGTCCGTATAATAGATGGAAGTTGCTGAAATAGTTTGGAAATTTCATCAGTTTCTGTAACGGTAACTGTTTCTAAGGCTAGAACTGATTGTACAACATGTTGTGAATCAGAAACAATATTAAAGGGTGAAGTAATATCTAGTAAAAGCTGAGCAACCACCTGCGATTCTACTTTCTGTGCAGAAGTGTAAGGGGTGGTCCATAGCTTAGTTAAAGGACCAGAATAACCTGCCTGACCATTGCTACAGCCATCAGTAAAAAAAGTAGGAGCATGAGGTATAGGCATGGCTTTTACTATCTTAGATAATATCTATGAGTCAATTTTAAAAATTGGAGAAACTTATTTTTTGGATAGTGATTATCAATAATTTCTATAAAATCAGATATGCCTGATTGCCAATCTAGGTTTTTCTGATCAGCCATTTCAATTTGAAAATTAGTAAGAGGAACAATAATTTTTTCAGTATCCAGGCCACTTAAATATTTTAATCTTTGACAGCCTTAAAATATAATTTGACCGATTTTGTCCAAATATGTCAAAAGATGGTTTTGTTGTTTATGTGGGAGAAAAATCCATTCAATTATACCCTCCTCTTGAATTAAGGTAGCAGAGGGAGAATGTTCTGATGGATAAACAATTAAATCTCCTTTTCTTTAAGATTTACTCTAGAAAGTTGAGCTTTGTGAATATGAGATTGAATCCATGCCAATTCCTGCTGAGCTGCCTGAGATAGTTGGTGAGGACTATTAAGATCAGAGTCACCCTTTAGTGTATCAGATAAATTACTTAAAGCATAAGTAGGAATCCCTAACATAGGTGCAAGCCAATTTATGTCTCCTAACAACTTTTGAATATCATTTCAAGTTTGCAATTTGTTAATGCGTAATTGGACCTTTAGAGGAATTATTTTGTTTCTATCAATGAAAGACCCCAGATAACTAAAGGGGTAATCCTGTTGGACTTTATCTTCAACAATTATCAAAGCTAATTGAGGCAAAGTTTGTCTGGCCTGTTGGTGCAGTTGTTTTAATTTTTGTTTTGATGAACATGCAAATAAAATATCCATATAATGAAAAATATAACTCTGAGGAAAACAGTTTCTTAATATATCTAAACGCTGATTAACAATATGTTGGCACAGGGTTGGGCTATTAAGCATGCCCTGAGGCAAGACTTTCCATTGGTATCGCTTAGTCAGCTGTTGATTGTTTAATACGGGTATGGTAAAGGTAAATTTTTCTCTATCTGATATTTGTAAAGGAATTGTAAAAAAGCAGTCTTTTAAATCTACTATTATAATATGCCAGTCTTTAGGGATCATAGCCGGAGAGGGAAGTCCTGGCTGCAGGGTTCCCATTGGTTGTATAATTGCATTGATTTTTCTTAAATCAGTTAACATTTGCCATTTGCCAGATTTCTTGTTAGTAACAAATCCTGGAGAGTTCCACGGACTGGTGGACTCCTCTATATGTCCTGCTTGTAATTGTTCTTCTACTAATATTTGAAGAGCAGCCAATTTTTCTTGGTTTAGTGGCCACTGCTCTGTCCATATAGGCTTCTGTGATATCCAATTTAAAGCCAATGTATAATGGTGCCTCGAAAGTCTTGGCCCCTTGGCTCCTTTTACCCAAACCAAAAGAAAGGTTATAATTTATATTTAGCACAATTTTTTTAGCAGGAACAGATATATTAGGTATATTGATATATGCTCCCCATTGTTGTAACAAATCTCTTCCCTACAGATGAATAGTTATCTTAGCCACGTAAGGTTTTAAAGTGGCTGTCTGTTCATCAGGGCCTGAACAATTTAAAGTTTGTTGACTTTGAAATATATCAGTCATCGTTTCTATTCCGGTAAGAATACTAGGAACTTGTTGTAAAGGCCAAGCCTTTGGCCAAAAACTTTTAGAAATAATTGTAACATTAGCTCCAGTATCTACAAGTCCAACAAAAGATTTGCCATTAAACTTAATTTCTAATTGAGGTCTGTGGTCATTAATAAAAGTTTGGCAATATACTTTAGGTCCAGTACTTCCAAAACCTCCTTGCCTTAGAACATCAGATTTTCCAATCTGTATGTAGGGTAGCAATAGAAGTTGTGCATTACGGTCTCTAGCCCGAATAGGATAATCAAAATTGGAACTCATCATAACTGAAATTTCTCCAGAATAATCTGAATCAGTTACACTCAAATGCACTGAAATTCCTTTTAATGTAAGAGAGCTCCGGTTATGGATAAAAGCTCCGGAAAGTTGTTTACAAACTTTCCTTAAATGTCCTCTACAGCCGTAATTGAGACATCTTATGACACTTTTCTGCTTTCCAGGAATCCTTGTCCTGCCCCTAGCCTCAGCTAACATTTGCATTTTAAAAGCGTCTGACTCAACGTTTCGGAAAAGTTTTCTTTAAAAATTTTTTGAGTGGCGGATGTAAAAACCGCTAACACTTTCAATTAGCATTATTAAAAGCCAATATATGTAACATCAAATTTTTTAAATCGGGCGGACTAACCGTTTTTTGCACAACATCTTGCAATCTAGCAATAAAATCTACATACGTTTTATTAACATTTTACACAAGCAAACACAGACTGTTTAGGAGAAGTTATCTTTTCTTACGCTCTAATCCAGCACTGTTGAATTTGAGCAATAACCTGATCATCTTTTCTAAGATCTTAGTTTGTTCTTTAAAATTTTTTCTATCAGCCTCTCTCAAGGGTGGATCGTGCTTCTGGGAATCATTTGCATTAGAATGCAGCGGTTTCCAAGCTTAAAGCTGCGGACTTGAGCTGTGCGGAGAGCTCTTAAAGTGATAGTTCTGCTTTAGAATTGTTTTCTTTTTCTCTTTTCTATAGTTTCTATAGACCCAAGAAGAAGGTCGGTACCTACTTTTATTGGCTTTTTCTTATCCTGGCCCAATGCAGATGGAAGGTCCCAACTGACCTTTTTTCTGCTAAAAACAGGCTCTGGATTTTTTACTAACCTTTTTTTTTTTTTTTGGACGGATATCCTCCATCTCGCTAAAAGAGAATTCTGAGTTAGAATGAAATAGCTGTAGAGCTTGGGAAATCAAAGAGCAGAATTTTCAAATACATAGAGGAATCTTTTTTTTTTTTTCTTTTACGGAACGCTTTTTGTAATGTTTTCAGCGCCAACTGCTTTTGCTGCAGCTTGAACTCACCCGGAGGTGGGAACCAATCACATTGCTTGGAAATTAAATGTAACAATTCCTCGAGATTTTCCTTTTTGGCAGCTAATTTACCACTCTTTAATAAGCTCTCAACAATTCCACATACTCAGAAAACATAGTCTTCCTCATTATTTTATTCCGGACAGAATAATAATTTACTTTGCCCTGGAGATGTTCACTTACCTCTCTTTATGTAAAACACGCGCCTGACTTGCAATCCTCTCCAGGTTCCTTGTGATGCAATTCGGGAACCTCTTTGCTTGAGCAAAGCCTTTTGCCTTTAAGACCCTATGGGAATGTCCTGCTGACCAGGCTGGTTTGTGGGGAGTTAGCTATGCTCCCCGCAGAGAGGTTTTTCTCTTTCTGGTCCATCTGGTCTCTCAGGCAGGGGTGATCGCAAAGGATGGAAAAAATGGTAGGAAACAGAAAGAAAAGAATAATAATAATACGCAGAGCCAAAGATATAGTTTATAAAGTAAAGGTTTATGAAAATAGACAAAGGGAGGGTGTCTGGATGGATATATTTTGTTATGGTCTCAGACGTGAGAAAATGACCACCTGAAAGCCGAATTGAGCCAAATTAGTGAGTCTTTATTAGCTGGCCAGGGACTGCCCTCTGCACCACCAAAGGCAGCGACACAGAGCAGAGCTCAACCGGAAAAGAGGAACGGTTTTTATACTATTTTACATTGGAGTCTTACATGAATCTGAGTACACAAGGTGGGGTCAGTTTTGTAATAAATTCTATTATCAGGGGGCCTGGGACCAGCCCCACCACACCTGTTTTGATTATATTCTATATGCAAGAGAGTTTACAGGAGCAGATAGCATCCGTTAAGTCAAGGAACATTTCTCCAAGGAACATTTCTCCAGCACAGTACAATGTAACTATACACACATAGTGATTTTCAACAATCACTTAAAACTTAATCACTTTATTTTTTCTGTTATTCTTGTATTTCTCTCTCAGCTCACAGGTCATGTGCCTATGAATCACACAGCACCAGTGAGCCTGTACACAAGATGGCTTCACTGTGGCTCACAGAGCCATAGGTATTACTGTGCCGCGTCACATATCTCTTCCCGCAAAAATAGACCAAAGACTGAAACTCCACACAGGTATTTTATAGGGCAGATACAGGCTCCCATTGCCTAGGGCAATGGGATTTACATACTAACAGGCAGTTTGGTTTAGGGTCAAGTTCTTCTAAAAGGCTACTACAGATCCTTTAACTCTATCTTGGGGAAAAATGAGTTCCAATATCTTCTTGGGAGAAACTTCTATGTTTTCTGATAAGGCTATTACTTTAGCAAAAAATAGAGACATCTTGGCTCTGGTGATTGTGTTCTTGGAGACAGAGAGGATCTCAGATGTCATCATGAACTATGCTTTGTGTTAATTACTTTAAAGGCATGGTTCTATCTGGGCCTGGCTTGGGCATTAGCAAATCTATTTAATCAGCTCTCATCTCCAGGGGTCTTTGTGGTCAGCTCCAGCAACCCTTGCTCCTAGGTGAGGCCTGTCTTGTCTTTCAAAACAAGTGAGAACCATAGGCCCAGTTCACAGCTGTGTCTTTGAAGTGCAGCTATTACTGACCAATGAGAGGCCCTCCTGAGGTGAAGCAGCTTTTGAACCAACACATTTATTTTTTCTTTAAGGCAAGGCCTTATTTGACTTCTGAGATCAAATCTTGTCTCCAAAAATACAGAGGGCATTTCTATAACTCAGTATTCTTAGACTCAACATCTCCCCGTTTTTTATTTTTTGAAGAGAGTTAGTTGATGGATTTGGACAGTGAGGTTTTGGTCTCCGTATTCTTGTCTTCTTCCGAGTTTTCTCCAGACTATAGATAAGCACAAGCAAAGGATTAAAATAATGCCAAAAGTTGCAATAGTGGAACTCCCATAGATCTTAAGATGATAAAGTGGATCAGCTGAATCTAAACCAGAGGAGATGCCATTAATAATGTCAGCTTCAGAGAGCAATTTAATTTTGTGACTGAAGCTACTTAATATTTCTTGTTGTGAGTTTCCAATCTCTTCAGTCCGATTTCCTTAAGTAGATGTTTTTTGATGTTTTTCCAAGGAAACCGAGTTTCATTATATATATGAAGTGTAACACAGAATTTAGTGATATTCCAATTGCAATCGAGTCTAAGTTGCTTTTGTAGACTTATCACCTGGTCTCCCAACAAGGTGACTGCTTGTAGTAAGTCAGGCACTTCAGTAGCTAATTTAGTGTCAATTTGATTATGGGTAGACCATAATTGATTTGAATTCTGGTGCCAATTTTGAACAAATTCAGTGGTCTGAACTGTCTGATGCAGAGCCACACCTGCCGTGGCCGCAGAAGCAGTGACAAGAATGATTCCCAAAAGAGTTGCTATTAAGAAACCAATAGGGCCAGGCACGGTGGCTCAGGCCTGTAATCCTAGCACTCTGGGAGGCCGAGGCAGGTGGATCGCTCAAGGTCAGGAGTTCGAGACCAGCCTGAGCAAGAGTGAGACCCCGTCTCTACTAAAAATAGAAAGAAATTATATGGACAACTAAAATATATATATACAAAAAAAAATTAGCCAGGCATGGTGGTGCATGCCTGTAGTCCCAGCTACTCAGGAGGCTGAGGCAGTAGGATCGCTTAAGGCCAGGAGTTTGAGGTTGCTGTGAGCTAGACTGACGCCATGGCACTCACTCTAGCCCGGGCAACAGAGTGAGACTCTGTCTCAAAAAAAAAAAAAAAAAAAAGGAAACCAATAAATTTTTTTGTATGTTTAAGAATGTGGTTAAGTAGCTTGCCCAAAAGGAATATTGCTGGTGTTTCTTGCCAGACTCTATTCATTTTAACAGGTAACCACAGTCCTGTTTCAGCTTTGAGAATATAAAGTGTTTCTTTATAAGGATTGAACTTTATAGAATTGTTAATACAGGTATAATAAGAACAGTTGTTACAGGTTGCTGGGAAAGAAGGTTCGTTATAAACAGCATGTCCAACCATAAATGAGTAAGGCAGCTAACACAAACTTGAATATAATGAGTAGAATTTAAATTAAAAGTCCATTCTCGGCTATTGTTTGTATCTAAACTGTGTGTGCTAATCTAGGCCTGCAAAGGGTGCAAAGCAGCTGATATTTTCCACAATTGTTCATGAACAGGGCTATCTAAAATATGAGGAGCTGGAGAGCCCATACCATCATTGAGCCATGTAATATGACTTTTAAGGTCAGTGTCCTTTATAGACATCGAGGTGGCAGTTTTATTCCAATGAAGCTTTTTAAAATGGCGAGAGGAGGCAGGATGTCCATAGGGACTCCAGTCTAGGACAACACCATAAGATGTGGACCCAGCAACAATGCACCCCCTGTGAGCTCTACAATTTTCCCATTGTACCCAGGTTTTAGGGTCAGAAATTATTACTTTCTTATAAATGGGTACATCCATGGGTGCAATTTTAGAGTGCCCAACAGTGATGTGTCTGGTTGCCAGACACTCCTACCACCATGATCACCATGCAGATCATGGCACGAAAAATATTTACAGACCTTTTAGGTACAGATGTCCGGTTCAATATCCCATCTGCTTCTTCGTATGTTCTTTTCAGCTGTCCCTACGTCATGGTCTGTGCCTGACATGTCTTCCACTTTGGGATTGATTCTTCAGCCTGAAATCCAGACTGTTTGCCTGTCATCTGTCAAAACACAAGCAAAAACTCTCCCCCACACCTTTGCCCAGCCTTTTTTCCATTTATTTTCTACATCGTCTTTCCACCAGACAGGCTGGTGAGGGAAAGGGTCTGATTGTCGACTCCCATTCTAATGCTTCTCTATTGCTGTTCACTTATCTTCCTTACAAATATTCAAAAAATTTAAGGTAAATAAGGCTTGATTTATTCTATCTTTGGGAGACTGTCTACCTCCCCCCTTTTGTTTTAATAATATGTTCTTTAAAGTTTGATGTGTACGTTCAATAATATCTTGTCCTGGATACTTACAAGGAATGCCAGTAATGTGCTAGATGTTGCATTTAATACAAAAAGCTGCAAAAGAATGACTAGTGTAAGCAGGGCCGTTGTCAGTTTTAATGGTGGCTGGGACTCCCATGTATACAAAACAGGAGTGTAAATGTGAAAGTACATGTCTAACAGTTTCTCCAGAGGATGGAGTAGCCACAATAAGACCAGAATAAGTATCTACAGTAACATGCACAATACCTAACTTGCCAAATTCAGGAATATGTGTAAAATCCATTTGCCATGATTCATTTGGTGAGACACCTCGAAGATTAACTCCTGCAGAAAATTTAGGCTCACTAATTAATTGACAAGTGGGACAATGAGAAACAATATATTTGGCTTGATTATTGATTATGTGAAATTTTTTAATTAAACCTTTAATATTAATATGAGTCAGGTGATGAAATTTAGTTGCTTTTTGAACAGAACCAACAAGCAATTGATCTATTTTTCCATTGCCAGCCAGTAATGGGCCTGGAAGGTTAGTATGAGATCTGATATGGGTAATAAAAAGTGGAAACTGGAGAGTCTGTATAATAGATGGAAGTTGCTGAAATAGTTTGGAAATTTCATCAGTTTCTGTAATGGTAAATGTTTCTAAGGCTAGAACTGATTGTACAACATGTTGTGAATCAGAAACAATATTTAAGGGTGAAGTAATATCTAGTAAAAGCTGAGTAACAGCCTGCAATTCTACTTTTTGTGCTGAAGTGTAAAGGGGTGGTCCATAGCTTAGTTAAAGGACCAGAATGACCTGCCTGACCATTGCTACGGCCATCAGTAAAGAAGATAGGAGCATGAGGTATAGGCATGGCTTTTACTATCTTAGGAAATATCTATTGAGTCAATTTTAAAAATTGGAGCAACTTATTTTTTGGATAGTGATTATCAATAATTTCTATAAAATCAGATATACCGGATTGCCAATCTAGGTTTTACTGATAAGCCATTTGAATTTGAGAATTAGTAAGAGGAACAATAATTTTTTCAGGATGCAGGCCACTTAAATATTTTAATCTTTGACGGCCTTTAAATATAATTTGACTGATTTTGTCCAAATATGTCGAAAGATGTTTTTGTTGTTTATGTGGGAGAAAAATCCATTCAATTATACCCTCCTCTTGAATTAAGGTAGCAGAGGGAGAATGTTCTGATGAATAAACAATTAAATCTCCTTTTCTTTAAGATTTACTCTAGAAAGTTGAGCTTTGTGAATATGAGATTGAATCCATGCCAATTCCTGCTGAGCTGCCTGAGTTAGTTGGTGAGGACTATTAAGATCAGAGTCACCCTTTAGTGTATCACATAAATTACTTAAAGCATAAGTAGGAATCCCTAACATAGGTCTAAGCCAATTTATGTCTCCTAACAACTTTTGAATATCATTTCAAGTTTGCAATTTGTTAATGCGTAATTGGACCTTTAGAGGAATTATTTTGTTTCTATCAATGAAAGACCCCAGATAACTAAAGGGGTAATCCTGTTGGACTTTATCTTCAACAATTATCAAAGCTAATTGAGGCAAAGTTTGTCTGGCCTGTTGGTGCAGTTGTTTTAATTTTTGTTTTGATGAACATGCAAATAAAATATCCATATAATAAATAATACAACTCTGAGGAAAACAGTTTCATAATATATCTAAAGGCTGATTAACAAAATGTTGGCACAGGGTTGGACTAATTAAGCATGCCCTAAGGGAAGACTTTCCATTGGTATCCCTTAGTCAGCTGTTGATTGTTTAATACGGGTATGGTAAAGGTAAATTTTTCTCTATCTGATATTTGTAAAGGAATTGTAAAAAAGCAGTCTTTTAAATCTACTATTACAATATGCCAATCTTTAGGGATCATAGCCGGAGAGGGAAGTCCTGGCTGCAGAGTTCCCATTGGTTGTATAATTGCATTGATTTTTCTTAAATCAGTTAACATTTGCCATTTGCCAGATTTCTTGTTAGTAACAAATCCTGGAGAGTTCCACGGACTGGTGGACTCCTCTATATGTCCTGCTTGTAATTGTTCTTCTACTAATATTTGAAGAGCAGCCAATTTTTCTTGGTTTAGTGGCCACTGCTCTGTCCATATAGGTTTTTGTGATATCCAATTTAAAGCCAATGTATAATGGTGCCTCGAAAGTCTTGGCCCCTTGGCTCCTTTTACCCAAACCAAAAGAAAGGTTATAATTTATATTTAGCACAATTTTTTTAGCAGGAACAGATATATTAGGTATATTGATATATGCTCCCCATTGTTGTAACAAATCTCTTCCCTACAGATGAATAGTTATCTTAGCCACGTAAGGTTTTAAAGTGGCTGTCTGTTCATCAGGGCCTGAACAATTTAAAGTTTGTTGACTTTGAAATATATCAGTCATCGTTTCTATTCCGGTAAGAATACTAGGAACTTGTTGTAAAGGCCAAGCCTTTGGCCAAAAACTTTTAGAAATAATTGTAACATTAGCTCCAGTATCTACAAGTCCAACAAAAGATTTGCCATTAAACTTAATTTCTAATTGAGGTCTGTGGTCATTAATAAAAGTTTGGCAATATACTTTAGGTCCAGTACTCCCAAAACCTCCTTGCCTTAGAACATCAGATTTTCCAATCTGTATGTAGGGTAGCAATAGAAGTTGTGCATTACGGTCTCTAGCCCGAATAGGATAATCAAAATTGGAACTCATCATAACTGAAATTTCTCCAGAATAATCTGAATCAATTACACTCAAATGCACTGAAATTCCTTTTAATGTAAGAGAGCTCCGGTTACGGATAAAAGCTCCGGAAAGTTGTTTACACACTTTCCTTAAATGTCCTCTACAGCCGTAATTGAGACATCTTATGACACTTTTCTGCTTTCCAGGAATCCTTGTCCCGCCCCTAGCCTCAGCTAACATTTGCATTTTAAAAGCGTCTGACTCAACGTTTCGGAAAAGTTTTCTTTAAAAATTTTTTGAGTGGCGGATGTAAAAACCGCTAACACTTTCAATTAGCATTATTAAAAGCCAATATATGTAACATCAAATTTTTTAAATCGGGCGGACTAACCGTTTTTTGCACAACATCTTGCAATCTAGCAATAAAATCTACACACGTTTGATTAACATTTTACACAAGCAAACACAGACTATTTAGGAGAAGTTATCTTTTCTTACGCTCTAATCCAGCACTGTTGAATTTGAGCAATAACCTGATCATCTTTTCTAAGATCTTAGTTTGTTCTTTAAAATTTTTTCTATCAGCCTCTCTCAAGGGTGGATCGTGCTTCTGGGAATCATTTGCATTAGAATGCAGCGGTTTCCAAGCTTAAAACTGCGGACTTGAGCTGTGCGGAGAGCTCTTAAAGTGATAGTTCTCCTTTAGAATTGTTTTCTTTTTCTCTTTTCTATATTTTCTATAGACCCAAGAAGAGGGTCGGTACCTACTTTTATTGGCTTTTTCTTATCCTGGCCCAATGCAGATGGAAGGTCCCAACTGACCTTTTTTTCTGCTAAAAACAGGCTCTGGATCTTTTACTAACCTTTTTTTTTTTTTTTTTTTGGACGGATATCCTCCATCTCGCTAAAAGAGAATTCTGAGTTAGAATGAAATAGCTGTAGAGCTTGGGAAATCAAAGAGCAGAGTTTTCAAATACATAGAGGAATCTTTTTTTTTTTCTTTTACGGAGCGCTTTTTGTAATGTTTTCAGCGCCAACTGCTTTTGCTGCAGCTTGAACTCACCCGGAGGTGGGAACCAATCACATTGCTTCGAAATTAAATGTAACAATTCCTCGAGATTTTCCTGTTTCACAGCTAATTTACCACTCTTTAATAAGCTCTCAACAATTCCACATACTCAGAAAACATAGTCGTCCTCATTATTTTATTCCGGACAGAATAATAATTTACTTTGCCCTGGAGATGTTCACTTACCTCTCTTTATGTAAGACAGGCGCCTGACTTGCAATCCTCTCCAGGTCCCTTGTGATGTAATTCAGGAACCTCTTTGCTTGAGCAAAGCCTTTTACCTTTAAGACCCTATGGGAATGTCCTGCCGACCAGGCTGGTTTGCAGCGAGTTAGCTATGCTCCCCGCAGAGCAGGGTTTTTCTCTTTCCATTTGGTCGGGTCTTTCAGGCAGGGGTCATGACAAAGGATGAAAAAACAGTAGGAAACAGAAAGAAAATAATATAATAATACGCAGAGCCAAAGATATAGTTTATAAAGTAAAGGTTTATGAAAATAGACAAAGGGAGGGTGTCTGGATGGATATATTTTGTTATGGTCCCAGACTTGAGAAAATAACCACTTGAAAGCCGAATTGAGCCAAATTAGTGAGTCTTTATTAGCTGGCCAGGAACTGCCCTCTGCACCGCCAAAGGCAGCAGCACAGAGAGCAGAGATCAACCGGAAAAGAGGAAGGGTTTTTATACTATTTTACATTGGAGTCTTCCGTGAGTCTGAACACACAAGGTGGAGTCAGTTTTGTAACAAATTCTATTATCAGGGGGCCTGGGACCAGCCCGATCCCTTCTGTTTTGATTGTATGCTATATGCAAGCAAGTTTACAGAAGCAGATAGCATCCATTAAGTCAAGGAACATTTCTCCAAGGAACATTTCTCCAGCACAGTACAATGTAACTATATACACATAGTGATTTTCAACAATCACTTAAAACTTAATCACTTTATTTTTTCTGTTATTCGTGTATTTTTCTCTCAGCTCATAGGTCATGGGCCTATGAATCACACAGCACCAGTCAGCCTGTACACAAGATGGCTTCGCTGTGGCTCACAGAGCTATAGTGATTACTGTGCCTCATCACATATTTCTTCCCGCAAAAATAGACCAAAGACTGAAACTCCACACAGGTATTTTATAGGGCAGATACAGGCTCCTGTTGCGATTTCATACTAACAGGCAGTTTGGTTTAGGGTCAAAGTCTTCTAAAAGGCTACTACAGATCCTTTAACTCTATCTAGGGGAACAATGAATTACAAAATCTTCTTGGGGCAAACTTCTAAGTTTTCTGATAAGGCTATTACTTTAGGAAAAAACAGAGACATCTTGGCTCTGGTGATTGTGTTCTTGGAGACAGAGAGGATCTCAGAAGTCAACATGAGCTGTGCTTTTTGTTAATTACTTTAAAGACATGGTTCTATCTGGGTCCAGCTTGGGCATTAGCATATCTATTTGATCACCTCTCATCTCCGGGGGTCTTTGTGGTCAGCTCCAGCAACCCTTGCTCCCAGGTGAGGCCTGTCTTGTCTTTCAAAACAGGTGAGAACCATAGGCCCAGTTAAGAACTGTCTCTTTGAAGTGCAGCTGTTACTGACCAATGAGATGCCCTCTGAGGAAAGCAGCTTTTGAACTAACGCATTTATTTTTTCTTTAAGGCAAGGCCTTATTTGACTTCTGAGATCAAATCTTGTCTCCAAAAATACAGGGGGCATTTCTATAATTCAGTATTCTTAAGCTCAACATCTCCCCCTTTTTTATTTTTTCAAGAAAGTTGATGGAGTTGGACAGCCATCACAGCGAGGCGTTGGTCTCTGGATTTTTGTCTTCCTTGGAGTTTTCTCCAGACTATAGATAAGCACAAGGAAAGGATTAAAATAATGCCAAAAGTTACAATACTGGAACTCCCATAGTTCTTAAGATGATAAAGTGGATCAGCTGACTCTAAACCAGAAGAGATGCCATTAATAATGTCAGCTTCAGAGAGCAATTTAAATTTGTGACTGAAGCTACTTAATATTTCTTGTTGTGAGTTTCCAATCTCTTCAGTCCGATTTTCTTGATTAAGTAGAAGTTTTTTGATGTTTTCCCAAGAAAACTGAGTTTGATTTTATATATGAGGTGTAACACAGAATTGAGTGATATTCCAATTGCAATGGAGTCTAAGTTGCTTTTGTAGACATATCACCTGGTCTCCCAACAAGGTGACTCCTTGCAGTAAGTCAGCCACTTGAGTAGCTAATTTATTGTCAATTTGATTATGGGTAGACCATAATTGATTTGAATCCTGGTGCCAATTTTGAAGAAATTCAGTGGTCTGAACTGTCTGATGCAGAGCCACACCTGCCGTGGCCGCAGAAGTAGTGACAAGAATGATTCCGAAAATAGCTGCTATTAAGAAACCAATAAATCTTTTTGTACGTTTAAGAATGTGGTTAAATAGCTTGTCCAAAAGGAACATTGCTGGTGTTTCTTGCCAGACTCTATTCATTTTAACAGGTAACCACAGTCCTGTTCCAGCTTTGAGAATATAAAGTGTTTCTTTATAAGGATTGAACTTTATTGAATTGTTAATACAGGTATAATAAGAACAGTTGTTACAGGTCGCTGGGAAAGAAGGTTCGTTATAAACAGCATGTCCAATCATAAATGAGTAAGGCAGCTAACACAAACTTGAATATAATGAGTAGAATTTAAATTAAAAGTCCATTCTCGGCTATTGTTTGTATCTAAACTGTGTGTGCTAATCCAGGCCTGCAAAGGGTGCAAAGCAACTGATATTTTCCACAACTGATCATGAATAGGGCCATCTAAAATATGAGGAGCTGGAGAGCCCATACCGTCATTGAGCCATGTAATATGACTTTTAAGGTCAGTGTCTTTTACAGACATCGGGGTGGCAGTTTTATTCCAATGAAGCTTTTTAAAATGGTGAGAGGAGGCAGGATGTCCATAGGGACTCCAGTCTAGGACAACACCATAAGATGTGGACCCAGCAACAACCCGCCCCCTGTGAACTCTACAATTTTCCCATTGTACCCATGTTTTAGGGTCAGAAATTATTACTTTCTTTTAAATGGGTACATCTGTGGCTGCAATTTTAGAGTGCCCAACAGTGATGTGTCTGGTTGCCAGACATTCTTACCACCATGATCACCACGCAGATCATGGCACAAAAAACATTTACACACGTTTTAGGTACAAATGTCCAGTTCAATATCCTGTCTGCCTTTTCGTATGTTCTCTTCAGCTGTCCCCACGTCATAGTCTGTGCCCGACGTGTCTTCCACTTTGGGCTTGATTCTTCAGCCTGAAATCCAGACTGTTTGCCTGTCATCTGTCAAAACACAAGCAAAAACTCTCCCCCACACCTTTGCCCAGCCTTTTTTCCATTTATTTTCTACATCGTCTTTCCACCAGATAGGCTGGTGAGGGAAAGAGTCTGATTGTCGACTCCCATTCTAATGCTTCCCTATTGCTGTTAACTTATCTTCCTTATGAATATTCAAAAAATTTAAGGTAAATAAGGCTTGATTTATTCTATCTTTGGGAGACTGTCTACCTCCCCCTTGTTGTTTTAATAACATGTTCTTTAAAGTTTGATGTGTACATTCTATAATAACTTATCCTTGAGGATTATAAGGAATGCCGGTAATGTGCTTGATGTCCCATTTAATACAAAAAGCTGCAAAAGAATGACTACTGTAAGCAGGGTCATTGTCAGTTTTAATGGTGGCTGGGACTTCCATGTATACAAAGCAGGAGTGTAAATGTGAGAGTACATGTCTAACAGTTTCTCCAGAGGATGGAGTAGCCACAATAAGACCGGAATAAGTATCTACAGTAACATGCACAATACCTAACTTGCCAAATTCAGGAATATGTGTAACATCCATTTGCCATGATTCTTTTGGTGAGACACCTCGAAGATTAACTCCTGCAGAAAATTTAGGCTGATTAATTAATTGACAAGTGGGACAATGAGAAACAATATATTTGGCTTGATTATTGGTTATGTGAAATTTTTTAATTAAACCTTTCATATTAATATGAGTCAGTTGATGAAATTTAGTTGCTTCTTGAACAGAACCAACAAGCAATTGATCTATTTTTCCATTGCCAGCCATTAAGGGGCCTGGAAGATTAGTATGAGATCTGATATGGGTAATAAAAAGTGGAAAATGGCGAGTCCGTATAATAGATGGAAGTTGCTGAAATAGTTTGGAAATTTCATCAGTTTCTGTAACAGTAACTGTTTCTAAGGCTAGAACTGTTTGTACAACATGTTGTGAATCAGAAACAATATTTAAGGGTGAAGTAATATCTAGTAAAAGCTGAGCAACAGCCTGCGATTCTACTTTTTGTGTGAAGTGTAAGGGGTGGTCCATACCTTAGTTAAAGGACCAGAATGACCTGCCTGACCATTGCTACGGCCATCAGTAAAGAAGATAGGAGCATGAGGTATAGGCATGGATTTTACTATCTTAGGTAATATCTATGAGTCAATTTTAAAAATTGGAGCAACTTATTTTTTAGTTAGTGATTATCAATAATTTCTATAAAATCAGATATGCCTGATTGCCAATCTAGGCTTTTCTGATCAGCCATTTGAATTTGAGAATTAGTAAGAGGAACAATAATTTTTTCAGGATCCAGACTACTGATATGTTTTAATCTTTGATGGCCTTGAAATATAATTTGACTGATTTTGTCCAAATATGTCAAAAGATGGTTTTGTTGTTTATGTGGGAGAAAAATCCATTCAATTATACCCTCTTCTTGAATTAAGGTAGCAGAGGGAGAATGTTCTGATGGATAAACAATTAAATCTCCTTTTCTTTAAGATTTACTCTAGAAAGTTGAGCTTTGTGAATATGAGATTGAATCCATGCCAATTCCTGCTGAGCTGCCTGAGTTAGTTGGTGAGGACTATTAAGATCAGAGTCACCCTTTAGTGTATCACATAAATTACTTAAAGCGTAAGTAGGAATCACTAACATAGGTCTAAGCCAATTTATGTCTCCTAACAACTTTTGAATATCATTTGAAGTTTGCAATTTGTCAATGCGTAATTGGACCTTTTGAGGAATTATTTTGTTTCTATCAATGAAAGACCCCAGATAAGTAAAGGGGTAATCCTGTTGGACTTTATCTTCAGCAATTATCAAACCAAATTGAGGCAAAGTTTGTCTGGCCTGTTGGTGCAGTTGTTTTAATTTTTGTTTTGATGAACATGCAAATAAAATATCCATATAATGAATAATATAACTCTGAGGAAAACAGTTTCTTAATATATCTAACCGCTGATTAACAAAATGTTGGCACAGGGTTGGGCCATTAAGCGTGCCCTGAGGAAAGACTTTCCATTGGTATCCCTTAGTCAGCTGTTGATTGTTCAATGCAGGTATTGTAAAGATAAATTTTTCTCTATCTGATATTTGTAAAGGAATTATAAAAAAGCAGTCTTTTAAATCTATTATTATAATATGCCAATCTTTAGGGATCATAGCCGGAGAGGGAAGTCCTGGCTGCAGGGTTCCCATTGGTTGTATAATTGCATTGATTTTTCTTAAATCAGTTAACATTTGCCATTTGCCAGATTTCTTGTTAGTCACAAATAAAGGAGAATTCAATGGACTGGTGGACTCCTCTGTATGTCCTGCTTGTAATTGTTCTTCTACTAATATTTGAAGAGCAGCCAACTTTTCTTGGTTTAGTGGCCACTGCTCTGTCCATATAGGCTTTTGTGATATCCAATTTAAGGCCAATGTATAATGGTGCCTCGAAAGTCTTGGCCCCTTGGCTCCTTTTACCCAAACCAAAAGAAAGGTTATAATTTATATTTAGCATAATTTGTTTAGCAGGAACAGATATATTAGATATATTGACGTATGCTCCCCATTGTTGTAACAAATCTCTTCCCTACAGATGAATAGTTATCTTAGCCACGTAAGGTTTTAAAGTGGCTGTCTGTTCATCTGGGGTTGAACAATTTAAAATTGGTTGACTTTGAAATATATCAGCCATCATTTCTATTCCAGTAGGAATAGTAGGAACTTGTTGTAATGGCCAAGCCTTTGGTCAAAAACTTTTAGAAATAATTGTAACATCACCTCCAGTATCTACAAGTCCAACAAAAGATTTGCCATTAAACTTAATTTCTAATTGAGGTCTGTGGTCATTAATAAAAGTTTGGCAATATACTTTAGGTCCAGTACTCCCAAAACCTCCTTGCCTTAGAACATCAGATTTTCCAATCTGTATGTAGGGTAGCAATAGAAGTTGTGCATTATGGTCTCTAGCCCGAATAGGATAATCAAAATTGGAACTCATCATAACTGAAATTTCTCCAGAATAATCTGAATCAATTACACTCAAATGCACTGAAATTCCTTTTAATGTAAGAGAGCTCCGGTTACGGATAAAAGCTCCGGAAAGTTGTTTACAAACTTTCCTTAAATGTCCTCTACAGCCGTAATTGAGACATCTTATGACACTTTTCTGCTTTCCAGGAATCCTTGTCCTGCCCCTAGCCTCAGCTAACATTTGCATTTTAAAAGCGTCTGACTCAACGTTTCGGAAAAGTTTTCTTTAAAAATTTTTTGAGTGGCGGATGTAAAAACCGCTAACACTTTCAATTAGCATTATTAAAAGCCAATATATGTAACATCAAATTTTTTAAATCGGGCGGACTAACCGTTTTTTGCACAACATCTTGCAATCTAGCAATAAAATCTACATACGTTTTATTAACATTTAACACAAGCAAACACAGACTGTTTAGGAGAAGTTATCTTTTCTTACGCTCTAATCCAGCACTGTTGAATTTGAGCAATAACCTGATCATCTTTTCTAAGATCTTAGTTTGTTCTTTAAAATTTTTTCTATCAGCCTCTCTCAAGGGTGGATCGTGCTTCTGGGAATCATTTGCATTAGAATGCAGCGGTTTCCGTGCTTAAAGCTGAGGACTTGAGCTGTGCGGAGAGCTCTTAAAGTGATAGTTCTCCTTTAGAATTGTTTTCTTTTTCTCTTTTCTATATTTTCTATAGACCCAAGAAGAGGGTCGCTACCTACTTTTATTGGCTTTTTCTTATCCTGGCCCAATCAGATGGAAGGTCCCAACTGACCTTTTTTCTGCTAAAAACAGGCTCTAGATGTTTTACTAAGCTTTTTTTTTTTTTTTGGACGGATATCCTCCATCTCGCTAAAAGAGAATTCTGAGTTAGAATGAAATAGCTGTAGAGCTTGGGAAATCAAAGAGCAGAGTTTTCAAATACATAGAGGAATCTTTTTTTTTCTTTTACGGAGCGCTTTTTGTAATGTTTTCAGCGCCAACTGCTTTTGCTGCAGCTTGAACTCACCCGGAGGTGGGAACCAATCACATTGCTTCGAAATTAAATGTAACAATTCCTCGAGATTTTCCTGTTTCACAGCTAATTTACCACTCTTTAATAAGCTCTCAACAATTCCACATACTCAAAAAACATAGTCTTCCTCATTATTTTATTCCGGACAGAGTAATAATTTCTTTGCCCTGGAGTTGTTCACTTACCTCTCTTTAGGTAAGACACGCGCCTGACTTGCAATCCTCTCCTGGTCCCTTGGGATGCAATTCGGGAACCTCTTTGCCTGAGCAAAGCCTTTTGCCTTTAAGACCCTATGGGAATGTCCTGCGGACCAGGCTGGTTTGCAGCGAGTTAGCTATGCTCCCCGCAGAGAGGTTTTTCTCTTTCTGGTCCATCTGGTTTCTCAGGCAGGGGTGATCACAAAGGATGGAAAAAATGGTAGGAAACAGAAAGAAAAGAATAATAATAATACGCAGAGCCAAAGATATAGTTTATAAAGTAAAGTTTATGAAAATAGACAAAGGGAGGGTGTCTGGATGGATATATTTTGTTATGGTCTCAGACGTGAGAAAATGACCACCTGAAAGCCGAATTGAGCCAAACTAGTGAGTCTTTATTAGCTGGCCAGCGTCTGCCCTCTGCACTGCCAAAGGTGGCGGCACAGAGAGCAGAGCTCAACTGGAAAAGAGGAAGGGTTTTTATACTATTTTACATTGGGGTCTTACGTGAGTCTGAGTACACAAGGTGGAGTCAGTTTTGTAATAAATTCTATTATCAGGGGGCCTGGGACCAGCCCCACCCCACCTGTTTTGATTGTATTCTATATGCAAGCAAGTTTACAGAAGCAGATAGCATCCGTTAAGTCAAGGAACATTTCTCCCAGGAACATTTCTCAAGCACAGTAAAATATAACTATACACATCTAGTGATTTTGAACAATCACTTACAAGTTAATCACTTTATTTTTTCTGTTATTCATGTATTTTTCTCTCAGCTCATAGGTCATGGGCCTATGAATCACACAGCACCAGTGAGCCTGTACACAAGATGGCTTCACTGTGGCTCACAGAGCCATAGGTATTACTGTGCCTCATCACATTCCCCTCTGGTTTTCACATGGAATCAAATCCTTGATTTATCTTTGCACACATGGTGATAATGGGTGTGTAATATCATGAGCTTAACACTTTGTACCAACAGGTAATTTAGAATACACGGACCCACTGTCAGGGCTAGGACGGACCCACTAGCAGGGTTAGGAGAAACAAAACTAAAGGTCCTGCTAAGGACAATAAGAGAGTTACAAATATGTTGACAGTGAGTTTGGACGATCATAAGTTTTACAGCTTGAACTCTTTGTTTAATATGAGAAAGTAGGCTGTTTATGATGCAGGGGGTAGGCATAGTGTTGATAAGCTTTTAACCCTTGTTATTCTGTCAGACCCATAGCTCGGTCTCCCATACCCTCTCTAATATCACTGTTTGTTTACTGTCAGAGGTCAAAGCGGAGGACCGGCTGGGATAGGGTGGAGTTTTGGGCTATAACAGTCTTATCTACTGTCCTGGGAAGCACCCAGGTATAGTGTATATTGGTGGGGGGTATCACCTGCCAGATTAAAACAGATAACTAGGAGGAATTAGAGGAGTTTTTGGAAAGTCTTATCTTTAGTGGGTCCTCGGTGGGCCAGGTGAACTATTTCTCAGGGGGCTGATCTGGGGTTGCCTTTTTGATCCGCGCGTGGTGGATGTAATGACACTTTTCCGGCAAACTTCATGGCTGTTGGCGTGGTGAGGATCACTGGCAGGGGTCTAGTCCACCTGGCCTCTGAGCTGGCAGGCTGAAGTTTTGTTATCCAGACGAGGTCTCCAGGCTGTACCTGAAATAGAGCTTTCTCGGGAGTGGGGTTAGTTGGCTGAACATGGTTTTACATGGGGTTATGTTTTTAACATAAGGAGTGGACCTGGTTTTTAGCAGGGCAAAGGGAAGGAGGCTCACCCAGTTTTTGCCAGTCTCTAATTTATTTTCTTTACCTGTTCTGAACTGTGAAGTCTTTAGACATAATTCAATTTTTTAATCAATCTTTAGTACTTGGGCCAGTAATTGAATTGTTTTGGTGATAAACACCGGGCCACAGTTGGACCCCGATGTTAGCAGGAGGCCAAATCTGGGGACAATTTTAGTTACTAGCTTTTTTACAGCTGTTTGTTCTGTCTCTGACTTTCTAAGAAAAGCTTCTGCCCATCCAGAGAAAGTGTCAATAAACATAAGCAAATATCGGTATCTATAGTTACCTGGTTTTACTTCAGTGAAAGTCACTTTTTAATGTTTTCCCAGAGCTTGTCTCTGCAACTTGGCCTTCAGGGGAAGGTTAATGTCTTTACCTGGATTTACTTGAGTGTAGACCTGGCACCTTGCTGAAGCTTGCCAGGCTTGGTGGTGTAGCTGAGGAATATCCAACCTTCTGTATCAGTTTTAGTCTTCAGGGCTTTTTTTTTTTTAATTTTAACTTCTTTTTTGGTGTAGTTTGGAGAGTTTGGCAAGAGCTGTTTTGGCAGAGGAGGGAGAGTTAGGAGAGTCCCCACTGGTTTTTGTGTGACATTTTTGCTGTTGCATCAGCGAAAGCATTGTCTTTTGCCACTGGGGTGTCAGTCTTTGCTCTTGGTAAAGTGCCCCAAGTACATGTGTCATTGTAAGGCTCTCCCCAGTCTTAGGGCCTGGGTCAGGGCTATGAGTTTAGCCTTTTGGGCTGAGGTTTTATGTCCAAAGCCTGTGCCCAGGGAATTGGGTCAGCAGCTATTGTAGCCACCCCTGCATACCTGATTTTCTCAGACATGTAGCTGCTTTTATCCATATGCAGTTCCTCATCAGGGTCTGGCCATGGGTGATCGGTGAGATCTGTTTTTAGGCTGGTAAGAGACTCCAGTATCTCGAAGCAGTTATGCAGTGGCTCTGCTGTCTCATCCCCCGGCAGCAGAGTGGCAGGGTTAAGAGCTGTTGTCTTCAGGAAGTGAATCCTGGGGGGAATCTAGCAACAGCACTTGATTGTACGTGAGTTGGAAAGCCATTCTTCTTCAGGTGGACTTTTTAGAGCCTCTCCTGAGAGAGGGGTTATGATACACAAGTCCTGCCCCAAAGTGAGCTTAGAGGCTTCTTTTGCCAGGACGGCTGTCATAGCAATGGCCCACAAGCAGCCTGGCCAGCCAGATGCTACAGGTCCAAACTGTTAGACAAGTATGCAACCAGTCTGTTTTCTTCTGGGCAATTTTATTAACTCAGACAGCACCTTTTAATCTCTTTACTTTCTGCAGCTTTTTCTAATAGCAGGGGACGACGAAGTGGGAAAAGGCATATTAATGGCATGTCTATTATCTGGTGCCTCTGGGTCTATGGGAGTCTACAGGCGGTAAGCTTTCAAAAGGCGTTCTAGGAACACCGCCGGAGACTCCTTAGGTCTCTGTATGGTTTTGCTTACCATAGACAAATTAGTTGGCCTGTTAGCTGTGGCCTGCATGGCCCTGAGCAGAGTCTGGTGATACTGATGGAGAGCCCCCTTATCTTGCTCCTTGTTTGGGTCCCACGCTGGGCACGTGGAGGGGAAGACATGTTGTATCTGACCAGGATCCGTGGAGTTGCCCATCAGGGCCAGGGTTTGCCTTAACAGCTTTTCTGTGTATATGTTTTTTATATATCATCTTTTTTGTCTATCCCTGTTTTAAGCCTGTCTAAACATTTACTCTATTTTAAGGGCCATACCTAGCCCCACCTGGCCCTGGAACTGTTTTACTTGCTAGCGAAGAAGGCCCCTAGAGTTAACAGGGTCCCCGGTGCTATAGCCCCCATCAGCATTGTTTTTACTGATGCCCAGTTTCTCTCTCTTTGACGCCCTGCCTCCTCCAGGGCCATGTCCCCATAGAGAGCTGTGAACTCTGCCCAGGCCCCACTGCTGTGGATCCAGTCGGCCAGCCGTGTCTCTAGGTAGGCCACCAGCCACTCCTGCACTTGTCCCACTATCTCCCTGTTGACACTCTCAGCACATAGTGCAGCCCCAAAGACGAACAGGGCCACGAGGCGGCCCCAATTGGGCCCCCCCTGGAAAAGCTCATTGGTGACCCGAGTGAAGCACTGCTGGGCTGAGCTGGGGGTCACATGCAGCTGAGCCGGCAGACCAGAGAAGGTACGCTGGAAGCGGGTCTCGAACTCATCTCCAGCTGCCCACATGGCTCGGTGCAGCGGGGTCAGCTGCTGGGCCCTTTTCTGGGCCACTTTTACAGATATAATCCTTCTGTCTCAGCTTATAGCCTATAAAGTCTGCCACCAAAGCTCGTGTGTCTGGGGCTGAGGCTGGGGTCGTCATCTGTATAAATGAATGGATATAATTAAAAAGCATATAAATGATCACCCTGAAAGTTTCTGGAAGTTTTTCAAAAAACATTAAGTGGCGTGCAGTTCTTACATGACCCTGATTGACCCATTTTGAGGAAAAAAAAGGGAATAATCTTTAGATCTCAGGAATCCTTGGTCCTGACCCATCGCCTGGTGGCTGCCTTACAGAAGCTAGGAACCTGATCCCGTGTTTCTGAGAAACGAGGACTATCGAGGGCAAAAGTCTAAACAGGGTAACCGAGAAAGAGTTTTAAAAAGGAGGACCGAGCCTATCATAGTCTAGTATAGCAGCATCAACAGAACCTGCTCCATTCTCTTAGGAGCTATGCCATAAAGTCCTATGCCAAACACCAGGGCCAAAAAGCCTGGTAGCAAGTACACTAAATCTATCATAAAAACAAGGAAAGTCAAGGAAAGGCTAAAGGAAGCCACAGAATTCACAGCGATACCAGAGCAGGTGTCGGCTGCTTCCGGAGACTCCTTAAGAACACTCGCCCATACTTGGTGGACAGTAGTTGCTGTCGAGAAACCAACAAAGGCACTCCTTGCCCCTGTTCTGTGGTTAATAAGTATAACTGGCAATCAGGGCAATAAGCTGGGCTAAAAGAATACCAGTGACTCAGCGCCGGAGCGGGAGGTGGTTCCCCCTTGGATAGAGGGCAGTTTTTACAATGAATTCTTTATAACCCATAAGTAACAGACTGGAACAGTGACAGAGAGAAGGAGAAATTACTAGATTTACTGGGTAGGAGGAGGAAACAAATGAGAGTTGTTGCTAGGTGAAACAGGCGCCCAAGAGGCAGCAACTGGCAAAATTCTTTTGTTTTTCACAGTTACTTTTCTTACAATGAGAGCAACACTTTATCAGATTTCAGTTTATTTATTTATTTATTATTTTTTTGAGACAGAGTGTTGCTTTGTGGTCGTGGCTAGAGTGAGTGCCGTGGCATCAGCCTAGCTCACAGCAACCTCAAACTCCTGGGCTTAAGCGATCCTACTGCCTCAGCCTCCCGAGTAGCTGGGACTACAGGCATGGGCCACCATGCCCGGCTAATTTTTTCTATATATATTTTAGTTGGCCAGATAATTTCTTTCTATTTTTAGTAGAGAAGGGGTCTCGCTCTTGTTCAGGCTGGTCTCGAACTCCTGACCTTGAGCGATCCACCCGCCTCGGCCTCCCAGAGTGCTAGGATTACAGGCGTGAGCCACCACGCCCGGCCTCAGATTTCAGTTTAAACTTATCCAGCACAGGGATTTTGAGCACGATTTGCTGTGTACTCTTTCATGCTATAACGTTTTTTACAATGACAAGGCACAGAGACACAGACTTTTCACATAGGGTGGGGTGTACTTTTAGGTGTCTGCCTGGCTGCTCCCTTCGTGCGGATTTAGGCTCATCTTGGCTGAAGGTGCTCCCGTATAAAGCCCAGGACAGGTCACCTCTCTTTTCAGAGGGTGAGTCACCGTTATGCCGTATGACGTCGCCACAGAAATGCAGGTTAGGACCCACTCAAGCCCCGTAGCCAATCAGCCGTGGGGCTATAACACTCTCACATCTCTCATCCAGGTGACAGTCCGGAGGGGAGACTAGACAATAACGCTATTTGTGGTTGTGTTACTCAGACGGAGGTGGCACTCTAAAAGCAACATATACTAGTATCTAGTCAGCAATTAACATAAAACCAATCAACCACAAGCGTTCAAACCAACATGAAACAAAATCCTAAAGTTTTCGGAAAAACCAAGCTATTTGGCATGGTGCCAAATAGTTGCTGACTCGGCCTCACGGCCAAAACAGTGTTCCAAGCCCGAAAACAATGACCAAAACCCCAAGTGATGTCTCACTCCTTGGGGCTTGTTCCTGGGATCTTAGCTGCATCCAGCTTTCCCAAGGAACACCAAAATGGGCCCACCAAAGGCAGACAAACCAAACACTCACCGGTGTCAGTCCAGAAGACTCGTTCAAGGAAATTGGTTAATTTTGAGGTGTCAGTGGCTGGAGTGTGGTCTGGCCATTGCCTGGGGCTGAGGAACGTCTCTCAGGAGCTCTCCCATAGGCCAGGCACTGGACCCCACCCCAGATCCCAGGCACCAGAGGTCACCAAGTGCCCTGTGTTAGGGTCGGGGCCTTCAAATGTTATGGTCTGAGACACGAGAAAATGACCACTTGAAAGCCAAATTGAGCCAAACTAGTGAGTCTTTATTAGCTGGCCAGTGACTACCCTCTGCACCGCCAAAGGCAGCAGCACAGAGAGCAGAGCTCAACCGGAAAAGAGGAAGAGTTTTTATACTATTTTACATTGGGGTCTTACGTGAGTCTGAGTACACAAGGTGGAGTCAGTTTTGTAATAAATTCTATTATCAGGGGGCCTGGGACCAGCCCCAGCCCACCTGTTTTGATTGTATTCTATATGCAAGCAAGTTTACAGAAGCAGATAGCATCCGTTAAGTCAAGGAACATTTCTCCCAGGAACATTTCTCAAGCACAGTACAATATAACTATACACATCTAGTGATTTTGAACAATCACTTACAAGTTAATCACTTTATTTTTTCTGTTATTCATGTATTTTTCTCTCAGCTCATAGGTCATGGGCCTATGAATCACACAGCACCAGTGAGCCTGTACACAAGATGGCTTCACTGTGGCTCACAGAGCTATAGTGATTACTTTGCCTCATCACATATTTCTTCCCGCAAAAATATATCAAAGACTGAAACTCCACACAGGTATTTTACAGGGCAGATACAGGCGCCCGTTGCCAAGGGCAACGGGATTTACATACTCACTGGCAGTTTGGTTTAGGGTCAAAGTCTTTTAAAAGGCTAGTACAGATCCTTTAACTAACTCTATCTAGGGGAACAATGAGTTAGAAAATCTTCTTAGGGCAAACTTCTAAGTTTTATGATAAGGCTATTACTTTAGCAAAAATCAGAGACATCTTGGCTCTGGTGATTGTGTTCTTGGAGACAGAGAGGATCTCAGAAGTCAACATGAGCTGTGGTTCCATCTGGGCCCGGCTTGGGCATTAGTATAGCTATTTGATCAGCGCTCATCTGGGGGGGGGGATCTTTGTTGGTCAGCTCCAGCAACCTTTGGTCCTAGGTGAGGCCTGTCTTATCTTTCAAAACAGGTGAGAACCATAGGCCCAGTTTACAGCTGTCTCTTTGAAGTGCAGCTGTTACTGACCAATGAGATGCCCTCCTGAAGCAAGGCAGCTTTTGAACTAACTCATTTATTTTTTCTTTAAGGCAAGGCCTTATTTGACTTCTGAGGTCAAATCTTGTCTCCAAAAATACAGGGGGCATTTCTATAACTCAGTATTCTTGGGCTCAACATTGGAACAGCCTTCCTTCTATGTGTCCTATTTTTGAGAGAGAGTTCTTCTCCAGGGAATGTATCTCCTCATTAGCCATGAATTCAGCTTGTCCCAGTATACCTGGCCCAGCTCTAATGCCTGCCATGAGATCACATTTTAGTCTTTTGGGTGGCCAATTTTGGTGTATCCACCAGGAATCTTGTTGCCGTTGTACACTAATGGCCTCGCTGCAATTTGGATAAATGGAGTCAACCCAGAACCACTGGGTATCCCAGACAATTGTCAGGTGGGTAGAGGTTACACCCAAGTATGCTTTGTCTGTATGTACCATAAGGCTTCCCAGAGGTGCCCTTGTCTTAGGGTGGAATTTGTACTGTGAGGAACTTCTGTCCACCAACTGACTCCCATAAATAGTTCTTTGTGGGCCATGTCAGTGTGGGTGGTGGTGGACAAGTGCATCCAGCCACAAGCACAGGGCTGCTGGTCGTTTGGGCAGCTTATGCTGCGGCAGTTTACACAGGAAGCTGCTAGGTTTCTCCCATCATACCCAGGCAGGTGTAAGAGTTTGTCATCACCAATGTCTATTGTTATGCAATATTCCACCTGATTACATCCCCTCAGTAATTGTCCTGAGGTATTATTCGTAAATATTCCTGCAGGGCATCATACTTGGTGAAGGCCTTATAATAGAGGTACCCTGCAAAGGGCACCCCCTCTAGGGATGTTTACAGTGGAACTGTTTTATTCAGTGGCTTTCATTTCATCCCGATCTATGTCATACCAAATGATGTGAATTCTACCAGCAGGGGAGGTAGCGAGGTTTGCAGGGAGCCAGGAGAAATTTTTAGGTTTGAAGAGAGAAGGAGTGTGGGGTAGGCAGATAGAGGAAATTATGGGAAGGAGGGTGATTAAGTGAAATATTTTTCTAATTTTAACAAAGAGATTCATAATCCTATCCATTTAGAAGGTTATGCCAAGGGAGATTCCATAGATCTGAAACAATCTCTTGGGGGACTTGATTAAGGCATTCAGGGTTTGCAGCAATATACTCTATATCAAGTAAAGTGAGAATGAAAGTTATTTTAGGGTTCATGAGGACGGGCCTGGTCCGATGTCTTGGAAAGACTGTCTGCTTCAGTTGTTGCTTTGGAGGCCATTTGGGCCTCAGATGTTTTCTGAGGTCATAGACAGGTGTCAGAGACCAATTTGAGGTCCAGGTGTGGTCAGGAGTGTGGTCGGGTGCTCGTTTTAGATGTGAGACATGAATCCAAGAGACAACTCCCTTCAATTTTGCAGCACAAGAGTTCGTTAAGAGTACCTGGTAAGATTCTTTCCAGCGAGGCTGTAAGGACTCTTTTAGTTGGTGCCGTTTCCAATAAACAAGGTCACCTGGCTGTAATCCAAGATCCTTGGAATCGTCAGCCCCCAGGAGCTCACTGTGGAAAGATACTGTTACCAGCTTTGTATTATTCGTTAGAGTTTTAAGTAGTCTCTGACAATAATGTAGTATTTCTCCTAAATCTGGCTCATATAAGCCCTCGTCCAGCCTCATAGGTCTCCCTGTTATTATTTCATTAAGGTGACAGACACTGCTTTCCTAAGGGAGAGGACCCAAGGTTAAGCAAACCGGTGGGATGGCTTTTGGCCAGGGCAGGTTAAAGGCTTCAGTTAATTTAGCTAATTGAGTTTTATCTTATTTTATTTTTTAATTTTATGTTATGTTATTTTATTTTATTTTTGAGGCAGGGTCCCACTCTGTCACCCTGGCTAGAGTGCCATGGCATCAGCCTAGCTCACAGCAACCTCAAACTCCTGGGCTCAAGCAGTCCTTCTGCCTCAGCCTCCCATGTAGCTGGGACTACAGGCATGTGCCACCATGCCCGGCTAATTTTTTCTGTTTCTCTCTTTTTTTTTTTTTTTTTGTCTCTTCCTATTTTTTTTTTTTTTTTTTGAGACAGAGTCTCACTCTGTTGCCCAGGCTAGAGTGAGTGCCGTGGCGTCAGCCTAGCTCACAGCAACCTCAAACTCCTGGGCTTAAGCGATCCTACTGCCTCAGCCTCCTGAGTAGCTGGGACTACAGGCATGCGCCACCATGCCTGGCTAATTTTTTTTTGTATATATATATTTTAGTTGTCCATATAATTTCTTTCTATTTTTAGTAGAGACGGGGTCTCACTCTTGCTCAGGCTGGTCTTGAACTCCTGACCTTGAGCGATCCACCCGCCTCGGCCTCCCAGAGTGCTAGGATTACAGGCGTGAGCTACTGCGCCCGGCCTAATTTTTTCTATATATTTTCAGTTGTCCAGTTAATGTCTTTCTATTTTTAGTAGAGATGGGGTCTCATTCTTGCTCAGGCTGGTCTCAAACTCCTGATCTTGAGTGATCCTCCTGCCTTGGCCTCCCAGAGTGCTAGGATTACAGGTGTTGAGGCACTGCACCCAGCCAGTTAATTGAGTTTTTATTGTGCCATTTGTCCATTCTACCAACCCAGAGGATTGGGGATGATAGGCACAATGGAAATATTGTATTATGGGCCAAATTTTGCAAATGGATTGAATAATTTGTCCAGTAAAGTGAGTCCCACGATCACTGTGTAACTCAGAAGGGATTCCCCAAACTGGAATGACTCTTTCCAATAGTATTTTGTCTACTGTTAAGGCAGTAGCCCTCCAACAAGGAAATGCTTCTACCCAGTGAGAGAACACACAAACCAAGACCAACATGTATTTATAATGCTGGATGGTGGCATCTGGATAAAGTCCACTTGCCAAACTTCAAATGGTC
Organism: Eulemur rufifrons; assembly: GCF_041146395.1. Classification (NCBI taxonomy): domain Eukaryota; kingdom Metazoa; phylum Chordata; class Mammalia; order Primates; family Lemuridae; genus Eulemur; species Eulemur rufifrons. Next base: position 49,067,469 of record NC_091002.1, read on the forward strand.
CTGTAGGCAAGGGGAAATGGCCTAGGAAGCCATTTAAAGGGTTGCTAGGGTTATGTTTTGGACATACAGTACAACAAAAATATACCTTTGGGGCTATTGTGGGGGACAGTTTCCAGAAATACTGTTTTGCCCATGATATCATTTTCTTAAGGGCCCAGTGAGTCATTTCATGAATGAATTGAAGGAGAGGAAATTGTGCACCTAAAGGAACTATGGGTTTTTCGTTAGGACCCAGCCACAACTCTCTATTTGGGCCAAATACACGTCTCTTTTACTGCCAGATTTGTTTCTCTCAGGGGGTTGATGCCTGTTGGTATTGTAAAAGAATGTTAGCGAGGGTATCAGTGGGTTGGAAGGTGCATTCTCATATAGGATAAGTCATCTTTCCTAGGGTAGCATTCTTTGCTGCAGCATTGACTAGGTTGTTTCTCTTACCTTCTGCAGTGTTAGCTTTGGGATGCCCAGGAATTTTTATGATTGCCAGTTGTTTTGGCATTTGAATTGCTTCTAATAGCTCTGAGACTTGCTGCCCACTTCTTGTAAGTTGTCCAGATGAAGTAAGAAATCCTCTCTGTTTCCATAGCATGCCAAAATCATGGGCTACTCCAAAGGCATAGCTGCTATCAGTGTATACATTAGCTATCTTCCCTTCAGCCAAAATGCAAGCTCTGGTTAATGCCATTCAGCCATCTGAGCTGATCTTACTCCTCGGAGTTGGGCATTTTCTATTATGTCTACTATGGAAGTGATGGTATATCCTGCCTGATAATGTCCCTGATCATCCTTTAAATAAGAACCATCTGTGACCCAAATTAATTTGGCATTCTTTTTTTTTTTTTTAGACAGAATCTTGCTCTGTTGCCTGGGCTAGTGTGCCATGGCATCAGACTAGCTCACAGCAACCTCAAACTCCTGGGCTCAAACAATCCTTCTGCCTCAGCCTCCCATGTAGCTGGGACTACAGGCATGTGCCACCATGCCTGCCTAATTTTTTCTATATATTTTTAGTTGTCCAGCTAATTTCTTTCTATTTTTAGTAGAGACAGGGTCTCACTCTTGCTCAGGCTGGTCTTGAACTCCTGACCTTGAGATATCCTCCCACCCTTGACTCCCAGAGTGCTAGGATTAACAGGTGTAAGCCACCATGCCCAGCCTAATTCTGTATTCTTTTTTTTTTTTTTTTTTTGAGACAGAGTCTCGCTCTGTTGCCCAGGCTAGAGTGAGTGCTGTGGCATCAGCCTAGCTCACAGCAACCTCAAACTCCTAGGCTCAAGCGATCCTCCTGTCTCAGCCTCCCGAGTAGCTGGGACTACAGGCATGCACCACCATGCCCGGCTAATTTTTTCTATATATATATATATATATATATTTTTTAGCTGTCCATATAATTTTTTTCTATTTTTAGTAGAGATGGGGTCTCGCTCTTGCTCAGGCTGGTCTCGAACTCCTGAGCTCAAACGATCCACCCACCTCGGCCTCCCAGAGTGCTAGGATTACAGGCGTGAGCCACCGCGCCCGGCCCTAATTCTGTATTCTTGATAGGAATTTCCTGTAAATCTGCTCTGGGAGAGGGTAAGATATCAGTTAGTAGACTGCAGTCGTGTTCTTCCTCTTGTTCACCTGGAAGAGGGAGGAGAGTAGCAGAGTTAAGAGTATTGCAGTGCTTCAAAGTGATGTTAGGGGCAGAAAGCAAAAGCACTTCGTAGGAGGCAAGGTGACTTACAGAATAGTGTTGAGTGTGGTGAGAATTTAGGAGAGATTCTACAGAATGGGGGGCATAAATTATTATTCCCCAATAAGAGGAGAAATTCTTCAATTTTCTTACATAAAATGGCTGCAGCTGATATGGCTCTCATACAAGGGAGGTGTCCTTTTGCTACTGGGTCTAACTGTTGGCTAAAATACCCAACTGGCCTGTGATTGTCACCATGTTTCTGGGTTAACACTCCAAGAGCATTTCCATTTATTTCATGTACAAGAAGGAAAAAAGGAAGGTGATAGTTGGGGTGTCCTAAAGGAGGTGCCTGGGTTAGAGCCTGTTTTAAATCCTCTATGTGTTGTTTTTCCCTTTCTCTCCAGCAGATTGGGTCTGGTTGGTGATGCTTTAGTTTTTTGTATAAGGGCTGAGCCATTAATGAGTAATTTGGAATTCAACTTCTGCAGTAGCCTGTTCACCCTAAGAACCCTCTTAATTGTTTTCTTGTTTTGGGCAAGGGAAGGGTCATGATGGCAGAGATTCTTTCAGGTTCTAGAGGTCAGAAGCCTGAAATGGGTCTAACCAGACTGAAATCAAGGCGTTGGCAGAGCCATGTTCCTTTCTTGAGGTCGTCAGAACTCATTTTCTCATCTTTTCCGGCTTCCAGAGATAGCCATGCTTCTTGGCTTTGGCCTCTTCCTCCATCTTCGCAGCTGGCAGTGGCCAGCCGAGTCCTCTCATGGCGTATCACTCAGACATCGCGAAGCCTCTTCTGTTTCTTCTCCGCTTTTCAGGACCCATGTGGCTGACGACACTGACTCCCCTCATCATCCAAGACACTTTCCTGTCTGAAGGCTTAATCGATTCCCCTTCGTCATATGACATGGCCCATTATGCAGGACCGAGGAATGAACACAGAACACAAAGACAAAGAGAGAGAGACACACACAAAGACGGTACAAGGTTGCAGCCCCTTCTTGCTGCAGTGTCTTTATTTTTAACACAGCCTGTTTGGCAACTGTCCCACCACAATTTCTTGTTCCCACACTGTCCCTAGTCTCAGCATGTCCTACTCCTTGTTGTTTTGTCTCCGGAGAGCAGGTGTTTGCATCCTGAACTCTCTAGCCCCTCCTGTTTACAGGGTCAGGGCACCCTGGCTCGCGTGCAAGCCTACAGGCATGTTTTCGGAACAGAACTACAAGAAGACATTCCCAGGGATGTTTCCCAGGTCGGGGCCACATATGGCCTGAAATGTCCTCTACATCTTCCCCCTTTTTATGTTTTAAGGCACAGGACGCTGTGTTCAGACATGTTGCAGCACCGCCATTATATCATGATATTATTGCTCCTAATTCACTCTTCTTTGGGACCATTGCCTGTAGACTATGATAAAACAAACAACAACCAATAACACAATGCACAGATTGCTAGTAACTGATGTAAACCAAGTTTTAAGGTGTTCAAAAGGATTTAACTGGGCGAGACCATTAGCCAGGCCCTGAAAGAACTCTGCTTCATTCGTCTCAGGGAGATTGTTATGGAATGCATCAGTTATTTCTCGTTCCAAATTTTGGAGATCGGAGGTCATATTAACACTGCCAAATAAGAGATTACGGAGTGAGTTCCAATGCCTGTTTGCATTGAAAGGAATAGGGGTAACACAAAATCAGGAGGAATTCTAATTGTAGTGAAGAAATGATTGCGTAGTCAATGCTTGAATTTGGTCACCTAGCCATTGCACCGTATGTTGCAAATTCATAATTTGTCCTTTAAATCTTTTTTTTTTTTTTGACAGAGTCTCACTCTGTTGCCCAGGCTGGAGTGAGTGCCATGGCATCAGCCTAGCTGATAGCAACCTCAAACTCCTGGGCATAAGCAATCCTTCTGCCTCAGCCTCCCAAGTAGCTGGGACTACAGGCATGTGCCACCATGCCCGGCTAATTTTTTCTATATATATTTTTAGTTGGCCAGATAATTTCTTTCTATTTTTAGTAGAGACAGGGTCTTGCTCTTGCTCAGGCTGGTCTCGAACTCCTGACCTAAAGCGATCCACCTGCCTTGGCCTCCCAGAGTGCTAGGATTACAGGCGTGAGCCACCGCACCGGGCCTCTCCTTTAAATCTTCAATCAATTGGTATTGGTATCAATTTCAACCCCGAACCAAGCGGCTCTGCAGAAATGAAGACACAGTAGCCAATTATCAGGATAAGTGGGCGCGGGGGACTTGATGCTTCTAAGAGCAAAGAGCCCCATCCTTGGTGCACACATTGCTTTTATTCGTACAACTCAAGAGGGAATGAGGGAACTCAAGGGCAGGAAACAGATGGCTGCTTACTCCCCAGTCTCTAAATTTTGAGAATGCTCTGTTCAAAGAACATTCTCAAGCCTCCCACATGACTGAAGTCACTGGAGACACAGCCACCAACCACAACTTCTCGGGCCGCCGACCAGACGGCTTTCCGCCAGGTCAGACTTGGCTTTGCTTTGTCCACACCCGTTGAGCATTAAGGAAACATCCAGTTCACAGCTCTTGCTGCTACACCATGTAGCCTGACATACTTGAACATTTCAGGGATAAGGACAAGGACTTTTGGGTCATGTCATTCTGCCTTCCACAACACCCCACACCTGGGTGGAGAATGCATTCACCCCGATTTCACTGCAAACCCCCTGCCCTCAGAGTGCTTGGCCTGCGACGTTATGCTTGTCATCCTGGCATAATTACTAGTAGCACCTGTCTCCTCCAAACTGCCTATAAATAGCATGTAACCCTTTGTGAGTGCCGGAAGTTCTCAAAATAGGCAGCGGTTCCTCAGTATCATCAATGCCCAGTCACTGCTGCAGTCCCCTGGTGGTCCCAAATGATTTTTCAGCAGTTCCCTCCAGTGAGGACCCAAATAAGAAAACTTCATCCCAAATGGTTGATCTGTCACTACAGTCTCCTAATCTACAATCAATAATCTCTTGCAATCTATTAAGAAAATCAGATTGTTTGTCTGGAAAGCTTTCCACAATCTGGATTTTGTTAACCCAGTTAATTCAGTTTCTCTGTGTTCCCTCTCTTGGTAGCTATTCTACCAACTTGATACACAGTTAGGCTAGTTGTTTCAGTTTGACTGTAATTATTATTCCCTGGGTGGCTTTTAAACATATTGCCCTGTTCTCCATATTTCTGTATTTCCTGTAAATTGATAGCTAGACTACAGGCTTGATTATGTTCAAGTTCAACTAGCTTTCTAGGTAAATGGGGAGCAAGAGTCCTTTGTAGGAGAAGCTTTCTATGTCCATCAGGAGCACACAATGACTATCTCTCCTTTTATGATGTTTGGAGCCATTTATGACTATTGCCTAAATGTTATCTCATTAGGGTTTGCAACACAGTAATATTTTAATTCCAGCAATTCTTCTTCATTCGTTACTTGGAGCTGGAATGCTTTATAAAGGTAAGATTTCCTTCACTGTTTGGTTATGCTGTAGTACAGTTTGTATAAAAAAGGCAGGAAAATGCTTGATTCTCTTTTTTTGAACTAATGTTCAAAATATTGGCTTGGTTCCCCAGAATTCTTAAAATGTGACCAACTAGGTTTTGTTTAGAGACGTTATAGTTTTCTGGTTTAAACATTGTTTTTGTGTTTCAATTCATTGCAATGATTATTGTTATCAATGCTTAAATTAGCCCATCTTTGGAGGAGTTTATTCAAGTTGGCACATGTGTCTTTTAGATACCATCTCAATAGGTTTTGATAATGTCCTCACTTTCTGTCATAACAAAATGTTCCAAATAATCTGGGACATTTTTGCCTCTGACATATAATCAGTGATTTCTCCAAGGAATTCTGGCTTGTTGTAGAGAAAGATGAAGTAGAGACAACAATCTATGTGCTGGGGTCTTCATTGCTACTGCAATGGTCACTGTTTCTAGGCCTTTTCAGTGGATACAACTAGAAAATAGACATATTTTAAAGATAAAATATATTGTGAATTTACACTAATATTTATAAACAAGTTCAGATTTCTTGGAATTTTACTGAAACTCAATGATCTTGAATCTGCATCTTCTTTCTCCCATTCTAAGAATTCCAGCTCCCAGTGTCAAAGTAATTATTACATTCCTTTCTGCTACAACATATACAAAACGCTTTCAGAATCAAAATATGACACTACCAGCAAAATTAGTGTTACTACAATCAATTTAGGATTTTTTGCAAGTATTTCTTTTTTTTTTTTTTTTTTTTTGAGACAGAGTCTCACTCTGTTGCCCAGGCTAGAGTGAGTGCCGTGGCGTCAGCCTAGCTCACAGCAACCTCAAACTCCTGAGCTCAAGCAATCCTCCTGTCTCAGCCTCCCGAGTAGCTGGGACTACAGGCATGCGCCACCATGCCCGGCTAATTTTTTTTTTTTTCTATATATATTTTTAGCTGTCCATATAATTTCTTTCTATTTTTAGTAGAGGTGGGGTCTCGCTCTTGCTCAGGCTGGTCTCGAACTCCTGAGCTCAAACGATCCGCCCACCTCGGCCTCCCAGAGTGCTAGGATTACAGGCGTGAGCCACCACGCCCGGCCGCAAGTATTTCTTTTTGGTATAGTTTTCTAGGAATATACAGTCAAATAACAGTGTTGTAAAGTCAGCCACAAGAATTCCTCTGTATTTCCTCTGTTGGTAGCTATTCTACCAAGTTGATATACAGTTAGGTTAGTTGTTTCAGTTTGAGTGTGATTATTAGGGATTGCCTTTAAAAAACTATATATAATTTGAATACATAATTATGTAATTTTATTACTAGTTATTAATTTTATATAATTATAACTAATTTATATAATTATGTCAAAATATTTGCATGGTTCTAGAATCACTTCTAACAGGATATACCATGATAAATCTAGCTCCTAACACTGTGCCTTCTACCGTGGTCTCTGTCTTTTTCTGTTAAGTAGACATATTTTTAACATTTTTTTTAATCTTTTAAAAATATAGGCAAATCTGTATCTGTCTCAGTTTGTTCAGGCTGCTATAACAGAACACCATAGACTGGGTGGCTTATAAACAGCAGAAGTTTGTTTCTCACAGTTCTGAAGGCTGGGAAGTCTAAGATCAAGGTGCCCACAGAATCGGTGTGTGGTGAGGGCCCCATTCCCGGTTCATAGATGGCCATCCGCTCACTTGATACAGGAGGCAAGAGAGCTCTCTGGGACCCCTTCTACAAGGGCAGTAGTCGAAGTCTTGAGGGCTCCACCCATATGACCTAATCACCTCCCAAATACCCCACCTCCAAATACTATCACATTGGAAATTAGGTTTCAATATATAAAGTTCAGGGGGACATCAACATTCATTCCATAGCCATATACACAAATTCATGTCCCCCCTTCTTAGGCAAATATCAGGGTACCATATATACTTTCCTCCACCTTGCATTTATTGATAATACTGAGATAAATCTATAGCAGCACATAAAAGTACTCCTTATTCCTTTTTCTCCTGAATGATACTCTATCGTGTGGATGTCCCACAGCACATTCAACCAGTCCCCTCTTGGGGGGGGTGCTTGAATTATTTCCAGACACAGGCGGAAAAAAAAAAAAAAAAAAAGAAACCAAAAAAAGAAAAACAAATAAAAAAACCAACAACCAAGCAACAAAAAAATACGCAATGATCAGCTTTATACACATGCCTTTTTGTATTTTTGCCCATGAATCTTAAGTATAAACTCTTAGAAGTATGATTGTTGGGTTAAGGGATACATGTACATACCCTGTTTTCTCTAAAATGAATGTCTATTACCCTTTCCTAGAGCTGCGCTATTTTTCTTTCCCACCAGCAGTGTGTAAGAATTTTGCACACTCTGGCCACCAGAGAGCGAATATGAAACAAACTGACTAAAAAGAACCGGTCTACCAGCTAAGCCTAATCAGTGTTTCTCCTATTCTGAGCAAGGTTGAGCCTCTTCCTGTTTATCCAGGGATGTTTGCATTCCTTTCTGGTGCCGGTGCCGTATTCCCAAGTCCCCCTGTCGTAAAACCGCCTCCCTCTGCCGCACGGTCCTCTCTCAACGCCCAGTGCACAGCTGCCACCTAGTGGTTCGGATGACTCATGTTCAGGGAGTTGCTTCCTTGAGCTGTACTTGAAACTTTTCCTCCATGTTCTGCAACTTGTACAATCAGATATCTAGATCAGAAGTTCCTTAGGTTCAGCTTCTCTTTATAACGTGTGTCTCCTAGGTGGGCATTGCACACGGGTGCAGGTTTCGTGATTTCACTTTCAGTGATGCTGAACTTGCACAGCCTGGTGGAGCAGGGAGAATGGTTCCCACCATTTCACTTCCTGGGCTGAGCAGCCACTGACACCTCTTACCTACATCCATTACTTCAGGAGGGACCAAAAGGGTAATTTTAAAAAAGCTGTCCCTCTGAATTTTTTAGCTGGTATTTGTCTCTATGGAAGACTTTCTCTCACTGCCTATTTAGTTACTCTGACAGGTAGCTCACACAGAAAAGTCCAGATGAGTGTTTTCTTCCTGGTTTTTATCAGTTTTTCAGGATAATACGATAAAGAACAGTGTTTAGAGAGTACAGTCTGGGTGCTGGGTATGTGCTCGTGTTCTAAATACCACTAAGTTGTATTTTGCTAAAACTTTTAGTAGATAGAGATAGACATTTTTTAAAAGAAATATTATGAATTCATATTGATATTGTCAAATTCCAATTTAAGATTTAGGGTGTTAATTTCTTTTATTTAACATTTTTGTTTCTTTTCTCTTAAGCTGAAAATCTTGGCTCCTAACAACATTCACATAATTATTTGCTTTATCCTGTAATATATTTATAACAGTTTCAAACTAACCATACCAATAATAACTCAGTGTTAAATTGCTAGGTGATTTTGTCCTTAGAACACATCCTATTGGGAATATATAATGAAAATCATGTTTTAAAATCAATTGAACCAATGATTTTCTCTGTGTGGTGATGCTACCCATCGGATAGAATTTTAAACTCATTTGTTTTCTTTTGTTTTCAAATTTCAGGGATTTCATTTGTACTTATAAAATTTAATCTTGTTTTTTAATTATAGAAAAACATATACATGGTCCCTAAATCGAAAGTATAAAAGAATTACAATCAGAGAAGCTTGGATCATCTCTGTCTCCTCCATTCTGTTCCATTGCTCTGCCATGGGCACTGTTTATTAGATTTTGGTTTGTCTTTCCTTTGGTTTATTTTCATTATATAAGGGCCTAAGTGGATCTATTCATATTTCCCTTTTGCAAGATTATTTTCATCTTTTTTCCAGTGTTTCTGTGGACAGTCATAGAAGTAAGATCAAATGCTCATGGAATTTTCCAATATATTGCCATGTTCTTATCTATTGGGGGTTTGCATTCTTACCAGCAATATATAAGTCTGTTTCTGCCCAGTATTAGCAATGGAGTGTACAAACTATGAGATTTTTCAAATAAGTGACAATTTTCTGATTATAAATAAAGCTGAGCAACTTTGCATATGATGAAGGGACGTTTATATTTCTTTTTCTGTGAAGTCTCTGGTTATATCTTTTGCCTGATTTAAAATTTTATTTTTTCCTTGAGTTCTTCTCAAGTTTTATGCATTCTCTCTATATTAAAGATATAATGATTTTGAAACCTATCCATGTTGTATGTATTAGCATTTTGTTCATTTCTACAGCAGAGTAGATTTGGACGTGCCAAAATTTATTTATTTGCTAATTCAAGGTATGAATTGGTTCCAATTTGGGCCTGTTATTAATAATGCAGAATATAAATAATACACATTTTTGTTTGTGTGTGTATGTATGTCTTCATTGCTCTTGGCTGAATACCTAGGAGTAAAATTAGTAACACACAGGTCTGTGATCAGTGTCTTTTTCTCTGTGTAAGGTGCTGCCATACTGTTTCTAAAGTGACTGTGTACTATTTTGCATGCTCATCAGCAATACATGGGACTCTTATTAACTTGAAAAAAAATACAAAAATATTCTTATACATTTTGATTGACAATACAGTATATATCTTTATCTATATATGTACGTATATTTCTTGTGTAATGGAAAGCTCTTTTGGTACCGGAGACAGGATCTTATCCAGGGTTCCTGGGGACTCCAAGAGGATTGTAAATATTCAGGTTTGTTCTGGAAATGGTTAAGCCTCACAAAAGTAAAGAGAATAGAAAAATGAATCTCTGTGTACCATCCCCCCAAGCTCCAGAGGTGTCAACATTTGGACTGTCTGTTTTAATCTCATCCCACCTATAATCCCCTTTTTTCATAAAATATTTTTTTTTTTTTTTTTTTTTGAGACAGAGTCTCACTCTGTTGCCCAGGCTAGAGTGAGTGCCGTGGCGTCAGCCTAGCTCACAGCAACCTCAAACTCCTGAGCTCAAGCGATCCTCCTGTCTCAGCCTCCTGAGTAGCTGGGACTACAGGCATGCACCACCATGCCCGGCTAATTTTTTCTATATATATTTTTAGCTGTCCATATAATTTTTTTCTATTTTTAGTAGAGATGGGGTCTCGCTCTTGCTCAGGCTGGTCTCGAACTCCTGAGCTCAAACGATCCGCCCACCTCGGCCTCCCAGAGTGCTAGGATTACAGGCGTGAGCCACCGTGCCCGGCCTCGTAAAATATTTTAAAGCAAATCCCAGGCAGTGTATGATTTCGCTTCAAGATATTTCTCTTTCAGAAAAGGACTTCTTGAATACTTTGAGGTAACGAGGATGCCATCATCACATCTAACAAATTGTCATTGATCTCTTATTATCATATAATAATTAGTCAGAATTTACTGTTTCTTGATGATCTCACAAATGACTCTTGGCACTTAGTTTGCTCAAACCCATTTCCAAACGAGACCCACACACTTATGTTGGGTGACATGTTTCTAAAGTGTCCTTTTACTTATGGAGTTCCTTCTTTTCCTCATTTTTCTGTATTTACGTCTTTGTTAGCAGTTGGGGTTTTTGCATTGCGTGGTGGGTTTTGGCATGACGTTTCTTTGTTGAAAAAATCGGATACTTGTCATGTTATAGGGCATCCCAGGTGCGGGTTAACTTCTCCAGCGCCCTGTCTTTCCTGGAAACTGGTCTTCATTAGTGTCAGGTTTGCTTCCTTGGGGAAGACCGCAGGTGGGGCTGGTGTGGGTCCTGTCTCCTCCCGTCCAGAGGCGGGGAGATCAGCTTGTCTACCTTTCCCGGCTGTGGCTTTTGTCAGGAATCGGATCTTTCCGGATAAGTTCACCATCCACTTTTCCCCTAACTGCAGCACATGAACAGTTTCTCAGGAAACACAGAAGTGTTTCCAGGCTCCCTCTGGTGGCTGCTGGAAAACGGACACATTTGTAAATGTTCCTCCAAAACAGCAGTTCTCAGCAACTGGGTCTTGTGGTCCCTTTGCACTTTTAAAACATGTTCAGGATCCAAAATAGCTTGGTTTATGCAGGAAAGATATATATTTACAGGTACATATATACACACACACATAGATGCCCATATACTGTAGGGAGATAGGCATATATACTGTATTAGAAATCAAAATTTAGAGTTTAAAAGTGTTTTTGTGTTATTCTTTCAAAATTAATAATAGACTCAGTACATTGCTAATGAAAATGCAAAATGATGCAGCCAATTTGGAAATAGTGTGGCAGCTTTTTATATAGTCAAACATAAATTGGTCCATCCGGCAGTTCTGTTTCTAGACAGTTATCCAAGAGAAATGAAGACGTACATATACACACCTACACACACACACACACACAGATATGTATTATTTATATTCTGCATTATTTATAATAGCCCAAAGTTGGCAAGAACCCAAATCTCCATCAGTTAGCAAATAACAAGTTGTGTCCTGTCCCAAGCTACTCAGCAATGAAAACAAAGAAAATATTAATGTGGAAGGATCTCAAAAACATTATACCTCTAATATATAGAGAATGTCTAAAATTAGAGAAGAATTCAAGCAAAGACCAATTTTTTTAAATCAAGGAAAAGATATCAAAGAATTTACCGAAAAAGAAATGCAAATGGCCCATAATCATATGAAAGAGGCTCAGCCTCAAATATGAGAAATATAAGTTGCAATAGAGACACAACATACCAAAAATTTTGGGATTACAACAAAATCAGTACTAAGAAATAATTTTATATCAGTTAACAGTTACATTAAAAAGTATAAGGAAAAGAACTCTATACCACGACCAGGTGGAATTTATCCCAGGTATTCAAGACTGATTCAACATTTAAAGGTAATAATGTAATGCATCTTATCCAAAAGCTAAAGAAGAAAAATTACATGATTATCTCAATAGATGCAGAAAAAGTATTTGACAAAATCCAGCACTCATTCATAATAATAAGGAAAAGAAGTCTCAGTAAACTAGTAGTAGAGGGGTCTTCCTCAACTTGATAAATAGTTTCAAAAGCCTATTGCTTAACATAGTTAATGGTTAGAAACTAGAATTTTCCCCACAAAGACAAAAGAAATAAGACAAGGACATTTTCTCTCAGTACTTTTTTTTTTTTTTTTTTTTAAGAGAGATTCTCACTCTGTTGCCCAGGCTACAGTGCCATGGCATCAGCCTCGCTCACAGCAACCTCAAATTCCCGGGCTCAAGCAATCCTCCTGCCTCAGCCTCCTGAGTAGCTGGGACTACAGGCATGCGCCACCATGCCTGGCTAGTTTTTTCTATATACTTTTAGTTGTACGTACAATTTCTTTCTATTTTTAGTAGAGACAGGATCTCACTCTTGCTCAGGCTGGTCTCAAACTCCTGACCTCGAGTGATCCTCCCACCTCAGCCTCCCAGAGTGCTACGATTAGAGGCGTGAGCCACCGCGCCTGGCCACATTTTTGAAGATTATTTTGAAAATGGAAGTATAAAAACTTGAAAAATTGTCATAGAACCCTGAAGACTTCTAGAATAATTCTATGGTGTCTGTAGACATTCGTGGAGAAACACTGACCTTTATTACTTACAAGTCATATAAAATTAAGACAATTGCTTAGAGTCCCTCCAATTTCTCTGACTTGTCATTCTACTTATTTTAATTTTTTATCGATACATGATAATGCACATATTTTCAAGGTACATGTGATAATTTGGTACATTCATATAGTATATAAAGATCAAAGCAGGGTAATTGGGATATTCATCACTTTAAATGCTTGTCTTTATGCTAGTAATATTCAAATTATTCTCTTCTAGCTGTTTTGAAATGTGCAAAGATCAATTTTTTTTTTTTTTTTTTGAGACAGAGTCTGACTCTTTTGCCCTGAGTACAGTGCTATGGCGTCAGACTAGCTCACAACAACCTCAAACTCCTGGGCTCAAGCAATCCTTCTGCCTCAGTCTCCTGAGTACCTGGTACTACAGGCGTGCACCATCACACCAGGCTAATTTTTCTATTTTTAGTAGAGACAGGGGTCTTGCTCTTGCTCAGGCTGATCTTGAACTCCTCAGCTGAAGCAACCCTCCTGCCTTGGCCTCCCAGAGTGCTGGGATTACAGGCGTGAGCCACCGCACCTGGCCAATGTTAACTATAATCACCCTATCTTTCAAACTATGGTCATCTTGATCTGTTAAACATTAGGTGTTATTTCTTGTAACTGTACATCTGTGTCCATTCTTTAAGCCCTCCTCTCCGCTCCCCTTCCTGGCCTTTGGTAACCACCAATCAGTCTTTATCTTCATGAGATCATTTTTTGTTTTTGTCTTTTTATCTCCCATGTATGAGGGAGAACATATGACATTTGGTTTTCTGTGCCTGCCTAATTTCCCTTAACATGATTACCTTCAGTTTCATCCACATTGTTGCAAATGACAGGATTTCATTCTTTTTTATGCCTGAATAATATTCCATTGTGTATGTACCACTTTCCCTTTATCTATTCATCCACTGATGGGCACTTAGGTTGATTCCATATTTTGCTATTGTGATTAGTGCTGCAATAAACATGGGGGTGCAGATATCTCTTCCACATATGGGATCATATGTTCTATTTTTAGCGTTTTGAGGAACCTCCATACTGTTTTCCATAGCAGCTATAATAATTTATATTCCCACCTGTCACGTATGAGGGTTCCCCTTTCTCCACATCCTCACCATCATCTGTTATTGCCTGTCCTTTAAAAGAGCTGAGATTTTTAGGTCCTGCCGATGTGGTTCATCCACTGCTTAACACGAAGTCAGCTGATTAGCAACCTAGTCATGGAGTGATATCGTGTTATACTCACACACATTCTTTCCTCGCTAGAGGGGAGGAGATTGTACATGGCAAAGGCACCATCCAGTGGCAGTCTTGAGGGCCATCTTAAAATCTGCCTGCAACAGACAATCTTATGGTGATAGGAGGAAAAAAAAAAAAGAATTCAGGACCTGCCACGGAGAAGCCCTGAGCAAACACCCCAGGCTCTTCTTCTGAACTCTAAGGAACTAAATTCTAAAGTGGGGTAGCCCAGGGGTAGATGGAGCCAAACAAAAATGACTACCCAAACTTGAATCACTCAGTCTTCTCCTAATTTAGATTAAAGTGGCCTGCTCCTCTGCTGCTTAGCTACCAGAGGGCGAGGCTGAACCCTCTCTGCAGGACAATGACGTTATCCAAAGCCCCTAAAACTGCATGTACAATGTCCAACGTTGAGTAAAGCATTAACTGGTACACCAAGAATCAGGACGAAAAAACATACAGATGACAGAAACAGAGTCAAAGTAGATCTTTAATTTATCAGACATAGACTTAAAAATATAATAATTATGATTGATAGAGTCAAGAACAGATATGATAGAGAATATCACCACAATACAGGAATCTATAAAGTAGAGCCAATTCTAAAATTTATAAGGAAAGGCACAAGCTCTCAAATAGCTAAAACAACCTTGAATAAGAGTAAAGTCAAAGGAATCACTCCAGCTGCGATGAAGGCTTACGATACAGCTAGAGTAACATGGCAGTGTGGTACTCATGGAAGGAGAGACACACAGATCAATCGAATAGAACACAAGTGCCAGACACAGATCCCACGAATAGGCTCTGCTGATATCTGACAGAGGTGCAAAAACAACTGAGAAAGTTTAGTCTTTTAAACAAATGGTGTTGGAGCCATTGAACAAAAAAATTCATCTTGACCTAAACCTCACACCTTATACAAATATAAACTCAGAATGGCTTACAGAATGGATTAAATATAAACTGTAAAACTCTAATACCTTTAGGATACAAATGTAGGAGAAAATCTTTGGATTCTAGGGTTAGACAAAGAGTTCTTAGACTCAACATCAAAAGCACAAGCCATGAAAGGGAAAAATGACACATTGGAACTCATCAAAATAAAACACTTTTTCTTTCCAAAAGCTCACATAAAAAATATGAAAAGACAAGCTACAGATTATGAGAAAACTATCTGCAAACCATATATGTAACAGAAGACTAGTATCCAAAGTATGTAAAGAACTCTCAAAACTCAAAAGGAGAAAAACAATTCAACTGGAAAATGAGCAAAATAGACAAACAGACATTTCACTCAAGAGATGCAAAGATGAGAAATAAGCACACGAAAGAGGTCCAACTTCACTGGCCATTAGGGAAATGGAAATTAAAATCACAGTGAGTTATCACTAAATGCCTATCAGAATGACTAAAATTAAAAAATAATGATAACACCAAATGGTGGCCAAGATGCAGAGAAACTGGATCTCTCACATGTTGCTGGTGGAAATATGAAATACAACAGCCACTGTGGAAAATAGTTTGTCTATTTATCATAACACTAAAGATGCAATCATTGGGCCACTATTTGCATTCTTAGGTATTTGTCTTAGAGAAATGGAAGTTATGCTCATACAAGAAAGCCTATACACAAATATTCATAATAGCTTTATTCATAACATCCCTAAACCTAGGAACAACCAGATGGCATTCAATAGGTGAATGGTTAAACAAATTGGGGTATATAAATACCAGGGGGGTGTAAAGCTTGGAATGTTTTAACATAGGGGCTGTTTATCAGAGATAAGGTGCAGGACATATATTTGTTGTATAAATTGAGGATCTGTAGGTTTGTCTTGCGCACCCTTAGGCCTGTTAATTGGTTACAAAGGATGTTTCCAAGAAAGGAGGGGGACATGATGAGGCATGTCTGACCTCCACCCTCCTGGCAGGCAATTTAGTTTTATGATATTCCTTGGCCAAGGGGGGTTCGCTTAGCCAGTGGGGGATGAGCCTTAAAATTTTATTTTAGTTCACAATTCCCCTGTTTTGGCCAAGATATATCAAAAGCAGCATCTATGGCCAAACTCTTGTTTTGTCCCATCCATTGCCAGGGTGCTGTGGTGACCTGCCCTGGGTCCATCCAGTCCCTGGGTGGGACCCCTGTGGCCAAGAGGACTGAAGAACCAAAGGGGGCCTTACAGCCAATTAAATATTTTAGGCCAAAAAGGACTGGAAGTAGACAGGCACTCATCAACACTTTAAAACCTTCTAGGTGACTTAAGAGTAAAATCCAAAATGTCAAAGGCAAGGCTACAAAACGAATTTATCTATAAGTGTTGCGTGTTCTTGGGCATAGTGGTAGACTTGTAGCAATATGAGGATCATTAATATTTAAGCTAAGGGAATTTAGAGACTTTTATTGTGTCATAATATTTTAGTCTCTTTAGTAATTTATACTAAGGTTGCTGATAAATTACTCATTATATTTCCTTTTGTATAAATCCATAACTGAGAAAAATTATACTCAGGAAGTTCTAAGTCTATAGGAAGCAGGAAAAGAAATTTTACGATTGGGATGGATCTTTGCAGCATGTGTTCTAAAAAGACAAAGTATTTTAGTTAGTATTTCTTTAGGCTTCTGTGTGCCCCTCCTTGATCTGGAGGATCTAAGCTAATTCCATCCCTGGGAATCGGCCGTTACGATCTCACAGGCCCCCTCTTCCGCGACAGTCCCTAGGCCTAGAGGGAGGATATTTGAACAGGGCTTTGGCAGATTCCAAGGTTCTGGGTCCCAGAGATCAGGTAAGCTTGGTATTTACTTAAAATTTGTCAGGACTCTGGAAAACAAAACAAAATTAGTAATGTTTAAATAAAGAGTCTTTTTTTTGAAAATTGAGTTAGGTCTCATGAGGTTGAGTTAGCTATATCTATGGTCATATCAGTTTTCTAATTAAAATTAAAGTCCTGGAAGTTTGTTTTGTTTTAGTCCAATGGTATATAATCTCTGAAGATATTAGAAACCAGTATTCAAGGGGATTTATCAGTCCTCTTTATCACTTTACTTGAAGAAGCCAACTTTAGACTTAGAACCACTTTTTGAGATGAATTGAAGTAAAATAATAATCTTCTAAAAATGATAGAACTTGGACTAGCCATGGTTAGAGACAATTGATAAACCAAATTGGTTATTTTTGTGGCACATAGCAATGTACATAATAACCATAATGATTGCTGATAACGCACACCAAGACATGTCAATATTTTACAATACTGGAACATACATTAATAACATACTTATACAAGTAATGATAAGGTAAACCACCTCTATTACTTGGCACAGCAGCCACCTGAGACCCCTCCTGGAAGACCCGCATCTGCATAACACTAACCTATTACCTGGCCCATCAACTACCCTCTTACCTGCCTCATCAATATTACTTGTTGGGCATTAGCCACCTGAGATCCCATGCTTGGGACCATCTCAACTTAATAAAAGTGGGAAAAATCGGGTAGACAGGGCTCAGAATTTGGTGGCGAGACCCCTCTGAGCCCACCTGGGAATAAACCTTGATTCTCCAACTCTCCATGTGCTGCTCGGTTTGTCCTCGGGACCACTCGCTGTAACACTTGCTGTAACAGTATAGCCCAAAGAAAGTTAAACACCATTTCATATTTGATGATGTTCCCTGTATGGTTTTGACACTAAATAAATCTAGTGTCTGTTTTAGACTTTCAGTGGCCCTAATGTATAAAAAGCTAGTTTAAGGTCAAAAGGCTGGATTTAGAATTTAAGTTTTGGAAAGGTTATCAAATATCAAAGGCTTAAAACATTTGTTCATTTACAGTCACAAACCACTACAAAATAAGGGTCATTTATTTCACCAAAGAGAGAGTCATCAAAAGATTCTAAGGGTGATAAAGTTATATAGGTATAAATATTAACCCTTTTAGCTTTTGTAGTTATTCAAAACCTAATAAAGACAACAGGGATTATCCGATAAATCATAAAATCTGTTTCTTTTAGGTCAGTTACCAAAATTAAAGAAAAACCTTCTGTAGTGTGATATTTTTTAAATGAAAAAGGAAACATGGTATAGAATCAACATGAGTACATCATGTCATTTCATTAAGAGTAAATTAATATTAACAGAAATCTTTGTTTTAGCCTCCCAAATTTTTTTTTCTTAGCCAACTGGACCACGTATAAAATTCCTTAATAAAATTGCCCTTTGTAAACTTCATCCCAACCTGCACGTACCATACACTTGTCTACAAAACATGTCTAAAAACTTTCTGTTTTGTCCTAACATTCTCTTTTCCTAAATAAACAGTCATTTTAGGACAAAAAATTCCATGCAAGATCCTTGTTTTACATTATTCTTTCTGTTTTTAACCTTTCTTATGAAAAAAATATATTTCTATATTCATTGCCTTTTTACATCCTTCTTACTCAGAAGTGGAGTTGTGTTTCTATTTTCTTTCTAAATTTATTTTGATTCCAACTTTAAATAACCTCTGAACTAGACAAAGTTACGTATATTTTAATAAGAACACATTCTGTTTCTTTTATATTTTTTCTTATTAAAAACATCTTAGTCTTTGGTATACCTTACATATATAATTACACACATTGAGTAGAATTCTTATTTTTAGTGACTTTAAATTTTATCGAAAGCTTAAAAAGCAGAAAGTCATGAATTGTTTATCATAAGACAATTGTTGTCATGAAGCAAGTTTGTAGGTTACTGTAAAATTATAGCCAAACTGATAATTCAAATATTTTTTTTAAATGCAAAAATCCTATTCTTTGAGAGAAAGGAGACTCAGTTTCTCAAACAAGTATAAGCTCTAATAGACTGAAGTACAAGTTAATAAGGAGGCTCAATCTGTGTCTTTCTTTCCTTCCTTTCTTTTTGCAGTTTATTAAAAGGTGAATAAAAAATCTTGTTATTCCTATTAATATCATATGACAATCTAGTTCAAAAGAGAAAACCAAATTTCATTGTATTAGTGTATTAATGATAAAGTTAATTTTAATAAAATCTTGTAAACAAATCCATGTAATTTTAACCAATTTGGCCATAAGTTAAGACTTTTATAAACCTTTTATAACCTTTAACTGTTATAGCCACTTAATTTTTAATGACCATATACATATTGAATTTTAAAGTAGTTTCAAAAATCAATAAATTAGACAAAGTTATCTTTTAACAAAATATTTATATGGCATTTTTATTAAAAATTTTTTTATAGAATTGTTTCCCTTTCATCTAGAAATTTTAATTACATATACAGATGATAATGTCAACTCTTAGAAAACCTAGAAGTTAAAGTAACTTTGAACTATTAGTCACCAATTTTATTAGCATTCCTAAATATAAAAATAAGATAAGGAGGTATAAGCTTAAACTTATGTTTAAGAACTAATGTTGTATATTTCACCTTATGAATGACCCAGACGTTTTATGATTATCTTTAACATAATGACTTTAAGATTTTAAATTATATGAAAATTTCATTTGTATTTAATTCATTTATATTTACCTGGTTTACTTTATTTATTTATATTAGTAGTTCACTTAAATTCCAGCTAGTAGTGTAAGTTATTTTTCTGTTAACCGTTTTCATATCTTCTAAATTAAATGTGCAATACAGAACAGGGATATATTTTTAGTTATTGGTTTTTAATTTTACACTCATAAATCTTACAAAAAAATAAATATTTCAATAAGATTTGTTATTTTAAACAAATATAACATCATTTCTAAATTTTATAAACTTAACAGACATTTTAGAATATCGTGTTTAAAGCTATTAGTTAATTAGATCCTCCCAATACATCACATTCCAAAACAAAATCTATTGACATCATAGGGATCAAAGTGTCCCTGGCCCCCAAAGTTTGGGAGCAAAGGCCACTGTTCCCATAAAGACCTGCTGAAAATTTACCAACATGAAGATTAATTGGAGAAAGAAGTAAAAGTTATACATGGACGCCTTCAGAATGAACACTCAAAGATGCAGCGGAAATTGTCCATTTTTTTATGTTTAAAGTATGGACTGTGCAGTAGAAATATGATTGGACAGAAGGGTGTGAGCTAATTCTAACAGGGTGAGTGGCAGAACCAGCAAGGCTTTTACGTTTAGATTGTGCTTGGCCTCTCTGAGTGTGCATTCCTCCCTTCTGGGTGCAGGGCAAGGCCTTTTCTGGTATGGGGTTTCACAGTAAAACAAAGTAAAAACAAAGTAGGTCAGATAATTACTTTATGGCCATTTTACATAGCTTATTTTTAGGTTTTATGGCTAGCTTTCCGAAAAGAATTGGTACAAGAGGCAGGCAGACAAGGCAAGGTCAGAAAATTTTTGCTTCTGAAGCCTTCATTGTAAGTTAGTTTTCTGAATCCCATCAGCATAAGATCACCTGACTGTGGACTGAAGGGGAAAAAGAAACCTTCAGCACCAATCTTTAGGACCTTAAACACTGATACAAAGTGGTAACATGCATTTTACATGAGAATCAAGATTAAGCTGTTTTAAAAACAATCTGAATAGTCTCAAAACAATTTTTTGGGGGGGTGTAAACTTGAGTACATGCAATATTTATAAAGAGTAAGACTGTTTTGAGCTTCTCTTGGATTTTAACCATCATTCACTTTTTATCTTAAATTACTACACAAAAATTAATAATTTAGAAACTTTTTCCCTAGGCACAGACTTTGTTGCATCAACATAATGTACACGTAACCGGCTGGCTTGTAAAGAGCGGGACAAGAATGGAGAAGACCAAGGCAAAACTGAATCTTCCAATTTAAGGTCTTCTTTTTTGGGGGGGTGGGGGCAAAGTCTGGCTCTTTTGCCCAGGCTAGAGTGCCCTCAGCCTAGCTCACAGCAACCTCAAACTCCTGGGCTCAAGCAATCCTCCTGCCTCAGCCTCCTGAGTAGCTGGGACTACAGGCATGTGCCACCATGCCTGGCTAATTTTTTTTCTATATAGTTTTAGTTGTCCAGATAATTTCTTTCTATTTTTAAGTAGAGACGGGGTCTCACTCTTGCTCAGTCTGGGAATTTAAGCTGTTCTAACTACAACTTCTAGAACAACTTTGAATCCCTAACAGGTAGAGTTAATGTTAGTTGATAGTGAGTTAGAAACACCTTTTGTGTACCTCTCTACAGACATTGAATCAGTGGAAGGTAAACTATGTAGTTAGGGTTAAAAGACCAAAACCAATTTTCATAAACCTTTGACCATAAGTTTTTTTGTTTTTTTTTTGTGGTCTATTTGGTGTTCTATTTATTCTAATTTGCTGACACTTAGGCACATTTGCATTTTTATCTTAAAGTTAAACACATAGGTATTTTTGTTGGTAACGCAATTTAGTAATTATCATTAGATCAACTATTAAATTTACTTTAATTATGAAAAATCACACATTATTTTGTCTTTGGCTGAGTCAATATTTTTATAAACTTTATGTCAAATCTTGACACCTCAAGAACATAAAAATGTCCAGTAAAACCCAGGCAAAAACAAATGTATGCTGACAATTTGAAAGTATTTTTACTGTTAATTTACTAATAACACCTTTTTATTTTTTTAATAATAACCCAGCTTATTTACCAAAGATTACTAAAATTCACGTGAACCATTTGGGTTTAATTTATGAGTGCTCCCTTATTTTTAAGCCAGTCCAGAACCATGTAAGCACAAACATGTAATACATGGACAGACACAAAACATACCTAAACATACACACTCCCTCACACACATACACGCACACAAAGTTCTAACAGATTTTACCCTAGAACTCTAGCCATGAGATGGTAACACAAACTCACCAGTCTGTAAAAGACAGCTGGATCCAAGTTTCCTCTGATGAAACTGCAACTTGTTCATATGGCAAAATTTATTTGGCCTGTTGGTAACCTAATTAGGCCTGTGAAGCAAAGTTTTGGATAAAGCAGTTTCCATGGCAGTTTGATTTTTTTTTTTTTTAAACCTTCAGCCTTATTTTTTTTCAGTTCAAAAGGAGTTTTCAGTGTTTGCATTTCAGCTAGAACTGGCTGCAGGATCTCCAGGTAGCCTTTCAATTGTAAATACCATAAACAATGAGTTACTTTAACATGAATAGAAAAAGTTAGCAGGTTTTAGAGTGGCCAGAAAAGAAGAGAAATAACTTGAGACATTTTAACTCTATAGTGATAGGTCGACCATTTGAGCTCTAAACTTTCCTTGATGTAATTTGCCCTTTCCTAAAAACTTGTACACAAGAATTAGCTATAACCAGCTGGAGCCCTAGAAACACCTGGCATGCCTTTGAATCTTTTCATTTACAAAAATACTTGCAAGCCGAGGAGCCACAAACCAACTGGGGTGCCCAACAGGCATCATTCTCCTTGTCTTTCCTCATTTTTAAAGGATTTCCCACTTTTCCTTAAAAGAAGCAACCACACTGTAATACAGGGTTTGGTGTCATGGATCAGAGTGTGCTGATTGTGGGTGGGACTCCTCAGTGTTTCACCACTGAGTCAGTCCCACCCTCTTATGTGTCTCAGTTCTCTCTTGGGGGTCTAGTACCTCGATAGGGCTGAAAAGGACAAGTGATCATCTCTTATATGCGTTTCCTGGATGAGCCTTCTTGTAATTAATTTGTTGGGCCACACGCCTTGGGGAATCACCCCAGGCAACTCCCACTCAGGACCCTGGTCGCCCAGGGCTGCCAAGGCTGGGAAGAGTAAGATGCCCCTTTTCTTAGGAGCAGAGGAACTCAGTCTCTCATTTATCTACAAATTAGACAGTTCAGTTTCCTCCTTCAAAAATGTACAGAAAAGCCAATTGAGGTTAAAAGAATAAAAGGACAATGGAGAAGACACTTTAGAACGTACCTCCAAATCTAAGTTAGGATCCCAAACAAGAATTCCTAGGAAAAGAACTAGCTCAGAGTAAACCAAGACCATCAACCAAAAACGGGACATCCAGAGTTCAGGAGGACTTACCAGCTCTGCCCAAGGAGAACCTTGGGATCAGAGGGCCCAAAAGCTGGCCATACCAGTTCCTGATGCTGAGTTCAGGCTGCTCCTTCAGTGGTCCTGAGTCTTCTCTGAGCCCCAAGTCTGGGCACCAATCTTGTCAGTGAGAAAAAAGCTAAACTCTATAAAATAATTTTAAAGAGATTTATTTTGAGCCAAAATTGAGGACCATGACCCAGAGCCAAGCCCAACAGGCCTTGAGCAAGTGGACTCGCTGTGGTTGGTGTGGATGGAAAAATCCAAACTCTGAAATATTTGTTATTACATTTTTTTCTTGATATTCTTTTTTTTTTTTTTTTTTTTTGACAGAGTCTCACTCTGTTGCCCTGGCTAGAGTGCCGTGACATCAGCCTAGCTCACAGCAACCTCAAACTCCTGTGCTCAAGAAATCCTACTGCCTCAGCCTCCCAAGTAGCTGGGACTACAGGCATGCACCACCATACCCAGCTAATTTTTGTCTATATATATTTTTAGTTGTCCATATAATTTCTTTCTATTTTAGGAGAGACGGGGTCTCACCCTTCCTCAGACTGGTCTCGAACTCCTGAGCTCAAACGATCCACCTGCCTTGGCCTCCCAGAGTGATAGGATTACAGGCATCAGCCACAGTGCCTGGCCTGAAATATTTGAAAAGAAGTTAATTCTGAGCCAAATTTGCAAACCATGACTTGGAGTAACTCCCAAGAAGCCTTGAGCAAGTGGACTTGCTGTGGCTGGGTTACAGTTTGTTTTTATACATTTCAGAGAGACAGGGGTTACAGGTAAAGTCATAAATCAATACATGAGAGGCATACATTCGTTTGGCCCCAAAAGGTGGGACATCTCAAAGTGGGGGGTGCTTACGGGTTACAGGTGGGTTTGAAGATTCTTTGGCTGAGAGAGTTAGGCTTTATCTAAAAGACCAGAAAGGAAACGCTTAATTTAAGATAAAGGTGTCAGCACTCTGGGAGGTCCAGACAGGAGAATCTTTCAGGTTAAGATAAGGATCTGCTGGGATATTTGAGTTAAGATGGGGGCTTTCTATCTTTTTAGGTGATGTTAATGCTATACCAGATTCAGGTTGGGAAGTAAACCACACTATATTTGGTTAACCAAAGCTGCTTAGTGGGAATTTGCCATTTGTGAGCATGACTCATCTGGCCTCCTTAAGAAAGAATTTTGAGCAAAAGAAAAATATCAGATCACTCCTCAGTTCCCCCAGTTTGCCAAAGATCAATCCACGGAATGCATGTGTAGGCCAACGACCAGCATGAGGTCCCATGACGCTAGGAAGGCTCATTCCTAGAGTTGTCTATCTGGTCATCCAGTATTGTGAAATAGGGGGTCTTGTATCCTAGGGGAGGGACATGACTCCACTTGATTTAATAGCCAATTGTAAAAGGGGCCAGATAGAGTGAGGCCTAGGTTTTAGTTTGAAAAAACATCTTGGACCAGATCTATATTGCGAGCTATCATGAGCTGGGCCTTTGATTGGGTTTTTTTCTTTTCCTGTATCTGGTATAACCTTTACAGAAAACATATAATGATAATACAGCGATGAGTGTCATAAAAGTACTAAACAGTAGGTGCCCAAGAGAGTTATAGGTAGAATCTGAAGGTAGTAAGCAGCCTAACTAGCCAAAAATATCCTCTGTGTGCATCATGATATTCTTGAATCAGACTTACAATATGTTTACCCTCCTTATCAACAGTCAATTGAACCTTATGGTAAATTTTATTTGAAGATTGTAAAACTGATACCAATTCAGAATCTAATAAATTCAAATTTTCCTCTGGCCAATTTGTCTCCATAGGTATAATATTCTGAGGAGGGCATAAATCGAATTCAAGAAACATCTGGTCTTCAATATTCAAATCATCATAAGACTTGTTTACAGTTAGTAAATCTAACTTCCCCACCACCTTTGTGTTACACCATATACTAGTTTTGGGAGGGAAAAGGAGGTTTTGTTACAGGAGAAATCATATAATTCTACAATGTCATTTTGTTGTCCTTCCCAGCAAAAGCGGCCCTTTGCCACATTCCAGATGTTACGTTCTATGGGGTTGGATACTAGGTGCCAAATCTGGGAGAAATCAGGGTTCCAAGTGTTTTGAGGGCATAGCCATTCTCCTTTTCCCTTTTCACAGTCTGAGAGGGAAAGGGGATGCCATGTGTTTTGGTCAGCTAAAATAGCCGATCGGCTGCCCATGAGGATTATTCTTGTATTATTGACAATGGTTCCAATGCCAGCTAGTTGAACTAGAGAATACTGTTGAGCCTTATTCAACTTTGGTGTCTGAACTTTAAAAATACAATGTTTAAGATCACATTTACCATCTAAAAATTTCCATAAATTTGGGGAACCCTATATTTTCCATAGGTGTCTAGATTGAGCCTCAGCACAGAGTACTGTAGGTCATTGTTTCATAGCTACTTCATATTCCATTTGTATTAATATAGACATGAGTCCTTGTTGGTTAGAGTGCATGCCCGCTCCCACCTTTGGGTTTGGGCATATGTTTTTATGGTTTGGTCTCTTCTATCCACTTTATGAGAACTGCATTATTTTTTAGAGCAGCTTCCCATCCCTTCCCTTCTTCTTGGAATGTGGGGAGTTAGCTACTCTCCCCGCAAAGAGGTTTTTCTCTTTCTGGTCGGATCTGTCAGGAAGGGGTCGTCCCAAAGGATGAAAAAATAGTAGGAAACAGAAATAAAAGAATAATAATAATACACAGAGCCAAAGATATAGTTTATAAACTAAAGGTTTATGAAAAAGGACAAAAGGAGGGTGTCTGGATGGATATATTTCTTCCCACAAAAAATATATCAAATACTGAAAGTCCACACAGATATTTTATAAGGTAGATACACTCTCCCATTGCCAAGGGCAATGGGATTTACATACTAACAGGCAGTTTGGTTTAGGGTCAAAGTCTTCTAAAAGGCTATTACAGATCCTTTAACTAACTATATAGGGGAACAATGAGTTACAAAATCTTCTTAGGGCAAACATGTAAGTTTTATGATAAGGCTATTAGTTTAGCAAAAAACAGAGACATCTTGGCTCTGGTGATTGTGTTCTTGGAGACAGAGAGGATCTCAGAAGTCAACATGAGCTGTGCTTTGTGTTAATTACTTTAACAGCATGGTTCCGTGTGGGCCCAGCTTGGGCATTACCATATCTATTTGATCAGCTCTCATGTAGGGGGGGGAACTTTGTTGGTCAGCTCTAGCAATGTTTGGTCCTAGGTGAGGCCTGTCTTGTCTTTAAAAACAGGTGAGAACCATAGGCCAAGTGCACAGCTATCTCTCTGAAGTGCAGCTGTTACTGACCAATGAGACGCCCTCCTGAGGCGAAGCAGCTTTTGAACTAACACATTTATTTTTTCTTTAAGGCAAGGCCTTATTTGACTTCTGAGATCAAATCTTGTCTCCAAAAATACAGGGGGCATTTCTATAACTCAGTATTCTTAGGCTCAACATCTCCCCCTTTTTTATTTTTTCAAGAAAGTTGATGGAGTTGGACAGCCATCACAGGGAGGTGTTGGTCTCTGGATTCTTGACTTCGTCGGAGTTTTCTCCAGACAATAGATAAGGACAAGCAAAGGATTAAAATAATGCCAAAAGTTACAATAGTGGAACTCCCATAGATCTTAAGATGATAAAGTGGATCAGCTGACTCTAAACCAGAAGAGATGCCATTAATAATGTCAGCTTCAGGGAGCAATTTAAGTTTGTGTCTGAAGCTATTTAATATTTCTTGTTGTAAGTTTCCAGTCTCTTCAGTCAGATTTCCTTGATTAAGTAGAAGTTTTTTGATGTTTTCCCAAGGAAACCGAGTTTGATTATATATATGAGGTGTAACACAGAATTGAGTGATATTCCAATTGCAATGGAGTCTAAGTTGCTTTTGTAGACTTATCATCTGGTCTCCCCACAAGGTGACTGCTTGTAGTAAGTCAGCCACTTGAGTAGCTAATTTAGTGTCAATTTGATTTTGGGTAGACCATAATTCATTTGAATCGTGGTGCCAATTTTGAACAAATTCAGTGGTCTGAACAGTCTGATGCAAAGCCACACCTGCAGTGGCTGCAGAAGCAGTGACAGCAATGACTCCCAAAATAGCTGCTATTAAGAGACCAATAAATCTTTTTGTATGTTTAAGAATGTGGTTAAGTAATTTGTCCAAAAGGAACATTGCTGGTGTTTCTTGCCAGACTCTATTCATTTTAACAGGTAACCACAGTCCTGTTCTGGCTTTGAGAACATAAAGTGTGTCTTTATAAGGATTGAATGTTATAGAATTGTTAATACAAGTATAATAAGAAGAGTTTGTACAGGTCACTAGGAAAGAAGGTTCGTTATAAACAGCATGTCCAATCATAAATAAGTAAGGCAGTCTAACACAAACTTGAATATAATGAGTAGAATTTAAATTAAAAGTCCATTCTCGGCTATTGTTTGTATCTAAAGCGTGTGTGCTAATCTAGGCCTGCAAAGGGTGCAAAGCAGCTGATATTTTCCACAATTGATCATGAATAGGGAAATCTAAACTATGAGGAGCTAGAGAGTTCATACCATCATTGAGCCATGTAATATGACTTTTAAGGTCAGTGTCTTTTACAGACATGGATGTGGCAGTTTTATTCCAATGAAGCTTTTTAAAATGGCGAGAGGAGGCAGGATGTCCATAGGGACTCCAGTCTAGGACAACACCATAAGATGTGGACCCAGCAACAATGAGCCCCCTGTGAGCTCTACAATTTTCCCATTGTACCCATGTTTTAGGGTCAGAAATTATTACTTTTCTATAAATGGGTACATCTGTGGGTGCAATTTTAGAGTGCCCAACAGTGATGTGTCTGGTTGCCAGACACTCCTACCACCATGATCACCACGCGGATCATGGCACGAAAAACATTTACAGACCTTTTAGGTACAGATGTCCGGTTCAATATCCTGTCTGCTTCTTCGTATGTTCTCTTCAGCTGTCCCCACATCATGGTCTGTGCCTGACATGTCTTCCACTTTGGGCTTGATTCTTCAGCCTGAAATCCAGACTGTTTGCCTGTCATCTGTCAAAACACAAGCAAAAACTCTCCCCCACACCTTTGCCCAGCCTTTTTTCCATTTATTTTCTACAACGTCTTTCCACCAGATAGGCTGGTGAGGGAAAGAGTCTGATTGTCGACTCCCATTCTAATGCTTCCCTATTGCTGTTCACTTATCTTCCTTATGAATATTAAAAAAAATTAAGGTAAATAAGGCTTGATTTATTCTCTC
This sequence comes from Eulemur rufifrons, assembly GCF_041146395.1. NCBI lineage: Eukaryota > Metazoa > Chordata > Mammalia > Primates > Lemuridae > Eulemur > Eulemur rufifrons. The sequence continues at coordinate 49,095,677 of NC_091002.1, forward strand.
TTTGGGAGACAGTCTACCTCCCACTTTTTGTTTTAATAACATGTTCTTTAAAGTTTGATGTGTACGTTCTATAATACCTTACCCTTGAGGATTATAAGGAATGCCGGTAATGTGCTTGATGTCCCATTTAATACAAAAAGCTACAAAAGAATGACTAGTGTAAGCAGGGCCGTTGTCAGTTTTAATGGTGGCTGGGACTCCCATGTATACAAAGCAGGAGTGTAAATGTGAGAGTACATGTCTAACAGTTTCTCCAGAGGATGGAGTAGCCACAATAAGACCGGAATAAGTATCTACAGTAACATGTACAATGCCGAACTTGCCAAATTGAGGAATATTTGTAACATCCATTTGCCATGATTCATTTGGTGAGAGACCTCGAGGAGTAACTCCTGCAGAAAATTTAGGCTGATTAATTAATTGACAAGTGGGACAATGAGAAACAATATGTTTGACTTGATTATTGGTTATGTGAAATTTTTTAATTAAACTTTTAGTATTAATATGAGTCAGGTGATGAAATTTAGTTGCTTCTTGAACAGAACCAACAAGCAATTGATCCATTTTTTATTGCCAGCCACTGATGGGCCAGGAAGGTTAGTATGAGATCTGATATGGGTAATAAAAAGTGGAAACTGGAGATTCCGTATAATCGATTGAAGTTGCTGAAATAGTTTGGAAATTTCATCAGTTTCTGTAATAGTAACTGTTTCTAAGGCTAGAACTGTTTGTACAACATGTTGTGAATCAGAAACAATATTTAACGGTGAAGTAATATCTAGTAAAACTGAGTAACAGCCTGCGATTCTACTTTTTGTGCTGAAGTGTAAGGGGTGGTCCATACCTTAGTTAAAGGACCAGAATAACCTGCCTGACCATTGCTACTGCCATCAGTAAAAATGGTAGGAGCATGAGGCATAGGCATGGATTTTACTATCTTAGGTAATATCTATGAGTCAATTTTAAAAATTGTAACAACTTATTTTTTGAATAGTGATTATCAGTAATTTCTATAAAATCAGATATACCTGATTGCCAATCTAGATTTTGCTGATAAGCCATTTCAATTTGAGAATTAGTAAGAGGAACAATAATTTTTTCACGATCCAGGCCACTTAGATGTTTTAATCTTTGACGGCGTTTAAATATAATTTGACCGATTTTGTCCAAATATGTCGAAAGATATTTTTGTTGTTTATGTGGGAGAAAAATCCATTCAATTATACCCTCTTCTTGAATTAAGGTAGCAGAGGGAGAATGTTCTGATGGATAAACCATTAAATCTACTCCTTTTATAATATTTACTCTAGAAAGTTGAGCTTTGTGAATATGAGATTGAATCCATGCCAATTCCTGCTGAGCTGCCTGAGTTAGTTGGCGAGGACTCTTAAGATCAGAGTCACCCTTTAGTATGTCAAATAAATTACTTAAATCATAAGTAGGAATCCCTAACATAGATCTAAGCCAATTTATGTCTCCTAACAACTTTTGAAAATCATTTCAAGTTTGCAATTTGTCAATACGTAATTGGACCTTTTGAGGAATTATTTTGTTTCTATCAATAAGAGAACCCAGATAAGTAAAGGGGTAATCCTGTTGGACTTTATCTTCAGTAATTATCAAACCAAATTGGGGCAAAATTTGTCTGGCCTGTTGGTGCAGTTCTTTTAATTTTTGTTTTGATGTTTTGTTTTGTTTAATTAAGCATGCCCTGAGGCAAGACTTTGCATTGGTATCCCTTAGTCAGCTGTTGATTGTTTAATGCAGGTATGGTAAAGGTAAATGTTTCTGTATCTGATATTTGTAAAGGAATTGTAAAAAAAAAGCAATCTTTTAAATCTACTATTATAATATGCCAATCTTTAGGGATCATAGCCGGAGAGGGAAGTCCTGGCTGCAGGGTTCCCATTGGTTGCATAATTGCATTGATTTTTCTTAAATCAGTTAACATTTGCCATTTGCCAGATTTCTTGTTAGTAACAAATACAGGAGAATTCCACGGACTGGTGGACTCCTCTATATGTCCTGCTTGTAATTGTTTTTCTACTAATATTTGAAGAGCAGCCAATTTTTCTTGGTTTAGCGGCCACTGCTCTGTCCATATAGGCTTTTGTGATATCCAATTTAAAGCCAATGTATAATGGTGCCTCGAAAGTCTTGGCCCCTTGGCTCCTTTTACCCAAACCAAAACGAAGGTTATAATTTATATTTAGCATAATTTGTTTAGCAGGAACAGATATATTAGGTATATTGATGTATGCTCCCCATTGTTGTAACAAATCTCTTCCCTACAAATTAATAGTTATGTTAGCCACGTACGGTTTTAAAGTGGCTGTCTGTTGATCAGGGCCTGAACAATTTAAAATTTGTTGACTTTGAAATATATCAGTCATCATTTCTATTCCAGTAAGAATAGCAGGAACTTGTTGTAAAGGCCAAGCCTTTGGCCAAAAACTTTTAGAAATAATTGTAACATCAGCTCCAGCATCTACAAGTCCAACAAAAGATTTGCCATTTAACTTAATTTCTAATTGAGTTCTGTGGTCATTAATAAAAGTTTGGCAATATACTTTAGTTCCAGTACTCCCAAAACCTCCTTGCCTTAGAACATCAGATTTTCCAATCTGTATATAAGGTAACAATAGAAGTTGTGCAATAAGGTCTCTAGCCTGAATAGGATAATCAAAATTGGAACTCATCATAACTGAAATTTCTCCAGAATAATCTGAATCAATTACACTCAACTGCACTGAAATTCCTTTTAATGTAAGAGAGCTCCGCTTATGGATAAAAGCTCCGGAAAGTTGTTTACAAACTTTCCTTAAATGTCCTTTACAGCCGTAATTGAGACATTTTATGACACATTTTTGCTTTCCAGGAATCCTTATCCCACCCCTAGCCTCAGCTAACATTTGCATTTTAAAAGCGTCTGACTCAACGTTTCGGAAAAGTTTTCTTTAAAATTTTTTTGAGTGGCGGATGTAAAAACTGCTAACACTTTCAATTAGCATTATTAAAAGCCAATATATGTAACATCAAATTTTTTAAATCGGGTGGACTAACCGTTTTTTGCACAACATCTTGCAATCTAGCAATAAAATCTACATACGTTTTATTAACATTTTACACAAGAAAACACAGACTGTTTAGGAGAAGTTATCTTTTCTTACACTCTAATACAGCACTGTTGAATTTGAGCAATAACCTGATCATCTTTTCTAAGATCTTAGTTTGTTCTTTAAAATTTTTTCTATCAGCCTCTCTCAAGGGTGGATCGTGCTTCTGGGAATCATTTGCATTAAAATGCAGCGGTTTCCAAGCTTAAAGCTGCGGACTTGAGCTGTGCGGAGAGCTCTTAAAGTGATAGTTCTTCTTTAGAATTGTTTTCTTTTTCTCTTTTCTATATTTTCTATAGACCCAAGAAGAGGGTCGGTACCTACTGTTATTGGCTTTTTCTTATCCTGGCCCAACGCAGATGGAAGGTCCCAACTGACCTTTTTTCTGCTAAAAACAGGCTTTGGATCTTTTAGTAAGCTTTTTTTTTTTTTTTTTGGACGGATATCCTCCATCTCGCTAAAAGAGAATTCTGAGTTAGAATGAAATAGCTGTAGAGCTTGAGAAATCAAAGAGCAGAGTTTTCAAATACATAGAGGAATCTTTTTTTCTTTCACGGAGCGCTTTTTGTAATGTTTTCAGCGCCAACTGCTTTTGCTGCAGCTTGAACTCACCCGGAGGTGGGAACCAATCACATTGCTTGGAAATTAAATGTAACAATTCCTCGAGATTTTCCTTTTTGGCAGCAAATTTACCACTGTTTAATAAGCTCTCAACAATTCCACATACTCAGAAAACATAGTCTTCCTCATTATTTTATTCCAGACAGAATAATAATTTACTTTGCCCTGGAGATGTTCACTTACCTCTCTTTATGTAAGACACGCGCCTGACTTGCAATCCTCTCCAGGTCCCTTGCGATGCAATTCGGGAACCTCTTTGCTTGAGCAAAGCCTTTGGCCTTTAAGACCCTATTGGAATGTCCTGAGGACCAGGCTGGTTTGTGGGGAGTTAGCTATGCTCCCCGCAGAGAGGTTTTTCTTTTTCTGGTGGGGTCTCTCAGGCAGGGGTCATCGCTAAGGATGCAAAAATAGTAGGAAACAGAAATAAAAGAATAACAATAATACGCAGAGCCAAAGATATACTTTATAAAGTAAAGGTTTTGTTACAGCAAGTGTTACAGTGAGTGCTTCCAAGGACACACCGAGCAGCACACAGAGAGTCATAGAATCAACGTTTATTCGTCAGCGGGCTCAGAGGGGTCTCGCCCCCAAATTCTGAGCACTGTCTATGGAATTTTTCCCATTTTTATTAAGTTGGGGTGATCCAAGGGGAGGGGGTCTCAGGTGACTAATGCTCGCCACGTAATAAGTTTAGTGTCTGCACCAGGCAATAGTATTTGTGTTATGCTGATGTGCCAAATGTTAAGTTAGTGAAATGTTAAGGTACCAGGTGTTAGGTTAGTAATAGGCTAATGTGGGTCCTCCGTGAGGGGTGGGGGTCTCAGGCAGCTGCTGTGCCAAGTAATTGATGAGAGTTTTCCTGTCATGCCCCCCTGTGATACCCTTATATTTCTTACATAAAATGGCTACAGCTGATATGGCTCTCATACAAGGGGGGTGTCCTTTTGCTACTGGGTCTAACTCTTGGCTAAAATAACCAACTGGCCTGTGATTGTCACCATGTTTCTGGGTTAACACTCCAAGAGCATTTCCATTTATTTCATGTACAAGAAGGAAAAAAGGAAGGCGATAGTTGGGGTGTCCTAAAGGAGGTGCCTGGGTTAGAGCCTGTTTTAAATCCTCTATGTGTTGTTTTTCCCTTTCTCTCCAGCAGATTGGGTCTGGTTGGTGATGCTTTAGTTTTTTGTATAAGGGCTGAGCCATTAATGAGTAATTTGGAATTCAACTCTGCAGTAGCCTGTTCACCCTAAGAACCCTCTTAATTGTTTTCTTGTTTTGGGAAGGGGAAGGGTCTTTATGGCAGAGATTCTCTCAGGTTCTAGAGGTCAGAAGCCTGACATGGGTCTCATCAGACTGAAATCAAGGCATTGGCAGAGCCATGTTCCTTTCTTGAGGTCGTCAGAACTCATTTTCTCATCTTTTCTGGCTTCCAGAGATAGCCATGCTCCTTGGCTCCGGCCTCTTCTTCCACCTTCGCAGCTGGCAGTGGCCAGCCAAGTCCTCTCATGGTGTATCACTCAGACATCGCAGCCTCTTCTGTTTCTTCTCCGCTTTTCAGGACCCATGCGGCTGATGACACTGACTCCCCTCATCATCCAAGACACTTTCCTGTCTGAAGGCTTTATCGATTCCCCTTCGCCATGCAGCCTGACATACTGGACCATTTCAAGGATGAGGATGTGTACTTTTGGGTCGTGTCATTCTGCCTTCCACAACACCCCACACCTGGGTGGAGAATGCATTCACCCCGATTTCACTGCAAACCCCCTGCCCTCAGAGTGCTTGGCCTGCGACGTTATGCCTGTCATCCTGGCATAATTACTAGTAGCACCTGTCTCCTCCAAACTGCCTATAAATAGCATGTAACCCTTTGTGAGTGCCAGAAGTTCTCAAAATAGGCAGCGGTTCCTCAGTATCATCAATGCCCAGTCACTGCTGCAGTCCCCTGGTGGTCCCAAATGATTTTTCAGCAGTTCATTCCAGTGAGGACCCAGATAAGAAGGCTTCATCCCAAATGGTTGATCTGTCACTACAGTCTCCTAATCTACAATCAATAATCTCTTGCAATCTATTAAGAAAATCAGGTTGTTTGTCTGGAAAGCTTTCCACAATCTGGATTTTGTTAACTCAGTTAATTCAGTTCCTCTGTGTTCCCTCTGTTGGTAGCTATTCTACCAACTTGATACACAGTTAGGCTAGTTGTTTCAGTTTGACTGTAATTATTATTCCCTGGGTGGCTTTTAAACATATTGCCCTGTTCTCCATATTTCTGTATTTCCTGTAAATTGATAGCTAGACTACAGGCTTGATTATGTTGAAGTTCAACTAGGTTTTTAGGTAAATGGGGAGCAAGAGTCCTTTGTAGGAGAAGCTTTCTATGTCCATCAGGAGCACACAATGACTATCTCTCCTTTTATGATGTTTGGAGCCATTTATGATTATTGCCTAAATGTTATCTCATTAGGGTTTGTAACACAGTAATATTTTAATTCCAGCAATTCTTCTTCATTCATTACTTCGATGCTGGAATGCTTTATAAAGATAAGATTTCCTTCACTATTTGGTTATGCTGTAGTATAGTTTGTGTAAGAAAGGCAGGAAAATGCTTGATTCTCTTTTTTTGAACTAATTTTCAAAATATTGGCTTGGTTCCCCAGAACTCTTAAAATGTGACCAACTAGGTTTTGTTTAGAGACATTATGATTTTTCAGTTTAAACATTGTTTTTGTGTTTTAACTCATTGCAATGATTATTGTTATCAATGCTTAAATTAGCCCATCTTTGGAGGAGTTTATTCAAGTCTGCAAGTGCGTCTTTTAGATACCACCTCAATAGGCTTTGATAATGTCCTCACTTTCTGTCATAACAAAATGTTCCAAATAATCTGGGACATTTTTGCCTCTGACATATAATCAGTGATTTCTCCAAGGAATTCTGGCTTGTTTTAGAGAAAGATGAAGTAGAGACAACAATCTATGTTCTGGGGTCTTCATTGCTACTGTGGTGGTCACTGTTTCTAAGCCTTTTCAGTGGATAGAACTAGAAAATATACATATTTTAAAGATAAAATATATTGTGAATTTACACTAATATTTATAAACAAGTTCAGATTTCTTGGAATTTTACTGAAACTCAATGATCTTGAATCTGCATCTTCTTTCTCCTATTCTAAAAATTCCAGCTCCCAATGTCAAAGTAATTATTCCATTCCTTTCTGCTACAACATATACAAAACGCTTTCAGAATCAAAATATGACACTACTAGCAAAATTAGTGTTACTACAATCAATTTAGGATTTTTTGCAAGTATTTCTTTTTTCTTTTTGGTATAGTTTTCTAGGAATATACAGTCAAATAACAGTGTTGTAAAGTCAGCCACAAGAATTTCTCTGTATTTCCTCTACTGGTAGCTATTCTACCAAGTTGATACACAGTTAGGTTAGTTGTTTCAGTTTGAGTGTAATTATTAGGGATTGCCTTTAAAAAACTATATATAATTTTAATACATAATTATGTAATTTTATTACTAGTTATTAATAAATTTTATAAAATTATAACTAATTTATATAATTATGTCAAATATTTGCATGGTTCTAGAATCACTTCTAACTAACAGGATATACCATGATAAATCTAGCTCCTAACACTGTGCCTTCTACCCTGGTCTCTGTCTCTTTCTGTTAAGTAGACATATTTTTAACATTTTTTAAATCTTTTTAAAATATAGGCAAATCTGTATCTGTCTCAGTTTGTTCAGGCTGCTATAACAGAACACCATAGACTGGGTGGCATATAAACAGCAGAAATTTGTTTCTCACAGTTCTGAAGGCTGGGAGGTCCAAGATCAAGGTGCCCACAGAATCGGTGTGTAGCGAGGGCCCCATTCCTGATTCATAGAGGGCCATCTGCTCAGGTGATACAGGAAGGAAGAGAGCTCTCTGGGACTCTTGTATAAGGACATTAGTCCCAGTCCTGAGGGCTCCACTCATATGACCTAATCCTCTCCCAAATACCCCACCTCCAAATACTATCACATTGGAAGTTAGGTTTCAACATATAAAGTTTGGGGAACACCAACATTCATTCCATAGCAATATACACACATTCATGTCCCCCCCTTGTAGACAAATAACAGGGTACCATATATACTTTCCTTCACTTTGCACTTATTAACACTGAGATCACTCCATAGGAGCCCATAAAAATACTTCTCATTCGTTTTGCTGCTGAATGATACTCCATCGTGTGGATGTGCCCCACCACATTCAACCATTCCCCTCTTGGGGGGTGCTTGAATTGTTTCCAGATACAGCCAAAAACACCCAAAAAGCAAAAATAAAATAAAATAAATAAAAAAACCCCAAGCAACAAAAAAATACGCAATGATCAGCTTTATACACAAGCCTTTTTGTATTTTTGCCCATGAATATTAAGAATAAACTCTAAAAGTATGATTGTTGGGTTAAGGGCTACATGTACATACCCTGTTTTCTTTAAAAGGAATGTCTAATTCCTTCTCCTAGAGCTGCGCTATTTTTCTTTCCCACCAGCAGTGTGTAAGAATTTCGCACGGTCTGGCCAGCAGAGAACGAATATGAAACAAACTGACTAAGGAGAACCTCTCTACCAGCTAATCCTAATCAGTGTTTTTCTTACTCTGAGCAAGGTTCAGCCTCTTCCTGTTTATCTAGGGACGTTTGCATTCCTTTCTGGTGCCGGTGCCGTATTCCCAAGTCCCGCTATCGTAAAACCGCCTCCCTCTGCCGCACGGTCCTCTCTCCACGCTCAGTGCACAGCTGCCACCTAGTGGTTGGGATGACTCACATTCAGGGAGTTGCTTCCTTGAGCTGTACTTGAAACTTTTCCTCCATGTTCTGCAACTTGTACAATCAGATATCTAGATCAGAAGTTCCTTAGGTTCAGCTTCTCTTTATAACGTGTGTCTCCTAGGTGGGCATTGCACACGGGTGCAGGTTTCGTGATTTCACTTTCAGTGATGCTGAACTTGCACAGCCTGGTGGAGCAGGGAGAATGGTTCCCACCATTTCACTTCCTGGGCTGAGCAGCCACTGACACCTCTTACCTACATCCATTACTTCAGGAGGGACCAAAAGGGTAATTTTAAAAAAGCTGTCCCTCTGAATTTTTTTAGCTGGTATTTCTCTCTATGGAAGACTTTCTCTTACTGCCTATTTAGTTACTCTGACAGGTAGCTCACACAGAAAAGTCCAGATCAGTGTTTTCTTCCTGGTTTTTATCAGTTTTTCAGGATAATATGAAGAAGAACAGTGTTTAGAGAGTAAAATCTGGGTGCTGGGTATGTGCTCATGTTTTAAATACTACTAAATTGTATTTTTCTAAAACTTTTTAGTAGATATAGAGATTTTCTTAAAAGAAATATGAATTCATATTGATATTGTCAAATTCCAATTTAAGATTTAGGGTGTTAATTTATTTATCATTTTTATTTCTTTTCTCTTAAGCTGAAAATCTTGGCTCCTAACAACATTCACATAATTATTTGCTTTATCCTGTAATATATTTATAACAGTTTCAAACTAACCATACCAATAATAACTCAGTGTTAAATTGCTAGGTGATTTTGTCCTTAGAACACATCCTATTGGGAATATATAATGAAAATCATGGCCGGGCGTGGTGGCTCACGCCTGTAATCCTAGCACTCTGGGAGGCCGAGGTGGGCGGATCGTTTGAGCTCAGGAGTTCAAGACCAGCCTGAGCAAGAGCGAGACCCCATCTCTACTAAAAATAGAAAGAAATTATATGGACAGCTAAAAAATATATATAGAAAAAAAATTAGCCGGGCATGGTGGTGCATGCCTGTAGTCCCAGCTACTCGGGAGGCTGAGACAGGAGGATCCCTTGAGCTCAGGAGTTTGAGGTTGCTGTGAGCTAGGCTGACGCCACGGCACTCACTCTAGCCTGGGCAACAGAGTGAGACTCTGTCTCAAAAAAAAAAAAAAAAAAAGAAAGAAAATCATGTTTTAAAATCAATTGAACCAATGATTTTCTCTGTGTGGTGATGCTACCTGTCAGATAGAATTTTAAACTCATTTGTTTCCTTTTGTTTTCAAATTTCAGAGATTTCATTTGTACTTTTAAAATTTAGTCTTTTTTTAATTATACAAAAACATATACATGTTCCCCAAATCAAAATTATATAAGAATTACATTCAGAGAAGCTTGCATCATCTCTGTCTCCTCCATCCTGTTCCATCGCTCTGCCATGGGCACTGTTTATTAGATTTTGGTTTGTCTTTCCTTTGGTTTATTTTCATCATATTAGGGCCTAAGTGGATCTATTCATATTTCCCTTTTGCATGATTCTTTTCATCTTTTTTCCAGTGTTTCTGAGGAGAGTCATAGAAGTAAGATCAAATGCTTATGGAATTTTCCAATATATTTCCAAGTTCTAATCTATTGGGGGTTTGCGTTCTTACCAGCAATATATAAGCCTGTTTCTGCCCAGTATTAGCAATGCAGTGTACAAACTATTAGATTTTTCATATGACAATTTTCTGATTATAAATGAAGCTGAGCAACTTTTCATATGAAAAAGGGCCATTTATATTTCTTTTTCTGTGAATTCTCTGGTTATATTTTTTGATTTATTTTAAAATTTTATTTTTTCCTTGAGTTCTTCTTACGTTTTATGCAGTCTCTATTAAAGATATAATGATTTTGAAACCCATCCATGTTGTATGTATTAACATTTTGTTTGTTCCTATAGCTGAGTAGGTTTGGACATGCCACAATTTATTTATTTGCTAATTCAAGATATGAATTGTTCCAATTTGGGCCTGTTATTAATAATGCAGAATAAAAATAATACACATTTTTGTTTGTGTGTATATGTATGTATTCATTGCTCTTGGCTGAATACCTAGGAGTAAAATTACCAGGTCGGTGATCAGTGTCTTTTTCTCTGTGTAAGGTGCTGCCATACTGTTTCCACAGTGGCTGTATCATTTTGCATTCTCATCAGCAATATAATAGGACTCCTATTAACTTTAAAAAAATATATAAAAATATTCTTATTATAAATTTTGATTGAAAATATAGTCTATATCTTTATCTATATATGCATATATATTTCTTTATATTTCTTGTGTAAAGGAAAGCTCTTTTGGTACCGGAGACAGGATCTTATCCAGGGTTCCTGGGGACTCCAAGAGGGTTGTAAATATTCCTGTTTGTTCTGGAAATGGTTAAGCCTCACAACAGTAAAGAGAATAGAAAAATGAATCTCTGTTTACCCTCTCCCCCAAGCTCCAGAAGTGTCAACATCTGGCCTGTCTGGTCTAATCTCATCCCACCTATAATCTTCATCTTTCTTAAAATATTTTAAAGCAAATCCCAGGTGTGATGAGGCACAGTAATCACTATAGCTCTGTGAGCCACAGTGAAGCCATCTTGTATGCAGGCTAGGGCAGCCATCTTGTGTACGGACTCATTGTTGTGTAAAGTTAAAAAAAGAATACATGAATAACAGAAAAAAATTTATACAGTGATTAACTTGTAAATGATTGTTTAAGATCATTAGGTGTGTATAGTTACATTGTACTATGCTTGGGAGTTCCTTGGAAAAATGTTCCTTGGATGTTCCTCAAGGAAATGTTCCTTGATTTAACGGATGCTATTTGTTTCTGTAAGTTTGCTTGCTTATGAATTATTGTAATCAACATGTTCTTAGCCATATGTGCATTGTTAGTATTGTTAGTGGTGAAGGTATATAACCCCTGCTCACTTTAAGATCGGGGCCATTCTCTGTCTCTAGACTTTCCCAGGACAGGGGTGGTCGCTGGCCAGCTAATAAAGTCTCCTAATTTGGCTCAATTCGGTCTTTATGTGGTCATTTCTTGCATCTTAGGCTATAACACCAGGCAGTGTATGATTTCGCTTCAAGATATTTCTCTTTCAGAAAAGGACTTCTTGAATACTTTGAGGTAACGAGGATGCCATCATCACATCTAACAAATTGTCATTGATCTCTTATTATCATATAATAATTAGTCAGAATTTACTGTTTCTTGATGATCTCACAAATGACTCTTGGCACTTAGTTTGCTCAAACCCATTTCCAAACGAGACCCACACACTTATGTTGTGTGACATGTTTCTAAAGTGTCCTTTTACTTATGGAGTTCCTTCTTTTCCTCATTTTTCTGTGTTTACCTCTTTGTTAGCTGTTGGGGTTTTTGCATTGCGTGGTGGGTTTTGGCATGACGTTTCTTTATTGAAAAAATCGGATACTTGTCATGTTATAGGGCATCCCAGGTGCGGGTTAACTTCTCCAGCGCCCTGTCTTTCCTGGAAACTGGTCTTCATTAGTGCCAGGTTTGCTTCCTCGGGGAAGACCGCAGGTGGGGCTGGTGTGGGTCCTGTCTCCTCCCGTCCAGAGGCGGGGAGATCAGCTTGTCTACCTTTCCCGGCTGTGGCTTTTGTCAGGAATCGGATCTTTCCGGATAAGTTCACCATCCACTTTTTCCCTAACTGCAGCACATGAACAGTTTCTCTGGAAACACAGAAGTGTTTCCAGGCTCCCCCTGGTGGCTGCTGGAAAACGGACACATTTGTAAATGTTCCTCCAAAACAGCAGTTCTCAGCAACTGGGTCTTGTGGTCCCTTTGCACTTTTAAAACATGTGCAGGATCCAAAATAGCTTGGTTTATGCAGGAAGGATATATATACATATACACACACACACATATATATACACAGACATGCCTATATACTGTAGGGAGATAGGCATATATACTGTATTAGAAATCAAAATTTAGAGTTTAAAGGTCGTTTTTTTAGCTTTCCAAATAATTTCTTTCTATTTTTAGTAGAGACGGGGTCTCGCTCTGGCTCAGCCTGGTCTCGAACTCCTGACCTCGAGCGATCCTCCAGCCTTGGGCTCCTAGAGTGCTAGGATTACAGGTGAGAGCCACCATGCCCAGCCAAGACAAAGTATTTTAGTTAGTATTTCTTTAGGCTTCTGTGTGCCCCTCTTTGATCTGGAGGGTCTAAACTAATTCCATCCCTGGGAATTGGCCCTTACAATCTCACAGGCCCCCTCTTTGGTGATAGTCCCTGGACCTAGAGGGAGGATATTTAGACAGGGCTTTGGCAGATTCCAAGGTTCTATGTCCCAGAGATCAGGTAATCTTGCTATTTATGTAAAATTTGTCAGGACTCTGGAAAAAAAACAAAATTAGTAATGTTTAAATAAAGAGTCTTTTTGTGAAAATTGAGTTAGGTCTCATGAGGTTGAGTTAGCTATATCTATGGTCATATCAGTTTTCTAATTAAAATTGAAGTCCTGGAAGTTTGTTTTGTTTTTGTCCAATGGTGTATAATCTCCAAAGATATTAGAAACCAGTATTCAAGGGGATTTGTCAGTCCTTTTTATGACTTTACTTGAAGAAGGCAACTTTGGACTTTGCCAGAAAGAACCACTCTTTGAAATGAATTAAAGTAAAATAATAATTTTCTAAAGATGATAGAACTTGGACTAGCCATGGTTAGAGACAATTGATAAACCAAATTGGTTATTTTTGTGGCATATAGCAATTTACATAATAAACATAATTATTACTGAGAACACACACCAAGACATGATGTTTTACAATACTGGAACACATATTAATAACATATTTGTACAAGTATAGCCCAAAAAATGTTAAACATCATTTCATGTTTGATGTTTCCTGTATGGTTTTGACATACTGAATAAATCTACTATCTGTTTTAGACTTACAGCGGCCCTAATGTATAAAAAGCTACTTTAAGGTCATAGGCTGGATTTGGAATTTAAGTTTTGGAAAGGTTATCAAATATCAAAGGCTTAAAACATTTATTCATATACAATCACAAATCACTATAAAATAAGGGTCATTTATTTAACCAAGAGAGATAGTCATCAAAAGATTCTAAAGATGATAAAGTTATATGGCTATAAATCTTAACCCTTAAAGTTAGTTTTTCTAGTTAGTCAAAACCTAATAAAGAGAGCACAGGGATTATATGATAAATCATAAAATCTGTTTCTTTTAGGTCAGTTACCAAAATTAAAGAAAAACCTTCTGTAGTACGATATTTTAAATGAAAAAGGAAACATGTTATAGAATCAACATGAGTATATCATGTCATTTCATTAATATTAACAGAAATCTTTGTTTTAGCCAAAAAAAATTTTCTTAGCTAACTGGACCACGTATAAAATTCCTTAATAAAATTGCCCTTTATAAACTTCATCCCAACCTGCACAGACCATACACTTGTCTACAAAACATGTCTAAAAACTTTGTTTTGTCCTAACATTCTCTTTTCCTAAGTAACCAGTCATTTTAGGACAAAAAATTCCATGCAAGATCCTTTTTTTTTTACATTATTCTTTCTGTTTTCAACCTTTCTTATCAAAAAAATATATTTCTATATTCATCGTCTTTTTACATCTTTCTTACTCACAAGTGGAATTTTGGTTTTGTTTTCTTTCTAAATTTATTTTGATTCAACCTTTAAGTAGCCTCTGAATTAGACAAAGTTACGTATATTTTAATAAGAACACATTCTGTTTCTTTTATAATTTTTCTTAGTAAAAACATCTTATTCTTTGGCATATCTTACATATATAATTACATGCATTGAGTAGAATTCTTATTTTTAGTAACTTTAAATTTTAGTGAAAGTGTAAAAAGCAGAAAGTCATGAATTGTTTATCATAAGACACTTGTCATGAACAAGATTGTAGGTTACTATAAAATTATAGCCAAACTGATAATTCAAATTTTTTTAAAATGCAAAAATCTTACTCTTTGAGAGAGAGGAGACTCAGTTTCTCAAAGAGTATAAGCCCTAATAGACTGAAGTACAAGTTAATAAGGAGGCTGAATCTGTGTCTTTCTTTCCTTTCCTTTCTTTTTGCAGTTTATTAAAAGGTGAATAAAAAATCTTGTTATTCCTATTAATATCATATGACAATCTAGTTCAAAAGAGAAAACCAAATTTCATTGTATTAGTGTATTAATGATAAAGTTAATTTTAATAAAATCTTGTAAACAAATCCATGTAATTTTAACCAATTTGGCCATAAGTTAAGACTTTTATAAACCTTTTATAATGTTTAAATTTTATATCCACTTAATTTTTAATGACCATTTGCATGTTGAATTTTAGTTTTCAAAATCAATAAATTAGACAAAGTTATCTTTTAACAAAATACTTACATATCATTTTTATTTAAAAATTTTTTTTATAGAATTCTTTCCCTTTCACCTGGAAGTTTTAATTATATATACAGATGATAATGTCAACTCTCAGAAAAACCTAGAAGTTAAAGTAACTTTGAACTGTTAGTCACCAATTTTATTAGCATTCCTAAATATAAAAATAAGGTAACAAGGTATAAACTTAAACTTAAGTTTAAGAACTAATGTTCTAGTATTTCACCTTATAAATGACCCAGACATTTTATGATTATCTTTAACTTAACATAATGACTTGAAGATTTTAAATTATATGAAAATTTCATTTGTATTTATTTTACTTATATTTACCTAATTTATTTTATTCATTTATCTTAGCAGTTCACTTAGATTCCAGCTATTAGTTTAAGTTACTTTTCATATCTTGTAAATTAGATGTGTAACACAGAACAGGGATCTATTTTTAGTATTTGATTTTTAATTTTAAACTCATAAATCTTACAAACAAATAAACATTTCAATAAAATTTGTTATTTTAAACAAATATAACATCACTTCTAAATTTTATAAACATAGTAGACATTTTAGAATACCATGTTTAAAGGTATTAGTTAATCAGATCCTTCCAGTACATCACAACCCAAAACAAAATCTATTGACATCATAAGGATTGAAGTGTCCTTGGCCCCCAAAGTTTGGGAGCAAAGGCCACTGTTCCCATAAAGACCTGCTGAAAATTTACCAACATGAAGATTAATTGGAGAAAAAATTAAAAGTTATCCATGGACGCCTTCAGAATGAACACTCAAAGATACAGCGGAAATTGTCCATTTTTTTATGTTTAAAGTATGGACTGTGCAGTAGAAATATGATTGGACAGAAGGGTGTGAGCTAATTCTAACAGGCTGAGTCACAGAACCAGCAAGGCTTTTACGTTTAGATTGTGCTTGGCCTCTCTGAGTGTGCATTCCTCCCTTCTGGGTGCAGGGCAAGGCCTTTTCTGGTATGGGGTTTCACAGTAAAACAAAGTAAAAACAAAGTAGGTCAGATAATTACTTTATGGCCATTTTACATAGCTTATTTTTAGGTTTTATGGCTAGCTTTCTGAAAAGAATTGGTACAAGAGGCAGGCAGACAAGGCAAGGTCAGAAAATTTTTGCTTCTGAAGCCTTCATTTTAAGTTAGTTTTCTGAATCCCATCAGCATAAGATCACCTGACTGTAGACTGAGGGGGGAAAAAGAAAACCTTCAGCACCAATCTTTAGGACCTTAAACACTGATACAAAGTGGTAACATGCTTTTTACATGAGGATCAAGATTAAGCTGTTTTAAAAACAATCTGAATAGTCTCAAAACAATCTTTGGGGGGTTAAACTTGAGTACATGCAATATTTGTAAAGATTAAGACTGTTTTGAGCTTCTCTTGGATTTTAACCATCATTCACTTTTTTGTGTGTGTGTGTGTGAGACAGAGTCTCACTCTGTTGCCCAGGCTAGAGTGCCGTGGCATCAGCCTAGCTCACAGCAACCTCAAACTCCTGGGCTCAAGCGATCCTCC
Source organism: Eulemur rufifrons (assembly GCF_041146395.1). NCBI lineage: Eukaryota > Metazoa > Chordata > Mammalia > Primates > Lemuridae > Eulemur > Eulemur rufifrons. The sequence goes on from NC_091002.1 coordinate 49,112,185, forward strand.
CGTCTCAGCCTCCCGAGTAGCTGGGACTACAGGCATGCGCCACTACCGGGTCTTGCTCTTACTCAGGCTGGACTCAATCTCCTAAGCTCAAACAATCCACCTGTCTCGGCCTCCCAGAGTGCTAGGATTACAGGCGTGAGCCACTGCGCCTGGTCCATCATTCACTTTTTATCTTAAAATAAATACTACGCAAAATTAATAGTTTAGAAGCTTTTCCCCTAGGCATAAACTTTGTTGCAGCAACATAATGTACATGTAACTGGCTGGATTGTAAAGAGTGGGACAAAAATGGACAAGACCAAGGGAAAACTGAAGCTTCCAATTAAAGCTCTTCTAACTACAACTTCTAGGACAACTTTGAATCCCTAACAGTACTGTTAATATTAGATGATAATGAGTTAAAAACACCTTCTGTGTACCTCTCTACAGACATTGAATCAGTGGAAGTAAACTATATCTGTAGTTGGGGATAAAAGACCAAAACCAAAATATTTTCATAAACTTCTGACCATAAGTTTGTTTTTTTATGCTCTACTTGGTGTTTTATTTATTCTAATTTGCTGACACTTAGGCACATTTGTATTTTTACTTTAAAGTTAAGCACATAGACATTTTTGTTGGTAACTCAGATTTGGTGATTATCATTAGACCAAATATTAAATTTACTTATCAAAAATCACACATTATTTTGTCTTTGGCTGAGTTTATATTTTTATAACCTTTATGTCAAATCTTGACACCTCAGGAACATAAAAATGTCCAGTAAAACCCAGGCAAAAACAAATGTATGCTGACAATTTGAAAGTGTTTTTACTATTAATTTACTAGTAACACCTTTTTATTTTTTTAATAACAACGCAGCTTATTTACCAAAGATTACTAAATTCACATGAACCATTTGGGTTTAATTTATGAGTGCTCTCTTATTTTTAAGCCAGTCCAGAACCATGTAAGCACAAACATGTAGTAATACACGGACAGACACAAAACATACCTAAACATACACACTGCCTCACACACATACATGCACACAAAGTTCTAATAGATGTCAACCTAGAACTCTAGCCATGAGAAGGTAACACAGACTCACCTGTCTGTAAAATACAGCTGGATCCAAAAGTCCTCTGATGAAACTGGAACTTGTTCCCATGGCAAACTGTAGTTGCCCTGATAGGTAACCTAATTAGGCCTGTGAAGCAAAGTTTTGGGTAAAGCAGTTTCCATGGCAGTTTGATTTTTTTTTAATAAAAACCTTAACCCTTTTTTTCCTTCAGTTCAAAATGAGTTTTCAATGTTTGCATTTCAGCTAGAACTGGCTGCAGGATCTCCAGGTAGCCTTTCAGTTGTAAATACCATAAATAATGAGTTATCTTAACATCATTAGAAAAAGTTAGCAGGTTTTAGAGTAGCCAGAAAAGAAGAGAAATAGCTTGAGACATTTTAACTCTATAGTGGTAGGTCGACCATTTGAGCTCTAACTTTTCCTTGATGTAATTTGCCCTTTCATAAAAACTTGTGCAGAAGAATTAGCTATAAACAGCTGGAGCCCTAGAAACACCTGGCATGCCTTTGAATCTTTTAATTTAAAAAAGTTCTTGAAAGTAGAGGTGCTGCAAACCAACTGGGGTGCCCAACAGGGGTCATTCTCCTTGTCTTTCCTCATTTTTAAAGGATTCCCCATTTTTCTTTAAAAGAAGCAACCGCACTGTAATACAGGGTTTGGTGTCATGGATCAGAGTGTGCTGATTGTGGGTGGGACTCCTCAGTGTTTCACCACTGAGTCGCTCCCACCCTCTTAGGTATCTCAGTTTCTCTCTTGGGAGTCTAGTACCTCTGAGGGGCTCAAAATGCCAGGTGATCATCTCTTATATGCATTTCCTGGACAAGCCTTCTGTCCTTAATTTCTTAGGGAGTTCCCTGTAGGGCCACGCACGTCTCAGGGAATTGCCCCAGGCAACTCCCACTCAGGACCCTGGTCACCCAGGGCTGCCAAGGTTGGGAGGAGTAAGATGCCCTTTCTCTTCAGAGCTGAGGAACTCAGTCTCTCATTTATCTACAAACAAGAAAGTTCAGTTTCCTCTATGAAAAATGCACAGAAAAGTCAGTTGAGATTTTAAAGGATGAAAAGACAATGGAGTAGACCCTTTAAAATGCACCTCCAAATCTAAGTTAGGATCCCAAACAACGATTCCTAGGAAAAAAAACCAGCTCAGCATAAACCAAGACCATCAACCAAAAACTGGAGGTCTGGAGCTCAGGAGGACTAACCAGTTCTGCCCAAGGAGAAGCTCGGAGTTGGAGTGCCCAAAACCTGGCCCTGCCAGTACCTGGTGCTGAGTTTGGCCTGCTCCTTCCGTGGTCCTGAGTCTTCTCTGAGCCCCATGTCTGGGTGCCAATCTTGTCAACGGAAAAAAAGAGCTAAACTGTGTAACATAATTTTAAAGAGATTTATTCTAAGCCAATTTGAGGACCATGACCCAGAGCCATGGCCAAGAGGCCTTGTGCAAGTGGACTTGGTGTGGCTGGGTTACAGTTTGGTTTTGTACATTTCAGGGAGACAGGGGTTACAGGTAAAGTCATAAATCAGTACTTGGGAGGCATACATTGATTTGGCCTGAAAAGGTGGGCCACTTCCATGGGGCGGGGGAGCTTACAGGTTATAGGTGGGTTTAAAGATTTTTTTGGCTTGTAATTGGTTAAAGATATAAAGCTTCGTCTAAAGGCTTGGAATGTTTTTTTTTTTTTTTTTTTTTTTGAGACAGAGTCTCACTCTGTTGCCCAGGCTAGAGTGAGTGCCGTGGCGTCAGCCTAGCTCACAGCAACCTCAAACTCCTGAGCTCAAGCGATCCTCCTGTCTCAGCCTCCCGAGTAGCTGGGACTGCAGGCATGCGCCACCATGCCCGGCTAATTTTTTCTATATATATTTTTAGCTGTCCATATAATTTCTTTCTATTTTTGGTAGAGGTGGGGTCTCGCTCTTGCTCAGGCTGGTCTCGAACTCCTGAGCTCAAACGATCCGCCCACCTTGGCCTCCCAGAGTGCTAGGATTACAGGCGTGAGCCACCGCGCCCGGCCAAGGCTTGGAATGTTTTAACATAGCAACTGTTTATCAGAGATAAGCCACAGGACATATATTTGTTGTATAAATTGAGGACCTCTAGGTTTGTCTTGAATACCCTTAGGCCTGCCTAATGGGTTACAAAGGATGTCCCCGAGAAGGGAGGGGGCATGGTGAGGCATGTCTGACCTCCTTCCTCCTGGCAGGGAATTTAATTTTAGGATATTCCTTTGGCCACCAGGGGGTCCATTTAGTCAGCTAGTGGGGGGGAGGGGCGGGCGGTGAGCCTTAAAATTTTATTTTAGTTCACAGTACCAAATAATGTAGATTTAAAATAAGTAAAAGTTTCCACAGGGAAGTTGTTACAAAGTTACCATCGCTGATGAGGGGTGGGACATGGGTGACCAAATGGTAAAAGGAGAGGTGTTTTGTCACAAAAAGGGACTACATTAGGGCCAGATAACTCAGCAGATATAAGCTAATTTTGTCCTGGAGGAAAAGACAGTAACGTGTTAAGTGGAAGGGCTGGTGTCTCCTAAAAATTGCACCTATAGTGAGGATAAATAGAGTTTGCTGGCAAATACCCAACTTCACAGATGATGGGAATTTCTTCCAGGTGGCAAAATGCGCACAATTCTTCTAGGCACTGTGAGCCAATTACCTCAGTTACAGTGTTGCACTTAGGGAAAAGTAACCGGAATTCTACACACAGGATAACTACCAGCAATCAGTAGCAAAGAGGAGAAGGGCCATTGTGCATTGTTCCCGCAGACACTGGCTTAATCTGCCGCCACAGCTGGAAAAGATGTCAACATCTGGCCCAGCACCATAACGCAGTCAATTTTGGAGACAAAGGGAAAAACATTGTAAACCTGTACAAAATCCTGATACAGCTGAATCCTGAGTCCTGAATGTGGTTTCCGTCACTGTGCATCTGGGGACACCGCAGAGAAAGGGCTGAGGAAACAGAGCTAAAGCAATTTAGGGAATACTATAAGAGACCTTGAAAACAAGTGGACTTTTTAGTCTGAAAAGGTAAAGCAAATAGGGTGGAATGAAGGAAATCATGAAAGTTATGACTAGGAAAAGTCCAGACTTCGTTCAATCTTGGCACATGTGTTAGGTTCTTAGAGTCATCAAATTGCCACAAGGTTACTGGCTTAAAACAACACACGTGGCCAGGCGAGGTGGCTCATGCCTGTAATCCTAGCACTCTGGGAGGCCAAGGTGGGAGGATCGTTCGAGGTCAGGAGTTCAAGACCAGCCTGAGCAAGAGTGAGACCCTGTCTCTACTAAAAATAGAAAGAAATGATCAGGACAGCTAAAATTATATATATAGAAAACAATTAGCTGGGCATGGTGGCACATGCCTGTAGTCCCAGCTACTTGGGAGGCTGAGGCAGAAGGATTGTGTAAGCCCAGGAGTTTGAGGTTCCTGTGAGCTTGACACCACAGCAGTCTAGCCGAGGCAACAGAGTGAGACTCTGTCTCTAAATAAATAGATAAAAACAACACAAGTGTATCATTACCTTGTGCTTCTGTAGGATAGGAGTCTGGTTTGCTGTCACTGGGCTAGCAGTGTTCAGGCATCAGCAGGGCTGGGTCCTTCCTGAGGCTCCGAAGAGACCCCATTCCCTGGCCACCTCCTGTTCCCAGAGCCCCCCCGCCCCCGGCTCGCGCCCTTCCCCATATTCAAGGCCAGCGACCCAGGTGGAGACCTTCTCAGTTGGTGTCACTCTGGCCTCCCCTCCTGCCACCCTCTTCCACTTTGATGACATTGGGCCAACCCAGAGAGTCCAGCACTTTCTCCCCATTGTGAGGGTGGCTGATGGGCAACCTTGAGTCCATGTGTAACTGCGAGTCCCCCTGCACGTAACACGGAATGGGCACTGGTTCTGAGGGTTAGGCCGTGGGTATCTGGGGGCAGGGACATTCTTCTGCTGACCACGGTGCAATGGGTCATAGTACCCTGAGGCCTGAAAGCAGCAGGCTTTTTTTTTTTTTTGGAGAAATAAAAGAAGGTGCTACTTTTTACATCAGGAAATAAATAAATGGAATTTGTTATTTTAAGAGGCGATAGTGGCTGAAAATCTACTTAGCTTTAAAATATTCCTGGATGATAAATGCTTGACAGCTTAGTATAGGAAGCCAGAGGTTCTGGGGACACATTGTTCACCTTTTGTATTTCTTTTTTCTCCTTTAAGAGAATCCCATAAATATTAAAATAGAAATAAAAAGGGGAAAACATCCCAGTCTCTCCTATCATAAATAATTAATTCCGTTTTCCATGTTGCTTTGCATCTTTTCCGTCTACAAACATAATTTTTTTCATATCTACAAGCAGAGTACATGCCTGCTTTTTCTCTCTGTGGTTACATTTTTAAACGTTTGCCTGCTGATCGCTGGAGGAGGAGGCGGCCAAGCTGGGAGTCGCGGGCTGCAGGGTGCACAGGTGAGCACATGCGGCCCCTGGCAGCCCCACACCGTGGGGAGCTGGTGGAGTGTGTGCCAGGACCAGGCTGCCCCGGCCTGGGCCACTGAGTTCTGGCAGGGCACCGTGAGGAGTCTGGGAACCCGAAGTGCGAGTGTGGCCTGGCAGGTTGTCAGGAAGGTTCGTGGGTCAGACTTGGAGGACAGAACATACTGTATTTGGCCGCGTGAGAGCTGGATTTATAACTTAAGGGTTTAGACTTGTGCCTTTGTCATTTGTCCGGGGCAGGTCGGCCCCTGCTGAAGGAAGGACCAGCCATGGGAGGGGTACGGGGGTGCAGAGTGAGGGGCTGTGCTGTGCTCCAGGCAGGCCCTGGGGAGGCCACAGGCCCAAGGAGAAGGCACTGGTGTGACTGCCAGTGCTGGGACTGAGGTTCCGATGCCCAGGAGCCGTTCTCTGAAGCTTGGAATGGGCAGGCGGTAGCAGGGGAGGCTTGAGCTGGACAGGAACATCCCAGCAGATGGTTCTGAGGCCAGACGGGGTGGAGGACGTGGTGGGCCCTCCCCAGCGCCTCCTCAGCTCTGCAGACATCCCCAGCAGACACAGCCTGGAGGGGTGGGATTCCGTCCCAGCCCGCCATCAGTAAAAGGGCTCAGAAGAGAAACGTCAATTCATAATAACTACATCCAGTTCTTGTATATGTGAGATTCAGACCCACCACCGCTCCTGCTCCCTCCGTTCCCCCAGCGGGTTGTGACCTTGCTGTTTGCCCCCAGACTTAGGGAAGCCCTGGGGTTGGCCTGAGCAGTGAAGCACCTGCTGGAGTGGCCTGGGAGCCATTGTGGCCTCATGTTTGCTGTGCATGCATCCGTACCTCATCGCTTCCCAAAGTGGGACGCGGGTGCCGTTGAGAGACAGATAAACACTGCACAGTGGCAGGAGTGACTCTGGGGTGGGACTCACGCCATGACGGGGTTTCCAGATATAGCAAATAGACATGGGGGTGCCCAGTTAAATTCGAAGTTCAGATAAAGACCAAATATGCTTTATAATAAGTAGGCTTGAAATATTGCATGGGACATACACTGAAACATTCGTTGTGTATCTAGAGTTCAGATTTAACTGGGTGTCCTGCGTCTTATCTGGTGACCCTAGACAGTCAAGTCCTCTCCAGTTGATAGAGAAGGATGTGGAATTTAGCTCAGAGCTTGCTGGGCAGAGTGTGCCCCCAAAGGGACCCTTCAGGGCCAGGGGCTCCAGGGGGAGTTTCATTCACACAGACTAAACAAAACAGGGTGGTGTATTTTTAAAAATATGGTTATATTTTGGATTAACATAGGGAACTGAAATAAAATTTAAAAGATAAACAATTTAAAAAGTATATTATGGGCTGGGTGTGGTGGCTCATGCCTGTAATCCTAACACTCTGGGAGGCTGAGGCGGTGGATCACTGGAGGTCAGGAGTTGGATACCAGCCTGAGCAAGAGCGTGACACCGTCTCTACTAAAAATAGAAAGAAATGATCTGGACAGCTAAAAATATATATAGAAAAAATTAGCCGGGCATGGTGGCACATGCCTGTAGTCCCAGATACTCAAGAGGCTGAAGCAGAAGGATTGCTTGAGCCCAGGAGTTTGAGGTTGCTGTAAGCTAGGCTGATGCCATGGCACTCTAGCCCAGGCAACAGAGTGAGACTCTGTCTCAAAAAAAAAAAAAAAATACTATTCCCGAGAAAATGTACAAAATAAGCAGGTCCTGTACCACTATCCCCACCTCCCTCTTGTCAGGCAGATGTCCCTAATCAATCACTGTGACTGCAGATCTGTAAGGCAGGCCCTAAGATGTCTGTCCCTTGCATAGTCTCCTTCCCTTGAGTGTGGGGAGAATCTACAACATAACTTCTAGGCAGCCAAAGATGAGAAAGGTGACGGTCTGTCACGCCCTTGGTGAGGTTATGTTATTTGCAGACTGGAGAAGCGCTGCCACGTTGTCAAGTGCTTTCAGGGTGGGTCATGCTGCAGAGACCTGCAGGCACCCATAGGGACCCGCAGGCTGACGGCCAGGGAGCAGCAGGAGACCTCAGGCACACAGCCACAGGGAACTGAATTGTGCTAATCAGCACGTCCATGAGCTTGGAGGTGCATTGTCTCCAGGTAAGAACCCAGCCCAGCCACGTCCAGACTCCCGACCCACGGCTCTGTGAGATAGCAAATGGGTGTTGTTTTAAGTTGCTAGATTTGTACAATTTCTCATACAGCATAGAAAAATGCTACGGTCCTGAACTTCTTCACCTAGGACAGGAGACCCTGCCATCTTGAATACTCACTGCAGAAAGCCATCACCACTAGTCAGGTGTGGCCTGTGAGATGACACCTGTTGACATCGGTATCAGTTTCCCCTCGTTACTGTAGCAAATTACCATGAACTTAATAGCTTAAATGGTACAAAGTTATTATCTTATGGTTCTAGAGGTCAGAAGCCTGAAATGGGTCTCACCAGACTGAAATCAAGGCGTTGGCAGAGCCATGTTCCTTTCTTGAGGTCGTCAGAACTCATTTTCTCTTCTTTTCCGGCTTCCAGAGACGGCCATGCTCCTTGGCTCCGGCCTCTTCCTCCACCTTTGCAGCTGGCAGTGGCCAGCCGAGTCCTCTCATGGCGTATCACTCCGACATCGAAGCCTCTTCTGTTTCTTCTCCGCTTTTCAGGACCCGTGTGGCTGATGACACTGACTCCCCTCATCATCCAAGACACTTTCCTGTCTTAAGGCTTAATCAATTCCCCTTCGCCATGCAGCCTGACATACTCGAACATTTTAGGGATAAGGACAAGGACTTTTGGGTCGTGTCATTCTGTCTTCCACAACACCCCACACCTGGGTGGAGAATGCATCACCCCGATTTCACTGCAAACCCCCTGCCCTCAGAGTGCTTGGCCTGCGACATTATGCCTGTCATCCTGGCATAATTATTAGTAGCACCTGTCTCCTCCAAACTGCCTATAAATAGCATGTAACCCTTTGTGAGTGCCGGAAGTTCTCAATATAGGCAGCGGTTCCTCAGTATCATCAATGCCCAGTCACTGCTGCAGTCCCCTGGTGGCCCCAGATGATTTTTTCAGCAGTTCATTCCAGTGGAGACCCAAATAAGAAGACTTCATCCCAAACGGTTGATCTCTCACCTCAGTCTCCTGATCTATAATCTCTTGCAATCTATTAAGAAAATCAGGCCGGGCGCGGTGGCTCACGCCTGTAATCCTAGCACTCTGGGAGGCCGAGGCGGGTGGATCGCTCAAGGTCAGGAGTTCGAGACCAGCCTGAGCAATGAGCGAGACCTCGTCTCTACTAAAAATAGAAAGAAATTATCTGGCCAACTAAAATATATATAGAAAAAAAAATTAGCCGGGCATGGTGGCGCATGCCTGTAGTCCCAGCTACTCGGGAGGCTGAGGCAGTAGGATTGCTTAAGCCCAGGCGTTTGAGGTTGCTGTGAGCTAGGCTGACGCCACGGCACTCACTCTAGCCTGGGCAACAAAGCGACACTCTGTCTCAAAAAAAAAAAAAAAAAAAAAGAAAAAAAAGAAAAGAAAAAAAAAGAAAATCAGGTTGTTTGTCTGGAAAGCTTTCCACAATCTGGATTTTGTTAACCCAGTTAATTCAGTTCCTCTGTGTTCCCTCTCTTGGTAGCTATTCTACCAACTTGATATACAGTTAGGTTAGTTGTTTCAGAAGACTGTAATTATTATTCCCTGTGTGGTTTTTAAACATTGCCGTGTTCTCTGTATTTCTGTATTTCCTGTAAATTGATAGCTAGAGTGGAGGCTTGATTCAAGTTCAACTAGATTTTAGGTAAAGGTGGAGCAAGAGTACTTCACAGGAGAAGCTGTCTGTGTGTCAGGAGCACACAATGACTGTCACTCCTTTTATGATGTTTGGAGCCATTTATGATTATTGCCTAAATGTTATCTTATTAGGGTTTGCAACACAGTAATATTTTAATTCCAGCAATTCTTTTTCATTCATTACCTGGAGATGGAATACTTTATAAACACAGATTTTCCTTCATTATTTGGTTATGCTGTGGTATAGTTTGTATAAGAAAGGCAGGAAAATGCTCGATTCTCTTTTTTTGAACTAATATTCAAAATATTGGCTTGGTTCTCCAGAATCCTTAAAACGTGACCCACCTAGGTTTTGTTTAGAGACGTTATAGTTTTCTGGTTTAAACATTGTTTATGTGTTTCAACTCATTGCAATGATTGTTATCAATGCTTTAATTCGCCTATCTTTGGAAGAATTTATTCAAGTTGGCACATGCATCTTTTAGATACCATCTCAATAGGCTTTGATAATGTCCTCACTTTCTGTCATAACAAAATGTTCCAAATAATCTGGGACATTTTTGCCTCCGGCATATAATCAGTGATTTCTCCAAGGAATTCTGGCTTGTTTTAGAGAAAGATAAAGTAGAGACCACAATCTATGTGCTAGGGTCTTCATTGCTACTGCGGTGGTCACTGTTTCTAGGCCTTTTCAGTGGATACAACTAGAAAATATACATATTTTAAAGATAAAATACATTGTGAATTTATACTAATATTTATAAACAAATTCAGATTTCTTGGAATTTTAGTGAAACTCATTGATCTTGAATCTGCAACTTTTTTTTTTTTTGCCATTGAAATTTTTTTTTTATTTAATTTTACAGAATCAAAGAGTCTAACAGTATATCTTGTTAGATACAGTATGTCCTCATAATGTATACATTATTTCTTGTACAATGATATGAAATAATATGGGAAATATTCATGATAAATTATTAAGTGAACAGTGCAAGTTAAAAACAATAGTTTCATATTTTTTCCCCGCCCCCCCTTTCCCGAGTCAGCACCTTCAAGTGTTACCACTCCCCAAACGGTGCGCAATGCACTCATTGTGTAGGCATACCCCCATCCCCTCCCCCATCCCCCACCTCAGTCTGATGTCCAATTGGTGTCGTTTCCAGATTTGTATTTAGGTGATGATCAAGGAAACCAATTTTCTGGTGAGTACATGTGATGCTTGTTTTTCCATTCTTGGGATACTTCACTTAATATAATGGGTTCCAACTCTCTCCAGGAGAACCATAGAGATGTTGTATCTTCATCATTCCTTATAGCTGAGTAGTATTCCATGGTATACATATACCACAGTTTACTAATCCAATCATGTATTGATGGGCATTTGGGTTGTTTCCACATCTTTGCTATTGTGAATTGTGCTGCTATAAACATTTGGGTACACGTGCCTTTGTTACAGAATGACCTTTTTTCCTTTGGGTATATGCCCAGTAATGGGATTGCTGGGTCAAATGGCAGGTCTACTTGAATCTGTTTAGTAAACAGATTCAAGTTGAATCTGCAACTTCTTTCCCCCATTCTAAAAATTCTAGCTCCCAGTGTCAAAGTAATTATTCCATTGCTTTCTGCTACAACATATACAAAACGGTTTCAGAATCAAAATATGACACTACCAGAAAAGTTAGTGTTACTAAAATCAATTTAGAATTTTTTCCAAGTATTTTTTTTCTTTTTGGTATAATTTTCTAGGGATATACAGTCAAAGAACAGTGTTGTAAAGTCAGCCACAAGAGTTCCTCTGTATTCTCTCTGTCTGTAGCTATTCCACCAACTTGATATACAGTTAGGTTAGTTGTTTCAGTTTGAGTGTAATTATTAGGGATTGCTATTTAAAAAATTATATATAATTTTCATACATAATTATGTAATTTTATTACTTATTAATTTCATATAATTATAACTAATTTATATAATTATGTCAAAATACTTGCATGGTTCTAGAATCACTTCTAACTAAAAGGATATACCATGATAAATCCAGCTCTGAACTCTGTGCCTTCTACCTTGGTCTCTGTCCCTTTCTGTTAAGTAGACATATTTTTAACATTTTTTATTGTTTTAAAATTAAGCAAATGTGCATCTGTCTTAGTTTGTTCAGGCTGCTATAACAAAATGCCATAGACTAGGTGGCTTATAAACAGCAGAAATTTGATTCTCACAGTGCTGAAGGCTGGGAATTCCAAGATCAAGGTGCCCGCAGAATCGGTGTCTGGTGAGGGCCACCTTCCTGGTTCATAGATGCCCATCTGCTCATGTGATAGAGGGGGCAAGAGAGCTCTCTGGGACCTCCTCTGTAAGGGCAGTAGTCCCAGTCCTGAGGGCTCCACCCATCTGACCTAATCATCTCCCAAATACCCCACCTCCAAATACTATCACATTGGAAGTTAGGTTTCAACATATAAAGTTTGGGGAACACCAACATTCATTCCATAGCAATATACACACATTCATGTCCCCCCTTCTTAGACAAATAACAGGGTACCATATATACTTCCCTCCACTTTGCATTTATTGATAACAATGAGATCACTGCACAGAAGCACACAAAAATACTTCTCATTCGTTTTTCTGCTGAATGATACTCCATCGTGTGGATGTGCCACAGCACATTCAACCAGTCCCCTCTTGGGGGGTGCTTGAATTGTTTCCAGATAGAGCCAAACAAACAAACAAACAAAAAACAAGCAAACGAAGAAATCCACAATAATCAACTTTATACACATGCCTTTTTGTATTTCTGCCCATGAATCTTAAGAATAAGCTCTTAGAGGTAGGATTGTTGGGTTAAGGGACACATGCACGTACCATGTTTTCTCTAAAAGGAATGTCTAATTCCCATTTCCAAAGCTGCGCTATTTTTCTTTCCCACCAGCAGTGTGTAAGAATTTCTCATGGTCTGGCCAGCAGAGAACGAATATGAAACAAACTGACTAAAGAGAAACGGTCTACCAGTTAATTCTAATCATTGTTTCTCTTATTCTGAGCAAGGTTGAACCTTTTCCTGTTTATCTAGGGATGTTTGCAGTTCCTTTTCGGTGCCGGTGCCGTATTCCCAAGTCCCCGCTGTCGTAAAACCGCCTCCCTTTGCCGCACGGACATCTCTCCACGCCCAGTGCACAGCTGCCACCTAGTGGTTGGGATGACTCACGTTCAGGGAGTTGCTTCCTTGAGCTGTAATTGAAACGTTTCGTCTATGTCCTGCAACTTGTACAATCAGATATCTAGATCAAAAGTTCCTTAGGTTCAGCTTCTCTTTATAAGGTGTGTCTCCTAGGTGGGCATTGCACACGGGTGCAGCTTTCAGTGATGCTGAACTTGCACAGCCTGGTGGAGCAGGGAGAATGGTTCCCATCAACATTTCACTTCCTGAGCTGAGCAGCCACTGACACCTCTTACCTACATTCATTACTTCAGGAGGGATCAACAGGGTAATTTTAAAAAAGCTGTCCCTCTGAATTTTTTAGCAGGTATTTCTCTCTATGGAAGACTTTCTCTCACTGCCTATTTAGTTGCTCTGACAGGTAGCTCATACAAAAATGTCCAGATCAATGTGTTATTCTTGGTTTTTATCAATTTTTCAGGATAATAAGATGAAGAACAGTGTTTAGAGAGTACAAACTGGGTGCTGGGTATGTGCTCATGTTTTAAATACCACTAAGTTGTATTTTCCTAAAACTTTAGTAGATAGAGATAGATATTGTTTTAAAAGAAATATTATGAGTTCATATTGATTATCAAGTTCCAATTTAAGATTTAGGGTGTTGGCTGGACGTGGTGGCTCACACCTGTAATCCTAGCACTCTAGGAGGCCAAGGTGGGCTGAGGAGTTCGAGACCAGCCTGAGCAAGAGCTAGACCCTGTCTCCACTAAAAAAAAAGAAAAGAAAAGAAAAGAGAAAGAAATTAGCTGGAGAGCCAAAATATATATATATAAAATTAGCTGGGCATGGTGGTGCATGCCTGTAGTCTTAGCTACTCGGGAGGCTGAGGCAGGAGGATTGCGTTAGCCCAGGAGTTTGACGTTGCTATGAGCTAGGCAGACACCAGGGCACTCTAGCCTGGGCAACAAAGTGAGACTTGGTCTCAAAAACAAACAAACAAATAAAGATTTAGGGTGCTAATTTCTTTTATTTAACATTTTTATTTCTTTTCTCTTAATCTGAAAATCTTGGCTCCTAAAAACATTCATATAATTATTTGCTTTATCGTTTAATATATCTGTAACAGTTTGAAAGTAACAATGCCAATAGTAACTCAGTTTTAAAATGTTAGGTGATTTTGTCCTTAGAACACATCCTATTGGGAATATATAACCAAAACCGTGTTTTACAATCAATTGAACCAATGATTTTCTCTGTATGGTGATGCTAGAAGTCTGATAGAATTTTAAACTAATTTGTTCCCTTTTGTTTTCAAATTTCAGGGATTGCTTTTGTACTTTGAAAATTTAATCTTCTTTTTAATTATACAAAAACATGTAGATGGTGCCCAAACCAAATTAATATAAAAATTACATTCAGAGAAGCATGCATCATCTCTGTCTCCTCCATCCTGTTGCATCTCTGTGCCATGGGCACTGTTTATTAGATTTTGGTTTGTCTTTCCTTTGGTTTATTTTCATGATATAAGGGCCTAAGTGGATCTGTTCATATTTCCCTTTTGCATGATTCTTTTCATCTTTTTTCCAGTGTTTCTGAGGAGAGTCATAGAAGTAAGATCAATGCTTATGGAATTTTCCAGTATATTGCCAAGTTCTAATGTATTGGGGGTTTGAATTCTTGCCAGCAATATATAAGTCTGTTTCTGCCCAGTATTAGCAATGGAGTGTACAAACTATTAGATTTTTCATATAAGTGACAATTTTCTCATTATGAATGAAGCTGAGCAACTTTTCATATGATGAAGGGCCATTTATATTTTTTTTTTCTGTGAATTCTCTGGTTAGGTCTTTTGCTTGATTTTAAAATTTTATTTTTTCCTTGAGTTTTTCTCAAGTTTTATGCATTCTCTCTGTATTAAAGATATAACGATTTTGAGATCCATCCATGTTGTGTGAACATTTTGTTCTGTTTCTATAGCAGAGTAGATTTCGACATGCCACAATTTATTTATTTGCTAATTCAAGATATGAATTCTTCCAAATTGGGACTGTTATTAATAATGCAGAATATAAATAATACACATTTTTGTTTGTGTATATATGTATGTCTTCTTGTGTATATATGTATGTCATTTCCCTTGGCTAAATACCTAGGAGTAGAATTACCGGGCATGTGATCAGTGTCTTTTTCTCTGTGTAAGGTGCTGCCTGCCATACTGTTTCCAAAGTGGCTGCCCCATTTTGCATTCTCATCACCAATATAATGGGACTCTTATTAACTTTAAAAAATATATAAAAATACTCTTATAAATTTTGATTGACAATACAGTATATATCTTTATCTATATATGCATATACATTTCTTTATATTTCCTGAATAAACCAAAGCTCTTTTGGATGCTGAGCATTGTTTAAGAGTGCACAGTAACAAGACCTCACTGTTGTTTTAGAGGAAAGTTTAGAAATGAAATGTGTCTGTTTCCCAGCAGCCACTAGGGTGAACCCCTCACTACCTTGTTTCTCTAAATAAGCAAAGTTCATTTTAGGGAAACAAATGCTGAAAGACCCCCAGAACAATCCGAGGACACGAGGTTGAAAAACACCGACTTAAGAATATAAAATTCTGGACTAGGGAAATCTCTCTCAATTGTGTCTTAGCACTGGACAGCGGGGTTTTGTCACCAGGTTCCTAAGCCTGTTTTTGTTGTTGCTGTTTTAAATTTTTCATTGCAAACAGACTACAAAAATGAACACTTTCTGTGTCCTTCCCATCTGAACACGCCCTCATGTCCCCAGTGCATCTGAAAACGCAAAATTGGGAAATACTGAGTCACACAATTCAGTATCCATAAGGTAAAAGCAAAGTAATTGCTCTAGAGATACAAAACTTGTCTACGTGGGACGCAGGTCGCACCCCTGAACCCGGCCGTCCTGCATGGAGCCCTAGGGACAGGTGCCCGGAGCAGCCTGGGAAGGCGGTCTGCAGAGGATGCGCGTCCCCAGCCGGGCGACACCGGCCAGACGCACCTGGACCGGGCAGCTCGGTGCAGGCCTTTGCACATCGCCAGGCCTGGAGCACACGGCATCGTCAGGGGTTTGCTCAGGCTCCTTCCTTCTCCCAGGGGCACGGGAATTAGAACAGCCTTACAGAGACGCAGGGCGGGGAAGCAGGGAGAAAACAAGGGGCTCGGCCTGAAATGCCCCAGGAGGGGCTGCAGCTCGGGTCCCCTGCGGGTCCGGCACCATCCGCGGTAGCACGGCGTGTTCGGGTGCGGGGCTCAGGCCGAGGGTCTCTCAGCAACATCAGAGCCCTTGGCTGGCCCCGAGGGTGATATGCAGTCGGGGTGCACACCTGGTGCCCTGCTCACCTTGAACAGTTGAAAAATGGCTGAGGCCGAGTGCGGTGGCGCACTCTGTAATCCTAGCACTCTGGGAGGCCGAGACGGGCGCATGATTTCAGCTCAGGAGTTTGAGACCAGCCTGAGCAAGAGCGAGACCCCATCTCTACTAAAAAAATAGAAAGAAATTATGTGGACAACTAAAAATATACATATATATAAAATTAGCTGGGCATGGTGGCGCATGCCTGTAGTTCCAGCTACTCTGGAGGCTGAGGCAGAAGGATCGCTTGAGCCCAGGAGTTTGAGGTTGCTGTGAGCTAGGCTGACATCAGTGCACTCTAGCCCAGGCAATAGAGTGAGACTCTGTCTCAAAAAAAGAAAAAAAGAAAAAAAAAAAAGGCTGAAAGTATTCCCTTTTAACTTTATAAAACAAGCACTCCTAAATAGCAGTTGATATGGAATCACTATTAGAGATTAATTTGTAAAGTGTCCATGACTTTTAGAAAATTTCAACGACTTCTGAAAGATTAACCCCAAGACTGTCCCCTGGGGCCCAGCCCTCGCCCTCCGCGCACCTGGCTCGTTTCTGCGCAGGCGCCCACTCCAGTGCGCAGACCTCGGCCGTCGTCTCCCCAGTCGCTGCTGCGGGAGACAGGATCTTATCCAGGGTTCCGTTTGTTCTGGAAATGGTTAAGCTACACAACAGAAAAGAGAATAGAAAAATGAACCTCCGTATACCATCCTCCCCAAACTCCAGAGGTGTCAACATCTGGCCTGTCTGGTTTAATCTCATCCCACCTATAATTCTCTTTTTTCGTAGACTGTTTTAAAGCAAATCCCAGGCAGTGTATGATTTCGCTTCAAGATATTTCTCTTTCAGAAAAGGACTTCTTGAATACTTTGAGGTAACGAGGATGCCATCATCACACCTAACAAATTGTCATTGATCTCTTATTATCATATAATAATTAGTCAGAATTTACTGTTTCTTGATGATCTCACAAATGATTCTTGGCACTTAGTTTGCTCAAACCCATTTCCAAACAAGACCCACACACTTATGTTGGGTGACATGTTTTTAAAGTGTCCTTTTAGTTACGGAGTTCCTTCTTTTCCTCATTTTTCTGTATTTACCTCTTTGTTAGCAGTTGGGGTTTTTGCATTGCGTGGTGGGTTTTGGCATGATGTTTCTTTGTTGAAAAAATCGGATACTTGTCATCTTATAGGGCATCCCAGGTGCAGGTTAACTTCTCCAGCGCCCTGTCTTTCCTGGAAACTGGTCTTCATTAGTGCCAGGTTTGCTTCCTTGGGGAAGACCGCAGGTGGGGCTGGTGTGGGTCCTGTCTCCTCCCGTCCAGAGGCGGGGAGATCAGCTTGTCTACCTTTCCCGGCTGTGGCTTTTGTCAGGAATCGGATCTTTCCCGGTAAGTTCACCATCCACTTTTCCCCTAACTGCAGCACATGAACAGTTTCTCTAGAAACACAGAAGTGGTCAGGGGGTCCCCCTTGTGGCTGCTGGAAAACAGACACATTTCTAAATGTTCCTCCAAAACAGCAGTTCTCAGCAACTGAGTCTTGTGGTCCCTTTGCACTTTTAAAACATGTTCAGGATCCAAAATAGCTTGGTTTATGCAGGAAAGATATATATACATATACGCACACACATATATACACACACACACATATGCCCATATACTGTAAGGAGATAGGCATATATACTATACTAGAAATCAAAATTTAGAGTTTAAAAGTATTTTTGTGTTATTCTTTCAAAATTAATAATAGACTCCAGTACATTGCTGATGAAAATGCAAAATGGTGCAGGCAATTTGGAAATAGTGTGGCAGCTCTCTATATAGTCAAACATACATTGATCCACCCAGCAGTTCTATTTCTAGATACTTACCAAAGAGAAATGAACACGTACAGATACACACCTACACACACAGACATATGAATTATTTATATTCTTTAGTGTTTATAATAGCCCAGAGTTGGCAAGAACCCAAATCTCCATCAGTTAGCAAATAAACAAGTTGTGTCCTGTCCCAAGCTACTCAGCAATGAAAACAAAGAAAATGTTAATGTGGAAGGATCTCAAAAACATTATACCTCTAATATATACAGAATGCCTAAAATTAGAGAAGAATTCAAGCAAAGACCAATTTTTTTAAATTAAGCAAAAGATATCAACAAAGAATTTACTGAAAAAGAAATGCAAATGGCCCATAATTATATGAAAGATGCTCAGCTTCAAATATGAGAAATACAAATTGAAGTAGAGACACAACATGGCAAGAGAATATCCAACCTAATATTTTAGAAACAGAAAGTTGTTATCTGACACTACCTACCTTCAAGACATAGGAAAAAACTAACAGTAACCAAGACTGTGGTATTGGCCGAAAACCAGACAAAAAGATCAGTGAAGCAGAATAGAGAGCCCAGAAATTGACCCACATAAAGGTAGCGAACTGATTTTTAACAAAAATGATAAAGCCATAAAATGGAAAAAAGATAATATTTTCAAAAAGTCATGCTAGAAAAACATGGACATTCACATACAAAAAAAGAATGTAGACATAGACCTTACACCTTGTATAAAAATCAACTCAAAGTAGATTACAGTGCTAAATGTTAAATGCAAAACTATGAAACTCCTAGTTGATGGTATAAGCAAAAACTCTAGATTACCTTGGGTTTGGTGAGGACTTTTTAGATATAGCACCAAAGTCATGTTACTTGCAACAAAAATTGATACTCTAGACTTTATTAAAATTAAAAACTTCTGCTCTGTGAAACGTATTGTCAAAAGAATGAAAAGTCAAGAAAGCCATAGACTGGGAAAAAATATTTGCAAAAGACATATGTGATAAAGAACTGTCAACCATAATAAATATACAAAGAACTCTTCAAACTCAGCAATAAGAAAACAAACAACCTGATTTTAAAAATGGGCCAAAGACCTTAAAGGACATGTCACCAAAGAAGATACGCAGATGCAAATAAGCAGATGAAAAGATGCTCCACATCATTTGGCATCAGGAAAATGCAAGCTAAAAATGAGCTACCACTACACACCTATTAGGTTGCCCAAAATGCAGAACAGTGACGGCACCAAATGCAACAGGAACTCTCATTCATTGGTACTGGGAATGCAAAATGGTAAAACCACTTTGGAAGACAGTTTGCTGGTTTCTTATAAAACTAAATACACACTTATCATACGATCCAGCAATCACACACCTTGATTTTACCGAAAGAAGTTGAAAATGTAGGTCCACACTAACACCTGCATGAAGATGTTTCTTTATTCATAATTGCCAAACCTTGGAAGCAACCAAGATGTCCTTCAGTAGATAAATGGATAAGCTGTAGTGCATCCAGACAATGGAATATTATTCAGGGCTAAAAAAGACGTGAGCTAACAGCCATGGAAAGACACGGAGGAAGCTTAAGTGCATATTACGAAGTGAAAGAATCCAATCTGAAAATGCTAGATACTGTAAAAATAATTCCGACATTATGGTGTTCTGGAAAACATCACAGAGAGAGTAAAAAGATCAGTGGATGCCAGGGGTTGGGAGAAGAGAGGGGTGACTAGGCAGAGCACAGAGGGTTTATAGGGCAGTGAAAATATTCTGTATGATACTGTAATTGTGGATACATGTCATTATACCCTAGTCCAAACCCATAGAACGCACAGCACCAAGAGTGAAACCTAACGGAAACTATGGACTTTGAACCACAATGACGTGTCAGTTGTAAGGAATGCACCACTCTGGTGGGAGATGCTGAGAGTGGCAGAGGCTGTGCATGTGTGGGGACACCGGGTACACGGAATATCTCTGTGCCTTCTGCTCAATTTTGTTAAGACCTAGGACTGATCAAAAGAGAAAGTCTTTAAGAAAAACAAACAAAATCATACCTTTCTGTGGATTTTAGGGATATACTTGATTATTTTATACTCAAACAAGAACAGAGATATTGAGTAGATAGTAACATTCAAATGTTTTAAAAGAATAAACAAGAGGCACTGAAATATTATCAGTTGCATTATTTGTATTTCATCATAATGTTGCATCCTATATAACTACCTACCCCCCTCCCCAGATCCCTTCAGAGACTCTGTTAAGTTTTATCTCTCTTTATAGGCATGTTAGTATAAAAGTTTGGAAGTCCTAGGTAAGCGTTCTGTCAACAACTAGAGGCTGATTTAGGAAAATATATCAGCTTTCCTCATAATTGAATAGCTTTGAGATTCCTTCAGAAGAAAAAAAATGTCTTCTCTGAACCCCCAAAAGGGGTCCTTCGTTCCACAGGTGCACACATAGTGCCAGGTTAAAAATTGTTGTAGAAAAATCCAAAATCTTATGAATATCTTATCTAATACAAATTAACACAGCAAGAAAGAAGCTTTGTTTTTATAATGTGATAGATTTTTGAAGATTATTTTGAAAATGGAAGTATAAAAATTTGAAAAATTTTCATAGAACTCTGAAGCCTTCTAGAATATTTCTATGGTGTCTGCAGACACTTGTGGAGAAACACTGACCTTTATTACCTACAGAAGTCATATAAAAAATAAGACAATTGCTTAGAGTCCCTATAAGTTCTCTAACTTTTCATTATACCTATTATTTTTTACATATTTTATTGATTCATGATAATGCACATATTTTCAAGGTACATGTGATAATTTGGTACATTCATATAATGTATAAATATCAAGTCAGGGTAATTGGGATATCCGTCACCTTTAATGCTTATCTGTATGCTAAGAACATTAAAATTATTCTCTTCTAGCTATTTTGAAATGTACGATGGATCAATTTTTTTTTTTTTTTTTTGAGACAGAGTCTTACTCTGTTGTCCTGAGTAGAGTGCCGTGGTGTCAGCCTAGCTCACAGCAACCTCAAACTCCTGGGCTCAAGCAATCCTCCTGCTTCAGTCTCCCGAGTAGCTGGGACTACAGGCACACACCACCACACCCAGCTAATTTTTCTATTTTTAGTAGAGACAGGGTTCTGTCTATTATTTAGGCTCATTTGAACTCCTGAGCTAAAGCAACTCTCCCACTTTGCCCTTCCAGAGTGCTAGGATTACAGGTGTGAGCCACCGCACTGGCCAATGTTAACTATAGTCACCCTATCTTTCAAACTATGGTCACCTTGATCTATCAAACACTAGGTGTTTTTTTCTTGTAACTGTACATCTGTACCCATTCTTTAAGCCCTCCTCTCCCCTCCCCTTCCTGGCCTTTGGTAACCACCAATCACTCTCCATCTTCATGACATCCATATTTTTTTTAGCTCCCATGTATGAGAGAGAACATATGATACTTGTTTTTCTGTGCTTGGCTTATTTTCCTTAACATGATGACCTCCGGTTTCATCCATGTTGCTGCAAATGACAGGATTTCATTCTTTTTTTAAGGCTGAATAATATTCCATTGTGTATATATACCACATGGCCATTATCCATTCATCCACTGATGGGCACTTAGGTTTTAACTGTATTCATTTGTGTGTGTGTATTTAGTTCTATGCAATTTTATCGCACTTGTAGGTCTGTGTATATTCACGATAGTCCTCCTCAGAGGGTTCAGCCTCGCCACCTGGTAGCTAAGCAGCAGAGGAGCAGGCCACTTTAATCTAATATAGGACAAGACTGAGTGATTCAAGTGTGGGTAGTCATTTTTGTTTGGCTCCATTTACCTCTGGGCTACCCCCACTTTAGAGTTTAGTTCCCTAGAGTTCAGAGGAAGAGGCTGGGGTGTTTGCTTAGGGCTCCTCCGTGGCAGGTCCTGAATTCTATTTTTTTCCTCCTATCACCATAAGATTGTCTGTTGCAGGCAGATTTTAAGATGGTCCTCAAGACTGCCACTAGCTGGTGCCTTTGCCATGTACGATCTCCTCCCCTTTAGCGTGGAAAGAACGTGTGTGAGTATAACACGGTATCACTCCATGACTAGGTTACTAATCAGCTGACTTCATGTTAAACAAGCAGTGGATGAACCACATGGGCAGGACCTAAAAATGTGAGCTCTTTAAAAGGACAGGCAATAACAGATGATGGTGAGGATGTAGAGAAAGGGGAACCCTCATACGTGACAGGTGGGAATATAAATTATTATAGCTGCTATGGAAAACAGTATGGAGGTTCCTCAAAACGCTAAAAATAGAACATATGATCCAGTATGGGGAAGAGATATCTGTACCCCCATGTTTATTGCAGCACTAATCACAATAGCAAAATATGGAATCAACCTAAGTGCTCATCATTCTTTTGACAATGCCTTTCACAGAGAAGTTTTTAATTTTAATAAAGTCTAGAATATCAGTTTTTCTTCCATGTAACATGGCTTTGGTGCTATATCTAAAAAGCCCTCACCAAACCCAAGGCAATCTAGAGTTTTTGCTTATACCATCATCTAGGAGTTTTATAGTTTTGCATTTAACATTTAGCACTGTAATCTACTTTGAGTTAATTTTTGTACAAGGTATAAGGTCTGTGTCTACATTCTCTCTTTTTTTTTTTTTTTTTTTTTTTTTTTGAGACAGAGTCTCACTCTGTTGCCCAGGCTAGAGTGAGTGCCGTGGCATCAGCCTAGCTCACAGCAACCTCAAACTCCTAAGCTTAAGTGATCCTCCTGTCTCAGCCTCCCGAGTAGCTGGGACTACAGGCATGCGCCACCATGCCTGGCTAATTTTTTCTATATATATTTTTAGCTGTCCATATAATTTCTTTCTATTTTTAGTAGAGATTTCTTTCTATTTTTAGTCTCGCTCTTGCTCAGGCTGGTCTCGAACTCCTGAGCTCAAACGATCCGCCCACCTCGGCCTCCCAGAGTGCTAGGATTACAGGCGTGAGCCACCGCGCCCGGCCTACATTCTCTTTTTATATGTGAATGTTCATGTTTTTCTAGCATCATTTGTTGAAAACACTATCTTTTTTCCATTTTATGGCTTTATCTTTTTTGTCAAAAATCAGTTCACTACATTTATGTGGGTCAATTTCTGGGCTCTCTATTCTGCTTCACTGATCTTTTCGTCTGTTCTTCTGCCAATACCACAGTCTTGGTTACTGTTAGTGTTTTCCTATGTCTTGAAGGTAGGTAGTGTCAGACAACAACTTTGTGTTTCTAAAATATTGGGTTGGATATTCTTTTTCTGCTCCACATAAACTTTAGAATCAGTTTGCCATCATCTGTAAAATAATCAGCTGTGCTTTTGACCAGGATTGTACTGAATCTATAGATCAATTTAGGAAGAACTGACATCCTAAAAATATTGAGTCTTCCTATTCACAAACACGAAATAGTTCTCCATTTATTTAATTCTTCTTTGATTACTTCCAAAACAGTTTTGTAGTTTTCTTCACATAGATCTTGTACGTATTTTGTTACATTTATACCTAAGTGTTTAGGAAAGCAGTTGACTTTTTATACATTAACGTTATACTCTGTAAGTTTACCATAATTGCTTATTAGTTCCAGGGTATGTTTGTAGACTCTTTTTGATATTTTACAGAGATAATCCTGGCCTCTGTGAACAAAGATAGTTTTATTTCATTCTCCTAATCAGTCTACCTTCTATTTTCTTTTATTTTCATGTTGTATTACTTAGAACTTCCAATATGATGTTTAAAATAAAATGGTGAGAGAATACGTCCTTGCCTTATTTTTTTTTTTTATCTTTGTGGGGAAAATACTAGTTTCTAACCATTAACATTATTAGCGGTAGGCTTTTGAAACTATTTATCACGTTGAGAAAGACCCCTCTACTACTAGTATACTGACACTTCTTTTCCTTAGTATTATGAATGAGTGCTGGATTTTGTCTAATACTTTTTCTGCATCTATTGAGATAATCATGTGATTTTTCTTCTTTAGCTTTTTGATATGATGGATTACATTATTATTTTTAAATGTTGAATCAGTCTTGCATACCTGGGATAAACTCCACCTGGTCGTGGTATAGAGTTCTTTTCCTTATACTTTTTAATGTAACTGTTAACTGATATAAAATTATTTCTTAGTACTGATTTTGTTGTAATCCCAAAATTTTTGGTATGTTGTGTGTCTATTTCAACTTGTATTTCTCATATTTGAAGCTGAGCATCTTTCATATGATTGTGGGCCGTTTGCATTTCTTTTTCAGTAAATTCTTTGCTGATATCTTTTGCTTGATTTTAAAAAAACTGGTCTTTGCTTGAATTCTTCTCTCATTTTAGGCATTCTGTATATATTAGAGGTATAATGTTTTTGAGATCCTTCCACATTAACATTTTCTTTGTTTTCATTGCTGAGTAGCTTTGGACAGGACACAACTTGTTTATTTGCTAACTGATGGAGATTTGGGTTCTTCCCAATTTCTGGCTATTATAAATAATGCTGAATATAAATAATTCATATATCTTTGTGTGTGTGTAGGTGTGTATATGTATGTTTTCATTTCCCTTGGTTATCTAGAAATAGACCTGCGGATGGACCAATGTATGTTTGACTATATAAAGAGCTGACACACTATTTCCAAATTGGCTGCACCATTTTGCATTTTCATCAGCAATGTACTGAGTTTATTATTAATTTTGAAAGAATAACAAAAAAACACTTTCAAACTCTAAATTTTAGAATTTAATAGAGTGTATATGCCTATCTACCGAAAGTATAGAAGCATGTATATGTGTGTGTGTCTGTGTGTGTGTGTATATGTATATATATATATGTAAATATATCTCTCCTGCATAAACCAAGCTATTTTGGATCCTGAACATGTTTTAAGAGTGCAAAGGGACCACAAGACCCAGTTGCTGAGAACTGCTGTTTTGGAGGAACGTTTACAAATCTGTCTGTTTTCCAGCAGCCACAAGGGGGACCCCATGACTACTTTGTTTCTAGAGAAACTGTTCATGTGCTGCAGTTAGGGGAAAAGTGGATGGTGAACTTATCCGGAAAGATCCGATTCCTGACAAAAGCCACAGCCGGGAAAGGTAGACAAGCTGATCTCCCCGCCTCTGGACGGGAGGAGACAGGACCCACACCAGCCCCACCTGCGGTCTTCCCCAAGGAAGCAAACCTGGCACTAATGAAGACCAGTTTCCAGGAAAGACAGGGCGCTGGAGAAGTTAACCTGCACCTGGGATGCCCTATAACATGACAAGTATCCGATTTTTTCAACAAAGAAACGTCATGCCAAAACCCACCACGCAATGCAAAAACCCCAACAGCTAACAAAGAGGTAAACACAGAAAAATGAGGAAAGAAGAACTCCATAAGTAAAAGGACACTTTAGAAACATGTCACCCAACATAAGTGTGTGGGTCTTGTTTGGAAATGGGTTTGAACAAATCAAGTGCCACGAGCCATTTGTGAGATTAGTAAGAAACAGTAAATCCTGTTTAATTATTACATGATAGTAAGAGATGGATGACATTTTGTTAGGTGTGATGATGGTATCGTTGTTACCTCAAAGTATTTAAGGAGTCCTGTTTTGGAAGAGAAATACCTTGAATTATTACAAGCGAAATAATAGACTGGGATTTGCTTTAAAATATTTTAAGAAAGAAGAGGATTATAGGTGGGATGAGATTAAACCAGACAGGCCAAATGTGACACCTCTGGAGCTGGGGGTGGGGAGGGTATACAGAGGTTCATTTTTCTATTCTCTTTACTGTTGTGAGGCTTAACCATTTCCTGAACAAACCGGAATATTTACACTCCTCTTGGAGTCCCCACAAACCCTGGATCAGATCCTGTCTCCTGCAGCAGCGACTGGGGAGACCACGGCCAAGGTCTGCGCACAGCAGTGGGCGCTTGCGCAGAAACGAGCCAGGTGCGCGGAGGGCGAGGGCTGGACCCGAGGGGAGAGTCTTGGGGTTGATCTTTCAGAAATCTTTGAAATTTTCCAAAGGTCATGGACATTTTACGAATTAATCTGTAGTAGTGATTCCATGTCAATTGCTAACTAGGAGTGCTTGTTTTTCAAAGTTAAAAGTGAATATTTTCATCCATTTTTCAAATTTTCAAGGCGAGCAGGGCACCAGGTGTGCACCCCGACTTCATATCACCCCCAGGGCCAGCCAAGGCCCCCAACGTTGCTTAGGGACCCTAGGTTGAGCCCCGCGCCTGGACCTGCTGCACCGCCGGCTGGGGACCCGAGCTGCAGCCCCTCCTGGGGCATTTCAGGCTGAGCCCCTTGTTTTCTCCCTGCTTCCCCGCCCTGCGTCTCTGTAAGGCTGTTCTAATTCCCGTTCCTCTGGGAGAAGGAAGGAGCCTGAGCAAACCCCTGATGATGCCGTGTGCTCCAGGCCTGGCGATGTGCAAAGGCCTGCGCCGAGCTGCCCGGTCCAGGTGCGTCTGGCCGGGGTCGCCCGGCTGGGGACGCGCATCCTCCGCAGACCGCCTTCCCAGGCTGCTCCGGGCACCTGTCCCTCGGGCTCCATGCAGGGCGGCCGGGTTCAGGGGTGCGACCTGCGTCCCACGTAGACAAGTTTTGTATCTCTAGAGCAATTACTTTGCTTTTACCTTATGGATACTGAATTGTGTGACTCAGTATTTCCCAATTTTGCGTTTTCAGATGCACTGGGGACATGAGGGCGTGTTCAGATGGGAAGGACACAGAAAATGGTCATTTTTGCAGTTTGTTTGCAATGGAAATTGTAAAACAGCAGCAACAACACAAACAGGCTTAGCAGCCTAGTGACAAAACCCAGCTGTCCCAGTGCTAAGACATAATCGAAAGAGATTTTCATAGTCCGGAATTTTATATTCTTAAGTCGGTGTTTTTCAACCTCGTGTCCTCGGATAACAAGGACACGAGGACACGAGGTTGAAAAACACCGACTTAAGACCATTTGTTTCCCTAAAATGAACTTTGCTTAGAGAAACAAGGTAGTGAGGGGTCCCCGTAGTGGCTACTGGGAAACAGACAAATTCAATTTCTACATATTCCTCTAACACAGCAGTTGGGTCTTGTTACTCTGCACTCTTAAAAAATGTTCGGGATCCAAAAGAACATTGGTTTATGCAGGAAATATAAAGAAATATATATGCACATATATAAAGATATATACTGTATTACCAATCAAAATTTAAAATAAGAATATTTTTATATTACTTTTTAAAAATTAATAAGAGTCCCATTACATTGCTGTGAGAATGCAAAATGGCGCAGCCACTTGGCAAACAGTATGGCAGCACCTTACATAGAGAAAAAGACGTTGATCACAGATCCGGTAATTCTACTCTTGGGTGAATACTAGGTATTCACCCAAGGGAAATGAAGACATACATATACAGACAAACAAAAATGTACATTATTTATATTCTGCATTCTTAATTAACAATCCCAAATTGGAAGCAATTCAAATGTTCATGAGTTAGCAAATAAATAAGTTGTGGCATGTCCAAATTTACTGTGCAATAGAAACAAACAATGTTAATACAACATGGATGGATCTCAAAATCATTATATCTTTAATGTATAGAGAATACATAACACTTGAGAAGAACTCAAGGAAACAATAAAATTTTAAAATCAAGCAAAAGATACAACCAGAGAATTCACAGAAAAAGAAATGTAAATGGGCCCTTCATCATATGAAAATTTGCTCAGCTTCATTTATAATGAAAAATTAAAATTGCCACTTACATGAAAAAATCTAATAGTTTATACATTCTAATGCTAATACTGTGCAGAAACAGGCTTATATATTGCTGGTAAGAATGCAAACCCCCAATAGATTAGAACTTGGAAATATATTGGAAAATTCCATAAGCATTTGATCTTACTTCTATGACTCTCCTCAGAAACACTGGAAAAAAATATGAAAAGAATCATGCAAAAGGGAAATATGAACAGATGTACTTAGGCCCTTATATTATGAAAGTAAAACAAGGGAAGGACAAACCAAAATCTAATAAACAGTGCCCATGGCAGAGCGATGGAATAGGGTTGGAGGAGACAGATGATGCAAGCTTCTCTGAATGTAATTTTTCCACAATTTTGATTTAGGGACCATGTACATGTTTTTGTATAATTAAAAAACAAGATTAAATGTTTTAAAAGTACAGAAGCAATCCCTGAAAATTTAAAACAAAAGGAAACAAATAAATTTAAAATTCCAACCGACTGGTAGCATCACCACACAGGAAATCATTGGTTCAATTAATTTTAAAACGTGGTTTTGGTTATATATTCCCAATAGGATGTGTTCTAAGGACAAAATCACCTAACAATTTAAAACTGAGTTATTATTGGTATTGTTAGTTTGAAACTGTTATAGATATATTACAGGATATAATAAAGCAAATAATTATGTGAATGTTGTTAAGAGCCAAGATTTTCAGCTTAAGAGAAAAGAAATAAAAATGTTAAATAAAAGAAATTAACATCCTAAATCTTAATTTGGAATTTGACAATATCAATATGATCTCATTCTTTTAAAACAATGTCTATATCTACTAAAAAGTTTTAGAAACATACAACTTAGTGGTATTTAAAACATGAGCACACACCCAGCACCCAGTTTGTACTCTCTAAAGACTGTTCTTCATCTTATTATTGTGAAAAATTGATAAAAACCCAGAAGAAAACATTGATCTGGACTTTTTCGTATGAGCTACCTGTCAGAGCAACTAAATAGGCAGTGAGAGAAAGTCTTCCATAGAGAGAAATATCAGCTAAAAAATTCAGAGGGAGAGATACATTTTTTTAAAAAATTACCCTTTTGGTCCCTCCTGAAGTAATGGATGTAGGTAAGAGGTGTCAGTGGCTGCTCAGCCCAGGAAGTGAAATTGTGGGAACCATTCTCCCTGCTCCACCAGGCTGTGCAAGTTCAGCATCACTGAAAGTGAAATCACGAAACCTGCACCCGTGTGCAATGCCCACCTAGGAGACACACCTTATAAAGAGAAGCTGAACCTAAGGAACTTCTGATCTAGATATCTGATTGTACAAACTGCAGGACATAGAGGAAAAGTTTCAATTAGAGCTCAAGGAAGCGACTCCCTGAACGTGAGTCATCCCAACCACTAGGTGGCAGCTGTGCACTGGGCGTGGAGAGAGGACTGTGCGGCAGAGGGAGGCGGTTTTACGACAGCTGGGATGGGAATACGGCACCGGCACCGAAAAGGAACTGCAAACGTCCCTAGATAAACAGGAAGAGGCTCAACCTTGCTCAGAATAAGAGAAACACTGATTAGGATTAGCTTGTAGACCATTTCTCTTTAGTCAGTTTGTTTCATATTCGTTCTCTGCTGGCCAGATGGTGGGAAATTGTTACACACTGCTTGTGGGAAAGAAAAATAGCGCAGCTCTAGGAAGGGAAATTAGACATTCCTTTTAGAGAAAACATGGTTCGTGCATGTATCCCTTAACCCCACAGTCCTGCTTGTAAGAGCTTATTCCTAAGATTCATGGGCAAAAATACAAAAAGGCATGTGTATAAAGCTGATCGTTGTGGATTTTTTTGTCTGGTTAGGGTTTTTTTTTTTTTTTTGCTGTATCTGGAAACAATTCAAGCACCCCCCCAAGAGGGGACTGGTTGAATGTGCTGTGGCACATCCACACGATGGAGTATCATTCAGCAGCAAAAGCAATGAGAAGTATTTTTATGTGCTTCTAGGGAGTAATCTCTGTGTTATTGTTACAGCAAAGCGTTACAGCAGGTGGTCCCGAGGACAAACCGAGGGGCACATGGGAAGTCGGAGAATCAAGATTTATTCACCAGCGGGCTCAGAGGGATCTTGCCACCAAATTTTGAGCCTTGTCTACCTGATTTTTCCCACTTTTATTAAGTTGGGGTGGCCAGAGGGGTGGGGGTCTCACGTGGCTAATGCCTGCCAGGCAATAGGTTAGTTGATGTGTCAGGTAATAGGTTTAGTGTTATGCTGATGCACCAGGTAATGGATTAGTTGATGGGCAAGGTAATAGGTTAGTATTACGTTGATGTGGGCCTTCTAGTGAGAGGTGGGGGGTCTCAGGTGGCTGCTGTGCCAAGTAATAGATGGGGGTTTTCCTTATTCCCCCCTTTGATGCCCTTATATGTCTACTATAGGGCATCATTTCCTAGTGGGTGATAGCCTCATAAGGCCATTATGTGAGCTGTTGTTCTCCGAGTTACAGTTGTCTCTATGAATTTTGTAACCGTTCCAGTATGCAGGGGCCTGTAATGGTGCCAGTCCAGTATTTCTTTCCCTGCTGTGGCACACCTGAGCATGACTATAACATGTCTTTGGCATGCAGGTGCGGACTGTGAAACCTCCCATGGTCCAGAAGCCTCAAGTAATCCCGTTAGTAGAGCTGATCCAAGTCCTAGCATAACAAGCTTTAGGGCAGGGTTTCTCTGCCATAGTTGTTAAGGCGAGTGCCCCAACCAGGAGGAAGGTAGGGACTGAGGCAGGAGTAGACATCCTATAATGAGCCAAAATACCACAGTTGAGATGCCCTCTGCAGTCCAGTCCAATCTCCCGGAGCCACTGAGAAGAGTCCGCTACCCAGTAAGCTCACTACAACCCCAATGAGGGGCAGGGCCCGTGGTCCCATTTACTCCTGTTCAGTCCTGGGTGTGGCTGTCCTCATTGGGAGACAGTTAAGCTGGATCTTTAGTGGGTTCTGCTGGTCCTGATGTGCAGTCCAGAGATCAGTTTTGTTGTCTGGCTCACCCTTTTTCACATAGGAGTGATGGATCCACGGAATGATACCTGCAACTTTAACAGCAGTGGGAGTAACTAGTATCGCAGTATGGGGACCTGCAATATTTATAAAGAGTAAGGCTGCTTTGAGATTCTCTAGGATTTTAACCATCATTCACTTTTTATCTTAAATACTACACAAAAATTAATAATTTAGAAATTTTTTCCCTAGGCACAAACTGTGTTGCAGCAACATAATGTACACCTCACTGGCTAGCTTGTAAAGAGTAGGACAAAAATGGACAAGACCAACGGAAAACTGAAGCTTCCAATTTAAGCTCTTCTAACCACAACTTCTAGGACAACTTTGAATCCCTAACAGTACTGTTAATGTTAGATGATAGTGAGTTAGAAACACCTTCTGCGTACCTATCTATAGACAGTGAATCACTGGAAGTAAACTGTATCTGCAGTTAGGATTAAAAGACCAAAACCAAAATATTTTCATAAGCCTTTGATCATAAGTTTGTTTTTTGCTATACTTCCTATTTTATTTATTCTAATTTGCTGCCATGTATGCACATTTGCATTTTTACCTTAAAGTTAAACATACAGGTATTTTTTGTTGGTAACTCAGATTTAGTGGTTATCATTAGACCAAATATTAAATTTACTTTACTTATCAAAAATCACACATTATTTTGTCTTTGGCTGAGTTTATATTTTCAGAAGCTTTATGTCAAATCTTGACACCTCAAGCACATAAAAATGTCCAGTAAAACCTAGGCAAAAAAACAAATGTATGCTGACAATTTGAAAACATTTTTACTATTGCTTTACTAATAACACCTTTTTATTTTTTAATAATAATCCAGCTTATTTACCAAAGATTACTAAATTCTCATGACCCATATGGGTTTAGTTTATGAGTGCTTTCTTATTTTTAAGCCAGTCCAGAACCATGTAGCATAAACATGTAATATATGGACAGACACAAAACATACCTAAACATACACACTCTCACACACATACACGCACACAAAGTTCTAATAGATTTTACCCTAGAACTCTAGCCATGAGATGGTAACACAAACTCACCAGTCTATAAAAGACAGCTGGATCCAAATTTCCTCTGATCAAACTGGAACTTGTTCACATGGCAAACTTTAGTTGTTCTGATAGGTAACTAATTAGGCCTGTGGATCAAAGTTTTGGGTGAAGCAGTTTCCATGGCAGTTTGATTTTTTTTTTTTTTTTTAAAGAAAACCTTAACCCTTTTTTTCTTCAGTTCAAAATGAGTTTTTAATGTTTACATTTTAGGTAGACAAGGCGGCTGGATCTCCAGGTAGCCTTTCATTTGTAAATACCATAAACAATGAGTTATCGTAACACCAATAGAAAAAGTTAGCAGGTTTTAGAGTAGCCAGAAAAGAGAGAAATAACTTGAGACATTTTAACTCTATAATGGTAGGTCCACCATTTCAGCTCTGAATTTTCCTTGATATAATTTGCCCTTTTGTAAAAACCTGTGCACAATAATTAGCTATAACCAGCTGGAGCCCTAGAAAAACTTAGCATGCCTTTAAATCTTTTCATTTACAGAACTACTTGCAAGTAGAGGTACCACAAACCAACTGGGGTGCCCAATGGGGGTCCTTCTCCTTGTCTTTCCTCATTTTTAAAGGATTTCCCATTTTTCTTTAAAAGAAGCAACCGCACTGTAATACAGGGTTTGGTGTCATGGATCAGAGTGTGCTGATTGTGGGTGGGACTCCTCAGTGTTTCACCACTGAGTCGCTCCCACCCTCTTATGTGTCTCAGTTTCTGTCTTGGAGGTCCAGTACCTCTGAGAGGGCTCAAAATGCTGAATGATCAGCTCTTATAGGCGTTTCCTGGATGAGCCTCATTTTAATTAATTTTTTGGGGGGTTCTCTCTAGGGCCACTAGCGCCTCGGGGAATCACCTCAGACAACTTCCACTCAAGACCCCAGTGGCCCAGGGCTGCCAAGACTGGGAGGAGTAAGATGCCCTTTTCTTAGGAGCTGAGGAACTCAGTCTCTCATTTATCTACAAACAAGACAGTTCAGTTTCCTCTTTCAAAAATGCACAGAAAAGTGAGTTGAGATTTAAAGGATAAAAAGACAACGGAGAAGACCCTTTAAAATGCACCTCCAAATCTAAGTTAGGATCCCAAACAACAATTCCTAGGAAAAGAACCAGCTCAGAGTAAACCAAAACCATCAACCAAAAACTGGAGGTCCGGAGCTCAGGAGGACTTACCAGTTCCACCCAAGGAGAAGCTTGCGGTCAGAGGGCCCAAAAGTTGGCTATGCTGGTACCTGGCGCCAAGTTTGGGCTGCTCCTTTTGTGGTCCTGAGTCTTCTCTGAACCCCATGTCTGGGCACCAATCTTGTCAACACAAAAAAAGCCAAATTCTGTAAAATAATTTTAAAGAGACTTATTCTGAGCCAAATGTGAGGACCATGACCCAGAGCCATGCCCAAGAGGCCTTGAGCAAGTGGACTTGGTGTGGCTGGGTTACAGTTTGGTTTTGTACATTTCAGGGAGACAGGGGTTACAGGTAATGTCATAAATCAGTACTTGGGAGGCATACATTGTTTTGGACTGAAAAGGTGGGTCACTTCGATGGGGGGGCTTACAGGTTACAGGTGGGTTTAAAGATTCTTTGGCTTATAATTAATTAAAGACATGAAGCTTTGTCTAAAGGCTTGGAATGTTTTAACATAGTTGCTGTTTATCAGAGACAAGCCACTGGACATAGATTTGTTGTGTAAATTGAGGGCCTGTAGGTTTGTCTTGAATACCCTTAGGCCTGTTAATGGGTTCCAAAGGTTGTCCCCAAGAAGGGAGGGGGGCATGATAAGACATGTCTGACCTCCTTCTTCCTGGCAGGCAATTTAGTTTTAGGATATTCCTTTGGCCACCAGGGGGTCCATTCAGTCAGCCAGTGGGGAGGGGGAGGGGGGGGGGGAGGTGAGCCTTAAAATTTTATTTTAGTTCACAGTACCGAATAATGTAGATTTAAAATAAGTAAAAGTTTCCACAGGGAAGTTGTTACAAAGTTACCATCGCTGATGAGGGGTGGGACATGGGTGACCATGTCACAAAAAGGGACTACATTAGGGCCAGATAACTCAGCAGATATAAGCTAATTTTGTCCTGGAGGAAAAGACAGTAAAGTGTTAAGTGGAAGGGCTGGTGTCTCCTAAAAATTGCACCTATAGTGAGGATAAATAGAGTTTGCTGGCAAATACCCAACTTCACAGATGATGGGAATTTCTTCCAGGTGGCAAAATGCGCACAATTCTTCTAGGCACTGTGAGCCAATTACCTTGGTTACAGTGTTGCACTTAGGGAAAAGTAACCGGAATTCTACACACAGGATGATAACTACCAGCAATCAGTAGAAAAGAGGAGAAGGGCCATTGTGCATTGTTCCCGCAGACACTGGCTTAATCTGCCGCCACAGCTGGAAAAGATGTCAACATCTGGCCCAGCACCATAACGCAGTCAATTTTAGAGACAAAGGGAAAAACATTATAAACCTGTACAAAATCCTGATACAGCTGAATCCTGAGTCCTGAATGTGGTTTCCGTCACTGTGCATCTGGGGACACCGCAGAGAAAGGGCTGAGGAAACAGAGCTAAAGCAATTTAGGGAATACTATAAGAGACCTTGAAAACAAGTGGACTTTTTAGTCTGAAAAGGTAAAGCAAATAGGGTGGAATGAATGAAATGATGAAAGTTATGACTAGGAAAAGTCCAGACTTCATTCAATCTTGGCACATGTGTTAGGTTCTTAGGGTCATCAAATTGCCACAAGGTTACTGGCTTAAAACAACACACGTGGCCAGGCGAGGTGGCTCATGCCTGTAATCCTAGCACTCTGGGAGGCCAAGGCGGGAGGATCGCTCGAGGTCAGGAGTTCAAGACCAGCCTGAGCAAGAGTGAGACCCTGTCTCTACTAAAAATAGAAAGAAATGATCAGGACAGCTAAAATTATATATATAGAAAACAATTAGCTGGGCATGGTGGCACATGCCTGTAGTCCCAGCTACTTGGGAGGCTGAGGCAGAAGGATTGTGTAAGCCCAGGAGTTTGAGCTTGCTGTGAGCTTGACGCCACAGCAGTCTAGCCGAGGCAACAGAGTGAGACTCTGTCTCTAAATAAATAGATAAAAACAACACAAGTGTATCATTACCTTGTGCTTCTGTGGATAGGAGTCTGGTTTGCTGTCACTGGGCTAGCAGTGTTCAGGCATCAGCAGGGCTGGGTCCTTCCCGAGGCTCAGAAGAGACCCCATTCCCTGGCCACCTCCTGTTCCCAGAGCCCCCCCCACTCCCTGGCTCGCACCCTTCCCCGTCTTCAAGGCCAGGACCCAGGTGGAGACCTTCTCAGTTGGTGTCACTCTGGCCTCCCCTCCTGCCCCTCTTCCACTTTGATGACATTGGGCCAACCCAGAGAGTCCAGCACTTTCTCCCCATTGTGAGGGAGGCTGATGGGCAACCTTGAGTCCACGTGTAACTGGGAGTCCCCCTGCACGTAACACAGCATGGGCACTGGTTCTGAGGGTTAGGCCGCGGGTATCCGGGGGCAGGGACATTCTTCTGCTGACCACGGTGCAATGGGTCATAGTACCCTGAGGCCTGAAAGCAGCAGGCTTTTTTTTTTTTTGGAGAAATAAAAGAAGGTGCTACTTTTTACATCAGGAAATAAATAAATGGAATTTGTTATTTTAAGAGGCGATAGTGGCTGAAAATCTACTTAGCTTTAAAATATTCCTGGATGATAAATGCTTGACAGCTTAGTATAGGAAGCCAGAGGTTCTGGGGACACATTGTTCACCTTTTGTATTTCTTTTTTCTCCTTTAAGAGAATCCCATAAATATTAAAATAGAAATAAAAAGGGGAAAACATCCCAGTCTCTCCTACCATAAATAATTAATTCCGTTTTCCATGTTGCTTTGCATCTTTTCCATCTACAAACATAATTTTTTCATATTTACAAACAGAGTACATGCCTGCTTTTTCTCTCTGTGGTTACATTTTTAAACGTTTGCCTGCTGATCGCTGGAGGAGGAGGCGGCCGAGCTGGGAGTCGCGGGCTGCAGGGTGCACAGGTGAGCCCACGCGGCCCCTGGCAGCCCCACACCGTGGGGAGCTGGCGGAGTGTGTGCCAGGACCAGGCTGCCCCGGCCTGCGCCACCGAGTTCTGGCAGGGCACCGCGAGGAGTCTGGGAACCCGAAGTGCGAGTGTGGCCTGGCAGGTTGTCAGGAAGGTTCGTGGGTCAGACTTGGAGGACAGAACATACTGTATTTGGCCGCGTGAGAGCTGGATTTATAACTTAAGGGTTTAGACTTGTGCCTTCGTCATTTGTCCGGGGCAGGTCGGCCCCTGCTGAAGGAAGGACCAGCCATGGGAGGGGTATGGGGGTGCAGAGTGAGGGGCTGTGCTGTGCTCCGGGCAGGCCCTGGGGAGGCCACAGGCCCAAGGAGAAGGCGCTGGTGTGGCTGCCAGTGCTGGGACTGAGGTTCCGATGCCCAGAAGCCGTTCTCTGAAGCTTGGAATGGGCAGGCGGTAGCAGGGGAGGCTTGAGCTGGACAGGAACATCCCAGCAGATGGTTCTGAGGCCAGATGGGGTGGAGGACGTGGTGGGCCCTCCCTAGCGCCTCCTCAGCTCTGCAGACATCCCCAGCAGACACAGCCTGGAGGTGTGGGATTCCGTCCCAGCCCGCCAGCAGGAAAAGGGCTCAGAAGAGAAATGTCGATTCATAGTAACTACGTCCAGTTCTTGTATATGTGAGATTGAGACCCACCACTGCTCCTGCTCCCTCCATTCCCCCAGCGGGTTGTGACCTTGCTGTTTGACCCCAGACTTAGGGAAGCCCTGGGGTTGGCCTGGGCAGTGAAGCACCTGCTGGAGTGGCCTGGGAGCCATTGTGGCCTCATGTTTGCTGTGCATCCATCCGTCCCTCATCGCTTCCCAAAGTGGGACGCGGGTGCCGTTGAGAGACAGATAAACACGACACAGTGGCAGGAGTGACTCTGGGGTGGGACTCACGCCATGACGGGGTTTCCAGATATAGCAAATAGACATGGGGGTGCCCAGTTAAATTCGAAGCTCAGATAAAGACCAAATATGCTTTATAATAAGTAGGCTTGAAATATTGCATGGGACATACACTGAAACATTCGTTGTGTATCTAGAGTTCAGATTTAACTGAGTGTCCTGTGTCTTATCTGGTGACCCTAGACAGTCAAGTCCTCTCCAGTTGCTAGAGAAGGGTGTGGAATTTAGCTCAGAGCTTGCTGGGCAGAGTGTGCCCCCAAAGGGACCCTTCAGGGCCAGGGGCTCCAGGGGGAGTTTCATTCACACAGACTAAACAAAACAGTGTGGTGTATTTTAAAAATATGGTTATGTTTTGGATTAACATAGGGAACTGAAATAAAATTTAAAAGATAAGCAATTTAAAAAGTAGCTTATGATGGTTCTCATAGTAGTATAGTAATATTCCAGGCATCTGCAATTCGCACTTTGTGGGTCATTTGAAATTCTCCGCTGCAATACCAAAAGTGGACACGAGAGGGTGCGCCGACAGGCCTCCTGATTCTGGGCCACCCTAACCCTAACAAAGAAAACATCTTTTGAGAAACCGCAAGCCATTTAAGGGCCATTATTTTGCTGCTGCTCCTGTTCCTGTTTTTGTAAATATTGTTGTCTTTCTCCACCTTGGTGTCTTCCTTCTCCCCTCTCCATCCCTTTCAGCTACTCTGAGTTCTGTGTCCTTTCTCAATGGGTACAAGTCTCCCTGATGTGCATCCACTTTGCGGTCTCCTCTGAGACCTCCTGGTCCAGCAGTGAGTTGTCTGCTCAATTATGACAAGGGCCACCACCTTGGGAGCTTTCTCGCTGTGTGGCAAGTGCTGGACTTAGAGCTTTGCATATGGTATCAGTCAGGAAAGAGAAACTGGGTCAGTATTCACACCCAGGGGCATTAAGGCAGGGCAGGGGCTAGTGGGTGGCTCTGTTGCGAGCCACACCCAGAGACTGGTGAGCAGGGGGTAGGGTGGCGGGGCCCAGGGCCAGGCCAGTGGATAGAGGCTGGGGCCACCCAGGCCTGCCATAGTGGACGGGGCTGAGGATGCTGTGCAGAGCAGGGCGGAGCAGGGGTGGCCTTCGTGAGCCAGATGACCTGAGAGACGCAGCTTGGGGGAGGTGGACGCGCCCCTTGGCCTCCAGAGCAGAGCGGAGAGGATGGGAGGGCCTCAGAGCAGCTGCCCAGGAGCAGCACACGCATCATTTTTTTAAGTAGCATCATTTTACAGCTGGGAATCCAAGGCTCAGAGAGGTTAAGGGGCTGGACTGCAGGTGCACGGCTTGCCAGAGGCAGAGCTGGGATTTGACCCGGGAAGCCCACCCGCCGAATCCATGCCCATAGGGACTGCTGTGCAATGGAGGAGGCAGCTCCTGCATGGCTGAGTCCACCGCCACCCTCCGCCTCTGCAGATGTCACCATTAGTCAGGGTCTGGCACCCGGTAAGCCCCAAGGCAGGGTCACAATGTCAACAGTGCTGCCCGGGCAGATGTGGCTTGCCAGACAGAAATGTCCATCCCACATAGAATTGGCCGTGTCAGGCAAGATTCCCTCATGAGAAGCAGAAATCACGTCCCAATTCTGCACAGAAAGGGTTTACTGCAGGGGCCTAGGAGCTCACAGAAGTTTTGGAGGGGCTGCAGGAGGAAGCTCTAGGCAAGGTTTGTGGAAATGACTCCCAGAGGAGCACCTGGAAGTGGCCCCCAGGGGCACTGTCACCTCTGCACCGGGCAAGGAAGCGCAGCACCAGGAGGCTCCCATTGGCATCGTGAACCCTGAGCGCCCAGGGCTGGGCCCCCCACAGCTGCCACTCAGCACTTGGTGAACAGAGACCCTAGGACACTGCAGAGGAACCAGCATCTCCAGCAGCCACCACAGGTGACAGGGACGGAGAGTGGAGGAGAGGTTTCCAGGGGCCAGGGCAGACGGAACCAGGAGTGACTGCTCAACGATGAGGGGTGATGAGAAAGTTCTGGAGATGGGAGGTGGTGACGGTTGCACAACATTGTGAAACACTTAATGCCACTGAATTGTACCTTCAAACGGTTAGAATGGTACATTTGATGTTATGTGTGTTTTACCACAAAAATTTCAAAACAGCATTTTTTTTTAAAAGTAACCACCTCACACCCATTAGATTATAAAAAAAACTAACAAAACAAAATAACAAGTGTTGGCGAGGATGTGGAGAAATTGGAACCCTTACGTACTGTTGGTGGGAAAGTAAAACAGTGCTGTTGCTATGAAAAACAGTATGGTGGTTCTTCAACAAAATTAAAAATAGATTTACCATAGATCCAGTGATTCTCTCTAGGCACATACCCAAGAGAATTGAAAGCAGGGACTCAAACAGGCGTCTGTACACCGATGTAAAAAGCAGCATTATTCGCAATAGCTGAGTGTGGAGCAACCTGAGAACCTGTGTGCCCATGAGCAGATGAACACAACTCGGAGCAACCTGAGAACTTGTGTGCCCATGAGCAGATGGACACAATGCGGAGCAACCTGAGAACCTGTGTGCCCATGAGCAGATGGACACAACGCAGAGCAACCTGAGAACCTGTGTGCCCATGAGCAGATGGACACAACGCGGAGCAACCTGAGAACCTGTGTGCCCATGAGCAGATGGACACAACGTGGAGCAACCTGGGAACCTGTGTGCCCATGAGCAGATGGACACAACGTGGAGCAACCTGAGAACCTGTGTGCCCATGAGCAGATGGACACAACGTGGAGCAACCTGGGAACCTGTGTGCCCATGAGCAGATGGACACAACGTGGGCTCCACATGGTGCAACAGCATTCAGCCGCAGATAGGACGGGAATCCTGGCATGTGCCGCCTCGCGGATGAAGCTGCAGCACGTTATGCTCGGTGCAATAAGCCAGTTGCAAAAGGAAAAGCACTGCATGAGTCCACTCATGTGGGGTCCCTAGAGGAGTTGGATTCACAGAGACAGAAAGCAGAAGAGTGGTGGCCTGGGGCTGCCGGGAAGAGCACTGGGGCGTTAGTGTGTCATGGGAAGAGTTTCAGTTTTGCAAGACAAAAAGTTCAGGGAATCGATGGTGACGATGGTTGCACAACAACATAACTATACTCACCACCACTGAACTGTGCACCTAGAAATGGTTAAGATGGTGCATTTTATGCGTACGTCACTACCATTTTTAAAGAAAGTCAACTAGAAGAAGAGGAGGAGGAGAGATAGAAGAGAAGGTGAAGGGGAGGAGGGACCAGGGCTGGCCGGCCGTGGAGGGCAGGTGGTGGGACACGGGGGCCATGGACCGGCTCACGCCCCACAGGCAGCCCGAGTTGGGGCCAAGGGCGCTGGGGCTCGCACAGCCCCCGCAGCACAGTGGCCTGGCTGGGAGGCCCCTGAAATAAAGGGAGCACTTTGAGGATAAGGGAGGAAAGAAAATATTTTATGTTAAAGCTGTCGGGAAAAATTGTGCAAGACCTACTGGGAATCGTTTCAATGGGAACTTAGCGCTCTAGGCCCCGGGTCCAGGTCATCGGATTTTGCGGGGTTTCTGTGCCTCTCGTTGTCTTGGAGCTACTTTGCAACTCCGTAACTGTAGACAGTCGGTGGTAGTGTATGTTATTCTTGGTCCAGGGAAATGGAAATGAATTTTGTCTTGTGAAGGACAGTCAGTCCCTCCCAGAAGCCAATTTACGCCTTTATTAAATAAATTCATGCAGCGCTCCTGGTGGGCTGCCCTGGGGGTTCTCCTTTGAACTGGTTTTGAACACGTTACTGGTCTCTCATTAGCTAGTGACGACCAAAAATTCTGATACATGCTCATTTTATTTATGTTTGAAAGTCATTTTACTTTAAAAAAAAAATTATGCTTTCAAAAAATAACCTTTGATTCTGGTTCCAAAATGACAGCACAGAAGCAAGCTGGCTTCACTACCCCCTACAGAAAACCAAACCAACATCCGGCCCTGAGATTATCACGGCAATATCCCAGAGCTCCAGTACGGGGTGAGACAGTCCCCAGGGCCACAGAGACATGAAGAAAACCCCAAATAGACAGTAGGAGAACTGGACGTCCACATCCACAGTGCCACTGCCCCTTCTGCCCAGCTCCATGTGCACGGAAAACTCCCCTAGTTCATGGTTTGGCACAGAGAGAGAGAGCGAGAGAGAGAGACAGAGAGAGAGAGATGGAAAAAAGTCCAGAGACACTGAGACAGAGACATATAAACAAAGTCTAGAGAGACGCAGAGACAGGCAGAGAGACAGAGAGACAGATATAGAGCAAAGTCCGAGAGACACA
The DNA here is from genome assembly GCF_041146395.1 of Eulemur rufifrons. Lineage (NCBI taxonomy): Eukaryota > Metazoa > Chordata > Mammalia > Primates > Lemuridae > Eulemur > Eulemur rufifrons. The sequence continues at coordinate 49,153,043 of NC_091002.1, forward strand.
GAGAGACACTTAGGGAGAAAGACAGAGCTAGAGACAGAGACTCAGGGACAGAGACACAGACAGACAGGGTCTCCTGGGAAGGGCCGCCGTTGTGCACCTGCTGTGCATCCCATGCCTTGGGGACAGGCCAGCTTGTGCATGTGATCTCGTGTCCTGCTCAGCATGGGGCACACAGCAGGCTCTGAGGGGGCCCTGAGCGATCGAGACCATCCTTGGTGCGATTTGCTGTTGGCCATTTACTTACACCCGGAGCACTTCTGGGGATGAAAGGGAGTGTACCTGGACAGCAAGCATAAAAAGAGACCGTCTCGGCCACCTGGGCCCTGAGCTGATGACTGTCCCTGTTCCAAAGTGGGTGCTGTGCTGTCCAAGCATCCACCAGCCCTGGCAGCAGAGCAGAGAGGAGGGGCTGGAGGAGGGAGGCCCAGCTGGGGGCTGCTCCAGCCACCACATGGTCACATTGGCCACCCTGACCACCTGTTCAGCAAGGGAAAGTCACAGGTATAAAGTGGACATCTTTAACCCGGGTGTTTTTATCTCATTACACAGAGGGCAGAGTGCAAAATTCTCATGGTTTTAGAAGACGAAACGAGAAATTTAAGAAACTTCATCTTTGCCTCCCAGGCCCAGGCTGCCCTGTGGGCCCCGTCATTTCCTCCTCGTCACCCTTTCAAGGACAGCCTCTGCCGTGTCCCTGCAGAGTTCGGCAGTCTCTGGCACAAACGTCGAGAACTCTGTTGTAACCTTCCTGGCAGCCGCTAGAGGGACACCTGACCTATGCTGTGACTCACAGCGTCCATTAAAAAAGCAAAGTAAGTTGCTGCAAAGGACAAAGACTCCCCATCTATTGTTAGCATTAGAGGTGAGCATGGGATGTCTTTGGCACTATCAGGACTCATCTCTTTCCCCTGCTACATCCCAGCGCCGGCCGGCACACGGAGGGGGGAGGGGGGCTCAGCACGCACCTGTCAGCTGGCTAAACCTCTGCCCTTTGTCCCCTGGCATGCGCCATGCAGCTCGCACAGGACCACATCGTGCTCCAGGTCGGGGTGGGCAGACGTGTTCTCGACAGGGAGCAGGTGGATGCAGCCCCTTCCCCACGCTCCCGCAGGCAGCCAGGGCCGGTCAGTGCAGCCGGTGAGGGCAAGAACTCCCTGGCCGTGGGGAGTTGTTCCCAGGCTGCAGTCCCCCTGACAGGTCTCAGTGATGGGGACCCACTGCAGAAACACCCAGGGCTGGGCTTGGGGGCGGGGGGCACAGGCTCCGTAAACCTGCGTGTTTCCAGCCCTGGAGGGCTGGTCCGAGTGTCCTCCCCTGGCCAGGCAGCAGAGGTCCCGTCTGGAGGGCACTTGCCCCGCACATCTTACAGCCCCAGGGGCTCTGAGGGTCTGAGCCTCAGGCTTCTCGCCGAGCCCCTCAGGCAGGCCGCCCCTGTCTGAAGGGTCTCTTGCCCAGCCCCTTGCCAACAAGTCTGGGGGCAGCTCTTCAGGCTCTGCTTCTCTGCCCCACCCCAGTTATTGCTCCCAGATCTCCTCTCCGTGCCCGGCTTCTTTGGACTGGGGCTTCACCAGGACCACTTGGCTTCCAACGTTTATCCAGCAAACGAGTGCTGAGCTCCTGCCCTGTGCCAGGCACCTGCTGGGCTCGGGGGACTCAGTGGGGACGAGATGCAGCCGCCGTCCTCCTATAGGTGTGAGTCTGATGGCAGGTAAGTCAGTGGCCGCAGCACCGGTCACGGCTCCTCATTGAGCTTTTGCAGCCTCTTCCTGCCTCTCTTCGTGGCCAGGGCTGTGACCACAAGCTCCATGGGGGCTCAGCCCCCCCTGAAGTGCCTTGGCACATCCTGCTGCCCAGGCTTCCCTGTGGACCCCAAGGAATTGCCATGAGACCCTGCTCCACGCCCACATGGCAGGGACCACGGGAGTCAAGGCCCACGGGGTAAACCTTTGACCAATGGGAGAACGGGATGGGGGAGAAATCCTTCTCCTTCCCTGCCTCCAGCTGGCTATCCCGAGGGGGTTGCCTGTACGCAGGGTGATCCACGTGTCAGTTGGCCTGGGACCGTCCCAAGTCACACCTCTCACCTTGGTGTCATTAACACGAGCATCCCAGGGGTAAGATGAGCATATATTCACCCTGCGTCCTCGGCCTCGCAGGTGCCCCTGACCCCCAGCAGCCACGTGCTATGCAGGCTGCACCTTCTTCCCTCCCTGGGGGCCACACTCCCAACCACAAAGGCGCACCTGTGCCTGGGCCTCAGGCTCTGTTCCTGGGGAACTGAGGCCGGAGCCTTTGAAGGTGCAAGGACAGGGAGTGTCCCAGGCACGTCTGAGCCAGGAGGGACAAGGTTAAGCACACTCACAGGGAGGTGTGACACAGAAATCACAAGAGACTATGTCACACGGGCTGGTAGAAAGGGGCCTCCTGGGAGCCGCGTGTAGGGGCCATTGGGAGAGATGGGGGATGGGCATTCCAGGCAGTGGACAAAGCCCAGAAGGAGCGAGTCCTTCTCCCACTGTTGCTGCTCACCCCAGACCCCACAGTCTCCTCGTCAGTGGCAAATAAAGAGAAGCAAATGCAGAGAAAGGGTCAGATAAAACAGGGCAAGGAGGACTACTTCGTCCACTCACGCTCTGCCGGGGAAGACTCCTTCCCGGGCAGGGAAGCGGCCCTGGGCAAACACTGCATCTTCCCGGCCTCCATGGCACTTGCAGATTTGGGGAGAAATGTCGGTTGTGTGTGGAAAGAACGTGGACACATGTTGACTACGATGCAAAACTGGGTGAATTTCAGAAAACTAAAGGAGATGCAGCCCCTGATTCCCAGCCCTGTGAGCTCTTTCACCCCCAGCGGGGACATCAGATGCCCACGGCGCCCGCAGCCCCTGGGAGTCGGGAAGGTGGACCAGCCCCGGCCCCTTTCTGTGGCCACCAGAGGGCGCTGGGCCGCTCCCTAGGTCGCAGATTCTGGGAAATACTCGTGATTTCTGAGAGTTTCTCCCAGGGATGTGGCAGAGCTGATCCAAAATACCCGCCCCGGAACTTCCCCAGGGGATGGTGACGAGCTTGGACTCCTCACCTGGGTCAGCACGTGGGCAACAGCGAGTGGCTGAGAACCCTGCAGCTGGAGGCCAGGTCCCCCCGGGGTGGCCGGGCCCTGAAACAACATCTCCCATGGCCACTGGTGACCTTGAACCTGTGTTCACCTCTACAAGACGCTGAGAAGCAAGGATGTGAGTGGCCCACGAGGGAGGGTGCAGCCCCTCCTAGCATTAGCCCAGCACACAGTCCACCGTGGGTGTCCCAGGTGACAGCCATCACTCTGTGGATATTTGCCATCTGACTCAAAGCAGATTCAAGGCATTTTAGAAGGATTCCCAAAATTCAACAGCAGCTGGGACCTCAGGGACACAGGGGGGACACGGGTGCTGCAAAGAGGGAAACAAGGACGGAGGTGGAGCTGGGACAGGGAGAAGCAGGCTGCTCCGGCAGAAGCCACCTGGGGCGGTCCCAGCTCTGGGCCTGTCTCCCACCTGGGGCCCCCATGGTGCAGCCTAGGGACAGCTGTGTCTGCTCCTCTGGGGCCAGTCCCCCCCGGGAGATTTGGAGGCACACTTTATGTGTGTGGAAAGAGTGCAAACATCTCATGGATTTTGTGATAAAACAAAAGACTTAAGAAACTGTTTCAGTCCCAGACCACAGTAGGGCACACACCGATCTTCTCCTGATTTGGGAACAGACATTGCAGATCTCTGTCATTAGCTTTCTGGAGGGAGAGCAGATTCTCAGTGTCCGAGAGAGAAACAAATACACACTCACACAAACACACACGCTCACACTTGCTCGGCACAACTTCTCCAGACCCCACCTTCTTCTCCCTTTTCATTCCAGCCACTGTGAGTAGCTCCTGGTGGGTTTTTCTTTAAGAGGGATTCCTTTCCTTTTTTAAACAATTATTTAAGGTGAAAATTGAGTAATCTAAAATTAGCCATTTTAAACTGAGCAAGTCAGTGGCATTTAGTATGTTCACAATGTTGTGCGACAACCCCATGCCTAGTTCCAAAACATTTTCATCATCCCAAAGCAAAACCTCCTCTCCGTGGTGCCTTTTTGATCCTTGATTATTATTTATGAGCATCCACGGTGCGCCTAAGCCTAGGTGCTGCGGGGGATTTTGAATGGAGACCAGACACAGTTTCTGCCCTCAGGGCTCTTCAGCCTTGACCCTGCCATGTCCTTCAGTGTTTCAGCGCTTATGAGCAGCTTTCTTGCGACTTCCTGGACAGCAGAGGGGTTGGTGCCCCTGCAGCACACTTGCCCCGCTGGCCTGCCCTTGCCATTGCCAGACATCGCCAGTCAATCACAGCACACTTGGCTGATCGTGATGCAGCCTATGATCCTGCCAAACTCAGGTACCACTGCAACCAACACCGAGGATGTCCTACATCCTGAGATATGTATATATACGTCTCTATATATCCTGGACTCTAGGAACCCAAGTCTGACTTGTCCTTCAAGTTGCAGGACACTTAGGTTTTACAGCCTTACATAAAATTGCTCCCAGTCCCCACCCTATGCCTGCAGAGAAAACTTGTGCAGTTATCCCAGCTGGCTCTTGCGGGGCAGAAGGATGCTGAGGAATTCCCGGCGCAGGCAGAGACGATGAACCCGGCCGCTCACTGCTTCAGGCTTGTGTGTGCGTGTGTGTGTTGGGGGGAGGTTGCCCTCAGCCACGACCTGCTACACAGTTTGCAGAGGCCCTAGTGCAAGTGGAGATGCAGTTCCCTTATGCAAGCATGATTGCGTGCTTCCAAGTGGCAATGACAGGGGACCCGGGCACCAAGTGTAGGGCTTCTTGGGTGTGGGCCACGTGCCTGCACAGGTGGCTCTGATGACAGCCACTCTGCCATTTCTCTCTCTGAGACGGGGCTCCCATGGAGGTTGTGGAGTGGTGTTTGGACAGCGTCCCCTCCCCCAGTGCAGGTGGTGAGGTTCAGGTGAGCTGGCCCAACCCATGTCCATCCCTCCTCATGCCACCAGCCTGCCAATCTGTAGAGGGAAGGATTGGCTCAGAGTTAGGGAGTTGTGATGTGAGGGGTCCTGGGAGACTAGGTTGGGGGCTTTTGCTGGGGCTGGGGGGAAGGAGAAGTGCTCTCGGTGAGCCGTGTCTAACAGGAAGTCTCTTCCCGCATCTGCTGAGGGCCTGCACGTGCCCTTCCTGCTCCGGTCAGACGGACGTGGACTTCAGTGCATTGGAGCTGAGTCACTGTGGACGCGTGGCTCAAATGTGGGCTAGACAGCTTGGTCATGTGGCTGCCCCGAGGCACGCAGCTGCAGGAATGCCACCAGCAGACCTTGTCCCATGTGGCCCTTGCCGTGTCCCAGACTTCAGCCCTGCAGCTGAGGGTGAACCTGATGGCAGGGGCTCCTGCTGTTTCCTTTCTGTTCCCATGGCCTGGACCAACCCATGGACATTCAGGACACACCTGCTGCTCTGGACGTGGGGACCTAGGGCATCTGTCCACCTTATCTGCTGGGGTGCGTTCCAGTGGCATCTGCTGCCAGCCCTTTGGGTCTTCTCAGATGCCAGCAGCCTCAGGAATACCTCCCCCCCGGCCTAAGTGGGTTCCATGGAGGGCCCTCGTGGGTAAGGGACGTTACATACAGGGCTGGCCCCTGAGGGTCCCGCTGGGCCCTAGGGAGTGGCTGGGGGCTGGGGAGGTCTCCAGCCCTGCTGGATTCCTTGCCGTGGCTGGGCCTGGCTGGCCTGTCACCTGAGTTGAAACTGCCTGGAGTGGCTTGGCGGTAAAGCCCTGGAGTACAGTGTGAGCCTGGCTTGTCCACATGCCAGCTGTGGGGCCTTGGGTCACCTCTGTGAGCTACAGTTTCCTCATTTGTGAAAGGAGATAATAATCCCTTCTGATTTTTAGTGAAAATTAACTGGGATAAATGGATAATGTGTTTAGCGCAAGGCACAGCATGTCGGAAATGTTCGGTAACTGTGAGCTGTTATCCTAGTTCCTTCCTGCTCACTTTCTCTTCTGAAAGACGCTGCTCAGAGTTCAAAGGGTCCAGGGACCCCGATCGGGCCACAGCAATGAGGACAGCAGTGTCTGCCAGGCGTAGGCAGGGGCAGTTAGCTTCTCTCTTGGTCGTGTGGACTTGGGAAGGCTGAGGACACCTGCCCTGGGAGGCCCCATTTTGTAGGTCACCATCGCATCCACGTGCAAACAGGCGAGGGGCCGCGAAGGCCCTGGCCTAGGGACAGGCAGCAGGGCCAGGAAGCCACATACAAGACAGAGAGAGAGAGAGAGAGAGACCTTTCATAGTACACCTTGGGTTTGTCCTGACATTGACATTTCTGTCTCCTACTCTCTCCTTCCAGTGACCATCAAGGTTGAGGGGACAGGAAATGGCAGGGAGGGTGGGGCTGAGAATTCCAGCCGGCATAGGGCTGCCTTCAGGCATGGCTGGAACCAGGTGCTCACATAGACGATGCCAGCAGCCCCAGAGCACCTCCCCCTCTAGGCTCCTCTTCCATGATGTTTTAATTCTGAGACATGTAATAGCTCCTGGACGACCAGACAGTCCCCTTCAGGGCTAGCGGATAAAAAGGGCTTCTCTCTCCCAGTCCAGCAGGTCCCAAATGTGTGCCTCTCTGAACCAACTTTGCTGAACCAGTCATTGAGCCAGATGGCTGGATACTATGCTGATTGGTCAGACTGGGTCGTGAGCCCACCCCTGGACTTAGGGAGGGGCTGTGGGCCCACTAGATGGGGGAGGGGACTTCCCAGTAGAAAATGGAAATGTAGTTCCCAGCAGAGAGGGACAATGTCTGCAAAACAGATGGTCCCTGAGTGACCAGGCCCAATGCCTGTTGTCCAAAACCCCAGCCCAGTGGGAGGCAGGGTAGCTGGGTGGGCCGGTGATGGTGCTACCAGGTGGTGCGTGCCCGACAGAGTGTGCCACAGTGCCGAGGGCCTGGCCAGGGAGAACCACATGCATGGGGAAGAGCAGCAGGGAGGCAGAAGGAAAGGCTTCAGAAAGAAGGCAGTACCTAAGATGGGTCTTGAAGGATGAGTAGGAGTTTGCCAGGGCATACCAGTGTGCTGGGCAGAGGGCGAGGACTGTATAAAAGCACTGAGATATTATTCAGGCTTTGGATTCCGGATCTGCCCCTCCCTAACTTCCTAGGGTAAGTCCCTTCACTTCTCTGAGCCTCAGTTTCCTCCTCTAAAAAGTAGGGGATGCTAATATGCCTCCCTGCTACAGCTGACTGAGGAGGAAAGAGGGGAAGGTTTGGAGTGAGGGACATGACAGCCTCTGCTCCCAACAGCTTGTATTTTCTCATCTGTAAAGTGGGCATGATGAGAGTAACCCTCCTCTGAGATGTTAGAGATTCAATGACGTATGCTCAGCACGGTGCCACCTAGTGTTGGCCGCTACTGTTGTTGTTGTTGTTGTTAAAAAGTTTTGGAGGTGAGGAGTGAGCGATGCAGGAGGGACGATGCCCGCCCACACCCCAGTACAGCGCGTCACTCCGCGGCTGTGTGGCCGCCCGCGTCTCCCGTCTGTGAAAGGACGGTGCGGTTGCACCTGCTCGTGGAGTGGCTGAGGGGTGACCAGCAGGACCACTGAGGCCCTCGGCAGGGCAGAGCTTGAAAGCTCCGAGCGCTGGGGAGCGAGTGCTGTTCCCGCGGCGTGCGAGGACCTGAGCAGTCGGGATGAGGGTTACCGGCCCTCTCCGCCTGCTGCCTGGGCGCTGATGAGGCCGCAGCCCACCCCAAGGGGATCCTGCCCCAAGGCAGGGCTGTGGCTGCAGAAACCCCGAAGTCAGCAGAGGCTGCAGAGATCCCCAAGACTCAAATCGCCCCGGTGCTTGTGGCTGTGAGAGAGCAAAGGGGGGGGGGGGGAGCGGGGGAGGAGCTGGCTGGCGGTTACAAGGCTGTGCCCCATACAATGCTCATCAAGCTAAAATACGTATGTTTTGTTTTGTAACAAAAAGGCAAATAGATCGGGTGTTTCAGAAGTGCGGCAAGGGCCCCTGCATATGACGGCTGTTCCGGTACAGGCAGCCCAGGACCCTCCAGCATGTGTCATCTCAGCTCACCCTGCCCAAGCCCATTTTAAACAGGAGAACGCTAAGGCTCGGAGAAGTCTGAGCGGTTCTACCTCTGCAGCCTCCTCACCGCTAACGGGGCGGCCACGCCTCCTGCCCGGCTGTCCCTTTGTCGTTTCTAGGACGGCCCTGGAAGGCCCGGGCGCAGGGCACAGCGCGGTTTGCAGAGCCGCTCCCGCCAGGGCCAGGCTCGCGCAGGGTCTGCGGAGATCAAGGACGCCGCGGCGCCCCTCCGCGCCCCCGCCCGGCCGAGGGGCGGGCCTCGCGCCGCGGCCCCGCCCCGCCCCGCCCCGCCCCGCAGGCACCTCCCCGCGGCCCGCTCCGCGCGGCGCTCGGCCCTCCGGCGGGATGCGCGGCCGTGGCTGGGGGCGCGCCCGCTGGCCGGCGCCTCTGCGCTCGCTGCTGGGCGCCTTCGGGGCCCGGGACACGGCCGCCGCCCAAGGCCCGGCGCAAGGTAAGCGCGCGCCGCGGGGAGGGGGCGCGGGACGCTGGGACCCGGAGCCCGGCCACGCGGGGCGGTGGTGGGCGACCCCTCAGGAGCCCGCTGCAGTGTCCTTGGCCGCTGCGGCTGGCGGGATGCCCGCTGCGCCCCAGCCACAGAGGTGGGCGCCCGTATCTCGGGCTTCCCCCTGCAGCAAAGTCGCGGGAGTCTGTCCCTAAGCAAGGGCAGCGCGCGCAGTGTTCCGGAGCGCTGGCGCTGGGATCGGGCAGTCCCGGGACTGGAATCCCCCTATGCCAGCTACGTGACCCTGCGCGCACAGCTCTTGGCTTACTGTGCCTCAGTTGCCGCATCTGTAAGAAAGGGGCGATCCGATGCTGGCGTCTGGGGGGTAGCAGTTGGGTTCACATAGACAGCGCTGGTCACGCAGGGACAGCTCCGCACTGCACGTGTTAGCTCCTCTTCCCCGGGGAGGGCCGCCGGCCTTCGCCCCTGTGGGGCTGGCCCCTCGCCCCCTGCCATGCAGACACCTGGCCCTGGAGAGGGTCCAGCCCTCTTAAAGGGATGTGATCTCAGGAGAGGAGCCCTGAGGAAACTGGAAATGCTGAGGGCCCCACCTGGGCCAGGGACAAGGAGCTGGGATGGGGAGGCGGCTTAGATCGCTGGGTGAAAAGGCTAGAGAGTGTCCCGCACTTGGTGCCATCGGTACGGGAGGACCAGGCCTCCGGAGGCTGCACACGGGAGAGGGGTGGAGGAGAGTTAGGCCACTGTTTTGCAGACTGGCCCCTTGGTCAGAATCCCCTGGGGGCCCTGCCCCAGGTGCCCACTGTGATCTCCAGGAATCTGTATTTCTAACCAGCGCCCCAGGTGAGTCTGGGATCAGGCCAGTTGGGAAACTCTGGTTTACCTACATCAGTGTTTCTTACTGGCATCTCTCAACAGGAGGAGATTCTGTCCCCCACTCCCACCTGAACTTTCGGTTGTCACATCTGGTTGGGTGGCTGCCACTGGCATCGAGTGGGTAGGAGCCAGGACCGCCCAGGACATCCCCACAAAGATAATGATCTAGTCCACAGTGTTAGTGCCAAGGTTGGGAAACCCTGACACACATGGATACCGGGAGTCACAGGGGCAAGAAGGTGAGGGTCATTTGAGAGCCCGCTGTCTGCCAGGCCCTCTGCTCATGGCCAAAGCATAGCTCCAGCACAGAGGATGGGCGGCCTTTTTGTTGCTGAATTCACCCATCCGGAATACTGAGCACCTGCTGTGCATCAGAGCCTGTGCTGAGCTCCAAGGGGTGGGGCTGGGAACGAGGGGCAGATGTGGGCCCTCTAGGGTGCTCCCTGTCTGAGGGGGACAGAAGCTGCCTCGCTCAGTGCCTGCACACAGTGGGTGCTTTGGAGTGCCGGCATCCTCCCCTGAAAGCCTCCCACCATTTAGCAATACCTGTGCGCTGAGTGCACAACAAGGCGTATTTTGGGCTGGGTTTTGGGAAAGGACATTCCAGCCCTGTCTGTCGGCAGCTTTGTGGTGTGTCCAGAGCCATGCGGACGGAGTACATGGTGGCCTGTGGTCATTATGCAACCACTCACCTGCACCCAGCACTCACATCAGTTGCCCAGCACTTTTAGAACAGTTCCCAGCCTCTGTCTAGGCCTTGACGATGGATGCGGGGCTTGCCACCGCCGACCCACTTTTGCTGAGGACAAAGTGGAATATTTAGTCAGTGGGTCAGCAGAGGATTATTAATCACAGAAAACGCTTCAGGCTCTGGCCTGGTTGCTGGGGTGCCCAAGAGAGAAAGGAAGTCAGCTGCCTGCCCTCGGGGAGCTCTTATTCTAGTGGGGAGACCAAGACATGGACAGGGAAAGGAATAGAACAAACAGGTAAGTGCAGGAAAGTGTTGGGGAGAAAAGAAGGCTTTAGAGGGAGTGCTTCGGGGAGGGGTGCTGTAGCTGAGGTGGAAGGGAAGGTTCTTTGGGGAGGGGACATTTGGCTTCAGGCTTGAATGGGGAGAAAGAGGGAGCTATGGGGTGGGGAGAGCATGCCCTGCAGGAGGAGAAGGGGGGGGTGGGGGGGATGAGGTGGGGAGTAGCTCATTGGCATTGGGGAGCAGGAGGGTCATTGAGGCTGGGGACCCACAAGCCAGGGGAGGGGAGGGAGCTGAGTCTGGGGAGTGGGCAGGCAGGCCTGGGCCAATGTGACCCGGGCTGTTGGCAGGTTTTAGGCCGAGGAACTGCATGCATGGCATGGCAGCAGGCTCTTGGAGTGGGGGTCGCCTGCTGCCTGGAGGGTTCTGGGAGGGCAGCATCCCAGGCGGGGAAGTGGACCGCACTGTATCATTTTGGTGGTAGCACTGATAGGACCTGCTCCAGATAGAGCCAGGACACCAGGTAGGGTTTGGGCCTGAGCGCTGGGGAAATGGAGGTGTGTTTCTGGAGTAGGGGAAGGCAGGGTGGGGGAGGAGGGGTAGTGGGGGAAGAAAGTTGAGCGGGAAGATCTGGCTGGAGGGGCCCCTCTGTGCTGGCCATGCTAGTGTGGAGAGGCTGTGTGGAGTGGGCCATGCTGTGTCTGAACCCAGAGCTTAGGACGTCTGGTCTGGAGGCTCTGACCTGAGATCCAGGGGTGGGGGGCTGGAACTCAAAGGTGGCCCCTCAGGCTGGTGCTGGGCAGAGAGTGTGGCTGAGGGTCTGGGGGTCAGTGGTGCATTTCAGTGTCGGGTCAGATGGGATCCCAGTCCACACCCTCAGTCTGGGTTTGGAGCAAGAGTCCAGGGACCCAGGGAGGACCCAGGGAGGACCCAGGCTGTGTGCCCACGACACTAGGCATTCTGACGGCCAGGCCGTGAGCAGGTCCATCTGACCTCTCATCTGGAACCAGGAGGATTTGTCCAGCTGCCGCCTGAGCTCGGCCCCCTGGATTTCTGCAGCTACTTCCCGGAGTTTGCTCTGGGAATCTCAACTCCCAGCCTTAAAGGGATAATGTGCTATTTCTGTGGCCAGAACTGCTTTAATTTAGGAACAAATTAGCCACTCATTCTTCCAGACTTCGAAGTCTGATTTGGAAGCGCTGACTTGGACTGGGTTATTTCTGCACCAAATGAGGTTGGTTTTTTTCTCTCTCTCTCTTTCTATTTTTTTAAAAAATTTTTTTGAAGGGAAAGGCGTGATCGATGATATCATGACATGTCCCAGCTGATGCTCATTAAAAGCTGTGGCTTTAGGGGCTGCAATAGACAGTTTGAAATTTAATGCCTTGTTTCCCGGCTCCGCTCGGAGTTAGGGCCGGGCAGGCTCCCCGAAGGCAGTAACTCCGGAGACCCAGACCGGGCCTGGAGTTGCCCAATTCTTTTGAAATCTTAATGACAACCAGCTGGACTTAGCAGGCTTTTCTGGTAGCAAGTGACTGAAATGGACTAGATCTGCTGAAGCAAAAAGGCCATTTGTTAATTTAGGAAACTGGGCCTCGTAGCTCCAGCGAGCATCTCCTTGTCTGTCCTGGGCTCAGGCTGGGTCACATCGCTGGCGCTTGAACCAGTCACCATAGCCAGGGAGGGGGAGGACTGGATGGCTGGGGCCCAGCACGGCCACATCCAGGCCAGCCATGGAGCTGGTGTCCCCAAAATAGCCAGGCCTGAGACTCCCAGCAGGAAATTGGGGGATGTCAGCAGGAAGAGATGGGTGCTGGGCAGGGCCAGTTCCAGCAGGGTGGGAACCCGACCTGCAAAACCCGCCGTGGGTTGCGGGTCAGCCTGCCGGCTTAGGTCCTCTCTCTGTGCCCGGTGTGTGTTTGGAGGCGGAAGGTGGAGTCAGGATGTCCAGGCAGCACCCTGGGAGGGGTGTCATCTGGCTGAAGGTCTTCCTTTCCCTCTGGGACCCTGCCCAGTTGCTCAGGGCACACCTGGGAGAGCCGGGTACCTGCCCACACCCATTGGCCCTCAGGCAGGCTGCTCTTTCACCTGCTCCGGGCTGCATTTTCTCCCCACTTAGCTCATCCGCACGCACTTGCGCCCCATTATCCTAAGGGCTGCTGTCTGCTGATGAACTTGGCTGGTAACTAAGTCACTACATTTTCGTTTTTAAGGGAGGGATCCTCAGTCTTTAGAACTGGCCTGGCCTGTAGTTGGCACTCAGTAAATATTTGTTGGATGAATGGATGTGTTCTCCAGCGCAGGCGATAGATTTTTTGGGGGGGGAGGTGGCGGGAATACACATACACGCGTGCACGTGTGTGTGTGTGTGTGTGTGTGTGTGTATAAAACACTAATAGGTCATGGACACATTCTCCAAGAGAGAAATGAAAACATTAAAAACAAGGCTCAAATCTCCTGCAAACACCAGTCCCTTATCTTCCCTTCCCTGGCCCAGAGGTAGCCCCTGTTTCCACGCAGCGTTTTCCCACCAGCGTGTGGGGCTCAGTGGGAAACGCACAGCGCTGTTTCCTGTAAGTGTTTTTACAGAAATGGCATCACAGAGCACGTCTTGTTCTGAAACTGTTTTTGCTCAACAGTGTGTCTTGAAGATTTATCTGGCTTAGTAGGTTCCTTCTAATTGCTTTAGAATATTCCACAGCTGTTTTCACCTTTTTGTTACTGATGGCAGGGAGGCGGTGTTCAGATTCTGTGTTGCGGGCGCTGCCGCGGTGAGCACCCTGAGAGCTCCTGGTGTGTCGGTCCGGGTGTGTCTTGTGAGCATGTTCTAGGGGGTGGAATTCCGGGGGCACAGGATGGTTGCATTTTAGATTTAACCTGGTGCTCCCAGTTTGCTTCCCAAGGTGGCTGTGTCACTCCCAATAGCAGTGGCTGAGGTCCCATTTCTCTCACCAGCACTCAGTATGTGCAGATTCTGAAATCCTGCCAGTCCTACCGAGGAAGAGTGAAATTTCACTGGCTTAATCTGCTCTGCCTTGATAGCTTGGGAGAGTGCTCCTTATGTTAATTGGCTGTTTGGATTTCACTTTCTGTGAGTTGCCTCTTCATTTCTTTTGCACATTTTTTTTCTATCGGGTTGTCAGTCTTTTCCTAATTGGTTTGTAAGAGCTATTTATACGTCCGGATTCCTCCAGTCCTCTGTCGGCTGCACGTGGTTTTGTTTTCTCTGTGGTCTGTCTTTTAACTTTGTTTACAGTGTCTTGGAAGTTTTTAGTTTTGATGTAGTAGAATTTATCCAGCTTTTTCTTTATGACTTTGATTTTTATGTTTTCCTTAAGAAATCTTTTTCTGCCTGAAGCTTAGAGTGAACAACTTTCCTCAGTTTACCTGGGATACTCCTGGTTTTAGCCCCGAAAGTCCTGCAAGCCAAGAAGCCCTGAGCCCTGGCACTCCAGGATGGGTGGTTAAAAACATAAACGTACCCATTTGTGTTTCCTTGATGCTTGTGTAGCTTTTTTCTTTACATTTATTTTTCTTATCCACTGTAATTTACTTTCATGAATAGAATGAGGGAGAACACAAATTTTTGATAAGGATTGCAGCGTCACAGTCTTTAACCGAGGGAACTTGATTCTGGTGGAAATTCCTGGCCCCGTGTTTGCAGAGGGAGGAAAAAATGGTTTGGGGAATAGGGTCTGGGCCATTTACTTTAGACCTGACCATGAAGTGGTCATGTCTCATGAACCAAAATGCAAGGCAGGTTTTGGGCGAGAATTTGTTCTCTGATTTGATAGTGCATGTGATTTCATTGACATGACTGACATTTGGTTATATGTTTACCAAATCCCTTAGATTCGCAGGGATCACCTGTTTAGAGAAGTTTAGAAGCTGTTCCACCAAGCCCCGGCTGCTTTCCTGGGGTGGCTCCCAGGAGGCAGAGTGTCCTGTGTGTCCTGTCACGTGTTCCCCCGCCCCACAGGCTCCTTCAGGACTGACTCTGCACAAGCCCAGGGCACTGGGCTTTCCCTGACCCCTCCTCATTAAGGCAACCTGCTCCATTTGGGATTTCTAGCAAAGCGCAGTAGCAGTTAATTTTAAGGGAAAACAACAATGACCACACACCCCTTGCATCAGACTTCTGGCCTGGGCTGGGGGACTGCAGATGTGGTGACCAGAGGGGCTGGCCTGGGGTCTGCACTGTGGACTCTGTAGCTGGGGCAGGGAGCAGTTGTCCTTTGGAAACTGGTGACTCTGTGTCCTGGATTACCTGGAGAGATGCAGATTTTGCGTGGTTACAGTCTTTTCAGGAAAGGTGCTTAGGTGCCCCAGTCACCAGAGGGCAGTTGGTGTGTGTGCCATCACAGGCCTGCTCTGGAGGGAATTCAGAGCCCTCAGCCTACACTGTGACATGGGCCAGAGCCAGGGATGCTCCGTGGGATGTTCCACACCCTGGTGTGCATCGGGCATTTCAGTCCCAGATGTTTATATGGGTGGAAGACAAGACAGGCGAGCGAGTGGACAGGAGGGTGTCGGGCTGGGATGCCCATGTTTGCAGCGGGGATGTGGCACAAGGGTGGCGCCCTGAAGGGTGAGTGTGCGTGGGTGTGCAAGAGTGTGTGTACATGTGCACTGAGCCATCTCTCTCAACCTAGTGTGCCAGCCCGGCATCGGTCTGCTCTGACCGGGGGCTCAGGAAGTCCTCCAGCCTCCCAGCCCCTAACCCCCATCTAAGCCAGGCCTCTTCCCTGCCCTCCCTACCTCCCTCCGTGCTGCTCCTCCTGCCCAGCGGGCTCCTGGCCTCCTGTAAAGTGCCTCCGCCCTCAAGGCCCACCTGTGGGACCTCGTCTGTGAGGCCCCCTGGTCCCTCGGTCCAGGGTGGTCCTTCCCTCCTGTAACTCTTACTGGTTCTGTTTTATAGAAAGATGTGTCATGCCTCCCTGGGGATTTCCTGAGCGCCTTGGGGACTGCCATTCTTAACTTGCCCCCTCCCTCGTCTCTGCCACACCATTGCCCGGTCTGGCGTGGATGCACAGTAGGTGTCAGGGTGGTGGGGCTGAGTGGTGAGTAGGTGATGCTAGGGTGCTGTGCCCAGATGTCCTCCAGCCAGGATGTCTTTGTCAGAAACTGCCATCATCAGGCCCCGGGACCATTGTCAAGGTGACTGGTGCAATGAGGGTTTCAGGCCAGGAGCCACTACCGCAGCTCTGGGGTTGGGGTGGGCTTTGGACCTTCGTCATCTCAGCCCCACCTTGGTCCCACCTCTGCACAGCTCACGGGACTCCAGGGCTCACTTATCTCAGGATTTCGGACCCAACAGCTTCCCCTGTGTTGTGCTGTCCCAGGACCCTCTGTGTGTCCAGTCAGGGCAGAAAAGACCCTTGGAGGCTCTAAACACAGAAACAATTTCAGGTCCCATTGCTGCCATGTGTAATTCAAACCATACAATCAGACTTTATGCCTCTAAATGACCCAGAGCTTATGTGTGAGCTGAAAGCAAAATAGTTTCTTTCTATTTTTTTCTTATCATCTCAAGGTTTTGTTTTGGTACATTAGGAGATTGTATTTTTATTTAAAAATGTCCTCTGTGTGGGAGGAGGACATATCCCTGCACCACTGAAGCCGGCCTGGCTGTGTGGCCAGAGCTGACTAGCACAAGGGACAGGGAAGGGCTGTGCCCACCTGCAGCGGAGGGCTGAAGGGGCCCTGAGTGGTTCTCCAGTGAGACCAGCCGTGCTCCAGAGAGGGGCTGAGTGAGAAGGAAACTTTTATCCTTATACAGCCTGGCTGGCTGCTCATAGACCCTCCTTGCTGACGCCCCAAACATCAGGCCTCCTTCAATGAGCATCCTATCTTAGTGAGCTCCCAGCTTTCATGGTACCTCCTCAGAGTGACCCCAGCTGACCAAGCCACCTGTCTCAGTAACCTGTGGCTCCATGACAAGCCTCCAAAAGCTTGGTCGCTCCAAACAATGGCAGTCATTTATTTTGCTTACAAATCTGTAATTTGGGCAGGGCTCAGCCGGGCGGTTCGTCACTGCTCCAGGCAGCATCACCTCTCACAGCGTGACTCACTTGCGTGGCTGGTGCATTAGTGGGCTGTGGCTGCCACAGCAAGAGACCACAGCTGGGGTGGCTTAAATAGCAGAAATTTATTTTCTCACAGTTCTGGAGGCTGGAAGTCTGAGATCCAGGTGTGGCAGGCTCGGTTCTCCCAAGGCCTCTGTCCTTGGCTTGTGGATGCCGCCTCCTCAGATGGCCTCTTCTCTGTGTCCACGGGCCTGGGTATTCCTTTCTGTGTGTCCAAATCTCTTCTTCACACAGGACACCAGTCAGGTTGGAGTAGGCCCAACCAACGGCTCACTTTAGCTTAATCACCTCTTTAAAGGCCCTGTCTCCCAACGTAGTCACATTCTGAGTTACCGGGGATCAGGACTTCGACATACGAGTTTTGGTGGTGGACATGGTTCAGCCCATGGGAGCTCAGTGGGGCTCCAGGTACTTCACCCCAGCTTTTGCATGGGCAGCTTGGGGCCCAAGAGTGAGTGTCCCAAGGGAAACAAGCTCAAGTTCTGTCATTGTTATGATCTGGCCTTGGAAGTCAGAGTTCATCGCTTCTGTCATAGAATCAGCCCACCTTGATCCGGGACAGCCATCTCTCCATGGGAGGGTGCAGGCTGGAGATGACGTTGTGGTCATTTTTGGAAAGCACCATCTGCCACACTATCTAAATGGCCCCTTCCTCGCTGTACTGATCCTAGAACGGCCTCCTTTTGAGTTCCTGTGCAGCCCTTGCTACGCTGTGTAGTTATGCCAAAAAAGAGTCCAGCAAATGCACCTGAGGCTGCTCTCATTAGAAAAGCTGCTGGTGTCTGTGAACTTGGATTTGGGGAGGGTTCCCACCACTCTCTGTGCAGACAGCATGGTTTGTGCTGAACCCCTCTGCCTGCTTTCTGGAACACGCCAGGCGGAGGGTGCCTACGTGACTGGCTCCCGGTGAAAACCTTGGGCACTGGGTCTCTAACGAGCTTCCTGGTGGACAGCGTTGCACGTGTGCATGGTGTTGCCACAACTTACTGCCCGAGGAATTAAGCGTGTCTTGTGTGACCCCACTGGAAAAGACCTTGGGGAGCTTGTACCTGGTTTCCCCTAGATTTTGCCCCACGCACTTTTTTCTTTGCCAAATGTGCTTCGCGTGCCGTTGCCATAGACCGCAGCTGCGAGTACGACTGTATCCGAGACCGGTGAGGCCTCCAGTGATCACTGAATCTCCGAGTTTGGCCACGTTATCTCTCTCCAACTGCAGGACGTGGGTATGTGGCCTCTTTGCATGAGTCTTTCAGTGGAGGGAGCTGGCTCTTCCATCTGGAAATGTTCCCACATTCTCCTGAAAACACATCACATTTTTAGACTGTCTTGAATGATTTACGCACCATTTCTACAGGCAGAACTGGAAACGGGCATGTGCAGGTCCGCCCGGACCCTTGTCCCGGGATCGACCCCGTGAGTCTGCACCCGCTGCCCGACGGGCGCCCTTGCTGCCCTGTGGTCGGTCCCTGCCCCCTCCCTGGGGTCCGGGGCGTCGGCGCAGACTTCCTGCTGCCTGCCGCATGCACACTGCACATTTGGACCAGGTTCACTGCTGCTCACCCGGAGGGTAGAAACTAAAAATAGACTCTTCACTAGCTGAGGTTTCTAATACAAGTAAGGGCTGTGTGTTTCCACTTACGAGTGTCCAAAATAGCCCTATTAACTGGACATTATCTGTCTTCCGTGACTAAATCTCCTTAACTACCCTAATTTGTACTGACTGCGATAATGAGGATGCTGTCTGCATATTTCTATTTTTGTTTAATGGCTTTGCTATCTGCGCTTTTTCTGTAATCTGAGAGAAATCATGATAAATTAGCTGTAATATTTTGCTGCTTGGTTAAACGTTGGGATAATAAATAAGAGATATCCCTTGTATGTGTAGAGCAAAGTGATTTCCAACCCAGGGTGTTGTTTTATGCTTACATTTGCGTTGAGTAGCGTGGCAGTTGCCACGGTGGGGGACCTGAGAGAAGCACCCTGCAGTCACTCGGCAAGGACAGTGGCGGTCACACCAGCCTCAGGCAGACACTGGCCGAGCCATGTCCTCAGTCCTCACACTCACCTGCACATCTGTGTGGAAGGTGGGCTCCACTGTGGGTGACCCCATGTGACAAACGAGGAAAACGGAAACTTAAAGGGCTGGAGGGACTCGTCTGAGCCGAGTTCGAGCCTGGGCAGTACTTTGACAGGCTCCGGGTTCTGAGCCCTCTTGCCAGCCCGTTCTCGTAAACCTTAGTTTGTACTCGCTGCCTTTCGCTCTGGAAAGCGAAGGCAGGTTGGTGCTTGTTCTTAGTGGCTAACTCAGGAGCCCTTAAAAGAGGCCCCAGCTCCGGCTGACCCTTTGAGGGGCCTGCCGCGGAAATAAGTGGGCTGGTGGCAGAAAAGAGCCCTGCCCCACAGGTGGGACACCAGGCGTCCCACAGGTGGGACACTGTATGCCCTGCAGGTGGGACATGGTTTTCTCTGCAGTTGGGACATGGTTTTCTCTACAGGTGGGACGTGGTTTTCTCTGCAGGTGGGACATGGTGTGCCCTGCAGGTGGGACATGGTTTTCTCTGCAGGTGGGACATGGTGTGCCCTGCAGGTGGGACATGGTGTGCCCTGCAGGTGGGCGCCGTGTGTCCTGCAGTTTGTGTCTTGTAGTTTGTGTCCTGCAGGTGGGACACTGTGGTGGTTCTCTCCAGCCATCCTATCTGTGTTTTTTTGCCTTTGCTCGAGTCTTGAGTTGATGTTGGATGTGAGCACGTCACTCTTCTGAGTATCGTCTAAGTAGGGTGGAGGGGGTGTGGGAGAAGGACCCTCAGGGTCCCTGCTCAGCCCAGGATCCCTTTGCAACCTCATACACATCACCCCTTCTCTGAGCCCCGCCTTCCTCCTTGGTGAGGAAGATTCCAGCACCAATGTTCCTTCTGGTGAGGAGGATAAAGGAGAGGTGTGTGCATTCCTTTTCTACGGCTGCCCAAACAACCTACTGCAAACTCAGCAGCTAAAACGCTCCCGTGTGTTATCCCACACTGTCTGTGGGGCAGGGGCCCGGGTGGGCTCAACCGCTTCCTTCTCTGGGTGTCAGGGGCCGAGATCGAGGTGTGGGCAGGGCTGTGCTCCCTGCTTGTTCAGGGGGTCGTCAGAATTCAGCTCCTTGAGGGTGTAGGACTGTCGGCCCACCAGGGTGGGCTGTGGCGGGGTTGTTCTCAGCTCCAGGGGCCACTTTCCTGGCTCATGTTCCTCTTCACGGCCAGCAGGGGCTGCCATGTCCTTGTCACGCCTGGAATCTCCCCTCCCTCCCTCTGGCCTGTCTCTTTCTCCCTCTCCTTCCTCCGCTCTGCTTTCTAAGTGACTGCACTGGGCCCATGGGGTCATCCAGGATCGTCTCCCTGTTCCAGGTCAGCGATTATAACCCTAATTCCGTCTGCAGAGGCCTTCACCGCCATGCCTAGAGTGGTGCTTGATGGGGTCGCCAGGGATCAAGAGTGCTGGGGACGGCTGTGGAACTCAGCCGTCTGCTTTGCAGGGGCGTGGAAGAGGTACCAGGTCCTGCCTCGAGGAACCCCAACACTAAAGCAACCCCTGGCGTGCAGAGCACACGGGCCGGTAGCTTGGTGTGCGACCTGCGGTAGTCACGGTGCACAGGAACTTCCCCCGTTATAGAGGTAGCTGCAGACGCCTTGGAGACAAGAGTTGGCTGAATATGGTTAAAACAGACCTGGGTTCCATCCCCTGTTCTGCACCCCACCGTCACCCCCAGCCCCTGCTCAGTCCCTCCACCTGCCCCCCACATCCCCCGGGCCCAGCACGTGCCTGTTCTCTGTGAGCACTTGGGGAATGAGTGGATGAGTGAATCAGTGAATGAGCCACTCAGGCAGTCACATCTAAAGCAGGGGCCTGTGTCCTCAAGGACGTTCCGCAAGCCTGGTGGGTCTGTGGCCTTCAGGCCTGTTGTGCTTCTGAGCGGGGGGTCTGCTTCCCATCTTTGGGTGCGTCCCGGGTGCTGATGGGAGCAGAACCTCCCCCCGCTCTAAGTGTGTGCACCTGCTGGCAGCTCCGGGCCGTCCCTCCTACGCCGCAGTGTGGGTTGGCTCACAGCTCCCCCGAGTAGCAATTAAAAAGAATTAAGAGGGTCGGTGACCCCAGACTGTGGTGTGACATGCTGGGTGTAATCTCTGTTTCACCCCAAGTCGCTGGACTGCGGTGTCCCCTGCCAGATACAGAGTGAATGTTGCTCCCCCCGTGGGCTGTGGAAAACCCTGCACTATTATTAATATGTCAGAACGGAGGCTGATGAAGGCGCCAGAATTTAATTGCCTAAGTAATTGCTCTCCCTGGATGCGAACTCCCGGCAGACCCGGCAGCTTTAGCGCACGTCAGTTTTAATGAATGGTGGGCGCGGAGAGATCATAGCTTCTGTGCAAACACGGGTGAGCGTCACTATTTATAGATTTGTACAGGTTGGTTCTTGGACTTATCATCACTCCGGCTGTGGAACTTATGATCTATTTTTAAAGTACTACCCATAAACCTAGTGCTATGGATTTTCCGGAATTTATAGATCGGGCTCGAGGCTGTGTTCGAACTGTAAAACACTTAGTCTGCCGCTCCTGCGACGGGGTGTTGGTGGCATAAATCTGCACTGTGGCTGAGCCAATGAGCCCAGCTCTGTGTGTGGTCTCCTGGGGGGAAGAAGCGCGTCGCTTAAGTGTATAAATCCAGTCAACATTAAAATGTACACGTTGAGTTGGAGGAAGGAGAAAGTGTTTAGGGGACAAAGGCCATTATTTAAACATGAATTATCTTCCTTTAAAAGTCAAACGCCTAATAGTTTGGGCAACAATCATAATTGTAGAAAAGGAAGATAGGTTTGCTCTTTTATTTATTTTTAACATTCTAATTATGTATGTATTTCATGATCTTCTCTTGGCAAAAATGAAAACATTTCGGGTAGGGCCAGAGGGAACGTGGACAGTCCCCGGCTTCCTTAGTTGAGGACAGAGCTGCCCGGGGTGCCCTGTGTTCAGGGTCACAGGTGCCCGTGGGAGACACAGAGCTCCCATCCCAGTGGTGCTGGTGTGTGCGTGTGTGTGTGTGTGTGTGTGTGTGTACAGGGTGTGTATAGTGATTAGGGTGTGGTTCTGTTGTTCCGCAGGGTACCCACCCGGGAAATAAGAGAGCTCCAATGATGTTAGGACACAGAGATCTTTTTCACAAAGAAAAAAAAAAAAAAAAAGCCGCTGCCGCGTGGCGTTCCCTAGGACAGGCACAGTGCGGGTCAGCCCTGCTGCTCTGGGGGCCGATTAGGTGGTCTCCCCTCCATCGGCCCCCTGCTGACCTTGCTGTGGGGGGTTTCTCTGGAGTAGATGCCGGGCTGTGGGGCAGGGCACTTTCCACCTGGGCAGACGCTGCCAGTTGTCCTCCTGGCAGCTGGTTCCTGCCCACCCGGCGTGTGCAGTGTCTGTTTCGCTGCATCCTCACCAGCACTTGGTGTTGGACTTTCAGCGCGGCCTGTCTGTCTGTCCTTTTCCTCACGGTTGGGGGGCAGTGGATCCTGGTGGTGGGAGTGGGGTCTGAGGGGACAGATCCCCACCGCTCCTCCTGCTCCCCAGCTCTGTGACCTCCAGGGAGCCCCGCCGGCCCCGTCTTTGTCCCTTTGGCTGCTGTGACACAACACCTTAGCCTGGATAATTTATAAACCACAGAAATTTGTTGCTTACTGTTCTGCAGGTTGGCGAGCCCGAGATCGAGGCGCCAGCAGGGTTGCTGTCTGGTGAGGCTGGTTCCTCACCGACGGCAGCTCCTTGCCGCGTCCTCACGTGGCGGGAGGGCAGCAGGGCCCCCTCAGGCCTTTTTCACACGGGCACACTCCCATGGCTCTCACGACCTAATCGTCTCCCGAAGGCCCCACCTCTTGATACTGTCACATTGGGGATTAAGTATCAACGCATGAATTTTATGGGGGGACACACTCAGACCACAGTAGCCCCTGTGGGCCTCAGTTTCCTTCTCTGTCCAATGACAGTCTCGCCCCACAGGGCTGCCACGTGTGTTGGGTGGGACGGTCCCTGCAGAGCATGGAGGGGGGAGAGGTCACTGAAGACCAGCAACTGCCACCGTCCTCGCGCCACCGCTGAGTGCTGCGGTGTCCTGCACGGGAGTACGTGTAGCCCTGGGAAGTTAGTCCAATGTTAAACAAACTAAAAGGAAATGGAATTAAAAGTTAAATTCCTCTACTGCACGCGCCACATTGCAAGTGCTCGAGGCTCCCACATTGGGCAGCGCCCATGTAGAGCACCTGCATCCTTGTAGAAAGTTCTAGTGGACGGGGCTGCCCAGGGAGGAGGCGGCCCCTCTGCGAGCCCCAGCAGCCCCACCTGGCCCACCACAGGGCTCCGGCCATTCTTGTCCCTCGTGCCCCCAGCGGTTCCTCCTCACCCTCCGAGGTGCCTTTTAAACATCTCGTCGTCTCTGAAGGCGCCGTCCACTCCCCCCTGGTCTTGTCATTCCCTTGACAGTGTCTTCACAGAGCACAAGTTTTTATTTTCATGAAGTCCAACTACCAATTCTTTCTTTCATGGATGGTGCCTTGGTGTTGGATCTAAAAATTCCTCACCAAACCTAAGTTCTTCTAGATTTCTCTCCTATGTTATCTGTTAGGAGTTTCATAGTTTTATGTTTCATTTGTAGTTTTGTGATATACTTTTAGCTAATTTTTGTGCAAAGTGCAGGGTCTTATCTAGATTTATTTTTTTTCTTCAAATGTGGATGTCCCCTAGTTCCAGCACATTTTTTGAAAAGACTGTATTTTCTCTATTGCCTTTGCCCCTTTGTCAAAGATCAGTTGACTGTATTTATGTGGGTAAGTTTCTGGGCTCTGTAGTCTCTTCCACTGATGTATTCATCTATTCTTCCACCAATACCGCACTGTTTTGATTGAAGTAGCTTTAGAGTGAGTCTTGAAGTTGGGAGTGTCAGTCCTCTGACTTTGTTATTTTTTTTCAATACTGTATGGGGTAGGCTAGATCTTTTGCCTCTCCATATAAACTTATGAATCAGATTATTAATATCCAAAAAATATGGGATTGTGTATTGAAATTACACTGAATCTATAGATCAAGTGGGGAAGAACTGACATCTTGACAATATTGATTCTATCCATGAACATGGGCTATCTCCACATTTATTTGGTTCTTTGATCTCTTTCATCAGAGTTTTGTAGTTTTCCTCAAATAGATCTTATACATATTTTGTTAGATTTATACTTAGGTATTTCATTTTGGGGGGTGCTAATGTTGGGGGTGCTAACACACGGTATTGTGTTTTCAATTTCAAATTCCACTTATTCATTGCTGATATATAGGAAAGTGATTAACTTCTGTAGATTAGCCTTGTATCCTGCAACCTTGCTATTAATATAATAACTTACTAGTTTTAGGAGGTTTTTTTGTCAATTCTCTTGTATTTTCTCCCATCCAAGCACTAACCATGCCCGACCCTGCTTAGCTTCTGAGATCAGATGAGGTCGGGTGCATTCAGGGTGGTATGGCCATAGAATAGATTCTGTTGTATTTTCTACATGGACTTTCATGTCTTTTGCAAACAAGATTATTTTTTCTTTCCTGATCTGTGTACCTCTTCTTTCTTTTTCTTGTTTCATTGCATTAGCTAGGACTTCCAGTACAATATTTATAAGCACTGGTGAGAGGGAATATCCTTGCCTTGTTCTTGATCTTAGTGGGAAGTCTTCTAGTTTTTCACTATTAACTATAATGTTAGTTGTAGTTTTGGGTAGATGTCTTTTTTATCAAGTTGAAGAAAATTATTATCATGAATGTGTGTCTTAGACTGTTTGTGTTGCTATAAAAGAATACCTGAGGCTGGGTAATTTATAAAGAAAAGAGGTTTACTTGGCTCACAGTTCTGCAGGCTGTATGAAATGCATGGCGCTGGCATCTCCTCTTGGTGAGGGCTTCAGGCTGCTTCCACTCATGGTGGAAGGTGCAGGGGAGCCTGCTGGGTAGAATGTGGTGAGTGAGGAAGCAGGAGAGGGCAGGAGAGGCTGGGCTCCCTCCCTGCCAGGCTCCCCTCCCTGCCAGGCTCTGTGCAACAACCACCTCTCAGTTGGAACTAACAGAGCAAGAACTCACCCCCTTCCTCAGGGAGGCATTAATGTATTCATGAGGGATCCACCCCCATGACCCCAACGCCTCCCATTAGGACCTACCTCCAGCACTGGGGATCAAATTTGGGGACCAAATTTCAACATGAAATCTGGGGGAACAGACATTCAAACCATAGTGATGGGTGTTGGAATTTGTTGATGCTTTTTCTGCATCTATTGATATGATATGTGATTTTTCTTTAGCTTACGGTTGTGATGAATCATATTACTTGATTTTCAAATGTTGAAGTAGTCTTGCATACCTGGGATAAATCCCACCTTTTTTTTTTTTTTTTGGTCATGGATAATAATTTTATAAGTTGTTAGATTTTATTTGCTAGTATTTTGTTGATAATTTTTGTACCTACATTTCTGAGAAATATTGATCTATAGTTTTCTTTTAATGTCTTTGTCTGGTTTTGGTTTTAGGGTGATGTCAGTCTCTCGGAGCAAGTGAGAAAGTCTTCCCACTGCTTCTGTCTTCCAAAAGAGGCTGTAGAGAACTGGTGTGTGTGATTTCTTTCTGAAATGTTTGGTAGAATTCACCAGTGAACTTCTATGGGCTTGGAGCTTTCTGTTTTGGAAGGTTCTTTTCTTTAATAGATGTAGGCCTACTCAGATTGTTGATTTCTTTTTGTGTGAGTTTTGTAGATCGTGTCTTTTAAGGAATTGGTTCATTTTATCTGGTTATCAAATCTGTGGGCATTGAGTTGTTCACAGAATTCCTTTATTGTCCTTTTGTTGTCCATGGGCTCTGTGCTGATGTTCCGTCGCCATTCCTGATGTTAGTAATTTGTCTTCTGTATTCTTTTCTTTGGTAGCCTGGACAGAGGCTTATTGATCTCATTGATCTTTTCAAAGAACCAGCTCTAGTTTCATTGATTTTCTCTATTGATTTTCTATCTTGAATTTCAATTATTTCTGCTCTAATTTTTCATTGTTTTTTACCTGCTTTCTTTGGATTTAAGTCATTCCTGTTTTTCTGGTTTCCTGAGATAAAACTTTAGATAACCGATTTTTAGATATTTCTTCTTTTCTAATCTAATGTATGCATTTCATGCTATAAATTTCTCTCTAAGCATTGCTTTCGCTGCATCTCATAAATTTTTATAAGTTGTGTTTTCATTTTAATTTAGTTCAAATTATTTTTAATTTCACTTGAGATTTCTTCTTTGACTCATGTGTTATTTAGAAATGAATTGTTCGATCTCCACACTTTTGGATTTTTAATTTATCCTTCTGTTATTGACTCTTAGTTTAATTCCATTCTTCTCCGAGAGTGGACATTGTGTGATTTCTATTCTTTTAAGCCTAAGGCATGTTTTTGTCCCAGAATGTGGTCTGTTTTGGTGAATGTTCCATGTGAGCTTGAGAAGCATGTGTGTTCTGCTATTGCTGGAGGAAATACTAATAGTTCATAGATGTCCATTATATTCAGTTGACTGATGGTGCTGTTGGCTTCAGCTATATTGTTACAGATTTTCTGCTCAATAGACCTTCCCATTTATGATAGAGGGTGGTGTTGTCACCAACTATCTTTGTGGATTCATCTATTTCTTTTTGCAGTTCTATCAATTTTTGCTCCATGTATCTTGATGCTGTGTCGCATGTACATCACGTTAAGGATTGTTATAACTTCTCAGAGAATTGACTCCTTTGTCATTACCTAATGCCCTTCTTTATCCTTGATAACTTTCCTTGCTCTGTCTCCCCTCTTTATTTTTACTTTTATTTTTATTTCACTTTTAATTGAGGTATAAGATACCTATTGAAAAGTGTGCATGCACAAGCACCACATCTTTTTTTTTTTTTTCATTAATAACAATTTAATTTTACAGAATCAAAGAGTCTAACAGTATATCTTGTTAGATACAGTATGTCCTCATAATGTATACATTATTTCTTGTACAATGATATGAAATAATATGGGAAATATTCATGATAAATTATTAAGTGAACAATGCAAGTTAAAAACAACAGTTTCATATTTTGTTTCCCCACCCCCCCTTTCCCGAGTCAGCACCTTCAAGTGTTACCATTCCCCAAACAGTGCGCAATGCACTCATTGTGTAGGCATACCCCCATCCCCTCCCCCACCCCCCACCTCAGTCTGATGTCCAATTGGTGTTGTTCCCAGATTTGTATTTAGGTGATGATCAGGGAAACCAATTTTCTGGTGAGTACATGTGTTGCTTGTTTTTCCATTCTTGGGATACTTCACTTAATATAATGGGTTCCAACTCTCTCCAGGAGAACCATAGAGATGTCGTATCTTCATCATTCCTTATAGCTGAGTAATATTCCATGGTATACATATACCAAAGTTTACTAATCCAATCATGTATTGATGGGCATTTGGGTTGTTTCCACATCTTTGCTATTGTGAATTGTGCTGCTATAAACATTTGGGTACATGTGTCTTTGTTACAGAATGACCTTTTTTCCTTTGGGTATATGCCCAGTAATGGGATTGCTGGGTCAAATGGCAGGTCTACTTGAATCTGTTTAAGATACCTCCATAATGCTTTCCACAGGGGTTGCACTAGTTTGCAGTCCCACCAGCAGTGTATGAGTGTTCCTGTCTCTCCACACCCACGTCAACATGTGTTGTTTTGGGTTTTTTTGATAAAGGCCATTCTCACTGGGGTTAAGTAATATCTCATTGTGGTTTTGATTTGCATTTCCCTGATGATTAGAGATGTTGAACACTTTTTCATATGTTTGTTAGCCATTTTTATATCTTCTTTTGAAAAATTTCTATTCATGTCCTTTGCCCACTTTTTGATAGGATTGCTTGATTTTTTCTTGCTGATTTTCCTGAGTTCTAAATAGATTCTTGTTATCAGTCCTTTATCTGATGTGTAGTATGCAAAAATTTTTTCCCATTCTGTAGGTGGTCTGTTTATTCTCTGGACTGTTTCTTTGGCTGACAAGCACCACATCTTGATGAATTTTTACCAGGTGAATGCACCTGTGTAGCCAGAATCCAATTCAAGGAACAAAACACACCCAGGATGCCAGAGCCACCTCGTGTCCCCTCCTCATCAAGCCTGTCCCCCAGGAGTAACTCTTTTCTGCATGCTAATGTCATCGAGGTATGTTGCCTGTTGTTGAACTTTCTGTAAATAGAATCAGGACATAGTCTTCTTTAACTGAGTATTGTGATACCTCCCCAAGTTTTTGTCTGGTTAATCTGAATGGCATTTCATTGTGTGACTATACCACAGTGCATCCATTTAGCACCTCTTCAAGTCCTTTGGTTAAAAAACTCAAAAAATGTGATTGATGATTATTGATTTGGAGGAGTTATTCTGCGTGTGGCGCCTCGGGACATCAGCGTGCAGTTTGCACGTCTGCTTGGCAAGTTCCCATTTATCCCTCAAAGGTCTACCTGGCAGGCCGTGGTGTTTGCAACGGGTTTGTCCCCTGCTGGTTTCCAGTGCCTGGTACACAGCAGGTGCTCAGTATTAGTCATGTGAGAGCATGAAGGAATGGCGTTTCTTCGCTGGGCCCTCCCTGACCCCTTCCTAGGCTGGCTGGCCACTCTGCTGGTTCCCGGATCCCCAGGCTGCAGTGGTGTTGGGCACGCCTCACTCTCGCACCATGCGATTGGGGCCAGAGTCATCCTGTGTCCCGCAGCAAGCAGGACAGGGCCTGGTGCAGAGTCAGCGCTCCGTGCACATGTGTTGAGCAGATGGCTGCGTTGTAAGCTGGAGTTGCTGGTTGAGATTTTGGTGGGGTGGGGAGGAACCAGGGATGAGCTGGGATCGTGAAAAGAATGCAGGAGCCCTTTTCTGTCCTGTTGATACAACACTTGTTAGATGTGGGACCTTCAGTAAGTCACACACCTTTCCTGAGTCTCAACTTCACTGTAGAAAGAGAATAATTATGCCGACCTCACAAGATTGTAAATCAATGCATACAGGGTCCTTGGTAAGCCACAGGCTCTGCAAAAATGCTGTCGTCATTAATCTTGTCACCTCCTCCTCTTCCTCCCCTTCCTCCTCCTTCTCCATCATCGTGATTGCGAAGCCTGTGTCAGCCAGGGCGCATTGGATGCAATGAACGCCTGAGCTCCGGAGCAGAGCACTGGGCTCCGGTCCTGGCTTTGTATTTAATAGGTTTGTGACCCAGGGAAGGACTTCAGTACTTTGCTTCTCATTTTCCTCATTGGCAAAGTGGGGCTATCATAACCCTACCCTATTTGAATAGTTTCAGCATTAGCCACATTAATACTCAGAAAGTTTTTAGAGCAATGTCTGGCACGCAGTACGAGCTAAGAGTTAAGTAAGTGAAAACCCAACTAGCAGAGGCCTAGGTCAGAGGTCAGGGTGCTTGTGCCCTTTACAAGAGATCAGAAGGGAGACAGGTCCAAGGTCTCATCCTCGAGTATGTCACTTCAGGGGCACAGGTTGGCTGCTGTGGCCCAGACCCCGCAGAGCACTTGAAGGCAGGAAGCAGGAACACAGGGCGGCAGACGCTGAAACCAGGAGAAATGTCCTCTCTACAGGGGCTCTCCACGTATCAGCCGTCTTTCCCAGAGACCCCTGAGGCCTGTCCCTTTCCCTTTATTAGCTGGAGACACAGCACGTCCTCACGGCAAGGAGGACCTGGGATGGAAGAAAAGGTCCCCTGGAGATTTATAGCTTCGTGCTGACCACACGCAAGCTGGGTAAGTGGCCCCTGACACAGATAAGCTGAGCCGAGGGCGGCTGTCTCCGTCTTCCCTGCAGGATAGACACCCCGCCCCGGGCTTCTCTGCTCTGTCTTCCTCCCTCCTACTGCTGTCACCTCCTGTGTCCCTCTGGGGACCACCTGGATGTGCTGGGCTGCGTAAGGAGATATCAAAGGGCAAAGAGAACTTTGTTTTGCTGGTAAGTGTGAATGCATAGCGAGGCTTCTGTGTGCTGTGCTGAATGCCCAGACTCTATGGGGTGGCTTCGCCCTCTCCTCGTTCACGCAGGGAGGCTTGGCGGGTAACACAGTGAGCCTAGGGCCACGTGCTCAGAAAGGCTGGAACCTGATCCCGTACCTGGGTCTGTGGCTCTTGCTCAGAGGGCTCTTTGAGACAGGCTGAGAGTGGACTCGACCCCGAGGAGGCCTGGGACACCTCTAGGGAGCGTGGGATGCCCACACCACGAGTTTCAGGGCCTCTCTGGCTGCCAACGCATGAATGGTGAAATTGGGGATTTTGTTTTAGAAGAGCTGGGTGTGTTTTTTTTTTTTTTAAAGCCATAGTTGGCATGTCACTGAGCACCACCATGGGTGGTCCTACGGACACAGCCCTAGGTAGAGACTCCATAAAGGATGTTGTCAAATGGTGCAAAATGCCAAGTTCAAGGAGGTCCCAGGACCGGTACAGCGCGGGACTACTTTGGGTGCCGTTTGCCCCGTGACCAGCAGAGGGCGCGCCCGCCCTCCTTACAGCGGCTGCCGCCCCGCAGGTGGCTGTTCTCACCTTCTCTTGCCCCGAGGTGGGTGGCCTCACCTTCCCTCGCCTCTGGGCCTCGCATCGCCGCCGACTTTCCCCCTCTTTTCTCTCTGTAGTTGGTTCCCTAAGGAGTTTGGCCTGGGATGGCGGCCCGAGCAGTTCTTTTTAGACATTGGAAGTTTGCTGGCTTAGCTGTTTGCATATTAAGGTGAAGAAAAGTTCCTGGGACCCTGGAGAAGTCAACTTGTCCTGTGGACTAAGGCGGGGAGGGGGTGACTGCCTCGGTCCCCCCAAATTCTGGAGCCAACTCGGGCCAAGGCAGGCTGGGCCTTCAGCCCTGGAGCAGGGGTGGTGGACCCTAGCGCTGCCATATGCATTTATTCCTTTATTTAGCCAAGAGATATTTACATTTACTGGGAACCTGCGACATGCCAGGCACATTCTTAGATGAACAAACCCTGCAACGATCCCTGTGCCATGCAGCTGACGTTGCAGCGGTCCAGAGCCTTGGTCCATCAGCTCTCCTGAGGGCCTCAAAGATGCCATGTCCCAGGAAGGCAAAGTTAGCAGGCTCTAGCATAAGAACACTGCAAAATTGAAATAATTTTCCATTATTAAGGCTACACGTGTCTATACGATGTCGCCTTATGTCAGCGGTTGACTACAGCACGCTGCTGTGCACTCCGGATGCTCTGGAGCATGTTTGGGAGGAGCAGCGGGTCCTTCAGAGGGTGGAGCAGCACAGCTGAGCACCACACAGGGAGTGTCACCAGAGCCACCACCAGGGTTAGGTCAGCGCCCACCACTTGGCCCGTGGAGGGGCCGTCATGGAACGGCAGAGCAGGTGTGACCATTCTCGTTCCACAGATGAGGAGACAGAGATCTATAGGGGGCGCCAGGCCCACAGCTGCCCCCACCCCCCCGACAGAGCTGGTGATGGTGCCCGTGGATGCTGAGCCGAGGCAGTGGGCTCCTCTGCATCATTCAGATGCCACATGTCCAAACGGGGCGCCAACCTTTTTCTGCCCCACCCCAGCCAGAAAACAGCATCTCACCCACTCCATAACTGGTTAATCACCACAAAGACACTGGGCATCACCCTTGGCCCCTCTTTCGTCCCACAGCTAACCATTACGGACCTGCTGGGCGCCTCCAGGAGACACCAAATCCAGCCTGGCCCAGGCCATGGCCACCTGTCTGGATGGCTGCCAGCCCCACCCATCACCCTGCTTCCTCCCTTGCCCACCAGCCCTTCCCCAACAGCAGTCAGAAGGGCCTTCTGGAGACCCCCGCCCCCAGCTTCCCACCGCCCTTGAAACAAAATCCACTCTTAACAAGGACCCCGAGACGCTGCATGGTCTGGGTCCTGTCCCTCCCTCTGGCCTCTTGCAGGGACTTCGGCACTCTGTGCTGTCCCCACCTCACAGCCTTTGCTTCCTCTGCGTGGAGACACCCCCGCCCCCTTGCTGGTCTGGCTGGCGTCCACCTCGCCTCCCGTTTCCAGGCACAGATTCTTCAGACCAGGCTCCCTCCCTGCCCCGTCCCAGCGGGAACGCCCTGCACTCTGTACTCATTGAAATTAATTGACTGACTGACTGATTGTATATTAGTTAATCCTTTTTTCTCTGCTAGACCTCCAGCTCACAAAGCCAAGGCCCAGTCATATATTGTTCAAGGCACATGTTTTGGCACAAACTAGATGCTCAGGAAATACTGGATGAAAACATCCATTAGTCTGTGCTTTGTGTAAGAGTAAGATCAACTGTGGAGGTGTGCGTGGGTGGGATTGGTCCTGGGGGGGGGACCTTTCCTCACCTCCTCAATGATGAGGGGCATCTCCTAATACACTCTGTGTGTGAGGGTTGAGGGGGGCTCTCCAGCCCAGGGTCACCTCTGCGGTGACGCTGTCCCCGACTGCCCTGGCAGAGGACCCTCCCCCTTTGCCTGCACCACTTTGCATTTTTGGAAGAGGCGCTTGCACAGATCTGACCAATTTTGTCCAGCTCTTTGTAGGTCTTTAAGGCAACAGTGTTGGGGCTGTCAGGGCTGCCTTCAGTCGATGGAAATGACTTTGGGTTTTCACCAAGGACCAGAAGGGTGACCCCTCGATCGGTCCCTCCATGCACTTTCTGTTTTAAAAGTGGCTTTATTGTAATAATTTACATAACATAAAGCTCACCCATTTAAAGTAACAAATTCAATGGTTTTGGTATATTTACAGTTGCAGAAACATTTCCATGATCTAATTTTAGAACATTTAGAACATTCCTTGCACCCCGAAGAAAGGAACCTTGTACTCATTAGTAGTCACCCCCATCGTCTTCCTCCCACCCCGGTCCCAGGCACCCGCACAAATGTGCTTTCCCAATCTATGGACGTTTCATGGAATCATGGAGTGGAATCACAGCGCCTGGCCTCTTTCATGTGGCCTAATGTTTTCGGGGTTCCTCCGCGTCGTAGCCGGTGTGGGCACTGCATTCCTTTCTGTAACTGAATGCTGTTACGTCGCATGGACAGGCCACAGTTTATCCACTGATCAGTTGGTGGACATTTGGTTTGTTGGTAATTTCTTGGCTGTATAAAGCCTTGCTGGTTCCTACACTGTTTCTAGAGTGGGCTTCCAAGTCCAGCCCAGCCTTGCCAGGATCCTGTTGAGGAGGGACAGTTGGTGACTTTCATGAAGTCCCCTCGAGGATCCTCCTGTGTGTGCTGGAAACCCTCCCCCACACAGGTGTCTTCCGCATGTCTGAGGGGGTGGACTTTGCAGGGCTCAAGTGAGCCATGGTCTGGAGGTGACCAACTTGGAAGGCCAAACTCTCCCCAGACAGTTTGCCTGGAGAACTTATTATTGTCTATTGATTAGTAGAGGTAAGATTGCTCATTTTTTTTTTAATTTAAAACTATTTTTATCATGGAATTTTTTTTTTTTTTTTTTTTTTTTTTGAGACAGAGTCTCGCTCTGTTGCCCAGGCTAGAGTGAGTGCCGTGGCGTCAGCCTAGCTCACAGCAACCTCAGACTCCTGGGCTCAAGCAATCCTACTGCCTCAGCCTCCCAAGTAGCTGGGACTACAGGCATGTGCCACCATGCCCGGCTAATTTTTTCTATATATATTTTTATTTGGCCAGATCATTTCTTTCTATTTTTAGTAGAGATGGGGTCTCACTCTTGCTCAGGCTGGTCTCCAACTCCTGACCTCGAGCGATCCACCCGCCTCGGCCTCCCAGAGTGCTAGGATTACAGGCGTGAGCCACCGTGCCCGGCCTTTTTTTTTTTTTTTTAAGAGATAGGATCCCACTCTGTTACCCAGGCTGGAGTACAGAGGTACAATCATAGCTTATTGTAACCTCGAACTCCTGGGCTCAAGTGATCCTCCTGCCTCAGCTTCCCAAGTAGCTGGGAAGACGGGTGTGCACCACCATGCCCGGCTAATTTCTTAAATTTTTTGTACAGATGGGGTCTTTCTATGTTGTCCAGGCTGGTCTCAAACTCCTGGCCTCAAGTAATCCTCCATCCTCAGCCTCCCAAAGTGCTGGGATTATGGGTATAAGCCACCGCACCTGGCCCCTTCTGGAACATCTTAAAGCCACAGGATAATGAACAGCTCCATCCCTACCTAGCTTTAACAAAACACAATATTTTGCTAAAATATATATTTTGAGAAATAAAACTTGGTTGTATCTGGTTCTGTCTTCTGTTTCCCCACTCCACATGGGCTCCTGAGCTCAAACGCTAAGCCTTATCCTTTTACATATTTTTAACCCTCGCCCATACATGGTTTGGTGGAGTGGGTGAACAGGCGCTGCAGTGAGATCATCTGAAGGGACCAGAAATAATTTTAGGTGGTGCATAGACAAGGCCCTAACATTAGCTTCGATATGAAATTCTTTCCGTTCTTTGTCCTGGTGACGGAAGGAGAACGTCTCCGTCTGGTGCCTGCCTATCTGACTCCTCTCTGCCTCCTGCACCCTTTATACAAGCAGGAGCCAGCTCAGGCCACAGTGGACCAGGTACAGAGTTAGCCCTGTGGTCCCCCTGCCGAGGACAGTCTGCCCGGGCCGTTTCTGTCCACCCTAGGGAAGGCTTCCTTTAGAATGCGTGGAAGTGCGGAGTTGATTTAAAGACAAACCTTAAGGCGGTGGCAGGATGGGTTGTAAGCAGGGAGGGCTGACAAGCGTGAGGGTGGTGGGTGAGTGGCAGACGGGTGGAGACCCCTGGTGTGACCACCCCCGTATTCTCCTTCCGGTCAGCCCCTGGCCGCCAGCCCTCCCCACCGGTCCACCTCTGCACCTGCCACAGCTGGGTCTGCTGCAGGCGTTCTTTGGCTGGACCTGAACCGTCTCAGGTGTCCACTCACCCAGACCTGGGAGGGGCCAGTGTTGTGGTTAGGGGCAGGGACTCCAAAATCTGCCTGTGGGGCCAGCACCCAGCAGGACCCACTTGTAGAGAAGAGACCTGAGCTGGGAGCGCTGGCATTGTCCCAGCCCTTCCACGTCCTGGCTGTGACCTGGGCAAGAGACCTCACCTCTGGAAGTTGTCTTCATCTCCCACTTCCTAGGGTGGCAGTAGGGAGGAATGACGTCCCCAGTGCAAAATGCTCAGCCCAGGGCTGGGCGCGTCACCGCCGATGCACACATTTGTATGTGGGTAGAAAGTGCCTAGTCCTCCCAGTTCCCCACCAGTTTCCTCTTTCGTTCATGGCATTCGTTGCCAACCGTAATCAAACGTCCATCTGGGCGTCTGTCGGTTTGCTGGTGACTGTTCTTGGCCTGGAAGACTCAAAGAGAGAGGGCGCCTCTGTGTGTGTTCACTGCTGGGTCCCCGCTGCCTGTGTGGTGCCGGCACACGCTAGACTGCAGATATTTCGAATGACTGAATGAATGAATGAATCCTTTCTCTGAAGGCTGCTGAGAGCCCAGAGCTCCGCGTGGAGCGAGTGTTGACTTCATTTCCACACCGCTCAGCTCTGTCTTTGGCACTTAACTCGGGTTTCATCCAACACTGCCACCCTGTGCCCCTAGGCCCTGCTCTAGGTGCGGAACTGACAGGAGCAGCTTCAGGAAGGGCTCAGCCCCTGCTCTGCTGTCCCCAGCCGGAGGACCCCTGGGAACTCCTCTGAGCCCCATTCCGTCACCTGCAAAGGGGACTGAGAGTGGCCACTGACCCGCGGGCTGTTCCAAGGGCTGAGTGGGAGCAGCCTCCCCCAGGTGTCCCTTCGCTCCTGATGTCTGTTGAAATGCCCCCTCCTCTGAGCACTTCCCGAGGCAAGGCCAGGTGACAGTGCCATCGCTCAGCCCCTCTCTCCAGCCCTCTCCTGGGCTTTCCTTGTCTTCCTCCCCTGCCCTCCCCTGGACGCTGGCTAGAATGGCGAGAGTCACCCATTAGCAGCCTGGAGGGCACCTCTGTGAGTGGCAGCCCTCGGGTGTCCCCTCCCTCTCCCGGCCCCTCAACTTCATCAAGGGCGTCTGGGGGGAAGCCTCCCTGGAAGGCGCCGGCCCCTCCTGCCTCTCTCTTCCCGGCAAAGGGCAGAGGGCAAAGGGCAGAGGGCCCAAGGGAGTGGGCATGGGGAGAGGGGTGCCCCCGCAGGCCCAGACCGGGGGCCCCGCGAGCTGAAGTTCCACTGCTTCCCTCCCCAGGGGGAGGGGCCGCAGCCGACCCGCTGGCCTCGCATTTCCCAGAGCGGAAAGGCCAGAGAACCAGCTGCCCGCAGCTGCGGGGAATTGGCCGCAGGGTCTCCCGCCCTGGCGCGGGGCCGCAGGCGCATTCTCGTTTCCAGGGGGCGGCTGGGTGGGGAGGGCGGCTCACAGCCCAGGGTCCACCCCCAGCTCCCCCTCCCGCGGCGTGCAGTCCAGGTATTTGAGACCCCACCCCATCGCCACGCCTTCTCACGCCCCTCTCCCGTGACGTCATGCTCCTCTCGCGCGGCATGATGGGAGAATCCTAATGTTTTCCAACAGATGCTCCAAGAACAGCTTTCAGATTAAAGCAATTGCAAGAGCAAAGATTCCTCTTTTTTTCCTTTTTTTTTTCCGCGGGGGGGTGGGGGGGTGGGGGGAGGGAGCACCTCTAGACATTCCTGGACATCACCCCTTGCCCCAAGCACGCAATAAACACTGACAAGAAAAGTTTTTATTTCCTGGTTCAACTTTTTTTTCCTGGAATATAGACGGAAGAATGGGAATAAACACGAATAAATAACAAAGCGAGGCCGCGCACGCCGGGATGCGCCTGGCTGCAGCCGGCGAGGCTATTGTCTCCCCGCCCTGAAGCCAGCGGCGTCCTCCTGCAGCTCCTTCCTTTTCCCGGGCCTTTTTAATTTTCCTTTTTAAAAAGACGCCCCTGCCAGCCCTCTCGGCGGTGACCTTGGCCGCCTCGGATGCTCTGATTCCTCGCGGCTCCCTCCAACTTGCCCCTGCGCTGGCCGGGCCCATGGCCGCATCGGAGGACGGGAGCGGCTGCCTCGTGTCGCGGGGCCGCTCGCAGAGTGACCCCACCGTCCTCACCGATTCCTCGGCCACCTCCTCCGCGGACGCCGGGGAGAACCCAGGTAACAAGCTGGGCGGGGGCGGACGGGCGGGTGGGGGAGGCACGAGGCAGGTGGCGCTGGGAGAGGTCCCTGGCGCGGCTCCGCGCCCCTGCCTGCGTTTGGGGAGCCGCGGCAGGACCCTGGCGCTCAGGGCCGGCCGTTCCTGTTTCCCAGTAACGCAGGGCTGGGGCGCCTCGGAGCCCTTTGTCCCGAAAGGAGCCGATTTCTCAGGGATAGCCGGGCGCTGCGGTCTGCCCTCCTCGCTGGCTGGTGGGCTCTGCCATCCTCTCGGAGGGGGCTTCCCTTCCTCGGGTGCCGACCGGTTGGGGGAACAGAGTCCGACCCGTGGTCGCCTCCGCCCAGTGCTGGCTCCGCGCTCTGCCCTTCCAACCCCGCGCCGGGCCTCAGCTCCGGTGTCCCCGCTTGGGCACTCCGGCGGCAGGGCAGCGCTGCGCTCCGAGGCCACCGCGCACTGGGCTTCTGCTGGGCGCTGGCTCTGGCAGCCCGGCGTACCTGGGCGCGCCCGCCTCCCCGGACAGGTGTGCTGGGCAGAGCCACCGGCAGGGAGGTGAAGGGCGTGCGCCAGGACGCAGCCCGGTTTCTCGGCACTGCACGGACTCCGTGCACTCCTCCACCCCCAGGGCAGCGTCGATTGTTGAGGTGATAAACCGGTCACAAAGGCGTCTATAGGGCTTGATTGATTACTTTCCAGAGAGGAAGAAAGGCCTAATAAAGCAGGAGGGGGGTGGGCTGTGTGCGCCTGTCACCATGGAGACGCAGGAAGCAAAGTGATCATTAAAACCTTTCTCCACCAGAAGGCAATTTTCACTTCACAGGGAGAAGTCTGAGCTTCTGAAATGTAGGGTTCAAAAAAAGAATCAAAGCTGGTGTTTTGGTATCAAGCCACAGGACTCAATTTCGTGTCTTAGAGAAGCACAATCCCTCCATAGATTCTGTTTTGATAACAAGTTGCCTTTACCTTCCTTCCAACACTTACTCTCTCTAAATGCAACGACCCCAAATGAGGGCTTGATCATGCTGAATGGGCATCAAAGTGAAGATGCCCCCGGCCCTGGGGAGGCCAGCTTTGTGGGGAGGGGTTCCTGCTCTCCGCTGGACTCACCAGGGCTTCACTATCCAACTGCCAGAAACACCCACTAAAGGCGGTTCTGTGGGCACCAGGGCAGTATCTGAAAATTTAAACAATAAACCCATGCAAGTCTTGGAAGATTTCTTTGTTAGGACTATTGACACTGTGTCATTTCGTTAAACTAAGGTACCAGCCTGAGGAAATCCCTGGCTTTTCTGGGAGGGCAAGTTAATTTCCTTGGAGTTTCAAGCAGAGGCTGTCATAGCAGACCCTTAAGGCTTTAATTAATCCTTTTATTAGGAATTGAGGATTAAGCCTTCAGCTCTCCATGATGGATTGGTTTTCTCTGTGTTGGAGATGTACAGCCACGATTGTTCCAATTATGGAAGTTGAGTGGCTCCTCACAAGAGAATCTCCCAGCTCTCTTTGTCTCCCTGGCAGTAAAAGGAAGCAAACTTGAAATGGAAATTATGGAGGACTTAGCTTTTTGGCTGTCTGGGAGCCGATGCCTCTGTGGGTGGGAGCGGAGGGTTTGGCAGGTGCTGCCAGTCCACGAGGGTGCGAGGAGGAAGGCTTGGATGCTTGTGATTAAGTTATGCCTTGGGAGAACACACGCTTGGGTTCTTTTCTGCTTCAGCTGATCAAAATGGGACCCAGAGAGCAGGTGTCAGAGGTGAAAAGTCTGAAATATGTGTAATTCTGTGAGTGGTAGAACCCTACTGACAAGCACCAGGTAATTAAGTATTTATGGCTTGTGTTAAGCAGAGAATTCTCTTTCTGTTCTGGCAGAAAGAGAATCAGAATCTTCAGGTTGGAAGGAACCTGCGAGCTTGGAGCAGGAAGGGTGGACTCAGGAGTATACTTTCTCTAACTGCTCTGCATAGTTGGATTGGCATGTGCTTGCATACTTCCTTGGATGGGGGACTCATTTCTTTCTGATGCAGTGCATGCTTGTCTTAGGACAGGTCTATTTAAAAAATTCTTTTTCAAATCGCTCCAATAGGTCTGCTATCCATCTGTCCATCTGGGACCTTCTCATGCTGTGTGTTACTCAGCGGGTTCAGAGAAAGTCCAACATTTTAGGTCAGTTATCACAACAACCTCATTTCTTCACCCAGCTGGACAGTCGCCCCCCCCACTCGTGCTTCGTTTAGGAGCCCCCACATTTGTCCACTTGCTGCTCTAACTCACACTCTTGAAAATTGACCCTGGCATTCCAGCTGGGGAATGCCTGATGTAAGCCTCTTCTCCTCTAACTTCTGTATTTTCATGAACGGCCCAAGGTTGCATTTACCCTTCCTCCGGAAAGGAATTTTAAGTGCATCAACATTCTCTTAGTAAAAATTCAAAACAATTTTAGGAAGGTGAACTATGCTTCAATACCTCTTTTGCTCTCTGTACCCCTCTATACCTCTTTCTCTCATTCCCCAGAGATGACCCATTGTGAATTTAGTGGTGACACTTTGGGCCTTTCACTACATGTTTATATGCTCTTATGCTTGGAAAACGGCGAGTGGAAATACACTGTATGCAAAGGTCTTCAATGTGTGATTCTGCTCAACACTGGGTCTTGGAGATCTTGCCACCCTGCTACATCAACTCCCTTTTCTTTTAATAGCCACATAGTATTCTAAGGAATTTAATTTTTCATTTAATTTTTGAGCCATTGGATATTTGTGTTGTTTCCAGTTTTTATGCATTACAAGCAACATGGCAGTGATGGGCACAAGCTGCCTGTGCTCACCTGAGAATTTCCTGCAAGGTGTACGCCAGCTCCTGGGATGTCTCCTGGGTGCTACAGGGGACCCACATTTCTTATTTTAATGATATTGCACCCTCCTGGAAAATATAGCAACTCACACTCCTTCCGGAATCTATGAGAGTGCCCTTTCTCCAAACCCTTGCCAACACCTGAGATCATCAATCTGTTCTTCTCTAGCAGGGAGGGTGACGAATGGTTTCTTGTGTTAATTTGTGGTTCCTTGACGGCTAGGGAACATGAGCATCTTTTGTGGCCTTATTAGTGTATTAAATCTCTCAGTGGCCAGGGACTGCGTGGCAGGATGAAATGTTTCCTCCGAGGGCTCACCCTCCCTCTCTCGGCATCACTGCTCCGCTAATGGGTCCGTCTGCATCTTTGCAGTGTTCCTCTCTGTAACTCCATACTCCTTGCGCACAAGTGTAGTCAGGTGTTCTCCTAAAGTAACAATTTATAAAAAGCAAGGAAGCATCCGTGATCTTTCCTCCTTCAGAGGAGTTCATAGTCACCAGGAGTTTTACTCCCTCTCATGCCCTCTGTTCCCAGGGTCTGGGAATGGGCTTCTGACCCCCCACACCATGGGGCCGGCCCTGGCATTTCCTTGGTTCCCAGAAGCCAGGACC
Source organism: Eulemur rufifrons (assembly GCF_041146395.1). Taxonomy (NCBI): domain Eukaryota; kingdom Metazoa; phylum Chordata; class Mammalia; order Primates; family Lemuridae; genus Eulemur; species Eulemur rufifrons. The sequence continues at coordinate 49,193,135 of NC_091002.1, forward strand.
ATAGACTGGGCCAACAGTCACTTGGGACAGCTTTTAAAAATGTTCTCCTGGGGACGTGCAATTGACCTTTTGCAAGATTCTGCTCCAGAGGGTCTGATGCACAGCTGGGGGAACCTTCGGCCTCAGCCAGCGTTTCTCACCCTCAACACTGTCACATTTGTGGCCAGATCCTTTTTGTGTGTGTGTCGGGGGACTGTCCTGTGCAATGCAGGGTGTTGAGTGGCACCCTGGCCTCTACCCACTGGATGACAGTCAAAAATGTCTGCAGACATTGCCGATGGTCCTGGGGATAGTATCTCCCTGGAGAACGCCTGATGTAGACCCTTGGCTCCGAGACCTGAGTGTGCATCAGGGTCACCTGGATACTTCACACACACGGTGGGCCCTGACCACGTGCATTTCTAGTGAGTTCCAGGTGCTGCTGCTGGTCAGGCGACCACACTGGAGAACCACGGAACCTAGACCTCAGCCGTGGCCTCCGGCTCTCTCTGCTGACAACTTCTGCATGTGTGTCCATCAGTCTATGTCCCTGTGTCCATGTGTGTGTGTGTCCTACCCTGACCTACCTGGCTCTGAGCTCCAGACCCCTGTGTCCTGCTGGCTCCTTCTTGTCCTCCGGGTCTCCTGGGCCACCCCAGTTAGCTCTGATCCCATTTCTGACTTGCCCCTGGCATGTATCTCCACCTGGGAGTCTCTGTTTCATTCTCTATGGACTGTCCCTCTCTAGACCAGGAGTCCCCAGAATACAGGGGTCTTGACGGTCACCAGCAGTGCTGCATGCCCGAGCCCAGCACAGACCTGACTCGGGAGACTTGCGGTGAGCATTTGTAGAGTGAACGTGAGCAGAGCACCAGGCACTGTGCCTTGACTGATGTGACTGTGCCTGGTCAGGTGGCTTGGCCATGCCTGCCAGCTGGACTGGCTCAGAGCACACCTTGGAGGGCGAGTGAGGCAGAGCCAGTGGCCACATCTTTCTGCAAGGCCAGGTCCACTTGTGCTGTAAGGCTTGGAGAGGGAGAAGCCTTTCAGAACGTCCTCTCCCTCCCGAGCTGCAGAGATACATAGAACATCCCTGCCCCAGACCCCAGGCTTGGGTGTCCCATGCTGGCCCCTTCCTCCTGGACGCCTCTCTGCAGACAGGCATGTGCTTGAGTTGGTGGCTGTTTCCTTCTTCAGAGCATGCCTTCTTCACTTCACTGTACTCTGTTCCTCTTTTTCTCTTTTTCTTTCAAAATATTAAGGGGGCACACATGTTCTTATTACATAGCTACCTTGTATAATGCCTAAGTCAGGGCTTTGGGTGTTTCTGTCACCAGAATAGTGTTCACTGTACCCGATAGGTAAGTTTTTATCCTACACCTCCCCTCCCAACCTCCTCTCTTCTTGGTTTCCAATGTCCTTTACATCTCTTTGTGCCCGTGTGTACCCATCCTTTAGCTCCTGACTATTAGTGAGTACATGTGGTGTTTGGTTTTCCATTCTTGAGATACTTCACTTAGGATAATGGTCTCCAGTTCTATCCAAGTTGCTGAAAATGACATTATTTATTTCCTTTTAATGGCTGACTAGTACTCCCTGGTGTATATACACCACATTTGCTTTATCTACTCATGAATTGATGGGCACTTGGGTTGATTCCACATCTTTGCATTTGTGAATTGTGCTGTGATAAACATTCAGGTGCAGGTGTCTTTTTGGTAAAATGACTTCTTCTCCTTTGTGTAGGTACCCAGAAGTGGGATTGCTAGATTGAATGGTAGGTCTACATTTATTTCTTTGAGGAATCTCCATACTGTTTTCCGTAGAGGTTGTACTAATTTGCAGTCCCACCAATAGTGTGTAAGTGTTCCTTTCTCTCTGCATCCACACCAGCATCAATTGTTTTTTTTTAACTTTTCAATAATGACCATTCTGATAGGGGTAAAGTGGTATCTCACTGTGGTTTTAATTTGTATTTCCCTGATGATTAGTGATGTTGAGCATTTTTTTCATGTTCGTAGGCCATTTCTCTATCTTCTGAAAAACTTCTGTTTATGTCTTTTGCCCACTTTTTGATGGGTTTTTTTTTTTTCCTTGCTTTATTTGAGTTCTTTATAGATTCTGGATATTAGTTGTTTGTTGGATTTATAGTTTTCAAATATTTTCTCCCATTTTGTAGGTTGTCTATTCACTCTGTTGATTATTTCCTTTGCTGTGCAGAAGCTTTTTAAGTTAGTTAAGTCTCATTTATTTATTTCTGTTGTTGCTATATTTGCCTTTGGGTTCTTAGTCATAAATTCTTTCCCTGGGCCGATGTCTAGAAGAGTTTTTCCTACATTTTCTTCTAGAGTTGTTACGATTTCATACCTTACATGTAAGTCTTTTATCTATCTTGAATTAATTGTCATATTTGTTGAGAGATGGGGTCATAGTCATTCTTCTTCATGTGATTATCCAATTTTGGCAGCACTATGTATTGAATAGGGCTTCCTTTCCCCAGTGTACATTGTCTGCTTTTTCAAAGATCATTTGGTTTTAGCTATATGGTTTTATTTCTGGGTTCTCTATGCCATTCCACTGGTATATGTCTCTATTTTTGTACAAATACCATGCTGTTTTGGTTACTATATAGCCTTGTAGTATAATTTGAAGTTAGGTAATGTGATGCCTCCAGGTTTGTTCTTTTTGCCTAGGATTGCTTTGGCTATTTGGGGTCTTTTGTGGTTCCAAATGAAGTTTAGGATTATTTTTTCTAGGTCTTTGCAATAAGATGTTGGTATTTTGGTGGGAATTATGTTGAATCTGTAAATCACTTTGGACAGTATGGACATTTATTTATTTATTTTTTGAGACAGAGTCTCACTCTGTTACCCGGGTTAGAGTGCTGTGGCATCAGCCTACCTCACAGCAACCTCAAACTCCTGGGCTCAAGCAATCCTCCTGCCTCAGCCTCCCAAGTAGCTGGGACTACAGGCATGTGCCACCATGCCCGGCTAATTTTTTTCTATGTATATTTTAGATGTCCAGATCATTTCTTTATATTTTTAGTAGAGACAGGGTCTTGCTCTTGCTCAGCCTGGTCTCGAACTCCTGACCTTCAGCGATCCTCCCGCCTTGGCCTCCCAGAGTGTTAGGATTACAGGCATGAGCCACCATGCCCAGCCTATGTGGGCATTTCAATGATGTCGATTCTGCCAATCCATAAGCAGGGGATGTTTTTCCATTTGTTTGTATCATCTGTGATTTCTTTCATCCATGTTTTATAATTCTCCTTGTAGAGAGATCTTTCACCTCCTTGGTTAAATATATTCCTAGGTGTTTTATTTTCTTTGTAGCTATTGTGAATAGTGTTGAAGCCTTGATTTGACTCTCAGCTTGACTGTTATTAGTATATATAGTAGAAATGCTACTGATTTGTGTATATTGATTTTGTAATCTGAGACTTTGCTGAACTTATGAATTCTAGGAGTCTTTGGTGGAGTCTTTAAGGGTTTTCTAGATACAAGATCATATCATTAGCAAACAGGGATAATTTGACCTCCTCTTTCCTGATTTGGATGCCCTTTATTTCTTTCTCTTGCCTGATTGCTCTGGCTAGGACTTGCAGTACTACGTTGATTAGAAATGGTGACAGTGGGCACCCTTATCTTGTTCCAGTCCTTAGGGGGAATTCTTTCAACTTTTCCTCATTCAGTATGATGTTGACTGTGGGTTTGTCATATGTGGCTTTTGTAATTTTGAGGTATGTTCCTTTTATGCCTAGTTTCTTGAGAGTTTTAATCATGAAATGGTGCTGGATTTTATTGAATGCTTTTTCTGCATCTTTTGAGATGATCATAGAGTCTTTGTTTTTGCATTTGTTTATGTGGTGAGTTACATTGATGGATTTGTGTATGTTGAACCATCCTTGCATGTCTGGGATGAAACCCACTTGATCAGGTAAATTATCCTTTTGATGTATTGTTGAATTTGATTTGCTAGTATTGTGTTGAGAATTTTTGAATCTATGTTGATAATAGATATTGGTCTGCAGTTTATTTTTTGTTGTTTCATTTCCTAGCTTTGGTGTCAAGGTGATACTGGCTTCACAGAATGCATTAGGGAGAATTCCCTCCTTTGTGATGTTATACAATAATTTCTATGTGACAGGTACCAGTTTTTCTTTGTAGGTCTGGTAGAATTTGGCTGTGAATCCAGGACCTTTCTTAGAGGGAAGATTTTTTATTACTGCTTCAATCTTGCTCCTCATTATCAGTGTGTTCAGGATTTCTATTTCTTCCTGATTCAAGCTTGGGAGGTTCTGTGTTTTCAAAAATTTATACATTTCCTCTAGATTTTCTAATTTGGATAGAGGTTTTTGTAGTATTCATGGATATTATGTTGTATTTCTGTGGTATCAGTTGTAATATGTCCTTTTTAATTCCCGATTGAGCTTATTTGAGTCCTTTCTCTTCTACTTTTGGTTAATCTGGCTGGTCTAGTGCTCTATTGATTTTGTTTATCTTTTCAAAGAACCAACTTTTTCTATCATTGATCCTTTGATTTGTAGTTATTGTTGTTGTTTCTGTTACATTTAGTTCTGCTCTGGACTTTATTTCTTTTCTTCTGCTGGCTTTGGGTTTGGTTTGTTCTTCTTTTTCTAGTTCCTTGAGATTTGACATTGGGTTGTTAATTTGTGGTCTGTCTGTCTTTTTGATGAAGGCATTTAAGGCTATGAATTTTCCCCTTAAGACTGAGTTTTCTGTATTCCATAGATTTTGAAAGCTTGTGTCCCCTTTGTTATTCAGTTCAAGGAATCTTTTGATTTCCATATTAATTTCATCATTGACCCAGCAGCACGTTGTTTAATTTCCATGATTTTGTGTAGAATTGAGTTTTTCTCTTGGAACTGATTTACATTGATAGTTTTATTCCACTGTGGTCTGAGAAAACACATGGTATGATTTTGATTTTTTTGAATTTTCTCAGACTTGTTTTGTGGCCTAAGATATGATCAGTTTTAGAAAATGTCCCATGTGCTGATGAGAAGAATGTATATTCAGTAGTTTTTGGGTAGAATGTTCTTTAAATGTCTGTTAGGTCCATTTGTTCTAGAGCCTCATTTAAGTCCATTGTTTCTTTATTCATTTTATGCTTCAATGATCTGTCCAGTTGTGTCAGTGGAGTATTGAAGTTCCTGGTGATTAACATGTTACTGTTTGTTTCTTTGCTTAGATCTTGCTGAATTTGCTTTATGAATCTGGGAGCGCTTATGTTAGGTGCATATATATTTAGGATTATGATGTCTTTTTGTTGAATTTCTCCCTTTACTATTACATAATGACCATTTTTGTCTTTTTTTTTTTTTTTTTTTTTTTTACCATTGCTGATTTAAAGTCTATTTTATCTGATCTAAGAGTGCCTATACCTGATTACTCTTGGTTTCCATTTGCATGGAATATTTTTTCTATCTTTTTACATGGAGTCTTTGTGTGTCTTTGTGGGCTAGATGTGTTTCCTGAAGACAGAAGATAGTTGGGTTGTGTTTTTTCATCTACTGAGCCAGTCTATATCTTTTAAAGTGGGGCATTCACACCATTCACATTGAGTGTTAGTATTGATACGTAGCATGGAAGATACCTTATTGTTTTGTTTTTCCTCTTGTGTTATTGTTTTATAAGAACTATGAGCTTTACCTTTTGGGTGTTTTTATATTGGTTAGTATCTATTGTGCTGTTCCATGTAGAATGTACTTTTGAGCATTTCCTGTAGGGCAGGTCTAGTAGTGACAAATTCCCTTAGTGTTTGCTTGTCTTGGAACATCTTTATTTCTCCATCATTTATGAAACTTATTATAATTTTTTAGGATACAAATTGGCTGGCAGTTGTTCTGTTTAAGAAGACTAAAAATGGATCCCTAATCCCTTATGGCTTATAAGGTCTCTGCTGACAAGTCTGCTGTTAGCCTGATGAGATTTTCTTTTTAGGTTAGTTGTTGCTTTCATCCTGTAGCTTGTAGAATTTTCTCCTTCACTTTGACTTTGGCCAGGTTGATGACCATGTGTCTTGGGGGTGTACTATTTGCTGTGAATCTTTCCCGAGTTTGATGACCATCTTGTATCTGGATATCTGAATCTCTAGGAATACCAGGGAAGTTCTTCTCAATAATTACCTTAAATATGTTTTCCATGCTTTTTGCTTTTTCTTCTTTTCCCTCTTGGATACCTATAATTTGTACATTGGCTCGTTTCACATAGTCTCATATTTCTCTGAGTAATTGTTCATTCTTCTTTATTCTTCTTTCTGCATCTTTGACTGACCAGGTTAGTTTGAAAGCCTTGTCTTCAAGCTCTGAGATTGTCTTCTTCTTGGTCTAGCCTGTTTTTGGAGCTTTCTGCTGTATTGTTTGATTACCTAAGTGACTGTTTAATTTCTTTAAGTCCTATTACATCCTTTTTTATGTCATCTATCTCTTTAATGAGTTTTTCCTATTTTTTCATTTATGTCCAGAAATATTTTTTTGGTTTCTTTGTTTTGGTTTTCAACTTTCTCTTTAGTTTCATTTATCTTGTTTGCCATACATTTTCTGAATTCCGTTTCTGACCTTTCAACAATTCCTTTTGGTTGGGGTCCATTCCTATGGATCTGTTGTGATCCTTTGGGGGTGTCAAACTAGCTTATTTTTTCATGTTGTCAGAATTTTTATGCTGGTTTCTTCTCATCTGAAACCTCTTCTCTCAGTTCAGGGATGATAGATTTGTGGTGCACCTGTTATCCTTTGCTGGAAACTCTCCTACTTAGTGGGAAGGAGGAGGAATCCCTGGATAGTGCTTTTGAGTCCTACTCCTGAGGATTGACCTGGCAGGTGAGGATTTGATGCACCAAAAACCTGCAATGTGGCTGTTCTGCATCATCCCATTCCCCTGTGGCTGTCACAGTTCAAGCCAGTGCTGGGGAATATTTGTTTGGGTTGGTGGGTCGATCCCCAGGCTGCTGTTGAAAGCTTGGGTAGGGGGCTTAGCAAGTCCCTCTCTACAGAGGCAGGTGGTATCGTGACCTGGGCCAGCACCTGGGTGGGTGGCAGGACCTTGGCGGGAGCCTGGACACATCACAGGACTGCAGCCTGCAGCAGGGCATGTTGGTGTCTTTGTGGGACATGGGACCTTGGTGGGCACCTGGACAGGTTGGGGGTCTTGGCTGGTGCCTGGGTGGGCTGTGGGACTGTAGCCAGTGCAGGGTGGCTCCTCAGGCTGCAGTGGCTGGGCCACCCATGGCTGGGTGACATGCAGGCTCCCTGCCAGGGAGTCACAGTGGCAGAAGCTCTTGCTCTGCCTAGGTCTGACTGTGGCAGCTGCTGTGGGGCTGTTCAGGTGGCAGTGGCATTATTGAGATGGCAAGATGGCAGGAGGAGATGATGAGGGCCAGTGGGTGCCTGTTCTGCTCGGATCCCCAGGAGGTGGCCAGTGGTGGGGTGCTGGGCGGTTCATGGCACCCAGTCACAGTGTGCATGCGAGTGCCTGTCCTCCCCGCTCCCTCTCTGGCCTGGCAGGGGAAATGGGGAGGTGGCTGCTGTGGAGCTGACCCCTCTGTAGACCAGGTGTCCTGGTACTGAGAGCACAGATTGTCGTCTGTTGCCGTGACCTGGAACCAGATACTGGTGGGACCCCACTGTGCCCGCTCTAGTGCAGTGCTGCAGCAGTCTCCAAGCAGCTCCCTGATCCACTGGAGGCCTCCTCTGGTGGGGGCGCCCGCTGCCATCTCCGGTTTCAGCGTCTGCTGAGGGAGCGGAGCCCTGGGGATCTCTCCCCTAACCCTTCGCCATGTGTGGACACTTCCCCCAGGTACCTTCCCATCTTGCTGAGCAGGTCACTTGCCTCTCTCTCCCCCACTTTGGACGTCTCCGGTCTCTTTCTGATGATTTTCACAGCACTGTCTCTGAGATAGTCCATCTGCAGGTGAACCTCTGCCTGCAACCTTTGCTCCTCTCCGTGACAGTGGTAGCACGTCTAGTCTGCTGTCTTGGCCCCTCCCCCCAGGGTCCATTCTTGACCCCTTGCTGTCCCACAGCCCTGTGTCCTGGCAGTCACTGGCCTCCTAGAACCCTCTCCACCTCCGCCACCACCCAGGTGTAGCCCCCACCTTCCCTCTCCTGCATAACACAGTGCTGAGCCTCGATCTCTTCCTCGTACCTAATTCTCTGGCAGAGCAGGAAGTTTCCAAAATGCAGAGCTAGTCCCCACTGTGCCGCAGACCCTTTCCTGGTGCCCCTCGCGGGAGCAGGCAGCACACACAGCCCCCTCATCTACACAGCAGCTCTTTCTAGTTTCGTTCTTCGAATGTTCTATTCCTCTGGAGTCCTGAGTTCTAGGGATCTCCCTCCGGCCCCTCGTAGAGTGTCTGCATGACTTAATTAGCAGCAGAACTATGCAGTAATTACCTTGTCAGCTTCTTCAGGGTTATTAAAAATAAAAGCTGGATGCTTTAAAAAATACAGAGTTTTAAAACTTAGAGTTTTTTTCTGATCATGAAAGCATTGGGTATTCATTACAGAAAATGGATGCTTTTAAAATTCCTGTTCCCCACCCCCTTCTCACCCGAGCACTGTGCAGAAGCCAGTGACAATGGGCAGCTTTGTCTTGGGGACCCACCCAGGAGCCAGGTGTCTCTGCTCAGCACTAGAATAACTGACACCCTGACGTCAGAGTCGGGCCTGTCCCCACCCCCGCCCCACTCCCTGTGGTCACGGAAGGCTGTGTCCTCCACCTTCGCCGCACGTGTCGCTCTTTGAAATGATCTTATTTGCTTATTTGACCGTATTGGTTGTGGTCTGTCCAATATAGTAGCCACTAGCTACATGTGGCAATTTAAATCTAAATAAAATAAAATTAAATAAAAATTCCATTTCCTCAGTCACACTAGCCACATTTCAAGTGCTTAGTAGTCACGTGTTGCTGAGGCTGCCATAGTGGATAGTGCAGATCTAGAACATTCCATCTCGTAGACAGCTTTGCTGGCCAACACTGCTTGGACTGGAAGCTCCCTGAGGGCAGGGCCTTGTCCATTGTCTCCTTGGCTGTGTCACCAGAGCTGACATAGTGCCAGCACCCAGTAGCTCCCCAGTGAATGTTTGTGGATGGGATGGATTCGCCAGAGAGTGATGACGTGGTCTCAGAGCTCTCAGCTGGAAGGACCCTCAGCCTCCCACAGCCCAGTCCTCCCATCCCCTGACAGGGAGGATACCTGAGTAGAGGTGGCTTCTCACCCACACGGGACTAGTTTATTTCAATGCATGAGCTTTTGCAGAGAACCTGCTGAGGGACATGCCTGCCCTCAGTAGATTGGCCTCCTTGGCCAAGAGAACAACGAGCTGCAAAGAGTTGTTTGCCTAGAGTTGGGTCCAAGTCCTGGCTCAGCCATATGCAAACTGTGTGACCCCGGGCAGGTCACTTCACCTCTCTGGACCTCAGTTTCCTTTCTGTGGAATGGTGATGGTTTCTGTCCTTAAGCCCAGCAATGAGTGAATTTTGAGACACTGCTATCAGGAGGTAGACACCTCCTCAGACGTCTTCCTGTCCCCTGGAGATAATTCCATCTTTTGTCACAAAGTCATGGATGCAGTGACCCAGTGGTAGTAAAGTGGGCAGGTGTAAGAGGAACAGCCTGCAGGTCCGTTCCTGCCACGCTCTCCCTGGGGCTGCGTCCGGCCCGTCACCCTCTGAGCTGCACTTTCTCCATCTGTGAATTGGGGGTCAGATCTGTGCTGACCAGGCGGGGTGAGTGGGGAGTCCTGTGACCACGGCCCTCCGTGGCTGCGAACAGTGCTGGGCGCTGGGCATGCGATGAGGAGGCAGATGCGGTTCCTCTTCTGATTCTGGTCCACAGGATGGTGAGGGCAGCCTGCTGTGTGAACCGGGTGGAACAGCCCTTCCCACCCAGCCCTGGGCTCCTGGCGTTGCCTGCACTTTCCCGTCACCGCCCCGGGGCCAGGGCTGGGGCTCCGCCACCCTCCGGCCCTCTCCAGGCCCCCGGCCCAGCCTCGGATGCCGCCCCGCTCCCTTCCTGCCTGTCTGCCTCACGGCTGTAACCCTCCCAGAGCCCCCACCTGTCTGAGTTATTCCCCTGCTCCTGTACTTATGGCTTGAAATGGGATTCGAGTGTGTTTTGTTCGGGGATTGTTTCACTTTGCTGAGATCGTTTCCTGTGCAAGTGTATCTTTTGGGACGGTGCCGCTCTGGGGAACCCGGTCTCGAATGGCACAGACAAGCCACTTTATCCTGCCCTGGGAAGTGGCCGGAGCAGCTGCGGTGATGGGATGGTGTGGAGGGGGGGGCGTCTTGGGCCCCGCCCCAGCCTTCGACACGAGCAGCATTTATGGGTGGATGTGAAATGTCACAGGAGTAGAGTTTGAATATAACTAAGTACATCAGAGAATTTGAGACCTCTTGTTATCGAAGTTGAGAGCTGGATTCTATTCCAGGTACCATAAAGCCATTTAACCCGGGGCCCCAGAGCGGTGTCTGCGGGGCCAGGACCCCGGCACGGGCGAGGCAGGGCGGGCCCCGGGTGCGGAGCTGCCTCGTAGGAACGTGGGCTCAGGCTGGCTCCATCATCCTATTTTAAGAGCTAGGCTGGAAATTCCAGATTTTTATATGAGATGTGATTTTTAAATATTGGCAAGTTTGCCAGTCAGGGCTGACTTCAGGTAATAGAAAACCTAAATAATGCTGCTTAAACAAGAGAAAGGTGTTTCCGTTGTGAGGAGTCCAGACCGCCCAGTGCCTTCCCTGTCGCAGGGGGGCGGCCCTGGGATTTCTCGCTGAGTCCTGGCTACAGCGTGGTTGTTTCGCCTCCGGCAACAAGGACACTTTCTAGATAGGAAGAAGGGGACAACGCAAGGAGAGGGGTGTCCACCTGCTGAGTCATGACGTCACCTTCCTGGCCGCCCTGCCCGGTGACATCCACTTATACCTCCTTGGCCAGAAGGACAACAAATGCCACTTCCAGCTGCAAGGGAGCGTGGGAGACGTAGTTTCTGTTTTTGACAGGTGCGTTGCTGCTGTAACAGGAGCAGGTAGGAAGAAGGGGAGAATGAGAATGGCTGTCGGGGACTGTACTGCAGTCTCTGCCGTGCCAACTTAAGGAGAAAAAACAGCACCACATACACCACATGACCAAAAGCAAATGCCTGGTAGCTGCATGGGGCTTGCAGGCTGCTCTCCGAAGCCTCAGGTGGAAAGAACCCCATGGAGAAGCCGAGACAGTCTTTATGTTTCATGACATGGCTAAGAAACTAAAGGTAGGACCAAGATGTGTGATCCAGACCTAAGCACTATATCTGTTCAGATTTTGTTTAATAATATTTATCTGGGGAACAAGACAGACAGAGTCACTGTCCCTCACAGAGCAGGTGGCCTGGGCAGTCATCAATGGCTACAGTGAAAATGTGCTTATTGTCAACTCTTGTTACACAAGGGGCCACCGTACTTGCTTTTATTTTATCTTCCTCTAAACCCTTGGTAGGGTCAGAGAGCCAGGGAGGCTAAGCAGCGGCCCGTGGCCACAGCTATATATAAAAAGGGGGCTTGAATAGGAGTTTGAATCCCACTGTCTGCCCTGCCCGCCTCTGTCTGCCTTATCCTACATCTTCCTGAAGAGCGGTCCTCAGTCCTTTAGATGGAGTAGATACACATTTCGTCCCCATTCGTGATTCAAGCAATCTATCCGACAAACATACACATACCTGTAGTTGCATAAACACACAGAGGTGACGGATGTGCTCCTTCATTTCCCAGGTCATTTAACCAGAATGGCCACCGGGCCAAGATTTATTGATTGAAAGTCAGGCAAGGTGATGGCGGAGAATCAGCCATCCGCAGGGTTGTTGAAGGTCTCCTCTTTAATGGGCTGGGGCTCGTGTTCCTGTTTGTCAAAGCGAGTCATTTGGGTGGGTGGCTTGGCAGTGCACCTTCTCTAATGGGCGCAACATCTGTAGACTTTGACATTGATTAGTTGGCAGCCACTAAATGAATCTGCCAAGCACTGAGAAGGTTGGAGCTGAGGCTATACGATTTAATAAATGCATTTATTATGCACTGTTATGCAATTGTTTTAAATATTAATATAATGGTTTTTAAAAGTTACCATTGGACTCAATATTCTTACTAATGAGTTGTATTGTTATTACCATTATATTTTGATTCTATTATTTCTTGAAAGTTTATATCCGTATGCAGAAAAATTGTTGCCTTGTAATCACTAGCTTTGGGATTTAAATAAAGTCAGGAAGAGATGCCAAAAATGATCTTTCTGCTTCTTTTTGGCAGGAAAACACTGTCTTAGGCAATGTTACTTCTGGGATGGCTGTGTTTCTTGTGTCACATGAGTTAAATTGTTGCTGACCTTGGCACATTTGTTGGCAGGGTCTTTTGTGCAAAGCTCCCCAGATGACTTCCCCAGTGTCGGGACTGTCCTTAGCACCTGCCTTGCTGGGGTCTGCCTGGCCCCCGCCCTACATCCTTTATTTTACTGTTATACTCTATGTCTGGCCAGGGATACGGGTTCTCCATAGAGAGGGGTTGTACATCGTGTTCTTTTCAACCAAGCTTATTTACGTAAAAAACAATATGATATTAACAATATTAATAAAGTAGTGGTGATGATACATTGAAATATGGGAAGAAATCATGAAGGGAGTGTTTGGAAGACACAGGCTTGGCAAAAATCTCAAAGGCAGTAAAGGTTTCAGTGAAATGGGAACCGCTGCTGTGCGTTACTGTCTTGGCCCTGTGGCCCTGCGCTGACCGCCTGCCTCTCTGCTGAGGAGTTAAGCGCTGCCGTGTGCCCGGAGGGTCACCACCCTGGGTGAGGCTGGGCATTCCCCTGGAACTTCTCACCTTCCACCCTGCAGAGCCCCGGGGCAGGTTCACGGGATGCTGGCGTGCGCACTGCACCCTGTGTTCCCAGCAGGGGGGCTGGGCTGGGGGAACCAGAATGCCGAGGTGGTGTGGCAGGCCCAGGGTCAAGGCTGAGTCTCGGGCCGCCTGGGACTGGAGGCTGGGACTGTGCCAGGCTGACCACAGCCCCTGGGCTCCTGGGGCTGCTGGGCTTTGGGCTCAGGGAGGACGCCTGTTCTCTGCTTTGGTTCGTCCTTCCCCCAATACTTGGAAGTAGCTGGTTCTGCTTTAATATGAAATAACAAAAGATTTAGGGAAAATGTATAACTTGTCTCATTTTTTTAAATGGGAAGGGTGAGTGAGGGGACCTTCAACGACATGCAGCTCAGAGCGGCCCCAGAGCGTCGCCTGTGCCTGCAGTTGTCTGGCAGGTTCTCAGGGTGGGCGCACCTGGCCCCTGGCCCCTTTGTCTCCCTGGGGGTCTCACACAAACCTGTCGTTTCCCAAAGGTCATTATTTCAAACAGCATTGACATTTTAATGTGATTATTTTCCTCCAATATTTTTCCAACTCTTTCCCTTTTCTGGGGCCTCTGTCTGCATCCTTTGCTTTAGGGATTTGTGTTGCTCACAGCTCTGTCCTCAGCCCTGGAACAGAGAGAGCCTTGCTCGTGGTGGGTGCTTGGTAGACGCTGGGTGAGTCTTGAGTAAGTGGTGGGGACACCCAGAGGCCCCTTCTTGTACCCATAAGGAAAAGTAAAATCAATGGGGGAAAAACAAAACAAAAACAGCAACAAACCTGTGATGACTTCAGGTGAATGGTCTCACCCTGCTGGAAATTCCTCGAGCAAGCGAGCAGGTGGGGCGGTAGGAGCTCTGTGTGACTTGTCAGCGATATGTGACGCTAAAAATATGCCTACAAATTTGTTAATAATTGGTCTCTGTGTGGTTTTTAAAAATTAACTAATAACAGTTTATTTCAGGAGGATATTAGCCTAGAGCAGCTGTTCTCTGATAGGAAAATAGAGATTCCAATCTTTTTTTTTCCTATTTTCTTTTTCTGACACTGGGCTTGAGCCAATGGCTGCGTCTTGCGTGGAGGCTGTTCCCTTCAGCGCCTGGGGCTCAGCTGACATTTCACGGGGGTGACATCCAGGCACCCATGCGGGTTGGAGGAGGGGAGTTAAGTGGCTTCTGTCCGAAGTTGAGAGCCTGGGTGGATGAAAGGCAGAGAGAAGATGGGTGACGAGGCCGTGCGGCTCATGGCAGCAGTCACCCCTCCCTCTGTCCCTCTGTCCCTCCTTCCCTCTGTCCCTCCGTTCCTCTGTCCCTCCTTCCTCCTCTTTCTCCCTCCCTTCCAGCAAACTGAGCACCAACCTCATGCCAGGCACCATGCTGGGCAGGGGCAAACCCGCCGCCCCATCCCCGTGGAGCAGGTAGGCTGGTGGTGACGGGCTGGCATCACCTCAGCCCGCAGGCAGACGCCCCAGTCGGCTGTGGCAAGGGCTGCCCTGGAGCCCTCAGGGTTTGCAGAGGAGGGTGGTGGGCCCAGGGAGCTGCGGCAGGGGCCCAGGGGAGGCCACTAGAGTTATAGCCCAAAGGTGGGTTGGGGTCAACCAGCGCAGGAGGGAAGGGAAAGGTGTGCTTGGCAGAGAGACTGGCATGTGCAAAGGCCAGGTGGCCAGGTAGTGTGAGGGACTAGGAAGGGCCTGTCTGCACCAAGGGAAGCCCTAAAAGAGGAGTGTGTCTGTGTGTGTGTGTGTGTGAGAGAGAGAGAGAGAGAGGGAGAGGAGGTGGAGAGAGAGGGAGAGGGAGAGAAACTGAGAGACAGCATGATTGGGCACATTTCCAAGCCATCACCCTGGCCTCACCCCCAGCCTGATAAAATGGTTCTGGGTAAACAGCAGAGCGAGTAGAGACCAGGAGTGAGGAGGTGGCAGGGATAGATGCTGTGGCCTGGGCTCAGGGTTTGCAGGGCTGACTCAGGAGAGGAGGTGCAGAGCCCCAAGGGGGTCGGTGAAGGGGTGCAGGCTTGGTGTCAGCTTGGGAGGGCAGTGCAGGGTGGGCAGGGTGGTGGCCTGGAACCAGGGAAGAGCATGTGCTGTCGGGGCACCCACGTGGTGTCTGGGCACCCCAGGGGGAAGCTGGGGGCTCTGCCGGGACAAACGTGGGGGTGAGTGCAGGGGCCCCCAAGGCTGTGGGAGATGGGGCCATCTCATCCTGAGCACAGCCCGAAAGCCAGGAGAGTCGGAGGCAGGTCGTGACTTTGGAAGGATGGCCGGGGTGCCGGAGATGGACTGTGTTTTCTTCTTTAAATGTGAGAGGCCAGAAGATGGGAGTGGACGTGGATTCCGTGGACAAAGGTTATTTTCCTGGAGTGAAGGAGCAGGTGTTGGCAGTTGCTGCTCACCCAGCACTCGCTGTCTGCTCCCCTGCTGCGGGGGAGGAGGAAGGGAGGATTAGTACATGAAGACCCTCGTCACCCACACCCTGTGTGATCCCCTACCTGAGCGTGGGTGGACCAGCGGCTATGACGTGTCTCCCCGGGACTGGGACGTGGTACATGGTACAGACGACTTCCAGAAAGAGTGAGTGTCCTTGGTGGGCCCGACCTAATCAGGCGAGGCCGTAAAGTTCTCCTGGAGATGGTCCGGGTCCTGGCGGTGCTGACTTGGATTGCTTGGTGAGGTGTCTCTGCTCCCAAGTTAATGCTGGTTTCCTCTTTGTAGTTGGTCAGTGTTCTGTGGGAAGATATGTGACTGCAAGCGTACTGTCTCACACCTTTGCACGCAGTTGTTCCCGTGGCGTGCGTTGAGTGGTTCTCTTACATCTGTTGGTGGAATTGCTCTGCAGGGCACTTCCCTACCCTCCTACCTGCTTATTTAATTGTTTACGTACATCAGTGTGGACTCCTCTGTATTTCTCTGTCCCCCAGATCGGAGTCTGTTGCTGTCCATGTCTTGCTGCCCAGGCTGTCCCAGATGTGGCCATCAGGGCTCCTTCACGCTGGCTCCTGTGCCGCTGGGATGTCCCTGTCGTTTCTGAGACTTCCTTGCTTTCTGGCATCACAAGTGTTCCAGGCTCCCAGGGCCTTGCCTCTGGTGAGGGGAATGAGGTGCCTGGTGCTCGGTGTGTGTGGGTGAGGGACCCGGGTGCACATAGACCGATGTGCCTGGGCTTCCCAGGGGCGGCGGGTGGAGCTGGGGCTCAGACAGGTGGAAGGAACTTGGCCAGGTGCCCGGGACTAGAAGGGGCCAGCTCTGGACAGCCCACGTCACCTGCGTGCCTCTGGGGACATCCACAGCACAGGCCTGGGACTGTGGTTCTGGCTTGTGCCCTGTTTCTCCTCCTCTTCTCGGGTTCAGGCATCTCTCTGGCCCAAGACGAGACCGTTGCTCCTTCCTGTCTTTCTGCCCCTTTCCTGCCCCCTGGCTGGTCCAGAAGCCTCATCCGTTTCCCACAAGGCCTTGCCCAGGTAGGCACTGGCGGTGTGGCCTTCCTGCCTGCCTCGGTGGCCTAGTGTGCAGGGCGTGACGCTGAGCACTGGTCACTGCCCCCGGGGAGGTCTGGGGGGCACAGTGAGCGCCTCCATTGCAAGTGGGATCGAGCTTCGACAGCGCCAAGTGGCACTAATTTGTCCCCGTCCCCTCCCCCCTTCCTAAAAAGAAGAGGCGTCTCATGAGAGAAGGCGCCGCCTCCCAGACTCCCAAGCAGATCCTTTAAGGTCAACTTCGCCATCTGTCTTTTGGGCGATAACCTTCATTATAGCTTTTCTGCTTATTTTTGTCAAAAGTCACTGGGAAAATGAGTCACTGTGTGTGCGCGCCTGTGTGGATGCGTGTGTGGATGCGTGTGGGAAATGACAGAACTTCTTATCGCTTTTAAAGGCCGCCGGCGGGAAGGGACCCAGGCTCAGGACTGGGCGCCCGGGAGCCTCGGGTCAGGCCGGAGCCTCAGCCCTACTGAGGCCACCTGGCGGTCCTCAGCCAGTCCCCTCATTAGGAGGTGCCTCGGTTTCCTGCTCTGTAAACCGGGCTCAGTGACAGTTCCTGCCCCTGGGGAGGACGTGAGGCCCAGACGAGGCCTGTGACCTTTGCAGGACCCAAACGTCACAGCAACGTAACTGCCACTTACCTGTGGGCGAGTGCTCCACGCACGTCGGGGAGGGGGCGCTGGCCCCATAGCACAGCCACTGTCTCCGCGCTGTGCTGGGCGCAGAGTCTCGGCCGTCTCCCTGCTCACAGAGGGCCGTGTGCAGCTCCCGACCCTTCAGGCCCACGCTGGACGGGGGAGAGCAGTGGTCAGAGCTGCCGTGGGCCTGGGCTGGACATTGGTCCCTGGACAACCAGAGCAGTCACCTCTGGCCGGGGCCGATGGTTCCTGGCACCTGCCGGGACTTGCCCATCCCTCCTGCACTCGGTGAACGGCCACCGAGAGCATCTGCGCTTATCCCGTCACAGGAGGACCCTTGGGCTAACTGTGATCCCGTTGTTAAGTGCATTTTGAGGAGTTCTTCCACACGGATCCTAATTTTACAGCAGCTTTGGACTGCTGCGTTGGACACGGTGGAGTGTGGAGGGCCGGCCTGTCGCGGTTACCCAGGAGGGAGGAGATGGACCCGCAGGTGGAGGAGGCCGCTGGCGTTAGGAGCTGGGTGGTGCTGGACGTGCATTGAGTGGGGGGGGGCTGAGACGACCCCTAGGTGTGTGGCGTGAGTGACTGGGTGTGGAAGGACCAGGTTTCGGGGTAGGGGACAGGGAGGATTCAGTCTTGGGAGACGTCGAGGGTGGTGCCGAGTGGGAATGGGATGCTAAGCCGGCTCCGGATACTCCAGTGCCTCCGCCTGGTTCTCTCTCCCAGGCTGTTCCCGTCCAGTCTGTAGGGAACAGCCCCAGGGGCCGGGGGTGCGGGCCGTTCCCGCAGCCACCACCTCTGCTCAGTGGTCTCGGGCACCTCCCAGGTGCTGGAGCTGAGCCGTGGGAGCCCCTCTCTCAGTTTGCTGGAAAGAAGACAGTACTTAAAAACAAATTTAATTTTAGAATAGCTTTACTTTTACAGAAATATTGTGAAGATGGCACAAAGACGCCCACATACCCCACGCCCCGGGGCCCCGGGTATTAGCATCGTAGGTTGCCGTGGAGCTGGCGCCCTCAGGAACCACTGCTGGAGCGTTGTCAGTAACCCAGTCCACACTTTACCGGGTGTCCTTAGTTTCTCTCTCACACCCCTTTCTGTCCCCCATCCAGGGCCCCGAGTGGCATTTAGTTGTCACGTCTCTTGCTCCGACTTTGCTTTCTCTCGGTGAGCCCAGCAGCTGTGAGGAGCACCTGGAGCGTGTCCTTTGGTTCAGAACTTCTAAACTCCCCATGTGCCTGCGGGGGCTTGAGTTGTGGGACAGGTTCTCATTTGTTTTCTTCGTCAATTCTGCCTGAGCCAGGGTCTGCCTCCACTCGCTCTGGACTCTGATGTCCCTCCAGCCCGCCGAGGCCTGGGTGACCCCCCAAGGCAGGTCCCCTCTCCACTCCCTGAGGGAGAGCTCGGCCGGGGGTGGGGGCCTCGGGTGGCTGGGCGTGGCCAGTCGGTGGCTCAGTGGCACTTCCCTTCAGTGGCTCATCTCATGTGCGCCTCCCGTCCGATGTGCTCTCCGAGAGTCGCTTTCAGAAACTGGAAGATCCCACTTAATTCTGCTCTGGAATATATTTAGAAATCTATTCATGGCCCTCGCCCAAAGCTGATGTTAAAATTAAGAGAAGTCATTTGTAGGATTTCATGGCTGCGAGGGAGGAGCGTGCTGACGTCTCCCTGGCCGCCTGTGGCTTCTCCTCTTGCTTAGGAACTTGCTCGGCTCCCATCGACCCCTGGAGCCGGCTTGCTCCTTTCCCCGCAAACTCGGAGTGGGCACGCCCCCACCACGGAGCCCACGGGTTTTCTCTGGGTGGCGCACCGTCTCCATCCCGCTGGGTTTCCCTGGGGTCCTCTGTGGACAGCCGCTGGGCAGGGGCTGGCTTTTAAAGGAGGTTTCTCCGTGTGCTTCTGGCTGGGTCTGGGTCTGGGTCTGGGTCTGCACCGGTTCTACCTGGGACCTTGTACCTCACCGTTCGTGGTGATAGGTGTGTGCGTTTCTGTCCTGCGGGAGATCTTAGTGCTGTGTCCTACTGGAGAGAGGCCAGCCCACGTGGGGGTACCAGGGGTGGACCAAACTTTAGAGGACATTCGAGCCAGGAGTTCTCAGCCGGGAGCGTTCTCCGCAGTCCGCTGTGGGGAGCGTACGGAGGGAAGCAATCTGCAACCTCCCTGTGGATTTCGTGGTCACAGCCATTCAGCCGGCACTTGCTAGATGCCGATTGCAGGCCTGTGGCTGTTCGTGGAGCGTACGTGTGGCTGTGTGTGGCTCTGCCTTCACAGAGTGAATAGTCTACTGGGGCAAGGGGAGACAGGATAGAGAGATGTGATGTGACTGTAGGCAGTCATAGATGCCCTCAGTGACGGTCAGGTCAGGGGAAGGAGAGGGGAAGGGAGAGAGTCTGTCTACCTGTGGCGATGGTCAGAGCGGGCATCTGTGCAGAGACCAGGCAGAGTGAGGCGGTCAGTCAGGTGACCACCTTGGAGAAGAGCATTCCAGGCAATGGGAACAGCAGGGGCAGAGGCCCTGGGGCATTGAGAGGTGGCCAAAGTTAGGGTCCTGGGGGGTCCCCAAGGCCCAGGGGCAGACTCCAGCTTTGTTTTCAGAGCTGCCCTTTGAAGGGGCTCGGTCTGGCTGCAGTGTGAGGTTACACTGTGCTGGGCGAGGCAGGAGTAGAAGGTCATTTAGTCAGAGATCGTGGTGGAGCGAGTGGTCCATGGCAGATGTTCCCAGTGCCCGTGTCACACCTGCTTGGACCACCGGGGCCTTCAGCTGTGGCTCCAACTCGAGCACGGCAGGCTGCAGCACCGTGTCGGAGCTGCTGGTTACCGTTTCAGGGATGCTGCACGCTGGCCACGCGGGAGTGTTTGCACCACGGAGACTGGCACGTGTACACGTCGGCTCCCCTCTGCCACCTGACGTGTTCCTGCACAGCACTGCAGCTTCACGCGGGACCTTCTCTCGCACAGCGGAAGTGCAGCCAGAACGTCAGGAGAGCTAAGGGCCGAGGGACCATCCTCAGTGCACGGGACGGGGGCATATGTCCTGGCCTCCCATCCTTCTGGTGGGCGATTCTTGGAGCTGTCGCAGAGTGGAGGCCCTGCCGCCCCTGCAGGGGCCTTGACAATGCATCTGTGTGTGTGTCGGGGGTGGGGGGGGCCCTTCCTCCCTTCCTCCCCTCCCTGCACCCTGACTCCTGCTTCCGGAGCGTGTCCTCCAAATGAACTGCCCACACCTCAGCCAGCTCTGCTTCAGGACAGATCCAGCCAGACGTGCGAGAAGTGGCCTCATTCTGGGCACATCTTGAAGGTGGAGTCCCCTGGGTGTGCCGAGGGGTCACATATCTGGCACGAGAGCCGTGAGTCAGGGCCGACTCCGAGGGTGTTGGCCTGAGCAGCTGGAGGAAGGAAGTGGTTCTGGGCGGCCGCAGGGGCTGCTGAGACGGCAGGTGGGGGTCTGGGCGCATCAGCGCTCTGCTCAGCCGGGGCAAGTTGTCCGAGAGACCCACAAGGTCCCCGTGTGGAGATGGCGCGTGCACTTGGGGAGTGTGTGGTCGGGAGGTGCAGCCCCCGGCCTGGAGAACACAGGTCTGGTCGTGGTCCCCACCTGCTGTGCGCTCAGCTGTGCCCTCCTGTTCAAGAGGCATCTGTCTCTGTCAATTTATATGTCGTCTATTATCTGCCATCTATCAATCTGTTGTTTATTTATCAATATATCTAACATCTGTCTTCTATGGATTATCTATCATCGATCATCTTTCTATCATCTATTTATTTGTCCATCCATCTGTCATCTAGTCCTCTATCCACCCACCCACCCGTCCGTGCTGCACTTTCTTCCTCCCACCCTCCCCTAGCATCTGCCCAATTAAAGTCTTGCCCCTCCTTGAATACCCTCAGCGACAGGGATGTCACCAGCCTCTTAAGGCTTCAGCTTAGAAGCGTCAAACTCAAGCGCCCACTGTAGCACACTGTCCTCTGGGGACTGTATTTCTGTCCCATTTCCTCCGTCCCAGACTTATTTACGCTCCTCACTTGCTGGGAGAGTGGCACTCAGGAGTCCCGTGACTGTGCTTGGCCTCTGGCAGGGGCACCCAGTGTGGGGGGGAGGCATGGGGCCAGCCACAGCGGCAGGGACACCCCCACCTCGGCTGCAGCTTCCCCCCGTTTGGTTCTCTGGGCAAAGGCGGCTTTGTACTCCTCGTGGACAAGGCTTGCCATTGAGGGCCCAGGGACACCGTGCAAGAGCAAGCGATGGCTGGAAACTGAACCGAGGCATTGCACAGAGAGCGGGAGCCTCTGAGTGCCTGGTGTGCGGGGGCCCTGGGCTGTGTGGGGGCCCTGGGCTGTGTGGGGGCCCTGGGCTGTGGGGGGGGCCCTGGGCTGTGTGTGTGTGGGGCCCTGGGATGTGGGGGGGCCCTGGGCTGTGCTGGGGCCCCTGGGCTGTGGGGGCGGGGCCCCTGGGCTGTGGGGGCGGGGGCCCTGGGCTGTGTGTATGTGGGGCCCTGGGCTGTGGGGGGGCCCTGGGCTATGGGGGGGGCCCTGGGCTGTGTGGGGGGAGCTCTGGGCTGTGTGTGGGGAGCTCTGGGCTGTGGGGGGCCCTCGGCTGTGGGGGGGCCCTGGGCTGTGGGGGGGGCCCTGAGCTGTGGGGGGGGGGCCCTGGGCTGTGTGGGGGGCCTTGGGCTGTGCGGGGGGCCATGTGCAGGTGCCCCTGGCTCCTGGTGGTGAGGGGAGGCTGGTCGCATTCTCTCCCTGGCTTCTGTTCCACAAAATTTACAAAAACACAAACACAAAGTGGGAAAGGATCGGTTCGTTTTTCCCCGTAGGTGGAGACCTGCCTGCGGTGAGCATGTCCTGGGAGACTCCCCACGACTCGTCCTCGGATGGGCTGAAGGAAGGCTGGATTTTCCGGAGACGGGGGGATACCTTCAGACTGGGGTTGGGGGAGACCTTAGCTGAGAAGGGAGCAACAGAGGCGACATTTTGCTTTTTACAATTTTATACATTTTCTAAACTTTTTATTTTGAAATAATTTTAGACTCACATAGAAGCTGTGCAAATAGTACGGAGCGTTCCCCGAGCTTCCCCCAGTGACGGCACCCCCCGTTCCGTGGTGCTAGGGAGGTCCTAGGTGCCGCTGCTCTTCCTCAAGCGGCCCCGACTGGTTGTGCGAGAGGACCTGCTCCTGTCTCCATCCGTGTGGAGTTGCCCATCATGCTCCAGCCCCTCCCTCTGCCCGCAGCGTCGGGTCCTTGGAAGAGCATGTGACTTACACCTCACCAACGAGCGTCTGTTCTGGGACTTCGGTTGGAGCTTTTGGCAAGAGATGTTTTCTCTCCACTGCGAGGTCACAGAGCTGGTAGGCTGTGAGCATGGAGTGCTGGCGGCCACTTTCCCCAAGCCAGGCAGGGCCTGCCTGAGCGTGGGTCCAGCCCCAAGGAAAGTTGGAATATTGAAGGCTGATCTCCCAGTGGCGTCGTTGGGTTCCCGGACCCGGCGTGTGTGCAGCTGGCTGCTCCCGGCCTTCTCAGTTACACACGCGTTTCCTTTGTGCCGAAGCTGCTTTGAAGTGGGGTTCTGTCGCCTCCTGGTTATTACAGGGGCTGAGAGGAAGGAATTGCCCAGATCATAGGACTAATGACAGTGCCAGGGCTGGAACCCAAACGCCCACCTGTCTCCCCCACACTGCTTTCTTTCCCTGCTTCCAAGGACATGCCTGGTTCTGGGGACACTCTGGATGATCCGTCTTCCCCATCGGTCCTTGAGGTGTCCACCTACCTGCAAGTTCTCAAAGGTTTTCCAAAGCGGAGCTTCCCCGAGAAGATGAGAGGGGACATGTGCCAGTGGCCTCTGCTGACCCCGGTGACAGTGAGGCCTTGGGGTTAGACCTTTCTTATCAAAGTAGGGTTTTCAAAATAGAAACTCATTTGCTTGGGGACTTATATAGGCTGGGTTTGCGTGTTGTGGCTCCGTAAGTCATTGGAAAATGTATTCTCAGGAGCTGCTAATGACGTATTTAATTTAATAATGAGTCACCCATGCCCACAATTGATCACGTCCTGTGGCTTTAGACTTGGTTCCTTGGGTTGTGGTTAATAGATAACATGATTAATAATTTAGGAGGTTCTTACAAAACCAAAGACTAATCGGTTCCTAACTTCATTATCATTTTGAATTTTCCAAAGAATATTTTCTCCCAAACCACTCAACTGTATAACATTATCGGTAAATGCCTAATTTTCATATGATTTCTCTGCTAGATTTAAATGCTAACGTTCTTCTTATTCCACCACCACGCAGCTCACAGCTTTTGGTTTTCAGTTCATTGTCTGGGAAATCCACAAGATGGATTCAGACTTTAGGAAGCCCACGGTGGGGTTCGCATCACAAGGCCATATTTTAATGCTCTCGGGGCCAGAAATGTGACGCTGACGCTTCATTCCACTCTCACGAGGGACTGTGTGTTGTGGTCACAAGTGCAGCCCCTGAAGTCGGGCTGACCTGGGTGCGAGTCGCAGCCCTTCCACTTGGGCTGGATAGTTCACTTCTCTGACTCAGTTTCCTCCTTTGTAAAATGGGGTTACTAATAGCATCAGCCTGGTTGGGTCACAGTAAGGATTAAATGAGAAAATGCAGCACTTAACGTGGTACCCAGCACAGAGCAATAGGTTAAGAGTGTCGACTGTTCGTGGTGACAGTGGCAGTGATTGTCCCCAGAGTGAGGACGGCACACCCTTACCCACAGGCCCACCGTGCTCTTGCGTTTATGTTCCGCCTGTGGTTCCACTTTCACGCTACAGCGGCAGAGTCGAGTATTTCTGTGACCTGCAGAGTCTAAAGTATTTACTTGCTGGCCCTTTATGGAAAAATATTGCTGCCCCCTGCACGCAGGGTCACGCAAGATGTGATGTGTGTTCTTCTCGTCTCACTTCAGAGGTCTCCTTGTGGACGAGAGCTGCCCATAGAACCCTCTGTGCTGGCGGAAATGTTCTAGATCTGTGCCGCACAGTATTGCAGCCTCTGGCCACAGTCGGCTGTTGAACACTTGCAGCCTGGCTCCTGCAACCTCAGAACGGAATTTTTATTTTTGTTTGGTGTCATTAATTTAAATGTAAATAGCCACCTGTGGCTAGTGGCTACCACATTAGGCAGGGCAGTGAGGCCACACCTGCCCAGAGTACCCGACCCACCGCGGTGGCGTGCGGGGTCGGCTGTCTGTCATACGCTCCTTTCCGGAGAGCACGGGGTGAAGGGTGCTGGCTTTGGCTGAAACAGGAAGGGAAGAAGGCTGCTACTTGCTTTTTATTACGTTTTTGCTTATTAAAAATATCTTTAAATATAAAAATTAAGCTTCCTTGTGTAAGATATTTGCTACATACAGAAAAGTGTGAAGGAAAAATTTAAGATCTCGAATCCCAAGATGTATTTACAAAGGATTTTGATCGGCACATTTGATACCACTTTCAAATATTTATATGCTGCAAAAGAGGGGGGTCATAATGTCTGCCTGGGGCGTGACCCCCCATGTCCCCCCAGGACAGGTGAGTGCACAGAGCTTCGTGTCCTGCTGATCAATGGTGTCTGTAGGGTGCCGTGTGTGCAGCGGCCTCCTGGGCAGCTCTCTGGGCGGCTCACGGTGGGGGACTATTGAGAGCTGCTCAGTGATGGATGCCCTGACTATGAAGTAGTTTTGTGTTGTCATGTTTGTTCAGAGTGGCCACGAGGTCCTCCTAAGAGGCTTTTATCAATTTGTGTTCCTGCAAAGGGTTTATTTGTTTGTTTGTTTGTTCTCTGAGACAGAGTCTCACTCTGTCGCCCTGCGTAGAGTGCAGCGGTATCATAGCTCCCTGCAGTCTCTAACTCCTGGGCTCAAGCGATCCTCCCACCTTGGCCTCCCAGAGTGCTGGGATTACAGGGCTGAGCCACCACGCCCGGGCCCTGCCAAGGGTTCAGTTGACACCGGGTCTTATCCACCTTTCTTCCTTGTGCTGAGCTCATGGTGAAAAATTACTTGTCCGTATTTGCATCACTTTGATTCTTTTTTTAATAAGATGTGTCCCCAGAAGTCACTGCTTGGAAGTATCTTTGGTCATTTCACTTGCTCCTTTTAATTTCTTGGTTGGGCAGGGGTTATAAACCAGTTCCTAAATCTTTGCACAGTCTAGTGAGGGTGTGGGTTGGATCTGGAGAGAGCAGACTTTAATAGCAGCTTGGATTCAATGAGGCCTACCAGGGGCTTCGCAGGTTCATTCAATCCTCATAACCACTTGACGAGCCACGTGCCTGAGAACGCCCTCAAGTCCTGGGCAAGTGAGGAAGTAGAACTCACCAAAACTGTCGTTTAGATTCTTAGCAGTTGAACACCTGTTATATGGGCCAAGCTGTCGTCTTGTGAAGGCAGAGACAGTGTCTGGCTCGTTCTCTATGCAAGTACCTTACACATCATGGGGCCTCAGAGAGTGCCAGCTGGCTGGGTGATGGATAAGTATATATATATATATATATATATATATATATATATATATATGGGTGGGTGGGTAGATTGATGGATAGACGATGAATAGGGAGATGTATGAGTTAGTATAAGATTAACCATGGATGGGTGGATGGGTGGAGTCAAGGTAAGACAGAGCAGCTGGCCCCAGCTCCCAGGTGCAGAGACACTGGGGAGGGGTGTGGACTGCGGCAACCTTAGTGCACCTGCCCTGCCTAAAGATGAAGATGCTGTGCGGCCCAGCTGGGTGTGATCAGGTGGGAATAGGAGTTTAGGGTTCTCAGCTCTTTGGTTCTCAAGAGAGTCTGAAAGTCTAGATGTTCATGCCAACAGGAGAGAGGGCAACTGTGGGAGAACACGAGTGCTGTTTCTGGAGAGCTTGTGCAGATGTGAAGCTTCACCTTGCCCCCCAGAGAGGGAGTCTGCAGTGTAACAAGCTATAGGGAGAATACTGACAGATATACTTGTCATTGCAAAGGGGTCCCAATGTGTCTTTGGAAACCAAGCATTTGGCTTCTAAGTTATAAAAACGGACCAGCAGGGTAGGGGCTCATAACCAAGTTTATGGCATTATTGTTACAGATTTCTCTCTCCCCGCCTCTGTCTCTCTCTGTGTCTATCTATATAGATATATGTGTGTGCATATATAGAGAGAAGATATAGATAGAGATAATGTATGCATGTATGTACATGCATTATACTAATCTGGATTCTTCAGAAACACAGCCAGTAGGACACGGAGATTATCTGTCCGTCTACGTATCAATAGATATCTATTAGGAGGAATCGGCTCTCGCAGTTTTGGAGGCTGAGAAAGCCCAGAGGGCGGCAGGCTGACAACCTGGGAGAGCTGGTAGTGTGGTTCCGGTCCGAGTCCAAAGGCCTGAGAGCCGGGAGAGACGATGGTGCCGACTTGAGTTTGAGTCTGAGGAGGAAGATGTCGCAGCTCCCAGACAGGCAGCGAGAGGACCCTGTTATGTTCCACCTGCTTGTTCCGTTCAGTCCCTCCGTGGGGAGGGCGAGGCCTGCCTACCAGGGAGCGAGCCTGCTTTCCTCATGCTGTCAGTTTGAATGCGACTGTCATCCAGAAACACCCGCACAGACCCCCAAAATAATGCTTCACCGAGTGTGTGGGCACTCCGAGGCCCAGGCAAGGCGACACATTAAATCACCTGTCACATGTGTACCTGTAGACGTGTGTGTGCGTGTGTGTGTCTGTACATTAGACAGTTACCTTGTCGAGGGGTCTCACAGCCTGGAGGCAGATATTGTCACCTGGTGGTTTCCAGTGACTCTTTCTATACAAATAAATTCTGCAGTGGGGACGCCTTAGTCCCATTTTATTAACGGCTCCTCTGTTAGTGTATTTAAGGTCAGCTAAGCCCCGTGGAGCCCCTGGCTCCCCTCATGGCCTTCTGAGGTCTGGCTGGAGAGAAGACAGACTTTGCCCAGCGCGTCGGCGCTTGGGGAGCAGCGTCCAGAATGGAAGAGAGACGGGGACTCAGCCGCAGACGAGACGCCACCCCGGAATCTTTCCCTCTGGTTCCCTGGAGCTGTGGGGTGTCAGGTTGGGATATTTGAATAGTTAGGTATTGCGTGCCTGTCTGATGGCTTTTCCTTTTTATTTCTTTTAGACTTTTCTGATTAGAAAGAAAATTACACTCATTATTGAAAATTCAGAATACAGTGAAAATATTAAGAATATAAAACCATTCCCCAATTCCCAACCCCCACCCAGAGAGAACTCTTATGGCTACTTTTGTAAGTTTTCTTCCGGTCTTTTATCTATGTAAAAATTTTTGCTGCATTGGGATGGTTTGGTATATGTCCTTCACTAAATTAATACATATGGTAAGCATTTCTTCACACTTCTCAAGACACTTGCAGCCTAGCGCCCCGAATATGAATTTGCCAAAATGTACTTGCCCATCCTTCTTTCATCAGAAACTGGCTGGCTGGAGGCTTTTGTTTGTTTGTCTCTTACTTGCTCTTATAAATAACTGTGATGGACTTCAGGATACACACCTTTTTGTGCGTGTCTCTAGTTATTGCTTTAGGCTAAATTCCTAGAGGCAGGCTCTCTGGGCCAGAAGGAAGGAGACAGAAGCGTTTGGTACTTTGTAGCAGTCGTCCTCCCGCTGACGCTGGGTGTTTGGGTGGAGAAAGGGCTCTCTGGTTGAACCAAATAGCCTGAAAGAATTGAATTCTTCCCTTGAAAGTTGAGGATCAGAGTGAGGCGGGAAAGTGTCTCGCGCAGCCGGAAGCCCACAGCGCACGCTGAATGAGTGCTGCTCCTCCTCATTCACGGCACCTCTTCCATCTGTGGGAATTAAGTGTGTACCTGAGCTCCTTGTTGCTTTAAATTGGCCTTAACGAAGTAGCATTGGCGGAATTCAACACACACACAGAGTGATCTGTGTTTGTTGTTATTTGAATCATCTTGATTTGACGCAGAGCCGGGGGGTGTGGTTCCCCATGAACAAAAGATCCGGACCAGAGCTAGGGGCTGGCGGAGAGGCAGCCGCCAATCAGCGCATCCGCGGCAAGAGCGCGGCACAAAGGGAGCCGCGTGCGCTGCGTGTCTAGGGAGACGTGTGGTGTGTGTTGCATTTTTGAAACCATTTTCAAAAATGGTTTTGAATGAACTTGTATCTGTTGTGAAACACAAGGAAACGAGCAGTGGCGGTGGCATGTCTTGTTCAGTTTCAACGCTGTCTTCTCTTTTCCTCATCTTACCCGTCCCTCTCCATCTCCCCCTGGTAAATTGTACACTCCAAAGGGGGAAGCTGAGGTTTTCTTTGCTTCCACGGGGACTCCAGGGTCCAGCTGAGGGCCTGGCACCTGGCGGCATGTAGAGCGTCTGTGCTGAATGGGTGCGTGTACACATGTGGTGCTACAAGCCCGCGCTGGCTGTGTCGTGCTACAGCGTGGCCTGCGCACCCGGCACAGGGCGCAGGTAGACGCGCGTCTGTCCTGGGGCACCCGGGCTGCTCGGCGCCCAGGCTGTCCCTCCCCAGGGCCCTCTGCCTGCAGCAGCCCGGCCCTTCCCTGTTGCTTTCCGAGCACCCTGCGCTTCCCTTCCCGCCTCTTACCCCACCCGGTCGATACTGATTTACTGGCAGGTGTTTTTAGCAGATCTTTTTACCGCTGTCTGGTTCTCCATGTACAGTGAGTCCCCAAAGGCAGGGCAGGGTTAACCTCCCTGTGCCCAGAGAACAAGTGCTCAGTATTTTTAGAATGAACAAAAGTCCCCCTGTAGACCAGGGAGGGAGAACAGAGGGGGAAGGAGGGAGGGGACCTCTGCCCGGAACAGCCTTCCCTCTGATCTCGGCCCTTCTCATCCTCTGCGTCACGGTCCCGGAGCCCCCTCCCTGCCTCCGCCGCTAACGTGCCGTCCCTCGCCAGCCTCGGCCCTTCCTCATCCTGCTTCGTTTTCTTCTGGGCACACTTGTCACCGCTGGGCATATGTGACTTATGCACGATGAAGTGTTGCTTATATTACATGTGAAATATCAATTTATATAATGCTATACATTTGTGTGTGTGCAGATGCCTGTCTACACCGCCGGAATCTGTTTTAAGGGAACAGTCATGTTTATGTTTTATGGCACGGTATTTCAATGAAGATAGCTTTCCAGGCCCCTAGCATAGTGCCTGGCATGCACTGGAAGCTTCATAATATTACCTGAATTAATGAATGAAAGAGTTTCTTTCCTGCTTCCCTTCCCCGTAATTTTAATGAGGCTGTTGGGCCCAGGGCCCCTGCCCCCTGCCAGCCGCCATCGTCCTTGGTCCCCCGTCCCCCGTCCCCTCAGGAGCCCACTCCCTGTGCTGCCAGCCTCGTTTCGTGTCTGTGGACAGGTCACGGATCTCAACGCCCTGCCCCTGGCGGTCTGAGGAGACTGTCCGTCATTCAGCCTCCGGCAGTCCCTGGGGAGGAGAGGCAGAGTGAGGCCCGTGTCCCCGGGGATGGGCAGTGCGTGTTGTCACAGCCACTGCTCATTAGTGGAGCCCTGGGCCCCGGGCACACGTCCCCCAATGCTGGAGTCTCACTCAACCTCCTTTGTGTCCTGGGCACAAGGGTTTCATTAGTTAACAAGGAGTGTTTTAAAAAATCAGGTTGGTCCTGGATATTATAATACACTAAAAAAAAAAAAAAAAAGACCACAATGAAAACTACATCTTCTTAAAATGACCTGTGGTGGCTTTTAAAATAGCAACGAGTAAAATTTCTTTCTCCGTGGAATTGTCATTCTTGCCTTTTGGTGAGTCAGTTTCTCCCAGCTCAAAGGCAGGTCCCTCAGCAGGGGACCCGCTCACACGTGCGAGACACACTGGACAGTGTGGAAACGAAGCTCTCTCGCGGGTCCTTCCTGCCTCCATCTGCAGCTGGGCCCGAGGATGGGGACCTTTCATTCGCTCCAGGTGGCTCTGGGCGCCGACCCTGCCACCGCACCAGCTTGGCGGGGAGGGCGCACCTTGGGAACAGGACCCCGAGCTGGACTCTGACCAGCCCAGGAGTCGATGGTCACGCGGAGGGGAGAATGTTCCAGGGAGAGGGTGTAGTTCTGTGCACACACGTGTGCTGTGGCAGAAGCCACGTGTGTTTAGAGGAGGGACGTCCTTGGTGGAGCAGAAAGAAGGGGGCGTTGAGGGAGGGAGCCCAGGGAGGGACCAGGCAGGGCCCACTAAAGAGATTTTTGTCCTTAAAATAAGACTGCTGGGAAAGCCTTGGGCGGTTTGAACGTGGGGGTGGGGGCTGGGCAAGACTGCCCTGGCCGTGGTTTGGGGACCCACGCGGAGAAGCCCAAGTGGAGTCAGGGCACAGGCGGGAGCACCCAGGGGTGGGGGTGCTGGTGCGAGGCAGCAGGTGGGTCAGGACATTGGGGGGCCCAAGGGCAGGGACTGAGTGCAGGGAGGGGTTGGGGGGGACATGCCGGGGAGGATGGGGGCATCCTCCTTTCTTATTCATAGCTGTCCCCTCCCCCATACTTCCCTGTTTCCCTTTGGTAAACAAGTGACCAAGCTGGGCACGTCTGGAGAGAAAGGGACGATGTTTTCATCACAGACATCCGCACATGCCCTGTCCTCTCCCACATCCAACTCCCCATCTGGTTCCGAAACACGATCGCAATCAGGGTCCCTGGACCCAGGCCCTGGAGGACTTCAGTGCGATGCTCGGCCTTTCTTGGCTCAGTTTCCTCATCTGTAAAATGGGGTATTTGGGTTGTCTATTTTTCTGCTTCTTCCCAGCCTTGAGACTTTCTGTGTGGTTTTGCTTCATGTAGATGATGGTGCTGGGATGCACCCTTGGGCCAGTGTACGGGTGACGTGGGCTGGGGGTCTTCCCTTAGCAAAGGTTTCACCTCACCAGCCCAGACAGCTCCTGCTGCTGTTGAGAATCCCACCCAGACTGGCCTTAGCGCCGAAGCTATTTATTGACAATTTGGTTAGTCGGGGCAGTTTGACTTCGGGCCCAGTGGATGCAGAGGGTCTGACTCTGTCGCCAGCCTTTGCTCCTTGTCCGCCCCGCAGCCTGGCCCTCCGCTCACTGCCCCTGCCGGCTCCTCCCTTCCCTCCCGGTCCCCGTGGGCTCCAGGCTCCAGCCCGCCAACTTGCGGAGGGAGGAGAGTTTCTCTTTCCCGCTAGTGAGGACGAAAACCCCGCTCCAGTCTTCAGATCTCGGTGGCCTGCCTCTTGCGTGTCACACGGCCTGACCGGGCAAGGGGTGGCCCTAGGGAACTCAGGTGCTGCGACCAGAACAGGGCATGTTGGGTAGGGGAAAAATCCATCTCAGAGTCTTCAGAAAAGTTCTTTAACGTGTCCTAGTGCCTTCTTAACTAGCAAGAGGACAGCTTGCTCTGGTTATCCCAACGACCAGGGCTGGAGGGCAGGGCCAGTTGGAAGCTCGGCCTTCGGGGCTGACGAGCGGATCAGACCCTTGTTTTCCTTCCCAGCAGCCGGCTTGTGCCCACCTTGGTGCTTAACGCGGGCCTCGCCTTCCCTCAGCTCGCCAGCACCCATCACTGCCAGGCCCTGTGGCACTAATTCAAGAGGACACATTTGGATTAGTGAATTGATGGATGGGGTGATGGGATTCGGTGTGAGGGAGAGTGAGCCAGAGACAAGCTCACCCTTCGAGAAGCCGCCTCTGAGCAGCGGCAGACAGCCCGCCCCCGTGGCAGGGGCTGGGGATGGCTCGAGACTGCCTCCCCCTAGACACGCGCTGGGACAAGAGAGACCTCATGTTCCTGCGTGGGAATGCCGGTGTTTGGATGAGGAGACTGGCAGTGTAGACACGGAAACGCCAGTCCCCTTTGCTCCGTCCCAGTCGGCCTTGTTGACTGCTGAGTGCGCCAAAGGGTGCAGTGGTCCCCACCCCCACCCCCGAGCTGACATCCTGGGTAACTGCTTCTTTATTTGAGTTAATTTCTGAATTTTTGTCCTATGACTTGGCTTCATATTAAAAAAAAAAAAGAGGCTAATGAGAGTGAGATTTTTATGGTAAGCATATGGAAAAACAAATAGCAAATATGTCATCTATGAAATCATTATAAGGAAACATTATGGTAACGGCTGGGGCCAAACAACCCTATTTAGTGCAAGATATAGAAATGTATTTGTTAAAAGGATTTTCAAAGCATGTGTCATAATTTAATGCTGTTATACACAGTCACATTTATTAATTAAGTAAATGCAACAAAGGGTTAAGTGCACACAGCAGACCCGTGCTTGCTTTCTTTAAACACTGCTTATGTTTCTTGTTGTAACTTGGGAGCTAAATGATACAAGGTGGATTTTGTGACAATATAATGGATAGCTGGGGTTTTATTGAGCTTTTATTTATTTTTATTTGGGCTTGAAGAACTTCTCTGTGCCTCAGCCTATTAAAAAGCATCATCCTGGTAGAGTTACAGTTAGAAATGCTTATTCCAATTAAGAACTCAGATGTCAATACAAATTGATTATTTTGAAGATTTTTTTAATGTCTTGACTCAGTTAACATTCAGTGGCATCTTTTCTGTAATCTAAGAGTATTGCTGATGAATTGGGAGTGTGCCTTCTGTGTAAGATACAAACTGTCCCCAAGCACCCAATCAATGTTCACTTTCACATGTTAAAAATCAGGAAAAAAACCCTCATAATGTGGGTTTGTACTTTCCTGTTTTGTTTTTTTCCCCTGAAGGTCAAAAGGTAAATTTGGCACATCTGTCAAAATGTGGATGAATTATTTATAGATGTGCACGTATTTTATTTTTATGGGTATAGAAATAGACATAAAAGGACCCTGAAAGGATTTCTTTTGGCAAACGAGCAAAAAATTCAAACTATAAAGAATGAAATAGTAGGCTCTGTGTATAGAATAATATTCATGATATAATATAAAATGTACAGGGATTTTTGATCGTATTTTCTAAGGTTCTCAGAAATCTATGTTTCTGCTGTGAAACACAGAAAACAAAGAAATACTAACACGTCAGCAGAATCATCAGTTCAAAAAATGATCTGGGGAAATTCCAATGGGCTGATGGTTACACTTGCATTTTCTCTGAAAATGAAGTATATGCTGTGTGTATCTGCGTGCACCTAAGATTTACATAAAGGCTTACACACATAAAGCTCTACGTTCTTAGGGATGAGAATAAATATATAAAGCTGTCCTCTGTCTCTTGCATTATGTTGTTTGTTCCTGTGAGGGGGAAAAGTAAATTTTAAAAAGCCAAGTGAAAGTAAATTTTCTCTTTGAAGGAAGACAGTTGTTTTAAAATATTATCATTCAGTACAAATTAAAAAAATGAGATACTATTTCCGCCCAACAGTCTGACAAACCTCAAAGCGTATAACCATGGCAAGTGTTGCCAAAGGACGGGACACAAGAACTTTCATGCACTGCCAATGTTGGTTAAGTGGGTTCAGCCACTTGGGAGAGCGCTATGCCCTTGAGCTGGAAACACTATGGCCCAGAAACGCCTCTCCAGCCTTTGCCTGGAGGAAATCGCATCCACAAGTAGCAGGAGAGGTATCCAGGGATGTTTTCCATAGCGTTGTTGGAATGGCAAAAACATGGGGGGAAGGGATGGATGGTCAGTGGAGGAGTGGGAACCCAGGAGCTGGAAGAATCCACAGTTTCATCACCGTCATAGTATTGTTGCCTCCGCAGTGGTGGCAGGGTTGGGGGCTGTGACGGGGGCTCCTGGGGTGAATGTAGGGGTTTAACCTCCATCTATAATGTTTTGTTTCTTCCAATAAAAAGAAAAGTCATCTTAAGCAACTATGTCAAGATGCTAATCTTCGTTAATTCTGACTATTGGATGCATGAATGTTTATTGCATGTGTGTGCGTGTGTTGAAATTGTTCAAAGGAAATCATAGCATTAGATTGCATTCTCTAAAGTAATGTAAAATTTCACGTCAGAAACTAGAATAAACCAAGCATTGAAGTATGTAGTAAATTATGAACTATTTCCTCTGTAGTTGCCAAAATGGCCTGCCAGTGTCTGTCAAGCATAATAATATAAAATATAAAAATAGGAATTTTTAAAATTAAAACATTATGTCGTATTGTCATTACAAACTAGCCATATAAACCTTATGGAAGGGAAATTTGGCAATATTTAGCAAAATTACATACATAGTTACCCTTTGAACCGGTAATCCCACTTCTAGGAATCTATCCCAAAATATCTTGGCAAAATATAAAATAGCACATATGCAAGGCTATTCATTTTGTCATTATTCGTTATAGCAGAATGTTGGAAACAGCCCACATGTTCATGAACGGTGGATCGGTTGGATAAATAGTGGTATATCCACACACTGGAGCATTAGATGGCAACAAGGAGACAGAGGGATGCTGTCTGTACCATGGTGGTATACCATTGTATTGGCCAGAGCTCTCCAGAGAAACACGACTAATAGGGTATGTATTTATATATAAAATCTCCCGTGAGTCACATAAGGAATTGACTCGCGTGGTTATGAAGCTGAGAAGTCCCACAGTCTGCTGTCTGCCAGGTGCAGGTCCAGGGAAGCCCTAGTGTCATTCCAGTCCGAGTCTGAAGGCCTGAGAACCGGAGAGCTGATGGTGTAACCCTCGGTCCAGGCAAGTAGGAGGCAGGAAGGGAAACAGCGTGATTCCTCCTTCCTCCGCTTTGTCCTGTGCAGGCCTCCTCAGAGCCCGTGATGCCCACCTGCGTTGGGGTGGGCAGTTGACTGGGTCCACCAATTCAAATGCTGACTTCATCTGGAAACACCTTCACCGGCACACCGAGAGAGATGTTTAATCTGGGCACCCCAGGGCCCGTCAAGCTGAGATACAAAAGTAACCATCACGATCATGGGGTGGAAAGGAAATCGGGGCATAGCACCGTGTTTACAGTATGCTATATTTTGTGTGAGGAGGAGGAGGAGATTGTGTGGTCACACGTGTGTGTGCACTTAGGTTGTTCAAAAGAAATGCTGGAAACATAAAGCAAATACTAAGAAAAACTGTTGGAGAGGAGGAGGGCAAGGGGGGAGTACAAATATGGAAGTGAGACCTCTACGAGTGTAGTTCGTTATAGAATTGGGAGTTTTGCAATGTGTAAATATTTTCACACATTCAAAAAATGTACAAGAAGAAACAATTCTTATAAATGAAAGCAGAAGGAAATAATTGAACCTGACTATGTATCAAATTGGTTGCTTAATCCCAGAAAAACTATTGTCTTCAAGTCACTTTAAAACCCAGTATTTTTTTTTTTTTATTTCATCTTGTTATGGGGGATACAGAATTGCAGGTTACATACGTTGCTCCTGTACCGCCTTTCCCCCCAAGTCAGAGCTCCAGGCGTGTCTGTTCCCCAGGTCGTGCGCATTGCACCCATCGTGTAGGTATATATCCCTCCCTTCCCCACCCCCCCTTCCCGAGTCAGCATCTTCAAGTGTTACCACTCCCCAAACGGTGCGCAATGCACTCATTGTGTAGCCATACCTCCATCCCCTCCCCCACCCCCCACCTCAGTCTGATATCCGATTGGTGTCGTTCCCAGATTTGTATTTAGGTGATGATCAGGGAAACCAATTTTCTGGTGAGTACATGTGATGCTTGTTTTTCCATTCTTGGGATACTTCACTTAATATAATGGGTTCCAACTCTCTCCAGGAGAACCATAGAGATGTCGTATCTTCATCATTTCTTTTTTTTTTTTTTTTGAGGCAGAGTCTCACTTTGTTGCCCAGGCTAGAGTGAGTGCCGTGGCGTCAGCCTAGCTCACAGCAACCTCAAACTCCTGAGCTCAAGCGATCCTCCTGTCTCAGCCTCCCGAGTAGTTGGGACTACAGGCATGCACCACCATGCCCGGCTAATTTTTTTTTTTCTATATATATTTTTAGCTGTCCATATAATTTCTTTCTATTTTTAGTAGAGATGGGGTCTCGCTCTTGCTCAGGCTGGGCTCGAACTCCTGAGCTCAAACGATCCGCCCACCTCGGCCTCCCAGAGTGCTAGGATTACAGGCGTGAGCCACCGCGCCCGGCCTCATCATTTCTTATAGCTGAGTAATATTCCATGGTATACATATACCACAGCTTACTAATCCAATCATGTATTGATGGGCATTTGGGTTGTTTCCACATCTTTGCTATTGTGAATTGTGCTGCTATAAACATTCGTAAAACCCAGTATTTTAACTGTACTTCTTCACTGGGGTAGAGTTTAAGAACACACATGCCTATGTAAATATAAAGAAATCCTATATTTCATTCATTACTATGTTTATTAGCTGTAATATTGACATGTTACTGTGAAATTATTGTAGGAATCATTTGTAGAAAGCAAATAAGCAATATCATAATGTTGTTAGGAATCAAGGCTCTTAGCATGAAAGAAAAGAAATAAAATATATTTTTTAAAGTTACCTGAAATCGTATAATCTTTAACTTGAACAGGAAATATCTATATTAATTCATTATAGTCTTTGCTCTTAAAAATCGGTTTCATAACTCTGTCTACCGAAAAAGCCTAGAGCAATGAAAACCCTGTCACAATGTGTCTGCCCCACTGCCCAGATGTTGCTTGCTAAATACCGTTGGCCGTTAACAGGAAGCAGAGTTCCTTGGAGAAATGACCAATTCCTGGTCTAGGATACGTTATGCTGAAAAGCATAGAAACTATGAAAAGTTGACGCGGTTATGTCAAAAGAACATAGGAATTAAAACAAATGGTTTTCTGCTGCCTAAGAGGAGATACTTGTATATCAAACAGGATAACGACTAGAGATGATTGAAACACACCAAAATTATGAAAATCCATGCCTTCAGAGGATGCATCAAAAAATGATTGGTCATTTATAAGTAAATGACATTATACTTTTCACTGTGGTATTTCCGTTGGGTATTTCTTACAGTTTCTATGTATTTCATTTTTTCATCCCTTCAGACATGTTTTCTACCTTTTACACACTATTCTTTAAAATTGTTATTATAGTTATTTTGTAGTTCCTGTCTGATAATTTCAAAAGCTTGTCTATGTTGGGGTCTTCTGTCATTGTCTATTTCCTCTTTTGACCATAAGTTGACTTTTCTTACTTCTCCAGGCCTCATATTTTGTGTTGTACATCAGGCATTTTGTGTCAACTGTATATTCCCTTTCTTTTGGGTCATCTGATTTGGAGCACTGAGTCAATTTTATCTGTAGCAGAGCTGGGTCTGGGCTTTTTCATAGCTGTAGTTTGATTCAGTTCATTACCAGCTTCAAGCGCTTTGAGAGAAGGGTCAGTATTTTCCCTTTGCGTGGCTCGAGCTCTGAGCACTGAGAGGTCTCTTTGTGCTTTACATCTGAGGTACCAGCTGTCTGAACCTTGGGACACTTCTACCACATTTGTCTTAGTGTGTTGGCATTGCTATAAAGGAATACCTGAAGTGGGGTAATTTACAAAGAAAAGAGGTTTATTTGGCTTATAGTTCTGTTGGTTGTATAAGAAGCGTGTTGCCGGCATCTGCTTCTGGTGAGGGCTTCAGGGAGCTTCTACTCGTGGCGGAAGGGGAGCTGACATCACACGGCAAGAGGGGGGCTAGAGAGAGAGCAAGGGGTGCAAGGCTCTATTCAATAAGATTGGCACCAGGCCATTCATAAGGGATCCACCCCATGACCCAAACACCTCTCATCAGGCCCCACCTCCAACAATGGGGATCAAATTTCAGCATGAGATTTGGAGGGACAAATATCTAAACTATATCAACACTACAGCCTGGCTAGCAGATGTAGGAGTCACAAAGAGCTCCCTTTGGTTTCTGGTCCCCCTGGGGAGCCCCTCTGCTCCTGTGCTCTCAGACTCTGGAGGGCATCTGTCTTACCCTCCATGAAGGCCTGCAGTGCCCTAGAGGGGTTTCTCCCTGCCCCAGCCTTTAGTAGCTGAAGGTCTGGAGTTCCCAGGGTGGATTTCTTTTTTCTTTTCTTTTCTTTCCTTTTCTTTTCTTTTCTTCAAAATATTAAGGGGATACAGATGTTTTTGACAGATGGCTTGAGTCAGGGCTATAAATGTGCCCATCACCCAAACAGTATTTATATACCCGTTAGGTGGGTTTTTGCCCTTCCCTTCCTCCCCCCTCCCACCCACTTAATTGACTTTTACTTCCCTCTGTGTACTTGCGTGCCCATCAGTTAGTTCCAATTTATTAGAGAGTACATGTTATGTTTGTTTTTCCATTCTTGAGATACTTCACGTAGGATAAGGTCTCCAGTTCCTTCCAAGTTGCTGCAAAAGGCATTAATTCATCCTTTTTTAGGGCTGAATAGTACTCCATGGTGTACATATACCACATTTTGTTAATCCACTCATGAACTGATGGGCACTTGGGTTGATTTCACATCTTCACAATTGTGAATTGTGCTGCAATAAACATTTGAGTGCAGTTGCCTTTTTGTTAAAATGCCTTCTTTTCCTCTGGGTAGATACTCAGCAGTGAGATTGCTGGATCAAATGGTAGGTCTACTTTTAGTTCTTTGAGAAATCTCCATGCTGTTCTCCACAGGGGTTGTGCTAATTTGCAGTCCCACCCACAGCGTATAAGCGCTCCTTTCTCTCTGCGTCCGCACCAGCATCTGTTGTTTTGTGGTCCAGGGTGGATTTCTCTTGAGTTTCTTCCATAGCCTCTCACTTTCAGAGGGCAGCTGCCTTTCACTTGGGGGAGACACATGTCTGGGGGGTGGATCTGTCAGTGTTCTTGCTTTACTCCTGCAAAGACCTGTGAGGACGAGTAGCCAGTGGTTAAAATCTCACTCTGTGCCTGGGGCTTCCTCACTTTCACCTGTCACCTGGCCATCAGAGTTCCATTAAAATATCGGCAAGTTTCTCCTTCCTGCTATCTCCGCGAATTCCTCTTATTGCACCACTGTGGGGTGGGAGCAGTCGGCTGGCAAATTCCTTAAACAGTGTTTTCTGTCTCCCGTCTCCATGCCCTGGATTTCATAGGCATGTTCGTCGTGTGCAAACACTGTGTATCCACAGTAAGGACATCATTCTCTCAGAGGGAGTTGTTTTATGAAATGTTTCTAATGTAGACAATTTATTTTAAACAGGGAAATTCTACAATAGTCATTGCCTTTGCCTGTGAGAATTACGAAGAAGAGAAATCGGGAGTCATTCCTTCCTCTCCAGAAAACGCTTGCTATTTGCCCTCACTTGCTGCCTTCATTTTTCCGAAACTCTGGTGGACGAGGAGGAGCACGTGGCAGCCCGGGTGTCCGTCTGACGGCATCTCGCACACAGCGATCCTCACGTTCCTAATGTCAGTGTCAGAATTTTAAGGGGATGGTGGATTGTCGGAGCTTTCTGGCCTCCTATTACCCTGTAGGGAAAGGAAAAGTGGGCTCAGGTGTGGGGACACCCCCAGGTACTGTGACTTTGCTCTGAATTCAGGAAGTTTGAGCAAGAGAAAGCCCTGTTTCCAGGGATGGGGCTGTTCTCTGATTGCTGTCCCGTAGGTGTGTAGTTCCAAAGTCATTCCCTATGGTGAGGACAGGACCAAGTGGCCGTCTCCATCCTAATGCTCCCTGGACAACTGCCAGGACCCCCGTTTTAGGACTTGGTTCTTTGGCCCCCCAGCTGCACCATGTACCGGTGAATGTGTTTGGCCAGATCCTCTTAAACATGTTTGAAAGTTGTCCAACTTTGTCTTCTGCAGGGCTTCTTTCTGGGCCCGAGAGGCCAGCGCATGTGATTTCCTGCATGCGTGTGGCCTTGGCACCGCGGACTCCAGGCTGCCGTGCCGTGACAGACTTGCCTCTCGGTGGGAGCTTTCAGGGAGACTAATCAGATGGAAACTGACCTGCATGCACGACTGGCTCGGGCAGTTAGGTGGTGTGAAAAACGGAGCTTCTCCCGGCTTCCCTCGTGCACAGGGTGACCACTCGTGGCAGTACTGCCTGCTGCGGGCTCCTCGTCTGCTTGTGGGATGCTTTGGGCTGGATCAATTTCTCCTGACCCCACGAAAGGGACTTATGGCCTATTGCACTCAGTGCTGCCTAGGGGACCGTCTGGAGACATAAACCTTGTGCTCGAGGGGCTCTCTGTGTGCACCATTTGTTCATTCGTTCTCTCACCCCAGATCTATCTGCACCTACTGGGCGCCAGGCCCTGTGCAAGGTGTTGGGGTCACGGTGGTGAGCAAAGGACCATTGTTCCCGCCCTCAGGGGCTTACAGTCTTGAGGGAGAGACAGACACTGCACAAGAGTGACACATGGGCACGTGTGAGGACACCCAGGGTGCGGCAGGACACTTAGCAGGGAGACTTGACCGAGCACGGGGTGGGCTGGGGGCACAGAGCTGGATCATACGAGGAAGCAGCTTTACCCTGAGACCTCCCAGAGAGGAGCGTTCCCCGGATGAGCAGTGAGAGGTGGAGATGCGAAGGAGCGGGTGGTGGTTCAGACAGGAGCAGCACAGGGCTCCCGCAGGCAGGACGGAGGAAAGGCCTGGCTGTCTGGAGGGCAGGGAGGGCGGATGACATGATTAGGTTGGAGCGGGGTGGGGGTGCGGGGGCTGGCAGGGCCGGTGGGTGCAGAGAAGGGCGGCCGTCTCTGCAGTCACTCAGGCAGAGGGTGCAGGAATCGGAGTAGCGGAGTTATGCGAGTGTACGATTCACGCCGCTTGGGGATAGAACGAACAGGGAGGGGAAGGCGAGTGTACTGGTTCCTGGGGCTGCCATGACAGATAGCCACCGCCGTGCACTTTAAAACCACAGAACTTCGCTCTCTCACCATCCTGGAGGTCTAAAATCAAGGTGTCAGCAGGGCTGTGCCCCCTCTGACGGCTCTCGGGAAGGGGCATCCTGCCCCTTCCAGCTTCTGTGACCCTGGCCCTGCGTGGCTCAGCTACCTCACCCCCGTCTCTGCCTCCGTCTTCACATGGCCGGTGTGTGTCCGTGTGTCCTCTCCTCCTCTTGTAATGACACCAGTCATTGGATTTGGAACCCACTGAAATGCAGGATGGTCTCATTTTAACTAATTACATCAGCAAAATTCCTTTTTCTAAATAAGGTCCCACTCTGAGGTTCTGGGGGAGACATGAATCTTGGGGGGATGCTGTTCAACCCACTTCAGGGAGGCAGGGGTGGTTGGGAAGGACGGCTGCAGGTCTCTGCGTGAGCGACCAGTGGGTACAGAGGACAGACAGACACCTGCGTGAGGACGTCAGGGTCCCTGAACCGGAAACACGCATCTGTGTGTGAGCAGCTGGACCGGACCTAGTGGGACCCCAGTTCTCTGCAGGTGAATAT
The DNA here is from genome assembly GCF_041146395.1 of Eulemur rufifrons. Lineage (NCBI taxonomy): Eukaryota > Metazoa > Chordata > Mammalia > Primates > Lemuridae > Eulemur > Eulemur rufifrons. The sequence continues at coordinate 49,234,360 of NC_091002.1, forward strand.
TTTTCTAAGTGAGACTGAAAACCTCTGGGTTCACCCTGACGTAGCGAAAGCTGTTCTGTGGCGCCATGTGCATCCGTGTGTTTTTCATAGCGAGATGACCACGGAGCCCTCTCCCGGAGCAGGTGTTGTCGGCGCTGGGCAGGAAGCACCTGGGCTCTCCGCCACTTTCTGGCGCTGTGGCACCGGCAGGGCTCTGGGCCTCTCTGAGCCCAAGTTTCTTCCCTGTTGTGACAGAGTTGGGAGTGCTTAGGGAAAGGCTGTGGAAAGCATCGCAGAACGCCTGAACATGCGTGGCAAAAACCTGTCTGTTTTGCTTTTTTGTTTGTGCTTTTACTTTGACAAAGGCATTATGTGTGAGAATGTTATATTCCACCAAACACAACAGCGGGAGAGTGTCCGAGATTATATGCTTCCTGTCGAAACTTCCGCATTACTCTTGAGCGTAGATTGTTGACAGGTGCTTGTTTTCTTGCGACTCCTCCCTCCTGAGCATTCGGGAGGGAAAACCCCCACGTAGCTGAAGGTTCTTATTGTCACAGATGCGCTTTGTTCAGGCACCTGGGGAGCGGTGGCAGGTGGATGGCTGCAGCTAATGACTACGGGATACAGAACGCTGCCCCACAGAGAGGGGGCCGGGAAGGGGAAAAGCCACAAAAGGAACGATGAAGAAATTTTGATTTTGAGCATTATCAGAAATATAGTTGTTACCTGTCTTCCTCCAGCTTCTCTCAGCAGCCCCCCCTCCGGGCCGGGCCTCGCCCCCTGCAGCGCGCAGAGTGGCTCTTGTCCCAGAGCAGCCTGCTCTGGGGCACAGTCCTGCCTGCCCTCTGGCCTCCCCATGACCTTGTCCCCAGCCTCCTTCTGGAGGCTCCTCCAGGGCTCCGTCTCCTGGCCCTTTCCAGGCCCGGTTCCAGCCCCTTGCCGACCCAGCCCAGACCCCGGGACCACGCTTGGTTCACCCCCCACCCCCACTGGAGCTCAGCCCAGACCTCCCCTGCACCCTGCTCCCCACCTGCAGACGTCCTCTCCTGATCCCAGGGAGCTGGCTCCTGGTTGCTGGCAGAAATCACACACAGCCGAGCGTCAATCCATTTTCCTCCACCTTGGCGAAGACCCCAGGGCGGCTTGCCAGTCCTCCTGTGCAGCTCAGTGGGGCAAAGTTGCTAAGACCTTGGTTCAAGTCTCACCTCCAGCCCTTTCCGGAAGAGCCATACGTCTTCTGCCGACCGACCAGATGCCAGCTTTCGCAAGTCAGCTCCTGAGTCCGACCCTCTCTGCGAAGCCTCCTGTCGGATCCATCAGAGGAGAGCGAAGGTCCTTCCGCCGTGTGTACAGGCCGGTGCAGGGTTCTCGGGCCACTTCTGCCGCCCCAGCCCCTCACGGGAACTACGCACTCGCGCCGGCCTCCCACCCTCACGTGCTCGCCCCGCGCCTGGTTTACTTGGTTTTATTGCATTTTCTAATCGTATAAAATAATTTATTTCAAGTAGTCTAAGTTGAAGTTTTTTTTCCAAAATTACAGATACAAGCTGACTTTCAGTGGAATACTCACTTTAGTAACATTTACATAACTGTCCCCCTTGTGTGGGACATTTTCAGCGTGTCGCCATTTTCAGCGTGATTACTAACATAGCAGTAAGTCCTTCATGTATGTGGTGTTCTCTGTACTCAGGATTCTTTCTCCAGGATAGATTCTGAGATGCAAATTTGAGGAGTTAAACGTTCTACGCCTCCTGGGAAATGACACAGTGTTGCCTTTCTGAAGAGCTGTGCCGATTTGTGATGATACTTGTAACGCACAGAGGGGTCTGAGCTCACTGCACCCCGTGGGGACTGGGGAATGGGATGGAAAATCCGCTGGGGACAGGGAAAGACCGAAGGTTTTCAGAGCCTCCCTCAAGTCAGTAAAGCGGAGCTACGAAGCGCGGAGTTGTGACTTTCTCCAGCAGATCCCAGCTGTCTGCTCGGGACAGAACGGAGGAAAGGAGAGGATCAAGGCCGGCGGGTGGTCAGGGTTGGGGGGGTGGGGTGGGTCAAGGGAGTGTCGAATCCTGGGTGCTGGTTGGAAATGCTGCCCATGGGGTCCGGTTTGAATTGGACAGAAATGACACCTGTAGCTTGGAGGCTCTTGGAGCCCAGTTAAAAGAGTGAAGAAGATATTGGGGTACTTGGCAGGGGTGGTCCGAGTGACAGGAAGAGACCAGAGAGGACCTGGTTCAGGGGCTGCAAGGGGGTGTGGTAGGGGGACTGTATAGGTCTGCCCAGCTTCCGGCTCCTGCTGGATGCGCTTGTGCCATGGCTGGGGAGGCCGGGGGCTGGGGAGGCGTGGGGATAGGGGAGGTGGGTGGGGGTGGGGAGGCGTGGGGAAAGGAGAGGCCGGGGGGCCGGGGAGGCGTGGGGATAGGGGAGGCCGGGGTGGGGGCCGGGGAGGCGTGGGGATAGGGGAGGCCGGGGTGGGGGCTGGGGAGGCGTGGGGAAAGGGGAGGCTGGGGGGCCGGGGAGGCATGGGGATAGGGGAGGCCGGGGGGCCGGGGAGGCGTGGGGATAGGGGAGGCCGGGGTGGGGGGCGGGGAGGCGTGGGGAAAGGGGAGGCTGGGGGGCCGGGGAGGCATGGGGATAGGGGAGGCCGGGGGGCCGGGGAGGCGTGGGGATAGGGGAGGCCAGGGGGCCGGGGAGGCGTGGGGATAGGGGAGGCCGGGGGGCTGGGGAGGCGTGGGGAAAGGGGAGGCCGGGGGGCCGGGGAGGCATGGGGATAGGGGAGGCCAGGGGGCCGGGGAGGCGTGGGGATAGGGGAGGCCGGGGTGGGGGCGGGGAGGCGTGGGGATAGGGGAGGTGGGGGCGGGGGGGGAGGCCTGGCAGCCTGGGCTGATCCTCTCGGGCTACCCGGGCTCCCCGCGGCTCAGGGGAAATGCGCAGAGATGGACGCGGATGTGCCGGAGCTGGAGGTGCTCCCCAGTGTCGCGCACCGCGCAGATGCAGGCATCGTTCTCCTCCTGGGTGTTCTGCCACCTCCTCCCGGTGCCAGACCTGCCCTTCAAGGTCTGCCCAAGCCACAACCCACGTGCCCCATGAGTCTGTCCTCTCCCCCCTCCCCCCACCTAAACCGTTCCACGTGGTCTATTTCATAGGCGTATAAAGTTGGGCCTGGTGTCTGGCGGGTAATTGAAGGGTGTTTGGCTGGAATGTCAGGTGGATTCTGGGGCCAGGGCCGTCATTTTGTGACAGCTGCGCTGCGGGCAGGTGGAGGAGGAGCTGGGTTGTACTGAGAGGTGAGACCTGACCCCCAGGTGTAGACAGAAGCGGCGGCAGAGCCGGGGTGTCTGGAGAGGAAGAGGATGTGGCGGGCAGGCTGGTGGCCCAGGTCCCGTGAGATCGGGGAAGTCCCACCTTCTTCCACTCGAGCTGGTTGAGTGGGTTTCTGATCTTTACGCGGTGTGATCTCCGAAATAACAACTCTTGTTACTGTCACACAAAGTAGCAGGAGGTGGAGATGATGGAGTCAGAAGTAAAAATCAGAAACCAACCCACCGACAAAACCCCTGCAGACCCGTGGTCGTGGCTGGCCCGACCACGTGCTGGGCTCACGAGCTGCCGTACAAACCAGCCACCGCGGCCTGGCGGGCTTTGCGGGGGCGTTTGCTCTGCTACTGTCGCTGCCCCGCACCAGCCCGTCCCCTCCACTGACTCTCCCGCTTGTTTCCTCGCGGCAGGTGCCCTGACGACCGCTGCTCTGCGCGGTGTAGCCTGAACGCGCGAGGACTTGCCATAGATGCTCCTACACATCACAGCAGGGTGGGGACGCCTCCCCAAGTGAATTCAGCCTTTGTGACTGCCCAGGGAGGACAGAAGAGATTTTTCTGACTTTATTCAGAAAATCCATGCAGAATCCTGATTTCACGTCTACTCCCCAGACTCTTCTTCCAGGCCAGCCTGTCCCTGGGTTTGGGCCTCGCAGGCCACAGGAGGGGAAACACAGAGGTGGCTCCGTTGCCAAGTGGGTCTTGAAAAGCTTCTAATTCTGCTCCGTTTCTCTCGTGCAGCAGACACACGTGCCCTTATGTCTAAGCACGTGTGTGTCTTAAGGAGAGGCAGGTGTGAGTGATGGTCATTTAGACCCTGCTCTTGCTTCCGAGTTAAGATCTTTTACTTAATTACCGGCTGGAAATAAGCAGTGGATTCTGCTGAGTCAGCCACAAGGACGGTGCTGGGAGAGTCAGGCTCCTTTCTAGAGCCACAGTTGTTGTTAGTTTTGCAGAGGTGGGCGTGCACACCTGTGCATAGGTGGCGGCAGGTGCACACACCTGTGCATAAGTTCTGGGCTCTTCCTCCTGCAAGTGAGCTGCCTCGTCATGGCCGTTGGTCTTGCTCACGGTTTCGGGGAACTGTGCAGATACCGCTCAGTGCTCAGAGGTTACTGTAATTTGTTCCCTGGGAACAAAGGTCTCCCATGTTAAAGATTTACGTCTTTTCTCTGCATAGAGAACCCTTCGGCCAGGCCCACCCAAAGTAAGCTCCTTCCTGGTAGGCAGTGTAAGAAGGAGGTAGAGAAATGGGCAATGCAACAGAACAATTGGGAGCCTGAGTTTTAGTGTAAGGCTGGTGTGTCTTCGGGTTCTGCGTTTCGTTTGCACGCTCTGAGCCTCAGTTTCCACATCTATCCCAGCCGGCTGCGAGGACCTGAGGGCAGGTGGGTGCCTCATCTTACTCTGTCTCTCCAATGCCTGGAGCCAGTTTGTGGATTCACATAAACTGGGAGCTTTGGAGGCGTCTTTCTGAGACAACCCTAATTCACGTGGCATCTTCTTGCCACTTATGTGTTGACGTGGCAGGAATGTCCCAAGACCGGGTTCAGACGGCCTCTACCCTCTGCCTCGCCAAGCCTCTCTGGCTCAGTTTCCCCGTCTGTGGGACGGGGGTAGAGTCCTTCCCTCTGGCGGGTTGTGAGGACCCAGTAAGACCTGGTTTTGGGGAGTCCCTGCCAAAGTGAGGGCTCAGGACACGCAGGTGGGTGGAACCTGAGGCTGGGCCTCTTCTGGCTGGCCGAGGGGCACTGTGCGAGGTGCGGTCTCTGCGGTGAGCCTGTCTGGCGCGGTGACGTACTGAGGGCACACGCCCCGGCTGCTCTTGGACCTGCTCACAGCCTGGGGTTCCGGGGCTCAGTGTGGCCAGTGCTCAGCTGTTTGGGAGCCGGCCTCGCTGCACCTGGGGCCCCCAGTCACAGGGGAAGACAGGCAGTGGGATGGCCACCCTGGAGATGCTGCTCCAGGTAGAGGCCCCAGATGATGGCTTGCACCTGGCCTTGCTTGGCAGTCCCTGGGCGCCAGTGTTCCACGCTGCAGAGGGTGAGAGCCAGGCCTGGTCAGACCAGGCAGTGTCTACACCCATCCCAGCTGGATATCCTGGCTGGATAGCTTTGTGCTCCACCTTTCTGAGCCTCAGTTTCCTCACCTGACACCAGTGGAGTCATAGCAGTGCCTTCCTGTTGACCGTCCTGAGCGTGAGGCCAGGTCACGCCGGCAGGGCCTTGGTGCCGGCTCGCAGCTGGGCACCTGCGCGGGTTTCCCGAACTGCTGGGAGTCCAGGGCTGGGCGGCTGAGACGTCGAGACTTCTCTGCTCCCCTCGTGTTGACGAGGGGCAGGAAACAGCCTGAGCTGTAAGTGTCCTGGGCTGGCTCCCTCCCCAAAGCCTGGCTTAAAGGTGTCATTAGCAAGGGAGACCTCCTCTAAAAGGTGAAAACAACCTGTCAGCACAGGACAGTCCCCATCTCAGAGAAGTATGTGGTCCCTGCTCCCAGCTCCCCCTCCACTGGCCACGAGCTCCCGCAGCCACGCCGGCCACGGCCACGGGGTACTGGAATAGGTGCTGGGGCTGCAGGTGGGTCTAGGGCGTTGAGCCCACTCCATTTGCCACCTGTACCTGGAATAAAAGCGGCAGCAAGGGGCCCTGTCTGCCGCTGCTTCTGTCCTTGGGTGGGGTGTCAGAACCCCTCTCTCCACTGGGGTGCCCTGGGGCTTGGCCCTGGGCAACTTCCCTGACCTAAGGCCACGACTCTGCATGGTCAGGGTCCCCTCTGCCTGAGGTCATCGTGGAGGTAGGGGCAGGAAAAGGGAGACGTTGCTGGTGTCGTGGGTTTTGCTGTGGGGTTTAGGGCTTTGGTTCGGGTGTTTTCTGCCAGGCTTCAGCCAGCCCCCAGCCTGGGCAGTGTCCTGGCAGCACTTGACAAATCGCGGGCGCACACAGGAACAGGGCGCCTGGCACCGAGCAGCACGGGGGCTTGGTGGGGCCAGGCACTTGGTCCACGGACCTGGTTCCTCAGGCCCCGGGTGCCCTTCTCACCCCCGCCCCCAGCCCCGACTCCTGTGGCATCTATATTTAAAAATGTTTACAGATAATAACGGTCTTCAGCCCCACAAGGCAGACAGGAGCTTCCTGACAATTGCAGTGCGGCGCTGGGTTGGAGGTTTTTGCAGGGAGCTAAGCTAGTTCCCAGCGAGCGAGCGGGAGAGCGCCGTGGGGCCCGTGCCAACCCCTACCTCTGGGAGGTTCGGGAGAAAGGAGACTGCCGGGAAAGCAGAGTTTCTTGGGAAGATGAGGTTTTTCATCCGGAATCCTTCTCGGACCATAAGGTAAGTTGAACTGCCCCAGACGCTGCTGGTGGGATGGAGGGTGGGCATCTTTTTAGGGGGCGGCCTCTTAAAGGCAAAGGCTTGCAGAGTGTAGCAGCAGCAGGGCCGGAGGAGAATGGTTTTTTTTCCTCGAATCAGAGGACTTCATTTGCCTTTGGGATAAGGGACCCGAGCTGCCCCTGTCCCCACAGAGGGGCCATTTTTTATGTGTCTCGCGGGTCAGACCAGGATCAGCCCTGAGCCACAAGAGTCCAGAAAGAGCCGCGAAGGTCTTTTGTTTCCATGTGAATGTTATTTTAACCTATTACTTCTGGGCTAAAAATAAAATTTCCACTTGGATGCCTTTTCATCTCCAGATTGTAAGATAGTTTCCAGGAAAGAATAGATTGTCATTGATGTGCATTTTGATGGCACAGTGTCCTATTCTTAAGCTGGCTTTTGTAAAAATTCAAAGTAGAGGAGGTTTCCAGCAGTGGAGGTTGAAACCTTCACTCAGTTTCGGGAATACATGTGCCACTATCGGGAGTCCCTACCGGCTGCGGATCTGCACCGAGTCCTGGCTGGCTGGGGGAGTGTATGTTTCGCTTTCCTGTGATTTGGCATTTAGTATCATTTGTGGATTTGGGGTTCTGAAAAATAGTTTGCAAGTGAGATTGGATGTCTGGAGTTGGGGCCAAGGAAGAAGGGGAAACTAGTTCAGAGTGTTAGTGTGGGTCGCAGTAAGTTCTTGGAAACAGAATTGGTTTCTGAAGGTGCCTGCTGTCTCTCTGAGCTGCAGAGGTTTTTTTGACCCAGTGGGAAGTGGATTCTGGATCCCAAGGACTTCAGGAGAGGGGAAGCTGCCTGAATGCTAAACTCCTCCCCTGAAATGCTTGCTTGCTTCTTAGAGGAACAGGAGAGGTGGCATTTACCAGTCCTTTTGTGGAATGCGGTTTGCATGTTATTCTTTGAGGATGAATTATGGAATTATGTAAATGCACAATGATGGTAACCCCTTACAAAATCTAAAAATAACAAATCAGAAAAAAAACGGTGGCTGAGGTTCATTCAGAAATAATCAAGGGTGTATTGTTTCACTACTGACAGGACCAGGAGAAAGTTTTCCCCGGAGCCACTGTTTCAATTGTCACCTAGGTGTAACTCTCAACAGAAGTAAACATTCCCAGGAAGATGTTCTGCAAATTTACTGCTGTTTAATTTCACAACTTGCACCCCGCAAGCTAAAATAAGAGGCCATTATGAAAATGCACTTTCTTTACCATACATCATCTTCCCTTCCCGGCCACGCCCATAGGTAGCCTGGCAGCTTGCAATTCTCTTTCTCCATGAAAAAGAGATTTGTTTTCTTCCTGTATTTGCTGGATATTAACTCTTTGGTTGCCAAGCAGTTGAGCCCTGAGTCTATTTGATACACCTGCAGGCCGTAGCTTATGGGGTTTAAAGACATCGTTGTTACATAATGCAATTGCTTTGCTTGTGGGGTGACTGTTCATGTTGTGTATGCTCAGAACATTCTATTTTTACAGTATAAAATATCACTCTCAGGAGCAACCTGCTCACTCCTGCCTCCCCTGGAGCCATACGCTCTGCACCGTGGAGTTGTTGGCAGGAAGGCGCGTGACATATGGACGGCAGTGCGGGCCTCCTGTCTGGGGCCTCTCAGGACCGAGGGGTGGCTGGAGGCAGTTTCTCTCCAGCCCTGAGGTTGATGATCCCAAGCCGCGGTGCTGAGCCTGTGGTGCTATTTTTAGCTTCCTTTCTTCCTTGCGTCTTGACATAATGTGACATGTCACAGCTGAATCTCATCTATCTGCAGAGGTTACTGTGTTCTGTAATCTGTGTTTTCTGGGGCAAAAATGGTCCTTGCCTGAGCATATTCCATCGTTATTATTCAGGGGGGAAGTTATGATATTATCAATTAGCTTTCAAATACACAAAATAAAATCTATCCTTTTATTTATTTTTCTACTGCTAATTTCCCTGGCCAAGAGCACCTCGAGGGTAGGGGCGGTTCTCCCGCTGGGAGACCAGAGGCAGGGAGGTGGTTCTCACAGTTTGAGATCACCCGTTTCAGCATCACCTGGAGGGCTTGTGGCACCTGCAGAGTTTCTGCGTTAGCAGGTCTGCCTGGCAAAGAATTTGCATCTCGCATGTTCCCAGGTGACGCTGGTGCTTGTCCAGGTGGAGATCGCAGTGGATGGTCAGTAAATATTTAGGAGCAGGTGATGCCCATGATAAGAGAGCCAGTTTAAGCAACATGCAGATGGTGGAGATTGTCAGTTGGTTGTGTATCCTGTCCATGTGGTTGAAGATGGACTTGATTGAAAAAGAAATTAAAGTTTCAATAAAAAGCCACAGTGGGGGCTGGCTATTAGAGGACTGAGAGAATGTGCGTGATGTTATTTTGGGAGGATGAAGGCTGAGCTATTTCGGGCTGAAACATCACAATTTGGACAACTTACTTTGAGATGGCCAACAGGACATACAGGACATAAATGTGTGTGTGCACATGTGAAGTACATACAGCAAAATAGTGACAATTGCTGAAACTATGGGTGTTCATACTTTTTTTTTTTTTTTTGAGCCACATTCTCACTCTGTTGCCCAGCTAGAGTGCAGTGGCATCACCATAGCACACTGCAGCCTCAAACGCCTCAGCTCAAGCGATCCTCCTGCCTCAGCCTCCCCAGTAGCTGGGACTACAACTGAGTGCCACCATGCCCAGCTAATTTTTTCTATTTTTGGTATAGACGGGGTCTCGGTCTTGCTCAGGCTGGTCTTGAACTCCTTCCTTGGCCTTCCAGAATGCTGGGATTATAGGCTTGAGCCACCGAGCCTGGCCCTCGTACTATTCTTAATACTTCTCTGCGTGTTCAGAAATCATATTAACATGGTAAACACGATAATAGGGTTTAGGACATAGCTTTTCTTTTGTGTGTGCATAATCATGAGTGAGCCACGCTCACGCGTGCTTGCGGCCGTGTTGCTCTGGGCGTGTCTGGCGCGTGTATGTAGACAAACAGTCTGATTGGGGAGTTCTTCCCTCCTTCCTCCCGGCCCCTTTTTCTCTTTGTTCTTTCCTTTTTTCTCTCCCTTTCGCTTCCCTTCCCTTCCCCCACCTCTTCCCTGTCTGTCCTCTCCTCTCCCTGTCTGTCCCCTGCTGTCTGCTGACGCTTCCCGGCCACCTCCCAGGGCTCTGGCCAGAAGGATTCCATGCGGGGATGTGACTGCATCCACTCACAGAAAAGTTTAATTATGTGGAAGTTCTTATTTTTCCCAGGGCTTGCAGGCTGCTGCCTGGTTTTGTAAAGAAAGTTTTATTGGAACATAGCCACACCCATTGGCTTACACGTTTACTATGGCTGCCTTCTAGCAGAGTGAGCAGTCGAGGCAGAGACCACGGGCCCGCACAGCTGAAAATACTCACTACCTGGCCCGCTGTAGAAAATTTTGCCCAGCCTGATTTTTCCCTCTGGGGTAGTTCTCTTGGTGGAGATCACACACACACACACACACACACACACATGCTCACACTATGGAAATGCAATAAGATGTTAACAGTTGTACAGTCTAGGGGGTTTGTATGTGATTTTTCATTCTACTCTGTTTTTTCTACTTTTCCATATGTTAAAAATATCTGTAAACATTTTGACGACTGTAGTAGTGACCACCCAGGGTCCCTAAGGGAATGCCCAGGGCTCGTCCCAGGTTCCGAGCCTTCAACGGTGACCTCAGCAGCTTGGCAGGTTAACCAAATGGGTAGGTAGATGCTACAAATCAATGAAAGCATTAATAGTGTGGCCATTGTACTCAAGAGCCAAACAGACTTGCTTTGTGACTTTGTTACTTGCTTCCTCACCTGGAAAATGGTGGTGACGAAAGTACCCGCCTCCTAGGGTTGTCCCGAAGACTCACGAGTCCTGAAGTCGAGTGCAGGGCACACCCCCGGCGCGGGGCTGGAGCTGTGGCAGTGCCCACTGCTTCCTGCAGCTCCCAGCCTTCCCCCTGCGCGGGCCTGTTCTTGTGTGCCTCTAATCTGTCAGACTGTTTCCCCCCTCAGGACACGTGTCCCCTGGCTTGTCACCTCGGCCCATTATTCCCCTGGTCTCAGGTTAAACATCTCCTGAGAGCAGCTTGTTGAAGTGGTTTCCTCACTCCCACACGTATCCCAGTCTCTCACGGTTTTGTTTGCTGATGTGTTGTGTTTCCTTCCCCCAACCAGAACGTGCCCATCACAAGGGCGCCACTGTGCCTGTTGTCACCTGCATTGTGTTGCCACTGCTCAGGCCGGAAGGCCTCTAGTAGCTACAGCTTGGCGGAGGGATGAAGCGCGAACGCACAGACTGGCTCATTCATGTGCTGGGGATGTGGGCTCCACCTACGCCTAGCTTTTCCTGCGTGAGGGTTTTTCCTCCAAATTTATGCCCACATCAGGGGCAGGAATACTGGCTCAGACCTTCTGATAGACCCTCTGCAAGGTGTCCAGGTCATGGGGCACAGCGTTACGTTTGGTTGTTGAGTGAGACTGAAGGGGAGAAGAGTGGCCAGGCACGTGGAACTGGAGCCTAACTGCCCGTGTGTGGTCCTGGCTCCACTGTCTATTAGCCAAGTCGCCTGGACCAATGCGATTCTATCCGTCAGTACCTCAGTCTCCTCATCTGTAACATGGGAGTAATGATGGTGTCTTTTCTAGGGTTGCAGGGAGGATTAAATGAGTCAGTTATATTTAAAGTCCTGGAACAGTAACAGTGCCTGCCACATGGTAATTTCTGTGTAAATGTGAGCTTCTGTGATGGTGGCAATGGTGGTGACGAAGGTGATGATGGAGATGGTGGTGCTGATGGTAGTCAGGAAGATGATGGAGATGAAGGTAGTTATGATGGTGGTAATGGTGATCATGGAGGTTATGATAGTGATGATGATGATGATGGTGATGATGGTGATGAAGGTGATGGTGACGACGGTGATGATGGTGGTGATGAAGGTGGTGATGAAGATGGAAATGATAGTGATGATGGAGATGAAGATGGTGATGGTGGTGATGAGGGTTATGTTGTTATGTTGTAATAAATTTAAAAACGTGGAATAGAATAGAATTAAAGAAAACACTAGTGAGTTAATAAGAGGAAAGCCAGGACATAGGAAATGTTTGCAATGAACTCACGAACTTTACTGAAAATGAAATTTCCTGAAGCTGATGGCAGGACTGCTGTTTCCCAGGGTGTGGACTGTGGCCCTAGGAGGTCCCAGAGATGATTTTGGAGCAGTGCTTTTTACACTCTGTGGACTAGGACCCATTTTTCAATTTCCAATCTGTTGCAAACTAATGCTTGCATTAGTGTGTACACTTCCCCCTTAAGAGAAGAAGGTGAGTGGACTGATACCTGGGACATAGACTTACCTTGTTACCGCCCGCGGCAAATGCTTCCCCAACACCACTGTCGTGGGACGTCCTTTGAGTTAGCACCGTTTTAGTGTAACTCGGATGGGGCTTTTTTTTTTTTTTTTTTTTTTTCTTTTTTTTTCTTTTGAGACAGCGTCTCACTCTGTTGCCCAGGCTAGAGTGAGTGCCGTGGCGTCAGCCTAGCTCACAGCAACCTCAAACTCCTGGGCTCAAGCGATCCTCCTGCCTCAGCCTCCCGAGTAGCTGGGACTACAGGCATGTGCCACCATGTCCGGCTAATTTTTTATATGTATTTTTAGCTGTCCAGATCATTTTTCTATTTTTAGTAGAGACGGGGTCTTGCTCTTGCTCAGGCTGGTCTTGAACTCCTGAGCTCAAACAATCCAACTGCTTCGGCCTCCCAGAGTGCTGGGATTACAGGCGTCAGCCACCGCACCCGGCCTCAGATGGGGCTTTGAATTTCACAGAATCCTGAGGCCAGATGTTATCCCCCTTTGAATTCTCTTCAGCCTTATGGTCGTATATATCGAGGAGGAAGTTTTATTTTGTGGCTGGTGTGTCTTTGACTAGTAATGCTATATGGTTTCCCTTTTCTAACAGGCAGAGAACAGCCTCAGGCATGGGCCCTGGGAAGGCAGTGTCTTGCCAGAATGTAATTACATTGACTTGTTTCCATTACATTTATTTTGTGGCCGCTTAACATTTTTGGAAAGTGATTCTGATTTTCCTGTTACAGCCAAGATGTAAATTTCTTTAATAGATAAATTTATTTAGATGCAAAAAGTGAGTTGCTTTAAAACATAAATCATTATGTGGCTGAATGTGCATACGTGACAAAAATCATGGAAGTGGTATAAGGATTCTTGACAAATTTGCAGGAAACTCTAGTGGAAAGCATGGAAGGGGAGTGGGAGTAGATGGCATGGAAGTTTGGGGTCATTTGGGGCCATTTAAGCCTCTCTCCCGTATCCCTGGTGGCACGCCGTGGAGGACATGCTCCTCTCCACCCAAAGCCTCTGCTTTGTGAGGAGCCACAGGACGATGTTATTCATAGCACTGGAAAAGCCCAGTTGGCTTTATCTTTTGGATTCTGAGAATGTAACTGATCATGTTTCTCTCTTCACTGGGGCTGCTAGGAAACCCAGAGTCCAATTTCAATTTAAACTTCCAATCCCTGCACAGAATCCTATAGTCTGTGTTTTATATATTTAAGCCATGGAACCATGTATTTTTCCTCCTTCACTTGTTTTATCTCTGGCCTTTCCTTGATTTTATCTTTTTTTGTAAACCGCATATGCATTTCTGTAAGCTGTCTTAAACATCCTTTTTTGGAACACTGTGCGGGTAATGAATAAATGCTGAATAAATAGTTAATGGTGAAACTCTTTCCTCAAACTCCGAGACTGTGGCACCTCCATTTTTAGAGTTACTTTAACATGATGAGGACAAAGAGGCAAAGAGAACGTTGTAGGAAGCAAGCTTTGTTCCCTGAGGCTTGGGCTGGGTGACACCGTGGTTGTGCGGAACGCTGATTTCTATTATTTGGTGGTGCTTATATCTCAGGCCTCTATTTAAGATACAACATAGATTTCTCCAAGGCAGATATTTGCATCCTGTGTGGGCTGTGGTGCCTGGCTTCATTCTCTCTATATATACCCACACCATCTCACGGGTATTTTTAAATGCATGTCTTAGAAGCCAGTTTCTTTGCTGTGTGCAGGCTCATGATGGTACCAGCGGAGTTGCCACGCGGGTTTGCAGGGGCTGAGGGCACAGACGTGCACGGGCAGCATTAACTCGCTGAGTGAGAGCCACCGTCTCTGCAGCCCTGGGCGTGGCCGCCGTGGAGGGCGGGTCGCTCCCCAGCAGGGCAGAACTCGGTCCCTGGTGGCTGTTGTAGTTTCTGGACTGCCTAGAAGGCCAAATGGACTGCAGGGCAGAACCGCAGGCCAGGTCTGAGGACAGGTAGCGGAGTGACCCTGATGGGGGAGGACGATGTGTCCAATCGTAGCGTGGGGCAGGGACGGCAGGGGCTGGGGCACTGCTGGGCCGGGGTTTTTTCACACTTGTCTTGGGTTCTTTAGGAGTTTTGTGGTGTTCCCCCGGGGGCCTGCTCATGGTTGAGGAGCAAGCCAAGCCGTCCAGGCTGAGCACTTGTGTCCCATCCCTGCCCCTGTGATCTGTTTGGACACTAGGAAGCTCTGTGGATTCCTCTGGAGTGTAGACTGGCTGGTGGAACAATTTCGTTCCCCTGCAGGAGTCCAGCTCCTCGTTTGACGGTGAGGAAACTGAGGCCCTGGCAGGGATCCCAGAGCTGTGGCATTCCCAGGGGATGCCATCACCTTCCACCTGGCTGCTGGAGCCAGAGACCTGGGAGTCACCTGCCTCTGCCACTTTCCTCCTTGTCCCCATCCTGCACAACCCCTGCGTCCCGTACTCCCCAGCCCTGAGCTCCCCTCAAGTCCATCTGCTTCCCGTCACCTCCAGCCACCACCCAAGCTCCAGGCCTCCTGGTCCCCCCCTGGAAGGGTGCAGCTGCATCCTGACTCCCCCCGCTTCCTCCGTCTGCCCATCTAATTGGGTTTCTGCTGGTAATTGGAGTGATCATTTTAAATCTCACATCTCATTATGGCAGCATGCGCCCTCCCCGCACGCTCCCATCTCGCTCCTCAGCGGTTGCCCATGGCTTGTAAAACAACACAAAATATACAAAACAAAACACCCGAATTCCTTGCCAGGCCAGTCCTGCCCACCTACTCTGGCCCCTCCTTGCGCCTCTGGCCTCATGATCCTTCCAACCCTGGAGGCTTGGCGCAAGCTTGGCCGACACCGGCACCAGGACTCCAGCTACAGATGCCACCCTTGTGGCCGGCACAGACGCAGGTCCTAGCACGAATGACACTTCTCCAGGAAGCCACCCTTCCGACCTCACCAGGTCCTGCCACGTCTTCTGTCGGATGCTGCTGGGCACACTGGGCTTATCCCTCGGGGCACTTGGACCCAACTGTCACTGTCACGGTTGGCGCTCTGCTCTCTTTCTTGCCCACCGGCATGTCAGCTCTGGGAAAGCCAAGGTCACCTGTATGATTAGCCTGAGTCTGGGGCCTTCAGCACGGGGCTCCTAAGCGTGTAGCTGGCGTGTGCAGAATGGACGGAGGCCTCAGGTGTTGGGGAGACTGCGTGACGTAGAGAATTGGTTTCCCATCCCGAGGTCCAAGCAGGAAATGTCTTCCTTGTCCTCATCTTCCTCCTAGCAAATCCTCCTTCTTCCCGTTGGGTCACCGAAGCATCACACTGTGGAATAGTTTCAGATCCGGGGTTCCTGGGAAAGGGACCCACCTTCAGCTCACCGTTCCCAAAGCCCCTGCCTCCTGATTCCTGGGTAGGACTCTGGTGCTAAAATGACTAGCAATGAGCATTTAACCGACTATCCACTACCTGTTCGTATTGCCAGAGACCGCAGGAGATACTCCTGCAGTCAAGGGAAGCTGGGCTTGTGCGGGGGGGTGGGGGGGGGGTGGGAGCACAGCCCTGGGGCATGGCGGCACCCCAAAAGGGAGCTGGGAGGGGCTTTTTTATAGGGCTTGGGGTATGAGCTGGATGATTCTAGAAGAAATGAAAGACACGAGGACTCCGGACCCAATACTGTCAAGAGACGGCCTCCCACTGTGGGGTAGCCCAGTGGTCTCTGCCAGGAGGTGGGGGCAGCTCACTGAGGCTGGGGCGTCCCTGCTAGGAAAGCAGGTTTCTCACACGCGGAGGGGTCGTGTGTCACCTCTGCGCTTCCTCTGGTCTCGCGTGTCCCGGGGAAGACCTTGCGCTCCGCTGGAATCCTCCTCTGATCGTCAACACGGATGATTTTCTTTTATTCTTTATGCTTTAATTTTTTATACTTAAAGCTTAGATCAGTCTGGAATTTAGTTTGATGCAGAATTTGAGGGACAGATGCCAGCAACTTTTAGTCCACATTTACTGTCAATTGCCCCAACTCCACGCATCGAGTGATCTCACTTTCCTCTGATTTTTCCCTGCCTCCTGATAAACATACTAAATCCTGATATGATCCTGTGCCTATTTTTGGACTTTTCATTTTGTCCCATTGAAATATGTCTATTCCTGCAACAGAGCCGCGTTGCTTCAATTATCATCACTGTAGTCTGTTTTAATGACAGAGTAGTCTGCTCCCTGCGTCCCCTGTTCCTCTTTCACCATTTTTTCTGGTTCTCCTTGTTTATTTTTTTAATATAAATTTTGGCTTATTTACTGAATGTTTTTTAAATCTCTGGTAACTTTAGCAGGATTTTAGTTGTGTAGGAATCACGGAACTTTAATCCTGGAAGGGTGCTTAGAGCGCCTTCGTCTAAAGCTGTCATTTTCTGGAGAGGACGTCATTTTATCAAAGCGATGCTGTGAGTCGTGGTGACGAACCAGGAAGCCCCATCCCTGCCCCACCTCCAACCTCACCCAGAGCCTCCGTCTCCTGACCTTGCACCTGTCCAAGTGCCCGGCAAGCGCCTCGTCAGTGCTTGGCCTAGTGCATGGCTGTGACTTAAATTTGATCTTTTGAGTCAAAGCACCTCCTGCTGTGTGTCTTTAGAGGAAAGGACGGAGCTGAGGAATTCAGCTTTTATTTTTGTTTTTCTGTTAGTGTTCTGAGACAGAACACGGCTTAGCCAACATCACTTCTTTGTTTCCATGACCAAAGTCAGCAGGAAGCTCTTTTGGAGGGGTTGACTTCATTGATCGTGTGGGTAAAATCTTACAAGCACGCAGGGCACCATGTTCAATGAGGACATAAGCGTGTGAACTCCAGCCTCAAGAACAAAAGCCATACGAGCATCTACCCCGCAGGGCTGCTGGCCCAGAATGGTGATAAATAGAGTTGGGTGACAGTCCAGAAGGTCACACGTGGCTCAGCTCTGGTGTCCTTGTTTGTACTCGCTCTGAGTTAGCATCAACCTATAAATAGCATCTGGCCAATTGCCCAGCGATGACTTTGTCCCTTGCCAGGGTCCTGGGCTTGTGGTGTGGTTGTGAGTCTGTCATGGGTCACTGTGACCTCAGAGAAGGAGGAGGGTGGACGATGATGGATGCTGCTGATGACGTCAGCAACTGTTTTTGGGCGACATACTCAAGACCTTTCTCTGTGCTCTCCACGAGTTAACCCTTTAGTCTTCGAACAACCCTCTGAGGCAGGTGCTGTTTTTATCCCCACATTACAGATGAGGAAACTGAGCCCCGGAAAGGTGAGGGCAGAGTGAACGTGGGAACCCAGAGCCTGCCGCATGTCTGCCGGGCTGTGCCTACACTTTGTGCTGCAGTTCAGTGGTCGGAGTTGGAACCACGGAGCCTTGGTTAAAATCTCAGCTCCATCCCTTAGGACCTTGGCAACTTTGTGATTCCCCAAATCTGTATCTTCCCCTGTGAAATGGAATAAAGCTGTTTAGTTTACAATGTGTGAGGATTAAATGAGAAAATGCACATAAAACTTTTAGAACATTGCCTGGCACAGAGTAAGCACTCAGTAAAAACCATTACGTCTTTTTATTAATGTCTTTAATGTTTCTAAGCCTTAGGTTTTTCACTTATATAATGAAGCCATCATTATATATCTTCTTTTGTCTTCTCTTTTGGTTTGGTTCCTTTTGAGGATTTCGGGGCATTGTGTCCCCATGATTACCACCTGCATGACCTTGGATGGATTTCTTGGTCTCTTCCTGCTACAGTTGTCCCCTCCCTAATGTGGGAGTCCTGGTAGTGACTGGCTTAGGGTTTTGTGAGGATCAAATGAGAGATGCTAGAGGCTGTTCAGTGCAGTGCCTGACACAGAGGTGCTCACATGCTGAGTTACTGTTACTTGGAGCACGTATGTGCTGGAGTCTAGTACACGATCCATTTCCCTCTCCCTTCTCTGTGTTGTGGGAATCTTTCAAAACACCTGCACTTCGAGTTGGTTTGAGGAATTATGATCTACTTTTAGGGTGGTCTCTTTCATTTGAGATAAAGTTTTAGGTTTCTAACACTGGATTTCACATCTATTGATGTTCTCTCACTGAGCTCCGTGAACGTGGTGCTGCCATTGCCTTGTCTGCCAGGGATGACAGACAGCCACTTGTACAGTCTCTTGGGGGAGGTACCAGCTCCTGTCTGTAGCTTCACTGCTTCTGAATTTGAGGTGGTACATGATGTACCATTTGGCTATTTTTGGTAACAAACTATCTCAGAATTTAAGAGTCTTAAGAGAACATTCATTTATTTAGCTTGTGATTTTGTGTATTGACAATTTAGGCTGTGCTCAGCCAGGCGGTTCTTCTGATTTGGGCTGGGTCTCCTCATACATCCATACTCAACTGCAGGTTGGGCATGGCACTGGCTGGTTTTGACATCTCTCTTGCATGTCTGGGGCTTCAGCTGGGATAATTGGGATGATTAAACTTTATTCTGTGTGTTCTTCATCCTGGGCTTGTTCACGTGGTGGAGGCAGAGCCCCAGGCAAGACAGAAATGTGCAAAGTACTAGGTTCAAAATGGGCTGACCATCACTACCACTGTGTGCGCTATTAACAACACAAGTCCCAGGCCAGCCCAGATTAAAAGGAAGGGGAAATAGATCCCCTCTTGGTATGAAGAACAGAGTTCACTGCAAAAGGGGCTTGGCCAGGGGAGGTGAAGAAATGTGGCCATTTTTGCAATCTACCACACTAACTGCACTCCATGTCATATGTGATATTGGTAGTCCATGGAAACAGTGTCTCGTAGCTGGATTTGCAGAGATGCAGACCCTATTGGTCTTTCTGTTGTGAGGCTTTGTCTCTACCCTGCCAGGAAGAGGCCGGATAAGCCCTGAGAGGAGGGTCCTTTTCTGTCCTTTAGGTGAGCATCTCCTCAGGGAACTGAGGCCAGTGTTCTGACTTTTCTTTTTCTCTGCCTTGTCACACACACACATGCAGGTGGCCTTGTTTGTTTTCCTTCCTAAACTGTAAGCTCCATGAAGGCAGGAATGTCTCTGACTCACTGTTCTATCCTTAGCAGCTGCTGGGCTGCTGTTAATATTGGATGGAGGAAGGAGGGAGGGAAAGAGAGAAGGAAGAGACTAAGGAAAGGAGGAGGCAAAGAGAACAAATTTGAATTATTCTTCAACAAGCTAGAGTATGACTTGCTGGCAAGACATTGGCCTTTCTGGGCCTCCCTGACCTCATTTGTACAATGGGGTAACAGAGCCTACATAGTGTGTAATGAAATAATACACAGAAGGTTTTAGAATAGTGCCTGTCACCAGTGGCTGTTCTAGTTGTTCTCGCCGCTGCTGATGGAGACACTGGAACCTCTATCATGGAAGACGGAGCAGCCTGGACTGGAGGAAGTGCCACGGGCCCACGGAAGCAGTGTAGGAGTTGGGAGGGACACTGAGGGAATGAGGCAGCCTGATGGTCCCCGGTAGCACACCCTGTGGTGTCTCTGCCAGGCATGGCTGCGAGTGGCAGTTGACTGGGCTTCCGCAAACTTCGAAACGAGTGGACTGTGAGCTCTCAGCGAGCCAGACCCCTTTGCACATGCACTCCGAGGATGTAGACGTGGGGAAATAGGCACAGTGGTCGCACAGCACCCCACCACACGGAGAGGAGCACTGTCGGCATCCTGGCTGAGTTCATGACAGTGTTTGTTCTTGTTTGTAATATGTAAATATAGATTCTGTAGACAAAATTGGAACTGTACCACTTAACCTATATCTGGTGTTTTTTAGGCAAACATCATTTTGTGAACATTTTCTCATGGACTGAGAATTTTGGGGTCTAGCATTTTTTACTTCACCTCTTAGACACTCAAGTTCTGTTTAGAAAATGGGATTAGTAAGAGTATCTCCCTCATAGAGGTGGTTTATTTTGCTTCGATTTGGGGAGGGTTAAATGAGTTAAGATCCTTAGCCAGTTCTGTAACTACTGACTGCAAACTTTTCTATGCATTCACTTACTTGGGAAGAGTGTAGACGTCGTGCCAGGTTATATGCGGAGAGAAACGCTTTGGATGCTCTGATGCCAGCAGAAAATGAAATGAAATGGAGGTCAAAGCAGAGAGCACTTACGGATTCCTGAAGGGTTTGGAATTACAGTAGACGGCTTTTGCTTACAAGTGACAGAAATAGTACAATGACGCTGCCTCTGAGGCTAAACACAGCATCAGTGAGCCCCAGACAATGGACAGCCGGTCTCTTTCACGGCATTAGTGAGAGCCTCTAGTGGAGAGAGAGGTTGCAAGGACCATCTCAGACGTGCTGGGGAGGCCCTTCCTATGTGGCTGTTCCAGGGTGGAGGGCAGGACCTGCCCCTTCTTCCTAAGTGTCCGAGCACGTCTGACGTGCTGGGCGTCTGCCTCGGGGCTGGTAGGTTTTGCTTCCTGGCCTAGTTAGGACGTTCTTCAGCCCTGC
Source organism: Eulemur rufifrons (assembly GCF_041146395.1). Classification (NCBI taxonomy): domain Eukaryota; kingdom Metazoa; phylum Chordata; class Mammalia; order Primates; family Lemuridae; genus Eulemur; species Eulemur rufifrons. Next base: position 49,254,815 of record NC_091002.1, read on the forward strand.
GCGGAGTTTGCACATTCAGACACGGGACATCTGGGTTCCAGCCAGCTTTTCTGGGAAGGCCGACGGGTGACTTGGTGAATACTAAGGAGCGGTCCCCACCCCGGCTCTGTGTGTGCCGGGCTTCCTGGGCAGCTGCCCATGGGGAACACAAGCCAACAGCCTGTGAGGGGGGCCTTCCAGCACTTGGACACTGGAGGTTGACGGGACCCAGGCCAGCCCCTTGGGTGCCCAGGGCTGCTTTTTGGGAGACCTTGAAGGCCAGAGAGTTTCCTCCTGGGCCTGATTCTTGCTTTACTCGGATCATTGTCGGGACTTCGCAACAGCTCACGCTTTCCTATCGTGACACCTGTGCCTCCCAGGTGGATGGAGACTGGATCTGCTGCTGAGGATCCAAGCAGGAGTCCCAGAGTTAAACAGAGGTTCCGGGATTCATCCCAAACGTTGGGCAGAAGGGAAGGAGACGGGCCAGGTAGCAGAATTAAATAACCATGTGATCACACTCGCTGTAAGCGTCGGCCCCTCTCGTTCTCCCCGGGGCCTGTGAGGGGAGGACAGCCCCGCTTGCCAGGTCATGAAACGAAGGCTCTGAGGGTTGAAGTGCACCCCCAGGCTTGGCCAGGAGCCCAGCGCCCTTTCCTAGAGCCTGACAACACAGGACGTGGCGCGTCTCGTCCTGGTGGGTGTCTTCTATCTGCGTGCGTGTGATCTCATCCCACCATGCTGATGGCGACGAGAAGGCCGAGTTCAGATGCTCCACAGATCCGCATCGTGACTTTATGGAACTAGGAGAAGGATACATATTTCCCCAGTTGGCTCAGACTGCCTTCTCTTCCCCTGTCCTGGGAGGCAGAGGTCCCTGACAACCGTCAGGGGCTGGCTAAGGGGGCTTTGGAAGCCAGGAGACTTGGCTCGAGACCTGCCCCACCATTTCTCAGTGTGGGGCCACTGGCAAGTCACCCAGCCTTCCTCAGTCTCGGGTGGCGGCTGTTGCTATTAGTTACCCACGAGGACCAAGGGCATAGCCACCACGCATGGTGTCCTGGGCAGGGCACGAGCTGACGAGGAGCGGAGATTAGAAGGGCAGGGGGAGAAACGAGAAAGAGCAGGACATTTTTCACCCAAGAAAGACATTGACAAAACATTTTTTTAATTTGACAACATCAAGTGTTAGCAAAAACATGGGGCACTGCCCTCTCACATTTCACGGGAGGATCGGTGTGGCCGTCTCAGAGGGGCGGGTGGCGGTACCCAGTGGAGACGGAAATGGGAGTGCGCTGGCTCCTGGCCTGTTTCTGGGCAGGTGGGAGTGTGCGTGGAGCCACGTGCCAGGGTGGCTCTTACGATTTCAGCATTGCGTGTGATCGTGAACAACTGGAAAAAACAAAAACCCTGAGTGACCGTTAATAGGGGCCGGATGTGTCAACTGTGGTATGTTCTCAACTCTGCGGGACACTGGCAGTAATTAAACACAATGAGCTACATTTCTATGAAAAAAGACAAAATGTACAGTGTGAGATCGGTTTGTAAACCCAACCTGCTCCCCACAGACTAATATCACACACAGCATGTCAGTGTGGGTGAGAGAGGGGCAGGAGGCAGAGAGACAGACAGAGACAGAGACAGACAGCACGTAAGAATGCCCAGGAGTGTCACGTGTGAGCCCAGAAAGACGCTACCACGTCCCTGACGGTTGGTCTTCCTGGGAGTGTTGACTGGTCAAATGCATCAGTAATGCTTTACTGCATATTATATGTAGTTACACACAAACACACACAGTGTGGCAGCTTTAACACCCGCATGATATATTATTCCCTGTGTTTAAATTTTCTTTTTATTATTCAGAGAAATTGGAGAAACAATTTTAAAAGAGAGATTTATTTGGGGAGGAGCTTAGAGGGGAGGGAGAAAGTTTAGATGGCTAATGGTTCTTATTTTAAGGTCAAGGTCTGATTTGACTGACTCTTGTAAGACCTTCTGTGCAGGAGAATGTTTTCAGCAGACGCCTATTAATTGCCTACCTTGTACATAGTCCACAGAACTGTCCATGGTACTAGTTCTTTAATAGGCGCACAAATGAGTCCTCTGTTAAATGCGTTTGTCTTTGATGGCGTTTCCTCTTGGTTTGGTAAGAAGTCACGGTGCCGTCTTCTGGCCCGTCTGAGCCGCAGAACGTTTAAGCAGTGGAGCAGCAGTGCTTGGGAGGATCCTCGGAAAACACCTTCCCCACATGCCCCAGTGTTTCTGCTGATCCAAAAATCCCAAGGCCAGAAGTCCAAGTGTTGTGTCTGAGCTATAAAAACATCAGCAAATTCCTGGAGTAGTAGTGTAAGTGGTGAGGAGTGTCACTTCTTAGTGTTTATAGGCCCAGAGGATTCCAAGAACAGGGCAAACATCTCAAACCGTCCAGAAGAGGACAGGTGCGGAGCCCACTGACCCTGCCTCTCTCTGCTTTCCAAGCCTGCAGGTTGGAAATGTGGTTTGCAAGGCGACGGCAGTGCTTCCTTCTCCTAAGTCTTGGTCTGGGACCAAATGGCATTCCCTGGATTCAGGGCCTAGAGCCTCGGAAAATGTGGCCCCAGACCAACAACTTCAAATCCAGAAGGAATACGCTGACCTCTTGTTGACCCCTTGTAACCTTTCCATGCTGCTGGAGGAAGGCTGCTAGCTTTGTTGAGCTCAGTCTCCTATATGTTATGATTCTTCTTAAATCTCCTTAAAGGCTGGGTATTACATTTGATCTGGCAAATGCTTTTCTCTCTTCCTCCTCCTCCTCAAATTTATTTTAAAAATATTTTAATAGGCAATATATGTATATGGTTAAAAAAATTAAGCAGAATGAAAAGGTACACGTTGCTGTCTTGAATACTATTACGATCATCACTGTTATGAGACAGTGAAAAGTTTGCCTACTAACTCTGTTCTCTGGGGGGCCAGTTCTTCCCCGAGGCAACCACTGTTACGGGTTTTCTTGTCTGTGATTCTGGCAGATGTATTCAAGTCACACATCGTGTGTGTGTATGTGTCCATGGGTTTTTACACTAATGATGGTAATTTGTTGTGTTAGTCTGTTTTGCGTGGCTATAAAGGAGATGCCTGAGGCTGGGTGATTTGTAAAGAGGTTTATTTGGCTCACAGTTCTGCAGACTGTACAAGCGTGGGGCCAGCATCCATTCTGGGGAGGATTTCAGGAAGTGGCTGATCAAGGTGGAAGGTGAAGGGAAGCAGGCGTATCACTTGGCAAGAGAGAGGGCAAGAGTGAGATGGGGTGGTGGCAGGCTCCTTTAAACAACGAGCTCTCGTGTGAACTGATAAAGTGAGAACTCACTCATTGTGGGGAGGGCACCAAGTCATGAGGGATCTGCCCCTATGACCCCCACACCTCCCACCAGGCCCCACCTCCAACACCGAGGATCAAATCTCAACAGGAGATTTGGAGGGGCAAATATGCAAACGTCCAAATCATGTCGTTTGTACATACTGTGTTGTGCCTTGTCCTACTTTCCAATATTTCTTGGGGATCATTATACATCAGTACGTGTTAGTCTTTCTCATGCTTTCTATGTGTTACTGATACTCTTTGGGGAACAAGCGTTCTTCTCCAGTGCCCTGTTGGTGGACACCGAGGTTGTTGGCAGACATTTGCCGGTGGAATCAGGACTACCTTGAGTAATCTTTGACCGACGTATGCATCTTTGTTTTCAGGTTCGAGTTTATTTGCAACATATATTCTGATGATTGCAACTTCTGGGTGAAGTTATATGTGCATTTTAAATTTGGCTAGATATAAAAAGTTGACCTCTAAAAATAATTTATCGATTTACAATCACACAAAAATTAATAACAGTACTGTTTCCCAACCCGCTAACCAACCCAGGTCATTGAAAACTCCATGAGATGCGTCTACAAGAGTAATATTTAAAAACAAAAGTCATTTTTGGTTTAAATTCAAGCCATATTTACAGTTGAAATGATGTGATAATCTGGGAGGGGTGCGAGGGAGCGGGCGGGGGCGGGGCACGCACGGGTGGAGGTCGGACACTTGGTAGTTGTGCGGGCGGAGTGACATGGTTCACGTTTCCACAGCCTGTGCTTTTGTAGGCGCTGCATTTCTTTATTCTTTTTATAACAAATTTTCAAGCCAGATGTGAAACAGTTTCACCATCTGACCCACATAATAAAAATCTGGACAATAAATCACCATGAATTTTTTTCTGCTTGCATCTAGTAAAAGCTCATCCGGTGCTGGCAGCAGGCTGAAGTGCCTGGCACGTACATCTCACTCCGCACAGCATCCCTGGAGTCTGTTTTTATTTCTGTTTCACAGATGAGAAAACAGAGGCCCGGAGAGATTAAGTAGGTGGCAGAACCAGGGAACACAGGGTTCTAACAGAGCAGCACACGGCTCCTGCCTGACCGGCCCTTTGCCTGGTGGCCACCTCCCTGGGTGCCACCTGTCTGCAGGCTCCGAGCACGAGTTACTCTGACAGTCTGGCTACTAAACAGGCTCCATCCTGAACAGCAGGATGAGAAGGGCCAGGACAGATGAATGCATTATACAAACATTCACCAGCAACTTAAAACAATAGATTTTATTGTTTCAGAGAAGATTTAGGCTTACACAAAAATTGTACAGAAAGTGAGTTCGCACGTACCTCCTCTCCCTTCCTTTCTCCTGTGGTTAACACGTCACATCAGTGGGGCACATTTGTCACAATTGATGAGCCAACGTTGGTGGAGTATTAGCTAAAGTCCACAGTTTACTTAGGGCTCACTCTTGGCCTTATCCATTCTGTAGGTGTTGACGGCTGCATAGTGACGTGTGTTCGCCACGACAGTGTCGCAGAGAATGGTTTCACTGCCCTGCAATCCCCGTGCTCTGCCTGTTCCACTCTCCCACCCCGAGCCCCGGCAGCCACTGATCCTTTTCCTGTTACTACAGTTTTGCTTTTTCCAGGCTGTCATATAGTTTGAATCAGACAGTATGTGGCCTTCCCAGATTGGGTTCCTTTACCCAGCGAGATGCCTGTGAGGCTCCCCTGTGTGCTTTCCTGTCTCGATCGCTCGTTCGTTTTCATTGCTGAGTAATATTCCATTGTCTGGATGTACCACAGTTTGTCCATTTACCTATGGAAGGATGTCCTGGTTTCTTCCAATTTTTGGCACATGGTTTTTATTAATATTTTCAAAGTGGTTGGATTTCATACTTGAATCTCATTGCCCTGAGAAGGTCATTTGGATGGTCCCATGACCTGGATCCAGAGGCCTGACCTCTGCCACCCTGGCCTCCCTATCTGGCCCCCTCTCCCCCTGGGTCCCCTGCCCCACTCTGCAGCCACACCAGCCTCCTTCCTGCCCTTCCACATGCCACGCTGAATCCTGCATCTGCACATTCCTGAGCGCTCTTCCCTCTGTCCAGAAAGCTCTCACCCAAGTCTTCTCATGGGCCAGGTCTCCACTCAAATGACATCTCCTCCAGGAAGCCCTCCCTGACCCCCTTACTGAAAGGACTCTACGCTGCCCAGCAACTCCCCCTGAAAGATTTCTCCTTTGATTTCCTTTACGGCATTTTTCACTCCCTGAAATAGCCTTGTGTATTTACTTGGTCATTATCTGTCCTCCCCTCCCCCACACGTCAGCTCCACAAATGGAGGGGCCACATCTGGCCTGTCCCTGGCTGTGTGCCAGCCCTAGAACAGTGCCTGGGCTCACAGAATATTTGCTGGATAAATGAATGACCCATTGATTAGTCGGACTGCTCTGATGGTTCTCAAGTTGATGGCTTTACATCCATACTGATTGCATTCGTACGTTACGAAAGAGACCAGGAAAAAACATACCGATATGTGTGGCATCTCGGGCAGCTTGTAATTTCTGGCTTGGGTGGGGCCGTGGTGTGTTTGTGTGTGTGTCCACTTCCCCGCTCCCTGTGGCAGAGAAGGATGGAGCAGCGGTGTTGTGTTTTCTAAACAAACGTGGTGCAAGGATTGATTTCGGAGAGGTCCATCTCTGCCTGCTCCTCCTCTTCCTGCCCATCCGTTCTAGCCTCCGAAGGGTGTTCCCGTTCGTTCTGCTGGTCTCTGTGCCATAGCTGCAGATAAACCCCATAAATATGTTAGTTTTGAACAGGTCCTGAAACTTACCCGTTTTCTTGTCAGTACTTCCGAGCACGAATGGCCTTTTTTTGGTGTGGTGAATTATCTACAGTTAGGGACGGTTTCAAGGTATTTTTATGAGGACGTTTAGTCATTGGATCACTTGTTCCTGAGTCATGCATTTATTTTAAGTCTAAGACTTTTGAAAGGTCATTTAGATTTTTCAAATATAGTAGGTGTATCGTCTCATATTCTCTCTCCCCGCCCATTCTTGCTTTTAACAAAGGAAATTGTTTTCAGGGAAAGCAGATTCAGATGATACACAACCAGCCCAGGAGGCATGTGGCCTTACGGACACCTCGGTGAGGTCCTTGCGTCACTTGAGGAGGGAAGGGTTGTGTTCTAGGTAGGAAGTGGTGAGATTTTTAACTGAAGTCTCATTCCCAGGTATGAAGATAAGACATGTGTGATAAATATTTTCAGATAAGTACAAGAAAGAAAATAGTATTTTTACCCATAGTTCCTCTAGGTATCATTAACATCTTTGTATATTTTCCTTACTCTGTGGGGGGGTGTGTGTGTGTGTGTGTGTGTGTGTGTGTGTGTGTAATATCTGACTGCAAATTCCAAGCTGGCCGGGTCCTTGTTAATTGCTCTACAGGAAGTGTTTGCCCCGAGAACAAGCCCAGCGCCAATGGACCGAATGAATGAATGAAAGTGACGTATACATGTGTCACATATTTCAAAACTTCTGCACAGCCAAAGAAACTGTCACAACAGCAAACAGACAACCGACAGAATGGGAAAAAATTTTCGCATGCTACGCATCTGATAAAGGACTGATAACTAGAATCTATTTAGAACTCATGAAAATCAGCAAGAAAAAAAAAAAATCAAACAACCCTATCAAAGAGTGGGCAAAGGACATGAATAGAAATTTTTCAAAAGTTCTCTATATTTAATTTTGTTTCCTCCTTTTTCATTTCACACCATCAACTTCTCATCTTAAAATTTTTCTTTGAAAACATTTTTTAAATAGTGGGGTGTTATTTCATTATATGAAAAGTTATGTTGGAAAGGCCTTTCATAATCTTTGAAACCATCTTCATTCAGTTCTTTACAAAAAATCTTTAATAGTGGAATTCTTGGGTTGAAAGACCTGAAATTTTTTTTTTTTTTCTTTTTTTGAGGCTTTTATACATTTTTGCTAACTAATCCTCCAGGGAGAAGGTGCCAATTTCACTCCCATCAGCAAGGAATAGAATGAGCCCATTTGTGCCCCCAGTAAAGGTAGCTTTGGGGGTGATCTTGTTGTACTGATGTATTCTTGTGTATGTTACAAGTATTTCCCTCAGTGTCTTGGTAGCGTTCTGATTTTCTTATGGTGTGTTTTCATGTTCAGAAATTGAAAAATTGTTGGATCAAATTTACTAGTATTTTTTCCTTAAGGCTTATGAAAAGGTCTTCGTCACCAAGATTGGGTAGCTAGTTACCGTTCTTTTTGGCTTCCCTGTAGGTTTCTTTTCCTTGTATTTAACACTCCAGCTCACTGGGGACCCATCTTAGTGTGAGGTGTGACTTCCTGGCCTTTCTGGGTGAGCCCAGTGACTCAGCACTGTCCTGTGAATAGTTCATTTTTTGGTCATTGATTAGAAATGCAGGTTTTATAATTTATCGACTTTTTAAATTTATACCAAGTTCTCCTTCTGGACTTTGTGTTTTACTTATCTGGATCTGCCTGGCCTTCGTATTAATTGTTTGAATGTTTCATTGCTTTTTTTTTTTTTTTTTTTTAATATATCCAGCCAAACGCCCCCTCCATTATATTTTTCTTAATTTTGGGAGCTATTTTCTATCACGCATATGCTGCTATAAGAAGAATATTATGGTTTGTATTAGATTAGATTACAATATACAGTTAGAATTATTAATACATAAAATTTGTAAAGTCATTTTGGAGGACAGATAATCCTCACCAAGTCATCCCATTCAAGAGCTTAGTATATTTGTCCGTTGTTCAAGACTATTTTTAGCAATATAATTCTAGGTTTAAATTGTATAGTTTCTTCCCCAGGAGTCCAACAGTTTCTTATGAGTTTTATTTCTTATGTGTTTAATGTTTTGCCTTGGTTATTGTAAATGGGATTTTTATTTTCCTATTAAATTATCTGTTGATATTTGCTAGCATTAGGAAAAAGTACTGATTTGGGTCCATTCATTTTGTAACAAGTCACCTTAAATACTATCTTAGTACTTATCTTAAATTATTGCTTATTATTTGTCTTAAATACTCTCTCAGTATTTAAAATAGCTTTCCAGTGGGAAATTCTTTCTAAATACTTCAGTCCTCTGAGTAGCAGATTGGTAGATTGGCTGTGACTAAGGAAAGAGGTGTCTGTTTTCTGTGAAATGTTCAGATGTGGCTCATGGTGTCCCTGGAACCGAGATGATCCTGGTTCGGTGGCAGTTCTGCTGCCTGGCTCCCACCCTGTCTTCTGGGGACAAAGCCACTCTACTGAGCCTCCACCTCTCCTGTCCTTTCTGTAGGTGATAAGCCCAGGAGGAAAGGGCTTTTAAAGCCCAGGTGTTTCTGCTTGGCTGTGAGAGGAGCTGGGTGGTTGGTGGCAGCCTCGTGCCTAGCATTGGAGTTTGAGGCATTGTGAGGATTTGCAGGGATGTCAGTTACTCTTTGAGGCAGCTGGTGGATGGAGACCCTTGGGGATGGGAGGGATTCAGAGGCCAGAGCCCCAGCAAGCAGAAGGAGCACACTCTGCCTTCCGAAGCACCCGTTCCAAGTCAGCAGTTTGCCTCCTGAAAGAATGGTGTGGTAGGCTTTAACTTTTATTGTGTGCAAGTTTCTTAGATAATTAACTCAGTGGCATTTGGATGCAAACAATGACATTTGGGCCCCATTGGCCTCCTTTGCATTCCTGGACAGACCCAAACTCTTTCCATGCTGGTGTGCAGCGTGTGGATGTCCAGCTGGGACAGGGCGGTTGATGTGGGAGTTCAGACTGTGGGGTTCCGTCCTAGCTAATGAGAAGTATCTGTCAAGGCCACTCGGAGGGCAAGTGGGGTCTGGGGTGCTGCACAAACAAGTTAGGGAGTGACGCAGAATGTACCAAAACTACAGCACGTTTCAGATATTTCTCCCCTCTCTGTCTTTCTGTATGTGGCCAGTCCTTTCTGGAGACTTTTGCAAAGGTGGGAATTGGGACAGGCGGCACTCTGACTCCATCCAGGTGGGCGGACTTGCAGGACATTTATCAATCCCCCTCCCCAAGCAGAGACCAAGCATTCCCAGCTCCCTGAAGCTGGTACTGCTCCGGGTTCCTGTCCGGATCCCATTAGCGTTAATGGACGTTGTGCCTGTGCCTGTAACGATAATTGAGCCATTTCCCCCAAGAGCTGTTACTGGGGAAAGAAGTGTTCATTCTGCTTTGCTTGTTTCAATCTTGCGTTTTTGCTTAGACTACAAACACGCATGATCACACACATACATGAGGAACCAGAACAGCCAAAGCATCTTCTGTTTGAGAACATGAACTAGACACACAGAAGGGAAACCATCCCAGATTGGCTCCCAGGTGTCCAGGCTCTTGCTCTTTCAGCTCTGACCTGTGGGGAGGCAGTCTGCTTTCTCTTCTGGGTTTAGAACATCCTCGACCTGTTAAGTCCTCAAATCATCTGTGGACATTATCCTCAATGCTTTTCTTGAAACATCTTACAGTTTTCTTCCTAAAGACAATATGAAATCTATTTGCATTAGGAAATGTTAGTAAAAAGTGCAGGAAAAAAATGTCCACCTTGAACTGATGTAAAAGAAAAAAGGCATTGATTGGTTCACAGAGCTAGAAGTCTGGGGTGCTGGGCAGGTGGCTGTGTCCCATGGGGCAGACTGCATCAGCAGGCTTCTCTCTCCTGTGCCTGGCTCTCCATCATCTGGTTTGGTTTAACCCCCCCAGCAGGCTCTCCTCACAGGCTGTTTAGAGCCCCAGGCTCATATTCTCAAAGGTGAACAATCCTTACTTGGGAAAACAATGTTTTTCCTCATCAGTTCATAAAAAGTCCTAGAATTGATTCTTATTGGCCCAACCTGGTCACATGTCCATTCCCTGAACCAATCATGATGGCCAGTGAGATGTGATGCTCTGATTTGATTGGCCAGGCCTGGCTCAGTCTGCACAGCTAGGGCATGGGGTGAGGGTGGGTGGGAGAGCTGGCTCCACCCAAACCAGTGGACTGAGATGAGGGGAGCTTGTGTCAGGAAGGCTGGGCTCCTGCTGCCATAGCAGCCTGAGCATTTGAGAGGCTCACTACCATGACGTCTGTCCCTGTCTGATTCTCCACATTGTGTAGCTATCTGGGACCCAGCTCAACGCACCACACTGGCATGTGCCTCCAAAATCACAGAGGGAGGAAATGGGATGGGGGAGAACTGTGTCCTTGCCCTAAGCCTCCCCCAAGAGGGGCAGATGACACTTCCAGTTAGATCAAATTGGGCAGAGCAAGTCACATGTGCAAGTCTGGGCTCAACAAGACGGGGATGTGTAATTCCCACGCAGCAAGAGGCACAGTGCCTTTGTCAGTGACAATAGAGTCTGCCCTCAGCTTCCCTGCTACCCTAAGAGAGACAACCCCAAAGTCCCACCCAGTCACACCTACAGCTCATGGTCTGGGATCTTTGGGTGATGAATCGTAGTCTTCATGTCATGTTTGGGCATGGCTCTTTTTGATTTGGAGACTTACGACGAGTTATCTGCTCCCCACCCCCAAACACCCAAGATTTAATGGTGGACAGAGATAGGATAACTACAGTAAACCTTCAGAAAGGGGACGATGAGTTATAGCTACCCTGACATTCTCACATGGAGGTATGGTAACATCCTCCTACCTGGAGGAAGAAAGTTCCCGGATTTGGCCCCAGTTCAGCTCCTTGGGACTGGCTCCTGGTCCGTGTTCTTAGCTCTGCCCTGTAGGAAGTCCTCCCTTTATGCTGTTCTCCTTGGCTGTATCAGAAGAAGATACTGCAAGACATGCTTTTCTTGGGGTATGAACAGGTGTCTCAGCCTCGAGGATTTGCGATCCAAGGATTATTTTCTGCAACACTCAGTCTCTTTTATTCAATCTGGTGATGGTCTGGACAATATAAATCTCTCAAACTCACCTATTTGGTTCCAATTGGCTTCATCTACCAACAGCCATATCTACAATTCTCTTTGAGATGTACTATCTCCACAAATCTGATTTTGGGTACCCTGATCTTGTCAGGCTCCCATAAAAGAGCCATAACCATGGTCCCTTTGTTGGGCAATTTTGTCCTTTTGAGTGAACTTGCTAGACATCACATAAGTCCCTGTGGGGTTTTTAGCTTGCTTCTGCCACTCAAAGCCTTCTTGGCTTGCTTTTGATTTTGTGTTTCTCATTAGTGCTAAGAAGCGAGGGGCTTTTTTGAACCTTGCAAACTCTTGAATTTCTGGATTCTCTTTAATTTCTGCCAAACCAGTTCTCCGCATAGACATTTTCCGGCATGTACTGGTTATGTTGTTGAGTAAAGATAGTAGTTTGTTGTCGTAATCGTACAAAGGGTAATTTGGTGGCTTCCAATACAAGGTTGCCATCTACTTGAGATTTAGAATTACGCTTAGCATGTTTTAACAAGAAATTGGATGGTTCGTGCCTTGAACCTCCCATGTCTGGGATGCGTGCAGGAGACAATGGAAATTTGGGGTGGCTCTGGGAGTTGGTGCAGGTGGGACACTAGTTTCCTGTGGTGGACTTGGCACTTCTCCTTCTGATGAGTCATGGTCCAGGTTCTTCCTTGATTACATAAAGCCATCCTGGCATCTCTGAAGTACATCTTATGGGCTAGTCATATGGGACATGGTCTTTTATGGGGTCCTGTCATGTATATGCTATCATCTGGTCCTTTTGTAGAACCTGTTGAGTTCTGATTTTCCCCATTTGGCAGAGGGAGAAATTGGTCTCAGGGAAGGTGTTAGTAAGGTGTGGGTGGGTGGCAGAGTTGCTCGAGTCTTTTTAGCTTGGGGTCTTTTTTTCTCTCTACTTTTGCAGATTTTCTGGAAGGATTTCTTTAAATCCTCCCTAGTTTGCTTCTATAGTTCTTGAGTCCATAGACTTATCTTACCAAGCAGAGAGAGCCCTTTTTATTTGGGTGTTGTAAAAATAAGAATGGAAAAGGTAGATGGGGCCCCATTTACCCATCCCATTCTCCTACTTTTGGTCCCTGTCCCCTCAGGAAGGACAGGACTTTGCGACTTGAGATGTTAATGGTTATCCTTGGATTGTGACTGGGCTCTGATTTGCGGAACTTAGTTTGTCCTTCAGGAGACAGCACCAGGGTCAAGGTGGGATTCAGAGCATCGTTTGAATCAGCAAAGTGGACACAACGGGAGCTGAGTTCATTGCCACCCTCTTCGAAAGGTGCACACACACACTTTCTAATTTCCCACTTGCTTCAACCAGCTTCCTTTATTTATTCTTAATTCTTGTATGGTTGCCAGAGATAGTTGACCTCTTTCTATAGAGCCTTCCCCTCTGCTATTTTAACAAATGGCTCCATTGATGACTTTCTAATTTCAACTGCATCTTCTTCATCCTCATCAGCCTTCAGCTTGGCATTTAGTCCCTTCCAGAGTGTTCCTGCCTTTTATTCCTCACCTGTCTTGCTGTGGCTTCCCCTCATCCCCAGCCACCTCCTGCATCACAGTCTTCCTCTGTCGGAATGCCCTTTGCCACCTGTCAGCGTCCTACCCACTCCTTTGAACCTACCCAGTTCAAAGGCTGCAGCTTCAGGAAGACTTGGGGGAAAAATAGAGTCTCCTTTTCCTGAGTCTGAGAGTGTTACATGCTCATTATATAATATTTACGAATAAAATAAAAGTCACTCCAGCCATATTACCTAGTGGTAATCACTGTAAATATTTGCATATGTTCCATTGATCCTTTTTAATGCATACATACACACAGAAAATATTTTATAATACTGGTACCATATTGTATATATAATTACATACCCTGATTTTAAATATAGCATTGCCTTGAGAATTTTTCAGTATCATTAAATAGTTTTCACATATGACTTTTTATTGGATGCTTGAAATTCTGGCCTGCTCCTCTTCTTCCATGATGTAAACATTCCTCTTCCCTTGGACTGTTGATGTTGTTGTCTCATGTATAAGGGTTTGTCTTTATGTCTGATTATTTATTTAGAAATATGAGTATTCATAAAGGCTGCAAACTCTTTTCAAGCCTTGACACACATTGCCAAACGTTTTCTCAGGAAGGTGGTATCAATTTTCACTCCCATATGTACTGTATGCTCATCTTCCCAAATCTTTCCAAACACGATGAGTTGATTAAATCAACTTCCACTTTGGCAAAAATGGAAACTACAGATGCTCCTTAACTTACAATGGGATTACATCCTGATAAACCCATCATAAGTTGAAAATATCGTAAATCAAAAATGTATTTAATATACCTAATCTACCAAACATCATCGCTTAGCCTAGCCTACCTTAGACATGCTCAGAACACTTATGTTAGGCTGCAGTTAAGCAAAATCATCTAACACAAAGCCTGTTTAATAATAAAGTATTGAATAGCTTGTAATTTATCAAATATTGTACATTGTGTCAAAAATGCAACTTTCCCACCATCGTAAAGTTGAAAATTTTAAGTAGAACCATCATAAGTTTTGGATGGTCTGTATTTAATTTGGTTCTTTTGTATAACTTGTAGAGCTGAATTTTCTTTTCAGTTGTTTATGTTTATTATATTATTTCTTCTGAAAACTTTTCTGCTCTTTTCAGCTGGGGTCAGGGGAGAATAGACTTGTTGATTTTAAAGAATTCTTTATATGTTAAGGACTTTATCCTTTGTCATTTATATATATTGTGAATATATTCCAGACTTCATCATTTGACTTTGTTTTATAGGGATTTTGAATTAAAAGTTTGAAAATTCTTGTATAATTTGGACTGTCCATTCTTTTGTTCTTGATTGCATCTGTTTGAATTTAAAAAGTTCTTAACTCTGAATCAGTTTTATTTTTTTCCTAGATTTTCTGCAGTTGTACTTATTAAACTAGAATTTATCATAGTGTAGGTATGAAAAATCTCCAATGTGACTTCTTGCCAAATATCTGATTATGACTCTGTCTTGTGTTGCATTGTTGAGAAATGCCCGATTTCCCCATTGGTTTGTCAGTTTCCTTGCATCCTGACTTACGTAACCTAACCCACGTTCCATGCGGATGTGCCCCATGATCTGAACAGTGACACTTACACCGTGGCCTTGCGGTTTTGGTTACTACGGCTGGGAGATGCATTTCTCAGTCTGTTAGGTGCTTCTCCTTGTCATTCTTTTATCCTGTGTCCCCTCTCAGTGAGAACTTCCCACATTCTCAGGGGTCCTGGTGACTTGTGCACATGCCTTTGGGTTGTCAGTTGACTTCAAGCTTCTTGAGGACGAGGACTCATTGTCTTCGTCAACCACCCAGCCCCCACAGCGCAGCCCACTGTAGCATAGGCCAGATAGAATTCACTGAATACATATTTGTAACGCTGAGTGTACAATTTTCTTTTAGGTCATTTTCTAGTTGTATTTTTAGACAACCTACAATGGGTGCATCATTTGATTAAATTTAGGAAGCAAATTTAGGCTGTATTTAATAAGCTTTGTTTCTCAGCTCCAACCCAAGCTAATTTAACTTTCATCGCTGTTCATAATTACCAGATGTTTGGTATATTAGTGAAGACTTTTTCCAGCAGTCCATTTATATTGACTCTTGAAAATTAATTACCTTTGATTTCAAACCAAAACATTACTGTAATTTCTGCATTCCTTTATTTCTGTTTCCAACCCGAAACATTCCATTGAGATATAAGCTAATGTTGAGACGACCTGACAGGAGACGTTGGGTGAAAACGGCCAAGTTGCCTCCTTTCCTCATGTCGGGGTCTAGGGTTTGGATCCTCATTTGGAGTCATGATGAATGTGGGGAAATCAAGTCACCTTCCAGGATCTCCTGGGCGCCCTTTGAATGTGCACCCTCTGGGCCTCTGCCCACATTCACCGGGGGGAGCAGAGGCCCGGGGAAATTTCAATCATTCAAGTTTGTATTTTTCTATTTACATTTTAACTCTTAATGATTCCCGGGCATGTCTAGTACTTTTTGTATTATTTTCTACAAGGCATAGAACATTATGTTGTCCACAATAGGTGTTCAATAGACAGGTTTTTTTTAAACACAAAAATTTTTTGAAACATTTTACTGATATTGAATACTTACATAAAATGCAAAAATCCTCATGTGCAAATCAGCTGAGTGGATGTGCTGTGTAGTCTCTCATCAGAGCGGGGAACAGAGCAACCCAGGCTGCCCGGAGTCCCTTCTGTGCCCCCCAGGCGCTACCACCCCGGAGAGAACCACTGTCTTCATCTACACTGACTTGATTAGTTTTACTTGTTTTTGACTCTCACACAATGGGAATTGAGCAATGGAACTACTTTTGTATCTGGCTTCTTTGATCAACATTATATTTCCCGGATGGGTCCATGTTGCTGGGTGTGGCAATATCTCATCCATTGTCTTTGCTGTGTAGTATTCCGTTGTGTGAAGAACCTCAGTTTGTCCATTCTGCTAAACAACAGTGTTGTTTCCAGTGTTTGTCCAATGTGATAGTGCTGCGAGGAACCTTCGTGGACTTGTTCTTGTCTTTTGTTTTCTTCCTGGCTTGGTGAGGCATTGCTGGGCCATATGGCTTGCGTATGCTCCGCATCGTAGATGCCATCAAACAGTTTTCCAGCGTGGTCGAGCCAGCGTCAACTCCCGCAGCAGCACGGGGGGCCCGGCTGCTCTCTAAGCCCCCCCACCCTCGGTCCTGTCCGCTGTTGCTAAAAATTCTAGCCGTTGTGGTATGTACGGAAACACATGTGGCTTAACTGGCGTTTCCTTGAACACCAGAGAAGCTGAGCCCCTTTTCCTTCTCTCATTGGCTGTTTGAATGTCCTTTTCATGAAGTGCCTGTTCAGCTTTTTGAAAGTTTTAAAAATTCTAGGAATTAAAAAATGTATGTGTTTTGGATATGAGCGTTTGGTTGGAGTTCCTCGGTGTGACTTGCCTTTACGTTCACTTATTCATATGATATCTTTTCACGAAAAGAAATATTTAATTTTAACGTAAGTCAGTTTATCAATTTTTTCCTTTTTCTTATTTTTAAGGAGTATTTGCTTACTCCTAGATGATGAAGATTTTCTCCTACACTTTCCTCTAGAAGTTTTATTGTTTTGCTCTGAAACTTGGAATCAGCATTGATAGTGCATGTGACAGGAGGGAGGGATCAGGAGTCCCCTTTCCCGTAGGGCCACCCGTTGCTTCTGCCCGTTTGTCGAAAGGATCGTTCCTTTTCCAGCGCACAGGCCTGTCCCTTCTCGCAGCTCAGTTGGTGCCTCTGTGTGGGGCTGTTTCCGGACCCCGTGTCTTGTCCCATTGATCCGTCTGCCCTCGAGCCAATAGTGCCCCATCACAGTCACTGTGGGTTTAGGAGCAGCCGGGGTGTCCGATAGTGTAAATCCTACTGAGGTCTTCTCTTCAAGATTATCTTAGGCGTTCTTGGTCCTGGGCATTTCCATGTAAACTTCTGAATTAATTTATACACACACCCCTGTTGTGGTTTGGACTGGGGCCACACTGACCCTGCGTGCCCCTTTCCTTCCTTGCTGAAGGGTCCTGGAAGGACATTAGCAGGCAAATCACCCAAATGGAGATTAGGACTAAACCCGTCTGGCTTCATGGCGCGTTCTCACGCCTGGCCCTGTGTACGCTGTCAGTATTGGCGGGATGGATGGATGAATGAATGAAGTGTGTTAACACTCATAAAGGAAGAGGATGTTTAAATAGAGTCATCGTAGTAAAATTATTTCAAGAAGTTATTTTATTCCTATGTTCATTTTGTTTCCATCACAAATAATAACAAATAATTATTTGTTTTCATGAAAAATTAAAAGGACCCTTGAGTGCTTATTCAGTGTAGCCTTTCTGGCAGGATTAATGATCTTAATAATAAAATAGCACTGGCTAACTTTTTTTAATTGAAATTTTTGTTGAGATAATTGTACATGTTTATGCAGTTGTAGGAAATAATACAGAGACAGTTTGCACACACTTTACCCAGTTTCCCTCAACGCTAAACCAAAATACGATAACCCAATCAGGATATTGAGTTTCATAAAATCCACTCAATTTACCACACTGGCTAATGTTTTGTTTTGAGTCAGGGTCTTGCTCTGACACCCAGGCTACAGTGCAGTGGCGTCATCATAGTTTACTGCAACTTCTAACTCTTGGGCTCAAGTGATCCTCCTGCCTTAGCCTCCCAGAGTGCTGGGACTACAGACGTGAGCCGCTGTGCCTGGCCCACATTGGCTAACTTTTAATTTATATTTGATGCTGTGCTGAGTGCCTTATCTCATTTACCTGTCACCACAACCCCAAAAGGTAGCTAGTATCATTGTTCATGTTCTAGAGCCTGCGGTGCCGGTGCTCAGAGAGGTGAGGGGACTCGTCCCTGGCCCCACAGATACTCAGTAGCCGAGTTGGAATTCCCACCTGGAACCGACACCACATCCTGTGTTCTTTACCATGCTGACATAGACCATGATATATAGAGCTGTTCCTTGTCAGAGATTTTTGAAGCAGAAAATCGCTTGGGTAACAAAAATAATTTTATTGTAAAGGTGTGTTTTTGGGTATTCCTCCACAATGGCATTTTCTAGAAATCTGAAGTCTAAGAAAACCTCTGGAAAAATTTAGGGCACCCAAATCTCTGACAAAGCACTTGAATGTGTTCATTTGTGATTCATATTCTTTTCAATACACAGTTTCATGACAGACAGACTTATGTCCCCATTGGCAGCAGCTTCACATCCGGGACCGGATCCTCCTGCCCAGGTGCAGATTCATGTGAGAAGCTCGGGGAAAGGTCTGGAGCAACAAGACACCGGCTGCTCGGTTCCCTCGAGTGCCCTTAGAAGCTAGGTGGGTGGGGGACCCGGCAGTTAGGTGTCAAGGGCAAAAGGACTCTCCCATTTCTGTCTGTCTTCCGAAGCCCTTGTCACTTGGAAGATTTGAAGCGGCTTCCCCAGGCCTGGGTCCTGGGCGCCTGTCTCCGTGGGGACACGTTTTCCCGCTGCTGGCTGTGCGCTGCTTGGTGAACGGTGTCCAGGGCCCCGAGTCCTCTCCTGGTTGCTGTGTGCCCATGAATGCTTCTTGCTGCCCAGCCTGACGTTTCTGGCCCGTCGGGGAGGAGGGAAGTGCGGATGCCATGATTGTGTTGTGACTGAGTGTCAGTGGGCCTTCCAAGGCCTCTGACCCCAGGGTCAATGGTTTCACCCACCCGGACCATCCTCCAGGGTCATCCCTAGCGTGTGCACGTGCCTGGAACCAGAGGAAGGGGATGCTCAGTTACAGCATCATGAAAGGCACATTGCTCAAATTTTGGTATCGCCCCCTCACTTCTTCGAGATAGGGTCTTGCTCAGTCACCCAGGCTGGAGTGCAGTGGCATGATCATAACTCGCTATAACCTCAAACTCCTGGGCTCAGGCAATCCTCCTGCCTCAGCCCTCCCGAATATCTAGGATTACAAACATGCCATCATGCCTGGCTAATTTTTTATATTATTTGTAGAGATGGGGTCTTGTTATGTTGCCCAGGCTGGTCTCGAACTCATCACCTCAAGCAATCTGATCCTCTTGACTTGGCCTCCCAAAGTCCTGGGATTACAGGTGTGAGCCACCGCGCCTGACCCTAATATGGGCCCTTTTGATGATGCAGAAAAATCTTTCCCTAGAATGATTCTAATCATTTTCCTACTTTTGTTTATACGTCATTATAGAATGAGAGCTGGTTTTGACTTATATTAAGTTGATCTGTGGGAAATTGCCATTTTTATAGGTCAATGACAACTGAATATTGGCAACTTTAAATACAAGTTAAATTAAACGTTGAGGAACGTGCAACTCTGCAGTTTGCATGGCTCTGTTTTACAGAGGACGTTGATGTATTTCAGATGAGCGGAGAAGGCAGAGCATTCCCGTCCCGCGCCATGAGCACTGCGAGTGGCGAGTGGCGAGGTTGGTCTGGGTGGCCTGCGCGTGGGCGCCTGCTGTCGCCGGAAGGCGTCTTTGCTCCTCCGAGGGCGGCAAGCTCACAGGAGCCGTTCCTCTTCCAGACAACGAGCCATCAGATCCCATGAAAATTTAATGTGGAAAAGTGTGCAGTCGTGTGTTTTTTATAATAAATTAGTTTGCAGCCCTTGCTAATACCAGATGAATAAATTAGTAATGCGCGTCCCTGGGGGTTCTCGGGCTGATAAACTGCGCACCGGGGCGAAAGTCCCTCTCTCTTCTTTGCAGCTTATCCCTGAGCGGAATTTCCTACCTTTTGAGAAAGTTTCAAGTTTGACGGATTCTGTGGGTTTTCAGTGGATTTGTGCTTTTGGCCTAAAGGATGCCGCCATAACCCTTCAGCCACCTTCCCCAGGGGGGTGGCTGAATCAAACGTGTGCTCCCCAGCCGAGCGTCGTCTTTAGGGGGAGTTGAAAAGCTTTGGGGGGATGCCTTTGGCTTGCTGAGCTATCTGGTTTCAGCAACCTGTTCCCCTTACAGTTTCTGGGAACTGGTGTGGTGTGACCAATGTTAATGTTAGTGTCGTCACATTTTATAGGTGAGGACTCTTGAGGGACTCGGAGAGGCCTGGAACCAGCCTGAGGTCACAGGGCCAGGAGGGAGCGGAGCCCGCGTGAGAGTCTGGGTCTCCTCACTCCGAAGCCCAGACTGTCCCAAGCTGTCGGACTCCTGCTGGTTGCATTTTGTTTTCCAAATGAGACTGTAGATGCCCCAGAAGCAGAGCCCTGTTTCTGCTTCCTGGTTCCCTGCCTGGCTCTCCCCTGGGAGGCGGCTTGGAGACCAGGGTGCAGGCACCTCGGACTGGGCGGTCTGCTAAAAGGAAAAAGGGGACCCTCAGCAAAGTACCCTGGGAAGGGGCCCATTGAAGACCAGAATGGTCCTCTCGAGGTGGCCAGCACCTCTGGTCCAAGAGTCACCACTTGCATGGGTGGCCCAGACAGAGGGGTCTCCTGGCCTCTGGAGGCCCACGCCATGTCCACAGTCCTCTATCGATGAGCACCGAAAGCACGTGTGGTGTGTCCCTGTGCTCACGTGCATGGGCACATGAAAGCAGATGGACGGTTGCCACGGCCTCTTTTGTCTCAACTCCTATCCCCTGTGCTTACTGGGGGCACCTAATGGGTCCAGGGATTTTGTCTCTGTCAGGCCACCAAAGACACATGGCTGCCCGAGCCTGCTGAGCACGCGCTACTGTTGGCGCTGCGCTCTGCGCTGGTCTCCCTCGCGCGGCCCGAGTCCTCTGCCAAAGTCCCCTTTCCAGGAGGAGCAGTCGCTGCTCACAGCCCCCCATCCTTCCCGTGATCCAAATGCTTTTCTGCTGCGGATTTCTTTCCAGATATTTGGAAAGGATTTCAGAATCTTGCCATAGTGGCTACTTCTCCTAAAAACATCTCACTCAGTCCTTGCTGATTCCGTAAGATATGCGGATTTTTTTTTTCCCCATTCTTCTTGGATCTTTTGCTTTTGGAAGGAAATATCCATTCTGTTGAAAATTAAAACCTTGGTAAAGTGTTTGCTTTTTATGAAGCCCCTGAAAATTGTGTGATTTTGCCCAAGATCTGTGCCACTTCTTCACTCAAACCACAAATACTTATGCAGTTCCTGCTGGGTGCCAGGGACCGTGGGACACCCAGGGTGCCTAGAAAACTGATGATGAAGGTGACGATGTATGCAGCTGGCTAACACGTACCCGGCTGTGCCGTGTGCCAGCTGCCAGCTGCGCCTTTCCTGTGGGTGAACTCACTCAATTCTCACAGCCACTGCTTGTGGTGGACACTAGCGTCATTTCCATTTTACAGATGATGGAAAACTGAAGCTCAGAGAGGCTGCATGACCCATCCAAGTTTCAACAATTAGTAAGAGCTTGGTAACCGCCACCCGTGCCGGCTCGTGGGGCCCACGCTTTGCCACGTGGCAGCGTGCTGTGCAGGACGCACCTGCAGTGGGCATTCTGCCCTCACGAGGACCGTGCTGAGGACTTGCTCTGTGTGAGATTCCGTGCTGGTGGGCAGGAGGGGCAAGGTGCGCCTGTCTCTCCGCCTTGAGGGAGTCAGTCCGGCAGGAAATGCAGCAAAACCAGCAACTCCTAGGCCCTGAGTGAGCTGTGATGACGGAGGATGGCGGGGGCTGTGGGGGAACAGAGCGAGGCCCGGCCCTGTCCCCCCATGTCAGCGATGGCTTTTGGGAGGGAGCAAAGGGTAAGCTGTGGCCCAGGGTGGAAGCTGGCCAGGCCGGGGATGGGGACGGGGTCTAGAGGGGAAAGCGTGCATAGGTTCTTGAAGCAACATAAGGGACCCAGGGACCTGAGGGACCCAGCAGGGACTGGGCGGGCGGAGCAAGGGGCGCTGAGTAGTGGCTGGAAAGCACCAAGGGCCAGACCGCAGGGGCCAGCCTGCTGGCCTCCCACCCCGTGGGCAGTGGAGTTTGAACAGGGCAGGGCCTTGCACTCAAGGAGCTTGTATTCCAATAGAAAAGAAAACAAACAAATGCACAGGACACCAGAGAGTGACGAATGCCCCGAAGAAAGCAAAACAAAGTGCTGTCGCTGGTTGAGCCAAGGAAGGTACAGGAAAGCCACCGCCGAGAGGGTGGGTGGGCGAGGCTGGAGCCTCTGCACAGTGGACGTCTGGGGGTGAGGAGTCAGCGAGGTGACAGTGTTTGGGGAAAGTGTTCCAGGCAGACAGGATGGCTGGTGCAAAGGCCCTGAGGCAGCGTCAAACCGCACGCTTACGGAGCCCTGCGAGCCAGCAGTGTGGCAGGAATGGAAGGAACAAGGGGGAGATGGTGCCGAGTGAACCCACAGGCTCCCCACAGAGTTTGGATCTGGTCCTCAGGGTTGGGGGAGCCGCTAGGGGGTTGAGCAGGGCATGGCAGGGCCCCATTCGTATTTCTGAGGCTCACCCTGCCTCTGTGCGGCCAGTGGGAGGGAGCAGCCCGAGTGGAAGTTGGGACGGGTAGAAGGTGGGACTCTCCTGTCATCCACGTCATCCATGCAGACGATGTGAACTGGCCTGAGCGGTGGCCTCGGTGGGCGGGGAGCTGTCCTTGCCACACTCGGTCACACTGGCCCTGACCGTGACCCAGCAAGAGAGCCCAGCACGCTCCCCAGCTGCGCGAGGTGGGGCCCGTGCGGTGCTTACCCCAAGGGTCAGGATGCAGGCAGCGGCAGGAGCCTCTCGCTCTTCCCCTCCCAAGTTCATTTCCATCCCCTGGGTGAGGTCTCAGGCTCAATCTCATTGACTTAATGGATGAGGGAGGAAATGATCTCTGAGGCTGAGACCTGAGTGGTCCCCAAGGACTCAGTTTTGACGACGCATTTGAGCCACACGTGGGGCTTTGCTTGCTAGGCTGGGAACTCTGATCAAAGACCTTCCAATATTTTATGTTCATAAGGGCAGTTGGAGAGTCATGATTTTTAAAAAGGCATCCGAGTGGGGAAGGATAGGATTGTTTTGGGGGCCACAGTCTCTTGGTCTTTGAAGTTTGCAAGAAGCAGCTGAACTCTGGGTTGACACTCGGGGTGGGTGGCCAGCAGGGCCCTGTCGGAATCTCCTTCATCTGGGAGACTTGAAGCCGTCTGTGTGTTCAGGGCCGTCACCCAGCACTGTGTGATCCTGGGCGAGTCACTTCATCTCTCTGGACTGTGCCTGTCTCTCTGCCGATTCCTGATGGGAATGCAGGCAAGACGAAGGGGCAGCGGCGAGTTTTGGAGAAAGGTGCGGATGCGACTGTTCCAAGCAGCCTTTTCTAGGTGCTTCTGCACATCGCTGATCCTGAGTGAAGAGGGCGGAGCCAGCTTCCCTCACCCTCCTCACCTCCTGCGGGAAGTTGCTCTAGCTCCCTTACATGCTCTCAAGCACCTCTCTTCCTCCCCTCAGGGGCTTACCTGTGCCTTCATGATGCAGCTGTTATATGTACCATCCATTAATTGTGAGCTCAGGTGGGGTGTGCGCTCGGGGGGGGGGGGGGAGTGAGCCCAGGTGGGTGTGAACACAGATGGCTGCAGGCCTGTGGGCACTGGTGGGCTGTGTGCCTAGGTGAGTTTGTGCCCAGGTGGGCTATGTGCCAAGGTGGGTGTGAGCCCAGGTGAGTATGAGCCTAGGTGGGCTGTGTGCCCAAGTGGGTGTGAGCCCAAGTGGGCTGTGGGCTCAGTAAGGGCTGTGAGCCAGGTGGGCTGGGTGCTCACTGAGGGCTGTGAGCCCAGGTGGGCTGGGTGCTCACTGAGGGGCACTACGCCTGGTTTTGCTCATGGACATTGACCCAGCACCTGGCACAGAGCAGATGGTTGTCTTGGTTCGGGTTTTTGGAAGGACCCTGGGACAAGGATTCAAGGGCGATTCATTCCTAAGGAAGTGCTCCTGGGAGAAACCGAACCAGTGCTTGGAGAAACAACAGCACGGGGAAGGGGAGGAGGCCAACAGGGCAGTGGTCTCAGGCAAAGCCGGGGTGGGGGCGGGGGACCCGAGGGGACTGTGAGTGTGAGTTTGCCCCTGCTGAGGCCTGGGGCTGGGCCACACTCTGGCTACCATCAGTCATTGGCTCTCGTCTCTGTGCCGGAGGGAAGGGTGGCTGCAGAGCCCCAGGGCCGGGCTGCAGAGGGGGGCCTGGGAGGGACGACAGCCCCCGCAGGAGGACCGGGGGGCCCGGGCAGAGCACCGACAGTGACCACTGCAGTGTCCCGCCTGGATCCTCCCCGACAGGCCTTCGAGAACAGGGTGGCCACCAAGGTCAGAACTTTCAGGATTTGCCAGCTGCTCCGACACGAGGGGGAGGATGCTCCGAGTGTCAGCGGAAGTGGCACATCCAGAGGGCAGCACCGTGAGGCCAGCTGACAGCCCCACAGCCACAGTGCCCTGAAACATGACCCTTGACACATGTCGAAGTTAGGGTGGTGGCGAGTCTGCATACTGCACGAGACCATGTGTTGTCGTTGCTCTTTGGAGCCTGCGTAAATCACAGCCGTGGTGCGTGTGTGGGTTGCCGTGTGGCCTCCTGGCCAGCTGTCTTCCTGACCCGGGTCCTGAGTCTGCGAGGGGACGGACGGACGCGTGCGCACAGAGCGCCAGGCCCGGAAGCCGCTGGCATTAGGCAACGGGAAGCTGCTCTGCTCGGCGCAGACCTGCCGCTGCTGGAATTAGCACACGGTTCATTCCCGGTGACACTGGGTCTCCTCACTACCAGGACAGGCCAAACTTAAGATGCAGGACACTAAAACGCAGATCTGTTTGCTCTTCCTGCCCCTGGGAAACCCCTGCTCCTGTGGCTGGCTTTGTTGGCCCGGCCCTGACCTCTTGACTGGACGGGGCGTCCCACTAGATCAGGATGTGTGTTTTTGTTTTCAGTTGAGATAAAATACAAATAACATCCAATTTACCAGTTTAACCATCTTAAAGGCTACGATTCATTTGTGCCAATCCTGGTGGATGTAATTTGCATTTTCCTGCATATTAATTAGGTTGAACATCTTTTTTTATATGCCCGTTGACCTTTGGATGTCTGCGTTTGGAAAGCGTTCCAGAACTTCACGTATTTTCTATTGGGTTATTGGACTTTATTAATTTTCAGGAGTTCTCGATCTATCACGGGAGCTAGACTGTGTCAGTTAAATATGCTACAAACATCTTTTCCTGCACTGTGTCCTGTCTTTTCATTTTATGATGTCTTTTGATTAAATTCTTAAATAAAACTGAAAGGTATAATTCAGTGGCATTAAGTGCAGTCACATTGTTGCAAAACTGTCACCACTATCTAATTCCAGAACTTCTTCACCACCTAAAAGGAAACTCTATACTGTATTCCTCGTGTCCCCTCTTCCCAGCCTCTGACAACTTCTCATCCATGTTCTGTCTCCATGTATCAAATACTCGTCTGTTGTGGACATTTCACATCAATTGTGCAGTGCACGGCCTTTTGTGCCTGGCCGCTTTCCCTGAGTGTCGCATTTCCGAGGCTGATCGTGCCGGAGTAGGTATCAGGGCTTCGCACCCTGTCACCGCTGAGTAATTCCCATTTTGAGGATGCGCCACGCTTTGCTTGTCCACTCATCGGCGACGGGCATTTGGGCTGTTGCTCCTTCAGGTCATCCCTTCTGCCTGACGCAGCGGTGCCCGTGGTCTGTGAGCACCATGGTCTGTGAGTTGGAGGAGGAATGTGGGACCTGCAACTCTTGCCCCTCAGAGATTTTCCCTGTCATGGAGGAGGAGCGACAGTGTCAGGTGGGTTTGAATCTTGAGAATTAACCGTACCTGGGTTTGAGCCCGTGCTGTGCCACTTGGATGCTGTGTGACCTTCGGCAAGTCACTTCTGTCTCTGAGCCTGATTTTCTCACTTGTCAAATAAGGGAGTTATACAGGTTGAGGATCCCTGATCTGAAAATTCGAAATCTGAAATGCTCCAAAATTTGGAACTTTTTGAGCACTAATCTGATGCTCAAAGTAAATGTTCATCGGAGCATCTTGGATTTTCGGATTAGGGATGCTGGACCAGCAACGCGGGGATTCCAGAATCTGGAACAGTCTGGAATCTGACCCATTTCTGGCCCCAAGCATTTGGATGAGGGATGCTCAACTGTAACACCTACCTCCCGGGTGGTGTCACGAAGATTAAGTGCGATGGTGCGTGGAAAGGGCGTGCGAATAGTCACCTGCTTATTCGTTGTTGTGAGGGAAATTCACATTACACAAGAGTAACCATTTAGGGTGTGCAGTTCGGTGGCATTTGGTACATTCACAATGTTGTGCAACCATCACCTGTATCTAGTTCCAGAACGTTTTCGTCACACCCAGAGGAGACCCCATATGCACTCTGCCCTCCCTGGTCCCCTGGCAACCACTAATCTGCTTTCTGCTGCATGGATTTACCTATTCTGGGTATTTCATGGTACAATATGCGGACTTTTGTGACTGGCTTCTTTTACTTACCATTGTGACTCAGTTAATCTGTGTTCAAGCGGTTGGTTGTGTGTGCTTCATTGCTGATGGGAACGTAAAACGGTGCAGACATTGTGGAAAAGTTTGGTGGTTCCTCGAAAAGTTAAACACAGACTTACCATATGACCCAGCAATTCCACTCCTAGGTTTATACCTAAAAGAATTGAAAACGGGCATCGGGGAGACGAACCTGTGCACAGATGCTCGTAGCAGCACCGTCCGCGACGCGACAGCCGAGGTGCGCCCGCGCCCTGGACGCCTGTCGGCAGATGAGCAGACTGACAGCCGTGGTGCAGCCACACAATGCACTGTTACCTGTTGTCATCACCACAACTTGCTTAACCCCCACTGACCTTTCAGAACTGACCTCAGATGCCGTCCCTTTCCCAGGAAGTCTTACCTGAGCGTGGAGACCAATCCTTTTCTGGCCACAGAGCCCCGTCTTAATGTCTGCAGCGCCTCTTCCATTCGTGGCTCGTGCCCTCCCAAGTACTCCTCAGTGCCTGCTGTGGGCAAGCTCATGCCAGTGGGGAGGGACAGGCAACTAAGTCGGCAGGATCAGAGCACCTTGGGGGGAGCGTGTGCCGTGCAGAGAATTTCGGTGCAGCACGAGGGTGCTGGGGTATCGCACCATGGCTCGGATGGAGGAGGAGGGGATGTTTGCACCAGGAACTGAGTGAGGAGAGGAGGCTGCTTTGCAAAGGTGCGGGGAGAGACTTCCTTGAGGGGGTGATGATCCAGGATCCTGGGTAGGGCTGAGCCTGCAGCTGCTTGGGGAGGGGAGGGGTCGCAGGGGTCACAGGGCTCAGGGACAGGCCATGCTGCAGGCTCCTTCTGACAGAAGCCTGGGAGCGATGAGGGTGACCTGGGCAGGGGGACCCTCGGGGAGGACATAGTGAAGTTGCCCCGTCCTCACTGCCCGTTCTCTCGGCTGTCCATGCTCCAGGGACCGCAAGGGCAGGGGCTGGGTCTCAGGCCCAGGGAAGATGTTCCGGAAGAGGAGCCTGAGGCACGTGCGGGTCAGTGCAGCATGTGGCCGTGAGTGGGCAGGGGACAGAGCCGGCTGCACCTCCCAGATTATTGTTGAAGGTCAGGGTGACCCCTCGATGGCGGAGAACCACAGGCTGGGCCGGGAATCAGCCGTGCAAAGGGCCCTCCCTGGGGGGTGCAGGGCCGTCCATCCCCCACAGTGGGTGATCCTAAGGAAGCCCCAGCAGGCGGTGCTGACCGCGGGGGGAGGGGAGGCCAGGCTCCCAGAAGGACTGGCCCTGTCGCCGGCTGTCGGCTGCTCCCGGAAAGCCTGTGCTGCGTGGTGTGCAGGTTTGTTGGACTGTTCCCGTCTCGCTGTGTCACTTCGTGACAGTCAGAGGAACCGGGGCCAGAGAGAGTATCCGAGATGACACCAAGGACCTCAAAAGCCAGACAGTTCCAGACATTCAAGCATGCCACCCTAGGCTCTTGGGGAAAAGTTCTCCTCCGTGTGGTGGAAAAACTTGTCAAATTCGTGAAAGACTTGAACTTGAGTATGGAGGACGGGACCATGAGGGATAAGCAGGCGTTCACCAGGGAAAAGCAGAGGGAATGGCATGGAGGCAGCCCTGTGGTGGGAAAGCACTTAATGAGCGAGGAGAATAAACAACAACTGGAGTGTGGGGTGAGGAGGGGCACGGCGCTAGACAAGCTTAAGAAAGGCCAGGACTCCGGGGTCACAGTTGGGGTTTTGTATTTCATCCCCAAAGCCACTGCGGTGTTAAACAGGTAAGGGATGCAAGGCTCTGTTTTGTTGAGGGCTGGGCAGCAGTGGAAGCCAGGAACCCGGCAGTGACAGTGACGCTGGCCCGCACCACGGGGGTTAGGAGTGGGAGTGAAGATAAGGGAATCGGATTCGAAACTGTATCTTCTGTCCCTCTTTCTTCTCGGGGCATCTAGTAGTACTTTCCCCTCAAGACCTTTCCAAAAAGACCACTAAAGGCGGGGGTTGTCAGACCCATGGACCAAGTCCACTTGCCACCATGTTTGTGCATAATGTTTTGTTGCAACATAGTCACACCCGTGAATTACAAATCACTGTGGCTGCTGCCGGCCACAGCTGCAGAGCTGGGTGGTTGCAACAGAGATTGTCCGGCTGGCACAGCCACAAATATTTATTATGTAGCGCTTTGCAGGGGACGTTTGCCAGTTCCTGACCTAAGCAAAGTGAGGGAGCGACATATTTTCAAAACAGAAATCTGTTGGCTCAGAATCTTCCCGGCACTTAAATGTGTTTAATCCCTCTAAAAAATGCTAAAGTACACGTTTTGAAAATTGACTTTTGTTTGCCTTTAAGCTGTCGCTGACACTACAGAGAACCTCACCTTGTGCTTCAGGTGGAGGGAGTCGGGGTAGGAACTCCGTCTGTGAAAATGTTGAGCAGTATTACTTGTCTACACTGCTAAAATCTCCTGACGTGTTACTTTACTTTTTCTCCTTTCTCTGAAATGCGCATTTTTTCTCTTCTCTGTAAAATATGATCTTTAGGAGGATGCCTCTAGAAGCAGCTTTTAACCTTTGCAAAGATATAGGTGGGCTTCTTGCACAAGGATTTTTGCAAGGTTTTGCTTATGTGCAGATACAGAAGCATCCTGCTAAGTCCAATAACAAGAAAGGGAGATGAGATGCCAAGGACGCCGTTCTCCAGATCCCTCCTTCCTCCTCTTCCATCGTCTCCGCGTCTGAACTCGCGCTGCCAAACTCGGTGCAGAACTTTCAGACTCACTTGATTTACAGAGCCGGGCTGATTTTCACGCGGGGAACTGGCCATATGTCTGGCAGGCACCAGCGACCATTGGCAGAATTATGGGGTTGATACTAAACAGATGGGCTTTCCAGTTAGATGTGCTGTTCTTTCCACAACACATATCAGGAAAAAAAGAAGCCACTTTAATAACGTCTTGGTTTTTCCACCGGTGTCAGAAGCATCCGTGATGCCCATTTATCTAGTCTTAATTTCAGCGTCAGTGCTGCACGGGGAGCCTGGGAGGGCTGGAAGAAGCTTAGTGACTTGGGAAATTTTGAGGCCCAACATCCGCTAAGATCTTAGAGAATCCTGTTATCTTTGGAACACAGATATTGGAGAAAAGACTTTTATATTCCCAAAATAATTTGTCATTAGTACTACTTAGTGGAAATACATTCAAACGGCTTAATCCTGGGTTTATTGCTCAAACTTTGTTTGACAGCGTTTGTGGGGTTATTGGTGTCTAGACAGCAAGGTATAAACAGGGGTTGCCTCATCAGTCTGTTTAGGAAAAGCTGGCTAAACAGCTTAATTAGGCTTGCTTCCTGCAGGACTTCTCAGAGCCTTTACTATGCTAATATGGAGTGGGGCTCTTCCAGAGAGGCTTTTATTGTAGACAGTATTTTCCCAACTACCTTCATCCACAGAGTGTCTCCCCATGCCAGGGTTCCATGGAATGTACTTTGGGAAACGCTGGTGTGGCGCCCAGATGGTAAACTCGGATCAGAAAGCCTGGGCCAGACCTGCCACTCACCTGCCGCGTGACGTCGAGCGTCTGCTTCCCTGCTCCAAGCCTCTGCTTCCCAAACGTAACGTGGAGCTGATGACACAGTCCCTGCCTCCTAGGAATGAACATGCGAAGGAACTTGGTGGCCTCCCTTGGACATTCAAAAATACGTTCTCCTAAGTTGGAGTATTTCCTCGGCCCACTCAGGCTTAGCCAGGCTTTCGTCTCGTCTTCACCATGTTTCTTCGCTCCCCGAACCAGCAAGGGGGAGGAAGGAGAGGCTTTGAGTTGAGGGCGACTTAGGGGCAGCCTGGAGCAGTGCTGGGCCAACGTGAGGCCTGGGGTGGCTTAGGAATCGCAGCATCCCGGCTGTCGGGGGTGCTGGGGGGGCTCCAGGCCGTCGTTAGTAGCCATGGCCTGTGTGAGAAGCTGCTTCCGTCTTTGTATCACACCATGATGAATCTCATTCATTCGTTCACCCATTCAACCCCAGGCCAGGCCCTGTGCTTAGGGCCGGAGGAGGGAGACGCCCGACGTCTGGGAACGGCCTTTTGCTGTTGCTGAGGTTACTGGAGAAGGCAGCAGTTATTCCCTCAAAAAAGGCCCGTAACCGGATCGGATAAGGTCGCGGAGCTGTAGGAAAATGCCAGCGAAGGTTCCGGGAATGGAGCTACAGGCAGTTAGGGGTGTGTTCTCCGCCCCACCCACTGTTTAGGTAAACCCACCCTTTCGTGCATCCCTCCTGCCCCCCTCCACCCCGGAAACCAGGTCCTTCCCCCGCATAAGCTGCAGATTACGTGGTGCTTGTTGAGGGTCTCGTTTCGTCCTCGGAAGGTGTGGCCGTGCTCTGTTTTTATTGACCGGCACAACCAAAACGCCACACTCTTCAGTCAGTGCTCACGAATATTCCAGGGGTAGAGGAGGTCAAACCAGGAATACTTTTCAGTCTGGAAGACCTAAAGTGTATTTTTAAAATTCTGTTTTGGAAGTTCAGATCCATCCTGGTGGCCGGTCTGTTGAAACGCCCGGCGCTGTTTGTAGGCGGCTGTCCAGCCACAGCTCTTGCAGCCTGGCCACAGAGGTGGTCTCGTGACCCTTGGCGCGTCCCCGGGGTTCTGTTACGTGTCGGTTTCATGGTCGGCTCCTCCCCGGCCGGCTCCTCCGCCCTCCACCCGTGTTTCCAAAAGCAGCGCTGTCGTCTGCTCTGCGCCCTCCAACACGGGGTCCAGGGAAGGCTCTTGGACAGATGACCGGACTTCTCGGCCCCTCTGTCACTGACGAGCACGTGACCAGGAAGATTATTTCACATCTCTATGCCTCCGCCGTCCTCACCCGTCACACAGGTGATGAGATGGTTCTCTGCTAGGGCCATGATGCGGATGGGACGAGCGAGTTCACGGCAGCTGCTCAGGACGGAGCCGGGTGCACAGGTGCTGGACGGCTGCTGCTGTTGCTGATGACAATGACGACGGAGCACACTGGTCTTCCCTGGCTCTCCCATGTGTGTCGGTGTCTCCGCGGCCGTCCTGCCTCCAGCCCCGCTCTCCCTGCAGTCTGCCGTCCGCACTGAGCTTCTGTACGGTCTCGTCACCAGGCTGAGTGCGCGCCACGTCCCTCGGTGACTTGACGTTGCCCTCAAGACTCTTCTTGCGGCCACCCAGCTCTTCTTGGGCCCCACCCACCTTCCCAAATTCACTCTGTCTCCTCCAGCCCACAGACCATCAGCTCCACCTTAGGGTTCTCAAGTTCAAGTGCACAGACACGTGCTGGCAAATTAAGAACAGTAAGGACAATGCAGTTAGTTTTTCATTTATTATCATACGGCCGATTTTTTTATTTTGAGATGTGTTCTTATTATTAGTCAGTGGTGGTGATCACAGAGGATGGTTTTGTGTGTGTGTATTTGCATGTGTGTGCTGGTCACTATTGGCAGGAGGGACATCAGCATCTCTCTGTGGATCCCAATTTTATTATATGTGGAAACTTTACTGGACTTTTGAGCCTGAGAGCCTGGGGGCCTCAGATCTAGCTTGTTGTACTGTTGCGCATTCCCCAATCACCATGTACCGCTGTGATCTTATTAACTTGCACCTTTTATTCAACTTCTACTCAACCTCCAATACCCAACTCAAATATCCCACTCCCCCAGTATCCTTTCCCCAGGCAGGAAAAGCTGCTTCCTCTGTGTCGCGGTCCCGTCTCGATCTCTCTGGTGGTTCCAGGCACCTTAGTTTCCTCTGTGGTCAGTGAGCCTCCTGGGCAGAGAAGGTCCTCAGCATCTGTTTGTCCCCTGCCAGGCCTAGCCCTGTATTTCATCCAAAGACAACAGTCACCAGGTATCGGCAATGGCTTCTCTGGGGTGGGGAAGGGCTTAAAAAGAAATAGAAGCCGCCTCTGCGGCCCGTATCTCAGCATACTCACCTCCACTGTTGCCCTGTCACATTGTGAAGCTACCTCACTCTCTGATGTCAGCTTTTTTTCTCCCTCCGTAAACACGGGCCGTCCACGGAGACAGCGTGCTGACGGAGTTTACTGCTCTGTCGAAACTCGGAGCCCGTGGCCCGCAGCGGGTCCTCAACTGATGCTCGATGAAGGAGTCTGTGAGCAAATGAACGAAATGAACAAGGAAAGACTCATTATCCAGGACTGTCGGTATGGATGGTGCCCTCTGCGCAGGGCACCGGGCTCCTCACTCCCCAGTGACGTGGGCCTGCCTTCTGCTGTGTCCTGGGGACAGGTGTCCTGTGACGCAGGAGGATGAGACGGGGAAAGATTGGCGCTGGAAGGTGAGGAAGCAGAAATACCTGATGTCACTGAGGGGTGGACGTCAGAGTCAGATGGGCAGGCACGGACCCCCCGGCTCCAGCATCTGGCAAGCCCTGCGCCCCAGATTCAAGGGCAGGTGTTTATCTGAGCACCTCCTACATACCAGGAACCTGGCCATTTACACGACCATTATGGTTCTTGTTGCTGTGGAGCTGTCATGTTCTTGTGCAGATGACAGTCACTAAACAGCGAATTGCAGGGCACTGTGCGCGAGTGACCAAGGCTGGGAGGGAGTGGTTACGAGCAGAGGGACCCGCCCTGCTCCAGGTGTGGAAATTAGCCTGTGAGCTCAGAGAGGGCAGCTACCGTGTCTGTCCTGGAACAGTTCTTGCCTCGTGGGTTTGTAGGACCTATTGCTGGGGGAGGTGTGTGGGGTCATGAACAGGGACAAGTTCACCGACCGCCCTGAGCCTGAGAGGGGACCTTGGGGACAGCTGGAGTTGTCCGAGAGGCTAGAGCCTGCCCCGGGAGCTACAGACATCCGGTGTGGGCAGGGCAGGGCCGCCTGTCCCATCCGTCATGTGGGGACCTCGGAGGCCTCCAGCTCGGGGCTGGATGTGGTCCCCATTCAGGCAGGTTCCAGGCGTGGGAAATATCTTCCGTTAATTAGCTACTAATGCCTCCGAGGTGGCAGAGGTGCCGTGGAACTTGGCGCTGCTGTGTTACTCGGAGGATAGCAGGGACCTGCTAATGTGTTTGCACCTCCCGGAGTCTCCCCAGCGTGAGAAGGTGGTTCCTCAGCCACCTCAGGGAGTGACAGGGAGGGTCCCCCTGCCATCCTCCCCTCTCTGGACGCATGTGCACAGCCCATGCAGTTCCACCCACACACGGACACCCCCACCCACGCAGTGCACAGCCACACACGCACCTACACGCCTGGGCATACAGGTCTGTACCCACCCACCCTCGGGTACCCCTATGTACATGCGCGCTCACCCACCAGGGCGTGAGGGCACACTGTGCTCAGGGCGGCCATGCCCACCCCTTGCTCATGCAGCCCCTGGGCTCGCCCACAGTTATGCGCTCTGTCCTCTGTCCTCGGGTGGCTTGTGAGCAATTCCTGCACTGGGCCACACAACATCTATTGTGAAGTCTCTGTTTGTGGTGGGGATCACAGCCCTCACGAGCCCTCACCTGGGCATGAGCACCTCAGGGAGGCGAGAGGGGGGAGGCTTCCTCCCAAGGTGGGTGCCGAGTGGGCCATAAGTCTCCCTGGGTGTGGGGCCTTTGCTCTCCTGATAACACCAGGGCCCTTGAGGAGCTGGTCAAGGCATCTGCCCTGGTGACACATTGGATATTTGGTAAATGAGCAAATCGGACCTTTTGAGCTAAAGACCCTCCAACAGCTCCTGCTGAGTCTTCAGTCAAGTTCAAGCCCCTGCACTGACCCCTCCCCACTCCTTAGTGCATCCACCCCCCGCCCCGAGTTTCCAGCCTCCCCGGGAAAGCCCTTCCTGGCCACGACCCCGTCCCCGGCCGGCTCCTGCTCACCTCCTGCTCACCTCCTGCTCACCTCCTGCTCACCTCCTGCTCACCTCCTGCTCACCTCCTGCTCACCTCCTGCTCACCTCCTGCTCACCTCCAGGCTTCTGTTCCAACAGCCCTGCTGCAGCTGCCTTCCGGGGCCCTCCCCGTTCCCATGGGGTGGCACCCACCTGGCGGCTGGCTCGGGCAGGCCCTAGGTTTCGTGGTCCTGTCCTTCCTCATGGCTGTAAGTCCCCGTTCAGGAGCCTCATTCAGGGTCACGCGGGGAGAGGAGAGGTGTAAGCAGTGGTGGGAGTGCTCCACGTCTCCCCTGCTCATCCCTGCAGATCTTCGTCTTCATCTTCCAGCGAGCCCAGAGGCCTGGGCAGGCCTGGCCCATCCTTTCCCTGTTGTGCTAAGAAAGCTTCAGGACAGCTGCTTTCCCAGGCCATGTGGACTAGCGGTTCTGCTCCCATCTGGTGTCCGTAGGCGGAGGAAGGAAAGGCGGGATAAGAACACGGAAGAAATTGCCTCTGGGAAGAGAAGGACCCATCTGCATCCCGTGCTCAAGGGGCACGGCCTTGGGGCGGTGCTGGCGGGGGGATCTGTGATCGATGGGTGTCCCACGGCTGCCCTGGTTCCCAGCATTTCCTGCTCCGCCCCCCCCCCCCCCACTGGGTGCCAGGCACTGAGCATTTGGGATCAGCTCAAAGACACAGCGGAGAATGTCGTTGCCGTCGTTGCCGTAGCTTCCCTGATGGCTGCCGAGCCCACGGGGAGGAGCCTCGAACAAGACACCCTGCGCTCCTCTGAGTAGAGCGACCTGCGGGGGCTGCGTCGTGGACCGTCTGTGGACGCACACCTGGTGCAGGTAGCGCTCAGTTATTGGGACAACGGCCACACCCCTGACTGGCCTGGGATGGCCCTGGCTGAGGCCTCTTGTCTTGGTGTCGCATTGCGTTGTGCCCTGGTTTGGGTGATACATTTATACCCTCCCCTCGAGGCAGCTTAGCAATGTGAGCAGGGTCTCTGGAGTCAGGACGCTGCGGTCCTGCCGGCCACCAGCAGTTCCCCGCTTCACGACTGACGACCGCATGGCCAGCTGCTCTGAACCTCAGTCTGCTCACCTGTAAAGTGGATGCAAAAATAATGGTCTCTGGCTCATCGATTTATTGTGAGAGTCGAGTATGATGACACCTCGGGACAGTGCCCAACTCAGCACGCACGGTGACCAGCTTTCACTTGGTAGCAATGGTCGTATACTGACGAGATGCAACTTGTTGCAGTGAAAATGTTTACCCAGCATCACCCACGCTGGCCCTGCGTGGGAATCGGGGTGGCCATGACATCTAGACATGGGCAGCTGCACGTGGATTACAGTGCACGGTGGCCCGGGCTCATGTGCCGGCAGCCGTGCTGGGGACATCACAGGTCTGTGACCTTCCACCCCTGTGATGTCGGGAGGTCAAATGTGAGAGCCTGTGAGCAACTGGGGTCCATGTCGCTGCCAGAATTGTCCCTTCCCTGTCTCAGGAGGGGTTTGGGACCCTGGGCATGTATCTTTGGTCCTGACACAGTGATGACCGAACTCTGGTCTATGCGGTGACTGTGGAGGTGACACCGGTCTACGTCATGTGTTTCTCCAATGTTATTTTGTTTTCTATTCTGACCACTCTT
This sequence comes from Eulemur rufifrons, assembly GCF_041146395.1. Classification (NCBI taxonomy): domain Eukaryota; kingdom Metazoa; phylum Chordata; class Mammalia; order Primates; family Lemuridae; genus Eulemur; species Eulemur rufifrons. Next base: position 49,290,520 of record NC_091002.1, read on the forward strand.
CTTTCTTACAAGATAACTCACGCCATAGGCTGCACAACAGCCTGTGGTGGAGTACGTGTGTCCCGCTCCCAGCCCCGGCAGCCGGCGTCCCCCGTACACGAGTTCTCGGCACCCCCCAGCGTGCACCTGGACACGGCCCCTTCATGCTCCGGTGGCGTGTGCTGCATGGGTTTTTTTTTTTTTTTTTTTTTTGACCTGGCAGTTGACCCCAGATGGGTTTCCTGTCTGAACACGCAGGCCTGTTTTACTCTTTCCCGTGTTGCACGCGGGTTGCTGAGGGGCGCAGTTGCCTACTGACAGGCGTGTAGGTTGCTACCGTCTCTTACGCTGCCATGAGCTCCCGGGACGTCCGTCTCGTGTGTCCCAGGGTCTGCACACGACCTGGCTTCGTGAACAAGCCGCTTCCCTGTGTGCGTTCACGAACCCGCTTGTCCTGCAGCTGTCCACAGAGGAGTCCCCACGGGCCTGCCCTGCGCTGGGGTCCAGGGCTGCACCAGACCTGGGCTCTTCCCCTGGAGAGCTGCCAGCCTGGCGGGAGGCCAGGTACACGGGGTCTTCGCAGTTCCTGGGTGCCCGCATATGACAAGGGACTGAGGCTGTCCAGCACAGGAGGAAGGCAGAGACTTTCCTGAGGAAGTGATACTTAGCTGAGCAGCTGAGGTTTACAAGGCAAAGGGCACCTGGAAGGGAAATGAGCCTGGGTGGGGTCGAAGCATAAGCAAAGGTCCTGGGGCAGAGAAGGTTTCATCACGCAATTGGAGAAGACCTCAGGTCTCGGTGGCGGAAGGCAGAGCTGGCGAGGGCTTCCAGTGGGCTGCGGGAGGGAAGTGGAGCATGCAAACCCGTGAGCTGGTGGGTGCCCCCGAGGGCACACCCCAATCAGAGTGAGCCCTGGAGGGTCTCACTTTGGGGAATCGCTGGTGACCCCTGGGGTGAGGGGAGGCACCTTGGCTTCCCCGGGAGCCTTGTACATTTGCTGGTCACGTGCTGACCTTGGTGTTGGTCTTGGCTTTGGTCTTCCAGATGAGATGGACCAAACTCCCCCAGTGCGTTCCGAGTATCTGGTCTCAGGGATTCGAACCCCCCCTGTGAGGAGGAACAGCAAGCTGGCCACCCTGGGCAGGATCTTCAAACCCTGGAAATGGAGGAAAAAGAAAAACGAGAAGCTGAAGCAGACGACGTCAGGTAAGCCCCGCTCTGCCGAGGACTAGTGTCCTTGTCTTGGTGTTGTTGCCTCTGCTGGTCTGTGTCTGCCCAGCCCCGCACGGCAGGCAGACTGTGCTCCGTGGCCTTGAGAACCAGGAGCTACGCAACCTCCCTCTGGTCACCGGGGACCCCTTGGGGTGAGGGGAGTCACCTCGGCTTCCCCAGGAGTCTCGTAAGTTTCCTGGTCACGTGATGACCTTGGTTTTGGTCTTGGCTTTGGTCTTCCAGATGAGTTGGACCAAACTCCCCTGGCCCATGCAGGTCCCACCTGGCTGACCCAGGCCTGGGGTGAGCACCTGGAACCCCACGTGGGACCCCGGGCCCAGACCCCAAGGTGCCTAGTCACCTGCACCTTGTTAAAAGCATAGACCCTGATTCAGGGCAGGGCTGGGCCAGGGCAAGACGCTGGCTTTGGAGCAGGTTCCCCATCGCTGACCACCCAGCCCACACAAATTCCTACCATGGCCTCGCTCTCCAAGGCTGGGGGTCTCCCTCTGAGCACGCGGGGGCCCAGGTCCCACCCCACAGATTCTGGTTTAGTTGACTGGGTTGGGGCCTGGGTCTTGCCCCAACAGACACTGACAGTGGAATTATTTCATTTATTCACAAGTGTTTACTGAGCACCTACTACGTACCAAGTACTAGGCTAGGGGCTGGGAATCACCGGGGAACAAAACCAGTTCAGCCCTCAACTTCATGGGATGCAGCAGGAAGCAGGCAATGATGCCAAGGTAGTCAATAGATGGAAACTAATCACACATCTATTGAGCACCTACTGCATGCCAGGCTCTGTGTCAGGCACAGTGGATACGGCCATGAGCAGAACAGGCACAGCCTCTGCCCGAGGCCAGTGCATGTGGGGAGGACAATGACATGCTCTGCAACTGGCCAGTGGGGTGAATGGAACCAGAGGGCGCTGGGCAGGGCTCGTCTGCAGAACCAGCCTGCCCTGGACCACTTGGTTCCTGAGTGCCCTGGGGGATTCAGAAGGTCAAGACCCTGAGCATGGCCTTGACACCTTAGGCCTCTCCTCACTGGGAGGCAGAGTGAGGCTGCTCCCTGCCCCCACGCTCTACCTGGGCACGCCTGTCCCTACACACTCCCACTAAAGCACCCAGAAGCTTCCCCCGCTCACCGCCGGCTGCGTCCTCACACCCTGCCAGTCCCAGCTCTGCGGAAGTGGGGTTGTGACAGGTTGCACCCTTGTCCCTGCCCCCTCGGAATCCACCCTGGGAGCTGCAGCCATGAGACTGAACCACAGATGTGGGGACACACATAGTGATGACAAGGACGTGAGTGGCCACGAGCGGATAGCAGCAGAGCATGTCCCGCCATGTGGCACAGATGTGCCAACCCAACCCTCAGAGCCGCCCTGCTAGGCCTGCGCTTTTCTTCATCCTGCACGTCCTAGGGGTGGGAAACAGGCTCAGAGAGGGGAAGTCGCCCACCTGGGGTCACACAGCCAGCAGGGGTGAGGCTGGGGCTTGGACTGGCCTGACACCCTGGGCTCTGCGGTGGCAGTGTCCCGACGAGCAAACCCTGGAGGGAACAGCGTCTCAACCCCCACGGCCCTGCCCTGAGCCGCACACCTATTAGCTGTGGCTGGAAACAATTAGTGAGGAGCTCTCCGCTGAACTAGCGCCGGGCCTTGGGGACCAGCCCTGGTAAGTGCCCGTCTCCGGCTGTTGCCTCTGGGGGTCCCCAGGGTCCCTGTTCTAGTCCCAGCTGTGAAGAGGCGCAGACTCCAGGGCTCTAGGAGCGGCAGAGACAAAGCCTGAGCCTGAGCACACGGGCGTGGCGGGGGAGAGGGATTCCCGCCAACAGCGGGTCCTGCAGTCACACTTTTTCACAAGCTTTACAAAATTATTTTTTTACTCTAGAAGTTGATTGACAAATTCTCCTTGTCAAAGCAAAAACAGAACAGGCATCGTTATTCAGCAAATCCTGAGCATCTCCTGTGTGCCAGGCACCAAATGCACAGGAGGGACCAGGCCCTGCCCACCCAGAGCTTTCCGCGGAGCGGGGACTCGAGTGACAAAGTGAGCGGGTGACCCGGCACGCGAGTCAGTGACAGACTCCAGCGGGGGCCACGGAGAATCTGAGCGGGCCGTGGGGAGGAGGCAGGCAGGGGTGGGCATTGCTTTGGGTTGGGTGGTCTGAGAAGACCCAGGTGAGGAGACCACAGGGAGCTGAGGTGTCATTGGCCCCTTGAGAAAGGCAGAGAAAAGCACCGCAGCCATGGGAACAGCCCTTGCAAAGGTGCCCAGGGTGACCTCTGAGACCTTGGGTGGGCCCCGGGCACCCTCCAGGCTCAGTGTCCCCAGCTGTGGATTAGAAGGTCAAGCATGTGCTCCAAGGACTCTGGGTCCCTCGCTCCCCTCGGTGCTGTGCTGTGCAAGGTCACCAGGATGCTCTGGGGACCCTGCGAGGGCACGGAGGGGCTTGAGGTTAACACCTGCACTGTCCCCAGCTTCAGGTCCCTCACTCAGGCCCATGAAGTCTGGGGAGCAGCACTGCGTGGTGCCACTTGTTCCGAACCACTCCCTCCCCTGCAAGTGTGGGTGTCGCTCATTTCAGCATTTCCAATCCCTGGTTTCACGGACCAGATAAAGTGAGAACTGAGACCATTTGAAGAGACATGTGGCGTGAACAGTGAGTTGGGCAGCAGCGGGTGGGACCCACAGCAAGGAGGGCAGCTCTTGGGGGCTGCGGGTGGGAAGGGGCGTCTTGGTACCTGCCTGGCGGGGTGGATCCGGCTCTGCGCTTGCCAGCTGCGCTGCCCATCGAGGACCGACACCCTTTCCCGAGAGGGGGCAGTAGACCCTGGCAGCTGCCTCTCTGGGTCACAGGAGGACCCGGGGTCAGTGCAACCGGAGTCCAGCACCCACCCGGCCACAGCTCCCCGGCGCTGGTTGGGGCTGGGCCTCACTTACCCCCTGGAGCTTCGCCCTGTTCTCACCGTCCTTTCGTTAGCCGGGACTGCAGCCTCTTTGCTTACACCTCCCCAAGGCAGCGCTCAGTTTGTCAGTTGTATCCACAGTTCTGGCATCTGAAAATTGGTTTGGAAATTGGGACGACAGAGAGGAAATTACACTCTCTTTGCCCAAAAATGCCTACTCCCTGCTGTGTTTGGGTTTTTCCCTTCATCCTTCAGCACTAGCGTAAATACCCTCAGGGAAGCCGCCTAGAGGTCCAGGGTGGGCTGGTTCCATGAGGACCCCCTGCTCAGTGCCCTCCGGTTCCCATTCATCCCACTCGTGGGCTGTAGAGCCTGTCATTTTCCTGCCCAGGTATGCTGGTCTCGGGCAGAGGCTGTGCCTGTCCTGCTCACAGTTGCATCCGCTGTGCCTGATACAGTGCCTGGCACACATTAGGTGCTTAATAAATGTGTGATTAGTTTACATGGGTTGAAAACTTTGTCGTCACTGCCTGCTCCGCTGCTGACCCACACACGCCATGAAGGTGGGGGCTGAACTGGTTTTGTTCCCCGGTGACTCCCAGCACCCAGCCCAGTCCTAGGCACGTAGTAGGTGCTCAGTGAACACTTGGGAATGAATGAAATAATTCTGTCATCACTGCCTGTTTGTCATCTGCCTCGTGCGCTGTACGGCGAGCTCGGACAGGTGGCCGGGCGCTGCGTGTTCTCCTCCGTGACCTGCCACGGGGCGGAGCATTTGCCTGTGCCCAGAACCGACGGGCCCTTTGTGACCCAGGCCTGGCAGGGGCGCTGTGTCTTCATTTTCAAAGAAAGAGTCTGAGCTTATATTTAGAAATCGGGGCTCACCTTCTGGCCACTAGTTTTCTGGGCAGTTGGAGAAAAGGAGGTGACCGTGGGGCTGGGTGCACACAGCGGCGGGGAAAGCAGGAGGGCGCGGGGCCGAGTGGCCGGAGCGCTTTGCTCCGGGATGGGGCGGCAGGAAGGGCTATTCCGGAGGAGGAATTCGTGAGATTTGGCAAACTGGGTTGGTGGAAGGGGCGCGGGGAGCTGGCCTCCTCCCTCCCTGTCCATCTGGTGGATTCTTCGAAATCTGTTAACCGGTGGTTTATTGGAAGCACCTCCAGTGGGAGGGTCGCGCGGAAGACTCTGGTCTGCGCACAGACGTGAGTAGCGGTCAGGACGCATTTAGCAAAGGCTCCCACGGACCGCGAAAAGCACCCGAGGGTGTTGGGGCAGAGAGAGGCCGCGCTCCTTGGCTGGTAAGTGAGGAGGCATTTGGAGGGCGGCCAGGGGCGGGGGCAGGCAGCTGACAGAAGGGCCTTATGTGTGGAGGTGCTTTTCCGATAAACCGCAGAAAGCACGGCTGTGAAAAGCCCAGGCTGCTTCTCACTGGCTGTGCTTTGCGCACCTCGCTGGGCAGACGGCTCGGTGAGAGAGTGGGGGGCTGCCGAGCAAATCTGCCCCCACCCCGACGCACCTGCTCGCTCACTTGTTCTGTCAACCTGAGACCGGCGTCGGCTGTGGCCGGGCAGGGCCTCACGGGGATGTCTGTGTCGTGCAGCGCTGGAGAAGAAGATGGCGGGCAGGCAAGGCCGCGAGGAGCTCATCAAGAAGGGGCTGCTGGAGATGATGGAGCAAGGTGAGTGGGCCGCCCGGCGCGTGTGTGCGGAGCCGCGAACCTGTCAGAGACAGGCAACCAAAAGGGTCCGCAGTCCAGGTGCGGGGCTGGACCCGAATGAAGCCTGCAAGGCTGGAGAAGTGCCCCAAGGGTCTGCTCAGCACCTGGGGACGTCCCCTGTGGGCTGTAGGGCTCCTCCCCAGGGTTGTCTGGCAGAGCCTGGTGCAGGTGAAGCTCCTGGTTCGTCCCAGTTGCTCTAAAGTCACGGCAATGGTTTTTGTTTTTGTCAGTCTGTGCCATGCTGGGGCTGTGCTGGCCATTCCACACACCCTCTCTGGTCTTCACAGCAACCCTGTGAATCTGGTGCGTTTGTTACTCCCAGTTTACAGATGAGGAGTCTGAGGGTCTGGGTGGTGCCCGCCGAGGTCGTTGCAGCATGAAGCAGAGACGCAGAATATAAATCCTGGTCTCTCGGTCCTCACAGTTATCTTTGGTCTGGAGAGTTTGACCTCGGTGTTGTCTATGTGACCATCCTTGTTTGCGTCTTTCAGAAAAGCTGGTTACTGTCACTTGTGCAATTAACTGAGCAAGTCTTCCTCCTCCCTGGTGGATTCCTGCAGCTGTGACGCACAGGACTTGGGTCACGGTGCGGACTAGTCCTCGGTGCTTTCCAGCCTCTGAGACTCTGAATGTCGGCGAGGAGGTTTCACAAAACCTCACTGCCACTTAGTCTCTCTGGAGCTGGGCTGAGCTCTGGTCCCCTGATTGAAGGAATCCGGCCGTGTGGAGCCAATTCCCGAGGCTGCGTGAATATATCGAGTGCCTGCCTCCCCCTTTCAGCCTCAAAATACTACTGGTGTCTTTGAGATTTGGCCCTACTACCAGTTATGAGGAAGATGCTCACGAATCCAGATGCTCTCCAGCCAGTTGTGGACTGACGCCTTTGTTGCCCTTTGAACCTAAGGACAGAAAATGGTATTTTGACGATGCTATTTTCAAGGGGAAAGCTACTTGGAGGCTGCTTAATAATAAAATCTTACATGTACAAGGAAAGCCAGGTACCGAGGGCTGCGGCATTCAGGCGTTTAACGCTCTGTTCGAACTCTCGGGTGTGGCGGGATGTCGTCACTGAGGTGGACATCTGGGCTATTTTAATGTAGCCGGCACACAAAGGTGCTAAACTCTGGCATTTTGAACATGGTGCCAACGAGCATTTCCTTGGATCTTAGGGAAGGAGAAGGGAAAAAATAAAAACAGGCTAAGGTCCTGTTTATTATCTATGATAATAAATGTTATTTTTGGTGAATAAAGAGTAAAGATATAGATCAGATTCCCGTCAAAAACGAAGTTACAGTTTGAATCATTAAAGAGGAAAACTTCTAGGAGAAGTGCAGGTTGGCTGTTTTCAACTCTGACTTTGTGTGAGATGATCTTGTCTGAAGACGTCAGATCAGAGAGCCCGAGACGAGAGTTCTGCCGGCCCAGGCTGCCCAGGTGAACTTGGCCTTGCCGCCGTAGGAGCTCCTCTCTGGCCTCCGTGTCTGGCGGCAGATCACAGAGCAGCACAGCACTGCCTTAGCTCAGGGCCGCGGACGTCCTCTGGAAAGGTCAGGTGGTGAATACTTCAGGCTTGGGGGCCACACAGTGTCTGTGGCAAGTGCTCACTCCACTGTTTTGGGGCAGAAGCAGCCACAGGTGATGCCCAGATGAGTAGGCAGGACCGTGTCCCGATAAAACGTTACGGACACTGAAATCTGAATTTTGTATTATTTTCATGCGTCATGAACTATTATTTTTCTTTTTCTTTTTTTTTTGGTCAACCATTTAAAGATGTCAAATCCATTCTTAGCCTGGCGCTGTATAAAGCAGGTGGGGGCAGGGTTGGCCCCCAGATTGTGGTTCGCCAGTCTCTGCCTTATGTCTCTGTCTCTCTTGCCAAGTGATTGTGGTCCAGGAACTAGGGTGGCCTGAAACAGTGTCTTTCCCCGAGAGCTGAGAATGCGCTCACTGATCGCTGCTACAACCTTTTATTGAGCGCCTGCTAGGCCCAGGGTCTGTGTAGCTGCTGAGGACACAGGTGAGCAAAACACTCTTCCAGCACAAACAGTGCAGTGGGGCACAAACGTTAGATCATCCCACAGACAAATGTCAACTCACAACTGAGATGAGCGTGGGAAGGCAGGCACACAGCACCCCAAGGCCATGAGATGGGACCTGGCCTGGTCAGGGGCCAGGAGAGCTGTGAGTGGGGTCCCGGGTGGGCAGGAGGAGCAACACGGGGATCACCTGGGAGCTTTAAAACCCTGATGCTCGGCAGCTGTTCCATGAGACACTCTGGGGGAGGCACCTGGGCATCGGTGCTTTGCAAACTCCCCAGCTGATGCCAACTTTGATGCAGCGAAGGTTGAGGAGGTGGGGAAGCCAGAAAGGCCAGGGACGCTGGGAGCAACTTCCAGCCGAGGGAGCAGCGACTGCGGGGTCCCACAGTGGACCCAGAGAAGGTGGGTGGGGAGGGACCCAGGAAGCAGGAGGGCCCGGGCCCAAGCTCGCCGCCCATCTTCCCTGCCTGGCCAGACGGCCGGGGCGGCAGAAGCAGGTCCAGGCTGCTGTGGGAGCCCGAGGCCGCCCCAGGTGAGTGGCCGGGAGCTGCCGTGAGCCAGGTGTCTGCGGAGGCAGGGCTTGTCTCCGGGCGGGGGCTTGCTTGTCACCGTGGATTCTCGTGCTGCTTAAACCCTGCCCTGTGTGCGTGGCCTGTAACCGGTGCACGGTAACAATGCGACACACACGTTTGACCCCAGGCGCCTGGGAACCCCTCCCCCGCACTTGCTTGGAAAACGCCTTTGCTCGCGGGGCGAAGCCGACTTCAGGTCCGACCCCGTCTGTGATTCCCGCCGGTGCAGGGCTCACCGAGCCTCCTGGGGGTCGCAGCCGCCCCTGTCCAGCTCAAGGGGGGCCCGGGGGGGGGAAGGGAGGACGATGCTCAGGTGCGGGTGCAGCGCCACCTCCTTTCCTGAAGGTGGGAGGACTCCCACGTGGGGGCAGCGGCGTTTTCCCGTTTGGGTGAGGAATCGGGCTCAGCCACCACCACCTGCCGCCCCGAGGTGGGGACGACTCTGCAGCCGTGGGCGCCCCCCTGTGGCCACCTTCAGGAGGGACAGGCCCTGGGAGGCTGCGGGGTCGGTTGGCCCTGGGACCTCCAGAGCTGCCGGGGACCTTAGCAGCCCCAAACTCGAATTTTGGCCTTCTTGGCCAGGACAGCCACCAGGGTGCCCCCTGCCCTGCACATGCGTGTGTGTCAGTCATCCTGGCGTTTGCCCGCGACACAGGCAGCCTGGCAGGGCGTGGCCTCCGGACAGCGCCTGCACCCAGAGCCTGCTAGCGCCCAGGGGGGTGAGGCTGTGTCCAGGGCATGAGCTTGTCCTGGGTATCGTTCACACCTGTGCTTTACGGACCGCCGTGCCCTCCGCCCTCCGCCCCCCGCCCTCGTTGTCCCAGCTCTGGCTGCCTCCCGGGACCCAGGAAGCCCCTGCCTGTGGGGGCCCTGGGGAGGGAGGTGACCCCACGCCCACGCCCTCTTCACTACTCTGGCCACCCTTCCCAAGCCTCACGACCAAGCGGGGCAGAGTGAAGGGTCCCCAGCCCAAGCGTGGTGTGGAAGAGACGGGCCTGCGCGTGTCTCTCTGCCAGAGGCCGTGTATGTTCCTGAATGACTTTGCTCCGTTTCCCTGCACGAGTCGGCTTGACGTTTTCTTAAATAACTTAAGGCCCTTCATACCCCATCACTGGATATACAAAGAGACCTAGTGCCCTGGTGCTGTGTTCTATGAGCTGGGATTGACTGGGCACACTTTCCTCAGGGAGTTGGACAGTGACGAGTGGAGCGGGTCTGGTTCCCATGTGGTAGGGGTGCCGGGAGACATGTGTATGCATGTGTGCATGCACACGCATGTGCACATATGAACCCACGTGTGCTTGCCATGTCCATGCATGCGCTCTCCCCGTGTGTGCATGTCTGTGGCGCATCCCTCTCCCTGCGGCTGCTCAGTGGGACATGCAGCCCTGGCTGGGGGAGAGGGCATCGGACCAGGACCGGAGGGCGGCCACATGCAGTGAGGGGAGCGGGTGACAGCCCCACCGCTGCCCCCGCCCCCACCGGCGTTTCTTAGCAACGCCCTGCCACAGGCACTATTTTGGGAACTGCAACTTTTCATTGAATGTGATTACGAGCTGGAGCCGTGAGCACAGCCCAGACGGGCCTGCGAGGGCCCCCGAGCGCAGCTCAGGTGGAGCAGCTCTGGGACCACAGGTGGGCACGGGGCTGGCTCGGAATCTGGCTGGGGCCGGAGACCTCTGGGCTTTCCACATTCAATGTTCTGACCATGTTACCCTTGTTGTCGTTATGACAGCGATGAGGGGGACGTCATTAACATCACGTTAACAGCAATGATGGTCATGGCGGCAGTCACCCTGGGCGTTCTGAGATTTGGTGGCCGAGCTGTACGCAGCAGGTGGCAGCCTCACCTAGCATGGGAGGTGTGAGACTCTGGCCGAGCTCACCTGCTGCCTGGTGCTGGCTCTCACGTGCCCTCTGTGTCACCTGGGGCCGGGTAAGCTAGTGGTGGAGGCCGTCACCGTTGTGTGACAGGTATGAGTAAATGAGTCATAAGACAGGGGCCGGGAAACTTTAGCTTTGAGCCCTGTGACATCTAGTTTTGGTGAATTCTCTTGGCCCTGACCTGGGCCTGGTTAGCAGTTACAGCCGAGTGTAGAGTCTGGCCCGGGATCTGTTTCTATGTGACCTTGGAGCTAAGAATGCTTTTCAAACTTAAAGGCCTTTCATAAAAGCTAAAAATCAGAGCAGAATATGCAACAGGTGATGCAGCACGTGGCCCACAAGTCTTAGATACTTGCCACCTGCTCCTTTATGGGGAAGGTCTCTGGCCCGCCCGGGCAGGTGACCTGGCTGCACAAATGAGATCTCCGCAGACCCGGTCTCCAGACTTCCGGCAAGGCTGACCTTTGCCCTCTCCCCCGAGGAGACAGGCATGCAGTAGGGGGAATGTGGTCAGCAGGGACTGACCTCCGAGGGCGCGGGAAGGAGGTGGGCCTGGCTGGAGTGCGCACGTGGGTGGTTGTTGTGTGCCAGACACGTTCCATACATTAACTTGGCTAATCCTCACAGTAACGCCACAAAGCAAGTAGCAATGTTACCCCCATTTTATAGATGGGGAAATTGAGGCCCAGAGGAATTTGTCACGTGGGCATAAGAAACCCTGTTTGCAGCAGGTGGGATACATGGGCAAGGTGACGATGTCCTGTTTGTCTGATCAGGACCCTTTTGAGAGTGAGAAGGACACTGAAGGGTGTGGGACAATAGTTAAGAATCAGGACTGACCAGGCAAGCAGGGACCGTGACTCTGACGTAAATCTCTCCACGATGGGAGGAGGTCAGAGCAGGCCAGCATCCCCACGCTGTGACCCCGTGCCTGTGTCAGCGTGTGCAGGTCATGCTGCCACTCTGCACCATGGTGTCTGCCTCCGTGAAATGGCTGTGGGGACTGAGGTGGCCCTGAAGGGGCCGTGTGGGGGCTCTGTGCATTGGGCTGTGACATGTGTCCAGCAGACGTGGCTGTAACCAGCCGGCTGAGGGGCACTTGGGTGGGTCTTTCGCTCCCTGAGTGCTGAGCCCCCCACATTAAGGTACGGCCCTGGGGATGCCTAGTCCAGGGCCAGACCCTCGGAGGCTGCAGCAGCCCAGCCCTGGGAGGGGGGAAGCGCCGGGTCCTTCCTCCAGCCCTGCTAGGAGCCTGGGTGTCGCCCCTGCTGGGAAGCCTGCCTGTCTGGCCCTGGGGACTCCCTGCTCTGCGCCCCATTCCTGGGCTCAGGATGCCATGTGTGGTCATCCGCATGGCTGCCATAGACCGTGAGCCACCCAAGGGTAAGGACCGTGTCCTGGTAACCTCTGCCTTGCCAGCGACTGTCACAGTGCTAGATGCATCGTGGGTGATGGATAAACGTTTGCTTAGTGGGTGACTGAAGGTCACATGGTGGGTGCAGAGGGGTGAACTGGGTCTCTCCGGCCACAATAGTACTCCCTAAGAAACAGCCCTAGCACCTCAGGGGCACTGCAGTGACCACTTGTTCTCACCTGTCTGGGTTGACCTCCCCGGGGCATGTCCTTGGGGCACAGCCAAGGGGCACAGGCAGAAATGAGTTGTGCCAGCACTTCAGAAGCTGCTGCTAGGTCAAACCCACTGATGTCCCTTGGCCAGAGAAAGCCACCAGAGTGGGGGCACCGCAGGGGCACGTGGCAAGGATGTGAATGCGGGTGGGGGTGCCATCCAGTCTCCCCAGGTGTGGAGCACGAGGGCCTGGCAGAGAGGGCCAAGCAGGAGCAAAAGCAGGGGGGTGTGCGTGAAGCTGGCTCGCCTGGGGGGGAGGTCAGGGTGTGGGGCGGGCCTCCCAGGGGGTGCAGGGGCAGTATGGGGGCACCCCAGGGCCGGGGCGGGCACACTCCCCAGGGAGGCACTTGGTACAAACGAAAGGCTTGGGCAAGGCAGGTGCAGGCCCAGTTCACAGCTAGATTTCCTTGCAGATGCTGAAAGCAAAACATGCAACCCCGACGGGGGCCCCCGATCTGCGCAGAGCGAGCCCTCCACACCCAAGCAGGAGACGCTGACCTCGGAGGACGCCCAGCCGGGAAGCCCCTTGGCCTCGGGCACAGACCAGGCTTCCCTGGATGAGCCGCTGTCCTCGGCCACCCACTTGGACGACGCAGGTACTGGCTGGAGACCGTGCAGGGGGTGGAGCTCCTCCCAGGATGGCCGTCAGCCTGGGGTGGCAGCCGGGGGCCCTGACTAGGGTGTGGGCAGTCGCCCTGGGGGAAAGTTGTCCCCAGGACAGCCGGTCCCTGCTCCAAACCTGCTATGATCTGCCGCCCCGGGCTGGGCTGAAACATTCCCTGGAGCGTTTTTCTCGACTGTCTCTTCCCGAGTGTGGCACGGCCAATAAACGAAGGTGCTTAAAGATGTTCACCTTCCAGACACACCTTCCTCCTGGGATGTCTTTGCCCTCTCGCGGGGACCTTCTGGGCAGGAAAGTGCCCTCCGGAGGGTGAGTGTCTACTGGGGCCCTTTCAGTCGACCCCGAGACGACAGGATGGATGTGGGGTTTAGGCCCTTCCCAGGGGCCGGTGTCAGCAGGTAATGGTGACGGAGGCTCCGAGTGCTGCTCCTCAGCAGGGCTGCCAGGCCCTGAGTGCGTTTCCCTCCCTGTGAAATGGGAGAGTGAGCGACCCGTGCGGGGTGGGTTGGCGGTGGGTAGAGCTGGGCACGGTTTCTGCCGCACGGAGTAGTGACCGTAGGTGGCGGTGGTGTTGATGGAGCAGACAGAGCACTCGCCAGGCACCGGGCAGGAGAGGAGGGAAGGGCGGGGAGGAGGGAACCGCGAACCCCCCCAGGAAACCTGTGAGTGCTTTCAAAGACCCACCCATTAGAGCGATTTTATAGCCGTCTTCTGGGAGACCTCGCTATGGAGCTGGAATCCCGTTTCCTCATAAAATTTCAAGCTAAGATATGTCACGCATGGTTTGGGGGCTGGAGGGTGAACTCCGAGTCTCCCCACGAGCGTGGGAGGTCTGAGACCCAGGCTGCGGGACAGGCCCACTGGGCTGCTGCTTCAGAGCCGGGTGGGCATCTGTTCCCTGGCGCATCCTGCCACGAGGGTGACACCTGCACTCTCCGCCGGCCCGTCCCCAACATTCCCGCAATGCTGACAGGCACCTGCCCGGAAGCGTGCTCTGCCCTCCTAGGGGGGCTGTGTTTCTCCAGTGTCACTTGGCTTGGGGACACAATAGGAATGTGGGGTCTGAAGAGTTGTAGTGCCAGGCGGGTCCCAGCTCTCATGCAGAGACCCCCTGGGCACTCCTGTGTCCCCACATCTCCCAGGCTTCTGACCCCGGTAGCAGTGACTGGAGTGATTCTAGAAGCTGGGTGGGCCTGGCCTTCCTCCCGTGGTCCCTGCAGTCGAGCCCTTGCATGTGGCCCGAGCCTCCCACCTGCTGGAGCTGCTGCTCCCGGCCTCCTGCTGGGGTGGGTCACACTCCGCCTTGGCAGGTGGTTTCTGTTAGCTCAGCGCCGGAGGAACGTGCCGCTCCCATCGGCAACCCCTTCTGACCTCCAGCCGCTCTCCCCCAGTGTTTGGAGTGGGGTTGGAGTCCTGAGGGCAGAGCTGGTTTGTTAAGACATAAACTTGTATCGAGGACGTCCTCTGGGCCGGACATGCTGTGGGGTCCTGAGGGGTGAGTAGGAGTCCACCAGGCAGAGAGCGAGGAGCAGAGCATCCCGGAAAGGGGAAGGACATGTGCGAAGGCTGAGGACAGGGCCACAGGCTTTCTCCATGCAGGGCTTAGAGGGTAAACAGAGTCAGCTCTGTGGGCCAGAGGTACCTGGTGCAGCTGTTCAACTCTGCCCTTGGCTCACAACAGCAGCCCCAGGTGACAAGGGAATAAAAGGGCGTGGCTCATGCCTGTACAATTTTATTTGCATAAACAGCTGGAGAGCGGCAGCTGGGCAGGCCCCTGAGGGCAGTGGGAGCCCCGGGGAATGGAGTGACGGGCTTCGCTTTGCAGGAGGAGGCTTGGCTGCAGAGACTGGGTCCTTTGCAGGAAGAGGCTTGGCGGCAGAGACTGGGTCCTTTGCAGGAAGAGGCTTGGCGGCAGAGACTGGGTCCTTTGCAGGAAGAGGCTTGGCGGCAGAGACTGGGTCCTTTGCAGGAGGAGGCTTGGCTGCAGAGACTGGGTCCTTTGCAGGAGGAGGCTTGGCTGCAGAGACTGGGTCCTTTGCAGGAAGAGGCTTGGCGGCAGAGACTGGGTCCTTTGCAGGAAGAGGCTTGGCGGCAGAGACTGGGTCCTTTGCAGGAGGAGGCTTGGCTGCAGAGACTGGGTCCTTTGCAGGAGGAGGCTTGGCGGCAGAGACTGGGTCCAGGGGATTCGTCTCACTGCCTCCCCCCCGCGGCACGTGAGATGACTGCGTGAGCAGCATGTGGACAATTAGAACATATTTCACTAGTGTTGTGTTTTTTTATTAATTGGGGTGAGTGGTATCAGTCTTTCATTCAGGGTCATGGTAGAGATTTTATTTTTCTTATAAATAAATCAGAATAAAAGTGTGGGCTCACTAAAAAGTAGCAAAGAAAAGTATGGAAAGTGAAAAGGAATGTCCCAAATCGCTCAAGCAGGACCCAGAAGGCTGGTTTGAGAAAGTCCGCTCCATTCCTCACGGATGCAGCGGCTTCTCGGCAGTCAGTGGCATTTGTCATGACGCCGCCGATAACAGGAGCAGGGACACGGCTGGCCGCTTGCGAGCAGGGTGGCACGGAGTGCTCTTCTAAGTGCTGCGCACACATGAGTGCGTCTGACCCTGGAAATGGGCCCGGGTCAGCACACCCGGGATGGGACGGAGGCACCCAGGTTGGCTGTGTCCAAGGCACCGTCAGTGAATAAAGGACAACGCCTTCGACGTCAGCTGACTTGGGTCTGAGACATGGCTGCACTCCTTACTGAGCTGCATGACCATGGGCGAGTGACTTAACCTCTCTGAGCCTGTTTAATCAGCTACAAAATGAGGATCATAGTCACGCTGACCTCTCAGGTTTGCTGAAATTAGGTGATCCGAGGAAACACTTCGCTCAGTCCTAACGTAGGCCGAGTCCTGGGAGTTTGCTGCGCCGTCGTATCATCGTTACCAGACACGTCCCTTGGAGAGTGACACGGTAATTCACAGTATTTGCCTGCAGATGCTCCCTGACAGTCTTGCCTCTAGCAGCACGTGTGTTTTGGGGGGTGGGGCCACCTGCAATTTGCCGTTAAGCTGGGACAGCCCCAAGTTCTGGTCCAGCCTGCAGGTCCGAGACCCTGTGCCAGGAGCGGTCCCCACGGTGGATGCAGGCCCATGTGTAGAGGCCTGAACTTAAGCAAACCCCCTCCAGGAGGGAGCGGATTGTAATTTAACACAGCGGCATCCAACTCATTGCTTAGTAAATCGCAAACTAATGTTTAAAAATTAGAAGCATTCACAAAAATCCAGACGTGCAGCTTCCTTTCAACGATCAAAGTTCAGGGCCCCCCCCCTCCCCCCGCTGCTGCCGCTGGGCCCCGTTCCCACCAGGGCTGAGCGGGGGCTGTCCCTGCAGGTGGACCTGGCCTTTGGGGGTGTGAGTTTGCAGCCCCTTCCATGAGGTTAAGAGCCTGGCCTTTGGAGCTAGCCCTCGTGTTGCTACGTTTTGATCTTCTACTTAGGTCTCATTATTATGGGATGGAATAGTCATTACATGGCGAATAGCTAAAGCTTAGGTCACTGTGAGGCTTTGAGGCCCTAGGTTTGCAGTTTCTGCCGCAGAGCTCAGAGAAGACCAGCTGACCGTCTGATGCTGTTTTCTGTTCTCTTCCCCACCCACGGGCTGCACCTCCCCACCTAGGGTAGCTGCCCACATCTGGGCCCAGTCCCTCTGTGTTGTAGATGATTTCATAACAGACAGATGTCGTCTGACAGTGAGCAAACCAGATTCTCTGGAGGCCAGTGCGTCTTGTGAGTGCTCTGTCCTGGACCTGGCTTCTGTCCTGGACCTGGCTGCTCTCCTGGGCCTGGGGCAAGGTCGTGGTAAACCTCACAGGGGCTGGAAGGTGATGCCCTGTGGGTGGGCTGCACCTGGGGCAGCCCGGGGCTCTGCAGTGGTGCTCCCTGCTGTCCTGCATGTCAGCTGCCTTCTCTTACAAAGCAAACCTCCTGCAGGCGTAGGAGAAGGGGTGATTAGAGAGCAAGAGGGGCTGCCCTGCGTGACCCTGGTGTCCAGCTGCAGCCCTCCTTGGCCCGGCGGTAACATCCTGGACTGCGGCTGCTGCTTCACCTGCCCCGGATTGTGGTGTGTGGGGGCTGATACATTCGAATATTGCAACTGTCTCAGGAAGAGAATCGTCAGTGACTTTGGCCATTATCCTCCTTGACCCTTTGGTTTGGTGATTTGGGTTGACTGGGGGCTCTCGTGTTTAGGGCGATTTTGTTTTCCCTCTCACCATCCGGACGGGCCACACCAGCAGCGGAGCACCCCCTGCAAAGTCCAGACCAGTGTTTTAGCACTGGCGCAGCAGGATCGTGTTCGGTGTTTTCGTTTGGTGGCAGGAGCTAAGCTTTGGCGTTCCCATGAGGGCACCTATGAAAAAGAAGAGTGACGTGTGGGGAGTATGTTCTGTGTTCACTGTATTACCTTGTAACAGCCTCATCTTTTTAAACAAGAAAACAGAGACTCAGAGAGGTTAAGTTACTTTCCCAAAGACGCATGGTGTGTAAGTGGCAGAATTGGCATTTGATCTTAACTGACACTTTACAGCCTAAACTCTAGAGCCGAGCAGAAGATAGACCTTTGTTCTGTTTCTGGAATGTTCTGGAATGTAAGTTGCTTCTGAAGTCTGGTCCTCTGGCTTTGGAATCGATCCTCTTTCTCTGTGGACCCCTGACTGTTCCTCTGAGCTCCGGGCTCACATGTTATCGGCCACCTTGACAATCCGTCTGGAGGCCAAGCAGGCATATAAAACACATCCAAACCCAGCTCTGTCCCCACCACAAACCTCCCCAGTCCCCCCTTCTCTCTCAGTCCACCTGTCAATCCATCTGCAGGCTACAGGTGAGATGCCACCCACTGCCTGTGGTGTGTGGCCATCAGGCACTGCTTGAGGGGCTGGCACATGAGCCAGGAGACCACGCTCAGCTGTCCCCTCCCTGCGCCCAGCTGATGCCACCTGCGCTTGTCAAGTGCTCAGGGACCACATGTGGCTAGTGGCTACACATACGGGCAGGGAGGAAACGGTTCTGCATCTCGGAAAGCTCTACGGGGCAGTGCTGAGGGTCAGAGGTTAGAGGTGGCCCCGTGTCTGCTTTGGTGCAAAACCAGGAGGGATTTTGTGGTTTGGATTAGACAGCCCTTCTGGAGTTTTCCACACCAACAGGGAGTGTAATAGCAACAGAAGACCACATGGCCTGAGCTGAAAAGATTTCCCACCTGGCCCTCTGCAGAAAACATTTGCTGACCCTGGTCTGGGCATGGGTTGGGGCGGGGCGGGAGCTGGGAGGGCCGTGAGGAGTTGTGGCCGCTCACACTGGGGGACAGTGGCTGTTCTGAGAAATACTTTGGAGGAAGAGCTCACAGGACGTGCCCGTGAGCCAGCCTGGCTGGACAGCCCTGAGCCCAGGGAAGGCAGGACTCTCTCTGGCTCTGCGCCACGTCCACAGCTTCTAAAACGGCACCTGGATCCCACAGCTGTGCAGTGACACTCGGGAGATGGATTGACAGGTGGACAATTGAGAGAGAAGAGGGGACTGGGGAGGTTTGTGGTGGGGACAGAGCCGGGTTTGGAAGGTGGCTGACCACATGTGAGCCTGGAGCTCAGAGGAATGGTCAGGAGTCCGCAGAGAAAGGGGATCGATCGATTCTGAAGCCACAGGACCAGATGGGATCGGCCACCCAGGGGGTTTGATAGGGAAGGGGACCCAGGCCTGAGTCCTGGGGCGGCCCAGGGCAGAGCGGTCAGGTGCAGGAGGTGGGGCCTGCGGGCCAGGCTGAGCAGGTGTGGCCAGCACCACTCGGGGGAACTGGGAGAGAGCGTGGAGTTGGGGAGCCGAGCAGGGCAGGGCTGGAGAGAGAGGGCAGGGCTGGAGAGAGGGTGCAGGGCTAGGTGGGGCGGCCACGGCTCAGGGAGGGTTGAGGCCACACTCGGTGGGAAGAAGAGAAATCAGGCAGTCGGGAGGGGAGATGCCACTCCAGAGATCTTCTCTGATCAGTTCATTTTTCCAGTGAGCAGAGAATGGGTGCGTAGCTGGGGAACACCCAGGTCAGGAGCGGTTGGATTTCACGTGCTGCATTTTGTGTCTTGCTGGGATCCGGAAGAGGTGGGGAAATCGGAGACGGGCCGAGGGGCGCAGCCTGTCAGTAGCTCACAGGCTGGGGGGTGGTGCCCCCAGTCAGCGCCTTTCTGATGGAATCGCTCATGGGTCTGACACGGTCCAAGTGCATCTGCTGCTGCTGGGCCAGGAGTGGGCACCCTGACGCCCCTCAGTGACGCCTCCAGCGAGCCGCGGAGCCTGGTTCAAACGCTGCCGCATCCCGGTGCCGCGGGACCCGGAGGAGATTAGTCGGGAGTGTGCTGGGTAGCTCCGAGCAAACCTTCCCCAGCCTGGTAGCAGACAGGGCCAGGTATTTCATACAGACGTTTGTACAGATCGGGAAACTGAGGCTCAGAGAGGTTGGCGACATAGGTCGCTGGTCTGGAAATGAATCACACGCAGAGGAAGGGACAGCTGCTGGAGGTGGGCGTGGCTGAGGCGAGGAGAGCCGTTCCGTGATCTCCCTCCCTCCCAGAACCGCAGTTGGGAGCAGGCGGCTGCCGGCAGCCCTGAGAGCACGACCCACCCCCACAGAAGCAGTCGGGGACAAGGAGTCACCTAAGGCCAAACACCCTAAGCAGGAGGCAGATGCTTGGATGACTTTTCCGGCCTTCGGAGTAGCAGTGTCTTGTGGATGCTCCCTTAGATTGAGAGTGACGTGAACATCTGCACGGAGTTGGGGCCAGTAGTGGGACCCTCAGAGGAGGAAACTGACCCTGGGTTGGGGCTAAGAGCTCACCCCAGGACCCGGGGGTCCTGCCCTGAGTGTGGCTGCCGAGGGCGTGGGCTCAGGAACGAGGTGTCCCGAGGCTCAGGGCGTCCACTGCCCTGGGAGACGGGGAACCCCTCGGAGCCACAGGACGGGGCTGCACGGAGAACGCAGACGTGTCTGTGCCCACCTTTGCTTAACAAGGAAATCTCACCACCCTTTCACCTAGAAAACACAAAATGTTTATTTTAATATTATCAGGTGACTAATCAGAATTGTAGACTCAGATGTTATCGGTTACAGTTCAGAGGACATAATGATAGTCTCAGAGTCTAGAATTCTTAAAAAAAAAAAAAAAAACCTTTAATGAATAACATTTTTGAGGAGAGTTTACTAATAAGAAAATAAAAAACACAGCGTTTTCACGTGGGTATCCTTGCAGGACACAAGCACACAAGCCGACTGCAGTGGTGGTTCTTGGGATCTGGGCGAGTGTGCCCTGTGCAGTGTGGCTGTGCTGGGTGGGGCTGTGCTGGGTGGGGCATTTGCTTTCTGAGGTTTCGTTCATCTGCGGTGACGAGGGCCAGCCCTTCGGAGTACAGACTCCCCTCCCATGAACTTGGCACAAGAAAGGGCCGGGCCTGAGAGTTTGGAACTCCCAGCATGGGCAGTAAAGGAACAAAACTAACGATGGCTACTGATACGGGATACGTGGACCTTCAGTATTTGCATTTAGTGTCCCCTGGGAAGCTTGCTAAGGTGGGGGTGGAGGGGTGCAAAGGAAGCCAGGCATGGGGCTTGAGGGGTGTTGGTGAGATTGTTGTTGAATGACAGAGGCTGGAACCTGAGCCGGGCAGGGAGAAGGGGACAGTTGATGGGTGGGGGGCGTGGAGGGGTGGGTGGGGGCAGAGGAGGCTGGACAGTTGGCTGCAGAGAGGGAGGTGAGGGCTCCTGCACCTGCCCTTCCTCTGAGTCCATCCTCCCTGCCCCTCGTCCGGGCTGGCATGCGCGGGGCGGGGCTGCTGAAAACCAGACTCGTAAGAACGAGAGCCGCTAGATGTGAGGGCGCACGGTGTGCCAGGAACACCGCCCACTGCCGCTGCTTGTTTAAACCCCGCAATAACCCTGTGAAGGGCAACGGTTAAGGTGACGCCGTACGTGAGTAAATGGAGGCCCAGGGAGAGTCAGTAACTTAAACAAGGTCCCAGGGTGAGTGCAGAGGTGACTCGAGCTTGGGTGTATCTGACTGGAAAATCTGGCATGGTGGCCACCGCTCCCAGGTGGGGTTGGGAGCCTGGGGACACACTTGTCATGTGGAAAAGGAATGGAACCAGTCTTGCTCTGGAAACGACCTCACCCTCCACCCCCACCCTGCGCCCGATGGCTCTCTTGGTAGCTGAACTTGCAGGAAGTCAAGTCCACATGGGAGGTGCCTGCTCCTCGTCCTGTGCCGGGGTCAGGGGCCCACCCCGCCATTGCCCCTCTTGCTTTGCTCACTCACGGCCACCGCGGTCAGAGGGAACATGTTTTGTGAACACTCTGCTTTGCCTTTGCAACAGCCAAGATGCCATCTGCATCCAGTGGTGAAGAAGCAGATGCTGGCAGCCTTCTGCCCGCCACCGATGAGCTCTCCCAAGCCTTAGCGGGGTCTGACTCCCTGGACAGTCCTCTCAGACCTCTGGAGAGATCCGCGGGCCAGCTGCCCAGCCCCCCACTGCTGCCCACCCCGCCACCCAAGGCCGGTGCCAAAACCGCAAAGAATGTCACAGGTGGGTCCCCATGTATCCCATCCATCCTCTTCCCTCTCTCTCTCCATCTATTCATCCATCCATCCATCTGTTCATCCATCCATCCATCTGTTCATCCATTTATCCATCCATCCACTCATCCATCCGTCCATCCGTCCGTACCTTCAGCTGGGCTTGCTTGGACACCTTCTCCCTTTGCTTCTGTGACTGCGGCTCTGGGCAGGCCCAGGCAACAGTTCTCAGCAAGGCGCTTGGTTGTCAGGAGCAGACTGCTCAGCCTGCCTCAGGCAAGCAGGGTGGTCTCTCTGCAGGAGTCACAGGGGGTGTCTTCCAGAGCCTGAACGCAAGGGGCACAACCAGCCCCAGGATGGGGACTTTCTCTCCCTCTGTCTGGATGTTCACGTGTCTGTCTGTCCTCTTTCTGCCTCTCTCTGAGTCGGTCAGTCTCCTGCCCCTGCACTCACCGCCCTGCCCTCCCTCTGCTGGACTCTCCTGCTGATTCGCTGTCCAGCCTGCAGAGCCAGCAGTGAACAGCAGCCTTCTGGTGGGGGGCAAATGGGGGAGCACCGCTGAACAGAGACCCCCCCCAGAGTCACGTGCTTCTGTAGTTTGGCCTCACTGGCCGAGTAATGCCAGGAAGAAGAGAGATTTCATTTTCAAGCTTGAATATGTCTCATCCTGCTGCGGCTGGAAACGTTCTTCCTCCTTGCTCCATGCGGCAACTTGGAACCTCAGCCCAAGCCGTTCCTCCTTCGGGGAGCCTGCCCCGCCCTCCAGCCTCATGGCACCATGCGCCTCCTCTTCCCGGCATCCGCCATGTGCAGTGGGCTGAATTAGTGTCCCCCAAAATTCACAGCTACCTGGAACCGCAGAATGTGACCTTATCTGGAATTAAGGGTCTTTTTAGATTGCACTAAGTTAAAGATCGAGATGAGCTTGTGCTGGTTAGAGTGGGCCCTAAATCCAGTGAGAATGTCATCGTAAGAGCCACAGAAGGACACGAGGTGACGTGGAGACCGAGGCAGGGATTGGAGTGAGGCAGCCACAGGCCGAGGAGCACCAGGGACCGCCTGGCAGCCAGCAGAGGCTGGGAGAGGCCTGGGGCGGTTTCCGGCCCAGAGGAAACCAACCCTGCCCACGTTTTGGTTTCCACTTTGGCCTCTAGAATCGGGACAGTCCTGTTGTTTTAAGCTGCCCAGTTTGTGGTCATTTGTCACAGCAGCCCAAGGAACCAAATACACCTGTCTGTAGGATTATCTGCCTGGCACTGTGCCCGTACGGTAGCCCCATGACAGCTGGCCACATCGTGTTCACCACCAAACCCAAGTGCGGGCGGAGTATCCGGCACACAGCAGGTGCTCAGCAAGTGCGAGAGACAGTGTGATGGAACAAAGGCAGGAATGTTCTGAACCCTCTATCTGCAGCCTTCTACTTCTCCAGAGATGAGTCAGCATACTCAGTTTAGGGGTGGCATGAATGACCACACAGATTAGGGTAAAAGTTTTCAGGCAAAACTATACTATTTTGCATTTTGTTACCATCATTGTGATAATTTCCATTTTCATCTGTTGAAACCTGGGACAATTTAAAATCCATTTTATTAATCACCATCCACCCCATTTTATTCTGGTTGATGTATAATTTGTTCCCGACCCCCAGTAACTGAGTAGCCTGGAGAGTTTTCCGTGTCCCCTGTGCCTGGAAAGGTCAGACCTCGGACTGCACAGGTCTCTGCTGTGACTCCGCCCTTTGCTCACCCCAAATTCTGGTGTTCTGTCCCCAGACTGCCCGTCAGCACCTCTGACGGCCACCCTGCCCTCGGTGGCGAGGACATCAGGGGACATTCTCGCACCAGTGAACATGGAGACTGAACTAGGAGTGGGTGGGAGGGGGTGGTCATGACCTTGGCCTGGATTTCTTACTGCTGAGACCACGTTTTGGTGACTTTGTCTTAATTTTCTCTGGTCGTCTTTTTCCTTTTCTTTTGGGGAAAATGTTTTCTTCTGCATGTGAACACCAGATGGCAGCAGAGAGGGCAAAGGCCCCCCTCACCTGGGCTTAACCTGCAGGCGGAGACACAGGTGCACAATGAGTCTCCGCCACCTGAGGCCTTTCTTGCCTGAGATGGGGCCACGCGTGTGTTCGTCCGCCTGGGCTGCTACAACAAAATACCACGGACTGGGGGGCTTGGAAACAACAGGAATCTACTTTTCACAGTTCTGAGGGCTGGAAGTCCGAGATTAGGGTGCAGGCAGATTTGGTGTCTGGTGAGGGCCTGTTTCCTGGTTTGTAGACCACATTTCTAGCCTTTCCTGAAATGTCTGTTTCTGACGACCTCTGAGGGAAGGTGCTGGTGTTGCTGTCGGGTGGGCGAGTGGAACGGACAGGGACACGCCCTGGTCTCCTCTCCCTGGGAGCAGGGACCCTGGCCTGGCATGTCGTGTGAGTTAGGGACACCTGGCCGGGGGTGGGATGTCCTCTCTGTCCATGGGCCTGTGTCTCAGGGAGGCCCTTTGTCCCCACTCCTGAGAGTTACGTTCTTGTCGGTTCCTCCCGCGCCCAGGCCAAGCCGCGCTCTTCCAAGGCTCCGGCGTGAAGAGCGCCGACCCTCCGCTCCGAGGACAGCTCTGCACGCCCACGGGCTCTCCGCATCTCACCACCGTCCACCGGCCGCTGCCCCCCAGCCGCGTCATCGAGGAGCTGCACAGGGCGCTGGCCACCAAGCACCGCCAGGACAGGTGAGGCCCTGCCCCGAGGTGGACACCGCTGCCTCCAGTCCCCCAGGGCTGACCTGACGGTGCGACACCCCTGCGGCCGCCCAGGGCGAGGCCGGCTCTCCCGCTCTGCTGTCTCCACCTTGGAATTCTTAATGATCTTTGAACAAGGAACCCACGTTTCATTTTGCACGGGCTCTGCAGATTACGTGGCTGGCCTTGGTGCCCACGTTCCAGGGGGGAGCCCGGCCCCCCAGCCCCTGCGTGATCCCCTCAGGATGGGGTGGGGCGGGAGCTCCCAGGAGAGGGCGGGAGCGAAGCGGCTGTCCTGCCTCGTCCCGGGACTCAGGGCTTTGCGTCTTTCCCCGGGCAGAGTGCCAGGTGGCCATGCTCTTTCGTTCTGGGTCACGTGGGGCTCAGTTCTGTGACGGAACAGTGGATTGTTGGAGGCACAGTGGGTGACAAGGCACGTACGGACTGGCGGAATATCAGACACAGCGCCCGTGTGGTTCCCGCGGAGGCCGTGGTCGGAGGTGGTCAGAGCAGGGTCGCGCTGGCACCGCCTTGGGCAGATTTATCACGTGTTGTGTTTTCAGCTCCTTCCAACAGCCACGTGCTGGTGCCCCTTCTAGCTCGGCGGGGACAGAGCCGAGAAGCCTCACGTCCTCGGGGCACCTTCGCGACATTTGTCATGAGCCCTGAGGTCAGCGTTGCGGGGTTTCTGGGTGAGGGGTAGCGTCTGACCCGACCGTCTTTCCCATCCAGTTTCCAGGGCCGGGAAAGCAAAGCGTCTCCGAAGAAGCGGGCGGACGCCCGTCTGTCCCGGACGTCCAGCATGGAGCGGGGCCGGGAGCGGGAGGAGGCCTGGGGCGCCGACGGGGCCCCCGAGAGCAAGCGGACGGCAGCCAAGGAGTCCGAGGAGAACAAGGAGAACCTGATCGGGAATTCCGAGCTCAAGGACGACTTGCTCTTGTACCAGGACGAGGAGGCGCTGAACGACTCCATCATCTCTGGTGAGGAAGGGGCGGATCCGCACCCCAGGGCTCCCCGTGGAGGGCTGGCGTTTCTGCCACCAGCATGGGAGGGACGGGGCGAGGGCTGCGCTGGAGAGAACAGGCGCGGGAGACTCATCCCCAGAAAAGCCCTCTGGGGGCGCACGCGGCCGGGCTCACCGTGTGGCTGGAGGAGGTGCCCGAGTGAAATCGTTTTATATGTGAGTTTTCGCATGTATTTGAAAAAAAACATAGACGTGGTACAGCAAGTGTCTTGGGAATGTCATCCCTGAGGACATGTGGCGAAATATGTAGGCGGTATGCAGATGCCCGGTGTTTGGAAGGTGTGCCAGAAAATTCTCATTTAAAAAAAGCGAGATGAGGGGCCGGGGGAGGGGAGAGTGCCTGATGCACCGGGCCCAGGTGGCCTTCTCAGAAACGTGCGAAGGAGACACAGTGCGAGCGTGTTCTGGACCAGACGCCCACAAGGCCCTTGGAGTCCAGCTCCACGTTTGTGCCCGTGTGTCATCCGTGTCAGAGTAGTGGCTCCATCCTGCCCTCGAGTCTCAGGGAGAGGGAGGGCTGCAGACCTCCTCTGGGCTCAAGCGATCCTCCCGAGTAGCTGGGACTACAGCCATGCGCCACCATGCCCTGATACTTTTTCTGTCTTTGGTAGAGACGGGGTCTTGCTACGTTGCTTAGGCTGGTCTCGAACTCCTGGCCTCAAGTGATCTTCCTGCCTCGGCCTCCCAAAGTGCGGGGACCATAGGCTTGAGCCACCTCACCGGGTGTGTCCCACCCTTCGGGCTGCCGTAGCAAAATGCCGTAGACTGGCTGTCTCGTGACAGCACAGACTTACCTCTCCCAGTTCTAGAGACGGAGAAGTCCCGTGTCAGACAGCAGACGCGGGTCTGGCGAGGGCCCGCCCCTACTCACAGATGGCGCCTTCTCGTGGCCACCCGCGTGGCAGGAGGGGAGATGGAGCTCTCTGGGGCCCTTTGACGCGGCACTAATCCCGTTGGAGAGGGCTCCACCCTCACGAGCTCCGCAGCTCCCAGGGCCCCACCTCCAAACACATCGCCCTGGGGGTCAGGGTTCAACGTGTGAGTTCCGGGGCGGGGGGGACACTCGGTCCATGGCGTTGGTGTTCTCGGGTGAGGGCTGTCTGTGCACCTGCGTGGGCCTCCTCCCCGGGCTTACCGTGTAGAGATTGCCCTCACACATTCCTTTCTAGCTCTGTGACCTCGGACATGTTTCTTGACCTCTCTGTGCCTCAGTTATACCACTTGTAAAAGGCTGTTTATCACAGTCCCGTCTGTGCTCAGCACGTGCTCCCACTGTCGTGGTGATGGTGGTACCCCGCCTCTTCGGCACCCATGTCGGGAGCAGGCAGGGACAGGAAGAGCCAGGCAGCTGCCACAGGTCAGCAGAGAGACACCTGCCGGGGTCCAAGCGGGCTGTGGCTCCAGTCTGTGGACAGTCCACAGCCGCTTCATGGTGCTCCTCGTTCCCTCCTCTGGTTCGTCCATTGGCAAGAGCCGATGCCCCTGCAGCCCACGGGCACATCTATTCTCCGTCTGGACGTGCAATCGGTATGTTTGTGTGACTGGCCGCGATTTTGCTTTGTCCGCTTAGCAAGGGATGGGGACAAGAACTAATTGCTTGGTGCCCTGTGTGCCGGGACAGGCTGATGGTGTCCTTCACGTTGGTCAGGAAAGAAAAGCCTCGGGAAGGCCTCTGGGGGGCACCTGCCGTGGGCCACCTGTCCTAGACCAGGTGTGTTGTGCTTCAGGGCGACCAGGGCTGTGCACGCTCGTACACGTGGGCGGAGCTGCAAACCGACAGCTGTCCAGGTTTTCAGGGCACGTGCTCCGCTCAGCAGCTTTGCTTCCAGGACTGTGCCCCAGGCACCTAGCACTCGTGCATAACGGTTTGTACGCACTAGGGTGGCTCAGTCTTGCTACAATTAACGTTTGGGGCCAGAAAACTAATCGCTGTGGGGGCTGTCCTGTGTCCTGTAGAATGTTTAGCAGCCTCCCTGGCCCCCACCCACTAGATGCCACTAGCACCCCCGGCCCCAGTCGTACGACCCAAATGTCTTCAGACGTTGCGCAGTGTCCCTGGGGAGGGACTGCTTGTGGCTGGGAAGCAGAGTCCAGGGATGCTCACGGGTGTTACTCGTGGTAGGAAAACTGGAAATGCTTGAAGCAGCGATCAGCGAGGGCCAGTGGAGTCGGCCGTGGTCTGTGTCCGTGGCGGAGCCTCGTGCGGACATTGCGCTGAGCGTGCAAGCTCTTGGGCGTGAAATGCAGCCAGGGTATGTTGCAAGGTGGCAAAGAGAACTCGAGAATGATCCCACTTTCATTATCTTTTTAAAATAAACCCACATAGAGACACTCCTGCCCAACCGTACTCTGTGAGGAAGAAGAACGGATGCGTGAGAGAAGGTTGAAATTCTCTCACCTGGTGTGATCGGGACCAACCGATTATATTTTCATTAATTAAAACAGCTGATTAAAACTTGAAACATAAAAGTGATATATACACGGGTTAAACATTTTGTTTCAACTTTAAAATGTGAATGCGAAAAGTGAAAAACTAATGCACATTTATGTGCCCCTTTGGGCAAGGATGGGAGCCCCAGGTCCTGGAATAAACCACACCTGCTGTACATCCTCTGATGTCTAAGTGACTTCTAAGGATTACGTTTACTTTGCACTCTTTACAAAGTAAGAGAGTACAGGTGCTGCTGGCCTAAGCAGGTCTGAGAAGAGACAAGCGACTGTTGGCGAGCACACAGGGCACCAGGGAGAGGAGGCGCCTGAGTGTGCGGACGGAGCCCTCAGAGGGGTGGGGAGCAAAGGCCAGCGCAGCCCTCGGCCGAGGGCATCTGCCGCAGGTGTGCCTGGCTGTCGGGTAGGGTGTGTGCGTGGGGAGAGAGTTCTGCGTGTGTGCCTGCGATGTTGCACCCAGACACACGAGGCCACATCTGTCTAGCCTGCTTTGCGTCAGACACTTGTGTGAATGCATCTCTGGGATAAAATCCTGGAAATAACGCAGCAGGTTTACACACCTTCTATGTGCTGATTCTTGATTGGAGACCGCGTCAGCAATGATGTCCTGATTCCCCTTCCCTCCGCGTTCTCTGCGGGACCTGTCTGCCCCTTGATGGGAAGGGGAGGAGAGGGCGCCCAGGGGAAATCCCCCCAACTCTTTACAACAGAAGGGATTGTGGGCAATCTGTGACGTTTAGAAAATGTTCTATTGCTACCTCTCTGTGCTGTTAGAGGGTTTACAGTGAGCACATCTTACCTCATCCCCAGAGAGACTGGGGACAGGCATTTTTGACAAGATCCCATTCCTGCGTTGGGGGAGTTCTCGGGCTTACAAGCAGGAGCAGGTGGGAAGGACACCACTTGTGACACGGCCTGCAGGTGGTCAAGGGCAGGGCAGGAGAGGCACCATTGGGGTTTTAAGGAATGAGTAAGAGTTTGCCGGGTGGGTGAAGTCACAGAGACACACAGAGTTGGCACTCACAGGGAGGGAAAGCTGCGTGGAGCCCCTGGTGCCCGGGGTGTGCAGGGAGGGACCTGACACTGAGCAGTTTTGGTGGCACAGCCAAAGGGGCGACATGAGGTTCTGACTGTCCAGTACTTTCAGATGGCAGCTGACCTGAGAAGGCTAAGGATACTAACCCTATCACTTGCCACTGTTGCCACTAGCAAAAAAAGGATGACACCTCTGGGCAAATTGTATCTGCTTTGGGGACAACTATAAGTGAGCGGTAAATACCTGGAAGGCTGTCGGCCCAGCCCAGGGAACTGCTCCAGGAGGCGGTGATCTCTGTGCCTCCCACACCGCCTGACCCTGCCACCTGCGCTGTGTCACCTGGCGGGGACAGCTCTGGGACCTGCTGCAAGGACTTGCCCGGGGCTGCCCTGTGGCAGCAGTGTCTGCAAACGTCCTGTGTCAGACCCCGTCCACGATGGTCTTGAGAGTTGGAATGTTTACTTGAGCCTAAAAAGAAACCCCACGGTGTGTTCTACATTTGGTGACGCTCAGGAGCTGGGCTTTATGTAGAGGACTCCAGGGAGGGTGGGTGACCACGTGGGTTTTTAAAAACAATCTAAAGAGAAGTTCACAAAGTTTTCTGATCGTGCATCCCAGTAGGGAAAAAAAAAACAACAAAAAAACCCCTCAGTATTTGTACATCATTTACTTATAAACTATACCCATGAGAGGCACCGTGTTAATATATTGCGTACACTATAAAATAGACATGAAACAGTAAGGAAGAAAGCACAACATGGCGTAGCAACTGTACGTATTAATATTTTCCACCACAGCCTGACCTCCTGGGGAGGCCCAGGAACTGGCATTCCGGCAGGCACAGCGGGGCGCTAGTGCAGGCTATGAAAGCTAGACTGAGGGGATTTAAGGTAGAGGAGGAATTTTAGTGCTTTATAGATTTTTTTAAAGCTTTTTACGAAATGACTTTGCTGTTTATTTGACAAGTACTGTATGTCCCAGCTCCAGGCCTCAAGGATTCTAAGAAAAACCGAGACTCAGTCTCCACCCTCGAGGAGCTCGTGGCTAACTTTAAAAGTCGACTTTCGCCATAAAGTTGACGAGACAAAAGAGGGCCCTGTCTGGAATCCAACGCCAGGGACGTGGTGACTCAGGGTTTGATGACACAGTAGCTGTGGCGTGGGGAGAGGCGAGGCTGGGCCGTGCCGGGTGTTGCCCACGTTTAAAGAAAGGGGGACCCTCTCGCAGGCTCCAGGGTCCTTTCCCAGTGGACACGCTTGTGAAAAGGGAAAGCTAAACTGTGTCGTGCTATTTGAATCCCATGGGGACAGTGGGTTGCAGTGTGTGCTTCAGCGAAGAGAGGAGCAGCCTGTGGGGAGGGGAGGACTCACTCGCAGTCGTCACCGCGGTGAATTCATGGAACCTCAGGCGGTCACAGACTTTTCGTGGAAGTTGGGGCTCTGGGATTTGCTGTGCTTCAGACTGCCAGCCATTTCGCCCGTGGACACCAGGTGGCGCTGTGGACGCTCACTGGGACGCGGGCTGCGCTGGAGGCCTGGTCTGCGGGCGCCGGGCACTCGTGGCGCTGGCTGCCAGGCTCCAGCCGTTCCTGCCGGGCACCGAGCAGCGGGTCGGCTGGGACTCGGCAGGCCCAGCGATGACCACGGCCAAGCTGGCCTGCTCTTTTTGTTAAAGCTCCTACTTCACGTCGGGTACCTTAGCAAGCACCTCTCATGCCTTCTGTTGCCTGGTCCCCACGGCAACCTGGGGGTGGGGGGCAGGTGCTGTCATTGCCCCCCCCCCCTTTTTTTCCCAGTTGAGGAAACCAAGGCAAAGAGGGGAAGGAATTTGCCCATTTTGAATCCAGGCCTTTCTAGCTTTGCAGCCCATGTGTGTCACCCACCATTCTCCTGATGCTCCTGAGCTCTGCGTAGGAGCCAGGCTGAGCAAAGTCACATCATTGTTATGGGGCAGCTGAGACCCGGGGAGTGGCCAGGGAGAGAGATGTTTGCTCGCTTTAGGAAGACAGCTGGAGTCCAGAAGGCACCAATGCAAAGCCTCAGGGGGCAGTCCAAGTCCTTCACCTGCTGGCTGTGTGGCCTTGGGTGAGGAGTTGGTGTCTCTGTCTCATCATCTGAAAACGGGAAAGATGAACCCGAGCACCTGCCTCAAAGGGCTTAACCCCGTGCCTGGCATACAGCAGGGGCTCGCTAAGTGTGGGCTGCTCTCGCTGTCATCGGTGGGCAGCAGCACAGGAGCTGCTGTGGCCGAAGGGACCTAGAAAGGTCTGGAAAGAGCACAGGTGTGAGGAGAGAGGGGCATGAGGGGCCCTGGCCCAGCCCAGGGAGAGGGGCTGGGGCCTGCAGGGATGTCCTGGTACCAGGACAGGGGCGCCTGAAGTGACAGACGTTTGTGTGCTCGCAGTCCTGGAGGCCGGGAGGCTGCGATGGAGGTGTTGGCAAGTCGGTTTCTGGTGAGGCCCCTCAGCTTGGCTCAGAGACGCCGCCGTCTCGTGTCCTCGTGTGGCCGATTCTCTGCGTGCGGGCCGTGGGGAGAGCATCGCTACCAGGACCCCGTCCTGTCAGAGCAGGGCCACCCTCACGGCCTCCTTTAACTCCGTTACCTCCCCACAGCCCTGCGTCCAAGTGCAGTCACAGGGGGGTCAGGACGTGGACTGTGCACTCTGGGGTAGGGGACACAGTTCAGGCATGACACGGGGACCGGGCAGGGTCTGGGGCGTGGGGCGCCAGGGCCCCTGGCTGGAAGAGAAAACGCAGAGGAGGGAAGGGCCGGGGCCTCGTGCCGTGCTCTGGGCTCACCAAGGCTCTGCCCAGCTCAGGATCAACCAGGGACCACATAGCCATTCAAGGGTATTTATTGAGCACCGCCTGTGTGCCTGGAGAGCCAAGCCTGCTCGCGTCTGCAGAGGGACGCTAGTCAAGGGCCAAGGGTCCGTCAGGTGAACGTGCACCTGGTGTGTCGTGCTGGCGTCATGCGTGAGGCTGATCCGCAAGGCTACTTTGATTTGTTTTACAGCATCCTGCCCATGCCCTGCTCCCCACGAAACCCGGTGGCACCTGGCTCTTCTGTTCACCTGTAGGTAATGAAACATCACGTAGTCTCCGAGTCATCCACGCTGTTTGGATGCAGAAATCAGAACATCCTTCCCCTGTGACCATCAAACTTCCAGGTCAAATCGGTGTTTTGCCAGTTCCCCTCCCCCCGCCAGACCCTCTGCAGCCAGGGAGGGTGTGCTCTTCCCCCGCCCTGCGCACTCCTGGAGTGAGGGTGTGTGTCCCCCGAGGAGTGGAGGCTGCTGGGCTCTGACTGTCCACTCACAGTTTACCCACTTGGGTCTCTGCGTGCTTGGTCCTAACCCTAACCCTGGAGCCCCAGTTTCCCCTCAGAAAAGGATGTGGTAATCTTCTCTTTGAGAATCACTTAGAACCTGACGACTCAGTTAAGTGAGATCACCCCAGTGCACTTCTGGGGAGATGGCAAGGGCTGCTGCTGGCTTCCTCCTCCCCTCTGTCCTCACATGAGCAGGTCCCCCTGCAGGTCCCAGGAGGCTGCCCTAGGGGCAGAAGCCTTGCAGGACCTGATGGAGCCACTGTCACGGTTCAACAGGACAAGGCTGCCAGTGTGGCTGGCGTGGTGCTTGGCACTGCGGAGCAGTTGACGGTGTCTGTGGAGGTCCCTCTGTGCAGTTGACAGGTGTCTCTTTCTGTGGCACATAGCCACCCTCGACAATGGCAGCCCTCACTGTGATCACCCTCTATATTTTGTAGTCAGCATGTAGGACATTTATAATCTGACGCACGTGTGTTATTTTGAAACTCGTGGTCATGATGGCAACGGTGCCAGGGCGGGAGAAACCTTGCAGAGTGAAAGTGAGAGGAGCCAGGTAGGGCCCCTACTGTCACTCGCACCCTATTCTTTGGACAAAACCAGGTCCCAGGCTGGCCCTGATTCAGGGGGTAAGAAGACCTTTTCGCAGGAAGAATGGACACTAGTGGCCACGTGCAATTGATCTGCCGCCGAGTTGATGTTAAGTAACTTCCCAGTGAGCGTGTAAATTACACGGGTGGGCATACGCCTTTTTCAAGGCTGCGTGGACGTGGCTACCTCCAGTTCTTTGGTGTCAAGGAGGGACTTGCTTTCTCCCCGTCAGATTCCTGGTCCCTGTGTGCCAGGTGCAGTGGCCTATTTCTGTATCATTCTCAGCATGGCGCCTGGCACTTAGTCTTCTGCGATGACAGAGTTGATGAAGCTCAGAAGAAACTCGGAGGTGACGTGACCTGGACTCCATGACCCCATTTCACAGACCATGACACTGATTCACCCAGGAGGTGAAATGCTGATTTGGGCTCTGTGGCCAGTACGTGGTGGATCTGGGCTCGAACTCAGGTCCCAGACGAACCCTGGCGTTTTCACACCTGCTTCCTGCTTCCTGCTGGTTTACAGCTACTGGACGAAGCCAGGCTCCCTCACTCTTCTCTGTGTGACAGACGCAGCGCTTTTCACACAAACCAGACTCTGGGAGCCCTGGAGGTGTGTAATTATAGAGTTCCACAGAATCATTTGCTGCAATTGTGGTGCTCACTTGCGTTTGAAATACACACCAAAAGGTGCTTTCTTCCCTGGAGAAAGGTTGTCAGCCTGGAAGGCCTGACTCGGCTCCCCTTTCTGGTTGAGAGTGATGGACTGTGACGCCTCCTTCCCTCGGGACCCCTAGTAGGGGAATCTCCTCCTCTCCTGGCCCCCTCTGCCCAGGTGCCCCCAGACCTACCCTCTCCTTGGCGCCCACGGCACAGCATCCGCCTCCTCCCTGCCATCCTGGCTCTTCCCGGACCTGCCTCTAAGGTGGACGTGCCTGAGCATCTGGGCTCCTTCCCTGCCGGCTTTGTGCTCTCTCCGCCCGGCCTCGCATCCTTTCCTGCATGTGGGGTCGCAGGTGTTCTCCTCTGGCTGTAGCACTCTCTGACACTAAAGCCACACGTGTCCATTTGTCTACCTCTGTGTCTCTGCCGAGGCCCCGACTGCCCCTGAGCTCAGCAGAGCCAAAGGCAACCTTGTCCCCTCCCCAGGGCCCATTCACAGTTCACTACTCACTGTGTCCCGACCTTCATGCCAGGCCATCTCCTCCTCCCCCTCTTCCCACCCCCCACCCCCGTCCATCGTCACACTCTCATTTATTCAGAAAGTGCGCGTTGTGCACTACGTGTCAGGCACGGTGGGGAGAGTCTGCCCTGGAGACCCTCGGAGTCTGGTGGCAGCGTTTATACCGGCCCCACTGTTGTTTTCGGAAGGGGCCGGGCCCTGCTGCCTCTGGCCATGACAGAGTGATAGAGCTACCCTCCCGTTAAAACCACATATGAAACTGGACAGTATGTGCCAGACTGTTTGGAGGCATTGAAGCAGGCAGTGTGGGTCTGTTATCCTCCAAGGAGGCCCTGGGTGAGCCCACAGGTGACTGTCCGGTGTTCCCCGGGACATCTCCCCGTGGGGCACAGCAAGGTGGTCTCCAGGCAGAGAGGGAGCCTCACCGAGATGAGAAGGCGGAGACTGGAGTCTGGGCTGCTGAAGCGGCTGCAGCTTGTAGGCCAAGGAGGAGCTGTGTGGAGGGCTCTGTGGACATCCAGTTGGCCAAGGGCTGAGATGCGCCTTTGTGGGCAGAGATCCCCTGTGGGTGTGAGAGCTAAAGGTGATGCTAGGGGTCCGGAGTGCTGGGAGAAGTTGGGGGCTCAGCCCAGGCAGAGTGAGAGACCTCAATGTATGCAACAGATGTCGAAATGCCACAAGGACCACACCTTAGGAGCGAGGGGGTTGCCTGAAGACCATATTCAAAACCACATGGACCTGCAGTTATTGCAAATATATCAGGGGTCTTAAAGGACAAGATGATCATAATGAACGACCAGATGGAGAATCTTAGCAGAGAAATGGAAACTATAAAAGAAAGCCAAATGGAAATTCTAGAATTTAAAAAGTATAATATCTGAAATGGAAAATTCACCCACAGATTGGAGACGGTCTCACAGCATCCTGGCTCAGGCAAGACACGCTCCAGGACTGTTCTCACATATGGAGCCGGCATAGAGGTCAGGCACGCGGGGTTGTCTCTGCCACTTCCCCTCTGTCCTGGGACCTATTCCTCCTCCTCCGTTCAAATGCCAAAGCCTTGAGCACATTAGCTACATGGCCTGGGCCTTCCAGGTTCCAGAATTGCTAGTCTAGACTTGCAGTTTGGCTGAGAAATGATTGCATTAGCAACATGGGGATACGCATCCTTGTAGCTATGACTTTGTGTGTCTCTGTGATTATGGCCTTGGGAGAATTTCAACATTCAACATGCAGACTAATGGAGAAAAAGATGCCTCATGGTCAGTGTATTTTAACTCCAGAGTTGCTTAGCCTATGTTCTCATTTATACATGACCCCTTTTACATTCCCTTTTTCTTTCTAAGAAAGCACCTGAGGCCGTGGTTCCAGAAGCAGTAGCCTGTGATATTGGGCAGAGTAGCAAAAGGAGCTTCTGGAAAAGCCTGCAGTAATCAGCAACTTTGACTTAGGATCCTTCCTTTTCTAGGGATTGGTGTGGGGCTGGCGCCCCAGGGTGAGGGCCGTGCCAACTTCATCCCCACTGTCCTCTAGAGCAGCCTGATGAGAATATTCATGTGTGTGCAGGCAAACACAGGAATGAGGACATTTCCTGCAGCTTTGGTTAAAAGTGCAAAAACAAGCACTAACCTAGATGTCCATTCATGGTGGCCCAGCTCAATAGATGACAGGATTATGTGACATTCACACTGTGGGGTCATTTACAGCTACTCAGGGGAAAGAGCTAGATGAACACTCCCTGCTTTGGAGCCGTGGCCAGCTGTGGAGTGGAGACGGCGCACTGTGGAGTACTGTGTACGGTATGATTCCGCTTTGGTGAAACAGTGAAGTGGGAGTCTGTAAATTGTTAATTGTGTAGAAATAGGTCTGGAAGTAGATACTGGAAAGTGTCAGCAGTAGCTTTTTTTGGAGGCGAGATGTGGGCAAGGAAAGGGAGACTCATTTTCCTCTTAATACTACTGTTAGGCGTGAGCTGTTGCAGTGAGCGTGCATCATGTCTGGAGCTGAGCCAGAGAACATCCTTCTCTGAGCTGGGCTGGGCTGGAAGGCAGCCGGCTCACTGCTCTCAGCTGCGACCTGGGGGCGCTCACAGCTCAATGAACTTCATTTTCCCTTTCATTAATTTACCAAGGAGGTGGAGGGGAGGGGAGAGCCCATTGGGCTCCTTTGGTTTGAATGTGTGTCACCTCCAAAACTCACGTTGAAACTGAATTGCTGTTGTAACAGTATTAAAAGGGATTAGACCATGAGGGCTCTGCCTTTATATGTGGGATCAATGCTAGTATGAAAGGACCATGTGCCCCCACCCTCTCTTTGCCCTCCTGGCATGTGATGCCTTCTGCCCTGCTACGGCACAGTAAGAAGGCCCTCGCCAGATGCCAGCATCTCGCTCTTGGCCTTTCTGGCCTCCAGAACTGTGAGCCAATACGTTATTGTTCATGGTAAATTACCCCATCCCAGGTATCGTTATAGCAGCGCAAAATGGACTAGGACAAGCTCTAGTTCTTCGGTCGGAGCAAGCACCTGGGAGGTCGGAGGGTGGTTCTGTCTGCACCTCCCTTGGGGAGCTGATCGCCTAACAGCCCTGTCCCGGGGAGCCCTGACCTCACGGAGCATTGCCCGGAGGCAGGGAGGCTAAAAGGCTACACGGGAGAAGCAGAAGCACTTTTTGAACTGATTTTGTTTATTTTTATGAACAGGTAATATAGTCACATGGCATAAATTGAAAAGGAACTAAAGACTGTTCTATAGAAAGTCTCTCCCGACATTACCGGTTTCTCATGCATCCTGTGCGTTTTATGCATATACAAGCACAGGTGCGTATGTTAAGGTTTCACACCTTGGAGACCAGGTACCAGGGAGAAGCTCAGTGCGAGACCTGCCGCCACCTCCTCCTCTTTGTCCCTCCCCTGCTTCCCGCCCACCTAGACTGGAAGGGAGGAGTTTTATTCTGGTGACTGGCGTTAGAACCAAGGGCCTGTACTTTCCTTTGATGGAAGACATTTTATTACTGATTCAGTTTCCTCACTCAGTATTGGTCTGGTAAGATTTTGTATTTCTTCATAATTCAACCTTGGTCGGTTGGATGTGCCCAGGTGTTTATCCATGTCTTCTAGGTTATCTGTTTAGTTGGCATAGTTCACAGTAGTCTCTTACGACCCTCTGCATCTCTGTGGTATCAGCTGCGAGGTCTCTTCTTACATCTGTGATTTCACTTATTTGAGTCTTCTCTCTTTTTGATCTAGCTAAAGAGTTGCCAATTTTGTTTATCTTCAAAAACAACGCTTTGTTTTGTTGATCTTTTGCATTGTTTTTCTAATCTCTATTTCATTTATTTCTACTCTATTATTTTCTTCCTTTTACTAATTTTGGGCTGAGTTTGTGCTTATTTTTCTAGTTCCTTGAAGTATAATACAGAGTGAGGATCATCTTTTTTGATGTAGGCATTTATTGCTTAAACTTCTTTCTTACAACTGCCTTGACTGTAGCCCGTAGGTTTTAATGTGCCGTGTTTCCATTTTCACTTGTCTCAAAAACTTTTTAAATTTCCCTTTTTATTTCTTTGTTGACCTGTTGTTTATTCAGGAGCATGTTTCATTTACATGTATTTGTAACATTTCTGAAGTTCTTCCTGTTACTGATATCTATTAATAGTTTTATACCATTGTCCTCAGAAAAGATACTTGATATGATTTAAGTCTTCTCAAATTTGTTAAGACTTGTTTTGTGGCTTTAACATATTATCTGCCCTTAAGAATGTTCCATGTGCGGTTGAGAACAATGTGTGTTCTGCAGGGGTTGATGGAGTGTTCTGCAAATGTCTGGTAGGTCCATGAAAGTCCTGTTTAAATCTAGTGTTGCTTTCTGTCTGGGTGATCTGCCCACTGCTCAAGTGAGGAGCTGAAGTCCGTCCCTACTGTTACTGCATTGTGGTCTGCCTCTCCCTTTAAACCTAATTATGTTGTCTTTATATATTTAGGTGCTCCAGTGTTGGATCCATATATTTCTACAATTGTTATGTCTCTTGCTGAATTGACCCCTTTATCGTTATATAATGACCTTTTTTGTCTCGCTTTACATTTTTTTTTGTCTTAAAGTCTGTCTTATCTGATATAAGTGTAGCTACCTCTGCTCTCTTTTGGTTTCATTTGCATGGAATATCTCTTTCTGTGTCTTTACTTCCAGTCTATATGTGTTTTACAGGTGAAGTGATCCTCTTGTAGGCAGCATAGAGTTGGGTCTTATTTTTTTTTCATCCATTCAGCCACTCTGTATCTTTTAATTGGAGAATTTCATCCATTTACATTCAAGGTTATTACTGATAAGAAAGGACTTATTCCTGCCATTTTGTTCATTGTTTTCTAATTATTTTGTATGTCTTTTGTGCCTTTCTTCCTCTGTCATTGTTTACCTTTGTGGCTGTTGGTTTTCTGTACTGTTAAGCTTTGATTCCTTTTTCTTTCTCATTTCTGTATCTGCTATAATTTTTTCTTTGTGGTTACCATGGGCCTTACATTAAAAAATTATATACAGACTATTTTAATCAAATAACAACTTACATCCAAATACTCTAGACTTGTATCCTCCTCCAACAATTTATGATTGTTGCCTTAATTTACATCTTTTTGTATTGTATGTTTATTACCAACTTATTGTAGCTATGGCTATTCTTAACCATTTTGATTTTTAACCTTCATACTAGAGATTTGAAAGATTTGCATACCATGGCTTGTCTTAAATTCTGTTTTATCTAAGTATAGCTACTTCTATAGTTTTTTATATAGCTGTAGGTGGTTTTTCTTTCAGCACTTTGAATATAACATCCCATTTTCTCCTGGCTTTCAGGTTTCTGCTGAGAAGTCTCCTGATATCTAGGGAGGATTCCCTAATATGTGACTTAATGCTTTTTTTTTTCTCAGACCTTTTAGAATCTCTCTTTATCTTTGACTTTCAATAGTTTGATCTTAATGTACATCGGAGAGGACTTCTTTGGGCTGAATTTATTTGGGGCCTTTTGAGCTTCATGGTTCTGGATGTCCATATTTCTCCTAAGACTTGGGAAGTTTTCAGCTATTTTTTTAAATAAGCTTTCTATACATATCTCTATCTCTCCTTCCCCTGTAAATCCCATAAAGCGAATATTTGTTACTTTAATCATGTCCTATAAGTCCTGTAAGCTTTCTTCACTCTTTTTTATCCTTTTTCCTTTTTTTTCCTCTGGCTTGGTTATTTCAAGCTCAGAAATTGTTTCTTTTTGATCTAATCTTCTGTTGAAGCTCTCGTTTGTAATTTTATTTCATTCATTGAATTATTCAGCTCTAAGATTTCTCTGGTTCTTTATGATGTCTCTTTATTGAATCTCATTCGGATAATGAGTTGTTTTCCTGATTTCAGTGAATTGTTGGTCTGTATTCTCTTGTATCTCACTAAGTTTCCTTAAGATCGTCATTTTGAATTCTTTTTAGGACATTATTAAATTCCATTTCTTTGGAGAATTGTGTTTCTTTGGTGGTATCATGTTCCCTTGCCTTTTCATGTTTCTTGTGTCCCTGTGTTGATATCTGCATATCTGGTGAAACAGTTGCCTCTTCAGATTTTATAGAGTGGCTTTCAAAGGCAAAGACTTTCACCTGCAGATGGGCTGTATGGTGTAAATTGGGTAGAACGTGTTGGCTTTGATTCTGGGTGGGTGCAGTAGTATAGTCTCTGTTCAGTATGTGATCAACATCAATACCTGCGAGTGCCTCTCTGGCCTAGGCTGCAGGAGGTGGTTGTGATGGTGGTGACAAGGTAGACTGTTAGTGTTTTTGTTGGCTGACAAATACCTTTTCTATGTGTATAGAGGTAATTATGAGGTTTTGATTTTTTTTAGTTTATCAATTTGGTGAATTACATTTTTGATTCTTGAATAATTAACCAATATTGCCTTCCTGGGTTAAAGGCCTCATGTGGTCAGGATGTGTTAGCATTTTTATAAGTTGTTGGATTTGCTGTGCCAATGTTTTGCTTAGAATTTTACATCACTGTTCTTGGGGGATATTGGTCTTTAGTTTTCTTGAACTATTTTCTGGTTTTGCCATCATTGTAAATTCTGGCTTCACAGAGTTGTAAAGTATTCCCTTTATCTTAGTTTGTGCTTCTGTAACAAAATACCACAGACTAGTATTTTATAAATAAGATTTATAAATAATATTTATTTTTTAAAGTTCTGGGGCTTAAGAAGTCCAAAATGAAGATGCTGGCATGTTCAGTGTCTGGTGAGACTCGATTCTTCATAGATGGCACTATCTAAATGTCTTCACATGGCAAAAGGTATACTGGCAAAAGGATGTGAACCATTGTACCCTCTTTTATTAGGTTATTAAGTATGAAATATCCAATTTCCTTAAGTACTAAGTTTGACAGTTTATATTTGTGACATTTCACTTCCTGTTTTATTTTTATTGTAAAGATACATCCTTGTTCTTTGAAATGCATATTTTGACTTGTGAATATCTTTCAAATTTTTTTAGAGCAATTTTTGTACAATCATATATAAGTCAAAAGTTCGTATTATTTTCAAATATGAGTTCTGTCATAAAACCAGTACAATACAGACAGCTCAAAATATCAACAAAGTGTTTAGAAAGGATATGAATAAAGTTCCATTCTGGTAAGTTTAATCTTAAAAATGAGCCAAGTGGATGACCTGAGACTGAGGTGGATAATGGTAAACTTTTAATTATAAGGGCCTTAATCCCATTCATGAGGGAGAAGTCCTCGTGACCGAATCATCTCGTAAAGGCCCCTTTTAATCCTATTGAATTGGAGATTAAGTTTCAACAAAAATTTTGGAGAGGACCCAAACATTCAAACTATGGTGTTTGATTTTCTGAAATTATTTATGTAAATTGGTATCATTTATTCTATAAATGTTTTGTAGAAGTCATCAGTGCATCTAACTGGGTCTAAAGGGTGTGTGTGTGTGTGTGTGTGTGTGTGTTTATGTGTGTGTGAAGGATTTTAGCTAGAAATTCTCTTTCTCTAATATATAGGTCTATTCTGGTTATATATATTTTCTTGAGTAAGTTTTGGTAGTTTGTGCTTTTTCAAGAAATGTGTTCAGTTTATTTCAGTTGTCAAATTTATTAGCAAAAACTGGTTCATAATATTTCCTTATATCTTTTTTAATATCTGTAGAGTCAGATGATATCAGTTTCACCTCTCCAATTCCCAGTATTGGTAATTTGTGTGTTATCTTGATTTCATTTTTTTCTTCCTGATCAGTTTGGCTAGGGTGTTCACCAATTTTAGTGATCTTCTCAGTGAGCCAGGTTTTGTTTTCATTGATTTTCTTTATTTTTTTGTTTTTAATTTCTTTGGTTTCTGCTCTGAGCTTTATTATTTATTTTCTTCTCCTTTTGGTTTACTTTGCTCTTCTTTTTCTAGTTTCTTAAGATGAAATCTGATGTCATTGAGACCCTTCTTTTTTAATACCAGTATTTAATGCTGTAAATTTTACCTTTAACATCACTTTGATATATTTTCATTTGCTTCAAAATACTTTCAAATTTCCCCTTTGATTTCTTCTTGGAATGATGGGTTATTCAGAAGTTTTTATTTAGTTTCCAAATATTTGGATATTTTTCTAGAGGTCTTGCTATTGGTTTCCAATTTAATTTCGCTCTGGTCAGAGAACATACTTTGTATGACTTGAGCCCTTTGAAATTTATTGATACTTGTTTTATGGCCCAGAATGTGTTCTATCTTGGTAAATGCTGTGTGTGTACTTACTAAAACTCTGTGATCCTCTGTTGTTTGCTAAAGTGTTTTATAAATTTTAGATCACATTGGTTAATAGTGTTGTTCAGGTCTTCTGTAGCCTTGCCAATTTTCTATTTGTTTTATTGATTATTTAAAGAGGAGTTTTGAAAGCTCCAACTGTAACTATGGATTTATTTAGTCTCTCAGTTATATTAGTTTTCTCTTTGTGTATTTTGAAGCTCTCAGAGGCTCATCGCACGTTAGGACTGTTGTGCCCTCCCAAGGAAGTTTTCTCTCTGTCATCATGAGGGGACCCTTTTTACACCTGATAAGGTTCTTTTGGATGAAATCCACTTTATCTGATATTCATACACCCATTTCAGCTTTCATTGATCAGTGTTAGAATGGTGCATCTTTTTAACATTTTATTTTTAATCTATTTGTGTGTTTCTATGAAAGTGCTTGTTTTGTAGCAGCATATAGTTTGGTCCTTTTTATCCATTCTGAAAAGCTTTATTAATTAGGATATTCAGACCATTTACATTGAATATGATTACATTACTAGGTTTAAATCTACCGTCTGGCCGTTTATTGTCTATTTGTCCCGTCTGGATTTTGTTCCTCTTCCCTTTCTTTCTGCCTTCTTTTTTTTTTTTTTTTTTTTTTTTTTTTTTTTTTTTTTTTTTTTTTTTTTTTTTTGAGACAGAGTCTCACTCTGTTGCCCAGGCTACAGTGAGTGCCGTGGCGTCAGCCTAGCTCACAGCAACCTCAAACTCCTGAGCTCAAGGGATCCTCCTGTCTCAGCCTCCCGAGTAGCTGGGACTACAGGCATGCGCCACCATGCCCGGCTAATTTTTTCTATATATATTTTTAGCTGTCCATATAATTTCTTTCTATTTTTAGTAGAGATGGGGTCTCGCTCTTGCTCAGGCTGGTCTCGAACTCCTGAGCTCAAACGATCCGCCCACCTCGGCCTCCCAGAGTGCTAGGATTACAGGCGTGAGCCACCGCGCCCGGCCTCTGCCTTCTTTTTGATTCAGTATTTTTTATTTCATTTTATCTCTTCTATTGGCTTATTAGCTGTCACTCTCTATTCTGGCATTCTAGTGGTTGGTTGCCGTGGCGTTTGTAATATACATCTCTATTTTATCACTATCTACCTGCAAGGGATAGCACACCACTTCACTTTTAGGCTTATAACTTTGTATATTTTTATTTCTTCTTTCCCAACCTCTGTTCTATTATTTTCATCCATTACGACTCATATTTTCTCATAAATTCCATACTGTATTATTTTTATTATTGATAAAGTCTTGTACTTGGGAAGACAATACTGTATTCTTTTCTGCAAATATCGCTGAGAAAAAGGCTTTGTGCGCTGGGTGAGCTCCGAGTCGGATACAGCTGGCCTTGCACGTGGGGTCTTCAGGGAACCGCCAGATGGGTCGATGATGACAATTTTGGGGATGAGTGGTTTTTTTAATTGATACGTAATAATTGTACATATTCATGGATTACATTGAAGGGCTCCCGCCCCATTCTGTTCCCGCAGTGGCTGACAGCAGCCGGTCCCCACCGCGACTGTGGACAGTTCTGGGTCAGGGCTGCGGCGGAGCTGGAGAGAGTGGGGCAAGGGCCCCGAAAAGGTGAAACCCCCTCACTGAAATTCAGCTGCTTTTTCTGGAATAAACATTTCTTTAATTGGGTTAATTTCCAAAGTTGTGAAAAA
This sequence comes from Eulemur rufifrons, assembly GCF_041146395.1. Lineage (NCBI taxonomy): Eukaryota > Metazoa > Chordata > Mammalia > Primates > Lemuridae > Eulemur > Eulemur rufifrons. The sequence goes on from NC_091002.1 coordinate 49,333,501, forward strand.
GTTGATTCTGATCATTTTTGACAGTTTTCTTGTTGCTTTTACGGAGGAGAGGATTTTTCACCATTTACTCTGAAGTCACTCGACAGCATTCTTTCTAAGCAATTATTTTTATATAAGGAAACTATATTTTGGAGAAAAAAATACAGAAAGCAAAAATTCAGCAAAATGATCAATTCCTGGCTTTTCTATGCCAATTTATGGTAAAAGTATATATGTTCACAAAGTTGGGCACATACTCATGTGCGCATAAACGTCCATATATAATATGCATACTCTTCTATCACCCGCTCTCCTTAGTGATCTATTGTGAATATCTTTTGTCAGTAACATCCAACCACCCTTGTAGTAGCTTCACGGTATTCAGGGGGACCAGCTGCACGTGACTGAACAAGTGCCCTCGCGTTGGTGTCTGGGTTGTGCCGAGTTTCTTTCACAAGAACTCTGGGGTGTAGACGTCCTCTAACTCACTTCTTATGTGCTGGTGCCATCGTTCTGGGAGGCAGACTCCTGCAGGTGAGATCTCCAGGTCGGAGGGCAGGAGGAGGAAGCAAGTGTGATCGGGGCGTTCGGGAAGGAGGATCTCGTTTCCTGCAGTGTGGACGGAAGGGTCCCCGTTTCTCAGTTCTACTTCCCATCCAGTGTGCTCCGGGAGTGCGCACCCATTCAGACTGACTTGGTCGATTGCGTACAGGGTTCACTCAAATTCTTGAAAAGTCCTCATTGTAAGCTATTTTCCTGGAAATTTTTGACTTTTAAGTAGCAAAACCTGGTAATTTCCCAATCAATAGATACCTTAGTGAAGACCAGTCTGTCCGTAAGGTTTTGTCGTGGCCCCACTGCATGTCCTTGTGCTCTGAGGGGCTACACTGATAGGCCGATCGGAATGACCCATTCCCAGCACGATTCTCATGGAGTGAGCTCTCGTTTACATCTCGAGATCTCCAGTGAAAGGATCTTTTCCTCCGTTAAGAACAAATATGATTAAATGTTTGTAATGACAAGCCTAAGACATTTGCGATAGGCTTTAAGACCTACTTTATCAAAAGCTAAAAAGATTAAACCACATGCACTGTAGTTATATGTTTAAGCATATTATAGTCCTTTGAAAACGGCAGTTTCTATTTGCCGTGTATTAGACGCTTGACATTTGTGAAGGATTTGTGCCGGGACCTTTGAGACTTCCTGAGTTCACGAACGTCACTGCAGTGTTCAGTCTCCCCCAGAAGAACATGCAGCAAAGACCAACTGGAAAATGCAATTGACGCCAGCAGGATCTTTATGATTCTATAAACATAGGACTGCAGTCACGTATAAAGCTATTAAATTCAGGCCGGTGCCCTTGCTGAAAAGGCCTTCAGAGTCATTATTTTCCTCTCTCTTTCTGAAACACATGGCAAACAAGTGCGCATTAGGAATTCAAGCCTTGAGTTCTACTTTTTGTATCTTACTTTATCTCAAACTTCTGCTAAACTATCACGTTGTTTAACTGATTGTCTTTCTTTGTATTCCCATCTCACACTCTAGGAGTTGACTTTCTTTTGGGAGCCATTTTTCTTAAGAAATAAAGTCTGCTTCGTGTAAGGCAGTGACCCTGTTGGATACTTGTTAGAGCCCCCAGGAGTTAAATCTAGGCCCTGATAAAGCTGCAAACCCGCCATCTGCATCCTACATTACACTGTGGAGTCCATGTGTGCGTTGCCAGGGGCGGGTGGGGACTCTGTTACTCGGCAAGCTCCACTAACCAGCACACCGGCACCGCCCAGCACCTGGGGATTGGCCCCCTCTGCCTGGGAATGAGCCCAACCCTGTCTCTGCTCTAAGTAAATATAAATACTCTGTTCCCTAAACTCCTCCTCGTGTACCCTGTTGTCACTCAGTGCATTCTGGACTTGCGTAGATGCAAAGGCCAGAGTAGGCCGAGCTGACCTGGAATCAGCCCACCCACAAGTTCACTCCATGATACTCACTGTTGACCTGCCATTGCCACACTGTTCTGGGACACAGGGAGGGCAGGCTGGCCCTGAGCCTCGTCTGTGGAGGAGACTGATCTTAAACAACCAACAGGAAAGGCATCAGTTAGGGGGGAATTAAAACAGGGGCCGTGGGGGGGATTAGAAGCTCCTGTGGGCCTCTGAAGAGCCCAGTCAAGCTGGGCCGTACTCAGGAGGAGGCAAGCCCTGCACCTTGGGCGGTGCAGCATGGTAGGCAGAGGGAAGATGGCAAGAAGATCGTGAGGCAGGATGTCTTGGAACTGAAGGAAGACCCACATGGCTAGGGGGTAGTGGGTAGGACGGGGGAAAGTGTCGGTACCACGTGGTCCAAACTCGGACACTTGACAGAAAAAGTGCTATTAGTAATCACCCTGGGACTTGGGATATAGGCTCCCCAGCCATGGGACGTGTGTCCGTGAGTGGGGGCGGGGGGGGCTTAGTGGATGGAGGCGGCGGCATCACTGTGCCCCTGTAGTGCCCACCGTCCCGTGAGAAAGCACCGAAGCTGGCAGATGTGTGTCCTCTCGGGCCTGCCCTCCGTCACTCCAGTCCGGGGCCCTTCCTCCGGCAGGTGGGTGGCTTCGATCACAAGCCAGCCCTCCACTGAGACCCATTTTCTTTGTCCCCTTCTGTCCTCTCCCCCTCGGTGGGGCTCCTAGGAACGCTGCCAAGGAAATGCAAGAAGGAGCTCCTGGCGGTGAAGCTGAGGAACCGGCCGAGTAAGCAGGAGCTGGAGGACCGGAACATCTTCCCCAGGAGGACCGACGAGGAGAGGCAGGAGATCCGGCAGCAGATCGAGATGAAGCTCTCCAAGTAAGTGGCAGCGCGTGGGCGCGGCGTGGGCCGCACGGGCTCAGTCCTCTGCGGACCCTGCTTCCCCAGGTGCCCGGCCGGGCTCAGGACACGGCATCTGCAGCCGGTCTCGCGGCCCCGCCGCTGTCGGCATCTGTGGCTGACAGTTCTTGCTGTGGGGGCCTGTCCTGTGCACGTAGCAGACTTGGTGTCCCTGGTCCCTGCACGTTACATGTTCCGTCACAACCAGAACTGCCCCGGCATCGCTAAATGCCCCCTGGAGGGCAAATCACCCCTGTGGGGATCTCGGGTCCGTAGGATCCACGTGAGGACTGTGCCAAGCTGGTGAGGGTGTGCCCTGTCAGGGCTGGGGACGGGGGACAGGTCCTGTTTGTTTTTCTGCAAGAACGTGGATCCAGCATTGCCAAATCTTTAAGGTTTTTCAAGAAAGGCTAAACACAGTCGTGCAGTCTGTGTCACTTAGCGGCAGAGATATGTTCTGAGAAGCGTGGCATCAGGTGATTTCGTCATTGTGCAAACCCAGATGGTGTAGCCCACCACACCCCTGTGCCGTCCGGCGTGGCTCCTCCCAGGCCGCACACCTGTGCCGCTCCTGCGCGGAGGGCGGTGGGCGCCTGTGCCACCGTGGTCAGCATCTGCGTATGTAGCATTCCGACACGTGGACAAAGTACAGTAAAACCATGGTGTGAAAGACGGAAAGTGGCACCTGCGTAGGGCACTCACCGTGGGTGGAGTTTGCAGCCCGAGTTGCTCTGGGTGAGTCCGTGAGTGTGGAGGCCTCGGACGTCTCTGTGCACCACCGCGGGCTGTATAAACACCGCACGCTTAGGCCGCGCCAAATTTATAAAAATAATTCGTCTTTCTTCAATAATAAATTAACCTTAGCTTACTGTCACGTTCTTTACAAACTTTTAAATATTTTTTAGCTTTTTGACTCTTTTGTAATAACACAGCTTAAAATCCAAACACGTTGTACAGCTGTAAAAACTATTTCCTTTCCTTATATCCATATCCTATCAGCTTTTGACTATTTTTAAAATTTTTAATTTTTTTTACTTTTTAAACATTTTTGTTAAAAACTGAGACACAAACACACACGGCAGCTAGGCCGCACAGGGTCGGGATCAGCAATATCCGTGTCTCCACCTGCACACCTGGTCCCCCTGGAAGGTCGTCAGGGCAGTGACACGCATGGGCTGTCACCTCCTGTGATGGCAGTGCCTTCTCTGGGTGCCTCGGGGGGGACCCGCCTGACGCTGTGTTGCAGTCAACTTGTTTTAACACGTACAAGGACCGCACTCGGCAGTAACGATAAAGTATGGTGCAGGAAATACGTGAACCGGCAGCACAGCCGTCGATCATCAAGTTCACGTGGTGCACATAATCGCGCGAGCGAGAGCTTTGCGCCGCCGGCAGCGCGGTGGGTTTGTCTACACCAGCATCACCACAGACACTGAGTCATGTTGTCCTGCAACGTCACGACACCTACAGTGTCACTGGGCAGTAGGAACTTTTTCACTGCCTCGTAATCTTTTTTCAGTGTGTAGTTGAATGAAATGTCACGCAGCGTGTAACTATACATATATACACGTGCACATGCATGCACACGTGTGATCTGCTGGACAGTATGTGCGTGGAGTCCACATTGCTGTCGGGCTGTGACCCAGCACCGAGAGTGAGCTCCTTCCGTGTTACAGCCCCGAGAGTCCGCTGGGTGGCCACGGGGTCCTCGGGCTGGAGGTCACCTCTGTCCTGGGCAGTGCTGGCTGACCCCTCACACACTCTGCGGTTCATACTCCCTGTACCACCAGTTCAAAGTCCTTCCCCGCCTGGAGGTTGAAAGAATCACATTTAATCCGCCTGTTGTTTGCACTTGCGTCCGACTGTGCCAGTGGATGATGGTTTTCTATTTGGTAATCAAACCGAGTTCTCTTTCAAATTAAAATATTAAGTGAATTGATTTAAACAACAAAAAGGCCGAGTAAACGCTGACAGTACACGTGGTTCAGTGAGGCTACCGGCGTTACCCCCGTTACCCCACGGTGCTCGGGCTGCGAAGAAGGTGGGGTCCCCAAGCCCGGCTGGGGTGCGGCGGGGGGGGGGGGTGGGGGCTGTGTCATGCCGGAGGCCCCCACGTGGGAAGGGCCGGGACGCGGGCTCTCAGCCCTGACTCGCTGAGTCTCCAACTAATTTTAATTTTAGACCCTGGACCAGAGCATGGTAGCTCCCTGGACGTTTGTCACCGTGTTTGAAAACCCAGAATTAGAGACAGAGAAAACAGCAGTTAGAAATTATGTCCCGGGAGGTGAACGGGGCCTGCCTGGCGGGGTCGTTTGTTTTCCCCACAGAAATGGCTTAATTGTTCCCTTTGTCTTTGTTTTGCCTCGTTTCTGGAGATTCTTCTGCCATCTCTTGCTGGATAATTCAGCCCCTGGTTGCCATGGCAACGTGCCGTCTACTATACCCCAAAGAGCATTTGGTGGTTTTATTTTATATTTTTATTTCCAAACTCATATTATTGTGTCTTCTGAGTGCTCCTGGGGCTCTTCTGGGTGAGGTGGTCTCTGCTCCCCTCCCCACCCCATGACACACGCCATGTGCGTGGCCTGGGGACTCCAGGGAGGAACGAGGCTCTCCCGTGGTCTTCCCCGCGCTGTGTCGGGGACGGCTCAGCTGCCTCTAGAACACGTGTGCACGTGTCAGCAGGGCATTACAGACCCACAGTGCCTGCGCTTCACATGACAGGTCTGTCTTAGAGATCGCGCCAAGGCCCAGGCGGCGTTGCCTCCGTCCTGACCCCCTCCTCGCGTGGGGAGGGCCCCGATGAGGACGCTCTGCCAGCTTTCGTTAGGTGCCAACCACGTGCTGCCAGTCTGGCTTAACTTGCCCACGTTTAAGTGATCCTCACGGTAACCCAACAGAGCAGGTGTTGGGGGGGTGTCACTCCATTTGACAGGTGAGGAACTCAAGCCCTGCTGAGAAGGCAGGTACTTGCCCAGGGTCACACAGCTGGCGGGAGCTGGTTTGGAGTCGGGGCCGCCTGAGAGAACACGAGGTCTGGGCCTCGGCAGAGATCTGGACAGAGAGGCCGCGGTGCCTTGTTCATCTTAGTCACGGCTGTGCATTTTCTCACATTGGTTTGGCTTCAGCCGGGTGCGTTCGGGCAGCCACCAGGCCTCGGGTGCAAAGGATGCCTCGCCTGTGTTACAGGAGGGGGTGGCAGGGGGCTGCATAGAGTGTCACCCCGCACGAAGCGGGGGGAAGTTAGAGAAAGACACAGCCAAGCGCAGGTTTTGGAGAAACACAGACTGGGGCTCAGATCCCGGCCATCCCGTCTCCCGTGTGGGTTTGCGCGAACTCTGCCGTCTCGGAGCCTGTCTTGGTTTGTGAGATGGAGCTGGGGGCAGCACCTTCCTCTGGGCCCTTTGGAAGGTTCCATGCCTGTCCCTGTAGAAAGGTGTAAAAACCCCAGCAGGAGGGGCTGGGGACCAGAGCTGCTGCTGGCGTAGTTGAGGCCAGGCACACTCCTGGGCTAGGTGTCACCTGCCCAGGGGGAACAGAGGCCACCAGCAGGCCCGTGGCAGGACCAAGTGGGCACAGTGACATAGCCAGCGGCTGAGGCAGAAGGTACCAGAGGGCCGGGCAGTGAGGAGTGCTGCTGCTGGGAGGGGCTTGGGCAGTGTTCCTGCTGGTGACCGTCCTGAACTCTCCCTGGGGACCGGGGACCCGGCAGGCACCCCTGTGTGTGCACAGACCTTCTGTACGGCTGGCCTCGGGGAGCCCTTTGTGCCGGGGCCAGTGAGAGGCTGATGAGTGCTGCGTGGCTCCTGCCGGCACGGGCGCTTCGCGCGTTACCGCGGCAGTGAGACTCTCCCGCACCCGGACGTTTTGTTCTGCCGCATCAGGAACAGGCTGCTTTCGCCCCGAAGGCGCCCCTGGCTGTCCGTAGGAAGGGAAGCAGGACACGGTGTGCAGCCGCGTTCAGAGAACCTTCCTCCTCCTGATGTGCCCGAGGGAGGCAGGGCTATTTTCGGTCCTGGAGACAGAACGCGCTGCGCGTGGAGACGGTGTTCCCGGGAAGCTGCTCTTGGGCTGCGGGGTGGGGCCGCGCTGGGCCTTCGTTCTGCTGTGGGTTTGCTCCGCCACCTGAGTGGACGACAACTTTTGCTTCTGTGGAAATGTTCTTCTGTAAATTTCAGACAAGAGGAAGGAGGAAGAATCAGCTCTGATGCCAAGGACGGCGGCATCTAGGGCAGCCGGGCCCTGACCGTGGGCGGGTGCTGTGGGGACGGCCTCGCCACTGTGCCCGCAGTCCCCGTGAGGGACTGTCCTCCCCGCTCTGCAGATGGGGCAGCTGGGCACAGAGAGGTCCAGCTGTGCTCCCAGCGTCTCACAGCCAGTGAGCGGCCAGACCGTAGGCTCCAGGGCGCTTGCTCTGGACCCCTGAGCCTTAACCACCTGATGCCACCACCTTGGGCTCTCCCTGCAGCCAGGTTTAGGAAGCCGACGACACGCTGCGGCTACAGTCCGGTTGCTGGTGAATGTCTGTATTAAGGAGGCAGTTAGTGTCCACAGTCACTGCGCCGAGTCCCCTGCTTACCGCCGCCTGCCGCCCTGCGGCTCTGTGTGGGGTGGTGCAGGGCGTTACACGCATCCTACATCGAGGAACCAGCACATCCAGCGCAGGACGCTCCCAGCGCAGGGCCCGCCTGCAGCCAGCGCTGAAGGTTGCTCTTGCCACAGTTACCATGGCCGACCCGAGAAACGCTTGCAAATTTTGCCTTCTCCCCCAGGGTTAGTCCACGGTTGCTGTGACGGAAGGTCTGTTGTACGTTACTTACAGGGGAAGGTGGAGACGGCAGGAGAGCAGGCCTGGTCTGTCCTGCAGCATCAGATGCCCGTGTCCGTCTCTCAGGGTGCACACCCCAGTTACAGAAAGTTCTGGTTCACATCTCCAGGTGCTAGGCTGGTAAGAGCAGAGATGAGACATGCTCACGGGTGCACACTGCACACATACATCGTTGCATGTAACACGACATGTGCTGAGAGACGCGTGGACCAGCTACAGGAGCAGAGGGCAGGGGTGTCCCCCGCGGGGGCAGCTGCTTGGGAGCACGAGGCCTGGATCAGCACTGCCCGCCGGAGGTCGCGTCGTTGCTGTGAGTCGGGGCCGGGCGGGGACAGCAGGTGGAGAGAGAAGGCAGAAAGGCACCAGGGCCAGGGGGTGGCGGCTCCCCAGCTGCCCGCTGTGGGCCCCACACATAGCTCTCTGGTTATCCAGGACTCAGCTTAGAGGTCACCTCCCCCGGGGGTCTTCCTGGCCATCCCCCAGGGACATGGCTCATCCCGTTCTCTTTTCTTCACACCCTCAGCGGCCTGGAGATGCCTTTCCTTCATCTGCCCACCTCTTCAGGTGTGTCCCCACCATGTGCGTGGTGGCCTCCTGCCTTGTTGCTCCCTGACGGGTCTTGGGTGTCAGATGGTGGATACGGAGGCTCGGCCTTTCCTGAGGGGTCGGAGCGTGGCCGTGTCTGAGGAGGACCCCTCTGCTATTGTGGGGGGTCGACTTTGGGGGTGAGGCGGGGGGCGGGTGACGGCTGGTCTCCAGTGCTGCACACCCAGGGCTGGGCAGTGGGGGCGGGGTGCTCTGCCCTGGGGGGCGGAATCTAGGAAGAAGGAAGGGGGAAGGTTACTTGTCCAAGTTTGGGCAGGTGGCGTTGGCCGTGTCTCTGGGCCATCCAGGTTCCTGGTGTTTGGGGCAGTGGCCGTGGCCACGCGTGCAGGCGAGCTTGCCCGAGGGGAGGCTGCCCGGCAGTTTCCCACTGGCTGGTCTCAGCTGCGAGCCAGTCGTGGAGGCCAAGGGCATTCGCGGCCGGTCATGGGGTTTTGTGTGGTCTTGTCTTTCCTTTATGGTCAGTTTGTTTCCGCTGCAGTGTCTTCCTCTGACCTCATGCCCCGTTCATGCAGGGAGAGGGTGGTGGGCGGTTTGCCGCTGACCACCAGGGACCAGAGTAGGCGTCTGTGTATTCAGGTGAAGGAAGCCCCGTCGATCCCCTGGAAGCTGGTGGCCTCAAACTTTCTTTTAAAACACAACTCAATGGCACGGGGTGGGGGTGGGGGTGGGGGCGGGGGTGGGGGCTTGAAATCCCCTTTTCTTCATTCTGGAAGTATCTAGGACTCCTGCGGAATAAATTTGTGATTTTATGTCGGGCACACAGGGAGCCAAGTGTTTTCGTTTGGATAAAATAGGACGTGTTGGGGAGGCCGAGAGCCCCTCACGTGGCTGTGGAGAGGGAGGGTGCTGAGCTCCCCAGCTGCAAGGGGGGTCTCACGAGCCTGACCTGGGGCCTCTGTAGCCTGTGGGTCCCAGCTGGACTCAGGGTCAAGGGAATCTCCAATCGACGAAGGCGTCTCGTTAGTGAACAGCCTGCAGCGAGGAGAGCACGAACGTTCCCCAGCAGGCGCCACGATGCATGGAGAGGGACTTCAGAGGGGGAACTCGGCTTCCTGATACACAAAAGCACATCCATGTGCTTAGTCTTTGAAATTGCCAGTGGGAAAATTTCCAAAGGGATTTTCAGAAAGGAGGTAAATGAGTCGACTCATAAAGAACTCATTTTGCCCAAGATGATTCTTGAACAAAGTGCTGACAGCTGGGCATCCTCAGGAGGGAGAAATGCGTTTGGGGTAGGGACGGCGGGGAGGCTTTGCTGTGGTGGGATTCCCATCTCACCGTGGGCCCCAGGGCTTCAAAACAGGCAATAAGGCCTGTGTTCATCGATGTTTTGGGTGGTTGTGTAGTTAATGGCTGAGTAGGTGGGTGGATGGATGGACAGGGGGTTGTGTGTCATGCTTTTGATGATTGGGTGGGCGAGCTCCAAGCGTATTGCGTGTGCAGATAGCTCTGATTTTAGGAATTTCACCTTTTGTAGCCACCATGATCTAGAGCCATCTGCATGTGCTGAGGACTTTGTGTGCATGTGGCATTTAATTCTGGTGTGGTAGCCTCAGCCTCCACTCTGCGTATAAGAAAACAGGCTCAGAAGTGTTAGTAGCCAGGGAGTAGCTGAGTAAGGACGTGAACCTGAGCTGTCCAGCTCAGAGTCCCTCCCCTTAGCGCCTGCATGGAGGCCTGCCTCACCACTCCCTGAAGCCCACCGTGGACCATCCTCTGGTTTGAATGGTTCTCCACTTAGGCAGTAGACTTCCCTTGAAGGAAGGACCTTACTTCTTGACCGCCTTATCCTCAGTGCCTGCCACAGTGCCTGGAAGAAAATAGGCTCTCAGCTAATAACTGTTGAGTGGACGGGTGGTGGATGGATAGAGGGATGATTGTATGACGGGTAGATAGGTGGTTGGATAGTTAGATGGATGGGCACACGGGTGGAAAGATGGTTGGATGGATGGATAGGTGGTGGTGTAGTTGCATAGTTACATGGATGATGAGGTGGATGGAGAGATGGTTGGATGGATGGGTGGGTGTAGGGTCGTTGCATAGTTACATGAATGACCAGGTGGATGGAGAGATGGATGGATGGGTGGGGGGCGGGTAGTTGCATAATTACATGGATGACAAGGTGGATGGAGAGATGGTTGGATGGATGGATGGGTGGTGGGGTAGTTGCATAGTTACAAGAATATGGATGGGTGTAGGGTAGTTGCATAGTTACATGGATGACGAGGTGGATGGAGAGATGGTTGGATGAATGCATAGGTGGGAGGAATAAGTGATTGGGTGGTTGCGTAGTTAATGGCTGAGTAGGTGGGTGGATGGATGGACAGGGGTTGTGTAGTTAGACGAATGACGAGGTCGATGAAGAGATAGATGAATGGACAGGGGGAGAGTTAAGTGGTTGGTGGTTGTGTAGTTAAATGGCTGGGTAGGTAGGTGGATTGGTGGATGTTCAGAGCTCGCCCCGCAGAGGTGAAGTCAGAAATCCCAGCGCTCCATGTGACATGGCCAGGCAGGAACATGACAGATGGGAGTGTGTGCTCTTGCTGAAGAGGGCAGATGCCGGACAGGGACTGCCAGACCAGTGTGGGCTAGAATTTCCAAGAGAAACTGCAAATCTGATGTTTATGTGAAATATCCTACGTTTAAGTGTTGAGTGCCTACACATGTTTTAAAAAGCAATGTGTGGACCCCATAAAACACATGTGTGGACCACATATGGCCCCAGGGCCACCCATGTGCCACCTCTGACATGAAGTCACATACGTACTTGTTTTTGAGGCCCTCGTTCTTATTGTGCTGAGGTTGAGGGGATTTTTGACTATTGAGTTGATGTGGGGAGAACAAATGCCACTAAACTGTCGGCAGCAGAATCGCCCAGGCCCGGGACTGCCAGGCCCCCGCGGGCCGTCCAGCTGTTCTCTTCTTCTGGCAGGGCAGGGCCGGGGCAGGGGCGGGGCGGTGCTGGAAGGGCTTGTGTGCGACCCTCTCCGCTCCACCCTTGGTTGGAGGAAGCTTCTTGGTGCGGGGCTGGGAAGCGTGAACTCCGCACAGAAGGCCTCAGTTTCCGCTCTGCTCTGCCACTTTCCAGCACACGACCGCGGGAAGTTGTCCTCCGGGCCTGCACCACCCTCCCCTCGTCTGTAAAATGGGTGCGACGACAGCAGAGCCCGTGCAGTAGGGCGGCGGGTGGAACACAGTGGGACTGAGCGTGAAATGCCTGGAACTGTGCTGGGGGCGGGAGGCGCTCAGGGAATAAGATGAACGAGTCTGAGCTCCACGAGGACAGGGAATCCCTCCCTTTCAACAGCTTAACGGAGACGTCATCCACACACGTAAGGCTCGCCCGCCGTGGGTGTGCGGCTCCGTGTCTCGGGCATGTTCCTGGAGTGGTGTCCTCACCGCAGTCTCACACTGCCTCACCCCCAGCAGAAGCTTCTCACCCCTCGGCTGTATCCGCAGTGCCTGGAACCGTGTCTGGGCGTGTGGAAATGTCAGAATTTGGCAGTTATCACCACACGGGTCGAGGGAACTGCACTTGGGGCCTGTCCTCAGTGTCACCAGCACTGGCGTCACCACCGTCTTCACCATCTCCAGCACCTTTCACTGTCTTCGTTGTCATCTTCATCACCATCTTGTTCATCTTCATCATCACTTTCACCAGAGCCATTTGCATCTTTACCTGAGTCTTTGTCATTTTCATCTTCCACTTCCTCATTCTCTTCATCTTCACCATCATCTTCAGCGTTTTTATCATCTTCCTCATCATAGTCATCATCACTGTCTTCACCTTCCCCACGGTGGACTTGTGTCCCCCGGCTGCAGCTTCCTCGGAGCCACTCTGGGGACCTCGGCCCTCCACCCCGAAGTCCGGGCTCCGCCTGTGGGGAGAGTGAGGCCCCCGCCCAGAGCCCTTCAGGACCCTGGTGCCGGGTCCCGCCTGGACACGGTCACTGACAGTGGTGGGACGTGGAGTGGCCGGGCTGGGGCTGCTGGGCCTTGCTCACTGTGATCGTCCTTGGACTTTAGGGTCCCAGGAACAGGGCTTTTTGTGTTTAGAAATTTATATGATTTTTCCTTCCTTTTTGCTTAAGCAGACTCATATGCCTAGCTTTCCTGGCCCTCCGGGGAGCGTCCAGTGTGCTGCGGGGCTCCCAGGCTGTCTCTGCTGAGAAATCTTACGGGAACTGGGGTGTGGTCTGCTCTATGAGGCATGCCCTCCCGGCCCTGGACGTGGCACCAGCCTCCGCTTCTCCCTTGTGGTCAGGGGCCTGCGTGACTGACCTAGCCCCCGAGGTCACGAGGAGCGCCAGGATGTACTGGACACGGTCAGGGATTGTTGCAGAAATGCAAAGGGACTCGAGAGGCAGGGCTGAGCTCGGGCCCTGCAGGATGTGGGGGGCGGGTGCAGATCGCCCTCAGCCCCACAGGGGGACTTGGCTGTCCTGCAGGGGTGGGGTAGGGGCAGGTGAGGCCAGCGTGGATAGGGCGACGCACTGGCTATAAACTATGCATCTCGCCTATTCTGCTTTTAGATGAGTAGCTAAGCAACAGAACACAGAGTTTCCAAATCAGGGAAAGTTTAATTGGCAAAACCTAAGCCTCAGAGGACATGAATATGAAGCTCCGTCTCTTTGGGTAGCAGTTACGGTGTTCAGAGGGGGAGAGCCAGTCTGGGCGTGGGGCGTGGGGAGTGGGGCCGAATCCCGTCCCGTGCAGGGCAGAGGCTCCGGCTCCCTGGTCAGTATCCCTGGGGAGTGAGTGACCTTGTTCCTTTTGGGTCCTGGGGGAAGGTTAGCTGCTGCTCATTTTCTTTTGTTACTTAGGAGTCTGTAGAAGATGGTATAGCATGTTTGCTAGGAAAATGCAAGACAACATCAACCCCCACTCATTATCAATCAGACAGGATTCTCAACCCCAGGAGCAGGAGGCCTGGTCGGTTTGGAGGTTGCCTGGCTGAAGTCGCGGACTGAGTGAGCCCAGGGAGTCTCTTGGCTTGGCGGTGCCGCAAAACGGGTGTGAGACACCAACCTGCTCGGGTGCTTGGGGGGACACTGCCCTGCCCTGCCCTACTCATTATTGGGGCTCGTCATATTCGAGTGGCAGTTGTTATAACAGCACGGTGATAGGTCATTAATATTTACTGACCTGTGTCACGTGTCAGGGGCTGTGCCGTGCCTGCATTCACTCCAGCCGCAGATGTAAATGCCGTTACTAGCTGTGCTCAGCAGCCGAGGAAGCGGCTCAGAGAGATTACGTAAGATGTCAGGGTCGCACAGCTGGTGTGCAGTGGAGCTGAGATTTGACCCAGGCAGGCTGAACTCCAGATCCTGTGCTTGGAGCCACCCTGCTCCGTGGAATAGTTGCAGACGGCAGTTGGGTTGTTTGTGCTGTTTGTCCTCCATAGTCCAGGATGGCTGCAGGAGCACCAGCCACTGTCCTCACGTCCCAAAGGAGCAAACATCTCACCTGACTCATTGCATCCAGAGGGTTCTTCCCACACACATCCACCTGGTTGGAGCTCCACGGCCAGGATCTCTTCGTCTGGCCCTGCTTAGTTGGAAAAGAAACTGCCCTGAATAGAGTTTGAGTTCTGAGATAAGAAGGACAGAACAGAGACTGGGTGGGAACTGGCCGTTTCTGCCACTGCAGGTGTTCAGATTGACTTCGTTAGACTAAAGAAGAAAGGAGGGGACGGCTGAGCAGATGGACGAGTGAACGCAGAGCACCCCATCTGTTAGGTGGCCTCGGTTTCTGGACCAGCCTGGTCCGGGGAGTCTGTGCAGAATCCCCCGGGCTTGGACAGAGCTGCAGGGAATTTGTCAATGGCTCTGGGGCGTGACAAGCCACAAGAAGTTGGGAATGGGGACTCCGGGGCCCTGGGGTGACCTGGACAAACACTGCTACCCTATCCCCCACACCCCGGACATTTTATTTCAACCACAGATGTTTCCAGAACAACCTGTGTGTGCCACTCTCTGCACTGGACGTGGGGTGGAGGGAGGAACAGAGCAGAGCCTGGGGCTGCCTCTGGAAGCTTCCATTTTACCAGCAAGTGTGGGGGGAGAGGAGGTCAGGTGAGAACATGAGTGGTGGGTGCGGGGCGTGCAGCCTGGGTGCAGGAGGGAATGGTGTGACGCGCACACAGCTGGGACAGGCCCCCGTCCCGCCTGTTGCTCCAGACGCCTGCCCTGTGCTGGTGGGGTCCAGCGTCCAGCGGTAGCGCCGAGGGGCTCCGGGTCTGGGGGAAATGTGCCGTGTGGGTGGCAGGCTTGTCTGTTTGAAATCAAGGGCAGTTGTAAGTGGCGCTCTGTTTCTGCTGGTTTTCCCCAACCAGCCTTGCTGGGCACCCACCTGGGCCCCCGCCCTGAGCCGGGCAAGGCCCTTCCTCCAGCTCCCAGGCTGGCACCGAGGCAGGCCGTGAGCCCTGGGGAGGGGGCGGCTATTCGGGATGGCTGAGTGTGCAGGGGCTGGCCCTGGAAGCCGGGGAGGTAGGGAGGGATGAGGGGGTCCTGGCGGGGGAACAGCTCAGAGGCAGGAAACACAGTGTCTGGGGGCGAGGCTGAGCCTGTCACCTGCGGTGGGTCCTTCAAGCTGCCTCATCCTCTCAGGGAAGGTGGACAGAGCCCTCTCCTCAAGGCTCAGCCCTGCACAAGTAATCGAAAAGCTGCTGAATAGAGAAAATCATAAACATGATGTGTTCGTGCCTTACACACTTTATTTTGGCCTAAATTGTGCAGATGTGCATTTATGTGGCCATTTTTTTTTGAGGTAGGCACAAGGACATTTCTTTGAGGAAGGATCTGCTACGGGCAGAGAGGAGGGAGCACCTGAAGATGCCGGGAAGTGTCCTGAGTGCTGCCTCCTTCCTTGGCGTTGAGACCCGCCCCCCCGCGTCGCACTTCTCTCTCCCACGCGAACTTGGTGGCATTTTTAGCAACTTGCCTTGACTGACTCCAAAGGCTTCAATGTAGTTTTCATAGAAATAACATTTTCATTTTATATCCGCATGAGATCATTTAATCAGTGTGCATAAAGCTTAATTAAATTACCTAATTACGGAAACAAGTACACCTGGTACAAGTAGTTTTGGGAACAAAAGCAGCGGGTTTCAGACAGATGTACAACTCGGCTGGTGGGGTCGGGCTGGGCAAGTCCGGAATCCGCAGGGCAGGCCATGGGGACAGCCGGGGTCCCGGGCATGGCCCAGGCTGCGTCCACAGGGAGGGGTTTCTTCTTCTCCAGGGACCCTCAGCCCAGCTCTGAGGCCTTTCCCCTGGTGGGACCAGGCCCACCCAGGTCACATAGGGCCACCTCCCTCATTTGCAGTCGGATGACTGTGGGCCTTAGTCACATCCACAAAACGCCATCACGGTAGTCCCCTGGGTGGCTGTTTGGCTGCGCACTGAGGACTATAGCTGTGCCAGGTTGGCGACTCGAACTGACCGTCCCAGACTCGAGGGCGGCCAGAAGCAGATGCGCAGATCTCGGACTCCACAGCTGATCCCTGGGAAGCCAGCATGCAAGCCAGGCTGGTCGGGGGCCCAGATGACCCACCGCGACACGAGCTCGCAGTTTCTGCGTCCACGCTTGTGCCCTCGCGTCCTCTCCAGGGTCCCCCGGGCCAGCCTTCCCCGTGAAGGCCGGTGGGGCGGGGCCCGGTGTGGTTCCGCGGTGGCGCCGAATCCATCGCCGGGTTGGCCGGTTTCTTTCCCCAGGCCCTAACTGGGCATTGAGGGCTGTGCCCTGCGTTTGCTGTGACAAACATCCTCACCCACTTGTCTGCAGGAGGCCACTGGGTACCAGCACCTCAGAGAACCTGTTCTCGGGCTCGGAACCTGTGGGTCGGAGGGTCTGTGCGTTTGTAGGTTTTGATGGATTTTAGCCCCTTATCGCCAGGGAAGCCCCCACGGCAGCGCCCTGGTTGTCAGTCCTGGCACGGTGGTGGAGGGGCTCTGTCTGCGCTCCTGCCAGCACTGTGGGGTTCCCGGCTTTTGCCCTCTGCCCGTCGGCAGGTGGCACCGTGACATGCTGTTTGGGGTCGTGGTTACTTACACCGGGGTCTGTGAGTGGCGCTGGGCTTTGGACCCTACAAAACTCCCACAGCCGTAGTCCAGTCGCGCAGCTTAGGGTTAGCTGTGTCCCGTGTGCCCACGACCACGCTCCCTGCAGCCAGGCCCCTGGTGACGCCTCTGCCCATTTGGCTGTGCCAGCTTGAGTGCCCAGCACTGAGCAAGGGGTAGGGATGTGGCAGTGACTAGGCAAAGTCCCTGCCCCCGTGGGTCTCAAGTCCCTAAATGGCCAGTTTGGTGCCTTGTCCTGGGGTTGCGAGCACACTGCTGCCCTCACGCTGTGGCCGCTGTCCAGGCCTGGGAGCGTGGGGTCCTTCACGGGCCTGAGGGGTGGCTGGCCCATGGCTGCCCTGCTGCTGTGCCACAGCCACGCTTTGGGTTCAGGTCTCTTGGTAAAAACCTGGTGGTCGCGCCTTGATGCTTCATGCATGCGTTCCTTCACTCATTCGTTCACTCATTCATTCTGAGTTCCGTGCATGCGTTCCTTCACTCATTCACTCATTCACTCTGAGTTCCGTGCATGCATTCGTTCACTCATTCACTCATTCATTCTGAGTTCCGTGCATGTATTCATTCACTCATTCACTCTGTGTTTCATGCATGCATTTGTTCACTCATTCACTCTGTGTTTCGTGTGTGCATTCGTTCACTCATTCACTCTGAGTTCCGAGCGTGCATTCGTTCACTCATTCACTCTGTGTTCCTGGCTCCCGCTGCAGAGGGCGGAAGGACTCACCCACGGGGACTCACCTGTCTTTGGACGGGACGGCCCAAGGTGCTCAGTGTGTGGTGGGCACCACGAGAGCCTCCGCACGCCTCTGCTTTCATTCTCCCCGTAAACTCAGCAGGTGGGGCCGTGGTCACTCCACCTGGAGGTGCAGAGAGGGGCTGGCTGTGCCCAGGAAGTGGAGGATGAGAGTAAGGAGGGTCTGGGAGGCTGGGACCCTGTACGCTGCCCTGCGGGGAGCCCAGGCTGGAGGGGACCTGTCCCTCCTGCAGGGCGGGAGCCTCGGGCAGAAGGCACACTGTCTGTACCCCCGTGTGCCCATCACTGCTGGGCACAGGAGGTGTGGGACGTGGGGTGCCTTCTCAGACGTCAAGAACCTTTCACCGCCAAGCCGGGAGGCTTCCCAGAGCGGGTGAAGTTGGCTGCCCGAGGGCACAGGAGTCAGGCCAGCTGTTCTCCGTGGCCTTTTGGAAACTTGGGGCGGCTTCTTGGGTTGTCACAGTGACCGGGGCTTCTCCTGTGTTTTCGGGACGGTCCCAGGAGGCCCGGTGTCCTGCAGGCTAGGGCACTTCCTGAGCAGCAAAGGCTCGCCCACACCCCGTTCTGCTTGACTTTTGAATGTTCCTCGGACATCCGTGAGGGTCCAAAGCCTGCAATGACCTGAGCCTGCAGCCTGAGCGTGTCTGGGGCGAGCACGGGGGTGTTGGGTGGAGTTTGATCACAGGCCGAGTGTCCCACACCCAAACGCCTCGGAAATCGAGGGAAGAGTGTACTTTGTTCCATTCAGAACTTTCTGGAGAATTGTTCCTCATTTCAGGAAACAGCTTCCCCAGCGGCAGCGACTCTCTGGGCATGTGAGTGGCCAGTCTGGCACCTCTGGGGCCGTCTGCCTTTGTCACCGACATCGTCATGGTGATGCGTATACACGCAGCTTTACCGTGTTCGCCACGCTACCTGCCGTGGGCCTGCGGTCGTGTCTGAACACAAATTGACATATGTGTCATTTGATTAACACTTAACGTCCTTTTCCCTCCTTTGTGTTGCGGATAGGGTGCTACGTGTTTTTAATCATGTGTAGGAGGCTAAGGGGACCTGCCGTGCAGGACGCTTGCTGGGCAGGGGTGCGGTGCCAGGGCTGGGAGCTCCTGAGCCCCGGGGGCCTGTGTGAGGCTGGTGGCCTGGGTCAGGGCGGTGGCTGCGCCGTGGAACCCAGTGGACTCGGAGATTCTGGGGGGGTGGGAGTGAGGAGCGAGTGGAACCAGGAGGCTGTGCGGGGGCTGGTGGCTGCCTGGGTAGTGGCTGGAGCCAGCCTCCGAGCTGGGGACACTGGGGGGACGCTAAGCAAGTGGGGGGACGTGGTGTAAGGAGGTCAGCTGTGCCATGTGATCTTGAGGTCCTGGGGTCACATCTCCCTGTTGTCCCTGGGGCGGGGCTGGCCCCTTGGTGCGCTGACCGCCTGCTTGCAAGGAGGTGGCCGGGACAGGGGCTGGTGTTTCCCAGGTGGACACGCGCCGTCCCCTCTGCCCGGTGCCTGTCCCTGGTCCAGGCCCCATCCTACAGGCCACCTGCCCTCAACAGGTCCCCTCTCTTCCCTCACCCTGGGGGCCTGAGGCTAATGGTCCACGTGCTTGTCCCCACCCGCCCCGACAGTGAGTGCACGCGGGGCCCGTACCCCGCTGGGGCCCTGCCCATCTGGCACGGTTGTCCTGCTGAACGAGACGCCGCCTCGCTGGGGAACCCCGTCTCCAGGCGGGGGCCGCCACGTTCCTCAGTGACTCAAGCTGGGCTGCGGGCAGGACTGGTGTTCCCGGGAAGGAGCCTCCCGAAATAGTCCCGGCGTCCCCGTGGGTGTGGAGCTGCCGGTTCTCCAGCTGCGGCTTCTCTCTCCAGGCAGCTTTCTGCCTTGTTTGGAAGGAATTGCTTCTCAGCTCCTGCTCCACACCGACGTGACTGTAGACGTTGATTTGATAACCTCTGGCGTGATGTTGGCACTGGCAGGAGATGGAGATTGGGGATGTGCGTCTAGTGGGGTAGTCGGGCCGCGTGGGGAGGACACCCCGGCAGCAGCGGAGCAGGGCGTGCAGGGACGGTTTGGAAACTGCATCTTCTGGGGGCACAGCCACGTGCTGGGCTTGGTGCTTCCGTGCTGTCCCCCGAGAGCCTCACCCCAACTCGAGAGCTGGGTACTGGCATCACTACCCACCAGTAGCGGGCATCTGCGGGGATTTCCTCTCCTTCCTTTCTCGGGAGAAAAACTGGAGATCCGGGGGAGTGACCTGCCCGTGCCCGTGGCGAGACGGTGGCCGGCCAGGGTTGACGTTCTTGAGTGACTTACGCTAGAACGCTCGCTCTCTCCTCTGTGACGATGGCCTTGCTGCCAAAGCGCCTTTCTAGACAGGGCGGGGAGTCAGCTTGGGCCCCCCCTCGGGAAGCTGGAAAAGAGATGGGAATGCCCCACAGCCGCTGGGCCTGGGCCTTGTTTTGCCAGGACGGTCTTTCGCCCGGTCTCAGACGGATCTCAAAACCACACCCACATGGGGGGCTTCACCAAAATCACCTCCCTCTTCCCCGCACTTCAGACTCTCATTTCAGGGGCTTGGTCCAAGCTGGCTACCCTCAGCCCACCCCAAAAACAGGTCCCTAGATATGCAAGCAACATTCTGTTTGCAAGCAACAAAACTCAACCCAAAGGGCCATAAGCAAAACCAAAAACATGTTTGTCGACGCGACTGAAGTGCAAGGGAGGGGGCAGCTATGGGTCCGGCTGGATTCGGGGCTGAACCTGCGTTGCCGGGACTCAGGTTCTGTCCTTGCTCCACCTGCCTCGCGTGTCGGCCTCCATCCCTGCCTCCCTCCTGAAGGCCCTGCCTTCACGACCGCAGTTAGCCCGTCACCTGGCTGGCAGGTAGCTGAGCTGGGGCCTGAATTCAAACCCTGGGTCAGTGCTGTGGGCTGCAGCGCTGATCCGGAAGGAACAGAAATCCGACAGCCTTTCACAGACCTGACACACGGGCCGTGCACCTGTGACATCTCTTCTGGAGCCCAGCCCGGGCATCCTGACCACCCAGCGTGCCAGCCCGTCCGCTGCACCTCCAGGCGACGTCCTGCGTCCACCCTTTCTCTCCATCACTCTGCAAGCCCCCCTGTGTCTCCTCTGCCGTGTTCACAGCACAGGGCCGGTGTGCAGGTGACCACTGCAGTTCTGTCACGGGGAGAGCGCAGTCCCCAGGGGTTACTCGCTGGGCTGTTGTTCGTGTCCCGACAGCCCCCAAGGTCCCCACGATGACTCGCATCCCCTTTCCCGGGTGTGCAGTGTCAATGCCTTCCATGCCGAAGTCCCCGGGGCCTGTTCAGCCCCTTCCTGGTCCCCGGCCCAGCCCCATCCTCTTCTCCCCGACCCCGCTCTCCCGGTGCACAGGCGGGGCCGGGTGGGGAGACGGGCAGATGCTCCTCTCTGTCCCTGGCGTTTCTTTTTTTGGTGTCGCTCCCACACCCACGCGGTGCTGTAATTAACCACCACACTTGGGCTTCGCAGCGGGAGAGTCAGAAATAGACGGTGGCTTCCCCGGCTCTGGCAGCTCCAGAACGTCACTGGCCGTGCAGTTTGTGAATCGGGAGCCGGGAGTGGCTGCGGGGGGGGGGGGGGGGGGGGGGAGTCGGGACGCCCGCGGGGGTTCTGGCCCCCACCCAGCCCCACCCCTTGGGGCTTCCTCAGTTCCCAAAGCCCAGCTCTGCGCCGGCTGTTTCTAGAGGGTCCTCTGAGAGCAGCTTCCTCGTGAGGCTGCGAGCGCAGGAGGCTCTGTCAGGGCCCCGCCCCTGCGTAGTGCGGGGAATGGGACGGGCATCCGCTGACTTGTGCCCCCAGTGGCCTGCTGGCCGTCACCAGGAGCCTACCATGTGGCTCCCCCCACACCCCCCCCGGGCCGGGCTCTGCCTGTGCACGAGTATGTGTGCGTGTGGGTGTGTCTGATGGACACTCAGGGTGGACCAGGCAGAGACCAGGGCTGGGGAGGAAGTCGGCACACGAGTGGCGCAGGCGAGGGGAGGATTATGGGAGGCTGGGTGTGCGGAGTGAAGGGTTTGATTCGGTTTAATCTGTGTAGAGTATGGTGCAGCCCAAGACCCGAAGCCACTGGTCGGGGAAGAGGAGGAAGAATTGGCTCTCAGGCCAAGGGAGCAGAGACAGGTACAAGGAGGTGACGGCATCCCCAGGACAGCCCCAGCCACCTCCTCCTGCCTTCTTCAGCTCACAGCCTGGGAGTCCTGGTGGCCTCTGTTTACTTCCCACGATCTGCCCTTGGCCAGAGGAGAAGTACAAAGGAAGTGCCACGTCACGGGTGAAGGATCACGGGCCCCTGCCCCCGCTAGGCCCAGTGGTGTCCATTTCTGTTGCCCTAAAAGTGCCTGTGCCTCCCCTTCCCCAGTCTCCATCCTGTCCTCTGAGCTCTTCCGTGGCCAGAATTGGGGTCCTGCGTGTCACTGCTTCTCCTGTGATGGCCTGTCGTCATTCAGACCTGGCGGGTGGGGGGCTCTTGCTGTTCCTGTGTCACAGAGGCTCAGACACACGGAGGAGCAAGCTAGTCCCTAGGGGCCCGCACTGAAGGGGAGACCCCTTGGGGCTTAAGCTCAGGTCTTCAAACATTGGTGTTACTCTACCCTCTCAGCTTTTCGTACCTGCAATGGGGGCTGGGGATGCTGGTATTTTTTAAATGCCTCTGTACAATCCCACAAATGTTATTTGTTGAGAACCTAATGATGGCAATCATGGTAACGTAATAATGGTCACGACAAAGGCAGACTTGCTGTGCAGTCGTGAGGGATCTGGCCTTGGGCAGAATTTGTTTTCACGAATGACCTCATTTCACGTGCACGACACCCCTGGGAAGGAAACCAACGTCGCGGGCTTGACAGAGAAGGGTCCGTGGCTTCCCCAAAGCCACAAGGGTGGTCAGTGCTGGAGCTGGAATGTGAACTTGGCCGACACTGACCACTGTGGAGTCCTGGAAAAGTCCCGCCGGTGGCTGCACTGCGGTCGGGTGCATTGCGGTCGGGTGCACGGGTGGCCGGGCCTCCGTGCTGTAGGGACGGCGGAGGGACCCGAGGGAGAGGCGAGGTCTGACAGGCGCAGTTCGTGTCCAGGTCCCGGCTGCTGTGCTGAGTCTCCTGTGCTCTCTGCAGCTCTGCACCTGGAGGTGGAGGTGGGCTGTGGCGTGGGGACAGCAGACAGCAGAGCGGGGACACGCAGGTGGGACATGACCGTCAAAGTTTCCTCTTCCAGACGCCTTCCTTGGTTACCCCTCCCTCCATCTTCAAGCCCAGCATGCGAGCAGCTGAGCGAAACTGTGTCTGGAGAGGTGTGATCTTCCCCCGGCCGGCTCCTCTTCTCCATTCGGGTCTCCGTGGAAGTGCGTCTGTCCCTGCCCAGTCTCTCCTCCATCTGGACCCCGGTTTCATTTCCTCCAAGGCATTGGCTACTCTCTGAAATGGTTGGTCTGTCTGCCTTTCCCTCTAGACTGTGAGCTTCCCAAGGGCAGGGAAGCCTCACCTGGTTCAGCACCATGTCCCGGGGGCTCCAGGCAGCACCTGGCACATAGCAAATATCCCATCGTCATTTACCGAGCGATTGGAGAAGTGGCGGTTGGGCTGTTCTGACCAGGCTGCAGGAGTAACTAGGTCTAGTGAGCTACGCTTTGCACACATGGCTCAGGCAGACTGGCAGGGACGTTAGCCCTGGATTCCAGCCAGGAGCTGTCAGGGGGTAGGGTCAAGTCTCCCCAGACTTCGAGACAAGATGTGGAAACAGCTGCCCACTGGCGGTGCCAGAGGACAAAGCCCGGGGGCGGGAGGCCGACAGCCGTGTTTGGCTGTGGAGGAGGAGCAGCTGAGCAGGGGCCGCCCTAGGCTTTGTGCTGGGACAGGGATCACAAATGGGAGACAAAGATTCTGGAGACAACATCCTCGCTGGGGCAGAGTGTTTCGTCCTGAACTCTGGGCATCCAAACTCCAGGCCCCTTTGAACACCCTGTGGTGGCTACAGAATCCGGAAGTGGGAAGGTTTCTGGCTCTGATCCAGGGACAACATTATTTTAGTTGCAAAAATAATTGGAGCTTGGCATTAATTTTGGCTAATTATGCCTCCCTCTCCTGACAAGGCTTTTATGTTTTTTGGTGGTTATATTTTTTATTTTTATTTTCTGGCTGTGTCCTCCAGCTCCCGCAACGAGAGACGATTTGAAAAAGAAATAATAATTTGTCTTCGTATGGCACCCTGGGTCTGGGCTGACGGCGGGCGGGAGCGTGCGTGGGTGGGTGGGCCGAGCTCAGCTGCGCCAGTGCAGGAGACTCCGTTTGTATTCGGAGCCGAGCTGCGCTCACCGACAGGAGGCGGAGGCTCCGCAGACCCGCGCCCTTAGACACGTCTCCGAGCGGGCTGGGCGGGAGACTCCGCTCAGCAGGCAGAGCCTGAGAGCTCCGTGCGCCCAGGGCTGAGGTCTCCGTCGAGCGGCGCTGGGAGGTGTGGATCTCCCGGCACCTCTGGGACCAGAAGCCTGAAGACGGGCGGTGCACCTCTCCCCGAGCTGGCGGGCAGGAGAAAGAATTTCCCGAGTGGATCTCTGCACTGCTTAAACGGGCTGCCTGGGTGCACAGTCCAGACCAGGCAAGGTGTGGGCGACAGATCAGAAACATGAAGACTTGCACGTGTGGAACTGGAGCAAGGACTACCCTAGTGCTAGCTCTGTGACGGGGCAGCGTTCACACCCACCTGGGAGTCTGAGCGATCTTGCCGGCGAGAGGTAGCCAGCAAAGGTTCACTTTCTCTCCTCCCACTTTTTGGGAGGCGATTTTTAGGGAGTGTGCCAGTCACCTCTCACCCTTGCAGTCCCTGGGTGGAACTTGCAGGCAGCCACCATGGTGCAAAATGTAATTCTAGTGTTTTTCCGCAGACGGCTGAGCCAAAGACCAGCTGTGGAGGAGCTGGAGAGAAGAAATATCTTGAAACGTAAGTAGCTGGTGATTCCCCAAGAGGTTTTCCCCCCCGGCACGTGTGCTGAGGCTGTTGCAGGAGTCCAAGTGCTTATAACCGAGCCCACCTCTGCATACTAAATGCTCCCTGCTCCCATTAAATCTGAGCAGCTGAGGGATTCTGAAAGCAAGCCCCTAAAGGAAAAGTGCATACATCTCTTCAAAATTCAAAATAAAAAAAAAAAAAAAACTCTCCTCCTAGCATAAAGATGTTCCTATCATGGGGTCATTTAGTCAGTCCTGTAGACCTAAGGGAAATGGGTCATTACCCATTTTGCATGCTGGGTTTCAAGAAGATTTTCCTGGCAGTTTTGGATGGGGGCTCCTAGTGACCACAGAGGTCACAGGTAAGCTGCAGATGGTGTCATAAATCCTGCCAGAGGAGGACACGCCCCTTGATGGTTCTACTTAGGAGGGATAAAGCAGTCGGCTCAAAGTAACAGTGAAGCCACAGGAAACCTGACTGTGGCTCAGAACTTTGAGATTCCAGGACCTACCGTCCCTCTGGGCCTGGCACCCCTTGAGTTCCCCCAGTTGGCTACACAGTTGTAGCATATGCTGTACATTGGTGCTCATGAGTAATTTCCATGGTATAGAGAACAATGTTCCATTTCATTGAAGTCACTTCAAAAGTGTTTCTCAGTTCTTTAGCTTGTCAGTTTTGAGTTTTAATTTTTTTTAACCTAAACTGTCTTTTAAGGGCCTGGATTTTAAAGTATGTTCTTTTTTTCCGCCCCTCTCTCTTTATGTGATGAACACTGTAGACATTCTTTAAGTTTGGTTCACCCGTGAACACCGTGTTACTGCGTTAGAGCAGTTCCAAGTCAGAAGGCAGACCACGGAGCCCCTGTCGGCCGGGGTCCTGAGCTCCGACTGATTCTTCTCTCTCCTCTTGGCCTCAGTGCCTTCATTAGCTGCCTAAAACAATCCCCTCCTTTATGGATTTTTGAAAATATTTAACCCTTAGATAGAGAATTCTTCATTTTATTTTTTCAACTTCAGGCATGGTGACTACTATTCTGTATTATGTTAACTAGGTTATGTTTACATAAAGGGGGCCTTAAAGACGAGCTTTTCATTGGTAACATGCTTAATGAAGTAGGCAGACAGATAAAGTCAAGCTGTTTCAGCTACCAAATATTTGAATTTTTAAAAATTGAGTCCTTTATAAAGCTTGTAAGTCACAGAAGCCACTAAAAGTAGCAGTCCAGATGTAAGCCAGGCAAGTTCAAGCCTTGGGACATGCCACGTGCCAAGTGTGCCATCCATGGCAGGGAGAGGGGACTGCAGTCCAGGAGCCACTCTGCGTTCAGTAGTAGCCTCGCCCTCCTGTTGTGGGCAGCCAGGTCCTTCTATCGACAAGTGCTTCTAATTGTGTTCTTCTTTGCAAATAAATGTGAAAGCCTTAAAAATAGAACTGGCTTTGGTGAATAGACAGCTAGTAAGTGGGTAACAGGAACTTAATGCACTTCCTGGTGCGCAAAAGGGAAATGGATTTCTTCTGCGGTGGCCATGGCAATCCTGCCATAAACACTGCTGTCACCAGTGAACTATGCACAGGTTTGTCCTTAGCTTTGATGCCTGCTAGAGTGTCTTGAGTGGGAGGACCTAAGAATGTCACTAATAGGTCTGTGGGGTGGGTGTCTGGTGTGCTTTCTTTTGTTCTGTGGGGATGACAATAGGGTGACTATAGCTGAGGATAGAGTGTCATACTCATGGGCCCTTGACACACAGGATTGCACTCAGGCTATGTTGCAGTTTCTGCTTGTGATCAGTCCTTAGGATGTCATCCCTTGGTATTTGCTTCCCTTCAAGTGGGGAACTCAGGACCAATTGCAGTAATATCTGAGGAGCACTCAGAACTCTGCCTGAGTATACATGAATATCAGAGCAAAAGACGTGGTAGCCCCTTTATGTATAATGATGATGATGACGACGATGATGATTTGGCCAAATCTGGGCCATGCATTACAATCAGATTTCAGTGTCTGGTGTATATTCCTTCATTTAATTATCATAATAGATGTGTGAGCTTTTTACTGCTGTCCCCATTTCACTAGTGAAGCAGCTAAGCCTCAGAGATGTAATATGACTTTTTAACAAACGAACATTGGCAAGAAGATAGAGCTAAAGTTCAACCCCAGGTTTGCCTAACTCTAGTGCCCATGCTCGACCATTGCATTAAAAGCAGTAATACATTTCTGAATATTCATGGAAGACTCATGTGTAACTTTCCAAGCTGCTGTAGCTATTTCTAGAAAATATGGGTATAGAGGTCCTGATTATGGATCCCTTGTTGTGTAAGGCACAGAGTTTTCTGGGTCTGGAAATGAGAGATCCATAAACACATCACTAAGGGGGAGCTCAGAGGACCGAGGCTTACAGGTTTAGGCTGTCAAGATGGACTTCTTGGAGGAGGTGTCCTGTAGGGCACCTGGCACAGAGAAGCACTCTGACAGGCACTTTCAAAGATCCTGCTTCCCAACTGTGCTTACATGACCTTGGTAGTAATGATGGTGCTTTTTACAATTAAAAAACAAAGATCTGATTTTGCTTCAGTCTTTTCACATGGAGGCTACCCTTGGGATTTGTTCCTGGCCTATTCTAAGAAATATGAAGAATTTTATATCATCACTTAAATCCCTCATGGCTGGCCTTATAGGGGATACTTTCACAATTTTTTTTCTAATTGTATCAACTTTCTGATTATAGCTTTAAAATTTCTTCCGATTTATCACTTGGATAAAGAATGAAGCACATAACAGGGTTTCATTTCCTTTTCTGCAACACCCTAATCCAAGTCTTTAAAAAAAAAAAAACTACTGAAAAGTGCAGTGGCTATTAAACACTGATATACACGAAATCCCCAAAGCACAAATGTTGGAAATGCATCTTTTAAATGACATAATTTCACATCATCTGCCTTTAAGGGCAAGTAGCGGGATTTCCCTTTCCAAAAGCTGGCGGTGTTTGTAGGAGGGCTGAGTGTTACGATCTCTTTCCTAGCAGCAGAGCTCTGTTCAGGTTGGGGACCTCAGGCTTTATTTAGCAAGGGAGAGCACCAGATATAGGACAGCCGCTATCTTGTATCCCAGCGCAAGGCTTACATTTTTACTATATCTCAGTGCTCTGTTCTATTTTTAGCTTCAAAGTGTAGGTGTGAACACAGCTTGAATGTTAATAGTTACAACTTGCTAAGCAAAGCCCGTTTCAGTGAGAGACTTGGGCTCCTTTGAAGGCACCATCACATAAAAGTGCTCACACTTCAGCACTGGAGAATCGGCTGGGTTGATAGATACATTCAGATTTGAAATATACCCTGAAAATATAAATCCTAGGCAAGCATGTGTTGCCCACAATCTGAAAAAGGCTTTCCATTTCTTATGTTGGTTGGCTAAAAGGTATGCACACCTGCTAAATGGAAGAAACAAAAGTACAAGCAGTGGCAATGCTATTTATATTCAGATGTAGATGTACATTTATTTACTTAGTCTGTTCCAGCTATTTTTATGTGCCATCTATGTACTACATGTAAATACACAGGTAAAGATATTTGGGCAGTGTAGAGAGAATCGGTGAGAGAGGCAGACAGACACAGAAAATATCTAATTCCTGGAAATAAATGGCAGCGCTATCTGCCGTTGTCTCTGATGTAGAGAAGGGCCCAGGGGACCGGGCTGGGATGATAGCAAAGCTTCACCTGGAACAAGTGCTTCTCTGGAACAATGAAACCACGATCTCTTGAGCACAATTGGCAAAGTGGAAAAAACAAAAAAAACAAACAAAAAAACCCCAACACAGAAACAGTGACTGGAGAAAAATGTCCTTAATATTCCACTTTCGGCTGCCAGAACATGGAGATCTCGCATATACTTCCCTGCTAAAGAGAGGTTTCAACCTGTTTTTTGTTTTTTTTTTCTGTTTTAATCTTTCACAGAAAGGAATGATCAGACAGAGCAGGAAGAAAGAAGAGAAATCAAGCAGAGGTTGACAAGAAAGGTACTAAGCGCATGCTATTTCCTGATTAGTGAAGGTGGACCTAGAGAAGAGCTGCTGTCGGGATGGGTAGTGCAGGACCTCACTCCATGATCGTAAATGTTTTCCTGGACAATATGGCATCAGTTAAGTCAGAATATTTGTTCAGCAACAATGAATTAACTCACTGAAAATGCAGTGTCTGTTGCTACATCCCAGTGTGTGACTTTGACGTTCCCTAGGGATGAGATCCTTCCACAGCACAGCACAGCTTGTAGGGACAATGCACTCCAAGTGACATTTCCACTTATTTCCAGGTGGAAACCAGAAGTTGACTGGGCATTTTCTTACTTTGCACAATATCTAAAGCAATACCTGGATATAGTGTTTTAGTTACCTTTTAGGCTCATCACTTTTGGTCACCTTCAAAAGTCTAGAAGCTCCTTGACTCTAGAGAATTTTAGTAGCCTCAAAGGTTTGTAACTATGACTCAAATCGTTAAAATTTACCATGGCACCATTACAGGTAGCAACGTTGTAAACTTTACTTCTAAAACCCTGCCCATTTCTAAATTCAAGTGTTCTTCTGTCTCTTCCTCTCCACTGTGCTCCGTAATAATGAAATTCTGTTCTACTTGAAGTTAACAGAATATCCTTCCTGAGCTTGATATATGGGTAGTAGTAGTAGTTATCGTTATAACTTTATCAGTACTTTAAAAAAAAAGCTTATCTAATCATACTTACAAAGAAGCTACTGATGCCATAAAATTTATTCTAAGTTAATTCATCAACCATTCCTTGAGCCTGTGCTATGTAGTATTGGGGGTGTGAATCTTCTGCTAAAACGTGTTGGAGGAAGGGGGACTGTGACTTAAGAGTACAGTAGTGTGTAATTTAAGCCCTTCACATTAGATATTGTTTGTATTCAGGTTATATTTCACAGTTTCAGAGTTTTATTTTTGTTTACAGAACTGTGCTGTTTGTTCAGAGTACTTTAAGAAAACTAGTTTGGCATGTGATACATAACCATGATGATCTTTTATTTTAGCTAAATCAGAGACCCACCGTTGATGAATTAAGGGACAGAAAAATTCTGATACGATTCAGTGATTATGTGGAAGTAGCAAAGGCGCAGGACTATGACAGGAGGGCAGACAAACCCTGGACAAGACTGTCGGCAGCAGATAAGGTACAGAACTCTCTGTACTGGTTGGGGTGTTGTATCTTGTGATAAGGGCAAAACATGTCATGCTGGGGAGCTTATTCTTAGTCTTAATTTAAATAGCTGATGGCTCCCATTGTCTATGTCTTCACTAGATACTGGTTTCACAAAGATAATTCAGGATCAGAATTGAGCAGTGGTTCTCAACTAGGGGACAGTTGTGCCCCTAGGGATACTTGGCAATATCTGGAAACATGCTTGGTTGTCCCAGCTGGGGTGCTGTTATCTAATGGGTAGAGGATGCTACTAAACATCTCACAAGACACAGAAAAGCTCATATGACAGAGAATTTATCCAGTCTCACATGTCAAGATTGTGGAAATTGAGAAACTATTATCTATGGGATGAATCAAAAGTTGGCAAGGCTGGTGTGAAAAAGATCAGCTGACAAATTTAAACAAAAAGAGCTACAGGGGGAATGGAATCAATTCAAGAAGCATTAAGGAGAGCCTCTAGAGCAAATAGACAGGAGGTTCTGGATTCTGTCCTGGACTTGTCCAGTCTGAGGTGTCGGAACAGAACAGTTAAACAGGAAGAAAGCAAGGAGGTGGTGGGGCACAGAGGCTCTGGGGTGAAGTAGAGTGAACGGCCAGTTATAGAGCACAGAGAGGGTAAGTTCTCGTCCATGGTCAAATGCTGTTGACTGGCAAGATTTAAGGCTGGAATGTCTATAGTCTGTCTTTCATACTCTCTTGCCCTAGTGATTTTCAGAATACTTAAAGCCATTAGAAAGAGAAACATTATACATTCAGCCAAAGAATTTGCTAATTGTTCTTCATCTTTATGTGCTGAGTGTGAATACGTGAGCTGACAAATGGACACACCTATCTCATCAACTTGGCCACTCTTGGTTTTTCTTGATTGATATGCTCAGAGGATCATAGTGATGAGGGGAGAAGAAAAGTATCTCTGGCAGTCTGCAAAGGTGTTTAAGTATGGGAATAATATACTCTTGAAATTCTTAAAGCCTTTTTATGTCTGATGTTCTTGTCTCACTTGGCCCCTGGAGGGTTTATGTGAGAGAGAGAAGTGCATGATGAAGGTGGCCAGATGAGGGCCATGAAGAGCACTGAAAAGAATGATGCACAGCCCTCCCCTATATGTCATGATTAAAATGTTGTTTTTCAAATGGCAGAAAACAAATGTATGCTGAAGTTAGAATGACTTCTTTCTAGACTGACTTCAAAAACCCAAGTTTACTAAAAGCTGACCTTTACTCGTTATTTTGGTTTTCCTACTTCATTAGTGCCCTTAGCATGTGCTTGGTCCTTCTGTTAGGTAGGCACAGGGGGAAGGAGGAGTTGTCTTCCTACTGCAGCACAGCAAATTAATTTACCAAGGACTTCCTGAATACTAGTCCTGGCCAGAGCAATCAGGCAAGAGAAAGAAATAAAAGGCATTCAAATTGAAAAGAAAGATGTCGTAAAATTGTCCCTCTTTACAGATGACCTGATCTTATACCTAGAAAAATCTAAAGGCTCCACCAAAACACTATTAGATCTAATAAATTCAGTAAAGTTGCAACATAAAAAATCATTAGTGTTTCTATACACCAATCACAATAGTTACAAAAAATAAAACACCTAGGAATAAATTTAACCAAGGAGAAGTGAAAAACCTCTACAAGGGATACTACAGAACACCAACGAAAGAAATTAAAGAGGACACACACACAAATGAAAGATATCCCATGCTCCTGAATCAGAAGAATTAATATCATTAAGATGACCATACTGCCCAAAATAATCTATAGATTCAATACAATCCCTATCAAAATACCAATGTCATTTTTCACAGAAATGGGAAAAAAATCCCTAAATTTTATATGAAATCAAAGAACAGCCCAAATAGCCGAAGCAATCCTGAGCAAAAAGAACAAAGTTGGACACATCACGTTACCAGACTTCAAAATATATTAGAAGACTATAGTAACCAAAATAGCATAGTATTAGTATAAACAGACACACAGACCGATGGAACAGGATAGAGAACCTAGAAATAAATCCATGTGTTTAAAGCCAACTGACTTTTGACAAAGGTCCCAAGAACATACACTGAGGAAAGGACATTCTCTTCAATAAATAGTGCTGGGGAAAAATGAATATCCACATGAAAAAGAATGAAACTGGACCGCTGTCACTCACCATATACAAGAATCAACTCTCGATGGATTAAAGACTTAAGTAGAATACCAGAAACAATATGAATACTAGAAGAAAACACAGGGAAAACACTTTAAGACATTGGTCTAGGCAAAGATTTTATGGCTAAGACCTCAGAAGCACAGGCAAAAAAACCCCAAAATAGACAAAACAGGACTATATTAAACTAAAAAGCTTCTGTACAGCAAAGGAAACAAATAACAATCTCTTGAATGGGAGAAAATATTTTTGAACTATTCATCTGACAAGGAACTAATATCCAAAATATATAAGGAACTCAAACAGCAGTTAAAAAAAATACACAATCCTATTAAAAAGTGGGCAAAGGACATGAATAGACATTTCTGAAAAGACAATATACAGATGACTAACAGGTGTATGAAAAAAATGCTCCACATCACTAATCATCAAGGAAATGCAAATCAAAACCACAATGAGATATCACCTAACTCCAGTGAGAATGGCCTCTGTCAAAAAGTCCCAAAACAACAAATGGTGGCGTAGATGTAGAGAGATAGGAACACTCTTACGTTGCTCGTGGGAATACAAATTAGTATAACCCCCGTGGAAAGTAATTTGGAGATATCTCAAAGAGCTAAAAATAGAAATACCATTTGATCCAGCAATGCCACTACCAGGCATCTATCCAAAGGAAAAAAAGACATTCTGTAATAAAGACATCTGTACTCGAATGTTTATGGCAGCACAACTCACAATGGCAAAGATGTGGAAACAACCCAAGTGCCCATGAATACATGAGAGGATTAATAAAGTGTGGTATATGTAAATCATGGAGTACTACTCAACTACAAAAAACAATGGTGAACTAGCACCTCTTGTATGATCCCGGATAGAGCTGGAGCCCAGCCTTCGAAGTGAGGTATCACAAGAATGGAAAAACAAGCACCACATGTACTTGCCATCAAATTGGTACTAACTGATCAACACTAAGGTGCTCACATTATTCATTGTAATAATATTCACTGGGTGCCAGTCAGGTGGGAGGGGGTAGTGGGGGGGTGGGTAGACTCACAACTAATGGATGTGGAGCACACTATATGGGGGAAGGGCACGCTTGTAGCCCTGGCTTGGGTGAGGCAAAGGCATTATATATAACCAAAATGTTTGTTCCCCTGTAATATTCTGAATTTTAAAACAAAAATTGAGTAAGATAGTCTAAATGCTGAACAAAATCTTGTTTTTTTTTTTGCTACATATTACAAAATAATAGAGTCAGCAAGTATTAGGAATGGTTGTTAATCCATGAACATACTTATTTCCTCTGTTTACTTTTTAATGTCCTGAAAAGCAACATACTGTTTTTAAATTTCAGGCAGCAATTCGTAAAGAATTAAATGAATACAAAAGTAATGAAATGGAGGTACATGCATCAAGCAAGCATTTGACAAGGTCAGATTTCTGTTTATATGAATTTCATGAATCTTTTCATTACATGATATTTGTTTTTTAAATATATACAAAAGGAACAAAGAACTATGTATCCAGCTAAAAAAAAATTCATTTCTGCAGAAAACTATTGAATAGAATGTACTTCAATTAAATATGCTGTCCACTCCCATGGTTTCTTACAGGGCTTGGTGAAAGGTGGTATGTGGGAGAATAGTATCACACAAGTCATTGGTTTATTTAAGTAGTTAACATATACTTTAAGAAAATCTCAAAGCAAAATGAAAGTAACTTTCCTATATATTTAATTCCCCTCCAATATTCAGACTTCCTCCAATGTACAGAACTTATGTATTTATTTATACTTAGATGCTGTGAAATTAGCCTCCACCTTCCCATATACTTTTAAAATTATTATTCACATCTTTAGCACAAGCCACTGTTCCCCCAAAGCTGAAAGAGCATGTTTCCTCAGCAAATATTTGACTACCTACTACTTGCCAGGCACTGCTCTGGGTGCTGAGAACGCGACTGCTGATATGGTAAAGGAAGTTCCTATCTGCATGGAGCTTCTATCCCTTGTGAATATATCGCCTGATCCTTCCATAGTCCAGACTTTTCCCACCAAGGGGAATACATTCTCTGTCCGTGCTACTGTACACAAGGGAGGACACTGGGCTTCTTGGTGATGACAAAGTTGGGAAAAGATTTACTTCTCTTTACTTAGGGAGCAGTATATTCTTTATTTCCCCTTCTTTTTCACCCCATGACCAGCAGTAATTATTTGATGATCTCACACACCTTTAATCTAAAGGGGATGACTATGATGCACCCTGACTTCAGTTGCAGCTGTTGCCTTGTCCTCTGTCCTCTCATCTGAAGATGCTCAAGCCCCGAACACAGCGTGCAGGGAAATCCTCCATGTAGTTACGTAATGGATTCCTCTCCTTTTCTGTTCTTCACAAAGTGGCCGCTGCAATTACTATTTAAAAGATTTGCTCTGTAAGCTCAATGTAGCTATGGAACAGAGAACAGGTGCAGTGGAATTCCAGCTTACCCAGTGGTTCGGGTGAATGTATCAAGGAGGAAGGGGAGGGTGGAAGGGCAGGAGAAAATTATGCAAATAATTTTTAAACTTTTAAATGTTTCTTCCCATGACTAACCTACTTTTGGGGAGAAATAGATCATTTTTTTTTATTTTGAATGGGTCTTAATGAATGTTTAGGAAATATCTCCAGTAAGGCATACACAATTATTTTTAATGTTCATTCTGTTTTAAATAGCATATAATGATTACATGTTCTATGTACGGTAATCTCAATTTAATATATTTCCCTATTATGTTATTAAAAAATGTTTAGTAAAGATGTTTATTTTCTCTCAGAAGTTCTTGATAGCTTTCTTAGATGACAAAATTTTAAAGAATGAGCCCATACTTGAACATAAGAAAATAATTATAAGATATTTACACCATATTTTAGTACTTCATATCAAAAGCCAGAACAATATTTAGTTATATAAGATTTTCTTAAGTGTATTTAACATTACTATGAACACATTACTAACTCTATAAAAAACCCTCATAACTCTAATTTTCAATAATTTATTAACCAATTCATTATTTCTACTGATTTAGCAAAGCCCTAGCCTCTCTGTGTACTTCAAGGGTTTAACTAGCAGCTTTCAAACAAAGTTCTAGGTAGTCCTAAGAATTCACCATATGTTCTGGGGAACACGAGGGACCTGGAAGTTGGGAGCCCCCAGAGACTCCATATTACTGTAACCAGAGCAGCTCCATCCTCATGTTTTACATACTGGCCTTCTGAGAAGCTTTTAAATAGCAGCAAATTGCTTTGTGGAAGGTTTCTGGCAATTTTAACTGTTAGAAATGTATAACCTTAAATTCTTTGTTTTATAATCTCTAGATTCCACAGGCCATAGAGATTTTCTTCTGAGAAGAATTTGTGTTTAATTTTTGATACCAACACTGAACATTCATCAGGGAACTTTCCTGAAGTTCAGCTCAAGACTACCTGCTGTGTTTGTGAGAAGAGCAGGATCACACACACAGGTGCAATCTTGGCCACACTTACCTGCAAGAGGAGTAACCAGAGGACACACTTCCTTCTTTGTTGTCTGAGGAGTGTGAAATGTTGGGGTCAGTTAAGACCCAAAGTAACTCTACCAGAAGAAAACTGTCGTTTGCCTTTCAACCTTGTTTTACAGTTCTGCAGTGTAATGGAGGATGGGCGCCATGCATGTGCAGGCTCACCACTCCCAGGCCTCTGTCATGAGGGACATGTGACACAGTGTCATTCAGTATTATGTTGAAAAGACATTTTTATCCTGATCACAATTAATTTGAAAACTCTTTAAGTTCATGTTATATAAAATGATTTACTGTATTATACTTTTTCTTTTTTTATATAATGTCTAACAAAATACAGATGCAACATTTTGATTCCTGTTAATTTTGTTCTTTAATTAAATGATTACTTATTGCAGGAAATTAACCCAGGCTTTACATTTTCTTGGGGTTGGGATGAGTGAGATCTTGGAACAGGGATCTGTAAAACAAGTGAACTTTTACTTTTGAACCATCACATTTCAAACAAACACATGAAAGAGAATTCCAAGTTTTCATGTTTTCTTTTGTAAATTCTGTTAGTGTATGTGGTTTTTGTGCCTTGAAAAATCAAATTATCTTTTTCAATTTAAATTTATGTATCAATTAGTATTGAATAGTGCATTTAACCTAGAAATAAGCAATAATTTGTTGAAAAATTCTATCACAGTGAACATTATGCCCCCTTTAAGAGTACTTTTAAGTTCACATGTGTAAACATTATTAAAAATACATATAAGAGACAAAGGTTTAGATGAAGTAGAGATTATAAAGAAAATTTACCCCAGCACAAAGGAGAAAATTAATGTTGGCACAAAGGGGAAAAAGCTAAACAACAATAAATGTTCCCTGAGAAATATTTTTACTTGGCTCTTGAATAAGTGTCCTTATACAGATTGAAACTTCCCTCCCTCCCTCTTGGTACACTGGTGAGGCAGGAACCACAGTGGCTTGGAGGAGGACTTTAGGAGCTTATAGAACCTGACTGTGCTTAAATCCAAGCTCTGCACATTCAGCAAGTTACTTATTTTTTTCCATAGGATGATCATCTCTCATAACACTGCTAAGTGTCTAAAGGAGATAAAGTAGCTAAAGTGCTGGCACAGTGCTCTCAGCACATTCTAGGCATCCAATATCAGCTACTGGTAGGGTTGCCAGGCAGCACCTGGAACAACTGAGTATACTCTATGACTTTTTTTTTTGTTTGTTTGAGACAAGGTCTCACTCTGTTGCCTGGGCTAGAGTACAGTGGCATCATCATGGCTCACTCCAACCACGAGCTCCTGGGCTCATCAAGCAATCCTCTTGCCTCAGCCTCCCAAGTAGCTAGGACTACAGGCACGTGCCCCCACACCCAGATTCATTTTTTTCTATTTTTTGTAGAGACACGGTCTTGCAGTGTTGCCTGGGCTGGTCATAAACTCCTGGAGTCAAGAAATCCTCCCACCTCGGTCTCCCAAAGTAATAGGATTACAGGTATGAGGCACCATACCTGGCCCACTTATGGCTTCTTAACACATGCACTACCTCATTGCTTTTCACTCTTTCCTTTTCTACTTCTTTAAGTAGACTGCTCGTGGGCTCAGGTGTCCACAGAAACTGCTTTTAACTCTTGTAGCAGCACTTGTCTGAAGGGACTTGTGATCAGTCCTAGATAATAGCAAACATACTATTAGTTGAATTATAGTTTCTTTATAAGAAATTATTGCTATGGTAAAAAAATTCCAGCTCTACCTCCTACTTGCTCTGTAACCTGAGAATTACTTCTCTGAGTCTCAATCTGTCTGTGAAATGAGGTATCTAAATCCTTTCTAATTAGATGTCGGTTAATTTTATAAGCATTTACAATATATGTACGTTTTATATATCTTCTATGTTATTCATAACCCATTGTTTGTGGCCGACCACCAAAAACCTTTTTTTTATTTTAATCTACATATTAGCAGCTCCCCCTTTTAAATATTTTATTCAATTTAAAATATTGTTGGAGCCCAAATTATTTAAAACTAAGATTTCAATCTTCTTCACATAGAAGTATACTTACCATGAAACCAAGAAAGAGAAAATGTGCTACTGTTCTAGAAAGCACCCTGGCCTCCAAAGTACAAAAGATTAGTACTGCTTAGAGAAGAGCCAGCGAGAGCATATGGTTAGAGATGACCTGGTAGATGGGATATATATTTAGATTTTTTGCCCAAGTAAAGGTTCATAACTAATGGATAATAAAACTAAAAGTTAAAGTGCAGGATAGCCAAAGGACTGTTTAGATTGGTTCAGACTCAAAGGTTTGAAGATATCCTAAAACTAGTAGACATTTTCATTTAAATCAAAATTTTTGGCATTATCTAACTTCTACCATTATATTTTTATTAATTATAAACTACTGTAAGTTGTACTTTTGTGTTTCATGTTCTTATCAGGTTGAATCAAGTGTTTACTCTGTACTTGCACATCACATTTCAAGTCTCTCACGTTAGCTGGAGGAACAAAATAAAAAGCAATTCATAAATCCCATGGTATTAGTAATGTACATATGAATATACATTTGCATACGTTGTATAAACTGGAAGGGAAGGTTTATCTAATTAAGAGCCTAAAGACTTAGAACTTTCTGCCTTATTCAATAACAGAGCATATGAATTATGAGAATTCTTCACTAGTATTGACTAATGAAGTTTTATGCAATGACTTTACAAATAATTTGCTCCTATTTTTAAAAAAATTAATATTTATTTAAATCATGAAATTCTGTTTTTAGGGAATTGAAAAAATTTTTAAAAACTATTGGTAATTTTTTGAGAGGAAATTCTCTCTTCTAGAATCAAGTTTTCAGCTAAAGTAATAGGGGGACTATTACATCATATGACTTTGTAAAAAAAAAAAAAATTTAAAGGGACTTGGAAATTATGTCACCAGAGTAATTTTGGGACAACTGAAATGGAAAAAAATACCTAACATCGAGAGTTCCACCTTGTGGAAATATATGGTAATTACAGGCCCAAATTTATTCTATCATATATTGAAGGTAAAGTCAAAGTTTTTAGCTATGTATCTACAGTTCTTCAAAAGAAAATTCAAGTTCAGAAATGCAAAATCCTAATTGTACTGTTAAAACTACTAGTCAAACATGTTTCCAATACTCATTTACCCAGCTATTTTCTAGAAACCTTTTTCTCAGGTTTTCACATGAGAACATCTCAGATGATACTCAGAAGCAACTGAACATATGAAAATCAAACTGAATATATAAAAAATGTTTTCAAAATGAATTTCTATAAATTCCATGTGCTTATTTCTCTGTAAATTTATTTATATTAGGAACATACCACTAGTTCATATTCAGACAAAAAATGTTAGAATGAACAATGCAAAAGCTACCCGTTATCATTTCTGTAGCTCTACGAAAACAGCAGTGTTTTATGTTTAGTCTAATTTTTTAAAAAAAGCCTTTTTAAAGTCTCTAATATCAATTGTAAATCTCCTTAAGGATGTGCAGAGAAATTCTAAAAATTATATTTTCTTAATAAGCAACGGGAGTGAAATCTGGAGACGGTATATATGCTAATAATTTGTTGTTTAAGGTTGCAAACATGTATGTGCACTATTACCTTCTAAATGAAGTTTATTATTCCTTCTCAAAGATACATATGCTGAATAAATAATTACATTTCAGGTATGTACCCTAAAATACAGGTCTACATCACCAGTCCATTCCCTTTCCACCTTGCCTACCGCTTGGTTATAATGGTGATACTTGGTGTGACACAAAGCATACGCTTGGGAACCACCTACCATCTTGCTCCAATTTTTACATTCCAAGTTAGATTTGGTTTTTGCTATTATTTACTACTGTATTATTTTGCTCAAAATTTTACTTTGTTTATTCATAGGATTTATGATTCCTTCCATGGTTACTTCAACTTTTAATTAGATATGTTAAAAAATCAGAAGTAAGTGTAATATGTATGCATGTACACTAACTGTGCCTGGGTTAACTATTAATCGATGACAGAGTGGCTAAAGAACTACCTCCAGCAACTGTGGAGCTCCACACTAGGCACTGAGCTCAGAGTTCGAGGAATTTACCAATGCAGACTTCAAATTTAATGTGGAATTAAACCGCTATATGAAAACTTTACAGTCTACTATCCATTTAAAAGACATGCTGGCTTTTTAAGTTGGTTTTGGCCATCTGTGATTATCAGGATTGGTGTTTAGATCACTGTAGTAATGACTGTAGAGTTTAGTATTTAGGTTTCTACCTAGCTATACTAATGCTGTAAAATATTTTCTTTCTTCCATGTTCTTTTCCATATGTACTTCTGGAACAGTTACCACCTTACAGCTTTATTTGGTTGAGGACATGTGGCAAACCTATACCAACAAGGTGTTAGATTACAATTCAGGTAAGAACTTTAAGTCATTAACTACAATGACCACTTATGTTTAATATGTTGAAAACAGAAAATTCAAGGTTTTTAGCTCTAATTAATATGGTCATTAGCCTCTGCTAATGCAAAATGGATTTAAATCACTATTTCTGTGAAACAGAAATTGAATAAAAAATTTATAATAAAGAACAGAATTCTGATCTTTAAAATTTTCCCTCTAAATTTGGGGTCTGAAAACTACGGCCTAAAAGCCAAATCTGGCCAGCTTTTGTTTTTGTTTCTTAATGGCCTGTAAGCTAAGAATGGCTCTTACATTTTTTAATAGTTACATTTGAAATGGTTTTGTAAGTACCTACATGATATCCTTAAATTTGCTTTTTGGCCCATAAAGCTTAAGGCATTTACTATATGCCCCTTCAGGACAAAGTTTGCTAACTCTTGCTCCAAACTTAAAAAAATAATTTTAAATAACTGTCTAATAGAAAATTTTAGAAATGAATTACATAGAATTCCAATAGCTAAATTTTGAATTTAAATAAGCTTAAAATTTTTTAACATCAAATCTATTCTAAATTTCAACACTAATTAATAAACTTAGCTGAAAGATTTTGACTTGTAGAAAATACACACCAAAGTAGGTAAATAATAAAGCCCTATCAATAATAAAGGCAAGTGTTTGATTAGTGTGACACTCACTCTTCCAAATTCCATATTTAAAATTATTGCTATCACAGAATAAGCCAAAAGTATATTATTCAAAGTTCAAAATGGTACAACATACTGATCTGAACACATCTGTATTCCTAAAAAAAAAAAAAAAAAAAAAAAAAAGGCTGGATTATTTTCCTGTAGATGTTATTTTAGGATATTTCCATGGGCTTTTTTTTTTACTTAATATGTTAAAAAAAAACAAAAAACTAAAACTAACCATTACATAATACAACACTGTCTTAGCAATGCAGTATGTGTACATTTGATTTGCCTATACAATTCCTCAAAGGGGCCAATAAAATGGAAATCCATATGATTCTGCATGACCTTAAAAACACGTATCTCCTCATTTTTAAGTCTAAAGAAGAGGTTCATTTCTTACTCATCTCTGTATTTACAGCTTAGCTCAGTGCACATCATGTAATAAATGCTCAAATGGCTGGTTAATACTTTCTTATCAACTGCAATGGAAATGCTGACACCATATACAGGACTTGAAAATTTTAGGAGACACTTTGGCTATCTTTGAACTTAGTAAATTCCTATCTAGAAATGCTACATTTGTGCATTTGTCCATTCACACTGTCATATGTCCGCATTTCTAGGCACTCTTTTAGGTTGTGGAAATCATGATGAACAAGACAGACAGTGCTCCTGCTCCTGTAGAATTTACAGGAGTGGGGTTTGTGGAGGGAAGGCAGAAATAAAAAAATTTCCAATACCAAAAAGTGCTACATGATAGAGAATTATAGTAACACTAACAGGATTGTGAGAGAAGTTCTCTCTAAAGAATTACCATTAAATAAAATTTCAAAAAAAAAAAATTACCATTTTATCCAGCAATCCCACTACTGGATATTTACCCAAAGGAAAAAAAAAAAGACATAAAAGACATCTGCACTCAAATGTTTATAGCAGCACAATTGCAAAGATGTGGAAACAGCCCAAGTGCTATCAATACATGAGTGGATTAATAAAATGTGTTATATGTATACCATGGAGTACTACTTAGCCATAAAAAATAGTAAACTAATATCTTCAGTAACAACAGGGATGGAAGTGGAGACCATTCTCCTAAGTAAAGCATTGCAAGAATGAAAAAGCAAAGATGGCATATACTCACTATTAAATTGGAACTAAATGATCAACACTCATGTGTACATATGGTAATTAAATTCAGTGGAAATCAAGCAGGTGGGGGGATGGGTAAATTCATACCTAATGAGTACAATGCCAACTATCTGGGTGATGGACACACTTATAACTTTGACTCAAAGTAATTCATGTAACCAAAACATTTGTACTCCCATAATATTCTGAAATTAAAAAGTCAAAGGTAATGGGATTTAGAGCAGTAGGGTGACTGTCCTTAAAGAGGCAAGTGTGCCACTGGAAGAAGGGAGAAATCAGAAAATGCTGGTATTGATGCAGGAAACATGTTAGATTTTAGGGTGAAGATATTGTGAGGTGGGACCGTCAAAGGTAAGAGAACTACAGAGGTATTGCTATGC
Source organism: Eulemur rufifrons (assembly GCF_041146395.1). Lineage (NCBI taxonomy): Eukaryota > Metazoa > Chordata > Mammalia > Primates > Lemuridae > Eulemur > Eulemur rufifrons. The sequence continues at coordinate 49,375,082 of NC_091002.1, forward strand.
AATAATACTCAGGAAATATGCTGAAGCCAATTATACAGGGCAGAATAAGCATTGTTGAGCAAGGATGAGTGCCCATTTGAAGTATGTAGTCATAAATTTAAAGGTTAATCTGTATGATTTTCTCTGGTGCTATTCAGTTGGTAGAATGAGGGCTGAGAATTAGTGGATAAGATAGACAGGAGGAAAAAGGACATGAGAATATTATCTGGTACTGTGGAATCTAGAATGGGTAAGAAAAGGACAGACAAGAAGGGTGACAGCATAGAGAAAAAACCTGGAGTAAATGGCCTGGGACTACTCTACAAAGCAAGTTAAAAAGATGGAAAGGTTAGAGTGTAAAAATATTGGAAACTGAGATTCAAAGGGGCACGGCTATTGGTAAGGACAAGGTTATATAGCAGAAAGGTTTAGAAGGAAGTATGAACCTGGGCTGGATTACACATACAGTGCAATATGGAACTAAGTATGATATGGGATTTAAGAGTCTTATAGATCTGGCTAAGGATGAGATAGACAAGGTGGTTAGGTCACGATGGAATTAGTTCTAAAGTCTCACAGGACAATTCCTGAGTGGTATTCAATATTGTAGTAGACCTCTTGCTCTCTTTTAGAATAGAAACCCCATTACTCTCAATAAACAATAGCTAATGCTAATAATTATATTAAAGGTGACTAAGATGAGAATGGTTTTCCTTTGCTTAACTAAGAAACCAGTTTTACCACTGTATTGAAATCCTGGTATTATTCAAATACTCTGCTACTATTAAATAAGCAAGAGATAGTAAGGCTGATTGGTCTTATGCTTTGGGTTTCTGATTGAAGGAGGATATTTTGTTTGATCCAAAGTTCACAAAATAGGAATATAAAATTTATAAAGTAAAATAATTACCCAAGCGACATAGCATTATTTTTAACGTAAATGTGTATTTTTCATACATTAATCTAACAAAACATTACAATGAATACTAGAAGCTTAAAATTACTTGTCAAATAGCCTGCTTATGAGTTAAGACTTCTATATTAAATTAAAATATTTAGGCAATACAGTAGCTATTTTAGGTCATTTAGTGCCTTCTAATACATTGGTACTTTCAGCACTGTTGGAGATATTCAGTTATAGCTCCAATCTACCACTCAGGTAAACATTTCAAATAAACTGTATTTTAAGATACATTTTAAATAGTATGCATGAGTTTTGTTAGCATAGTTAACTCAGTAATATTTGCCTAATGTAAATATTACTACAAAAATAAGGCAATTCCTTTTACTGTTTGGTTTTATAAAACTTTCTCTGTCTGAAATAAAAATAGTATTATAATAGACAGAAGTCTTTGGGTTTGGAGTCATGTTATAGTAGTGCTTTCTCATCCATTAGAAGACGTGTATTTTTCTCTTCGTAGGACTACTCTATTTTCTGTTATACACAAAACAGAATTAGATATGTTGATAACAACTGTATTTCACATATTAACATTTCTTTCATGACCCATGAATAATGACATCAGTCCTCTGCGTACATTAAGAAGCTCCTCTTCTTGCTATGACCAAGAAAAAAAAAATCATGCTTAGAGTTCACATTATCACTGTAAAACCATCAAACAGAATAGAAAAAAAATCAAAGTGTTATTAAACAACCTCTTTCATAAAGATACCATGAATCAGTGCTCATTTTACCTAATCTCCAAATCAATGAAATTTAAATTTAAAGGAAGTAAAATTAAAAATAGTTTAGAAAAAATTTCAACAAGAAGCAACCTAGTTAGGTAGCTTCTTATTTGCTTTTTGCTTAGCCAAAACCTCCTGATCCCCTACTATCTATGTTAGCATATCAAGTTTGTATTAAAACTTTGTAAGTACATTAATTAATATACCCTGTATCTAGAGACCAGTGTACTAAAAAAAAAATGCCTTCCATCCTTAAGAAAACACCAAAGACATGTTTACTTAGAGCAGTGCCTTTAGTCTCTTCCAGGTCTACTTTTTCTTCTAGAATGCAGGTCTACTAGGCCTTTGGGAAGTCAAATCATTTATCCCCAGATCTAAGTAAATGAAGCCTTCTTGTCCAAGTGGACAGTAACTCTCCACGTTCACAGCTTTTCTGGGCAGGTCTGTCATACGATATACTTCTCCTTCAGAAGGCAGGACAGAGGTCTGGGGTAGTTCACAGTGTTTAGAAACAGTACAAAAAAATCATTCTTTCAGCTAACTTCTCGATTTGCAAATTGATTTTCTTTAGGAGGGCTTCATTATTTAAATTACCTTATTCCTGTACTATAAATATGCTCCCATTATTTAATTTAAAGAACTAGAAGTAACTGGGCTAAAACTGCCTTCTCCTAACCAAAAAAGAAGAAAAACTAGATTAGCTGATTTACCATTTCCTTAAGAAGCTTGTCTTGAAGCACTTTCATGTTTTCTTTCATCATACACATCTGTAAATAAATATATTTCCCCCATGAAATTTACCATTGATTTTTCACAGCAAAAAGGTAGACTAACCAATATTAAAGATTATATATAAAAACCATGAAATTTATACCTCAGATGTAAAAATGGTTTCTTCATAATCAGTGTTACAGAAGACATTTTTATCCAATGAAGTTTTCAAAAGATGAAGCCTAACACAAGTGAAATAATGAAAGTTACCTTTGTTGTTTATTAGGAATTCAAATTGCTATAATATAGTATAATTTTAATTTTTCAAATATGAACTTAATTTAAAAATCAAGTTCTAGTCATTAAGAATCTCATACTAACCTCTGCTGTTCACTTTTTTGATATGCCTTAAACTTCTGAAATATCTTTTCCCAAAAATCCTAAATTTTAAGATACAAAAACCAATTAAACTTTAATATGATTAAAAATTAAGACCCAATAGCAGAATTACTGTATTTCTATTATTCCAAATTTAAATAAACAATTTGGTTATATGCTAAGAATATTTCAAATGTCATGTACTCTTTCAGATTAAAAAATGAAAGTAAAATCTTTCAGGATTTCTCTTTTTATCAAAGATATTCATCATAAACTTAAGTTTGTAATTTAAGTGTGTTTATATGAAGCTGAATAAAAAAGCTAAGATAGAATGGGTTCCAGCTCTATCCAGGAAAATACAAGAGGTGCTATGTCACCATTGTTTCTTATAGCTGAGTAGTACTTCATGGTACTAAATAATGTCCTAAAGAACAAAAAGCTTTAGAATGTGCTCTCAAAGCAGAATGTAATTGAAAATTTTTCTAAGGGTAGCTCTTTAAAAGCAAAGTTTTAAAATTATTTTTAAATTCTTCGAAGTACGAACCACAAATTCCTTTTCCAAATCTTTTAAAGACTGTGAATCCTTTTCAAAATTCTCCAGCTCTTCTATGATGGTGAATTGGAATTTATCAAGTTTTTTAATCCTATTAAAGAAACAAAAAGATTTTAAAAATATAGCATTCAGAATATATGAATATATGGCATTCAGAAGTTTTCAGAACAATCTTTTTTTTACAAACCTATATTCCTGAATTTGACGTTTTATTGTATTCAGATGTTGTTGGGCTGTTTTCCAAGACTGCTTAGTAAAATAATCCATCATCTTATGTCGAATCTGAAAAATATTCATTTTTAACTTAAAACATCTTTACCAAATAGTAACCTAGCCAAAATTAGGTTAAGAGAAAAGTCCATGAAATATAAATGACTAAGAAGAACTTGGAAAAGTGAAAAATTTAAAACTCAGTTACTTAAACTGAGCTGGGCTCAGTGGCTCACACCTGTAATCCTAGCACTTTGGGAGGCTGAGGTGGTAGGATCACTTGAGGCCAAGAGTTCGAGATCAGCCTGAGCAACATAGCGAGATCCTGTCTCTACAAAAAACAGAAAAATTAGCTGGGTGTGGTGGTATATGCCTGTAGTCCCAGCTACTCCGGAGGATTGCTTGAGCCCAGGAGTTGGAGGTTGCAGTGGATGACACCGCTGCACTCTAGCCTGGGCCACAGAGCAAGACCCTGTCTCCAAGAAAACCCTGAAGTGTTAATAAATAAGCTAAGTCAGAGCAGTATCTAATCCAATTAGTAATTAATTGCTAATTAATTGTTCTCATAAGAATACCACACTCTACAGTATTTACAAAAATGCTAGTGATTATAAATGCTCTTTAAGGGCACAAAATAAAAGTCACACTCAGAATTATTATTTTTAACCATTTTTCACAAACACATATTTACATCTAGCCACAGATGCATAACAGAAAATATAGACAGGGTTCTCTATTTAGATTAATTTGACCTTGAGCAAATAAAGTCAAAATAAACATATAGAACTTTAAATAGTTTCAGATAAGGCAAGCAAGAAATGGGGCTAATAACCTGTGCTGAAAAATATCTTTTATTCAAAAAAGGGCATAAAATAACTGTCTATTCCAAATACACAAGAGAGTTGGGTAGAAAAAATATATTCCTAATAACTAAAGATTGTTTTTAAAAGCATTTTTGCATTCATCATCTCACTGGAGCCTCAAACTAAGAATACATAAGTACAGAGTACTATTAGTAGAGCAAAGTGATACAGGATTTCACTGACTGCAGTTGCTCATCCTTTATACTATTAATGTATTACACCACCCTCACTAATGGTAACCTCTGTGAGATAAGAAAATGTCTAAAAAGGATGAGACCTGAAAAGAAAATTGTTCAGAAAATGATAGAAAAGCAAAAACATTAAATTGAAGAAAGTAAGACAGAAGAGAAAGAACTAATTGGCAAAAGAAGAAATAATGGATAATGTACAGACTTTAGAAGACAAACTCGGCTCATGAGATACCACTATTTACCTAACAATAATTCCAATCTTTCACATATGAGGAAAGTTGGGTTCATGAATGGGTGTTTTATTGCCAAAGGATCAAACAATCCAATACTCTAGTAGAAACTGTGGCATATTATTATTGGGTATAAATCATAATTTAAAGAATGATAACTCACATGAATCTTCTTCCTAAATTCTGAATTGAGCTTCTCATAAATCATACCTACACCTGAAAATTCACTGTCCCAGTTCTCCCCATGAATAGAAAAGTCATTTGTTGATAATGGAGATATACTTTCAGATGCTAAAAAAATGAAGATAATCAGCTATAGTTAAAATATGCATTATTACAAATTTAGCCTTGTCATTAGGCTGAAAACAAAAATCTTATTTTCAGATTCTATGTGTAATCTAAGGATCATGAAATTAAAGGCAAACCTCATGTTGTTTTAATTTAAAAATTAAATTATTCCATTTATTAAAAAACTTTTTGGCATATCTATTAAGGCAGAAATGACAACTTTAAACTGAAGCATTTTTGGATTTACCTGCTTTCAACTACTTCTACATTATTAAGACAAGTATTTAGTGACACAATAACACATCAGTAAATTCATATTCTTAGTATAACTTAAATGTGGTACTAAGTGACAGAATGATGAGGAAGATCTATGAATATAGAAGATGCTTACTACAACATTATTCATATAAAGTGAACTTTCTGATAAAGCATCGTCTGTTTGGGACTTATCTGAGGTTGTCTTTACAAAGAATTTTGTTTTGTGGATGGAGTCATTCAAAATCTAAGATGCTACCTTCCAAATAATTGCCTTTTGACATAGGCTTTTGATCTACCTACTTTTGTTTATGTGATGATCTGCATCTTCAGTCTTACACATTTTTTTTGGAAGAAAGTTTGCTCTCCTTTCTTCTTTCTCTTCCATTTCTACTTCATCAGAATTACTTAGATTATCTTCTGTGTACCTTCGTTTGCGACTAAGATGTCGAGTAAGGCCTTAAGGACAGTTAAAGAAAATCAATAGTGCTACAATTTTGAGTAAAATACCTAATATTTTCTTGCTTTTATTTTAAAAAAGGTTTTTTCCATGGTTTGCACTATGTACTAGGCAATTGTGCATTAAATTCTACCTAGTTTACTTTTCTTTTTGACACTAACTAAAATAATGGTATGACTTACAATATATAATTCCTTTAGATGAAATGTCATAGTACTATTTCAGTAACTAGTAACTTTTTTAAAAAGCAAAGCTATGGCTTCAAACCTGGTACATGAGTAGTGTTACACGGCATGTCAAACCATGTATTCTCTCTTCCTTCACTACACACGGATAATGGAGATGCTGAATGGCTTTCCTAAAATACATATTAGAAATGAGAAAAAAAATACTGTAAGTATTTTTGGATTCACCTTTGACCATCTTTCTCAAATCCTGAGGCCAGTAAATTTAGATTGCTATCAATTCTTTTTTTCAGACTCCAGTTTCTATCCCTTCCTTTTCATCTCTAATACTACCATGTATTATTAATCTAGATTCCATGTTGACCTCAATATAAAAAAAATGGTGAACTAATATCTCTCATATTAACCTGGGTGGAACTGGAGACCGTTCTTCTAAGTGAAGTATCACAAGAATGGAAAAACAAACACCACACGTACTCACCAGTGTGAGTTATAGCTAATCATTCAACACTTATATGCACATATGGAAATAACACTCATCAGAAATCTAGTGGGTGGGAGGAGAAAGGAGGGGATGGGGAAATCCACACCTGATGGGTACAATGCACACTACCTGGGTGACGGGCATACTTATAACTTTGACTCAAATGGTACAAAAGCAATTTATGGAACCAATGTTTGTATACTCCTGTAATATTCTGAAATAAAAATTTTAAAAATCCTTTAAGTAATAGTTTTGTTGCCTTTTTTTTTTTGACTATTCCTAAATTTCAATTCTTCCTTATTAGGATTTTAATTTCTTGCAATAGGGAGCTGCAGAAAACTAAACTCTTCTTTCAAGCTATATCTTTTACATCTAACCTCATGTTCTACAGTTTGGATACACAGGGATTTTTTTTTTCTTAGTAACCTTTACTTAAGTTATGGTTCTCTCTTCACTTAATCTGTAGATACCCATCCATCCACTTAGGTCTAGCTCAAATCGTAGCCCACTCCAAGCTGTAAAATTCCATTGTGATCTTCTATAATATATTTAACAGGTTAAAATATATTTATTGTTGGACTGATGGACTTTTTATAGTGCCTAGAAGCTCAATGAAATTCCTATATATATTCATGAAACCAGAAAGATCAAATTATAAACCATCTTAGTTTAAAGAATATTTGAAAGTTACAGTATCATACTTACCTCTCTTTTGCTTTGTATATGATTTTCATTGATATTTGGAGATTCAACTTCCAGAAACCATTTTTCTGAACTGTAACTGCTTACATCTGAATAGCTGTTACAATTTTGTGCTTCCTGTGTAAGTACCACAGATTTTATATTTTTTCTATTCACAACGGTATTATTCTTAGTTGGAGTATGGCTGGGCTATGAATGAATAGGACATACAGAAACCCAAAGGAAGTTAGAAAATTATTTAAAGCCAATTTTATTAAATTTTTAAGAAAAAATTAAAATAGTTAAAAAAATAAGAAACATTAAGCCAAAACTATTTAAATTTTTAGGGAATAATTAATTCACTGCTGAAATTCAACAGTCATTCATAATTAAAAGGAAAAAAGGCCCTTTGCAAGCAGAACATTAATTTAAGGACAAGTAGCTACCAAAAACTATGGATAAAGATGCCTGCTGGTGCAGCTTCTATGTTCTAGAGGTCAAAGTCACCTTAACAAAAACAAAGAATTTTTGAATTTTTTGTTCCAGTTATCATGAATGATAGTTAATTATGATAGAATTCAGCAAAGTTGCTGGGTGATAGTTTTCTATAAAAAATAAAAATTAAATATCTCAAAGTATAATCTTTAAAAAAAAGGTGTTTTGTTTGTTTTTTCATATAGAGCAAACAAAAAAACGAGTATGATATTCAAGAGGTAATCTAATAAGAAGCATAATTTCTTTTGTGGAGGATTTGACACAACTTTATCGGAAATAAGACCAAAAAGTAGAGAGAGAAATGTGTGGATGAAAAAGATCAGTATTAATATTGAGAAATGGCAATTTTTCCTCAGATAAACTATGCTAAAATTTATATGGATGAGTAAAGGGCCAAAGAATTTTGAAGAATGGGGGTGTGCAAAACATCCTGAAAGTGTAAAACTACATTAATTGAAGCAATGTGGCATTAGCATAGAGATAAACAGTAAAATTGACTACTCATGATGTTGCACTAATTTGCTATCCATATGCCAAAAAAAAAAAAAAAAGAAAGAAAGAAAAAGAAAAACAAAAGCCCAGAGAGACTAAAAACCTAAAAGTTGAAATCAAAAGTAACATCTATACGTGAAGGGAAGATATTTTTAGAACAATTGCTTAGGGAAGGATTTCTTAATCCAAAAGATTGGTAAATTTTATATCATATCTTTTGTCACATGGAAGTTTTGGAATTAACTAAATGAAAGGACAAGATACATACTAGAAAAAGAACGTTTGTATTGTACACAACCAAAGAATAACCAGAATATATTAAGAACTCATACATATTTATAAGAAAAAAATCAATGCTATTTAAAAATGAGAAAACAAAAAGGCAATTCACAAAATAGTGAAAAAACATATGAAAATACCCATTTGATGCAGTTAGTCAGGAAAATACAAATTTAAGATAGAACTTTACACTTAACCAGACTGGCAAAAACAAAAACATCTGATAACACCCAGTAAGTTAAACCTGCGGAGAAATGGGCACTATCACATAGCACTGTTGAGAGTGTAAGCTGGTACAACTACTTTACAAAGCAAATTTTAAGACTTTTTTCATTAAGAGGGAAAAACAGTAAATGGGGGAAAAAAAAAGTTTCATGTGAGTGGCCAGCTGATAAATACGTGATTATTAAATTAAAATTTCATCTAGCACAGACTAGCATCAAAGGTGGGTGGGGATTACCTAGGTTTGGAGATTAGCAAAGTGGGATACTGAAGGCATTTAAGGATACAGGGAAACTAAAGGTGACAGAGCAATACGGTCATCCCCCTCAGTATCCACAGGGGTTTGGTTTGGTTCTAAGACCCTCCCTTGAATAACAAAATCAGTAGGTGCTCAAGTCCCTGATATAAAATGACATATTTGCAAATAACCTCTGCATATCCTCCTAAATTAATCATCTCTAGATTACTTATAATACCTAATACAATGTAAATACTTTGCAAATGGTTGCTCTACTATATTGTTTAGGGAATAACAAGAAAAAAGTCTGTACATGTTCAATATAGACACAGTTTTTTAAAAAAAAATTTTTACCCATAATTGGTTGAATCCATGTATTCAGAACCCACAGATACAGAGGGCCAATGGTATTGACAGTGGACGAAAGGATGATAGTCTAGTGTCAAACTGGTTTTCAAATTGTGGTCTGTAGAAATTCAAGAGTCTTACAAAGGTACCGGGAGGAAGGCTAGACAGGTTAGGGTTCAGACCTCCTGTTTCTGCTTTAAACAGTGTAGTTCCACTTTTATCTGTTTGACATACAGTAGTCCCCCCCCCCACTTCTGCAGTTTGACTTTCCAAGGTTTCAGTTATCTACAGTTGACTACATCCCAAAAATACTCAATAGAAAATTCTAGAAATTAACAATTCTTAAGTTTTAAATTGTGTGTCATTCTGAGTAGTGTGATGAAATCCCTCACCATCCCACTCTGTTCAACCCAGAATGTGAGTCATCCCTTTGCCCAGCATATCCACACTGTATATGTTACTTGCCCATTAGTCACTTAGTAGCCTTCTTGGTGATCAGATTGACTGTTGAGGTATCACAGTGCTTGTGTTCAAGTAGCCCTTATTTTACTTAATAATGGCCCCAAAGAACAAGAGTAGTGATGCTGTAGTATATTGTTACAGTTGTTCTGTTTTATTGTTAACATGTCATTAATCTCTTACTATGCCTAATTTATAAATTAAACTTTATCACAGGTATGTATGTATAAGGAAAAAACATAGTATAGGGTGTCTCCAAAGTCTCCATAGAAAGGAAAAATGTTATAATTTTTTTAATGAATATTTTGTAAATAAAGGTACATTTAGCTACAATTTCCCATATTCCCTATGTATGGAGACTTTGGGGACACTCTGTACTTATGTTTCAGTACTATCCTTGGTTTTAGACATCCACTGGGGGTCTTGGAACATCTCCCTCAAGGATAAGGGGGGCTCTACCATACAGAGTGCAAATAGGAGTTCTGTGATAGGAATGATCACTTCCTAAGAGGAACTACTAGATTTGTCTACACATCAAAACTACATAATATTTTCTAGATTTGAATAGACTGAATCCTACAACATAGGTACTTTTTTCAGATTTCACCATAATTCCAAGTCACCTTTAATAACCTTTAGTTGCTAAAATTATAAGTTGACAAGGTAAATTGACAGAAGTTGGCTGAAAACAGTGTAATTGTTGTATTTTGTTTTATATTTTTATAAGGAAGTTTAAAACAGGTAAATTGTATGAGTATAAAAATTAAATATATTAATCTTCCTCTTTTGTGTATCGAGTTGTATGTACCATTTCTTCTTAATAAAATACAGCAGGCTCCCCTGAAACCAAGATAGTACCAAACCCTACATATACCATGCATAAATTTTTTCCCTTCTTCACAATTTCATAGAAGATTCATTCTTACCATAGATCTTAGCAACCTCAGCATTCCATTTTTTTTCTTTATTAGGTAGAGAACTTCCAACTTTTCACTTAAAGGAAGTACTTTACACAGCTTCTCTCTGGCATATCCAAATTGCCAGAAACACTACTCTTTCACTTTGGGACCCTTATTGAGTAAAATAAGGGTGACTTAAACACAAGCACTGTGATACCTCGATGGTCTGACAACCAAGACAGCTGCTATGTAACTAACAGGCAGGTAGCATCTATAGCATGGATATGCTGGACAAAGAGATGATTCGTGTCCCAAGTGGAATGGAGCTGATGGCATGAGATTTCATGTCACCTTTCAACAGCATGTAATCTAAAACTTATGAATTATTTTTGGAATTTTCCACTTAATATTCCCACCCAGACTGCAGGAGACTGTGGGTAACTGAAACCTTAGAAAGTGACCACAGATAAGGGGAGGACTACTATACTCTCATGCCACATATTCTTCCTCCAGTACAGCTACATGTAAGTCTGTTAGGCTCATTGAGGGTGGGAATTGTATCTTACTTGTCATTAGGTTTCTCCTTCCTGCAATCTCTAAACCAAACCCAAAATCTTAAGTAGACAAGCAATGTATATTTCATTAAGATCATAGGGAAACGATTTACCACCTTCAGATATATCTGATAAAGGAAAAAATATATATACATTCTTACCAGAACAAGTGGTTGTGAAATTGGTGAGCGATGTTCACTTGCACATGGTAAGTTTTTATCATTGTTTTGGGGTGACTTTATTGGACCTCCAACTCCACTGTTACTGTTTAAGGATTCAGGTGATGAAGTTTTTAGATAAGGTGATATAGATTTTGTTGTACAGTCATAATCCTGAGTAAAATCCTTTTCTGTTATTTTCTCTATACCTACATTGCCCCCCAACACACACACACACACAAAAAAAAAAAAACAAAAACAGATGACAGGTGTTATCACTGATGTCTGGTTTAGAAATAGCATGATTAAATTCTAAGAATATAATAATTTATCAAATCCTCAAACCTTAGCTGTATTTGAAAAGGACAAACTTTCAATAAATTAAGACCAAATTATGTTTAAAATATGGCTTTGAAAAATAATGGCTGAATTTAAAATGTATTTGTAGCCATAAGAACTTTCAAAACATTTCAAACAATATCTACAGTATGATCTAAAATACAATCATCAACTTAAGTATTACCTTGACTATTTTGACATCATAGCCAATAGTGTTATATATTAAAGTTACAGAATTTAATGATTGGAAAAGGCTTGGGAAATCATCTGGTCTAAATTCTTCATTTAAAAAAGAGTAAATTCATTGCTGAAGTAAGTCTTAATATGAATATAAATGAACTCAGTTTTCAGATCAAATCAGGGCATGTACATCTGTCTTCTGAGTATGTGCTTATCTGAAGTGACAGTGGTCCTGAGCATTATGAAACTAAAAGAACACAATAGCTATTTTAGAGGAAGTATGTTAACTGATTTGTCTTGAATTTTAACTGAAAAAATTAACATTTAGAAATGCTTTAAAATATCCTTATAAGGAACTGAAAATGATATAAAAAGTGCAAACTTACTCTTGTAATTTCTATACTAGAAAGGCATACACATGCCAGAGCTCCAAAGAATATGAATTTTTCCTTACCAATTGTTTTAAAATGAAAGCAAAATCTCAATTATTTCAGAATCATGATATTCCTTGGACTTTGTCAATGAAATGTAAATAGGAAAAAATAGAAATCCCCATAATTCTGTTATTAAATATACTTTGAACTAAAAGCACGTATTTAAAATTAAGCACTTATCTGAGCTTTTACATAATTTGTGAATACAGATTAAATATTTTCCATATTATCTGATCTGTAACTAACATGAAAAACTTCAGTACCCTAGTGACATTGTTCCCAAATTAGCAAAAACAAAGTTACTAACCTTAATTAATCAGCTACCTATAATCTTAAATTCACCCCTCATGATTAGTCTTCAGATTGTATTTTCACATAGTTATAGTAGAAAGTCATTGAATATTCAAGTAAAGGAAAAATGAAATGATACTGACATCTCATTACGTCTATAGATGATGGACTTCCAGATAGAGGAGATAAATCAAGGTGATTATCTTGCATAGTATCTTTTACTAGAGATGAGTTTTTCCATTCTTCTGGTAGTTCTTTTTGTGTTTTGGCCGGGAAGACTTTCTGTTTTTTCTTTGGAAGTTTTATGGTTTTGGTTCTGGAATGGATATTCTCCTCCTAAATGTATTAACAACTTTCAAATTATACTCAAATGCAAGTATTTACACTTGGACACATACAACAATCTAACTAAATTATATTCAAATATTTATTAAATATATTATTACATACAGGCATAACAAGGACTAGACATGAGCAGTGAAAGACTTTCTAATATACTAGAAGGCGTAAGACAAATTCACATGAAAATATAAAAGAGATACAAATAAAATGATATAAGAGTTTAAAGAAGAAGATTATAGCCAGTTTAGGGAAACTAGGAAGAATTCCTAGATTTCATGACACTCAAGATACTGAGAGTCTGTGAAAGAAGGTAGTGAGGGGAAGACATATTGGGAATAAGGAAGACTTGACAAGAACAAAGGGAGTTGAGAAACACAAGTCCTATTTGGGAGTCACAAGTTATACTATTTGACTATCACAATTCTCAGTACACTGGGGAAGAGTGGACATAAAAATGGAAAATATTTTGATGCTTTTAATGTCTGACAACGGGGATATTTTCAGGGTTGTTATTTTGAAGAGTGATGGGATGAGAGGTGGTTTGGGAAGACTTATCTGACTGTATGTATGGTAAATCAAAGAAAGACGTGCTAGAAAATGTGGAGATAAGTTTTCAATTCCTTAAAGTCTTCTAGGTAAGAGATAACAGGGTTATAAACAAAGGGAGATGGAGGTTTAGTGAACTAAAATCAGCATAGTGTAGTGATCAGAAACCTATCTTCAGTGCAAGACTCTCTAGTTTCAAATCCTAGTTCTACCGCTTCCTAGCTGTGTGAACTTGGACAAATTCTTTTTCTCTGAGCCTCAATTTTCTCATTTGTAAAACAGGATGACAGTAATAGCCTATAGTAATTACCTATAGTACTTATGAGATTTTGCGAAGTTAAATATATAAAGTGCTTAAAATATAACAGCTGGTACATTAGCACATTGTAAGCACTATTTTCTTGTGTGATTGTTAAAAAAGCTTAACAAGCAGTTAAGGCTACAACACAGGTGGCTGGCAATGTGTCTGAACATTATGCAACATAAGTCAGGGATAGGCACAAGTGAGGCAGGGTATGGGAAGAATTTCAGACACCAAAATTTTTTTTTCATTCAAGAGAAAATCACAGCATCTCAACAGGGTATTGAAGCATAATTTTGTAAAGATCAAGTACTTCTCTATTTCAAAGATACTATCTTAAAGTTATAATTTTACTGGAGTCAGACATCTGTTTTGTAACAAACGCTAACGCCAACTTATTACAAAATGTAGTATTATAATTCTTAAGGATCAATTTTTAGAATAAGTTTTCACATCTTAACAAGAAGTGACAAATAAGACATTTTTACAAAAACATTTAGTATTTTAAGATGCTTTTAGAAAACATTAATCTGAATTTTATCTATTTACCTTTACTAGCGATTTATCTTTAAATGAATGTGAAAAATCTTGTTCACTCTCCGATTCTGAATTTGAGAGATCTTTATAATTTTTTTTGGTTTTTGTTGCTCTTCGTGGAAGTCTAGTTCTCGCATCTGGAACTGTTTTGTCGACCTTTTTGGTGATGTTTTTATTGGGTGTCTTTGAGAGAAAAATGCCTGAATATTGTTAGATCAGTATTTGAGATACAAGACATAAAAGCTGTTTGCTATAAGATTGGCTCTGTGACAAGACATACATAAAATATTTGTAGGATAAAATAATTCCTGATTAATATGTTTTAAATGACTGGATTTTATCTTCTCATTACAACTATCTTCTTTACCACCTTTTTTATCCCTACCATTAAATCCCTGAAAGGCCCGATATAGATTATTTAGCTAAAGTAAAAGATCAAAAATACTTAAAAATCACAGAATAAAGTAGACTTAAAACATGACGAATGTGATTAAAAAAACAGAAGACAGGAGAAGTATGTGCAAAGGCAGGAACAATTATGGAAAACTGATAAGGATAAAATTATGAAATGATGAATTATTTTTATATGACAAGAAAAAATAATTTTAAAGGGATGTTTGAACACAAACTTCCTGGTTTACCATTTTAGATCTTGGCTGTCTCTTTTCCGAAGATGGTGCTGCAATTCAGAAAAATAAGGTTATACTCTCAAATAGATAAGAATTGGTATTAAATTTATTAGAACATTTCTGCATATATAAATTAAAAATAATAAAAACAATAAGAGTACATCTTTTTTTAAAAAAATAAAAGTACTTTGTTAGCATTAAAAGAATCTTCCTCCATGTGGCTTAAAGCCCCTCCCACAACCTAATCTCAGTTCTTCTGCTGAAGAATCTGGCCTCACAAAAAGCTGCTTTGGAAGCTTTCCCTTCCCCAGAGTTTTGTAGTAGTCTGACTGTACCACACCATTGATTTAAAAAAAAAAAAAAAATCTTTAAATTTATTCAAAAATTTCAATTTCAATAATTGGTTACTTTTACTTTTTGGTATGATATGAATTGCCAATTTCCCTTCCCCTCCTTTATTTTGTATTATAAAACTTTTTAAATGTATATAAGAGAACATGTAACAAGTTATAAACACCCATGAATTGACTACTCAATGTAAGAAGATTATGAATAATGCTGAATCTACTTATGTATGTTCTCTTATACCATCCTCCCTATATCCTCTGCTAAAAGGTAATCACTATCCTGGTCTGCATTTCTCATTCACTTGCTTAAAAAAAAAAAGTATTGCAGATATTAATACGTACCTCTAAATAATTAGCTTTATGAGATATCACATCCTATGTAATATTCTATTATTTTCTATACATTGTTATGTTTCTAAGATTTATCCATATTATTGATAGTAGCTTTAGTCTCACTTCCCTTTTTTGCCTTCCAAGTACAATGTCATCTTTCTAAATAGTCTTTGAAGCTCAAGAAATAAGATTATCCAAGCCAAGGAAGCAAAACTTTTTTGGAAGAAAGGTACTCTAATCCTGGCAATAAGTCAGCTCCTATATATTAACTTGTAGTCATTCAGCCATTCAAACAAAATAATTCATACAGAAATTTAATTTTATAAGTATTTATTAATTACAGTATTCTAACCTCTAATGTCTCCCTAAGATCTCTAGTCTTCTACTTTATGCTATTATACAAATGTGTTTATTTGCACATCTTACCACTGGACTGTAAGCTACCCGAGGGCATGTGAATCTTATTGAGTTTCCCCTTGGATTGTAATAAATTGCTTCCAGGTCCAGATTCTATGACCAGATCCAACCTCACTTTTCACTACTTTCCCACAAACATGATCTATGTTCCCTTCCAGCTACTCCAATATGGCATTCCCTGAATATATGATGCTATTTCATATTTCTGTCCCTTTTATATATGAAAATCCTGCTTTTCTTCATCATGTATCTGGTTGACCTCTCCCCTATTTTGACAATTCAGCCTCATTTCTAAACACATTGAAAAATTCACTTCCATTTCTCTATTTTTACTTCTTTTTAAACCATTACTACTACTACCCACCCACCAACACACGCACAGGTCACTACTGTTATTTTTATCCTGAAATAAAAAAAGCTGATTCCCTTGAAATAAATATAAATTTAATTAAAAAGCATAGAATTTATCTTAAATCCTCTTTTGAAAACAGAATATATTAAAATCTTTGTGTTTTATCAAACACTGAAATTGATGTTCAGCTATGAAAATGATTATCTTTAGACAAAACTTACACCTCAAACTCTTATCCAACTACTTCAAGAGATTCACTGTCACAAAGAGAAAGGAGGACCACAAACTGGGAAAATACTGTGTGGAAGACTTAGGCAAAAAAAAAAAAAAATTCTGCAAGAAAATTGTTTTTCTTTTGATATATTACATCTATATAAATTCTTAAAAAGTATGTGTATTGGGTGTAGCAGGGAGATAGGATGTTAAGAAGTGAAAACATATATTAATAAATGTAAATAAATGTAAATTGATATAGGTTAGTGTTAAGGTCCAAGCTTTGGTTTTAACGGTTTGGGGTTCGTAAGTATTTAGTGCATTATTCACAATAACTGGCTAAATAACTGAATAGTGGGCTGTAAGTAGACATATGGTGAGATTATGTCATGAGCCAAGGATTATGATAAATCATATTTTGTGTCCCTAAGGACCTATTAAAAAAGAAAAGTAATTTAAATGTAACCATATTACCCAAATAATAAAACAAAAATCATAACCAATGTAATGTTTTGTCCTATCCATAAGGGTATATAGAGTCTACAAACAAAAACACACTTACCAACCAATAAAGCATTTTATATAATTGAAATGATAAAATCATTTGCAACATTTCTCTTAAAAGTAATTTCTTACTTGATTTCCCACTTTTATGTTTCTTCACATTTTTATTTCTGCTATAGTCTATTAGCTGTGGTTTTGATTTTGGTTCTCTTAGCCAGCTAATATCAGTCTTGCTGTCATCACATCTGTATTCTGTTTCGGTATCACTAAAGAGATTTTTCTTTTCATGATTTGTTATAATCTAGGAAAAAAAAAGATTTTTGAAATAGATGAAGAAATACATCTCATTCAGTGTCATGCAAGTTAAGCCCAAAAAACCAGGAAAACAAACTTCTCATTTTTTAATATACTAATCTAATGATGTTAAGGAGCTATCCAAGAAAGTCACTCAGAAATCCAGATCAGATAATGAGATATGTATTTTGGTGTTGGTGTTCTTAATTAAAATTTAAATCAAAACGACTTACTTCCATAGAGGTATAACCTAATACTATCAAAGAAAATAAAGTTGTCATATCTATTTTTAGATGGTTACAAATAGCTCAAAGATCATAAAAAAAATTCATAATGGGAACATGGATAATCTCAGAGGAATAAAAAAATCAAAATGTTATTCTTTTTTAGTTCTTTGATAATATTTGACATTAAAAACTTCTACTAAGTGAAACATCCCAAGAATAGAAAAACAAGCACCACATGTACTCACCATCAAATTGGTATTAACTGATCAACACTTATGTGCACATACAGTAGTAACATTCACCGTGTGTCAGGCAGGTGGGAGGGAGGAGGAGGGGATGGGTATATTCACACCTAATTGGTGCAGTGCACACCATCTGGGGGATGGACACACTTGAAGCTCTGACTCAGGTGGGGCAAAGGCAATATATGTCACCTAAATATTTGTACCCCCGTAATATGCTGAAATTAAAAAATAATTAACAAAAAATAAAGAACAGCTACCTATCCTAAAAAAACTTATTAAAAGAAATACTGTTTTTAATAGACATAAGATATTATCACTTACTCTTTTATCTTTTGTTTTGGGAGAAGGTTCAAGTTCATCATGATTCCTTAAACTCACCCTTAAACAAAAATATGTATTAATTTTAAAATACCCTTAATATTTGTTTTAAGCTAGCATGCACTGGACAATGAGACCTAAGTTTTCAACCTTAACTCTTTCACTAATTAGCTATATTAGTGAAATATTAGCCAAGCCACTTACTCTCTCTGACCTTAGTAATAAAATAGTGAGGTTGGATTAAAGAACTATTAAGTCTTTTAAGCTTTATGATCTAAGATACACAACTAATATTAGAAGTGTGGATAATCTGCATATTAATTTTAAAAGTAAATTCTGAAGTAACAGAATCATAATGGGAGTAATCATGATAGTAGCATTTTTATTCACTCTTCTCATATGTTAAAAACTCTCAGAAAGACTGGGAAGAGATATTTAACAGAAAAACAAAGATGGAGATAAGTATATTTTAATCTGACCTATCTATAATTATAAAAACACCTACAATTTTGTTGAATTATCGACGCAGGCTTCTCTAGTTGTGGTTTGAAATTCTTGGATCTATATTGTGAATAAACATTTAAAAAAAGAATTCTTAGTGTCAAAATAAACAAAAAAAGAAACATAAAATCTAGTTTCTGTCACTTCACAGAATAATAAGATTTGACAATAAAATTAAGTTTCCTATAAAATTTTTATTTAGGAAGAAAGCTAATAAAAATTATACTAAAAAAGAGTATTTGTTTTAAATTTGTTGCATAACTAAGAAAAATGATTTTCTTGATAGAGCAGTTAAGTCCTTCTACCCCCCCTAAATTATTTGTTTCTATCTCCATTAATCCTAAAGATTGGAAAAAGTTTAAATACCCAATTATTACATATTTAAAATTTTAAAGTATATAAGAGGATGCACATCAAAAAACATACACTCTAGTAACTGCATAGTAAATATAACTAGTAACTAAATATAAAATAACCAATGATTTCTAGCTTACTCCAAGTTTTATAATAGGTTCATCAGCTCCATTCAAACTAAAATTGTAAACATCATTCCTGTGAAAATAAAGAGAAATATTAACTTCATTGTATAGTAAAAGCATTTAGTCTATTCGAATATGAAGAAAATATGAAAAATTACTTACGATGGGCATTCAGAAGTAACATTAACAAAAGTAGTCTTCAGTTTTCTATAGCTTTTTTTCTGAACCTTTTCCTAAATACGAAAGAGGTTTACATAAAGCCATTAAAACTTGCATATTACTGTATGTGGCAAACAAGTAACATGTAAATTACATTTTCATATATTTTCCAGTTGTGTTTCCACTGACATAAATCTGGCATTTGTAATATTTTCTTTAATGTAAATTGAATGAAAATATACCCTAAAGAAAAGAAATCGCCACCTCCTAAAGATATCTGCACTCCTATATTCATTGCAGCATTCACAATAACCAAGACATGGAAACAACCTAAGTATTCGTCAACAGATGAATGGATAAGGACATTGTGGTATATACATATATACAACAGAGTATTATTCAGCCTTAAAAATAGGAGATCCTGCCATTTCCACAACATGGATGAACCTAGAGAACATTATGCTAAGTGAAATAGCCAGACACAGAAAGAAAAATACCACATACTCTCACATGTGGAAGTAAAAAAAAAAAGTCAAATCTATAGAGATAGAGAATAAAATTGGTTATCAGAGCAAGGAAGCAAGAAGGAAATGGGGAGATGTAGGTCAAAAGACACAAAGTTGCTGGATGTGAGATGTGTAAGTCTAGAGATCTAATGTAGAACATGAGGTCTAAAATTAATATTATACTTTGGGATATTTGCTAACAGTAGATTTTAGGTGTTCTTGCCACAAACACACAAAAAGGTTAACTATGTGAGATGATGGATATATTAATTTGCTTGACTATAATCATTTCACCATATCATGTTATATACTTTATATACAATATTAAACATCTGTACTTTTAAAAATATTGAAGACAAATACTAAAAAGAAAGTATTATAATTCTAATATAAAATATGAAATCCTTATAACCTTTTTACTGACATTGTTGTATATAAATAATGACCTTACTAATATTCCATAAGATAAATTTTAGTGATGCAGAATCACAAAATAAGCATACTTCTACTTTGTTTCAGACTCCCATTTCCCTTAAACTCTTATACAGAAAAATTTGAGAGAGGCTAAGCTTTATTTAAAATCTCATGTGAAAGGGTCAAAAGGTATCAGTTAACTAGTATTGTTAGGGAAAAATATGTGTAAGATTAATATAACCTACAGCTCAAAATATATTCAAACAGATCACAAAGAAGTTAAACAGAATTTTATAATTGTAATGTTTTATTAAAGAAATTTATTATTAAATACACAAATAACATCACTAAATAATTGGTTACTGATCAGAAATAATTAGAAGACTAACAATATTAAAGTTAGAAATATTAAAACCTAAAATATTCATTTTAATTTTTCTTATTTCAGCATATTATGAGGGTACAAAAGTTTAGGTTACGTATATTGCCCTTACCCCCATCCCCAAGTCAGCTTCAAGCGTGTCCATCCCCTAGACGGTGTGCATTGCACTCATTATGTATGTATACACCCATCCCCCACCCCACATCTGCCCGACACCCAATTAATGTTATTCCTAAATGTGCTCTTAGGTAATGATCAGTGAAACCAATCTGATGGTGAGTACATGTGGTGCTTATTTTTCCATTCTTGGGACACTTCACTTAGAACAGGTTCCAGCTCTATCCAGGAAAATGTAAGAGGTGCTATATTATCCCCATTATTTCTTACAGCTGAGTGGTACGCCATGGTATACATATACCACATTTTATTAATCCATTCATGTATTGATGGGCACTTGGGTTGTTTCCACATCTTTGCAATTGTGAATTGTGCTGCTATAAACATTCGGGTGCAGATGTCTTTGTTATAGGATGTTTTTTGTTCTTTTGGGTAGATGCCCAATAATGGGATTGCTGGATCAAATGGTATGTCTACTTGTATCTGTTTAAGGTATCTCCATATTGCTTTCCACAGAGGTTGTGCTAGTTTGCAGTCCCACCAGCAGTGTATGACTGTTTCTGTCTCTCCACATTCCACGCCAACATTTATTGTTGGGACCTGACTAAATTAAAAAGCATCTGCACAGCCAAAGAAACCGTCACGAGAGCAAACAACTTACAGAATGGGAAAAAAATTTTGCATGCTACACATCCGATAAAGGACTGGTAACTAGAATCTATTTAGAACTCAGGAGAATCAGCAAGAAAAAAAAAAAATCAAACAACCCTATCAAAAAGTGGGCAAAGGACATGAATAGAAATTTTTCAAAAGAAGACAGAAGAATGGCCAACAAGTATGAAAAAATGCTCAACATCTCTAATCAGGGAAATGCAAATCAAAACCACAATGAGATATCACTTAACTCCAGTAAGAATGGCCTTTATCAAAAAGTCTCATTTTAATTTTTGATTCATCTTCCATTTGATTATTTCTTTTGACTATTTTATAGAGAATTGTCTGCATTACTCCAAAAAGTTTCTCTCATCTTATCCCTCTGATCACTTATCTGACTTACCCTTTCCAATACAATTTTTACCAGTGTTTAGATATGTTCACCATATTCTGTGTGTCAGAGGGTATTAAGTGTTACAAAATATATAAAAATGAGCAAAGATGTTAAAGAGGATATGCAAAAGTAAGCAAAGGTGTTATAGAACATGCAAAGATGATTCAAAATAGTTACACTCTAAGTAATTGTGTGGGGGGAACCCCTGCAAAAGATACCAAAAAACAAAACAAAAAAAAAAAAAACTATTGTGCAGATTTGGAATTCTTGCCAATTGAGTTTTTTGAGGTAGGCACCTTGGAAACAAGGTAGACTCCAAAGCAAGATTTGCAAGGAGGAATATTTTGAAAAATCAGAAAAGTAGTTGGGAGAGCCTGCTGAATCAGTTTGAAGTTCTTTCCAAAGCAGGAAGAAAAAGAAAATAAACGAATACTTAGAAAAGACAGTTCAAAGAACCTCAAGTCATGTTTCAATTAAACAAGACATGTCTGGAAAACTAATACTGTGAAATGACAATATTTTAAAGGGCCTGAGCCAGTCAGTCAATGTCTCTCCACTTAATTCAATAGGAGGGACCAAAGAAGGTTTCTCAACAATTAATGACATGGTTGAAGCTGTGTGCTTTAAAAAGAAAACAAAAACAAAAGAAAACAAAAGCTGGTATTGAATGCAATGAATGGATTAGCACAGAGAAATACTAGAGGCAAAGAGAATTACATAAAGGCAACTGTTATTAATACAATCCAGAGATTAGAAATTAGAATTGAAACTAGGCTAATAGGAGTTGGCACAGACAGGAGAGAGAAGGTTCAGGAGGAACTTATGGAGGGTGAACCTCAAAACTTGAAATATTAAGTGGACACAGAAAGTAACTGTGAAGAAAAAAATCAAAGATAATTGATATGTATTTTAAGCCTGGATGAATAGTAAATGTTTTTAACAAAGTTGGGACTTCAGAAGGATCTAATTGTCAGGAGAGATGAGATCAGCTAGAACAAAAGCATGGTAACAAGGTTATACTGAACCAAAATTTAAAACTGCACCAAAATGTAAAATTATTGGGCTCATATGTGTAAAAGAAGGATTTTTTTGCTTACAAACAAGGTTAGAGGGCTATTTTGAATTCTTGCCACTAGCAATGATAATCCATTTAGCAATATTCTGAAAATATTAAATCTAATTCCACCTTACTACTATGCTATTTTGTGTTTATAGTCAAATATCAAGTTTGACTATAGGTTTAGTGAAGTTAAATAAATAATACCTACCTTACTGAGTTGAACATCAGATTTGTTTAAAAAACCACTGTAAAAAAGCAATTAAGTATCAGAATATTTTTCATAAAAGCCATTTTATATAAGGTAAAACTTACATAAGATTTAGGTCACTAAATCTATATTTAATATTCTATAAATAACTAAAATGTGACAGCACTAGTCAGCAGTCCAATATTTTTGCAACTTCATAGTAAATAGTGCCTAGAAACATTAATGCAGCAGGAAGTACCAATTTAAAATGAATGGTTCTTCCATTAAAGTCATTTTCTTCATGGCATATAATAAGGCCAGAATTAAACTCAAATTAACAACCTGACAGACTATAAATGGACATTTTATAGTAAGAACCTTCAGAAAGACAGAACATATTTACTATAAAAATAATTTCAGCTTATTTAAATTTCATATTTCATTAAGCAATGTATTTAAATATATTTAGTTTCACTCATTACTAGATTTAATAAATACTATTCTAAAATGTCTATATCGTAAAGATTTATTTCTGAAATGGTATGTTGTGTTGATATATTTTGATACTTTATAAAATGTAACTACACACTAGAATGACAAATTTCAAATTTAGTTTCCTTCTTGTATAAACAGCTATTTATAAAATAAATAACCATATGTTTTCTACTGAAAAATTACATTATTTGAACCTATGTTTAAAACTAATCTTTTTTAAGCTGTGTAAAATTTAGTTGTATCTGTCAGAAAAATATACATGTATAAAATTTAAAAACATACCTGTCAATCAAAGACTCCTTTAATTTTCTTGTAGACTTTATGTCACCTTTTGGTTTGTATCTCTTATTAATTTGGCTTATCAAGGATTCTGCTGCATCAGTAAATCCTTTCCCTTTTGACTTTTCTCTCTGAAACAATTTATCAATTACTTTAAAACTCTACCAGTTAACCTTCAAAGGAAAATAAAGGCTGAAAAAATAATTTAAGAAAAATATGGTTCTATTTATACCTGCAAAGAAAAATAAAAGGGTCAGAAATTATTAGGTTAGTGCAAAAGTAACTGTGGTTTTAGCATTGTTGAAATTTGCAGTTTGATATTGGAATACATTTTTAAATAAATGTGGTTATGTTACGCATCATTTTAATGCACAATTTCTCGCTATATTTTTTTTGCCAAATGACTTATTACTTGCTGTTTATTTTATATTTATTTTAGACCTTGGCAATGATGTTAGACAAAAAGCAAATTCGATTTATTTTCTTATTTGAGTTCAAAATGAGTTCGTAAAGCAGAGGAGATAACTTGTAACATCAACAATGCATTTGGCCAGGAACTGCAAACGAACATACAGTGCAGTAGTGGTTCAAGAAGTTTTGCAAAGGAAACTGAAGTTGAGGAGTGCAGTGGCTGGCCTTTGGAAGTCAACAATGACCAATTAAGAGCAATCATCGAAGCTGATCCTCTTACAAACTACACAAGAAGTTGCCAAAGAATTCAAGATTGACCATTCTATGGTCATTTGGCATTTGAACCAAATTGGAAAGATGAAAAGCTTGGTAAGTCGGTGCCTCATGAACTGACCAAAAATAAAAAAAATCATTGTTTTGAAGTGTCATCTTTTCTTACTGTACGCAACTACAACAAACCATTTTTTGATCGGATTGTGATGTGCGAGGAAAAGTGGATTCTATATGACAACTGGCAATGACCAGCTCAGTGGCTGGACCGAGAAGCTGCTCCAAAGCACTTCCCAAAGGCAAACTTGCACCAAAAAAAGGTCATGGTCACTGTTTGCTGGTCTGCTGCCAGTATGATCCACTACAGCTTTCTGAATCCTGGCAAAACCATTACATCTGAGAAGTATGCTCAGCAAATCAATGAGATGCGCTGAAAACTGCAACACCTGCAGCCGGCATTGGTCAACACAAAGGGCCCAATTCTTCTCCAAGACAACACCTGACCGCACAACCAATGCTTCAAAAGTTGAATGAATTGGGCTACGGAGTTTTGCCTCATCCGCCATGTTCACCTAACCTCTCGCCAACCGACTCCCACTTCTTCAAGCATTTCAACAACTTTTTGCAGGGAAAACAAACACTTCCACAACCAGTAGGATGCAGAAAATGCAAGTTCTGAAGCACGGATTTTTACGCTACAGGAATAAACTTAGTTCTCATTGGCAAAAATGTGTTGACTGTAATGGTTCCTATTTTGATTAATAAAAATGTGTTTGAGCCTAGTTATAATGATTTAAAATTCACACCAGAAACCACAATTACTTTTGCACCAGCCTACATTTAATAAGTTTGGGTTTTGTTAGGGATTAAAACTACTCAGGATAAATCTTTTAACTTATAGAACTGTGCAGAATGGTCTGTAGAAATTTTTTAAAGTTTCTTCCCATAAAAATAAAAAACTGAATAAAAAGTAAGTCAGTTTTTGAAAAGACTGATAAATTTTTAGCCAGGTTAACTAAGGAGAGAGTGAAAAGAGAAATTTAAAATTTCTGAGAAAGATAAAAAAAGAAAAAAGGAAGAAATTACTGATAACAGAAATGAAAGAATGATCACTACTGATCACATGAACATTAAAATGACAATAAGGAAATATTATGAACTCCATGTCTATAAATCTGATAACCAAAATGAAATGGACCAATTCTTTGAAAGATACAATCTACCAAAACTCATGCAAAGAGAAATAGATCATCTGAATAGGCCTGTATCTATTAAAAATTGAATCAGTATTTAATACCCTTCCAAAACAAAACACCAGGCTCAGATGAGTTCACTGGTGAATTCTATCAAACATTTGAGGAAGAAATTACACAAATTCTCCTCAATCATCTGGAAAATGGAAGTGGAGGAAATGCTTCTTAACTCATTCTATGAGGCCAGAATCACCTTAATACCAAAACCAAACACATTACAAAAAAGAAAATTTACAGATCAATATCTCTCATAAACACAGATGTAAAAATTCTCAGCAAAATATTATCAAATTGAACCCAACAATGTATAAAAAGAATTATGCACTATGACCAAGTGGAATGTATTCCAGGTATGCAAGGCTGATTCAATATCTGAAAATCAATTAATGTAATCCATCACATCAATAAGCTAAAGAAGAAAAATCTTATCAATAGATGCACAAAAAACAGGACAAAATCCAACATTCATTCATGACAAATACTCTAAGGGACATTTCCTCAACTTGATAAAGAACATCTACAAAACCAATTACAGCTAACAACACATTTAATAGTGAAAAACTAGATCTTTTCCTGCTAAAATCAGAAACAAAGCAAGAATAGCCCCTCTTACCATTCCTTTTCAACATTTCAACAAGAAAAGGAAATAATAGGTATACATATTGGGAAGGAAAAAATAAAACTGTCTTTGTTTACAGATAACCTCATTGTCCATGTAGAAAATCCCAAAAACAAAAATAAATATGGCTGCAACTAATAAGCAATTATACCAGAGTTGCAATACACAACATTAATATAGAAAATTCAATCACTTTCTTATAAACCAGAAATGAGAAAATAGAATTTGAAATTAAAGACACAATATAATTTTTACTAGCACTCCCCAAAGTGAAATACGTAGCTATGGTATACATCAAATGAAACATATGCATGAGAAAAACTACATAACTCTGATGAAAGTAATCAAAGATCTAAATAAATGGAGAAACATTCCACATATATGGATAGAAAGCTCAATATTGTCAAGATATCAGTTCTTCCCAACTTAATCTCTAGATGTAATGCATTCCTAATCAAAAGAATAAATAGGTGGAGCACAGGGATATTTTAGGGCAGTGAAATTATTCTGTATAATGCTGTAATAGATATGTCACTTCACATATTTGTCAAATCACACAGAATGTACAAAGAGTGAGCCCTAAGGTAAACTGTGGACTTTTTAAAATCATAATATATCAGTAACAGCTCATCAATTCTAACAATTGTATCACACAATGCAAGTTGTTAATAGGGTAATGCGGCATATGAGAAGTCTCTGTACTTTCCACTCATTTTTTGTGAACCTGAAACTTCTCTAAAAAAAAAAAAAAAAACAGTCTGTTAAATTTTTAAAAATAGGACTATAAAGAATTATTCTGAGCATAATTTTAGATCATTTAGTTTTAAAAACTCCAACAATACTCTTAAAGATATGAGGCCTCCTGATTTTATACTTACTTTTTCTCTGGGTATCAGGCATATAGGTTTTTTAAATTGTAGTAAAATATGCACAGCATAAAATTTGCTATTTTAACTATTTTTGAGTCCATATGTTTTTATATATAGTAGGTAGTATTATTTACTGTCCTTTCTTGAGATTATCAAAGTAAAGACAGGGTTTACTTGACTCAATAAAAATGCAGCAAAAATGAACCTCCTCTAAAAAATAGTGTATGACTTTAGGACTTCCAGTATAATTGGAACCATCTTGGAAAATCTGTACCATTGAACTACATAGGCTCTATTTCTCTGGGCTGATCCAATAAATAGAAAACCAGTACCAGACATATGACTACTTTAGAGAAGAGTGATGTATGCAATTGTTAGGAAACATAAGGATACACGGAGTGACCCTATGAACAACAAGAGAACTTCTAAAAACAAGAAGTTGATTTTTTAAAAATCAGAGTACAGCTGAGAAGAGATGACTAGGTGCCTGTATTCCCAGTATAAAGCAATAACTAGCTCAGGGAAATTCTGTGAAATGATTCTGAATTCCATAGAAAACAGTTTAAAATTAAAATTGAAGAACAGATCTATGTTTGGACAAAAAGAACCTCACTTCCCTTGGGACTGAGGGAATTAAATAGCAGTCAAGACTAGAAAGAGAAAATAACAACATACTAAGGAACCAAGGAAAAAAAAGGACCCAAAAGGATATGGTTATAGAAGAAAACGGCCAAATTAGGCATAAAAGGTGAGTTGCAGGTTAAAAAATACAAAGGAAATTGGCCAAGACAAATGAAATAATGTCTAATTATATACAATAACTAGAAATTATCTCTTAAGTATCATTTGCATACTGAAATGCCCCAATGTATGAACATTTTACACAAATTTAATTACTCAGGTACAATACTGTGCAAGATAAAAGTAAAAGCCTATGAAACCTAGATTTTAGAAAGAAAAAAGTATATTGCATTATTGACAGTGGAAATATATTCTGATTAAAACTTTTTTCTTAATCTACATGACAGCAATGACAAAAGATTTATGGTAACTGTTACAAAAGTAAAATTTTCTTCAGTGCAAGTACGGTGCCAAGTAGCCAAAAATAGAGATGTTCTACAGAGATGATTAATCTGAAGAAGTGGGGGCTCCAATAAGGATGATCAAGTTACAGCAAGATAGTCACTTCCAAGCTATTTATACCCTTTCTTGCCAAACCTTATCAAGGTTAAATCCATTCATCCAAGAAATGTTTGAGATGCTACTGTATGTAAAGCTGTGCTAGGCCATGCAGGAAAACAAATGCTGAATAAAACATAGTTCTTACTCTGCAATTGGTTACAGTCACAGAGGCAAAACATATAAAAATAACCATTTATAAAAAAGAAAGGCAAAAATTAGAGAGGTACAAACAGTTCTATACGCATGTTAAAAACAACAGAGTCAGAGGAACCCAAATAGAATAGATAGGAACTGCAAGGTTCATTCTTTCTATACATATTTACATGATATGTGCCTGCTACTGTTCTATCAGGGCTGGGACTAGGGCGAGGTGTGGGAGGAGGAACTCACTCTCAGAGTCTAGGCTTTGAATTAAAGAACAAGGAATTAACATGTTAAAATTTGCTGCAATCAAACTTCTTTCACTTTGTGTTAGGCAGAAATCAAAACACACTGAAAGCTCACCACTTTTTTTTGTTTCATATCCCAAGAATTCAGTTCAGAAGTCAATTCTTTCCCTGATTTTCTATGACTTTTCTCATTTTTTCTAGGAGAAGAGCTTTTATCACAAATAGCAGTATTCGTATCTTTTGACAATATATATTTCTTCCTATATATCAGTGATTCTTCAACTGTCTTATTTAGGAGAACTGATTTATAAGTAGTTTCAGATTCAATATGCCAATCATTCTGCTTGGTATTTTCAGTATTTTTCTCCTCCAGATATTTAAGATGATTTTGTTGCTGACTGTTTCTTTTGCAAACTTCTGCTTCTGCTTTGTTTATTTTATTATAGTCCATTATTTCTTTCTTATATTTCACTTTCTCTGTTTCTTCAGAATTATCGGATATCGAAGAGGATGATTTTTGTTTAGTAAGTTTTTTGTTGATAACAATATCTAGTGGGAAAATGAGAAGAAATGAATGCTTATTAAATAAATTTACATGTAAAATTTGTTGAAATGAAAAATGCTTATTAGACATTTGAGGAAATTAATATTCCCCTAAACTATTACATACAAATAAAACTGTATGTTTCACCTTGATTAAATGTCTCTCCTGATGAAGTACTTGCTCTTTGGTTATTAGACAGTTCAATATTTTTTACAGGTGTCCAACATGCCCAGTTGGAGTGCATTTTATTTCCACAGATGTTTTCTAAAACACCAGGTAATCTAGAAAATGATTTCATTTGCTTAATATATTACAAAACATTTGCCTATGACTCTAAGACCTTGATTTTTAATTTAATCAATGTTTGCTGAAAGCAATGTGTCAAATATAGAAATATTTTCATGTCATTACAAAAATTAAAATTATATAATTGATCACATTAAAGAATATTAGGAAAGATTCCATCATTGCTACTACTTTGATATCTACCCTAAACATGTCTTACATATTTCACATGTTCTACTATGCACTTAAACTAAGTTAAATTTCTTCACATTCATACTTTATTATTTAAAAAAATCTCATTCATTTTAAGTCTCTCACCTTGAAAAGAATTAGGTTGGTTGACATGGAAAAAAATGTATAGATTGTTCCCCATGTCACTGTCATAATACTTGAGAGATGATTAATGCTCTAACTAATACTACATTTTAATAATATAAAGTCCTTTTCCTTCAAATCTGTTATATCTAATAATATTAATATATGTTAAATGATTTGATAGATTTTCTCCTACTTACACAGGTTTATCTATTTTTTCCACTGCCTGTGAATCAGATACAATATCCTGGAGTTCATCTAAATAAAATAAAAATTATCACATTTTCATTTTGTCATGCATTTGGCAGGGTACAATGGGAGTTAGTATAGAATTCTATGAAGATTTACATATTGGGATGCCTCCTCTCTCCCAGACCCAAACTTCTTGGGAATAGAGATTATATTAATATATTTCCTTGCAATCTCAAAAATTCCTTGCACAAAGTCAAACACATTCTTTATAAATCTTTTTCAAATCAACAAAAGCCAGTGGGGTTAAAGAGAAGCATATATTTTTTTTAAGTGACTACAATTATCAAAAGGTACTTACTACAATTTTGGTTTAGGAATTCAATGTTCTTATTTTCTGTCTTTTCTACAACTGTAGCAATTTTGATATGCTATAAACAGAAAACATGTTCATGTAAACTTGAATTAAGGCATTCTATGAAAACAACTTTTAAAAGTCAGAGTATTAAGGTCTGAATCTTTTAAAATAAATTTGCTTTGCTATGAAAAGTTAACAATATTTATATCTATTTCATAAATGTTATGCCCATTTTAGAATACTGCTTATCCTAAAACACAAGAATGTAACTTTCACTGCAGACAAGGAGGCAAGAGTCCATAAGCTCTGATCCCATCCATAGCCAGCATAACACAATTTTCATCAGTTACTGATGATTTCTAGAACATCCGTGGCACATCTCCTACTGCTGTTGATCACATAGCCTGCATCTGTCATTTCATTAAACTATACAGGAGAGTTGGAAATTACGAAGTATTATTTTTCAAGTTTTAACTATTGCCGAGGTAACTTCTTGCCTGCAGTAAGCTTCCATTTTTCCATTGCCACAGATACTTAACCTAGATCAAATAAAAATCTGCCATCACTATCATAAAAATATACCTTCTAATCTAAAATATCCTGGCTGTCTTTCTTTTTTTTTTTTTTTTTGAGACAGAATCTCACTCTGTTGCCCAGGCTAGAGTGAGTGCCGTGGCGTCAGCCTAGCTCACAGCAACCTCAAACTCCTGGGCTCAAGTGATCCTCCTGCCTCAGCCTCCCGAGTAGCTGGGACTACAGGCATGTGCCACCATGCCCGGCTAATTTTTTCTATATATATTTTTAGCTATCTATATAATTTCTTTCTATTTTTAGTAGAGATGGGGTCTCGCTCTTGCTCAGGCTGTTCTCGAACTCCTGAGCTCAAACGATCCGCCCACCTCGGCCTCCCAGAGTGCTAGGATTACAGGCGTGAGCCACTGCGACCGGCCTGGCTGTCTTTCTTAATCTAGCCAGTGGTTCTCCAAACTGGGAGGAAATATGCAGGTGTTTTGGGTTGTCACAATGATGGAGGGGTTCTCCTGACAATAGGTAAGCACAGTCCTAGGTAGAATGTTTATTATCCTATAACATTTAGAACCATGCCGCACATCTGAAAAACAGTGTTCTTATTAAGAAACACTTAGCTAGACAACTTGAACCATTGAGTATTTTTTTCCTAGTATCTTCAACTCTCATACTCTATCTTTCTGCCACATACTCATTTAAATTGAAAAAGAGTCTACCATCTGCTCTTTTTTTTTTTTACTCTAATGCCAAAGTTACTAAGCTTTGAGAAAATTGCACATAATTATGAACTAATGACAAAAAATTCAGTCTCAAATTTTAACTGGGTCCTCAGCATGGTCTAACATTTATACTTATTCTTAGGTCTCTCCATTACTTCTCAGTAGCTATTCCAAATCTTTAACATGTCCATGAAGCCCTCGATTTCAACAGATCCTCATGAGAAACATCACACTCCAGAGAAAAAAGCTATTAAGTGTTCCTCATCTAGAAACTTATCTGTATCCCTGATCACTTCCTGTTTCTCCAAGATAGTTTCTCTTATCCAGTCCCAGCTCGGTCCCTTCAACCATCTGGAATGAAGGCCCTTTTCCTCAACATCCACTTGACTAACCTTTATCAACCTTTCAAAAATCAACTCCCTATATCTCCTTAAAAAACATCTCTTGATCTTTTCCCTCCTTGTCCAGCTATGACTGGGTTCCTATTTGTATTCTATAAGTATATCTGAGAACACTTATACTATATTGTAATTATCTTAACTAATTTGTCTAATTCCCATGCTAGACTTTGAGATACTTTAAGGACAGAGTCCACCTGTATTTCACATTTCTATACCAGAGCCTTTGCCATAGCAGTCACTAATTTGTATAATAACCTAAAGAATTGTGGCAAGTCCATTTCTCCTACCAAATGTGTAAATTAGAGTTACGGAAAATGAATATTCATAAGTTTTATTGTAAGCACAGTAAATGAGTCATATGCCAAAAAGGACCCTACTTTCAAGGACAATAAATGATACCTAGAAAAAAAAGTAATGCTTTAAACAAAGTGAGACACTTACTGCTTGCAAAAGAAGTTACCTCGATATATGTATTTCTACAATAATTTAAAAAAATTATTAATAAATACTTTCAAAGTAAAGTTACTTTGTCTCTGTTATCTCTTCTCCTTCCTTCAGATGGTCTAGATATAAGCGATACAGCATTATTCACTTCATTTTCCAATGTTTTAGAAACAGCAGATTTTTCTGCAGAACTCATCATTTGCAGTGGTGGTTTATTTCTTCCTTTTCGTGGTGTTGCTTAAAAAAAGGACAAAGAATAGATTTTTTTTTTTTTTTTTTTTTTTTATTTTGTTTGTTTTTCAGCTCATCAAGGGGGTACAAAAGATCAGGCTATATACATTGCCCATGCCTCCCCATCCCCCCGAGTCTGAGCTTTAGTTGTGTCCATTTCCTAGACAGTGCACATCACTCTCATCATGTAGGTGTGCACTCCTCCCCTCCCCCCACCCCATCCCCCCCCCCCCCCCCCCCCCCCGAGAGAACTTCAAACATGTCCATTCCCCAGGCAGTGCGCATCGCACTCATCAAGTAGGTATCAATACCCTTCAAAATAGCAACAAAGAAAATAAAATATCTAGGAATATATCTAACTAAGGAAGTAAAGGACCTCTATAGGGAGAACTATGAAACTCTGAGGAAGGAAATCGCAGAACATGTAAATAGGTGGAAAACCATACCATGCTCATGGATCGGTAGAATCAACATTGTTAAAATGTCTATACTGCCCAAAGTTATCTACAGATTCAATGCAATCCCTATTAAACTACCAACATCTTTTTTCACAGACATAGAAAAAATAATTTTACGCTTTGTATGGAATCAGAGAAGACCCCGTTTAGCAAAAGCAATATTAAACAACAAAAACAAAATGGGAGGTATTAATTTGCCAGACTTCAAACTTTACTACAAGGCTGTGGTTCTAAAAACAGCCTGGTACTGGCACAAGTGCCAAGACACAGACCAGTGGAACAGAACAGAAAATCCAAATATAAAACCATCCTCATATAGCCATCTAATCT
Organism: Eulemur rufifrons; assembly: GCF_041146395.1. Classification (NCBI taxonomy): domain Eukaryota; kingdom Metazoa; phylum Chordata; class Mammalia; order Primates; family Lemuridae; genus Eulemur; species Eulemur rufifrons. Next base: position 49,408,651 of record NC_091002.1, read on the forward strand.
TTGACAAAGCAGAAAAAAACATACTCTGGGGAAAAGATTCCTTATTTAATAAATGGTGCTGGGAAAACTGGATATCCATATGTAGAAGACTAAAACAGGACACACAGCTCTCACCCCTCACAAAAATCAAATCACGGTGGTTAACAGACTTAAACCTTAGGTCAGAAACTATTAGAATTCTAGAAGAAAATGTAGGTAAGACTCTTACAGACATTGGCCTAGGCAAAGAATTTATGAGGAAGACCCCTAAGGCAATCACAGCAGCAACAAAAATAAATAAATGGGACCTGATCAAATTAAAAAGCTTCTGCACAGCCAAAGAAACAGTCACAAGAGTAAATAGACAACCTACAGAATGGGAAAAAATTTTCGCATACTACACATCAGATAAAGGACTGATAACAAGAATCTATTTAGAACTCAGGAAAATTAGTAAGAAAAAATCGAACAACCCTATCAAAAAGTGGGCAAAGGACATGAATAGAAATTTTTCAAAAGAAGATATAAAAATGGCTAACAAACATATGAAAAAGATTTTTTTTTTTAATTATGGCTATTATTGAGGTACTTTTCATATGAAGAAAGTAAGAAAGGGAGGTTCTAAGATGGTTCCCAGGTTTCTGATTTAGATAAATAAGTGAGTATAGATGCCATTTACTAAGATAAAAAAATGGAAGAAAAAATTAGCCAGGCATGGTGGCACATGCCTATAGTCCCAGCTACTCAGGAGGCTGGGGCAGAAAGATGGCTTGAGCCCAGGAGTTGGAGGCTGCAGTGAGCTGTGATGACACCACTGCACTCTAGCCTCGGGTGACAGAGCCTCTGTCTTATTTAAAAAAAAAAAAAAAAAAAAAAAAAAAGTGGAGAAAAAATTGGCAGCAAGGGTGGAAAGGTGAATTCAATTTTGTACCTATTAAGTTTGAGGAGCTTAGTAGGCAACTGGGTTTTTGGAACAGAAGGTAAATATTAAATTTTCATAAAGACTAAATAAGACTTTATTTAAAGCAACTAGTATAGAGTATTAGATTTTGCATTTTTAAATTTTTATTTAGCTCTTAGTATGTACCAGGCACTATCTAAATATTTGACAAGATTCCTTATTGAATGAATAATTTTTATTTAATCCTTTAAACAACTTGATGAGGTTGATACTTTTTTCCACTTTATAGAAAAGAAATTTGGTTTTAAACTTAGCTGGAGGATAATCTGTACAAAGTACAAACCCAGGAGTGGGGAAGTAAACAGCCTGATTAATTTGATATTTAACCAGTATGTTATGCTGCCTCCTGCTTAAAGTATGATACATTATTAATGCTTAATATTTTGAACATTGTTTATATATCAATACCCATTATACTTTTCTTCCCATTAGAATATATTAATGGTTCATATTTTAATACAATTTATAGCCCCAATTTATCCTCTATGTAAATTATTTCCAGAATTTTCCTGAATTAAAATGCCTCATTTACAACATAATACTTGTTAGAAATCTTTTAAGATTATAAAACTTACTTCTGTTGGTTAAAAGTAGTGGACTTCTCTCAGTGTATCTTTGTGCACCAGTAAGAATCATTGATGCTTCAGACATTTTTCTTTTGCTAGGAGTAATTACCTTAAACCATGATGAGAAAAACCACAGTAAACACACATTCTTTTTGAAGTTAAATATCCTACAGTTTTACACATAACATTTTGCCTTGGCTACATGGAAAAGATATAGGGTTTTTAATTAACAACAATATCCAGAAAATTCTGTGTTTTAGGCTGACTTGAAAGATTTTATCCTCATATTTGATATTGAATAAGTACCTAAAACAAGAAATATTTTAAAAAACTATAGAATATCCAGACTTATGAAGTACAGTACCTTTGTATGCTAGCTGAAAATATTTTATCCATATTGAGTTTATCTAGTTAATCATAGCTTGCAATTTCCTATTCTATTTTATAAGAGTGACATTTGAATACATATTTATGTAAAATTATTTTGAATGTTTTCATAATGTTAAGCATTCTTCAAAATTGTCTCACATTTTTGAAAAGTTCATTAATAACCTGTGAAAACTAAACTGGAGTAAAGTAGTTACAGGAATTCAGAGATTCACTAGCACATAGGCTAGTGGTTCCAATAAGGTCTGTATTTTCCCACATCATCCTACAGTGATTCATGAGGGTGACAGAAGTAGATAACAGAGGCAGCAGCTAAAGGAGATAGGAGTTTCAGAAAGTGCCACAGAAAGGAATAGATAGTGACATACTGTATATAAGCATTGGAGAGCCGTTTTTAAAGACACCTGCCCCTAAATTAGGAGGAAAAATGGAGTTGTGAGTAGGTATGTATATGGGCTGTGGGGGAAGGGTAGGGAGAATAGAAGAAAAGGGAATTCTAAGATTAACCAGAAAACAAGCTTCTGAACCAGCAGATTCTTCTTAAGGAAATTAGTTTCTAGTGGTAGTATAGTGAATAGGATCTGAAAAGCTACTTATTCATATAAATGCCTCAAACAGTTCATCCTTACTGAAAACATAGTAGGTATTTAAAAATACTTCACTGTTTTTCAAACTTTGGTGTGCTTAAGACCTTTCCCAGAGTTTATGATTCAATAGGTTTTAGGTGGGATCTAAGAATCTGCATTTTTAATAAACACCCAACATGATTCTGATATAAAGACACCAAAGATAGATTTTGTGATCTAATTATCTAGGGGAAATAAAAGATGACATTTTTATTTTGAGGACACAAGACTGAAGAAAAAAACAGTAACATAAATATGCCAAAAATATGGAATAGCCTGTGAGAGTTATAGTTATCTAAAGGTGAGATATTAGCAAAAACTGAAATAATCAAGAAAAACTCCAGGAAAAAAGTAAAAATGAAGCAAGAATTACAAATGTAAATATGCTTTAGTGAGCAAAGGTAAAAAAAAAAAAGGAACAAACAAGGTAAATGAAGACCTAGAGGCAAGAATAAGCAAGGCTTACAAAAAGACAGTGAGGCAAATGACCTTAATAGAGTATATAACTACAGTTTTAATAGAAAGGGTAAAGTTATAGAAAGTCTCAGAACTAAGTCGAAATTTATTGAGTCAGCAAGATGAACACAGAGATCATGAAACTTTTTAATCGGAAGAATGCCATCAGGATACTTATATTTAAGAAAAATCACTGGTATACCATAAGGGGTAGCTCACAGGATGAAACAATGATGTGAAAGATCAATGAGGAGGCTACTGAATTAACCCAGGTCTGTTGAAATAAGTAATGGTAGAAGAAGAAAGAAAAAAAAGAATGTTAGAGATACTATGAAAGGATAGTCACTAGCATCTTGGTTTTAGAATTGTGGGAAAAGAGGCTGGAATCAATGATACTGCTAGAAAAAAATATCGGTAGTATTACTTAAGTATAGAGACAAATGCAGATTTGAGGCAAAAGATAAAGTGTTTGAGCTTAGACTTCAGGAAAGGCCTTGAGGAAACACCCAAGAGGAAATATTAGAAGGTAGAGTTGCCACTATAGAACTTTGAAGAGAAGTCTGGTGCATTTTAAGAGCTCAAATTATGTACATAAAAGCAGCTCCCTAAAAGGGAGGCAACAAGATATTCAGAAGGCTGGGTATCGGGCTTTTGGGTTTAGAGTAAACCTAACAAGGAGATGGGGAGAGAAAGTATCTTTGATGTAGTAATAGAAGTAGGAAGAGAATTAGGATGATCAAAACAGAAATTGAAGGAGAGGACCTTAAGAAAGAGGACTATGAACAATGTCAAGTGTCACAGCAAGGTATGGAAAAAAAAAAAAAAAAGGCTGAGAAATCGTTCTACTGGATGTGGCCTAGAGGACATCCTTCAGTGGAGGAAGAAAAAGAAAAAAAAACTTAGTATTTTTCTTTCTTTCCTCGTGCAAATAAACAGATTATAAATTTGTATTAGACATTATAGCAAAATGCAAAGACAGAACAGAGAAGATAAATGCAAAAAAAGTTTTCTTATGTATCTCTAACTTGTAATTTACAAATACAAAGTATAGTTTATTTGTCCTAACCCCTACCCATATAGACAATTTGCTAAGACACCACCTTTTGTTTGTATTTCTAAAAGGTGGGGCAAAACTCCAAAATGTAATTCATCAAGGCCATTAATATATAAATTCTAGTTGCTTCTTTCTGTACTTATATATAGCAATGATTTGATCCATACTTTTATGTGCAACTATTTTGATGCCACTTTACCTCATGCTGACAATTTTTTCCATCCCCTTTATTACAGTTTTTGATATATTTTGGAGGGTTAGCAAATTCCTTTTCGGGGTTAGAATTTTCTTTTAAACTAACAAGTTCCTCTTCGACTGGTGAGATTTGACTTTCTGGCACTAGAATCTGTTGGAAAATGTGAAAAAGAAGTACTTAAAACTGCAAAAAATAGATATGGGTAACTGAGAATATTATTACTTCCTTAATGGCTATTCAAGAAGTCATTTATATGAAACAAATATTTGCATGAGTTTGTGCTAATTAAAATTATTGCCTTAAACCAAAGGATTCTTGTACAATGGGTGTCTTTGATGGAACAGTAATATTTCTCTCTTTGCAATAGCCCATACAGAAAAACTGTATCACCGCAAAAAGCTAAAAGAACTCTTATTATGTGAAATACCCACCAAAATGCCCGGCTACACATTTCAAATATCTTAAACATCTTCTGGTTAATAGCATTCATTTCAAAATTAAAACACCAGCTTCTGGTCCAAATCCTCTGGAGACATTCTTCATTTATTTATTTATGCATAATATTTTACATATTTATGGAATACACATGATATTTTGTTATATGCATAGAATGTGCAATTATAAATTCAGGATATTTGGAGTATCCATCACATTGAGACTTTATCATCTCTTGTGTTGGAAATAATTCAAGTCTTCTCTTCTGGATACTTTGAAATATATAACAGACTGTTAACTACAGTCACCCTACTCTGCTGTGGAACATTAGAACATATACCTTTGCTATGATCACGTTACTGCACCCCACCCTGGGCAACAGAGCAAGACCTCATCTCCTAAATAAACGAATAAATATGATTTTTACAAAAAGAAAAAACAAAAAAACTGCAAAAAATAGAAGTTCTCCGAAATCACTGGATGTCATAATAAAACTCCTACTTATCTCACATTTACAAAGGTCAACTCTTTCCCTCTTCTACCCATGTACTGTTATAACTTTACAAAATGACCCAACAAAAAGTATCCACTTTTTCAAATGTTAATAGACATAAAATAGGCTTTGACATTAGTGAAAGGATGGACACATACTTTAATTTTTAAGTTACCAAACTGATATTAATAACTCTCTATACTAAAATTATCATTAATAACATGTTTAAAAGTCATATATATTTTATGGGGGCACTGTTTATATTGAGACCATTTGTTTTCTATATAATTCACCCTCATCAACTTTATTACTGGTCTTTTATTTACAGTTAAACTTAGCCAAATGATGAAAATCAAGTAAGTCAGAGACATACCTGTGATCCACTTGCATCAAAAAGTATATGCACAGACGTTTTGGCAACTGAAATACTTTGTTTTCCGGTAAATTCCTAAAATTAAGTTAATTCAAAGGGATGTCATTTTCTGTCCAGTTTTCCCAATACCAGTTTGTTTCCACTTAATGCAATTTTTTCCTGTTTTCTTCTGAAATTGCCAAATTATCCCAAATCCTTACTTCACATACATAAATACTTTCTCAGAACACTTCAATTACTCCCCACTAACCACAATCTCTGTAGCTTGTCACTTTGTTCCCTGTACAAAGGTTCTTCACAAATACATTCTCTCATATTCTTTAATATAAATCTTTTGCACTATTCAAACTTGTCAATAGAGTATCTCCCCAAAATGGCACAAAAATTATTACCTTAGATTTTCAGTTAAATATCTGGCTTACAATGTCTTTCACAATCCTGGAAAGCATCTTATCTAAATCCTATCTTCAACCCAAAGGCCATTTTAAGCCCCATCTCCACAATGCTGCCTTACTTTCAAATCTGACTCTTAATGAACATTCTCTTTCTTCAACTTCTATAATTCATTTTGCCTATGCCTATTTACTTCTTCTGAAGTATCATTTGTGTAATTCTCACAATGTTTAATATCTTAAAATAGTGCTTTTTCTCAATTTACTTTTTAAACAGCTGGCAGGAATTCATTAAATGTTTTGAGCAGCTGCTGCTAATTTTGTCATCTGAAATACTTTCTAACAGGTATCTCAAAGAATACGGCTAACAAGCTGATAGCTATTCCACAGCACAAATTTAAAGAAATAACATCTATGTGTCATTTTAAGAATTCTAAAATGGAATAAAAAAAGCAACGAAGCCTATAACCCCTAACAGAGAGCTTCTGGAAATAGTAAATACATATTAAAAATTTGAGTTTAAAAAACTTACCCTGTATTTATTTGCACCAAAAATTTTTTGAGTCACATTAGTGATTTCTAATGATGCATCAAAATATAAAAACAATTCTTTTCCTTCTTTTTTACTAATTTTTACAATATTTTTCATAATTATGGTCAGCAGCTTCTTTGATTCTCTCACTGTATACAAACAAATCACTCTATTAGTTCATATCAATTTCTATGATACCACTCAATAAGTATACTATAAATACAAAAAGCATGCAGCAGCATATTAATTAAAATTAGAATTAAAATTCAAACTCTAAGAATTGAAAAGTGTTTAAATTATTCAATTCTGGAACTAACTACCTATGTAAACAAATCAAGTCAATTTACCTGTTAGAATTTCAGTGTCCTGACCTATAAATTACAGGTTAATGCCATAACTAATAAGATAGAACCTCAAATAGGTTCTAGACCCTAATAGATTCTTAATAAAATATTCCTTGAACATATGAGAAAACTGTTATCTTCATTTTAAAAAGGCAAACAAAAACAATAACTTTAATTCCATTCAATTACTTTATTTCTGGGCATAGGCATCCCATTCAAACATTTATACTAAATCCACAAATGTTATAAATATGTTTAAAGTAAATAATAATATTTGCTAAAAAATAAGCATCAGGAAATTGTGAGGTGAGATTTAGTCCTTATCCTTGATGAATTTATCAATCCAGTAAAAAGAAAATATGATAAGTGCCAACGTAAAAGAGGCATTCACTCTGTCCCTCTAAAAAGTTACCAGAAAATTCCCGGGCACCAATTAGTGTGCCTGTATTACAGACTAAAGCCCCAGCACCAAGAGCCACCATACTCCTGTCTTGCCTCTCTGGAGGGGCTCCTGTTGTTGGCTGAGATGACTCCACACTTGCCCCCAGTGTATACTTTTGGGCCAGAGGAAAACATCCTGAAGGAGAAAGACCACATAGGATAGGCAAATTTATCTCTGCATCTGCCCTAAGGGACAAATGTCCCTAGAGGTTATAAAGTGTTCTGATTCTTCTGAGGCTTGCCCAAAAGAAAATGTTTTATTTGCTTTTGTTAAGTATAGGGTCATGAAAATTCCACAGCAATGCCCTTTGAAGGTATCAAGAATTATTCATTGCTTGAAGGTAGTGGTGACACAGTTTCAAACTCAAAGAGTGATAGCAGTTAAAAAAAAGTCATGTGAATTCAACAGTAATAAGTTTTCAGGTTTCAGAGATGAAAATTTAGGTGGCTTTAAAGATGGTAATGTTTCCTGTTATAATGATGAAGACTAAAACATTTATAATCTTCATGGATATTTTTGCTGATTGGTATATCCCTCTGATACACATTTGATTTTTATTCTTGCAGCCTGCTGTGAACTTATATTAAATGCAATGTTTGCTTTCGCTGCTTGTATGTACATAGTATTAGAGTTACTTTAAATTTATTATTTTGCTGAATGCTTTGTGCCTATCTGTACAAAACTTTGTCTACATATGTTGTGAATATCCACATATAAATCTGTTAATATTTGTTATATCTTATTGATTGCTTTGTTGAAGTTTCTGGTATTTGCTGACTGCCTGGACTATATCATGGCTTCCTTTGCTTTTTAATTAGTTAGCAATATTACTGAGATACCAAAAAACCTCCTGTTTTGTTGCTTGCTATAATATCCAAGTGCTTATGGATATCAACATATCAAGATTTTATACCGTATCTAGATACTTCCATGGGATTCCAGTATACTATACTTATGTAGCTATTATATGCTTTCTTATATAAAACCATTTAAAAAAACCTTTTAATCCATACTTAAAGAACTTAAATTTTTATAAAAGCATCCTCATAAAATGAGTTACATATTGGCAAATGTATCTGGAAAACTAAGCTTTAAGTTGTATCATTAAATATATGAAAATAACTTTTCATCCAATTAAATGAACCTAGATTTAGTGAGATGCAAAAGACAACTTTATCAGGAAGTGATGGCAATGATTAACATGAATCACTTCAAGTTAAGGAAACATAAAACAAAGGGAGAGAAAAGAGATTTACAAGATATTAAGGGGCAGAAATGAATGAACATGGAAAGTGATTAATTAGGGGAGAGAAAAAAGGCAGGAATGGCTTCTATATTTTGGGAACCTGACAGATTATTATCCCATTTGTCAAGATAGAAATAGAGGAGGTGCTCTCTTTAAGGTATGGTTTCAGATATGGGTTTTAGATATTTGTGAAAATATCCAAGTGGAATGGCGTTATTCACACTTGCATCTAGGGCTAAGCTGAGAAATTTTTTTTTTAATGAATTAAAAAAATAAAGTGTGGTCAACAGTGACAAATGTGGGACAAGGGTCAATATAAGGACTGAAGTGAGTGCACTGATTTTAATTGTTTATTATAAAAGAGTTAATTGTTATCTTGATATCTCAAATTTCAGTGGAGTAAGGATATAAAACACAACGTAATAAGAACAAGAATGAATAGGAGAAAAGGATTAGTAAAAACTGTTCCTTCAAACTGTCTATGAAAGAAAAAAGATAGCTAAAGGAAGACATAGGATCCAAGTAGGCTTTTGGTTTTAAGATGTAGACAATTTGAGCCCATTTATCTGCTTAGAGAAAAGAGCTATTGAGAGAGAGGAAGAAGACAAAAGAAACATGAATTGATGGAACAAAGACCTAGAGAATTTGAATGAAGAACTCATAAATTAGCCTTCAACAAGAGAAGACATCTCTTCCATTTACAAGGAGAGATAAATGAGGATACAGATGCAAAAATGTTTGGAGATGGAGGATCTGAAGGTCCAAAATTAATAGGCATTCTCACCTGAAAAAATCATGTTTTTCTGAATTATCACAGTGAAAGAAAAAAGCAAGGCTCTTAAGGATGGTTATAAAAATTTAAAATAGCTGCTGTTAGAGAACTGGATAGGGGAAGTGACCATGGACATGGAATAAATGCCAAGTAGCAGTGAGAGAGACTCCAAAGTTGGAAGTTGGAGACTTCCACTTCTGGGTAAAATGTAGTATATTGTGGCAGGCCAATATCCTGCTTAAAAAAAGAAAAGAAAGAAACAGAAAAAAATCAGAATTAAAAAATCATATGTTTAAAGGTGTCAGAGAGCTGTGGAAGTAACAACATCTCTGGCCTTTTTTTCTCTAGGGGCATTTGCCAATTTTGGGTGTAGGCTTAGGAAGAGAATATCTGCTGGAATAAAGACAAACCAGCAAGTATTGAGTGATCAATAGGGCCTGAAGAAACAAATATGAAACTTAGAGGCTTTAAAGGCATGACTCATTTTCTCTGCTTTCTTGGGCAGCACAAGGAGCTGCATTAAAGCTTCTAAAAGGCAGAGTTAACTCTCTAATAGTCTCAAGGGCTTAGTCTGACAGGCATACCAGCCTCAGGCATATACTCAGTTTTCCCCTCCAAACATCTGCCAGAGTTTGGGCTGAGTGGAGTGAGAGGCTGGAGAGCTGGGCTGGAATCCTGTAAAAGGCAGAACTGTATCTTTCACAGCCTCTTGGGATCAGAAGACAGAAACCTAACAGGTTCATAACAGACTGGAATGATCACACCTGAGGAACAGAGGAAACCAAGACAGAAAGTCTACTAAAACTAGAACTAAACATGAATCAGCATCCATGATTGCATTTAAATGATCAGTTCTTTATCCTTTCTGTCTAAGAAGACAGAAAGAAGAAACATCCTCTGGTGGAAGACCATCTGGAAGCCTCTATAGTTCTTTATATGGATTGTCTATCATAAAATTACTCGACATGCAGAGAGACAATATATTACTGACCAAGAGAGGAAAACAGACCTTAGAATAACACCTACAGATGATTCAGATATTATGATTAGTAAACATGAAGTAGGCTTTAAAATAACCATAACATGCTAAAGAAAATAAGAACAAAGTAGGGGGAAATGAATTATTTTAGTCAATAATTCCATGAAATCTGTTATAAAAAATTTAAAAGCTAGAGAGAATATATGAAAAACTGTCACTATGAAATATTTCATGGTGAGAAAAATGAATGCCCCCCCCAACATCAGGGAGTAGGCAAAAATTCTGCTGTCATAATTACTATTAACATTATAACTGAAGGTTCTAGCTAGTGCAATACAGCAAGAAGGTAGGACTGACCATGGCAAGAATGTAGAACAACTGAAACTCTTAAACACTGATAGTGAAAATGTACAATAGTAAAATTACTTTAGACAACATTTTAGAAGTTTCTTCCGAAGGTAAATATATACCATGGTCTGACCCAACCACTGCAGACCTCAGTATTTACCCAAGAGAAATAAAAGCATATATTCACACAGGTAAGTAGCTATACATGAATATTTACAGTTTTATAACAGCTAAAAACTGGGAACATTCCAAATGCCCATCAACAGGTGAATGGGTAAATAAATTGAAGGATATTCATACAATAGAATACCACCCAGAAATAAAAAGAATAAACTATTAATGCATGCAAGATGGTTAAATCTAAAAAAAAAAAGTGTTCTAAAAGAAAGTAGCCTAACCAAAACTATATACTATATGATTCCATTTATATCAATTCTAGAAAATGTAAATATATCCATGGTAAAGAAAACATCAGTGATTGCCTGGGGGTAGAGTAGGTGGAATAGCAGAAGGGATAGATTAAAAGGAGCATAAAGAACTTTTTGGGGTGATAGATACGTTTATTAACTTGATAGCCATGATGGTTTCATGTATGTGTCTGTGTCTGTGTATATATGCGTGTGTATACATATATATATATAAATAAAGGTGAAGACTCATCAATTTCCTCAACCTGATTAACTATAAAAAACCTTCAGCTAACATCATGCTTATGGTAAAATTATGAATGTTTTTCCATAAGCCAAGGCAGAAAGTAGGCAAAGATGTCTACTTTTATTACTTCTATTCAATTTTGTATTGGAGGTTCTATCCACTGCAATAAAGTAAAAAAAGGAAGGGAGGAAGGAAGAAAAGGAGAGACGGAGTGCATAAGGATCAGAAAGGAAAAAGTAAAACTATATCTCTGTTTGAAGATCACGTGAATGATTGCCCAGAATACCCTCAGGAATCCACACTACAACTATTAAAACTGAACAGTATACTTGGCAAGGGTGTAAGATACAAGGAAAATACGCAAAAAAAAAAAATCAGTTGTATTTTATACACACCAGTAGACAATATTTGGAAATAAAGTTAAATACCAATTCTATTTACACTCATAAAGACTAAATACTTGGAGATAAATTCATCAAAAGATGTGCAATACAGGTAAATTACAAATAATCTCTAAGCAAACATATCCAGTAAAAACCAAAGCAAGCCAGACAGAGAAGACTGGAATAAATAATCCTTCAATATAAAGACATAGATGTACATCCACAAGAAACAGCAGCAAACAGGGAACCATGACCTACAAAACATTGAGAGAAATCAAAGGCCTAAACAAATGGAGACAGACACCAGGTTTATAGACTGAAATAGTTACTATTGCTAACATGTTACTTCTCCCCATTCAGATCTACAATCTCAATCATAATTCCAACAGGCTTTTTGAAGCAATTGACAAACCAATTCTAAAATTTATATGAAAGTTCAAAAGGCCTAGAATATCCAAAACAATCTTAAAGAACTCACAATGTTGGAAGACTTATACTAGCCAACTTCAAGACTAATCATAAGTTTACAATAATCAAAACAGTGTGGTACTGGAATAAAAATGGTAAGTAGATCAATGAGTCAATTAGGGAACCAAGAAATAGACCTGCTCTTACAGAGTTATACAATTTTCAACAAAGGAACCAAAGAAATACGGTTGAGAAATGAACGCCTTTTCAGCAATAATCCTTAAATAACTGCATGTCTGCATATAAAATGAACCTCTAATCCCTGTATCACACCAAAATCAAATATTAGTTTGATATGGATAATTATAAGCATAAAAGCTAAAATTATAAAGTTTTTATAAAAAAATAAAAGAACATCTTTGTGACTTAGGAGGAGGCAAAAAGTTCTTAGGTCACAGAGAGCAATAACCATAAAAATTATTAAAGTAGATTTCAAATTTTAAAATTTCTTCTCACCAAAGACACCATTAAGAAAATAAGCAAAATACAGACTGGGAGAAAATACAGAACACGTATCTATCTGTCAAAAGATTGGTAACCAGGATACGTATGCACTCCTAAAACTGAAAAGAAAGACTATCCAATAAAAAAATGGACAAAAATATTTAAACAAATACTGTACAAAGGAAAATATAAAAATGGCCAATAAGCATGTGAAAAAGTGCTCAATATCACCTGTCATTAGGAAAATGCAAATAAACACCATAATGAAATATATGACATGTCTATTGAGATGATTAAAATATGTCTTAATATCTGATTTTGCTTACAGTTCCGGTCTGCTAACTTATATGATTTTGTCCAACATTGTTATGCAATTCCAGTTATAGGAGTGGAGAAAACAGATGTTTGGATTTAAACAAATGGGATGGAAGGGCAAGAGCCTTGAACATATTGCCCAGAGAGTGGTCAAACTCATTGATCATGGGTTCTAGACTAGATAGGGAAGGAAATAAGTATGGGAGAGAGCTGGGAAATTTCAGGGGGAAACTCAGGGTCAAGGAATTTGATGCATTTATTAAGTGAACATCTGAAAATGTTGATTTTTCCTTCACTAGTCCATTTTGTTATCCCAGAGAGGATACAACTTCTATTTCACATAACAATCAAGAAGACAATTATAAAAAAACAAGTTTAATACCTTCAATGCTGTATATTTGTACTTTTTCCTCAGGCACAGTAACTGCTTCCCACTGATGATCCTTAAATTTAAAAACAGGTTTTGGCCATAAATAAATAATAATTTATTCATGATTTAAAGCCTCTTTTAGCACCAATTTTTATGTTATTCAAACTATAAAGGTTTATTTAAACCAAATATCACTAAGTAACCAATTTATATAACACTTGCTCCATAAACTACATATTATACATGTCACATTTAATCTACTTATTTACTCTTCGAAGGAAATGATGGTGTTGACAGTTTCCTATTCTTAGCCAAAACAAGAATGACTATCCATTAATATTTATTAGAAGATATCCTTTTTGAAAATGTTACCAAATCCTTGTTTTTCCTTTGAAATATTTTATGAAATCCTACTCATTCCTCAATTCCCACTAGTACCTATTCCATGTCCTGTAACCACAATACTCATAGATTGTCCTTTTATCAAGCATTGAATGCACATGAATAATAACCTAAAATGTTTCCCTTCTAAGTACTTTCATTAAAAAGTTGTATAACTGAATAAAATGGTATTGAATTTATGAAGTTATAGTAGAAACTAGATACCATTCCTAAAAAATGGGACCCTAAAAAGCTTTCCCCAAAGCTTTGAGCAGCTCATATTTCTGTGTGTAAAAAACTTTTTCCCTTGAGGAATATGCCAGCTGTCATACTTCACCTCTAGCGATTGTTACAATCTATCAACTTCAAAATGACTCTTCCTCATATACTGAGGCATCTGGGTTCACTGCCTTCCTTTTTAATAGTATATACACATAATGGAAATTTTCAAACAGATTAAAGTAGAAATCATAGTATAGCAAACTCTTACCCAGCTTCAACAGTAACCCACATGTTGTGACAATCTTATTTCATTATAGTTAAGACTATTTGTCATTATCTGTTAATGTTATCTTTAAAGAGTGGCTCATGATGTGAATTAATTATTGCCTTTTCTAAAGTCAATTCATTTTCTTCATGTGAATATATAATTTTATCTGCCATTAATTAACAAGTAATTTATTTATGAAAAGTTTATGTTAAAAAATTAGTATTAAAATTTAGCATTGTTTTGTTATAATTAAACATCAGAAATAATTTTCATTTCTAATTAACTTAGGTTACCATGCTAATTAAAACTACTAGAACACTGAAATCTATTAAAAGAATGGCTAGAAAAAAATATACAAAGAAATCCACATTCTTAAAGTGAATTTAAAAATTTTATATATACATATACACATAGATTAATACTGAGGGAATAAAGCTTACATCATTATCTCCAGCAATGTAGAATGATAGAGTCTGGCTTCCAAGATTAAAATCAATCCAAAATTCCTCAAGTTTTTCATCTGATGGTATTTGCAGCTAATAAAATAAACATAAAACTAATATATACTAATGCTTTGAAAAGTAACAGAAAATTAAGTTACATCTGTGGCTAAATCTTTTTTAAAGGAAAAATTATAGCTAGAAGATGAGGGAAGAACAGACAAGTATAACATTTAGATAAATTTAGAAACAATCAAAAGAAATGCTACTTTAATATTTTACACAAAATTGGCTAACTACAAGAAATCACAAATATTCCAAGTGATAATAAATAAAAATGTAAGTTTGAACATATTTATAAATAATTAATAAGGGGATCGATTAAGGAAACTGGACAAAATTTGGATAACCACAGCCTTTATACTTCAGTTATTCTTAGCTATGTATGGATAGGCAGTTTCATAAAATTTCTCCTGGTGTCACTGTCAGATACAGCACACCAGAGGCAGCTGTATTTGTGATCTATTCATGGCTATTTTTAACGTTCTTATCACAATTTTTAACTCATTAATTTACTTAATCCTTGCATTAAAATCCATCCAATAACTAAAATAACGTGCTAAATTTAAAACTTACCTCATATTTATCAAGAAATGCTGATAAACAAGGAAATGTAAAGACCCTGAAATAAAGTAGTTTGAGAAAAAATTAATAAGCCTTCACAGCATAATCTTGTCCAGCCATAGAAATTATGCCTAGAATCAAAAGGAAATCAGGTAATGGTAATAAAAGTTTGAATAAAATATTACAATCTTTCATACTTCTTTAAAATAAGTGTTTAATGGAAATTTGTTTATATAGAGAAAAGCCTATTACTTTAAGGATACTACTCAACCTACTATTTTGACTAAGATGCACCAAATTTTTTTGTGTGCTGTCAAATATGAGCAGAGATTCCTAACTGAGTTTATACTATTAATACAACTGAAGTTCCTGTAGTACTTAGGTAGGAAAAGGAGATGGTAAGTGAATAATTCTGTTAATAGAAACAGCTAAATTCATAGAATGCTTTCTTGGTCAGATACTGTTTTGAATACTTAGAATACTATGATCTCATTTAATCTTTACACCAAACCTGTGAGGTTGGTACTGTTACTGAACATCTAAGGAAACTGGGGCATGTAAGGTTAAATAATTTGCTCGATGTTAGAACAGGAAGAAGGGAACCTATCATTCAAACCCAGGCACTATGACTCCCTGCACTTAATCCTCACCCTATCTTTCATTTCCTTAGTAAGTAAATGTGAACTCATTCATCCAATAAATGTGTTATGAACATCTATAAGGTGACAAGCATTGCAAATACTCTGTTGTTATGTCATTTAATACATTAACTGCCATGACAGTTGCATTTCACTCACTCTAGTTTTGACCCCCGGGCTGCGTGAAGCACATATAAACTCATCTTGTTGATGTTCTTATTGTTACAATATTGACAATTTAATTCTAAAAACATGGATTAAATAAATAGAAGTCAATTAATTTCACTTTTCCATTTATGTTTACCTTTAAATTACACTCAAAGTTTTTATTCTATTTTCATAATAAAACACTGTGGCCCCAAGGAAAATTTTCTATTTCTTTTGTGGGACAATGTGTTAAAAAACTGATAAAAATTTATATTATGTATCCTTTATTCAGAAAGATCATACTTATAGTATGTT
The DNA here is from genome assembly GCF_041146395.1 of Eulemur rufifrons. Classification (NCBI taxonomy): domain Eukaryota; kingdom Metazoa; phylum Chordata; class Mammalia; order Primates; family Lemuridae; genus Eulemur; species Eulemur rufifrons. Next base: position 49,424,901 of record NC_091002.1, read on the forward strand.
AATTACAAAGAAAGATGACTTGTTATATATTTTCATTTCAGTATGTGTATGAAGGAGGCAATTCAAGTAATATATGTGTCTAGATTTTTATTTCTCCTCAAACACTAACAATGTATATGCAACTGAGAAATACAGAAAATCAATTTTGCATAAAGTTATTAATATGAATTAAATAAAAATGAACTTTTTCCTCTAAAAAGTACAAAGCAAAACAAGGCCAGTGAAAGATTATTTCAGACACCAGTGCAGTAATTTACTAAATGATGTTATGTATGACATTGTTTTAAAGTAAATATCCATGCACATTTTACACTCCAACGTAATAAAGTTAAATTTACAAAGACCCAACATTGGGTGCTCCCTCTTGAGCTCAATTTCTTTGTCAGTAAATGGTTGTATACTGCATTAAGCTTACCTTCTCTTGTCTCCAAGCATACCATTTACAAGGTTGAGAAATAACCTGCAATCCTGTTTTTAAAAAGAGAGAAAAGACTTCTTAAAATCACAATTTTTTTTAAAGTTAACCAATTTGTTATTTTTATATTACTTACTGTTTCAAATTCAGAGTCTTTAATTCCTTTAAATGCATTAGCAATAAAATCCATTGAAAACCACTGACATGCCAGTTCTTGTCTTTGTTTTTCTGTGGTCATTCTACATAAAGCTTCTACGATGCCTACCTGTAAGTCATAATCTATAAAAAAAATTGTTAATGTTTGATTTGAAATTATGAAAAATAAGTTCATAAAAGTTCATATGTTTTATAAGGCATCAGAATAAGAAAAATATTAGTGTAATTTATTAATCTTTTGCTATTTTCTTCATATGGATTAGAAATATCTCATTACAGGAATTAAGGCAGCCACATAACAAGTTTACTAATAGAAGAAAAAAGTGAAATTATAAAAAAAAATTAAACAAAACTTTTAAATATTCAAAGACACTGCCATTTCATTATCATTGGAGTTATAAAATGCAAAATAACTTATACAGTAGTTTGTAAATCACAGAATCTTTGTTTTCCTTTTGTGCAACATGGTATTTATAGTCATCCCAGAGTATTATAAACCATGGTTTATTCTATATGTAAATCACATCATCAAAATTTGTTCATAGGAAACAGAAATTTCAAGTCCTTTTAGTAAATACATTGTTTAAAAACAAGTCTATCAATCCCAAGAATATTAGACCTCCTAATCTCATAAAATACCATTCGAGAAATTTCTTAGCACAAGTAATTCAGATCTTTTGGAAAATTGAGTTATTATTCATAAATCTACCATTAATCACAAATTATGTTTATCTAACTCCTATTGTCATGATAAATTTATTAAATTTGTCCCAATGGTATTTTTAAATTTTTAAGTAATTTTAAAATTGCTTGATTGTACATAGTTTATAATTCCCTCACATCATCTTACATTACAGTGAAAATATCACTTTGATTAAAAGGATATTATATACTAGTCAAGATTATTTATACATTTGGAATAATTTCAAATTTTGGAAAGACATACTTACCTCCAGCATCTAAAATCCTTTCTCCCATACTACTCCTGTGAATTAAAATAACAGATTTTATACTGGACTAATATCAATGAAATAGAAAGTCCTTATGTTTGGGAGAAAAAAATCCTCACTAAAATTTACAATTGGCTACTATCTCTGACTACTGCAGAAATTACATACATATATTAAATTATATTAAAAAAACTACAACAGTTTACCATCTTCAATCATTAATGCAAACTCCTGTTGCCTTATAAGACATTCTTTAAATTCTTGACTTGAACTAATAAAAGAAATATAGTACAAATTATTACATGAGAATTAACATTTCTTGGTTACAGAGAATTTTCCTGGCATCTTGAGGCATTTTGTCCAGCATAGCATTCATTTTTTTTAGAGTCTAGAAAAGAAAAAGAGATAATGCATTAACTTTACATTCAGCCAAAATGAAGTATTTACAGAAATATTCTAGGTACGTAAAGTTAGAAGGCCAATATTTTCTTAGTCACTGCATTTTATTTCAGGAATGGAGTGGAGGAAAGAATATAAAGTATAAAATAGTGAATAAAAACAACATAAACCACAGAATATCAAAAGTAGAATGTAACATGATTCCTATACTTAAAGTATTTATACATTTTTTTTAATATGACATGTTTATTATTATTCTATTGTAAGATGTAAGGAAGCCAAAAAATGATACCTAATTTTTGCTATTACAGTATATACATGTAAACACATACACTAATACAGATTATTTTTAGCATTTAAATACTTAATCACTAATATATGGATAGTATAATTTATTTTCATTCAATTATATATCTATATAAACCCATATGGTCATAAAATTTCAATAAATATTTAGGAAATATGTTCATTATGTCAGACAATGAATTGTTAAGACAACAGAAATATAATCCAAGATAAGTAATTTAGTCCAAGATAAAATTATTTTTCTATTTGAGAAATTGCTATCAAACTTTCTTCACTTTCTCATTTTTAGGTTTTAAAAGATAATCAAGCAAATGACTTTACCTCTTGCTGAATACAAATATTCACTCTTGAGTCAATAACCAGGGCACAAATGCGAGGTATGAAACTTTCCACTACTTGTTTTCTGCCTGAATAAAAGTGTTAAATTATTGATAAATGTTCATTTTAAATCCTTTTAAATGTCAGTCTTTTCTTATATAAGTTAATGAAAAGGATACACTAGTGCATTTCAGAAGAAGACCCTCCCTCTGGCCTGGGCATGAGGAAACATGAAAATTAAATACTAGTTCTGTCATTAACTAGCTATGTGGCCTTGAAAAAACAAAAAAACACACTCAACAGATGTGACTGATCTTAATGCTGTCAAGGGAATAATTCCAGATCCAGCTTATTTCACATAAATAAAGAAGTTTTGTTTTTTAGATGAAGTAAATACAGCTCAAAAGTGGAAATTTCTATTTTGAGACTTTTACAAAAACTGGCCTAATTTTAAGTCATACCTCAAAAATTGTTACAGACCCATAAAGACCATTAACATATCTTGATCTTGTGAAGCTCTAGATGATTTGAGCTACTTTTAAATTAACCCATTTTCAAAATATGAGGCTTTATAAATGCTAAATATATTCGTAGGAATTTGCTACATGCCATTTCATAGTACAAGTTTTAAATATAACTTTAAATAGAAATACTGCAACAGCAGATATACAACATTCCAAAGTGACTACATTGAAAGGAAAAAAAACTCAGATGGAAAGATACAATGATTACTTTAAAAAAAAAAAATCAGTTGAATCACTTTACAATTGCTGGTACTTTAGGACTGTTTTCTCCCTAAAAACTTAAGAATTTAGACTAAATTATTATGTTAATTGCAAAAAATAAAATAAAAAAATCAATGAAAAGGTAGCATTAGCCATTATTTAAATCAATGACAATTCTTTTAAAAACATTTTGGCTTTGAAGGAAGCACACAGTTTTATTTACAAACAATTCACCAGCCTCAATTACCAGTCCTAGGTAAGTTTTCTTCCAACCAACATAGAGATAAAAGAACTTGAATCTGATCGCTTGGCACAAATCACTTGCCAGCCACAAGTGAAAGGATTAGTAACATGTTCTGTATTTTCAGTTTTCCACTGAAAATTTTATTCTATTAGATCAAGGGTTGGCAATCTATGGCCCACAAACTAAATCCAACTAATTGACTGTTTTTGTATGTCTATATTTTTGGACCTTGATGTAAATGCAAAGGAAATTTCCATATTTCAAAATCCATTTGATCATGCAATTCAGGAGCTTCTACATAACTTTCAATTGAAAGTGATTAATCTGCAATGCAATGACATTCTAAAAGGCAAATGTTAACATAATACTATTAAGGCATCCCAAGTGATGAACATGCTCAATTAAAATCATGCTCATGAACTGACAGCAGTATTTGACATTATCTGCATACCAAGACATTTTCTAATGTAATATACATAAAATCTCATTACAAATAAGCATTAACAAATGAACACATGCAATCAACTTTGAAAACAGGGAACACTAACTTTGAACTCTATGTGAAATGTTATCTTCTCAAAAGGAATACTATTTTCCTCATTAGATCTGTATTTCAAAAATTTGTACTCAATTATTGTATTTTTTTCTTTTCTTTTTTTTTTTTTTGAGATAGAATCTCACTCTATTGCCCAGGCTAGTGCCGTGGCATGGCGCCAAGCTCACAGCAACCTCAAACTCCTGGGCTTAAGCAATCCTTCTGCCTCAGCCTCCCAAGTAGCTGGGACTACAGGCATGCGCCACCATGCCCAGCTAATTTTTTTCTATATATATTTTTAGCTGTCCAGATCATTTCTTTCTATTTTTAGTAGAGACGGGGTCTCGCTCTTGCTCAGGATGGTCTCGAACTTGTGACCTCGAGGGATCCTCCCACCTCAGCCTCCCAGAGTGCTAGGATTACAGGCATGAGCCATCGCACCCCACACCTCAATTATTATATTTCAATTGCATCAACAAAACTTTTGTAGAAATGTGTTTTCTTTCTTTTTATGTAAGTCCCTACAAATTAATATTCTCAATTATTTTTCTCTTATAGTACAAAGTCTAAAATATTTACTGTCAGCCCTTTACAGAAAAAGTTTATTGATCCTTAAATTAGATAGAGTTCCTAATATTAGGACAATACTATAGGAATTGCAAAATTGTACTAAAACTCTAAGAGCAATTTATTGTTCCAACATATAAAATTTGTATTATACCTTCATCATTGACATCATGTATGACCTGAAAAAAAGTAAATAACACACTTTAATTTATACTTTATTATCTTCTATTATAAACCATTACAAACAGTATTAAAATGACAGTGGGCGGGACATGGGCAATATATAACCTGAACTTTTGTACCCCCATAATAAACTGAAATAAATAATAAAAAAATAAAATAAAATGATAGATTACATTTTAACTCATAGCATAATTATTTATTCTCTATTAACTAACCATTTAATTATATTAACCAGGATAAATATTTTATACCATCTGAACAGACTCACTAATCAATCTGTTAGTCACTTTTACACTCGGGGAATAGAGAACACAAATTGTTTTCTAAATAAACACATGCTTTATGACATCAGCTAATCAATGAGATTTTTACCATCAAAAGATCGAATAAGTCTTCTATCATATTTATAACAGCTTCATCTTTTGAATTTCTTCGACTTAGAATAATCTCCTTGGATTTTTCAAACCAGGCAACCATGTATAAAAAAGGAATTAACATTAGTTACTTTTATTCCATTTTCATAATTTATTTATCTATCTTTATATCAACATTAAACCTAAGAATAAAGAAACATGAAAAATAAAAATTCCAGTATTGTATCAAAATAACTATATGCTTTTAAACATCTTCCTTCCTTTTGTTTTTTCATTGTTGTTAACTCATTATATTTTCCCAATGTTTAAGATGGGAATAGATGAAGTTAACCTTAATTCTAGGTAAGAACCTATTTCCCCCTTCAAATGCCTAATTCAGGTACATTTATGACAATAGATGAAAATAAATTACCACCACAATTTACAATATTTGTGTATCATTATTATTTGAAAAGTTATAGTATTATTTTATCTTAATCAATTCAGACATTGAGTACATACTACATCCCAGGTACTGATCTAGGTGCTGGTTATACAGCAGCGAACAAAACAGACAAAAATGAATATCCTACAGTCCAGCATGGGACACAGATAATAAATACAAAAACAAAGTTAGATAGTAATTAGGAAGAGTTAAAGAGAAAATAAATCAAGTAAAACCTCTAGGGAACCTAATGACATTAAACTCACATGATTATCAAGATGCCTGTGTAAAGAGTTTTCTTGTGACCTTTATATTTGTAAAATACACCACAAATTATAACAAATTTTCTTTTCAAAGTTTTTATATAAAGTTCCCAAATTTATTTTTTAGCAGTTTAGACCATTTCTTTTTTTTTTTTTTTTTTTTTTTGGAGACAGAGTCTCACTCTGTTGCCCAGGCTAGAGTGAGTGCCGTGGCGTCAGCCTCGCTCACAGCAACCTCAAACTTTTGAGCTCAAGCGATCCTCCTGTCTCAGCCTCCTGAGTAGCTGGGACTACAGGCATGCACCACCATGCCCAGCTAATTTTTTTAATATATATTTTTAGCTGTCCATATCATTTCTTTCTATTTTTTTTAGTAGAGATGGGGTCTCGCTCTTGCTCAGGCTGGTCTCGAACTCCTGAGCTCAAACGATCCGCCCACCTCGGCCTCCCAGAGTGCTAGGATTACAGGCGTGAGCCACCGTGCCCGGCCCCATTTCTTATTTTATTAGAAAGTATATTTTATCATGTTTCCTTCACCTGAATATGTAACATATTCTATACTTATCTTTTGGACTAGTCCTTGTTTTATCATAGTTAAAAGTCCAGCTTGCCCCGATACCCTGATATTTTTGCCACATCTTCCAACAGAAACCAAAATGGTTGAAACAGTTTGGATATTCTTTTTATTAAGTTCCTGAAATGAAAAGTATATATTTAAAATTTTGCAAACACAAAATACTATGAAATAGGCATTGGGCTAGGTATACGTATTTCTAATCTTCACAAATCCTGAAAGGTAGCCATTACCCATCATCTCCAAATTGCAAAGGATGAAAGTGTAGTTCAAAAGAGCAACCTCCCCAATGCCACCCAGCCAATGAAGGAAAACTCAGGACAAAAATTAATATCTGTATAAATTTAAGAAAACTTATACTATGATGCAACGAATCAGTTACCTTCCATTCTAAAAAGCTCCATGTATTTAATAGATCCAAAAAATTTTTAAACAATCTTAGATTCATAATAAACCTCAAATATGGAGATTATCAATAATCACCTTTTCTCATGTATGAAAATGCCCTAGATATGATAAATCAAATCCAAGGTTTTGGTAGATTTTTTGTTTGAGAGCATCTAGCATTGTCTATGTAACATCAAGAATATGCTGATAGGGTTTTTGTTTGTTTTGTTTAATTATTATGGGTACATAATAGTTGTGTATCTTTATAGGGCACATGTGATGTTTTGATACAGGCATATAATGTGAATTAATCAAATCAGGGTAATTAGGGTATCCATCGCCTCAGACATTTATCATTCCTTTGTGTTAGAAACATCCCTATTCCACTCTTTTAATTAAAGTATACCCTAACTTATTATTGATTATAGTCTATTTTGTGCTATCAAATATTTTCAGTCTATTTAACTATATTTTTCCCCATTAACCATCCCCACTTTATCCCACCTTCCTGCTACGCTTCCCAGCCTCTGGTAACCATCATTCTATTGTCTCCATAAGATCAATTGTTTTTAATATTTAGCTCCCACATATGCATGAGAAAATGTGAGATTTGCCTGTGTTTGTCTTACTTAACATAATGTTCTCCAGTTACGTCTATGTTGTTGCAAATGGCAGAGTTTCATTCTTTTTGTGGCTATATTATACTTCATTGCGCACATGTACCACAATTTCTTTATCCATTCATCTGTTGGACAGGTGGATTCCAAATCTTGGCTACTGTGAATAGTGCTATAATAAACATGGGACTTCAGGTATCTTTTTGATATACTGCTTTCCCCTCCTTTGGATATATACCTAGCAGCAAGATTGCTAGGTCATATGGTAGTTCTATTTTCAGTTTTTGAGAAACCTCCATCCTGTTCTCCATAGTGGCTGCACTAATTTACATTCCCACCAACAGTGTACTAGCATTCCCCTTTCTCCACATCCTCATCAGCATTCATTACTGCTGTCTTTTTCATAAAAGCCATTTTAACTGGGGTGAGATGATATCTCATTGTAGTTTTCATTTGCATTTCTGATGACTAATGACGTTGAGCATCTTTCATATACCTGTTGGCCATTTGTATGTCTTCTTTTGGGAAAGGATTATTCAGATCCTTTGCCTATTTTTATTTAGAGTATTTCTTCCTATTGAGTAGTTGGAGCCCCTTATGTATTCTAGTTATTAGTCCTTCATCAGATAGGTAGTGTGCAAATATTTCTGTCCTTCTTGGGTTGTCTCTTCTATTGTTGATTGTTTCCTTTGCTGTGCAGAAGCTTTTTAGCTTGCTGTGATCCCATTTGTCCAATTTTGCTTTGGTCGTCTGTGCTTTGGGGGTATTACTCAAGAAATCATTGCCCAGACTAATGTCCTGAAATGCTTCAATGTTTTCTTTTAGTGGTTTCATAGTTCCAGATCTTAGATTTAAGTCTTTAATGCATTTTGATTTGATTTGTGCATATGGTGAGAGATAAGGGTCTAGTTTCATTCTTCTGCATGTGGATACCCAGTTTTTCCAGCTCAATTTACTGAAGAGACTGTACTTTCCCCACTGTATGTTCTTGGCCCCTTTGTTGAAGATAAGTTCATTATAGTTGTGTGGATTTACTTCTGGGTTCTCTATTCTGTTCCATTGGTCTATATTGTCTGGATTTATACTAGTACCACACTGTTTTGATTAGTATGGCTCTGTAGTATAATTTGAAGTCAGGTGATGTAATTTCTCCAGTTTTGTTGTTTTGTTTTGTTTTTTTTGTTTTTTTTTTTTTTTTTTTTTGCTCAGGATGGCTTTTGGCTATTCTGGGTCTTTTCTGGTTCCATATAAATTTTAATATTATTTTTTATATTTCTGTGAAGAATGTCATTGCTAGGTTTTTTAAAAAATATAGATCAAGTTGTTTAAACTTCAAACAGATAAACTATTTTTTCCCAGTTTAGGCAATGGTAATCCTATGTAAACCAACTTTTTGCACATTATATTTGGGAAACAACATTCTAATATGTTCAGACTCCTCAAACAAAAAAAAAAAATTAAGCAAATGGTGAAATAAGAATGAATTACATACAGGTAAAATTATAAATTAGCTTGCCCAAGCCTTTCTATTTATTTTTTTTCTGATGGAGTACTTTTTCCTAGAAAAATAGAGTTCAATGTAATAATTTTAATAGCCAATCAGCAAAAATATTTACCCTGCATATAAGGTCATCCAACTTGTAGAAAAACTGTTTGCTGCATTTAATCTTCACATCTTCACAAACAGCAATTTGTAAAAGTGTTCTCAAAGGTTTAAAATCATTTTTTCTTAAAGCATCATCGAGGCATTTTTCCAACTGCTAGAGAAATATAGTTAATGGCACATATATTGAATCAAAACCAGAATTAATCATCTTATGCAATCTAGTAATTTGAAAATGGTTTTCACATGAAAACTCTCAAATGAGTTCATAAAATATCAATTCACTTACTTAAAAATCCCTGCCCATTATTAAATTTGGAGTAACTGAGTTAGAGATTAACGCATTAACTACCATGTGAGTTGTATTTAACTCAAGCTAGTTTTGAGCCGGAGCCTTGTGAAGCAAAACCCTGTAGTTGGTTTGTGAAAATCTTCCTTGTTCATGTTCTTATTGCTACAATTAATATTGACAATTTAATTCTAAAAATGTAGATTGCATTGCATATGACTCATGCACAGAAAACAATAAAAACAACAAATTATTAAGGATCATTTTGTTTTAACAAAACACCATGGCCCCAAGGAAAAAAATTTTTTTCTAGTGTGGTAGTCAATGTGTTAGGCCTCTTTGATAATATCAATATGAAGACTCTAAGTAGGGAAAAAAATTTACTAGTATTTCCAATTCATACCTTTTATTGCTAAAGTCATCATTATATTGAACTCAACAAAAACTTGATGAAACAAGTAAAATAAACTTTACAGTAACTAATACTTAATACCATGAGTAAAAACCCGGAGTATCTGACTAGTAACCTCTTCCATTTAAATTGTAAAGAAAAATGTATAAAGACAGACAAAAGTATCTGTTTGAAACTAGACCAACCAATATAACTTAAGCATTAACCTTATATTTATAATCTTTACAAAATTTGCCATCCCTGCTACTAAAGTACAACTTCATTAATAAGGAATTTTCATACTATAATCTGATCATCAAGCAGACATGGTAGTGAATTGCATACATGCTAAAGAGATTATTAAAATTTACACTTTGCCCAAATGCAAATATCTTAAAAATTTAAAAACTTGACAAATATCCAAGTTTAAGCTATACATTATTTAGTTCATAATTCTTTTCAATGGAAAATATATGTAAACAACCAGCATCTTTAATACTTCACAAATATTCTTATAGCTTTTAAAATGTATCTGTTGAATAAATGAAAAGACTCTTATTTAAATTACTCTACTCGTGACCATTTCATAAAAAGCATGGATAGAACTGAATACCTACAAGTAAACAAAAAATGATTTTAGGAATTAAAATTCTTTCGGGCTAGGACTACCTACCTGAAGATCTGGTCTTATTGGCATTTTGAGTGCATTTAAAAACAGCAGGACAAAACAAACACCTATAAAAGAAAACATTTTCTGTGTCTTACGATCTGTTCATGCATTTATAGTTTAAAGATCTTAGCACATAAATAAGCACTATTGTTTATACCAAAGGCAATAAATATTGTTTAAGTTTCTCAGTGGACATTTTCTTTTCCTGAGTATCAAATTACACATTTGAGTCTAGTTGATGAAGTTTCTAGAGAAAAGCTTGAAGATCACTTATTCAAGCCCTTTTTTTTTTTTTTTTTTTAATAAGATTACTTAACGTCAAAAGTCCTGCCAAAAGGTCATGAAGCTAGTTACTGAAAGAACACAAACCTGGGTCTCCCTCACCAGTGATTCCTGCTATACTTGTTCCATCTTTGGGAACAAGAAGAAAAATACTCTTGAATTAATGTGTCAATTAAATTGAGGCTATTAAAATATTCAAGAAGGGAAGAATATGCAAATACATCAACAAAGAACAGAATCAAAATATACCAAGAAAGGAGCAAGAAAAAGATCACCTACGTACATTTCATACGTCCAGGAAGGTGTTCAGGAAAGAAAGAACCCCCAGTTTCTGGCTGAATGCCCAAATCAAGGGGAGGCCATCACTTTCCCAAAATGCTTTGGGTCTCTAAAGACCACGAGATGCAAATACAAACGACCACCACAAATTGCAATATGGCTTAATAGAAAATATTCTCAAGGTTCAAAAACAGATTTCATGCTCATGAATACAGGGCCACAAATAGATGAGTTACTTCAAACAATCCTATTTAGTGTGTTTCTGACCAGGGGAAACATAAAGGTCATTTAATTTTCCCTGCCATTAACACCTAAGGGATTAACATTATTTTTGGCAAGAAAATGCCTATCATTGCTATAGTTATCCTCAAAAATCCTATATGCTTATTTCACTTTGTTGAATGTGTGTATTTTGACTGTCCTTTTTGGTATGAAGTACCAAACATTCTGAAAGCAACCATGTGTCTGAATGTTTGGTAACTTCTGGTAGGACATAAATAACTGAACTTTGAAAAAGAGTGATAGCATTGGGTAAAAATTTAAATGTGTATACCATATTACACAATAGTTTTACTTCTAATTTACATAAACTCAAAAATACAAAGGGAGTATAAAAATATATTGCAGCTTTGTTACTAATATCAAGAAATTGAAACTGCCTGTATGTCAATGTTGTGGGGGAGGAGATGGATAACCATGAAATGAAACATAGTGATACAGTTGAATACAGTAGCTGAATGTAATGAACAAGATCTTTATCTCAGAATATGGTATATCTCAAACAATACAGAGCCAAAAAAGTTGCGGAATGAAGCATATGGAAATGACTTTTGTAAAATTTAAAATATATACAATAAAAGAATATATACTGTTATGAATGTGTGTATACCTGTGTCTGTGTAAGAATACATGGTATTTTAAGAGGATACACATATTGGACCTATGAACATGGATGATTTGCACAAGTAGGAGAAAAAGCCTAGGGATAAGGAATAAAATTGACCAAAAGAAGAAAAAAAAAAAATTGGAGGAGTGTAATAAAGCATGGTCCCTGGACCAATTACATTATACCATACTGAGAATACGATGGATCAAATTAATCCAGTTCTACTGCCCAAGGTTCCAAATACATTCACATATATCCCTTCAATCGCCACCACCCTTAGGACAGGACAAAAGGGACCCCTGCCATGGGCCCTATATAGTGCAATCTCTCTTTCTCTCTTAAAGAGCACACAGCTATTTCTATTCACTCAGAATCCAATACTAAGCTCTAGCTCAGCAAGTCCTATGACCAACAACATATTCATTCACTCTCCAACTTACACCCTTCAGGACCCAGAGAAACACATCCTTTGCCTGTGCCTTTGAAAAAAGGGGACTGCAATTAATGACACGATTCTGTTTACTTTTGCATATGTCTGATATCTTCCATAACGAAAGTTTAAAAGAGTCAGGGAGAGAGTGGAAAGCCATAAATGAACACAGAGAAGGCTGCAGGTTGTGCTAAAGCTAATATTTTAGTCTCTGCTTCAGAACGAAGGTAGCATTTGAGCAATGTAAGTGCTTAGGTAGAAGAAAAAAACATTAACTGACAAACTCCTTCTCTGGCAGAACAAAAATGTAGTTGATTCTTGCATAACAAAGTATTACTTCCTAACAGTGCCAAATGTCCATTTTCTTGCTCCTCTTTGTATTCCAGTTTGTGACTCTGGAAATACTAGCAAATTCGTGCATGGTATTTGCAACAGTAGCATATGGTGGTTCAGGAAAATTTTGCAATTCGTTGTTGTTTAATTTACATATATGGGCCCAGACATAAACTATATGAGCATGCTGTGGATACTACAATGGCAGTTAGATGGCAAGCAAACACCAGAATGGTGAAGAAATTTAAGTCTTTTTCCTTCTTTCTGGGAGGGAGGAGGGGGAGGCGAGGGAGAGGAGGGGGAGGCGAGGGGGAGGAGGGGGAGGAGGGAGAGGAGAGGGAGGAGGGAGAGGAGAGGGAGGAGGGAGAGGAGAGGGAGGAGGGAGAGGAGAGGGAGGAGGGGAGCCACTCCCGGGCTCCGCCCTTCCCCAAGCGGAACCAACGCGGGCCAGGCGAGACCCCGCTACATCTCTCAGGTACTTAACACTGTTGCCAAAGCCAACCAACAACCACGGGGATAAACCCTGCGGAACAAAGTCGCACCACACCTGATACGACTGTCCCCACCCTCAGCAGGAAAACACTCACAGGCACCCCGAGGCAGGGTCCCCGGGGGCCTCCCCAGGCCTCTCCGCAGGCAGCAGGGGCCCCGCCCTGCGCTCGACCCCGCGACTCCCTAACAACACACAGGAGACCCTCCCCCGCGCCCTCCCCCCAGCTTTCCAACGGCCGCCGCGCGTCGCGCCCCGTCCGCTCCGAAACCAGCGGTGACACAGTGGAGCCTCCGACACGCGGGGCGGCGCAGGCCACCCCGGGCCCGCACAGATGCCGAGGGAAGGCGTCGCGCCGCGCCCCACCGGAGCCCGCCCACGAACTCCGCACGGCCAGCCCCGGCGACTCCCGCGCGACTCCCGCTCGGCCCGAGGGCCGCGGAACCGCTACCCGACCCGCCGGCCATTTCCACAACTGCTCCGCCTCAACCGTCGGAAGCCGCCCGCCCGCCCGCAGAAGCCGCACCCTCCCTCCGCGCCCTGCCCTCAGGGAGGCCCACCCGGGCGCTGGGCTCAACCTGCTGGCCAGAGAGGGGCTCCTGCATCGAGTCCTCGAGAATCTCCACAGCAGCCGCTGGCCGTCGCGTCTCCTCACCTCAGGGACCGCCGCGGCGTCTCGGGTGGCCAACGGAAGGCGGGAAGGGCCTGTCCAATTGGCGCTGCGTCTAGTCGGTGGTGCGTCCAATCAGCGTCAGCGCCAGCCAGGCCCCGCCCCTTGTGCCCGTCCGGGTGCCCTGGTCGCCGGAGGCAGAGGCCCCGCCCGCGGCTCCCGGGGGTAGGCCGTCTCCGCCGCGCTCCCAGGTGAAGGCGCCGGCAGAATCGCCCCCAGGCCTCCGGCTCCCGCGGGCTGCGGTGACCCCGGGGCCGCCCAGGGACTGGCGCGCCGGGGTCTCCAGACAGGTTCGCGGTCGCGGCCTGGCTGCCCCCGGAGGCGCCTGTGGGGCGGGCGGGGAAGCGTCAACATCGTACTCCTGGGCGCTCTCCCGTGTTTCCACCTAAAGTATCGGCGTCCATCCAAGCCAGGGTTGCCTGCGGTGCAGAGACCTCGAGCTACCCGGAAATGGGCAGGGATGGCGACAGGCCCCCGCAGCTGGAGAGCGGCGCGCTGGGCCCGTGCGGACGGGACCCGCTTTCTGCACCGGGACGCGCTTCCCGCGCTGGGACGTGCTGCGTGGGCCGGGCCGGGGCTGCCCTTCTTAACAGCTCCCTCATTACTCACTCCTGGGCCGGCATTAGCCGGGAATCGCCATCCCCTGTTGCCTGTTGACCGGCAATCATGAGCTTCCCCCCGCCCCCCGCTTTTAACTTATATTACAAGTAATACTGCAGTAAACAACTTTGGGGTTATCCAACATTTGTTTGAGTAAATTTCTGAAAGTGGAATTGCTGTAGCTAAGGATATGTAGAGTTAAACTTTTTACAGATGTGGCCAAATCAAAATTTAAAATATTTTAGTATCACCTGCACTTCCTAAAAGGCACCACCTGTTTAAAAATACTGGGTTATAATTTAAATGTGCAGTGGAAAGCAATTGGAAAAATTAACACGAGGGAGTAGAATTAAAACCTCAGCTGAGCACCGAGGCAGATGAAATCACGTAGAATAATACAAACTCACAAAAGTGTGTTTAATATTCTGCTTAGCCAGCATTACAGACTTCTTGACAATTCTCTAACGACTTCATTGAACTTAATTTTGAGTTCTTAATTGCTTAATTCAGAGCTTTCAAATTACAGGTGCAACCTAATGTACAGGGATTCGGGGGAATTTTATATACTCAAAAGTTTTCATTGTTTTTGAATTTGCTTTTGAATTATTCACACGTGTTAATAATGTATAATACAAAATGTAAGATGACTGTAGAGTGTGTCAACCTCATGACCTAACAATTTTGCATAACTATTTTCACAGGTAGTTTTCCTCTAATAGATTTAAGATCCTTCATGATGGAGTTGAGTGCACAGAAATTTTAGTAATGAACTTCAAAAATTAACAGTAGTGATTTTTCACCTTGCCACTTTTTACTAAAGAGAAAGCTGTTAGAGCCCTTTTTATTGTTTCATGTGTTCAGAACACCTAGGAATTGTTTAGTAAACATCAATAAACTACAACATGGAGGAAGAAAGTATATTACTCACTTTAATCTTATTTGAATAGTCTTTTAAGGGCTTTACATTGTAGTGTTTGATGAAAAACCTTATCAATCACAATCAAAATTTGGCTTTCAATTAAATTTAGCAAGCACTTACTGGGAACATTGTATTAATATATGCCATGTCACAGGCAGAGAGAGCGTGAACTTTGGTGTATATTTGAATGCTCAGTTTGCTACTTACTAGCTGTGGGACTTTAGGTGAATTACAATCATGTGTCCCTTAATGACAGGGGATAGATACATTGAGAAATGTGTTGTCAGGCAATTTCATCACTGTGCAAACATCACAGAGTGTACTTACACAAACCTAGATTGTGTAGCCTACTATACACCTGGGCTGTATGGTATGGCCTATTGTTCCTAGGCTACAAATTTGTACAGTAGGTTACTGTACTAAATACTGTAGGCAATTATAACACAGTGGTTAAGCATTTGTGTATCTAAACATACAAAAGGTCCAATAAAAATATGGTATTATAATTGTATGGAACCACCAATGTATATATAGTCCATTATTGACTGAAATGTCGTTACATGGCCCATGACTATACTTAAATCTGAGTTTCATTCTCTTCAGCTAAGAAAATGGAGATATTGCCTACCAGGTGGCGTAATTTTCAGAATTAAATGAAATCCAATACATAAAGCACCTAGCACTGTGGCCAAATAAGGGAGGATACAGTAAGTGCTAGTTTCCTTGCCTCTATGTTCAAGGTGAGGGTCACAAACCAAGGGGGAAGGCAGACACCCACTAATGACTCCATACACAAGCGCTATGAGAGAGGTACAGTAATTATCACATCCTCTGTGTTCCCCTAGAGCTTTTATCACATGTAATGCTGACCTGGTACATAGGATTGTTCTTTCCATTTCTCAAAGACATACACAACTCTGCTACTGAAGCTGAGGCACAACTGTAAAATTTATTTTTCTTGCCAAGGCCCGATATTAATGTTTTTAGAAGGGATAAATTATGTATGAAATGATTTAAATAATCAAGAAGTTTCTAAAGCTTTGTCTTCTGTAATTAGACCACAAGAAAAAAACAACATAGTCCAGCTTAATAGAAGAGCCCACAGCCATTTTTTCACATATACTTTAATACTTAGGCTTGCGTAAGATCATTTTAGATGACATTAAGATACATTTTTTTGGGTAAACAACCGAGCAATTGCACAATCCACTATAAAATTTTAACATCTAAGCAATATAACTGTGTTTTAGGTTCTGAAAGTTCTCAAGCTGTTCTCCAGCTTCTTTATCAACTAGGCAAGTATATTTAAGCTTTTAAATTTCAAAATGTTGATATTTTTAAAAAGGCACCTTGAAGTTCTCTCAATATTGAAGATATGACATTTCATAACTTTGTATTTCATGACCTTTTTGGCAAGTGACTTTCACATAGATTATAAGATTCTCTACACGCCTTTAAACAATACATTTGGCAGCTCTCATACCTGAATATTCTGGACAACTGTCATGAACTCTGGGCGGGGCCAAGGGCCTAGCAGCCAAGGCCCGCACAGGCTTGCTGACCTATTTGGACAGTTTGTTAAATAGCAGGAAATGCAACCAGGCTTCTCTCTCCCCTGCATGTCAATGCAGTGCACAGTGCTAATAAGCCAGAGCTTGTGCAATTTAATCACAGCATTTTAGATCAAAATTCAGTGTTCTTAGATCAAAAGAAACCCATCCCTGTTCTTGGAATTTTAAAAACACAAAGGTTGCAATTATCAATAACAAATGAGTTAAAAGGCAAAATGCATCCTTTAAATATCGTTCACTGGTGACAGATATCACAAAATTGATCACACTAGTTTCAAGTGTAGCATAAAGAGACTTCACAAATTGGAGATCTTGTCCATTTTGGCTGCGTTTTTCACACCTCAGTTCTAGCACCTGTTGTCAGAGAGACCACTTCTCAGCACCAAAAGATCCCATCAGCTCCTCAATGGGAGTTTTAAGGAACTTCAGCACTCTGCAGAGGACGGTGGTCACAACTAATTGGAGGTTTAAAAAAATAATAAAAGCATTTAGTATTTTAAAACTGGGCAACAAATCCAGAAAATGGTAGAAACTCTCCTATCTGAAGGCACAAAGAACAAAGTTGGCAGGTAATTGATAAAACATGACACATAAATGCAATTTAAAACAATTTAAAAGTATAAATATTTGTGAATTATTTTTCCTCCAGTGCTCTGGCTATTGCTGAAAACACCTTCTAGTTCCACTTGGTAACTGGACTCCGAAAAAAATGAATGCTGGAATTTTCTGATGTTTAGGAAGAAATAAAAAGAGTCACCATAATCATCAAAAAGGTAATTGCAAAGGGTACTGTTGCCTGAAATCCAATAGTCACCTGAAAATTGAAATAAGGCAAGATTTCTTTAAATGTTTAGGTAGTTTCAAACCTAAACAGAATGGTCTGATAATATGTAGATACGTAATTCTCAAACATGTACAAGAGAAATACATGAAATCAGAAGAGTGACTGCAGAGAAAGGATTGTTTTGTTAGTTTAAAAGTTTGAAGCTTTTTTTCTCCTCAGCTGTTGATGTAGGAGACACAGCCTAACCAGGACAGCCTCAATGCCCAAGAATGGTTGTGTGATGACTGATGAGACATAAATTTCTTGCCTATTAATAGTTTCCAGTGTTAGAAGGCTACAGACATTGGCAAGCAAACGTGGTCTCAGGTTTTCCTTGTCCTGGGGCAGGACTGCCAGGAGGGGCCACGGTGGGGATCACACTGCACGTTCTGTTTACATAGAGCACAAACACACAACAGAATTGACCTTTTTGTAAGCTTATTAAGTCTAGAATGCTCCTGTGGCGGCATCCACTATGGGCGAAAGGTCCCGGCAGCACAATAATAAATAACAGCTACGTTTAGAGAAGCACATTCAGGATACATGCAAAAGGCCTTCCTAGCAGACTCAGACCTTTTAAACAAAACAAAACCCTGCCTGGGCCCCCCTCGGAGGGGCCAACACTCCCATGCACCTACCCACCCACCACCCTCTCGCAACACATTACACAATTCAACTTCACCTGCTGGCCACCTGAGGCTACCTTTTAGACCAAGTGATACAGACATTTCAAGTATAAGACAAGACGGGCCATTGCAGTGAGACCTAGCAGCAGGAATCGAAGTCAGACGACTTGGGGGGCGGTGGGGGGCGGAGAGAACAACCCCCTAGATGTGAGAGCCCACCACAGAAATGACAGCAGGTGCGGCTTAGATGCGGAGGCTTCAGGTTCCTGGCCCCCAGCGCAGCTCAGATGAAGTGGATCCAGCTCTCTTCGCACTCTCCGCGTGGCATATGCAGTGCGTGGCTACGACACGTGAGGCTGTAGTCGCGGCTGTCGTTGTTGTCCCAGTACTCAGCACCAGCCACTCGGTAGCGCAGCGCAAAGTGCACGCGTGAGCCGAGCTCCAGCAAGAAGGGCGGCACCGGGAAGCCGAAAGCGAAAACGTCCTCCGTGCCCTCGGCACCCGCAGGCCCACGCCAACGTGCCACCGCTTCGTGGGCACTGCGCCAGCCAGAGAAGGTGTAACGCACGGCCACCTGCTTCTCGAAGGCCACGTTGCTCACGCGCACGGTACCGCTGATACCCAGATCCGAGCAAGTGACACGCTCCAGGCACACAAGCTGCCGCCGCAGGCGCTCCTCAAAGTCTGCGGCCTCGATGGGCGGCGGGAAATCGGGTACCAGGCACTGCAGGGTGAACTCCAGGTCCTGGCTGCTGCAGCACAGGTCCGAGTTGATGGCGAGCCGCGACAGCACGTGCAGCGGCACCGACGGATCGTCTCCCGCGTTGAACACCTTGACCTGCGCCAGCTCCAGGCCCAGCGCGTCGGCGAAGCGCACGCGATGCTGCCGGCTGCAGCCGGGCCGACACGCTGCGCCTGGCGCGCCGGCTGCCTTCTGGCGGCGCTCGGGGGAGCAGGGCAGCGAGCGCGCCCGCCGCAGGATGATGGGCCGCAGGTGGGGATCGCAGCCCGACGGCGCCCGCACGGGCCGCGGCGCACAGCCCGGGCTCCCCGGGGGCCGACAGGGCCGAGGTTCCAGGGCTGCGCCGCCGTCCAGGTCCGAGAGACAGCTGCAGCTCCGGGGAGCCGGCTTCCGGGACCCCCGGGCGGGCGTGATCGCGGAGCCTGGGCCCCTTGACATGGCCCAGCAGCCGTCGGAAGACAGGGAGGCAGAACCGAGGGGCAGCCTCCTACCTGTTCCAGCCGTGCTCAGAAGCCGCTGAGTCCCCGCGGCGTCTGCGACCTGCTGGGCACCCCCGGAGCCCGCTGCGCTCGCCCCTCGCCCGCCACCCTGCCCCTGGAGTCCTGGCCTATGCCGTCCGGTTCTTGCAGCCTAAAAAGAGCTTGCTTCTAAAGGGGCGACTTCTTTCTCTCGCGGAAGCTCCCCGAGGCCGTCCGGAAAGCGCAGGGTGGCGCCTCTTTTTTTTTTTTTTTTTTTTTCCTTCCTCCGAGGTTCTTACCAGAAGGCCGCGTTCCGGGCGGCCCCTCCCACCTTCCTCGTCGGCCGCGTAACTTGCCCGGCTGCCGCTGCACCGGGCGCCACTTCCCGGAGTGCCTCGCCCCGCCCCTGGTGACGCCACCCGCGGCCCCAGCGCAGCCGGAGCTTGGCGCCGCCGCCTCCCGCCCCTGCCGCAGCGCGCCGCAGTCTGGGCTCCCGGAGGCCCCGTCACGTGTCCGCTGCGGCCGCGGAACGGGTCTGATCAATTGCTTCCTGCATCTGCGTGGACGCTGCGCCCATCGACCGTAGGTAGTGTCTGCGCAGGGCAGGACGAGGAGGATGCATGCTGCGTGTCTTTGGCTTTATGGCTAATGAGGGGTGGAGGGACAAACCCGGCCTCTCCAGGGGCCGGTCCCCGGTGATTTTCAGCGTGCAAGCGGGCCACCTTTTCGGACACGAGCACTGCACCGGGGGACCCAGCCCGGCGGGGGGGCCTCGCTGCGCGGGGAGGGGTCATGTCCATGCGGCACCCACGGGGCTCGACAGCGACAGGCCGCGGGTTCCCGGGAGGGTGGGGGCCGCGCGGCCTCGGCCCGCCCCGGCGCGGTGCCAATAGAAAGGCGGGCAGCAGGAGTCAATGCCCTGGGATGGATCTTGCAGCTGCCCTAATCGGCCTCTGGCGCTTGGGGAGCATTTTTCTAGACTGAATCTCTGATTTTTAGCTTTACTTCCGTGCGAGCCGGAACCAGGGATCCTGGGAGCTTGTTTTGTGCATCCTCAGGGCCCTGCCGGCGTTCGTTTCTCTCACCCAGCAACTCTGCACAGGCCTTTGCTGTAAGGGTGTCAGGTGTAACGATGCAGGCGCGTTTTCTAGGGAGCAGTTTGGGGCCAGGCATTCCATCGAAGTTTTCTTTCTGCTGTCCAGCAGGACAAAGACGAAAGAAAACCAGACTAATGAAAGAACATTACTCTGATAAAGAACATTTTCCACATCTAAAGTGAGTCAAGCCTGTTGATTATAATTTATTAATTATGAGGCCCCTCCCCGTGTGATTTTATTACCATCCTATATAAACCAACGAAAGGCTTACGTGATCGTTGTGGAAAAAATACAAGGAAGTTTCAGAAAGAAAATTAAAATCTTCTATAATCCCACCTCTTCTGTCTTACAGAGGCAGGGGAAGTTGCAGCAGAGAGTAGTATTCAGTTTCTCATCAGTGCTCTTTTAATAGGCCACTCTAAATAAGAGGGAGTAACAGTGACTTGTGGTCTGGGTCAGCAACGCTTCCCAAACATTATAGAGTATGTGATATGTATTCAAAATACGTATTCACAAACATTATATAGCATGTAATATGTATGCGTATATGGAAACCCTTTCTTCCCCCCCTGCAGTTTCAGCTCCATGAAAACCGGGACAGGTGCATAATCCCTGCCATTTCCTAGGTACTTTTGTAATTATTTGTTGATTGAACATGGGAGCTTTGGACTAACACTTGACCTTATGTGGCCTCCCAAATTTCCTCAGCATATTTCCAAGGAGATTATACGTGTGTGTTGTATAGGGAGAGAGAGGGGTAGAATCCATTCACAGTATTTATAGTAGTATGATCCTGTTACCTAATAGCTACTATGGTAAACAAATAAGCAGAAAAGACTAAACTGTCAACGTAAGATAATATCTCCCTCCCCCAGTGTTTCACAACTCAGAGTACAAACTGCTCTATGGTCATAGCCCCAATATTTCAATGCTGTGCAAACAGTATTGTGTTGGTTTTCACTTTAAAAAAAATGATGGTAGGACCATCTGCAATCAATACTGACAGCACTCTGTTGCTTCTAGTTCCGGTGGTGAAGAGTCCTTTCCAAATATAAGAGGAATAAAGAAGTCACCTCCCCAGCTGTCATCATCTTCCAACAGATTGAGCAAGAGTATTTTCAGCACTATAGAAAAGGTGATGTAAACTTAGAAGAAAAATGTTAGATTTGTTCTGGTTTTGTTTGTTTGTTTAGTGTGTGTGTGTTCACAGTATTTATTACTGCATGCCTGTTTTTTAGACAGTCCATCAAACCCTAGATGATGATCAGCCGTGTGATTTTTTCAAGAAAAGGAATAGGGTGAATGAATCTCATCAGAAAAGCAGGTAAATAGTTTTAGTATAATTGTTTTATCTTGCAAAAGGCACATTGTCTCAGTTCTCTAGATTGAATATGTGGACTTTAAAAAAGTCTGTGGATAAGAAATATACATTTATATTTTTTATCTGGCAAAAATGAATGTAAAGTGATTTCAAGCATTATTAATTGGTAAGGACTCCAGAGTTCATAATTCTGGCAGTGTTAGCAGAACCTATAATTTTGGGCAAGTCCCTTATTTACCTTTCTGTTAGTTTCCTGTGATATAAGAGGATGCTGATAATAACTCTATGGATACACACTGATAGCTAGGAGAAAACAAAAGTTCTAGCAGCGTTAGTTATGAATCCTGAGTAATGGCCGTTCCTTCATTTTTTCATTCACTCATTCAGCATTTGTCAAGCACATGTACTTTTGGCAATGTTATAACATTCTCCTTATTTATTAATTAATATGTTTTTGAATAATTGTTTAGTTTGGTTAAAACCACTGGGCAAAATGAACCTCTGAGGTTCCCAGAAAGCACGTTTACCACCCATTTCTGTTCATCCCGTCTGACTTATATTACAGAGATGCAGTATGGATATTAGTCAAATGCTATGTTCTTGGTAAATAATTGAAAAGAAGATATTTTCAACTCTGATGTGAGATTCTGCCTCAGAATAAATCACCCCAGAAAGAATCAGTTGCTGTAGTGGTAATGCTCACAGTGTTATTTCCCTTTCCCTGCCACTCACAAGATAGCCTTAACTCTGTGTTTTCATCATACGATTTTATGTCTGTCCTTTTAATACAATTTTCCCAAGTGTGTTTCCTGTTTGAAAACATTTTAATAAACTTTTTGTTTAAGGTATAGGGTGTATATGCTGCACTTTTACATATTAAGATTTTTCTTGGCTCAGAATCACCACTGATCAGTGATTAAACTCTTGTAAAACTTGCATTTTATGTCATATTTATATCGAATTTAAAATAGGCATATGAAAGAAAGCTGTGGATTTTACTTCTAAATGTTGTTAAATACTGTTGATCATTAACAGAACAGACCAAAAGTTCTATGATAGATTTTTTTTAAAACTTATGTTTTTCAAAGTACACACAATTGGTCTAAAACTATAAAACAAGCACTTTGATAAATGTTATTAATGTTTTTTTAAATGTTAATGTTTGATATAAAATGAAATCCATACATTCACATGTGTTATTATATAATGTTTCTTAAATAGAGTATTACATGGAAAAATGTTCTGTAAAACTATTTCTTCTGTAAAGACTTTGGAGGCCTTAAGTTTTCTAATGCCTCCTAATAGCTGAACAAAAAAAGTATAAGTAGTGGATTCTTCTCATTTGTTTAATTATAGCCAGACCATTTTTTCTCATAGGTAGTAAGAATTGCAGTTTTATTTTTCACAGCAGTATGAATGCTGGCCTATCTTGGAATAAAGTACAGCATCCAGAAAGTTCTGCAGGAAAAAGACAGAGTCAGCCCGAAGGACGTCATGTTTCTTCCCGGCTGAGAAGTAGCCTCGTGGGTGCCTCCCCTCCAGCTGAGGATAAGTTTAAAGAAAGCGTTTCCCCAGAAGGAAAACCCAAGAGGGATCTGCTTGGACCCACGTGTCAGGGGGCCTCAGGAAACAGATTATTTCTTGACTTTCAGTCAATGAAAATCATCAAAGAAGATGCTGATGAAGACAGCGCGAGTGATCTCTCTGACTCGGAGAGAGTTCCCATCCCCCCTTCTCCCCTCACGCCTCCAGATCTGAATCTTCGAGCTGAAGAAATTGATCCAGTGTACTTCGATCTTCACCCCGGCCAGGGCCCTGCCAGACCCGGATACTATTACCCTGATTTCCTCCCACCCCCTTTTAGCTCCTGGGACCTACGGGATATGGCCCTGCTTTTGAACGCAGAGTGTAAAAGCGAAGCCGTGCCACGAGCCGGAGGACTGCTCGGGAAGTATATCGACAGGCTTATCCAGCTCGAGTGGCTGCAGATCCAAACTATACAGTGTGAAAAAGGGAAGGGGGCCAAAGCAAGGCCCCCCGCTACCCCAGGGACTTCAGGGGCTCTGAAGAGCCCTGGGAGGAGTAAGCTGATTGCTAGTGCTCTGTCCAAGCCACTACCTCACCAGGAAGGGGCTTCAAAGTCAGGCCCTTCACGAAAGAAAGATGTTCACCATGAAGTCCGTCCGTCCTACTACACGTTTGAGGCTTCCCCCAAACCCAGTGATATACGGGGTAGTAGCAGGTTATGTTCTCAGAAGCAAACTCTGGAAATGAGGACAGAAGAGAAGAAAAAAAAATCAAGTAAGAGTACAAAGCTGCCACGTTGGGATTTGTCCTGCAGTGACAGCTCTAAGGTGGAAGCCAATGGTAACATTCGAATTCCCAGACAATCAGCCGTGATTCTGGACTCAGCGGACTCCTGCAAGGCCACTAGAACACAAGCACATGCAAATCTTAAGAAAAAGGGAAATGCAAATAGCTGTGGTCGTGCCAGTGTATCCAGTGAGAAAAAACTCAAAACAAATGGAGTGAAGCCAGCCAGTATATCCAGTGAGAAAAAACTCAAAACAAATGGAGTGAAGCCAGCCAGTGTATCCAGTGAGAAAAAACTCAAAACAAATGGAGTAAAGCCAGCCAGTATATCCAGTGAGAAAAAACTCAAAACAAATGGAGTAAAGCAAAACACATACAAATTAAAATGATACCTGAAATGATAAATTGCAAAGACCTGCAGATACGTAGTGGAGTTCTTCCAGAAGTTATGATACTGTGAATTTTAAGAAATTTTATGATGACTGACATTTAAGTTATTGATTGGCTCTTTTGTCTACCCCCATTTTCACCCCCAGTAGATTATTTTCAAAGAGAGGTGTCTTTCAATAAGCCTTTGTTTGTGTTAACAGTCTTAAGCAAATGAGAGCCCTTTAGATAAAAAATAACCAAAGCATGTGCCATATAAAGGAATAAAATGGCAACTCTCCAGGGGAAGAGTCAAAGAAGCTTGCCTGTGCAGAACTGATGGTGATGTTTAGCTCCCCATTTCATTTGCACATAAATGTATAAAATATTGCATGCTGGTTTTTTTTATTATTTTTTATTTTTTGAGACAGAGTCCCACTTTTGCTGCCCAGGCTAGAGTGCAGTGGCATCATCATAACTCACTGCCACCTCAAACTCTGGGGCTCAAAGCAATCCTCCTGCCTCAGCCTCCCAAGTAGCTGGGACTACAGAGTAGCTGGGACTATAGGCAGGCGCCACCACACCCAGATAATTTTTCTATTTTAGTAGAGACCGGATCTTGCTTTTGCCCAGGCTGGTCTTGAATTACTGAGCTCAAGTGAGCCTTCAGCCTCGGCCTCCCAGAGTGCTAGGATTACAGGTATGAGCCACCATGCCCTGCCCCATACTGTTTTAAATGTTATGGAATCCTAAACGTTTAAAATAGGACCCTTCTCAGCACTGCCTCCCCTGCTTTTTCAGAGACCATTCAAGCAGAATTTCTGTTCATTTTACCCTTAAGAGAAGCTTCAGTTCCAGCTCAAGTTAGGGAGTGTGTGAGTTTCTATTTTGAGCAGTCATTTTTCACTGAGCTGCTTGCTCTTTAGAGACAATGGAATCTAGTACTTTAATACATTTTCTCTGACATGAGTTTTTTTTAAAGGGCACTTTAAGTTTAGAGGTGGTGGTGAATCCATTTCCAGTTTCTCCAAACTGAGGTTACGATAATTTGCAGACTTTTCCGTTTGGAAAGTCAATGGGTTTAAGCATGACTATTGCGGTTTGGTGAGGCTAAGAATAAAGTATTTGTCTCCCTAGAGTTGCTGGCATGTGAGAGGTGGCAGAGGAAAATCGCCTTTTAGAATCTGTAAATGAAGGGCCTATCATAGGATTGAAACACATGGAACCAACTTGAATGTAATAATTATTAAGTTACTGATTGAGACCTAGATCCTGTTGTCCTTAGTCAAAAATAATGGTATGTTTTAGTTTGCAAGAGCAGGGTTTTCTAATCTTTTCTGGGGATCGGGCTGGGAGAGGACACATTTAAAGATGGAGGGGAAGTGGAATATGAATAAAGTTGCCAAATGTATTCTGAATGTCCTTATCTGGTCTCAAGGCTTCCTGGCTCTGCTAAAGACTTTTTATTTAACTGCAGTTTAATGCCATTTACTTGTTTCTGTAGTTGTGCTGTGAGCTTTCTTGTTTGTATGTGTGAATATCTTTCAAGCCTTTCGTTGACTATTTCTTGATATGCAGGGTGTTTTAATGACTCCAGTTGATTTGATTCCTTTAAAAAATTGTATTTGTTTTTGACATACATTGTTTTTCTGTTTTTTTCACCTTTCAGGCAAATGAAAAACTTGGTATTTCTCATTTGAAGATTAGCTTGCAAACTTTTCATACAGCAGTCAACGTCATCAGACACCAGCATAAAGATGACATGTATTTATAATTAAAACAATGTGCAAAGGCTAAATTTTAAGATCTTTTAAAATCTGGTTTTAGTCATACCAAACAACAACATAAAAAATATAAATATTTTTATGGTAGCCTTTTTCTTTCAAGACTTTATTTTCAAATTTGTACAGAGATTCCCTCTTTCATTCTTTATCATACTCCTAGAGAAAGCATGCTCTTATGCTAAGACCCTGTTTCTTTTTATATGAGCAAAAGATGTGCATATAGTAAGCATTACTTCCATAGTCCTCAAATGTACTCTTAACTTTCATACTCAGTCTATATTTTGTATTTGGAAAATATAGCACTAGTCTTAATTTTCATGTGGTTCCTGGGTGGTACCCGCTGTGTCCCTTGCCTGCCGTGTTCCTGTGAGCACAGATTGCTCCGTCATCTATGGCTGGCACCTCACTTAAGAGTCTTTCTCTGCTGGATTATTTTTGCAGCTCTTTATGAAGTTTCATGGCTAATGTCCATAAGCATGATATTATATGCACACACCCCTTATGTTAATACTGACGGGTTTACGCCGAGTTGCTGCCTTTCCCTGCAATGTGTCCACGCGAGTGCTCTAGGGACCTTGCATGGTTAGGGGCGAAGAGGTTTCCTTTGCCTCGCCTTGCGTGCGTCTCAGCTGAAGACCATCAGGATTAAGAAATTTGGCGGTAATGCCTCATGCATTTGTTCCCAGAACTTTTCACTGAAGTTGCATAATCTGGGAAATAGTCATTAACTTCATGTGTTCCGTTTAAAAAGCTTGAAAAAGTGACTTTGCTTGTTTACTTTTTTGCCTCAGGTTGGTTATCAATTTCAACCAGTATTATTGTGATTGGATAAGAGCTCCTAAGGAATAATGTTAAGTTTTTTAACGTTAGGTTTATTACAGGATTAACGTAAGCACAATTTTAGTGTTAAGATTTCTGACACATATCTAACGCATCTTAATGCACTAAATGCTGCGGATAACAATATTGCCATTTTCAAGCCTAAATGCTGCGGATAAGGATATTGCCGTTTTCAAGCCAACAATACTGGAAAGTTGAATCATGAACTGTTCAGTTCATCAAGTCAAAACCATAGTGTCCTGCAGTCTAATGACGAGTCATTGCATTTCCGAGAAGTGCCTCTCATTTCTGGGGAGTTGTTTACATATGCCCTGTAGTTAAACCAATTAAAATGATCCAAGATAAAATATATATATATATGAAAGAAAAAGTATTTTAGACTTAGACTTATTTAGTAGAAAAAGTTGTAAAACAAAAGCACAGAAATGAACTATAATAATATACCAGAATCTGCTATGATTGTTTAGGTTTAGGCTCTTTCCCAACTCTTTAAATGACTAAACAGGCTGAAGGTTTGTAACTAAGGTTGAATGTGGCAGAATTGGTGGCCTGTGACAAAAACAACGGGGTGGAGGATATCACAGGTCTTGCAGTAGCTAAGGGCTAACAGGAGGATGGTTTGTAGTGGTTTTGGGGCCTATTAGGAATAAGAATTCCTACATTACAGATACAAAATATTCTGTATTTCCTCTTTCCTTTATGTTCATTTACTTAAGTAGTTACATAAAAATATAAAACTCTTGGTGGTACTATATCTCAAAATAATTCAGAAGCAGTATTTATTATTAGGTACATGTACAGGACACTATTCAAAATGGCCTGAAGATATTCAACATGTTTGTTACTTGCTGTTAAAATGATTGTATGTTTGGTTTTGTGCGTACTAAGACAGAATCCATGTAAATTATTGTGAACTTGGATTTCTCCTTCCTCGAGATCAATTAAACAGAGAAATATTGTCTGAATTTTTCTGGCATTATTTTGTTTGGCTTTTTTTGCAGTTCTCCTTCAAAGTTTATTTTCTCTCTGGTTGTTTCAAAGAATGGCTCGGGTTGAAATTCTGTGCCAACTCCTGTTTTAATGCTAAGCGACATCCACAGCCAAAGCACAGTTTAACCTTTCCAGATGCATCTGAGAACATTACTGTAGATTTCCTGAGTCCCTGTTCCCTCGATTACCCCCCAAAATGTGTCGAGGAGTACCCGGGGAGCATAAAATTAAAGTAACGTGGTATGATGAGCTTGCGCTGTGACGTTGGCAGCCGGAAACGAGCACTGTCTCTTTCAGGGAAATGACCTGGTTAGGACATGCTGGTTCTGAACAGCTCCCGCTGCAGACTCGGAAAGGCCCTTTGCGTCTCTTCCGAAACTTCCTTCTGACAACGAGGTGCATCCTTTTGAGTCCACCAAATTTGAGTCCAATAATGTGTAGGGATTTAAAAAATAATTTTTTAGTATGGTTTGAAAATTAACCATGCTGCAGGTTTTAAATTGGTTTTTTTTGGTACAAGAAATGGTGGATTATTTTTGGATGTTGCTATTTTATTATCCACCAGGTGGTGACTAAACTCCTTCAGATGGCAGTGACTTTGCCTGTGAGCGCCTTCAAATCAAGTAAAAAGGTGTTTACTGGAATCAGAAAGAAATGGGAGAGAAAAGGATTGTTTTTCAGACCCAAACCGTGTTCTTAATTTACCTTCACTCTGCCCTCAGAGAATTAAATGGTATCTTTTATTTAGTTAAGGTCTGTGGAGGAGTCTCTTTGATTCATTGACTATTCTCGTGTCATAAAACACTGTCTAGCATAGAATAATGCTCAAGGAAGTAACGTAAGTCATTACTTTATAAAAATCTTCATAGAGATCCCTGTTTCCTAAAATACAATTTGAATATGTCTGTCCTTGGCAATTTAGTATTTAAGGAATTAGCTGTAATAACACTGGAAAATATATATGGAATGTAAAAGTGGGAGTCATGAATATAATTAAAATGGTCCTAGCTTAAGTGCTTAAAAGAAAACTAATAATGCATATTTAACGTTAGGTTACATTAAACTAGCACAATTTTACGCCTTGCTACTCAAATTGTAAACCCCTCGTCAGACCTACTGAGCCAGACTCGGTTTTTTAACAAGATCCTCTGCACATTAAAGTTTGAGAAACCTGCTCTCCTGGTGCTTGAAAAGTTCTGCACATTGGAGTTGAGTTCCCTGCTTTTGTGGTGCTTTAATGGCCGGCAGGTAATCAAGCCTTTGCTTGTCTATGCTGTTTTCTTTACAGCCTAGCACTTGGCTGGCTGTTTGACTCAGGAATAGATCACAAAAGCGAATGATTTCTGGCCTCTGATCTGATAATCTACCAGTGAGTGCTGAGGGGCTGAGGTCTCTTAGACCACATACTCATACGCTTCTATTTTTATTTTTATTTATTTATCACTTAGAGGGCGGATCTCACTCTGTTGCCCAGGCTGGAGTGCCGTGGACATATTCATAGCTCATTGCAGCCTCGAATTCCTGGGCTCAAGAGATATTCCTACCTCACTACAGGCACGCAGCACCACACTCAGCCAATTTTTAAATTATTTGTAGAGATGGGATCTTGCTATGTTGCCCAGGCTGATCTCAAACTCCTGGGCACAAGCGATCCTTTCACCTCGGCCTCCCAGAGTGCTGGGGTCACAGGCGTTAGCCACTGTGCCTGGCCCTTCCTCCTCTATTTTTTTTTTTTTTTTTTTTTTTTTTTGAGACAGAGTCTCACTCTGTTGCCCAGGCTAGAGTGAGTGCCGTGGCGTCAGCCTAGCTCACAGCAACCTCAAACTCCTAGGCTCAAGCGATCCTCCTGTCTCAGCCTCCCGAGTAGCTGGGACTACAGGCATGCACCACCATGCCCGGCTCATTTTTTCTATATATATTTTTAGCTGTCCATATAATTTCTTTCTATTTTTAGTAGAGATGGGGTCTCGCTCTTGCTCAGGCTGGTCTCGAACTCCTGAGCTCAAACGATCCGCCCACCTCGGCCTCCCAGAGTGCTAGGATTACAGGCGTGAGCCACCACGCCCGGCCTCTCCTCTATTTTTAAACTCCAGGAAGGAACACTCACTCTGCCTTCCCCTGTCCTTGCAGCCGCTTCTTCACTTCGGCCAGGTTTAGAAGGGTCTTCACTAACTGTTACCAAGCTTTTCCTCTACACGCATCTCTTGAGGTAACTGCCTTAATAAAGGGAGAACAAAAAGGAGGGCCTTCCTTTTTTCCTGTGGTGTTTTCAGTTTTCTACATATTGGAATGAAATGCCTTTTTATTCACAGAGCTTATGTAGTCTTGAAATAGCCTGATGAGTTTAATCAAGGATGTTCTGATTTTTAAACGTCTATATTTTTACCTCAACAGGATGGCTTTAATGTGGGAAGATAAACTGAACAGCCTCTTAAATCTCCCACCTCCCTTTCCTTCTCCTGCCATGAAGAAGCAGAAACAATTTATGTACATAACTGCCTGGAGAAAGGGCCTGTCGAGTTTACTATCAGTATTGTTAGTATCAGAATATACTCGCAAAAGGTGAAAAAGACTTCCATCTATTGTATCTGCCGTGTTTGTTTTTTCCCTAATTGCTCATCTGCAACTACATGTTAGTTGACAAAATTGGGGCAAGAGAAGAAAATCTCTCAAAGGAAATTTCCTGTCCAGCTCTCGGTGGCTGACTCAACATACTAAAACATTAGGAACTACACTTTCTGATCAACCTATGTGACTACTAAAGCAATCAAAAGAAAAAAGAAAAAAGTTTCTTAGTCATTGAAAATAAATCAGGAATTAGAAAGGGTGGATTATTTTATTCTAACATGAAGTCTAATGAACTTGAGCTCTTACACACGTTGCAAAGAATTGGGGTATAACCAGGTACACAATATTATGTATTGGGTAAAGCTACACTTAATAGTAACTTGGACTTTTCCCTGATGGAGTCGAAGTCACTGTTCTGATTTTTTTCCCAACATTTTATTATAAAAAGTTTCAAACATCCAGAAAAGTTGAAGGAGCTGCAGAGGCCACTCTTGAGACTGCGGTTACCGTCTCGCTCCACCCGCTCTGTCCGCGACCGTCCGCCCCGCAGCTTGAGTGGCTGCCTCCTCCAGGCGTCCGACTCCCTCCGGCTTCCACCTGCCCTTGGTCACCCTCCAGCGCCCCCACTCCAGGGAGCTGTTTTTATATCTGGTTCATAGTTGCTGTGTTTGGCAGGACTGGGCCCCTGGGAGCTGCTCCACCGTCACTGGAAGCAGAACTCTCCCTTTTTTTTTTAAACTCTTCCCTAGACTGTTGTGAGAAATTGAGCTTTTCTTTTTCTAGGAAGAAACGGGATCTTGAATTCAGAATTATGTGACTTGAATATAAATTTCATGTGAGTGAACATAGGGAGGCCTTGACTCAGTGCGTATCTAAACACTGGCCATTTTGCCCTTTCCTCGTCTGAGTCCTCGGCCCTGTGGTTCCAATCCTGCAGTTACATCGTGGGCACATTTTCACCCCAGGCACTTCAGTTAGTAAAAGGCAGCCCAGCTTAAAATGTCAGCAGCAACCTTTCCTGAAATCTGGTCTGTCCTGATGTGTTCATAACTATAAAAAAAGTACTGAACATTTGAGGTGGGTGGGGGGCCCCCCTCAACACCCAGGTGAGAATGTTGACCCTAGGTGGTTCATTGCAGCTCATACCTTCCTTTTAATCCTCAAATAACTTTTATCTCACAAGTGATCACGTCTCTTCATTCGTCAGCTTACAGGGAGCTGGAGCTGCCACCGTGTGGCTGTAAAATATTACTGTACTCCCAAGGATGCAGAGAGGAGCACTAGACTATTGTCACCAGGACCGCAGATGCTCAGAACACAAAGGGAGCCTCCACGTCTCCTAGCTCAGACTCACCTCATTCCTGCTGCAGGTGAAGCCCAGCATCGCCAGCTGAGTTCGAGGACCCACCGCCTAACCGAGAAGGATGGTTTGTGGGGAACTGGCATTTTGCTCAGTTATTTTAAATGCTGAAGAATGTTGAAAATTTGGTTGTTTCTGTTGCTGTTGCAACCTTACCAGGTTCACTGCCGGCTGCTGACACACCGAGACAGCAGGCGTTACCGCAGAGAAAGGGTTTAACATTGCAGGTTCCATGCGAGGAACCGTCTCCCCAAGACTTCGGGAGAAAGGGATTTTGAAGTTAGTTTAGCAGGCAGAGGGCGGGCAACTGGTTCTGCTGATTGGCTGGGCTTCGGGTGGAGTCACAGGGTGTAGAAATTGTCTTCTTGTGCTGAGTCAGTTCCTGGACAAGTGTCAAAAGACCAGTCGGGTCAGTTCCTTGGTGTGGACCACTGGTCCGGTGGGTCAGCGATGCCCTGGCAGACAGGCCTGGAAGATGTCCCAAAAACTAGATAACGGTGATGTTATCTATGGGAGTAATTGAGAAAGTTAAGAATCTTTATGACCATCAGGGACATGACTTCTGAGTAGCAATTCTAGGGAAGTAACTAGGGGATAATGACTGGCATGTAAATATTCCTATTTTACCTGTGCCTGCACCTTTGCGGAGTTCAGGCCCCCACCACCTTTCCCGCCTTGTGGACCTTTATTAATTTTTATAAAGGGTGCTCTCGTTATATCGAGTTCCCCATTTCTTTCCACTTAAAACAAATGCGAAGGTGGAACCCTCCCCTGGCATCCCTCAGCCCCGCCGACGTGAGTCCTTTGCCATGGGCACCTGGCTCTTCCCACCCACTGTTTAATCCCTAGCATGATTCTGGCATCAGGACATGCCAAACCTGCATGTTCCCACAAACATTTAACATGGTTTAGTCCACCCGACTTACGAATTCTGAATTAGTGATTCTAACGTAAGTTTTCAGAAGGCTACCATTATAGAACTATCCACTTTGAAAATAAGCACAAAGTACTTCTTTTGTCTTTATGTGAAGGAAATATCTAGAGACCTTAAAATTATATTTATTGCTCTTTTCAATAAGCTATCAATTTTCATAAAAATAATAAACTATTCAAATGAAAATATTCAGCAGCATCTCACAGAGCTCTGAATGCACAGAAAGCTGAGAAAGTTGACCTTCTATTTCATCTCTTAAAGAACTGTTTACTATTTCAACCAAGGTAATGTGATAACAAGGTAACAGCTTAAGGCAGTCAGGGTTAAATGTAACACAGTGTGTTTTAAAACTTGCTCAGTGCAACCTTAAGCATTGGTGTGCTGGAATCCCAGCTTGTGCATTTGTTCAGAATTCTAATGCAGACTCCCAGGGTGCCACCAACACCCTGTCCCCAGGGAGGCGCTTTCCCCGCTCTGCTCCCTCCTAATTCCAAACTCAAAAAGACAGATTCATCTAAGCTTACAAGAGGTTTTAGTAGAAATAGTCTGTAAGCCCCAGAGTCCTGAGACATGGTTGGAATAAAGATTTTTAGTGTTTTGGAAAGTAATTTTTTGTTCTTTTCTCTTTTCCATATCCTTTCCGCCACCCCTTAATAAAGTGATTCTTTCTTGCAGTCATTTTCTAGTTTTGTTGTTTTGAGAGGATACGGGTTATAGGAAATAATCATTAAAATATCCTGCTCTAGAAAGAGTTTATTGGGCGTTCTATTTGGAAACTAAAAACCAACAAGGAAATAAAGAATATTAATAACACACCACTTTCCCATAAGCGCTGGTTTTATATTCCCCCAGCTGAGCTGTTCTTCCCAAGGTGGGACCCCAGCCAGCTTTCTCTGTGTGTGCGTGACCATGGCAGCTTTATTCCCCACCCCTCCCTTCCTAGGAACTCCACTTGTCACAAAGGATGTCAAAGCCTGTAAGTCAGCCCGGCCCACTCTGATAAACTCAAGGGTACTGGGGAAGAGGGAGGAGCAAGTTGGATGAAGGTGTCTGGGCCACAGTGACCTGAGAACCACTGGAGGAGAAGCCCCTGGCAGGGGAGAGGGTGTCTGTCTCCGGCTTGGCCATCACCTGCAGGCTCTGGGTGCATCTGGGCAGCCCTCGGTGGGCATGAACTGCACGGGGCACCTGTCGCTGCTGCTGCTGCTGCCTGTGCTGCTGGGCCTGCTGCAGGTGAGCCGGGAGGGAGGAGTGGGGCGCAGCTCCCTCCAGGAGAAGGGAAGGAGGGGGGACTGCGTGTGGCCTGGCTGAGACTCACGCAGGAAGGGCGGATGTGGAGCTGGGAGCCGGGCTGGCCATCTTTGGTATGGAGTGTAGGCAGTGGGGGCTCCCAACTTATATAAAAGGGGATTAAGGATCACAATGCATTTGGGGGAATAGTGGGGACAGACTAAGGGGACTTGTCTTAAAACTGGCTTGTATAGCACACATGACTTTTGTTTAGATTACATCAACACACACGTTTTCTAATGATACTTCTGTTCACACTTTACGGAGATTGAGAAAATCTCAGGTGTCTACATCAAAGACAATTTGAGTAACCTGATGGGGATGGGAGGGCTCTATCTACCCTCCCCCGGCCACCACCACCAGCAATTACCACTGCTCAAATGGGAATACAAACAAAAACAGTGGAATCAGGATTAGAAAAATATGGGCTTGCCAAATCCTATAATACATCTTTTCTAACATAGTCGTCCTGAGACACCCACAGTGCCCTATGGTGTACATCCTCCCCCACTACAAAGAGTAATAAACCCAACTTGTTCAACTCAAGGCACGTTCATGCCCCTGGTCTTTGGCTACAGGGCACTGACACTATGAAGAGCCTTAAAACGTACGTAGTAAGGTAGCAACTAGTATGTATCCTATGCTTCCATTCATGCTTTGTAACAGTCACAAGTTCAGACACAAACTGACAGCTCCCCCCAAAAAGAAAAGTATGGGCCTGTTCTGTTTGTACTTAAAGTGGACAGAGTTAATGTTGCATATGCTTGTTGGTTATGATCTGCTCAATTTGCTTTCTGCAGGTAGGGAGAGAGAATCATTTCTTCCTTTTAATTCCAGCCGGGCGTGGGAGGAGGCCGCGCAGTGTTCGGGGGTAAAGGTTGTGGGGTCTGGATTGGGTCACTTAGCTTCCCAACTCAGGCTCCTCCACGTCCTGCTGGGCACCTGGGCTCACTTGAGTTTGGGCCTCATCTTGGCTCAAGTCGACTCACCTGGGAGCTCCAAAGACTCTCAGCGCTGGTGCTGCCCCCACAGGCTGAGACTGAACTGCTCTGGGCGCCGCGTGGGTGTCCTTTTTCACATAACCTTGTTAAACCTCATTTTCTTCACCGAAAATGGAGCTAATAATTGAATTTAGCTAACCCAGTGGTTGTGAGAATGAATGAAGAAATGCATAAAAGGGCTTGGCAGTGTGAAAGTTGTCAGAATCAAAATGGGGTTGCTTATGTTAAAAAACAAAACAGAAGAAAAAATCCTGACGAATAGAGCCAGGGAAGGCTATAAGAGAGGGTTCTCACGTTTGTATTCCCGATAACAAAAACTGTCACAAAAGACTACAAAAACCACAACCTCACACAAAGGCCCCCAAAATCTTACACAAAAATACTTCTGTGAGGACATCTGCCCAGCTGCTGCCTGTCCAGCCTTAAACTGGCACTACCCTTGTCATTGATTTTTGTAGCCAAGGATAATAATTTCAAAACAATTATGTAATCCTAATTTTTTTTCCTTTAAAAACCTTTGTCTTCCTTTATCTCCCTGAATATACAATAGTTTACGAAGACATGCGTATTCCCATTGCAATGTCCTGTTCCCAAAACAAACGTCATTTTCCCACAGTGAGACTCTGTGTGTGTTGCTGAGGTTGACGGCACGGCCACTAACGGGTAGGCCCGTGGGCTCTTACGTCTGTGTCTTTGTTTCCTGATCGTGGTGAAAGTGGTTGGCTCCGCCCATTCGTTCTGAGCTCACACTACAGCTGTTTTCTGGACACCTGCTGTGCACCTTAGTAGGCACAGGGGACACAGCAGTAAACAGAACAGAAGCGAAAACCCTGAATTAAAATGCACTCACTCTCACGGAATCCTCTTTCTGAAAGTCGGTCTCAGTTGCTTGGAGTTTGGAGAATTTTCTTGGCCACATTTTGCCATATCAAGAGTTGTGAGTGTTCTACTTTTCTCAACACGTTTTTAATTTTATCTCCAATACTTCCTGGAACCCTGTTTAATAGCGCATGCTAGCATGGATTTTGAATATTTGCAGATCAAATCCTGTCCTCACCTTCCCTCCCTGCAGCTAGTCTCACCAGGAAAGAGAACGGTGTTCCCCTCCTCTGTCGTATTAATTAGTGCAGCGCCCTGCAAGTTAATCGATCTCTGAGGGTGTGTTGGGTGGGGGCGGGCAGTAGAGATTGTACTCTGACCAAACGCCAGTGTTTGATGGCAGCTGTTTTATATATTAGCAGATTCCAGGGAAGCAAGACAGATAAAGAAAGCACGATTCAATAGGTGTTAGTTAAAGGTCAGAATCCCAGACCTTTAGCTGGGCACAGAGCTTAATACCCAGCAAGTCCTCAGTTATTTGCCAAGTTGGCTATAAGCAACTTATTCCTTTCCACGCCTTTCCTTCCCCCCACATTGGTTTATAACCATCTCTGACGTCCATAAGAAGTACCTACCGTGCCCCCCACCCCCAACCCCGATCTCCACGTTTAAAAACTGGTACCTGCCGTGCTGGAGCACTGTAATGTCACAGTTTTCCTCTGAAATCCCCACGCCCTTGCCCAGCGACAAAGTCAAGACTCTGTTCTGCAGGTTTACAGATTCAGTGACAAGTAATGACAAGCCCCAGTGAGGAGTCTTACTTCTCCTCTGGGTCATTTCCTGTCCCGAGAGCCCATGAACCCTCAGCTTTGGGCTGTGGCAGCTTAGAGACCAGAGAGGAGGGAGGTTTTAAGACAATGAAATTGGACAAGGAGGAAAACCTAGTGTGTTTTTCTGTTGCTGGTGGTGTTTTTATCTTGGAAATTCTGAATCAAGTTCTCTCTAAAAAAATCATTGGCATTTATGCCTTACCCAAGTCATTCTTTCAGCCCTTCATCCAAGACCGACAGAGCTGGTGGGACAGTGTGGTCATGGGCAAAGCTGAGAGGGTCCAGAGGGGACGGAGCAGTCTGGACTTGGTCCTAAGCAGGGGGAACCCAGTGGGGTTTGATGCTACAGCAGAGTGAAATCTACACTTTTAAAAGATCACCACGCTTCTGTGTAGAGACTGTGTTAGGAAAGGGTGTCAGTGTCCCTAGACTGCCAAAACAAAGTGCTACAAACAGGTGGCTTAAAATATGAGAAATGTATTCTCCCACAGCTGTAGAGACCGGAGGTCTGAAATCAGGGTGGCAGCGGCCCACCTCCCTCGAAGCCTCAGCAGGATCCTTCTTTGCCTCTTCCAGCTGCTGGTGGCCAGCGGTCCTCGGCCTTCCTTGGCTTGCGGCCACATCACTACCATCTCTGTCACCACAGGCCTTCTGCCTTGGAGTCTGTGTGTCCCTGCTCTCCTTACAAAGGCACTCGTCATCGGCTTAGGGCCCATCCTAGCCCAGAATGACTTCATCTCAGCTTGATTACATCTGCAAATGTCCTATTTCCAAATAAGGTCACAGGGACCGGAGATTAGGACTTCCACATATGTTGTTAGGGACAGGATTCACCCCGCAATAGGAGGATGGGGTTGGACAGTGACAGAGCAGCCAGGTGGCTTCTCCAGAGGGTGGAAACTCCAGCTATGGGAGGTGGAAACAGAGAGAAGCTGGAGGACTCGAGGGAGCCTTAGGAAGTCAAACTGACAGAACTTGGATGTGGGGACGAGAGGAGGAGGTGTCAAGGGTGACTCTGGAATGAGCGGGCAGGTGTCTTTTGTTGAGCTGTGGAGCCCTGGAGACGGGACAGGTGTGTGAGAACATAAGCCGTGCTGTCAGTCTCGGACATGCTGGATTTGCGGTGCGTGTGGGGGATACAAGCAGGAATAGTTTGTGGAGACTTGAACAGGAAGGCAGCAGATGCTTACTCAGCCCTTACTCTCCTCAGCACTTGTGCTGAGTGTTGTGAGTTAAAAAGGGATAACAGCTCCTTCACGGCTGGACTCCTGTGAGGATTAAGTACAGACACACATAGGCACTTACTTGTGTGCGTGTGCACAGATGAGGACATTTGGACTCAGAGAGGTTAAATTACCTGCCTGACATCACACAGCTGGTGAGGGATAGAACAGGCTTTGAACTCAGTCTGTCTAAATTCGTACATCCACACGCTAACCACTAGTCCATGTTATCTGCACTGGCCAGTGCTGTAGCCACTAGTCACATGTGGCATTTTGAATTTAAATAATTACAATTAAATAAAATTTAAAATTCAGTTCTGCACTAGCACGAGCCACATTTTCGGTGCTCAGTTAGCCACGTGTGGCTGGTAGCTAGCAGGCTGAGGGCACAGGTGAGAACATTTCCTCCTCACAGCAGCTCCTGGGCAGCCCCGTGCGAGCTCAGATGTGAGGTATTGGGTGGAGATTTAAAGAATCTGCACAGGACTCTCTCGAGGGAAATGCAAACACTGATGCCAGGATCCAGATTCTCCTTGAATGAAAGTGTGCATTCAAACATGAAATATTTCCAAGCATTTCAAGAAAGAATGGATTCCACGTAGGCTTCTTCATTCTGCAGTACCATACGTAGACACAAAGCCTTACTTTACTCAGATAGTTTTCCCCCAAAAGTGCCGTGGCTACACAGCCTGGGTGACATAGATTATGTGCCACAAGTCTGCCACACAATAATATGCCTGCCTGGCACCCACTGATAAAGTGTTTGGGCAACCCTGAAGCTGGAGGAACCAGCTTCTAGAAAGTTCTCGCCTCCCTCACATTATAGAAAGCATTATGCAAATCTTTTAAATGATATCCTCTTTGGAAAAACTGCCTAAAATTGGCGTGGGTGGGAAATATAAGAAAAACACTTACAAAATCATTACAGCAAATGTAACAGTTTCTAGTCTTCCTACATTACCCAGACCAGCCGTCTCATGTTAATTTCTAAGGCAGGTATGAGAGCAGAAACGAGACACGCACTGATGCGGGATTTCGGGTGTCTGGGTGGCAGAGTGTAAACACTCACCATTGCAAACCTCTTGTGAACACTCTGGCTGGCTCTCACAGGACTGTCACCTGTGCCGTTTATGTGCTATCACAATAAAATGAAGGGCCCTTAGAGACAACTTGCCTCATACGCTCAATTTACAGAAAGGGAAACTGAGTCCCAGAGAGGACACGAACCCTCAATATACTCCTAATTAATAACCCCGGCCACCTGGAAACACATCTGTTTTAGAAACTGAATTCATTTCTTTATTCTTTTGCAAGAACTGTAATTTTCTATGTTTAAAATTATATACCTAGGTAGGCCCTTAATTTAAAACTACCAACATTAATCAAGAAGCATTCATTGTCTGAATAAATCAGTTTGACATTTTGGAACTCAAAGGGTTTAAAAATTCTTTTCCTTCAGGTAAATAGAAATATATTCAGTGGCAGGAAACAAATATTATCATTATTTTGACATTAACAAAACCCAATAATATCACCCACCCACTCACCGTGAGAGCAGCTGAGCACAAGAAATGAACATATGAAGAATGGCTCTTCATGTCCACGAAACCATTTTTTTTTTTTTTTTTTGAGACAGAGTCTCACTCTGTTGCCCGGGCTAGAGTGCCATGGCGTCAGCCTAGCTCACAGCAACCTCAAACTCCTGGGCTCAAGCGATCCTTCTGTCTTAGCCTCCCAAGTAGCTGGGATTATAGGCATGTACCACCATGCCTGGCTAATTTTTTCTATATATTTTTAGTTGTTCAGCTAATTTCTTTCTATTTTTAGTAGCGATGGGGGTCTCGCTCTTGGTCAGGCTGGTCTTGAACTCCTGAGCTCAAACGATCCATCCGCCTCGGCTTCCCAGAGTGCTAGGATTACAAGCGTGAGCCACCGCGCCCGGCGGAAACCACTTTCTAATGCGTCACTGTGTTGTGACGTGATCCTGAATGAGGATAGATTCCGACAGGGGCCAGGCAACCACAGGGAGGGTGGTCTGGCAGGATCTAGGTAGGCCAATGCACTCACTCTGTCCCACAGAGGCGAAACTCTAGGTATAAATCCTAGAGTTTTCAAAATTCCATTTAGTGAAAAGAATGGTGCTGTTTTATACATTTTCAAGCATTTCAAGAAAGAGTTCCGTAAATCTTTTAAATGTCCAGCTTAACAGAAGACAGCTGGGTTGTCCTCTCCGCTTCTGCGTGCAGTTGTGACTGCTGTGCGGTGAAAGCATGTGCAGAAGTTCCGGCCTCACACAGGTCTGTGTTTGGAAAGGCAGAAACACCTCGAACAGGTCACTGAGGGCATCCTGTGCTACTGCAGGCAGTTGTGTCTTAACAGTTACTTGCAACGTGGAATCTGAAACCACACTAATGAACTTTCCCTGCTCTCTTACATTAAAATCCATTGGTCTCTCTTGCTCTTTAATGATTCTTTTACCTGATGTGCTGATCATTGGGAAGCCATCAGCTCACTGAGTTATGCAGATATTCCCAATGTGGACATATCAATATTTCAGTCTATGAAATAAAAACTCACCTCCATTAATACCTCCACTGATACGAGAAAGATCTTTATTTACTGGGAAGCTGGCAAACTCGTACCGGTAGACACAACTTTTCTAAAATTCTGCTTTTTGCTTGAAAGCTTGAATTTTATCATTGGGAACAGATACCGTCCATTGTTTTTCTTGAAGTGACAGTCTCACTTTGTTCACCATCAAGGAACTGTGCATGAAATACCCAAGCCTGAATCATCGGTTTGTCAGGTGTGCTTTGAGGCGAAATGGCATTGCATCAGAGAAGGTGGCTTGTTCAGCTGGAGACTGGAGCGGCACACGGGTGCTTTTCCTCGGGCCCAGCGTCCTGCTCTGACCTGCAGCTGCAGCGCTTTGTGAGCGTCTCCCGTCTAGCCACACAGAACATTCAAAAGATGTACTCTCAAGTGCTGCGATCTAGCAAATTAATAATTTTTACTACTTCGTCAGTTCTCAAGGGATGACAAGCATGAAGCAAATTAGCCAATTCTTTCATTCTTCTAGTTTTCTTTCTCTTTTCTTTTCTGTTTTTCCCGCAAGTGCTTGGTGCGAAGAACACGGTGACCACTGCCTCCATCTGTGCTGAGGCCTCAGCAACCTCACCCACTGCTGTTCCGCACCGCCAGAGCACGTGCCGCACAGTAGAATAGGAGAGTAACGCCCTAGTGTTGGTACGCAGGAGTTTGGCCTTGTGGACGCCGATAGGGTTGTGCGGACGGCTGCTTAACCACACTTTGAAAACCGCTGGTACAGAGAAACTTTCTGTGTCTACATGGATGTTTATGACCATAGCCTTTTTTTTGGTAATAACGAAAAATTAGAACCTAGCTAAATGACCATCACTAGGAGCGTGGATAAATATACTGTTGCCTATTTGTCTAGTGAAACACTATACAGCAGTGAAAATGAATGAACTGGGGCTATAGCTATAGGTATCAACATACACACCCACAACAACTAAAGCACAATGTTAAGTAAAAAAATAAGTTATGGAATGATGCTTACTGCGAACCATTATTTTACAAAGCTAAAACCAGAACCATGAAGAATTATATGTTGAAGAATTATGAATATATATATCATACACACACGCACATATATATAGCACAAAGGTTTAAAACATGCATTGAAATGCTAAATATAATTTAGGATGAGGGTTACTTCTGAGGAAGGAAGAGAGAAATGAGATGAGGGAGGGGGCAAGGGAGCTTTGATTTTATCTGTAACAATTTATATATCTCTGCACTCTGAAGCAAATATGGTAAAATATTAAAGTTTGATAGAACAAGGTGATGGATGTCACTAGTTTATTCTCTATTTTCTCTGCATGCTTTAAACACTTTATTATCAAATTTTCTTTTAAATGGGGAGACTAACAAGAAAAGGTTTTATTAAAAATGTTTCATTTTTTAAAGACAGACTTTCCCTTTTACTTTAATTGACAAAAATCTTAGTGCTAAATTGAATGCTCAATCTTTGTTACTCAAATAATCTACATTTTTTGGTAACTTTTTATTTTGATATAAAAATGTGTATGTTTCAAGGAAAATACAAAGGATTTAAAAATATCCTTTATGAGAATTCATCACTTGTTTATTTCTTGCCCCATTTGCTTTATCGTGTTTATCCTGTGTGCACACTTTCTTTCTCCCTCCCTTTCTCTCCCTCTCCCCCCCCCCCCACCATGCACGTGCACGCACACATACACACACACCCTTTTGTGTGCTCGGTTCTGACGTACATTGCAGGACTTGCCTCTTTCTGTTGCAACAGTCTTATTGAATATGTATTTTTGGGGTGCAGGGGGAAGGTTGTTGAGATATAGCTTCCAAATAAGTAATTCTCAAGGTAAATCATTATGTAAGTACAAAGCATCAAGTTCTATTATTTTATTGATTATTGTAAATAATGTCTAAAAATAAGGGGAAAACAAGAAAAAGGCCCACTTAAATCCCATCACCAATTAGCATTTGATGCTATTTTACATGTGTATATATGTAATAAATACATCTGTGTTCATCTTGAATAAACAGTTCTATTTCCTACTTTGTTAATTAACATAACAGTAGCAGTATTTTATGGTTTTAAACATCCCTGCCATTGGTAATAATATATCAGAATTCTTTTGGATATTTCTCCTATAATTAGAGAAGTAGTAATCATGAATTGCCATGTAAAGAACAAGAAATTATATTATCAAAACTAAATGCAGAAGTTCTTTTTTTGTTGTTTCTAATTCTAGATTTTTGTGACTCCAGGCAGTTTCTATAGATTCTGAAAAGTGTGTTCCTACTAATTAATGTCATTTTTAAAGTCAACATTGTTAATTGTGTCCAACAAGAAAAAGATGATCTTACTGATCAAACAAAAGAGGGGTTTGGAAGTCACTTTCTTCGTAAAGTCAGTCAGTCTCCAGACTTCACTTAGAGACTGGATTGCAATGTTGCTTTCTTTAGTGCCCTGCCAATGTTTGGTTTGCAGAAAATAAAATAGTAACTAGATGTGGCCTTTCAGAATCTTGAGGAACTGCCAGCGAGTTTCAGATGATGCTTTTATGTCTAATTAGAATATAAATAACCTGTGAACATCAGAAATCAACCATCCAGAGATAGCCTGGAGGTTTAACCACACTATTTTCTTTGTGAAATTAAAATATATTGGCTGTAACATTTTCCAGTGTAGGGTAAGCAGTCACGCACCCACCACCACTGCGAGCTCTTGCCATGTCCCCATGCCATAATGCCACCTTATGATTATGTACTTGGTATCCTTCTGGTCAATTCACTTTATCATTCAGTGATTTTCTAAAAAAGAATTTACATTTTTGTAGATAAAAATTAATGTGATTAGAAACCAGCTTCACTTGTAATAAATAGACCACAGCTGTAAGAATATATAATATAATGCAAACAAAACCATATTGTTAAATTCTGTGTAGAGTCTC
Source organism: Eulemur rufifrons (assembly GCF_041146395.1). Classification (NCBI taxonomy): domain Eukaryota; kingdom Metazoa; phylum Chordata; class Mammalia; order Primates; family Lemuridae; genus Eulemur; species Eulemur rufifrons. The sequence goes on from NC_091002.1 coordinate 49,468,655, forward strand.
TTGCCTGACGAATATCTGAGCCCAAGTTCTAAGTTTCTCCCCCTCCACCCCCACCCCTGTTACAAGGGAGATTAGGAGACAGAGAGGAATTATAGGCCTACAGCACTGAAGGGAAACTTTGTCATCGATGACTTCGGGAAGCTGGAGAGAGAAACGGAAAGGGAAGACCTTTCTCAACAGCTGTCTCCAGGTCTACTCTAGGATGGCAATGGCACATGGTCGCGATGATCTTTAATGTCCTGTCTGCATTTCCCCTAAAATTATCTCATGGACCACAGAATATCGCTGGGTGGCACTTGCTCCACAGTCAGAAATGACCCTATGGTTGCTCAGAGGACAGGTCCTTGTCATTTCTAAGTTCAGGGGGCTGCTGTGGGGCTGAGAGAGAGAGCTCCAAGCGTCCACATGGGGCCTACCTGTGAGGTAAGGGCGCAGAAACCGCAGGCCGCTGGCACCACCACCATCTTTCTCATCATAATTGTCACTGTAATTCCCAGGGAGAATGCCATCAGCCTCTACGGCGATCCAAGAGAAGATGGATCATCACCACCTTGGAGCTGGAGGAGGAAGACCCAGGTCCCTTTCCCAAATTGGTTGGTGAGGTAAGGTGCCTCCTTTTGAGCAGAGACCCCTGTCACTCCCTCTGAGTCCGCGTGCCCACCGGGCAGAAGTCAATCTTGCAAGGATCTGTGCTCGTGAGTCCAGGTGCTGAAGTGGTGTGGAAGGAACACAGGACTGGGACTCAGGACGCTTTCTAGATCTTGCCCCACCACCTGTTTTCCTTGTCCCATGCAGAGTCTCTTTTAAAAAGTTCATTGTTTAAAACTAGGGAGATTGTATTACAAAATTCTGCACTTCTAGAGGCTTTTCAAAAATTGAAAGTTCTGGCCACATGGAGTCCATATTCCCATGTGGCAACAATAAGCTGGGGCTTGAGTTACTCAGAATACCACAGTCTCCACCACTCCCTATAGCCTCCCTGATAATGCAGTTGAGTATCAACCGCTCAATTCACTGGAGAAGACACATGATGATGTTGGAATCCCAGAACTTTTACACTTGGCCCACATTGCTCCTTTCTGCTAGCTTCCTGGCACCAGGGGGCCTTTGAATTATGGACTGATTAAGTTCTCCTATAGGTGTGACATTCTACGATTCTTAGAAAAGTTAAATATATTTTATATTTTTGTAATATTTTTGAAAAGCAGTATATGTCTACTGTTAAAAAAAAAAACAACCCAAACCACAAAAGTTAGAGAATGTTTTCAAAGCTCTCTTGTTAAAAGTACACATTCTCGAGAGTCAGGGAGACTGAGTGGGCTCCTGTCCCCATGGCACCACGTCCTCACCGTGGGAGCTGGACATCCTTAACATGTCTCATCTACACAACGGGGTCGGTGATAGTACTTCCGTTGCAGTGATGTTTTAAAGATTAAATATAATAGGTGAAGGCAAGTAAGGCATAGAGTAGGCCGGCTCATTCTAAGCTTCTTCTAAGTGTCAGCTGTAGGATCACTACTTCTCTTTCCCTCAAGGGAAAATCAACATTCACAGACTGGTATGTATCCTTCCAGATATTTCTGTGCACATTTGCTAATGTGAACCTGTATTGAAGAAGTGAGATCACATTACGTGTATTGTTCTGCCACTTGCCTTTCTTGTTTAAGGACGTGGCCTGCCCATCCTTCCGTGGCAGTGCAAATAAATCTTTAAAGGCTGCAGAGGATCCCATACTATATGAAGGGAGTGTCATTATGTGATATTTTTTTGTTCTGATGGACACTTATGCTATATATAACAGTTTTTTTATAACCAACTGCAGCCAGTATCTTTGTTCCCACATCTTTGCGTATCTGTTTATTTCCTTAGCGTAATATAAATCCTCAGATGTGCTGTTGCTGGCTCTGATTCCTCAAAGGTGTCTTTGATTCTGAGCCTTGACACTTGGTTATCACAGTGGTTTGTTTTCATCCTTTTTTTCTTTCCATTTTTTCTCCTTCCAGCTATTCAATAATATGTCTGAAAACACGACATTAATGTATTTAATCAGTGGACCTGGCGTGGATGAATATCCAGAGCTTGGTTTGTTTTCCATAGAAGATCACAAGAATGGAAAAATATATGTTCACCGCTCTGTCGATCGTGAAACAACACCGTCTTTTATGGTATCTTTTAGATGTATTATAATATCTAAGCTTGGATTTATTGTAAAGCTCTTGTGGGACTATTGTGTTTGATAAGAATTATTTAAACTGATTAGTTTCCAGGTTGTGGGAGATTGAGATATACACTCTGACAAGCTTTAGGAGAATGCATGGGACACAGGTTAATTTTGGAATCTTCTAGAGTGCTGGACTTTGGCTTTGTGATGGTTTCTGCAATCTGTATGGGCTGCTATAGACCTTTATTCTAATGACCAGCATCCCAACATGATCAGGATATCTGAAAGCATTTGGGGATAGAGTCACAGAATGTTTATAAAATAGGCTAATTTAGATTTTTATGAATGACATTTGAACCATGGAGACAAGCTATATACAGACCGCATGGGTTGCCCAGTGAGCGATGACTGAGGACTTGCGTACCTATTGACAGTGTCTTATTGTGAAACCAGGTATTCTTAGGATTTCATCACCCCAACACTGTGGTCTAGTATGAAGTTGAAATTCAGGTTCTAAACTAGGAAAGGGAATTACAAATGAAAAAAATGCCCAGAGCACATGGTGGTATATCATGTTACCCAGCTGACGTTGCAGGGGGTGTTTAGATGGCCAGAGTTTGCTCTATTTCCACTTCCGTGGGGCGGAGCTACTGGGAACTCGGCTTGGTCCTCAGGCCTGCTTGGCTGTCATTGACTCTGCAGAGTGAGACGTTGCTTGACATTTGAGAAAAGCAATTTGTGAAGCTTGCTCCAGTGGCTCCAAAGTATTTATATACACACTAAAATATATACTCTTAACTCACCGATAGGCTCTGAATCTCTAATTTTTAACCAGGCAGATATTCTCCCCAAACTTCGGCAGACAGACAGAGATGACTCTCTCTAGGTCTCCTCTATCCGTATAAACTCTTGCCTCCCTTCTCTGCAGAATTTGCAGTGTCTGTTAGAAAGAAGGAATATAGAGTAGTCTTAGGGAGCCCTGAGCCAATGCTTCTAAATCTTTAATGAGCAAAGAGATCATCTAGGATCTTGGTAAAATGCAGACTCTATTTCGGTAGGTCGGGGTGGGGCCTGAGGCTCTGCATTTCTGACAACGTCCCAGGTGATACCGATGCTGCCAGTCCACGAGCTGCTTCTGCATGTCGGGCCGGGAGGAGCTAGTGATGGTCACGGACCCCTGCAAGGATGAAACCAAACATTCAGGGCTTGTTTGCTGCTGTTGTTGTTTGTTTCCTTTTAACATTTTCAATGACGTATTAAGGGTTGGCATTCACAATGATTAATATGGGACCTTGTGCCTAGAAGCTGATGATGCTTAAATAAAATCTCTAAGAACATTTTCCAAAACATGGGGTTGAGATGGAAACGCTTGGCACATCTCAGATGGGTCCTAAGCACCATTTAGAGCAAAAAGTGAAAGCATGGAGGGGAGACAAGCGGTATCCCCACTGGCTCTGTTGTGTCAAGATTTCAAGGTTCTACGCTTGGAGCTTCCTGGCTAAGCCAAATCCACATTCTGATCCCCCAAAGCATGGACTGCAGTTGTCCTTTCTTACCGAGTTACGTAATTATTTGATAATTGGTCCCCTCATTTGACTTCAGACTTCCACGAGGGAAGACGCGGGGTGGAAGTTTGGAGCTTCCAGCTTGGCCATCGAGTTCTGTCTCGTGACCCTGTTCTCATTACCTGCCGGTTCTCATTACCTGAAATGTGCACTTTTGTGTCTGATTATCTGTTAATAATGAATCTCCCTCATTAGAATGTAAGTTCTGAGAGCAGGAGACGCTGCCTTATTCCTAACTCTGGGGCAGATCTGCCATTTCCCCAGAGTCGAGATCAGGGCTCCTCCCGTAGTAGGTTCTCTGTTAATTATGCTGGATGAATGAATAAATCAATGAATGGGCACAGTAAAATGTAGTCTCTGCCCTGCAAGGTTTGTGGATTGAATTGTGTTTCCCAAAAAGATGTGTTCAGGTCCTAACTCACGATACCTGTGAGTGTGAGCTTATTTGGATATAGGGTCTTTGCAGATGTAATCAAGTCAAAATGAGGTCATACGGGATTAGGGTGGGTTACAACCGAGTGACGGTGTCTTTAGAAGAGGGAATTTTGGACACAGACAGACACAGAGGAGAATGCCGTGTGCAGATGGGGGCAGAGAGGGGAATGCTGCCAAGGAACATGGAGCTTGCCGCTAACCACGGAAGCCAGGAGACGGGCATGGAACAGACTGCCCCTCAGAGCATTTAGAAGGAACCAGCCCTGCTGACACCTTGATTTTGGTTCTAGCCCTCAGGACTGTGAGAGAACAAATTTCTGTTGGAAGCCACCCGGCTTGTGGTACTTTGTAATGGCAGCCACAGGAAACCAACACACAGGGTTTGCACACGGGTTAGAAACATACGCAGCAGTCCGATGAGAAGGGGTGCCAGCCACAAAGAGTGGCAGAAGCCAAGCGTCCTGTGAATACTACACAAACCCAGCATCCTAGCCTGCCCATCGGCTTCTGTAGGAGAACATTTAATATCATTGGTTTTGGCAGTCCGTCAAGACAGGCATTGTTAAAAATCAGGTAAACCTAATGGTAGTGGCAAAAAGACATCATAGTAGCACTGCTTTACTCTTGAGGACCCTGAAGGAATCTCTAAAACTAGCCAGGACAAAAACCTGTGTTCTGGAGGTGGCAAGGGAGAGGCTAACTCCTTATTAATTCCAGAAACTTATAAGAAAGCAATTGAGAATTGCTGTAAGATATAAGACAGAGTTGGAAAGGGAAAAAGTCTGACTTTTGTCTGTGTGGGAATCTTATCTATTTATATCAAAATATGCTCACTTTCATAGGATACCAATACACACCTCAAAACTCATCCTTTTATATTCCTCGAAATAACTATGTATCTGTCTTTCTCCCCACACAGCCATCTTTGCCTACATCTAGCCTATGCATTAGGTGATTTCGTGTTTTGTGTTTGGCACTTGCACTGTTTCCATATGCTCATTTGTGTGGAAGACTTCAGATCTTGTGCATGTAATTCCAAATAGCCATATGGTGATTCATCATGTAACTGCACCGTGGTGTGTTTATCCGAGGGTATAAATCTTAAGGCCATAACAAAAGGCTGAAAACACTTTCCAAGTGCAGAAAATACCCATGACATTTCCTTTCTCCATTGTGATTCTAAGTCCCCCGAAATTCTTAGCATCTTATACCAAAGAATAAACAGCACTCGTGCTTCCCAGGCATCTTATGGAGCTAAAGGTCTCAGATGTAGCTTTTAGGGTAATAAATGGAATACAAAATAATAAACATAAAACAAACATGGACTTCTTGCTTGTAAGTGGAGGGATTACAGTTGGTGCAGAGTTGGAGCCAAAAGTCAGGGTGATTAAGGGCCAAGAGTTGCCGGCACAGTCATAAATTATGGAGGAGAATGTGGAGACAGTGTGTGGGAAAGCCAATTTGCTCGCACAAAAATTTAAAAATGTATGTTAGAGTCCCCCGAGCAGACCAGTTCAGTAGCAGAAGCCCTGCAGCCTCCTTCCCTCTTACTGTGGGGGAGGAGGGGAGCTGCCCCGGACCTGGCTTGGGCCCTGCGCCCTGCGCGGAGGCCTGGTGGGCTCCAGTGGTGAAAGGCCACGAGGAACAGCAAGTCTGCAGGGAAAGGAGGCCCGACGAGCTGCCACGGCAGAGCAGAGGGGAGCTGGGGGCCCTGAGGCAAGGAGGTGGGGAGATTGCTGCCGCCGAAAGCTTTCAAGGCCCGAGACAGGCGCTGTCTGGGAGCCCCCACTTTGGGCCCCGAGGAGCCAGAGGGGATGTGGGGAAGAGCTGGCCCACGGTGCAGTCTCCACCCCAACTGGACTTGGACCCGGGCTACTTGGCCTCCACGCGAGAGCAGAGTAGCCACGTGGCCTCCCCATGGTGCAGAGCTGGACGGCAAGGGGGCCGCCTCCAGGGCTCCTGCAGGAGGAAAGGAGTCCGTCTGCCTTAAGGGCTGGGGCTCCCTGAGTCCTCCCGGCCCCACGTGTCCCCCAGCATCCCCAGGCAGGATCTTACCTGGACACCAGCGGGTCCTCGGGAATCCGTGGACCCCTTGCAAAGCGGCTCTGCCTGGGCCGCTCCTCAGTGTGGGGTTTGTGCCCTTTCCTATGTCTTAAATTTGTTATATTTTATTTAATATGTAGTTATTTTTGTTTTATAAGGACATACTATTTTTAAATGTATGGACTTTATTTTTTTAGCGCAGTCTTAGATTCACAGAGAAATGGGATGGAAAGTAGAGAGCGTCCACCTGCGTTCCCCAGCCCCAGCCTTCGTCTGTGCTAGATCCTGCAGACCGGGTGTGCCTCTTGCAACCCCTGAGCCAGCATTTTGCGTTAGTGTTGACCAAAGCGCGTCCTGTCCGAGAGGATTCACCGTTGGTCTTGTACTTTCTATGGGTTTGGACACATGTGTAATGACATGTATGACCATGACAGGGTCATACACAGTAGTTTCACTGCCCTAAAAGTCCCCCGTGCTCCACCTGTGCACCCCCCCGCCCCCAGCAAGCGCTGATCCTTTTACTCTCTCCAAGGTTCTGCTTTTCCCAGAATGTCACATAGCTGGAATCATACAGTGCGTGGCCTTTGCAGACTGGCTTCTCTCCCCTAGCAGTGTGCGTTTACGGCTCCTCCGTCTTTTCATCACTGCACAATGTCCCACTGTGGGATGGGTCTGCTTATCCTTTCACCCACCGAAAGACGTCTTGTTTGCTCCCACATTTTGACAATTACCAATAAAGCCGCTATAAACATTCGTGTGCAGGCTTTAGCGTGCACACACGTTTTGAACACGTGGCTGGATGGTATGGGAAGAGTATATCTAGTTTTGAAAGAAACCACCAAACTGTCTTCCAAAGTGGCTGTGCCATTTTGCATTCCCACCAGCGATGAGTGAGGGTGCCTGTTACTTATACGTACTTTCCAGGTGTAAAATTAATGACGGCTTCTCATGAAATTTTAAACAATAGAAAAATCCATGAAATAATAATGAAAAATCCAGCCCTACCTCCCAACTTTTCTCTCTGTTCTCATTCCACAGAGGGAGAATGAAAACCACAGAGAAGTTACAATGTTCATTCTTCCCTTATTAGATTTAATGTAAAGTATTTTTATAACTTCTTGGACACTGCAATGACCTTAGAACCCTTAACTACGTTTACTCCTTCCACATCTTGTGTGTATTTTACTTTTATTTTAAAAATATGTATACAGTAAAATGTATACCGTCCCCTAACTCCTTAACCCCTGGAAACTACTAATCTCTTCTCTGTCCCCACGTGTTTACTTTGTTTAGAACGTCACAGAGATGGACGCACACAGCATGTCACTTTTCAAGTCTGGATCTGATATTCATCCATGCTGTTGTGTCCCTTAAAATTTGTTTCATTTTATTGCTGAGTAGTAATATTTTATACAGCGAGCTGAAGGACACTTGAGTTGTTTTCTGGTTTTGGTGTTCATAACAAAACTGCTATGAATATACAGTTTTTATGTGAACATCAGTTTTTGGGTTTTTTTAGGCAAGTAGGAGTGGCTTAGATGGATCACACAAGTATATGTTTAACTTTCTAAGAAATTCCTGAACTATTTTTCAGAGTGGCTGAACTATTTTGCATTCTCACTGGACATGTGTGAGAATTCCGGTCGCTCTGTGTCTTTGGCAGCATTTGGTATTGTTAGGTTTTTAGTTTAGCCATTCTAATAGCTGTGTGGTGGTAGCTCACTGTGGCTTTAAGTGTGACTTCCCTAATGACAAATGATGCGTTATTTGCCATGTATAGATCTTCTTTGCAGAAGTGTCTGTTCAAATTCTTTGCCCATTTTATCAGTTCCAGGAGTCTCTTGGTTGAATCCTTGGGGTTTTCTAGATATAATATCATATCATCAGCAAAAAATGAGAGTTTGATCTCTTCTGTCCCCATTTGGACGCCCTTAATTCTGCTCTCTTGCCTGATTGCTCTCGCAAGGACTTCCAGCACTATGTTGAATAGCAGTGGGGACAGTGAGCAGCCTTGTCTGGTTCCAGTTCTAAGTGGGAGGCTTTCAATTTTTCCCCATTCAGTATGATGTTGGCTGTGGGTTTGTCATATATTAAAATTGTGCTGTTTGTTTTCTTATTACTGAATTTTGAATACAAATCCTTTGTCAGCGTGTGATACACAAGTATTTTCCCTCAGCCAGTGGCTTTGTCTTCTCATTCTTTTAACAGTGTTTTTCACAGAGCGAAAGTTTTAAATGTTGATAAAGTCCAATTAATCAATATTTTTTCTTCTGGATCATGTTTTTGGTGTCATATTTAACACATGATCATGGGGATTTTCTCCTTTTTTTGCTACAATTTTCATAGTTTTGTGTTTTACATTTAGATCTACGATCCATTTTGAGTTAATTTTTGTCCAAGGTGTGAGATGTAAAATCCAGGATCCAGGGTTTTGTTTTGTTTTTGTTTTTGCATCTGGACATCCAGCTGTGGCAGCACCATTTGCTGAAAGACTGTCCTTTCTCACTGAGTTGCCTTTGTACCTTTCTCAAAAATCAGTAAACTACATTTTGTGAGCTTATTTCTGCACTCTTTATTCTGTCCCAGTGATGTTTGTATTTATCTTTTCACCAATACTATACTCTCTGGATTATTGTATCTTTATAATAAATCTTGAAATGACATAGTGTAAGTCCTCTTTTTGTTTTTCAAAATTATTTTGGGTATTCAAATCTCTTTGCCTTTCCATATAAATTTTCAGATCAGCTTGTTGATATCTTAAAAATTTCTGCTAGTCTTTTTGTTGGGCTTGCATGTTACAGATCAATTTGGGAGGAACTGCCATCTTGGCAATATTGCATCATTAAGTCCATGAACACAGAATATCTCTGCATTCAATTAGGTCTTCTTTAATTTCTTTCATCAGTGTTTTACAGCTTTCAGTAAACAGATCCTGCATACATTTTGTATTTGTAAATGGTTCTGTTTTTAAATTTTTGGTTTCTAATTATCCATTGCTGGTCTATAGAAATGTAATTGACTTTTACATATTAATGTTCTACGTATGGCATTGCCAAAATTGATTTAAATGTGGAATCAGCCTGACATTCTCAGGGCAAACCCCATTTGCTCATGATATATGTTGCTGGTTAGTATTTGCTGATATTTTGTTGAGGATTTTTGAGTCTAGGTTTACAAAGGATATTGTTCTATAGTCTTCTTGTAATTTTTAAAAATCTGACTTGGTATTATGATAACATTAGTCTCATATAATAAGTTGAGAAGTTTTCCTTCCTTTTATATTTTCTGGAAGAGACTGTGTTGAATTGGTATTACCTCTTCCTTCCTATTTTGCTAGAATTTACCATTGAAGTCATCTGGGCCTGGAGCTTTTTTGTTTTTGTTTCATGGAAGATTTTAAACTACAAATTCCATTTATTTAATAAACATAGGACTATTCAGGATATTTCTTCTCGAGAAAGTCTTGGTAGTATTTCTTTCTCAAGAATTTGGTCCATTTCATTTCAGTTGTCCAATGCATTGGCATAAGCTTGGCATACTCTTCCTCGTTATCCTTTTGGCAGGTGTGGAGTCTGCAGCAGCCCTCCTCTCAGTCTCGGTATTGGCACTCTCCCCTGTGGCTCCTCAGTCTTCCTGGAGCTTTATCCATTTAATTGACGATTTCAAAGAACCAGCTTTTGGTTTCATGACTTTACTGTTTCGTTGTTTTCCATTCCACTGATACGGATATTTATAATTCTTTCTTTCTGTTTGGGCTTACTATGCTCTCTTTTAAAAATTTCTTTAGATAGACACTTAAATTATTGATTTGAGATCTATTGAAAGGAAAGTCTTCATGCATGTTTAAGGTGGATCGACCTTTCTTAGCCAAGTACAGAACCTAGCACTTCAGTAGCTGTGCTAGTTACTGTAGATGTTTGCTTTCCCGCAAACCTTAGAGTGTCTGCTATCTGCGATGTTTCAACAATATTTAGTAGTGTATTCATTTCTCATGAAAGTACTGATAGGCTGTAGAAAATGAAGCTCATAAGCACCTTGCCTGGGTTTACTCAGGTGGAGAAACTGAGATTTGAACCTAATGATAACTGATCGATTGTTTTCTTCTAGTCAGTGCATTGATTTGTTCTACGCATTTATTGAGCACCTAGTCTGTGCCAGCACCGTGTGAATGAGACCACCCGATTCCTGCACTCAGGAACTTTTAGTCTAGCAGAGGAGACAGATACAAAACACACAATCACACTAACGGTCATTTGATCCGTGTCATCGAGTAAATGTTTCTGCAACATTTATGCCGTTCTCTGCTTCCTAGGTCAGCTTCGATGCTGTGGATCAGTCAACAGGGGAATTTGTGGAAAAATCCTTGATTTTCAACATTAGAATCAAGGATGTAAATGATCACGCACCCCAGTTTCCTGAGAAGGAATTTAATGTCAGCGTGAAAGAGAACCAAACTGCAGGTGTGTGCGGTGGAGGGTGGACGGGGGGCCCTGCAGGGCTTCTGTCCCTGCTTTGCCTTCCTGCTTTGGTGTCACAGCGGAGCTTGATCCTTGCTGTCTCCAGGGAGCTTTTACTGTTCACATCGCAAAGGTTGCAGGCCCTGCATCAGAGTGAAACACTTTGATGTCTGTCAGCCTCATTTTGTATTGGCGATAAAATGATGTAGACATTGTCAGTTGGAAGATCTGATATGTAAATGCCAATCTAAAAATAAAGCCACATACAGTGAAGGAAAAAGAGCTAGGTGGTGAGTTCCTGATTATCTCTGCAAATTTCTCATCTGTAAAACGGCAACAAGATAACATCTAAAGTCTCTGAGTTACAGATAATGTGAGTCTTTAAATCCCAACCACTCATACTAGAATGTGGATTTATTTTACTATTGAAAAAATTATTTAATTTTTAAAATACACTTTACAAAATTTGGAGAAATCTGGGAAATGAAAAGACTGCAAAACAAAGCATCTTTAATACCACTCATGAGAGATAAATACCATTAATGTTTTAGTTTGTATCCTTTCAATATTTTTCTTTGCATTTTATATGTTTGTATATATACACACTGTATGTTATGTGTACATATTCACAGATCTTTATTTATAATATATAATGCATTATTTATATATGCATACATTTCACCTTTATTATAGCACAAAATGTGTATGTGCACATATTAAATATTTACACATATTGGGTGTGCTTTTTTCTATGTGTATATTTATGAATTTCCTTTTTCAGAAATGCGATTTTACTGTTTGTAACTCAATATTCTCCTGCTGCATCCGGCAGCGTAATATGTTGTGGATGTGCTTTAAAGTATTCGACCTATCTTCTTTCTATTGATGAACATGCATGTTTTGTTGTCACTTTTTGTTGTTTTTTATAAAATATGTTTCAATGAACGAATGTAAGGCGGAGTAAATCTACGTCCCAACCCAGCACTATTTACTTCGCACTAATTCCGAGACGTCGACTCGACGGTTCCAACCGCACACACGATTTCACTGCCGCATTTCCTCTTCCACGGCAACGTGTGTGTCCACTCACGTTGTCTTTGGCGATTATGGGCTTCAGCTTTTTTTATCAGTTGCTTTTTCCTTTCTTTTGTCCATTTTTCTGTTAGCGTCTTTGTCTTTTTTCTTCTTGGTTTTAACCTCCGCATTCCACATTGAGAATATCTGCCTGCCGTATATAATTCAAATCAGTCTTCCTGCTTTGTCATTTCCTTTTTAATTCTGTCTATAGTTTTTTGGCAGACATTTTAAAATGTAACCTGATCTATCAATGTTGTCGTTTAAGTCTTCTGCATTTGCAATCATGATTAAAAAGGTATTTTTGACCTTATGGCTATTTAAACATTCAACTTTATCTTGTCTAGTGTGTCTATAGCTTGATTTTATATTTAAATATTTTATTCATTCTGGTGTATACCCCAATGCCATTTAATAAATAATTAATTCATCCTCTTACTGGTTTGATGGGCTGCCTTTGTCCAATAGTAACAATTTAAAAAATTTCTTTCTAGGTCAACCTATTTTTCAGATGTTAGCAGTTGATTTGGATCAAGAAAACACTCCAAATTCTCAAGTCCTTTATTTCCTCGTTTCTCAAACACCATTACTGAAAGAAAGTGGTTTCTGGATTGATCGTAATAGTGGAGAAATAAAACTCTCAGGATGTTTAGATTATGAGGTTATGTGGATTTTATTATTTAAAAAATACAAAATATGCTGCCTATCTTTGAGCCCATGCTTAGATCCTGTGTTTGAGGGGGCACTCTCTGTGGCTAGACTTGCTATTGCAATTGCTCCATGGGATATTTCTTTTTAAATATTTTCCTCTCCTGTGTTTTAAGGGCCTAACTTCCCTTTTCCTCCCCATGTAGACGGCGGCTCAGTTTACACTCATAATCAGAGCCCAGGACGGTGGAGAGCCATCGCTGTCATCCACGGCCACGGTTCACATTGATGTGCAAGACGGCAACAACCACGTGCCTACGTTTACCCAGGAGAATGTAAGCTGTCTGGGCTGCCCCCAATGCTAAGTCCCAAAGCAAAGGTCCCTGGGATCTTAAGTTATCTTTGGTGTCACCCAAGGTACAAGCAATTCTCCAAAGGGACTTAAGCTAGAATCAATGAGTCAAACCATATCGACACAGAGGCAGGTACTAATAGTCACGTGAGCTTACATTCTGATGCGACTGCTTTATGCCAGATACTGTGTCAAGAACTTTGACGTGCATCTTTAACTGTTGAGAGCGCCAAGTGATTTCTGTTTTACAGATGAGAAAACCAAGGCCCGGGGATGGTAGAGAATCCTTGTTCTCTGAAGTCAGGGTTTCCAACTTGTGACGCTGGGCCAGATGATTCCTGGGGTGGGGGCTGTTCTATGTGTGATAGGATCGCTGGCAGCACCTGTGGCCTCTGCCTACTAGATGCCAGCAGCAGCCCCCAGTTGGGACAACCAAAAATGTCTGCATCCGATGCCAAATGTCCCCTGGGAAGCAGAAACTCCCTCGGTCGAGAGGTCTGGACCTGAGGTTTTCACACTGTTCAGGGTTCTAGAGGGAATGACGCGCAGGTGGCCTTCGGCCCTGCCTTCCTCACCTCGCCGATGGACGCACTGGGGCTCCACGCAGGATGTCACAGGCTCCAGACTCTCAGGCTTTACGACAGCGCTGAGCACGCTGTGTAAGACCGTTGGGAAATGCCACACCACTTACGGCATGCAAGACTGTAAGGAGATAAGGATACTCAGGATCCGCTTCCAGTTTTTTATTTTTTCATTACTCTATATGCATTTTTAAAAAGTAAATATCCATTATATTTCCCCGTTTCTCCTGGACTCTCAGTCAGGCCTTTCTTTCCTGACTACCCGGTGAAAAGGCTCCCACTCCCTTCCTGGGGCACACTCCAGCCCTTCGTGCTTTCTTCTTCTTCATGGTGTTCTATTTAATTAGTTAGTTTGTTTCATTTATTGTCTAAATGTCCCCTACACACACACACACACACACACACACACACACTCAATTTTCAGCTCCCTGAGGATGGGCTTATTGACTGTCTTGTTCACAGCATTTAAAACACAATCTGGTACATAGTAGCTGTTGTTGAATAAATAATGCAAACAATTATTTTTAAAAGATGTCATTTAAAATTTTTTACAAATATTGTATAAACCAAAGTGAAGTGTTTTCAGATGAAGGCCCCTCACGGAGAGTACATAATGACTACAAAATAATATTATGTTTGAACCTTGTTTTAAATTCCTTCCCTGGCTTGATAAAAAGCTGAGCTCTCAAAACTAAGGCTGAAACAAATAGAGCCTGTTATCTGGGTGTGCTTGTCTAGATACATTGTCACCAAAAGACACTGAGTAACAAGCTATTTTAAAGATCTATATGTGTTAGAAAAATGATCACCTTAATCTAAGTAACCATAAGTGTCCTGTTTTAGGAGAAGAGCTAGGATTTTTAGAGAGCGTAAAGTAGGATGTGTTATTATTTTAAAAATTCTTAGAAAAATAGTGCATTGAGTTGAATTTAAGAGTGCTTTGAAAATTATTCAGCTGTAGACAACAAATCACAGGTAGGAGGGACGAGACGTTCCTTATTGATGGTCCTGCTGCAGCAGCAGAATTTCACGTCCTTAATGTCAATTCCAGCAGCATCAGAGCTATCCAGGCCTCAGGGTGTTGTGCTGAGGACCTACATTTTCTTCCTCTCCCTCCTCCTCCCTCCCTCTCCCTCCCAATTGCATTTCTTCGTCTCCATGACATGGACATGATGATGGTCTCTTTCAGTACAAGATTCAGATTTCTGAAGGTCAAGTCATCCAGGGCCTGTTGCGTCTCCGGGTTCAAGATCGAGATTCACCATTGACACCAGCTTGGAGAGCACGATTCAACATATCACATGGCAACGAGGAGGGACATTTTGCCATTTTGACTGACCCCGAGACCAATGAAGGCATTTTAAATGTTATCAAGGTAAAGCCATAACACACCTTTGCAACGTTACCTAAAGATTTCACCATTTGTTTTGTTTTAGGCAAAATGTAATAGATTTATGTGGGCCCTAAAATTATTATTTTTTCCTGATGTGATAAAAAATTGAAAACGTTTTCTTCAAGCCTAGAAGTTCTTCTTTTCTTCCTGTGAGTTTTAAATGTCAAAACTTTTAAAGTTTAAAAGAAATGAAAACATCTGTGTGGCCCCCGAAAGTATGGTGCGCCCCTGGCACTGTGCCTGCCTGTGCCTAATGGAGAAGTCGGCCCTGGAGGACAGTATTCCTAACTCATTTTACTGATAAGGTAACTGAAGCCCAGAGAGATTGGACCCTTTACAAGGAGTCACATAGCTCGAGAGTGGTGGAGTGGAGATTTTGACCAGGGCAGTCTGACCCCAGTGCCTCTAGTCCTCATAGCTCTCAGCCAGACCCTAGAATGAGCAGGTGAATCACCTGCGAAAAGGCACCAAGACTCTGCCTGACAGTTTAACAAGCCCCCAGGTGATGCTGAGGGCCCACAGACCGCGCCGTGAATAGCAAGGCTCTGAGACACTACACCAGGTGCCTCGGGTGGGATTTTCCAAACATCCCCCGCCTTGCAATCCTTTTAAGTCACTGACCACTTTGTACCCTCAATAACGATGATCATTAATATCTATATTTCCCTACGTTCCCCTGACTTTTTGCAGCATGGCTGTCACATTAATGTTTCATTAGGTTATGGTTTTTGTTGCATTTTTCATGACCCTCTGATGGATGGTGGCTCTTTTCAACCAGGAGAGGAGGAGGAAATGAAAAAAGAAAAGAACTCCATAAATGATTTGAAAATGCGCTGAAGACTGTCTTTTGATCATTATCAAAGACAATGTAAATAATACATGAAGTGCAAAAGCCACATGCTCTCAGTTGCATGATGACTGGGTGCTGGGCTTCCTCTTGCCCGCAGAGCAGCGGGTGCTAATGAAACCCTTCTGGCCTTCAGCCTCTGGACCACGAATCTCACCCCGTGCGAAGCCTCGTCATCACCGTGGAGAATGAGGAGCGGCTCTTCTCCTGCGAGGGGGGCGAGCTCCAGCAGCCCAGAAGGGCCGCGGCAAGCGCCACCGTGAGTGTGCAGGTGACCAATGCCAATGACCCACCGGCCTTTCACCCCGAGAGCTTCCTGGTCAGCAAAGAGGAGGGTGCCAGGCCTGGAACCCTGCTGGGAACTTTCCGTGCCGTGGATCCAGACGGGACCGCAAGCCAGATAAGGTGAGGGCAGAGGAACAGGCAGGCAGCTGGGTGCGTGGACTCAGCAGCTACCACGAGGACTTCTGCGGGACAGCTAGCTCCTCCCACGCGTTCATGGGTTGACTAAGCCTCAGTTGTGAAAATCTGAGAAGCCACCAGGCAAACGCCCACCAGCCCAGTGGGAGCCCAGGAACGCCCACTGTCCTCTTCGTGCTGCAGCTTTCTCTGAACCCCCCAGGGGAAGTCACCTGCTCATCCCTTTGCACTTCCCATGTGCGGTTTCATTCTCTCTTCTTCAGATTAAAATTATTTGCTTATATGTTTCTATCTCCCTCTTTACCAGAGGTTATAAACTGGCAGCCCTCTTGCTTCTGGGCAACACATGGTTCTTTTTTAAATTGTGGTAAAATACATGTTATGTAAAATCTACTATTTTAACCACCTTTGGCATGTACCCAAGTGAGTGGCACTAAGCACATCCACTATGGTTGTGCAGCCATCACCACCGTCCACCTCCAGGCCCCTGTTCCTCTTGCAAAACTGAAACTCCGTCCCCATTAAACACTAACTCTCCATCCGCCCCCCCACCCCTGGTACCCACCATTCTACCTTCTGTCTATAAATCTGACTGCTCTCGGGGCTTCAGGGCTTCATACAGGCAGAGTCATACAGCCTCTGCCTTCGTGTGTCTGGCTCATTTCACTTGACATAGTGTCCTCAACGTTCATTCATGTTTAGCATGTGTCAGAATTTCCTTTCGTTTTAGAGCTGAATATATATACATTGCATGCATTTGCCACATTTTTTTCTGGTCTATTCATCCGTCCTTGGGTTGCTTAGTGGATTGTTTTTAAAAAATAAAGTTGCCAGCATTTAACAAGAAGGAGATTATGAGTAACAGCTGCATTTTCTGGCTGTTTTCAAAGGAGCAGGACAATTTGGCCTGTTTGAGTCCGTATTACACGAGGCCATGATCACAGGGGCAGAGCAGGGGTCATGGGTCATGCCCCTTCACCCTTGAGGCTCAGCAGCTGGCCTCAGTCCTCATTCTGCCAATGTCACTCATTTCTAACACCTGCTTGGCCCCTGTCCATGCTCGAGTTTGGGATTCCTCCTTAGAGCAATGCTTCTCAGGATACCTGTTGGGGAGGGCCAGATTTCTTTTTTCATTACCAATGCATTACGAAGTGATCATTTTGCAAAACATAATAAAAATGAATTACTAGAAAATTTACTAGGGGGATACAGCAATACCTACAACTGTAAGAATTTCTCAACACTTGCTCTTAATTTTTGCTGTTATCTCACTGTGAGCAGCTAACCCAGAGCCCACAGACTGTGCCCGCCATGCACACTGGTGCATGTTGTCTTAGCGCGGCTCTTCAGCAGTGGTTGTCAAAGTACAGCGTGTATCAGAATTTCTGGAGGGCTTGTTAAAATGCAGGTTGCTGGGCCCCCTCCTGGAATTTCTGATTTAGAGGTCTATGTGAGGACTGGGATTTGCTTTTCTAATAAGCTCCCAGGTGATGCTAATGATGCTAGCAGGGCCCTCCCTTTGAGAACCACTGATGTCAAGCCCATATCTTATTCCTTGCTGTCTTGCTGTCTCTTGAGTATGGTTGGCTTACAAGCAGGTCTCAGTACATGTTTGGATTGCGCTGAAGTCAAGAACTAAACAATCCATTCGCTTTAGCCTCAGATATTGCTTTCTCCAGGGTGCAGGTTGAGTTTCTATTGTGGTGGGGAGGAGACTAGATCTGGTGAGCAGGTTTTGTTTAGTCTTGTTCTGCTCCGTTTGCATTGACCGGAGTTAACTTTCATGCATGAACCTGGCCTGAGATAATCCACAGATGAACTGAGTTTCTTCCCCTGGTTTGTAAACCTTGCCAAACCACAGCGTTTCTGAGGAACTTCCGGAAGCTTCCATAGGAGGTGAAGCAGTGCACAAAAAGCTTCAATTCTTTTACAATCTGTGACTCACCAAATATAGGAGAGGGCCAGTTGTTGACCTTATCGAAAGCATTTTCCCAGGTGATGAAGAGGAAGCATAAGGAGAAACTGCCCTTCTCCACCCGTTCTGGGGCCTGCACTTTTTCTGTCGCTTGCCTGAGTCCAGGAGGTCCCTACCGTGGGTCCCTCAGCAGGCAGCTGTGGGTGGCAATCTGGCAAGGTTCCAGCGAACGCCATCTGATGCTGACCACTCCCAGAAACCCTGGAGGGCTCAGCATGGCCAGCCCTGAAAAAGATACCAGGTTACCCAGGCGTGGATCCTCTGGGCTCTGCTACACAGTGCACACTCCAGGGTAGTGGAGTCCCCTGTAGCAGGGACAGGCTAGTTTTTAGCATGAAGCTGCTATAGCACCTGCAGTCATTGAAGGCTGATTCTCCTCCAGCCCGAGATGCCTCCCCAAGGCAAACAAAGCTCCAGCCCAACAGGGAGGGAGACGCTTAGTATTCCAGTGAGTATCTATCTGACACACTAACGGAGTCTTTAGACTGTCGTCCCCTGCCTTCATTAAATTCACGAAGACTCTTGCAGTGTTAATTGCTCTTAGAATTTCCTAAATTACTTGGGATAGGAATAGTAGCGTTTCTATGGCATATTGTGACTTTTCTTTTGATGTAGCTTTTTAATTTTAAAGATTGTGTGTGTTTTCCTTCTACCAGATACAAACTGGTCCATGACCCAGCAAATTGGGTTGCCGTAGATGAAAACTCGGGAGTCGTCGTCACCACGAAGCCAGTTGACCGAGAATCCCCTCACGTCAATGGCAGCTTTTACGCCATCGTCGTTCACGCTGTCGACAATGGTGAGTGTTTGCCCGGCACTGGGGGAGAGTGCTCATTCTTTCTCCTGAGGGAAAATGATGCCGGTGAGAGTCTCTCAGCACAACTGAGAAAAATATAAAAGAAACCTTGTTATCACTTTGCATCCATGCTGGGGATTATTTCTGATAATAATTCTCGAAATGGTTGACCAGGGACGAATACCATCAAAAGAGGGCAGTGTTCATTCAGGAGAGACAATCACGCCCGCGAGGAAGCTGCAGTCACACCCAACGCGCCTTTTCGTCTGTTCACGAGATAACTCTTTAGCTCTCTGCCAAAGCCAACCATGTGTGATAAATATTTAGCACGGCTTCCCTGTGCTCAGGTGGCTTATAGGCTCAGGTAAATGTGACTGTGTGGGACAAATTTGTCGTAAACCAGGATGGGTGGTTTTATGAGAATGTTTCAGTACTTTTCTCTACAGTTTCCCAAGGATGAATTTTTAAATGCACCAAAACAAATTGGAATAAATGAAAAATTTCAAATAACTTTAAAATTGCATTTGGGAAAGTCTGAACTAGAAGCCAGGTTCCAAGTGAGAGGTAACCGGTTGTCCCACTTGTATAATTAACTGGTTGAATGTTGGTTATGATGATGTGAAACGTGTTCCGAAGCGCTATTATGGGAGGAGAAAGGAAGTGGGGTTAGCGTTCTAGGGTCCTATGGTTCTGTTATCAATGGTTTCAAAATTTTTTATTACAAAATATTTTTTAGATGCTCATAGATCCTCAAGCAGTTTTAAGAAATAATATAGTGGATCCCAGGTGCCCTGTGCCCAGTGTCCCCAGTGGGGACACCTTGCAGAACTATGGTGCAGCATCACAGCCAGGGTAGTGACACGGATGCAGCCGAGACCCAGAACCTTTCCATCCCCACAAGGACCCCTCATGTCACCCTTTTATCATCACGCCCACTTCCCTTCCACCTTAACCCCAGGCATGATCAGCCTTTTAATTTATTTAATGATGTCACATTCACCTCATTCTACAAATGATTTGAAGAGGCAAGTGTTTGAACTTACCTTACCCAGATATTCTGAATTTTTAGAAAAGTGGGAAAACAAAGCAAGTGCATGCCAGCAAGGCTTATGAATTTGAAAGGGACATGGTCCCAATATTCCGGTGGAACGGTTCTTTCTTGAGAGATGCAGGGTGCTCACTCTCCAGGCTCTGTGTGCTCGAGGAATGCTTCTTCAGTTGATGAACAAGTTCTCCCGGAACTCACTCCCTTTACCAGGCGTCCCACCACAGACGGGCACAGGGACGCTGATGCTCTTCCTGTCTGACGTCAACGACAACGCCCCAACTCTCCAGCCCGGGTCTCGCGACGTGGAGGTGTGTGAGTCTGCGGGCAACAAGCCCCTCCTCATCGAGGCAGACGACCCGGACCTGGAGCCCTACTCTGACCCGTTTACATTCGAGTTGGACCATACCCGGGGAAATGCAGAGGACACATGGAGACTGGGGAAGAATTGGGGTGAGTGGGAGGCCAACCCGGTTTACTGATCCAGCCCCGGCAAGGACTCTAGACCCCGAGGCTAAGGTGAGCTCCCCCAGGAGCACATATTCCATATGTGCTGTCACTCACAGTCACTGTCCTGGATTCCTGGGGAGAGGGTGACGGGAAGCTCTGCGTTCGGAACTCCTCTGGAGTCTGCCCTGTGTGCTGCTTCCCTGGCCTGATTTTCACCCGTATCCTTTCCCTGTAGCAAACTGGAACCGTCAGTATTACAGCTTTTAGTGAGTCCTATGCGTCCTTCCAGAGAATCCTTGAACCTGCAGGTGGTCCTGGGAACCCCTGAACTTGCAGTTGGTGTCAGAAGTGAGGGTGGTCTTGGGACTGTCCCTTTAACTTTGCAGTTGGCTAACTTCGCGCAGAGCCTTGGCCCATGGAGGGCACTTAGTAAGTGCGTTTTGAGCAGGTGAACAAATAAAAGAGTTCATTGTGTGAATTCCTTTTCCCTTTGCAGGTCGTTCAGTTGAACTTGTCATGTTGAGAAGCCTCCCGGTTGGTGACTACTCGGTGCCGCTCGTCATTGGAGACAGACAGGGGCTCTCCCAGAAGCAGATTGTCCACGTGAGGATCTGCTCCTGCCCCAGTGGGTTCACGTGTGTGGAACATTATCACGCAGGAGCGGAGCTCGTGGGGGCCCTGTCCTCAGTCTGTGCGGCACTTGCGGCTCTGGCAGGTCAGGGGTCTTCAGGGGCTGTCCCGGGACTGGGGCTCCTTTCCCCAGGCGCAGGCCAGGGCTATGGCGTTTGCTGGGGTGGGAGGCAGCTGTTGAAATGATTGGTGGGAGGCCTTTGAGCATGACCTCTGGGTGCACTTGGGCTCCTACACTCAGATCACAGGTTGCCACCCGGGTCAGACGTGACCACTGGCTGGCAAAAGCACTTCTGCTCACTAAGCAGTAATCTGAACACTGGAACCCATAGATGGGCATAGCCAAAGGGTGGCCCTGGGTTTGTAACAACCCTGGGGACAGCAATATACACATGTCTAGGCTCTGGGGCTTGGTGAGACTAATAAGGAAGCTAGTTTTCCAAGAAATAATACAATATTACTAACCAAGTAGAATTAATTAATTCAACTGAAACAATTATCTAGCACCTACTTGTGCCCTCAAACTGTGCTAAACTCTGTAGTGACACAGATGATTAGGACACAGTTTGGCCTTGTCCATTCGTGGCTAAGCTATAAATTCACAGAACATGATCTTCTTGAAACCTCTGCAGTGGGCAAGCTGGTCAATTCATTCCCCCTTTGTCTTATCACAGTGGCTCTGCTTTTACTGCTGCGATGCTATTTTGCATTTCCACCCAAGAGGCGCAGATGCTCTCTGGACAGTGACAAAGGCCACCAGACCCTGATTGTGTATAACGACGAGAGCAAAGCCACCTCAGCCCAGGTAGCGGAACACAATGCGCGTGTCTTACAGCAATGAAGTCAATAGCACGTGGACATACAACACGCACTGTCTCACTCCTTGCACCCCCTCTTATTTCTTTACTCTAACTCATATTTGAGTAACAAGTCAGAAAAAAATTCCTGCAAAAATTGTCTAACTCAACTAAATGGATTTATTGTTCCAGATCAGTGGTTCTCAACCATGGGCAATTTTGCCCTCTAGAGGGGTATTTGGCAATGCCTGTTGACAATTTTGATTGTCACGATTGGGGATGCTGCTGGCCTCTAGTGGGTTGAGGCCAGGGAGGCTGCCGAGCATCCTGCAACACACACGACAGCCACAGAGAATTATCTGGCAATTATCTGTCAAAAGCGCTGAGGTTGAGAAACCCAGCTCAGGGGAACAGTGATTTTTGCCAGGTGGAGGTTCACTAAATGGAACTGTGTTCTGCTCACCAGCTAAATGAGTCTGAACTGGCTTCTGGCCCTGGCCTGGGGTAGCACGTGGCAGAACCCCCTCCGCCACCCTTGTCCGGCAGAGATGGTGGGAAGCTCACTGGTCTCGCAGGTTCAAGGCTTGGGTTCCGTTTCTGCCTTTGCGTCTTTTTGGCTTCGTCAAATGGAGAAGGTCATTCGACCTCACACCCTCATCTGTGAACTGGATGATGAAGTCAACCCTGCAGCCAGGTGTGGATCACAGAGGATGCTGGGAAAGCACCTGTCACTCACCCCGACCCACACAGAGGAAGGGGCCGTGACCGCTGGTTCTGGAAACCTGCAGCTTCTGGGAAAGAGCGGCTCCATCTCAGTCGTCCTTGCAGCACCCCGGCTGGGGTGAGGGCGATGAGCTGAAAGCACCGTGAGCTCTCCTGTGTGTCTCTACCTGGAACTGAGAGTGGCTGATCTGAAAAATAAAAGCAAAACAAACGTCAAAAGGAAATAGGTCTTTCACACACAGAGGATTCGGGTTGCCCCATTTTACACCTCCACCGACCCACGGTTTTGTCCTGGAAGGAGGAGATGTGTTGAAGAGAGTAGCACACTTTAGGGCAAAAGCATCCAATTAACTTCGCTGTTCTGCTCAGGTAAATAGAGAGAGACTCTAAGCCGTATTCAGTGTTTGAAGAAGCTGGCGCTCCAGCGTGACTCCTAGTGTTCTTCCTGCTTTTGTCTTCCCTGCCGGTGTGAAGGCGGGAGGGAGAGCACAGCTCCGGACCTGCTGTGTGTGTGTGTGTGTGTGTGTGTGTGTGTGTGTGCGCGCGCATGCGCACGCCTGTGCACTGTGCAGGCCTCCGTGAGCCTTCCTGGGCTGGACACGAGAAGGCAGGAAGCATGGTACAAACTCCCTAGGTCGCTGAAGCCCCTGGAAGGAACCCTCTCACCCCAACACTGAGAGCAACAGCTAAGAGTTTCGATTTATTTGTGTAATTTTAAGAAGGAAACCACCTTGGCAAACAGTCTTTGCATGATGGATGGAATCCCTCCCTTAGGCAATGGCCCTGGCTCTGGGGCTTAACCCTGGAGGAAAACAGAAATGGCGCCTAGGCCTGGAGCCGTGCCTCAGCCTCCTTCTTCGTGAGACGGAGCGGGAGCTGCTGAGCTTGCGGGAGACCAGCAGCAACGTGGCCCTCCCCAAGCTCTGGCTCCAGGTGCAGCCAGCATGGAAGAGACTGGGCTGTCCTGGGTGCCTTTCCCGTGGGCAGATGGCAGCCGTCTCCGGGACAGAGGAAGACGCTCCAGAAGCAGTGTGGGGAGGAAGGGACCTTGGGCATTGTGGGGCTGAGACCGGGAGGCTGGAGGGGACAAGACGGCACTGGCCACAGACCAGCAGCGTCAGAGGGACAAGGGCCTCACCAGAGCAAGGGCATCTGTTCTCTCCCTGAACCAGAACATCCTCCCCTTGTCGCCTGCTCACAGCACGGGGCCCATCTCCTTCCCTGCACCGTGTCTTCGGGGCCCTGAGAACTGAGATCCAGAAAACCTGGGTTTATATTCCCAATCTGTGATTTATCTGTTACATAATCTAGTTGACCTTCGGCTTCCATATATAAAGTGTTCTCTCTCTCTGAGGTTTATTGGACAGTTTAATCAAATAGCGCATGTAAGGTCCCGAGCACAGGGCAGGGCGCTCATGCGATACACGCAGGCTGCCAGTGCTGGCATCCCTGGCCGTGTTACTAATTATGTCTTTGTAACTACTGGCAGGTAAGGCCACCTCACGGTACACACGCCTAACCTGTCTACACATCTTCCCTGAATATTCCAGCCCACGCATGCATGTCCACTCACCAGGGACATTCTCTGCTCTTGGGAAGATGTCCCCGCTGGTTCCACCCACATTGTCACATTCTGCCATCTGATGGAGGGGACCTATGGGACTGCATAGATGCCTTCCCTGGATGTGGGAAGCTTGTGAGCTGTTGGCCAGCACAAATCCAGCCCCTGTGACCATCTGAGTCCCTCAAGAATCGGTTTGTCAAGTGAGAAATGAATGAGACAATGCACAGAGCACCTCTCAACAGCGGTGACCCCAAGAGCCATCAGCACGAGCTTTAGAAGAAGACAAGCTTTTAGATTCTGAGGCCTCCTGAAACAAGAGTCTTTTACTATCATTTTACATGAAACACTGAACATGAGAAGCAACCTCCCAACCAGCAGTTACCAAAGACAAACAGAAATAACATTCCCTCTCCAAATAAGTCGTCCGGATTTATAGGATGGGTGTTTGTCACAGTCTGGATTTTCCCTGCAGTGGCACAGACACAGTGTGTTTGGGGGGTGTTCCTGGCTTTCTGATTTTATTTCTGCCTTCTGTAATTTCAGCCTGTCGTATTTCTTTCCCTGTGTTCCGCAGACACAGTCAGATGTCAGGGGCCAGATGCCAGCTCTGCTGACCCACACGGCCATGGCGGGAGCCAAGCTGGGTACTAAGGTAACATGTCACTTATTCGCTCCTTGATTTTGAGCAGAGGTGACTTTGCTGATGGTTTCCATGGCAAGGAACACCCTGCATGCTCCCCCACCCCCACATCCAGTGAGGTCCTCTGCAGGTCACTTGCCAGCCCGGCCCCCACCCGCAAAGCCCGTGGTGCCCCCGTCCTGGCGCCCCTTCGCCTCTCAGCGGCAAAGCTCCTTCCTCTTTGCGGCAGTGCCGGCGACTCGGTGCTTCCAGATCCGTCTGCCCAGTGACACCTTCACGCCTTTTTTGCCATATGCGATACCACTTGTCCTGGTGTGTTTTATAAACCATTTTTGTTCAAATGGTCTCGTGTCCAAATGAAGTACATTTATTTAAATAGGAAATTTTATATTTTAAATATAAATAACAAATTTTACTTATATAAAGAGCAGGCAAGTGTAAAAACAGACGCCAAAGAAACCGAACACAATAGCTCCCGGTGGACAGCACCGCCTGCCAAAGGCTCGGGACCTCGCTGTGAGCAAGGCAGGTGTGGAAGCCACTTGAGCAGGAGTGCCACTGTCTCCTGGGTGTCCTAAGAGTGTGGAGAAGGAATTAGAAACGGAATAATCTTCTCTCCATGCAATTCAATGTTATTTAAAACCCTGTTGCCCAACTGGCTAAATCTTCCCTTTCCTAAGTGGTAGGCGTCCCCCACTTTGGACACAGAGTTAAGCCAGGACTGCAGAATGTTACCGAGCAGGCTCCAGGCCAGGGTGGCAGCGGGGCGGGTCCCCTGCGTGTTCTGCTCACTGACCCTTGCCCCGGGGAGGGCTGCCCGTCCCTCACTGCTACAAAGACATCCCCCGGCTGAGGGAGCCCCTCCGTCCTGCTCTTGGCCAGCCTGTGAGCGCTGGAGGCCAGAGGCGCTGCCCCGAGGGGCGCGATGTGCACGGTTCGAGCCTTGAATGTCCACCAGAAACCTGTGGAGGGGCGGGCAGCCGTCCCTCCCTCGCAGAGCAGGAAACCAAGGCCCACCAGCTTCTTCTTCTCGGCGAGTCTTTTGATTCTCTCTGCAGTGTCCTGCATAGTGAGGACATCTATGACGACTGGTTAAGTAAACTGCCATTCACACGCTTTCCCTAAGTGGTCACTTATGATTTATCGGGTAAACCGATATTTTAAAACCTGCTGCAAAGCATGAAATATCTTCAATAAAACCACTGTCAAGGTCTATTGCCTGCTTTACTTTCTTTGAAATTTTACTCCATTATGCAAGGGTCTCTATTAAAATAATAGAAACCCAAAGCAAAAATCGCCCACAGTCCCATCCCTGAATCTAAACTGTTTTACTTGCGAGCGTCACCTTCTAGATCTTGTCTACGTGTGTGTTCGGCTTCCGGCACCTGCGTCTCATGTAGACCGTGGGAGCCCGCATGTCCATGTCACATCCTGCCACCGGCCCACCGCGCTCCGCCTGCTTTCCTCGCGTCTCCCCACCTTTCCTTCCCGACTCCCACGCCCCTCCCTCTCATCAGGCCAGCTTCCATTTGCCTGTGAGTCCCCGAGCAGGGCCAGGTGTGGAAGGTTTCTCGGCTGGTGGGAAACGCGTCTCTCTGCAGTAAACCCACACTTCTCCCCTAGGGTCTCCGTGACCTGCCGCCGTTGACAGCGGCTTCGTCAGACCAAGCACGCTCCACTCTGGGGACTCCGGTGAGTTGCAGGTGGTCACTCCCTGCTGCGGTCATGTCACTAGTGACTGGCAGTCGGTTCCCTCGAGAGGGCCCTTCTGGAAGATTCTGTGATACTGTTAGAACGAACACATAGTCAATGACAATCTGAGAAGTGGGGCTTTTCCAATCAACCATCTGTCCAACTATCCATTATTAATATTATGACAATTGGTGGCTTCTGTATTAAGAGTTTTTGTTTGATAGTCCTGATCAAGTAGACACTTTTAGATGTACCCACAATTAGATGCACCTGCTCGTGTCCATCAAGGGCACCAGAGATAATCTACAAGGTTAGGAGCATGTGACTTTGACACTGACCAAACTCCCACCATGGTTTCCCGCTCCCCGACACATGGAGCCCTGGAGTCCCCACTCTGCATAGAGATTTGGGAACTATGGCTTTGCTTTGTAAAATGATTTTTCTGAAGTAATTTTAGACTCACAGACGTTGCACCATAGCATGGAGAGTTCCCGTAGACCCTTCCCCAACCCCCAGGGTAATGTCTTACATAACCTTGCTGTGTTACCAAAACCAGAAAACCGACTTCGGCGTAACATTGTTAATACAGGTATCCAACACAGACCTTATTTGGACTTCGCCAGTTTAACTAGCTATGATTTTAACAAAAATTTACTTTTCAGACATGGAATTAAAAGAGGTCATAGTCCAAAGAGCCATGGTATCATATTCAGTTTTTATGAGGGAAAACTTCTGAAAATGAATTTAAGATCTCTGTAAATGTGTGTCTTTGCTCAGGCTGCATCAGAACAAAGACAAAAATGTGCTATTCTTTGCATAAAGATGACACCACAAATCCGCCATGGGAGGGCTTGAGCATTGATGGACATGTCCCTCTGGTCCTGGTGGGGCCAGCTGCAT
Source organism: Eulemur rufifrons (assembly GCF_041146395.1). Taxonomy (NCBI): domain Eukaryota; kingdom Metazoa; phylum Chordata; class Mammalia; order Primates; family Lemuridae; genus Eulemur; species Eulemur rufifrons. The sequence goes on from NC_091002.1 coordinate 49,495,843, forward strand.
GGATGTGGGACCCGTGCTGTGGCACAGGCCCCGTGCTCAGATGGGCCTGTGCTTGCTTCAATGTTCAACTGTTACCATCTTGAAATTCTTAATTTTTGGACAAGAAGCCCCATATTTTCTTCTTGCACTGGGCCTTGAGAGTTATGGAGCTGGAACTGGGTCTTAGGGATGGACGTGTGCCATTCACATCTGTTGCGGTCATGGTCATGGCAGAAAAGAGGTCTTACTGGGCACTTGGGGACCCAAGACAGGTTGTAAATCCAAAAATATTCTCATGCTCCTCCACGAAGCAACTATTTAATATAAAACTCGTTCATGGATTTCTGCTGTGTATATCTACACTGCTCTCGTTAGAACTGCTGTACCTTTGATACAAAAATGAAAAGCAATATGATTGTGAGAATTTCTAGTTATGTATTTGCATCCTTTGGTATTTTAAAAGAAACTGATAAATACTTTACCCTTCTTAAATTTAAGGGCTGTGGCGTGCTCTTTGAGCCAAGAGGAGTGAAAATCAAATACTCTACTCCCGTAAGTATAGATGTAGATGTTACCATGAAGGGAATTACCTTATTGTCCTGTCTAATAGCTGCAGAAAGCCCTGAAAATCAGAAGTTTGGAAGGGAAGAGGTGCAGTGTAAAATATGCCCCAAATCCAAACAAACTAACATGGAATAGATTAGAGTAGCTAAGGCTCGGCTCTCTGGCGACTTGCAGGCGTAAGAGTTCTTCAGTCCCCGGCAAGTTCCTCGTGTGCCTCAGTTGCTGAGAGCTCGGGCAGAGGCCGCGTGTCTTCTGCTGTGCCCTCCACAGATGTGCGCAAGTTTTGAGCTAAGGAGGCCTGAGACATCATCTAGTCCATTTTCCCCCCCCGAAATATTTTTAGCAGCAGAATTCTTCTCAAACGAGATCCTACAAAGAGCTCTATTATCAATAAAACAGATAACAGTGGCTTTTTCCTACTACCAGTTTTGTTTGCATTGACATTCATAACATATACCTGTTATCAACATAGCCAATAAAAGTTGTGATTCTGATGAAAACAAAAAAAGGTTATTATCTTAGCACCTAATTCATTGTCTCACATCTTCAACTTGGTTTTTAAAGTACCAAGAAAATTTTGATATACACCAACAACATATTCCAAATAGTAATAGTTTTCAAGTAGCACAATTTATAATATTAGGATTCTCTTTGATTAATCGAACACGGGACAAAAAGCTTCATTCATATTTCATAAAAGCAAATTAACAAAGCATCCCAACTAACATATTGGGGTAGGGGGGCTCAAAAGGATGTAAACCATTTTTATTGTATTATAAAAATAATATTATTATTGAAATGATTTGTAAATAATTAAAATAAAATTCAGATACTCTTGCTGAAGTATCTCTGAGGAGTCGTAGGTCCTGGAGACACAGTCTAACACCAGTAGCTGTGTCCGGAGAGGCCCAGAGAGGGCCAGGGACGCGCTCTCGGCCACGGTGGAGCCACGTGTAGCGTGGGGTTAGGACTTAAAGTTGGCTCCAGGTAAAACTGCCCCCGAGGCTGTCTCAGGAAGGAGCCAGGCTGGAGACTGACATGCGTCTTCCTCTAGCCTGGCGTGAACCCCTGTGCTGACCTGGTGAGAGGCCTCGTGGCACAGAGAGTCCATATCTTCAGCGTTTCCTCTGGGAGGCCCCACGGGTGGGGGTGGTGGAAGGGACAGGGCTCCTCAGTGGTGCTAGGGTTCTACTGGTTTGCTTTGCAGGTGTACCCAGGTGGCGCAGTGCCCAGGCGACCCCTGGCCCCAGTGGAAGGATGGATAGCAGAGATGCTGCGTCAGGTAGGGAGGGCGGCCCTCGTCCTGTGTGTGGGCAGCTGGTTCTGTGTCCTCACTGTGCCCCAGGCCTGGCCTGGGGACTCTTCCTCCTAAATCACTGTATTAGCTCAGACTGCCACAACAGAATACTATAGACTGGGTGGTTTACAAAACAGAAATCCATTGTCCCATAGTTCTGGAGGCTGCAAGTCTGAGATCAGGGTCAGGTTCGGGTGAGGACTCTCTCTGGCTTGCATACGGCCGCCTTCTTGCTGTGTCCTCACATGGTGGGACAGAGAGAGACAGACCGAGCTCTCTGGTATCTCTCTTTGTTAGGACACTGATCTCATCATGAGGACCCCACCTTCATGACCTCATCTAAACCTAATTGCCTCCCACAGGCCCCGTCTCCAAACACCATCACATTAGGGTCAGGGCTTCAACACATGAATTTGGGGCCGTCGCAATTCAGTCCATAACAGTCACTTTCGTGGGAATCCTCCTTCCAGGGCTGCTTTGCAGAACCGAACTCAAGGCAGAATAAAAGGTCTTTTTCTGCAAAATAGTGAAAGATGTGGTCGGACTGTGCTGAAGGGGGTTATCGGGCAAGACTTTGATGCCAGACGTATCCTGGAAGGTTCCTCAACATGGCCACCCTGTTTGCTTGGCCGGAGCTGGGCAAACCCATGGGCAGGTTTACGGAAGGAGCAAAACGGGTCCCCATGCGGGAGGCTCTGTGTGTCCCCACGCGGGGAGGGATGCACAGAGAAGCAGCACGGGAGGTCTGAGCCTACGGAGCTGCATGTGCTGTGGGGAAGCTGGGCCTCAGGCCCATGAAATAATAAGCACAGAAGGAATGTGTAAATGTGGCTGTCTGTCTGTCAAGACATTTTATTTGACAAACACACGTATAATACTCACTTCGTACCAGACTTTGTTCTGAGTGCTTGGAAGACATTAACTCTCAGTCCTCACATCAACCCGCCAGGGCAGGTACTGCCACATTCCTTTTTATAAAATGAGAAAACCCAGGAACAAAGACCTTAGGTAACGTGCCTAAGGTCACAGCTATAGAAAGCGCTAGATTAGGGGCTCAGATGCAGGCAGTTAGGTCCCAGGGCCCGGGTACGCGAGGGCAGATGCAAAGCAGTGGTCCAGGCCCAGCTTTGTAGCCCTCGCAGTCGTGGCCTGGGGTGCTCATCAGAGCCTCTGACTTGAGGTCCTGGGCCTCGGTGTAGCAAAACCTGCAGATGTGCCTGGGCTCTGGCTGTCAGAGCGGATGACGGGACAGACAGGGCCATGGGCACTGAGGCCTGGGGAGGAGAGTCCAGACAGTGTCAGGGTGTGGAGCCACCACCTAGGATCGCCCCAGGGTCAGCTCCCCCTTGTCATTGCAGTCCCCAGGGTGGGAGCTCCAGCGCTACACATCAGTGACAGCCCTGGCTGTCCGGAGTTCTGCAGAATGGGTGATGCCTTGTGGCTGCTGTGAGACAATGCGAATGTTCTCTCCAAGACTAGAAGCTGCCCTAGAGCCAGACTAGCCAGGCTCCTGGGGGAGGGGCTGTGCGCCCATGAGTGGGGCTCCAGGATGCTTCGCCAGGCCCTGGTGGCTGGTGAGGAAGTCAAGGAGTGCGCCACAGAGAAGGATCTGTCTGTGCGTCTCTCCCTGAGCAGATAGAAACTCTGTGAGGGCAGGACTGTGTCGTTACTGGTGCACGACACACGGTCACTGAAGGAGGATTGGATGAAAGAACCTTTCTTCACTACAGCCCGAGGAGGTAGACAGATCTGAAAAAGGAGGCTCACAGATGTTGCCCCAAGTGGTAAAGCCAGTGGGGGAGGGGGCAGAACCGGAGCTGGGGCACAGGTTGGACGACTCCAGACCAGCCACCTGATCAGTGAGCAATACCAGGGAAGTCTCTTCTCTCCGGGCCTTAAATTTGTATCTGCAAAGTAGGGTAGGGACAGTCCACTGCATTCTCAGGGATGATGTTGTGCACACATGAGACCACATGGCCACATACAGGACATGGTGATCATGACACAGTGTCTGGCTCATCCATTGTCACATGTGCACACACAGAGCTCCTGCCAAGTAGAGCGCGTGAACGGGGTGCAGGTCCCAACCAATGGGCAGCAGGAAAAGGCTGCATGGTGGCCGGGGACCCCCCTCCGCACTCTGCCCTCTGGACGTCCTTGTGGAGCTGCCCAACAGTTAGCTGGAATTCTGGCTCTGGATGTGACCACTGAGAGTGTCCTAGGTGGTGATGGTGATCAGGACATCGACACTGATTGGGGGACAGATGAAGCCATGGCTGGAGCATTCACCTGGGAAACCAGAGCAGTGGTTTGAGGAGCGATGGGGGTGGAAGCGGTGCAGAGAGTGGTGACCACCCCTTCTCGGAAGGAGGCCATGAAGTACGAGCAGAGTTGACACAGAAAAGAGGGGACAGTGGTCCCAAATGAGGATCCAGGGGAGTCCCAGGCTGGGATGTGTCCAGGGCACATGAGGGGTAGGGGGACCCCAAAGAGTGGATCTGTAAGAGGGGGGAGGAGGCGGGGCCCTGTCCTACCACCTGGGACGGCTACCACCCAATCGGTCACAGTCCCTTCCCAGAAATTAGCTGGAGACGGACGGTGGTCTCTTCCTCCCCAGCCTGACTGCTGTCTCTGAGTCTGTAGACGCTCCTGTGACAGCGGGGCCTTGGGTCCTGCCGCCACTGACGCAGAATCGTCAGATCACACGCAGAGAAAGCTGTGTCAGAGGCCCACACTCACCTCCTCTCTCCCCGCCTCTCCCCAGAAGCTCCGTGGTGTGGACCTGCAGGAAGATGACAGCGGCTGCCAGCCTCGCGTCTACCTGGAGGAGGGAATGAGCGCAGGAGCCCCGTCCCTCAGTTCTCTCGCCATCTCGGAGCAGGAGCTGCCGCCCGACGTGCTGGACGGCTTGGGTTCGAAAGCTGCTGCGCTTCTAGAGTTATATTCTGAGCGAGGCGTCTCTTCCTCAAACAATGACTACTTTGGAGAACTGGAACCATTCATGGAGGGCAGTCACTAGCCACTGTTCAGGGATTTTTTTTTCTGCCTTTCTTCTTGTTTTTAATGACTTCCCAGTCCTAGGATGAGGACAAACTATTAGTTTAAACTATTGGTTTAAACTAATTGGTTTAAATGCTTTGATCAAACTATTGGTTTGATCAAACCAATCAAACTATTGGTTTAAATGCTTTGATATTCTCAGACCAGCCATCTTGAACCAAAGCAAAACAGCAGGTTATACTTTATTAAAACTTGATTGGTCAGATTTTCTAAACAAATTTGAATTTAGTAGGATTATTCTTTGCTTCCTGTAGCAGCCTAGCTCTGAGGGTAAATGAATGTAATCTGTAGATTACCCAGCTCTTTGGCAACACTGGGAAAGTAAAAATGGATTTAAAAGGCTATTTACATTTCCACAATTATGAATCTGCTTCGGTTGAAGTGAAAAAAATAGGTGAATAGGGAAATGTTTTCTAGAATATTCATAATCAGTATTTTTAGTGATCTTTTTTTAAAAAAAAAATACTGGTTCTTTTTCACTTTGGGATTAGATAGATAAAATATGTTCTCTTGAGGGAAATGATTATGCTTCCAATGTTATAAGCAGTACATGCTTTAAAAAAAAAGGAAGAACTGACATAATTTAACTTGTATTATGGAAGTAAAAGAATTTAGGAGACTTTGAATGAATATGTTCTGATTACATTTTTATCTTATACAAAACCACAAACTTTAATTGGTTTTTCCGTGTCCACTTACTGCTAGTGTAAGTTGCAAGGGATGGTCTTTTATAAAAGTCTTAAAATTTTTATATAGTAGGACGTGTACCCCATAAATAGTTTTCTTGTCTAAATAATAGATGAGAGTGAGTCTGACTAAGCAAAGTTTAAAATGCTACCAGGACACTTTAATGTATATGTTGGACATCTGAAAGCCTACAGCCAAATCTAAAAACTTTTATATAATTAACGAGCATTATCTTCCGTGAACGTCCTCTCACGTGCCTGAGGATAAGTCAAGAGAAACACACGTTTGCTGTTGTTATATATCAATGGGGAGTTTTAGCTCGGAGTTAAAAGTTTCCGCTTCTTTCTGAAGAAGCCGTGCAAATATTTACTTTGAGTAGTTACTTCATTCAATCTCTAGTGCTCTGGGCAAAACTTATGAAGAAGAACAACTGTATCTAAAGCAGTGGAGTGTCTGAATCTGACACATGAGTGTGCAGAACAGCTGTGCTAATACTGGCATGATTCAGAGCAGGGTCTAAGACTTTTTCTGGGTAATTCAGGATAAAAGTAATTTTTTAGAAAAATGTACTTTTAAGTCTGAATTGTTGGCAGGCCTCAGTTGTTGGTTATAACTTCCATATTTTCCTTATCACCATGGGGCAAATCTCACCCACCGTCTGTCCCTGTAATAAAGTTTTATTGGCACACAGCCTTGTGCATTTGCTTAGGTGTTGCCTATGGCTGCTTTTGTGCTCCAGCAGCAGAGCTGAGCAGTTGCCACACAGACTGCATGGCCCATACTTTACAGAAAAAGTGTGGTTAACCTCTTCCCCAAGGCATTATTTTTGGGAACTCCACATCCTGTTAAACATACTAAGATGTAAACACACCCTGCATTAAAAACAAACACATTGCCATGCACATTTTGAAAGGTTTTAAGTAAGTTTGCTTTTTGCTAGGGTAACTCATTGAACTTACTACTGGCTAGAAATCTTGGCAGTTATTGTGCTTATTTGAGAATTCTTGCATTATGAGATACTCTCCAACAAATTTTTTTCAAAAGTAATATAATACTTGTGAAATATTCGTGAACACCGAATTTAAAAATTAAGGAGAAGAGCAAAATATCATATTTTGTAGCTATTTAATTAGACATTTATTAATTCTGATTTTGTTGGGGGTTTTCTGATTGTATTTTAAAGCCAATAATTTTTTTTATGATTTTTGACCTCTTTAATAGGCCTCAGGCTTTGGGGTTATAGCATCCAGTGGAAAAAATGGCTGCATTGGCATCTTCATGAAGTATATGATACTTCAGCCTGTCCCTTTAGATGTGAATTTATATTATATATTATCACCTTCTCCAACAAACATCTGCAGGAAACATTCCTGGATATTGGCTGGTTCCCCCCACAAGTGCTTTCTCAAGCCTATATATGTGCTTGAAAAAGGTTTCCACTGAAAACGCCAGCACCAGGAGGTTTTGGTGAAACTTGTTAGCCTCCAGTGGAATTCACATGTACTCACGAATTAAGCCAGTTCTTGATAATGGCAATGAAGGGGGAATAAAACAGAAACAGTAAATATTTTCAGGGAAAATGTGATTTTATTAAGAACATTAACCTCTAAATTACTTAGCAATCCAAAGATCGCTTCAGTCTCAGAAGTTAAATATTTACTTTGCATTTCATCAGTTTCAGTTTTCATGTGCAGTAACAGCCTCATTGGTTTTATAGAGCTTTTCATCTGAGATGTTTGTCTTGCTTACTTTTATGATTTACTAAACAGAAGACATCTCAGTTGTTAAGCTTTCCTTTTCCCGAGTGAAACACTGACCAGGGAGACCTCACTTTATGTCCCCATGAAGCAGATCTAGCAAAGTCCCCTCAAAGATGACCTGTGGCAGCCGTCAAGGAAATCAAGACAGTGCCAGGTAGAGGAAGCTCTGAGATCATTCCCCTCTCATCAGAGACTTCTTCCGTGTGGCAGAAAGTGGCAGAGAGTGCAAACCTTGTCAAGTTTTTGCCTCCTCTGAAATGCATGTGTCCAGGGCCAAACACATCTGCCACGAAGGAGGAGGAGGATAAAGAATTCTAGAGCTATAAAAACATAGTCCTTTAACTTTTCGCAACACAAACACACCAGTCCTGAAATGGACGTGAGAAAGAGGCTGCAGAGACTGCCGATTGCTCCAATATGTGCTACCTCCTCTTCCTCCATGAAAGAACCCTGAATTTTTGCTGTGCACATGTGGTCCCAAATGTGATGGACGTTTCCCACCCTCTGTCGCAGCTAGGTAAGGCCGTGTGTCTAAATTCTGGCCAATAGGAGGCAACGTCCAGGAAGTTACCGCCTTGAAGCGTGGAGATGTGTCTGTCTCCTCCCCTTCTTCTCCTGGGCATGAGAATGTGATGGCTGGAGCTGGGGCAGCCATCCTGCGTGTTACCATCAGAGCTGATACACGGTGTGGCAACAGGATAGAAGGGACAGGGGTCCCTGACACCATAGACCCCCCACTCCATCCCTGGAAGACCTTACTCTAGATGCAAAATAGGAGAGAATTAAATGTGGCCAAATCTAATCTTTTACAAAATACAGAACCAAAGGGAGTGAGCTACAGGTAGCAGAACTTAAGCATGTGGCATCGGCTTAATGGATGTGTTCAGGTGGCAGAGACTCAAATATCGTGGGCTAGAGAGCTGGCGACCCTTGTTGTATAGAAACAAAGCATTTGAAAAAAAGTCTCCTGTTGTTTTTTGAAAAGCGGCCTGTGTCCTAAACAAGCATTGAAGTAGGAAATGGCAGGAGAAATTCATAATAGAGAAAAGCATTAGTTGCTTCTCACTGCTTTTCGCAGCGATGTACAAGAGAGAGACGGACTTCGGCTGCTGCTGGCCAGCGCCCGGGCAGAGCGGGAGGAACGGCAGCTGTGCTAATGGAGACGCTCTCCGCCTGCAGGCTGCAATCCAAGCCGACTGAGAGCTTGGTAATTTGGAGGCTTGCAGGGTTGAAAAAAGCACCTGCTGCATCTCTCAAACTACACCGGCCACAGGAATGCTTTCTGCAAACAGCATACTTGGCAGAAAATAAAACTAGTGCTGCCGTCCTCCCATTCGGAACTTTGTGTCAAAAGTCATTTTAAGGGTGTTGCCTTTCCAGCCAAGCCCGTTGCCTCTGAGGCTCAAGGTGGGCGCCGTCACGCTGAGAGGCGGAGTCGGAACAGCACCGAGGCCCCCGAGCAAAGGGCCAGGATCTTCAGTGTTATAAACTGTGTCTTTGCAGACAGAGCTCACTGGAAACAAGTAGGTCTGAAATCTTTCTGTTTATGGAAAAACAGTTTTGCCAAAGAAGCCACAGCCTGGTCTACAAAAGGCTGTGATTACTTAACCCCAAAGCAATATCTGGAACCACCAAACCTAAAAAACAAGACGCAAAGTGCAGAAGCCGTGCAGCCCAGGAAGGAACAGCTTCTGCTGCCACGTCGGGGGTGGCAGCGCAGATGAAGCGGGAAAGACCCTCCAAGAACGCAAGGTCGGGGCTGTGACGCGTGGCTGCGGAGGGAGCCTCTACTCTTCCTGCCACCTGGGATTTGCTCGCGTGTCTGGGCGGTGACGACTGTTTGTCAGCCTCCAGCTTCCATGTGGGAGTTTTTACTGCAGCTATCTTGTTCTTACTCATCTCCCTCATGTTGGGTGTATTAAGAACAAATAACTTATTATTTAGTTTGTAGGTTGTCAGACCACCGACAGCCTCGTTCATATCTCCTGCAGAGGACTGTGTTCCACCTGGGATCCCGCATTTTGAGCCAGATGCAATGATTGGATGGGATTTTCCTTGGGGACAGGAGGCGAGTGTGTTCCGTGTGTGGGAAGAAAGGCACAGATGGCCATGTCCCCTCTCCTCCCGTTATTCCTTCTTTCTTTAGTCCTAAGAAATAAAACCTCCGAATTTAGCCAGGCTACAGCTTTCCCAAGTGGAAACTACATTTCCCAGCCTCCCTTGAACTAGACGTGACCCGGAGGCTAAGTTCTGGCCAGTGGGGTTTACGTTGCCGCAGCGGAAGTGGTTGTAATGTGCAAGTTGCAAGACGCATCCCTTGGAGAGCAGGCCTGCCTTTCTCTGTCCCCTTCATCTTCCTGCAGGGCGGGTGCAAATGAGAAAGCTGACAGTAAGGACAGCGTGGGAAGGGAGCCGTCCCACAGTGGAAAAATGCGTTAGAAGGAGCCTGAGTCCCTTACCCTGGTGGGGCAGAGCCCGGGTAACCACATTCGTATTTCCTGCGGCACGGCACGGTGTCCTGTCATTCGTAGTCAAACTCAGTACCTATTAACACAAGTAACGTGACCTAAAAAACAAGCCAATACCTAGAAAAACCTTTGACAGATAAATGTGTGTTATACTTCAGAGTAATGACCTTGATGAGTTAAATTTATTCATTGAACGGATTTTTTCCATTATCTTCTAACAAATGTTTGTGTGATGAGTGGGTTTCACGCTCACGCCATGCTGCATTATTGCTGACTGTATTTCTAAAATTCTTCTCAAAAGTGGCTATCACTGCCCTGTGGCATAGCCTTGCAACTATCCCTTTTTGTTGTTGTTCCTGGTTACACAGTGTCATGTGGAGCTTGGATTTGACTTTTGGAAACTGCCAGAAGGCATTCAGGGCCTGGCTGGGTGAGCAGGTGAGCGGCCGGCCTCAGTGGTACCACTTGGGCTGGGAGCAGGTGTGCGGAGGAGAGGTGGGGCTCACAGCCTGAGCCCAGGGCGGATCCCAGGTGGACCCGTGAAAGGTTTGGACCTGGAGCATCCCTGTTTTCGATGCCTGTCAGGCGGGCTGAGAGGGAAACACTGGGCAGCGGAGTGAAGGTGTGTCTGGGCTGCCGGCCCCGGGCCAGCCTGCCGAGCACTCACTCCAGGCCGACGTGTGCTTTTCACCAAAGCACATTCCATGAGTTTTGACAAATCCATTCAACGGTGTCACCCACACCCCTGGCGAGATGTAGACGAGCACTGGGTGATCACCATCCGCAGTGATGGGAACAACCTGTGCTATCCAACACCATGGGCTACCAAGATGGATGACTTAGTTCTTAATTTTATTTAATTTTAGATAATTTAAGTTTAAATGTCATGTGGGTGATGTGCCACCTTTGTAAAGTGAAGTTTTAGTTGAGATCCTTATAGGGTCACATGCGTTTGTAACAACACAGAGGTCTCTGTGCCCCTCACTCAGGTTTCCCTCCAGACGGCATCCTCCAGGATGCCGACGCTGACACGCCCCGTCTACCTTGTTCGCGGCTCTTGGGTCTATTGTACTCCTTTGTGCAGGTTTATTAAATTCTGTGCAATTTTGCCACCTGTGCAGGCTTGTGTGTTCACCACAAACGGACCCTGAACAAGGCCCTGAGCGGCGGCAGCACCCCGAGGAGCCCTCGGGTTGCCCTGCCCCAGCCACACTTGCTTCCCCCCCCGCCCCCCCTGCCCCAGCCACTCCCCCACCCCCTGCGGACCCCTGCTAGTCTCTCCTGCAACTCTAAAATTTTTTCATTTAAATAATGCGGTATAAATGGGATTGTACAGTATGTAATCAGTTGAGACTGGCTTTTTTTGATCTGCCACATTTTTTTAAATGTCTGTCTTCCCCACGGAGACTGCGGGCCCCTTGAAGGAAGGAACAGTTTACGCTGAATCCTCGGGGCCTGGCGTTTAGGACGTGCTCCGTGTTTATTGATTTAATGAGAGACAATCCAAATTAAAAAAGGCGTTTACACAGCAGTCCCTGTGGTGCACAGGGTGCAGTGGGGGACAGAAAAGCTTTCAGAAGGAAATGACTGAAAAGGCTGAGGCTGAGCAGGGTGGCGCAGGAGGGGGCTCCCGGGGGCACCTCAGGGGTAAAAGGCTGCAGGCCGGACCCATCAGAGGATGTGGGCCCGTGGCCCTCCAGCTCTACTGTGGTATAACTAATACACAGAAGGGCACATATGTAATGCAAACAATTTGATGAGTTTATACGTATGCACCCACCTTGATAGAGTCACTACAATCAAGTGACAGGGGCTCTGTCACCCCCCTGCTGGATGAATGGCCCCTGCTGAGCCTCAGTACCTATTTGTTAAATTGGGGGTTCACTTTGACCAGTGGGTTTTCCGCCCGAGTCCCCTAGAGACCCAGCATTCCAGGGACATCAAGGTGACCCAGAGTCAACTGCCGCAGAGACACATTGGCCAGTTGATATTTGAAGTATCTGTTTCTTCACCAGCATCTCTTCACCTTTCTTCTGGGAAAACACCTGGAATGTCCTCTGGGCAGTTCTCCATCTCTTTGTCCTCTGCTCATGTGGGTTCCAGAGCCAGATCCTAAGAGATCTTACCTGGTTAGCACAGCCCATCCCTCTGGCCACTATGATTAGTTGAGAAGTACAAACGTTACCCAAACTGAGCCAGGCCCAGGAGTTCTCTTCAACTCTTTGGGTGGGATTTGAAGCTGAGAGGGTGTAAGAGCAGGGGCAGTTGCAGCCACCTTGCAACCATGAGGAGAAGATGTGGCACTGCTGGGGGCCACCAGATGTGGGCAGCATGGGAGGGAGCTGAGACGCGAGAGGACGCCTGCCTCTAGCTGTGAAGCCACGGCTCCCCGTGGACAGTTACCTGCACCAGTGTAATCATTCTGTGCTTGACTCAGTTTCTAGAAACCAGCCCTGAGTGAAAAAACTTTCCTTTAACAGAATGGTTCCTTCAAAAGTTTTTTTTTTTTAATTTCTAAATATTAAGTGGTTACAAAAGTTTTAGGTTACATGAATCGCTTTTGTAATGCTTGAGTATCTGCTATAGGTGTGCCTGTCACCCAAATAGTGTTCATAGTACCCATTAGGTAGGGTTTTGCCTTTCCTTCCCTCCCCCCCCACCTGGTTGATTTCCACCGAGTTTTACTGCCCTCTGTGCACATGTGTGCTCATCGGTCAGTTCCAATTTAATAGGGAGTACCTGTGGCATTTGTTTTTCCATTCTTGAGATACTTCACTTAGGAGAATGGTGTCTAGTTCCATCCAGATTGTTGCAAAAGTCATTAATTCATCTTTTTTATTGCTGAGTAGTACTCCATGGTATACATATCTCAGTCAACATCACTAATCATCAGGGAAATGCAAATTAAAACCACAACGAGATATCACCCTACCCAAGTTAGAATGGCTTTTATTAAAAAGTCCAAAAACAACAGATGCTGGCGTGGATGCAGAGAGAAAGGAACACTTACGCACTGTTGGTGGGACTGCAAACTAGTACGATCTCTATGGAAAACAGTATGGAGATTCCTCAAAGAACTACAAGTAGACCTACCATTCAATCCAGCAGTCCCACTACAGGGTATTTATCCAGAGGAAAAGAAGACTTTTCATCAAAAAGACACCTTCAAAAGTTTTAGCTGCGAGTCCAGCTTTCCCAGAGAACCCTCCTCAGGCATTTCTCACCTGCTTTGTGCAGCCTCAAGTGGGAAATGACTCCAGTCTCAACAGGGGACGCCATCACCCCGACTCCACAGGATGAGCCACGGTGGGCAGGCGAGGACAGCAGCTGAACGTGTAGGAGGAGATGACCGCAGGAGTGTAGCCTGGGAAATGGGAGCACGGGGCTGTGGCCCACACGGCCCTTTTAGGACATTCTTTATGACCATAAAGAAGGTTTGGGTCTCTGTATGTTTTGCATGTAGTAGATTTCTCCTCCTTGAAAAGATTCCATTATGAATTCAGGCATCTCAAATTAATACTTGAAAATTAAATAAATTATTTGTAAAAATGTCCCCAGGTCCTTTAGATGAAAGGAGGGTAATATTCATGAAATTCTGTTTGTAATTTCCATGGCCGTTGATGTTACTCTGTTGCATTTTGCTCAGCAGCTGTATGAGATGAGGAAGGTTCTTCACAGAGAGGCTGAGAGCCAGCAGGAGGGGCAAGGGTGAGGGTACAAAGGTGAGAAGGCAAAGGTGAGAGGGCACGTTACTCCCACCCTGGCTCTTGGGCTCTGTGGGCGTTTGCCGCGGAGCTAGGTGGCGACCACTGTCTTCGTTTTCTCATTTTCTGGTTTTGTTTTTTGAAGCCTTTATCCTCCTACTTTGGAAGGATATTGACTTAATCTGTCATGTGATTTGTAAATCAAGACCCCAGCAGGCAGCTGTCTGCTTCTATCAGCTTTAACAGCCCCGGCAACGCTGCACGAAGACCGGCTTCCTCTGCAAGTCAGTTTTTTTAATATGGAACAACACTGAGCTGTTCCCCTAAAGCCAAACAGGCCAAGAATAATAAGAAAAGTGATAATCTAACAGTATTATAATTCAACAACCATAATTTTAAAAATGGTAACATAAAGCCCAAGCTTTGCAATGGGCGGGGGAAGTTGGAGTGAGAAATTAACCCTTCGATTAATCTCTGTGTTAGAGAAATTATTAGTTTTAATAGGTAAATCCACAAAGGCTCTTAACGCAATAAAGGTTTATTTCTCATGCAGGTAAAGTCCAGACGTGCACGCTCTGGGCCGCAAGTGTGCTGTGGCAGGGAGAAGATGACAGAGCAAAGTGGCTCTTAAATTCTATCGGCCAGAACTAGTCCCACGGCCCAGCTTACTTGCGAGGGCGGCTGGGAGCTGGAGAGGAGCAGGTGGGAGGTGAACGCGTGTGGGCTTCCCGCCACCATCAGCGGATTCCCACGGTTGTGCGTGTTACTCAGAAAGGAAACTCAAGACTTGGATTTGGATGCTGGGATTATGGAGAACTTGAATGTGACCCTAACATGAGAACCATGTTTATAACCCTGGTGTCCCATAGAGGATCAAAAATGTGCACGCAGGACACATGACGCAGGTGTTCAGAGCGTTGGCTTTGGTTTGGGAGGAAGCCAGGGCTTGGAACTGGGTCCATTATTCACCTTGGGTGAGCTAAATTTATTCAACACTTTGAGCCCCTATGGCTTTGTCTGTAAAACATGGAAAACAATATCCCTCTCTCACAGGTTTTTTGAGAAATACTTCTATCGCCATCATCCTCACCACCATGATAATCACCGTCCTCGTCACCATCATCGCCATCATCATCACCACCGTCAACAATAATATCAACAAACTCAGCACTTTTGGGTCCTGAACAGATTAATCATGATTGAGACACAATTATTTAGGTCTAGTAATGTCCTCTATGTGCTGTCTTCCACCCCCACTGCCCCGGTTTCGGAGGGAGCCCCACTATAACTTCAAGCAGAGGTGCACAGGCTGTGAGGGTGGTGGGGTAACATAGCCAGATCTAGGGATTTCCTGTCTGTGGCACCATCCGCAGGTTGACAGTGGTCATTCAGCTGCCGAGCACGATCTCCATGAAGAAAGGAGGCTTTGGCTGCTTGGTTCCCACACAACCATGTGGAGGGCTTGTTATAAATACAGATATTTGGGGGCTGGGACCAGTGGCTCACGCCTGTAATCTTAACACTGTGGGAGGCCAAGGCAGGAGTATCGCTTGAGGTCAGGAGTTTGAGACCACACTGGGCAACATAGCGAGACCCCGTCTCTACAAACAATAGAAAAATTAACCAGGTGTGGTGGTGCCTGTAGTCTCAGCTACTTGGGAGGCTGAGGCAGGAGTATCGCTTGAGTCCAGGAGTTTGAGGTTGCACTGTACTCTGACCTGGGCAACAGAGCGAGACCCTGTCTCAATACCTCCCCCTGGAAAAAAAAAGACAAAAACAGACTTTGGGCCTGACTTAGGAAGTTTGACTGGGGTCTGAGAACTTGTATTTTTAGGAAGATTTTTGGTCGATCTTAAATAAGCCCTGGATTATTGCTTAATCTTATTCTTGTACACAGGCTGTGCTCAGTCACGGATTCATGCATTCAGAAAATACTGAGAGGGCCCTTGCTGAGTGCCAAGCCTACATTAACATTTTGCCTACATTATTTAATTATCACATCTGATTATCAACCCTGTTTTGTAGATGAGAAAAGTAAGGTTTGGGGACAAGTGAGTAACTTGCTCAAGGTTACACAGGCCGGGAAGTGAACAAGGTGGCATGTGAGTCCAGAGCGTGAGTTCCTCGTCATCCCTTAACAAAAACACGTGTTTTCCAGGTGCCAGCAGAGCAGGATGGGCAGGGAATCGCAAGTGTAGGGCCGTCTTGGGGCCGAGCAGAGAATGGAGTGGAAAACCACAACCCTGCCGTCAGGGCTGAGGGCCTTGGAGACACATCCTGGACTAGGTGGCAACTATCTAAGTGGACGAGGTGTGTGTGTGTGTGTGTGTGTGTGCATGTGAACATGGTAGAAGAAACAACATAGGCAAAGGACTGGCCGTAAACAACTTTTCCTCTGCAAACTGTGGGGACTGCAGTTCGTCACATTGCCCAAGCGAGACTCTGTCACCACTGGCTTCTTCCCTGCTACTAAAGGTGCACAGAAGAGTTTCTTTTTCTCTTTTCTCGTTTCTACAAATTGTAATAGAATTTCATTTAATGCATTGAAAAAACAAGTATGTCAAATGCATGATATTATATATAGTAGTTTTTAGGATGCAACTAAAGTCAATACGTAGGTTAAGAAAGTGAATCAGTATAAATGGCAGTATGCAGCAAGGGCAGGATTGTCACAGCGGTGGAGGGGGGAAGGCCAGGAGCGCGGACGCTGCAAGGCCCAGGGCCAGAGAGTGTCCCTCTGCATCCAGCCTAGAAGTTGTGCTCTTCAAGCCCACCGTTCCAAGCGGAGGCCATGGAGTCCCCCAGCTGCCGTAAACTGTGGAAAGAGAGCGTGCTGTAGATATTATTAGGTGCTGCAGGGCCAAATTCTGTTCTCGGACAGCTCAGAAAGAGCTTTGCGCTCTGGGGGAAGGGTCACGAGGAAAAGGGCCACAGGGTGGCCGCAGAGGTTCCAAATTAGCCATGGGAACAGGCCAAGCCCAAAGCAGAGACCCAGAGTTCAGGAATGTTCCCTGGCCCTGCTCTTGAAGTCACAGCCTCTGAGAGTGGCTAAAAATACCGTGGCCCGTGGCCTAGAGATTGCATGTAGAAAGTCGCTTTCCAGAAGTAGCGGGGAGTAGGGGGTTGGGGGGGAGCTGGAGGGAGCCTGGGCTCCAGAGCGACTGCCAGCTGCAAAGCTGCAAAGGTCGCCCCTGGGAGGCTTCCAGATCGGAGTTTCTGCCAGGACTTCCCCAGCGTTTGGGCTCGAATGAAATGCCACTTTCAGCAGGTTTGCAGGCGTGGCTCAGGCCTCTCTCTGCTCCACTGTCTCCGCAGCCAGCCCCTGTCGTTGGCAACCGAAAGCCCCAAAGGACAGAAGGGGGCTTCTGTGTGAGAACCACGTAGTCAGATCTGTCAGGCTTCTCCTTTGTGGCCTCAGCCGGGTGGGGAAGACTCAGGAGCAGCGGGGTGCCGGTGACTAAGAGGAAGCCAGATGGAGCACGTGACCAGAGCTTGAGCCGTTCAAAGCCCGTCATCCCAGATCCCAGTTCCTCGGTCCTCCTTCCGAAGGGGGTTACGGTTCGTAGCGTCTTCTGAACAGGATGCATAGCACTTTTCAATCTCAATACAAATATGCAAACTGTACCGTTTCTTAATTTATTCACCTAATAATCCGCCTCGGAGATTGTACCTGATCAACAGGTACGTATTAATTAGCTACCTCAATTTTTTAGAAGTTTCAGGTCATTCCTTTGTACGACTGTGTTATAACTTAAGCATTTCTCTGCTGAGAACATCCAGGCGATTTCTAGCCTTTTGCCACAACCAATCCTGCTAAGAGCGTTGCTTACCTTTTGTGCGCATGCGCACACGTCCTGTGTGGACCAAGCCCAGCGGGAGTCCCCAGAGGACTGAGAACATGCGTTTAGAGTGTTAATACCTATCCACGAGCTGTCAGTGCTCCAACCCAGCGTGTGTCATCAACTTTGCAGTCTTCACCAGCCTATGTAAAATAATATAAAAAGTGTTTGTGATTATAGTCTTAACTTTCATGCCTTTCATTACAAATGGAGTCAAAGCATATGAAAATATGTTTATGAGCCATTTATTTTCCTGCGAAATTCCTGTTTTTGTTTTTTGCCCATGTTTTCTGATGGATTGGTGGTCGTTTTTATTTGTTTATGGGCCCTTTATGTGTGAGGATATTAACTTTGTCAGTTATATGTTACAATTTTTTACAGTTTGTTGTTTGCTTTTTTGATATCTTTTTCCATGTGGAAATTTTAAAAAATACCGTTGTAGTCAGATATATCAGGCTTCTCCTTTGTGGCTTTACGACGACATGGATTCGGAATGGGGAAGAGGGGAGGTGAAGAGAAACTTCTGTGGCTTCCTGCTCTTGGCCCCAGGACACAGCAAGCTGGCCTGGCTGTGTGTTTCGTGTGAGTTGTGTTGTTGTGTCGTCGGCCATCCCTGGTCCTTGACAACCATCACCTCTGCCCACGTGTTCTCTCTCTCTCTCCCTCTCTCTCTGCCTTCCAGCTGCTGCGTCACGCTGAACACGCACCGCCTCTCCGAGCTCCTTCTTGTCCCCACTGCCGCATTCCTCTCTGCCCACAACAAGTCTCTCTGCTTCCAGCGTCTCTGATCTGCTGGGTACAAGCATCCCCAGGAGATCCCCAATCACACACTCCCTGGATCAAGAACCTTCAGTGGTTCCCCAGCGCCTGGGAATTTCCATTTAATGGCCTCCAAATCCCAAGCCGGCCTCACTGCTCTGCCTGAGGCTCTAGTGACACTCAGTTACAGGTTGTTCCCCGGACACCTCTGCGGGCCTCGCTCCAGCCTTGGCGCGTGTGTTTCCTCATCCTGGAGTCCTGCCGCCCACCCCTACCCAACATCGATGGCCCTTGCCCAGGAAGCCTTGTGCCCCTCCCCAGGCCACGGGGGGCTCTGGTCCTCCTGGCCTCTCCGTACTCACCCCCTCCTCATGGCAGACTTTGCTGTGTCTCCTCGAGGGCTGGAGGTGCTCCGCTTGCCTGGGTGGCCCCTGAGTTGGTGGCAGAGAGCTGAGGACAGTGGGCTGCCCAGGGTCCACACTGCAGATGGTGTAGGAGCAGTGGGGACTGGCGAGCTGGCTGGGTCAAACACCGAAGTCCGTCCCCTCCCCTTGGTTGTGACTCTGACACGTTGCTGTCTACCTGCTGCTTCCCTTGGTTTTCTCCCTCTCTCAGGTAGTTCTGACCTCTGGTCATTCTCAGTACAACTCCAACACGGTGCCTGGGACGTCAAAGGGAGTGAAAACAAGGAGATTTTTAGAGGAGAGGTGGAAATTAATCAAATAATTACACCCACAAAGATGGGTCATTATTCAGTGCTACAGAAGAGGTTTGTGTAATAGGACAGTGTGTCCACGAGGGTTTGACCTAGTCAAAGTGATGTTCAAGCAGAATGGGAGTATGAACAGTGACCTGGAGGGGACCAGTGTCCCAGCAGAGGGGCCCATGTGGCAAGAGGGAGCCTGGCACCTCCTGTGGCCTGCAAGGCTGGGGCACAAGTGGAGGGAGACACAGCATTCCTGCTTCCCTGACCTACAGAAGGTTTGAGGCTGAACCAGGCCCCCTCCCAAGGAAGAAAGTGAGAATGTGTCCCCTGCGTGACAAGTGACAAAACAAGGACATTTCTTTCCCTTGGAGCCAATGCCATTGGCTCTCAAGCAAATGGTTGAGGAGGTGGCAGAGGCTTGTACCTCCAGCTGTGAGAGGTGGTGGGCCTGGCTGGCATTTCAGGAGAGGCCCTAGTGAAAGGTGACCAAGCAAGGGCCACTGAAGCCAGGGCATGCTTCTGTCCCGAAGGTGACCTCCACGGGAGGCTGGTCCAGGTGGCGGTGTCTGCTGAGAGTGAGCCCTCCAAGTGTAGGTAGAAAAACTTGGAGAGTTCTGGAACCAGAACATTTGGGGACCCTTCTGTGCCTTGGGCTTCTGTCTTCTTAACATCTCGACTGCACAGAGACCTGAGATCAAGACTGAATCTCAACCTCTGCTTTGGATTTGGTTTCCACTGAGAAGACAGATAGTAGAAATAATGCACATTTCGGCTTCTGATGAAACAGCCAGCCATTTGGGATTCTCAGGATCCGCGTCCGTTTGCAGAGTTTCCTTGCCGGATAAACCATTCCTTTGCAGAGATGCCATTAACTAGTAATTCAAGGTCGGTACCCTCCAGTCAGCCATCACGGGAGAGTTTTGCTGAATGGCAGAGAGGACACGTTTGTCTGAGTGCCAGCAGCAAAGGCGGCTCGCACTATCCGTCTTTCCTGTGATAAACTGCCCTGGAATCGTAATTCCAGAGGGAAGGATTTTAAATCAGGCTGGGGCTTGACTGGATCAGGGCAAACTCTCAACAGCTGTAAAGACTATTTTATTACAAACTGTCCTCAGATAGGCAATAGTCACCTAGGTTCTAAAGAGTGGCTGACATCCCAAACCTTCCCAGGGCGCCCCACGCCCTATTCCTGCTGCGTGGCCAGACGCACCCACGGCACAGAGTTTACTGAGAGCCACAGACTGCACATGTTGTGTGCACGTCCCTACCGCCCTCGGCACGGAAAGCCCGAGTCCGAGTGCGCCCCTCCAGCCTGTCTGTCCCACACTCTGCCTGGAATTCTACAGCCCAGTCCCTCCAGGATTTTCCTGACTCCCTCCTTCTCCCAGCCTTCAGGTGCTGGGGACTGGCCAGCACTTGGCCGGCTTTCACCTCTGATCCCCACAGTGCCTGACGGGGCCCTTGGGAGAGACACCCGCTCCTGGCCTGTCTGCCTTCTCCGCTAGGCGGGAGCTGAGCTCTGCGGGGGCGAGTTCTGTGTCTTATCCTCTCTGCAGCCCGGCACTTGCCACAGTGCTTGGTGCGAGGTTAACACCCCACTGGTGTGTATCGAACTAAACGACGACTTCACAAATCCCCCCCCCACCCCCCGACTGGTGCTGACCAAGCATGGTTGCAGGACAGACGTGGGAGATGAGGGCTGCAACCTGAGCTCCTGTGCACCTGAACCTCCAGGGGAGGGCATTAAAATGCAGATGCTGGGGTCCCGCCTCCAGGGGCTCATGCAGTAGGTCCGGGCTGAGGCCCTGGGATGGAGCAATTATTTATTTATTTATTACTTATGTATTTATTTTTAGAGACAGGGTCTTGCTCTGTTGCCCAGGCTGGAGTGCAGTGGTGTCATCATAGCTCACCTCGAATTCCTGGGCTCAAGCGATTCTCCTGCCTCAGCTTCCCAAGTAGCTGGGACTACAAGCACACACCACCATGCCCAGCTAATTATTATTATAAATAGTTTTTTAGTGGAGATGAGATCTGGATATGTTGCCCAGGCTTGTCTGTCTTGAATTCCTGGCCTCAGACAATCATCCGGTCTTGGCCTCCCAAAGTGCTGGGATTATAGGCCTGAGCCACTGTGCCCCTGGATAGAATCTGCATTTTTATTAAATAACATGTTTCGCAGCTGATTCTAATGCCTGCCAAAATCTGGGCACCTTGGTTTTTAACCTTTCTTCTTTGCCTCTCAAAGCTATGGCCGCAACCTTTGGACCATGGGCTTACATTTCTAACCCAACTGCATTGACGATAACGGCGACATGGGTCTGTGGTCTTTGAATGATCACAAGTAGACACTGGGAAGTGTCATGGGAGCCCTAGAAGGTCTGGATGGGCAAAGGAGGCCAACTCAAGATGAACAGTTGTGAAAATTGCACATTCGTTCATTCATCCATTCGGCATATGTGTGTTGAGCATCTACTATGTGCATCTGGCAGCACCAGGTGCTGGAGCAGAAGTGTGAGCAGGGTGACATGATGTACAAGCAGCTCACAGTCTGGTAGGCTCTGGATTGTACGGTTGATGGGAGGCTGAACCAGGTGAAGCCCTCCCTCCGTGTAGGCGGTGGTGGGGAGTGGAATACGGCCTTGCCGCGACCTTCCTCTGAACTGGCTTCATGTCCATGGCAAACCTCTCCTTCCCAGCAAAGCAGCAGCCGCTCAACGGAAAGCCAGGCACAGAAAGACAAGTGCCACATGGTCCCACCCATTTGTGGAAGCTAGGAAAGGGCTGATAGAAGTACAGAGTAGGACAGTGGCTACTAGAGGCTGGAGAGGGTAGGGAAATGGGGAGAGATGGGCAAATGGGTACAAAATTACAGTTTATAGGAGAATAAGTTCTGGTGTTCTATAGCACAGGAGGGTGACTATGGTAAACGATATTTTAGTGTACGTTTCCAAATAACTGGAAGACCGGGTTCTGAGTGCTCTTACCACAAAGGAAGGATACATGTTTGAGGTGATACACATGCTAGATACCATGGTTCTATCATTACACAATATACACATGTATGGAAACATCACTGGACCCCATAAGTATGTACAATTATGTGTCAACTGAAAACAAAATTTAAAAAATTAAAAAAGAAAATGAAAATTTAAAAGGAACAGGACTGAGTCTTCAGAACCAAAGTAAGGTTGCTGGGATTGCTGGAAGTAATTGAAGAGCTCAGAAATCTGGTTGATTTGTAACTAGTGGAAAAAGGGGTTTTTGAGCAGTTAGTAGCGGCTATTGGAAAACAAACAAAACCATCAAATTTTTGTAACCAAGTGTGCGAAAACACCTCAATACACTGCTTATTCCAGCCTGGATAGAAGCAGGTGTCTGTCTGACTTCACTCTGCCAAAGCACAATCCAGAATCTGATGTTTGCAGGGGGGACGGGACACGACCTCCCCTCTGGGGCAACCTGGACTCCTCCTCTTCAAGGGCAGCATGGACTTCTTGTGTTTAATCCTAAGCATCAGTGTCTTTTGCACTTTCTCTGCCTGTGTGATGATCTGGTTAATCCCAATGTTACCTTCTGCTGTGTTAGGACAAGGAACCACAGCACACCTAGCCACCCAGCCTCGTTACTGTGGCCAAAAGCAGACGACGCATATGAATTTCATTTCTACTTTGGGGAAAGATTTCAAAGTCCCATTTGACTAGCAGTAGAGAAATAAAACAAACTGCCCCTACTGGTTCTTGAGGCGGCTCTATCAAACTCACAAGATATTGGACACCAAAAGAAAAGTGGTTTTAAAATTTATCACATTCTGAATATCTACCAAGAAGAACTATCCAGCAGATGGCGGATTTGTAGCCAAGATCAAGAGGATTAGCAGCTGCCTGGGCGGCCTCCCAGAAGGAAGGTTGGCCCGAGGTCATCTGAACTGCTCCTAACAGGGAAGTGGAGAGCCACAGCGATCCAACTCTGAAAGAGAGTGTACCAGGAAAAGGAGAAGTTTCTGTTTTAAAAACTGTACGTGGCACATGGCGGTTGGATTAGGAAGTGCAAGGAAAAGCCATCACCTAACAAAATGGCCATTCTGTCTAAGAAAACACTTCGTTAGGTCTATTTGTCACAAGAGGCAAATAAATTACAGGGTGCTGCCTGGAATGGGGACATCTTGGCAAAGAAAGGCACATTATTGTGCATAATAAGGTAAATGTGAGTCGTCATGATCCAGTGTGAAATGACTTTCCTTCTCTGGGGTAAAAATGTTCTTCAACAGCAGCACACATTTCCCAGTCCTCTGAGCAATGGCTCCTGAACACCATTCTTTCTGGTAGGACCCAAAGATAGATCTAAGGCGTTGTGGGGGGCACTGGGGAAGAACCCTGAGTGGGCGTGGGAGGGAGGTGGGCTGGCGCTGGAGGGACCAGGGGTTCGGGCTCCCGTGCTGGGCTGTGGCTGGGGGGCATCGTCTGACGTCTGCTGTGAGCTGCGCTCTGCTCTGCCTTCGTCGTGCTCCACGGCCCTCCCACTCACTAGCTTGGTGTGAACCTCGCCGCATGGGCTCTTGGGAAAAGAAACAGAGGAGCCGTGCTCCTGTTTGGGGACACCAGGAGCAGCCGCAGTAGAGACAAAGATGTTAGGGGTCGTGGGCAGAAACAGGAGGACAAATGAGGCAACCTCTGGGACGTACAAGACCTCCTCCCCGAATTCTTGGACTCCTTGGAAATATTCTGGAGAGACCAAATGCTCTAGGGAAATGTGTGTGGCAGGGGTGGCGTAGATTGGGTTATTTTCCCAGATACCAAAGGGCCGGAGGATTGCAAGGGAGGAATATAGCTGAAGGTTAATCAGGGTCATGACTGTGGTGTGTCCAGCAGTGAAACTAAGGGCCATGGAGGAATATGGGAATTCAATTTTAGAATGTATAAACTGTTTTTTCTCTGTGAAGCTCAAAGCAGTTCATAGCAAAAAACCTAATGTGCACTCAGTCCTGACTTCATCATCATGTAAAGAACAGCAATTTGGGTGCCCATTTTACAGGTGGGCACTTTGAGCTTCTGGGAAGCTCGGGGTAGTATACTGAAAGTTATCTTAGGAGTCAGTGCGGGAATGATGGCCTGTGTGCTCTGGTGATGCAGGTCTATCCCAGCCATCATCATTACCGTGGGCTGAGTTGTCCTCAACCAGTGAGTCAGAATGGCTGAGGAGACACAGAGATAGAATACAGGCAACTATAGGATTTGAAGGTTAGAAGTGTCTTTCTTTGTAAGCAAAATATATTGATAATAATAATGTTGACGATGGTGGTGGTGGTGGTGATGATAGCATCAAATATTTTTAAACACATTTTAACAGC
This sequence comes from Eulemur rufifrons, assembly GCF_041146395.1. NCBI lineage: Eukaryota > Metazoa > Chordata > Mammalia > Primates > Lemuridae > Eulemur > Eulemur rufifrons. Next base: position 49,520,016 of record NC_091002.1, read on the forward strand.
TCATTATGTGCCATGCACCAAGGAAATGGTCCACGTGGATTATCTCTTTGGACTGTCAACAAACCAATTTCCATCAAGCCCAGGATGTCCCAAGCTCAGCACTATTGACATCTGGTGCTGAATAATTCTTTATTGTAGGGGGCGGCCATTGTGTGCATTTTAGGATGTTTAGCAGCATTCCTGGCCTCCACTCCCTGGAAGCCAGTAGTACCTCTTCCACCCCTGGCTTTAATAACCACAAGTGTCTTCAGACATTGTCAAATACCCCCTGGGGGCAAAACTCCCCCCTGCTGAGGATCTCTGCAGAATTCCTCCTATGGAATCTTAGCCACATGGTGGTGAAACCTTTCCTCCAAGCTTCCGGAACCTGCTCCTCAGCAGCCAAGTCCCCTGTGAGGCCACTTGACTTATTACATCACTCACATCAATCATGATGACCCACGTCCTCAAGGGTGCTTACATCGTGTGAAGAGGATGTCACTCAGGTAGTCAGAAAAGGAATGTGCTACAGTTAATAAATATTTCTACCCTAGCTGGTTAAAGCTATAACAAAGGGCACCTCTACTTTTATTCTTAAAGTGGTAAGGCCTTAGCTGTGCAGAAAGTTTGACACCCTTAATTAGCTAAATTTTTGAAGGGTTCTTACAATAAAGGCCTCTCTGCATTTACCCCTTAAGAATATTTTTACAAATGTGTGTTTCGGATTTTCCTGATGGCCTGCCTGTCTCTCCCTGAGTGCTGGGACTATCTCTTATTCATCTGCATGTCCCCGGTCCCTATTCCCATGCCTGGTATACGCCAGAGGCTGAGAAAGTACTTCTGCACCATCAGTGAGTAAGTAGGTGGGTGGTCGCTTGATAACAGAGGTCCCCGGAGATGCCCTGGGCCGCACCGCAGCCAGGTTGGCCGCCTGGCTGACCAGCCGAGGCAGGATCTGCAGTCTCACTGCCGGCAGCCCACGCGGGCTCCGGAACAGATCACTCCCGGGTGGCGGTGCAGAGTGTGGGCTTCGTGAATCATCCACAAGTGTCATGTCCCACGCTGCAAAGCGATGGAGGGCAAAGTTTGGCGTTGCTCCCATTTTCTCACCGGTAAAATGAGGAAAATGCATGCATGGCAGGGTTATGATGAGGATTAAGTTGGGAAAAAAGCATCTCAAAGCACCCAAAGAGCAGGTGTCCAGGGAGATTCAGTTTCCCTCTCTCCACTTTCTATCTTTTCTGCAGCCTAACACCATGCATGCTGGGAACTTCCCTCCTCCTCGCTGCATGTTTCCATCCGGACTGTTAAGCCTATGCCCCATGCTGGCCAATCAGAGTGCCCATTGTTCCTGGATTCCGTGATTGGTCCAGGAGTGAGCACATGACCTGAGCGAGCGGGTGAGCGTCTTGCGGGAATGGAAGTAAGTGCAGGGTTTCTCCTACCTCTGGGTTCCTGGCGTGTTTGGTGGTGGACGCCGCCGGAGGCCGCGCCGGCTCCGCACGTGCCTCCCTGCGGTGCAGAGGGAGCAGCGTGGAGAGACGGAGAGACGTTGGCGCAGATGCTGTTGCTTAGACCCCCATAGCCGGCTTGCCTGAAGCCCATACAGTTGTTGGATTTCTCGGTTCCATGAGTCAGTATTCCTCTACTTCTTTTTAATCCAGTTTATTTTAGGTTTTTGTCACTTCCCAATTAAGTGGGTCCTGACTGATACATCATTTGTCTCTTTTCCTTCTTTCCTTTTTTGTCTGCCTTCCTCCCCGCCAACCCCCCTCACCCTCTTCCTTCTCTCCTGCCTGGAGCCCCATCTCTCCCAGTACCTACCCGGTCACCGGTTCTCTCCTTATCTTTCTGTCTATTCATCTCTTCAACGGTGTCACCAGATAATTGACATACTGACTCCTGGACATTTAAAAATTATAATGAAAAGCTCCTTTCAAGACTCACAGGCACACAGCTCTACTAGGAGAAAGGTGGACACGATGATGACATTGTGGACCAGGGGGCGACTCTCCCTCAGCCCCAGTCCAAGCCACACTTCACATTGCTGGCTTCTGCCACACTTGTTTTCATCCTCGTGCAAACAAACCATCACGAGAGCCAGCCGGTTTTTATCCCCTGTCCAAGTGTGTTTTCAACATTGTCTCTAGTTCCTGCTTGTGGCTGTCCTGGCTAAGGACGGCAGGGTTTACCTGGCCAGGGCAGAGCCTCTCGGATGAGAAGTGCCACCTGGAGAAGGGGTTGTTAATGAGCCCTGCTTGCTGGCCCATGTCTGGGTCTGGCTCCCCAGGAGGCCACTGTGCAATCACAGGCAAAGGATGCCATTTGTCTCCTGGGGTCTCCAGCGCAGTGGGTGGTCTTCTCTGCCAGCAGGGAGGTGGTGGATATTGACAGGGTTGGAATATGTTCAGTGGAGCAGGGATGAATTAGTGCATTCAGTTTCCTATGGTCTAAAACCCAAGGAGCATCTGTTTAAGCCATGAGGGGCACTTTTTGTGGCTGGAGGGAGGACCCAAGTTGCAGGATTTGTTTATGCCCATCAGCAGGGGTTGTTTGGAAGCTCCAGGGAGGGCTGGTGATGAATCGCCAGGCACAGTGGCACGGATCCCCCTGTGTGATTATCCTCATTGCCCTCCCAGCCCATTACTCTTCCAAAGGGTGGCAGCTGGAAGTGGGTTAGTGAGGGCTGGTCCCTTTGCTCACACCAGGCCTGCTAACCAGAGCTAATGATAATAGTAATAATGACAAAAGCTCTGATTTACAGCACACTTACGTGTTCCTGTTCATTCCATCCCCTACCTCCAGCCTCCCCAACTTCTGTAGCTCACATCCCACCTTCAGGTTCTTTGCCATGTCTGCGCAACACCGGTACTGTTGTTTACTTCATTTGAAAAAAATATCAACTCATTTTTTTCATTAAGGTAACTGTATTTAAAAATTAAACCTTCCAATTCTCTTCTGGATGGAAAACTAGTAGCACTTGCTAGGAATGGGAGGAAACTGTAACGAATATGATGTAAACCATAAACCTGCGTGACGGTTGATAGTGGTGCCTACGAGGACTCCTAGCTAAGACCTGCACTCTTTATCGTAATGAGAACTTAGCAAGCGTTGGAAAGGTCTTGAAGACAGAGGAGCACTGACATGAGACCTTCTCTTTATACATTGCCAAAGGCATGGAAGGGCAGTTAGAAACAAGAAAGTAACTTCTCGCCATGTCATTGTTGGAACACCTCAAAAAGTCGTCTCCAGTGCTCACAGAGGTCTGGGCCCCAAGCATCGTGGGAGTTCATTTTTCTCACTTACTCCATGCCTAACCCCCCAAGTTAGGCACCATCATGTCCATTTCAGAGTTGAAGAAGAGGAGCCTCAAAAAGGTTGCCCAGAGAAGACATTCAAGAGTGGGGATTCCAGCCCGGAGCTGTTGGGATAGAACATCACTACTGTGTGCCAGGTGTCGGATGCCAGGTGCTGGGTTCCAAGCTTGGCACTTCACATCCATCACTTCGTCCTATCCACATCCCAGCTCTGTGCAACTGTGGTGGTCCTCATTTCACAGGGGACATGGAGGCTCAGTGAGCTGCAGAGATGCTCCCAAGCTCTCCTGACAGAGAAGCAAAAGCAGGACTCCTGGGGGCCTGGCGTGCTCCAGTGCACATGCATGACCATCCTTAGATATTGTTCATCCTCTCGGCAACCAACTGGGGAGCATCTGCACCATCAGGGCGTCGAGTGGTCACAGCAGGACTCTGACGAACCAACTGAAGCAGAAAGGGAGTTTACAGGAAGGACTTGGTGCAGTGCACAGATTCAGGGTGGACGCTGGAGAAATGGACCTAGAAAGAACCAGAGCCCAGTGCTCCTGTGTCTGGAAGGCATCAGAACACTGCAGCCCCTTTCCTTCCCTCCTGAGGGTCTTCTCCTCAAGGATGGGACCTTGAGCAACAGGGCCTGATGGCCCTGCTCAGGTCACATGCCCACCCCTTGGGCACGGTGGGCTCCTTTTTTGGATGGTCCCAGTAGGACCTCACACAATGGGGGAGGGGTTATTTTCCGAAAGGAAATCAGGGTGCTGTTATCATCAAAAGAAGAGAGGCTAAAATTAGCCCCCAAACCTGCAGAAATTACCAACTATGTGCCAGCGCAGTGTCAGGGGGCCCTTCCACCATCCTGTACAGGGGCAACAAGTGCCTAGGTTGGTGGGCCTGGTCCTGGTCCTCTCTGCTCCAGGCCCCAGGACACGTAGCCTGGGTTGCTGGCATCACCTAGAGCAGGAAGGGATCTTAGAGAGCTTGGTCTGGTTTCCTGAATGCTCTGTCCCAGGTGGCCTTGGAACCCCCATCCAGGTCTGACACTGACACACTTGCACACCTTCCGTGACCCCAAGGCCCACCACGGCCCCCAAACTGCAATATAATCATTCTCTCCACAGAATTCACAATTTTCTACATATCCTCTACTAGAGGGAGGAAATCTCTGATTAAAAACAAAATTGTACGATTGCATTCTTATTCCTATTGTTTAAGGAACTGATTATCTTGGTGTATCTTTTCCAATGACAGGTTTCACTAAATTAAACCCAAGACAATTACATTCCCTGGAAATAACAGACTGATTATATATGGCAGAAATGTGCTAAAATTTCTTGAGAAATTAGCATGTTGGCCCTTGAGGATTAGCTGGTGATCAAAGGTATAGGTTTTGAAGTTAGACTAACAAGGTTCAAATCCAGGCTCTGCCACTTCTGGCTGTGTGACTTTGAGCAAGTTATGTTACCTCTCTGTGTCTCAGCTTCCCCGTCTGTGTAATTTGGACAAACAATTCCTCTCATCCAGGCTTGTTGCGCGGATTAAATAGATTCATGTAACACTCCACAAAGTTAACTATAAACATGCCCACGTGGACTCACACGGGCTGTTCTGGTTGCAATAGGGACAGGGACGTGACCTGGAAACTCGTTGCCACTTGGCATTGAGAACCACAAGGGATCAGACTGTGTCATCCGTGCACAGATGGACAAGATCATAAAGAGGAAATGTAGTGTAGGGAGACGGGTTACTCTTTAAGATTGAAAGCAGGACAAAGCTGCCCTAGACCACGTCCCCTCTCTTCTCTTCATTTTGTCTGCCAAATACACACGGCGCCTTCTTTCCACTCCATTTCTTAATTGAGCAAACTCTGAGATCCTGAGGGTAAACAAACACGGAGCCAGCACAGACAAGCCCTGCTTCCTGCGCTCGCTGCTCTGCGGAGCAGAGGGACAGCACACGGGCTGGGACGTGGGAGCTGCAGGAGAAGGTGCTTCCAGGGTCTGGCCTGCGGGCCTTGCTCCGTCTTTGTTAGATTGTTCGTTCGTTCGTTCATTTCATTCAAGTGTTCAGTGGGAACTTTCCTGTGGAAGACAAAGACCTTTCCCCTAAGGAGCTATGGTCCAGGGAGATGGGTGTCGACAAAACACCGTGCAGTGTGTCTGTGCTGAGATGTGGCAGCCACAGGGAACCGTGGCAGGGGCAGAAAGAAGACCCCAATTCAGGGGAGGCCTGAAGAACAAGTAGGGAGGTATCAGCCCAGCAGAGAGCTGAGGGGGGTGAGGAACGGATCTGCCAGACCCTGGTAGGGGGGAGAAGCCACAGTCACTGTTGACACGGTTGAAAGAATCATTTTGTATGGACGCCAGCCTGGCTGTGCCGTTCACCTGGGCACAGCATGTCCCTGCAAACCTCTGCTCTGCCCAACCCAGTCTGCCGCGGATGGAGTGAGAGCTGCTCCCAAGTTATTTTCATTAAAATTTGGAAGCAACTGAAACTTAATAATGGGGGATTCATCACAGTACAGCCATGTAAATGGAATAATACACTGTCATTAAAAGTGTTAAAATCTTGTATCGTTTTAATAAATACTAACATTTTGAGGGAGTATCAGAATATAATTTTTTTACATTTTCTTAGTTTTGTGAAAAAACAAAATATCTGTATGAGCATAGATAAGTGGTAAGAAAGGAATATAGTAAAATATTTATAGTAGTTAGTGCTCGATGGCTGGATTCCTTCGTATATTCTATAGTTTTATGCCTTGAGGACATATTACCTCTATAGCCAGCAAAATTAAGAAAAGTGTTTCAGATCCGAATGGGCTGCAGCCTGCAGGATTGCTTGGTCATTTCTTCGCTCCCCCCCATCCCAGCAGCACATGTGTGGCTTGGTGAGTCTCTTTGGTCATATTGTGCAGTAAGCTGTCTCTCGGACTCTCTCTCTGGGTTTGGGTGTGTCTCCCGGGTCTTGTGTTTGCAGCCAAACGTCCTGCCCTGTCTCTGTCTCTGTCTCATCAGCATGTCTTGATGAGCGTTTATTGACTAGTCATTGTGTGCTGGTCACCAAACTAAATGGCCCAAAGGATGAAACAACATTTGTGTCGGAGGGAGCTGAGAGACCCTTTAACTAAAGAAACATGAGGCATAAAATAGACACACACACTCGCAAACTCACGCACAAACACATACGCACACAAAACATCTGGGCTGCTCCAGATGAAGGCTGGAGTGTTTGGGGGAATTTCTGCCCCAACTCGTAGTCTTCCGCCCTCCACGAGTGGCTTCTGAGGCAGGTTGTGGACCCAAATGCCATGTATGACACTGTGAAAAACACAAGTGCTTCCAGCTGTCTCACTGTGTGCACGAGAACACGCCTCTATTTTAAACCCTTCCGAGATGGCCTGCTTCGCCTGTGATGCTGCCCCGGCCACGGGGGCAGGTCCCCATGTTGTCTCTTCCCAGTGGCAGCCATGACTTGTGTATTTAATTTCTGTGTCCCCAGCAGACTGTAGGCCACTCAGGGGCAGGGACTTGCCTGTTTTTGTTTTTGTTTTTGTTGTTTTTGTTTTGTTGTTTTCGAGGCAGGGTCTTGCTCTGTCACCCTGGCTGGAGTACAGTGATGTCATCATAGCTCACTGCAGCCTCAAACTCCTGGGCTCAAGCGATCCTCCTGCCTCAGCCTCCTGAGTAGCTGGGACTACAGGTGAACACCACCATGCCCTGCTAATTTTTCTACTGTTTATAGGGACAAGGGCTTGCTATGTTGCCCAGGCTGGTCTTGAACTCCTGGTCTCAAGTGATCCTCCCACCTTGGCCTCCAAAAGTGCTGTGACCGACCTGCCTGTCTTGCTCACTACTGTATCCTGGGGCTGCATCTTCGAGGTGAGACTTTGGGCAAGTCACTCGGCCTCTCCGAGTCTTCGTTGCCCCCTTTGTGACATCAGGATGTCACTGGGGATGGCAATAATAGGGCGCACCTCACAGGGGCCTCATGAGAGTTGGGAGCTGCTGCGTGTAATGTGGTTACAACAGTGGGGGCATCCAGTAAGTGCTGTATTAATGCCACCTGTTGTCACTATTAGCTACCGTTGTTATTACGGACAGGGGTCTCCCACCTTCTCCACCCAGGCCTTGTCACCTCTCATAAAAGCTTTCTAGTTTCAAGGGCTTTCAATGCCCTGAACATGAAATGCTCCTCCGGGCCCCCAGCTGCTTCTGCGTCCTGTCCCCCTGGCACTCCCCGTCCTGAGTGTGGCTCTGCAGGGGACGCCTCAGATGCCGACTCACTTCCTTTCTGCCTGCACTCGGTCACCAGGTTTCTTCATCAATTTCTGGGGTGTTGACCCAGCAGGAAAGAGTGGTTTCCGGTTCACATCCTGCCTGCCCACCAGCCAGGGTGAGAGGCTGGGCCCTGAGTCTTGGGAAATCGCAGTGGACAGGGACACCCAGCAGCGCCGTGACTGTGATCCGGCCAAAGCACGTCTCGATCACAGCCGGGGCCTGCAGACTGCGAGCCGCTTTGCAGCAGTTTGGCTGACGGCAAACTTCTGCAACGTGGTGCAAAAGCCATTTAACACCTTTAAAGAAATTGGAAATGGGTTTTTCATGTGTGGTGGTGCTGAAAATTGAGAATAATGACAGAATTATTAAAAACAGCCTTCTCGGCCTCAGACTCTTAATTGCCTTTGGTCCACAAAGCTGACAGCACTGTGGAAACTGAACGTGGAATATTTAGTCTGGGAGCCTTGGAGGAGCCTCTTGATTCTTTTGTTTATGGGTTGTAAGAACTGCTTTTGGGGTGCCTGGATGTGGAAGCAGGAGCACAGAGCTGGGAGCTGGGCAGGAGGCCGGGGCTCGTCTCCCGACTCTGCTCCCATCTGAGGGAAAGTGCGAACCAGCGTGTCGAGCGGGCTCCTTGGGGTGACAGCTGCAGGGCTCCATGGTGGCTCTGTGGGCTGCTAGGCTGGGAAAGGCTGAGCTAAAGCCAAGCAGGTTTCTTGCCTGCAGGACTTCTCAGAGCCTTGACTATGGTTATAATGATAGGCAACATTAATTAAGCATTTACTTGGAGCCAGAAACAGAGCTGAAGTTTTCACACTTGACCTCATTTTGTCTTTATCAACATGCATGAGAAGGGAAGCTGAGACTTAGAGATAAACAGTTGCTTACAATGAATGGAAGTATCTGATCTTTAACCCAGATCTGTCTGGCAAAAAAAAAAGGTCCGTGCCTGTGCCCTACCCACTATGCTTCCCTGCCTCTCCATCCTGTGCGGAGAGTGGAACCTTGAAATCGTGCAGTCCAGCGCTCCCATTTTCCAGATAGAAAGAGGGAGGCTCAGAAGGGTTGAGTGGCTTCTCCAGTCCTCGGAGTGGGAAGCTGCAGGCATCTTCTTCCTCTGTGCTCTGCTCTTCCCTCGTGCCTTTCTCTCTCTCTCTCTCCCTCTCTCTCTCCCCGCCCCCCGCACCCCTCCTGCTCTGGTGGGGCCCCTTGGGGGGAAAGGGGAGGGGCCCCTGGGCCATTTGCCCTCAAGCCCTTATCACCTGGGTGTGAATCTTGGCTCCATGCTCTGCAGCTGTGTGGCTTTGGACACCTCACCTAATCTAACCTCTCTGCCTGAACGTCCTTGTCTGTAAATAGTGATGAAAATTGTGCCTTACTCACAGGTTTAAGCAAGTCAACACATGTGAAATGTGGTAAGTCGTAAGGTGCAGAACTAAATGACTTCTTCCCACCCGCAGGGGTCACTATTAAATCCTTCCCCGGTGGCCCTGCTCAGGGAAGGGGCGGGCAGCTCTGGCCAGGGGTAAGAAACGCAGGTGGTGAGTTCGCGCCTCCCAGGAGGCTGCCGAGTGAACCCTCCTCTCGGTGCATTCTAGCGCGTGGCCACCAGATGGCAGAAGCAGGCCAGGAACAGCGCGTGTGCCCTGCCGCGCTCGTGGCAGCTGCCCGTGCAAATCCCGTGGTGTTTGGTGGTCGCATTAAGAGCTCTCCAGCGTATGAGCCGTCCTTCATCCTAAAGCGGGATTCTAAACAAACTCAGAGCTGGCTTTGTGGCCGGCACAGGGGCCCGTGGGCTTGCGTTTCTTGTTTGCACTAGTCGGTCCTCCAGCAGGAAGGACGGGGAGTCTCTCTCTCTGCTCCCCGACTTTCTGGCTGGTGCAGCAAGTCCCCGGGATGGAATTGGGGACAGCGTGTCCCTGCGTTAAATAGGGTGTTCTTGACAAAAATTGCAAGGAGTGATTTTGATGGGTGTGTCCCCAGGTTGTGGGGACGCAGCAGGAACACATAGAGCTCGTTTTCCAGCCAGAGAGAAAGAAAACCGACAGGGAGCTGGTTAGGCAGATGACGTGGGACAGTGCCAGGAGCAAGAACGAAAATCCCAGGGGAGGCGGGCGGGAGGGTGGCAGGGAAGGCTGAGGCCGACTGCGCAGAAGGAGCCGTGCACACCGGGAGCTGGGAAGGGCACTGCAGGCAGAGGGAACAGACAGGGCAAACACGGGGAGGTGGGGGGAGCTTCTCGCGTTTAAGAACTAGAAAGGAGGCCAGTGTGGCTGCACAGAATACGTGACAGGGAAAAAGGAAGTGACAGCGTCCAGGGGCCTGGTCCCCTGTAGGCAGGGTCAGGGGTTGGGGGACTCCACTTGGGAGAGGGTGTGAATGGCCCCAGTGGGCAGACAGCAATTTCATACGGGTTGGTCTATCCACGCACGGCCCGGGGGACTGGGGTCTGCGCTTTGCAGGCCCTCTGCTCTGTCACCCCCTCCCAGGTGACCAGGCTGCTCAGGGCAGCTGGAATCGTCGTTAAGCCGACTCCTCGGCTCCTCACTGCGCCTGGCTGACATCACTTCCCCTGCAAGCGCTGCTCTCCTGTGGGCAGCTGCCTGGCTCTGGCCTGCACACCTGGCCCCCTTCCGGGTCCTGCACGGTTTCCTGGGGCCTCGCAGGGAAGCTCGGGCAGGTGCAGCCTGAGCTCGAGGCTCCGACCTCCCCATCCGGCATGTCCTGCTCCTCCCCAGGGGCGTGCTTGAAAGCCCAGGCATGTGCTTCACATCTGAGAAAACAGTTAGACTAACAATTCCTTGCAGACACAGGTTCAAATCCTTATTGGGCTGTTAAGTGAGAGGGGATTTCATTACTTCCTCCTGCCGCCCAGCAGCCGTGGGCAGCCACGGTCTGTGGTCTCCACTTGCAGCACTGCCCGAAGTCAGCTGATGGGGAGGAAAGCCGGAACCAGGAGGTGTGCAGAGGAGGAGCTGAGGGTGGGGAGAAGCCGCACAGGAGTTGCCCAGCTGACTTTTGGGAGACCACACCTGGCACCAATCTCCTCCCCACCCAAACTGTCTTGATCTGGATAGCCACCTTGATGACGTGTCAAAATTTCACCCAAGGTCACTCACAGCATGAAAACGTCATTATAACAGATCCGCCTGGAGGTGCCAGCTGGAGGGAGGGGGCACCAATGTGGCATCTGGGCTCCACCACGGGGATCCCGCCAGCCTCGTGCAGACGGGCTCTGCAGTCCCCTTTCCTCCCTGCCCTTCCTGGCCTTGTGGACTCTGTGGTTGTTCCTTCTCCCAACCTGGATCTAACCTAGCTCCAGTCTTTACCTTGTGACTTCATTTGTGCAATTATGTTTTAGACACATCCCTTACAGTATAGAAGCAAAACTGAGTTGGAATCTGAAGCCATTCAGTGAGTTAAATACTGCATGTGCACATCCCCATCCGGGAGTGCAGGCGGTGTAGGCTAATGTGCAAGTAGGTGTTTCAAACGCTTGCATCACACAAAAGCCCTTAGCATATTGCTCTATGGGTGTTTCAGAGCGTTTCAGTGAGATCTGGGAAATTGGTTGGGTTTTTTTGGACGGCCTGGGAATGTGTTATTAATTTTTCCCCTTTAATGTAATGGATATGAAGCCCTGATGTCTGAACATTTGCTCTGCGGAGTGTTTCCAGGAATGGGTAATATTTGGATAATGAGGGGTGACCTCAATTGCTGGTGGAGGGGGAGATTTCCATGTGACTGGGCGAGGTTCAACAGGCGGAGAGTGGGGGGGCGGGGCTTGTCTCCGTGAATCCCTGCCCCCTCTTGCCGTGGGCAGAGATGGAATAAACGCCCCACAGAGCCCGTGAGATGGCTGTTCATGGAAATCCTCTCGCAGGGCCCCTGCCTGTTGCCGGGCACCGCCGCCCTGCCCTGGAAGGCATTCTGCAGCCCGGCTGCAGCAGGAGGCTCATCACACCGGCTGACTTCGCCGAGCCGGAATGCAAGCTCTGCCCAGCTCCCGGTGCAGGCACAGAGTGCACAGAGCTCGGAATTAATTAGAGCCACAGCTGATTGATTTTCTCAAGGCTGGCACTCCAGCCGGTGCTGGAGGCCCGGAGGAGCTGCTGTGCCAAAGTGGTGCCCGTCCTGTCTGGGAGCCAGCCGCAGCGGGGCTTCTGCAGCCTCTCCTGCAGCACATCAGGCTTGCCACGGGCGCTGCCTGAAAACGTGGCCTGGTGTCGATTCTGCAGGATTCTGCTGGGAGATGCTCGTGGCCTGGAAGCTGGTTTTGTAGCTTCCCCGCCCTGGGAGGCATCTTCTGTGCTGGCAGGGTGAATGCAAACAGGCCCTGCTCCGGGCCTGCACCAGTCTGCCAGGGAGGGCCGCTGGGTGACACTGTTAATTAAAACCATGGCATTTGGAGGCAAGAAGAAAGTTAAAAGCTCTGAGTCATTTTCCCTAATAGAAATCTTATTTTGTAGGTGCTCACGGAGGTCAGGCTGACCAGGAGAACCCACAAGTCACAAATGAACTCAAATGGTTTTATTTAATTTACTTAACTCGGTGCCTGGAGTCAGAGTGGGGAGAGGGGCCTGCCATCCGCTAGGGGTGGGGGCGCCCACCCTCATCTCAAGCCTCCAGGCCCAGGGGCTGGGAAGAGAGAGCTGAACTTTCTTGGAAGGATCTGGAACTGCTGAGTGGATGCTTTGGAATTTGCTGACCCAGGCATCTGTGAGTGCGGCCCGGCCGGCCGTCTCTGCACCAAGCTAGCTGTAGTCCGACGGCTGTTTTCAATTGGAAATTCGTTCTGAAGTGGTGGCAGTGACTGGGGAGGGGCTATATCTGGATCCATTAGTCTCGCCGAGAATTCCCTTCTTTCCTTGCACTTTCTGGCCAAAGTCGCTGCTTCGAATGCTGATGGATCTCTGAAGCTAGGGACGGAGCTGGCTCCTTTGGGAAAAGTCGGAGGCATCGGGAAAGGCCCAGGGGAGGGTGTCCTGTGAATCTCGGGTGGCAGAAAGGGTCTTACATGCACAGGCCTGGCCGCCTGCAGTGGCGGAGCAGGACTCTTGCTTCAGCGGCGCTAACTCCACCAGGTTCCGGGGCTATTGTGAAGTTACCTCTTCCCACAGGACTGGGGAAGCACAGCCAGAGTGGGAGCAATTCAATTCCCCGGATCATGGTCGTCTGCAGTGAAAAGCCAGATTTTCCCCTCTCTCCTTCAGTCGCTCCTTTACAGTGATCAGAAATGAGGCTGGGGTGGAGCGCGGGCCTGGAGTTGCCGTGGAGACGTGATACCCAGAACCTGCTTCGGCACCAGTGGCCCTTGGTGTGATGGGCTGTGTCGCAGGCATTGCGCTGTGTGGGGACCTGGCCGGGCCCCCCTCTGCCTCTGCAGCGACGCCTGCCTGCAGTCCTAGAGCCCAGCCGGCCCTGCAGGAAGCCGGGATATCGCCACGGAACCACATCTCAGGGAATTTCCCTGAAACTCAGAGACCTCCTTCCAGAATGTTCTCCCGATCCTCTTCCAATTCCAGTCCTCCCATCTCCATGGAAAGGATGCCCTGTGGTAAGTGGCCACGCCCATCGTTGTCTTTGTTTCACTCCTGGCATCTTGGGCGGCATTGAGGAGGGGACTCAGGTGCCTATGAGTGGTTCTCAGCGGGTTCTGCTGGAGGTCGGGACCACACAGGGCTTTTCCTTGGTGACAGGTTAGTCCTGTTGGCATCTCCCTGCTGTAACAAAGGATTTGGCTAGCCTTTGGCTAAATGCTTGGAATTTCCCGAGTTAGGGGAGTATCTTTGTTATTCATGGTGGGCCTCTCAGACCATACCTAAGTGTATGCTAATGAGAGCTCGGGACAGGAGCTGAGCATACCAGAAAGGCTGACCAGGTGAGTGGGGGGTTGGGGCTTTGGCCCACAGGATTGGGACCTCCAGGGAGGGCAGGAGCACTGGAGAGTGAGCTCAGTCACGTGGCCAGTGATTTAATCACTCTTGCCTGTGTAATGAAACCCCAGTAAAAACTGTGGACAGGGGCCCAGGTAAGCTCCTGGTCAGTGAACACATCAAGGTGCCTGGAGGCGACAGGTCCTGATCGTGGGGAGATGCCACGGGAGCGCCATGTTTGGGACCGTTCCAGCCTCGCTCTCTGTGACTCTTCATTTCTACCCTTTATGGTAACGCTGTGATCTAGGAGGTGTCGCAGTTCCGTGAGTCCTGCCAGATTATGGAACCTGGGGGCGCTGTGGGAACCCTCGGATGTTTAGCCTGTTGGTCAGAAGCACAGGTGACCGGGGCATCCTGGAGCTCGTAGCTGGTGTCTGAAGAGGGGGATTCTTGCGGGGACCGCGCCCGACTGCGCAGTCTGAGCTAATTCTGGGTGTCGTGCCTCGGGACTGCGCTGCAGCCCCTCGAGGTCAGTTCAGGGGAAAGGCAGCGAAGGCGTCTCTGCTCGTCCACACTTGCGCTCGGTGCTGCGCTGAAGCGGCTGCTCTTCAGAAACACCTAAGGGGCTTATAGAAATAAGAGCTGCCTGGGACCCTTCCTGAGCAATTCTGATTCCGTCCCCCCGCAAGGGGACCTGGATTCTGTAATTTTGAAAAGCTTTCAAGGGTAGCTCTGAAGCCAAGTCTTATCTGAGACTCACTTTCTTATAAAGCCAAGTCCATATCCCAAGCAGAGAAAATCTGCTTGAAAGAAGGGGAAATGCAGAAAATTGGAGAGGGCCCTTGCCAACGTTCAAACAACAGGGAACACAGGGACAGCAGATAGAGAGTTCCATGCTGGGCGATCGGTCCTGCAGCCTCTGTCCTCGTGTCCAGGTCAGTCTCTGGAAAGGCGTGTTGGGCAGCCATGTGTTCACCTGCCATGTGCTGTGACATGAGACACTGAAGCCTTCTTGCCTCTTGACATGCCCTCCCTGGCCTTTAGTATTTCCGTAGTCCCTGACATCAGCGTCCTTTGATGGGATGCACCTGGTAGATCTCGGGGTTCCAGGCTAGAAGCCCTAGCTGCTGCTGGCGGGGCCAGGACCCTTAACACTGAGGGTCTGAGCAGATGGAGCTGTGGACCATGGGTGTGGGGTGGGGTACAATGCCTGGAGACGGGGTGGCACACAAGGAACTCACTGTGACAGCTTTCTCAAGCTCATCTCCTTCCCTCCTCCCCTGCCACAGCCTCAGCCACTGTTGTCTGCCACGAGGGTGACAGCCACAGGGTCCACTCTGATATCCCTGCTTGTGGGTTTGCCTCTATGCAGCCTTTTCTCCACACAGCAGCCCGATGATCCTTTAAAAAGTCAAGCAGACCATGTCTTTCCCTTGCTTAAGATCGTCCAAGGCTCCCTCGCACTGTGAAAATTAAAACCAGAGCCCTTGTGATCTGTCCCTGCCTCTTTCCTCCTCTTCACTTGGTCCATTCATGCACCAAACAGCAGCCACATGGGCTTGTTTCTGTTTCTCAAAGAATTCCAACTCCCTTGTGCCACAGGGCCTTTGCATAGGCTGTTCTGTGAGGGTCGTGGGGGATGGAGGAGGCCGGAGGCACTGGGTGGGCCCTGATCGGAGGTCCGTGTGGGAGGGTCCTGTCAGGGAGACACACGCAGCTCCAGTTGGATTTCCCCTGCGTGCGTACTTCTAGAAAGTACCGTTCTCACGGAACGGCAGATGGGTCCATTTCCTTTCACATTAGCACCAGCCTGGGTGCTGGAGTGCTGCATCCTCCGTCTGTATGTCAGGAGGCGGACAAGACTCACAGCCATTACTAGGCGCTGCTTGCTGCCTCACTCAGGGAGGCCCTCGGACATGGGCCACCGTGGGAAATGAATGATGGGTGGGCACAGGCGACCTCCGGCTGGTGTCAGGGCTGCTCCTGTGCCCCGTGATGCTCCCTCCCCTGGGGCTGCCAGGAAATGGGCGGCAGAAGCCAGCCCAGGGAGTCACCTCCTCCTCCCAGGGACGTCCTCCGGCCTGTGCATCTCATGTTTAGTCATGAGGCTGGGAAGGCGGTGACGTTAATGACAGGGCTGAGGTCGGGCTACCTGGAGAAAGTCGGCGCACATGGAAGTTGACTGTCCTCAAGAAGGAAAATTATATTTTTCTGATTTCAAAAACAATGCCAAGGAAACGTAGAAATACACCTTGGGGGGGGGCGTGTTTAAACTAATGAGCTTCCGTTAAAAAAAATATTAAAAACCTTTCTGTTTGGAGCAGATTCCACTTTTGGAATTGGAGTTTCTCATGAGCTGTGTCCCCAGGGTGGTCCGGTTAGTGGCTGGTGGCTTTCCCGGGGCAGGGGTGGGGCTTGGTCCTGGAACGTGGACCTGGGCAGAGCCAGCTTAGCCAGCGGGGGAGGGAAGCCCAGTTGAGGGCTGGGTTCTCCACCTACGCGGGCAAAGGCATTTCTTCTTGCTAAGAGCAAACATACAGACTCCAAGGTGAGTTGGGGAGAGTCTGATGCATTTTGGTTTGTAAATAGTGAAAAAAGGACTAATATTAACAACAACAGTAATGACCGACAGCACTCACTCCGTCGGGCCCATTCTGAGTGCTGTGAGTGCTAGATGTCACTTGCTCTTCACAGAGTCCCCGGGTGCTTTCTGGGCTCGTCCCTGTCGTGTAGAGGAGGCTGGTTACAGCGGGGCCAGGCTGGTTTCCTGGCCCGTATTACACACGGGCATTGTCTGTGATATCATTTGAAACTTAAGAATGTCCTTGTGTCATTATATCCGCAGTGAAGGCGGTGCTGCCATTATTAAACCCTTACTGTGTGCTAGGCATTTGTGCACACATGTGCTTGTGTGTGCATGTGTGTGTGCACATGCGAAGAGAAAATGGCTCCTGTGGGGATGGAGGGTCCCAAACACAGTAGGAGGCTGGGACTGTGCTGCTACCAGAAATGGAGCCGCAGCCACACTGGGGAGACCGGAGAAGTGGGTTCAAAGCCACATTTCCTGCCAGTCCTCTGTGTGTCCTTGGGCAGGTCACTTCAGCTCCCCGAGCTTTGTTTTTTAAAATATATTTTACACATTAAAAACTGTGGGCCATTACGCATGTGGACAAAGGTGTGTGCGGACGGTCACCTGGCCCAGGCGTCCCTCCCTGCCCCACCCTTTCGCAGCCGAACATGTTCTTATGCGTTCGTTGGAAATGCCGCGTGCCACAATCACGGAGAGTAAAGCGACCAGGTAAGAGTGACCTTCCGGCTTGGCGCGGAGCCCTTTGTGGGCGCTGTCTTGCTGACCTCTCAAACAGCATGGTGAGGTCAGCACTGTCCCCTCCCCTGCTGTGAAGATGAGGGGAGCAGAGATTTTAGGAGGAAGGGAGGTCACGCAGTGGGAGGGCATCCAAACACGCATTAATCCAACCAGGGGCTGCGCTCCCCAGTCCCACACTGGTCTTGAACTTACACTTCTCCCTGCTCGCCTTCCCCTCCCGCCCCCCAGCACCTCCCGCTTCTGCTGGGACAGTAGCCGTGACTGGGTTTGGGTTTAGGTTGTTGAACAATCTGGCCTCTGGGGAACTTTTCCAGTGTTTGATTATTCCCACTTCACCCCTCCCAGTAATCCCCGGGCCCATGAAAAAGCCAGCTCGCGTGGTAAATCATTCCCAGGAAGGGCAGAAAGGCCTCCTGTTTGCGTTGAACTCAGGATTTGGCGTAGACCACGGGAGCTTATCCATGAAGGGATTTTGCACATGCTCCATCCCACACTGTTCCATGATACGGGATGCTCCATAGATGCTCCAAGACACAGAGACCTGTAGAGTCAAGAGAGCTGGGAAACTCTCGGGCAGTCACAATGTGCATCCATGTAGTAAAGGCTCTGGGAAGTCCTGCAGCAAATAAACCCTTTTGGCTTGGTTCAATCGTAGGTTTTCAAAACCTACTTGCCCATGGCCCACCTTATTCCATAACACAGGTGTGCGTTGTTCCTAGACCGTGGCCTGAAAAACACCAGTCTAACAAGACCACGGATTCATCCAACAGGTGTGTTCAGCAAGCAGACACTTTGGGCCAGGTCGGTGCTAGGCTGGGGAGGCTCAGAGGTGGACCAGGTGAGCCCTGGCTCCCGTGGGGCTCACTGCTCATGGGAGAGGTGGCACTTAATTCAACAGAGAATGAAGAAACACACATCAGATGCTGATGATGACTAACAAGAAATAAAGAGGTCCACGTGGTGCCTGCTTTCGGAGGAGGTCTTTTCAGCAATGAGACAGAATGAGCCACGCCATGTTTGGGAGCTACGATGGTTTCAGGAAAGAGCTAGAGTGAAAACACTCTGACATCTATAGGTACAAGTAAGATATACATATATAATTTTACATATTTGATATCACATTAAATGCTGGTACCTGCCTTTTTTCTCAACTAAAATTTCAAAGATAACAATAAACATATCTCACCATCATCATGTTTAACAGCTATAGAGCATTTATGTAAGCACATACCCAATTTTTCTTAACCAATCACCCCTTGGTGGAAACCCAGGAAGTTTTCTTATGCATGCATTTTACTTCTGAAACAATCTCCTTAGAATAAATTCCTGGAAATAGCATTCTTGGGTCCAAAGGTATGAACATTTTACATTTTTACACAATAATAACAAACTGCCTTCCAAACTTCATTCCCTGCAAGACTGCATGAAAATGCCTGTTTTCCTAAATGCTTGCCATGACTGCTTTTCAACTACGTTTAAAATCTTGGCCAATGTGAAGGGTGAAAAATTACAATTAATTTTTATGTATTTGATTGATAAGTGACTTGAACACACCCCTTAGCTTTTTGCATTTCTTCTTTTGTTCATATCCTTTGCAAATTTTTCTATTGATGTACTAACTAATTTTCTTGATTTGTAAGAGTTCTCTGTATATCGTGGATATTAGGCCTTTGTCATAAGGATTATGAAATTGTCCTCATCTTTGGTTTTATTCAGGGTGTTTAAAGCCATTCAGATATTGTGCATTCTTGTGTTGTTAGATTTATGTCTTATTTCATGTTTTCTGAGGCTCCCACATTTAGAATGTCCAACCAACCCCACCCTGGGATTATATAAACATTCTCCCTTTTTTTTTTTTTGAGACAAAGTCTCACTCTGTTGCTGGGGCTAGAGTGCCGTGGCGTCCACCTAGCTCAGAGCAACCTTAAACTCCTGGGCTCAAGCGATCCTCCTGCCTCAGCCTCCCGAGTAGCTGGGACTACAGGCATGCGCCACCATGCCCGGCTAATTTTTTTTCTATATATTTTTAGTTGTCCAGCTAATTTCCTTCTATTTTTAGTAGAGACGGGGGGGTCTCACTCTTGCTCAGTCTGGTCTTGAACTCCTGAGCTTAAACAATCCACCTTCCTTGGCCTCCCAGAGTGCTAGGATTACAGGCGTGAGCCACCACGCCCAGCCCCATATTTTCTTTTAGCATTTTTTGTTTGTTTATTTTTTTTTCTTTTCACATAAACCTTTGTCCTTTCAGGAATTCACTGTGCAGTAAGGAGTGGATTTGCTTCCAGTTTTGTATTTTCCAAATGGCTTTTCAGCTGCTCCATGTCCATATTTTCGATTAGAAATGACCACTGTGTTAGGCACTGAAATATCCATATACTTGGGACTATTGCTGTAATCTCATTTTCTGTTCCTTTGAGCTATCTTTTGATTCCTTTCTCAAACCACACTGCTTGTCTGAACTGTCACCACCTAATACATTTTTAATAGCTAGCAAGACAAGTTCTTCAATACCACTCTTTTAAAGAATTTTTCTGGCTGTTATAAGATGTTTATTCTTCCAGATAGATTTTGGAATCATTCTCTTTTTATTCAAGATAAAATATATGCCACATTGATATGTTGAATTTATGGACTAATTTAGGAAAAATATATCTTTATTGTATTGAGTTTTCTTATCCAATAAGCAGACATGAATCTCCATTTATTGGAATATTTAAAATGATATTTACTCAGACTTATTTTTGGCTTTATACATGTCCTACACATTTATTGTTAAATTTATTTTTAGGTATTTTAGGGTAAATGATTTTCTAAATTATGTATTTTTTAACTTTTTATAATTTACATATGGGATAGTCATTGTATATATTATTTGTAACTGATCATATTGTTATATTTTTGTTTAAAAATTTTTTTCTATTATTTTTGGGTTTTCCAGGAATACAAGCTTATTATCCACAAATTATGATTGTTTAGCCTTTTCCAGTGTTCATGACTGTTTTTATATTCTTGTCTAATTGCTTTGTTCAGTACTTCCAGAATAATATTGTGTTAATATAATGTCAGTGATAAAAGGCATTGTTTACTTTTTTTGTGACCCTAATGGGACAATTCTGGTATTTTTTACAATTAATATCATGGTAATTTTTGAATTGAAATGTGTATTTTTAAAAATCATACCAGGAAGTATCAATCATTTCCATTTCAAGTATCAAAAATGGATATTAAATTTTGTCAAATGATTTTATGTTTAGGAAAAGAAACGATTACGTGCTTCTTTTTCCTTTGTCCTGTTAATGTCGTGAAGATATTTCGAAGTTTCCTAAACTGAACAGCTCTCGGATTGTGCGAGTCACTCACTCATCATAATGGTGTATTCGTCGCTAGCGCTTTTTTAAAGCTTTCTGCATAAACTTTCTCTAATTGCCTTTTCTGTGGGTATCTATGTCAGGCCCTGGTAATCCGGTTATGCTGGCTTTTGAAGAACCATTCCGTGACTTTTTGTCTTTCTCAATGCGCTGGAATTGTTTAAATGGTGTAGGAATAACCAGTTCCTTGAAGATTTAAGAAAATAAGACTCTAGCAAGCAATAACACACACCCCATTTTTGGGGTTGTAAATTGTTTTAGCAACTTTGGAAAGTCCTTTGTTACCATGTACTTGGGTCAAAACGTTTATACCCTGTCATTCTGCAACTCTACTGCTGTGTCTGTACCCTGGAGCAGGGGTCCCCAACCCTTTTGGCACCAGGGACGGGTTTCATGGAAGACGATTTTTCCATGGATGGGGTGGGTGGAGCTCAGGCGGTGATGTGAGCACTGGGGAGCGGCTGCAGATACGATGAAGCTCCCCTCGCTCCCCCGCTGCTCACCTCCTGCTGCGTGGCCCAGTTCCTAAGTTTCATGGAAGACAATTTTTCCATGGATGGGGGCAGGGGGAAAATTTATGCAATGGACTACACTGAGGCAGGTAAAATGGTAAAATGAAATCTACCCATATCAACCTGGAAAATTCTCAAAAACTTAATGTGGCGGAGGGTGGTGAGAAGAAAGTGGAAAAGAACGTATTCATCATGATACAATTTGTGTAAAAACAGGAAACAATGTTATATGTGATTTTATGAGCCAAAGTGTCAATAATATGGGCACATATATCACCAAAAGTAGTATATAAAAGGGAAGAATATTCATCACCATAAGAAGCAGGGCTTCACTGCGGAGGGAGGGCGAGGAGATACGTGGTGAAAGGGAAACAGCTCCAAAGTCTTGGTAGCATTTTATTCATTAAACAAAAAATTTCTGCTGTAGAGAAAGTGATGTCCTGTAAAGCTGCGTAGCGGGACCTGGGTACTCATATCAACCGCACTTCAGTCATGGCCTCACCACGTCCTCTGCAGCCTTATTAATTTCTATCTGGCTTCTCGATCAGGGACTAGAGCCGTCTTTCAAAGCCTCCTGTTGTGTACCTGCCAATTCTGTTTGTTTATCCTCTTTCTAAAATGAGAGGCAGACGCTGGACACTGACAATTGTTATTCTGGGTGCTTTGAGTTGGATCACACAGTGCTTGGCACAGAGAAGGTGTTCAATAAATGCCGTATGACGTCATCTTTATCATCGACACTCTGGTTCTCTGCTCACCCCCTCCAGATCCTCTGCTCCCCCTGCACTGGGGTGAACCCAATGCCCTTGGGGTGACCCCCCCTTGGCTCTGGCTGCTCCCCGGCGGGAGTGGAAATGGTACCTTGTTGCAGAGTTGGGGCAGACGCCCTTGTGCTCGGTGGGACCACTGTGTGTGTCCTTTGTGGGCTCCTTTGACTTGCAATGCTGATTCCTAGGCCACTCTCCGGCCTGCCCTGCCGGGCTGGATACAGTGCTCCTTGGTGAAAATGAAAGGCTGTACCTTCTCCTTGGAGTCCTGTTGCTCACCTGGTCAGCTGGTGGCACCAGCCCAAGCACATGGCAGCCTGTGCCCCGGCCTCACGCCTTCTTCTGTCACTTGTCCAGGGGCTGAAGCGATCTGCTTCTCTGCACGCGTTCCCTGGGACCCAGTTCTGCTCTATCTGGCGGATTTCCGTCTACACGGCATGGTGGGTGTGCTGGTTCTCCAGTCTCAGGGGAGGCTGAGTTTATTGTCTGTTGGTGGATTCCTTGGCCAGCGGTCCTTGTGTGCTCCTTCTCCTTGTGACTTGGTGCAACCCTAGGGCAGAGCTTCTCCGGTGGGGGTGCCGGGCTGAGCGGCTGAGGCAGAGTCAGCCACGGGCAAGGCTGGCATGTGGCCCTGGAGCACCGGCTTCCTCCACAGTCGGCAACGTCGGCTTTTGAAAACTATTAAGGCAAATGAGTTTATATTTCAGAGAGGAATAAAAATGCTTGTGCATTTTTAAGGCAATTCCTGGGCCTTGGGCCCCCTTGCAGAAGCTCCCTCCCTGCCTGCCTGTCCTGGGGCTCCCGCAGGGGGCTGCCTCCTGGGCAGGGGCTCAGGGCTCACAGCAAGCCAGTGGATTAACAGGCTGCTCTTAAAGGCACTTCCCTTTTCCTTACACAAATGCCTCTGCAGCTCCTGTGCCCCCAGGCTGTGATTTAAACTGGTGTAGGCCTAGGTGGCAGGATTGACACCTGGTGGCTAAGCCTGGGCGGAGGTGCTTTTGATTGTTCTGTTGGAATGTTCCACCTTCACCTCCCTGGCCTTTGGCGCTGGAACAAGGCTAATCAGTCCTGTCTGCTCCTTGCCGGGGTGATTTGGTTTAATCAAACAATGGCATGTCTGGGAGAACCTGCCTGCCTTGATTATATATGCGCCGCCCCCGCCTCTCACACACTGCCCAAGTCACACTCCTCCAATTTCATGACATTTCCGATGAACACCACACAGAAATAGACAACGCAATCACCGCGGCCGGCATCCAGGAGAACATCTCGTCGGAGCACAGCAACTGTTCTGCCTGTGCTTGGCCGCGTCCTTGCTGCCGCCCGTGTGGTCTCGCGCCGAGTGGGGAGCGGGAGCCCTGGCCTTCTCCCTTTCTCGTCCCACCGTTCTGCCCACTCGCGGCTGCTGCCGCATCCCGACCGCCCTCCCCCCCTCGCTGCCCTCTGACGTGGGGGCTGGCTGGCAGCTGGGGTAGGGGGTGCACGGCCCCCCAAGTGGCGCCATTGCCCGGCCAGCGTGATGGTTTCAGGAATGGCCACCCGAGGCTGTGGGTCAGGGTTTCTCCGCCGCGGCGCTACTGATACTTTGGACAGGATCGTTCTCTCCTGCGGGCCGTCCTGCGTGTTGCGGGGTGTCAGCAGCATCCCCGGCCTCCACCCACTAGGGGCCAGTAGCAGCCCCCTCCCCAGATGTGACACTAAAAATGTCTCCAGACAAGGCCAAATGTTCCCCAGAAGTCAAAATTCCCCCCAGGTGAGACCCATGGGGAGATGGCAAGGTGAAGACGAAGGTCAGACCGCTAGTATGTGACTGAAGGATGATGCTCTGCCCAGGAGCTGCCCGAGAACAGGGTGAAGGGTGGAGCCCTTGGAAGGCCTTGCCCACCCCACCCCAAGGCGTGGCTCTGCCCTCAGCGGTGGGGGGTGGCTGCTTGCAGAATCAGCCTCGCCTTGGAGGGGGCTCCTGTCCTGCTCATGTGGGTCCTCCCAGGCAGAGGCCCTGACTACAGGGACACTGTCCCTCCTCTGTCGTCCCTGGCACTCTCCCCTCAAGTCTCATGGCTCTGTTGGGGACACTGAGGCCCTTGGCTCCCTTTAAAGCAGGTGTTGGACCTTGGCCAATGCATCTCTCTTCTGTTGGCTGCGAGCACCAATATTCTTTATTTTCTTCTTTTCATTGGTTTAGCTGTCTTGAGGTATTCAGAGGATAAGACAAAATATGTAAAAGCCTAGGCTGTCAGCTGCTCCCCATGCAGGAGGCTGAGCAGGTGAGGGGTTCTCGGCTGCGAAGCTGTAAGGGTCTGACTTCTCCCCAGAATTATCATCTATAGATCAGGCTGACACGTCTGTCCCGATCGGCTTTTCCTGCCTTCAGGTCTCTGTCTGCATGCGTGGGACGTCCACATTCAACTGACAAAATCAGGAACAAGAAAGGTTGACCTTATGGACTCTACGAAGGCTTGGCCTGGACGGCCCACTCGTTACCGTGGTCACCTGCACACGGCTCAGAGGGATAATTGGCACATTTGGCTGCATATTGCTTGGCCCTTTAAATATCTCTTCTGATGTGTTAAAATTAGCTTCTTCCCAAGCCACAGGAAGAGACAGGAGGGTCCTTTTTAGGCAAATATGTAGAAAAAGCTCCTATTGGTCTGGCTTAGTTAAAAGTGGTCCCATCTGAAGCCAAGAGTGTGCACCAGGTGACCTTTCCAGGCGGCATCCAGACTTAAGATATTAGAATCCTCCCCTTTTGATTGGAAAAAAAAAAAAAAAGAAGACGACTTTCTTGATACTTCAGAGCGATTGCAGTACAATGGGGAATGGGGGCGGGTGGCGGGAGGGACTAGAGACGGGACATGGCCACGAGGTGCAGGTGTGTGCACAGGCGGGAGGGCCGTGCACACGGCTCGTGGCACGTGGAGGGTCTGTTCCTCTGATTCACTGTCTGTCCCCCAGGGGAGGATCGTGTGTGCTGGCCTTCGTTGGTGGGTGTGCGACCCGGGGGAGGCTCACCCGTCTTTAGTATCCCTCCCTGTGCCGTCTCCACTGCCAAGGACCCCAAACTCAATCCAGGGGGTTGAGCAGCTGCCCAGCGTCCCTCGGGGTGTGAGGGAAGGAGCAGGGACTGGAACCCAGGTTTGCCTGACCCAAGGGACAAGCTCACTAAATATTTCTGGTGCTGCGAGATCAAGAGAAAATCAATCTTGCTTGGTTTTCTTCCCTAACAAAAACCAAACAAACAACTCCCCAAAGACCTGGAGAACACATCTGAGGCTATACGAGTAAATTAAAATGAAGCTCTTTGGAAACAGTCCTGGTCTTGAGCTTCACCCAGTGCTGTTGGTGGTGGAGGTGCCCGCAGCCTCCCCCAAGGGCACGGTCCCACCCTACAGCCTGACGCAGGGAGCCCCCCGACCCGAGAGGGTCCGGGCAGCGCGGCCCCTGAAGCGGGGTGGGAGGGGCGAGCACAGAGAGGAGTGAGGCCACGTCCCCAGGCGGCCGGAGGGAGGAGGTGCTGATGAGGGTTGCAAAGGACAAACTTTTTTGACTTCATTCATATTTTAAGAGCAGCTCTAGCCCAAAGCAGAGAACAGAGAAGTGAAGCGACGTTAGTGTGTTTGATCTCGTACCACGGGATCAGGAAGAGCATAGAAGGGGCGGATGTCGCAGTGGGTGAGAAGGGGAATCGCAGCTACTCAGCCCAGTGTCAGATGCGGGATCTGCCAATTCTTGATTGTGAGGCCTTGGGCACAGGAAGGGTCCTGCCTAGGCCTCAGTTCACTCTTCTGCAGCGTGGGGTGACTGTAATCGCACGGGTGGCTAGCGTGCTACCCCTGATCTCTAGCAAACGTGATTCGGAGAGCTGGCATTTGTGAACTCGGGTCAGAGGTTGTGTCATCTCATCTCGGCTCTGTCCCCTGCAGGCTCTGTGACTTTCGTTTGGTCACTTTGCTTACCTGAGACTCAGTTTCCTCATCTGGAAAAAATTTAAAATAAAAATGAAAAAGGGAGTTGCAGAGAGAGAACAACCTCTCGGGGTTGGCAGGGAACCTGGGGATGACAGGAAGGACATGTCTTTGTCACTGCAAGACGCTGCGGAGTGGAAGCAGGAGTGCCGGAGACACGGAGACACGGTCTGACGGTTGAGCCTTCCCGAGCCCTCCTCGCTGGACCTCCAGCTGCTGCGGGGACCTTGCGCTGGCCAGCCCCATGCACCCCCTCTAGATGTGAGAGACAGAGGTGAAAAGTCAGGACCCCCCTGCAGGCTGAGGGTGACCCAGGTGCTCCTCGTCACGTGGAGTCTGGGTCACAGGTAACAGGGGAGACCGGAACATACTGCAGCGGTTGGACAGTCAGCACCAGGTCGAGGTGTGGAGGGGGGTGAGGGGACGGCCACTGGGGAGTCAGGAGGCTGATTTAGGGGTGCGGCAGGTGAGGATGTGAGGTAACTGGGGAGCAAGGGGAGTTTGGAGAAGTGATGCTTTGGGTTTTCAAGAGGATCCTCGTTGACGCTTGTAGAGAGCAGCAAGAGAAGATTATAATTCATTTCTAATCATTTCAGTTATTTGGAACGTGTGTCTCTGAGTGTGACTCCCTGCGAGGACCTGGCCACGAGGGCCCTGGCGTGCATTAGGCGCATTGCAGCTGTTTCCGAACGTGCTCTGGGAATGGCTGGTCACCGTGGGGCGGACAGTGGCTTTGACAAGTATTTCTCCTCGGAGTCTCTCCCAGGCCCTCTGGAAAATACACATTACAGGGGTTTTAATAATGTCGGGTCCTAAGGACTGCCTCTGCTGCTTGCCATCAGGGTAGGGCTCCGGGTCCTCCGCCGTGAATGTCAGCTTCGGCCGTCCCCTCCGTGCTAAGCTTTGTTACGGCTCCCACCACGGCATCTCCTTAGATGTCTCATTTAGGGAATGTACGTAAACGGCCCCTGCGCCCTGCACTGCGCGGGGCAGCGGGATCCAGCCGGCGTGGCCAGGTGAGGCTGCCGAGGGAAGGATGTGGAGGAAGACCGCTGAAGGGCGAACGGGAATTAGCTACGAGGACAGCCGGCGGCAGGGAGGAGGGATGCAGGGTGGAACGCACCAGCACGCCAAAGCCTGGCTGGGAAAACCCGGAGTTTGAGGACGGCTTCTCATTGATGCCGTCTTGTTGTCATCTCCCGTCATTTTAGGATCCATGTTTTAAACCGGATGTAAATGGCAGAGTCCAGCCCAGCTATCTGCAGTGAATTGCAAATAGTTACATTTTATAGGTAAAATTCGCCCAGAGGCAACAAGAAGTTGCTTTAATTTATTGTTCATTTTAGCCTAATTTTCCCAAGTGTGTCATTGATTTTTGAATTTTTAACATTTTATCTAGAGCCCATGTTAAGACATACCAGATGCCAGCAATTCTTTCTTGCTCTATTTAGTAAATATTACTAATTTTTGAAATAAACAATCGACAATGCATGTTAATAAATTGACAAAGTGAGTTACTGAACTCTGTCGTATTAAGTTATTCTTCTATGTATGACATTCAACATCGAGATGCTTTAGGAATACCCCAGCGTTATCTCCACGTTAAAGCAGAGAAAATTGAGGCCCAGAATGATCAAGTGATTTCGCCACAGGCCCGCTGCTAACAAAGGGGTAATTAAATGATGTGTCTTTGGTCCTCCTATAATAAGGGGTCAAACTGGGGTCTCAAGTCAGCTGTCCTGACCGCGGCTGACCCCTGTGAAGCCTTGAACAGGGCTGTGCTGAGGGCTCTTGCATCTCACAGACTAAGGGCCTTTCCTCTCTCGTGGAAGGTCTGCCTGTTCCCTGTATGCATGCCGGGAGGGGTGTTTGTGCAGAGGGACCCTGGGAGAACTGTTACATTATGCAAACTTGATTATCCTGTCCGACATTATTGATGTCAGCAGCCGTTGTGGAATGAAGTTTGGGAGATGGAGTGTGGAAGGTGGCACTTGTAATTTTTAATAATCATCCTCTTTTACTTCTTTGGGGGAGGCAGTGGGGGAGGCACAGAGCTTCAGGGCTGAGGACACTTTAATGGAATCTGTCTGTCACAATAAGGAAGTCGAGAAAGTCTTTAGCATTCTGCTGGCGAACTCACAGGGCTTGAACCGTGGGGTTTTGGGTTTTTTTTCCTGGTGAACAGATACACTGCATTATAAAGGCAGATTGAGAATGACTGCAGGGTCCATGAGATTGTTACCCCCCAAGGCAGGGACAGCATTTACTCATCTCTGAAACCCGAGTGTCCCTCACAGGGCTTGGCCCCCAGCAGGTGCTGGTGCAGGGAGAACCGATTCCAAACACACTCAGTAAAGGACCTTCTCCGCGTAGACTTCCAGCGCCTCGTGCATGGCGTTGACCACTCCTCCAAGTTCAAAGTCCCCATGTCCAACTACCTGATCAGTTTCTCCCTTTGGATGCCAGATGACCAGAACAGGACAGACAATGTCCCCTTCAAGGGGTTTTCTCTTAAGCAAAGCCCAGTGAGTGGCACCACCACCCACCCGGTCTCCCAAGCAGGCGTGGCGCCCAGCATCGCTTTTGGTTTCCATTCTCTTTTGCCCACATGCCAAGTCATCCACCAAGTCCTGCCTCTTCCACCTCCTCACTCTCTGTCAGGTCTGTCCACTTCCCTCCATTTCTACTGTCACCTCCTTGTACCACGCCAATGTCATCTCTGGCATCTGCAGCTGCAGCACCTCCTGACTGGTCTCCCTGCATTCACTCCCCTTTCATCTGTTCTCCATGTAGTAGCCGGAATGACATCTAGTCAACCCCTACTTATAAGCTCCAAGGCTCCTGAGGTCAAAGTTCGAGGTCCTCACATGGCCAAAGGCCCTTTGTGGTCTGATTCTAAGCTACTTCTCCAACCCCATCTCCCACCCTGCTCCCCACCTCCCTGTCTTCTTCCAGTTCCTCCAGCGCATCCTGCGTCCCTGGCCCCAGCCTCATGCCACCAGGAACATCCTTCCCTGCTCCCTTGTCTGACCAACTCTTGCTTATCTGCCAGGACTG
Source organism: Eulemur rufifrons (assembly GCF_041146395.1). NCBI lineage: Eukaryota > Metazoa > Chordata > Mammalia > Primates > Lemuridae > Eulemur > Eulemur rufifrons. Next base: position 49,548,459 of record NC_091002.1, read on the forward strand.
AGTTCTCAGTTCTTCATGAGGACGTCCCTGAATAATGGTATAAGCAAACAGGTACTAGGTCATTAAATATGAAATGTCCAATTTTGAATCAAAAGTTTAGTTTATTACATCTCGAACAAGAAGTAGTACAATTAAAGTATGCATCTAAACTTTTGTCACAGTTTTGCCATCTTAATGGTCACTTGTTTATGCCAGCAGTGAAGAAGCCCAGAGAGCGAGTGGAGATGAAATTGCAAAAGGCGTTTTCTACAGCTTGTTGAGAATGGAAGATTTTTCCTTGTAAGAAGTGGTCCAAACCCTGGAAGAAGTGGCAGTCAGTTGGTACAAGGTCTGGGGAATACAGTGGATGACAGAGAGTTTCCAAGTCCAGCCTCTGTAGTTTGAGCAGCGTTGTTTGTGTGACATGTGGTCGAGCATTGTCTTGCAAGAGGATTGGCCTGTCTCTAGTGACCAATCTTGGCTGCTTAATCACATCCTCATCATTTCATCCAACTGGTTACAGTAGACATCTGCTGTAATCAATTGACCAGGTTTCATGACGCTGTAGTGGATAATACCAACACTGGACCACCAAACTGACACCATTTAGCTTTTTTAGATTAATATTCAGTTTTGGACTGTGTTTTTGCACTTCATCTTTATCCAACCATTGTGCCAAACACTTGTGATTGTCAAAAAGAACCCATTTTTCATAACACATAATAATATAGTATAGAAACGGTTTGCCTTTATGTCGTGACAGCAAAGAAAGGCAAGCTTTGAGACAATTTCTCTTCTGACGCTCATTTAATTCATACAGAACCCATCTATCCAGCTTCTTTACCTTGCCCATTTGTTTCAAATGGTCCAATATTTTTGGAATAGTAACGTCCAAACTTGCTGCTAATTCACGCATAGGTTGAGATGGATTCGCTTCCACTACAGCTTTCAGCTCATCGTTATCCACTTTGGTCTCAGGTCACCCATGTGGCTCATTTTCAAGATTAAAATCACCAGAATGGAACTTCTCAAACCATCGACGTACTGTGCGTTCATTAGCCACATCCTTCCCCAACACTTCACTGATATTTCCAGCTGTCTGAGCAGCATTGGTTCCACTACGAAACTCATGTTAAAAAATAACACAAATTTTTATTATTCATGGTTTCACAAAAATTGCTCTAAAAAATTTGAAAGATAATCACAAGCCAAAAACATACATTTGAAAGAGTGAGGATGTATCTTCACAATAAAAATAAAACAAGAAATGTCAAAGTGAAAATGTCAGAGATATCAACTGTCAAACTTAGTACTTAAGGAAATTAGACATTTCATACTTATATATAGCCTTTGCTCTGTGCCAGGAACGTACTGAAGCCCTGGACATATATTAACCTATTTAATCCTCCTGGAACCCTATGACACAGGCAGCATATTATCTACAGTTTGCACATGGGGAAACCAAGGCACTGACAGGTAAATGAACTCCCCCAAGGTTACATAATAAGTTGAAGAGCCAGGATTCAAACGCAAGCATCTTGGTTTCCCAGTCTGTGTTTTAGTCACAAAACCACACTGTCTCTCAGCCCTGATGCCAGACTGCTCTGGTGATACCCTCACTGTGGCCCCTGGAGCCTGGAATTCCCTTTCACTGCACCCATAACGCCACATGATGTCACATGTCTTGTCCATTGCTGTGTCCCCAGTGCCCCCACAGTGCCCAGCACATGGAAGGTACTCAGGAAGACATCTTCGGATGGAACGAATACAGGATTAAACATTCTCCCTCAGCACACAGCTGTTGCAGCCATTCTCGTTTCCTCAGTGTGCTTCAGATCCAGGCAGAACAAAACTGTCTACATGTGGGAGGTGAGATTCCTTATGCAAGGTGTTGGGATGCAGTCATTGTGTGTTGGAGAGATTCCCTGTGGGAGGTGTTGGGTGTAGTCATTGTGTGCTGGAGAGATTCCCTGTGGGAGGTGTGGGGATGCAGTCATTCTGTGCTGGGGAGCACTTTGCCTCTTGGTTGGTATTTTTCCTCCTCCCACTCCAAGAAGGCAGCCAAACTTAAATTTTGGAGGCCTAAGACTCTGTGTCAAGAAAAGGAAGGTTTTAGTGGTTTGTCTTTGACAAAAGCAAAAATCACCAGGAACCTTGGAGAAGCCCCTGCAGACTCTTATAGGGAGAGTAAGGCTGAAGCCACCCACCTAAGGGGAAGTAGGTGTCCTCTCTTGCTGAGGGAGGTCACGGGTTGGGGCAGTGTCCATGTGTGACATGTTGCTGCAGCATGTGGAAGGGAGGCTGGGATGGAGGCACTGCTGCCTGTGCCCTGGAGAGCAGCAGGGCAGGTCCCATGGGTCATTCGGTGTTGGGGCGACGGCAGCAAGGAGCACCTTGAGCCCTTTTCCTGGAGCCAAGATGCACCTGCAGTCCTGGAGGGAGTGATTCAGAGGTGGGATCTGAACCTTGGGCCCTGTTGCTCATTGGCTACCAAATGCTTGTTGATGGAAAGCAATTTCAACTGGACTTACTTACACCATTTAAAATGGAAATCCAAGGCCGAGGCTCTGCTAACCCCTCGGGGCTCTGGAGGTGGGAGCACATAGCAGTTCTGAGCATGGACTTGGCAGGCCCAGATTCATCTGCTGGATCCCTGACTTACAAGCTGAGCTCTCACCGCACCTTGCTCAGATTCTTCTACTGCAAACCAGCTTCCCAGGATCCACAGAACCATGAACCTGTGGCCCCGAGCACAGAGCCAGGCACCCCAAGTGCACCATCAGCAGCAGTGCTTATTGTTACTGTTATCCTTACTGTGGTCACTAGTATAAGAGTTTGCTGTCTGACAGGTAATATCCTTTCTTCTATTCCTTCAGCACCCAGTGCCCGAGTCCACCAGCTGCCCTTCAGCAAGCCCTCTTCAAGGGTTCCAGAAGTTGCAGGCAGCCCTCATTCTCCTCGGTTCACTTTCAATTGCCTTTTAATGGGAGAGAGATAAAGTGAAATTACAGCCTTGGGTAGCTGCTTACTTGAGAGGCTGGGAACAGCCCAGCCCTTTGTATCATAGACTATAGCTGCATTTACAGTCCCAAGAGCAAAGGGATGGATCACAAATCAGATCGTTTATTGCTGCTGCTAGCTCAGCGAGGAGAAAATTCCCCAGGGGAGAGGGGTGGAGGCTCTGGCTGTGCGCGTAGCACTTTGGTCCCTGGACTCCCGGGGATCAGATGGGCCTGCTGGTGATATTGGCTTATGGGGACAGCAAGGGATGCCCAACATGCGAGCTCGCTCGCTCTCTCCCTCCCTTCTAGCTCTCTATGTGCTGCTCATAAACCAATCTGTGTGTGAGATGGGGAGGCTCTCTGACCAATAGTCTACAGAAATAAAATGTAATTTCCAAAACAAACAAAAAGATTAAATATATGAAAAGGCCCCAGGCCTCCTGCATTTATCTGTGGCTTTCAGAATTCTCCTATTTTGCTTTTAAGGGAAGATATTTTAGGGGAAGCAAAACTGTTCTCCTCCAACCTCCAGGGGGCCTGAGCCAGGAGGCCCCTTGATTTCCCTCTCAGGTAGGAGCTGGCCATCGAGTCACAGACAGATCTCAGAGCCTCACAGACCAGCCTGGACTGCTCATCACGGTCCCACGTGGCCAGCCTGGGTCTGGGACGGTACACAGAGTGCTTGCGGTAGGAGGTCTTTACTAAATGATTTCCGTGAGCAATGTCGAACCAGCAATGACTTCAGAAATATAGAAAATGCTATGGGCCCTTTCGGCCTCCCTGCATGTTTGACTTGTCTCAGGTATTATATCTACATACATTGAAAACCCGTCAGAAGTTATAATTGTTATTTTCCAACACCCAGAATATTTTCAAAAACTCAGAAGGAGAATAGTCTATTCCACTTACTCAGATAATTACCATTTCTGTTGCTTTTCCTTCATTCCTGATTCTTCAATTTTCCTTCTTTTTGAACAAATTCCTTTAACATTTCTTGAAGTGCAGATCTGCTGGCAATAAATTCTCTTAGTTTTCCTTCATCTAAACATCTTGATTTTGCCTTCATTCCTAAGTCTGTTTTGTCTGGATATAGAATTCTGGTTTGACCATCCTTTGCTTTCAGCCTTTAGCAATAGCGTGCCACCGCCCTTGGCTTCCACGTGTTCCGACGAGAAATCTGCTGTCACTGAGACCATCGCTCCCCTGCAGGTTCAGTATTAATGGGATGTTTCCCCCTGGCTGTTTCAAGATTTTTGTTTTCTGGTGGTGTTTTTTTTTTTTACTTTAGTTTTCACTAGTTTGACTGCAAGGTGTCTGGGTGTGGCTTTCTTTGGGTTTATCCCATTTGGAATTTGCTAAGCTTCTTAAATCTGTAGATTTATATCTTTTGCCAAATTTGGGACGTTTTCAGCCATTATGTCCTCGCATAATTTTCAGCCCTGCACTCTTTCTCCTGTTCTGAAAATCCAATGACATGAGTGTCGGAACTCTTGCTGTTCTCCTGCAGGTCTCTGGGACTCTGTTCATTTTCTTAGCTTGCTTTTACTCTCTGTTGTTCAGATTGAATTATTTCTGTTTATTCTTTTTCAAGTTCACTGAATTTTTCTTCAAGTTCATCTCTACTCCGCTTTTGAGCCTACCCAATGAGATTTTTCCCTAGTTATTGTACTTGTTTTGGCTCAAATATTTCTATTTATTTTTTTAACATGTTCTAATTATATTTTGGTATTCTCTTTTTCTCCAGTCACTTTAAAATGCTTGTGAATTTTTTTTAATAATAAATACCCCAAAGTTTTTGCCGTAAAATTCCAACATCTGTGCCCTCTTGATATGGGCATCTGTTATGATCTTCTCCTGTGTGAGTGGAGATTCTTTGTATTCTGAGTCATTTTGGGTTGTAACCTGGAAATTTTGATGATTATGTTTATGGAACTCTAGGACTTGTTGAAATCTTAAAGCAGAATGTTGATGTCTTTGTTTGAGCAGACAAACTGGTTGAACCGGTTGGGTTCAGATCACAAGTTCCAAGGTACCTGCAGGCTGCAGTTCCAATTGTCATTCTGCTTTTAAAGTCTTTATGTGATACTTAGATCTGTTCCAGCTATGTGATACCCAGTGGCCAGTGACCAGTAGGTCAGTTCTCCAATTCCTTGGGATGTGCATTAGGGTTTGGTCCTCCTAGGAGCCACTTGAGGCTAAGCCCAGGATGCATAAACACCTGGACATGTTGCTTTCTAAGCTCTTTCCTCTCTGTGGTCTCCTTGGTAGTTTCCAGATCCCTGCAGCTCCTCTTTCCTACCTTCCATCTGGAATTCAGGGGCTTTGTTTACCCTATTCTGCCATGTGCTTCTGTGACTTTGCCCACTCTCTGTCTGGTGGACACAGACAGAAAAGTGGAGAAAAGGATTCATCTCCCCCTCTTGGGACCACAGCTCAGCCCACTGGAATTTCGGCTCTCATGGGCCCCTCTTGCTGCCACTGATTATTGTTGGGGGCCAAGAGGGTGGAGAAAGCAGCAGTGTGTGTTTGGGGAATTCTGCACTATCTCAGACCCTTAGGAGTTCGTTTTCCCAGTCCTCAAGCCACTCTCAGGGCTTTTCCCGGTTCTCTCTGTCTGAGGCCTGAGGCCACGTCCAGGACTCAGGCTCTGCCGATGTCAGGTTGGGGGACTCTGAGGGACAAGTGGTTAAACCAAATACCAGTTCAGTGGTTCTTCAAATCCTGGTCTCCTTTTTGATTTACCTATTTCTATACACTTTTCAGAGCCCTCAAATCACTGTTCCATGCAATTCTGTTCGGGTTTCATTGCTGCATTTAGTGGGAGAGACAGAGTGGAGCGTGATTTTCCCATCTAACCTGGAACCAGAAACTGATTCAGTTTATCCATGCTCTATGTAGATAGGCAAAACTTATCCATGTTCAATGTAAATATGCAATGACACGGAGGTATATAGAGTAAAAGGGAAAAGTGAGGTCCGATTTTCCCATCCCTCTCCCTAAAGACAGTCCGTTGGTGTTGCAAACCTTTCTCTCCTGCACACCCCCTGCGGGAAACCGTCTGGCCCCATCGCGGGTGCTGACTGTAGTGCCACAAGGGCAGGGCTCCTGTCTGGGTTCCCTGTCACTGTGGCAACTTACTTAACTTCACCAAGTCTAAATTCCCACTGATATAAACTGGAATTAATACTGAAGCTAATACTACCTGCCCTTCAAGGAAGTTTTGAGGGTGAGATGAGCAGCTAAGGCATGCAACTGGTGCCTAATAAATGTCTCTATGTCATCTCTATGGCTCTATCTATCTATGTATATCACCCAATGTGCTAACACCATAGACGGTTGCTCTGCTCTCTCTGCACTTTGCCTCGGAGGCCTCTCCGTGTTAATAGGAGTAGATAAGGATTCCACTGTTACCTGGGACGCTCCATCCAACACTGCTGCATGGACACGACGTAACTTATTTTCTCTTTTTTCTTGGAAGCCTTGTTTCCTCAGCATCTTACTCTTCATTTTTCCCTCTGACAACAGAGCAGCAACCTCTCGTCTTCTCGGGTGTCACCATATCCTTCCATAAACTGTGTCCCAGTGTAGAGGAGCCGCAGGAGATTACAGCCCGACAGCTCCCCAGAGACAACTTGCCACCTGGAGTCTCTGATCACGGGTGCTCCTGGCTGGTGCTGTCTGGAGCGGGGGGAGGGATTCGTGACGGTGCACATGAAGGGCCCAAGATCTGCGCGTCACACAAGCTGCAGGGCAGGTATCGGTGGGTTTGCTTCCAAGAGTGTGGCACGTCAGCTTTTGTCTTGGACCAGAAATGGCCCCCTGTGGAGTGTCCTTGTTCATTCCAGGAGGAGGGCCGAGGTCCTGGGTGGCGTTTCCAGGACAGTGGCTTCCTGAGTGACAAGCACCTACCGCCAGGCGGATGTTCAGAGACTCAGCATCAAGTAACGGCTCACACAGAAGCAGTTCTGTTCAGTTCCGGAGTGTGACAGGGAGCCTCGGGTTGGGGCTAGTGGGCCCCTCTGCCTTCCCTTCCTTAGCGGGGAGCGCGGATGCGGGGCCCAGAGTCTTTGACAGGCCACGGCGTCCAGGCAGAATCTGACAGCAGTCACTCATTTTCGTGGTATTCGTTTGTTCACTGTTGCTTTCTACTTGGCAAGTTCCATTGTTACGTGTCTTTATTTAAATTAAGATAATTTGAAGACAAATACTGAGAAAACGATGTGGTGCAGGTGGCACGTGGATGTGGTAGGGTGTCTGTGGGGGGTTCCTGGACAGTGCAAGTTTGGGAAACGCTGAACTAAGGTGTGAATGACTAACAGAGGGGCTGTTCCTGAGAGCGAGCTTGGAAGGCGGAGGGATGACTACGGCGAATGGGTGCAAGAATGTCACCCAGGCTTACGTGGGACAACTCCACCAGCTTTATACATTTTCTGGGAGTTACCTTCCTGCAGGCCCAGAGGAGATGAAGGAAGCAGGCAGGCAGGGCGGGTGGGAGGGCTGGGCAGGTGGAGGTAGCAAGGGCACTGCCGGCTGCACTGTCCTGCCCGAGACACGCTGGAGGGGGAGAGGAACACACCTTCCCCATAGGCAGGCAAAGCCTTTTGCAGCAGACACCTGTTATTTCACTCTGCTCAGGATCCATCCCCCCTTCTGGAAGGTGAGCCTGTTTTGTCGTAGGGAAACAGCCCTTCTCCAGTCTGAGTCCCCAGGTGCACACGTGACCCAGCTCACGTCCTCTGAACTCGTGGCGTCAGTGATTGGTGTAAGGCTGGGCTCCTTACACAAGATGGCCCAATGAGGGCAAACCGGAAGTGCTGGGCTCGCTTCCTGCTGGTTGCTAAGAGATTGAAGCCACCTCCAGGAGGGAGGACCCGAGAGAAGGAGCAAGTCCAGGGATCTCAGGTGAGCACTGGGGTCCAGCTGGGACTGGACTTTTCAATTGCATGAGCCAGTAAGTCCCTCCCTTTCCCATTTGATTTTCCCAAACCCACTGGAGTTGAGTTTTTGTGATGAGCAGCTCAGAGTCCTAATATGTCTCTTCACCTGTGTGCAAACGCTAACTCTGCGTCACCGTGTTCACAGCTCAGTAGTCAGAGAAACAGCATCGGGGTGGGGACCTGGGCTCACACTCCAGCTCTGCATGACCCTGAGCAAGTCCTTTCTCTGGTTTGTGTGGGGGGAGGTGACAGAATCCATGACAGCTCTTGGTATGTCTCCGGCACAGAAGTTCTGAGTGAAGTGAGCGGCTGCTGGCAATGGTGATGATTACAGTGAAATCTAAACTATAACCGAGTATTTATCACCTCCCGGAGAATGACATTTCGCCCCCTTCCCTGAGGCGAATGCGTGTGGCTGTGGTGTCCACAACGCCAGGTGCGGCTTTGATAACTGTCAGCCTGCAGTCCCCGCTCAGGGGCGGGAAGGTGCCCCTTCCCGGTCCTGTCTGAGTGACACACCTGGCTTTGGGAGGTGGCTGGGAAACAAATGGTCTGTCTCCCGCCAGACAGTGTGCGGGGCTCGCAGGGGCCCAGGCCCTGCGGCCACCCCTGCTCCACGCAAAGGCCAGCCTGCGGTTGACGACATGCGCAGGGCAGGACGGCACCGGAGCAGAGAATCACAGGGCACGGGGCACACCCTGCCTTCCCCACCTGCGGGGAGAATTAGCAGATCAAACTTCCAGAAAGAATTCATCCTTCAACTGTTTCTCCCACCCGAGTGTCCCCTGGCCTAGCCTTGCTGTAAAACCTGTTTACGATTCCATTCGTAGGATGCGCAGCTCCAAAGTCGTGCTCGCCGAGCTGCTTGTCAACAGTAACTTGAGGTGGATAACAAAGCGAGAAAGGAGAGCTGCTAATCAAATGTCCTGTGCTGTGTCACCTGCCTAAAAGGCACTGGGCAGTCAGCGTCTGCACCTGGCTCCCCACGCAGGCCTCTCTGAGAGTTGCTTTGAGATCCCCACAGCCAAAGTCTACACTCTGGCTCCAGAGAGCCCCGGGGCTCTGAGCCGTTGTTCAGCCAGTGCTCTGGGGCACCATCAGCCCCAGGACTGTGGCCTGGACAGGCTCAGGCGCAGCTGTCTGTGAAAATCAGATTGATGCATCTGATTACACGGCCTGTTAACTGCTGCACAAATAAATAAAATAAAAAATTATTTACCTGTCACTGCTCTGAGACACCGTCACAAACCGGTGTTGACACCTCCTCTGTTCACCTTGGGGACGTGCAGAGCGAGGAGCGAACCGTGACACACTTAATAGATCGCAGTGCATTGACAGTGCTGCTTGTTACCCGGCTCAGGGGCCGTGTCCACCTGCTACCGTGTTCATGAAAGACGAGTGTCCACACGAACTAGGTTGGTGCTGCAGTTCATTAAGGCAACTTGACCTCTGGGGAGAGAAGAGAGAGGAACTCGCAGCACTGACTGCTTGCGTTTCCTGAACTGTGGTATTTGCGGCCAGTGGTTTGCAGACATGGCATGAAACAAGAATCCCACGGTGAGAAAGCCACATTTCGCCTCCTTCTTGGCCTCTGGTGACTTTACAGAGTCTCCACCGGTGCTGTCTGTTCCGAGCGTCTCTTTCATGCTCTTTTCTAACACAGACGAGGAGCCACTTCTGCAGGTGACGGTGCCAAGAAGTTAGGGACACTGGTTAGTGGTGTCTCATCTCTTCTTTAGATAGATTTTAACTTTTAGAGCAGTTTTAGGTACACAGCACAATTGAATGGAAAGAACAGAAATTTCCCATTTACCTCCCTGCCCCACAAATGCACAGCCTCCCAAATTCTCACCACCACCCACCCCCCAGAATGGTGCACCTGTTATGACTAATGACCCACATTGGCACATCTTCGCCAGCCGGAGTCTGTAGTCTACGGTAGGGTTCACTGTTGGTGTTGCGCATCCCACGTGTTTGGACAAACGCATAGTGACCTGTATCCACCACGGCAGGACCGCACAGAGATCGTACAGAGCACTTTCCTTGCCTAAAAATCCCCCAGGCTTCACCTGCTCATCCTCCTTCCCCCCAACCCCTGGCAAACACGGATCCTCCCACCGTCTCCATAGCTTTGCTTTTTCCAGGATGTCACAGAGTTGGAGTCAGACTGTGTGCAGCCTTTCCAGACTGGTGTCTTTCACTTAGCAAAATGAGTTTAAGTCTCCTCCATGTCTTTTCACGGCTTAATAGCTCATTTTTGTGTTTGATCTATTTTTAAAGTTATGCACCAGTTAAGGGAAGTGGTAGTACTTTTCCATTTATGGGAGTGATATATAGCTTCAATGTGCTTTGATTTTACAATTCACTTCCCTTTAATATGTAATCGTTTTGTTTATTTTTGGCTAGATAGGACACTCACCTGGCTCAAAAGCCAATGTCTATAGACCAAGGTGCACATTGAAGATCCTGCTTCCTGCCTGGCTCCCAGATACACTGTTACCATCCTGACTTCTGCGCATCCTTCCAGAGAGCTTGTGCAAATACAACTGATATGAATATACATTCCCCCAACACAGTTCACACACACGGTAGCACACTTTATGCACGGTTCTGTGTCTTTTCCTGTGTAACAATATACCTGGGGGCCTCTCCCTCTCTGTATATTTCCTCATTCTTTTTTCTGCGGTATTGAATTCCATGTTATGGATGGGCCGTGGTTCATTCAACCATTCCCTACTGGTGGAAATAGCCTGTACGTACATGAACCCACACATGTGTGGGCATTTCTGGGTCAATGAGGACATGACCTGGTAAGTTTGGTAGACATTTGCCCTCCCAAAGGGGGTCATAGGTATTTTTCTTAAAATGGTTTTATTAGTTACAAATTTACAGAGAAGAGCTGAGGCAACACCTGTGCAGGTGCTGAGCACGGCACGGCAGGGCAGGTGGTCCGGGGCCCGGATGTTGGGCTGCGCCTGACCCCGAGCGAGACTAGCGGACCCCTCCGTAGCCCCAAGGTCGCTCTGCACGTCGGGGGCCGGGTGGGGCGGGGCTGTGCGTGCTGCGTCCGTCCTGCCCGTCGGGGTAAGCCCTGGCCTGGCCCAAGGGGCCCAGCTGCCCAGGTGGGAGAGCTCTGCTTCCTGCTTGTCCTGACGAACGCAGCCATTCCGTTTTCTTGGATTCCATGAGCATCCTCCGAGAAAGCTCCCACTGTCCCTTCTAAATCCACCCCCGGCCACTCCCCGCGCCTGCCCGGGACCTGACGGGGCGATGTCAGACGTTCCCGTTGCCTCCACTTCTACTGGTCGCCTTTTAAAAATTAAAAATCTGAAGTTTGTCTTCATTACCTTTTCAGAAAGAAGCCAGCTTGTCAACGTCTCCACTTTTGTGACTGGCTCCTAAAGGTAAGTGTTAAGAATTTCTTCTTAGAGTCAGACGGTTGAAAAGGAATTTTTCATTTAAACATCATAAAGCAGATTTATGTTGAAAATAATGAGAACTTTGTTGGTGCCCCGGAAAAATACTTGAGAGAAGCAGAGCGATCCCTCGTCTTTGGCCAGAACGTAGAAGTCAGGGCATTGGTCTCAAGGGAAGAAAAAGGTCTTTTCTTTATGTAGGCAATTTGGTTTCAACAAAAGATTTGGAATACCTTTTTCTTTCTTTTTTCTTTTCTTCTTATTTTTTAATAAAGGAAGGATATGTTAGTTGACCAGGGATCAGCCAGGGATTAAGGGCCGGTTGGCTTTGCAGTATTGCGGCCCGCCTGTGTGCACGCACTTGAGTTCACAACGATAAACGATCAGACGGTGTTAAAATGCCAGCCGGGCCTTGGAGGGGCCCCGGGGCCTCGCTGTGCCTTACTGGAATTCTGCAGTTTTGAATTCATAATTTCCGGGATCTGGGGGCTTCCTCCAGCTCCCAGGATTGCTCCGGCTCATTGCAAATAGCTGTGATCTGAGACAATTTTCTTTAAGGTGGGCTGAGGAAGAGCTCTCTGTAATGGCTGGGCGTGTTTACTGCCAGAGTACGGTCGTGGGCAGAGTCACATGGGAACGGCACAAAGGGCCACCAGAGGGGTGGTGTTCAGGCTGGGAGGAAGGCCGGCACCTGACTGGGGCCATCACGCCCACTTGACAAAAGACGGAACCCCAGGAACGGTTCCAATCACCGTCCAGTGCGGCTTTTCACCTGCTTAGTTAAATTGACCTCACAGAGGCTGGGAGGACGATCTGATGAATTCTCAGTGGAGACAGGATCCCCTCAGAGGAGCAAGGCTCCAGAATCCTCCCAGGAGGAAAGGTATCAGCCACTTGGCACAAAGGAAACCTCCTTTTCTGTTTGTCAGAGGAAGACATAATTGTGCCATTTCCTTCTTGAAGAAGTTTACAAACATTTGCAAGTTGTCAAAAATAATTAGTCTAAAATTGTTTCATAAACCATGGAATGAAACCGTACGTGCCTTGTTGAGATCAAAGGGCTTCTGTTGCCTTCTTGTAAATCCAAATGAAATTATTTTGAAAGTAAACTCTTGGAATTAGCAGTGGTGTTTGTGGGGTGTGGACGGCGGGGCAGGGGGGCAGAATGATCCAGGTGGCAGAGCCCAAGGCGGGGCTGGGAGCAGGGAGGCCACGTCCACAGGGAAGCGGAGGGGTCTGGAGCCGGGAGGGTTCCCTGTGCCGACGGAGGCAGGACTTTTCCAACTGAAAGCTTGGGCATTCCAGGAAGCACTAGTAACTGTGACCTTGAACTTGCAAGTGTGGGAACAGGCACACACCCCCACACTTCTACAAACTGAGTAAGAGCTGGGGCTTTTGGGTCAATCGGACCGAGTTCCATCCCAGCATGGCCGAGTGCTACAAGTAGACCCTGCACAAGCCACTGCGTGTCTGTGTGTCAGTCCACTCATCCCTAAAACGCAGAGGCAGGCTCCGCCGCCCTCTTTGGTGAGAGGTAAGTGGGGTGTGGCCTGGCAGCGAGTAAGCTCTGGGCAACGGCCGCTCTGATACTATGATTGTTCTGCGTTATTAACTATGGAAACAGGCAGGCATTTACTGACGGTGGCATCTGTGCCTGCTGCTGGGGACCCTGGGTGGCTCCTCTTCTTCAGGGAGGTTGGGTATGAGTCCAGCTCATTGCACAATGGCAGGGGAACCGGCCACAGGGGATGTGGCCACTGCGTGGTAGGGCCTGTGTGAATGGTGCCATGGGGCTGGGCCAGGCAGCAGCCAGAGAGGCAGGCAGCTCCACTGACACCACCCAGAGGTGCAGATGAGAGGTTCTGGCGTGGTCCTGGGCGCAGAGTGGGCAGCGCAGAAGGATGGGGGTGCTGTAAGCAGATGGTGGTGAAAGGAGAGCTGGGCTGAGATGGGCTCCGCACACCGACCCCCCTGCCAGCCCAAACCAGCCACTGGTTGAGCCAGTTCGATTCTTCTCTTGGCCGTTCTCCACCCTGTGCCCCCCTGCACCCCCAGTCATAGCCTCCATCCTCTGCCCAGACTGCTTCCAGGGGTCTGCCCAGACTAGCCTGTGCCCCACCTCCAGCAACAAAGACCCCCTTTGTGGTGCAAATGCAATCACAAAGTCCTGGCTTAAGACTCCCCATGGTTTTAAGCTTTTCTTAAGAGAAATGACAACATTTCAACAGAGTGAGCAAGGCCCAACCTGGTGTGCCTCCTTCCCCAAGCTCAGACCTCCGTCCCTAGCTCTCCACGCCCCAGACAAACCGGGTTCCCTTTCGTTTCTCCAAGTCCCTTTCCTGTTTCCGTTCAGGTCTTTCACACAAGCGTATGCTTGATGACTCTAATCTGTCCCAGGCTTCTCCTGGAACTGCACGCCTTCTAGAAGCCTCCCTGGCTCCAGAAGCTGCACACACGGCCTCACCCTCTGCATCTTTCTCTCGACACTCCTCATGTCATCTTCCCCGCCGGGCTCTGGGAAGGCGAGACCACGACCAGCCCATTCCGTGTTGCCTCCTCAGAGCTTGGCACGTAATAGCTGCTCAATACGTGTTTATTTCCTCACCGAGAAACCACAGTTTGAGATCTCAGTCAGGTAGCGGCTGCCCCATGTGTCTTTTCAACATCCAATTTTCAATTAAAAGTCACATTCAAAACATGTTATGGTGATCATGTGAAATGGACAAGGAAAGTGGCACCCAGCTCACCAGGGAGTCCTGAGATAGGAAACCAGCCCCCCGAAGCCTGTTAATATCAGCCACAGTGAATCCAGTGGTGCCTGCGATGGCCATCATGCACCTTCTGGAACATTCTGAAGCCAGCCCTCACACAGCGGAGAGTTTGCTTGAGGAGCCGCTGGTTAGGAGCAGTCCGCGTAGGTCTGACGGAGTTTTATTTAATGCTAGTGTCACAGAGTTACTTACGGCCAAATACCTCAAGACAAATTGTGCACTTTGGAATTTAAAATTTCATTTCATTTTTTTTTTCAGTGTAAAAGCAATACATCCTCATTAGATTTCTGCAGCATTTGAATTTTTATGTATTCTATAAAAATGAAAGCCCTTCCAATAATCCCCCAAATCCTCCAGCAACATTTTTTTCCGTGGTAGATATGTGCTAGAATCGTGTAGTTATTTTACAAAAATAAGATCAACCTATAACATTCTTGTACAGCTTGCTTTTTTTACTTACCAACAAATCATGGATACCTCCTTATGGGAATATCTATCAGCCTCATTCTTTTTAACTTTTCTTTGTTGTTCTAGACAATTAAATGACCACAGTTTATTTAATCAGTCCTATCTTGATGGAGCTATGTTTGTTTTCAATTTTTCACTGTTGTAAACCATGCTGCAAAGACCATTAAAATAAAGTCCTTGCATAATTGGGTGAGGGATTCTGTAGAATACATTTCTTTCTAGAAATAGAATTCATGAGCAAATGACACGAGCATTTTAAATATTAATTGACATTGCCAAATTGCCATCCACACAAACTTGTGCAAAATGTACAATTTAAATGATCTGTGAGAACTTCTACCAGAAAGGATGCTTTTGCATGGAAGTGACAGAAAATCTAACTCAAATTAGTATAAATAAAAATGTAATGGATCACATAAGGGGGATATTTGCTGTAAGGGCTTAAAAGATACTATCAGAGCCTGGTTCTCTCTGGCTCCCAGCTCAGCTCTCCTGTCTACTGTGTATTTGCCTCAATGTCAGGCAGCTGCTGTCCTCATGGTCACAGGAAAGCTGCCAGCAGCAGCTCAGCTTCATGGTTTAAGGTCCACAAGAGGGGATTATAGCTTTCCAGCTTTCCTGGCACCAGCCCTGGGAATCACTCTGACTGGATGCCTTTGGGTCACATGTTCATCCCTGAACCAATCAGTGTGACCAAAGCAATATAAGAGGTTGGCTTAGCTCAGGGTCATGTGTTCTAGCGCCAGGGCTGGCCATGGCCTCCATGCCCGCCTTGTGGAGGACAGTGGGAGACAGACCAGCTTCATCGGTGTGTGGCCTGGACAGGTGCCTGTGGTCCCATGCTCAGAGGGGCCCTGCTCTTGCTTTAATGCTGTGCTGTCACCATCTTACAAATTCTCAATAATTGTTGCACACGGGGCCCGACATTTTCATTTTGCATCAGGACCCACAAATCTTGTAGCCGGCTGCTAGATGAAAATCGGGGCTGTTTCTAGAAGAAGGGGGAATATAGCTGAGCAGGCAAAACGCAAATGTCCTCTGCGATGGCCTGTGCTACCTAACGTGACTCTGATTGAGCTTTTCCTTGAAGAATTTTGTCACTTGCCCTCTCTCGTGCTGTGCCCTCTGTGTGAAATGGCAGGGTGGGCTGGGTGGTCTCGAAGGGGGTTTCGGCTCTGCTGCTCTCTGATTTACGGTGTCTGCCTCGCTTATGCTATGAAAATTAATCTAGACCTTGCACCAAATTTATGGACATGCTGATATTCTTACATATAAGTTGCCTCAATTGTATTGGTATTAAAAAGTGACTGAATTATAGCCGTGCGCCACATAATAGCATTTCGGTCAACAACAGACTGCGTGTACGATGTGGTCCCATAAAATTATAATGAACCGCAAAGTTCCTATCACCTGGTGACCTTGTAGCCATCGTAATGTCATAGTGCAATGCATTCTTCACTTGTTTGTAGTGCTGCTGGCGAGAACAAACCTGAACTGCCAGTTGTATAAAAGTCTAGCACATATAATGTTAATACATAATAGTTGATAATGATAATAAAGGACCATGTTATGGGTTTATGTATTTACTGTACCTTTAATCATTATTTTAGAGTATACTTTTACTTATTAAAAAAAAAGGTGCACTGTGAACCATTCTCAGGCAGGTCCCTCAGGAGGCATCCAGGAGAAGGCATTGTCACAGGAGATGACGGCTCCATGTGTGTTACTGCCCCTGAAGACCTTCCAGTGGGACAAGATGTGGAGATGGATGACAGTGATATCGATGATCGTGTAGGCCTAGGCTAATGTGTGTGTTTGTGTCTTAGTTTTTAACAAAGAAGTTTAAAAAGTGAAAAACATTTCAAAAATAGAAAAAAGCGTATAGAATAAGGGTATACAGAAAGAAACTATTTGTGTACCTCTGTACAACGTGTTTGTGTTTTAAGCTAAGTGTTATGACAAAAGAGTCAAAAAGTTAAAAAAGTTAAAAAGTTTATAAAGTAAACAAGTTACAGTAAGTTAAGGTTAATTTATTATTGAAGAAATAAAAATAGTTTTTGTAAATTTAGTGTGGCCTAAGGGGACAGGTTTATAAAGTCTGCAGTAGTGGTCGGTGATGTCCGAGGCCGCCACACTCACTCACTGACTCACGCAGAGCGACAGCCAGTCCTGTGGGCTCCATTCATGGTACCTGTCCTATACAGGTGTACAATTTTTTATCCTTTATACGGTATTTTTGCTGTACCTTTCTACATTTAGGTATGTTTGGATATACAAATACTTACCATTCTGTTACAGTCGCCTACAGTTTTCAGTACAGTAACATGCTGTGCAGGTTTGTACCTTAGGAGCGGTAGTTCATACCCTATAGCCTAGGTGTGTAGGACCATCTACATTTCTGTAGGTGCACTCCATGAAGTTTGCATGGTGATGAAATCGTCAAATAACACATTTCTCAGACAGCATCCCGTAGTGAAGCCATGCGTGACTGTGAAAGGGAAGAACTCAGTTACAGGAATGAGGAAACTGCACTGACAGAGCCAGCTGCATTCATCTCCTAGCAACCACCGGTGCTGTGGAACATTGCAAATAAGAAAATCCCAAGGTTTAGGGCAATGCTTTCTGAAGATTTTTGTAAATTGGTAACAGTTTGGCATAGTGAATTAGACATATTTTCGTAATCTGCTCTCTTTTTACAAGTGGCCCCATTATTTTCCTCTAATTGAGGAGCAAAGCAGACATTTACATGGCATCTAAGTATTTCTGATGTGCTTTCTTCCTTTTCATCCTCATAAATGGTCCCATCCGTACATTTTAGAGAAAATTATAAGGTCCACATTCCAAAAAAGTGATTAATATTTAGTTTAGCTATCAATACACGCATATGTTCTCCTGTAGGGAAAAGGAAATGGAAGCATCCCAGATGACGTCCAAGTCCCTTTGATCAAGCCTGTCCCCCACACCCATTCTCAGCCCTCACCCCTTCTGAGGTAGCCACTGTCATCAGTTCTGTGTCTTCTTTTAGAATTTTTCTGTCTGTCTGTTTGGATATAGATATTTTGCAGATAGACAGCTAGATGCCCATGGAATACACATACAATTGTCTTGTTTTGACATAAAATGTGTCATTATGTACAACTTTTTTCCCCTCTCAGCATAGATTGGTACGTTATCCCTATAATAATATACACCCCCACCTGGTCCTTTTTAACTGCAGGAGACTTTGTGCTGTAGAAATTGTCCATATTTCATGCCTTGATGGGCCTTTAGGTCAATTTTCGGTTTTTACTGTTTCATAAAACTCCTGTCGTGAGCGTCCTTGTACATGCCTTGGAGAGCAGTGTTCTCTCTAGCGTGGGCACTGGGACATGTTGAAGGCCACAGGGCCTCCTTGTGAGTGGCCTCTGAGAGGGTTGATTGGGGACGTTCTCAGAGTCACTTCCAGGGAAGCAGAGACAGTGCGATTCTGCAAGGGCGGCCTCGGGCTGCGATGGAGCCACACCAAGGCCTCCGCTGTTGGCTGGGGTTGTGCCCTGGAGCAGGGAGGCTCTTCAGAGCTACTCTGAGCTGGCCTTGGGGCAGGTGCTGCCACCCCCACACCAGTCAGTCACTGGCTATGGGCCGCCCTGGGGAAGGGGCATGACCTTGACTGTCTTCAGCAACCCCAGGGATGGGATGGCAGGGTGTGCTGGCTGTGGCCATCAGCCCTGAACACCCTGGCAACTGAGACCTGAGCTGCCCCATCATGAGGGCGGGATTGTGGGCAGGGCACCCCAGGCCCGTGGGTCTGCACATTCAGTGAGCCACGCTGGTTCCCTGTACTGGGCCCATGTACGGGAAGAGTGGGTGAGTCGGAAGACTTGATTTGAGAGGGAGGAGGCAGTGCCAGATCCTCCGAGGCAAATTCTGTGACTTTGAAGTCAGTTGCCTCTTTGTAACCATTCCAGAAACAGCCTTCACTGGTAGCTGCTAGACTCTGTTTCCTTCTGCAACACTCATGGGTAACTTAACCACATCTTTTTTCCTTTTCAACGCAAATGATTTTTAGGGTAATCCTGTAAGGCCAGAAACCTTTTCAAATGCTCTGACCAGGGACTCCCTTGAGCCCAGTGAAAGCCCCTAAATGCAAATTGCCCCCCCCCCCTTGACACATGCTGTACTCCGCTCGGGGCAGCCCCATCAGTTAGAAGAACTTGAATAAATTGGGGTTTGATAACTTATTTTGACACAACAAATTTTATTAAACATAAATGGAACTCATTAGCTGAAACACTTAATTAAAACTATGGCCAAATTAGATGAATGCTAAGGAGCATTCTCTAAATTTATTGCCCAATGTTCTATAGGCTTGCTCAGTAATATACTCCCAAAAATCTCGTTAATGAAGCTATTAAGTGTATAAATATCATATGTGCCAAATGGCAAAATTTAGTGATGATCTAACCCAATTTACTTGCTAACTAAATAAACCCTGTTGAAAGAAGCCACTAATTTATGCCGATGGCGATTATAGGACCAAATGCCTTACCTGTCTGAAAGCAGACCTTTTAAAATAAGCGATTTATGGTACCTGGAGGCTGGGCAGAGGGGAGCTTTGGCACTTTTTCTTGCTCTGTTTCTTGAACTTTCCTTCTTATAAGCGCGGAGCCCACACCACGGGCTGCAGACTCATTCCAGACTGAATCTGCTGTGCTAATTTTGTGGAGTCTGGGAGAAGGGCCTTCCCAGGGGTGCTGCTTCTCTGCTTGCAGAGCTGGGGGAGTTCTTGGCCGACTTCACACCTGGAAGGGCTGTGGTTTCGGAGGACCAGGTGGGCTGCAGGTGCGGCCTTGGATGCAGGAGCCTCCCCCTGGCTCATGTGGACAGCCAAACCTGCACTGCGGAGAGGGGGTCTCATGCCCCTATTCAGTAGGTGGCCAAGGATGTCGGCATGCAATGATGCCGAGATTGAGACCCTGCCCCTGCCATCCCCTTACCCTGGCTTGTGCTTATTCCATAGCTCTTGTCTTCACATGAAATATTTTGACATTTATTCGTTTATCCCCCCAGCCTCCCCCCCGAATGTAACAACACCTGTGAGGCTGGGGGAGGGAGCAGCTACTTTGTGCTCACTGTGAATCTCTAGCACCTAACACAGTGCCTGGCACAGGCTGGGTGCTCACTAGGTGTTGTTTTGAATAAATAAGTGAATGGATGAATGATAAGCAGCACCAGGCACTGTGCTGGGACAGGAACCATGTCTGCCCTTGAAATAAATAGTTTCCACTTATTGGGGGTCGGAAATGGAGTCAACAGGAGGTTGCAGAAAAGCAGGTGGAGTCCTCTGTCGGGCTGTGCAGGGCGTTGAGGCAGTGTCTGGAAGCGTGCCCACCCAGGTGGCGGGTCGGGGGAGGCTCCAGGGAAGGAATGGAAGCTGAGTCCAAACCCCGGCAGTCCGTGCATGTGGACAGGGATGGTAGCCGCTGGGGAGGCATGGCCACCCCACAGAATCTTCTCAGGGAGTGGGGAGAGGCTGAGGACAGACCTCTGAGGAACTCCAGCAGGTGCGAGGGCCGGAGGAAGAGAAGCCCTCAGGAGCGGGGCAGCAACATCAGAGGCAGAACAGCACCCCGGAGAGGGCGGGCCCAGGGCAGAGAGAGCAGCCAGGGCACGGCCAGCCCGGTTAGCTGGAGCTCGGCAGGCACGAGGGTCGGGAGCCCTGCCAGCACCCTGGGTTCCGACTTCCGGCCCCTGGAACCGTGAGAGAGTCGATCCCTGTCAGTGTGAGCCGCTCGGTTTGTGTAACTTTGTGTTATGGCTGCCTTGGGAAACTAAAACAAACACCGCATGAAAATTCATCAATTAATAATTAAGAAAAACGGCCTGATATGGTAAATTGATGAGCATTTAGAGATTCACAAAATTCTTCTGCACATTTGTCATCCTGGTGAATCTTCTGAAGCCATTTGTTAAAAATGCAAGATTCTGACGTAAACCATGGCATCCTCACAATATTAAACATATACTATCTTTTTGTAAAAAGTAAAATTCCATTCCTTACACAAAACATTAGATTTTTTTTGATCTATATTTTCACTTGGAGTAAACGTGGTGGACTCAGGTGGCAGGACAGCTGGCCGGGCTCGGAATAACGGTCCCTCCGGGTGTCTCCCTGTCTCGTTCTCGTTCCCAGCTGTACAGGCACAAACGCATATTTTCGACAAAGCAGCCCTCCATGTGAAAGCAGATTTATCATTGAGATCCATCATTAATTTCCCAATGACGTTCCACTGGCCATAAAAAAGACTTAGAGCTCTTTATGAAAATTTTATTCCAGAGAAAATGGTCTTGGAACATGGTTTGCACCGACCTCTTTTAACCTCTGGTTCCCTGTGTTATTATTATTAAGTAATAATGTTGCTTCCTGCCAACATAATTCTTCCGTCTTTGTACTTCAGAAACCAAGTGATGCTTTTTGGCGTAGAGGACAAATCAGCACTTGGCCGTCGCCTTGTGCTCGGGGCGGCCCCCGTACGGCTGCCGAGATGGCAGTCTTACATCATCTTTTACGAGTACATCAACTTATTTGCAATTAAGTATAGATTGTCTAATAAAATCTGGTGACATTTTAGCTTACACTTTATGTCCCAGTAAAAGTCTCCAAATGTTATTGCCATAAGAATCCATGTGACAACCCAACATAAACCTTTTATTTCTGGCGGGACAGCTGACTGTGCGCTTAGAAACCGGAGAGCAGGGGCTCCCAGGACCGGGGGTCGTGAGTGGTGCCAGCCCCTTCTCCAACTCGGAAACATTCTGCACTTTCCAGCACGGAGACCTGGGAAAGCCTCTGTCCCGGGCTTTGGGTGCGAGGCACAGAAGTGAGGGGGGAAGAAACCTCAGCCCCAGGCTGGCTTTTGTCCTCCGGAAGTCAGGCCTGTGGGCTCAGCCCAGGTGACATCCATTTCAGTCCTGTCCGTGCTAAATAAACACCCAGCTCAGAGGTTTCAGCTGGGCACCATTTGGAAGTGTCTGGAGACATTTTCAGTTGTCATACCTGGGGGTGGGGAGGGGAAGCTAATGTCACCTAGTGGGTGGAGTCCAGGGATGCTGCCGACATCCTAAGATGCACAGGACAGCCTGCGTCACAGAGAAAGATCCAGTCCAAAATGTCACCAGTACAGAGGCTGAAAATGCTTATTTAACTGCAATCTTACTGAATGAAGCCATGGCGTGCCAAGGTGGCACTGAGGTCCCTGTCCTTTCTCTTTGAGGTAGGGTCTTGCCAGTCCTTGAAAGTTGTGGACCTGTTTTAAACAAAATCACTGGAGAAGGTTGGGAGAAACAGCCAGCCAGGCTCCAGCCCTGTGTTTTGGAGAAATGCGGGCACGAGAATAGGTTACTCGGCCAGAGTTTTGGAAAGAAAGAAATGAGCCCTGATGATCTATTTCAGTTCTCTATTGAAAATGATGCAACTTGGAAGCTTCATTTGCAAAAAGAAAGTACATCCTTTAAGGAAAAACTTGCCCAGTGCATTTGGAAGTGGGCTTCCGGAAGCCCTGAGGACTTATGCCCCTGACCTATGCTAACGGGTGCCCCGAATGAACCTCGAGGTGTAATGCGGATGAGGTGTGGAATATTCCATGGCTCTTGCCTCTTAAAAGCTTACAGATTCCAGAAATGAGACCAGTTCATGCATAAAATATGCCCTCTCTGAGCGCAGTCATTGTCACGCTCCCCCTTGTGTGGGGATCAGGGCTATGAAGTATTGTGGCTGCACCCAGAGATCCTCCACCGTGAGCCAAGAGGCCCCTCTATTTATAGCTCTCCTCACTGTGACTTGCAGCACGTGCATTAATCTCCCTGCGAATTCTGAGCTCCCAATGCCTGAGGAGATATGCTAAACCCTTTCCCCGTGGCATTCTTCCAGATGGAATTTAAGAGACACCAGGGGATGGCACATTTATCCTGAGTTTGCAGTTTCCTAAACATGAAGAAGATGAACAGCTCTCAGTTAAGGAACACGGGTCAGAGAGGAGCTGGGAATGGAATATTTGAGCTGACACGGGAGGGAACACTGAGAGTGGTCGCGCGAAGTTTGCTGGGTGTCTAAGCTTCCCAAGGCGCCGTGATTAGAGATAGATTGAGGTCAGGGAGTGTGGTCTTATTTGAATTAATGAAAATGCCAAATTGTTCAGAGCACTTATTTTTGTCCTGTATGTCAGACCACTGGGTTTTGGTGGGGGGGGGCGGTTGGAGACCCCTTTGCAGAGATGGGGAGAGTGGCCGGGCTCTGTCCCTTTCCCGGCCTTCCTCCTCTACCTGTTCCGTAATCTGAGATTCCAAATAAGATGTCTGTGCAGACAAAAAGAGAGAGAGAGAGAGAGACTGCTGTTAATGGCGAGGTGTTGTTAATTAAAATATTGTTGTAAACCATTTTAAAAGAAAAAATTAATTTGTTTACCCCTGAGTGCTGCAGAGGCTTGGCAGGGTGCACGGTAATGGGCTTTGTTGTTGAACAGACCTTGGTCAAAACGTCGGCGCCACTCACTAGTCCCAGGACCTCAATCCTGCTGATTCTCAGTTTCCCCATTGGTACCATGGGAACAGTCATTTATACCTTCCAGGGGCTCTGGGAGGGTCATAGAGAATCATACCCAGAGCTCACCTGGCTGGCTGCTGCTGCAGAAGTGTCTGGGCGGTGGGTCTGCGTAAACACGGGAGAGGTTGGTGACGGATGACAGTTAGCGAACGCACGTCTTGGTTCCCCACCCCCGGTCCCTGCTGACCTTTCTAAGCCCGAAAACATCTGAGCTCTTTGGTGGCCAGCAACAGAAACCAGCTCTGCTGTGTGAAGCACATAGTGATTCCCCTGAGTCTGCTGGGTACCCGGAGAGGACAGAAATACTGCGGGATCAGACGCTAGAGCCAGAAAGCAACCAGGGCAGCCCCTTTGAAGCAGATGTCGTCTGAGAGTTTGCTGGGCATCACCACTGGAATCAAGCAGATGTCCTTTGGTTTTTATTTCTTTCCTGACTTGAGTCCCTCCAGGTTTGTTTGGGTCACAAGCCTGGTCCTCAGGGGAGAGCAGAGCACTTGAGTTGCACTAACCGTGTGCTCGGTGGGGCAGAGGTGACGTCCTCAAGCACATCCAGATGTGGTTCAGAAAGGGCAGGGGCTGCTGGGAGCCAAAATGCTAACTGTGCATTGCAGGCTCCATCTGTCCTGAGCCAGGAGTGTCAGGCCACGCAGCCTGCCCAAGGCCATCCTCCTCTCTTAGGTTTTCTGACTTAATCCACCATTTTCTGCCAGCTGGGTACAAAGTCGTTGTCAGTTCCAAGTCAGCTGCCCCGGCTTGTTTTTCTGAAGTCAGGATTTTGCAGAAGCATCAGCTGCCTCTGCAAATACTCCTGTCATCAGTCAGGCAGGCAAGTGGCATATGCTTCCGTCTTAGGGAGTTTGAGAGTCTTTCTAATGATGCACTCCAAAAACTTGATTTTAGATCTCGAAAGTTTCCAAGTTAACTAACAACCAGGGTCCCCAGAAACAATGTGAACAAACATTCATCCCCAGCGCCTCTCCTAGGCAGGCCCTCACTACGTGGGCTTCGGATGAAAACTGAATAAATTACTGGCCTGCATTATCTCATGCAAATGCCCAGCTCTCCGATTCGTTCCCCTGTGCAATGACATCTTTAGTATTCTGTGGGAAAATTCTTTAGATTTGTTTCAACAATATCTTATTCCATACGGTGATACGAAGAAACCTAGGAAAAAAATAAATAATACAGGCACAGCAGCTAATTAAAAAAAAAATAGCTTGCAAAACTAAGAGAAACAAACAGCCTTTGAGTTTCATGCTTATGAAATATTTATTCAGTGGCAGAGAAGACACTGAAGTCGGAAATGAACTTTGCAAAGTAATTACTTTTGATCCCAGAAAAATCCATTCAAAGGCCTTCAGGTAAACATAAGTTTGATGGGCGGGAGGTGAATTGTAAAGCAACATTATGCTTTTAAAGGGAACAAAGAAGGAATCAAAGTAAGCAACCTGTCCAGGGCCCTGGCAGCAGCGTTCCTGGGTGGAGTGTCCTGGTGCTGCTCCTCGCAGGCAGGGCAGAGGTGTAAGTGGCAGGAAGAAGAGACATGGTCAGACCGTGAACGACAAAACCACGGGCAGCAAGAACAAGAGAGGGTTTCATCCGTAAAGAGACTTTAAATGATGCACGCGTATTTAAAAAGAGAATATGTGCCACTAATTTAGATAAAGATCTTTAAAATGACATTAAAATGGAAATACACTCAAACTAGGCATCTCCTGGGAAAATGTCAGTAGTTATGTTACATTTGTTTTCCGTTTTGTTCCAGTGCTCCCGTGAAAATAGCTTTATCTTCAATACTCCCAGAGTGGAAGGAGGAGGTTTCTAGGAGAGGGGGAGGCGTTTTTTGGCTTTAGATGAATTCTCTAGGGAGGGCTTCCCCCGTGTGACACACGCGAGCTTTCTCAAGGGCTGCGCTCAGCCAGGCGCTGTGTCTGGGTGCACGTGTTCACCTGTATTCTTGTATTTTAGCTGTTAAGCTTCTCTTGGAGGAGGTCAGGCTCCCTTCCCAAGCTTAAGAAGTCACATCACTGAGCAGAGTCCTGTAAAAGCCACCCCACCCGGGTTCCAGGCTCACACATGGCTCACCCCTCCCCCCGCCTGGCCCCGCACACATCCGGCTGCAGGTGAGCTGGACCCTCCCTGACATCAGACGGGAAGTGGGAGGTGGGCCGACTTGGCTTCAGAGAACGTCCCAGGGCTATGCTTTTTCATTTTAAAATTTTAAATCTATTTGTTTGTTTTTAATTGACAAAAATCGTTTATACTTATGTACAATATGATGTTATGGAATGGCTGAATTGAGCTAATTAACGTAGTCATTACCTCACATACTTATCATTTTTTTTGTGGTGAGGACACTCAAGGTCTCTCTTGGCAACTTGGAAGGACACAGTACGTTGTTATTAACTGCAGCCACCACGCTGTACACCAGGGCTGTTCTTATCCAGGTTCAAGCAGCCACCCCTTCACCGTCAATGTCAAGGCTATGGAAACAGGTCCCATCTCTGAGAGCAGTTATCAGAAGAGAATATTCTATAAATTCCCTATATGAAAAAAAGAGTGTAAAAAACTTGAACCCTGTCTCTTTGCTTTCATAAAATCCCTAAAACCTCTTTTTATAACTCACATGTCATTTCTAGAACACTGCTGTTGGAACCCTCCTGCTAAAATCTTGGGACAGCACTTGAGAGAGGGAAAGAGAGAAAGAGAGAGAGAAAGAACTCCTTTCCTTCCCTCCCCTGCCCAGCTGATAGGGAGAAGTAAGATTCTATGTAACGTGTTTGAAAGAAAAGCCTAGAGCTGGCCTATGTACCTTCCCCCGGTCGGGTCAGAGCAGGAAGGCAGGTGAGCAGATTCCGAATCGAGCGAAGGTCGGGCCGTCTCCGCAGAGGGCTGGGGACTAATCTCAGCCTTTGCAGCTGGAGACGGTTTGGACTTGAGGGTGTGCTCTGAAGATCTGGAAAGCTGGCTGGAGGGGCTTTCTTTGGGGTTATCCAGAGGAGCTGATCCCTGCTCCATGTTTGGAGTTGGGGAGCAGAGGGGTGGTCCAATCACGCAACCAACGCCCACTGACCGCCCGTGCAGACCAACCCAGCTTTGTGCACAGAGGGGAAGTTAGGACGCTTCCAGGAGCTTCTGGAGTGGGACGGGGCCAGTGGGACAGAGCAGGCGGTGAGGACAGGCCAGCGTGGGACTCGCAGGTAGAAGCCGGGGGAGCGCAGGGGCTGCGCAGACACAAAGGGATGGGAGGGGGTCTGGGTGCAACCTGGACACCAGCATCTTGTCCTGACAAGGCAACGGAGCAGAAGATGCCTGGACGCCTGCTAAGAGCTTATGCTGTCCCCACACCTCCTGGAGGGGAGCCCTGCCATGTGCAGACGCTGTCCACACCTGTCCTTTGCCCCTGGTCCTCCACTGTCATGAGGTAGACCTTGTCACCGTTCACAGACAAGCACGCGGAGGCTGAGATGACTCTCCAAAGGTTTCAAAGTCCAGTGGGTCTTGCTCGAAAGGCCCCACCCTCTGTGTCCCCCAACCCTGCCTTTGAACTTGGGCCAAGACCATTTCCTCCTTGAGATAAAATAATTCACTTTCTCTGCTTGCCACTTGCTATGCTTGGTGGAATCCTGGCTTCTTTGTTTGATTACATCCTTCTCTTCTGTGAGGAAGACAGGAAAAGGCCCCTCCCTCCCCCAGCAAATGTGACAGTATTGCTAAGTGACAGTGAGAAGTAATTAGCTCCCGAGTCCCACTGCCTGCAACCTGTCTGCTTCGGTTCCCACATTCCCTGTCAAAGGGCCCCCCGCCCCCCGCGCATGGATCATTCAGACTCTCAATTCTGCAGCAGGTGAGCGAGATGGCGCTTGCATTGCTCCTGGAAAGGGGCTCGGCCTGGAGGGTGAGCATGTTTTCCTTCTGAAAGAGGTTCTCGCACATGGGACTAACTGGTGACCAGCCGAATGGGCCCTCTGGGACACAGAGAGACACCCCAACAACCAGCCCGGAGAAGAGCCCTGAGAGGGCTGATTGGTTTGGAGCCCCCGTTTCTTCTTGGTCTGTTGCAGCTTTTCGGGACTTACTCACTTGCCCAACACATTTTGAAGATGCACCCCAAATGCGTGAATGAACTGGGGGCTCTGTCCCTCAGTCACACAATGACAAAGAGATTTGTCCATGGCTCCCTCTGTTACTCAGAGGTGGGAGGAGGCCATGCAGTCAGCTGTGGCCTTGGTGTCACAGGGCAATGGGGTTGGGGGGACAGTCTGCTGAGGGGCTGGGGAGCCACAGCCAGAGAGGTTCCCCCAGCCACTGTGCAGGTCCCTGGCTGTGCACCGAGACTCCAAGAGACAGGATTAGGAGGAGGCCCTGCAGAGAGAGCGGGCTCTGAGCTTACCTGGGGCAGTTGGCTCTCTGCTCGTGTTTGATATTCAGAGAGGAGACATTTCTTGGTTTCAGGGATTTACTGTCTAACACATGGGGCACACTGATTTGCTAAAATAGAGTTTCAGAAGACAAGTGGCCAAGCTCTCCCTGTGTGTGTGTGGTGTGTTTGTGTGTGACTGCACGGACATGAATGAGAGTGAGCATGAGTGTGTGTGCATGTGTCTGTGCATGCTTGCACGAGCTGTGTGTGTCTGTGTTTGTGCATGCATGTCTATACATGTGCCTACGTGAGTATGCATGTGTACGAATGTGCCTGTCACTGTGCACACTTCAGTGCGTGTGCATGTATGTGTGCATTTGAGCGTGCACTTGTGTGAATGACTATGCACATGTGTACATGAGTGTGAGTGCATGAGCATGCGTATGTGCACAGGTGGTGATTGTAGCCTTCAGTTTTGGTGGTTCGGTGCACGGCAGGAGGCTGATGGGTGTGCCCGCACCCCTTCGCCTCTGCTATCCGCGCACCCTTGCTTGGCGGTTCCTGCCTCCCAGTCTCTGCTCGGGTCCACCCAAGCCCAGTGGGTTTTCTCTGGTTCTCTATCCAGATGTCATCTCTTCTCCATTGGGACATTCAATGCTGCTCTTTCCTACTCCCGGGCCACTTGCTGTCCCTGGCCTCAGGGTTCAGTGGGGCGGATGCCTGCCTGCTCCAGTAGCAGTCTGTATGGCCGGTCACCACGCCCAGCCCCACGCAGGTCCTGCACCAAACTGCTGCCGTTGGGATTATCACCCGGGAGGCTAGTCGTACGTGTGCACAGAAGTGGTCACAAAGTGCCGTGTGTGAGAGGGGCTGGCCCGTGTAAACAGGAGTATTTGGAAAATTACTCCCTGGAGAAGTTGATGTTTGTGCAGGAACTCTAGGAATAGGGGGATGTAGACAACAGAGTGGGTGGGGGACTGGAGTGGGCTCAGTGCCAAGCCTGGCGTGGGTGGGAGACAGAGCGAGGGAGAGTCAGTAGAGTCCCGTGTATATTCTATCGCATTTCTATTGTGCAGGGTGGCTGGTTTGCTTAAATGTGTGTTTATATTGTTTCTTGAGTCACATGGTCCCCATTCGCCCTGCCATTTGAACATGTCTTTCTGCTCATTTGTGTTCTGGATACAGGCATCTGGCCCTAGGAAACATGCTGTATATCGGTTGCTGGTTAGGACTTACACAGTGCCGGCCATGTGCTGGTGAAGGGGTGATCCAGAGGGGTAGGGGACGGCCTTCCCTAGGGGCAGCAGGAGGGGCGGGCTGTGGCTGCAGGTGTGGCTGGGTCTGTGGAGTGGAGGCAGGGCTCTCTGCCAGGGGTGGGGGCAGGGCACTGTCTTTAGAGCCTGCTTGTTATTCATAGAGGAAAACAACATTTTGCAGAAATAAGATAAATGTTCCATGCAATTGCACAAGTTTTCTTGTCAAATTAAAAACATGAACGATGTCTCAGCAACCTAAATATTTTCTGCTTGTTGTGCCACCTCCAGCAAAAAGAAGAAAAAAAAAAAATGCGAGGGTGGGAAGAAAAGGGGGAAAAAAATAATCCCAGTGCAGGTGAGGCTAAGCTTGTTGGCTTCACAGATCAACAGATTCTGTTCATGCGCAACGTGGAAGGCGGCCAGGAAAGGTGTGAGAGAGGGTGAGATCATTTCTGAAAATCATCTGCCGAAGCTTCTGGGAGCACGCCGGCTCCGTTTGCTTTTGTTGTGCTGTTGGAGGGGAGAGAACTGTGGCAGAACCAGCCGGCACCACCTAGAACATCCGCAGCCTGGACCTGTGCTGATGGAACAGACACCTCAGATCTCTCCCTGAAACAGGCCGGATGCAAACGTCCTCTCCCGGAGGGGACGGATCATGGGAGAGGCGTTAGGAGAATGACAAGGACGTTCTGCAAACTGCCCAGTTCTCCTAACTCAGGCTTTCACGCCAGCCATGTAGCGGTCACGTGCAGTCAAGGTATCTCAAGCAGAGAGGGAATCAGCCGCCCTAATGTTCTTAGACTTGGCACCAAAAGTGCAATCGATAAAAGAAAACATGGATACGTTGGATCTCATCAAAAGAAAACACTCTGCTCTGTGAAAGCCCGTATGAAGAGAATGAAAGAGAAATTGCAGACTGGCAGAAAGCATTTACAAACTGTATATCCACAAAGGATTCGTACCTAGAATAGGTAAGGAATTCTCAAAACTCAACAGAAAAAAAAAAAAGAAAAAAAAAAAGACCTCAACAATCCATTTAGAAAATAGTACAAAACAGAGAAAAGACATGAAGAGATATTTCACCAGAGAGGATATAGATAGAGATGGCAAATAAACACATAAAAACATATTTAACATCATTAACCATAACGAAAATGCAGACTAAAATCATAGTGAGATATCACTATCAGAATGGCAAAAATTAAAAAAAAAAAAATAGTGACAACACCCAATGCTGGGGAGGATGTAGAGAAACTGGATCACTCATGCGTTGCTGGTAGGAATATAAAATGGTACAGCCACCTTGGAAAGCAGTTTGGCAGCTTCTCAAAAAACTAAATATGCAATTACTGTACGAGGCAACCCAACAGTTGTGCTCTTGGGCGTTTATCCCAGAGAAGTAAAACCATATGTTCACACAAAAACTTGTACATGGATGTTTGTTTCTGATAACCTCAAACAGGAGTCAACCCATGTGTGCGTTAGTGGGTGAAAGTTTACGCAAATTGTTGTGCATCATACCATGGATGACCACTCAGGAATTAAAAGGAACAAGTTATGGATACACATAAACTTGGGTGGATCTCAAGGGAATTGTGAGTGAACAAAACAAGGACCAAAAGATTGCATGCTTTTGTAAACCTCCGACGTGGCCCCAGTGACTCACTTCTGCTGTAAAATGAGATTTTGGGGCAGGACAGTGTTTTAGTAGACACCTGTTGGATGGATGGGTGGATGGATGATCATGTAGGCTCTTATTATCTTCCCCAACGTCTGCCAGAACCGTGTGCTCGACCCTGCCTGCAGAGGAATCTTGGTTAGTCTGCCTTGGGTTTTAAGTTTGTGGTTACGTTAAAAACATTTTGACAAAATAAGTAAAACATTTTTAAAAGATAAAAGGAAATAATCTCTATATATGTGAAGGCTATCAATTACTGTATGATGATTTTATATGCTGCTACCTTAGTGCATCACCTCATTGTTTACATTCCTTGCTTGGATATTGTTTTAAATGAAAGATTCTTAAGAAAATAATAGCATGGCTAGCGGGGATATAAATTTATATGCCTTTCTTGGGAGGTTACATGGCAACAAGAATCAAAAAAAGACCTGAAAACGGCAAATAACTAAAAACCCTTAGTCCAGCAATCCAACTTCTGTAAATTTATCCTAAAAATTAATTGGACACGTGTGCAAAGATGTATGTACAAGGTTATTAGCAGTATTATTTATAATAGTGGAAAAATGGAAATGAGCAGAATGTCCAGAACAAACCAAAAAGATGGGTTAAACCAATTGTGGCATCGTGGAACAGTTGAAAAGGATGTGGATGCTAAAAATGGGTTCTGTATTTACTAAAGTGAGAGGCTTCAGACTAGCATGCTGAAGGAGTTTATACTTATTTGTAAACCTCGAGGCTGTGTGGGTATAAATAAGCACAGAACAGGGCATGATCCGCAGGGCGAAGACCCAAACCTTGACTGTGCTAACCTGTGTGTGGGAGATTTCACATAATTATATACTTTAAAAAAATGTATCCCTTTGGGTATTTGTAATTATTTTCCATGATGATTACTTAGGTACATAAAAATAATGTCTCCTGAGTTATTGCATTATGGGAAATTTTTATTTTGTAATCATCTTCTATATTTTCCAATTTTTTTTTTTTTTTTTTTGAGACAGAGTCCTGCTCTGTGGCCCTGGGAAGAGTGCAGTGGTGTCATCGTAGTTCACTGCAACCTCAAACTCCTGGGCTCAAGTGATCCTCCTGCCTCAGTCACCCAAGTAGCTGGGACCACAGGCACATGTCATGACACCCAGCTAGTTTTTCTATTTTTTGTAAGGATGGAGTCTCGCTCTTGCTCAGGCTGGTCGTGAACTCCTGAACTCAAGAGACTCTCCTGCCTTGGCCTCCCAGATTGCTAGGATTACAGGTGTGAGCCACTGGATCTGGCCTTATATTTTCCAATTTTTTTTATTTATTTTATTTATTTTTTTTTCATCTCATTATGGGGGTACAAAAGTTCAGGTTATATATATTGCCCATGCCTCCCCATCCCCCCGAGTCTGAGCTTCAAGTGTGTCCATTCCCTAGACAGTGCACATCGCACTCATCATGTAGGTATGCACCCACCCCATCCCCCTCAGTCAGAACTTCAAGCGTGTCCATTCCCCAGGCAGTGCTATTTTCCAATTTTTAATACGTTTATTGCATGGAAAAATATGAGTCAAAATAGCAACATTTATTTTAAACATGATTCAGAAAGACAACCTAGTTCTGAGTGCAGAATGAGCCATGCTCTCACCATCTAGCCGAGCCCGGCCCAGCCTCAGGCGTGAGCATTCAGGTGGGCACCCAGGAAAAGGTAGGGTTGGCCTTGAGCTCTTTGAGGGCAGAGAACATTCCTGCCTCGTTCCCCACTAGGTCCCCTGTACCTGGCACTCTAAAGTATCACTGAGTGGATCAAATGTCCTGGTTTGGGCAACTCGGGGAGGGTGTTTGACTGCCTGCGGGTTGCTGGGCGTTGTTTTTGGCAGGTAGGAAGCGGCTGCAAATACAGGGCCACAGTCTTGGCTTCCCGTGGAGAATAAAGACGTGACCAGTAAGGACAGGCATGGGAGGAAATTACCTGGGTCACCAGAAAGAGGACAGTCCTGGGAGGGCCGTCGGAGAAAAGGACTCTCTGGAGAGGAAACACTGAAACCCAGCTGGCACGATAAGTCACAGCCAGGCAGGGGCTGACCTTGGAGGGGCGCGTTCCAGGGAGAGCAAAGGGCGGACGCAGGGTTGGGGCAGGACGAAGCTTCAGGGCCGAGGCGCAGAGGCCGGGCGGCCACCGTGCGGGGCGGGGGGATGCCGGCTGGACTGGGCGACCGTGCGGGGCGGGGGGATGCCGGCTGGACTGGGCGTGGGGGCTTTGACAGCCGCAGCAAAGAGCAGGATCTGGGAGGCAGGAATCCAGTGCTCACAGTGGGGGCAGACGCCGTCCCTGTCTGCGCCGAAGACTGGCCCTGGTGGCTGCGTGTGGTGGCTCCCGCTTCCTGCCGGATGGTACAAAATTAACCAGTGAGGACAATAGCGGACGTTCTCTCTCAGAGCCTAGATTTTTCCTTTCTTTGTCCTTGTTCAGCTTCGAATCAAGTCAGCCGACGCTGATTGAGCACAGTCATGTCTGTGAAGGCGACACGGCCCGTGTCCTTGAGGAACCGTGACTTTAGCGGGTGTGGCCTGGGCGTAGTTGTATGTACACGCCAGGTGTCGGCTTTGTTCTTGTTTCGATAACTGCCCTGTGCTGTCCTCCATGTGTGTGGACACTCACTCCCCACTTTTTATGTCCTCTGCCTAATGCAATGTTAATATTTAACAGCAGCCCCCCCCCAAATAAACTTAAATAATTATACAAATTAAGATAGCATAATATCACCAGTCAGAGTAATATGGTTTTATCATCCAGTGTGACGTCACACAGACCTGCAAATTAGGCAGCATGTCAGGAGATAAAACTATATCCTTTATTGCTTCACTTAAATTATTTAAAACTGCTCTTTTCCCCGAGCAAACAGCTGTCTCTTGTGTCTAACAGTGATCCTCCCGGCCGAGATTAAGTGAACTAAATAATGTTGCCAACGTCCCTGCAGGTGCCAGGTGCTAGGGCAGGGAGGGACACAGGGAACGGCAGGAGGAGCTGGTCGGGGGCAGAGCCTGCCGAGTGCCCGGGGATAGCCAGGGGCAGGGAACCTGCAGCCTGCAGGCCTGTGGCCTTGATCTGACCACGCAGTGCTCTGTGGGGGAAGCTCTACGATGACAAGCGGAGACCCTACTCTAGGGGCAGGTCCTGCCGCCACACAGCAGCTGCCAGCTGTGTGCCGTGAGGGCAGGTGCAGGCCATGTGGGGCAGAGCAAACCCTGGTGTCTCCAACCTGGCTGGGTAGGGAAACGCGAATGAGCTAAATGAGGAAAATTCGATCACTACCATTAAGATTCAAGTCTCAGGTTTTCTGATTCAATTTGCAATGAGTGTCATTAACTAACCCAAGTGCTAAGCATGAAGATTGGGTACGCTGCCACCAGGAGGCAGCATTCACTCGTAAACATACACTTTTCACACCTACTATGTGCTGGGTGTTCTGGGCACACCGCAGAGAGGCAGAGAGCGTCCCTGGCTAATGACGTCTCACGGTCTGGGGTGAGGAACAGCTAGCTTTAAATGACATCATGATGGTTAACAGAGAAAAACTATTTTAACTCAAAGCTATAATTTTATTATTATAGGTATTAAAATAAATGGAAAATGAATATAAACTAGTTATAAGATAAGCAAGAAACAATATATTTATTCATAAAATTAAGTAGAGGTTTTCAAATATCTTTTTGCTTCGTGCAACCAAAATTATATGAGGAAGCAACAACCACGCGTACAGGCGATAAAAAGCGCTTCTCTCTCTGGACTGGACACCGGGGCTGGGGCGGTGTTCCGATGCGGGCCGGGCGCCGAGGGCTCCACAGGACGCAGCTAGGGAAACACGGGTGGCACAAGCTGCACCTGCCCACGACCCAGTGCCTCGATTGCCGTTTGTCGGGATTTAGCCTCGCGTGCCAACTTCTTTCTCTCCGGGTTTGGAGCGGGTGCTGCTGCCTCGTCCACTGGGGACTCTTTCCCGTGTTCACGTCCTCCCAGGCTTGTCCCCGGCATAGGGACGTAACTCTGCGGCTTTCGCAGGTGCCCCAGCTGCCCCTGGGTTGGGGGCTCTGAAACAGCCTGACTTAGCTCTAGGAGCCTGCCCGGCCACTGTGTTTCTTTCCGGCCTCTAGACAAGCAGTGCCCCCAGACTTCGGTTCCGTGGAGACCAGTTTTCAGCAACAGAAGAGGAAGAAGGAAAATAAAGTTCACACAGTGGCTAACGCAGTCGGCAATGAGAGAGTCCCATGACCGTTTGCGTACACCCTGCAGCCGGAGGGAGGCCATCTTCCATTCTCACCTCTTTTTCTCTCTGATATTTTTCACTGGGCAACTATTATATGGAAGAAAATTTTAAAACATTTGAAAAGTAGAGAAAACAGAGAGTAAAAACCACACTCGCACCATCTTAATGACAGAAGTGTTATCATTTTGTTGTAATTTCTTCCAGTACTTTTCCCAATGTTTATTACTTGTGAAATATTTGCAGTCGTACTCAGTAAAATTCTGAGTCACGATTTTTCACTTCATGGATCTTAAGACTTTTATTTGAAGGTGGCTGAACTTCTTCAGAAAAATTATTTTAAAGGCTGCTAACCACTGACATCTGTATTGCTTTCGTTTGCCTGGGAGTGGACCCAGTGGAGAACACTGTTCCTCTTCTGCTAAAAACAACGTCCAGTAGGACAGATGTCCACGGGCTGAGGGCTGGGCCCAAACATCGACATCAGCTCTCCATGCGTGTCGACTGATGGTTTCCAAAACCTTATCATTGCCTTTGCCCGTTTGCCAGTTGCTTCCGGAAATACATGAGAATACCAATTTCATTACAGCATTGCCAGCACTAGGTGTTTCCACTAGCTACATTGCGATACTGCTTTAGTAGGCAAAAGGGACCTGATGCCTGTTTCAACATCCACTCCATCCTGTAGGCGGCAGGCGGAACATCCCACCTCCTGGAGAGGGCGGAAGCATCATGTCTCCCAGGAGACCCCCGGTGGTAGCTGCTCTGGTCTCCAGCCTCTCTGGTCTCCCCCTGTTGGAACAGACTCCATTCCTGCCCCTTAAACACCCCTCACGTCATGTGTGAGCCTTTGTCACGAGGCTGTCCACACCCTTCTCTCTCCTCGCCAGAGCACCAGCTCCGTGGGGCTTGGGATGTGCACTATTCTCTCAGTCCCCTACCGTGTGGCACACAGCACTGTGCCTGCCACAGAGGCTCCATGCAGCTCAATACCTAAACTAAAAATGATCAAACTGATTGATAAAACAATTCCAATATGAGACCTCAACATTTTAATGCTCATGAGTGGTCTGCTGGGGGCTCGTGCAGAAAGCTGGTCTAAAACAGCGGTGTCCCTGACCTTTGTTTCACGCTGGGAACGCAGTTCTCCATGAGGTTCAAGAAATGTCAGAGACTCAGTTTGACCTGCTTCTTTTTGTTGGAAGAGTTGGAGTGATGACGTTTAAGCTCGATATAAGTACACACTTGAAACCTTGAACTGTCTTCTAAACAGGGCAAATGCCCACTTTCATGAATTCTGTGCTCAGAGAAACCCAATTTTTAGTATTTTCTAAGTGAACAAGAGACTCTTGGTTTGTTTGTGGGAAATGTTGCATTCCCTTCCCCATTCCCTTGCATGAGATGATGGTTGGGAGATAGATTTAATTCAAAATAGCATTTATTGGGATAACATTAAGGTGTCAAAATCAGAGGAAGCTGGGAATCACTTCTTAGTGGGTCCTATATTTGAAGCACTGTCATCAAATGAGCCCCAGATATTTTTATGTTATTCAAATGAATTATTTCTAGGCTCTAGTTTCCATCTTCCCAGAAATGTATGCGTTGGAAAGTAAACAACATGCTGTGTTAAAACACATCAACACAGATACATTAGACAATATGTGTATTTTTGCAATATATTGGGATTGAGATACATTATCAAGAATGGAAGAAAGATTTTTTCCACTCCTCCTTTCCCTCCTGGCAACCCCACCCCCAGGATTCATAACAGAGCCTTTGCCCTGAGCAGCCCTGTCCTCGCCAAGGCTTGCGAGCTGCAAATTACACGCAGGTTGTTGAAAAAATGCCTGGGGGCCTTTACCAGCCCGCTAAGGCTTATCCATGTTTTGTTTGGTTGCGAGGAATAAAGCAATGAAAGTCAGATGGACTCGATTTACATGCGAGATTCAACTTCACATCACCAGTGCGTCCAGGTGCCCCGATACCGAGAGCACAGAGGGCGTGGGCTGTCCTGAACCTGCTACTCCCAGGAAGGGGGCGAGGCTCCTCTCGGGGCTTGGGAAGCGTCCTCTCCTTCCTCCTGAATCCTGTCCTTTGTGGGAAGAGATCTTCAATTGATTTATCTA
Organism: Eulemur rufifrons; assembly: GCF_041146395.1. Lineage (NCBI taxonomy): Eukaryota > Metazoa > Chordata > Mammalia > Primates > Lemuridae > Eulemur > Eulemur rufifrons. Next base: position 49,585,280 of record NC_091002.1, read on the forward strand.
CACAGCTGCCTGCAGTGGGAAGTCAAAGACAGTGGATTACACAGTATTAAAAACCTGGGGATTTCAGGAAGAAAAGGGAGGCAATTTCAGGCATCTGCAATTAATGAAACTTACTCGGATGGCGACAGCAGAGTTTTCTGATGCACAATTAGCCACGGGGTTGCTCATGGAGCGTGTCTGTAGTTCTCAGACAGGAAGGATTTGTTCTGACTACTTGTGTTCTGTAATGAAACCCCATACACACTTCCTCAGATCAGCCCCTTGAGGCGCAGTGCCCGGAGGAATCTCGGAGCAGGTACCCACCTGCTTCTCTGGGGCTCACCGGAGTGAAGCCGGGTGGGCGCCCCGCCTGCCAACCCGCTCTCCGTCTTCCCCCACACCCAGACGGCTTGTTTATGCTGCCACGTGGTTAAGACGGCGATCTGGGTGGGGCAGCCCTAGACGTACAAACCCATATTTGCTACCTCTGATATTATCCTGCTTTGGCAAGGAAGACTTGATTTGAATTATTATTGGATTTTTCCATTCTTTTATTCAACGGCTTAACCATTCTATTTATTTGAGGGTTACATGAGCCTCAAAATTAACAAACACAAAATAGGAGGCTTGAGGAATGCTAATCCCCACAATTTAGTTCTCCACCGTTTTCTCCATCCATCCGCCCACTGTTTTCCCTTCTGCCGTGGGACTTCCCCAGAGGTGCAGGTGACGGGCCCCTCTCACCCTCCAGGTCTGACCATAAATGTCACCTGTGCTGCCCGCAGTCCTTTCTTGTCCACCTGCTATGGAATAACTTTTGTCCCCACCCTGCCTTTGCTATGCATATGTTTTGAAGTCTTAATAAGTAACCCAGTAACCCCCAAATGTGACTGTATTTGGAGATAGGGCTTTTAGGAAGTAATTAAGGTTAAAAGAGGTCATAAGGGTGGGATCCAAGTCCTGTAGAATTTGGGGGGTTACTGGGGGAGATGTCTTGATCTCTCTCTCTCCCTCCCCTCCCCGGGAGCACGCACAGAGGGCAGGTGCTGTGAGGACGTGTTGAGAAGGTGGCCGTCTGCCAGCCAGCAAGAGCCCCCACCAGAGCCCTCCCATGCTGCCACCTGGTCTTGGGCTTTTAGCCTCCAGAGCTGAGAAACACATTCCTGGTGTTTAAGTCGCCAGTGTGTGGTGTTTTGTGGTGGCAGCCTGAGCCGGCTAACGCAGCCCCGGATAGGAGGTGGCCCCGTTATGTTCTTCCTCAGGGCACCTGCGTCTCCCTTTACAGCAGCTGTCACCACCCGGGGTGACAGTCTGTCCAGACTCTGGAAGGTGTGTCTCAGCAGGGCCAGGACAACGCTCTTTCGCCGTCATTCACCTCGATGCCCCCTCCCGCCCCCCGGACAGCACTGCAGGGAGAACACAGGGGACCAGCAAATACTTCCTAAAAAATAACTGAGGATGTCAACTCAGTTTAGATGACTTTGATATTAATACCTCCTATGTCTGCATAAGGTTGGATAATATCCAAAGTGCTTTTACCCACCCGACCTCACTAGACCCATTCAGAAGCCCCGTGAAGCCCAGGGCAGGCCTTGTGGGCACCCAGAGGGTTCTGCCCCGCTGCCGGAGGAGGAAGCAGAGCACTGAAAGCAAAGGGAAACCCGCTCTCAGTTCCCTGTGTGAAGAGCACACCTTGAGGATCTGTTTCATAAATGACACAGGACGAGGGATGAGCAGGTGGGGAGGGAGAAACAGGTAAGGAGACCCAGAGCAGCAGAAAGGGGAAGCCTGCGTGGAAGGAAACAGACGAGGCAGGAGCTTAGCAAATAAGGACGGAGAGTGCGAGAGTCGGGGGGACCATGGGGCGGAGCATGAGGGCAGGAAGTTTCCTGGCAGGAAATTAAAACACCCACCATGGAGGGAACAGGAGAGTGGTCCTTCACGGTAGCATGTTGGGGTGTCTGCCTAGACTGCAGCCTCCACAGGTGGTCCCCACAGTCGTCAACTCTGTGCTGACCCGGTGTTCTGGGGACCAGGGCCTCATTCGTGGTGTTACCTTGGCTGGATGCTTTCTAGGCACGTACACGTTTGCAGGATGGCTGGCGGGAGCCGAGACTCGGGGACAAGGACAAGCGTGGGCTGCTGGAGGCTCAGGACCTCAAGGACAGTTCTGAATCAGATGGCTCCTTCTCTTAGCCCAGTGACCAGGTCCACAGGGAAGATGTTCTGAATCGGCAGCCTCCTGGGTTTGGGGGCTGAGACTGCTCTGGTCTGCTCACCCACTCTGCTCATGGACTGAATATAGACACGCGGGCGCTGTGTGTGTCACCGCGGACAGCCCCAGCTTCCACACCGTCGCCGCGAGTTGCGGCTACTTTCTTCCCCATCACGGGGAGATACTTTCTGTGGGCTTGAAAAGACAATGTGCCCAGGCAGGTGGAGATCGGACGAGTTCCCTGAGTGTTTGCACTCAGCGGGTGCACGCACACCCCCACGGCCCAAATGCAGCCTTGTCTTTGTGAAGAGTGAAAACTCACCTTTTCTCCTCTTCGCTTGCTTGTCCAGAGCAACAGTGTTGCAGAGACCACAAGGCTCCCGGTGGGCTCTCCAGGGATCCCGATGTCTGATCACTGGCACCTTAGCACACCTCTGACTGTAAGTGGGAGGACGTTTGGATTTCCAAAGCAGGGACAGTGACAGTGCCCCTGGGTGTTCCTTGCTCTCTTTGCTTTAAAAAATGAAGAGGATTTTACTTCTCTTTCTTCAAGCTACTCTGCAAGTTATCCAAAGACAGAGCATATCTGAAAATTCTCCACATTGCCCATTCCCTGCTAGCCATGGTTTGCCCAGGAAATGAACTTGAGGGTTGGCTGTGGCTTGACATGAGGTGCCGGTGACCAGCGGGAGGAAAAGCGGAGCATGGGCAGACCCGGCTGGTTGACAGGGATTGAAGGAGGCTGCAGCTCGATCGCATCGAGCCATTTGAACTTTCTTTTTTCTTTTTTAAACTGGAGTTTGAATTAAAAAGTGAAGCCAACTCGAGACCTCCATTCAGCCAGATTAGTATTGAACTCCAGTCAGGATCCTCACCTGTGGTCATTAGAGCTGGCTGTGGGCAAAACAAAAAGCGAAAGAAAGTCTGGCTCCTGCCTCCCACATCTGCATTAGTCTAAATTACCTGAGAAGATGAAAAAACAAAAGCCTTTAAGTGGTGTTGGAGACTAGACCTAAGGTGGGAGGTATAAAACCTGAGCTATCCACAATGCTGTCTTTGCAAGACAGCGCCGATAGCTCCAGACGTCTTTGTCCTGAGGATTGAAACAGGGGTTCAGCCGAACCAAACTGTCCTGTCCTGGGAACCCCCACTGGCGACGGTGTGGTCACCTGGGAGGGGACAGGCTTGCAGAAAGGCCTCTGCAGAGGGACCACAAAGACGGAGAGAAAGCAGGGACGACCGTGCTAATTAATAACGTTAACTGGGAAAGGTCATGAGTGGAGAATTGACGAAGAGGAAACTAATATTTAAATACCTCACAATGTGCGATGCTTAATTCCAAGAGCAAAGTCCAAGTCTGCGAGCAGTAGATTTTGCATTAAATGAACTGAAATTGGACTAGGACTCAGTGGGTATTTCATTTTGCCTTGGTCTTAGGTGAAGTAATTAAAATCAACATCAGGTTGTGCCTGAAAGGTAGGGCGGCTGAGCGGCGGCTAATTGTTGTAGCAGCACAATTAGCAGAGGATCAAAGAGAATTTCAGAATTTCTTGCACAGAGTAGATATGCATGAAATTCTATCCTCTGGTCCAACAAAATGCATACGGGAAAAATTAAATTTAGCTAATTGAATTCAGTAGGAATTAACCCATTTTTTTTTATATCCTGGGCTGTATTAACATTTATCAAGATTTTGACATAAAATTACAGATCCTAGGGTTGAAAGGGACCCGGCTGGCTGAGTGCTGCACTCTCACCATTGTTCATTCCCCAGACACATCACCATCCGCTCTCCGCTTGAGACAGGGACCTCACCGTGTCTTCTCTGCCCCTCTGATGTGGAGATGGGAAATATATTATGTTTAGTAGAAAGAGAATGATAGATTGTCAGATTCAGGCAAGACATTGGAAAAAGAAACAGTTATGAAGAGGGGATTGCAGAATGGGTACGTTCTAATGATCTCAATTGACATGAACACTCCAAAAGGTGGGATGCAGCAAAAGGGAGCCTGGGGTGGTCTGTGCTGGTGGCATCATCGTGTGGAAAGGAACCAGGAGAAGGCAGATCTCGTCTTTTGAAGGGTGGCTTTCCTAGCAAGGATTGACTTCCTTTTCTTTGCTTCCATGAAGGAGTTGAGCACATCCCACAGGGTTAGAAGGAAAACAAGGGGGATGTCATCAAGAGCGTGCGTTATTGAACAGTCTGGATCATGGCAGTGGTCTCCTAAACTCACGTCTCCCATTAGTTCTGCAGCCCCTCTCTTAAATGTTATCCATTCAGCGTCTATAGGATCGACGTGATTTTTAAAAAATATTTTTATAATCAAGGATTGCTTTATAAACAATAATGTGTACAGGTCTTAAGATCTTAAGCATTTAGTTTGACGAGTTTTGTCAATTGCATGCGCTCATGTGGCCATCACCCAAAGCAAGACCTGGAACACTTCCATCACTTCCAGAAAAGTCCCTAGTCCCCTGTCCAGCTGGTCCTCTTAGCTTTGGAAGGCAAGCACTTTCCGATTCTGTCACTGTATGTACGCTAGTTCGGCTGTAGTCTTACTTTCATGTCAATGGAATCACGCAGTATGAGACTTTGGTGCTGGATTTTTTTCACGCTTCAGTCATGTTGCTGTGTATTAGCAGTAGTTCATGCCTTTGTATTGCCAAGTAACATTTTATATTATACATGTACTTACATTTGTTCATCCACTCACCTGTTGCTGGAAATCTGGGTTGTTTCCAGGTATAAGCTATGATAACAAAGGCTGTTCTGAACATTCTCATATAATACAAGTCTTTTTGTGGATATGTGTTTCCATTTTCCTTGGGTAAATATCTAGGGGGTAGAATTGCTGGGTTATATGGGAGTCGTATATTCAACTTTATACAAAACTGCCCCAAAGTTCTCCAAAGTGCTATTCTAACAGTGACATCTGTGAGTCCCAGACGCTCCGTATCCTGCCGACATTGGGTACAGCCAGCCGTTTGGGCTTTGGTCAGACTAGTAGGTATGGAATGGTACCTTGTTTCAGTCTGGTTTTTCCTTGTGTGTGATGGTGTTGAATGCCTTTCTGTGTGCTCATTAGCCTTTTATGTCTTCTTTTGTGAGGTGTCTGTAAGTCTTCTTTCCACTAGTTTAATTGGGGTGTTTGTCTTTTTATTATTGGTTTTTTGGAGTTATGTAAACATTCTGGATACAAGTCTTTTGTTAGACAAATGTATTATAAACATTTTCTTCCTTTCTGTGGTTGTGTATTCATTTCTCAAGTGGTATCTTTTAAACAGCAAAAATTGTTTTGATGAATTCCATTTAAACTTTACATTTCTTTCTTACTTTTTACACATTTTGTCTAAAAAACCTTGTGAAAATATTGTATATTTTCTTCTGGAAGCTTTATTGTTATAGCTTTTACATTTAGGTCTATTATCTATTATTATTATTATTATTGTTATTTTTATGTTGGAATGGAGCAAGGTGAGGTCAAGCATGCATTTTCTCCCCGTACAGCTATCCGGTTGTTTCAGCATTAATTGTTGCAAATACCTTCTTTTCTCTATTGAATTGACTTCATGCCTTTCTCAAAAATCAATGTTTGAGTCTCTTTCTGGACCTTTTATTCTGTTCCATTGATGTGTATTCTATTCTTATGCCAATATCACTTCCTCTTCATTGCTATAACATTATGTAATTCTTGAAGCAGAAAGTATAAGTCTTTCAATTTTGTTTTTATTTTTTAAGATCGTTTTAGCTATTTTAGATGCCCTGCTTTTCCATAGAAATTATAGCCTCAGCTTTTCAATTTATGCAAAAAAACCTAATAAGATTTTCACTGGAATTGTTTTTAATCTGTGAAGCAACTTGAGAAGAATAGATATTTTAACAATATTGTCCTTCCCATAGACATTTATTTAGTTTTTAACTAAGTGAAGTATCCCAAGAATGGAAAAATAAGCACCCCATGTACTTACCATCAAATTGGTTTCACTGATCAACACCTAAGTGCACATATAGGAATAACATTTTTTTTTTTTTTTTTTTTTGAGGCAGAGTCTCACTCTGTTGCCCAGGCTAGAGTGAGTGCCGTGGCGTCAGTCTAGCTCACAGCAACCTCAAACTCCTGGGCTCAGGCGATCCTACTGCCTCAGCCTCCCGAGTAGCTGGGACTACAGGCATGTGCCACCATGCCCGGCTAATTTTTTGTATATATATATTTTAGTTGTCCATATAATTTCTTTCTATTTTTAGTAGAGACGGGGTCTCACTCTTGCTCAGGCTGGTCTTGAACTCCTGACCTCGAGCGATCCACCCGCCTCGGCCTCCCAGAGTGCTAGGATTACAGGCGTGAGCCACCGCGCCCAGCCCAGGAATAACATTTATCGGGTGTCAGGCAGATGGGAGCAGGGAGGAGGGGATGGGTATACACATACATAATGAGTGCGATGCATACCGTCTGGGGGATGGACATGCTTGAAGCTCTGACTCGGGGAGGAGGGGGGGCCAAGGGCAACATAGGTAACCTAAACATTTGCACCCCCATAATGTGCAGAAATAAAAAAAATTAAGTTTATTGGCCAGGCGAGGTGGCTCATGCCTGTAATCCTAGCCCTCTGGGAGGCCGAGGCGGGAGGATTTCTTGAGGCCAGTGAGACCTCATCTCTACTAAAAATAGAAAAATTAGCTGGGCATGGTGATGCGCACCTATAGTCCCAGCTACTCGGGAGGCTGAGGCAGGAGGATCGCTTGAGCCCAGGACTTTGAGGTTGCAGTGGGCTACAACGATGCCACTGCAGTCTAGCTGGGGTGACAGAGTGAGACTCTGTCTCCAATAAAAATAAATAAGTAAATAAATAAAATTAATTTTATTATTATAATGCAATGTACAGTCATATGTCAAATCACATTTCAGTCAATGATGAACTGCATATAGTTCTGTAAGGTTATAATTCCATATTTTCGCTGTAAGGTTATAATTCCTGTAAGGTTATAATTCCATATTTTCGCTGTACTTTTCTGTGTTTCGATATGTTTAAATATACAAACACTTAATGTTCTGTTACCATAGCCACAGTATTCAGTGCAGTAAAGTGCCGTGCAGGTTTGCAGCATAGGAGCAACGGGCTACACCACATAGTCTAGGTGTGCATTTCTCAGGATGTATCCCCAGCGTTGAGTGATGCGTGGCTGTGTGACAGTTTTCCATGATGAGGTCTTGCAGAGCTTTCGTTAGCTTATGCTAGGTATTTGTTCGGGGATGCAGGTGTAAAGCTATCATTTTTTAGACTTCATTTTCTGATTTTATTGCTTATATATGGAATGCAATTGAGGTTTTTAGAGTAACTTTATATTCTGTAACCTTTCTAAATTCACTTATTGGGGCAAGTAGTTTTTCTTTCTAGATTCCATAGGATTTTTATAACATATATGATTATGTTGTCTGTTAGTAGGGGCAGATATTCAAAAGTCTTTCCCAGTCTTTATGACTTTTTCCGCTTATTGCAACGGCCAAGACCTCCAGTACAGTGTTTAGCGGAACTCCTGGGAGGAGGCACACTTGCTGTGTGCCTGACAGGGGGAGGAAAGCAGTCCTTCTCCATTGAGCAAGGAATAAATTTTGGCTTCTCATAAATGACCTTTATCAGATTTTGAAACTTCTCTACTATTCATCCCTGTTTTGCTGAAAGTTTTTTTTTAAATCATTTAACTAATGGATTTTGAATTTTGTCAAATGCTTTTTCTGCATTTATCGAAAGGATCACATGATTATTCTCCTTAATTTTGTTAATGTACTGAGTAACCCTGATTGACTTTTGAATGTTGAAATCACTAGGATTCCTGGCTTAAGCCATACTCCATCATGGATTTGCTAATATTTTATAATTATATTATAAAGGATGTTGGTGTATTATTTTGTTTGGTTTGTCTCATTTTGTTACTAGGGTTACGCTGGCCTCATAAAACAAGTGGGGAAGTGTTCCTTCTTCCTTTTATTATCCCCTTTTTTTCCCCCTTTTATATTATTTTAAGAGATAAGTTTGGTATTATTTTCTTCCTTGGACATTGGATAGCATTCATAGTGAAGTCATCTGGACTTACATCTAATTTTGTTGGAGGGTTTTTGATTACGAATCCAATTTCTTTAAAGTATATTGGACATTTAGATACACTGATTCCTGTGTCATTTCTGCTGGCTGCATTTTGCAAAGAATTTTTCCAATGTATCTGACTCATCAAGTTCACTGATAAAAAGTCATTCCTCTTTTTGTTCTTTTAATGTCTGTGGGAACTCCAGTAATATTGCTTCTTAAATTCTTTATATTAATAATTTATGTTGTCTCTTTTATTATCAATATTGTTAGAAGTTTATCAGTATAATTAATCTTTTCAAAGAACTAAACTTTTACCTTTAATTTTCTCTATTGTTTCTGTTTTCTAATTTTTTGGTTACCACGAATTTTAAAATCATTTCCTTTATTTTACTTCCTTTGGTTAAGTTTGTTCTTTTTCTAGCTAATCAAGTTGAAAGCTTGGTTCACTAATTTTATACTTTCCTTTAAAAATATAATGTATATACATATATTTAAAGATATAAATTATCTCTAAACACCACTTTAGCAGCATCCTATAATTTTGATATTTAATTGTTTTTATTATTTTTCAGTTGATCTAATTTCTATTTTTCCTTATAATTTATTCTTTGACTTATGCATTATTTAGGGGCATCTGTCTTAATTTCCAACCATTTTAGGATTTTCTAGCAGTCTTATTGTTTTCTTAGCTTATACCATTTTGATCAGAGGACATACTCCATATGTTTCAATTCTTTGAATTTATAGGGATTTGCTTTTTTGGCCTATTGTTGCTCTATCTTCGTGAATATTACGTGTGTACTTAAATACTCAAGTTGATTGAAAGTGTTCAGCAAATGTTTTATGTCCTTATAAATTAATTCTTTAGTCATTTTAGTAATTACCACCAGAAAAGTAGTAAAATCTCCAACTAAGATTGTGATTTGTTTCTCTCATTTCCCTGTCAATTCTTACTAAAGTTTTCACAATCTCTTGTTTTTGCATAATATTCAGGACTATTATATCTTCTTCATGAACCAACACTTGAGTAATTAGGAAATGTTCCTCATCTTCTCTACTTGCCTAGAATATCTTTTTCTGATATTAATGGGATTTTTCTTATGCTTATTTTTTGCCTGATATATCTTTTTCCGCACATTTTCTTTCAACTTGAATGTCTATATTTAAAGAATGTTTCTGATAAATGGCATATAGTTGAATCTTAACTTTTCCTCCCTGAAATCTGACAAACTCTGCCTGTACATGGACTATTTAGAGCAGGAAGCTGGTCCCAACCCGTGGCCTCCCCTGCAGGAGCCCCTTTGCATGTGGACATTAAATAGAAGCTGGAATCTGTATGCGAGTCACAAGCATTTCAGAGGCCTGCGACAACAGATTGGGAAAACAGAGGTAGCCAGAATGATTAGACTTTTTCTGAGAAGCTCCAAGGGACAAATTGAATTCATTCAAAAGGCCATTTATTAAACATCGACTACTTTTCAGGCCCTGGGTCAGAACAGGGTAATATTATATAATGTTTCTCCAATGGTTTCCCCACGAAGTCTGCATTTATGTGCATTATCTCAATGTGTCTTTGTCACAATCCCGAGAGAGAGGTATTGTCCTACTGCCTGCTTTGTAGGCTTAGGGACTCACAGGGAGCGAGTCACTTTCTGATGTTTACAAGGCTGGTAGCATATAGTGGAGCAAGGCTATGACACTTGGCCAGTTGCATTCAGAATAATTCTAATTTACAAATGAAGCAATTGAGACACTATTAGACCATGCCCTTTATGTAAGCAAAGACGGCATTTGCTCTGTTTCATTTCTGTCTCCTGTGCCCAGTATCATGTCTAGCACATTGTAGGGTCTCAATAAATATTTCAATGAAGAACCAAGTTTGTCAATGAGCCCTGGGCACCAGAAATGTGAGCACGGGTCATCCATTCGCCTGCCCCTGCGCCAGCTCCACAGGGGAGATGGGCGAGTGAGTGAGAGAATGACAAGGACTTTAAAGGATGTGATTGAAAGCTGAGCACAGCGTCCTGCCCCGTCCGTCCTACTTACCTGGTTGTCTCCTTGGTTAGACTCTGAGGTTCTTCATGCTGGTCTGCATGCACTGATCTTTGTATACTACTTCCGTGCTGTTATCTGACAGGGAGCAAGACGCACGGTGCGCGTCTGTCGAATGGGTGTCCGAGGGAGGAAGCAGAGGCAACCGTGTCTCACCAGGGAGATGTTTCACAGGGATGGTGACGTCTGAACAGAGTTGGTGTCAGCATAATCCAGGTGGGGTTTCGCCTGCTGGCGAAGAGGAAGGTTTTGTTTGGACTGAGGCAGTGGGTCCCAAGCACTAAGGAACATGTCATTGTAAAGACACAAAGGGAGTGAGTCCAAGAGGAGACAGAGAGGGAGGAAGGCGAGGAAAAGGAAAGGGAAGGAGGAGGAGGAGAAGGAGAAGGAGAGGAGGAAGAGGAGGAGGAAGAGGACAGGGAAGAAGAAGAAGAAGGAGGAGGAGGAGGACAGGGAGGAAAAGGAGGAGGAGGAGGAAGAGAATGAATGGAGAGAGGGAGAGAGGGAGGGAGAGAACCCTGCCATTTCCTGTGGTGTCTGAACACTAACCCCTTGGGAGTCTCAGCTGTGAGTCCATAAATTCCCCATTTGGACCGAGCTAGTTTGAGTTGGGTTCCCATTTTGCAACCGAAAGGATTTTGACTTTAAATTGGTAAGTTTCTGTTCAGCAGCTGTATCTTAACCTATTTTTGTATCTATTTAAAGCAGAAGTTGGCAAACTGCAACCAATGGGCCAAAGCCAGCCCACTGTCTGCTTTTGTGCAGCCCGTGAGCTTAGAATAAGAATAGCGAATACAGCCTCGGTGGCTCACGCCTGTAATCCTAGCACTCTGGGAGGCCGAGGCAGGTGGATTGCTCGAGGTCAGGAGTTCGAGACCAGCCTGAGCAAGAGCGAGACCCCGTCTCTACTAAAAATAGAAAGAAATGATCTGGCCAACTAAAAATATATATAGAAAAAAATTAGCTGGGCATGGTGGCACATGCCTGTAGTCCCAGCTACTCAGGAGGCTGAGGCAGGAGGATCTCTTGAGCCCAGAAGTTTGAGGTTGCTGTGAGCTAGCCTGACGCCATGGCACTTACTCTAGCCCAGGCAACAGAGCAAGACTCTGTCAAAAAAAAAAAAAAAGAATAGCAAATACATTTTTAAATGGTTGAAAAAATAAAAAGAAGCATGTGATATGTGACAGTCATATAAAATTCAAGTTTCAGGGTCATACATGAAGTTTTATTGGCATACAGCCATGTCCATTTGTTTATGTATTGTTTATGACAATGCACAGGCTTAGACTTTATGCTAAAATGAGGCAGAGCTGAGGAGTCGAACTGAGATCCTATGCCCCACAAATCCTAAAAATGTTGTTTACATTCTGCCCTTTTGCAGAAAACGTTTAGCAACCCCGGCTCAACACATCTGCTGCAGAAGAACTGACATTTAGTGAGGTCATTCGGAACATGACATCATGAGAAGAGGGCAGGAAGCCCTGAGGTTTAACACAGACTCAGGGTCTCTGTCTCCTTCCCCTTCCTTCAGCTCTCTCTCTGGGGACCAGTGCAGGCCAGGTTGTGTGGGAGCACCCAGGAGTGGACGTGGCACTTGCTTGAAGGTCCCCAAACCAGTCACTTGCCAGGTGATCCCAGGCAATTCACCCAATGTCTCTGACCTCCAGTTAGTGAAGTGGGGTTATTCAGAATCACCCATTTCCTAGGTTAAGTAGGAAGATTAAATGAATAATCTACGTACATGTTTGGTGCGTAGAAATGGTCAGCAAATACTTTTTCTCAGTCTTTTGTTGTGAGAAGCACATGAGATACACTTTGGGAAAACACGTGGTAAACTTTAATGCACAGCTGAAGGAAAATAAAATTTTGATCCTGTAATAATGACCACATGCGCAGTTAGGACCTAAATGACTGTTATTTTATTTTTTATTTTTATTTCAGAATATTACAGGGTACACATGCTTTTGTTACATGAATTGCTGTTGTACAGTGTGAGTCAAAGTTATAAGTGTGCCCATCCCCCAGATAGTGTGCATTGTACCTGTTAGGAGTGATGTTACCCATCCCCTCCTCGCCGCAACCTCCTTAAATTCCGTTGAATTTTACTGCCATCTGTGCCCAGGAGTGTTGATCAATTAGTTCCAATTTAATGATGAGTACATGTGGTGTTTGCTTTTCCATTCTTGTGATACTTTGTTTAGAAGGATGTTCTCCAGTTTCATCCAGGTTTTTACAAAAGGTATTAGTTCACTGCTTTTTTTTAAGGCTGAGTAATACTCCATGGTATACATGAACCACACTTTCTTAATCCACTCATGTATTTTATGGGTACTTGGGCTGTTGCCAAATCTGTGCGATTGTGAATTGTGCTGCTATAAACATTCCAGTGCAAGTGTCTTTTTTTATAAAATGTCTTTTTTTCCTTTGGGTAAATGCACAGTAGTGGGATTGCTGGATCAAATGGTAGGTCTGCTTTTAGTTCTTTGAGGTGTCTCCGTACTGCTTTCATAGAGGTTGCACTAGTTTGCAGTCTCACCAACAGTGTATTAAGTGTTCCTTTCTCTCTGCATCCACGTCAGCATCTATTGTTTTGGGACTTTTTGATAAAAGCCACTCTCCCTGGACTTAACTGATATCTCCTTGGGCTTTTGCTTTACATTTCTCTGATGATTAGAGGCATTGAGCATTTTTTATATGTTTATTGGCCATTAGTCTACCTTTTGATAAATTCTTTGTGTAGGGCAACGTCTGTAAGAATTTTTCCAACCTCTTCTTCCAGAATTCTTATAGTTTCATGCCTTAGGTTTAATTCTGTTTTCTATTGTGAATTAATTTTTGTGAGTGGTAAGAGGTGTGGATACTGTTTCAGTCTTCTACATGTGTCTATCCAATTTTCCCAGCACCATTTATTGCACAAGGATTCTTTTCCCCAGTATGTTTTTGTCTGCTTTGTCAAAGATCAGGTGGCAATATGAGGATGGTCTTATATCTGGGTTCTCTGTTCTGATCCATTGGTCTATGTTCTGTTCTTGTGCCAGTACCATGCTGTTTTGGTTACTATAGCCTTGTAGTATAGCTTGAAGTCTAGTAAGGAGATGCCTCCCAATTTTTTTTTTTTTTTTGCTTAAGTTTGCTTTGGCTATATGGGGTCTTTTCTGTTTACATGTTTACTTTGTCCGGTCTGATGACTATGTGTCCTGGTGTTTGCCTCTTCATGATAAATCTCCTGGGGTCCATTTGAACTTCTTCTACCTGAACATCTAGATTTTTAGCAAGGCCAGGAAAATTTCCCTCAATTACTTGCTCAAATAGGTTTTCCACCCCTTGTGTATTTTCTTATTCACTCTCAGGGATGCCTACGATTTTTATGTTGGGACTCTTTACATATCCCCTATTTCTTGTAGGTTTTTTTGTTTCTCTTATTTCTTATTTCTTAGTTCTTTCTCTTTGACTAACTTGTTTAACTCAAAGGTGTTGTCTTCAAGCTCTGAGATTCTTTCTTCTGCCTGATCTAGCCTATTTTTTAAGGCTTTCCATTGTGTTTTGTATTTCCTTGAATGAATTTTTCATTTCTAGAAGTTGTTTCTTTTTAAATAATTCTATTTCCTTAATAAATTTTTCATTCATTTCCTGCATTGTTTTTGTTGTTTCTCCATGTCTAGGTATAAGATAGCCAGCACTCTCATGGCACTCTCCTGAATGGTATCCCTTTTGAACACCCAAACTCCTATGGATCTCTGGTTCACCCCACTATTCCTATTCAGCTGCTGTGCCTGGGCTCATGGAGGGTGGAAGTGCCTCCGAAATGTTTCATGTCCCAATGCTCACCAAAGGTGCCTACGTGGGCCGGGGGGTGGGGGGGAAGCCCCCTTCCCCTTTCCCTGGGCTCCGAGCCATCCTGGGTTTGGACCGCACCATTGTCTTCTTTTCTCTATCTTCTTCTTTCTCAGCTTTGCAGTTTTTCTCGGTCGGGTCTTCAGACATCTCTGTTGTCTCTCCCTGTGACCCACACCTGAGCTGCAACTGCTCTCTGCTCTCCTCGGTGCCATATTCCACCTTCCAGGGGGACAATCCTAAAAGCGATGTCTCTAGTCGGCCATCTGAGCTCCTCCGTGTCCTAAATGACTTTTAATTCATTATATTTTCCTCCATTTGATCAACTAACTTTATATTGAAAATTTAATCTGTGCCCTTGTAAAACTTAACATAGTACAAACATATAAACAATGAAAAGTGAGGCACTCCCCGTACCTTAAACATTCTTCCTAAAGGCATACGTGGCTAATGTTTTTGTATACTTCAGAATGTTCTCTGCACATATCACTAGTGAGTGTGTCGGGTGTGTGTATTTGTAGCATGTACCTATAGCACCATATCTTTTTTGTACCAAGAAACACACCATAACATCCTGATCTGTACCGGACTATGTTTGCTTTGAAAAACATATTTTTACTTTCAACAGAGACATGTAAAAGACAGTTTAAAGAAGCACTGTTTGTAATAGCAAAAACTGGAAAGGACCCAAATATCCATCAACAAGAAAATGAGGAAATAAATTGTAGTGTATTTATAAAACAGAACATTAATGAGAATGTTGAATGAACTACAGCTGCAAATGACAATGTGGATAAGTCTCACAGACATCGTCTTGACTGAAAAAATCTAAAAAGAAAGAGAAGATGGCTCGAGCACTCATCTGTGATGTCAGAAGGGAAGATGGGGGTCACTTGTGTGGGGAGACCCTAGGTGAGTGCTGGCAGTGTTCTCCAACCTGATATGGGTGTTGGCTACCCACTGTGTAAACTCTGTGAAAATTCATCATCACATATGGTCCGTATGCATTTTCGTAACTATGGTATTCTTCAGTAAATTTCATGCTAGAAATTAAAAAACATTTTGGAAATCAATTTCAGACCATATGGTTTGAAGCTGTAGCTGTGGACGCCTTCATCGTACAGACAGACAGCGTTTTCCCTAAGCCCTCCACCCTCTGATGCGCACTTAGGTTGTTTCCAGCTATTTGCTGTGGCATGCATTTTCCAAGATATTTTCTAATCACCCTTCTAAATGGAAGCAGGTTGTTATGAGCACAGACAGATGACACCCTGGTGCGTGGAATCAGTTCTGCCCTGCGGATGCCAAGAGGGAGGTCAGCCCATTCCAGACCACTGCACAGGTGCGTGGAGCCCTGGCCCACGCTCAGCCGGCCTTGGCTTCATCGGGGCACAGGCACCAACTGCACAGACACATCGCTGCTAATGGGTATTCCCAGGGCGTGGCGTTGTTATTTGCATTTTCTCGTTGTCATGAACACCCAATGTTCTGAATATTAATGAAACAATTTTCAGCCTCCTTTTCAGGCTTAAAATATTCAACATCAGACATACTGTTTTGTTCCCATTTCAGCCAAGTTTAATTTCTCTTAACCAGCTTTGTTGTTGTAAAGTGAAATTAATGTATAATTTCAGTGTTTAAATCTCAATTCTCAGCAATTCACGACAGATTTCAAGTGAATATGATTTGTTCGTTAACATCTAATGGGTTGAAATAATTTATTGTGCAAACATTTCCAGGAAAAGGACGCCACTTGAGCAAAAGCAAACAGGAAATGTTGCTTGTTTATCTAATAAACTACCCTAGGGTGAGCGAGTACATTAGCATTGCACAAACTTTGTAACTTATTTATCATCACTATTTATTATTAAAACTTTATCTGCTTCAACTTAGTGAATGGCTGCCTTGGGATACACTGCTCGCAGCAACAACAACAAAATAAAGTTTATGCAATTTGCATAATATTGTGCAAAGAATATTAGCTTAGAACAATATGAATCCCTGGATCATTTGCACAGCCCTTTGGTGTTTAATGTTGGTAAATATTTAAGTAACAGCAAGTCTGTATAATTATAAAGATTTCTCTTTCTAATCTGTCCTGGATGTACCACTGCTATAAATCACCACAGTCACGTGGTTTGGCTTGGAGAATGTTAGGGGATGATGAAGCAGCACTTGTTGCTTATGTAGGCACGGATGATGGGGACGTGGAAGTTCATACAGGAGACGAGTCTGATACAAGATGCTGAAGTCTTGCTCCATCTCTTTTTTTATCCCTTATAACAGCATCAGTGTTTCATGTGAACTGGGTCCTGCATAGAACAGACATGCAGGAGATGAGTTGCTGGATTTCTGGGTCTACCTTCATGAGTGGGCCATTTGCATAGTAAAAAGAATATGAGTCATACCCAAGGGTCTTTGCACATGCTGTTTTCATTCTTTGGGTTGTTCTACCTTTGCATCACCTGCTCATCTCCTAGTTATGGCTAAGTCATCTTTTCGGTCTCAGTGCAAACCCCTACATTTCCCTGACCCCTCTGGTCTAGGTTGGTGTCCCTATGATGCACCTTCTTGATGCTTTGCATTTCTCTTTCATAGCTTACCTACTTGAATGTCATTGTTCTCTGGACTCTGAGCTCCATGAGGGGGGATGTGTCTATGTCAGTCAGTCCTGCGTCCAAAGGACATAGCTCGGGTGTGGCAAATAGTAAAGCTTGAGTTACATTTTTGTTGAATGAAAGTGTGAATAAATGAATACCTATAGTGATCTAAAAAATGTCTGCATAATCAATAATCACATGCTGTATTAACCTTTCAAATTAGACAAACTACAAAATGAATTATGATGCCCAGTGGTGGTGAAAGTTCAGGGATGAGAGAACTCCCAGACACATCAGGGGAGCCCTCAGCTGCACGAGGCAAATACCTTAAGGTGATCCTTTAATTCTTTTATTTTTTTGGCTCAGTAAGTATATTTATGGGAATTTACCCTAAAGCAGTAATCTGGGAATGCGTGAGCATATTTAATCTCAAGGATGTTCATCACAGTGTTGTTTAAAATTACAAAAAATTATAAACAACTAAGTGGTTGACAACAGAGGATTAGCTGAGAGAGCTGTATCTTATCTAAATGATAGAGTACTAGGAAGATACTAAAATAATGATTTAGAATATTTTGATGACACTGGAAGAGATTTATGGTACATTCTGGGGTGAATAAAGCAATTATAAAGCCTTATACCTATGATTCAATATTTTGTGATAACATCTATGTATGCAAATGACTAGAAGCATTTAAAAATGTTAAATAAGTTTTATCTTCAGTTTGGTGAGATTTTCCTTTTATTTTTTTTTATTTATTTATTTTTTTTTTTGTTGAGACAGAGTCTCACTTTGTTGCCCAGGCTAGAATGAGTGCCGTGGCGTCAGCTTAGCTCACAGCAACCTCAGACTCCTCGGCTTAAGCGATCCTACTGCCTCAGCCTCCCGAGTAGCTGGGACTACAGGCATGCGCCACTATGCCCGGCTAATTTTTTCTATATAGATTTTTAGTTGTCCATATAATGTCTTTCCATTTTTTTAGTAGAGATGGGGTCTCGCTCAGGCTGGTCTCGAACTCCTGACCTTGAGCAATCCACCCGCCTCGGCCTCCCAGAGTGCTAGGATTACAGGCGTGAGCCACCACGCCCGGCCGAGATTTTCCTTTTAATGTGACCTTTCTTCAAAATCCAAAAGCAAAATGAAACAAACTCATGCATTGAGTTATTGGTTTAACTCACACAGAAAGGAATTAATTTAAGTTATTATAAAAAACAATAATTTAGCTGTATGTCTTAGTGAAATATATGTTAAGGATGAAAAGAACATCAAAGAAATTTTATTTTCCGTAATTATTTCGTTAATAATGAAATTGGTATTATTGTTTGGAAGCTACTTAAGTAAATTATAGGTGAAATCAAATAAATTATGTTAATGTCATCAATAAATATTACCTTCAGGTTAAGAAAAAGAGAAAAAAATATAAAAGAATTTGAACAAAAACCTTGCAACCCTAAGTTTGAATTGGAAATATCACCATGGACTCCTAATGTATTTTCATTTAAAATACACATTTTCTACCACTGTCAACCTAACAAGCCCAGAAATCAGGACTTAACTAGCAGCAGCGGAAGCTCCTGGCATGCTACACCGTGATTGCTAAATGCCACATCCCACCCAAACAAACCGGAACTCCTTGGAGAAAGGGCTAATTCCAGATCTGGGGCAGGAAATGTATGAGAAGATCCTGGATCATCTTTTCCCACCAAAGGAAACAAGAGAAAATGCTCCTGGGCCACCTGTGAGGACTCCGTGGCTGGTCGTGGCACGCTCAGCATCAGCAAGGATGACAACAGTGAGTGGGACACGTCCCTCGTGTGGAAATCTGTCCGTACATAAAACATGGAACAGCAGCGGCGGCAGCAAGTCAACACATCTGTGAGTGAGACAGGTGACAGTGACAACAACAGCAGCTCACTGGGGGATGGTAGGGAACCAACTCACAATTTTGAAAACCAGCAAATAAAGGAAAAGAATCCAGCATTTTTCCTGCCTTAATTTTACAACTGTGCCCAGAGCAACCACATGGTTTATCTGGGAAGCTTGCTGTTTACACTGGAGAGTTTCAGCTCAGCAATGGTGACGGCAGATAGAATTAGGATATCGTAAGTTCTCCACTTCAAAGGCAATAATCGCACACACTGTCGTCCTCGATGATGACTGGTGTCACGAAAAAGAGGAACGACCAGACGTTGTGTGTCTCCAGATGGAAGTTCATGGTACCACTTACGGAATTTTCTTGCCAAAATATTGAACCTGAAGTCAGGGGATAGAGAAACACGTTAAATGATACCATGGAGTTGTCCTCAGCAAAATTTAAACTATGAGAAACTCTATGATGTCATAACAAATAAATTGCAAAGACGTTAAAAACAGAGAAGGAAGAAACTGTAGATAAAGAGATAAAGATGTAGATAGATAATGAGATTTAAGAGACATAGGAGGCAAGTGCAGGGTGTGGCTTTGTTTGGATCCTGACTTGAATAAGCCAATTACATGCAATCAGGGACATTTTAACACTCACTGTGTATTTGGTGATATTAAGATGTTATTGTCATTTGCTATGTGTGATGATGGTGTTGCAGCTATTTTAAAAAATCCTTATATTTTAGGAATACATGCTAATTATTGTCAGGAAAAACAAGCTCTCCAGAATGTGTAACTGCCTCTTTTGTACTCTCACTAATTTTTAAGGCCCCTCAGACCCTTTCCTTTTAAAGACTCAAAATGAGATTTTTTTATTTTCAATGCTCAAAATGGTCTTCCATTTTATTGATCCTTGCCGTAACTCCATTTATTCTGGTTTTTCATTTTGTAATTCTCTTGGGTATATAAGGCAGCCTGGCTTAATTTTATATTTTTCTTTTCTTTTTTTTTTCTCCAAACTCATTCAAACGTAATAGAATTACTTTGAGTTAAATAAAGTTGATCCCAAGCAACTTATATCCAACATTGGATGAGCCAAAAAGTAGATATTACATTAGCTGCATATTACCACAATGGGAAGCTTAAAACCTGAAAAAAATACAAAGATCCTTCTGTTTTTGTAGAAAGTGAAGTTTAGGGCAAGAAACTAACAATCACTTGTTCTATAGAGAAGCAGTGTGAGCAAAGAGCCTGGGAAGCACTGGAAATATTAAGTATTTGAGTAGTTACACAAAGGCAGCAAAGAATAATTCTATTTTCTTGGGTCAATCACTAATTGCACCGTAATGTCCCCAGTGCTTTCGTCTACCCTTGCTGGGAAGTGTTAATGGACACTAAGACCAGGGCTTCACACACTGTTGGCTAACGAGGACATAAATGCTCATGCAGCACAGGTGTGTGACATAGGACCGGGCCCATTTCAGAGTGGGGGTGGCTTCAGAACAACACTACAGAAATGCTCCCCCCAGTTTCTACAACTGTGAGACATCAGATTAAATCGAGTTCTTTAAGAAGGATTGCACTAGAATATCCTCAACTCAATTCCTGTTCTAATTAGCTTGTTTACAAAGTTTAATTCATCTATTTTCCCTAAAAGATGTTTCTCTGGACTTCCCTACAAATAATGTTTTTGTTAATAGTCTTCTAGTTACAAGGGACCAAAATCCATCTCAAAAAATAGGTTCATTTTCCTTTTAAAAGGGCATAGGTTGTCTCACGTAATGGAAAAGCCAGAGGCCAGCGTCACAGGCATAGTGATCCAGGTGCACAAGGGGTATCTTCAGGGATCTGTCCCTGCTCTGGTGGCTTCTGTGTCAGCTCATTCGACTCTTTCAACTTGGTGATAAAGGTGGTCACCAGTGGCTTCAGGCCCCATCTTACCAGTTTAGCGACCCCACTGAGAAGAGCAAGAAGGCTCTTGTTAGCTTGGCTTCTGTCACATTTGTGACCCTGAACACATCCCGAGTCAGAGGGGTGCTGTCCACACTGGGCGTTCACCCTCCACATGCTCCTAACGGTGGAAAGTGGTTCTTTGGTGGAAACTCAGGCTTTGCAACCTGGAAAAGGGAGAGTGGGTGCTGGGCAGGAAGAAAACCACAGCAGATGTCTATTGTAGGATTTTAAGTAATTGTTGATATATAAGTCGCTATTCCTCATGGCCTGACCATCTCCACGTTAAAGGAATAGTAGCAAGGCTGACGTTGGACGCCGACAGGCTTTGCTGTTCCGTGTTTAGGGCTAGAAAAAGGAGCAGTTTGACACGGATGGGAACGTCTGACCCTTGATCTGGCCCGTCTTTCCCTCTGAGGATGGAAAGACAATAACCAGTAGATACATTTACTGGCAAGTGACTGACAATTTAAAAAGTCCTACGAAAATGTAATTTGTTGTCCTTTGAGATTTTAGGAATAGTAAAATCCCTCTGGTTATCTACCCTAAAGGGAAATACAATAGTCACTTATTTATTCTAGCTTTTAGCATTGTCAAGGGTTACATGATAGAATAGCTTTATTGGAAAATGTGAAAAATGCTGTTTCTAGAACTTTCTGGTTGGTCAAACAATGAGTGCTATACAAACACATGGTCAGCCACAGCCACGTGGGGAAAGGCAGTTCCTAAGTCATTCCCGGAGATAGGAGGTTCAGATAGTCAAGTGTTTGTTTGTAAAGGTGGGTGGTCGAAAGTCTCATCAAACGTTAGCCCACATACTTTGAGCACCAAGTGTATGCAGGATGATTTGCTGTGCATTGGGGATACAAAAACAAATATATGAATGACATGACCCTGAAGCCAAATAGGTTATGATCTGCTTATTTTGGTCACACATCACAATAATTCAAAGAAATGGGGAAAAGCCTTAAACAGTGAAATGTCAGAAACTTTATGTTTTTCAATAAATGGAGTTTCATTTCTAGATCTACTGATAGAATGGATAGAATAAAAATAAAATTCAATTTTAGGATTTTGTCCCAAAGTTCCTCAGTGCTAAGGGGCGTGTAGGTGTTAATCTCTGAAATGGGCGAGTTTGTGTTGTCCCACACTGTGTACCATGAGGACCTACGGCGTCAGACAACATAAACTCACGCATTGATTGCTGGGGAATTTAATTGATTGCTGTTTCTTTCTGCTTGACTGGAGACTGAGGTTCGCTGATGTTTCTGCATGTCTAATACGATTTCCATTTGGTATTTGGCTTACGTTCAGGAATACATATTCAATTGAGTTGAGAAGGACCAGACCACCGTTGTTCAAAACCCTGGGGATGTATCTCACGCTTGTTAGCGCTTAGCCTCCTCTGGTCCCCACACACGGTTTCGATGTGACACCAGGCTCCTGTCGACCTTCACCATGGAAATTAGCACAAAAATATTTACATGGGTGTAAAGACCTTTGGTTGACTTAACATCTATGGCCAGTGTAGGGGAATAACTCATTAGAAGGATTCACAGACCTGGGCCAATTTAAAATTTTTTATAAATGCCAGCTTCTAAGGAGCATCCCAGCCACTGTGGGTGACAGTAAATTAATGTAAACAAGGTTTTCCTTCTTCTATTTACTTCCTCAGATCTTAGCGGGAGATATTTAGAGTTGGTCCCTGTTGCTACCACCTCCAGTGCACAGATTTCTATATGTCTCTCTCTATATTATATGCATATATATTTTGATTTTTATATATATGTATGTATATATGTGGTGTGGGTGGGGTCTGATGCTGGGGTATTTCAGCCCAGCTCCACCAACGCAGGTTTCCAAATGTGTGTTTCTGAAGCTGAAGACGAGCTGTCCTCGTCTTCAGGGAGAGTTTTCAGGCAGGTGGGGTCAGGACTGTTCCTCGGTTGCATCAGGATAAACAGGGCTTCCCCACGACTGAGGGAGCCCAGGGTCCCGTCCAGATTTTAAGTTCTCAATATATTGAAAAATGAAGGAATCTTGAATCAGGAGTGTAAGAATTGGGCCATGTTTTAAGCATTTTCATTGAGCAAACCCATGCTTTTCACACAGCCAAGTGCAATGACTGGACGTGTGCTCTTACTCGGGGATGTGTCCGGCGATGACCCCTTGGACATTTGGGGGTGCGAGGCCAGTACCGAGAAAGGCAGCGGGCAGAGCAGTGGGAAGCTGGGCTTTTGCTACAACGCTGAGCCACTAGATCACACCTCCCCCCAAGTCTTCAGGTGGGTGCCCCACTGCCAGACTCCTCGTAGCTGAGCCAATAAATTCCATTATTTTCTAAGTCAGGGCAAGCTGAGTGTTGGGACCTTGCAGCTGAAATCATCCGAACTGATGCAGACTTGGTTCCACCCCCGTCCTCACCCTTTGGCCACTCTCAGCACTCACGCACTGTTAACACTGTCATTATTTAATTGAAAAGTTAATTATAGGTGGAGGTCTGTTGTGGAATACATGGTTATTTTGGGCTCTGTAACAGCAAACACGTTTGACAGTCCTCTTACTGACTTGCCTAAATGGATGGATTGTTGATACGACATAATTCTAGCTATTAGCTATCAATCCTTTCATCCTTAAGATGCTGTTTTCTCTTTGCTTTACGTTGATTTGACAGTTTATGCAGTTTGAAATGTTTTCCCATGCATTATGTCATCTGATCATAAACCTGTGCTTGGGGCTCACAGAATAGACATTTTCTACTTTCGCAGAGGAAAAAGATGAGACAGGAGTGCCCAGGTCCACCCTACCAACATGAGAATGGAATCCAGGAACCCCCCCAATCCCCCCATGAAATATGTGTGCTCCCCACAGCTCTGCACAGGTGGACACATCTGATTGGCAACTGCCTTGGTTGGGACGCTTTAGGCTGTAAGTGACAGAACACAGTGACTCAGGCCAATCCAAGCAACAAGGACATTTATGATGCGATGTAAGGAGACGCACAGAAGCAGAGTGTGATCCGGGCATGAGTGTCAGGCTCTGTAGCCTTTATCTGCATCTTTTCTGGGCTCCTGTCCCTCCAAGGGTTGGCTCCATCCTTTCGGGCATGGCAAGGTGGCCGAAGCTAATTCAGGCATCATCAGACTCAACAGTGTCCAGAAGAAGAGGGACCTTCTCTTCCTCTGTCCTTTTTTTGGGAGTGTGGACACCTTTCACATAAGTACTCCTGGCAGACATTTCCATTCCAGCCAGCACTGGGTCTGTGCTCACCCCTCTGTCAGTCATCGGAAGGGGACGGGGACCCGATTGTCTGCTGACCAGAATTGGCTGTTGGCAGTGAGCCTCAGGAACTACCTGATCGTAAACCCAAACTTCAGGGCATCAATTGAAGGCACATTGATTTAAAGTACATGGCAGGTCAGGAAAATTGGTCCAGGGCATGGTATTAATAGATTGTCACTGTCTGCCCCCCCAACCCTATTTGTTCCTGCCTCTCTGCACTGACTCAGAGGTTGGCCATAGGATTTGTTTTGGCCAATGATAAAATAGCAAATGTGACTCAGGGGCTTGTCCTCTGGTGGCTCTTGGGAACTCTTGTGGATTACTGGTACCCTCCTGAAATTCACAGGTTGAAGCCCTGACTCCCAAGGTGACTGTATTTGGAGACAGCGCCTTTACAGAAGTAATTAAGATGAAATGAGGTCATAAGGGTGGGACTCTAATCTGATAGGAATGGTGTCCTCTTCACACCATCACAGAGAAAAGGCCGCATGAGGACACAGGGAGAAGGCGGCCGTCTGCAAGCCAGGAAGAGAGGCCTCACCAGAAACCAACCCTGGTGGCACCTTGATCTTGGATTTCCAGCCCCCAGGACTGTGAGAAAATAAATTTCTGTTGTCTGAGCCACCCAGTCTGTGGCATTAATATTCTGCAACAGCAGACCTAGCGAATCACTATGGGAAGTCCACACCCACTAGCACAAGAACAGGCCTGAGCAGGCCCTGCAAGATGAAGACATGGAGCCCCGTCACCTCCAGGGCCTCAGCCGAAAGCCGGCCTCTGGGCTTGTACGTTAGGCCACTGACCACCCGCTGGCCACAGACCCAGTGAGGCCAGTAGAACCTACCAGAGTCCAGCTTAACTTGCTGACCCATAGAATGAAAAGCCACAGAGTTTTGGGGGATTTGTTATTCAGCTGCAGGTAACTGACACATGTCAGTTATGGGGGGTGTCAGCCATGTGCTTTTATGCTCCGTGGAAACACTTGAGTTGCACATGCTTCTGTTGGTCTGATGTGGAACGCAATCTGTCTACACCGTGAGTCAGGGCATAGCTGTAGGGGTCAGGCAGTCAGGTCGACAGGCAAGGCAGGCTGCATATAAAAACAATCACACAGCCCTTTTGGTTTGAATTTTATTTTCTGTCTTTGGATAAAAGCATAGGTACAGAAATACTCTCCCACCATGAGAAAGCAACTGTATAAGTGAGTGCTTGTCGACAGCTGGCACACACAGTCCCAATGATGGGGCACAATAGGGAGTGGTGAGGACTAGGGACCTGGGTGGAGCTCGCCCGCTAACGCTTGCCACTGCTATTCAGCTCTGGCCCATGTGGCCACATAGGCATGTGGCCCAGTGTTCTGTTACTAGAGTTTCCAATTTTTCAACAGAAACCAGAAATCTGGATTTGTATATAAAGTCTCCTAACTTTAAATCACTGATTCAATTGAACATAAAACATTACACAGACTAAATAAAACTAATTTTAGGCTAAGCTGCCACTTTATAATGTCTGGTCAACGGGAACTGGCCAACAGGAAAGTTAGAAACCAGGAAATACACTGATGTCCAGTGACTGGTTTGGCCGAGCTCTTGCTTCCTGCGTGTTTGGGATTTGCATATTTATAGTACACAGATGAAAACAGAGGACTTTGCAGGAAAGTGGGTCCTGAATCCAAAACATATAGACAGGAATTTAAAAAAAAATGAAAAAATTACAGACTTTGATTGCAGGTCTTTCTGCCTCCAAGCTCAGAGAAAACAAACAAATAAAACACAAAAACCAAATATGGGTAAACCCAGTACGAAAGTTCTTCATATTCAGAAAACAATTTCAAAATGATTCTCAGCTGGATGGTGAATTTCTTGCAATAAGGAAGGGACCTGATTTTATTTATCTCTGTGTCCCAGTGGCTGGCAGCACCTCACCAAGGTTAAGTGAGTGAATGAATGAATATTTCGAATGGATTCACAGTCGACGCACATGGCTTGCGTGTTGGGAGATGGCCTAGGCTGTGCTTCCAGATGCCCTTTGTGGTTAGCAGACATGGCCTGTTTTCTGACAGCTCTTCCATTCTGGACGTGCTGGTTACCTGATTTCTGTGCCGCCGTCCCTCGTGCGTAAAACGAGGATAATCAAAACAACCTGCCCGGTGTTGTGGAGACGCAATGAAAACACGCCCCTGATTGCTCCGCAGGCCTGACGTGCCGCCCTTCCCTGGTTGCTGTCATGGAGGTGGTGGCCAGGTGGCTTTAAACAGATGGTTACCAGGGCAGTTGACAGGAGCGGGTGGAGCATGTTTAACTCCTCTCTTCAGGGGCGCAGCATTTGAATCAGGCAGCATGAATTTGGACTAGATTAGGTAGAAGCTTTCTTCCCATGCATTCTGTGAGAGTCAGCTCAGGTCACCTCTTGGGCAGAGGTCTGAGGCGTCCGCAAGGAAGCCCAGCGCTGTTTCCAAAGCATTTTCAGCAGCAACGAGGCAGATGCGTCCCCTGGGCACGATTCTCTGCTATAGAATTGGCCATTTTCAGCAGCACGCAGTGATGTTGTGATGAGGAGATAAAACACGCGGTCCACAGCCAGCCATTACAGAGTCGGCCGAGTATCCTGGCTGTTCTTGAACAAGCAAAGAGAAAGTGCGTCCTCTATGCCAGTAAACGCTGTGACTTTTCCTTTTCTGCCTCTTTTTCGGTATTGTTGCTTTCCTTTTCACTTTGCCCTTATAAGGAATGTTGTCTCTAGAGCAAAATAAATGTCAATCTTAAGCATTTCTGAAGGAAGAGCTATCGCAGCTGGAAACTACTGAATAATTCTCAGGGTATTACTTTGTCATTATTCCTCTACTTTGGCTATAATGTTTCTGATGCTGGCTGGGACCTCCTAGCCCCCTGAGATGTAGGCGTAGGCGAGGTCAACACCAGCTCCCAGCGCAACCTGGGAAGGTGAAACCCTGCGCTGAGGTTCCTCAGCTGCCTTGCCTGTGGCGGTTTTGCCCCGTGTTGATGTAGATGGAAAAAACTTAATTCTTCATCAGTTATAGGTTGATCCTATTCACACACGATGTATGTGAACATAGACACCCCCCCCCCTTTTTTTAAGACTAGAGATGAGAATGATGAGAAAGCAGGAAAAAACTTGCCTTGGAATAACAAGAAAATGAGAAAAAAAGTTCACGTAGAATAGCAGGTAACACCATTTTTAAAATACCATTTGCCCACCCGCCCCTTCGCCAGGGAGTTCCTCTGATTCAGTCCACATTTCTTGCTCCTTCCTTAGGTTTTTGCTGGAAACCCAAACTCTGAGAGCATTTGCATTCTCCTTAAGGCCCACTTTGCAACCCAACCATGCGCCCAGCAGGGCCCAGCAGGCAGAAGGGCACCCTGCAACCGGGCATGGGCGCCTTAAAAGGCAGTTGAAATTACAAGAGGAATCTTTTATTTCTGTTATGTTTTCAATAATTGAATTTACTGGTTTGTTAGTGAGGTGAGCACATGCCTGGTTTATACCTGGTGTTTCCATGTAGTTACTCCAAGTGCCCTCTGCATGGTCAAGATCCTCCCAGTTCAGCTCACAAATCACGCAGTCTCGCTATATGTTGGCTTTACTCATTGTTTACGTGAAGCAGCACTACTATAGAAATATATCAGGAGCCATGTACGTAATTTAAATTTTTCAAATAGTTCAATCAAAACACAAAAAGAAAAAGGTGAAATTACTTTTAATAATATATTTGTATTAACACAATAGATCCAAAATACTATCACTTTAACATGCAATCAATATAAAAAAATTTAAAGAGATATTTACCTTTTTTTGTATTAAATCTCTGAAATCCAGCAGAGCATATATTTTAATGGCAGCACATAACAGTTTGCACTAACCACACATCAAGTGCTCCACAGCAAATTGTGACTGATGGCTACTGAATTAGACACTCTGATCCAGGTTTATATCACCCTACTTCTTTTTTTTAATAAATGTTGCAATGTTACAATGCCTTGAATAATCACAAAAGGTAGATGCTATAAAGTTGTACTTTTAGAGTGGAGAGGGGTCCAAAGGAACTCCTTTCCAAAAGCTAAATATTTTATGGAACATTAATATGTAAAACCAGTACAAATGGCATTTTATTAGAATTATTGCTTACAAATTGAAAATTTCAATGTATACTTGAAACAATATATATCTAATAAGACAATTTTCTAAAAAACCTATGCAAAATTGTAAAATAACCAGCCCCACGTGTCTGTCCGCTGCAACATTCCCCATCCTTTGGTAACTTGTGTCATTCGTACTCCTGGCAACTCCCCCACGAAGATAGTAAAGTTTTACACGTATCTCTAAGAGATAAAGATTCTTATCTTTACACATAGCCACAATAGTGTTATCAAACCTTAAAAAATTAATAGTTCCTTACTTTTCCCTAATGCCTCGTCAGTGTTCAGGTTCCCCCAGGGACCTTATAAATTTAGTTTGCTCCAGTCAGAACCTACATAAGGTGCACACATTGCAATTAGCTGATACATTTCTTATTATTTTTTTAATCTGTAATTTCCCCTCATGTTATAATTTACTGACTTATTTGTGCTGTAGGTTTTTCCACAGTCTCATTTTGCTGCCTGAGTTCCTGGCGTGTTATGTAACCTAAACACGTTTCTCTGTTCTCTGTCTCGGTGAACCGGCAGAACTAGAGGCTTGATAAAACTCAGGTTAGAAACTTTAGCAAGATTATTTCATAGGTGCCACCAAGAGGTGCACAACATTCTTTTTGTGTGTATGTGACGGACAGAGAGAGAAAGAGAGAACAGAGAGGGAGATTAGACCAACGGCTGTTGATCATTCTTGGGAACTTAGTTCAGCAAGTGTGACAGAATCAGGACACGCTTGTTCTGTGGTTCCCTCCTTAGTGTCTACCCACTCCGGCTCGAGTCTTCGGTTACTCTGAGGCACAGTTTGTACAGGAAGGTCAGGATGAAAGCTTAATCTTTCCCCTTCATCTCCTCATTTTCAAAATAAGTTAGTTTCTGGGCTTTCTTCAAAGGGGACCCGTGAGTTTTTCTCTTCTTCATTTCCTTTTGTTTTCAAGGCAAAGGGGGAGTGTCGTGACACACTCATGGATTTAAACGTCACTGATGCATTTCGCTGGCTGTGATTATCTTCGACCAGTAGGAGCAGTGTCGGGTCGATGTCTGCGGCCGTGTCTGCGTCTGGTGTGATGAGATGTTAGGTTCATCTTGTACATTTCTTGACGCACAACCTGGAATCAGCCATTTCCCAATGAGGCAATTGAACCGAAAAAGAACATAAACATTGAAACTCAGGTTGCATTAGTTACAGCTCTTTTGTTTACAAGTGGCCAGAATTCCAACCCAAACTGCATAAGCACAGGGATTCGCTGGCTCCATGCCGTGAGGGGTGAGGACTGGATTGGGGCCAGCTGATATGGGCTCAAACCCTCCAGGGAACTGGCGTCCCTCCCTCCATTTCCCTGCTACAGTCCTCTCTGTGGCTCCAGGTGAGGGTTTTAAACTATTTGATGAGCAGGCACCAGGGAATCAGAAGGATCACAGGCCCAAGTGTGGGGTAGCTCCTGGAGGACGCTGCTACGCCAGCACTGGCTCTCAGCTGCTGCATCCTGGGAAGATGCGAGAGGTCCCGGGGGGCCTGGGGCCACCAGCCGGTAGAGGAGGCAGTTGGGGGGCCTGAGGGCCATGCAATTGGCCAACAAGTATTGAGATGTTTCAGTAGTTCAACAACCAACTCAGTCTCACCAGGGCTCCCTGGACTAGTTGGTTGCATTCTCTGACCTGCTCTTGCTCATGGTGGCCGGGTGGCTATACTCCTCACACCCAGCCAAGAAAGCAAGGGCAAACTCAAGTCCTGAGAGTCTCTTGGAGGGGCTGAGCCAGATCACATGACCAGGAATGAGATGTGTCAATGGGCTTGTCCCACACCCCATCCCAGGCCTGAGAGTGGGAGGCCTGGACCACACAAACCAAAATGGGGACAATGGCCGGGGGAAGGGGTACAAAATGGGGCAGGACAACACCCACCACCTGCCCACCACAAAAGCTGTAGAGAGCATTTGCATCTTATGTCAGCCTCAAGGTCAAATTTATTTTGCACTTTGCTTTGGTTGCAGAATATTAAGAATATTCTGATTCCCACAGGTACACAGGTGCAAATTGTAAACATTTTCGACAGCTCACCTTTTTATCTCTTTGATTAAACCAATCAATGAGATTGAAAGAGAAGCAGTAGGAAATGTTTTCAAATGTGAATCACCAACAATCAGGATGGGTATGTAATTTGCAGGATGAAATGCAAAATGGCAAAATAAAAAGGTGAGTCCCTTGTTCAAAAGTGACTAAGAATGCCAAGATGGCAACAGCAGAGCCATAAATTAACTGGGGGCTCCACGTGACTGTGTGCAGGTTGCCCTGGGAGAAGCCAGCCTTGCCGACAATACCTAGTAACAGCTCATGTTTCTTTTCCAAAATAAAAAGGTCACACAAGAAGCGCCCTAAAACGGCAAATGCTGACCTACCCACACAGAGGATGAAGCTCGATGTGGGGGCTGGTTTTGGGACGATTCAAGTGCATTACATTTATTGTGCACTTTATTTGTGTTAGTATTACATTGTAATATATAATGAAGTAATTCTCCAACTCACCATAATGCAGAATCAGTGGGAGCCCTGAGCTTGTTTTCCTGCAACTAGACGGTCCCATCTGGGGGCGATGGGAGACAGTGACTGATCTGTCAGGGCTGATCTCACAGTCACGGATGGTCACTTACAGGGGGGCATTTTCATGTCAGGGCAACACTTTCCTCCACATACAACCTTGTAGCTGGAGATGAGTTCCTGTATGCCCAGCTAACGAGGTCCTCTTGCATTCCGTTTGAAATCTTTTGCTGTGCAGAATCCGTAAACTTGCCACTTTGAGGCACATCTCCCGTCCGTTAGCCTGGGCTGCAGCCTTTGATTAGTGGTGCATGTGTGTGTGAAGGGGACAGTTGTCACTGGAATTACAGCAGCTGAATGGTGATTTGAATTGCATGAGCATTAAAGCTTTCTTTAAGGGAGATATGCAAAAGCCACGGTTAGAATGATTTTAGTCAAGTATGAGCAAATACCGTATTGGCAACTGTCCCTCGTATCAACACAGCAGGGGACACTCTAAAAACCTAATTTTAATGAATATACATTTCGGCTTTTCAGCTGCAAGGGAATTAGGGCAGAAGATTTGTTTAGATCTTCCTAATTAATAGCCCAGGTTGACTATGCTTTTTAGTTTTATATATCTGGTTTTATCTCAGTAAGAGGGAGATGGAAATTGGTTTCATTTTCCACTCTCTGGGAAGAATATTCTCTCATTATAAGCTGGGCATAAAAACGTCCTGGTGCCCTGGGTGGAGCCATGCTTGAGAGAGCGCTCCTCTGCAATGAAACGGGACGTCTTCTGTACTTGGTTCATAGTCTTTGGGCAGCATTTGCCCATTCGGAGGGAGTCGCTCCATTCATTATTGGGAGGTGTCTGCAGGGAACGCCGGGAGCAGGTTGGGTCTGTGGGAATCCTGTTGGCCCTGGAGCAGTCTTTGTCGGGTGATGCAGGTGTCTCCACCAGGAGGAAGACTCTTGGATGTGGTCAAAGATCATTGGTCAACGGGGATCCCACTGAGCTCTCTGCTGACCAACGGGAGAGCATGTTTAGTACTTAAGAGATATTAGGTTGAACCTTATGAAATTGAGATTCTTACAGGTCAAAAAAGGGCTGGCTATTAACACTCCCATCAGACCCAGCTAGCACTTTGTAGGGCGCATGAGGTTCCCACGTTTATTGCCAGTTACCCTCATTCTGTCCTTTAGCACTCTGTGTTGCAGCCTCAGCCACTCTGGGCTACGGCTTCCCTCTCTGCAGCATATGATCTCTCTCTCTCTCTCATTCTGTTGCTGCTGCTGTTGCCTTAGGGTGAGAGAGGATCTGAATCCACAAACTTAGGAATATGAGAAATGTCTTATGTCTTTATTTTTAAAAAGACTGAATTAAATATGACTCTGAGGCAATATTCCTGCAGGCTGGTGGGAAACTCAATCTCAGATATTGTGCAGCTCGCTGCACCATCCTTTGGGGGCACAAACATTTTTGGAGGTCCTGGTGAAATCAGAAGCAGCCGTGCTCCTCTTCCGTCTTGGGTGCTCACAGCCGACGCCTCATGCCTGCCTGCACGGCATCTGTGGCAAACAATATCAGACAGCCCAGGCTTCCGGCAGCTTCTGCCTTCTTTTCTACTGCAAGTTACTAATATTATCTCAAAAGATTATTTCATCACAAGTGTCTTGAATAAACGTTTCCCGCTGTGCTCCAAGAGCCTCCCAGGTAAGCTGATGAGTGATAATTTCCAGGTGTGAATCCTCACTGAGGTTTAAGCCCTTGAGAGCAGGGCTCATGCTTGTCTTATTAATTGCTGCATCCACAGAGCCTAGAACAGTGCCTGGCTAGTGGTGGGTGTTCAATAATTACTGGGTGAATGATTGAGATGGAAAAAGCCTGCCCCAGAAAGTCTGGGGTTTTAGGAATAACCTGGATACAGTTCTTCCAGGACTGGCTGGCGGCCAACGTCGGTGGAGAACACATTGCTGAGACACACCCTTTTCAGCAGAAAGAGACCTCCGGGATAACAAAACACTAGAAAGAAATCCAATAAAGAATCATCAGTGCACTTGCTTCAAGCAGTAAATTTGTATATTTTATTACTGAATATATAAGAATATGCTCTCTTTAAAAATGTATTTATTACCATATAACATACACATATAAAAATGTACATAAATAATACTGTTCACAGTTAATGAGTCTTTATCTACCCAAAGTAAGAAAGAGAAGTTACCAGCATCTTGGAAGCAGCCTCCTGCCCCTCCAAGTTACTGCCTCCTCAGAAGGCATCCTCATCAGAAGTCCTTGAATTAGGGATTAATTCTGATTGTTGAACTTTATATACGATGGAATCACACAGTATGCTTTCTTTTGTGTCCAACTTCTTTCACTCATCCCCGTGGTGGGGAGGTGCACCATGTTGTATGTGGTTGTAGTGTATTCGTTTTCATTGCAGCGCAATGTTCCGTAAGGAAGAAATTGTGACTTGTGGGTGATATTGTTGACGGGCAGTCGGGATGCCTGTGATAAATACTGGTGCTACGACACCTTGGTGGACACATGGAGACATTTCTGTTAAGTGGCATTGCTGGGTGTCTCAGATCATATTCCCCGGAAACAGAGGCTGCGCTGGGTCTTACTGTGCCAGCTTTGTAGAACAGGTTTCGTCGGAGGACCCTATGGGGAAGCAAGGGAAGGGGGAGAGGATAAGCCAGCGTGCAGTTGTCAGAGTCCATGGCATCCGGGAACCAAGGGGAGCTCTGGAGGAGGAATGGTGCCCCTGACCCCAAGAGTTGACCCTTTGTTTTTTTTTTTTTTGTTTTTTGTTTTTTTTTTTGAGACAGAGTCTCACTCTGTTGCCCAGGCTAGAGTGAGTGCCGTGGCATCAGCCTAGCTCACAGCAACCTCAAACTCCTGAGCTCAAGCAATCCTCCTGTCTCAGCCTCCCGAGTAGCTGGGACTACAGGCATGCACCACCATGCCCGGCTAATTTTTTCTATATATATTTTTAGCTGTCCATATAATTTCTTTCTATTTTTAGTAGAGATGGGGTCTCGCTCTTGCTCAGGCTGGTCTCGAACTCCTGAGCTCAAACGATCCGCCCACCTCGGCCTCCCAGAGTGCTAGGATTACAGGCGTGAGCCACCACGCCCGGCCAAGAGTTGACCCTTTGAAGGCTTTGGTACCTTCTAATCAGCCAGGCACCAGCTGTGAGTTATCGCCGAGGGTGGGCGTCACGCTGCAGGGCATTTCTGCATGAGACGGCTCCCATCAACAGAGACATTCTCTGGAAAAGCTGTGGGACTTCAGCAGCCAACACTCTTGCAAGCTGGGGAACTGGTGCCCCAGGCTAGATGATGATCCAGGTGTGTCACCCAGAGCATCTATGGCCCTAGACCTTGGGGAAGTCCACAGTCAGCTTTAGCAGGCGTTGCCAAAGCGCTGGTACTGGTATGAACTCCATGCGCATCATGGGAGTGCTTCAGTTGTTCCAAATCCTTCCCAACACTAGGTGTTGTCTGACTTTTCTAATTTAGGCATTTTTTTCCATTTGTATCTCATTTGGCTAATCAGATAGAGTGATGTTAGTCTTCATTTCCCCGATGACTGAGGCTGAGCCCTGTTCCATATGTTTATCACCACCTGGTTATTATTTTCTTTTGAGAAGTGTCTCCAATCTTTTGCCAATTTTTTTTATTGGGTTTTCTGCCTTTTCCCTATTGTGCGAGTGAGTTAATTATCTATTCTGGACAGCAGTCCTTGTCAGATATTTATATTAGAAATATCTTCTGTAATGTTGTGGTTTTCCTTTTTACTCTCGTAATGTGTCATTTGCTGAACGGAAGTTCTTAATTTTAATAAAATCCAATAACCTATTTTCCCCTTTATGGTGTGTGCTATTACGCATGCTATTTAAGGAATCTTTGTCTGCCCTGAGGCCACAAAGATATTCTCTTATATTGTCATCTAGAAACTTTGTTTTAATTTTTACCTTTCACATTTAGATCTACAAGACACTTGGAATTGATCTCTGCCTACAGCATGAAGCAGTGGTACCTTTGTCATAAATCAGGGAACCATATACACAGTTGCTTCTCATTTACCATTTTATTGGCCCTCTTAGTCTATTCCAGTAGTTCTCAACCGGGAGTAATTTTTTCCCCACGAGGGGACATTTTGTAATTTCTGGAGACTTTTTTTTGTTGTCACAGTGTGTGAGTAGGGGCTGTTCCTGGCATCTCGTGGGTAGAAACCAGGGATGCTACTAAACGACCCTCATGACACAGGACAGCTGCCTAATCAGGAATCATCCAGCCCCACATGTCACTAGAGCTGTGGTCTGTTGGGAAACCTTGTCTAGGCCACCACCAATGCCACACTGTGTCAGCTGTGGTGGCTTTACCATGAGCCACTGCTTTTGGTCCTGTGACCTCCAACTTTGTGAGTCTTTCCAAAGCTACCATGACACTTCCTTTCCTTTCATTTTTCTATGTAAATTTTTGAACCATCTCGTCAGTTTCTTTAAAAAAAACATCTGCCAAGATTTTGATGGGATTGCATAGACTCTATACGTAGGTAGATTCTTGGGGAAAATTGACACCTTTCCAATAACAAATCTTATAATCCACGAACATGATATATCCTCCCATTTATCTAGCTCTTTAAATTTTATGTCTATGTTTTTTTGCATTTTTCTCTGTAGGAGTCTTGCATGTCTTTTGTTAGACTTAGACATTATGTATTTATTTCTACTGATATTGTAAATATTACCAGTTCTTTACATATCAATTTCTAGTTGCTTGCTATTGGCATTAAAATGCAATTAACACTGCATATTGATATGTATGTAGCACAGTGATGCTGAATTCTCTTAATACAAGTGGATGTCAAAAAGCTTGTGAAGGGCCGGGCGCGGTGGCTCACGCCTGTAATCCTAGCACTCTGGGAGGCCGAGGCGGGTGGATTGCTCAAGGTCAGGAGTTCGAGACCAGCCTGAGCGAGACCCCGTCTCTACTAAGAAAATAGAAAGACATTATATGGACAACTAAAAATCTATATAGAAAAAATTAGCCGGGCATAGTGGCGCATGCCTGTAGTCCCAGCTACTCGGGAGGCTGAGGCAGTAGGATCGCTTAAGCCGAGGAGTCTGAGGTTGCTGTGAGCTAAGCTGATGCCACGGCACTCACTCTAGCCTGGGCAACAAAGTGAGACTCTGTCTCAACAACAAAAAAAAAAAAAAAAAAAAAAAAAAAAGCTTGTGAAAAATGGAAATAAAAGATAAAAATAGACCAGGCACAGTGGCTCACCCTGTAATCCTAGCACTCCAGGAGGCCACCATGGGAGGATCGCTTGAGTTCAGGAATTCAAGAGCCCGTCTCTAAAATAAATAAATAAATAAATAAGATAAAAATAAAAATGTAAACTTTATTTCTCAGCATAGCTCCGTCGAATTCAAGACACTCTTGTAAGCAGTTATACCAGCCAGTTGGTCCATCCCTAAAGAACCGAGGGCCCTGGGGACTTAGCCACGTTAATGCAGCCCTTTCTGCATCATTAACTGAAGACAGTGGGTGCCTTTTAAAGATTTTTTTAAGATTAGGAAACCAAGAGAAGTCAGAAGGAGCCAAATCAGGACTGTAAGGTGGATGCCTAATGATTTTCCACGGAAACACTCACAAAATTGCCCTTGTCTGGTGAGAGGCAGGAGAAGGAGGACTGCCGTGGTGGGGAAGGGCTCTCTGGGGAAGGTTTCCTGGGTGTGTTTCTGCTGAAGCTTCGGCTGACCTTCTCAGAACACCCATAAGAGGCAGATGCTATTGTTCTTCGTTCCTCCGGAAACTTAACAAGCAAAATGCCGTGAGCGTCCCACAAAACTGTTGCTGTGGCCTTCGCTCCTGACGGGGTCACTTTTGCTTCGCCGGGACCACGTCCGCCTCTCGGTGGCTGTTGCTTTGATTGTGTTAGTCTTCAGGGTCATGCTGGCAAAGCCACGTTCTGTCTCCCACGGTGCAACGGTTTCAGCACCCACCGCGCGGGAAGTTTGCTCAGCTTTAACCTGTCAGTCAGAACTGTGTGAGGGGAAGCTGAGGTGTCTTGCTCTTGGCTGTTGTTTTGCTGGTAATTTTTACTCCTCTTCAATTAGAGCACGAACAAGGTGAATCTTTTTCTCACAAATTGGTGTGGGTGCTCTGTGCTGCAGGCTTCATCTTCAACACTCTCCCGTCCCTTCCTCCAGCGAGTTATCCATTTGCAAATTGCTGATTTCTTTGGGCCATTGTCCCCATGTACTTCTGTAAAGTATCAGTGATTTCACCATTCTTCCACCCAAACTTCAGGATAAATCTGATGTTTGTTCTCGCTGCAATTTTAGCAGATTCATGTTGCTCTGATAGGGGCTCTTTGCAAACTGACGTCTTACGCTTTGTAGTGCCTCACACTAGATCCTGTTCAGACGTGTTATCATGAGTTAGTAAGAGGTAATTTTGGTGAAATTTTTAAAAAATCCATCTAACTTTTTTTCATAATACGCATTTGCATGAACTTTTTGAAAATCACTCATAATTCTAGTACTGTGTAGAGTATTTTCAATTTTCTACATACCAGTATAAGATGCAAGAGTTTTATTTTTTTTCTTTGTTGTTATTATATTTTTTATTGCTTTTTGCCCTGGTTAGGACCTCCAGTACGATTCTGAATAATGACTGCCATCATCTTGTTCCCCGTCTTGGGTGAAAGCTTCCAGCGTCTCATGGTTAAGTGTAATGTGTGCAAGTTTTTGTAGATGCTGCTTATCAGATTAAGTGTTCTTTTATTCCAATTGGCTAAGATTTCTTTTTAAAATAATGAATGTTTTTCAATTTTAGCAAGCATATGTTGAGATGATTATGTAATTGTTCCCCTTCATTCTGCTACTGAGGTTGTGTAGTGAAGAATTAACTTTGCCCAAAGAAAGGTCTGATCTGTGTCCTCAGCTACTGAAAGTGATCTCTTGGTCCCCGGAATATTGTGCCCCATAGGAATGTCCTTGTTTGCTGGGGCCTTTGGGCGGTCTAACGATGTGATTTATGATGAGGGCTTTGGGACACGCTACATCGGTCCCTTCCTTTGAGGGAATCAGAGAATACAGGAGGGGCTGGAGACTCCGGGCCAGCCACGCAGGCAGTAGTGATGGAGCCCCCACCAAACTCTGGGCACAAGACTCCAGTGAGTGTCCCCGGCTGCAACATGCCGGAGCATCTTCACGCATTGTGGCAGGGAGGTAACACCATCCAACTTCATGGATATTAAGATGACCTGACGTTCCTCACCCGGACCCCTGCCGGACTTGCCCTATGCGTCCCTCCTTCCAGCTGATTCTAATTTATGTCCTTTCACTAAAACAAAACTTCAGTTGTAAATATAGCACTTTGCGGAGTCCCATGAGTCACTCCAGTGAATTATCAAAACTGAGAGGCCGAGAAACCCCCTGAATCTGTAGCCAGCTGGCTGGGAGTGGGGGCGGGCCTGGCACGCTGGCACGCACCCCCTGCAGCGGGGAAGTCTCGTGGCAGACGCTGTTCTGGTGGCATTTGGCCCAACTCTGGGTAGCCGGTACCAGAAGTCATTGCAAGACGAAGCACATGGAATTTTTCAAACGTTAAACCAACTTTTCGTTTCTAGGATAAATACAACTTGGCCACACTGTATGTTTTTATTTCCACTTATGCACCACTGAAAAGATTGGTGATACTGTGATAAGGGGTTTGCTCTACGTTCACGAGGGAAATTGGTCTGCACTTTCCCTCTCGGATGTTCTTGTCAGGTCTTGGTGTTGAGGTTGTTCTGGCCTCATTAAAAAATGCTGGGAAATGCTCTTTTCCTATTCTCTGAAAAAGGTTGTGTAAGATTGGCATTATTTCTTTCTTAACTGTTTGGAAGATTTTTACCAGTAAAACTTTCTGGACCTAAAAATTTCTTTAATAGATATATGAACTATTTGGACATTTTATTTCTTGTTCTGTCAATTTTGGAAAGTCATGGTTTTTTGGAAAATTATCAATTCCATGTAAATTTTTATACCTAAAGGGTAAAGTTATTTATAATATTCTATGAAAACCTTTTTTGTAGCATCTTCAGGTTCTCTAACGATGTCATCTCTTACATTATTGATACTGGAAATTTGTTTCCTCTGTTTTTCTAGATCAATCTTGGTGGGAATTTACCAATTTTATTAGTCTCCTCAAGATATTAACCTTTGGCTTTGTTGGTATTATGTCTTGTACATTTGTTTTCTATTTGATTATATTTAGCTTTTGCCTTTATATTCCTTTCCTTCTACTTGGAATTTTTTGGTTTTTCAAATATAATTTCTTGAAATTGATGATCATACCATCGGTTTTTCAGCTTTGTTCTTTCTTACATGTACATTTAAGACCATAAATGTTCTGAGCGTGACTTAGCTGCACACCACACATCCTGAAATGTTGATGCATTGTCAATATGTTGCCATATATGTGTATGCATGTGTGTCAAATGTTTTACATATATTTTTAAAGTATGCAGATTCCGCAATTGTTGAGTGCAGTGTTCTACACAGGTAAATTAGGGCAAGATTATTAATCAGGGCACACGACTCTTCTGTATCCTTCCTGGCATTTTTGTCTGCTCATTTTATTATTTCCTCAGAGAGATGTTAAAACTTATCATAGTAATTGTAGATTTTCTGTTTCCTCTTTTATTCCTATCAAGTTTTGCTTTATATATTTTAAATATATGTTAATGAGGTGCATGCAAATTTAAATCATTGCATCTTCCTGATAGATTCTTTCACCACTGTGAGATGATCCTCTTTATTTCTAATAATGCCTCTTTCTTTGATTTTGCCTGTTACTGTGTAATCCATTATTCTTTTGATTACTGTGTGCATGTACATTTTTTTCATGCTTGAATGCTCAACTTGTCTGCATCTTTATGTGGAAAGTGTGTCTCTTTTACATCATAGATTTTTAAAAACTCTAATCAGGCATTCTTTGTTTTTTAATTGGACTGTTTAGTCCTTTTTATTTTATG
Organism: Eulemur rufifrons; assembly: GCF_041146395.1. Classification (NCBI taxonomy): domain Eukaryota; kingdom Metazoa; phylum Chordata; class Mammalia; order Primates; family Lemuridae; genus Eulemur; species Eulemur rufifrons. Next base: position 49,624,851 of record NC_091002.1, read on the forward strand.
CAAGTACTAATATATTGGAGTATGTATCTATGATTTTACTATTTGTTCTTTCCTTCTGTGTTTTACCTTTTTATGTCCCCTATTCTCCCCTTTCTTGCTTTCTTTTATATGAATCGATGTTTTTGTTATTTTATATTCTTCCCTTTCTAGCTTGGTATGCGTTCTTTTGCTATTGTTTTAATAGCTCAATGAGAAATTATAACATGTATCCTTGAGTCATTACAGTGTATCTAATATAATTAGCACTTTTACCATTTCCCAGATAACTCAGTGACCTTAGAACACTCCCACTCCACTTAACCCCTCTCATCTTTTGTGTAATTGGTATATTTTACTTTTATACTTGTTTCGAACCCCACAAGACAGCATTATTGTTATTATTCAGTACTCTCAATAATCCTTGAGATTGACCCATATATTTATACACTTTTTTGTTTCTCATTTCTGTGTTTCTATGTGGGATCATTTTTATCATACCTATAGATATATCTTTAATATTTTAGTTAGGCCTGCTGTTTGTTTTTTTGTTTTGTTTTTTTGTCTGGGAATGTTTTTGTTTTGTCTTTACTTTTGAGATATTTTTGCTGGGCATAGAATTCTAGGTGGGATATTAGTTCTGTGTCCACTTTAACGATGTCGTCTCTTTCTCTACTGGCTCCAGCATTTCTGCCGAGAAGTCGGCTGTCGTCCTTACCTTTACATCCCTGGCAGCCTTTCTCCTTGTGCTAGGAACCTAAGTGTGGCTTTATTTTTTTTTATCCTGCTTGTCAGTCTTATTGTTACTTCTTTGTGATAATGTGTTTTATTTTTTTCTGGTTGCTTGTGTTTCTCTTTATCCCAGAGTCTCAGTGATTTAATCAAGAGGTCCCTAAGTATGGTTTTCTATTTGTTTAACCCACTTAGGGTTCATATCACTTTTGAATGTGTGGTTTTATATTTTATATTAGCTCTGTAATATTCTTGGCCATTCCCTCATCAAACAGGGCTTCTTCCCACATTCATTACTTCAGCTCTTTTGGGATTCTAGTTACATGTATGCTCAACCCTGCAACCATGTATGTATTTTCTATCCTTTCTTCCCCCTTTGCACTTGGTCTGGGTATGTTCCATTCTATCATCCAGTCCACTAATCCTCTTCTCAGCTGTGTCTATCTGCCGTTCCACTCATGTATTGAGTATGCAAGTTCAGTTGTTGCATTTTGAGTTCTAGAACATCCAATTTCAGTTTTATGGATTCTAATTCTCCACTAAAATCCCCCATTTTGTTATTTATTTTCTTGAATATGTTAATCACAGTTATTTAAAAATCCATACCTTATGACTCTAATGTATGGATTATCTATGGATCTGTTTCTATTGTCTTTTTCTCTGTGTCTTCTTTCATAGTATGCATGCTGATTTTTGAATTCTTTTGATTGAATGATGGTGTGGAGCTTCAATATGATGTTATATTCCTTCAGGGAGGAATTTTATTTTATTTTAGCTTATATCAGGGAGCTATATTAGGGGAAGAGCACTGAAGCCAATCAGAATTGGTTTTATCACCTTAAGACTGGGTTTCTGCTATGTAAGACGGGTCTTTTTCCTCCAATCTGCCCTGTGCCTAGGTACACCGCCGACCTCCAGTTCTAACAGTTTAGCACTGTCAGACTGCGAAAAATGATGCTTAGTTCCTCTGACATCTAGAGCAGTTTTCTGCTTAGCCTTTCACTATTCCGCATTTACAAATTAGCGAATATCTCCGGGGCTTCGGGCAGAATGCTGGGCTCATGTCGCTGTCCTTGTCTTCTGTCTAGAGTCTTGGGTCCACGTGTGCTGGTAGCCAGGCTGTCCTTAAATATGACTTTTATCCCCCAGCCCTCTAACTCCGCCACCAGCTCTGCCCGGCGCCCACTTCACACACGGCTTTCTGCTCAGGTTCCCAGCCTTTCCCCATGTTACTCGCAAACTAGATAAACCTCAAGGTGAAAGGCAATGCAGAATACTGGCTTCATCTAGATATGTTTTCCTTTCCTCCAGAGTCTTGTGCTCTCTGTCTTTGTTTGGTAGTCCTTTCCCTACCCTTGAATAAAACATACTCATGTAAAATTCAGCTTTTTTGTATATGTATTTTATCCAGTTTTTCTGTGTTTTTAGTAAAAGATTAGTCCTGCTCCAAACTAGTCCCTTACAGTGTTAGCCAGATGACAACATATATCATCTTAGTCTCCTGATTTCCTACTATAAATTAATATCCTATGTATCAGTCACATTTTTTAAATTTGTTGTTGTAAACAACAAAAACTGACTCTAATGAACTTAAACAAATCAAACTAAAGAAGATAAAGCTACCTTTTGGGATGGGCACTACAGTTACCCTCATGGTTTATCTGAGGGTCTGCAGCTCTGCACAGGTGAGTAACAGGCCCAGGGTGACAGAGGTGGCAGGCAGTGGTGTGCAAGTCCAAACCGATGCTCTCTGGCTCGTAGACACTACTGTGTGCTGCTGCTCCCCCGCAACAAGGCAGATTCACACACGGATGTAAGAATAACACAGAGAAATCCTGTGTACCCTTCATTCAACTTTTCCCAGTAGTAGCATCATGCAAAACCACAGTACAACATCAAGACAAAGGCATTGACATTGATACATTCACCCAATTTTATTCATAAGCCACCAATGTAACGTGTACCCTGTTGTGGACTGAATGCTTGTGTCCCCTCAAAATTCATCTCTTGAAATCCTAACCCCCAAGGTGATGGGATTAGGAAGTGAGGCATTTAGAGGTAATTAGTTCATAAGGGTGGAGCCCTCATGAATGGGATTAGTGCCCTTAATAGGGGACTCCAGGCTGGGAGTCATGGCTCATGCCCATAATCCCAGCACTCTGGGAGGCTGAGGCAGGAGGATCACTTGAGCCCAGGAGTTTGAGGCTGCAGTGAGTTGTGATGATACCACTGCACTCTAGCCAGGGTGACAGCAATACTCTATCTGCAAAAAATAAAAAAGAAAAGAAGAAAAAAAAATAAAATGGACTCCAGAGAGCTCTCTTGCTCTCTTTCCTTCAGGTGAGGGGTAGTCTGCAACCTGGAAGAAAGCCCTCACCAGAACCCCACCATGCTGGCACCTTGATCGAGGACTTCCAGCCTCCAAAACTGGGAGAAATAAATTTCTGTTTTTAAGCCACCAGCCTATGGTATTTTGTGTAGCAGTCCTGACTCACTCAGACACGTCCATGTATACATATGTGAGGGTGTGTGTGTTCTGGGGCTCAGAATGTGATCCCCCAAGTGTGACACCTTGGCGTGCTGAATATTTTTGAGCTAAAGGAGACAGGAGGGCCTCAGGGGCAAGAAGGTCTCTGATCTTGTCCTGTCCTTTTGTCTCCTGCCCCATCTTCCTCCCCTGATGCAGTCTTAGAACCTAGAATTCCTCTCCCCCAAAGCAAGACAGACAACTTAAAAAGGTCGATCTCTGACCTCCTCTCTTCTCCCCTGAAGTTCCTCTGTGGCAGGTGTCCCTCCCCCTACCCAGGGGAAGGTGTGACATACCAGGTGTCCCTCCCCCTACCCAGGGGAAGGTGTGACATATCAGGTGTCCCTCCCCCTACCCAGGGGAAGGTGTGACATATCAGGTGTCCCTCCCCCTACCCAGGGGAAGGTGTGACATACCAGGTGTCCCTCCCCCTACCCAGGGAAGGTGTGACATACCAGGTGTCCCTCCCCCTACCCAGGGAAGGTGTGACATACCAGGTGTCCCTCCCCCTACCCAGGGGAAGGTGTGACATACCAGGTGTCCCTCCCCCTACCCAGGGAAGGTGTGACATACCAGGTGTCCCTCCCCCCACCCAGGGGAAGGTGTGACATACCAGATGTCCCTCCCCCTACCCAGGGAAGGTGTGACATACCAGGTGTCCCTCCCCCTACCCAGGGGAAGGTGTGACATACCAGATGTCCCTCCCCCTACCCAGGGGAAGGTGTGACATACCAGGTGTCCCTCCCCCTACCCAGGGGAAGGTGTGACATACCAGATGTCCCTCCCCCCACCCAGGGAAGGTGTGACATACCAGGTGTCCCTCCCCCTACCCAGGGGGAAGGGTTGTTTTACAGAGACACAGAGAAGAATCTGAACCAAGAGGCCTTTTGTAAGTCCACCCCCTACCCTGTTTATTACTATTAGATTTTAACCTTCTTGTTCAATTATTTTTTTCCACAACTATCTACTTCCTTCTTTGGACTTAGCATAAAAATACACAGTTTTGCTTGAGTCTTTGGATATTCACTGCTGACGCCTCCCGTGGCGTGTAAAACTCAGGTTCAATAAACTTGTTGTGTTTTCCTCTTGGTAACCTGTGTTTCGTTACAGGAGTGTCACCGCGGCCCTTGCCAGGGTTGAGGAAACGGTGCTACGTTTCACGTGTGTGAATCTGGCTCCGGGCCACCCTGTGCCGCGTGTGGATTCCTGTGTGCGTCACCTCCGTCCAGACGGAGAGCAGATCCGTCACAGGGACCCTCGTGCCACTCTGTTATGCCACAGACACCGCCCTGTCCCCCACCAACCCCTGACCACCACTAATCTGCTGTTTATGCCTATAATTTTGTATTTCCAGAATTTTACATAAATAGAATCTACGCCACGCAACCTACTGGAATTGGCTCTTTTCACTCAGATAATTCCTTTGAAATCCATCCAGGTTTTTGCAGCATCCACAGTTTGCTCCTTTCTGTTGACAGGTAACATTCCACACGGTTTACTCTCTGGGTCAAGTGAGGTGCTTACTCGGGGACATTGTGTGCAGCTCCCACACATGGGGCATTATATGTGGGAGCTGGTGCTGTTCCTCTGCGCAGAAACGTGTATTCTTTTTTTTTTTTTTTTTGAGACAGAGTCTCACTTTGTTGCCCAGGCTAGAGTGAGTGCCGTGGCGTCAGCTTAGCTCACAGCAACCTCAGACTCCTCGGCTTAAGCGATCCTACTGCCTCAGCCTCCCGAGTAGCTGGGACTACAGGCATGCGCCACTATGCCCGGCTAATTTTTTCTATATAGATTTTTAGGTGTCCATATAATGTCTTTCTATTTTTAGTAGAGACGGGGTCTCGCTCTTGCTCAGGCTGGTCTCGAACTCCTGACCTTGAGCGATCCTCCCGCCTCGGCCTCCCAGAGTGCTAGGATTACAGGCATGAGCCACTGCGCCTGGCCAGAAACGTGTATTCTTTAAAAATTGAGTTTGATTATACGTAACGCTTCAGAACACGAAGAGATGCAGGTTACCCGGCACTGAGTGTTTAGGCAGGATCAGGACTCGGAGGCTGAGCCACGGAGCCTCCCCTCTCTCCTCCCCAGACGTGGAAACACGGGAACAGCCCCCCAGGACGGGGCAGCGCCGGGTTCCCCGGAAGGCAGAGGCAGAGCCGGCTGAGGGGAGGCAGGAGTCTGGCTCTTCTGGGCCTCGGTGAGCCTATTAACATGATCAAGGTGCGGCCGTGCCATTTGAATAAGGTTTGCTCTGCTGGGGATGTTCAGCTGTGGAGAAATCTCTCTGGCAAATACTGGAAGTTTCATTCAGAGCCTCTCCGAGGAGCAGAGAGAGCTTCCGCCATTGGAGCATTCTGGCTGGAGGGGCAGAGCCCGCTGCGTGCTCTGCTTAGCCTGGTGACATTAAACATCCGCAACCTCCGAGTCCTTCTGTGTCTGTGCCAGGCTCAGGCTATTTGCCGACTGTTTGTGAAATCCCGTATTGCCCTGTCTACGGGGACCTATTGCAGGAATCCTAGCAACTTCGCGTGTTCTGTTCTCAGTATGAGTTACTTCTCATTCTAAATCCAAACAAATCATATTCTGAATGCAAGTGGGCTTCTCAAGTCCGTGGTGACAGTGTGGCTTGGTCACACAGGGCAAATTTCCCAATCACCATGATAATGGCAGCACATTTTGCTGCCACTGAACGCTCACTGTGTGCCCGGCTCCCTGTGGAAGCCTCCGCGTGTGTTATTTTGTGTTAATCCCCCACTTCAGCTCCTTCAGAGAGGGGACGTCACTCACTTCCCTCCACGGCGTGTGCGAGTGGCAGGGCTGCAGTTCGAAACCAGCGCAGTTTGGCCCCAGAGTCTGGGTTCTTGACCTCAGAGCCCCAGAGCTGAGTCACCCTAGTTGGAAGGTGGCATCTGGCTCTTGCCCTCCAGCTGCACACTCACGGCTTGTGTGAGTCTGTCGCTGGCGAGGACGGGCTCTGGGTGGGGGCAGCTCAGCATCCGATCTGCAGAGTCAGCGGCCACAGCCCAAAGCAGGGTGTGTGCAGGCCGAGGGACGGCAGGGTCCCCGGCGGCCACTGTTTTAGGCAGAGTTCCTGCACTGGGCCCAGCAAACAGACCAAACCAGAACGATCCTCTCATGCCGGGGACCGCATAGTCAAACTGAACTTTAAAACGGGCCACTTTTCCAAAAAAACAGGAGATTTACAGCAACCAATCAGAAGGGACGCAGTTTGCCTGAGCCAGCGTGATAAGGAAGTTTCCTTTGTTTTAAACTTATAAGGAAAGTAACTGTGTAACGTCAGTACACTTTTTGTTCATTTCTTCAGCCTTTTTCTGCTGGTAAAGCCCACCTCAAGTGCTCAGCCCACAGGAGCGCCTTGCTAAAGCTTTCGATGGGGTGTTGCCTGATTTCTGACCCACCAACAAAAGTCAATTAGGTCCTTAAACGATGCTGGTCGAAGTGTTATTTTTTAGTAATAGTAATAACAATAGTAATAAACATAACGGTAAAATAGCTAACACTTCTTGAGGGAATGTTTGGGCCAAGTACTGTCCTATGCACTTTCCATACGTGAACTCATTAATCCTCAAAGCAAGCCTTGATGACACAATCACATCATCAGCTGCATGTCACAGAGGAGGAAGCTGAGGCCTGGTGTCGGTAGGTGACTCGCCCCAGGTCATCATGGTGAGGAACACAGTTGGGATTCAAACTGGACAGCCTCGCTCTAGAGCGCACACCCTCACCTGGAATTGTGCCATCCTTCCCCGGCAAAGGGCCTCCACTGGAGGACCTCTGGCCCACCCTGGGCTGGGGGCCGGCCTGGGCATCCCTCCAGGGGCACCAGCAGCCTCTCTGTACAGAGAAGGAAGACAAGATGCCCTGGGTGTCTGGGAGGACATCCAGCTGCCACTTCTCAGGTGGGAAGGGATCATTTGATCTGGTGAAAGGAGTTTGGAGTCAATGAGGTCGCCCAGGTCACAGACCCTGGTTAAGCAGGAGAGGATCTAATTAGAGCGTGGTCCACAGGCTGGAATGCCTGGTGCGGAGGCTGGAGAACCAGGCCTGGGGATGGACAAGGTCAAGGCGGAGCTGGGCCCTGGGTGCCAGGTAGCAGGAGCTCACGTCAGCTCAGTGTTCCTGGTGTGAATCAGGTTAGCTCTTTTCCTCATCGTGTGTCATTTGGGTTAATAGTCAAAATACCTGCAGTGGGGGAGAGAAAGGGAGAGAGAAGGAGAGAGAGGGCCCACGGAGACTGTCCCAGCTTGAGTTCCTTCCCGGTGACCCCCCTCACCTGGCCAAGCAGTGGCACCTTGATTTACAGCCAACCCCAGACTGTACACAGCAGAGAGGGGTAACGCCCCCGGAGGAAGGTGGGCAGTGTGCAAAGATAGGGGAAGTAGATGTTGGGGGACGCACAACCCAAACAACTCCCCTGAAGAAGCCCGAGGTCCGCAGCCGCCACATCGGATAAAAGAGAGTGGGGGAAGCACTTTGGGTGGTCGCTGCGGAAGAGAAGGAACAGTCCGCACGCTGCTGCCGAGTTGTCTGACGAAAGTCCTGTGTCTCTCAGCGAGTCCTCACCGTCTCTAGGAAAACTCAATTTTCCACAAGCGATATTGAAACAATAAAAGCATTTTTATCAAACTTTGGGCATATTAAATTTGACTGTTTTTATAAAGTAGGGGAAAAAATATAGAATCATCCATCTTCCCTTCCATTACTTTTAATTTCCATGCCATCATTTGTGTTCAGATCAAGTAAAATCCCTGAAAAGTCAACGAAAATGAATGAGCCTTTATTGGACGTATCAAAGTCCCTTTATGCAGAAATTGCCCTAAAAATTGCCCAAGAATGTACCCCCCCAAATTGGGATGTCTCTGAAAGTTTAAGAAAGTACCAGTTTGTCAAAAGGAAAGGTAAAAGGAGATGAAACAGGTTCAAAGACATTTCAAAAGCAAAGGACTTCAAATGAGAAGTTTCTAAATGATTCCTTTGGTCCTCAGGAAAAGACATTTGCGCGGAGCAGTCAGCTGGAGGTGCGTGTCCCTGACACCACGGTGTCAAGGTGAGGCGTGTGAGAGCTGGAGGGGAGAGAATGCCGGGTGCATATTTATATCCAACAAAGACAGCAGCCCAGATATTTTGTTGGGAGCAGCTGCCTTTAATTTTTGTAAGGCTTTGAAATTACCAAAAATAGGATGATTTTGTTAACCATAAAATACCCTGGTTTGGGTGGAAGTTGTTCTCAAAGCAAAATTCCCACAGGGAATGAGAGGGGAGCAGCCCCTCCTGCCACAGAGCCCGCCCCTCCGGGATTCCAGCCAGGCCCGGTGGGGACACGGGTGTGGCGACTGCCTTCGAGCTGCGGCACAGACGCCGTATGGAGCAAATGCCGTGTAAAAAGAACTTTTAGTACATCGGCCCCTGGAAGAACACAGCCCTGCATAATATTCTATAGTTAGAAAAATAATTTTTCCATGGTCAGATCAGAAACTCATCTGATCCCCCTTAGAGATGAATGCATTAGTATATTCAGGTCTCTTAGAAACCCTGCACAAAATCAACTTAGTGACACCCAGTGTTCCTCAAACCTATTGGACAATATACCCTTTGTTCCAAGGAATATATTTTTTGGAAATGCTCTTTGTCCAGGGTTTTAGTTGCCAGTTGGGCCCCTTCCACGCCATTAAGAAAAAGAACTGGGCGTTGATGCCAAGAGAAGATTTTCTAGGGCAGATTTTCCTACTAGAGCTTGCCGTTCTCTTAAGGCCAGGAAAGCTGGGACCTCACTCCCTTGCAGAAAGGAACTGGGTCTCCGACGCATCACCAGACTTGGTGGACGAAGGGATCGGTGAGTGCAAGGAGCTCCAAGCCAGAGGCTGCAAAGTGGGCGGCGATGGTCACTGCACCCTCAAACAGCACATTTGCCAGGACTCCTTCGGTTAAAATAATCCAGCTCAAACCGGACTAGAAAAGGAAGAGGGGAATTAATTGGCTGCAGGAGCAGCAGATCCAGGGCTCTAGACAGCATGAGGCCGCTCCCACCCCCCGTTCTGTCTCTCGCTGGCTGGCTATGGTGGTTTCCTTTCCGAGACACCTTATACTCAGCAGCCTCTCTCCAGGTAATGGCGCCGGTGGCCGCCGGTGGCCGCTGGTGGCTCCAGGCTCACGTCCTGGCAGCCTCAGCAGGAAAAGAGCACACACCTGGCGAACACTTAGAGGGTGGCATTGTCGGATGACATTGGTTTAAGTGTGCGACTCTGCACTCATTCCCATGACGGGAGCTGGGACGTGGGACCTGCTCCCAGGAATGCCGCGTGGGTCAGCTCCATCCTGACCACGTGGTCAGAGAGTGGGGACTAGCTTGGGGTCCCAAAGCTAAATGAGGACGGCACTTCCAGAGTGAACAGAGGGGCCACCACATTAAGATTGAGAGTTTTTCCCACAGTCTACCCAGCGGGAATCCCTCTGAGGTTGATGCCCGATAAAAGTTTGTTAAGACATTAAATGAAAGGATGACGCGAGAAAACAGGTGATGGTAAACCTCGTCTACGTGGCAAGATTGTGAACTCCTGCAGACAGGCGCCCCTGCTGACTGCCGTCCACCTCACCGGTTTGAAATCAAGTGTTTTGCTAGTTGACTCCTTGGAGAGAGGAGGTGCCGCAGAGCCAGGGAAGAACTGGGTAAAGTTCCTGCAAGATCTGCACGGTCCAAGGCTGAAAGCCCAGACGGACCCAGCCCTCCTGTTCTGCATGTCTGTGTGCGCTGCTGGGCAGCGGGAGGGCTCCCGTGGTAGAGGCAGCTCCCGGGGTCCCCTGGGTTGTCCTGAGAAAGGTGGGGACGGGCTCACACAAGCCGCTGCCGACGCTCACGGTTGCTCTGGGCAGATAAGCCCGTCCTGACAAGCCTGGCTGCCCCAGAGCCTCTGCAGAGCCAGGGCGGTGGCTGCAGCAAGGACACGGTTGCTCTGGACACACTGAGGGCATTTCCCTAAGTGACCTGCAGACAAGAAGGTTCTGCCCTCTGAACTCTCCCTTACCTCTGGGCCACTGTCTCCTGCCCGCAGGCTCCTCTCGGCCACTGTGGTTCCCCTTCGATGCGTCTGCAGACTGAAAGTCCCACTGGAAGAGCTGTGTCCTCCAGCTTGTCCTCTTCCGGCCTGTAATTGTCTTAAATAATGACGCCAGATGCAGCCCGGAATGGGTGGGCCACGGGCTCCAGGTCACCAAGAGGTGGGTCCAAACCACGGCTTCCTTGTATGCCAGCTATGTGTCTTTGGGAGGCAGACTTTTTTTTTCCCATCTCTTTTTGTTTTTTGATAAACTTTTAATTTTAAAACAGTATAAATTTATAGAAAAACTGCTAAGACAGGACAGAAACCTCCTAGGCACCCCAAACCCAGTTTCCCCTGCTGTTAACAACCTACATTAGTAGGATACATTTGCTACGATCAATAAATCAACAATGGTACATCATCATTAACTAAAGTCCAAACTTTATTCAGATTTCCTTATTTTCCCCCTAAATTCTCTGGTCCAGGACACTGTTAGTCATCCTGTCTCCTGAGGCTCCTCCGGGCTGTGACAGTTTCTTGGACTGTCCTTGTTGCTGGTGACCTTGAAAGTTTTGAGCAGAACTGGTCGGAGCTTTTGTAGAATGTCCTTCCGTTGAGACCCATGTGATCTCTTTCTCATGATTAGACAGGGGTTATGGGGAGATTTAAACTTTTAAACTCCAATTTCTTTTCTAATGGCTGATATTTAGTGAGCACTTGCTATGAGCCAACACAGTGCTAAATATTTCACCTGGATTATCTCATTGAATCCTCACAAAAACAAACACGAGGTGGTATCATTATTAAACTCATTTTTCAGATGTGGAAAGTGAGGCACAGAAAGGACCAGTAGCTCAGCTAAGTCCCGACGGCTGGGAAGGTGGGCGGCTGGGTGGGACACCGGGGATGCGAGTTCTCCTGGAACGCCTGCTGTCGTGGAGAAATCGCCCCTACGTCTGGAAGGTTTACGTTGTGTTAACTTCCAATGGCTTGTGCAGGCTGGCTTACTCCAGGCCTGGGGCTTTGCTTGGTGGCTTGGCAACCTCGAGCAAGAAGGCGCCCCCAAGGCAAGGGAGCCCAGCGTTCTGTGGGCAAGACGGCGTGGACACAGCGAGCCTGGAGCAGGGAGGAACTAGCGGGCCCAGCTCCACGTACTAAAGGAGCCCATGGAAGAGCTGGAAGGACAGAGTGGGGATTTAGGTGGGAGTGAGGGTCTGGTGTGGGTGGCAGGGGAGAGAAGTGGGGCCATTGCATTCAGAGCGGGGTGTGCCCCTCCAGCCAGTGTGCACGGTGTTCGGCTATGGTCTTTGCTCCCAGCCCACCCTTCTGCACGTGGATTTGCCGTGCGGTGGGGCCCTGCAAGCTACACTTCTTCGGGTCCTGGCCACAAGTAGGAGACTGCAGGGCTGGAGGGAGAGGAGGGCCCTTCCTGTTTGGGTGCCGAGTATTGGCTCCAACCTCTCCTTCCAACCCGCCAGCACCAGCCTCACGGGGCCCCGTGCAGGTCCCACACCTGCAGGGCAGCGCCCCCTTGCCTGTCCTCCCAGCATCTAGGCGCTGATGGCAAACGAGGAACACTCCTGTAGTTTAGTGTTGGCCACAGTTCAGCCATTCGTGTAGCGCCCTGTGGACCATTTCCAAATCCTATGCTGCAGTCGATTCTTTCTTTCTTTCCTTAAATGTAAACATTTTTAACATTTAAATATATTTCTTTTAAAAGGACATTTTGTGTGCTTATCATCTGTGGAAAATCAATGTCACTTGTCATAATTAATTTAAAAAAATGCATGACAATTAAACAAGTGTCCTTGTACCATCCAAAATCCCTCTCCCACCATCAGTGATGGGGGAATGGCCTTTGCAAAACCTTGGGGTATTCATTCAAATGGCATTTATTGAGAACCTATTGATGCAAATGGTGTTGTAATTGCTCTGAGGAGGTTTTACAAAGGTGACCCAGACCCTGAGCCACAGTAAATCAGGCTTTCACGGCTTCCTCCCCCACCTCCTCTCTATGCAGAATGATCACTAAAACACACAGGTTTGGAATTCTTTGAAATATCCCTGGTGGAGCTGGCTTCTGTCCCTAATGAGCAGCTGGTATCAAGAACTGGAGACACCCGGGGAGACCAGAGAGCCGAACGTGAATTACTCACATCACACGTTAGCTGAAAACCCCCCAGAAGTTAACAGGACATTATTTATTGTAATTTATGGAAATGTATTAGAGAATTTCCCGATGTAACTGAAAAGGTCTAAATTATATTCAAAGGAGAATATTTAATGACATGTTAGAAGGTACTATATTTGAGAGCTATTTGTTAAAGTGCTCCCAATTTTGACAAACATTTGTAGAAGTGATTTTTTTTTTTAATCTTGAGGGAACAGAAGTAATATATGGGTAAAAACTTTAAGTCATATTCACAAAGGACATTGGGAAAAACAAGAATCCAGCATCTGATGTATTTTTTCTTGCTTGCATAATGAACCAGGCGTCGCTGGCTTATGCACATGATTATCAGAGCTCATTTTTGTAAAACCAATAAAGAATCTTAAATCAGGAATTTTGTTAGGATGTTAAGTTAAACAGGTGGTAAAAGACCTACCCGAGCTGATTCATCTAATAAAAAAATCTCAGGACAAATTCACCTAATTTCATAAAATCAAGGCAAACAGAATAACTGCTTTACCATTTCCTTTTGAGAATATATAAATATATATAAAATATATATTTCATTAAGTACATTCACAGTGTTGTGCAAGCAGAACCACTATCCATTTCCAGAACGTTTTCATTACCCCAAGCAGAACTTCTGCACCCACTAAACAATAACACCATTTCCTCGCTCCCCGCAGCCTCTGGTAACCCCTGTTTAGTTTCTGTCCCTGTGACTGTGTCCATTCTAGGTGCCGCACGTAAGAGGAATCATCCAGTATTTGTCTTTTCGTGTCTGTCTTATTTCACTTGGCTTAATATCTTCGAGGTTCATCTGTGCTGCAGCTTATATATGAATTTCATTCACTTTTAGGGCTGAGTAATATTCCATTACATAGATACAAATTTTGTTTATCCATTCACCTACTAATGGGCATTTGGGGCTTTTGCACCTTGGACCACTGTGCACAGCGCAGCTGTGAATATTCTGGGCAGGCGTCTGTTTGAGTCCCTGCCCTCAATTCTTATGGTTATATACCTGGGGAGGGAATAGTTGCATCATATGCTAACTCCATGTCTAACTTTCTGAGGAATATTTTTGCCATATTTTTATGCTAAATGGGTTATTTGGAAGTTACATTTGCCTAACAGTTAGGAGAGAGTCCCTTTTTTATTTACTTAAAAATTGCAGAAGAATGTGCTTATTCACTGGTATTCATCGAGCCCCTGGTCATTGCCAGCCTGGGTCCTAGACACGGGACCTGCAGGTGAGAACACAGCACAGGCGTGTTCTCAGGGAACTCACTCGATGGTGGGAGACAACACGTGACAATACGTCTGTGATGTCAGAGAGTGGAGAGTCCCGTGAGGACACATACAGCAGGAAAGGTAGACGGAGTCCTTGGGCCTTCCTGTGACCTCAGGTGGCTGGGGAGGGTCCCGCAAGGGAGGCAGGGGCATGTAGACCCCTGGGAGTGGAGAAACCTGCTGTGTGAAGCTGGAGGAAAAGTATTCCAAGCCAAAGGCACAGCGCGCAAAGGCTTGGCAGGACCCACATGAGCGTGTCCAGGGCAGCAGAAGGCACCTCGGCTGCAGCCCAGAGAGGGGGAGCTGGGGGAGCCGCCCAGGTCTCGGGGGGGCCTCCTCAGCCTGGGGGGAACTTTGGATCTGAGGGCAAGGGCAAGGATGGGAAGCGGCCGTGGGTGTTGGGCTGGGGGGGCGCGGAGGGGATCTGGTTCACAGTTTGAGCGGGTCCCACTGTCTATCGGTGAGCACGGCCGGGGGGACCTAGCCTGCAAACAGGGAGACGGACTCGATTTGCTGTCGGTGCGGGACAACACCCCGAGAAGGTGTCTCTCTCAGGCTCAGGTCCCAAGGGCATGAACAGCACCTTGGAACTGGCATTTCGATTTAACATCCAGGTCGCTTTCAAGGAAATGATCTGCTTTCAGCGTCTTTGCTAGAAGGGCTATGTGGACCGTTCACCTTGTGTTTTCAACGGCTCGTCAAGACGATTGCCGGTGTCCTCCTGGGATTAGGCACAAATGACCAGATAGAGTAAAAGGCATCAGCATCTTCGTTTCCATCTCAACAGCTGACATCCGCCCCACGCACAGAGATGCTGAAGAAGAAGGCTAGGTCAGGACGACCCAGGAAAAACATTCTGTGAAATTAAAGGCGTGCTTTCTCTCTGCGAGCTTCCCTGTGCTATTTGAACGACACTGAATGTGAAAGAAGATTAAATGAGCCGTCCGGAAGACCTCCCGCGCAGAGCTCTGTAGGACGGCAGCCAAAGCCAACTTTCAGCTTCAACACGGAAGATATTTTGGGTAGTCAAAACAAAAAGGAAAACAACAAAAAAACCTTAGGTTTTTAAGTACTTTGTTTATTCAGTAAAGTTTTATAAACTTAGGAACCAGATGTTTCTAATTAAGATTTATTGGTGGAAAAGAGGAAGAGAAAAAAGAGGAAAAATATTAATTGATCCATTTGGAGTATATTTTTCTTTTGACAAGTGAAGAGTTATTGCTAAATTTGATACAAAACAAGGTGTTGGTGCCTGACATTTAACATTTCAATTTACTTAGAGTAATTCATTTCCTCAAATTCAGTGATATCAAGAAGCATGATTTCGCTGAGTAACGCCACAGGGAGGGCCGTATTTGCCATTGCATTCCGTCTGGGGGATGCTGCCCACCCACGCACACCCTGCAGTGGGTGCTGATGGCTTCATACAGGTCCTGGCCTTCCCTACATCGTGGAAGCTATTGGACCACTGGAATGTTATTTATTTATTTTTCTTACTTGTTAAATCCCATCCCACATGGAAAGACCAAAATAGTTTTTAAAAAATAATCCAAACAAGACCAAGCAAAAACAGAGGGCCAGAAAGTCTTGAAAGTTAGAAAGCAAATAGAATAGGCCCTTCGGAGAAATGAAACTAGAGCCAGCACAGGAGGAGGAGGGAGCTGAGAAGGTAAAAAACGAGTCCAGAGTTAAAGGTCACAGAGCCAGGAGGGTGGAGGGGGAGGTTCTAGGGATCAATTAAGGGTCTTAATCAGATGAGGAGGCTCTTCCCTGCTTTCCTGTTGTGTCAAAAAGGAGTAGCATTTGCCTGGGGCCAAAGTGGCCAGTGGGGGCTCTGAGGCCACAAGCCCAGAGAGTTGGTGACCTCAGATGGACAATGGGCAGGGGCTCCCACTCCCAGAAAACTAGATCTGTTACTCTCAGCAGCCAGCCCTGCCTGTCCGTCAGTCACAGGGAGGTGACCAGGCAGGAAACCAGGGTGTTTAACACATAAAGATCAGCAAATAATCACACGTCGGCAGACATTTGAGAAAAATCAACTGTAGGCACGGCATCCAGGATGTACACACATCAACCAGAGGGGTAATAAGTTAAAAATGGGATTCTGGAAATATTGTATTGAGCTCAACGCCTGGGCTGAGTAGCGGAATGGAGATGGCTAAAGCTTAAGGAATTCTTTCAGAATGCAGCAAAAATGTATAAGGTAGATAGGAGAAAAGTTAAGAGACATAGAGGATGAACTGTCAAGATTGACGTCTGGTTAAAGAATTCTGGGAGGGGAGAAAAGAGGGAAAGTAGAGAAGGGAATGAAAAAAAAAAAAAAGGAAATCTGAAAATTTCGCTGCATTGCCAAAAGACATGAATCATCATGTTGAAAGGACCCAGTGCACTGGAGCAGGAGAAATGAAGACAGACCGCCCCACCCCGCCCCGCCCCGCCCCGGACACGTTGTGCTGAAATTTCACAAAATCAAGGATGAGCAAGGGTGCCCAAAAGCTCCCAGAAAGAGAAATGGGGTTTCATAGGAAGGCGCAAACTTCAGGCTGGCTTTGGACTTCTCATTGCCAATGTCAGCTGTTAGGAGACAATAGAAGCTTCTCTGTGCCATTCTGAGGGAAGCTGATTTGCACATAGAATCTTGTGCTCAGCCAAAATAGCGTTCAAGTGCAGGAGGAAAATGGAAACACTTTCAGACGTGCAAGGACTCGAAAAATTCACCTTCCAGAGATACTCTGAGGATTACTTGAGTATGTCCTCAAGCAATACGTATGATAAATCCAGATTTAGTACATGTGTACAAAACAATTCAAATAATACATACATGTGCAAAATAGAAAATAAATTCCCTCATTTTCCCCCCAGCCCCAAGATCGTCACTGTTTGGAATATATTATTCCAGAAGAAGAAGAATATATTCTTCCAGATATTGCGCGCGCGCGCACGTGTGTGTGTGTGTGTGTGTGTGTGTATGCTAACAGTGCAGTTTTAAGTGCTATACTTTATACAAACATATATCTTTACAAAAAGACAGCATTCTACATAACTTTGGCAAAGTTGCTTTTGTAATTTAAAATTTTATTGTAGAATATTGTGTGGCTTCTTTCCTTGCTCAACTCCCTGGTTCTTGGTAAAGTCTGCATGGGCTTCCCTGCTACGGAGGGCCCTGATTTATTTAACCAGTCCCTGCTGATACACGTTTAGATTGCTCTTATCTTTCACTGCTAAATGAACACTGTAGTGAATATCTCTCGGACTTTCATCCCTGCACACGAGCTAATATTTACACAGGATAAACCCCTGGCATTGGAATAATCACTAGATTAAAGGGAATGGACAATAGAAAACCTGATAGATCTCGCTGAAACTTCCTCCAATGTAATCGTGACCATTTACTCTTCAGATGACTGAGTAGTGCATCCGACTCTTCCAGGGAGGGATGTGTGAGTGCTGGGGTGTCAGCACCGGATCCCCGAACCCTGAAAGTCCTGGATTGGGCTGAGCTTCAGCGTTGCTGGGTCCCGCCTGCGCTGCTCAGTGTCTCCCACAGATGGCGCTGTTGCCTCGCTCTCCTGTCCCTCGCGCCTGGGGAAAAAGGAGTATTAATAATTATTAAAAAAAAAAAAAAAAAGAAAAAAGAAATTAAGCTGCACACACAAGCGGGCTGGGGCATGTTTATGTTTATGCCGAGACTGCCCGAATCTACGTTTCCTCACCTTCCTGGCTGTAAAACTCAGATAACTTTGTGATCCACGATTCCTCGGAAGGAAGAAAGAAAAGATTATATTTGACCATCTTTTTTGAAATCTTTAGAAATTCACCCTTTGAAAATAAGTCTTTGAGAGCTTCCAACAATGTGCATCCAGTGAGTGTATTTCAGGAGACAAGAAAAGAAATAATTTAGGTTTTAGCTTAGTATTTTTTTTCTTTCATTCTCTTTTTCCTCCCGAGAAAGCAAAACCCAAAACCTCTTGATCCAGAGGGAGCACATGGAAAAATGGAGATGTGTGTGACAATGGTGCCGATGGCATTTTGCCCCTGTGGTCCCATGCGCACCGGCGCTTGATTTCCAGGGTTGGTGCCCGGGGTGGCACATGGGGACAGCCATGTATGACTCCTGGGAGGGACAACTTCGTCCCTTAGGAACCCGCTCCGGGGGCTTCTAGGTTGCATCCCTGAGTGTTCGGTGTGTTTGGTGACAGATTCATGTTGGTGAGGAACCAGGTGCCTCTCCACCCAGGCGGAAATCGGGGAATAAAGTGAGAGCTGTTGGTGGTCGGGCTGCCTGGACTTTGTCTTCCCGGATGGGAACAGTTCAGAGCATGCTTGGAGTCAGGATTTAAACGTAAGTGGCAAACACAAGCAAAGGCAAGTGTAGCGCACAGTAGGCCACGTGTGTGGCCACTTCCCTCTTCCATCCTCACACGAGAGAGCTCCAGGCCTGTTGCAGGTTCCTGACTCAGATCGGGGAGGCCCCCCGCTCGCTCGGCAGGGGCCTGGCAGGCGTCCTTGGCAGTCAGAGGTTTTCGTCTCATGCATCCTTTTGGGCGTGGAGGACACCTGCATGGTCCTCTCAGCACAAGAGGTGGCGGGATGGGATGACCCCAGTGAATCCCAGGCAGGATTATGAATAATTTAGGAGTAATAAAGCCCAGGCAAGAATGCTCCCCAGACAGGCCACCGTTTTTCCAGGTGTCTCTAAAAGGGAAGACTGCCGTGGGCACAGCGGTAAACGTGAATTACTGACATTATTAAAAGTTCGCACGTTTCCTTGTGTGTGGCTTGGTCGCTGAGGCAGAGCCGGCAGCTGTTACTGCAGCTCTGGTGTGCGCGTACGCAAAGCAGCCCCCGGGACCCTGAAAACACCACGGTGGACATCTCCGTGTGTCTTTAACAGAAATCATAAGAGAATGGGACAGATGTTAAAGGCTGGGGGAGGGAGAGCTGGGTGTTTGCAGAATTGATGGGGCTGCGAGGTGCCATCGCAGACCACCTTCAGTGCCAAGTGGTGATGATGGTGGGGGGCTTGGAGACTTTACCTGGCTCCTCTCGTCCTGCTAGCAGCTGAGCGGCTGCCATCCTGGGCTCTGCAGGGGAGCTGGCTCTACTGGAGGTCCCTGGGCAGGGGTCAAAGAGCAAAGGCCTTAGGTCATTCCCCCTCCTGGCCAGAGCTCAAGAGCTAAGTGGCATTGGGAGCCAAGGGGTCAAGGCACAGGACCACCGGCCAGTGTTTAATCTCAGCCAGAAGGAAACTCACAGCTTGGGAGGCCGGTCAGCAAAGCAGGAAGCCTTGGGCCGTGTACCCAGGTCTCGACCTTGGAGGAAGGCTGGCGACAACGCAGGAGGAGTGGAAGGCAGGGAAATGACACAGACCCTCCGCGGGGCTTCCCGTGGGTTTTCTCATCCACTGCTGGCAGCCATGGCCCCTCCTGTGCTCCACTCTGGGGACTATGGACAGCTTTGAGGGGGTCACAGAGCCAGATCAGTGTCTGAAGCCAGGCGCTGACTTCAAGCCTGGGCTCACACACAGCTGATCCCGCTCCTGCTTCCTGTGCCCTGCATGTGGGCGGCTGGCTCCGGGCAGCACAGATGGGAATCGGTGGGAGCAGGTCTGCACCCAGGCCTGTCAGACGCCCACATCTGGGTTCCCGGACCGGGCCCCACTGCTCAGCCTCTGAGGCTGGGACCCAGGCCAGGAAACAGAGGTTCTAAGCCCTGCTCCAGGTTCCCTGTCTTGGGTACAGGCTTTCCTGTCATCTGAGCCTCCTGCCTTCACCCACCCAGGTCGGATCCTTCCCTCTGCACCTGTGAAATGTCTCCTGGTCCAGCCTCCGCCCCTGTGGTGTCCCTTCCTTACAGCTGTCATTGGGGTGTCCAGCTCCTAGGAACCGCTCTCTGCCTGCCCTCCCTGCTCCACCTCCCCTCATCACCCCCCTCTCCCCATCCGCTCTCTCCATTGGTACCAGAGAGGGTGTCCAAAGCAGCGAGGAAGCTAAGCGCTCCCGCCTAGAGAGCAGCCATGGCTCCTGGCACCCTAATCCCCAGGCCTGGCTTTGCTTCCTCTCCTGGTCTCTTGGCCCTGCCCCACTGCCCCTGGAGCAGGGTTCCAAGGTCCAAGGGCCATGATTGATCCATCAGTAATGCCTGCCAGGGGCCCAGGAGCAGTGATTGATCAGTAATGCCTGCCAGGGGCCCAGGAGCAGTGATTGAACAGTAATGCCTGCCAAGGGCCTAGGAGGGGTGACTGGGCGTGTTCACCTGTTTCTCTCTCTGGCCACCTGTGGTCACTTGAGCACGCTGTGTGGTTTGGGGAGTCTGGGTTCTGGAGATGCTCCTTTTATTTCACGAGATGTTTTCCCATGTCGGGGCACCTGGCAAACTGCTAATTACCCTTCAAGACTCTCCTCTGCGGCTTTACGACACCCAGTTACGGCATCACCTTGGCATCTCTGCTCTTACATCGCTGCGCCGTGAGCTTCTGAGTGGGTTCCCGCTCCTTCCCTGTCATTTGCTGCGAGTCCTCGAGAGCACGGAGGGTTTTAGAGATTGCATATTC
This sequence comes from Eulemur rufifrons, assembly GCF_041146395.1. NCBI lineage: Eukaryota > Metazoa > Chordata > Mammalia > Primates > Lemuridae > Eulemur > Eulemur rufifrons. The sequence goes on from NC_091002.1 coordinate 49,645,160, forward strand.
CCAGCACTGGGCACATAATCAATATTCAAAAATGAGCACTGAGTTTTGGAAATCTACAACTTTTATATCTGCCTTTAAAATCAGTAGAGGAGAGCACGATTAAATGGAGTTCTTATTTAACTATATAAATGGATTCTTTCACCTGCTCAACTTTCGCGAACGAGTAAGAGGAAAGAATTTAAAATACCAAGATAGCAGGATTCAGTTAGGGAAATGAAATTATCTTCCAGGTGGCTTCTGAAATGAGCTTTGCTTCAGTTTGCGTGTGGCTACCAAGCCCCTGCTATGCGCTGGACATGGTGGGTGATAGATTGTCTTGCGTATCTCAGCTCAGCATCTTGGACGACAAGTGGCGCCTGCCTTCTCCTGGTCGCAGGGGCCAGTGGGAGCCGGTGTGAGCAGCGTGCTGCCGGGGGCAGGGATGGGCCGGACCTCGGCTGACAAAGGTTCGAGAGCTGGGTAAATGCACACACAGGTGGAGGAACTTCGGCCCCCTTCAAGCCTCAGCTTGCTCGTGTGTAAAGTGCCGGAGACCAACACAGCCACGGCTAATATTTGCTTAATACTCACTACTTCTCCCCTTCTGTTAAGCACTTGCTATGGATTAGCCCAGTTAATCCTTACAGCAACCCCAGGAGGAAGGCACTGTGATCATCCACCTTTCACAGACGCAGAGACGGCGGCGCAGGTTGTGGGCAGAGCTGTTGTGTCTACGTTGGGTAGGGCGGTCGGGAGATCCAATGACAACTGGCACGTAAAGTCGCTTTGGCAACCACCGCCCAGTCATCGTCCTTCACGCACTCGGCAAGTGGTCACCAGCCCGCTGTCCTCCGTCAGGGCTCAGGTGCCGGCCCTGGGACAGACCAGTGAGGAGCACGGGCCAGCCCGGGCTTTGAGGGGACCCGAAGTCCTGTGGGTCCAGTGGGAGATGGATGCTCCTCAGACTCCTCCTGGTCCGTGCTGTCACGTGTCCCCTGCATGTCTGCCATGGTACTTACCGCGTTCTACCATCGTGTGCTTAACGCCGTGCACATCCGTCTCCCTCACAAGGGCCACATGCTTGTCATCTGCCCCTGTGCCTGGTGTGGTGCTTTGCGGAGCAGAACAAATGCAGCTTAAGTCTATCATTGCAGCAGTGGTTTTGAGGTGCATTTGAGGGAATCATAACCTCTTTAGGAATTACATCAGTATCACATACAGTCTGTGAGTGCCTACCCTGTACCGGACTCTAGGGCGTATGGGGAGGTGAGTGTCACACTGTCTTTGCCCTGGAAGAGAAAACAAGCGCTGCGTTTTCATAGGTTCGGAAGACTTGCTCTTTCTGAGCTGTTGGATGAATCCTCATCCCGAGCATCCACGCGAAAGCCTCCGCTGATTTTGCACGTTAGCACACCGTCAGCTGGGTCCTGGTTGCCAACTTTTGTAGGGAGGTGGTGGATGGTGCAGGGAGAGAAGGATGGAGCTGCACGCAGCTCTCCTTGGCCCTGTCACCTGCATGCCAGTTTCCTGGTACCTTATTCTCCACGGCACACACAGATGCAGGTGCCGAGCTCCATGGCGAACCCTGGGACGGCCAGGCGGGGTGGCACACCACACTGAGCACAGTGAAGATGTGATTTGGAGGCCAAGCTCCTGGGGGAAATCCTTGTCTGCGACAGTATTGCCGTGTGACTTTGGGTAAGTGACTTAATCTCCTTGTGCCGCAGTGTCTCGTCTGTAAAATGAGGTTGAAGAATAATCCCACCTTCTGGGGTTACGGGGAGGGTTCCACGAGGGAATGTGTGTTGAGGGCGCCGTGCAGGGCTGGCTTGTATCCCCGGCTCACACAGAGCCGGCCGGCCCGTCAGTCCCACCTGGCTGATCCTCAGTTACCTGGGGAACGTTTACGAGAGACAGCGTCTCTGCTATGCAGCCACGAAAAAGAAGGAAGTGAATCTCCATGAGCTGATGTGAGATAATTTTCTAGATACATAATTAAGTGCTGACGCCAAGTGCAGTGAGAGTATGGCAGCTTCCCTTGGTGTACCATGTGGAGAGGTACACACCCACAGGCTTGTGCATGTGCAGACTGTTTCTGGAAGGATCCACAGGGAATTGGTTACAAAGGAGCCCACAGAAAGGAAATAAGGGTTTGGGGGACAACTTTCCATATTGTTTGCATTTTATCATATTTTACTTTATTTTTTAAAAAATATGACCGAAGAGTCCATCTAAATACAGATGCCTGGGCCCTGTTTCCAGAGTTCTGATCTCATAGCTTCCAGCTGTGATCTGGGAGCAGGTGTTTCTGCGAGGCTCCCTAAGTGCAGTACGGGATCCGCTGGAGTCTGGAACCCCTGCTTCCTAGCGAGAAGGACAGCCTGCAGGGGTCCTGGGTCAGCACCACCCTAGCACGGAGCAGGCCATCGTTCTGTTTGCCCACCTGACTTGAGTTGTGGAAGGGGAACTGAGGCAGGTGGTTCAGGTTGGCTAATCTTATGTCCACTCCTAACCTCGTTCTCCCTTTCTCTTTCCCCGTCGGAGGCCAGAAAGCGAAACACCTGCTTTCTGCGTGTAGGAGTGGCCATTTATAAGTACAAGTGCTCTGCGAGGTGCCGGGAAAACCCTGGCTTTGGGGAGAAGGACATGGATTTGTCCTTTGGTCCACGTGGGGGGTGGTCCCAGGACCCCATACAGATCCCCAAATCTGTGCAGGCTCAAGCCCCTGATGTAAAATGGCTCAGTATTTGCATATAACCTGTGCACATCCTCCTGTGTGCTTTAAATCATCTCTAGATTACTTTTAATACCTGATGCAATGTAAACGCTATATAAATGGTTCTTATACTGTATTGTTTAGGTAATAATGACAAGAAAAAAGAATCTGTACCTGTTCAGTATAGACACAATTTTTTAAAAAAATATTTTCGATATACACTTGGTTGAATCCAGGGATGCAGAAGCCATGGATACAGAATGCCAATGGTATTTAGATGCTTTCCTTTCTGTATCCTTCTCATCCTGAGCATCTGTGGTATCTGGAGCTGAGGCAGCCACTTTGAGCTCATGAAGCCAAAACTGCGGGAAATTGTGGAGACCTTGCCCTGATATATTAGACCTTTCAAATGATTCCAGCAATCACTGTCCCAGAATTCTTGTCATGTAGGTAAAAGAAATCCCTTTCTATTAAGGTTGGTTGGATTTTCTGGTATTTCTGGGCGAAAGAGCCTAAGATACAGGCACTGCACTAGGGACACAAGACTTACGGAGGACAGTGTGATGTTCAGATACCTGTATACGAATAATTAAATCAGGGTGTGTGGCATAACCGTCTCCTCATATGTTTTTCATTTCGTTGTGGTGAGAACATTCACAGTCCTCTTTCAGCTGTTTTGAAACATACAGCACGATATTGCTAACCACAGTCATTCCACCGTGCGACAGAACACGAGAACTTACTCCTATTTAGTTGTAACTTTGTGTCCCTTGACCAATCTCACTCCCCCACCCCACCCCCAAGCTCGTAACCATGATCCTACTCTCCACTTCCGTGACGTTGACTTCTTTATATTCCACGTTTACGTGAGGTCATCGGCATTTGTCTTTCTGTGCCTGGCTCGTTTCACCTATATAATGTCCTGTAGGTTCACCCCTGTTGCAGCAGATGACAGGGTTTCATTCTTTTTTGTGGCTGAATAGGATTCCATTGTGTATATTACCACGTTTTCTTTATCCGTTCATTTGCTGATGGACACATTGGCTGATTTCGTGTCTCAGCTGCTGTGAATAGTGCTTCAGTAAACGTGGGAGTGCAGACATCTTCCTGACATACTGATTTAATTTCCTTTGGATTTATACCCCATAGTGGGATTGCTGGATCATATGATCTTTCCATTATTTAGTATTTTGAGGAAACTCCATACTGTTTTCCATAGTGGCTGCACTAATTTACTTTCCCACCAACAGTGTTCGAGGGCCCCCTTTCTCACATCCATGCCAGCATTTGTTACTTTTTGTCTTTTTGGTAATAGCCATTCTAACTGGGGTGAGGTGATATCTCATTGTGGTTTTGATTTGCATTTCCCTGATGATTCATTGAGCATTTCTTCATATAGCAGGTGGCCATTCGTATGTCTTCTTTTGAGAAATGTCTATTCAGAGTTTTTTCACCAATTTTTAAATTAGACTCCTTTTTTGCTATTGATGTGTTTGAGTTTCTTGTGTATTCTGGGCATTAACTCCTCGTCAGGTGCGCAGTTAGCAAATATTTTCTCCTGTCCTCCGGGTTGTCTCTTCACTCTGCTGAGTGTGTTCTTTGCTGTGCAGAAGCTTCCAGTTTGATGTAATCCCATGTGCCTATTTTTTTGTTTGTTTTCGGTGCTTTGACATCTTATCCAAAAATTCCTTGCCCAGACGAACATCATGAAGCATTTATTCTATGTTTTCGTCTAGTAGTTTTATTGTTCTGGGTCTTACATTTAATGCTTTAATCCATTTTGAGTTGATTTTTGCATACAGTGGGGAAGAGGAATCTAGCTTCATGGTTCTTCATGTGGATATCCAGTCTTCCCAGCACCGTGTATCAAAGAGACTGTCCTTTCCACAGTGAGTGTTCTTGGTGCCCTTGTGAGAGAGCAGTTTGCTGCAAATGCATGTGTTTATTTCTGTGTTCTCCATTCTGTTGCGTTGGTCCATGTGTCTGTTTTTACTCCCAGGACTTTGCGGTTGAGAGGGCAGGGAGCCCAGGTGCACATCTTTGCATCTCACTGCCTCCCCCAGAGCCCAGCGCCCAGCACACTGCCTCCCACAAACGAGAAGCCGAGCCAGTAGTTTGGGTTTGGTGCATTTAATATTGGGAGGATTCTGTATACATTTAAATGCTGATGTTTCAAGCTGGGAAGGCAGAAGTCTGGGGAAAACAATAGGTTGGAACTTCATTGCAACCCAGGACATGTCTGGCTGGCATATGAATCCATCTGCCGTGACTGCTTGGATAAAAATAGTCCATATTGGAAGCTTCGCTCCATTTGAATGTACAGACTAACCAATACTACGACTACTGTTTTCAGAGAGCTTCTTGCTGAAATTTTGTAATGATATGTTTAGGCTTCACAGCTACAAAACATGATCTTCCAGGTGAAAGAAGATAAATAGCTTCAAAGAAAGGTGTCCCCCCCCCCCCCCCCGTGTCGCCCCTGGAAAACATAACCAGATGATGAAGAAAAATGACTCTGGACCTGTCTACACTGTCAGTGGAAACGTTCCACTTCCTGAGCATTTTATTCAACCAGTGTCAGCCTGGCACGGTGCGTTAACACCGAGAGCTTTCTGGGATGTTTTCTGGCTGCTCATATTTTCCTGACAAGTTCTCTATAAAATCTAAGGCAATAACGACAAAACAGGGCATTTCTTTGCTCTTGAAAATGTGTCATTGTCTGATTTGTTAGTTGGGTGGGATTTCCTGACTTTACATGACCTCCCAGGGAAGAGGGGGCTGCAGCATTTTAAAGCTCATCGTTTAGACATTTTGAATCTGAAAATTGGGTCCTGGTTCTGGGGCCGTCCACGAACCAAGGCAGCAGGAAGACCAGGGGCTGAGAGTCAGGGACCCTGGCTTGCGTGCAGTGGCCGCTCCTCGGCCGTGGATCTCAGACATTGATCTCTTGCCAGTTTCCCCATCAGTGAGGCAGGGTGCTTTCCCAGCCTCAGCACTGCCGACGACTGTGGGAGGATGACTCGTGTGCAGGGGCTGTCCCGTGCAAATTAACATGCTTCCCCGCAGCCCTGACCCCTACCCCCAGGTGCCAGCAGCACCCCCAGTGGTGACAGCCAAAGACATCTTCAATATTGTCAAATGGCCCTGGGGGGAGCAGGAGATATTGCCCCCCAGCTGATGACCTTGCCATGGTTGAGAAGCTTTGGTGACCTGTGTAGAGGAGATGGTTCAAAATGCATCACCCCCGTGGCTTTCTGCTCCTGACTATTTCTCGCCGCTCCTGACTATTCCCCGTGGCACTGGCTCTTGCCCTCTTGTGCGTCTGCCTTCCGAAAGACAGCCCGGGATGAGCCTGTCTTCACTCAGCTTTACGGTTTTAAAGTTTTCATGAGTGTGTCACTCACATACAGAAAGTGCACACGTCAGAAGTTCTCAGCTCGATGAATTTTCGCAAAGTGAACAACCCATGTGTCAGCAGCACCCAAATTAGACAGCAGAACAGGAGCAGCACCTTCCTCCTTCCCCTCCCATCCGGCACCTGTGCCCTCTCCCTCACCCCAAATTAACCGCTATCCTGACTCAAAATCATAGGTTAGTTTTGCCTGGTTTGTTGCACTTTACACAGTGGAGTCCTACAGAATGTGCTATTTTATTGCCTGACGTCTTTCGCCCTCACTATGTCTGTGAGATTGATCCATGTTATATGCACCTGTAGTTCATTCATTCTCATCACTGCATAGCACGTGGTCATGTGAGTATAGGCGGCTGAATTACCCGCACTGCTGGTGACGCGCCATGGGGCGAGGTGGGGGGGCGGTCTCCAGCCTGGAGATCATCAGTTGCTGCCGAGAACATTTTTGTACCGTCTTTCGTGAATATGTGCATGTGTTTCTGGTGGGCATATGCCCAAGAGTGGGGTCTGTGGTCAGAGGGCACGCACATGTTCAGTTTTAGGAGATGACACCGAACAGAAACTCTTGCAAATTAATGAGAAAGAGATTAAGAATCCCATGGGAAAGTCAACAAAAGACTTGAGCAGCCACATCATGGAAGAAGATGTTCGATTCTCAATTGAACATAGAATGAAGGTGCTCAAGCACCCTAGTCATCTAGGAAACACATGTCAAAACCACAGTGGCATCCTCCTGCCTCTCCACCAACAGCGACAAGGACAAACAAGCTGGATGAGCTGACGAGGATAAGGGGCGACTGGAACCTCCACATGTGGTGACGGAGTGGAGATCAGTGCCACCGCCTTGGAATCTGCGTGGTGCTCTCTTTGAGGTTTGTGAGCCCATAGAAAAGCAACAGGCAGACGTGTTTTGTTTGTAAAAACTAGGTTTTAGATGAGTGAGGAAAACAAAGTAAAGGATCTGTGCTTTGCACAAAGCTCAGTGCAGAGGTCCTGAGCAGAGAGTTAAGGTGAACTTGAATGTTTGCCCCTGGCTGGGGGGTGGGGGGCAGGTGAGAATGGCAAGGGGTGGTCAGGTGTGGAGAGAGGGGAAGGGAGGACACTAGGGTTAGGTACACACTCAGGAAGGGTGAAGGGGATTCTGGAGGGTAGGCTGGCTTTCTGCTTCTGGTATGGAACTCCAGGACCTCAGGGGCTGGCTGATCCCACAGAGAACTGAGGCTCCCAGATCCCCGTGACCAGCACAAGGCTTGAGGAACGTTCCAGAGTTTCTCTAAGCCTTGAAGGTGGGGTGGGCAGAGAAAGGCTGAGAGAGCAGGGGCCAGGACCTCTTTGGGGCTGGTGAGGAGGGTGAAGGGCGGCTGTGGCAGGGACCACAGACATCTGGAGCCAGTGCCACACCAGAGAGTGCCCAGTGGACAGAGATGGGTCTGGTGCCTACAGACACTGCAGGGACCTGAGGGGCAGATGGCCATGGACCATGACCTCCCGCTAGCCCATACACCCCTCCATGGAGGAGGGGACGGTGAAGCAACACAAGGCTCTTTACCCAAATAGGACTAGTTGGGTGACATAAAAATACCCACATTTGATTGAAGAATGGGTGGATTAAACTCAGTGGATCCCCAGGCAATAGATCAAGTGTTACGTAAGGGATCAAACTGCCACATGTATCCACCATAGAACTGGGATGGGGATGAGTCATTGTGCTTTGAGCCACTGATGCTGGCGGAGCCGGAATCTCCCCAGGCCTGATGGGGCCGGGGAGAGGTCCTGTCCTGTCACGAGCCCGGAGGGTCACCCTCCCAGGCCTGGTGACTGCCCCTGCAAAGCTGGAACCCACTTGCGCTTCCCACTGCCTCTGCTATGAACTTGCCAATATTTCTATTGGTTTGAATGCACTTCTCTTATTATTTTATAGGACTATATATTCCAGAGATAAGATTTCCTTGCCAGTTATATGCACTGCAAAGACATATTTTCTTTTAGACTATAACTTACCATTCAACGGTGTCTTTTGTCAAAGAAAAATGTTAATGTTTAAAATAGTCAGATTTATCAATCTTTCTTTTCCGTGGTTTGGGCTGTGGGTGTTTTAGGAGCTCGCCTGTTGCAAGGCTGCGGAGATACTCCCGTGTATCATAGCATCGCTACCTGCTGTGAACGGGAGGGCTGGTGGCCCTGTGACGTGGGAAAGGTCTCTCTGGACTGGGGTTTCTCGTTTATAAAATGGGGATAACAATCGTATCCGCTTGGTTGAATTGTTTTGAAGATTTAACAGAATTAATCCATGTAATGTCCTCAAAAGAGAGCCTGGCAACTGGTGATCACTCAGGAAATGCTAGATTTTTATTCTGGTCCTCAAAGTTCTAGTTTCCCTTCTAGTTTTTTCTCCTGAAATCCACGGGGGTCTGTTTGTGCATGAGGTAGGAACGTAATTCGATGTCTCCCCTGGGCTGGCTTGGTGTCTCAGCTCGTTACCGAACAGTCTGGTCCCTGCCAGTTTTCAGTTCTGTTAACACATCCCCTCCTTCCCCGTCAGGGTCCCAGGTACCTCCTGTGCTGCCCTGTTCCAGGGATCTACCTCTCCATCCCTAGGCCGAGAGTGTGTATTTAATTGAACAGACTCCCTTGCTGATGACCGAGGGGCCGGCCCCCCTGCACGTTCTTCCCGCACTTGTCTCGGTTACCCTCACCTGTTCATCCGTGTGGATTGCGGGAGCGGCTTGTCAGCTCCCACGGAAACCCTGTGACCGCCAGACGACCGCCAGACTCTCCTGGAGACACCACACGCCCCATCGGGACATTTATTTTCCTGGCATCTTGTTTGCTTGTTTCATGAGGTTTTATTTTTGCAAATGTTTGGCATGGTTTATGCGTCTTCACCGGCAGCTGGGCTGGACCTCCCCTGTTTGCGGTGTAGGTGACGTGGGCTTTGTTTTGAAACCAGCTTGATTTGTCCTTTTTAAGCAGACCCTGGAGTTCACCAGGGACGTTCAAACTCAGCTTCTCAGAGAGCGTTGTTGGGTGCCTGAGCATGTCGGGACTCCCTTGCAGGACTGGCTGGCTGTGGCTCTGCTGATGAGACCACGTTGTGGGGTGAGTTCCTTCTGGCTCTGCCCCAATTGGTTTGCATCTTGTGTCAAGTTTCTGGCATCTTTCTGCTTCTCATCTTCTCATCTTCACCTTTTTTTGTATTATTATAGCTCTTTTAGCCAGCATACAGGTGGATAAATCGTATCTCAACATTTCTGTCTTCTAACTGCAGTATTTTACTCATTTATATTTACTGTGATTGCTGATGAATTTGGGTTTAGTTCTACAATGTTGTTTTATGTTTTTCCTTTGTTGTCTTTTAAAAGAATATTTTTTTCTCTTCTTTTCAGTCTTCTATTGCAGATTGAATAATTGACAAAACTTTATTCCCTTTACTTCCCTGCATTGGTGTGAAAGGTCCACGTTCCATCACAATTCTTTCCATGGCCAACCTCAGTTTCCAACATGCACACTTGGTTTGATGAACTCTAAAGTTAATGCACATTTTTACTCTCCTCACCAAAAAACCATGAAGGCATTTAAATCATCAAATTTGATCACCCATCCTATTTTTTAAAGCTACATTGCTTTTAGTACTTCACTTTTACCTTATTTTTTAACCTCCCTAAAGTAGCAGTCATGACTATTATTTTTGTAATCAATGAATATTTAATTCGCCACATCTTTGGTGATAGTTTGATTACAGCTGTCTCATAACTCTCAATCTTCGCTACTTATGTCTTATTAGTCAAGAATTTCTTTTAATGATACTTTCACTCTGGATCTGTGAGTGGTAATTTTTTCAATCTTTATCTGAAAATGTCTTAATTTTGTCTTCACTCTTGAACAATAGTTTATTTTAATATAGAATTTTAGATTTTTTTCTCACAGCCTATAAAGGTATATTCCATTCTTATGTGTTCTTAATTACTGCTGAGAAGTTGTTCACTATTCTCATTATTGTTCCTTTGAAGAGAATTACTTGTCCCCCTGGCTGCTTTTCAGGTTTTTTCTCTGTCATTTGTAGTCTTCATCTCACTGTGATGCATGTAAGAATAGGTATATCTCAGATGTTTCTAACTGAGAATTTCTTTCTATCCTCAGTTTTGGAAGATTCCCAATGGTTTCACTGTGTTGGGTCCTCGCTCTTCCGTCTCTGCTATCTTCTCCTCTACTTGTTTTGAATACACACTGGACCTTCTTGTTCCATCGTCTACACCTCTTAATTTCTCGTCATATTTTCCATTTTCTAACTTTCTCTGTTGCTCTGCTGGTGATTTGCTCAGCTCCGCTATCCAGTTATGTCTAATATCTGTTGCGTTTTAGATATTAGTGATTGTATTTTTTCATTTTTAGATGTTCTATTTGGTTCTTTTTATTAAACCCACCATTCCTTTCTTTCACAGTATGTTGTTCTTTCATAATAGCTTATTTTAGTTCTTTAATTCCTTTCGGATTCTTCCATTTCTCCAAGTTCTTGGAAAGATCACTTCTCCTCATTGTGTATATCAGCTCTTTCTTACTATGCCACTTTTCCTCAAGTGGTTTATAATTTTTAATTTTGATTTTATCTTCAGCTGGTGTGTCTGTGTACTGTGACCGTTTTGTGTAACTTTGCTCATGAAAGTGTCCCTACAGACCAATTTTCCCCGGCCCAAATTGGAATGTTATGTTCCTGTTAGTTTGGAATTCCCACCCCATAAATAAAGTGCTTATTGAACTCTGTGTCTGCAGACGTGGGTTAGCATTTCTAGCAGGGCTGGCTTCTGCATCCAAAGCCAAGCAGTACCAAGATCTCTTGGGGTTTCCCTGGGCTGGTGGACGATCAGTTGCTGGAGTGATGTGTCTGAAGAAGTTCAAGGCTTTATTTCACAGTGCCCTTCAGTTAACTTACCCCTCCCACAAATAGCGCCTAAGTACAATTTTCCAGTTTTCTTGATAACCCTAGACTAGGATAACCCTAGTGATCCTGCTGTAGTGCCTGTCCACTGTCTACAGTAGGGGCTATGAAGATTAATTGTATTGATTAAGAAAATACTCATTGATAAAACATTGGGCAAATAAAGACCGTATTGTCATTTCATACTTCCTGGGCAGCCCTTGACCTTAGGAAAAGGGTGAAGGAGCTGTGTATAGGTTGCGCACTGCACAAGAGGTGCAAGCAGAGCCTCCTGTCTCTGTTTACATTTGCTACTCAATAGTGTGAAATCACAGCGGCTCTTGATACTTTCCCAAATACTTTCATATATGTATTTTCGTTCAGGCCTTATAATAAACCTTGTAAGACGAGGTGCTCAGAGGTGCTATTGTTGGCAGTGAGGATCTGAGCTGGTTGTGCCTCAGAGACACTGGCGATTTTAGAGGGTAAATGGGTTCTCATACCTGGATGCTGCGTCTGTACACCTGCCCTGAGCCTCTTCCCCGGGACCTGGCATTAGAGGAGCCACTGATGGGACCTCTTCTTAGTGAGCTTCCTTTTAGTACCCAGAGCTTAAGCTTGGCATGGAATGATGGAATGGCATCTGTGAAAAGAGGTAACTTTTATTCCCAAAGATGTCAAGTTCACAAAACGTAAGCTGGTCTAGGGAACTACCGTGGCTCTCTCTTTGTCAAGGTCTTCCACGAGGCACAGCCCAGCAAAGCAAGAGTTAACCACATGTGCATGGCTCCTGGCCTTTGGGAGTGATGGTCCCCTAAGAATCTGATGAAAACTGTGGACCAGGAAATTATACCTGATTTCAGGGACTTCAGGGTCCCTGGAGTCTGTTCAGGACCCTCTGGGCTCCATGAATCCTTAGTTCAAAGCTCCAACCTTGTGCTAAATTGGGTTTTCATGTCATGTCAAGGGACACCGAAAATCTATGTGAGATGACCCAGGTGGCCAGAGAGCCTGCAGATCCCAGGTTCTGTGCTCGTCCTCCTCTGCCTCTCTGCACACGCCGTGCCTTTCAAGGGAAAGGCGTCTGCCTCCTTGAACACTCCTCTCAACAGCTCAGATGTCGCTGTCTCCGCACTGATCCCCCGGGGCAGGGCTGAGCGTTGCCTTCCACATCCCCGAGGCCCCTCCTTCACGTCTTTTTCACTGTACTCACAGAGTTCTAGTTATTTCCTTATACATTTGTTTTTCCAAGTAAACTGTGGGATGCCTAAGAGCGGGAAGCATGTCTTAGTTTTCTTGACTTGTGTGTGTCAGTCTCTCCTGGTATAGCGCCGGGGATGTAGTAGGGGTTCCAAAATGGCAAAGTGCTTTGTTGCTGGGATTTTCATGAATTAAAAAGTGTAGGAGATTCATATGCATGACTCTCTTATGTCTACGCATCGGAGCAAATTAACACGTACGTCTTGGGCAGGTGTCCAATGTCTAGTCTGCACAGATGATTTGTGATGCCAACTCCAGTTCGAGAAGCGCCAGGCGATCTGTTCCTCCACCGTGGGTGTGGCCTGAGCTTGGGGGATGTCGGCTTCCGTGGACCCCCACGAAGGACAAATTGCCTGTGTTAGGAAGAGTCCTCAGCATCTGTCGCTGCTCTGAGGATCCATCTCAATGTCCCTGAACTGCCGGGGAGGAAGCAGCCATGGTGTAAGTTGTCTGGTATGAATTACTGCTACAAATAAATCTGACAAGCCAACAGCCACCCAGAAACGAATTGCCTCAGAAACACACCGTCGGCCTGCTGGGTTGCTGCCGTCGTTAAGCTGGAAAAAAAAAAAGAAAGCAAAACCTTATCTCTAAGAAGAGAAGAAGGAATCCTTCACTTGAGGTTTCTGTTTGAGCTCCAAGACTCAACGGTTCTGTCCTGACGCGGTCCGTTTCCCGTAAGAGAGGAAGAGGACTGACCTCCAGCCTCTCCTCCCCGACCAGCTCCCTCCCTTCCGTACCGGGGTCCTGCCCCTGCCTGGCAGTGTAGCCTTCTTTGCCATCTGTTTTCCCGTGCCATTAACTATTCTCTAAAAACACCTGGTCACACCGAGTAGCGTTCTGTAGAACGGAGGGGCCCTATTTTGGATTATCTTTCCTCTGTTCTTGGGCACTTAAGTTTTTTCTCAGTGTTCACCTCGTAACTGCCACATCTCTGACATCTCCTCCTTACTTTGTCCTCCTCCGATATTACTTCTCGGGATATTTTCCTGCAAGTGTGCTAGCACCAAACCACCCTCCACAGTGGTCTCAACTAATTCGCACGCCCTGGCAGCCCTGCGTGTTTCCCATTTCACCTTTACTCGACCACCAGATGCCATCACAGCTCTCGAAATACTCCCCAAGCTTCTGTGTGGGTAGTGATGTGTTGCTACTGAATTCACTTCACTCCTGCTGACTTCGAACGTTTGCATTTTCTTTGGTGACTTATGTAGTCACATCTTTTAACCATCTTTTTCTTGGGGTGGTTCTCATTTTCTTATGTAGGAGTTTTTTTATGTTTTAAGAATATGATACATGTGTAATGCAAATATCATCTCTAACATGTTACTTCTCCTTTGACTCTGTGATCATTCGTGCACATGGAATTGTTTTGGTGCAAGTCATGAGCAGACATCCAACTTTGTTTCCTCTTAAATGATCTCACATCTGTTGAATTATGTGCTTTTGTAGCACTGGTTTTTAGAATAATTTATTATTATTATTTTAATTGACAACATATAATTATATATATTTGTGGGGCACAATGTGATGTTTTGATATGTGTATACAATGTGGAATGATTAAATCAAGTTGATTGACATGTCTACCCCCTGTACCACTGGATTTTAAATGTCACTATTGTCACATACTCTACCTGGGTCGGTTTTTAAGTTTCGATATCATCCTGGTGATCTTTCTGGGCAAGAAGAGACGATTTTAGCTCAGTGCTCCAGCTTTGTCGAGAGCAGCCACCCCCCTCTCCCTCACTCTCTCCTTTCACCCCTCCTCCCTCCTTCCGTCTCGCTCCTGCTCTCTCTCTCTCTTTCGCTGATCTTATACATTTATTCCTTTTGGAAAACTTTAAAATCATATTGTTAATATTCAGAGAACCTCATGGTTGGATTTACATTGGAATTGTATTAAATTTACAGTTTAATTTAGAAAGGTTTGATATTTTTACTACCTCGTACCTTCTCATTTAAGAATACGACGCCTCTCTCTATTTCTCCATCTTCTTTTATATCTCTCAGTAAGTTTTTATAATATTTTTTCTCGCAGCCCTGTGCATTTCTTGTTGAGAGTGTCCTGAAGTATATTTTTGTGGCTGTTACCCATGGAATCTTTGTTATAGTTTTCTAACTGATTATTATGGGTAAAGGAACTCACTGGTTTGTTTTTATTAACATGTCATTTGCTGAACTGTCTTCAGTCCCTCAAGAGCTTTTAGCTGATGCTCTTCTGTCTCCCAGGGAGAGATTTTTATTTTGGCTTGAAACACAATCACCTTTGTCTTTATTTTTCCAACACGTCGTTTCAGAATGTTTAATTACTTTTGATCGAACAATGATAAATACAAAGTGTGTGGGGATTCTAACCTTTTTATAGACATTAATGAAATGCTTCCAGTGGTGTTACATGAAGGTAGTTGTTCTTTACTGTGACAGAAAATGTTCTTTTAATTTGATTTTACTCAGAAATTAATATTGAATGCCATCTGATGCCTTTCTATGCCTACACCCACGTGGATCATAGTGATAGGATTTTCCCATTTAACCTCTAATAAAATGCATTATTCTAGGTATGTAAGTGCTTTTGTCAATGGTTCTTTTACCGTGAACTTTTCTTTATCTCTTTATGCTGATGTGCCTTTCACAGACTCATAGTTGATATGTGTGTACCAGCAGGAGATATTTTGTCATTTAATAGAAAGTTTAACCCATTTACATCTTTGTCACAATGGACATGATATACTCGATCATTTTGTCATCCTGTTTTCTGTGTTCTGTATTTATGGTTAATTTTTTTTCTTTTATGTATGGATTATATTGTCTTTGATCATTTTTTATAGTCATCTTGAAGGTATGCATCCTGATTGTAATTTCCATTAATAATTACCTTTAAGTGTGGAAAAAAAAAACCCCACTAAACTACTATTTCTATAATTATCAATATCAAGAAGAGTAAGTATCCATTGTTTCCCCTTCACATAGCACAACGGATGCACTGGGTAAGAATGTTTTTGGCTAAAACAAACAAACAAACAAACAACAACAACAACAAACCAAATATAGAATCTGCTCCATGTGGCTTAAATAACTATAGGGTTTATTTTTCTAAAATGACAAGAAATCCTGGACATAGGCAGCTCTCGGCATTGGTTTAGGAGATCGACAGTATTAGAGCCAACGTCTTTGCAGATCTCTTCCTCATGGTAATAAAATGGCTGCCTCAGCTCCAGGCATCATATTGACAGTCAGGGCAGTAAGAACAAGAGAAAGTCTGTGTCAGCTATTTCTCTCTCAGGAGTATCAACACTTAGAAAACTTCAGTTAACATCTCATTGGCCAAAACTCTAGCACATGTCCCTCCCCCACAAACACAGAGAACGCTCAGAAAGTGGGCATCTCTCCTGTCTAGGTGGTAGAAGTGGAAAGGAAAAAGGAGACCTGGCCTCAGAGGAATTAGCACATTTTTGTTCCTCCTGCTGCAATGCCCTCTGCAGGTACTTTTCTGCAAAATGAATATTTTCTTTTACAAATAGCATTGCATTATCAGTTAAAATGAAGTTAACATGAAAGATGATTTAGCAGTTTCCTAGTACATAGTAGGTGGTTAAAAAGCATTAGTTGAACCATCTTTTTCAGCTTATTCGTGAATCACCTGCCTTTGAGTAGCTCTGCTTAAATTGCCAAATTCCATATCCTTTGTTATATGATCTCATTTTTTATCTGCATTTCATTCCAACATGATTGCCTTTTTTATTCCAAGTAATAACAAAATACATTTTCTTTCAAATAATTTGCATTGAGTTATCTATGAAAAAAGCTCCTTCAATAAAAAACACACATAAATACTGTTGCAGCATCAGGAATAAACAAACAG
This sequence comes from Eulemur rufifrons, assembly GCF_041146395.1. NCBI lineage: Eukaryota > Metazoa > Chordata > Mammalia > Primates > Lemuridae > Eulemur > Eulemur rufifrons. The sequence continues at coordinate 49,661,306 of NC_091002.1, forward strand.
ATATCTGTCTTTATGGGCATTGCTCTCTGATGCTATAATACCTTTGTATTTAGATACTTGGTCTGTCTTTTGGTTAACTCATGTATGGCTTTAGACATTTCTGATTTAACAGCGAGATTTCAAAGGAGCTGTAGATCAGTGTGGACTGAGATAGTCTTTTTACTTTCCTCCGACCGCTGGCATTATGGCTACTTACATAATGAAATGAACTTTGTTTAAGGCCAGATGTTTCCCTGCAAAGTCTGCTGTGTTTAAATGTATATATGCTGTGAAGCTTATCACAGTTATATACACAGTTGCAACTTAAATAGACACTAATGCATTGAAAGTTAGTTAACAAAACTATCAGAAATTTATGCACCTCTGTGGTGCTTTCAAAAGAACTTGGAAGTCAGACTATCCGAGTTCAAATCCAGGGTCTTCCACTGTAAGCTCCGTGGCTTGGGCTGCTTAGTCATTCTCCTTGTGCGTTAGTTTATAAATGTTTATAAATTCATTTATAAAGTCAGGTTGGTCCATTATAGGGTTATTGTGAAGATTAGGAATTATATGAAAAGGCTCAAAATCCTAAGTGAAAATAGTCATTTTAGCCTTGGTAAGTGTCTTCTTTCTTGGCAATTCTTCAATTGAATTCTGGTTGAGCAACAAAAGTAGAAACTTTCCCTCTGGAGAAATCCCATCATGCTCAGGTCTGCTCATCCAAGGGCCGAGGCACAGACCCTGTGTGTTTTCAGTACGCTCTGTCCGGGTGCGTTTGTACCACGCAGAATGGTCGCGGTGCCCCTTGTACTCACTGTCTTGTCGTTGAGAGAGCCTCTCCTAAGACAGCCTGTCTGGGGAACAGTGCTGGGTATCTTGTGCATGGGCGGGGACACCTGTAAGGTTGGGCACGGACACCTGACTGAGGACAGTCCAACATGGGTGGTCTGGTGTGATGGGTTCCGCCCAACAGGGCATGTAAACCCTAAATGTCAGATGGGGTCACCATGCCTCTTGAGTTCTTGGTGAAATTATCTCAAGAAGAACTAAAAACTCTAATGCCCTCTCAATATCTCCACCGATTCCCAGGGGGCTGCCAGGTCTTGGCTCCAGCCTCCAGCTTCTGCCCAGTTCACTCAGTTTTTGAATTCATGGCAGCGTCCCTGCGTGTGCTGGTCAGGTTTTGTGCCCCTCAGCCCCAGGTGTGGAATCCAGTCTCTGTCCTTGGTTACCAACGCACGACTCACCCAATGCTGTCTTGAATGTAACGTCTTTACCTCCTCGCTCTCTGTTGTTGAGTACGAATCATCCAAAACTTAGGACCTTAAAACATCAACAGTGATTTATTTTGCTCACAAATCTTCGAGCCGGTTCACTCATGGCTGGGAGGTCAGCCGGGGCCCCTGGCAGCTGGGCTCTGAGGACCAGGAGTCCAAGAAGCAGAGAGTGATAGTGCAAGTGTCTTCAGCCCCGGGTCTGGACCCAGAAACTGGCAGGACGAGCACCCCTTGCTCTCTATTCTGCTGGTCACGCAGCCGTAGAGCCTATGCGGGTCTAAGGAGGACCCCAGCTCCCAGTGGATGAAGTGGACGAGAAGCCTCTCTGGTTTACTGAGCCCAGCAAGTCGGGGGGAGATGTCACAGCTCATCAGCATCAGCTGACAACTGAGCACGAGACATTCTGGGGCTCAGGAGTCCTGCAGACCCCCACCTCGTGGCGCAGCTGTCCCTCACCCTCTGCCCTTTCGTCTTCAGCCTCGTCTCTTCTCTGTCACTCTCACCTCCGTGTTCTGTTCGCTTCCACTGCAGAGCCATTGATGACCTTTGTCACTCCTTGATCCCCGTTCACCAACTCTCAGGGTCCCACCTGTCCATGTGGCTTTTTGAGGTGTTTTTCTAAACAAAGACATATCCCTCCTTCAGAAAAGATGGTTACCATCTCTTAGAATAACTTTTTTTTTTTTTAACACCCTGCTGCCAAGAACATGTAATTCACTAAGTTAAACCAAATCTTGACCCATCCCCTGTCCGTCAGGCCCTAAGCTGTGTTCTGAATGTCTGTGTGCCCCTAAACACCTGTGTTGAAATCTAACCCTCAATATTATGGTATTTGGAGGTGGGGCCTTGGGAGGTGATTAGGGATTAGTGTCCTTATAACCGATTAGTGTCCCAGAGAGCTCCCTTGTGCCTTCTGCCATGTCCGGTGGCAGAGAGGAGGTGAGGACCATGAGTGGGAAACGGGGGCTCACCAGGTACAGGGTCTGCCAGAGCCCTGATGCCGGACTGCAGCCTCCAGAGTCCTGAGAAATGAATTCCTGTTGTTTACAGACCCTCCAGTCCATGGTGTTCTGTTGCAGTGGCCTGAACGGGCTATAGCACGCTCCTCTGCTCTGCCCTCCTCTCCGTCGCCCCCGTCCCAGCCCGCTCTGCTCTGGACACGCCTGTCCCGTCTGTTCTTTCTCCGCACTCCAAGCACCAGCCGCTTCCAGGCCTTTCCATCCTCTGCTCCTTGTGCTGGGGGGGCTCTGTCTCCACACGTCCGTGAGGCTCCACTTGCCCTGTCTTCTCCTTTCTGTTTAAATGCAGCTCACTGGTGGTGCCTTCACTGGCCATTTCAGGTCGTTTGTCTCCCCCCACCCCATTTCATCTCAGGCCCAGCATTTATTACTATACAGCACGCTCAGCATGGATCGATGTGTGGCCTGTTTTCTGTCTCCCGGATGAGCGGGGCTTGTCTATTGCATCTGCACCTTTAGCACCTAGAACAGCACCTGGCAGGGGCTCGCTGAATATCTGTGGACTGATTCTTAAAGGACCGAATACAAATATGGTGGGATTGGCCAAGGAGGACTGTGGGGACAAATAGGGGGGCCAAGGCCCCAATTTTCCTGGGACTGTGGAGTTCCTAAGGATGCTGAACCTGGGAACATCCCAGGCAAGCCCAGATGAGTAGATCACCCTAACCACAACCTCCCCAAAGTCCTCAGAGAAACCAAGGTGCTGTGGGAACGAGACCAAGTGGGTCTGGGGACAAGTTAGGGCAGTTGTCCCCAGTCTTCTGTTCATCGGGATGGATTCCAGGATTCAGTTCTCAGCCATCTGTGTCCTTGCCATAGATGTCCCATTGCTCAGGGCTGAACACACGGCCCAACATCACAGTCTAACAGCGGAGGATGTGGGAGGTTGCTGTCTTAGTGGAGGAAGAACATGGTTTCCAATTATCTGAGCTGCCTGGAGCCCACACTGCTTTACAACATTGTTCAGAACTGCTGATGGGGGTGGTCTGTGAATTCTCCTTTTCCTCTCTCTGCAAGCACCCTGCAGCAATGTCTTTGAGCTCTTGGCTTTTCAGGGTGCAGTGCACACCACAGATTCCCAATGAGATGCAAGAGGCAGAGCAGGTATGGTGGCAGCCCACGAGAAGCACCTCCTTCAAGGACTGCCTGCCTCAGTCACAGGGTGATGGCACCATCCCTGCTCTTTGAACCTGTCAGCAGCAAGGAAACATGGCATGCTATTGCGGCTCACCTCTGATCCAGAGTGGGAGGGCTCTTGTTCTGTTCAGCAGTGGCATGGGGAACAAGCCTAAGTGAACCTGAATGGAAGTCGTGAAATCACAGACTTGCAAGGCAAGCCTCTTGAAGACTTTAGCAGGGAAGGCATGTGGCACCTCTTTGAACTGTTTGGCTTGCAGAGATTTGCTTTGGCACCGCTTCTGCCGGAGCATAGCCGACTCCTGTATCGCCTGCTGGACACGTGCATCCTGGCTGCGCAATTTGGCTCTACAACCCAGAAGCAGATTTTCAGACCTTGCAATAAAACAAAGCCACAGCATCAATGCCAGCCCGGGGTCTGCCCTGAGCTATGGCAATGTTTCCGCTGAGCGAGCTGCCCTTCCAAGGCGCCTACATCTGCTGTCACCAGCCGGCTCAGGGTGATGACCAGTCATGCTCCAATGACTTCCTCCCATGTCCCCCGAAACATCTGCAGAGTGAAAGGAAGTCTCCAATTATGTGCTCTTTTTTTTTTTTTCCTTTCCAAACCAAGACAATGTTCAGTAATTAATGGCATATTTAAATATGTCAGGGAGATGTGCATTTTTCTCCAAGGAAGGATGAAACAACAGCACATGCGTAATAGGAGCCCAACCTGGGGCTCCTTCCACACTGGGAGCCGGTGGACTTGCCATGAAGGAGGGGGATTATTTGGCCCTGCTGAGAAAAATCCTTTTTGTTCAAGGGGTAAAACAAGTTTTTGACAGTGTGTGCTGCTGCAGAAGCATCTCAGCATGTCCTTTTTTAAAATTTATTTCTCGTCTTTTATTAATGAGATTTGGTTCTGGGAGACTCTCTTGTGGAAGAATTAAACCCCTGCCTTTGAAGACAGTTTTCAAGAGTAGGCTGGGACGTGGCGACAGGTGACTCAGCAGTTCACGTTGGGGAGTTCTGTGGCAGAGAATGGTGGCTACTGGGGGACGAGACCAGCTGGGCAGGTGGCCGTGCAAAGCGGACAGGTGGTGGACAAGGGACAAGCGTGGCACACTCGTGCCAGGGCCCACGATCCCCTCCCAGGAGCTTAGTGCAGGGTCCCGGCTAAGAACGTGTTCTTTGGAGTCAGCCAAACAAGAATTTTAGTCTGATCTGCACCCTCTCTGCAGGCGTGGCCTTGGGCAAGCCTGAGCTTCTCCATCTGCAAAATGAGCGAGTTTCTGTAGGGTCTCTGAGGAGATCAAATGCGATGATCCACGCGGGGGCCGGCGCACGGCAGCCTGTGGCAGGGTGGGTCTCCGCGTATCCACCCCTTAGAGCTGCTGTGTTCCCAGGAAGCAGAGTCGCTCTGGGCCCAACAAATCTGGAGTCTCCTCCCGGGGCCACGGCTGGTTCACACCACCCTTCTACTGGGAATCGACGTTTCCCTGCAGATCCATGTTCTTGCCATGTTTGATGAACTCTAACCCTTAGAATATTCTCAGTAACATTGTTCATAATAGCTCAAAAGTGGCAGCAACCCAAATACCCTTTAGCTGGTGAATGGATGAACAAAATGTGGCATATCCACACAGGGGCATGTTATTTGGTGATGAAAAGCAATGAAGTCCTGACACCTGTTACGACATGGACGAAGCCCAAATGTTATGCTAAGTGACAGAAGCCCGTCACAAAAGGTCACATACTGCAGGGTTCCACTCACATGAAATACCAGAACAGGCCAATTCATAAAGACAGAAAGTAGATTAGTGGTTGCCAGGGGATGGGGAAAGTGGAAACAGAGAATGACTGCTAATGGCTGTGAGATTTCTTGTTGAGGTGATGACAATGTCCCCAAATTAGATTATGGTAATAGTTGCACAATTCTGTAAATACAACAAAAAAACATTAAATTGTGTATGTTAGGGAAACCTTATGGTGTACAAATTATATCTTGAAAAAGCCATTAATGTAATTGATAATGAATACCTGACCTTTAGTATCTATTTGTATACATACTATGTCATGCGTACATTTATATACAATGTATACATTTATGCAAATTGTATATAACATACATTTGTATACATTATACACATTTGTATACACTGACTTTCCATCTTCAATTGCACGGGCTACTGCGGCTGAGGACAGTGCCTGCAAATGCTCAGAAACTCCTGATTGATATGTGGGTCCCACCGAGCTGGAGGCCAGTTTTAATTTGTCAGCTGCCCAGAAGCAAAACTGAAAGTTACCAAGTAGAGACTTGCACTATGACATTCTTACTCAGGGTGGATGAAAGCCGTGGTTCCCGCCACTGATCTCTGGACTGGTGCCATCTAGTAATGAAATATTTAAAAATTATGACCGACTAATTAATAATATTCTATCAATGTTAATTTCTTAGTTTTGACATATGTACTATGATTTTGTAGGACACTGTCATTGCAGGAAGCTAGGGTTTATGGGAACTCTATTTTTGCAAGTTTTCTGTAAATACATGAAATTTGCTACAATAAAAGTATTTTAATCCATCCCCTTCCCCCCACAAAAGGACAAACTAACAACAAGGACAAAATAAGGACAAAGATAATAACCTTGGCAGAAAATCAAAATAAAGAACTATTTTTTATCCTAAAATTATAATCTTCCGGTATTGTTGGTTTTCATGCCCTTTTATGAAGAGGCATCAGATAGAATTTGTATTTTTTGTTTCCCAACTTGACAACATAAAAGGTGACAATTCTATGCCAGTGCTCTGGAGTTGTCACAGCTTCTGTCTGCTGTTCTCAGTCTGCCGGCTGGCACTCTTCCCCTGTGTGGTGGGGCTTCTAAGGGGTTCTGTCTATATGCGTCCTGGAGGTCCCAGGAGCCTGAGCCTGTGGCCCGCACAGGTGACCTCGCACAGGTGACCTCCCTCTGCTGGGCGCCGGACTCCTGCCTTCTTCACCTCACGTGCCAGCCCTGCTGGTGTCTGTGGGATGACCTTCCAGTATCTGCCCTTGGATTCCTAGTCTTGGTCTGCTCCCGGGGCACCCAAATTAAGGTATCTGTGGTTTGTGAAGCCCAAAATATGGGACTATAGACTAAAGATACGACTGGAATGTGGACTAACATGCAATTCCTGGGATAGCTGTTAGCACAGACATGGTGCTAAACCCTGGGGATGAGTATTAGATTCTTAGGGCTGTCATAACAAAGTACCAAAACCATGAGAGCCTTAAAATAATGAAAAGTTATTCTCTCACAGTTCTGGAGGCTGGAAGGTCAAAACCAAGGTGCCGGCAGGCCGTGCTCTCTCGGAGGCTCTGGGAGGGGGTGGGATCCTTCCCTGCCTCTTCCAGCTTTTGACATTTGGCGACAATCTGTGGCTTTCCCTGGCTTGCAGCTGTGTCACCTCAGTCTCTGCTTCGGTGGCTGCACACCGTCCTGTCAGGGTCTCTCTGGGCTTCTCTTCTTATAAGGACACCAGTTATGTTGGATTAAGGTCCACAGAACTTGAGTAGGACCTCATCGTAGCTTAACTAATGACATCTGCAATAGCCCTAGTTCCAAATAAGGTCACATTCTGAGGTTCCAGGAAGCACATGGATTTCTATCAAATCCAGTACGGGATGCAAAGAGGAAGACGAGGGGACAAGACTCTGCCTCAGGGAGTGTATGGACAGACAGGTGTGTGTCTGTGTGCGCATGTACACACACAGACCTCAAGTAAACGACCACGCTAGTCAACAGATAATCACAGAGAGAAAGGCTTTTGAAAACGGGACACTCTGAGCTCACACAAGGGATACAGCTGGCCTGACCTGGGGAGGGGTAGGAGAGGAAGTTTGAGAACCCAGGTGAGGGGCCAAGACTTGGTGGCCGGAGTAGGTGTTCCCCTTCTGGGTGAGGCTGGAGCTCTGTCCTCCTGGGCTGTGCATCGCAAGCATTCTAAAGGCCCTGGAGGCTGGGAGAGACAAGGAGAGAAAAGGGGGAGGGGGAGGAGGGCACATGGGCTTAGCAGCGAGGTGGGCAGAGGATGGAGAGAAACTCAGTTCAGTGACCTGCAGATGGCAAGATCAGCAGGCTTTTGGAGGAGCTTCTGGGATCCATGTCCCCACCCCTCCCCCACTGCACCCAGTGGACGGACCTTGGTTCTGTGAGCACAGGGTCCTGGGAGGACCCACAGGCACCTGGGGCTGCTAACCGAGGCTGGGTCCAGGGGGCCCTGCTGCTTCTGTTTTGGGTGAGTTCAGAGAGAAAAATGTCCAGAGTGGAGGTGGGGGGGAAGGGAGTGGGGAGAAAAGGGAGAGAGACAAGGAGTGAGATGGAGTGGGAGAGAGAAGGAGAGATTAGGTGGGGACCAGCTATCTACGACGGAGGAGGGGAAGAGTGAGGACAGAGGGAGGAGAACTGGCAGGAGGGGGAGAGAGAGATGAGAGAGATGAGAGAGTTGGCGAGAAAGAGACAAGAGAGAGAAAAGAGATTTCTTTCAAGAAAGCAGAGTGCTCTCCCCACCTGCTTGCTCCCTCTCTAGAACACTCCCTGAGGTTCCCTAACGCACTTGACTTGCTTTGCCACCAAGGCCCACACTTGCTGCCTGGAAACCACATCAGTGGTTTCACCCTGGAAACCCACGTGCAGCGTTCAGCTTCCAGCGATAAGTGGCATAAGTTATAACATCTGGAACCCCCTTTGCTGAAAGGGCTGTCTGACAATTCATTCCCCCGAAGATGCTGAGATCGATTGCCCGGGAAAGGCGGTGACATCGCACAGAAGCCCCGTTACTGGGGCCAACTGTGTAACTCACCGACGGCTCCGCAGCCACAGTGCACGGGGCGTTGGGTTTGGGGCTCTCTGGGAAGCATTAGATACGAAATTACTTTGCATGATGCAGCTCAGACGTTAGAGTGCAATGCTGGGGACTACATGATTCAGTGAGAAAATATAAATGGAAAATTACTGGAGCTGAAATTTTATTGCAAAGTTATTTATCTTTGTTATTACTTTCTGAATCCTTTTGTGCTTTTTGTTCGCGGCGACGGATAGAGGCACTCTTACTCACACTTTAAGTAGAGATTAGGAGGGAAAAGGGTTCCTCGCTGCACCACAAAATACCAGATTAAGTCTCGGCCCAGGCCTGTGATTTCTGTCATTACAATAAAATGTCTAGAAATTGAAATAATAACAATAAAAAGAAGTTTTGTAGTCCTTTCCACAGACGGCTCACGTGGCTTCCTGTTGATGCCATTTAGCATTTCTTGTTGGGATAATCATGGTAAAAAGAGAGCTCCATGGAGACGTGCCCAGGATTTCATACGTGTGAAACCGCCGGTGTGTGACGCGGGGGTTCTGAGAGAGACGTATTCTGAGAGAAGACGGTGCTGGTGACTCAGTCGAATCAAACCAACAACGTGGCACCAAATTAATAATAGAATTAAACATCCTTTCCTCTTCCAAAGAATACTATAATTTTTAGGATTGTTGCCTACATTCTCTTACTTGATTTTTTTTAAAAATTGCATATATTTTGATTAAATGAAAAACTAATTTTGTTCATAAAATAAAATGTAAAAAGATGCGTATACATCAACGTGCACATTTTAAAGTTTTAACAAAGGTTTATGTTTATTACATTCATTCATCATGGAAAGACAAATTGCTGCCTTACTCAGAGGAAAAAGAAGCAAGGGTTTTCCTTTCTAAATCCTCTTTTCTGGTTTTTATGGTAATACTGAAGGGTGATGGGAGGTGTCACTGTTCTGCTAAGAGTTCCAGGCTCTTCAGGGTGAGGACTGCGGAGCAGGAGCACCCAACACGGGCCCTTGGGAGCCTGTGAGAAGAGCTCAAACGTAAATTCTCAGCCCACCCTGGACCTGTGTGGCAGGGCCCAGGAGTCTGTGTTGCAACAAGGGGGTGCACTGGTTCAATGCTAAATGCTAATTCCTCTTAGCTGCAGAGGCCATTTCATGTCGCTGTAGGGCGGATGTTAAAATGCTGTGTTCGGTCCGATTGCCCAGGTTCAAACCCATCCCTTGACACGGTGAGACCAGGCAGGTGGCTTCTCCACTCGCCTCCCCGACAGTGGTGAAGAGCTCACAGCGAGGGCCGTGCGGGGAGGGGGGGGGCGTATTTTGGAGTGTGTCTGGCGCACCTGCTCTTTCTCCGTTTATCCCAAAGGCTACACTCCCGACCACCCCCCCAGCCAGACAGATCTGCCGTACCCTTGAGGAATAAGAAATCGTATTTTTCACATATGGGCACATCTAGTCTAAGGATGCCTGACTGGAGAGTGAGTTCTAAAGCCTCAGAAATTAGATGAAGTCTCGAGAGGGGCTGGGGGAGGACAGGCCACAGCGTCAGGCCAGGCAGTGGGGAGAAGCCGTGCGCTTTTGCGGGTCGAGGGGCGAGGGGTGGGAGGACCTGGCTGCGGCGGCCTGCGTGTTCCAGACGTGGCCGCAGTGAGACGTCTGTCCCACACGTTCCGACAGAACCTCAGAGTCAGTGCCTTACGTCCCCTCCCCTTGGATCTGGGTGGCTTTGGTGACGGCCTTGTTGGGTAGAAGTGCCGGGAGGGACGCTGTGAGCTTCCAGGGCAGGTTCTCCCCGTCTCTCCCCAAACCTGCCCCTTTGCAGCCCCGAGGAAATAAAGACACTGAACCATAAAATATTAGTTTTTGACATTAATTGTCCCAGATCATTTTTATAGGGAAGTAATCTCAGTTTAAGATGTGTTGAGGAGTTTCACATGGTTTTTCTTTCAGAATGTTGATTCTTGGGATTTTATTATTATTATTATTGTTATTTTGAGACAGAGTCTCTGTTGCCCTGGGTATAGTGTAGTGGCATCATCATAGCTCACAGCAACTTCAAACTCCTGGGCTCAAGCAATCCTCCTGCCTCAGCCTCCCAGATTGCTAGGATTATAGGCATGAGCCACCTCACCTGGCCATCTTGGGATTTTAAATGACAACATTTGGAGACAAAGGACCCTGTTTTTGTGCTATTGAACAATACACACACACTCACACATGTGCTTATATACACATCTACCTTCTTCCAGAAGGAAGAGAGAAAAGGAAAGGACACTCTTTCTCCATCGCCCACGTTTTTAGATATTGATTAATTATTATTGATTTTTAAAATGCCTAAAATTTAGTTGGGCCTTTGCCCTATCTTTTTGTGTAGGGTTAACCACAGTCTTTATTCTGCTGGAAAAGTCTCCTGGATTCTGTGGACGGCACGTGGCAAAAACTGTTGTCTTCTCTGTGTTTTCATCCAGTTCTTTACAGTAGGCTCGAATGTTTATTTATTAACACATCTTTATAAAGACTTTTTTCCTTCCATCCTGCCCCTGAAAGACATTTCTTCCTCTTGCAATTCATAAATTTCTGGTTCCTCTCAGTGATAACGGCAAGAATAGCAATGATTTGTAGTAATTGATCCACATGCTGAAAATGTACTATATGCCAAGTCTTTTCTCTGTACATGTCTCATCTCCCTAGTTCCCTTAGGAGGTCCCTCCCTGGGTCCGGGACGAGGCCAACCATCCTCCTCCTCCCCACTGTGGGGGAGCCGTGACTCGGACAGATCCATCAGTACACACCATGGGCAAGGGACGGGACCCAGCAGGTCCTGGGGCTGCTGAGTGGCTGAGCTGTGACTCAGAGCCAGCGTCATTCCCGGGAGAGCCCGTGCCCCTCAGCTCCGCCGCAGCTTCTCCCAGTGCGGCACGGAGCCACCAGGAGGAATTGTTAAGACACACGTGTCGGGACCCATCCTGGATGTTCCCACTCAACAGGGCTGGGGTGGGGACTGAGATTAGCTTTTCTATCCAGGTACCAGGTGATACCGGCACTGCAGGCCCAGGGACCATGTTCTGGAACCACTGCCCCTGCTCTGCTGCCTTCCCGGGTGGGCTCTGGAGCTGAGCTCCCGGCTGGGGGCCCCTGGGCAACGGCGAGTGTTTCTTCATGGTGATGTGTTAGCATCACCACAGGGTGGGCGGTGAGGAGGCTGACTGTTTCTCTCTGTTGCTCAACACAATATTGCTAAGCTGTGGATTTTCTCAGATGGAAATGACTGAAATCTGAATAAACTTATCCCAGTAATCAATCAATCAATCAATCAATAGGTAAAAATATTGGTCCAGTGTTCAGGAAGGACTGAAGGATGAATCTCTCTTTCCCACCCCCGCCCCAGCTCTGTCCTGTGTCCTCCCTTCCTCTGCCACCCTCTCTCTCCCTCCCTTTCTGGGCTCTTCACGTGCTCATCTTGTTCTCTCCCTCCTCAGGGGCTCCTAGCCTCGGACAGGGCGGCCAGCGGGCAGTTCCGGCACCGCGAGGCTGTCCTCCCTGGCTGGTCCGACAGATGCGTGTCAGAGGAGGTTCTGAAAGACCACCTTGGGCTTGCACTCGCCTCAGGGATGCTGGTGTGGGCGGAGGGAGGGTCTGTTACCAAGAAAGAGGAAGGGGCTGGGGACACATGCTGGAAAGACAAAAAGCAAAAAGGTCATGTCCTGGGTTAGCCTGGCCCAGTGAAATCGCTTGAGTCCTTAAAAGCAGAAGGAAAAGGTGGAAGAGTAGCCAGAGAGCTGAGACGGAGAAGGAAAGAGGAGAGACTCCACCCAGCACCACTGCTGTGGAGACAGGTGGGAGCTCACGCCAAGGTGCACAGGTAGCTTCTGCAGGCTGGGAAGGGGCCTTGGCTGACAGCCAGCTGGGAAAGGAGACCTCAGTCCCACAGCAGTGAGGAGCTGCATTCTGCCGACAGCGTGGAGGAGCAAGGAAACAGATTCTCCTGTGGAGCCTCCAGAAAGGAACACAGCCCTGGGGATGCCTCGATTTTAGCCCTGTGATACCTGTGTCAGCCTTCTGACCTCCACCCGCGAGGACAGTGCTGTGGTCCCCAAGCCCAGGGCCGCAGACCAGTACCCATCCGTGGCCTGTTAGGAACCCGCTGCACAGCAGGATGTGAGCGGCGGGGCGGGGAGCGAAGCTTCATCTGTATCCACAGCCCGAGCTCCGTCCCCCGTCTGGTCAGTGGTGGCATTAGATTCTCTTAGGTGCACGAACCCCACTGTAAACTGCATGTGCGAGGGGTCTAGGTTGCGGCTCCTTATGAGAATCTAATGCCTGATGATCTGAGGTGGAGCTGAGGTGGTGATTCCCACCCCTGCACTTCCATGGAAAAATTATCTTCCCTGAAACCAGTCCCCAGTGCCCAGAAGATTGGGGACCACTGGGATAGTGCATTGGTGTTGTTTGTGGTAGTTTGTTACAATAGCAAGGAAAAACTAAGGTAGAACAAAAGACCCGACTTGTATCAAATCAAGAGCATGAGCTGTGTTGCAAATTCTGACTAAGGGCCGCAGTTGCACGGTGAATTACTCTCCCGAGCTTCAGTTGCTTTGCCTTTAAATTAGAAACAGACCGGGAGGCTGAAGCGGGAGGCCAGGAGTTGGAGACCAGCCTGAGCAACATAGAGAGACCTCATCTATGTATACAAATAAGAGCAAGAATAAAAAATTAGCCAGCGTGGTGGTGCATGCCTATAGTCCCAGCTACTCAGGAGGCTGAGGCAGGAGGATCGCTTGAGCCCAGGAGTTCAAGGCTGCAGTGAATTGTGATTGTGCCCGTGTACTCCAGCCTGGACGGCAGAGTGAGACCCTGTCTCTTAAAAAGAAATAAACAAGAAAGAAAGAAACAAAGGAAACAGAAGTAACAAGAAGTAGCAACACAACCAACCACAACCAACCTCATGAGGTTGCGTTGGATACTAAGTGTCAAAAATCATTGGATAATGAAGAAGAACAGAGGGGGGAAAAGGCTTCTTGATAGTTTTTAGACTTTTTAAAAAATAGATAAACTGGGTCAAAAAGAAATATGGCTTGAATATATGTTGCAGACTAATTCAGTTTTGAAGTCTTTTGAGGGCTTTTGTATTTTTATCTCTATAAAAGTGTAGAGTGCTGAAAATACTCCCAAATACATTAAAATTTCATTAGAAGGTAATGTACAAGGCCACACCTTGTTTTTCTTGAAAGACAAGGAATGTGAGGGGGAGGAACAAGAAACACATCATTTCAAACTTCCACTTCAAACGCATCCATTTTGTGACATTTAAAATAGCAATCAGACCCATATGCCTCCGCCATAGTGTCACAGAAAGCTGAGAACCAAGCACATTAACACTGCATTATTTCTGCATTAAAAAGGTTAACCTTGTAGGTGTCCACAGGTACATGTTTTCCATTTCATATGGCTGGATGCGCAGTTTCTTTCCCTTTCACACCAAACATCCTTTACCCAATTCTTCTATTCGAGCTCTATTTCCCTGTCTCTTAGGACAGAGAAGCTCGGCATCTCGGGGTTGGAGGCCCATCTCCAGCACCTGCCAGGCTTGGCCATGGGCTCATCATTCAGCCCTGCGCACCTCCGTGCTTGCACCTGTAGCAGGAGAACAGCAGTGGGCAGTCCTGGCACCTCGCGTCTGTCCCAGGCTGGCGGTTTTCAATTCTAGCATCTTGTGAGTTAACGGCAGCTCAGGGTCTCTGGATCTTGCCAGACTGTTCCTTCCTTCTCAGCTCCCAGGTGCTCTGCCCGTCTGTCTGTGGCTGCTGTCCTCGAAGTGTGTACATTTCAAGCTCTTTATCATCCTGTCCTGCCCCCAACCCTCCCATGCCCCGGATGTGTAGGGATAAGTGTTTGCCCTCAAATCGTTCAGCAGGGCGAGACTCACACGTGCAGCTGTGGAATCCTTCTCTACTCATTGGTTTATCAACATAAAATCACTTTAACTCACGGTTACAATAGCAATGATTATTGCAATTGAATTGCAACTCAAGGCATCTCACAGTGTTTCGATGGTTATTTTTATCTCGTCGTTACCAATGTCGTTATTAATAATAACTCGTAAGGGTTGCGTGCATCCCTCGCTGCAGCAGAAGCAGGAAGGCAGGAGCTCTGGGGGGGACAGAGGGGCTTTAGAGGTTCCCTCGTCTGTGCCCCATCCCAGGGCTGCACATCCTGATGACCTTCTTGTCAGCTTCTGTTTGACCCCTGAACTGTGCCCCCTGCCTGTGTTCAGGCTCAGTGCAGAGGTACCACAGGCCTGTCAGGAGGTCCCATCTGCCGTGACATCGGCTGGCCCTTCTGGTGGGCCAAGGTCTAGAAATGATTCTGAAACACACATATATGGAAAATCTGGAAAAATGTTAAAAATGAGTGAATGGGTAAAAGATATGTTGGAGCTATTTGTACCATTCTTGCAAACTCTCTTATAACTTTGAAAATAATTTCAAAATAACACATTTTTGAAAAAAGAAATTTTGAACCTATGTTTTAGTCATAACTTAGTGAGGCCCAGAAGAGCACACACACGTGTGCACATACACAGAGCATGGTCTCCCTGAAGGTAAAGGAGCCCCCAGCCTGCTTCTGCCACCCCCAGCTCAGTTCACGCATCACCCACCGTGGACCACACCGGCGTTCTGGAACGTCCGCTCTGGGCTCTGATGTGGGACCCACGCTTGAAACAGTAGATTGTTATTTTTCTCCGTCTGCATCATCTTAACCCGTATGGCCTCATTTGCTGTTAGCTACTCTAAAGCTGACCCTTGGCGAGTTCCCAGGGCCCCTCCAGATGAATCATGAATGTGCCACAGGCCTATATTCTAAGCCGGATTCTCCCAAACATCCTCTCCAAGTTGGAAGAAAATTTGTCCAGTCCTTTTTGCATGAGGTCGTGACAGAAACTTAATTTTCCTGGTTGCATGAGCTGGACAGGCAAGGCCAGCGAGGGGCGCAGGGGAGGCGCGGCTGGCCCAGACCCTCCCCTGGGAAGCAGGTATCCGAGGGCCGAGGTGCGGGCCTGGGGCCCTTTCTTTAGAGAGGTGGGTGGATGTGAGGCCGACCTCATCCTCAGACCCGGCGATGCTGCCCTGAGGCACCTTTAGATTAGAAAATGACAGGAAATGAAACTGCACCAGGCAAGCAAAGTGCCCTGTCCACTGTAATCAAGTCAGGTGCAAAGTATGAGACATGAGCGGGCCCTGTGGTGTCCCGGGGTCTTCCTGTCTCAGTGTGTCCTTGAAGCTGAGGTGGGGAGGGCTGGGCCCCTGGCGGGCAAAGTCTTTGCCTGAGGGGGAAATCTGCCCCCCACCCAGCAGGACAGGGTGCTCCTTGCAGGTTAGGAGTGGCCACAGCCGCAGGAAGTGGGCGGCAGTACAGGGCTACTGCAGACTCAGAAAATGAAAACAGAACAAAGACACTCGCAGGAATTCATAAATACGCTGACCGGGTGTCCTCTCTGCGGTCCATCCTCTGCGAGGAAGAGCTGCTCGGGAGAGCATTGTGCTCGAGTGGGTTGATGTAAACTTGTCTCTGGCAGCGCTGGGGAAAGGTGAGCAGGGCCTGGCCACCGTATATCAGGTTCTTAAAATTTTAATAACGTTCCTTTTAATTTGTGAAGTCAATATTTTCTTCCCTCTGTGCTTGGAAAGGCCATGCCGTGGGGGCCGCTTAGGGCCCTCCCCTTGCTGGGAGGGTCACAGCCTCTATGTCTTATTCACCTGCTCCCTGGCAGCCTCATAATGAACCCGCTGTAGACTCTGCTCGTGTCTGCTGACCACTCTCCTTCCCCAGCCCCAGGGAGCTCCGGCCCGAGTCACTCGCTGCTCAGCAGCTGTTCTGGAGCAGCTGGAGCTGTGAGCAAGGGGCAAAGCCCTTCCTGGGGGGCTCACGTTCCAGCCCCAGGCAGACACGAAACTCTGGAGCCCACAGCCACCTGGGGCATGCGGTGGGGTCCCAGCTGTGACAAATGCTTTGGGTTCAACCTGAGTGACAGGAGAAGTGGGTTTGGAGCCAGGGGAGTGATATGGTCAGAGCTATGTTTTTGTAAGGAACCTCTGGCTGCTGAGCAGAGCTGGAGTCTGGGGTCAAGGGCAGAAGCGGAGACTGGGCCATGGGGATCAGGCCATCCAAGGGACCAGAATGACCCTGCTGGGACTCAGCCTTGGTGTTCACTGATGACCGTTCAGACCGCTCTGCAAGGAGGTGTGGCCCTGCCCCCATCCCCTGAGTGTCGTAGGACAGTGGGAGGGGGCAGTGCCGGCTCTGGGGATGCTGCTGACTGGCCAGGCCAGTGCTTCTGACCGGGGCTGAATTCTGCCCCATGGGGGCCAGTCAGCGATGTCTGGGGACATTTTAATTGGCACACTGTGGGGGAGGGTGCTACTGGGCAGGGATGCTGGTCACCCTCCTGCAGAGTGCAGGGTGGCCCACCTCTGAGAAGTGTCTGACCCCAAATAGCCACAGTGCTGAGGCTGAGACCCCTGGGTTAGATGTGGGATAAATGCTGAGCGTGTCTGCTTCATTTAATCCTTGTGAGAGCCCTGTTCTGAATTACGGTTCTCATTTTACAGTTGAGGGAGCTGAGACCCAAGAGGCTGGGCTCTCTCCCAAGGGGCACAGCGGGTGAGTGGCTGAGCTGGGATTTGAACCCAGGTCTGTCTAACTCTGGAGTCTGTGCTTTTAACTGATGCAGAAATGCGGAACACTCCCTGCCAGGCGCCCGGCACACAGTAGGCATTCAGCACATGTCTGGGGGACGGTGAATAAAGAAACGGCTCTTTATTTTGCAAGTTCTTCAGAATCTGCCAAATGCTGCTTCCCGCTCTCCTCTGCTGCAACTGTGTGGCTGTCCCTGTGGTTGCTCAGTCTCTGCACAGTCCCTGCAAACATGCACACGAGTGGCAGCGAGCCCTGTTACTCATCAGAACACACCCTCAGCACCTGCAAGCCAGGGCTTACGGCCAACCCAGCGTTAGAATCTAGGAAAGTGAGATTGAGTAGCAGGTGAGGCACTCAGTGAGCAAGGCCTGTACGTGGACGAGGTGGGATTCCAAAGCTGGCAAAGGCTCTCTGGTTGGTGAACTGTCCCCCCTTTCTCGTGAGAACCCAGCCAGCAGCCAGTGGTTTGCAGCATGGGGGTTTCTAGACCACATTGCGTGGCAGGTGGCCCCCGATGACTCACTGCACCTCGAATCCTAGTGGATGAGTGTGTGCGCATGTGTGTCATGTCTGAGCTTATTACTATTTCTATGAGTGCAATTTGGCAGATGTGTGGCAGGCATACGTAAGCGTGCACTTGCTTTTGCCCATGTACATGTGCTCACGCACCACCTTCCTGTGAACGCAGGACCCAATGGTGAGGTCCTTGGGTGTGGTTCCCAATCCTGGCAAACCCAGGAGGCCACACCCGGGGGACTGGAGGGTCCAATGGTGGAACCTGCATCCAGCAAACTCTGCAGAGAAAAGGTTGAGCACTCGGGCATCAGTGTCATCTGTAGCACAAGGCTCTCAGTCAAAAGATCTCCTATGAATATCGCAGCAGAAGTCTTCATTTGACATTGTGAAAGGGAAAAGTGGGAAGGTGGGTGACTTCACTGAAACAAGGTGAGGTCCCACTGAGCAGCCAACATGTGGAAATCGAGGCTGCTGTTGTTAGACCCCCACTTCTTAGCCGTGTGTGCTCCTCTTCCTGTTGCCGATGAGATACCCAAGAATGTTCCTCCCCTCTTTAGGACCGCCAGGACCTTGGCAAGGAGGCAATGAGGATTTTCTGCGGCAATGAAACTGAAACCCCAACCGATCTATTAGTACCTCGTCAAGTGTGGGTTCACCTGATCCAAAATTGCAATGTTCCTGCTCATCTTGCCTCTCCGCCCCCACCTATTGATTTGATTTGGGAGAAAAATATGCAGTGGCGTCATTTAAAGTCAACTTACCTCCGAGTGTGGGTTTGGGGAGCAGGGAGGGGAGAAGGTTTCTGAGCAGAATTTTAATCAGGGGTTAGTGGTCTCCACCTGCTCAGTGACTAATCAAATACTCCTGTCCTGAGGGCAGAAATTCACACAATGTATTTCCATTAAGAATTACTCTTTAATCAACTTCCTTTTACCTAGGGCCGTATGAGGGGCAGGAGGACAGGACATTCTTGCCAAGGTCATTGTGATTCTGGAATCTTGCCAGGACACAGCCTGATCTTTGGAGCAAAGTCTTTGTTGTACATGGTGAGATGTGCTCCTGTGTGTTTTTTACCTGGAGTCTATTTGTGTGTCTCATGAGATCGCTTGCTTAGGTGTAAAAGGCAAGACAGGAAAGGGCCAGGTGGTCCCTGAATGTTCTCCTCCTCCTCCCTGCCTCCTCCACAACAGAGGTGCCGCTTCAGTCTAGACCTTTTAGCGGTCAGAGATGCCCGGGGGTGACAGCTGCTTACTCTGTTATTCCCACGTGAGTGGTGTGTGTCAGGGGGAGGGTCTTCATATTTGAAAAATATTTGTTTGAAATATCACAATGCTTGATTCCTACGAATGACATCCCTGTGCCTGGAAGACCAGGCAACCTGTTAAGACAGAGCAGCAGATCCACCATGTGATGTGGGATTCAGTGCGGACCTTCCAGTGACCCTGAAATCTGAAGCTTAGATTACACTTAGTCTTCTTGCAAGACTCACCTGCTTTGATGCTAACGTGCCCCAATATGACCCGCGAAGGACAAATAAAACCTCTGGGTTGCTGTTGCTAAGAATTTATGTTACCGAGAAAATCCATGCATGCAGTATAAGCCGCTGGTGTTTTAGAGGACAAAAACCAGGGTTAAGCCTGGGTTCTGACCTGCCTGCAAAAAACATAAGGCAGTAACTAGGAAAGACGTGATGCTTTGGTAAAAGAAAACATGTACACAGGATCACAGGAATGGCTTAAAACTAGACTTTGGGTGCCAGGGATTGTGGCAAGTTTGTCTTCTCTCTGTCTCTGTCTTTTTTCTCTCTGCTCTCTTTCTCTTCTCTCTCTCTCTCTCTTTCTGTCGTCTCTATCTGCTTCTCTCTCTCTCTCTCTCTCTCTCTCTGTCTGTCTCTCACATCCCTGAATATCTGTCCATTTTCTTTATCCTTCTGAAATGTTTCCTTTGCCTTTCCACCTTGCTCATGGTTCTCAGTTGCAGATAACAGGACCCATTCTAGCTACTGGCTGATTTCAACGTAAAGGGAATTCCTTAGAGGACCTTGGGGGGGGCTCACAGACTCCCTAGGAAAGCCAGTGGCGTGGCAGTGGGGTCTCCACTCCCCGGGACACAAGCCCTCACTGGGATGTTTGCACAAAGCCCGCAGCTGCCCGCGGCCCCTGCTGTCTCTGAAGCCTCACACAGGTTAGTGCTGTCGGTGGAGCCCTGGCCAGGTGTTCCTGCAGTTAGGACAGACACATGACCTGGGCATCCTGTGCCGTGAGGACATAAGACCACATGCCCTGTCCTCATTTGTGGCCAGGGCTGTGGAGCAAGGTGCAGAGACGTGGCAAGAAGCAGCTCAGGCAGCCTGTGGCAGAGGGCTGTCCCCCATCTTGTGACTTTTGCTGTGTGCAGTGAACTAGAGCATCAGGTCCCTTCCCTCCTTGGGGACAGTCCTGGGGGAAAGATGGGGCCAAACTGAGCCAACAGATGGAAGGAAAAACAGCAAGGGAACTGGTGGTCGGTGTGGGCAGCTCTTGCTCAGAGCCTGCAGAGGTGACCTGGAATTGGGGTGGGAGCCATGGGAAGGAGCCGGGGGCAGGCACCAGAGGCTGGTGGGGTCTCTGGAGGCAGCCTGGGGTCCATCTGGCCGGGCTGCGTGTGCCGGACACTCCCCACGGCATTGCAGGGAGCCGGGCCCCTGCCTGGGCTCAAGCTCACAGGGTCCTCGGATGAAGCCTGGACATGCTGGTGGCCTGTGTGGTCACGGCAAAGCGTTTGAGCCCTGCTGCTCCAACACCTGAGTTCAAGAGCTCGCCCACCACTTGTGAGCGGTGTGAACTTGGGCACGTTGGCCTCTCTTATCCTCGGCTTTCTCCTCAGTAGAACAGGCTGATGTTAAATCAGTTTCACAGGACTGGAGGTGACGTACATATGGTGCCCCGCTCAGGGCCTGGTACACAGCAGGCGCTCCGTAAATGCTTAGCTGTCATAATGGACTGGCAGCGATTGGCAGCAACATTACTAAACGAAAGCCAGATTGTCCCTTAGTGACTAGTCCATCCACGGGGCAAAGATAGAAAAGCATTTCACATTTGCTTTTTGGGGTCTCCTTGCTCATTTTATTTACATATAGCTCACTTTTCTTTGTTAATCATGTTGGCTACAACTTGTTGTGTGTTTACTATGTTCTAGCACTTTCCACAGAGCCTCTATTTAATCCTGACTTCTCCACCTTTGTGAGTGTATGTGTTTGTGTGTGTGGAGACTATCACAGCGTTTAAGTGACTTGTTTAACACTACATGGCTCCGGAGCAGTGTTGCTGGGATTCGAACCCAGGTCTACCTGGCTCCACATTCCCTCTCCTGCCTCATGGCAGGTTGTTTGGCATCAGTGAGGTTGGGGCATCTAAAAAGCCCTGGGCTTTTGGCACCTTCCTGGATCTCTTGGGGCATTTCTGCAACCGACCGGGGGTAAGGGTGGTGGCATGAGACAGTCGCTTCTCGTGGGAGGCTCTGTGTATCCACTTCTGCTATTGGATAAAGGACACACGTGATGTCCGCCCAGAGCCTGCCTGGAAATAATGCCAGAAGGAAGCAATTTCTTGTACATCCAGCAGTCACTGAAAGCACAGAGAACTAAATTTTTAGGATTGTCAAAAACTGCCCACCCAATCCATTTTTATTTACTTTATGTTCATTTTTAAATTTTCTCCCATCTCCATAATCTTTTTCCCCCATGTGACAAGATTCTCTCTTGCAGAAGCCATTATCTATGGCTACTTCCAGCGCGGACTCATCAGCCCTCGCCAGAGAGGGGCGGCGTAATGTCGTCTCTGCACCTGCCTTTGTGGGTTTTAGATTTAACCCTGCAGTGGGCATGTTCATTAGGACATTTTATCAAGATTTCCTTTCTCTTGCGGTATTATCTGCTTTTTTGGTTACTTTATTAAAATGTAAAATATCTTATTAAAATCAGTTCTTTTCTTGTGACAAAAGTGTCGCTTTTCCAACTTTGTTTTAAAAACTTGTGGACCAAACTCCTAAAAGGGCCTCCTTGGGGGAGAGGGCAGGTGGGGCTGGGGGTGGGGTTACTAAGGGACGGCTCTCACTTTATAGTCTAAATGTTTCTGCACAGCTTTAATATTTATAACCATCAAACACTGCTTTAGTGAATTGTTTTAAGCAATAAAAGAGGACTTCGAGATTTGAGCATGTTATTTTTTATAACCCTTTTTACAAACCAGGCAAAGCTTTTCAAGATGCAGAGATATAACAAGTCTTTTGTGAAATTTATTTTAAGAACTGCACGTTAAAAATGGCTAATGGTAATCTCTCCCGTGAAAATAGTGGGAGTACGGAAGCTTCGTGGAATCCAGGGACATGACTTAATAGAGATTTTTAAGGCCTCTTGGTCTAACTGTATTTCACAGCTCAAATGGGAGTTTTATTGGGTGCTGTGGGACCATCCAAGGGTGCCAAGGCAGGGCTGCCAGCCCCCATTTAGCACTGCTGAGTGACACCTGGTGTGGGCAGATGACTTCCAACTTCCCGTCACTGAAAACCACATGGAAGGGCAATTTACAAAATCCCTGGGGGCTTTTTGGTGACTTAGGTGGTGACTGGCCTTTCGAAAATGGACTGACAAAGCAAACTCGGATATTCAGTGGTCAAAGCTCTTTTTAGCCTCACGATTGGCTAAGTTCTCACCTGGCCAGGTGTCTGCCTCTTGCAGGTGGGCAGGTAGGTCTGCAGGCTGGCCATGGAGAGAGGATGCCTTTGTATAGAAAAGGAACCAGGCTTGGAGAGCGTCCCTTGGTGGGCGGGGACCCTTCCTACATGTCACAGACGTCCCGGGGACCCATTCTCCTCCTCCTCCCCCTCCCCCCACCTGCCCCTCTCAGGGCTCCTCTCTGTTTCCCAATCATCTCAACCGAAGGGACCCAGTGGCTGCAATAGTTGAAACACTGCAGGTTCTCCCCTCCCCTCCCCACCCCCACCCCACTCCCCACACTCAGACATCAGATGCCGGCTTCTTAATCTAAAATTAATGCATTCAAGCTTGGCTCCTAGGGGAAAAACTGGAATAATCAGCAAATGTCAAAATGTTTTCTCCAAATTTCTAAATGAGTGGGAAATAAAACAATGTAACCCCCATAGGGAATTACCTGGCCACTCACTTCTCCATAGACATAATAGTCTATTTGCCATTCCCCAGAGTGCATACAGCAGGGAATACTTAGGCTAAAGCTCTCCAGAGCTTAGAGGGAGACATTATCCGTTTAGTAAGAGAAAGTCCTGAACCTGAGGGTTCTAAAGGTGTCCCCCTCAGACTCAAGGCAAATCACTTAGCCATGGTCTCATGAATATCTCAGTTTTCTGTAGGTCTAGGAGAGACCTGGCAGCACACCCAGAATAGGGCTCCTTCTCTGGGTAGCACCAGTTAACCTCCAGAATCTAGTATAACTCAAAATCTTTATTAGAATTATCCAAGCCATTACCCCGCTCACTGTATTAGCTCTGCCCTCGAGCACTCTTGACTGCGTATCATGGGAATGGAGAGCTTTGTCAATTGGAACCCAAGCCTCCCGATCTTAATTAGAGATGTGCCAAAGTACCTGAATTTAATGGAGGAGGTTGGCAGACAGCTCTCTCTCCACCCCTCTTGCATTTAATGACTTCATTACTGATTACTGTCCACAGCAATGCAGAAATTAAATATGCTCTGCGGAAAAGCAAAAAGGTTTGAAGTGCGGCTGCTTTTGCACAGCAAGTTCCACACGTAGCTTTGCACAGCTTGCAAAATGGGGAGAGCCGAGATGTCAGCACGGCCTTCCCCCCACCCCACACACCCGGCTCACCCTGCCACAGCTCAGTGCAGCCCAGCAGCCTGGCCTTGCAGGCCCGGGAGGGGCTCACACCTGAGGTGGGGAGAATGAATTATTCATGTGCTCGTTCCCTTCCACAGATAATTCAATATTCTGCTCTCAATAATCTTTTCCAGTGCTATCTGTATTCATCCTCTCGTTTTGTAAAGAAGGCTGCTAAGTAATTGTTAAATATCTTTCCTGCTCCCTGAATAAATTGGAGATACAGAAAAATAATAGGGATATGATTGCAACATATTCATTGGGTCATGCCGGCCCTGATTTAGTCATGTGGGCACAGTGGAGAGCTCCAGCATCCCAGAGCCATGGCCATATGCTAAGAAGGGCCGAAGTCACACCTTTTCCTACTGATTGTCCCTGGCATAGATGCTCCTTAGCTCTCTCTAATAATCCATCACCCTGCCATGGGGACACCACTCGTAGTGTCGGGGTGTCTTTTCCACTGAAGAGTCAGGTGACTATACATTCATGTGGAAATTCTGACAGCTTCATTCTCTTATTTAGGCTAAACATTTCCATTTGAGACGAGAACATTTTAGCTATTACATCTGTATGCTTTGCACAGTGAATTCACAGGTTTAGAATTTCCCAATGCAAGCAAGGGCTTGTGCACACAGCAAATGCAGCGGGAGGAAACTGTGTGCGGCAGTTAGTCGGAAGGAATAAATAGCACGGGGCGCTGAGAAGAAAGGCGAAATGTTCCCAGCGCTGCCACAGAGGACAGAGGAGGAAGGAGCGATGGACATGGTGACCCTGTTTCTTAGAAAATTCCCCTGGAAAAGGAATAGTTGCTTTCGCTTTAACACAGGCAGAAAACATTCAAGGAGCGTGTTTAGGCTCAGGAGTTTGGGTTTGGGCCTTGTTCCTAGAGGAACCAAGCCCTAGCTGAGCTTCAAGGAGGGGCTGGCTCCAGGATGAGACATCTGTCAGCATGGTGTTCCCTTCATCTGTGCGCTTGGGGTCCCAATAAGGAAGAAAGCTGGGTGATTGGGGAAGAGCTCTCTGGGTTGGGGTGTCTGCCGGGGTCTGCAGGTGGAGAATGGGACAGAGGCCAGTGGTGGGTCGGGGGAAGATGTCCTTGGAGCTAGATGGGCCGTGGCAGCCCTCTCCCTCCACCTTCTGTCTCCACTGACATCAAGTCTGTTTATTGAGCTCCTGCTTGCACTTGGCCCCGTGCTGCAATGAATAAGCTTAGACACTTAACACTTCCCGAGAGCTTAGTCTAAGACAACAGGGTCACAGATATTTATAAGCACACGCATCTGTTCAGTGAAGACCTGCCGAGGCCAGCCTCTCTCACTGTCGAATCCTTTCTCTGCCTGTACTGTCCTGGCTTTTGGTCACGTTCAAGTGATCCCGTGCACAAATCCTCTCCATTCTGCGGGGCCCTGGGCTGTGCCGCTCTTTTTCCCTCGCGGGCCCTCGCCTGCTGGAGCACGCAGCATGACAGCTTAAACTGTTGTTCTCGACCGGGGTCAGTGTGCCCCCCGCCCCGCCCCCCACGGAACATTTGTCACTATCTGGACACCTTTTGATTGTCACAACGTGGGAGGGAGTGCTGCTGGCTGGCGCACAGTGGGTGGCGCCCAGCGTTGCTGCGGAACATCCTGCTGTGCGCAGCGGGCCCCAGCCCCGCCGAGGACCACGCAGCCCCAAGTGCCGGTCGTGCGTGCGGAGCGAGGTGTCCTAGTCCATAACGGGGCCGTCACATCAGGCGATGCTGGCTTTGAGGTACGCCTGCCACCTGCTAATAGCAGGTTTTTAACTTCCATGTGACTCCTTACGGTGTCTGAACACAGATACTTACGGCTGTCCTTGCCTGGTCTGTGAGGATGAAGGGAAATGAGGCTTGTGAAGTGCTCCCAGTCCCTGTAAACACGCAGGCCCGGTTGCCTCCATTGCTGTTTTTATTTGGCTTTTACAAGTCCGAGCTGTGTGTGCTATAATGTAACCTCGCAAATGTCTGCCGCGTGCCCCTCTTCTGTGCAAAGCCCTTCCCGGCCCCTACCTGGCCCCGCTTCAGACAGGAGCTGCTCTCTGCTCACCCCGAGTGGCGCCTGGTAGGCTGACCGCCACTGGTCTCGTCCAGCTTCTGTCTCTCAGTCTCAGGCAGCATGCGAGGCGGGGGTTGGGGGAGAACTGGGCGTACAGAGATCTCACCGTCCTTGCTGGGAGGTCGCCTGCCCGTCTCTCTCTTGTGGGTCCACAGAACCCAACCTGGCGTCACAGCCGGTGTGTCTTTTCTCAGCTCTGTGCTCAGGTGTCCGGCAACAGGGTGGGGCGGGGTGGGGAGCACAGAGGACCCCTCCTCCCTGCCCCTGCGTCCTTCCCTGACGTAGGCAGCCTCTTTTCTCCTCGTGCAAATACACCTCTGCAGGGTTTTAAGGAACAACTTATGGAGTGATATCAGTGACCTCAGGAGGTCTGATACTGCCGCATATTTGGAAATTAACTCCCAGGCAGGGAAAACAGCCTCTCTTATCTGATACTCGAATCTGCTTAAAAGGCGGAGTGTGCCGAAGACTTTCCCGTCGTGCGGTGGGACATCCACCTGCTGCGGCTGCCGCGGCTGTGATGCCTCTGCCCCTCCCCGCTGGCCGGGCGTGGGGGGCCCTGCCCCCGCCCACCATGGCCCTCTGCTCCCCCACCCCCCACCCCGTGAACTCCCGCAGGTCCTCTGGTCCCGGCCACCTGTCAGCTCCTTCCACAGGCCTTACCTGAGCATCCTGCAGGCTGGCTCCTTTTCCCAGTCACTCTACCTCATGTTACCTGGTTCAGGTTTCTCTATAATGTTGTCACTATCTGAGAGTATCTCACTGATTCGTCCCCTTATATGTGCTGTGACCTTGGCATGGGGGCAGGTCTTTGTCCTGTGTATTCATCAGTGTCCAACGGGCTCAGCCGGGGACCCGGCACGTGGTAGGTGCTCAGTAACTGCGCACTGAACGCACGGGGACAGATCGCAGCTCTCCTCCCGCCCCGCGCACAGGGAAGGGACGGTGGAAGGTGAGAGCGAGTGGGGACAGGCTGGGCCGAGTGATGCCCTAATGCCTTCCTACAGCCTCCCGTGATGGAGGCCGGGACCAGGGCAGGGCGCTCTGGGGTGTGGCCTGGGGACACTCGAAGTCGACGGCTTCCCCTCAGGCTCTGCAGTGCCACAGGCATCTGCCATCTGCAAAGTCACACCAGGAGTAACAAACATGCGGCAGGTCACCGGGAGTCACTCTCGACTCAGCAGGTGTGGTGGTCAGTTCACGGCTGCAGTGATCACTGTTGCGTGCCAGAGTCTCGACCACGGGTCAAAGTACTCGGCTGCTAGACATGATAGGGAAATGGTAGCCACACGTGACAATCCATGGAAACTGGCAGGGGACATGGGCTGTGGCAGGAGAGGTTCCCGCAGGGCTGGGCTCTGTGTGGGCTCCCCCACGTGCTGTGAGAAAGAATCCCCGTCATTTCTACCACAAGGGTCCCCAGCCAGGAGCCTGTGGGGTCTCGGCACGGGGTGGGGGGGGGTGTATCGAGGTCTGCTGTCCATCCCCTGCCTCTCAGCAACCGCAGCCCGTGGGCTGCCCAGGCATCCACCCGCCTGCACCTTGCTCTTTGGTGCAGGCCATTCCCCACACCTGGGCACTGTCTGACCAGAGCCCAGTGACCCTGCAGGTGCCAGCCCCTGGCGGCTGCTCTCACATCATCCAAAAGGTGTCTCGTTGCTATTGGCTGGGACAGGGTATTTTTAGAAGGAAATCTGTCCAAGTGGGATTGTAAATAGGCCCCTACCATCATTGTCCCTGAAACAGCACAGTATTTCTGCTCTACTGTTTTATTTTTTTCTTTTTTGAAACAGGGTCATGCTTTGTCACCAAGACTGGAATGTAGTGGCATGATCATGGCCCACTCCTGTCTCAGTCTCCTGAGTAGCTGAGACTACAGGCACATGCCACCATGCCCAGCTAATTATTTTTATTTTTTGTAGAGAAGGGGTCTCACTATGTTGCCCAGGCTGATCTTGAACTCCTGGCCTCAAGTGATCCTCCTGCCTTGACCTCCCAAAGGGCTGGGATTACAGGTGTGAGCCACTGCTCCTGGCCCCACAGTCATTCTTAAAGGCCACCAACTCCAGAAACATCAAAGGGCTCCTGCGAAGCCTCAGCTCTCAGCCTCTTGGTGGGGAGCAGAGCTCCCATCCTTGGAACGGGCTCTGAGTGAAATGCATTTCTGTACTGCAACTGGGAGAGTTCGTTCCTTCTTGCCCAGTAATTTCCTGGCATCCAATAGAAGCTGAAGAAAATGTGCTTTCATTCCCAATTCGTCACATAATTCATTTCTTCTCAGCAAACTGGAGCAGGGTATTGTACCTGTGGATCACAGGCAAAGGAAGCTTTGCCTCTCCTGAAAAGAGACTTCCACACTCATAGGCGTGTGGTTCAGTCTTGATGTAACTTGAGTCAACGTTTTAGGGTCAGGGTGTCCTGAGTCCCTGCAGCCTCAGTCCTAGAGGCAGGAGCTGTCTTTCTGATGAGCTACACAAAAGGTAAGGTAGTTAAGGCCCTCGTTGAATAAATGACAACTGGTAAACTCTCAGAATTTCAGGAGCCTAAGTAAATTCAGTGCGGCACACCAGGGCTCACACGGAGGCCTGTTCACAGGGTTGACAGTCAAGCGTCACGTAAACAGGACTGACAGTACCAAGCCATGAATTATTCCTGCATAATGACATTCTTCCAGACTAAGACAAAAGCTGTCATTGCTTCATTACCCGGCTGTGTCTTATTTATTCTGGGACTGCTCTGCAGAAACCATGAGAAAACATTTTCTTTTCCCCCGTAGAGGACTGCCTCGATCAGGCAAAAATGGCCTGCTTCCAACCAAAGCACTCACAAATCAATTATCCCCCGAGTGATGAAAATTCCTGGAGGTCACTGCAGACCGAGCCGGAGAAGGAAATCTGATTTGTCCATCCTCGGTTCATTAGCTCAGAGTTTGCGGCTTCGCAGTATCCTTGCTGGAGGGTCTTCGACCTTTTCCTGAGGAGCGACTGCTTCTGATTTCCCCGAAGTCTTGTGACGGTTGATGAGAAAAGTCAGGGGCCGGGAGGCTGAGGACACCTCCTCTAGATCATTTCGGGGACCTTCAGAGAGGAGATTCTGGCAGTGGCAAGCACCTTACAGACTCACCTGTAGGTGTCCCGGGCTCCAGATGTCTCTTTGCTCCTTTCTGCTTCTGTGGTCTCAGCGTGTGAAGGGAGTGGCAGGCATGTGCCCACCCCGGGCACAGTGTCGGTGAGGCAGACTAGGCATTTGGGGGAAATTTCCAGGAAGAGCAGCGGCGAGTGCTTGGGTTTCCGAGGAAGCAGAGCACAGGGCTTAGGAGGGCAGGGGCTTCACCCAGACTGGCCGGGTCCCCCTCTGCTTCTCCCTAGCTGGCGGACGGAGCCTCTTTGTGTCTCAGTCTCATCTTTAAATGGGCTGTCGTGAGGATCAAATAATTTAACAAATGTAAGATGTTTAGCACAATGCCTACCACACAGAAAGGTCAGCCTTTATTTTTATAGGTTACTGGACTGAAATATTGAATTTATATCTTAAGGAAGGAGAATAAGAGCATTGATATGTTAGGAACCCTATCATTGTTGACGGCACTAAAAATGGAATGTGCCCTGTGCCTCCAGTGCAAATGCAAGTCCAGGGGAAATTGCTACTCAATGAACCCAAATTTTGCACTGCCCTCCTGTCTCCGGGAATAACCATTTGTGTAAAGTGGGGTCTTCTTCGTGCATGGCTGCCTGCCCCAGACAGAGAGAGAGGTACTGCCTAGCAATTCTGGATCCAGCCTGGCCCAACCTCTCTCTCGTGGAGGGTAAACAAATCTTGCAGGTATTTTGCAATCACATGTCTTTGTGATTTCCATGTGATCTAAAACACTTGGCTGTTTATTAGAATCATTGCAGCAGCCCCAGAATCTAGGATGCTGGATTTAATGACAACCACGGTAGGGAAGAAGCATTGATTTCTCTTAGAGACAGGCTCCAAAGTTCCCCTGGAGGACTGTGTGGCAATAACACGCAGCGTCGGTTTGTCTCTGTCGGGTGGGAGAAGACCGCTACACCATTAACTTTTAGAAAACACCACCTTCCTCCAGAAGCCAGACGCCGGCCGGGGGGCAGCGGAGCATGGGAGAGCTCAGACACCAGAGTCTAGGCTGATCATGACTAAAAGTCACCCCACTCTCAGTCCGGCTTGGTACAAACCGCACAAAGGTTAGCACCTTAAGAATTGCTGACACACTTATTCAGATTTCAAAGCTACAGCTCAAATCCCAGGAACTCAGGATCTCAGTGACCTAGATAATTTGGGCTCAGACGCCTGCAAGGGATCCTGGGAGACAGAAGCCAGCACCGGGGAGCACTGTGGTGCAGGTGGGTGCTGCTGTACGGCACAAAAGCCTACTCTGGGGGGGAAGACAGAGAGTAAGTGACTTGGGAGATTTATTCCGAGGCAGTTGAGAGGTTAGCTCTGGTAAAGGGCAGAAGTCAAGATTATGCTTCCCACATTTCCTGGTGATTTTATTTTTTGCAGAAGAAATGAAACAAACACAGTCCCTACTCAGGAATTTTGGCTGAGGTTGGACATGTCTGTTGAGGAATGGGCACAAGTTCGGACAGGACGTAGGGAAGGAAAGTATCTTTATTTCTTCCAGTGTAGTGGCTCTCATCACGCCAGAGTTCCCCCGGAACTAGACTGTAGGCCCTTTCCTGAGCGGGTAAGAATGGCTCAGAATTAACATATTAATTGTCAGGTGCTCCTGAAGTGCTGGAGGGTGCTTGAGAAAGGACTTGAGTGGTTCCAGCATTGCTTTTCCGAAACCGAGTCTGCCGTGAATTGACTGAGCCAACCCCTTCTTTACACAAAGGTTAACTTTCCTTCCAGCAGGTGTGGGTTATCTCGGCCTGAATGTGGCGGTTTCTGTATAATATTTGCCTCTGGGTGGCCCTGTGAAAATAGCTAAAAATAGGGACTTTTGGAGAGTGAAATCTACCGGGAGAGCTAAGGACTGCAGGTGACCTTGAAGCCATGAGGATGAGTCCCTGCTTTCCCATGGAGGCAGCCCGAGCCGGCTGGGACTCCGCTGAAGCTTGGTGGCTTAGCTATCCTGGTATTTAACCACTGGCCACTAAGAAATGTGTTCTTACCAACAAATAACCATCGTCTGCAATAGCAATGTACAGTTTACTCAGCCGTTTTGCACATGTGATCCTCACACACCCCGGGAGGTAAAGAGGACAGATTTTGTTACCCCGAGAAAACAGAAAGCTTCAGTGAGCAGCGGAGGCCCCGGGCTGGTATGGTGGAGCCAGGACTCAACTCCGGGTCTTCCACTCTGCCTGGTGCCGGGGTCCCTCCCCTGGGGCACAGTCAGTTACTATTTTTCAGTTTTCAGCGATGCACCACGTTCGTAGACAATGGTCCTTACTGGAGAAACTCCCAACACCTAAATGGAGAAGAAACAGGAATGAAGAGAGATGGGTCACATCACAGGAAGATTCTTCTCAGCCTTCTCAGAAGACTTTGCCACCGAGTTTCTTTAAATGAAGAGAATATGTTGCAAATGCGATTAGATTTACAAGAACTTGGCGTCCCTTCCCAGAGCATGTGCATTTGGTCGATGGTGACATAGCCAAGAAAGTAAAACCCACAGGACTCGGGGAGGGCCCTCCCCTCTGGCCCCCTTGCTTGGGCAGCGTGGGCACCAGCTCTGCCACTTCACCTCTTCCTCTGCTGGGTTCCTGGTCCATCCCCAAAGGCCGCCTGGGTTCCAGGCACATGCGCGTGGTCCACAGGGCTTGTTAGTAAACTCGCTGTTGGCACACTCCAGGGTGGTCTCTTTGCTCCTTCCCGGCTGTCAGCAGCTTTCTTTCAAAAGACCAGACAGACGGAGGCGTTCCTGAACCTCTGGGTGTGAACGAATTCTCCACCCCGAGCTGTGAGCCTCTCTACCATCCCGGCAGCCCTTTCTTCCTGTACAAATGCACACCTGTGTGCTCGTGCACACCTGCACACATTGCCTGGGGACAGCTGCCCTGTGGTGAATCTTCTGTCGACTTCCACGTGCACCTTCTCGTCCTGCTCTCTGGATGGCGTCCCAAGGGGATCCATCTTTGTTCAATCCATAATGGTGGTTTCCACCAGGGGGCGGGGGGTGATTTTATCCTTTTACCCCGGGGTACTTGGCAGTGTCTGGAGACATTTCTGACTGCCATGACTGGGAGGGTTTGTGCTACTGTTTCCTAGTGGGTGAAAGCGCAGTTGCCACTAAGCATTCCCTGATACGCGAGCCAGCCCCCCACAGCAGAGAGGCACTCAGCCCAAATGTCAGGAGTTCTGGGGCTGAGAAACCCTGGCCTCCTGGCAGAGACTGCATAAAGTGAAATGACCAACAATTACTTTTTATAGGGGACTCTGGCCCAGAATTCGTGGATAGCATCGGGACTTCTCTCCGGAAAACTGGAAAAGGAGAGGAATGCCCACACTCACAGAATGACACCCATGCAGTGCATAGACCTTGCCTGGTTAGGAACAACAATGCCAAAGATGGTGATGGAAACTTTGCCCTTTAATTACAAAGTACAGCTGGTAAACCTGGCACCATCATCTCTAAATTACAGGACTCCAAGTGTCTCTTTCCCCGAGCAGCCGGACAGCTGAGGGACGCCTGAGCTGATGATGTGTGAGCGTCTTTGAGTTATAGGCAAGGAGAATGATCTGGTTTTTTCTGAAACACTTTCCCTCCTGTTATTAAGATATTACATTGAAAAGAGACACTTGCTGTGTTTGGCGCTATTAATAATTTTCCATTTGTGACATCACCCACATCCCCAGAGAAACACAGAGTTTCAATTACTGCATTACAACAAAACTCTTGCAGGACGGGGCTGATAGAGGGAGATGCTGAAACGGAGCAGTTGAAAGTGTCTGCCTGCGCTGGGGCAGTGAGGAGGGGCGCTGTAATTTAACATCAGGACGGTGTTTGAGTAGGAGAGCCAGAGTCATCAGTGAAGGACGCAGAAGGCTTCTTTGGCTTGTGAAAGTATTAAATATAATTTGCCACTGAATGCACAGTTATACTTAGCTGGATATTGGAAAGGGTAGAAGAGGGATAGGTTTAAATAAAGGTTTGGACGGCTTGACATAGACAAACTCATCACACACGATGTGCACATATCGCTACGAGTCGCGAGGGAAGAAAAGCTTCTATCCGATGGTTCCCTTAAATGGTGGTTTCTACACCGTTTCTATCTCAGACATCCTGCGCACTGCGGTTCTCATTAACACAGATTTTAAAGGGAGATATTTGTCTACAGTGTTCCGCCGTTTCTACTTGCGTGAGGCTGCCATTTACAACAACAAGTGTAATAGCATCTTTGAGCTTTTTAATTAAAAATTAATTAGGAGATTTAAGAACAAACTCATTGGGGGTTACTGTACAATAACATGTTTACAAAATTAGGTCTGGGCTTTTTGTTCCAGCTAAGTGTTTCAATCAATTCTGTGTCTATTAAATGTAATTACGTATGATGCTTCCTCAAAATTATAATGTAGCATTTAAAAAGCAGCTGGGAAAAGTCTGTAATTTTAAGTTTGGAATTAGGATAACTATTAAAATGCAAATAAAGGCAACCGTAGTTGGTTGAATGGGGGAGTGGGGGGCCACATTCTTAAAAACAAAGTTTCAGCCAGAGAGAGTTCACCTGGAATGACATGCTGTGGTCCCCCCTTCCCTGCTTGCTCAGTCTCCCCCGTGAGCAACGCCGCGGAGGCCAGAGCACAGTGATGCCAAACGAGAGCCGTGAGTGGAAAGGACTAATGTCTTGCACATTTCCTTGGTATGACTTTAAGCACTTACTACTTTTTAATGAGAGGTATTAATTGATTAAATGTTTGCTTTGGATTTGGGTCTTTTCAACGCATGTTTCCCAAATACTCTTCATTTTCTGTGTTCAGAAATGGCAATTTTAGACACTTTGGAAGTAGGTTCTCTGTCTAATTCTTTTTTCTGTGTGCATTTCTTTAATGGGTGGTCATTTGATGAGAGATTTTAACGTGTGCGGAGGCAGAGATTGGGGCTCCAGAGCCCCTGAGTTCTCTCCCATCCCCTTCGTTAACGGAGGTCGCAGTTTGCGCGGGATACGGAATCCCACCTACCCGATAACTTCTGTTAAATGAACAGAATTGTGTTCCATTAATAACTCAAAAAAATTGTATGAGGTAATTAAAAGATAGTGCTTTTCAGAGAAGAATGCCAGGGTCTGCTGCCCCGGCCAACCCCTCCTCCCTACCGCAGGGTGGGCTCGGAGGGGTTAGTTCACGTCTAGCTGGAACAGACATTTAAGAAGCTCGCTGTGGTGGGGCTCCCCCGTGGGTGGTGACATAATACCCAGACAAGCGTGACCTCTGAGCAAAGGCCATAGAGAGCCCCAGGCTGGCCCGAGCACACGGGCGTGAACTAGGAGTGTGGTGCTAGTGGAAGAACCACTGCAGGACGGTGCCTGCCCTGCCTGGTGGAGCCCACAGGCCCACAGCACCCTCTGCTCTCGCGTGGAGGGAGCGAGCCTTCTGCAGGGGTGTCCCCCGCCTGCGTCCTGCCAGGCACTTGTCTGTCAGCCGAATACTGACTTTCGTGCGCTACCAGCCTTCCCTTTGCGGACGTGATCCCTAGGCAGATACGCTGTAGGTTGGGACACGCCACATCGGTCCCGACCTCTGGAGGAGTCAGAGAATAAAGGTATTAGCCTGACCCTCTGGGAGGGGCTGCAGGTGTCGGCCCAGCCACTCGGGCGGTAGTGACCGAGCCCCCAGCAAACTCTGCTCGAGACTCCGGCTGCGACACACCGGAGCGTCTTCACGCATCGTGGCAGGGAGGAGGTAACGCCGTCCAGGACTTTTGGGGGGTAAAGATAACCAGAAACTTCCCAAGTGGACCCCTCCCAGGCCCGCCCTATGCACCTGCCTTTGACTGGTTCTAATCTGCACCCTTTCACTGTTGTAAATACAGCGCCTCCCTGAGTTCCGCGTGTCCCTCACGGTATTACTGGAGCTGAAGGGGTTGTGGACACCGCTGGTTTTGTAGCCAGGTGATGAGAAGAGAGGGAGGCCCTGGGACCCCTGATCCTGTGTCTGGAGTCTGAAGTCTCGGCCGACGTGGCCGTCTGGAGCACGGCGCCCCTGGTCCTGAGCTCGGCCCACTCCTCAGCGATGTTGCAGCCTGAATGAGTCACAGAAATATAGGCTGAGAGAATAAAAGCAAGTTTCACAAAATTGTCATACCATTTATGATAATTTTATAAAGGATAAAACAATACCATGTATTGTTTATTAACACATATGCATATAGTCCATACTTTAATACCTGACGTGTGCACACATGTAAAGCACAGAAAGCATAAATGCATGTATAGCTTATATATAAATCTCCGTATTTATTCATGTACATTTACATGCGAGGTGTAAATATGGCACTAGAAGGGCACATACCAAGTTCATGACAGTGGCTGCCTCTGGGGTCAGGACAAGAAAGTCCAAATGACAAGCTGTTAACGTTTGTTAATTATGGGTGGCAGTTATTGGATATTTGTACTATTCCTAGCCCATATGTTTTTCTCTATTTAAAATTAATGCTTAAAAAAAAGCAGGCCAGCGAGAGAGGTTGTGGCATTTTCAGTGCACTGTGAGGAGGCCCCGGAGGCTGGAGCTTGGGCCGGGGCTGGCCAGGTGCCGGGGAAAACGTGGGTGCTTTGCACACCTGGCGATGACTTCTCCAAGGGCACCCTTACCAGGAGGGATGCGCAGAAGGAGGTGGCACGGGCTGCCCATCCTCGGACTTGTCCTGGCAGCAGCTGCAGGACCTGGAACGCGGGGCAGCAGCGGCCGAGGAGGAGTCGGCAGGGGCTGTGAGACCCTGGGCTGGGCTTCGGGGCAGAGGGCATCTCAGAGCCACCCGCCAAAGCTGCCGCATGCACCTTCTCGTTCTCTCTGGTGTCCCCGCCCCAGGGCAGGCTGGACAGGGACGAGGTGAGGAACAGAGGCCCACGGAGTCACCTGGGGTCTGAGGGTCCCACCTGCCCACCGAGCTCCTTCCTTCCAGCCCCACCGGCACATTTCCTCGTGATTCTGTTGTTTCTTGCCTCAGTCTAATTATGCTCCACGGTGGCACAAGTCAATAAAAACCCCATCTGGCTCTCACAGCACAAAAGACTGTATATGCCTTGGAAATTCATTTGTGCTGAGCTGAGCGCACGCTTCTAAATCACAGGCCCCCGAAGAGTCAAGGTGACATGGCAGGAACAGGAAAAAACCAGCCGTTGGAACCATCAGCGCCATAGGGCCGTATTTCACCTTCAGCCGCGAGGAAGGTGCCGTGTGCTTTCTGGTTTTTTCTGACGGTCAGAGGACACGAGGGAGGTTTGGGGGCACACGTGGGGACCCGCCTGTGCCAGACACTGCAGGCACTTTGCCCAGAATGTAGTGTCGCCCAGCAATTTACATTTCATTTCTCTCTGATCTAATTGGGGACCAGTGCGATAGACCAGGAGGCACAGACGGACTGTGTCAGAACCGGCAGGTGTCCGAGCGCCCCTCAGACGCTGCCTGGGACAGTGTCAGGCACAGGGGAAGCTGCCCCATCCCGTCCAGCTCCAGGACGTCCCTGCACCCTTCCTGATCCCTTAAAAGATTTCCAGGGGGAATAAAATCCCAGGCAGGATAACCAGGCTGGGAAAGCCTGAATTTCCAGAATAGAAATGGAGCTTAGGTCAAAAAAGGTGTTTTAAATTTTGGGTGGGGGTGGCACGGCCGTGCCCCTTCGCTTCCTCGCTCTGCAGTAAGTTCCCTGAGCATCAGTGACGCCGAGTCCTGAGCCGGGCGCTGGGGCAGCAGCGCTGGTCTAGACGTGGGCCCTGCTCTCCCGGGTTTAAAATCCAGTAGGGGAGACAGATGGCAGCAAGTCCACAAGTCCTTCCCGATGGTGACAGCTGCAGAGTGTGTGTGTGTGTGTGTGTGTGTGTGTGCATGTCGGGGCGGCCACTGTGGTGGGTGTGGGTGCAGCCTGCGTCCCACAGAGAGCAGCGAGTCTCCCGGGAAGGGGGAGGAGGAAGGCCGGCACCGCCGAGCACCGGAGGGGAGAGGTCTGGCCCGGGCCCTTGGCCACTCAGAGTGATGGTCCCAGGGAGGCTCTGCCCCATGGCAGTGTCCTTGCTTGCCAGGGCTCTGGACAGCCTGACGATGGGATTCCTGAGGAGGGCTTTGGGACACGCCACGTCAGTCCCCGCCTCTGGAGGAGTCGGAGAATACGTGTGTTAGCCGAATACCGTGGAGGACCCGAGAGGCATGTGGAGGGACAGACCCGGCCCCGGGGAGGGGTCTGGAGAGAGAGGCAGGGGAGGGAGGGAGGAGGGAGGAGAAGAACGAAGGGACGAAAGGACAGGTAGCCGTCTCTGGGTGGTGGCACCGAGGTGGTGGCTCACCCGTCTCCCTGTCCCTGGACCCTAAGGCCGACCGCCAGGTTCCGGGGCCCAGGAGGGTGTGTGGAGCTCTGGCCCTGGAAACCCCCCACTCAAACCTGTCCCCTGTGTCCTCCCTGTGACCCCACCTCTGCCACCTCTGACCTGCTCTGCTCTGTGGCCCCCCGTTGGGTCCCTGCGTCTGGCCTGGGGCTTGACATTGGGGCTCTTCATGCAGTGACTAAACCTCAGCCTGTCCCAGCAGCTGGGGGCTTGGCGTACCCCGAGGTCCTGTGCCCCTGTGCCAGCCGTGCCCGTCCCCCGTGGGGCCCACTCGGGGGCCCTCTGCAGCCACACTGCGCTCTCAGGTCCCTGGAAACGGACATTGCAGTAGAGGCCAGGTGAGCAGTAGAGGCCAGGTGTGCAGTAGAGGCCAGGTGTGCAGTAGAGGCCAGGTGTGCAGTAGAGGCCAGGTGTGCAGTAGAGGCCAGGTGAGCAGTAGAGGCCAGGTGTGCAGTAGAGGCCAGGTGAGCAGTAGAGGCCAGGTGTGCAGTAGAGGCCAGGTGTGCAGTAGAGGCCAGGTGAGCAGTAGAGGCCAGGTGTGCAGTAGAGGCCAGGTGTGCAGTAGAGGCCAGGTGAGCAGTAGAGGCCAGGTGTGCAGTAGAGGCCAGGTGAGCAGTAGAGGCCAGGTGTGCAGTAGAGGCCAGGTGTGCAGTAGAGGCCAGGTGAGCAGTAGAGGCCAGGTGTGCAGTAGAGGCCAGGTGAGCAGTAGAGGCCAGGTGTGCAGTAGAGGCCAGGTGTGCAGTAGAGGCCAGGTGTGCAGTAGAGGCCAGGTGAGCAGTAGAGGCCAGGTGAGCAGTAGAGGCCAGGTGTGCAGTAGAGGCCAGGTGTGCAGTAGAGGCCAGGTGTGCAGTAGAGGCCAGGTGAGCGGTAGAGGCCAGGTGTGCGGTAGAGGCCAGGTGTGCGGTAGAGGCCAGATGTGCAGTAGAGGCCAGGTGTGCAGTAGAGGCCAGGTGAGCAGTAGAGGCCAGGTGTGCAGTAGAGGCCAGGTGAGCAGTAGAGGCCAGGTGAGCAGTAGAGGCCAGGTGTGCACACAGCACCTGCCCCTGCGCCACATGCAACAGCCATCCCCTTCCAGCACCTCCCAGCAACCTGACGCCAGTCAGTGCCAGCGAAAGGCTCGTTTTGGTGACAAATGTGACCCTAATTCCATGCCTCATGCAGAATGAACAGGTGTTTCAAATTCCAATTATGAATTCTGTCAATAATCCTAATACAACCTTGGCAATAATTAAATTAGAATCAGAGTATAGGTTTTTAACATGAAAGGAGAAACAATTTGCTGGAATAAGTCAATTTGGAAAAAAACGTAACTGCCTGCATTATGTATTTATGAAGGAGAAACTCATTTTCCCGTCCACTGTCAGCTGGCTGTTTCCTGCTGGGCAATGGGTCCCTCTGGTGCGACCACCCCTTCGACGGAAACACAGGCCTTCTTGTACCGTCCAGTTCTCTTCCCCGCGGGTCGATGATTAAAGACGGTCCTTACGGTTCGACTGTCTCACTAGCCTTGACCCAGGCTAGTTACAGGGGGACTAATGGTTTGCCAGCGACTCCCCCGGTTCGCCGCCTTTCTGTGTCTTCCTTTTTATTTTTCATTATTCTCACCTAAATGGTGCCGACCCTTTGCCAGCAACTCGAAGCTCTCCTCCTCCAGGAAGCCTCCCATGGTTGCCTCTGGGGAGAGGAGCTCGGCTGCTGTGCTCAGGGCCGGCCGGGGAGGAAGAGGAAACATGGCCTGGGCCCCTCCCTGGCTCCAAACGGCCCGTCCTCTGCCTGTGTGGCCCCAGCTGGGGTATGACAATGAGGATAACGAGTAGAAAGGCCTGGAGAACCAGGAAAACACAAGTGAGTCCAAAGATGGATGAAGAGTGATCGCAGGAGATTTGCTGCCCGGTGAACACAAGGAAAAGAGACAGGATGGGAAAGGGGCCAGGTCTGGGGAGGATCGCCTGGGATTGGGAGCTGAAGGGAGGGGAGGGAAGAACTGGGGGAGGGGGGACAGGTACAGGGCATGGGACAGGCCAAGAGTGAGCTGAGAGGGAATCGAAAAATACAAGTGTTACTCTGGGCTGCGAATTGCATCTCTCTGATGTTCTTTGAGAAACTCTGATAAAAATGAAAGGATCTAAATTCCTCTCTGCCCATCAAAGGCGTGATTGTGCGCATGATCCCATTTGTCCGTGGCTCCGTGCAGAGATGGGCCCCGTGGCGACCCCGCTCGTCTCTGGGGTATGAGCTGTTGGTTTCCGAGGCCCTGTGTGCGGAGGGCCTGGGCTCAGACATCAGTTGGAACTCTGGCCCTGCCATGTGAAAGCTTGATGTGACTTTTCATGAGTTGCTTCGCTTCTCTAAGCCTCAGTTTCCTTAGCTGTACAATGGGCACAGTAATGGCAGCTTTCTAATAGGGTTGTTTCAAGATAAAAGTGAGATAAAGAGATTTGAACATGCAGGGTAAGCTTATTACGCTGTAAGCAATTAACTATTAGAAAATCTTTAATTCTTTATTCTCTTTCTCGTCCTCCTCACCCACCCCTCCCTTGCCGTGTTATATTGTCCAACCCCAGCTGCCCCATGTACTCTTTGTAGAAAGGACTGTGTCTTGTGACTTAAGATGACTGCATCTCGCGAGCCCACCCAGGCTGGGGACACTGCAGGAGCTCCGAGGCCAGCTGGCTGGCAGCCCACCCCGCAGCCCCCGGGGGTCTCTTTCTCCTGCTGCCCCTTGCAGGAGGGCCGGGCAGGACCCAGGCACAGCAGCGTGTACCCCTGCCGCCCCCCACATTCACGGGACTCCTCCCGGCTCTGCCTGGCCCTCCGATTCTCAGGAGGGAGGTGTGTGGGCTGGGCCCATCTGCTCACCCCTAGAAGCAGCTCATGCCCACACAGGCTCTTGCCACATGTCCCCGAGAGGAATCATTCATTCATAATCACATTTAGTTCCTAAATGGCAAGAGACACACATTTGTCCAAAGCTAAGTACTGTAAGATGCATAGAGCAGG
The DNA here is from genome assembly GCF_041146395.1 of Eulemur rufifrons. Classification (NCBI taxonomy): domain Eukaryota; kingdom Metazoa; phylum Chordata; class Mammalia; order Primates; family Lemuridae; genus Eulemur; species Eulemur rufifrons. The sequence continues at coordinate 49,701,188 of NC_091002.1, forward strand.
GAGAACATCACCCACAGAAGTTTAACTTCACCCCGTGACTACTGCTGTATTTTGGGTGTTCTGGCTTGCCTACAGCTGGCCGTGTTTGAAAACACCCAGATCGTGCGGCAGGCAGAGCAGGGGGCGGCCGTGGGTTGCTGGGGCTGCACTGATGGAGGAGGGCCCACGTGCCTGAGCCGGGCCACCTGGCAGCTCCTCCTCCATGTGGGAGGAGCTGAGACGCTGCCCGCAGAGTGACAGGCACCCAGCGCCTGGCAGGAAACCGCAGGTGCTGTTACTATTGTTACCGTGCTCAGGAGGATTAACACCGTTTGCTCCTCTTGAAACACAGCCAGATCTTAATTCCTTTTTTTGTACTCCGAAATGACAGATAAATATTTTAATCGATTGATACCTCGTGTTCTGCTCCTGACATCCTAACAAAGGGTGAACACATTTCCATTCACTAGTGGTGTCAAAAGAACCAGAGACTTGGTTTTGCAAAAAGATGTATCTTTGCAACCAACAGATTTACCGTTCATTCCTTCAGACATTAGTAGACTTTCTGTTGTTTGAATGTGTACATTAACCAAAAATACCGAAGGGGCATGTGCCTTGAACAATAGGCAATCGTGAACATAAACCATAGCACCGCGGCCGAGAGCAGAGGCACACTCCGACCCTTGCGTGGAGAGCAGGGCCCACGAGCAGGCGTGTTCCCACGTGGAAGCCGGTTTACAGAGGAAGATGTGGGCGCAGGGAGGCAGCGACTCGGACTAGAGACCCCGCAGTCCGTGGGAAGGCCCGGACTATGATGCAGACCCCAAGGCCTCCTCCTGCTGCCTGTTTTAACATAAGCAGCCTGAGAAGCATAAATATTAACTGGGCTTAATCTAATCAGTACGGAAAGTACAGACCAGAAAATAATAAGCGAAGAGAAAGTAGCCAGAGGTTTGGGGGTTGGTGGGAGTTTACCATCTCCAAGCCCAGTGCTGGTAATTTCTGCTGCCTCTTTGATCCCGAACCAGCAACCCAGGCCAGGCCTGAGTCGAAGAAGAGGCCGAGGTGGCCCCTGGGACACAGACGGTGGTAAGGATCGCGGCTGTGAGCCCTCCTTCTGTGCATGTGCTTTGCAAAGCACTGCTAGGTGCGTCCTTTCTAGTTTTATCTTTGCAATGACCTGTGGGAGGGAAAATGCTGTTGCCCCATTTCACAGACGTGGAAAGTGAGGCTGGACAGAGTTAAGGTGCTCTAAGTTGCACAGGCCATGGGTGTCAACGTTTCAGTCTCCGGATGTTTTGTTCTTCCTTCTGTGGGCTGAAATCCAATTTCCCAAACTCCTACCCTCAGCCCAGTCTCTCCGCTTGCTCAGCAAATGCCTGCCCTGTCCCAGGGGACGGACCGTCGGGTGGTCAGAGGCGGCGCCCACACCCTGCGCAGTCCCTTTCTGTGATGCCGCATCTCCGGCCTTCTCTCCACACCTGGCTTTGCACCTCCTCCCCGTTTGTGTGTTTTAAATCTACCTGCAGTTGATTGCTATCACCCTGCAAAGTTCAGTATTTAGGAACAAGAGCCACGGCTGGTTTTAAAACACCTGAATTAAGTTCACGTGGGTCACTGTATTAACTCAGTCACTAGACTTCTCTCATCGCAAGCTGAGTGTGCGCCAGCCTAGTCGGCACCACGCGCAGTGTGGACGCACGTGGATTCCTTGTCGGTTCGTTGGTTCCCTGGCAGCTGCTGGGCCTCTCAGGTGCAGGCCCCTTGTGGGATGCTGGGATTGTAGGGAGAACGGCAGGATCAGGTGGAAGAGATTTGAGGTTTGTCAAGTCACCACTGTGTGTGACCTCAAGGAGAGGGACGAGGTGCTGGCAGAGCAAACAGGGAGGCCTGGCCTGGATGGGGATGACAGGGTGGTGATGGGACACTCCTCACAAGGAAGTGGCATTTAATCTGAGATATGACAAATGGATAAGAATGAACTTGGTGAAGATGCAGGAGATGCGGGATAGAGAGTGGCCAGAGAGAATGTTCCAGGAAGAAGGTGCAGCACATGCAAAGGTCCTGAGGCAGGAGGAACTTCGGGTGAAGGAGCTAAATGCAGAATGGCTGAGGTTCAGAGAGTGGGTTAGAGAAGTCAGCCTCAGGGCAGCCACGCAGGGGACTCAGGTGCGGTGAGGATTCGGGGTTTCATCCCGAGAGTGACAAGACGTCATTGAAGGGTTGCAGGCAGAGGAAGGAGATGATGAGCTGCATTGGCAAGTTCACTTTGCCTGCGGTCTGGACAGGGGACCCTCACGGGACAAGACTGTAAGTGGGAAGGTTACCAAAGCAGGGAGGGGAGTGTTGACTCATGGAAGATTCTGGGGCACACTGTCATCACGGGGCCAGCCCAGGGGCCTGTGCTAGCTGGGTGACTCAGAGCTGGTGTGGGGACTCGACCAGTTGCTCTCCTGGGTGGGAAGTGGAGCCACTAGAAACTCGTCCCGCCTCACCACCTTCTTCCACTCGGAAGTCAACTAGCGACTGAGGGTTCCCCCCCCCCCCCCGGACACGCAGGGCACCTCCCGCAAAGGTTACAAAGCAAAGGCAATGCTTGGACCTGGGTTTGCATCCTTTAGAAAGGGAAGTTTAAGGGGCGGCGGAACATCAAATGGAGCAATATTTACTGAAAATGGAGAACGTGCTGAGTACGGCAGGAAGACTTCTGACGTGAGCTGTCTCTCTGGACTTTGGAGAGCCCCACTCTTCGGTGCTGCTCTCCAGCGAGCCACCCTGCCACTGTCCCCAGCACGTCGCAGATCAAAGCCCACCGCACCCAGGCATTTCGTTGTCACTCCTTTCACACAGGTGACATGGACATTGACGGGAAGAGGAGCGACACTGCTGTGCCCAGGTGGGGAATGAGGAACATGTGCTCAGGGGGACGGGGGCCACTACACACACGGTCCCCAGGCAGCTCCCCCCACCCCGTGACCAGCATTTCACGGGCTGAATTTGGAGTTTAAATGCTTCCTGGCTGAGGCGGGACACAGGGAGTCCCAGGCCAGCCTTTCAAGGGCATAACATTGTCAATTTCTCAACCTTGTTTGCCACACTCATATGGATGCCATAATTAGTTATTTAATTATGATGTGTAAAACCAAAAGTTAATGAGGATACAAATGATGAAATTTAATTATTTTGCCACCCCAAGGTAATGAACTTCCATCCTGGCCTCGTACGTTGTGGCTGGAAATCAGATTCCTGCAAAACGAGTCTCGGTGGGCGGAATTCAAAATGCTGGGAGCGTCGTGCCGTGTGTCCTGTGTCCACTGCCAGGGCTGCTGGGAGACCACGTTGGAAAGAAGACACAGCCGTCACCATAGCCAAACGTCTGCACGGGGTGGGGTGCTGGGCCCACTCTGTGCCCGGCGCGGCTGAGTCCTGACGCCCACCCTGAGAAGTCAGGTCCACAGTGGGGCCGCCAGGGCAGGAAGCCAGAGGCCGAGAAGCCACCGAGCTTGTCAAAAGTCACCCAACCTGGAAGCGGCGGAGGCGAGTCTGCACCCAAACCTGCACGGTGACCCCGCACCCCAGGCTGCGTGGAGAAAAGGGATGGTGGGAACACCTGGTATCGGGACGCTGACGGCAAAGCAGCAAAAACACGCGCCTTCCATCAGCGCCCGCGGGACAGCACGGGCCACGCCCCGGCTCTTAATTGCTCTCTGTGAAGTATTTGCACGTTGCAATTACTCCGTTGTAAACACACTTTGAAACTCCTGTTCTTTCAAGGTGCTTAGTCCTCGTACATTAAGATACTTAAGCTTGACTAGTGGTCAAATTTTGAGAAAGCGACGTTTAGGTGTCGGGACTAAATGGCGTGATGGGAAGATGTTCGGCAGATGCCGTTTCCCACTGATGTCCGTGGAAACAGCTAAATGGGATTGTGATCGTTTCCTGTGTCTGCTGTAACGAATTACAACTAACTTGCTGATGGGGAACAGCGGAAGCCAATTCTTCCATGTTCTGAAGGCCGGGAGACCAAAATCAAGGGTCAGAGGGCCACGCCCCTCCCACGGCTCCAGGGGAGGGTCCTTCCTGCGTCTTCCAGCCCTGGTGGTGCCTGGTGTTCCCGGCTTGTGGCTGCGTCACTCCTGTCTCTGCCTCCGTCTTCACGTCACCTTCTCTGTGAGTCTTTGTCTGCTTCTTTCTGTTCTTTTATAAGGACACTTATCACTGGCTGCAGGGCCGCCTGGGTAACTCCCAGAGCTCTCATCCCAGACCCTTAACTTCATCCACCAAGACCCTGACTCTCAAACCAGGCGGCAGTCACAGGTTCTGGATGGGGACATAGCTTTTCTCGGTGGGGCACCCTCACGCCCTGCAGAGACCATTTATTCAAAGCACGTACAACAAGGCCTGGCATCAGTATGTGCTTGAGGAACGTTCGTTGTTCTAATACTGATGACTATTTCCTAGGGGAGGGGCCCATGGGTGAAAACTGACCTGACTAGACAGGAGAGTCAGCTAAACAGGGAAGAGAGGGCTGTGGGGGTCTGGTGGCCCCACGCCTACCCGGCAAGGCTGCCTGGCCGAGGGGAGCTGTGTCCCCCGTTAGCATGGTGAGAACACTCTTCTCTTGGTGGAGACGGTGGCGTCTACCTTTGGGGTTTCTTTGGAGCAGATGTTTTGAGAGTTCACGTTTTCCCTGCTGATAAGCTCAGGGCTCCTGACCCTGGAACACACTCCTGCGAATCCTAAATGCGGCGCTGATGGCCACCTGCCCTCGTCCTCCTGCTGTTCAGCAAACACACTGCTGGCCTCTTTCATCTTCCACCTTGAGCTCCCATCTGGGGTCTCTGGCAGAGCTGCTCTGGGGATGGTGTGGGGGCCTCCCCAAGGCTGTTTGCACTCGCGGTGGTCCCCCTCATTACCAAGTCCAGTGGTTCACGCCCTGACCACCAGTGTGTCTGGCTGCCAGGACAGGGTGGGGGGCCAGGCTCCTGGCCTCTGTGCATCTTACGTCTGCTCCTTCCTCCCCGGCTCTGCTTTCTCCAGCTTTCAAGGAACACAGGGTGAGGGTCTCTCATGTCCCCAGCGCCCTGGACAGGACCCAGCCCTGCTTGGGGGGCAGTGACATCTGGGGGTGGGAGGCTGTGGGGCCCAGCGCAGGGGCTCTCGCCATGGGTTGTGGGGTCTGAGGATGCCGCGGTCAAAGAGTGAATGCCCGTTGGAGACAGGAGGGGGTTTCTAGTGGCACATTAGCCTGGGTAATTCCTTGCTGTGGGGGCTGCCTGGGCTTTGCAGGACGCTGAGCTTAGACAGAGCCCTGGAGGCGACAAGGAGAAGTGTGTTTGTGATAGAGGAACTCAGAGAGGCTGGAGCCCAGCGGGCAGCGGGGGGCAGGTGGCGTCGTGAAGGGCCTTGTAGGTGCCACAGAGCCTGGGCTTGCTTCAGAGCAGAAGTGGTTTGAGCAGGAAGGTGAGGCCCATCCGCTGCAGGGGGACCTCATGATGCCAGGCTGCATGGGGGATGACACTAGTGATAACCGTGCCAGCTCTGCAGCTGTGTCCACTCACCAGGCACGGACTCCAGAGTGACGGGCTCCGTTCCCCAGTCACAGAACTGACAGCTTCTCTCCAGCCACTCCCCCCACTCAGCGCCTCGGGCTCACCTTATACCCAAGCACCCAGTGCTCAAGGTCGTCCCCAAACTGGGGGGCTGTGTGCTTACCAAGGGGCGGCTATGTTTGTTCCCAACCTGTTTATGCCAGTTGTACTTGCTAGTGTAAGTATATCCTGTAATTAAACATCACATAAAACAATGACATCTGAGTGCAAAAAGGAAGAAGGCTGTTGTTTCTATAAAAGCAGTCGAATTTTTGGAAAGATTGAAAAAAAGGCAAGGTACTAAATATTTTCCTTCGAATTTTTTTTTCTGTGAGATAGCAATAAAGAACTGGAGGGAAAAATAAGTCAGAATTCTAGCTGATGGCTGTGCCCACTGTTGCTTCCCGCTGTCTGTAGGTTCTCACACCAGGACAGACGAGCTGGCACAGGCAGGGTGGGTGGGGGGCACCCAGAACCCCCCGCGGGGGGCAAGGGCACTTTCGCTCGAAGGTGGTAAACGCACAGCTGAAAGTACGTTTGGACGCTTCGTGTGCGGATGGGAAGATGTGCATCACCTGTCTCGGTGCTCACTGTTGTGTCTGATGAGAACTTGTCAGCTGTGCAAGGTTTGGAGGAAGACTGTGGTGCCCCTAAGAGTTCGTGGGGGGCTCGGGTCACTCTGAGCTCCATCCGTGTCCTTGGTCTGCAGACTGGAGGTGCCAGGGATATTGCCAACCTCGTGGCACTGTCTCAGGCCTGAGCGAGACAGCCACGTGGAGAGGTCTTAGCAGTGCCCAGCACATACGAGATCTCCAATATTAATTAAGAGAAGCAAGAAGTATCTAAGGCTATGATCGTTTATTCCTTTAAGAAATAAAAAATCTAATATGTATATATCCCCCCACCACCCATTTCTTAGACGTTAACCTCACAGATGACTTTCTTTTTGGTCAATTTTAAAAAACAATCTTGAAAAAATTGGGAACTCACTTTCCCGGGGAGAAACAGGAAGCATAGGTGGAAGATGCGGCAGTTAGCAGGCCCACCAGGCAGCCTAAGTGTCCCCAGGATGACGGTCACCTGGCCTCCTGGAATCAAAGTGCACGTCCTGCCACCTGGACACTCAGGCAGGCGAGCACCGGCGTGTTTTGCTTGCAAAGCCTGTCCTACCTGATGTCTGGTTAGGAGGCAATATCTTTTAAAAGGTAAAATATAGCTCATGTAGATTATTTAACTTTTTTTTAGCTCCTTCTATAATAAAAAAGAAACATATAGCATTGAAATGAGCGATTTATGGAAGCACATAAAGGAACACATTTTCCTAGCAAGTCATTGGAATTTAATTTAGAGATGTAGCAGGCATTTTAAAGTTGCTTGTTTGCCCTCTTTTGGATGACTTTGTCTTGCCTTTGCGAGAGCAGCCGGGTTAGAGAAAGCAGCTACGGGGTCTCCAGATCGCTGGCCGCCCCCCTGAGTGTTAAGGGGACACTGTCCCAGCGGAGTCCAGGCTGCTGACCATTGCTCTGCGTGCGGCTTGCAAGGCAGGACGCAAGAGCCCATCGCCCAGTGGGACGGACACTCGGTCCAGTCAGACTTCCCCGAGCTCTGCATCTCCGTCGATCCTCAGAGCCAGTGGGACGGGGGGCTGCAGCGAGACTGTTCCAGCCATTTCTCCGCCGGAGGGAAATGTGTTTCCGCGAGTGCATCTGGGGTTCAGGTGACATTTTATACACAGCTGTGGTGACACCATTTCTTCCCATACTGAGAAAGAACTTACAGACACTGGCTCTGCCCTGCAGTGTGTACACGGTATACAGGCGTCAACCTGGCAACGGTTTGGTTCCTGGTGAACCTCCATGTCTTGCTGCACAAGAGGCCCCGCCGATACCCCGCATCACACGGGAGACAATGTCCGGGTTTCCTCGTGTTTAGTCTGAGCAGACTTAAGCGTGACCTTCAAGGCCATCTCAGATTCCCTTTGCATCTAGCATCAAGCCAGATTATTTTATTGATTATTTCATCCATTGCCGCATATTGTTATAATTGGGCACCTCTGCTACGCAGGGCACTGGGCTAGCTGTCGGGGGCTGTGAGCCAGACAGACTCCCGGAGTATGACAAATTCACTGTGCCGAGTGTCCTGGTGCCAAGTCTCTGGAATAATCCTCCTGATGCAGCGCTCCGAAGTCCGTCACGTGATCCCTGCAGGGCACGGCTCTGCAGCCACCCGCGCCTCTGCATGTGTTGTCGACATGAGGGGGGCAAAGGTTTGTGACAGGCATCAAGAGCATTGGGGATGTCCAACCAGAGCATTAGAAATGCACAGACAGTTCTCCAGCATTGATATTTTCGCTGCTCCGTCTTTATTGCGACAAACACGAACAACAATTAAATCCATTTTCCGCGTGCCGTTTAAAACCGTCACGTCATCGGGGAGAGTGGAAGGAAGAGCCAAGTCATGGACACGTCCATCCCTAGGCTGTCCAGACTTTTGCATCTGTGATTAAGCCCTTCAGAAGTGCACGGCTTCTCCGGGGGAAAATATATTTCCATGGTTCCCCGTCGCTCCACCAGAGCAGCGGTCGCCTCGAGATAAACCTCCCAGCGCCGGGGAAGAGGGTATTACACACGCTCAACCCAGCCCAATTATACTGAAAACTAACAGCGATTTCTCTGCCCCTGCAGTTCCCAGAGTGTGAAGCGAGCAGGAACAAATGAGAAAACAACACCGCGGAGCCTTAACGATGGGCGTGTGAGAAGCTTCCTCCCTCACCGTCCGTCTCCCGGTGCGAGGTCCCTGATGAGGGTGGGCGAGACCTGGCCGTGCTCTGCACCCCTCCCCGCGCCCTCCCTCCCCTGCTGCAAAGCGCCGTTGGTGCCCCAGCTCCGTTCCACTTGCCTGGAAACGCGTGTTCCACTTGCCTGGAAACGCGTTTTGGGAGGCAGGGCCTGGAGGGGCGCCAGGCGTCCTCATTTTCTTTCTTTTCAGTAATTGACTTTGTATTGAGTTTCCCACCAAAATGAACAGTCAGGCCTTCGTTCGAGATGGAAATTGCAGCAAGAAACAAATGGGAGTTGAAATAAATAACATCGTGTTGCTTGATAAATGCATTTGCAGGGGCAATGGAGACGCCCACCTAAGGAGTTATAATTACGGACCTGACTTGCGGGAGCCGACGCGGCGGCCGCTACGGGAAAGGAACAGGCTAAGCAGAGCCCAGGGTGGGTTAGCTCCATATATTTGTCCTGAGAAAGTGAATCAAAGCCAAGCAGAGACAAGAGAGAGCCAGGGTTATTCTGATAGTGCTAAAAAATTAAATTCCCTTTAGCCCTTTGTAATCTAGTCATAGCTTTCTCTCTCTGTATTGACACTGTGCCTATGTGGATATTTTCTTTCTGAAACACCATTTCACCCTTTAACCTATAAAAGGGGTTTTAAAATTTCTTGGAGGAAGTGGTAAAGGCTACAAAAGTCATTGTAAAAGAAGATCCAGTGTCTTCCACGACACCTTCAGCTCATACCCTCAGGGGTGGCGGGAGACGCATGTCGGTCCTTTTAGCTGGACAGGTGTGCAGGTGAGGACATGGCTGCTGGTGGCCTTAATTGGCCCGCGTTTGCCTGGTGGATGTCGCCGGGAAGGTTAAGAGACTCCACACAGGGAGCCTCCCGCGGGTGATGAAAGAATGGGTCGGATGTCGTCAGCTATCACACACTCCTGCCCAGGGCCCGGGAGGGCTGACCCCGTTGGCAGTTCCGTCCCTTCCTCTGCCTGCCGAGCAGAGGGTCAGGGTGGTGTCCAGGCTCGCTGAGGACACAGAGCCCCTCTGCTGGGTTGGGCAGGACGGGATTCAGGGCCGGGGACACAGATGCTTCCAAGTCATGCTTGAAAGTGCTGGGGGGGCTCTGGCAGGGCCTGGACCCCCGGAAGCACTGCACAGTGTGCCTGCCAGGGCAGCAAGAACCGCCACAGGCAGGAAGGCGCGAGATCGGGAGGCCACCACTGGACGTTGCCACCTGCAGGGACATCCCCCTGTACCTGTGATCAGGGGAGAAGCAGCTGCTGCTCCTGCGGCCACCGGCACAGCCACCTCCCCCAGCCCCAGACTGGCCATGGAGGTCGGATGCAGCGGCATGGCAACCCGGTGTCCCCCAACCTGCTGTCAGTGGGAAAATTAACACAGCCGAAGAAGCAGGGGTGACTCTGCCTGCCTTGCCCATCCGGTCGGGGCCAGCCAGAGGCAAACATGCATCCAGACCCCCGCCTACCCACAAGGGGGTCGGCCATGGACGTCACGTCACAGGCGCTGACATTCAAGGAGGTACGGCAGAGGCTGCCTGGGTGCTGGCACCCACCCGCCATCTCCGCCCCGATTCCACACAGTCCCCTCCTTTCCGCTCTCTCCCTGCACACTCGGGCCACCCTGGGTCGTCCCCTGTGTCAGCCACTGCACCCCACCATCGCCAATGTCGGTGTTTTCCGCCTCAGCCATTTATTTGCCCTGGGGTTCGGGCCATATCCACGCGGTGGCGTGTTCCATCTTCACAATTTCGCCATAGCTGAGTTTCGCTTCTATTATTATCTACTTACTGTCCCCTCTTAGTTGACCTTTTAAGCTAAAATAAATTTATTTCAAAAGAAACCAGTACCATAGATGGAAAGCTAGTGTCATTTGTATTAGATAACAGAAATGATGAATACTTGAATACAATAAAAAGTGGATACATTTTAGCTAAATATCATTAATTATCAAAGGTTCTGAGCCCAAGGTCTGCTCTCTCTTTATGGAAAAGATAAGTGAGTAAACGTGAGGGATCACAGATCAGCTGTCCGGAAACTGAGGCTTCCGTCCATAGCAGATGGACTGAAACTCAGCTACAGCTGACCTGTCCACAACGCGGGTGCGAGCCGCGCGTCCCTGACACCCAGATTCTCTTCCGCCTCTGCCACCCCAGGACAGGGAGACCAGCCCCCCCCTCCCCCCGCCGTCGTCGTCGTCCTCCTCCCCCTCCTCCCCCTCCTCCTCCCCTCCCCCCCCTCCTCCCCTTCCTCCCCCTCCTCCTCCTCACCGTCCTCCCCCTCCTCCCCCTCCTCCTCCCCCTCCCCCACTGCCGCCGCCTACTCAATGTGAAGACAACACAGATGAAGACCTTTATGATGATCCACTTCTATTTAATAAATAGTAAATATATTTTCTCGTCCTTATGATTTTCTTAATATTTTCTCTATTTTATTGTAAAAATACAGTGTATAATATAACAAAAAATATGTGTTACTGGGCTGGTTTTGTTATTGGTCAGCCTTCTGGTCAACAGGCTATTCGTAGTTAAGTTTTGGGGGAGTCAAAAGTTGTATGTGGATGTCTGACTGTGTGGGGTGCCGGTGCCCCAATCCCTGCATTATTCAGGGTCAAAGCCATGTAAGGAGTAACAGCCGTGTGTATCAGCCGGGACGCTGCGGTGCAGCGGGGATCATGAGCTCGTTACTTTTGGCCATTTTCTCATGTAATTTCTCAGGCTACTCTGGAATATGTCCTCTCACTCCCGGTTTAAGCTGAGGAAGCCGAGACTCAGGTCGAACAGTGCAGAGGGAGAATGTGGGCACTGGGTCTGAACTCGGCTTCAGGTCCTGATTTCTAGGCTCCCTGTGAATCCAAAAGCGGGCAATTTTGTGTTGAGGCTCTCGGCTCCCGGCACTAGACTCACGCCTGGGGATGTGCAGCTTTCACCCCTCTTTGATCAAAGGAGAGTTTTCTTTTCTAACGTTGCTTCAGTTCGGGAGCTCTCAGAGCAGTCCACCTCCAGGGCGTGGCGATCACTCTTCCCCACCTCGGGGTTGGCGCTCTGGCACTGCAGGCTTCCGGAATTCCGTATGAGCAGAGCCTACGCTGCACGGATCAGTTGGATCTTGCCGGGCTGGTCCTTTGCCTTCATAAACATTTCCTTTTCACAAGTGTCATGGACAGGGACCAGAAAGTGGCATATGGTGACCTTTCTGCATAAAACTGAGCTTCCCAGCTCCGGCGACACCTGTCTGCGTGAATGCACGGTACCTGGGAAGATTAGGACCCAAACCAGGAGGAAGTTTCTTAGAGCAGCTCTCTGGCAGCCCCGCGGTTCCTTTTCACTTGCTCAGCGGTAAAAAATATGAAGCGGACTAGAATGCCTGCCCTGGCAGTTGGGCACTTTTTAATCGGTAACCTGGGGATGTGACCTGGTGTGCTCTTCAGAAAGAGGTGAGCTGTAAGTCTGTCACCTGTGAGCATCTGCCAGGAGTTATTATGCATGCAAATTTTATGCATGAAATTCAAACAAGGAAGCAGACGCCTCCCTCCCCCAAACTTTTATGACCTGTGGAAAAGTTATGAGTGGTTATGTATCTGCCTAATGGAGGGGCAGGCCCGAGAGCACCCCTCTGGGTTTTTCGGGTTAGCCGTCTGCCTCCTTCCCTTTCTACCCTCTTCTCTCCCTCCCTCCTTCTTCTTTCACTCAACAAATATTGACCATGCAGCTACTATACACCGGGCACCACGCCATATGTGCGAGATACAGCAACCCACAAGAGAGCCTGGTTTCTGCTTCCAGCAGACAATTCAGCAGGGCAGGTAGGAACCTAGACCTCCAGTCTAGGGTCTGGGTCCCAGTTCTGCCCGTACCGTGGCTTACTGTGCAAACCTGGCAGCTTCCTGATTCCACCCGACCCCTTGGGAAACAGAGATAGGTAACAGTTATGCTTCCCTCCCAGGCTGTTTGTGATGACTGTGTGTGCACACACTAAGGGAAGTGTGCATGATTACAGGGGGATTGGAAGGGTGGCTTGTTGTGATGACTGTGTGTGTACACACTAAGGGAAGTGTGCATGATTACAGGGGGATTAGAAGGGTGGTGTGTTTATGATGACTGTGTGTGTACACGCTAAGGGAAGTGTGCATGATTACAGGCAGATTGGAAGGGTGGCGTGTTGTGATGACTGTGTGTGCACATGCTAAGGGAAGCGTGCATTGTTACAGGGGGATTGGAAGGGTGGCGTGTTGTGATGACTGTGCACACGCTAAGGGAATCATGCATTGTTACAGGGGGATTGGAAGGGTGGCGTGTTGTGATGACTGTGTGTGCACATGCTAAGGGAAGCGTGCATTGTTACAGGGGGATTGGAAGGGTGGCATGTTGTGATGACTGTGTGTGCACATGCTAAGGGAAGTGTGCATCGTTACAGGGGGATTGGAAGGGTGACATGTTGGGGTCATTTTCCTCCCCCATTTGGGGGCTGTGAGGGAGGGGAAGGTGGAAGGGGACCCACCCACTTCGTCTTAGCTCCATGTGGAGAACTGGGTGAGGGCAAAGTGTATAAATGGACATGCCCAAAGGGGCCTGGCTCTCTGATCGGAGAAGGTTCTGGAAGCAATGGAAGTGAGACCGAAGTGAAATGGGTCCCGTCATGGTCCTCTGATCAGTGTGTTTATCTCCGTTCTGTGGCCAGTGGTGGAACGTGGGGGAGCAGGGCCCACCACCCGAGGAAGCAGCTGGCAGGGGCCTGGCGGGTGGCACTGCCCCGTGCGGGTGGCACCTGCACGCAAGGTCCTAGTGCCCGTGGAAACAGCTGCCCGGAGATGCCACAGTCACCCAGGCGGGTGGCATAGCAGGCGGCGGGGGAGAGGTGGCTGGAACCAAAGCTCAGGGGCCACAAACACCGGGCACCGCGTCTGTACCTGGCAGAGCAGTGATAGTGCTCAGTCCTACCACTGGCTGGTAGGACTGAGGCTTCCGATTTGACCTTTGCCCTCTCTTCCTTCAGGTCAAGTGTCATCTCAGCGAGGACTTTTGTAGGCCCCTTTCAGCAACTGCACCCCCGTGCCCACTCTCTCTCCTCTGCTGCCCTCTCTCCTTTCGCTGTAATCACCATCGAACATACTGTAAATATTACTTCTTTACAGCGTCCTTGTGTGGTGCCACCTACTAGGACCAGGGTGGGAGTTCCCACGGCCTCGCCCACAGTACCCGGCGCAGTCAGCCCTGATAAATCTCTCTGAAGTGAACGGACGGGTGGGCGGACGAAGCGTGGACGTGTCGACCAAGTTAGTTCACACACCAGGCTCGTGGCATCTGTGGACAAAGACCTCGTGTTTCCAGTGGGATTGTCGAGTAATAGATGTCCCGTAATCCGTCTTCCTGATTGTCCCTACACCTTGCCCTAATCTGCCTTTATGATCGCCCAAATTTTCTTAAAGTAAACTTCAGCTAAAGTGAATGTACTACAGCATTAATTGTGACAATATCTCGTGCTTTGCAACAGCGTCAGAATTAACTTCTGTAAAGCTGACCTCAGCTATCCCTTTTCACATCTTTTCTCAGGCAACTACAGGCAGAAGTGTAAAGACATTTTTTTAAAAATGTCAGTTCAAAATAGGGACTCCAAATAGTCCCCTCTATGTTAGATAGAGAAAGTTTAGCCAAGGCCTTCATTTGGGAATTTTCTGTTTATTCTCATCCATGTACATATTCATTCCTTTGTTTTGTTTAATCATTTATTCAAGCAACAAACACTTGTCAAGTACTCCCTGAGTGCTAGGTGTGATGCACGACATGGGCCGTGATGAATGAGCCGTTCGAAGGCATTCAACTGCTTTGGAGGCCGAGGAAGACAGCAGTGGGGGGAGATGGACGCATCAGGGACCTGCAGGTGGCCCTCCGGTGAGCAAGGCCGAGAGGAGGCAGAGACGTGAAGAGTGATGCGTGTGTGGACAGGCAGGATGGACGTGGCCAGTGCAGGCAACATTTTTGAGAAGTTTGGGGGTGAAGAGGAGACGACAGGGGTAGCTTTGGAAGGGAAGAGCAGGGGTGGAAGTGAATAGAAATACGCTCTGAGCGACGGAGTTGGCAGTGAGGGACCTGCTGACCGTGCAGGAAGCAGCAACCGCACTCACTGTCTTTGCTGCTTCACGGCCCTGCTGACGGGGTTGACGGGGTTGACGGGGGAGGCGCTGAGGTCACGGCGCTGCAGGGGGAGCCCCGAGCGCTGGCCTGCCCACAGGAGGATGAGTGTGGTGGTGTCAGGGTTAGGTGGGACCTGGCTTTCCTCGCGACATTTCCTGGAACCGTTATCCCTGGAGTCACAGGGGAGTCGGTAGCGCTCAGCGTGCTCCCAAGGGAGGCAGCCTGTACCTTTGTACCCTAGAGAATCCAAAGCACAAGAAGTCACTTGACACACATGTCTGGCTGCCTGACATAAACCAGATAAGACTTTCTCGCGAACGATCCAGGCGTGAGCTACGCGTCCGCATTAGTGAGAGCGGGAAGGACGGGGCAGGCATCTCACGACGCTTCTGAGCTTACGTTTGCCTTTCAGCATTGAAAGCTGCAGACTCCGTCCCATTGCGGGGTGCACATGCGTTTCCACCAGCCACGTGGACCCATTAAATCTCCCTTCTCCCCGAGTCTCCATCAGCTGTAGGTGCTATTACCCCATTAAATCATTGCGAGTTTGATGAGTGTAAAGGAATAGCTCATTGCAACTTTAATTTGCATTTCCCTGACGACTAGTGTGTTTGAGGTGTTTTTTCCTATGCTTCTCGGCCGTTTAGATACACAGTCCCCTTGTGAATTACCTACTCACATCCTTTTGTTCCTTTTCTATTGGGTTGTTTCTTTTCTTTGTCACTCTCATAAGAGGTCTGTGTCTATGATAGCTATTAATCCAGTGTGATTAACTGTGCTGAAATTTTTAAAAGGAATTCTTTACCTATTGACATTGATTATAAAGGCCTTTGCCGTGTAAAAGTTCTTAATTTTTGTGTAGCCGGGTATGACTCTTTCCCTCTTTTCTACAGTGTCTGAGTTCCCCGTATTTGGAGACGTTTTCCCTGCCACTAGATTTTTCTGTGAAATTTCCTAGGTTTCTGCCAAGACAGCACCTCGCCCCAACCCTGCTGACACACACACAGCACAGCCTTGCATTTCCTTTAATTAAATTTGAAATGGGAAAAATATGGACAGATACAAACTTATTGCTTCAATATCATTTGGTAATTGCATATCAAGACCCAGTGAGAATTGCTGGAAAATGAGAGTTTTGACAGAACTTTTTGGCAAGAAGCGTTGGTTTGGCACGACTTCAACAGCGGGCACTCGGTTGTTTCTGTTTTCTGCACCAATCTCCTCTGCTTTGGACAACACCACCCTCAGTTTCCTTGAAAATATTTAGGCCTCTTCACCCTTTGCCACTGAGGGCCGTCTGGGCTGTTGGGGTGGGAACAATCCATCCGCCGACCCCCAGGGCTGGCGAGGAGGCGGGCCACGCCCGGTAGCCTTGCTCTCTTGACCCGAGTGGGTTCGTCGGGAAGGAAAAGTGGCCAAGGCTCATTCATTGCAGGAGTCGTCTGCTGAGATAATTAAAAGATTCCTGCTGCTCTGACCTCCAGAGCTGTTCTGATTCTCAAACTTCGTGCCACTCTGTGGGCTCACAGAGCTGTTCTCATCAAGCGCCAATTCCGCTCAGGTTCATCAGGGTCTGTTTCTGCCACTTGCAGCGGAAGAGCCCGAACTCCCGTCCTCCCTTCAAACGTAACCTCAGTGTGATGGTTGTTGGTGAAGTGTGGTCACAGCACCGTTTCCTCTGACCCGCCCACACCGTGAACACATGTGTACTCACTGCTGTCCCCACACGAGGACACATGTGTCCACAGGGTCTGTGAGGGAAGGGACTACGTCTGTTCCACGGGTGGCCCCACCCACAGCACCCAGAACAGTGCGCAGAGCACACACAGATGACTTTTCCTGAGGTCACTCAGATGACTGACAGGTAGAAGAACAGACCTTACCCAGTCTCTGGACCATAAACCCCAACGGGCTGACATCCAGGCAGCACTCACGCGTGCGGTCAGCAAACAGACCCGTGTTGTCTGCCGTGTTTGCCGAGGGCTGGTCTGGGCGGGAGCCGTGGACACGGCAGGAACAAGAAAGCAGAAACTGCACCCTCACTGCCAGCCGGGAGACACCATGAGCAGCAGCAGATTAAGGGACAGCACGACAGCAGGGAGCCCCGTGAGCCGTGAAGAAAAGTTAACTGAGCGTGCACTGGGGTGGGCGAGCATTTTAGGTGTCCTGGTCAGGAAAGGTCTCTCCGAGCAGGTGACTCTCATGAGCAGAGCCCAGAGTGAGCAGAAGGAAGAGGAAGACACTGGGGCACGAGCAACCTGAAGGGGGGCTTCACTGTGCCTTTCTCTATGTTAGAGAACCCTGATTGTTAGATAGATGGTCTGTAGTAGAAATTATTCCACTGGAGTGGTTAAGGTTGGCTTGTAGTTCACTTTCAGCTCACTGATACAGAGAGGACAGGCCAAAGTTTTGCTGGAAGCTGAAGAGCCATTTATCCTCCCTCTCCCCCTCCCTTAATCCTTTCTTCCTCCTCTTCGACCCATCCATCTGTCCATCCTCCCATCCATCCTCCCTTCATCAGTCCTCCCATCCTCTATCCATCCCTCCATCCCTCCATCCTCCCATTATCTCATCCATCCATCCTCACCATCCTGCCATCCATCCCTCCATCCTGCCATCCATCCCTCCATCCTGCCATCCATCCTCACCATCCTGCCATCCATCCCTCCATCCTGCCATCCATCCCTCCATCCTGCCATCCATCCTCACCATCCTGCCATCCATCCCTCCATCCTGCCATCCATCCTCACCATCCTGCCATCCATCCTCACCATCCTGCCATCCATCCCTCCATCCTGCCATCCATCCCTCCATCCTGCCATCCATCCCTCCATCCTGCCATCCATCCCTCCATCCTCCCATCCATCCATGTATCTGTCTTTATCCATTTGTCATTCATCTACGCATTCATCCATACATAACTCTTTTGTTTAACTCTTTAATCTTCAATGGGCGTTCAGCTTTGGCCTGCCATATGCAGCCCTGACAACTGAAGGAGGGAGGTTTAGACAGGCAGTAGGAAGGAGGGGAGGTGGGTATAAACTGGAGGTCCGTTTGGGAAGGTCCTGGGGCTGGGAAATAAAGAAAAATTGTGGATATTTTTTCTCCTGTGGCCCCCCCCCACCCCGTCTGAGCCCTCTTTTTTTCTTTTCAGCATTCTCCTCAAGGCCCGGTCCTCACAACCGTCAAGACATCCAGGCCCCGAAAACGTTCACGAGAAAGGCCTTTGTCCCGTGCCTGGCCAGGCCCCGCTCTGCTCTGAGTGATGGTGAGTACCGAGAACAGGGTGTCACCGTCCCTCCGCGGTGGACCTCTCATCAACAGGGGTGGCTTCATCCACACTGGTAGGAAGGCCACGGCGAGCACAGATCGGAATAGAGTAACAACCATCCACGCTGCGTGGACACTCACGTCCCTTTCCTTTCTGCCTCCAATAGTGTATGTTTTCCAGAAGTATCTTGGGAACCACCACTGGCTAGAGCGTCCTCCGTTCACACTTTCAGACATTTTCTGGCAGATCCCACTGTAGAAAGTTCCGTTCCTCTATCAGGCACCGGCAGGTCTGAGGATGTATCGGCATGTAACACGGGACACACATGTGGTGGGCTTTGGCGTGGCGGCAGAGCCATTTGCCCTGAACATTGGAGAGCGCAGGTGCTCCAGGCTTGCAGCAGACCGGGACAGGTCACCTGGTTCCTGGGGTCCCACCTGCTGGGCCCCCAGAGGCAGCTGGAGGGAGCAGAGGCTGGACACCTGTGAAGAGCTCTTCCCCGCAGGTTCCCCTCTGTGTGGTCAGACGTGGCGTGTCCTGGTGGTGTGGGTGGAGTAGGGACACACCCTGGGCAGTGGCCATGCTGCTCTGCAGCTTGAGTCACACGTCCCAGCCAGGTGGCGCCGGAAGCCACTTGCCCAGAATGTGATCAGGGAGCGCTGGGAGCTGGGAGGCCACAGCCTCTGCGTTGTGATGCCGATTTTCACAGTCAAAGCCATTTGCAAAGGTGAGCTCAGTCCAAGTCCCGCATCACATGACGGTTTGTGGGTAAAATGCCCAACTGTTTGACTTCGTTTCCCAAATTCAGTGCAGTTTTTTAGTCTATGTGACAGGAGGAAGAGGTCAGTCGAGGCTTGAATTCCTGAAATCTGAGATTTCAGTGATTTTCTTCCAGTGATTAGATGTGCCTTCCCTGTCTCCCACCTACCCCACTGCAGGGCCTGGCTGCCTCCATGTCCTCTGAGGTCTCAGTCCTACGTTCACTTGTTTCTATATTTGTTCATTAAATAATGTTGATTTCACAACTGTTACATAGATGCCATGTTGAGCAAAACTAGATGGGGTCCCCGCCTGTCTTTAAGGAGCCTAAATCTGATAGAAAAGACAGATGTTATTGTTTTCAAAATATATCAATACATGTAAAATTTCCACAGGAATGAGCCCAGGGGAGTGTGGTGCCTGGGGCCATAAGATCGGCTCATAGGAGCTAGTCCTGGGGAAGGAGAGGGCAGGGAAGACTTCCTGGAGGAGGTGATGCTTGCCTGAGAGTGGAGAGAAATCAGACGTGTTCTGAGAAAGGGGACTCACACCCCTCTTGCTGGTGTGTCACACGGGCCTTTGGGCTTCCTGACCTCAGATCTCTGCCGCCCCCTTCTCCACCTCTCTGCTTCCCCCACTCCGGCCCTTGTTCCCAGCACACACTGCCCCGAAAGCACCTTGTGCCAGACCCCCTGCTGCCTTCCGAAATGAAATGAGTCCGAGGGCCACCTGGGACAGCGGCGTCATCACTGTGGTGATTGTGAGTGCCCCTGTCCAGTGTCCAAGTGTCCGTCATACAGAGCCACAAGAGGACAGGCCCCGCCTGGCTCCTTGCCCGGTGAGCCCGGTGCCTAGCTCTAAGCCCACGCGTGGAACAGGCACCATAAACAGGGGTCAAATAATGACCCCTCTCGCTCCCGGGACCGTCCCACGGAGCCCGGCCCGCACCGCCCGAGACTCAGGAGCCTGCTGCTCCCACACGGAGACAGACAGACTGACGGGTCGGCTGGCAGACCTGGGGCTGGTGGGAAACGGGTTCCAGAGCTTTCTGGCTGCCAGCATTTAACACACGGAGCTATTTTCAGATGCTAGTCACAGACATTTTGAACCACATTAGAATAAACAGAATTCTGAATTATCTTCTCAGCAGTACATGAAAGAACTGTCTGTCACCCAAAAGGGAACGAAGGGAATGAGGAATTTCTAAGGTACAAACCCTAGAAGGGGAAAAAATGTCCAATCCACAGGCTGTTCTGGAATCTTCTCCCACAACAGGTGGTCCCCTGACCCTCCAGCCCCGCTCTGGCGACTGGGGGACCGGGGAAGGCCACAGCTAGGCTGAGCGGGCTGGTGACCTGGCCCTGGGAATGCATGTGTGTTTGTTCCTGCCGGCACACGCCAGCGGGGCAGCAGGGGGGCGGGTGGTGCCCGGGCTCAGGGCGGAGCCCCGCGAGTGATGTGGAAGGGAGCCCAGGCCCGGCACCGAGGGCTCAGCCGGGCCCCGAGGAGGCCACATGGAATATTCCGCAGCCGCCAGGCTCCGGCCTGCTTGCATGGGTACTGTGCCCGACCAAATCCCACAGCAAGGCCCCTGAGGATGTGATTTATGGGGCAAGCGTTATAAGCATCTTTCCTTTCATTCCTTTCATTCCCAAGTCTCCTATCCAAGCTGGCTCCTGCCAGAGGGTGTCTCTGTGCGCCGCCTCTTGGCCCTTGGTCATGACAGGCCCCGTCTCCCCGCTGTGCTGCTGCCCCGTGGTCACCCTTCAGGCCCTACAGAGGCCATGATCTGCCCACACCACGGGGCCTTTGCACGTGCCACCCCCACTTCTGGGAGGCCGTGTCCAGCTCACTTTGCTGCTCCTCCTCTCCGGGTCGCAGCTCTGCTGCCTCCCCCCGCAGAGAGGACTTTCTGTCCCACCCACCCACCCACCCACCCCCCTTGGCCTCTGCAATTGTCCAGCTCTGTCCTGTGTCCTCCATGGCCCTATCATAGCTGCAGTGAGCATTGTATGTGCCTGTGGTCACTAGCTCTTTGTTGGTCTCCTTCACCAGAATTGATCTGCGTGATAAACGCGGCCTACAGGGCCCCTCTTGCCGGCACACAGTGGGAACTCGGCACCAGGAGCCTCCCCGCAGACAGGGGCTGAGGAGAGGGCTCCTGCCTGGACCTCGGTCTCTAGGGAATATTCTCGTCCTCAGATCCGACCCTCAGGTTCTGTGTCCGTGAAGTCTGCTGACCAGCAACCCCGGCAGTGACTTGCAAATGGGAATGTTCAGGCTTTGTTCCTGACCCACCCTGGCTTCCGTGTAGGCGATGCGCTTTGCCAGGCCCGATAGACAGGGACGGACGGATTCCTTCCCCATCGGAGAGGGGGAGCATCGCCATGGTCACCCGGCTTCCCCCGATACGAGGGGCCTCTGGCTCTGTGCGGACTCCGTGCGTGGGTGACTCCCTGCCTTCCAAGGGGCCCACTCCACTCCCAGGGAGCCCAGGCTGCTCTAGCCCATGTGCACGTCTGTGTCCTGTGTCCCGTGGGCTTCCCACTGTGAGAATCTTGGTTGCTCTCCCCAGATGTTGGGTTTCTCGTGGAGATTTGCCTGGATAAGGCTGGCCAGCAGACCGGCCATTTGCCTGTGTACTGATGCTCTTAACGTATATCTCAGAGCAAAGGGCCCTGGCCCACTGCTTCGTCCTGATATGTCCTTGGGGAAATCCACCCAGGCGCCGTGGTCAGCAGGTGCTCCAGGAGTGACAGACACCAAGCCCTATTGTTGGTCGATGGCCCTGTGTATGCGTCCCTGTGTCTTGCAGCAAGGGCATTGACCCATTGCATTCTTTGAACAGGCCCCGAGTTCCTTCCACATGCTGGGTACTGCGTGTACGTGGAGGAAAAGGGTTACTTTAAACCATGCAGAGTCGAGCAACACATGGCTCCCTCCTCCTCGTAGTTTAAGGTCTGTGGGAGGGACAGCCATGGAGGCTGGGGACTCCCACACTGTGTACTGTGGTAGACATGCCAAGCGTGCCCCAGGGTGGGCAGAGGTGGTGGCCCCCTCTGTAGGTCCAGCCTGTGGTTGTTACCCGGTGGTCACGGCGCCTTAGGAAGAAGGACCCGGCTCTCTGCTGTTGTTCTCCCTGTGGCCGGGCCTGAGCTGACCCTGCTGCGCCACGCAGGCCACTGACGACATGCCTGCAGCCCCTGGATGGGCAGGGAGAGGCCACGCCAGCATTTTGCTTTGGTCTTCAGGCAGCAGGGAACCAAGATAACATGTGACCCCCCCGCCCTCCTCCCAAATAATCAATCTGCGCGGTGAGAACAGTCATGCCTCCCGTCCTTTGAGGACAAGACCAGAAAAAGACTTGAGTCACCATTTCCAAGGGGAAACAAGAATGCAAATTCCTTGGCTTAAAAATGTATACAAAGGGACTGATTCTGTAGAATTCTCTGTAGGAGGAAAACCGTGATTCTCATTGGCTGTTAGTGTTTAGAGCAGGAGCGCCGTGCTGAAGTTGAAAAAGAATCTATTCGGCTTTGATATTTGGAGACAGTGTCCCAGCCATCGAGTGTCTCTGCCGGGTGTCCTTTCAGGCTGCAGCAGCCGCGGTCGGCATGAAAGGGCCACTGCCCGGTTGCCGTGGAGCGTGTCTGGCTGAAAGGCTCTTCCCCGCCCCGGCTGGCAGGCCCCGTTCCCGCGTGTCAGGTTTGCACGGAGTGCTGGGGGCCTGGTCAGGGAGAGTCTGTGCAAGTAGAGCAGACTGAGGACGGGCTGGACGTTTGCTGGCAGAGACACAGAAGTCTGTGTCACCTCTAGTCACTCTTTGTGCTTTGTGTCCTGTTCGTATGCATCTGTCATCGTGGCCACAGGAACAGAGTGCTGACACACGCCAGCTCCCTGCAGGGCCCCTCAATCTGTCTCCACTCACCACCCCTTTCCAATCATGGAACTCCCCCACTCCCCCACCGCCGACCGCAGGACATTTGCACGTGCTGTGCCCTCTGCCTCCAGCACTCTTGCCTCAGCTCTTGACCGTCTTGGTCGCTTCCCGTCACTCTTAGCAGTTCCGTCCATTCCCTCCGCCTTGTTAGCAGGTCTGTACTGTCCCGGGTATTTATCTGTTCACATGCTGACTGTCTGTGACCTCCACTGGACTCTCGCTCCTCAAGGGCCAGGACTGGCAGGTCTTGCTGCTGGGGCTGCCCGAGGGCTCCGTATCCGACTCTCAAACGTGTAGGTGAATGAATCCTTTTAGATCCTGGTTGTGTGTGGCTGTGAGTTAAAAATACAGAATTATGCAAACAAAATGAGTTAGGAAAGGAGGGAATTTAAATTCTTAAAAGCTGACAAACTTCAAAACATCACAAAATCTATAAATTATTGAATATTTTTAGTCATTAGTTACCTGATTGTATAATATTTCGTTCCTACGTCTTTCTGCGGCAGACGTTTTGCCTCTTCATGTGACAGAGGTTTCTGGTATTGTTTTCAGCAGAGACACTAGAGGGATAATTCCTTGTTTCCTCTAGCATGGCTAGCTCGAACTTTTCTTTTTTTAATTATGGGTATTTGGTAGCACGCAACATGCCTATCGACAGACACACTCGAGCATTGTAGAAGTTTTTGTCCTATCGACACAAAAATTCTGACGAATTCCTTTTCATCCCATCCAAAGGAAACGAATGGTGTATTTCCACCTGTACATATGCGTTACGAATTATTCCTTACAGGGGAGAACACTTATTTTGACTAGGTGATAATGAAAACTGAAGCTTCTCCTTATAACGACATGTCTGATGGTGAGAATTTCCCACAGACTGGCTTCCGGCTCCGTACATTACACACCTCGCTCCTCCTCCTCCTCCGTGTGCCCTGGCCCTGGGGACAGGACGCTGGGAGAGCCGCTGCTATGGGTGGCAGGATTGTTCCTCAAAGAGTCGCTATGCCAGGACGCCCAGCATAATTGCACTCTGCAGAAGTGACTTTGTACACATCTGCCACCTGACCCTAAATGTGTCCCAGAAGTGCCATAGCCCCTCCAGTACCACCCAGGGCAAGGGAAACCCGATGGATGGGAAGTCAGAGCAGAACGAGCTGGTGGTCTGAAGCCAACTGCAGTGGAAATACCTTCCCCTGGGCCAGCTGGGCAAAGCCTGGGACCACACGGACCCATTACGCGGGCCTTCCTGGTCTTGGGAGCAGCCCAGCATAAGTGCAGGGCCCACAGTGAATCCACCTGCCATCCCACCTCATCAGTAGTCAGTGAAATGAGATTAGAATCAGCCTAGAGACAGCCCCTCCCCTCCCCCACCCTGTTACCCCGGGAGCTCCTGCACCGACTGTGTGCTGTTCCCCACCCACCCACGTCTGAATCAAGCCCCGCCCTCCCCAGTCCCGTCTAGGCTGTGATGGGCACCTCCGGCTCTTGCCTTGGAGCAGGACTTGAGAGGCGATTTCTTCTCCTCGCAGGTGGAGGTTACAGACACCTGCTGCGCTTTTAACCCAAACAGACCGTCACGGGGCTTGCCAGTGCTGCTGTGTGACATCCTAGGCAATGTGGCCGTGGACAGCTGTCCCTTGAGTCTGCATTTGGGGGGTTCATGTAACTGTGGGTAGAATGTAAATTGTACAGCCCCAGGGAGGCAAACACACCTGGCGGGTCTTCCCGGGGGCCAAAGAGAAAACTCCGTTGAGGAAGACGGTGGAGGCAGGGTCTACCCTGCATTGGTCACGTCGCGCTCAGCAGGCCTGGTGGGTCGGGGAAGCTGCGTGCAGACGAGGAGGAAGTGACATGGAACGCACCGAGAATCCGTAAGCACGGCAAGCGAAATGTCCTAAAGAGTCAGCGAATCCAGGAAATAGGCTGCCAGCCTGGCGGGAAAGAAACAGTGTACCTGTGCCCTGACTCAGGGATGCTGAAGGAAATCAGCGATGGCACCGACCTGCAGAATAGCATCTAGCGGGGGCTTGATTCCACTGGACTCGCCTTCCTCTCGGCTGGCAGGTGGCGTGCGGGGCGGAGGAGGGACCTGTTCCCTGGTTGGCTGTCAACAGCCATGAAGGGCTGTTGTCTGAACAGCCCTTCTCACACTTCGGTGTGCGCCGGAGTCGCCTGGAGAGCCTGTGGGATGCCGGCTGCGGCCCCGCCCGGAGAGTCTGAGCCAGAGGGTCTGCGGAGGGCCGAGACCCCGCAGTTCCACAGAGCGCCCAGGTGACGATGCCGAGTTGCAGACCACAGTCTGGAGGTTTGATAACTTAGGTGTCTCAGGGCTCTGCCTCAGTATCCCTTGCCAAGAAGAGAAACGCGCTGTGGGACCTTACGCTTTTCACGGGCTCAGGAAGTGGAACACAACACGTGGAGGTTTGCGGGGTGGTTTCTCTCCATGGCTGAGTGGGACACTCAACCCCAACAAGTGCCCCGGGTGGACCCTGAAACCCACAATGCCTTGGTGGGCTGGGCCCCCATGTGGCAGGACCCATGTGGGGCTGAATTATTTGCCCGGACTCCCAGGGAGAACAACAGCCTGCAAAATCACGCCCCGCCATGCTGGCTGGATTCATGGCCAGCCTCGCAACTGGCCAGCGTCTGGTGGCCCGGACATTGCCCTCCAGCCGCAGCAGCTTGGAGGAGCAATTAGTGAATCAGTTGACATCCTCCCTGAGAGTTCTTGGGTCACAAAAGCTAATTAACCTTCCTCTTGCCTTCCAAACTGAGTAACAACCGCCTGGAACAAAACAGGGAGGAAGAAAAGAAAGAAAAGAAGAGTTGTCTCTGTGTTGTTTTTTTTTAAGGTTGGCAGAGAACTTTTCAGATAAAATAAACTCCATGGAATATGAGGTCATGAGGAAACCAAGGTCCTGGGGGCAGCTCCAGCCAGTGGGTAGGATTTCGGTGGCGGCTCTGCTCATCTCTGAGGTCCGCTTTTTCCGGCACTGACTCCTGTGGGCTGAAGCACGAGGACTTGCTTTCTGGGAAGGTCGTGATGGGAACTTGAAGTGGGAAGTCCTGAGGCACCCTGAACTTGGATGGGGGCCCATCTGTGCCACGTGGACTTGACCGGGCAACGCAAGGCCGTGTGGACATCCTGGATGCCCGAGGGAGGAGTCCAGGCCTCCATCGTGGAGTCACCTTGACCGTCAGTGAGCAAGGCGAGGCTGGCTGGATTAGCAGCATCTCCCTTTACGTTTCTCTCTGAGAAGCCATGTCGTCAAACAGTTAGTGCCTTGGGCTCTGGTGTAGGGTACGTCTAAGCTCAGATTCCCATCCTGACTCTTACCGTACGTGGGATCCACCACTGTTTCCCCAACGTCGCCGCAGCTGCACACTGTCCTTGTTCTCTGGGCTACCGTCACCAACTGCCATGACGTGGGTGGCTTAAAACAAGAGACATTTGTTCTCTCACAGTCCTGGAGGTCTGACGTCTGGAATCGAGGTGCCAGCAGGACCACACTCTCCCTGAAGGCTGCAGGGAAACATCCCTCCTTGCTGCGCCCCACCCTCCGCCCCGCCCCGGCTTCTGTTGGCTGCGGCAATCCTAGGTGTTCCTGGCTTGTAGACACGTCACTCCTCGCTGCCTCTGTCTTCACGTGACCTTCCCACCTGTCTGTCTTTGTAAATCCGCACACTGGGTGTCTATATGTGCAAACTTTCCTCTTCTTATAAGGACACCAGTCATTGGATCAGGGACCACCTTAATCCAGTATGACCTCATCTTAACTAAATTACATCTGCAAAGACCCCCTCTCCAGAAAGGGTCACATTCTGAGGTTCTGGGTGGACATGACCTCTTGGAGGAGACATTCAACACAGGGCATCCACCTTCACGACTTTTTGCATGGCTTGAGAGAGCTGTTGGTGACATCTCTTCCCCAGTCCACGTTCAGTGACAAGTTGGTAGCTTGCAGCTGGCTGTGGTAGGAGCACTTACACTGGGGAAATCCGCATTTACTGGCACAACCCTGGATACCCGAGTATTCCTGAGCTACTATATCCTCAGTATTTTCTTTTAAAAATTCATATTTTTAATGAAAATGAATTTATTTTGCAAGGATTCTTTAGACCAGGGGTCAGCAAACTACAGCCCATGGAACAAAGCCACCTGTCACTTATCTTTATACGTAAAGTTTTATAGGAACACAGCAATGTTCATTTATTAATATTTGCCTGTTGTCTGTAGCTGCTCTCCTGCTATAGCCACAGAGTTTAGCAGCTGTGGCAGGAACCACATGGCCCCCAAAAGCTACATCTTTACTCTCTGACTCTTTACAGAGAGTTTGCCAACTCCTACCTTGGACGGATGTGTTAGTGTGGCAGACAACCACAGAACCACCTGCACCTGGTCCCAGGCCACAGCCTTACACCACAACGCAATGGAAGTTGGTGGCACTTGCCTTGCATGGCAGGTCCTGTGCACAGAAAAGCAAGGCGAACAAGACAATACTGCAAAATTTGTTCTAAACACGTATTAGCAGGTGTCCAAGAGGCATTGAAGACACGTTAGCAGCAAAATGAGGCATTGTCTTTCCTGTAAAAAGGACTAAAAGATCATTGAAAATGGAAGAACGTTCACACCGTATGATTCAAGGATGCTCAGTATCGTATTTATGTCACATCTCCAATCTGCCTGCTGTCACCAGTGAGACGGCCCAAACACAGGGGACCTCGGCAATGAGGTGTTATTTATTAAGCTGGTGAAGCTGTCAGGCCAGCAAATGTTTGCTTTTATTCCCGACATTTTCCCCCCAAAGGACGACCTTCTTTTCCCTGTGGCTTGACTCTCTGCTGAGGACCCAGCACGGCCGTGTCAGGAAGGAGGAAACACGACTGAAGTGATTGTTTATCATCTTTTACTAAGTTACACCACTTTAAGCTTTAACTCCACGGCTCTTGCATTATTTTAAAACCGCCTGGCATATCTCTGAAACTAATGGTGCGAGCCCCTGTGTGATAAATTAAAGTGCATTCCACTCTGTCATCCTGCAAACAAGTAGCTACTCCCAAGTCTTTGAAAAAGTACTTTCAAGATAAAATATGTACTCGTGGGTTCTTCAGGTTTTTAAAAAATCCTGAATCTTCACAGATGTACTGGGGGTGGGGGAATGTTTCAGGTAAAATATGCTTTTCCTTGACATTTAGAGGTCTTGCAAAGTGGTTTATTATAGATCTTGTGGACATCTTGGTATTTAATTAAATTTCAGAAATATATTCTCTGCACTCATAAGAAAGAGTATGAAGAATGTATTTGTTCACTGTCTATTTGTTATTCTTTTTCTGTTTCTAGCACGAAATTATCAGTTGGAAGTAAGTCATCAGAGGCACTTAAAATTTTTCAGGGTCGGAAATCTAATTAACCTCAGCAACTGTGCTTAAAATGTTGAATAATATAAGACAAGTCCTTACAGGAATCTTTGGTAATATTCAGTCTTGTTGATATATTTACAACTATTTTTTTTTTTTTAACTGACCTTTAATGTCTATTTTCAAGAGACGCGAGGGAATGGAAAGCAGATTGGGAAACAAGTCATCTGTAGGGTCTCCTCCAACACACCTCGGGAAATTACTGCGGAATGTAGCAGCTCAATTTGTAAACTATTTCATTACTTTACATTTTTATAGACGGAATAAAGAGTAAGTTCACAGTAAATGGACCACTTGTCTTAAAATAGCTCTTTCTCCCCATTTAAAACTGAAATCAGAAGGATAAAACTCAAATGTGTTCAACCTACAGATTTGGGGATAAATACGTTTCACAACTGTCTTATTGGCGGATTTGCTTAATACAGTTTAGGTCTTTGCTCTCCCCTGACAAACTAAGCTGTTATAACATGTTCTTAGGTGCTGAGCTTTCTTTTTTGTTATGGATTCTTGTTTGCATTAGAATAACTTCCTCCTACAGTCCCATTCAACATAGCATCAGGATTCAACCTGTTTCTCTCCCTTGAGACTGTTTTGCCCCTAATTTATCAGAATAAATGCTTGTGAGATCAGCAGCTCATGGGAATGGTCATAGCAGGAGCTGCCGGAACCCAGATAAAAAACACAGAAAATAGGAACAGTTGGTGCGTAAGGGTCGTGGGCATGGTGACGTGCCCAGAGTTGACAGCAGTGAGGTAGCCCTGCCCGGCAAGTAACGTGGGGAGCTTGGTGACAGGTCTGAGGACCTGGCACAGTGGGAGGGTGGGTGGTCAGTGACTGGCGCAGTCAGAGCTGGAAACCCTGAGGGGAGGCAGGACCTAGAGTGGGGAACCCAGGGCAGGCATTGGCGTCCGGTGGGCAGACGGGTCGGTAAAGGCTGGCCAGAGGTGAGGAAGTAGATGCCAGACCCCAGGGGAAGAGGGGAGGGAGAGGGTTCATCTTGGGCAACTCAGGCATTGGGCTGGCCTTAGCTCAGTGGCTATAAAAAACACAAATTTAGTATCCTACAGTTCTAGAGATCAGAAGTCTGACGTGAGTATTCCCAGGCTAAAATCGGGGTGTTGCCAGGGCCGTGACCTTTTTGGAGGCCCTGGAGGAGAACCTGCTTGCAGCCCCTGGGCGCTGCCCACACTCCTTGGCTGGCAGCCCTGCCCTCTGTCCTCAGAGCCAGTGGCCCTGGCAGGGTCCTCACGCTACCGTCTCTCCGGTGCCGTCCCTTCTGCTCCTGTCTTCCACGTTTAAGGACCCTGTGGTCACACTGGGCTGACCCAGATGATCCAGGATCATCGCTTCATCGCAAGTCAGTTTGACAGACAAACCCACCTGGACCCCAAACCCTCATGTTCCACGTATGGGGACACACTCACAGGATCGGGGGTCAGGCCCTGGGCTCCTTCGGGGGCCACCGTGCTGTCTGCTGCAGGCCAGGTCAGAGCAAGGGCTTTTCTTTCACTCACGGGAAAAGCAACCAGAACCGGTACCAGCCAGGGCGTGGCTGGAGGCACAGTGGACCCACTTGGTTCTGCTGTGTCACACACGTCCTCCAAATTTAGTGTTAGAAAACAACAGTTTGGTTACATTCAAAGAATCTGTGGGTCAGGAATTCAGCTGGAACGTGGCAGGGACAGTGCGTCCCTGCTCCGTGACATCTGGGACCTTAGCTGGAAACACTCAAACACGGGGGAGACTGGATGGCTGGGGTGGGAGCCCTCCGAGGGCATCTTCCCCCTCGAAGCTGGCTGTGGGTGCCGGCCATTGCCCGGGACCACGATGGGAATGACCGGCTCCTGCTGGCACAGCTACCGCTGGCCTCCCCGCGTGGCCTTGGCTTCCTCGCAACATGGCCGCCTTGGGCGGCTGAGCTTCCGGGTGGTGGCCGAGTTCCCCAGGCAGCGTCCCCGCTGCAGGGTGGCATCTGCGCTGCTCAGGGGTCACACCACGCACATCTGCTGCACTCCATTGGTTACAGGCACGTTGCAGCCCCTCGGGGCACCCAGGAGAAGGAGTAGTGGGGGCAGCTTCTCAGGGGAAACTCTGGCAGAGGGAGGGCAAACGTCTACACGGCAAGACCCAGACCCGAGGCGGTTAAACTGCCGCCTGCAGCCGGCGTCACCCAGCTCCTCGCAGCCTCTGGTGATTGATGGCAAGTGTGCAGCCCATTCTTCTGATGAGCTTTCAATTAGCCTGTGTCTAATTTTCAAATGCTCATGAATAAATGATTAACTCGGATCAGAAACAAAATCAAAGACCTCACCCGCTCATAAACAGAACTGTTTGAGAAATGACCTCATCTTTATCCACACAGACCTGTCCTCGTGGCCGCCCCGTGACCGGGACGCAGGGAGAGCAGCGAGCACATTAGCGAGCTTGTTTCCTGGTAGACACCACCTTGCGTTCCTTAATCTCTGGACCAATTATTGGCTAATTTCTATTATTAGCACAACTGTGCAAACCAAGATAAGGATCCGTGAGCAGCCAGCAGTCCCACAGCTGGGGAGCTGCAGACCCAGGGATTCGGCCTGGATATCAGCCTTAGTCTTTCGGTGCCACCCACTCTTCTCATGTTTCTTCGCGAGCACCGTCCCCTTGCCTTGCGAGACAGGACGTGGGCTTGTGCAAACTGTCATTGGGGTTAATGTATCCCTCGGCTGCTGTAGTAGGGTAAATATTGTCCCCCACAAAAGTCTAAGTCCCAACCATGGGAACTGTGAATGCGACCCTGATTGGAAACAGGACCTTGGAAGAGGTCATCGAGGGTCTGGAGCTGAGATCACCTGGATTTAGGATGGGCCAGTGGCTGCTGTCCTTGCAAGAGGAAGAAGACGTCAGGCCCAGACACAGGGAAGGCCGCCTGCGGACGCGGAGGCAGACACCGGCCCGGTGCAGCCGCAGGTCAAGGGATGCTAAGGATCGCGGCAGCCGCCAGCAGCGGGGGTGAGCTTGGGGTGGATTTTCCCTCTGAGCCTCCAGAGGGGACCCATTGTGATTTCAGCCTCTGGCCTCCAGAACTGTGAGGCCACACGTCTCTGTTGTAGGAAGCCACCCAGTTGTGGGACTTTGTTACGGTGGCCACAAGAATGTTGAGGGTGTTTATTTCTCAGGCCTGTAAAGTAGCTCAGCTGCCCTGTCCCTGGGACCCCAACCCAAAGCCGCCATGCCGCTTCCATCGCAGAAAGCACACGGCACCGGCCTCCCTCTGCGTGTGTGACACGCCCGTGGGGATTTGTCGTTCCAGGCGTGCCGTGGCCTGCCTGCCGGCCTGGCACCGGGAAAAGGCAAATCACGTTGGCAACGCCCCTGCTGGGGTCTTCAGAGGGAACTTCAGAGTCACGTGGAGGCTTCGCGCTTTTCTTAGTCAAAGAATAAAAATTACGGTTTTTATATCTTAGACTACCAAAGCACTTAAATCAGCTCCGTGAGCGAGCCGGCCAGCCACTTGTCTATGTGGCTCTGGAGACAAAGCAGAAGGTGCGTGTGTTGGGAGAAGGAGAAATCATTTGCTAAGTAAGAGGCTTACTGAGTTTAAATCAAAACCCAGCGCCTCTGGTTTTAGGCAAACTTTTACAGGTACTACAGCTCCTGTTTGCCTACCTGCAAAGAGCCCGAGGAAACAGCAGCTGCAGAACTGAATTTTGCTGGTTTGATTATCTCTTAGGGCAGATTCCTCAGTGTCACCTCCAGCCCTCAGCCTTGCTCATGCGATGAAAATAAACACTGTTATGTATCAACCAGCCGTTTCCCAGCGATTCTGCCCTGTGTGCTGGTGAGAGGCAGGTCTCTGCCGCAGGCTGCCTTAAGTACCTGTAAAGTGGCTTCTTGCCAAGCAGTTGAACTCTCGTTTTCCCATGAACTTCAAAAAGTGCCGAAATCGCCCCAGAGCACCCGAGCAGTTGCCCTGTGAAGAGTTCCTGTCACCTCACATCCCTGCCCGCATTTGGGGCTGTCCATGCTCAGGACTTGGGTTATTCTAATAGATGTATAGCCTCTTTGTATCTCTTTATCCTAAATGTGGAGTAAGTCTCTCCCCCAATTTCTCAAAATAGGATTAAAATTTATGCTATTTTGATATTTATCAAAACTTCATTGGAGGGTTAGAGAAACAAAGAAAGAAAGACAAAAGAAGGCTCTGATTTTAAACCACGTTCCACCGGAGGAGGGGTCTCTACTAGATGTGCTTCTCCTTAACCCTCAACCTGGCACTAGGTTTCCGCACCAGCCCTCCAGGACTGTGCCCCACCCCCCACCTGTCACCAACAGAAGTGTCTTGCATCTTAACATGGCACCATGAGTCTCACTTCAACTCTCCTGGCATCAACAGAATCATCCCCACTCCCCGGCCCAATACGCACACACTCAAACCCCAGGCCCCTCTCCCAGGACGAGCCTCAACTGGAAGGGGAATTCTGTCCATGGTGCTGAAAACCCCTCAGGCGTGCACACAGACCAACCGCACTGCTTGTGGTTCAGAACCTCTCCATTCCTGAATAGAGTTTTGGCTTCCCCTTTGCAAAATCAAAAGGCTCATTGAGGTGCTTTTATTGTTTTTGTGAAATAAAAGAGCAGTCTTGTTCCTGGAGATGGATCCAAGAATCGCTGACAGCCTGAAAATAACAGCATGTCCCTTCTCCTACACATCAAGTATTCAAAAACACGGTGTCCAGTCTCAGAATGTCCAGTTTACCCAAGGAAAAATTGAAATCAAAATGCATTATTGTGTGAAATCTTTTTCCTGCTGGGAAGAGCTGACCTGCAATGTGGCATGGTGTCTTCGGGAAAGACACGCTCATGCTCCCCATTCAGAAGGAATCAGAGCTGGACCTCAGGGGCCCACGGGTCGGGAGCTCTGTTGGTTTGGCAAAATGCATTCTCTCTTCTCCCATCCGTGTCTGGAGCTACATTATAATTAATCCCTCCTGGGTCTTGTTGTCTATTTTTGTATTTTTTTAAAGAGGTTTTTTTAAATAGATGAACTCTCTCTGCCACCCCCAGCCCAGTCTTTGCAGTTTCCATAATCACCGAGGTAGGAGAGCAAAACAACAGAGGAGATTTTGTTCTGAGCTTCTGCTCACATCCTTAGCAGTGGGGGACATTTTGCCAAACAGATTTAATTGGTACCTTTGCATTCTGAAGATAATGCTTCTCCATTATCTGCTATTGTTATAAACATTTTATGATTTCAGAGAAACCCCCCCCTTTTTTTTTTTTTGGTGTGCCTCTGCAGATTGCTTCATTGTCTCCTTTATTTGGGAATGTTTACTGCTGCTTCTGGAACTGCTGGCTTTTAGTTAGGAAACCAATTGCGATCAATACGGGTATTAAGTATCGATCCTAGAGTCAGGGTAGCGCGTGGTGAGGATGAGCCGCCAGCTCGGTGGCAGCCGCCAACTCCGTGCAGGAGTCACACCTGAGCTGGACTCCAGAGTGACACCCTGGGCCAGCAGGACCCCTCCCGCACCCCCTGGTGGCCACAGAGCCTCAGACCCCCCGGGATCTACTGAACACAAGAACGAGCAGGGCCACTGATGTTTTCACTTTCCCCAGGGATGTGCCTGCCTTGAGCCGTTTGCCTATAAGCACATCTCTCCCGTGGGCCTCTGCACACTGTCTGCAGAGCGGAGGTGCCAGGAGACAGCTGGCCAGGCCCACCTGCAGGGAACGGTATGGAAACTACGGCTCTTTGTCGGAGACCTGTTGACTGTTCACGGGGCCACCAAGTGCAAGGTGGAGATGATTCCAAGGTCATTGCTATCCAAGCAGAACTGGCCCCGGCGGAGTTTTCACTGCAGACAGCTGCTCTTGGAGCACAATAGTTTGAAGGGACTGAGAAGGAAAGATCTGCAGATGTACAAAATTTTCTATGTGATTTCAGAGACGTTCTAGCTTCCCCGAGGCCTCACCGTGGGCCCCAGGTTCAGAATTCTGAGTCTGTCACATCTGCTCTGAGAACAAACATGTTCATTTATTCACACTTTCATTTAACCAACATTGATTGACGGCTTAGTAGGTACCAGGATCCAGTGAAACCTGGGTGAATAAAATAGATGAGTCCCTGTCCTCTGGGGCTTACAGCTGGTTCAGGGAGACCACGCCCTAAGCAAATAAATGAGCAAGTGCTAGAAATACACCCAGAGCATCAGCAATAGACAGGAACTGGCAGGGATAGGTGACATAGGTTGTGTACTTGTCCCCTCCAAATCGCATGTGGAATCTCCGTCCCCCATGTTGCAGGTGGGGCCCAGCGGGAGATGTTCGGTCACGGGGCGGATCCCTCATGCATGACCTGGTGCCGTCCCGCGATAATGCCTGAGTGCTCACGTTACTAGTTCACACGAGAGCTGGTTGTTTAACAGAGCATGTGCACCACCTCGTCCCTCCCCTGTTGCTTCTCTCGCCTGGTGACACCTGTCCCTGTTTCGCCTTCTGTCTGATCGGAAGCTCCCTGAAGCCCCCACCAGAAGCAGATACTGGTGAGATGCTTCTTGTACAGTCTATAGAACCGTGAGCCAAATAAGCCTCTTTTCTTTATAAATTACCCAGCCTCAGGGATTTTCTTTATAGCAACACAAAACGGACTATCACCTGAGAGGTGGTCATCTACGCAGAAAGCTGGTCTAGAAAGACCACTGTGAGGAGGCGGCATTTAAACTAGGCAGAGGGAGGACTCGTGCAAAGGTCCTGAGGTCAGGAGGAACTCAGCATGGCCCAGCAGGCAGCACAGCCAGTGTGGTTTGCGTGAAGCAAACCAAGGCGAGGAGGGGAGGAGACGAATGGGACTGGATCGTGCAGAGTCCCGCAGGACTGGCCGGGGTTTGCACTTTCCTTCTAAGTTTAATAGGAAGCTAAGCATAGGCATAACGGCCCAATTGTGGTTTAAACTGCTCTTGACCTGCAGTACAGAGAGTGAGCCGGAAGGGACAGGGGTGGGGTGGGTGGGGCAAGGCCACCTGGCACAGCTGTCAGTGAGGGATTGTGGCCGCTTAGACTCAGGGGTTGTGCTGGGGATGGAGAGGTAGCGGGATTCGGGATACAGAAGTGGTGTGCAGCTAAGCTGGCTCTCTGGGGGAAAGAAAAACAACTGGGTGTTAGGGTTTGCCAATTTCCATGGTGTAAATGCTCCCACCGGGAGATGACTCCAAGCCACCAGTGGGAGCCATGGAGGTGGGAAGCCACGTGCACGATCTGACTGGTGGGAGGAGAAACCCCAGGCCGTGCGCCTGGATTGCATGAGGGGTGCGTTACACGGTCTCCACGTTCTGCTCTGAGTGTTTGAGAGCACAGCAGGTGCACAGATCAAGGTAGATTGTGCATGAGGCAGAGGCGCTTGCAGACAAAGCCTTCCCGAAACTCCTTTTCCTCCACGCGTCTCTCTCTGCCCAGAAGCCTCTCCCCTTCCGCGTCCTCACGCCCCCGTGTGGGTCCTGCATAATCGGTCTCTTATCACAAACACACTGCCCTGCCCCCGGTGCCTGCTCACGCGGTCACGCAGGGTCTGCGCTGTGTGTCACAGTGGCAGGAGTGCCGGGCTGGGAATCAGAGATCAGCAAACTGGGGCTCGAGGATGTCAAACGTGGGTGCCAGGACTGGGAACAGCTCCAACAGACCTCCCGACCCGAAAGGGCCAGTTCTTCCACTCTAGGTCAGATTGCTGAATTTGCTGGTTATTAAAAATCTATTAAAAATAAGACATAAAAATGGAGCAGATTTTTTTCTCATTTTTTTTATTTGTCTGGCTCCATCTTCCCACAAAATTATTATGCACAAGGAGAAGTAGCCTGTGCTACAAAATGGATAGTTAAATATTCCCTCTATAGTCAGGGGAAGCAGTAATGAACCTCAGCACAAACCCCACAACATACAGAGACAGCATCAGACGTGTTCATTTGGAAGTGACGCAGGTAGTGTGCTTTGAGCTTTTGTTCTGTGTTAATCCTTCAGGCGCTGCTTAAACCAAGGCGTTGTACGCGCGGTGGACCTTGATCTAAGCCCCGCCGAGATCAAAGGCTCAATCCTGAAAGCTTTCTGCTGATTTTCCTGGGTGTCTCCCACCATCTCCGGGCACTCTGAGGGCAATTTCGGAGCCACTGTCAAAGCCGGCAGATGATATTTATATCAGGATGCTGTTTGTACCTATTTATTTAACATCTGATGATGGCAGCGGCCTGCCCATTAGCCGGTATTAATAAAATGCACACTGTTAACGAGCTATTCGGCGGACTGTTTTCTCTCATCTGCTTAGCCCAGGGCAGAGCTCTCGATCCAGGTTAAGAAGGATCAAGGACTCTGGGTCAGACGGATCCGGGTTTGAATCCCAGCTCAGGTTCTATTCACTGTGTGATTTGGGTGAGTTTCTTAAACTCTCAGTGTCCCACTTTGCAAACTGAGAGTCATCTTAACCACCCCATGGAGCTGCTCGGAAGATGACAAGTCCATGCTCAGTCATGCCACCGATGGCCATTATCGTGACTGTTGTTTTCATATTCCTGATCCGAGCCCAGAAGATATGGCCCCACCTTTTACTCGGCGTGGCCCTCTCATAGCCACAGCAGTCCACGTGGGGCACCTTTGTCCAAGCACAGGCCACGGGTGTTTGAGTCACCCTGGCGTCATCTCCAGCCCTGGCTCACGTCTGCTCCGGCATTTCCGCACATCCTGGGGATTCACTTCCTCACGGTCTGGGTCAGGGCTGGGCGCGTCTTTTTGGAGTCTCACTTGCTCTTGTCTCTCTCTCTTCTGACCCACGTGTGGAGTCAGCTCTTTTTGTCTGGTTCACCCGCACGTGCACTCACCCCACTCATGAGGTGTCCGTGTGTGTTGCAGACGTCACTGACGCCCGAGAGGCCAGGGAGTTTGCCATCAGGGGACCCGGAGACCTGACCACTAAACCTCACACACTGCCCCCGGGTCTTTCCACTCCCTGGGCACCTGCATGTCCTCTCTTTGTCCTCAGCCCCTCCTCAGTCTCCCTCTGCTCTCTGCAGTCCCAGGGGACGTTCCTACATGGAACTCCGGGACACGTGTTGACTCAAAGGCAAGAGCAGAAGGTTCTGCTCCGGCCCCTTCACCCTTCAGTCTTCGACACAGTGTCCCCCCAAAATCAGCCTGAAAAATCCCCTCACCCCCTCGCTAACCTCACCTACCCCTGATGGCATTCGTAGGTCCCATCGACAATCGGAGATCTTGAAAGGATGGAGAACAGGGAAGTTAGGAGTCCATCTGAAGGTCTGGCTTTAGAGGGGGGTGTTGGCCCCACGGCCCTGTGGTGTCCCGGCGAGGAAGGGCTCCTGTCCCCGACGCCGAATCCACACAACCACAGTCAAACCCTTTTCTAAAAGGACCTCATTGAAATGCAGAAGTAAGAACGGATTACCACGTTAAGAGTTAAAAGAGAAAGGTACTATTAATTTTCCATTTTTAGCCATGAAATGTGCAGTAGTATGCTTATGAGAAGTATTATTTTAAC
Organism: Eulemur rufifrons; assembly: GCF_041146395.1. Taxonomy (NCBI): domain Eukaryota; kingdom Metazoa; phylum Chordata; class Mammalia; order Primates; family Lemuridae; genus Eulemur; species Eulemur rufifrons. The sequence goes on from NC_091002.1 coordinate 49,738,594, forward strand.
CTTTATATTTCTCTTTACATTACTTGTATTCTGGAGACGAAATTAAAAGTAAAAAATTGATACCTGACATCAAAAGCTCAGCATGCTAAAGGGGACAAGCGATTGGAAAAAAAAGCAGCAGCAACAGCGGTGGTCTTTGAAGATGCTGGGACAGAAACACAGAGGCGCTTGGGCTGTCGGTGAAGATCTGTGTCAGGGAAACAGCCCAGAGAACATGTGTCAGGGAATGGGAAATAAGACTGGAGTACTTTGGAATGAGTCCCTACGACTAAAATAACATGAAACATCTGAAGGCTTTCCAGAAACTAACCGAGACAGTGCACAATGATCTGTACCCGTCAGCAGACCCGTATTTCTTTTCCACTTACAAATGGCGGGGTTTGGCCTCTGCACCTCCAACACTAATGAGATGTCCCACCTTAGCTTGTCGTCCCTGCTTCAGTCACGGCCTCTGGGGCACTGTGACCTGCCTGCTCGGAGTGCACAGGGGATCGGGGTCGGTCACCTGCGAGTGTGAGGACAGGAAGTTCCCATTCAGGTCTCAGTGCAACTGTGATCTGAGAACCCTCAAGAACAGAGAGAGAAACTCACCCTGGGGATGCTGCGTGTCTCTTTTCTGACTGTAAGAAAAATGTCTGTGAATGAACCACTAGTATAAAAATATACACAGGATAAGTACCGTGTAGAAGGGAAACATATTCATCAAATCAAATGACATTTGATCAAATGGGAAATAATAATAATGATAACTAGCATTTATTTATTCATTCTTATGATGTGTCAAGCACTTAAATTATTTTGTCCAGCAGCCTCTTTGAGTCATGGTATTTCTGTCCTCATTCTACACAGAAGGATGCCGAGCCCTGGAGGGCTCGGTGGTGGCCCAGGCGCTGGCGGGGAGGAGTCCCCGAGCCAGGCACAGGCTCCGAGGCTGCCCCGTCACCGTGGTGCAGCCTGGGCCTGGCAGGTGGTGTGTTCACGGAAGACGGACCCTCCTCTCCTCCCTGACTGGTCACCAGGTTAACCTGCAAGAATCGTTCCCTTGTGTATTTTCACCCATCAGTTTCCAAAGTGGATTTGACGTCTGTTGAACAAGCAAGCCTCTTGGCCAGGGGCTCCCCGGACCTCCTGCACTTAGTCAAGACCAGAATTAAGAGGCTTCACTTCTCCCAGCCTTCTTATCCATCTAAATAATAAATACTCATGTCTCTTAATTTTGATAAATCTGCCTTCTGTGACGGAGCATCTTGGTGCTGCTTGAGTCATAGATTCTTCAAAGTCACCTGAAATGCTGCCTGGCTCAGTTTTACTGCCACCGCCCCCCGCACAGCGACAGCAGCCCCGCTGGCCACCAGCACCAGGAGGCTCCCGGCTCCCAGAGCTGCCGCAGCCTGGCTGGCTCCGGGGTTGGTCCCCAGCTAACCCCAGGCTGCCCAGGCTGGGCCCTGCTGGCACCAGGACCTCAGCCCGGCCACACCCCGGTGCCTTCTCTTCCTCATGATCTGGACACCAGCTTTTTTAACATTTATTTTTTATTGGACGTTGACAAGTTATAATTGTATATATTTATGGGATACAAAGTGTTGTTATGATACAATGTGGAATGATTGGATCAAGCTAATTAACATATCCCTCATCTCAAAGGCTTATTCCTCCTGCCTGACTGAAACACTGTATCCTTGACCCAAATCTCCCCATCTCCCAGCTCCCAGCCCTGCTCCCCACCGTTCTGTTCTCCGCTTCTGTGTGTCTGAGTGTTTTAGATTCCACACATAAATCATGCGGTCTTTGTCTTTTTGTACCTGGCTTATTTCACGTGGTATAATGTCCTCCAAGTTCATCTATATTTTTGTAAATGACAAGATATCCTCTTCTATTAAGGCTGAATAGCATTCCTTGGTGTACATGCGCCGTATTTTCTTATCCATCCATCTACTGACGGACTCTCAGGTTGATTCCTTAGCCCGGCTACCGTGAACAGTGCTGCAATAAATGTGGGAGTGCAGACACAGCTTTGGCACACTGAGTTCCAGCCCTTTGGATGTACACCCAGAAGTGGATCATATGGTAAACGGATTTTTGGTTTTCTGAGGACCCTCCACACTGTTTTCCACAATGTACGAGTTTACATTCCCACCAAAGCGTGCAATGGTTCTCTTTTCTCCACACCTTCACCGACACCTGTGATCTGTCATCTTTTTGGTAAGCGCCACTCTGCCAGGCGTGAGGTGATAATTCGTCCAGCTTTGACCCAGCCGTGATGCCCATCTGTCGTGTTCCAGATGCCCCCTCCCCTCTCAGCCCAGCTCTTGCTCACGCAGGTGGACCGGCACTTGTGTTCATGAGGGACCTCCTTGCCCGGTACCTGAGACCTTTGAACTCTAAGAGCAGGATGAGTATAGTCAGAAAATATGGCTCAGAATTCAGGGAACTTTCTACATCAGAGCAAAAAGTAGACAGGCAAGAAGGTGCCTTCACTTTGACAAAGAACCCGCTGGGTCCTTCAGAGTGCCCATGTTTACAAACAGAGCCGGGTCTGAAATAGAAATGAGAATTGGCTTAAGGAGAGAATCTCTTCCCACCGCCTCCCAGCATGAAGACATGAACACTTGGGTTGTGCTCCAAACACACCTTTGAAAACACAAAACAAACACGTACCTCTCTGTGCTTTGTATTTTGGCTGGGAACACAGAGGAAAGGCATTCTGCAGGCGCACAGTTCTTTAGAATCATCTGAGCAGTTCTGTTGCAATGAGATTGTGAGAAGCTTCAGTCCTTTTACTTTGTGGACCACTTGGGGTCTATCTTCCTTTTTTCCTTGAGAAAAGGAGCAATGAGCTGCCTGCTTTGGCCAGCATGGACGGACTCTGCCTGCTGTGTGCACCCGGGAGCACTACCCGAGGATACGACCAACGTACACAAACACGCACACACACGCGCACACGCACAGAGATATGGATGTGCATTAAGATGTCCAACTCAGTTTAACACCGAAAGTCCCATGTCCTGGGAAACCCCAGACAAACCAGGACGGATGGTCATCCAGACATATGCTTATGGGCGGGCAGGCTTCTTCACCCCGCCTCTGTCCTGGCAGCTGGGACCTACTGAAGCTAAAAGGAGACGTTGTAGTTAAGAGATCTGCACTGAGAGGGAGACGGCCATTGTGTGGGCACAGCACCCTTCCCGCTCTCTGCCTACTTCTCGTACCCGACAGGGTCTTTCCTACCTAGGCCCTCTGTGTTTTCTATTCCTTGTTCCCTCCCTGCTCTTTCCTGGATTTTCTATGGCTTCTAATTTTGGCTTCATCTCAGTTGTCATCTTCACAGAGGGGCCTTCCACGGTCACACAATCTCAGTGGCCCTCATCTTTCGTCACTCACTACCAAACACCCACCCTTCCTGCCTTCCTTTGTCACTGACATTTCATCTCACGGCTTTATGTCCATGTGTTTATCCCAGGTCCCTCCCAGCGGAAGGTAAGCACACAAGGGTGGCCACTTGTTCTGTCTTGTTCACCACTGAAACCCCAGTGACCCTCCCTGTCTCTGGCACATAGTAGGTGCTCAGTAAATACCTGTTGAAGGGGGATGACTGACGGACTCTGAAAGTCCAGCTTCTCCCCTACCAAGGGCAGCTCACGTAGGATTCCCAACTCCCAACTCCTAGGAGTCCCTGTGCCTGGAGTCGACTGACTGGAGAGATAGGCTGTTTTAGTTCATTTCTGGATCTCATAGAATACATCTATTTCTATCTTAATTAAAAAATAAGAAGAGACAATAAAATGTGCTGTTACAGATTGGATGGGTAAAACAATTGGCTTGACAGTAATCTAGGAATTTAATTATAGCAAAACATGCCCATGTAATACACATACTCAGGAAGGAAGAGTTGAAGAGGTCCAATAAATCATTGTTTTTAGAAATAGAAGAAGCCTCTGTAATCGTCCAGTTACTGTGATGAGGCCATAAAGAAGCTCTGAGCAGCCTCGGTGCCACGCGTCGCGGGCTTTAATGTGCAGTCGTCTCCTGAAAATGGAGCTGCCCGGGAAGGGCCAAACGGCGCGGTTACTTGTCTCAAGGGGAAGCCACCGCTCAGGGGTGCAGGGCAGTCTGTTAGCAACGCTCTTCCATGGCCGAACGCAGGGTCCTGCATGGCCCTGGCCAGGGTCCACAGGAGCAAGGTGGGGGGCGAGAGTGGGGGGGGGAAGTGGTTGCAGCCCCAGTTGGGCCGAGTTACTGGGCAGACAGGTGCCAGGAGTCCAATAGCCACAGCAGACCTGGCTGTCCTTCCTGCAGGCTGGGGCCGGCTGAGGGCATCCTTCTGAGGCCCACCGCCCTGGGGACGGGAGCAGGTGCGGAGGCTCTTCAGGCCTTGCTGTGCTGGCACCTCCTGCACACGCCAGCTCCCCAGAGCTGCTTGTCTACCCAAAGAACTTTCCGCCACCACCCTCCCCTCACTGCCTACCACAGTACCTTGTTTAATCTCGTTCAGAGCATTTATCCCCATTGGAAGTGTCATATCTAATGGTTTATTCAGACCCTGTGGGGCTCTGCAGTCGAACGCGAGCTCGGGAGTCCGGGCTGACTGACTGGCTGTGCCTCCCATCAGCACCGCGGACAGCGCTGGGCTGGCAGTGCTGTGAGCTGAGCGAAAGGATGCGGGCAAGGGTGGAACCCTCCACCTGGCCCCAGAACAGACTGTTCGCCCACGCCAGGCTGCTCCTTAAGGGCGGGGTGCTCACGGGACTGATGTGTTTTCCGTGGACGCTTCTGACCCTGCCCTGAATCTGCAGAGGGTCCATGGATGGAGATCATTATTTTGTTTCAAATATTTTAAAGCATTTATTGAGTGCCCTACTCTGTGGGATAGTTTTTACTATGTGTACACACACACAGGCATGCACATGACACACACATATACAGACATGTGTACATATAGCACACATTATTAAACGGTGTAGTAATCATCAGTGTGGACTGCCACATAAGTCCAGCTGCCTGGCTGCTATATGTCGGGATTTCATGCATGCCCCCAGCCCCACCCTGCGGTTAGATGGGCTCTTGTGGCTGGTTCTGATCAATGAGTTTAGAGTGGATTGACACGGGCTGCTTTCATGCCCGAGTGTGTCCTTGCTGGTGTGAGACCTGAAGGCTCTTCCCTTCTTTGCTGCCCTGAGCAGCAGGTCACCAGACAGAGCCGCCTGGCCAGCCTGGGTCCTGCCTGTGTGACAGCCTCGGGAGCAGACCTTCCCCTGGCCTGAGAAGTCGCTGCTCACAGGAGAAGTGAACCTTTGTTGTTTAAGGCACTGCGATTAGGAAGCTGTTTGTTACGCCAGCATAGCCTGGCACATCCTTGACTGATTTTTTAAAAAAAGTTTTATTGTTTTCTTCCTTATGTAAAAATAAAGTGCAACATAAAAATTTCCATATCACAGAAATGAGCAGAACTCACCCAAGTTCTTACTGCTAAGAGATTTGCTAATGTTTCTGAGCATAGCCTTATATTCTACCAGGGTTTGCACCTGAGTGTGTGTGCAGAGAAAGGTATGTTTATTTAGCTGTTTGTATATAAATGCATAAGAGACAGAGAGAGAGGCCTATATATCTATGTACCTGACTCAGGTTTTATAATTGTGGCCAGTCCTTAGATTTTCCAAGTTTTCTAACATTTCAAATAAGCAAATTTGAGCCCAAGGCGGAATCTCGATATGCCCAAGATCTTGGAGTTTTAGAGTAGAGCTGCCTGGGACAAACCCTGTCTTTGTACTCCCCATGAGGGCTGTTTCCACTGCCTTTATTTCTTCATTTCTTCTGATGATAGAAGACTTTTTAAAAATTTACTTTAGAGCAGGGCATGGGCAGGTATCTCAAATAACGTAATTTCTTTTGAGCCACTGGGTCATTCTGTACATTGCTTCCCGTCACTCCTTCCCGCTGATTCTTTGGATTACTATATCCTCGGGCTATTTTGTTCTTCTTAGAATGTGAAATAATTTCCCAGGCCACAGTTACTTCTCCATGGGTTAGATCAGGCTTTTTCAAAACGCTGTTCGGGACCACAGGCACGCGCGCTCCCTGGGCTGCTTGCTCCCTGCGCAGGTCCTGAGCCACTCTCCAGACCTCCTGTCACGCACGCACCCGGCAGTGGCCCGGGACAACACGCTCAACGGTCGCTTCCAGGGGGCGTTTCTTACCACCTCAAATTGAATGGGCAGGGCCATAATATTAATAACAGTCACCCGGGAATGGGCTCGACCTTGGTTACCTGTAATCTAGAGAACTACGTGTATTTGGAATTATAAAGCTGTAGCAGTTTGTTCTCTCCTCCATTCGTTATCTTAGGTGGGACGGGCAGGAGTAAGCCCCTCCCCTGCGGTGGTCCTGCTTGCCCCGCACCCGTGTCTGGGGGACGGCGCTCGTATTTCCCTCACGGGGACCGACCCTGCTCCCACTTCTGGCCTGTGAGGTTTGAGTGGAGGCCGACTCCACCCCCGGCCAGAAGAGCCTCCCTGGACCCGGCCTGGCCAGTCTGTTTCTTCCATTTCTTTGACGAAGGCACTTTGTTCGGGGTTGGCACGACACATGGGTGGATGGAGTGAGCCTTGGGACGTGTGCCTGGGGGACTCTTCTCGGGAAAGAGCTCTCTTTGCCGGAACCTCAGGCTGGTTGGAGGTGAACCCAGAGCTGCTGATGGCGTCTTTGCCACCACCTGGGGGAAACTGCCCCAGAATAAAGTCAATGGAAATGACCATAAATCTGACTGTGACATTTGAGCACCCGTATCTGGCCGGGCCCTAGCTCGTCAGGGCATGGGAGTCAATAGTTTTCTCATTTTTAATCCAATTTGTACCAGGTTTCTGTCACTTACAGCCCAGAGGGCCCTGATTAATACATCTGCCTCTCACTTCCCCATCTTGGTTTCCCAAACTGCTCGTGGTGCTGGGCCCGGGGTTCCGGGCTGACAGTGCTGTTTGCAAAAGGTGACTGGCATTCCTGCACATTCTGGTCCAGTGACAGTGGGGCCAAGTGACTCATGTGCCAAATGCCAGCACCGGGGACCATCATGCACAGATGGCTGGTTTGACTCAGCAGATGGTGGCACCAGCCTCACCCTGAGGCAAACTCAGAACGGTCGGTCTGCCCCGTCCCCCATTTCTCCCCGAGGACGCGGGGAACCGCACTTGGAGGTGCATCGCAGTCTGCTCAGAGGTTCTGCCATCCTTTCTGCCAGCCGTGCTGGCCCAGCTCCCCTCTCAGCCCCTGGTGTGGAAGTAGGACCAGAGACTGCTGACTTCGGTTTTACTTCTGTCTTTGTTTTTAAGAATAGAGAAAATCCAGTATATGCAAGGAATTTTGGTATATGAATGACAAAACAGAAAACCCTTCCTCCAACAATCATAGAGTTCTGTGGTTCACACAGGCTGGGGAGACACCGGTTTGAATAGAGTTGACCGGATTTGCCATGGGCAATGTGCTGTTGCAAACGCGCCGTGCTGTGACTCGCCTGGAGGTGGGGGGGTGCCAGCTTTGGCCAAGCCCACCTTCCTGCAGGACCCTTGTTTGGAGAGCCTTTCTTGGCATTACACATTGTGCAGAATACTCCTGGGGAATGTTTTAAGGATAAAGAGGCAAAGGGATCTTCTTCCCTGGGCCGGAAACTCCCTGGGTGAATTGGTAGCACTGGAGACTGTAGCACGAGCATGGGGGTGTTGTTGTCTGCCTGGCTCATTTACGACTTCACGAGGCAGATGCTTACCTGTCTTACTTGCCACTCTGTCCCCGGTGCCTGGCGCAGTGCTGACATGTGGCTGGCGCTGATAGATGCCTGTCGATCAAAGGAATGGGTAGCGTGCGGATGAGGCTGCACATGCTTAGCATGGAAAGGTGAGCCGACAGCGCAGGGAAGCTTTCTGCAGCCTCTGAACAGCTGGGATGAGAAGGGAGGGGTTAGTTGTGGCTTTAGAAGCCAGACTGGGGGCAATGGGTGGGCTTGTCCTGGATGAAAACATCAGCTCAGGGGAAAACAGGCTTTCCTAGCAGTTGATCGCAGCTCTACACGCCTTGAGCTGCCTCTGGCAGTAGGAACGTACATGCATTGTTTTAGAAGGCTTTGTGCCCGAGGTTTGGGCTAGCCCGCTGTGATTCCTGATGGCGAGTCTCTGAGTCTGCAGTCACCTGGAGACAGCCATGTGCTCTTTCTCTGTAACTTCTTAATCTGCCGTCTAAGCTGTTGCATTGAACTCCATGTTTATTGAGCTGACTTCAAATATTTGAAGGTGCTGGTAATGTTTACTATTTGCCCTGAGAAGCCCTGAATCCATATTACTGGGTACAGTTTGGCTTTCCTTCCTAAATTCCACATATATAACAATAAAATAGTGCAATAGAGTGGCTGAAAGAAAAGCGTGCTTCTAATCGCAGGGGTTCGTTTGTGGAGTGACGGCCTTCTTGAGGCTGCTCCGTCGCAGGTTGGGTCTCCTAGAATCCGGCAAGAGGCTTTGTGTGCCGGGGCTTCACTCAGAAACTGATCCTCGGGGAGAAGGGCAGGGGAGCGAGGAAGCAAGGACAGCCAGCGCCCCGGGTCCCACAGGGGGTTCTTGAGTCTAAGCCACGGGGCAGACTTGTCATCAGGGACAAGGCAGTGACGCTGTCACACTCATACATCCCTGGAGACGCTCTGGTTCTTAGCACATGCCTAAGTATCAGGGTGAAGCGTCGTGGTGTCTGGGACTCGCTCTCAAGTGCTACAGCAAAGAGGGAGGGAGGAAGGAGACAAAGGGTATTTATGTACACATGTACACACACATGAATGATTCTCTGCAAAAATATCTATATAAATATCCGCATATCTATACAGAGACATAAAACCCACACTCATGTGGCACATGAGTGTTCAAACAAACAGAAGTTCATTCTTCCAACTTTTCTATAGGTTTGAAATTTTCAAAGCAAAAAGTTAAGGGAACAGTGAGCTGTGATCCCACCCTCCAACAACAGGCACCGCGAGCCCTGTCGATGTCTTGGCTTATGGCACGGCCTTCCGGCTGTGCTGTGTGTGCGGCTGTGTGCATACGAGACACGGGGAAGATGCCGTGAGAACCACAGGAATAATTAGAATGACGTACTGCATAAGAGTTATGTGAACGTGATCTCTCTCCCTCCACAAATACCTCCTTGTGCCGCACGCCCCCTCCCTGGTGCCGTGGGGTGGTGCGATGCCTGCGTGACCCGGTGGAGGGAGGTGAGTGACGCAGGTGCTAGGGGGTCGTGTGGCTGCTACCGACCTCCTGATGCTCCGTCGGGAGGAGGGTCATCCGCTTAGGGTGACCCTGGATCACGGAGCCACAGCCACGTCTCGTGGGTGGCTGGGTGTGGGGAACACAGGATGTACATGGTGGGGCGGGGAAAGCCCCTCTGCCCCAGAAGGGTCACTGAAAGATCAAGTCATAGTAAGGCAGAGCAATAAGAGAAAGAGATGACAAATTATTCACCATTTACGGTGCGGATGGGGGAAAATCACAGAGTGACTGCCCAATATCCAACGGAGGCCAGAGGTCTATGTATCCTCATTTTAGCAGGAGCGGGAGATGAGGAGCGTGGGCACTTCTGTTATGGGGCAATAAATGGTTACTGGGGAGGATGAATAGATACTTGGGAGAATGAATGGATTGGGGGAGACAGATTGACTTGTAAATGATTCTCTGTGGAAATTAAATTAACCTGAGAGACAGGTGTGATCCTTCACCTTCTCTCCTGCATTGTTTTGAGACAACAGCGAGGGGAAGAAAAGGCAGTTGGTCTTGTTGAAGCGTCTGGTTTTCAGGAAGATGGAGGGAAATTCCCTCCCGAGGCCTGTTGATCTCTAAGGGCTCTTACTTCAAAATACTCTTTATCATATTTTGGGGTGAAATTCCCTGAGCTCCTTCAGTGACTGATGGCTGGGAGTGTATACGGCAGGGATACACTGGACAGAGGGTGATTCTCCTCCCGGGGGGACGACGGAGCAGGATGGCACCAAATTCCATCACGTTATTCAGAACTGTGTGTGCAATTTAAAACTTACAGATTGTTTATTTCTAGAATTTTGCATTTAATATTTTTGGACCTCGGTTGACCATCAGTAACTAAAACCATAGAAAACAAAACTGTGGGTAAGGGGCTGCTGTGGTTGGTTGTTGGAGAGTGTGTAACACCTCCCCAGGGCTTGTCGCCGTTGTTAAAGGGTGTTCATTCCCTCGATGGGGCTCAGTCCCTGTCCAACAGAGCAAAATACTCACTCTGCGTCGCCCGAGCAGCCTATTGTGGCCACACAAGTCTGAACAAGAGCCTTGTTTTTAAAAAGTATGAAAACAAAACTCTGCTGTTTGGGAAAACTGTGCTCTAATTTATATTCTTGTCTGCATGCACACAGGCACGGGGGCCACAACCGCGCCGTGGACCCCCTGCCGTGATTGCGGCAGACAGCCAGTGAGCGAAGGACGAACCCACCCTTCCTTCCAGTGGGGAGTTAGGGAACAGTAGCACGCACAGCCTGGCACCCCGTGGAGCTGCAGTGAGCAGGCACGAGACTGTGGGGCGCGGGGGATGTTCGCAGGTCGGCAGCTCTCTCCACACCTGCGGCCCAGGGGCCCTGGGACCCTGTAAATCAAGATGGAAGCCGTGTGGCCGGAGCCCCTGGGCTGGTTTTACCCCCACGTGATGCCCCACGCCAGGAATCAAACAACGTCCTACCAAGTCTGCGTCAGAACGTGAAACCTTGACAAAGGTTTTATAAATTTCAAAATTATATAAATTCCCATGGCCCCTTCTGTCAGTTGACTCCGAGGTCGACACTACCCACCCCAAAGAACACCTGGGATGGGTGGGAAAGGAACTGTTTGTAGGGGGAGAGTACCAACCGGCTCAGCATGTCCTCAGTGCTCTAGGTGTGTTCTTTTACTACTATTATTTACATATATATATATATATATAGATATATCTTTTTATTTCAGAATATTGCAGGAGTACAAACGTTTAGGTGACATATATTGCCTTTGCCCCACCCGAGTCAGAACTTCAAGTGTGTCCATCCCCCAGACGGTGCACGCCGCACCCATTAGGTGTGAATAGACCCATCCCCTCCTCCCCCTTCACCTGCTGGACACCCAATGAATGATACTATCATATGTGCACATAAGTGTTGATCAGTTAATACCAGTTTGATGGTGAGTCCACGTGATGCTTGTTTTTCCATCCTTGTGATACTTCATTTAGTAGAACGGGCTCCAGCTCCATCCAGGTAATATACAGGAGGTGCTAGTTCAGCAAGTGAGCTGTGTCCAAACTCCCTGGGACTCCAGATTGGACCCCAAATCCTTACTTCTGCCTGGTACAGATGGGCAGTTCTCCAGGTCCAATTGCTGGGCCAGCAGCAGAAGGTCTGCTGGGAAGGTTTCTGGGATGCAAATCCTCGGTTCCCCCAGGCCTCCTGAATTGGGACCTGGGGCGGGGGGTGCAACTGGGCTTTGGCCGCCCCCGGGTGATCCTGACCAAGCAGAAGTTTGAGACCCAGTGGGGTACACATCCCCTATTACCCTCACCCTTCGTCTTGTTTACAGGATTCTAAATGTCCTGGTTAACTGAGCCACTGGGTTGGAAGAGGAAGGGATGCTATCATGCAAGTGGAAGGCCATTCTCACCTCCAGGCCTGGAGGAACTAACTCCTCTGGCGCTGGGGTCAGTAGCTGGTGGAGCAGGGGCTCAGGCCAGACCTCCCAGCTCCACGGCAGGCCCAGCTGTGTCCAGTGCCAGATGGGGCTGAATTGCTCCGCCTCTGTGTACTCAGTTCCTTTTGCCACGAAACGGCTGCGGATCATACCTACCGCGTGGAGCTGCAGGGGGGTAAATGAAGTTCCTGAGCATTCAGAAGCTTGCCTGGCAAAGACCCAGTGCTGGCGGTGCTTGTCATTAGTGTTATTTATCTGAGTTAATTTCCAGTTCTTCTCCCTATTTCGAATCCATCTCCACAGTGTCCTTACCGTCTTCCATAGCAACACGTCAGAAACAAGCGCATCAGCACCCTTACTGTCGCAGGGAGGAATGTGACCAGATTGAAGGGACAGACAGTTTAAACACACAGGACGTTGGTTTTCTCACACAGGACTCTGGGCAGCAGTGGCTGCTGAGTTGTGGTGACTCACTGAGGCCGCTGCCTTTCGGGTCTGCGGAGCCAGGACTGGATCCCTCCTGGTTCGGCAGTCTGGGCGGGGGTGAGGATTTACAGGTCCCACAAGGCTGCAGGTGACGCTGCTGCCACCGTCTGAAGGCCACACTTCAGAACCAGGGCCTGGAACCTGCCAGGACTTTTCACCTGAGATTGGGACTCTGAGCCCTGAAGGAGGGAGGACTGTGTTGGCAAGAACAAGGGGCGGTAGCCGGCTCATCTCCTCCCCAGCAGGCTGCCTCCTGACTTTGCTGGTTCTAACAAAGCCACTGTCTGTCTCTATAGTCCCCCGGAATTCATGGCACAGGCTTGGGGACGACAGTGATGATCCGACAATGACCAGGAGGACGTTTGAGGATGTGCGTTTGTGGAGGAATATCTCACACAGTGCTGGAAATGAAAGGAGGTTTCTTCCGCCTGGAAACAGGCATCAGAGCGGAAACGAGCCCTGGGTTCCCTGCACCTGGCACGGTGGGTGCACAGGTTGCTCCGCGCCCTTTGTTGCAGGAATGGATTAGGTAATGAGCACGGGGTCCCCTGCAGTGTCCTGTACCCGGATGTCCAGTCACCTCCTGGGTCTACTGCACCAGGGCACAGTGATGCTGAACTGTTCAAAATACCAGCCCCTGGTGTAGCACACCTGGGATAGTCTAGGATGTGTGATCGGCGAGTGCCCCCATCCTCTGCAGCAGCCTCACTCCGGTCATCGCTTGCTTCTGTCATTATGCAAACCCAGATCTCATCTGATTATTTTTTTGCATTAGAAAGGGATTTTATTTTGTGTGTACATAGGTAGAAAGATAAACAGACAGGCAGGTGGATAACTGTATACATAACACAAGAGCAAAATAACCAGTTACGAGCACAGAGGCATCCTTGTGACTAGCGAGGAGCAATTAGCAATGACGCACCCTGATTCTCCATGCTTTGTCCCCAGTGGAGCAGGGGACATGTTTCCCTGCATGTGGCATAACTTCAGTAGCCTCCTTGAATGTCCTCAGCCTGGTAGAGCCCAGACGTGTGCCCTCCCTGAGGGGGGCAAGAGCCTGGGGATGAGGTGTGAGCGAGACGTGGCCCGCGCGCTCATGGGTTTTATGTTTTAACTGGGAAGATGGAGTGTTTAGGGCCGAGTGCGTAAACGTGGAACCGCCATTGTGGTAATTCCCATGAAAGGGGCGTGGGGTCGATTGGAGCAGACAGCGGTCGACCTGGGGCTTTTCTTCCCCGGGAAGAGCTGTGCCCGAGCTGATCTCTGAAAGATGCGCAGGGACGTGCCAGTCAAGGGTGTAGAGAAGTCATTCCAGGGGGACGGAACCAAATATGCAGAGAGTGTTAAGTGTCCAAAGAACTGAAGAAGATTTACTTGTCATTTGTCACACGTCGGGCTGCCCAGAAGTGAAACATTTTTTGTGAATCTTTTGGCCTGGGGGGGGGGTCTTATCTCCCGAAAAACAGCCAGACAAGGCCAGGCCCCAGCCCCCCTTCCTCCTGGGGTCTGTAACAGAGTGTTCTCGACTTTGAGGCTGGGGTAGGGGTGTCAGCTCAGTACAACGCGGAGTGTAGGGATCAGCCAGGTTGTGGGAAGGCCAGGGAACCAGTGGCCCTGGCCCGACTTCCCCCAGCACCTTCCCGCTCCTGAGCCTGGTCCTGCGGCAGCCAGTCTGCCCCCGCCAGTCCCCCAGGGGTCTCGAGCCTGCAGTGATTCCCCACGCCCCTTGTGGCGGACGTTGACCAGGGCAGCTTCCCTTGTTGGCAGCCCTGAACCCCAGCGGGGACAGAGGAGCAGTGCGGCTGCAGCCTGGTGAAGAGGGAGGACACGCTGGGCAGGGAGCGGCGCCCGCCCCACCGCGCAGGGACTCGCAGGCTGCTGAAGGGTCTCGGCGCTTCCCCAGGAGCACAGGGCTGGAGCGAGGACTCAAGGACTCCGTGTTCTGTTTCTTTTGAGCATCTGGAACTCTGAAGAGTGATAATTTTTAAGTTGCCACTAGGAAGGGTGAAAGAAACCGGTGACTCGTTTAGAGGATGATGGCCAAGCTGCAGTCCGCATGGAGTCAGTTTCTACAGCTGCCTCCGACCCCGAGAGGCAGAGTCTGTAATGACGGTTGGGGTGGTGCTTTGAGTGCAGCGGAGCCATAAAGAAATCTAAGTGGAAAGTGCTTCTCACTCCTGGCTAAGTCCTTCTCTCAGCAAAATTTCACTTCAAGTGTCTTTTCATAACAAAATAATCCTGCATTCCCACTGAGAACTCCACACATTCACTCACTAGTCATGTGGCAATAGCCTGTTTTTTCACTGCTGGGCAGGATTTTGCTAATGGGCACTTTATTGCTAAATGTGTCGTCCCTTTGGGAAAAAAATAATTTTATCCTAGCACATGTCTATCTCCAAGTCTACTGATCAGTGGTGTTATTATGCTTGCAAGAGCCATTTGTAAGCTTTTCAAGTGATATGCCAACGTCTCCCCCCTCCCTAGGTAAAGGAGAAAAACACTAAAAGCAAAAAGCTAGATGATCTCCCAGGGGTGGAGGGGGAGGCGTCATCGCCAGCGAATCGATGTTTGTCTTGCGAGTGTTATATATCATGATACGCCCTGCTCGTTGCTTTTTTGTGCATATTCCAAAAATTAGCCCCAGCATTAAATAAGAGAAGGAAAAGGACTCAGAGAAATTCAAGTACCCGCCTCACCCCTCAGCTGTGAGACTGAGGAAAAATTGCTCCAATTCTCAGCCTTTATCTTCTGATCTGTGAAAAGGAAACAGTAATGACATTAGTTCCTAAGACGACTGCGACGGTTAAATGACATAATAAAGTATGAAGAACTCGGAGCACCATCTTGAATACATAAGAAATGCCTTTTCTGTCGTCTCGCTTTTGCTTTCTTTAGTAAGTGCGATTTCTGCAAATGCCTCAAGATTCAACGGATACTCTGTGTCCGAGCCTGTTCGTTCTCCCCTTTACGGTTAATCACTAACCAGTCTGGGGGCAAAGATACATCCATACCATCCTTTTTTTCTCAGAACCTTGTAGGTGCACAGAACTAGCACACAATATCCGAGCCACCCCCGAGGGTGACGCTCCCCGAGAGGCTGTGTGTGGGGTGGGGCTGCTTTTTATGAGCATTTTAGCAGATGAAGCAGCTGACAGCCAAGAGCATGAGCAGCCTGCCTGGCGCTGCCAGGGGAGTGAGAGTGGAAGGACAGCCGTGGTAAGCCACGCCTTCCTCTTCCTCCTTAAAGATCCTGTCATCGGCTCTGCCATTCTTTGGAGCTCTTGTTCCTGAAAGATGACCTTGGAACCCGTAGGTGAGCATGTCAGGTGGTCTGGAAACTTGTTCTTAGAAGGCTGCTCATGGCACTCAGTACCAGCGAGACCCAAAGCCGTTGGTGTGACCATCACAAAGCTATTCTGACCACGGCGTGGGTCTCGATTCAGCCAGCGTGGGCTGCCAGGTATGCTTCTCTTGCCCCCCACGAAGTGAGCTTGAGCCTTCTTGTTGGGGGCTGGGGATGGAGAGACCAGACGAGGCAATGAGCTGCTGTAATTGTTGCCAAGCAACTCATGTCATCTCCCAAAAGCCACCAAGGGAGTGTCCCTCCCACAGGCGAGCTGGCGTGGGTCCCAGAGCTTGACTCGTTTATGTGGCTGCCACAAGACCAGAGGGGGAAACTAAGTATAAACCATTCTGTGTCCACCAACCCACCAACCAGACATAATATACAAGTGTCTTTTTCTTTTATAAAACCTCTTTCCCAATATTTTAATGAATTTAATTCTTAACGGTTGTAAATCCTAGCACAGTTGGATTTGCTCCTGACCAGGGTTTGCAGTTACCTTACAAGCCACCACTGTGCTCTCCAGTTGGGAGGGAGGGGTCTGAAGGAGGGAACGTGGGTGGCTCAAGTTCATTCCCCACCAACTGAGTCGGGGGAGGGGTGGGCTTCCCCACTCCACGTGGAAAGGTGAGCAGGTCTCATGTCCCTGACCTGGTTCCTCTAACCTCAGCCAGTGATCCTCAGCTCAGGAGCCAAGAGACATTTGGCAACACCTGGAGACGGTTTTAGTTGTCACAAGTGGGGAGGGAGGATGCTTCTGGCACCCAGTGGGTGGAGCACAGGGACGCTGCTGGACGTCCTGCAGCCCACAGGCCAGCCCCGCAGCAGAGAATTACCTCCCCCAACGGTCAATAGCACAAAGGTTGAGAAACTTTGCTCTAAGTTAAAAAAAAAAACAAAAAAAAAAAACCTTGAACATCAAAAATGCAGAGCAGTGGACCGAAAAAGTCAATTTTATTACGTACAATTTAAAAATAGAAAAGGAAAGCATTATCACACAGACCTCCAGATTTATTAATAATTACCAATTTATAAGAAATGCAGGACAATAGGACACGTTAAATGGGACCATGAAGATGCAGTTTGCAAAATCTAGACTTTGGAAAAAGCCTAGAGAATATGTGATCCTACCAAACATTGTAATAAAATAAAAGACTTACGATATATATCTATTCATTGCAATGTATTATTTGTAAAAAATGAAATACAGTCGTCCCTCAGTGTCCTCAGGGGTGGGTTCCAGGACAAAGCCACTTTGCGGATACCAAAATCCGAAGATGCTCAAGTCCCTGGCATAAAATGGGGCAGTATTTGAACATGTGACCTGTGCATGTTCTCATGTATACCTAACATCATATCTGGATTTACTTGTAACACCTAATACAATGTGATGCTATGTAAATAGTTCATACACTTGTTGATTTTTTATTTGTATTTTTTTATTGTTGTATTGTTATTTTTTACTATTTTTTTTTCAAATATTTTCAATTCCTGGTTGGTTGCATCCCTGGATGCAGAACCCATGGATAACAAGGGCCAACTGCATACAAAATGATCAAGGAGATGAACACCAACTGGATATTTTATGGCATCAAGAAATTATTATTTTTAGTGCAAAATATAAAGATGTGGTTAGGTATCAAGGAGCCTCCGTCTTTTATAGATACATTTTGATATATCTGTAGACGAAATCTTGTTTGAGTTCTGCTTTAGAGTAATCGGAGGGAGGGGTGTCTGTGCTCTAGGTGGAGCTAGAGTGGCCTGAGGTGATACCAGTTGAATACACGGGGTTCGTTATTCTGTTCTCTCCACTTTTGTCTGTGTTTGGAATTCTCCATATTGACATGCTTAAAAAACAAACAAACAAACAAAAAAAAACAAAAAAAAAACAAAAACAGTGCCCCAACCCATAGAGTTACACCTGCCAAATTCACGTAATGATATCAAACACATACCGGTGCCTCATATATGTTCCCCTTACGTTACCCGACAAGACCACTGGTGGCTTCTTTGGCTTCCACTGAGGACACTGGGGCTCAGAGCTTGCGCAGGTGCCTGTGGGCAGGTTAAGGTAGGGGTGGAAAGGGGGGTTAAGCTCGGATCCATCCGACCCCAAATCCTGGCGCTTTCTGTTCTGTTTCCCACCTCCCTGCAGAAGGCAGGTGTGCAGCGCAGGTGGGTAGGGGGCAGGTGCGTATGCTAATCGGCTCCCTTCCAACCCTGCACACAAGCTCTCCTTGTCAGCTGCTATTTGGACAGCTGAACCTTCAAGGAATCACAACATAATGCCTGATTTCTACCCTGGGAATTGTAAACTAATTCCAGGTTGGAAATGTAAACATTTTCCCCGTGGGGATGAACTAATTTTAGCTGATTATAAATGGGGAGGGCTGGCAGCTGTTAATATCGATGGTTACTCCTTGAAAAATGACTTCCAGTTACTAATAATCAATTGTCAGAATGAAGAATGGAACATTCTGTCCCCCAGACTCCCAACACATATTTATACATGGATGCCTTTACAGGGCAGACAGGAAAAATGAGCCAGATATTTGGCAAGATGATCAGTTATTCAGAGTGAATAAAGCAATTTTTAGCATCCATATTGGACTGTGAATTTACAGAATTCCTTTAAAAAAAACTGGCTGTTGCAGCTGTTTTGTGTGTCAGTTATTTTATGTTCTGATCGGTACACTGAAGTGTACGACTTGGCACTGGATTGAAAGTTAACAAGGGCTGGGACTGTTTTTTCTCACTTGGTAAGTAAGTAGCTTTGCACTTGGCTAGAAACATCTGGACGATGTAGGCACTGGCTTACGACGACGTTTGCTTGGCTCTGCCTTGCTAGAACTGGTGTTTACATGAGAGGCGTGTGGTGCTGAGCTGTTACTCAGCCTGACTTAATGTGAGATGTCTGGGGCAGCTGGGGGGGTCTCCCTGTTCAAAGCGCCCGTTGGGAACTAGGGTCTGGAA
The DNA here is from genome assembly GCF_041146395.1 of Eulemur rufifrons. Classification (NCBI taxonomy): domain Eukaryota; kingdom Metazoa; phylum Chordata; class Mammalia; order Primates; family Lemuridae; genus Eulemur; species Eulemur rufifrons. The sequence goes on from NC_091002.1 coordinate 49,757,101, forward strand.
AGGTGCAAATAGACTCTAAGGTGACCTCTGGGTGTGCTGCCTGTGTGGAGCCCCCTGCCCTAGAGCTCAGGTGTGGCCTGTGGTTGGTAGAAATTGTGATACAGGAAAATGGACCCCTGGACTGAGGTCCAGCCTGAATTGGCTTCACGCAGGAAAGAACTCAAGAGTGAGCTGACAGAGTGAAGCAAAAGCAAGTTTATTGAAGTGAGAAAAGAAGCAAAACGGAGGCTGCCCCTTGCCCAGGGCAACAGCTCTCACTCAGAGCAACGGAGAGTGGCATATGTTCTTTTTAATTTTACGTTAAATGGAGGGAGGATTCTTCATAAGCTTTCTGGGAAAGGGGTGGGGACTTCCTGGAACCAAGGGTTCACTAAAATGTGGGGCTAAAAAAGTGGGTTTCATGAAGACAGAGAGTAGATTTGTGGTTACCAGAGGCCGGGAAGTATAGAGAGGTTGATTAATGGAAACAAATGTACAGTTTGATAGAAGAAATAAACCTAGTGTTTGATAGATCAGTAGGGTGACCATAGTTTACAATAATCTGTTGTATATTTCAAAATAGCTAGAACAGCATAATTCTAATGTGTCCAGCATGAACAAAAGACAGATATTTAACGTGATGGATATTCCAATTACACAGATTTGACTTTCACAAATTATATAATTATATGAATGTACTGAATTATCACATGTATTAAATGCACCCCTAAAATATGTGCATTTATTATATATCAATAAAAATTAAAATTAGAAAAATAAGCCTCTAAGGTCTTCCCCAGAAAGGTATTGCAAGACCTAGAAACATAAGGTTAACTGAGAAGCAGAAAGGAAGTTCCCAAAGAGATGCACACACACTAAATGCTCCAAGTTATTCCACCGCATGTAAGTCAGAGACCTGAGAAGCTTGGAGCATCCTTTGGGGTGAAACGTTCTTACCTGTAACAAGTCAGAGTGGTGACAGGGTCCTGTGAGCCATCCTCTCCGACATGGTCGGTTCACACCCCTCATTTATTCATTCAATCGGCAATGTATTGAGCACTAACTACATACCAGATGTGGTTCAGGTGCTGAGGATGACGCAGGGGACAGTTGGTTCCTACCTTTATGGGGCTTACATGCTAACGATGAGGACAGCCATCCGATTGTGTCCTGCTCCAGGACCCCAAAGGGCTTTCATTTTGCGAATATTCTTGATACTCCTTGGTACTCACCCACTTGATGTCTTTACCACAAATAGCTATGTTGGCCAGTCCTTTTTTGAAACATCCTTCTCTTTTGGAACAAGAAGGGAATGGTGTGGGATAACTCTGGAGAGGTGGGCAGGATCCAGCCCATGTGGGACTTTATTGGCCACAATGGAGTTTTTTGGTTTTATTAAAGATCAGTGGACCAGCAAGCTGAAAGGGGGCCCAGAGCCTGCGTGGGATGGTAGATCAATCCAAATCGTGTGTCAATATTTTTAGGAATTCTGCACTTACTGGGAACTCCCTGACTTTACTTTTTAAACCAGGGCTTGAGTCCTGTTGTGATTATTTTGCAAGCCTATTGAATCTGAAGTTCCCGTGTGGCATCCCAGAGGATGGGTCAAGGAGGCGGTGGGATAGGCCGGCTGGAAATTGGAGAAGGGAGCTGATTTAAAGGGGTCAGGATATGTGTGTGAGAATCATACAGGTCTCAGTGACATTGAGGCCAGAGGCTGGGGAGATCGCCTGGCCTGAAAGTACAGACTCAGCTGTGAGTGGGACTCCAGCCTCCCCTTCTTTCTCCCTCTTTCTCGGATGAATGCGACACTTCCTGTCTGGGTAGAGGAGGAAGTGCCCTAAAAGGAAGATGAGAAGGAACACCCAGAGGGAGAGTGAAGATGTGGAGAATACTGACTGCAGCCAAGAGAGGGGAATGTTTCTAGCAGGAGGTTAGCATCGGGAGGTCCGGTACGGGCCTGGAGAGTTATCAGAGGACTCGGGCAGGTGGGGCCAGGTGAGGGGCTCAGGGGCAGATTACAGTAGAATGAGGAGTAAATGGAGGTGAGACAATGGATGGGGAAAACAGTATAATATTTCAAGAGATGAAAGCTAGACTGGTTACTCAAGAGAAGTAGGAATTTATAAAACAGAAAATATTAAATACCTGAGCTGTACTACAGTTGATGAAAATGATCCAGTTAAACTATACAAGGAAGGAGAAATGAAAATTGCAGAGTAAAGGCCTCTGAAAATCACTCCTCCATTAAAAAAAAAAAAAAAAAGGAAACTTACAGAAATGATCAGAATAAGCTTTTGTAGAACTTCAGAAATGAACCAAAGGCTTCCAGCAATTCAGGGAAGGTTTCCCCGACCCTGAGAAAAATGGCTGAATCTTGGTAAGAACAATGAGCTTTGTGCAGTTCCAACTTTCCCCTGTCTCATCCCCTGCTCTCCAGCCCCATAGGGCTCTTGAAAAATCGCAGCCGCATCCTAGTGCAGACTGAAAGTCAGCAGAGAAAGCAGAAGGGACGTGGAACTCTTCAAAGCCTCGTTCTCAAAGAACTGCCATTCTTTGACATGGCAAGTGGTTCCCTGGAAAACCCCACTTCCAAAGCTCTCTGTATGGGGTGTGATTTGGAACTCACCAGTGGGAAAAGCCTTCTCTCTGGGGTGTTTGTTTAAAACAATTACTGGCAGTTCTTTTAACTTTGTAGCTGCCTAAGGTGGTAGATAAGCATTTGTGTAAAAGACAGACTAACAAAAAAGCTTAAAAGGAAATGCTAAAAATTCTAAATTTTAACAACGAGAAAGCAAACCATACAATTAAAAAGGGGTCAGAAGATTTGCACCGACACTTCACCAAAGAAGATGCACAGATGGCAAATAAGCATATGAAAATATGTTCAACATCACATGTCATTAAGAAACTGAAAATGAAAACAATGAGATGCCATTATACATGTATTAGAATGATGAAAATCCAAAATAGTGACAACACCAAATGCTGGCAAGGATGTGGAGTGACAGGGACTCTCATTTATTTTTGATGGGAATGAAAAATCATACGGCCACTTTGGAAGTCAGTTTGGCAGTTTCCTACGATGCTAAACATAGTTGTGTACACAACCCAGCATTTGTGCTCTTAGGTAGTTACCCAATTGTTTTGAAAACTTATGTCCAAACAAAAACATGCATACAAACATTTACAGCAACTTTATTCATAATTGCCAAAAATTGAAAGAAAGCAAAGTTGTCAGCAGGTAACTTGACAAAAATTGTGTTGCATCCATGCAGTGGAGCATGTGCACAGCTCTGTGCATGCAAAAAAGAAACGAGCTATCAACACAGCAAAAAGACATGGAGGGACCTTAACTGCATATATATATCTATAGGGTATTCCACCCCAAAATAAGAGAATATAAATTCTTTTCAGGTGCACATGGAATGTTCTTCATTATAGATCATATATTAGGCCATATAACAAGGCTAAAAATGTTAAAAAGAATTGAAATCATAATAAGCATCTCCTTCAATCACAAAGAATGAAATTAGAAACATAAACAACACACTCCCAACTATCCAATAGGTCAAAGAAGTAGTCACAGTGAAATTATATAATACTTTGAAAGGAAAACACTACTTACCAAAACTTATGGGATGTAGCTAAAGTAGTGCTTAGAGAAAAATTACGGAAATAAATAATGAGCCTACATTAGAAAAGAACAAAGTTCTCAAATCAATAACCAAATATTGCACCTTAAAAAATCTAGGAAAACAAGAGCAAACTATTAATAAACACAAACCAAGCAAAATGAAGGAAATAGTAAAGACTAGTATACAATTAAATAAAATCACAATAGGACATTATGGTGACTATAGTTAGCAATATGCTGTATTCTTGAAAAATGCTAAGAGATGGGTATAGAGTGTTCTCACCACAAAAATAGTAACTTTGTGAGTTAATATATAGCTTGATTAGCTAGATTTAGTCATTCCACAGTGTATATTATATATCCTCCAAAACATCATATTGTACATAATAAATATATACAACTTCACCTTTCAATTTTAAAAATAAAAAATTATAAAAAGAAAAAAGGAAAAAATAGGGAATAACAAAATCAAAAGTGGTTCTTTGAAAAACAATAACAAATGTTAAGTGTCTAGCTAAACTATCCAAGACAGAAAGAAAGAAGATTCAACCTTACAGATACATTAACAAAAAAAGATTATAAGAAAATATCATGAACCATCATATGCCAGTAAATTAGGTAATAGATGAAATTAACAAATTTCTAGAAAGACACAAACTATCAATAGTGACTCAAGAAGAAACAGACATCTAAATAGATATACAAGTGAAGATATTAAATCAGTAATCAACAAACTACACACAAAGAAAGGTCTAGAATTCTCTGAATTCTAAGCATTTAAAGAATAATTAATAGACATTCCTCTTCCAAAAACTTCCAAAAATATAGAAAAAAATAGAAGAGGAAACACTTACCACTTATCTTATGAGGTCATTATTACACCAATACTAAACAGAAAAAAAAAAATCATATGAAAACTACAGAAGGGTATGTCTTATAAATATGGATACAAAATTCCTTAATAACATATTGACATACTGAATTTAGCAACATTAAAATTTATTATACTCCATGACCAAGTGGCATTTATTCCAGGATGCAAGGTTTGATTCAACATATGAAAATTAATCAATGTAATGTGCTGGATCACATTAAATTTTTAAAAACTCACATGATCATCTCAATACATGCAGAAAAATATTTGACAAAATCTAATACCCTTTCATAAAAAAACACTCAACTAACTAGGTGAAGAAGGGATCTGCCTCAACCTGATAGAGCATATTTATGAAAACCCCCCAACTAACATTATACTCACTGGTGATAGACTGGATATTTCCCTCTAAGACCAGGAAAAAACACAAGGATGCATGATCTCACCACTTCTATTCAACATTGTGCTGGACATTCTACGGAGGAAATTAGGCAAGAAAATGAAATAAGAGACATCCAGATTAGAAAGGAATAATTAAAATTATGTCTATTTGTAGATGACTTGATTTTGTATATAGAAAATCCCAAGGAGTCTATTAAAAACCTAATGAATAAACTAGTTTGGTAAGGTTTCATGATTACAAGATCAATATACAAAAATCAGTTATAAATTTACATACTTGCAATGAACAATGTAAAAGTGAAATTTAAGAAAACCATTCTATTTACAATAGTGTCAACAACCTAGAGAATGGAAGAAAATATTCTCAAGCTACACGTCTGATAAAGGGCTAATAACCAGAATTTACAAAGAACTCAAGTAAATCTGCAAGAAAAAAACCAAACAGCCCTATTAAAAATTGGGCAAAAGACACAGACAGAAGCTTCTCAAAAGAAGAAAGGCAAATGGCCGATAAACATAGGAAAAAATGCATAATGTCACCAATCATCAGGGAAATGAAAATTAAAACCACAATGAGATATCACCTTACCCAAGTCAGAATGGCTTTTATTAAAATGCCCCAAAACAATGGATGCTGGTGTGGATGCAGAGAGAAAGGAGCACTTATACACTGTTGGTGGGACTGCAAATTAGTAAAAACTCTATAGAAAATAGTATGGAGATTCCTCAAAGAACTAAAAGTAGACCTACCATTTGATCCAGCAATCCCACTATCCACTACTGGGTATTTACCCAAAGGAAAAGAAGACTTTACATCAAAAAGACACCTGCACTCAAATGTTTATTGTAGCACAATTCACAATTGCAAAGATGTGGAATTAACCCAAGTGTCCATCAATTCATGAGTGGATTAGTAAAATGTGGTATATGGATACCATGAAGTACTACTCAGCCATAAAAAATGAATTAATACCTTTTGCAACAATCTAGATGGAACTGGAGACCATTCTCCTAAGGGAAGTATCTCAAGAATGGAAAAACAAGCACCACATGTACTCACTATTAAATTGGAACTAACCAATGAGCACACATGTGCACAGAAGGAAGTAAACCTCAGTGGAAATCAACTGGGGTGGTGGGGCAGGAGAGGAGGGAATAAAACCTACCTAATGGATACTATGAACGCTATTTGGGTGATGGGCACACCTATCGTCAGAACTTAAGCATTACAAAAGTGATCTATGTAACCTAAAACATTTATACCCCTTTAATATTTTGAAATAAAAAAAGTGAAAAGGCAATAAACAGTATGGAAGAAAATATTTGCAAATAATATATCTGATAAAGGACTTATACCCAGAATGCATAAAACACTTAAAAATCAAGAATGCGAAGGTATTTATTAATTTACCTAATTAAAAAATAATCAAAGTATCTAAATGCACATTTCTACAAAGAAGATATAAAAATGTCCAATACTGACATGAAAGGATACTTGACATCATTAGTAATCAAGGAAATGCTAATCAAAACCACAATGAGATACCACTTCACACTCACTAGGAGGACTATAATCAAGAATCAGATAATAACAAGTGTTGTTGAGGATGCAGAGAAATAGGAACCCTCATATACTGCTGGTGTAGTACAGGCTCTTGGAAAACATTCTGGAAGTTCCTCAAAAAATTAAACATAGAGTTATGTTATGGCACAGCAATCCCACTATACATACATATAAACACACACACACACACACACACACACACCCCACATGGGAAATTAAACCATATTTTCACACAAAAACTTGTACACAAATGTTTAACATGGCATTATTCATGATAGCAAAAAGGTGAGAACAACTCAGTGTCTAAGGACTGAAAAGTGGATAAAGTGTGGCATATCCATACAATAGAATATTATTTAGCAATAAAAAGGAATGAAGTACCAATACATCCTTAAACATGGATGAACTTGAAAGCACTGTGCTCAGTGAAAGAAGCCAGTCACAAAATATCACATTATATATGATGCATTCATTTGAAGCATCCAGAATAGGGAAATCTATAGACACATAAAACATAGTGGTTGCTTAGGGATTGGGGGTATGAAGGTTATGGGGGTGATAGCTAAAGGTTATGGGATTTCTTTTTGAGGTGAGGAAATGTTCTAAATTGAGTATGGTGATGATTTTACATATCTGTAAAAATACTAAAAACACTGAATGGAGCACTTTAAATGGATGAATTCTATGGCAAGTGAGTTATATTGCAATAAAGCTGTTAATACAAGAAGAAGCCAAAAATCTGAATAGACTTATAAAAAGTAAAGAGGCTGAATTAGTGATAACGAAAAGAAATCACAAAGAAAAGCTCAAGATTGGATGGCTTTACTGGTAATTCTCCCAAATGTTTAAAGAAGTATTGACTAGACTGCACAAACATGTCCAAATTGGACGGAGGAACACTTCCCATGTCATTCTATGAGATCTGTATTATCCTGATTCTAAACCAGGCAATGAAATCACAAGAAAGAAAACAATAGATCAAGATTCTACATGACCATACACACACACTAGCTTGCTGAATCCAGGAACATATTAAAATATTATGTAATATGACTAAGCATGATTTATTCCAGGATAGTAGGTTGGTTCAATATGTGAAAATTTATCAATGTAATGCACCATTTACTAGAATAAAGAACAAAAATCACACTGTCATCTCAACAGATGTATAAAAGCATTTGGCAAAATCCAACACCCTTTCATGATAACAACACTCAACAAATTAGGCATAGAATAGAACTTTCTCAATATGATAAAGGACATTTATGAAAAACCCACAGCTAATATTGGCCTCAATGGTGAAAGACTGAAAACATTCCCCCCTGAGATCATATATAATACAAAAATGTCCACTCTCGCCACTTGTATTTGACATTGAATTAGAGTTTCTAGAGGGTATTTAGGCAAGAAAATGAAATCAAAGGCATCCAGATTAGAAAAGAAGAAGTAAAACTATCTCTATTTGTATATGATGATCTGTTACAGAAAATCTTAAGGAACACAAACACACACACACACACACACACACACACACAAAATTAGAACTAATAAATTACTTCAACAATGTTGCAGGATATAAGATCAATATTAAAAATAGATGTATTTCTAAACACAATAAACAATTAGAAAGTGAAATCAAGAAAATTCCATTTATAATAGCATCAAGAATAATGAAATATTTAAGAATAAATTTAACAGAAGAAGTGCAAGAGTTATATTGCGAAACTACCTAACAGTGTTGAAAGAATTTAAAGATCTAAATAAATGGATAAATATTTCCTGTTTATGGATTGGTAGAATTAATATTGTTCAGGTGGAAATACTCCAAAATTGATCTTCAGATCCAGTGTAACCCCTGTCCAAATTTCAACTGCCATTTTCATAAAAATTGAGAGGCTAATCCTACAATTCATATGGAAAGTCAAGGAACCTAGAATAACCAAAACAATCTTGAAAAAGAAGAACAAAGTAGAAGGACTCACACTTCCCAATTCTGAAATTTATACAAAGCTATAGTAATCAAGACAGTGTGGCACAAAGATCGACATATAGATCAACAGAACAGAGCTGATAATCTGGAAGTACCCCATACATCTATATTCAGTTGGTTTTGGACAAGAATAATCTTTTCAACCAATGATGCTGGGACAACTGGATAGCCACATGCCAAAGAATGAAGTTGGACCATTATCTCACAAACCATATATGAAAAGTAACTCAAAATGGCTTAATGATCTTTATTATTTCTTTCCTTCTCCTAATTTTGGGTTTGGTTTGCTCTGTTTTTCTAGTTCTTTGAGGTACATGGTTAGGTTGTCTATTTGAAATATTTCTATATTTTTGATGTAGGCATTTATTGCTATAAATTTGCCTATTGATACTGCTTTGTCTCTGTCTCATAGGTTTTGGTGTGCTGTATTTCTACTTTCATTTTTTTTAAGGGATTTTAAAATTTTATTCTTAATTTCTTCCTGCATCCATAAGTCATTCAGGATCATGTTGTTTAGCTGCATATTCTCACTCATATATGAAAGCTAAGAAAGTTGATGTTATAGAAGTAAAAAGTAGAACAGAGGATACTGGAGATGGGGAAGGGTAGGGGGAAGGGAGGGATAGGGAGAGATTTGTTAAAGGATACAAAATACAGCTAGCTAGGAGGAATGAGTTCTAGTGTCCTATACCACTGTAGGATGACTATAGTTAACAATAATATATTACATAATTTCAAATAGCTAGAAGGATATTGAGTGTTCCCAAAACAAAGAAATGATAAATGTTTGCGATTATGGATATGCTAATTACTCTGGCCTGATCACTATGCATTATATGTATGGAAAATCACTATTTACTCCAAGAATATGTACAAATATTATTTGTCCATTAAAAAACAAAAAAAATAAATTAAAAGATTAAAGTACTAAGATTAAAAAATAGCTTAATAAGTTTTTCACAGCTAAAACTATAAAATTCTTGAAAACAATGCATGTAAATTTTTGTGAACTTATATTATGCAATGGTATCTTAGATATAACACTTAAACCATAAAAAAGTAACAAAAAATTGGTAAGTTGGACTTCATCAAATTTAAAAACTTTTTGTGTCAAAAGACACTATTAAGAAAGTGACAAGACAAGCCATATAGGGGAGAAAATATGAATACTGTATCTGAGAAGAATATAGTATCCAGAATATGTAAAAAAAACTTCTTATAGCTCAAAAATAAAAAGACAAATAACCCAATAAAAATTGGGCAAAGTACCTAAATAGACATGTCTCCAGAGAAGATATACAAAGGACAAATAAACACATGAAAAGGCCGGGCGCAGTGGCTCACGCCTGTAATCCTAGCACTCTGGGAGGCCGAGGCGGGTGGATCGCTCAAGGTCAGGAGTTCGAGACCAGCCTGAGCGAGACCCCGTCTCTACTAAAAAAAATAGAAAGACATTATATGGACAACTAAAAATCTATATAGAAAAAAAAATTAGCCGGGCATGGTGGCGCATGCCTGTGGTCCCAGCTACTCGGGAGGCTGAGGCAGTAGGATCGCTTAAGCCGAGGAGTCTGAGGTTGCTGTGAGCTAAGCTGACGCCACGGCACTCACTCTAGCCTGGGCAACAAAGTGAGACTCTGTCTCAACAACAACAACAACAAAAAAAAAAAAAAAAAAAAAAAAAAAAAAAACCAAAAACACAACACATGAAAAGACGCTCAACATCATGAGTCATTTAGGAAATGCAAATCAACAGCACTATGAGATTCTATTTCACGCCTGCTGGGTAGGCATAAGAAAGAACAAATGGAAAATAACAAGTATTGGTGAGGACGTGAAGAAACTGGAACCTTATACGATGCTGATGGGATTGTAAAATGGTTCAGCCACTTTGAAAAACAGCCTGGCAGTTCTTCAAAAGGTTACATGTAGAGTTATTATATAACCTGGCAATTCCATTCCTAGGGCCACACATGGGAGAAATGAAAACACACTCACAAAAAGGCTGCACAGGAATGTTCATGGCAGCATTGTTTATAGTAGCCAAAAATAGAAACTATCCCATTGTTCCAAATGCCCATCAACAGGACTGGATGAATGAACGTGGGGTATCTGTACAATGAAATGTTGTTTCACCATAAATAAAAGAACAACGTCCTGCTGCATGTTGCACCATGGAGAATCTTGGGAACATGATGCTAAGTGAAAGAATCCAGAAACAAAAGGCCAAATATTATAAAATTCAATTTACAGGAAACGTGCAGAATAGGCAAAATATGTAGAGACAGAAAATAGATTATTTGTTGCCAGGGATTCTGGGGAGGCAGAGGGTGGGAGTGACTACTAATGGACACAGGTTTCTTTTAGGGGTGATGAAAATAGTCTCTCTTAGATAGTGGTGGTGGCACAACCATGTGAATATACTAAAAGCCACCGAATTGTACACTTTAACGGGGTGATTTTACAGTATGTGAATTATAGCTTAATAAAAATAAACCTAGAAAGAAAGACAGAAAGAAAACATCGTCAGTGGTGTGAGGCTTCTGAACGAGCAGGATGCAACGGCATCCACGGTAGAAAGTCTGGCGCAGGACACACAGTCTGCCCGCCGTGTCCACGGGTTCTACATTCCCAGGTGTGAGGGCTGATTGGGAAACCTGAGCAGCTGCAGATTTCGGCTTCCCAGGGTGGCCTGGACCCAATCCCCCGCGGATAGTGAGAGACAAATGTACTCAGAGAAACATCTCGATGTTAGCAAATAGGGAGAAAGGAAGAATGAGGATGGATACTTTTACAGAAGTGATTGGAAAGATAGCTTTTCCTCTAGTCTTTGAGAAGGAGATAGAGAGAAAAGAGGGGAATGCATGGGAGTTTCCCTTCCCCGAAGAGAGGGGAGGAGAGCGTTAGAAATAGCTACCGTGGAGATGGCGTGTGAGCCAGCCAGGACGCGGGGTGAGAAAGCAACCGCGCTGGCGACTGAACTCACCCTGGTACCATGATGAGGCTTGGCTTTCGGGGTGTTGTCATAGACAAATGAGATGGTTCAACTCCTCAAGGATCCAGGTTATCCAGCCAGGTGAGATGATAAACGTAGGATCCGGCACATGGACCCTAGAACTGAGAATAAAAGAAACAGAAAGCCAAGGGCTGTGAGGCTGGAGGTGACAGAGGAGCAATTAAGCAAACATGCTGGACAGAGAGATCAGGGAGTGGGCGGTGAGCTCAAAGGACTCATTTCAGAGCTAAAGCAGTTACAGACACCAGCTGGAGGCTGCGAGAGCAAACCGGGAAGGGCAAACAGAGCAAGGAGGGCGGGCTGGAGCTTCAGGGCTTCGGATGCGTCTCCCAGGCGGGTGCTGAAGGCACCAGCTTTGTTCACCTGTTCCTGTGTCTTCCTTCTTCCAGATCTGAGCATAGATTGTGGGTCACTTGTTTTTATCGTTCAAGATTTGGCATGAATATCACTTCCTCTGAGAGTAAGCTCCCTGGACTCGCCACCTGTTCTCATTTGCTCTCAAAGCACCTGAGTAATTTCATCCACGTTTTGCATTTAGGAATTATATAGCTATTTAAGCCCCTTCCTCCTTCCCTCCCTCTTTCCTTCCTTTGTTCCTTCCTCCTTCCCTTCTTATTGAGCACCCTTTATGTGCCAGGCACACTTTTAAGCACTGGCAATAGACAATCTTAAAATATAGGACAGATAGACAGACAGAATCCTTTCTTTCATGGAGCTTAGAATAGTAAAGAGGTTGTTAAATAAACACAATAAACACTAAACAGTTCTTTAAGATGGAGAAAAACATTATAAAGGAAATAGATCAGAGTAAGGTGGTTCAGTGAGTCAGCCCTACAGTGAAGGGGGAAAAAGTCATTTTAGGCAGAGGGAACAGCCAGTGCAAAGGCCCTGAGGTTAGAGTGAGTTTGGTGCTGGGAGCCAGAGAAAGATCAGCATGATGGTGGGGAGATTGCTAGAGAGAGTGGACAAGGTGAGGATAGAGAGGGAGGTTGGGAAAACATGGGTTTTATTAGAAGTGCAGTATGGAGCTGTTGGTGAGTTTTAAGTGGGAGATTTGAAAATGTCACTGTGCAGTGGTATGTTACTTTGCTTATGACGGTGGGCCGCAGGGTAGCAGGGGCTGCATCACGGTCTAGTCCAGATCCTGGCACATTCCCCATTACTTGGGCGAGTGAATGAATGACAGACTGTGGCCAGAGCTCAAACAGCTGCCCCTCCACCATTAGCGCGCTGCGGCTGGGCTTTGATGCGGGCTTTGGCGGTTTTCCTGACTGTTTAGTTTTTGTATTTGCTGTGTTTGACATTCCTCTAAATTTGATACTCTTTGCTCCCTGTATTTTATGGCGAATTTCCTTACCTTGTGAATTCTGGGTCTTTCCATCTGGGAAAAAAGTGCATGTTTTTGATGTTCTGAAACAAAATTTACTAAGAAGTAAACAGATTTTTTTTTGCTCATTATTTATTTGTCTTTTCAATATTGCATTTCTTTTATTGATTTTTATTGATGTTTCTTTCAGCATTTTAAATTAGAATTGGTCTGTATCACAGGCATCTTGGAGTTGGGATGCAGTATAAGTCGTTTGCAATGAGTGAAGCTTGCCAGCCTGTACCTGGCCCAGCATTTAGTCTCACACACAAATTATCCAAAAAGCTGAATGTGCTCATATAGCTGGCCAAGACAGTCCTCCATGGCCTTGTCATTTCTTGACCTCAAAGTGACTGCAGTCACCTCGTGATGACAGAGTCACTGCATCTGTTAAATAATGCAATCACTTTTATTAATTCTCAATCCCTCTATGTAGGTGAAAATATCATCTGCATGGCCATATGGTTGACTTTTTAATGAATGCAAAATACCTGCATGCCACGTGAGAGATTCTGGATGGGCGCACAAATTAGACATCATGAATTTCTGTTAAATACCAAACCCTGATAAAATCCTGTCCTCGGAGACCATTACTGTGTGGTTGTATATTTAAAAAAGGGAATGGTTCGCAGAGAAGGCGCAACGCAGCAATACAGACTTAATGGCTTGTTCCAAGGAGTAAATTAAGCCCAGAACTGTCTCCGTATTAAACTTAGCAGAGCGGGTCCTGAGTATTAGAGAGAGAAATTTCTGATAGAGAGAGAGAGAGAGAGAGATAGAGTTCATTCTTTTACATTGACTCAATAGTAAGATAAAGTGAACTCTGACAATATGATTCAGCAAGGGCTCTAAAACATAACATGTTGGAATGCCTGTGTATCAAAAGTTATTTTTCTGTCCTATTACCTTTAATGAATAGCTTAGATCACTGAATGTATTCACTAAGCTATGGCTCAGTGCATTTTTGATATAAGGAGAAAAAAAGTGCTGTAGGTTTTAGTGTAATTTTATTTATAACAATTCATGTTCCATGTCACATATATGCACATACAGGTATCCGGGCATAGAATATACATGTTTGTTAACACACATGCTCACGTGAACATTTTACCTGTAGGGATCCTATTGAGTTAGAATTGATTTGATAATAAAAAATTTTATTGATTGATTTTTTAGATCTTAGAGAAATAGAAGTGTACAGAATCCTTTACTGGGAATTCACTGAAGGGAGACGCGTTATCAAATTAGCACCCAAAAGCCCGGCTACTGATGCACGATGGTGAATCTCTCTCAAATTACTCACTGCTCTGTGGAAAACGTTCCAATAATTTAGCTCACGGCCTTGGAAACACTAAATATCTCCCACTCCGAGGTTCCCAGCGGAGTTCAAACCAGCCCTTGTAGTCAGAGTTAACACGCGACGTTGCAGAGAGCCTCTGGCCCAGTTTCCTCTTGCGCAGTGCTGTCCTTGGGTGCAGGGAAGGCCCGTCCTGCCTTCTCTCAGGTGTCCCCAGCTGTCCCATCCTGGCACCTCATCCGTCCCTGGCATCCCGCGTCCCCTGTGTGGAATTGTGCCCATGAAGTCTCTCCGTGGTGTTGTGTGGAAGCCCCCAGCAGGCTCTGCCTGGGTTTGGGATAATGCGCCTCGGCTAGACCGAAGCTTTGCCGATCCCGCATCCACCTCCCACCCACCTCGCCGGCCTTTTCTCAACCCGCTCGCAACGCAGGGCTCCTTCTCTTGCTGTGTCCTCTGTCTAGACCCCATGCTGACATGAACAAATCCAAACCTGGCCAACTCATCTACAGCCGCTGCCTGCTGCGTCCACACACATCCATTCGTTTCACAAGTTTTTACTTACAGCCTCTCGGGGCAAGGCACTGCCCTAGTGCCAGGAGCTGGTAATGCTCTGTAGGAGACCAGCGAGGTCCCAGCACAAAGGACCTTCCGTTCTCGCAGGGCAGACAGCACGGAGCGGCGCTGCATTCCCTGGTTGGGGCGAGCCACGTGCCTCGCAGGGCTCGGAGCCCTCGTTCCAGCCTCCTTGGTACAGCACGCACCACGTCATATGAAAAGAACGTTTCCAGTAACGTGTGGGCTCTCAAGGATGGGGCATGCTGTTCTGATCTTTTTCTTCATAGCGTGGTGCCTTCTAGGTGGTTTCTAGAACATAGAGCCAGTAATCCATTCCACAAACATTTACTGAGCTCTTGCCACACATTTGCCTTGCTCTGGGCACTGCAGAGCAGGTGAGGATGGGAGCCCCGAGGCCCCTGCCCTCCTGGAGGTACCCGTGTGCTCCCAGGCGGGAGAGGAGCCCAGGAAACAAGTAAGAGAGCTGGTGAGGACGGTGGCCCTGAGACAGTGAGCAGCGTGATGATTCCTGGGCTGGAATGAGCTGAGGAATCACCTGGGGTCACCCCAGCGTTTCTGACTCAGCAGGTCTGGCGTGGGGCCCGAGAATCAGCATGAAACATTCCCCCAGGTGCTGCTGCTGTGGGTACACGGGGCACTCGGAGAAGTATCTCCACAGAGACCCGAGGCCACGGACACCTGGTCCAGGGACACAAGCGGCCTGGGAGCCCAGGGTGGGACAAGCGAGGAGGAAGGACGTGCAGGGCTGGGTTTGGAGTCAGGAGGGCCCGGCCCACACGGGTGCTAAGCGTGGCGAGGAGCTTCGATGCTCAACCGAGAGCGAAGGGAAGTGTTGGGGGCATTTCAAGCAGGAGAGTGACTTCCTCTGGTGAATTAATTTCCTATTGCTGTTTTAACAAATTACCACCAATTTAGTGGCTTAAAACAATACCCATTTATTCTCTAGTAGCTCTGAAGGTCAGAAGTCCACCATGGTCTCACCAGGCTGAAGTCAAGGTGTCAGCGGGACGGGGCTCCTTCCCGAGGCTCTGGGGGAGAGTCCGCGTCCCGCCCTTCCCAGCTCCCAGAGGCCGCCCGCATCCCCCGGCCCCGGCCCCTTCCTCCATCTCCAAAGCCAGCAACGGTGGCCCGTCCTTCCAACTCTGCCATCATCCTGGCTTTTCCGCTTTAAGGGTCCTTGCGGTCACTCTGGACCCACTTGGATAATCCAGGGTAAGCCCCCCTATTGCAAAGCCGGCTGATTAGCTACCTTAATCCCATCTGCAACCTCAAAACCCCTTCGCCATGGAACCTCACGCAGTCACAGGTTCCAGGGAGCAGGACACAGACATCATTGTGGGGACGTTGATCTGCCCTCCGCATCTGGTATATGTTCACGTGAACAGGGTCATTCTGCCCAGAGAGGGCAGGCGCAGGAGTGGCCTGGGGAGGCAGGTGACAAGGACGTAGTTTGGTGCAGGTGTGATGAGGCACGGCCCACCGGGCGCAGGGTTGCTGCGGGAGCCCCGGGGCGTGGCTGCAGAGGCCTGAGCAACAGAACCGGTGGTGACGCCGTTAGCCGAGGAGGAGGAGGACGAGGGTCAGCGAGAGTGAGGAGTGAGGCTGATGCTGTTGAACTGAGCTAGCCATTACCCACTGGGCTTGGGATCAGCATTGATTTTCTTTATTCTTTGAACAAGAGAGTAGAGATAGGACCGTAGGTGTCTTAAGGAATCTGTCATTCTGTGGGTTGGCGCTTACCAACCTTACAGGGCAGAAGGAATCTGTGCCGATTCCGGAATGTTGCATGAAGGAGAACAAGGTGTTTGGAGGCCACGCTCGCTTAACAGGCAGCGCAGACTTTGGGAGGGTGCAGGGGCCTGGGTGTGCATCCAGGTAGGCGCGGCTTGAGCTGTCCCAGGACACGGTTAGCGCCCCGAGCCTCTCTTCCGCATCATCTGCAACATGGGCCTGAGAAATGGACTTTGCAGGGCTGTTGGGAAGACTGGACAAGCTGTATGCAAATCCCTAGCGCTGCCCCTCAGGGCTTGTTCCTGTCGTCTGTGGTCTGTGTTGAGTTACAGTGGGTTGAAAATCGTCTGTTCTTCCACGAGTGCTTGGGGGCAATGACTCAGGCTGCTGTGGAATCAGTGACCCGAGTAATATGGCCCCATGCAAAGGGCCTTCAGAGCAGCTGAGAATTGTGAAAATAAAAGTTTGTTTTTGTTTTTAACTTCAGTGTCCTTAAAAATTCTCTATTATTCACCCTTCTGGATGGGCCAGCAAATGTTTGGAAAAGTTGTTCTAAAGTATTGGAGAATCTCTGTAGAAGTTAAGCAGCTCTGTCTGAGAGGTTGAAACATTAAATATTAAAACAATATGTTATCTGATGTTTCTGGACTGATTTATTCTCTCTTCCACCCATATTTGCCATTCTCTGTGTACATCCCATCTGGGCACACAAACAAGAGCCTTGTAAACAAGTCAAAGCCACATTAATATATTTGTTTTCACAAAGGGTTGGCAGCGAGTGAGTAATTAGCAGGTGTTGTGATTTTGGTTTTAAATCCAGTTCTGCTTCCTTGTTCGCCAAGCGTGGAAGGATTCACAACCTGGGGACATTTGGAATTTATTTCCCCATTTGTATTCATGACACCCATGATCTGAAATGACCATTCTAACGTCTCCCCACCCCTCTTTGAAACCAATTAGTGCAGTCAATTGCTTCTGGCCCCGGGTCTCACTCCGAGTGCCAAATGTGACCGGGACGCCAAGTTCCATCCCAGCAGCGGGCTTTACGGTGCCCCAGATGGGAGGAGACCCCGACAGCCCTCATCTCCAGCCTGGCCGGGGCCGGCAGTGCAGCACCAGGAGCAGCTGCCGGCTCCGTTTCCTGAGAGGTTACATCTGAGGGACGGAAACGGCCGAGAGGGTCCCTTCCACGGGGGAAGGGGAGACAGGGGAGGGGCGAGCCCCACGGGGCCCTACCCCAACACAGGGCTGATTCGTAAGGTCATCATTTTTATTATCAGTGTGTGGTCAAAGAATTTCAAACTCTTTTACTTGTGCTGTGATTATTCATGCAGAGTATAAGGTTGTTGTATATGAATCTTTATTAAAACCACTATTTAATAATGTCATAAAAGTAACAGACACATACATGATTTTTACAAAGTAGGTTATAAGAAACAGAAAATAGAATATAGAGGTACGCGCACACGTGTGGTGTCTGCAAAGCAGACTAGGGATCCGGAAATAAGAGAAGCGCCGGGAGTGAAGGAGACCGTCATTTATGAGTGTGTAAATTGCCTGAATCTCTCGTGAAGAGCAAATCAGGGTTTTCTTTACTTGCTCCAATTCCATTTCTACTCCTTAGGGGTAATATTTTTAGCTTTTGGCTATTTTGGTTTCTCACGTATCCTTATAGATATATATATTTATCGCAGCATCATTTACATAACATTAATACTTCTACATGATAAGTATATGCTATCTCCATCACACGTGTGCACTCGGGCAGTCTGGCTTAGATGAATGCTTCCCACTCTAACTGCGCATTATTCCTTAGAACACTAGGAAATATCTCACACGTATGCAAAAGATGCCGTACCGTTTGCAAGCTTGAAAGAATAGCAGCGGACGGATCCTCCGCCCGCACAAGGATCATCAGACCAGCATCCCTG
Source organism: Eulemur rufifrons (assembly GCF_041146395.1). NCBI lineage: Eukaryota > Metazoa > Chordata > Mammalia > Primates > Lemuridae > Eulemur > Eulemur rufifrons. Next base: position 49,775,464 of record NC_091002.1, read on the forward strand.
AGGCCGTGGGCGCCCTCCCTCCGTCCAGTCCCTCCTCTTTCCCGCATCCCCAAACCCGTATTTATTATTTCTTTGCTTTTCTTTACAGTTTATCACGTACATATGCATCCCAGCAATCAATGTTTCTGTTTATAGAAATGGAATCATATCATCTATGTTCTGTAGTTTTCTTTTTTAGAACATGTTTGTGAAATTAATCTAGATTAATGCATGTCAGTGTCATTAATTCCTTTACGCCACTGTGCCCATGAGAGACAGGCAGCAGGGCAGGGTGACCCCAAAGTATTTGGTGTGAGCAATTGAACAGAATTAACCTTTGCTGAGAGGAGAAATCGGGGTGGAGGAGGGGCAGATCAGGAATTCAGACTGGAAGTGGAAATGCTGCTTCAACGTCCACAACCAAGAATCCGTGGTTAATCTGGAATGTCACCCCCTCACCACCTCTAGCCCTGCCGCCTTGGCTAGGGCTGCCACCATCACCCCTGGACTGGGTGATGGCAACCAGGGGACTGAGCCACCGTCTCGCACCTCCACTCCGCACAGCCCACCTCCATCACAAAAAATATTAATGTGTAGTTAAATTTTGAGATAAAATAAAATTAATAAGTTCACTAATTAATTTTTTACCACTTTGTCACTAACATTTTTATTTTTTTTTTTATTTTTATAGATTTAGGGGGAACAAGTGCAGTTTTGTTACATAGATACAGTGTGCAGTGGTGGAGTCTGGGTTTTCTCTGTAACCATCACCTGAACTGTGTACGGTTTACCTGTTAAGTGACTTTTCATCCCACACCCCCCTTCCACCCTCCCAACTCCCTCGTCTCCAGTGTTACCATTCTTCACTCTCTACGTGTGCGCATCACTCAGCTCCCGCCTAACAGTGAGCCGTGCAGTGCTTGATGTCCTGGTTCTGAGTCATTTCACTGACGGTGATGGCCCCAGCTCCACTCATGTTGCAAAAAAGACATGACTTCATTCTTCTTTATGGCTGACTAATTGTCCATGGTACACACACACACACCCTGCATTTTCTTTATTCAATCATCAACTGATGGACATTTCAGTCGATTCTGTATCTTTGCGATTGTGAACTGTGCTGGGATAAATGTTCACCTGCAGGCGTCTTTTTGATATAATGACTTCTTCTCCTTTGGGTAGATACCCAGTAGTAGGATTGCTGGATCCAATGGTAGTTCTATTTTTAGTTCTTTGAGAAATCTCCATACTGTTTTTTGTAGAGGTTGTACTGATTTACATTCCCACCAATAGCGCGTAAGTGCCCCCTTTTCTCTGCATCCTCAACAACATCTGTTAATTTGTTACTTTTTAATAGTAGCCATCCTAACTAGTATAAGATGGTATCTCACTGTGGTTTTATTTTGCATTTGTCTGATGATTGGTGATGTTTGTGTTTTTTCAGGTGGTTGCTGGACATTTGTATGTCTACTCTTGAAAAATGTCTATTTATGTCCTTTGCCCACTTTTTAATGGGGTTATTTGGGTTTTGTTGTTGAGTTGTGTGAGTTCCCTGTATATTATGGATATTAGTCCTTCGTCAGTTGCATAGTTTGTGAATATTTTCTCCCATTCCGCAGGTTGTCTATTCAGTCTGTCAATTATTTCCTTTGCAGTGCAGAAGCTTTTCAGGTTAGTTGCATCCTATGTGTCTATTTTTGTTTTTGTTGATTGTGCTTTTGAGGTCTTAATCATAAATTATTTGTCTAGGGCAATGTCCAGAAGAGTTTTTCTTAGTTTTTCTTCTAGAATTTTTATAGTTTCAGCTCTTACATTTAAGTCTTTAATCCATCTTGAGTTACTTTTTGTATATGGCAAGAGATAGGGATCCAGTTTCGTTCCTCTGTGGAACTGACCTTGGTGTTGTCGTTTGACTGTGAGAGTGTGGCCGTGAGGAACGCAGTGACTACTGGCAGTGCTATGGCCAGAGCCTTGGTCCACGCTAACGGCTCCCTAAGTCTTGCCCATCATTGCTTTTTCCACATCAGTGCAAATGACGATAGAGAGAAAAAGGCAACGAAAATAGTTTTGCCTTTTCAGATCACCTTGTGGACTCCCCTAGGGTGAGAAGTCTGTGGGCCAGAATGTGAGCAGCTTTGAATTAAGAGCTCACATCAGTAATCCAGTCTCCAGAAATCCAACACTTCTGTGATCTTGAACCCTGTCTCTGCCCTAATTTACTCTCTTAAGTAGAGTTTCAAATATAATCTTAGCATAGTACAATGCTACAAGTGAGAAGAAATCAAACTTGTCAGGAAGACCAATCTGAGCCCAGAGAAGAATCTAAGCGGTTTTTAAGTACCAAATATTCTGTAAGTCCTAGGCAATCAGCAGCAAGGTGGAAACCAATTTGCAGCACGCCGAAGACAAACTGAGCTGGGAGTTTGCACACAGCCTGGGAGGTGGGTGCTTATGCGTCCCCGGGGCCAGTGTGCAGGGTGCTCAGCAGTGACAAACTACCATAGGGACGAGCCTCATATATCTGAGTCCATCGGGGCTGAATTACCCCAGCTCTGCTTTTTGGTATTGACTCCTCATGAGTAAGAAAAGCCCAAACGTGGGAAGCTTGGCTGTGAAGAGCGATGGCAAGGCAGAGTGGTGTTGCAGGAAGAGCTCTGGTGTTAGAGACAGCGAGGGAACTGGGTTCTGATCTCAGCCATGTGGATTAGGAGTTGGTGACCTTGGGCAGGATGTTTCTTTTCTCAAAGCCTCAGCTTCCTCATTTGCATACAGGGATGGAAATACCTTGCACAACATTTGTGAAGGTTAGAAATGATAAAGTATGTCAAATATTCAGCATAATATCGGATTCATATTAAACATTCAAAAATGATTGTTGTTCTTGTTGGCTTAATGTTAGGATATTAGTCAGGAGCCTTGACCTTGGAGCCAGACAGTCAGGAGTGGAATCAAAACCCCTTCATCATCTTTATCATCATCACTCAGGGTGACCAATAGTCCTGCTTTGCCTTAGACTTTCCCTGTTTTAGCACCAAAGGTCTCGAGTCCTGGGAAACTCCTAAGTTCTGGAAAAACATCACGGAGTTGAGCCCTCCACTGGACATTGGGAGCACAACCTCACTGTGTCATTATAGAGTTTATGCGACCAAACCAGTGCACACTCTGTATGCACCCCTGACACATTGCAAGGGAAAGTTTTCACTTTTCACTCCGTGACTTCCAAGGAACTGGTCATTCGAGGCAACTGGAAGGAAAACATCTCTACACAGCAGAAACATTTTCACGTGAAAACTCCTTTGAGTCCCAGTTTCCATTCTGCTTTGGAAGCACCATCCTTTGGAGGAGGCCAAACAGCTGTTGGTTTCACTCTCGCGAACCAATCATTTCTAAATAGAGCGATACCACAATCTTAATTTTCCACTCAATGGTGAAAGCAGTCACATTATTCAAAATTATTCATCAGCACTTAGTAATTCACATTCTAGAGCAATCTCAGAGTGCTTTAACGTATATATTACGGGCGAGATTTATGGTGGGAATTACAGTATAGCAAATCGTTCTGTAAAATGGTGCTTAAATCACACAAGTTTAAAATACTAATTATGTAGACTAGATTCTGAATTTTTAATTTCTACCTTTGTTTAACAAATACTCTCATTACCAACTTCAGAAACCGGATAGCAGTATCTTCCGAAACCCTCACTCTGAATCCGTCTGAGACGGAAACAACCGCGTGTTTCCACGGTGCCTCACTCTCCCCAGCACCCCGTGGAAAAAGAGTGAATAATGATCATCCGAAAGTCACAATCATCACAACATAATGAAGCATGAAATTCCTCTCTGAGACAAAATCCATCTCTAAGAAGTGCTTGAGAAGCTCTGGATGGCCATGAAATAACTATTTAAGTTAAAAGATAAAATTTAAGAAATATTTCTGCTAATGATGCAGCCGGGGATAAAAACATTATCATCATTTGGTTCCTCAAGTGTATCCATCAACAGAAAACCTCTGGAAGAATTTTGCAGCCACTTCACCTTTTTGGTTTTTTTTTTTAAGCCATTTAGGAAAACCTGATGTGTTTCTCAGAACCCAGGAAGCTCATCACCGTTCCTTGGCTGGAGTCTGTGGAGATGGGGGAGGGGGTGCCGCGTTTGCACACTCTTTGCTCCAGAGAAACCCTCTCAGGACACACTAACAACTAGACTTTGTTCTAAGGTGGTTTAAAATCAAGCCCACCGCAGCCCCGCACCCGGCTGTCCTGTCCTGCAGAGAAGGAAGCTGCACGTTTGTGGGTGGCCCATCTCGAAATCGAGTCCCTCTGGCGTCTCTGTCAGCATCGGCATCCGAGCAGCAGTTCTGCCAGTGGAGGGAGGTGACAGGGCCACCAGACCCGCCGCTCTGCTCCTTGTGCTCAGCCAGAGAAGCAGGCTCTTCCACCCAGTGACAGCAGCGGTCAGGGGACAGCCCACGTGAAGAATGAACATTTAAGGCATTTTCAGTAACAAGGAGTAGTTTGTTCCGAGGACTTCAGCCACCCCCTGCAGACCTTCCTGCTGAGCCGGACTGGACGCGGCACCTTGTCCGTCTTTGCACCCCGCGGCCCGGAGCCCGGCGCTCAGCACGTGGGCGCGTTAGCAGCCCGGGAACACAGGCTTGCTCCACCGCACTCAGCTGCAACCTGACTCCTCGGTGTGGGGTCTTCTTCCGCACATCTTCAAGAGTGGAAACTACGCATGTTCCAGAACTTTCTGCCACTGTAGGTTTCACTGTATGGTTGTTCTTTCATAGCGTCTTGGAACCCCTGATGCCATCTGTTTAAAAATGAACCAAAACCCAGAATGTTCCCAGAGAACGGTTCCCTTTCAGCTCCGAGGCCCCATTTCCACACGGGGAAGACTGGCCTACACCAGCTCCTGAGTGGCAGCCCTGCTTTACCTTGCCTCCTTCCCCGTGGCTGTCTGCATTTTCTTTTGTTTATTTTCTTTTTTATTGCAAAGTGTTACAGGAGTACAAACACTTTGGTCACATAAATTGCCTCTGCACCGCCCGGCAAGCGTGCCCATGCCCCAGACAGCGTGCACGGCACCTGTTGGCTGTGGATTTACCTGTCCCTCCTTTTCTGTTCAGCCTTTCTTTGGGATCACGGTCGCGTCTGGCCTTTGGAAGGACAGGTGCAGGTGCGGGGCGCACCAGGATGCCGCAGCCACTGTTTCCGGCACCGCGGGCAGCAGTGCTGACCCTTTTTTTTCAGGAGTAGCTGATTCAGATTAATCAGTTAGCAGCTGGCACTTTATGCTGACTCTAGACAAGTTTTGTACATTCAGGTTTGAATTGAGAAGGGGGAGGGAGAAGGGCTGAGTGGCAGAGGAGGGGGCGGGCGGGGAGAAAACTGCTCTTTCATGACTGTTGCTGTGACCGGGCAGAGGTTACTTCTTAAAATCTACGACTGTGCTCCGTTCTGCGTACGGAGATTATCCTGTGACGTGTCTGCTCCTGAACTTGGCACCCTTCCCGGGGTGGAGGGAAGCCTCCTGGGATTCACACCCTTATGCAGTCGCCAAGCCTGGAGGTGGACAGGACCTGGTGACGTGCCTCTGCCCAGTGGGCAAAGGCAATGGGAGGCAACTGCCAGGATTAGGATACAAAAGGGCTTCAGCGTCCTTCTTGCTCAGCCTCTCGCACTCTCTTCGGCTCTGTCTCTGTCTCTCCCTCTCTCTCCGTTCCTGTCCCCGTCTCTCCTGTAACCAGCTGCTGTGTCCTGAGGACTCAGGCGGTGATGGAGGGGCCCGCACGGGGAGAAGCTGGTGTGAGCGACCTTGGAGGTGAATTTCCTGAGACGCACGGGTAGACACGTGAGGGAGCTGGGAGGGGGGTCGCAGCCCCAGGCGAGCTTGGAGATGACTGCTCCCCGGCCGACGACTTCACTGCAATGTCCAGAAAGACCCCGAGTCAAGACCCCCAGCTAAATGGCATTCAGACACCTGAGCCCAGAAACTGTTTGCTGTTTGGGGGCCACTCAGTGCTGGGGAGATTTGTTATACAGTGAGAGAGGACTGGAGCATCCTCCATCCTGCTCCTCCCAGCTCCTGCTCGCTGAGGCCATGAGCTTGGTCCTTCCTGACCTCTGCCTGACACCTGTCCCACCGCAGGTTTGCCATTTTGAGTATCTCCTATAAATGGAATCCTCTAGTTTGTGGCCTTTGAGATTGGCTTTTCCCCCACTCTGCCCAGTCTCTTGAGATCCATCCAAGTGGCCGTGTGGATTGACAGTTTGACCCTTTTCGTTGCTCTGTAGTATTCCACGGTGTGGACATGCCGCCTTTAGTTTAACCATTGCCTACTCAAGGACCTGAGCTCATATCAACACACATCAAGTCTCCTTGACTCCCTTCCACAGTATTTCGGAAATCTGTCCTGTTTCTTCACCCCCTGCTGTGACACGGAATCAGACCACGTGGCCTCTGCACTGCGGCGTGGCAGCAGCGTCTAGCCGGTCTGCAGCTACAGGCCCAAGATGCATGGATTTTAAACGGATAGTGCAGCATATTTTAGGAAACAAACAGAAAAACACACTTCTTTGTAAATAAAAGGTGAATATTTTGAAAAACTAATATTTGAGGGAAGCTGTGTAATTTAAAGTTAAATATTGTCAGGCAATGTCAGTTGTGCCCACCCTAGCTCCCTGCCCCGGCCCTGCACCCCTCCCACCGCTCACCCCTACAGCAGCCAGGGTGACGTGCTAAAGGTGTCACTCCTGCTCAAATCCCTGCATGTCAGTCTGTTGTCCCCAGGGTGAGGACAGGCTGTTCCACGCGGCACACCTGGCCTGTCCTGGCTGAGCTTCTGCTTGGCTAGTGCCTGGCCTGGTCCCTCCTCAGTCTCTGCGTTCCCCATGCAGACCTGGGCTCGCTCGCGCGGATGAGGGTGCAGGTTCTCCATCTCCACCTTTCTCAGCTCACTCCTATCTATCCCTCAAGGGTTAGTACAGGCATCACCTCCTCTGGGAAGCTTTCCCTGCTTGCCACACCCTAGGGCTAAGTGCTTCCTCTTGGGCTTTTCTAGAAGGCTGCCCCTGCCTTCTGCCACAGCAGCACTTATGGTTTCTTCATTTGAGTTAACACTCAGACAAGCACTCAGTAATTGCCAGCCACCATTACTTCTCCTACCATTATGATGATAATGATGATGATCTGCTTTCTGCACAAGCCCCAGACCCCCTGGAAAGCAAGGACTCCCTTCCTCACAGCCACATCCCCAGTGCCCAGAGTCCTTGGTGCCGAGGACTCTGTGCATATTCGTGCCGTGAAAAAACAAGCTTCCTACCGTTCAGAAGTAGGAATGGCAAAATCCATCATATCCGGTGTCCAGACTGGAAGTTAAGGAGACTGCGTCAACGCCAGGGTGGGCCACTCCGTTCCCACCTCGTTCAGTTCACTGCATAAGGCAGGCGGCTGTGCCTGTATTTCACCAGTTTGCTCCTCTGTGAGAAAGAGCTGAAAACACAGCCCTGTGAGGTGCCTTCGGGATATAAAGCGCCGCTGCGTTTCGAGGCTCTGGTTTGGCCAAGTCCCCATCTCTGCCCACCCTGTGTAGGGACACGGGCAGTGCAGGACAGGCCACCAGGGCAGGGGACCTGGCAGTGTTAGTTCAGGTGCAGTTCCTAGAAGCAGGGGGCAGGAAGCAGGTGGCAGCCACCAGCCCACCGCATGTGCAGACGACAGAACAGGAGAGTGGGCGTCACTCTCTGCCTGCCTCTCAGCACTGCCGCTGCTTGGGAAGGGAATGACCGTCTTGCTCTGCCTCTTTCTGGCAGAATTGGATGTGTCAGTGATTGCTCTGAGTACATCAGTGTCAATTCCTTGGGTCGGTGAAGAAACGCTCGTGTACGAGAACAAAGGATTAATAGCTCCACGTCCTGTCTGTGGGATGCCCGCGCGGAGCTTTCACATCAGAACCCCGTTTCCTGCGGTATCCAAACCTACAGCAGCTTAGTCGACGTTCAGTCTGTTTTTATTAATCCCGCTGTTTTTACATACTCTGGGGCTCCCATGTTCCCGGGAGGGGGAGCTCCGCCTCGCACGGCCTGACTGCACGCTGAGAGCTGTCCTTCACACTGGTGGCCCGTGAGCATCTCGTGAAACAGGGGCGTGAATATTCTACATACAAACATGGATGTGCCGCGGGGCTGCTGGTGATGGGTCTGGACGGGCTCAGAGGGTCACCAGGGGGTTAGTAGCTGACGCTGGGTAACCAGAGGTCCTTTGATAGCTGAGGCCCACTGTGGCTTCCCCTTGAGGGCCCTGCTGGAGGCCCTGTCACCCTACACACTGCGATCGTGGCCCCCAGGAAAAGGCTTTCTCCGCGGTACGGGAACCGCAAGTTCGCACCACAGTGAGCTGGGGAGGAAGGGAGCGAAGTCCTGGCTCCGTGTGTTTTTACGTTCTCAGCGAGGTGGCCTCATTTCCCACATTCGTTCTGTGGAATCTTGAGTGACGTGACAGAGGAACAAAGCTTGCATTGTTCCAGCCGGCGAGGCCCGGGCTGCGGGGAACCTGCCCTGACAGGGGATGATGATCTCCGTTCCGAGAGCGGAAAGGAGCATCACACCTTTCGCTCAGGTCAGGTGGGCACAAGCATGCCAGGTAAATTGAGCCCGTGACATCTCTCTAATGCGGCTGGATGTCATTACTGTGGGCAATGTCCCTGATGATTACTGAGTTCTGTTCCCTGCACCCAGGTTTGTAGTGGATCAGGTGTTTTGGCCATAGCCTTGATCCATGCAGCCTTCATCTGGTGATTTTTAAAAATGTGCTTCTTTTCTAAATTGCTTGAAATGGATAAAGAAGTGGTGTTCTGATTGAAACTGAATTTGGCCTAATTAAGATGAATCTCCATGTAGCTCCACAACCCCCTCGGGTAGTGAGAATCGGATTCCCTTTTGACCTGCCGTGGCTGTGCTCCTCGGGGTGGGGGCGGAAGCTGAGTTCGGAAGCCAGAGAGCCCCTCCCGAAGCCACTTCCTCATTAACGCAGGGGACAGAATTCCTGGCACCTTGTGAAACCGTTTGGGAAAACTTCTGTTAGAGGATGTCACTGAGAAATGATACTATCTGGCTTTCTTTTGCCCAATTTGGTATTATGATAGTGACCAAAATAGACCCCAAAAAGGTGTGTATGTGAGAGGGGCATGGGGAGAATACAGCATGTGCGTGTGTGGATATGTGTATATGCACACATATGTATCGCATATATTAATACGTGTCTACTTGCAGAGAGGCTACATGACAGCTACAACAGTGACGACAGCAACAACTCGCCTTAGGTGTGTTTACCGTGTGCCGGGCGCGTGCTCGGAGCTCTACGTGCATTAATTCTGTTATCCTCATTAACAACCTCACGAGGGAGGGACACTCATCACGTCCCTTTACCTGAAAAGAAACTGAAAAAGAGCTTTATCAACTTGCCTAATGTCTTGCAGCCAGTAAGTGCTGGTCTGGCCCCGGAGTCTGCAATCAGAGCACATGTACGTGCGTGAACCATTTGTTGAAACAAAGCATGCATGCACTACAGTACATTAAACAAAGTGTGAGTGTGCAGCTCCATGGATTCTCACACACTGAACACACCACGTAACCTGCTCTAATAATGAAAAAATTACCCCAGAACAGTCACTTAAAAGCCCCCATCTCTACCTCCTGCTCGTGGTAGCCCCTTGTGTCAGTCCGTTCAGGCAGCCACAGCAAAGTGCCATCGATTGGGTGGCATTTATTTCTGAGTTCTGGAGGCTGGGAAGTCCAAGATCAGGGTGCCAGCATGGTTGGGTTCTGATTCTGGTAAAATCCCTCTTCCTAGCTTGCAGATGCCCCCTTCTCTCTGTGTCCTCACACGGGTGGGGGGAGAGAGAGGGAAGAGTGCACACTGTCTCCTCTCAACAAGGGCACTGATCCCAGTACGGGGGCCCCACCTCATGGCCCCATCTAACCCTAATCACCTCCCAGTGACCCCATCTCCAAACACCATCACAGTGGGAAGTGCAGCTCCGACATATGAATTCTGGGGGGACGCAGTTCAGCCCGCAGCATCCCCTTCCTGACTTCTAAACCATGGACTGTTCAGGAATATGCATGCACATGTGGTTTCGTGTCTACCTTCTTTTACCCAGCACTGTTTGTGACATCCCAACGTGTTGCTCCACGTGGTGATAGCTGAGTGTTCTCACGGCTCTGCAGTACTACAGTGTGAACACGCAGCCATTGACGGGCTTGGGGGTTGTTTCCTGTTTGAGGTTATTCTAACAGCACTGCCTGAAGCACCTGTCTTGTAATTTTGGTAAACGCAGCCTTGCATCTCTGTTGGGCGCATCCCCTGCTGTGGACTCTCTTGGTCACAGGGTACGTGGAGGTCCCTCTGGAAGACAGTGCCAAACAGTTTTCCCAGGTGGCTGTACCAGTGTACCTTCCAACCACGGCGTGTGAGAGTTTCACACCCCCGCGGCGCTGGAGTTACCAGCCCTCCTCGTGCGGGCGCCTGGCGTGGGTGTGCGTGAGCTGCATGTTCCAGCATGCGCTTGCTGGATGCCTCATGAAGCTGCTCCCTTTCCACGTTTCCCGGCCATGTGGGGACCCGTAAGGCCCCTATTCAAGTCTCCCTACGGGACCTCTGCCTTTGCCCTGTGCCAGTGGCTGTTTTTGTTTGTGGTTGGTGCTCCTTGTGCTCCATTTAAGACATCCGTGACAAACTCAGCGCCATGAAAACATTCTCCTACGTATTCCTCTAAGAGCTTTATGAGTCTCCCTCTCGCACTTAGACCTACAGGCTCCTGGAATAGTTTTGCACGTGGTGAGGGCAGAACGCAGGTGCGGTTTTCATTCACGTGGGTGTCCTGTTGACCAACACGACCTCCCTAAGTTCTCCTCAGCCAGCCTGATGCTTTAGGGGAATTGCAAAACCAAAGTCAATCCAATCTTCTTCTGCAACCTGCTGACAGTTTTCTGATTTTTCTCTCGGATAGCCTAGTTGCCTACTTTTTTGTACACAAACATGCATATACACACAACACTTGTGTAAACAGGAGCATACATATTTGAAGACACACACACAAAAACACATGCACACATGCAATCTCTCCTAATATTTATACTGTTACATACTTATCAATGTAATCCCTTCTTAGAATATTCAGGAAATTATTCACACAAAAAACCCTGCAGCTTTTTAAAAGATGTATTTCATTTTTTTCTGTGTCAGACAGAATTAATCAAGGTTCTAATGATTGTTGTGCAGGTGTTATTTCAAAAACAACCAGTACCCCCCAAATCATTAAATTTACAGGGAAACTCTTGATTACAGGAGCTGATGACTATTATTTCTAAAATAGAAGAGATGCAAAGTAACAAAAATCAATGACATGGCCATTAGATTAGAGCTAAACGTATCCAAGTTTTGCATTGACGAGGTTCTCACCCCACTTTCTCTGCAAATATTCACTATATAGTGACTCTTGAATATGGATACCTAGATATTTATAATTGTTACCCTGATTATTTTTGAAAGATTTTATAAGGATTAACGCATAAAAGTCAACACTTACTGAGGAGCTAACAAGCTCAGGGCACCAGGTGTGCAAAGATGAATCAGACAGACATGCTCCTGCCTTCATGGACTTTGATTTTACAGAAGACGTGGGCACTAAACTCAATTATTTGCATGCATTGCTGATGAGAAATGCACGTGAGCACTTATGCATGGAAATCATATTAGAAGTAGCCCCAAGGAACAGTTCAAGTAGGTAGGGTGCCTTGTTACATTGAATTCTTCAAAGCTTGAAGGATTCCCTAGGAATTTGGTCCTAGGTATAGAAGGATTATCCTCTCCTTTTTATAGCTCTCTCTTTACCCAAAATCACATTCCCTCACTTCAATTTCCAGCCAAGATGTGGAAATCTCAAATTTCGGTGTAGTTAAAATTTGTACCATCCCAAGTTCAAAACAGCTGTATCAAGAAGATTACGGCGGTGCCTGCTTTCGTAGAAAACCCCAGAAGTTTGTCTCTACTCACAACTTCTCCATCGCAGGGGCTCTCAGCTGGGTGTGATTTTGCACACCCTTCGCTCTCCTCTGTCAGGGGACTTTGACAATGTCTGGAGACGTTTCTGATCGTCAGAAGTGGAGGGGAAGGTGGTGCCGGCATCGACCGGGCGGAGACCAGGGAGGCTGCTCATACCCCACAGTGCCCAGCCCGGTGCTGCTGCCCCTCCCAGCAGAGGGCTGCCTGGCCAGAAGTGTCGGTGTCCCTGCTTTCTCGTCCCCCTCCCTGGACTGCAAGATCCTTACGTGGTCACACGGGCAGCAGCGGACCCTGCTGAGCACACAGCTCTGTCCTGCAGTCCAGGGAAGGCTGCGTCCCTGTCGGGCCGCCTGCCAGCTGCATCCGGAGGGGTTTGCAGATTCTCCAAGCCTTAGTTCTCTCCTCCGGACAACAGCAATGCCGACCTCAGCAGCCCGATTTGAGGCCCTTATCAACCCTGGAGGAAGTTCACGACTTCCAAAATTTGTATCCTACTTTGTGTTATTTCTCCTTTTAAAAATTCAAACAAAAGAAACGCATTCTCCAAATTCCAGTTTAAGTGAGATGGTAAAACTTGTTGGCCTTCGACATGGCCCCGGTGCTGAACAGTGGCCCAGGCTGGACAGTCAAGAGCCTCTCTGCCTCCTGCCGGGACTGGCCCCTATCTAGTGTCTGCATCCGTCACGGCTGCAGCCAAGCGCCGCAAACCGGCACAGGATTTAGATTCTTTATCAAGCACTTTACTGTAAGCTGGCACTGAGATTACACCTTTTCACTAATGACAGGGTGCTCTTCTGCCACTCTCTGTCCTCAGAGCCCAGGGGTGGCACACCCCCACCTGGGCACACAGAGTGGCCTCGCCCTCCCAGCCTGAGCTGGACGCCAGCTGTGGAGAGAGGAGGGCCAGGGGTCCCTGTGACAGAACTCCCTTGGCCCCTGATGCTACATACCACATGTGGGTACTTCAGGGCCCCAATGCTAAACAATGACCCTCCACGACATTCTAGAACATAAGCCTGGTCACCTGCCCCGTGTCCAGCTCGCTGGACAACATTTAGTATCTGACTGTTAATTGGGAGTGGCTCAGCCGGTGACCCTGGCTCAGGCCCGCTCAGGGCTGCAGGCTCTGAGGGCTCAGCCCCAGCAAGGCTTCGTCCCGTGGCTGCGGGCAGGGGCTCAGCTCCTGCCACCCTGGGCTCCTCCACAGGGCCGCCGGGGTGTCCTTGCAATGTGGCAGCTGGCCGCTTCCCCAAGGAGGGGAGGGGAGGGATTTAGGCTCTAGAGCAGCCATCGTGCCCTGCCGTTCTGGTCTGGACATCACACACCACCACTTCTACCACGTTCTCCTGGAAGCAAAGCACTAAGAGGAGAGGAATTAGCCTCCACCTTTTAAAGTGAGAATTATCAAAGGACTTGTGGACACCATGAAAGGAACAAAGGACCCAAACAGGGAGACCCTTCCTTGTGTGTCTGTGTCCTGGGCTTCTGTGCTCTGCAGGCTCTGAGCTCTCACGGGAATCAAAAATAAACACTGCCATCCTAGTATTCGTGAATTATGGAAATGGAGCGCCACGACCTCCTCAGTCTGCCCGGTGGTGCTGAGCGCTGAACTTGCCCTTCCCTGGCCATTTGCACTGCGGGACGATTCGATGTGTCACTCTGTGTGGGCGCACGCCTCAGCCTCACCTACACAGGGTTTAGTCGCTGAAATTTAGACAGCCGCGCCCAGGGACTTCGGCTCTGACATTAAGGTGTGTGCTTTCGCCTAGCCAGAGGGGAGCAGGAGGATTTCCCGTCAAACCAAGAGGTCAGCCCTCCAAAGCATCCACAGAGCCACAGTCAAGCCTGACATTTTGCCTTTCTGTTTAGCCAAGGCCTGCACGTTCTCTCAGCCCCCACGGAAAGCACCGTGTTCCCGGGAACTTGCACCGGGGTTTCTGTCGACGGCCGCAGCTTTTCTGCCTTGGTGAAGCTGTGTGATTGTGTGATAGCAGCTGGCTCTGCCCCTACCCCTGCAACCGGACTGTGAACTCCAAGGTGGGGAAGGCCCCTCTGTCCTGTCAGTGGCCACCCCTCTCTTAACAAGTGGTTAAACGGAGCTGTGCGTGCTGGAGCTTGGTTTTAAGGAGCCAGTTCTGGGCAGTAGTTCCTGCTGCCATATGCTGGTCTCTCCCGAAATAGAACTGAGCATCAGCTAAATGGCCAGAAGCTTGTCATGTGCAAAATCAGCAAGGTAAGCCAGCAGGCGGGTCCAGACGGAATTTAGGAAACAAACGCACGCTGCCGACTCTGCCCGTTTCCGACCGTGCAGCCCGTGCCGCCTTTCCCGCACCCTCCCTCATGGAACTTATTCCGGACTCGCCACCTGGCCACAGCCTGCAGGGAGGACGCTGAGATGAACGGGATGCGCTTGCTCCCTCGGGAGTTCCCTGTCCACACTGGCAGGTATTTAATAATCAAACGTCCTCAGGAACACGGCAGAGCAGGAACCAGATGCCGCCCAGCTTACCCTGCAGTCCGTTCTCAACACAGCAGCCCGAGTGGTCCCTTTACACGCAGGTCAGATAGACCCCTCCCTCACCTGCCTGTCACCCTCAGAGTGGCACGTGCCTTCTCACAGTGACCTGTGCCCTCTCTCTCCTGCACTCTCTGCCTTCCTGGTTTGCTCCCCTCTCTCTCCCCTGCACAGTCACACTCTCCTCCAGCCACACGCGCCTTCGCCAGTTCCCAAAGCAAACGTGGGCTTCCTCTAGCCCCAGGGCCTTTGCACTTGCTGTTCTCTTCCTGGGATGCTTTTCCCAGGGGGTCTCATCAGTGGTTCTCCCAGCTTGAGTTCTCGCTAGTCCCTTCTCACTGAATCCTTCCCCGTTGGTGCTTTTCAGAGTGACCCTCCCGCCCATCCCTCTGTGCCCGTCAGCCTTTTGCTGCACCCATCCCTGCAGGCACCAGCCTTTACTGCTCTTGGGTGTGTCCGTCACCGGAAGGCCGTGCAAGGGGAGTGGGCGGGCTCGCCGCTGGGGTCCTTTCTGCTCAGCCGGCACCGAGCTGCTGCCAGAGGGCACCTGCCGAATGGCTGAAACCCAGGTCTTTGTGATCCCAAACCCCTCGTGCTTCCCACTACCCTGCTCTCCTGCCAGAGTTGTACACCAATGGCAACTTACCCCGTTCTACGAAGCGGAGCCAGAAAGCCTCACATTTATGAAGGTTCAAAGTATAATGGCCGCCACAGAAGAATAGTATGTGCTTGATAGATATTTGCAGAATGAATGAATGAATGAATGAACAAACAAAGTTTAACCACAGCTGCTAACTCCAGCCGGGGAGTCGGGGGCCTTCCCAGAAGAGGCGGAGGGGAGCGCTTTCCCGAGGAACACTGACATCGGCCTGGGAGCCGAGGCTCCGGCGGCAGCAGGCATGTCCCAGGTCCTGCGCCAGGGCCCTCCTGTGCACTGCCTCCTCCCACCTCCCCTCCGCTTTGCGCTTGAATAGGTTCAGGCTCCCTGGCTTGAAAACCACCTAATCCCTGGCCCCGCTGTGCCTTTTAGCTGGTCTGCTTTCTGCTCCTTTCGTGCCAGCCTTCTCAAAGGAGTGTGCCACGTCCTCTCCTTTCTTCTCCACCTGCTCCCTCCTGAAACTTTTATAGTGTTTCTCACGTGGAGATATTGTTCTCCTTTGGAAATTGAACTCTATTGAGTAGAAGTGGGCAAGCCAGCTGAAGATCAAGAAGTCCTGTGAAGAATGAGGGTGATTTTTGAAGACATTAAGGCGGTGCTGGAGGGTGATATTGAGAGGAAGGATGGCGGGGCCACTCAGGGAGGTGGAGATGGGTCCCGAGAGAGCACCGGGGAGGAGCTGCGTCCCCGTGGCTGAGAGGGAAAGATGCGTTATTAGTGTGCTGTGATAGCGGACGCCTCAGTGCCAGCACCTTCGAGGAAAAGAAAAATGAGTCGTTTCTATAGGTGTTAATATGGATGTATGTGCACACACACACACATGCAACGTAACTATGTACATCCAACTAGTGGTTTATGGTTGTGGATTTTGTCTACTATTTCATCATTTAAAGTCATGTGCACAGTTAGACCCAGAAATTCTGCTTCTATTCATCTACCCTAAAGAGACACTCACATATGTATGCAAAGATGGATATTTAACAATGTTTGTTGCAGCATGGTCTATAACAGCCTTCTGCAAGTGCGCAAATAGGAGACTGGACAAATAAATTCAGGTAGAATGAGTTGAATAAATATAAGTAAATAAGCTCAACAGAATGAGGTAAATATATATTATCATTTTATGATAATGTAAGAATGTCCAATTTTATTCAATAATTTAAAATTGCTTCTCCAATGGCAAAGACAGTGAAGACGGCGGTGTCTAAGGTAAAGCCAGGTGAGCGCTCCCAGGGGTTTAAACTGAGGCACTTTGTGGAGGTTTTTGCAAGCAGGAGGTGCGCAGGCTCTGGACGCAAAGTGAAATAAATTCGTGCCTGACAGGGGGAGGGGCTCTAGTTTGAGAGGCCCCCTCCGTGGCATCCCCCAGCCTTTGAGTCTAAATGAAGAGGACGACATAATTGTTTTGAGATAATTCTCCTTGGCTACAAGGATCAATAAAGTGGTGATGCCAGTCTGAGGTTGGACAGGCAGTTGCTGGGCAGACGTCCTCACGGAAGTATTTTTTGCATAAGGTTTTGATGGACTTTGTGCAAGGTTGTGGTTTTTGCAGTTTTTTGTGATAGTTTCTATCATCAGGAATTTATGCATAAGAATGCGAGAACCTTCTCTTTATGGCCTTCCCCAGCTCTATGGTTTTTTAAAAACATGACTCTAATTTAATTCTGATAAGACAACTTTTGCACTTTAAATGGGACAAAAGCACAAATGACTCAGAAGGGGCCTTATTGGGCCACAAAGGGAGACTTCTCACTTCTGCCCTCTCCTGGCGGGAGCCAAGAGAACCTCCCCGCCTGCCTACAAAGCCCACCCTCTTGCTCTCGCGGGATTTCTAGCCAACTCCTTTCTCTCTTATTTCAAAGCGCCCTCTGAGCTTTACTTGTGTGTGCTGATGGAATAAAAAGAGAGACATCCTCAGTTTATCCTTAGGTAAGTAGCCACGGATGCCAACAACACCTGGGTGCAGGCCCGGTGCGGTGGCTCATGCCTGTAATCCTAGCGCTCTGGGAGGCTGAGGCAGGCGGATCGTTTGGGGTCAGGAGTTTGAGACCAGCCTGAGCAAAGTGAGACCCCCGTCTATACTAAAAAAATAGAAAAAAATTAGCCATGCAACTAAAAATAGAAACAAAATTTAGCCAGGCATGGTGGAGAGTGCCTGTAGTCCCAGCTACTCGGGAGGCTGAGGCAGAAGGATCGCTTGAGCCCAGGAGTTTGAGGTTGCTGTGAGCTAGGCTGACACCACGGCACTCTATCCAGAGTGACTGAGCAAGACTCTGTCTCAAAAGAAACCCCAGCTGGGTGCAGATGTCAGCCTGGTCTCACCTGGGCTTGAATGCAGGTAGCCATGTGAGCTGGCCTGGAGAGGGGTGTTCTCATTACACTAGGAGGAAACTCCCAGTGTCAAAGCTACAAGGGCTTTAGGGCCATCAGCCAGCGACTTTTCCAGGGCTGGAGTCTGCAGAAATGCCTCCAGGGAACGCTGGGAGGAGGGAGAAGCAGAGCAGGCTTTGCAGTTTCTGCTTAATCATAGCTGCTCTAATTTCTCTCTTCTCCATGATGGGGCCCCCTGGGCTGTTATTTTCAGTATCACTGCACAAACGACTCTGCAAAGGTTCGAAGACTGCTGGTGGAATCCAACTCCCTGGTTTTATGCCTACAAGGAAACTGAGGAACAGGGAAATTGATAATCTTGGTAGCTCAGGTAACCAGTGGCAGATCCTGGCTGGACTCTCAGGCTGTTCATTCCCAGCCTCTTGTTCTGTCGCCTGTGGTGGGGGAAGTTGTATACAGCTGAGTTCTGAACTCTGGCTGTGAATTACTATCACCTGGGAAGTTTCCAAAAATGACCACACCTGAGCCCATCCCCATCGATGACATCAGCCTCCAGGCAACAGTAGCTCTGAAAGCTTCCCAGGGGATTTGAATGTGCAGAGAGTTCCGAGAAAATTGCTGAATAGAAACCTTCTATGGGATGAAAAAATAAAACTGCAGTCCTTGTGCGAGATATAAACTTCTCCATGTTGCTCTTCATCATTGCTGTAGCTGGAGAAAACGAACCAGGTGGGCACCACACTTTCTCATTTTGTGCGATGTTGCCCAGAGCATGGGTCTACACAGTCTCAAAGGGGCTCAGGATCTCAGGGCTGGTTTTATGCACATATAATTACATGCATGTAATCACAAATAATTATATGCATATAGTCACGCACTTAAGATCTGTGCATTTCACTGTATATAAATTTACTTTGGAAAGAAGTACTAAGATACTATTTTGTTACCTCCCCTGAGTAATCTGGTACTAATGTCATTCTTTTCCAAGTGAATTTTAGGGCACTTGAACCTGTTTCTGAAGCTTGGCACTGACCCTGTGGCCATAAATCCCAGGGTTGCTGACTGTGGACTCAGCTGCCCTGACATCTTTCTTTGGGCTATTGGCAAATTGAAAACAGCCGTAGAGGGAATGTGTATGGCAGACATGTGGGATTGTGCAGTGACGTGTTCAGATGCTGTGATGTTACAGAGGAGTATGTGTCATATTATAATTCATATTGCATGAAGCTTGTTAGGCTGAATGTGTCCAGGTGTGCCTGGTAACATTGCTAAGTGTCATCTGTGCATCACACACAGCAGGGATATAAGATGTGGAATCTCAGGCAGGTGGAGGGCACCTCGGGGCATTTCCTCCTGTCTGCAGGCAGCTAGGTGTCTCTGTCTTCCAATGCCGTGTTCATACCTTCTACACATCCTTAGCCAGATGCCTGACGCTAAGGACCCTTTTGTGAGTGCGAAGGCCCATGTGAACTTGGTCTTTTGCAAGAATCCCAATCATCGAGAAGGGACAGGATCTTCCCACCCCCACTCTCCTGCGGAAGCCTATTATTAATATCTATATGGTAGAGAGTTTGCTCTTCATTCACTTGTCTACTCCATCCCCTAGCAAACTATTCTTTTGATTGAAAAATGTTGAACTGTTACAGTTCCAAAACTCCATGTGTCACACATGTTTGCTGAAATCTCCCATATCTCTAGGTCCTGGACAAGTCCCTGGACCTTTCTTTTGTATCTCATGCCTTGATATTAATAGTGAGTGTTACAATTCATTCACTCATAGAGCTGATACAAGGTACCGGGTTTTATGTTAGGTTTTATATTTGCCTCCACTATACTTTATTTTTAAAAAGTTGAAGGGAGATTTATATACAGTGAAATTTATAGATGTTAAGTGTGTAGTTATATGAGTTTTGATAAATGTATAATAGCCCAGTGAAGATACAGAATGTGTTCATCACCCTAGTAGAGAATAGCAGGACTGTTCAGATTTTATTTCTTCCTTATTCCGCCCGTTCTTTTTTATTTAGTTTTATTATAGTTTTAATTGATAAATATTAATTGTGTATATTTATAGGGTGCAATGTGAGGTTTCAATACATGTACAGTTTGTGGAATGATCAAATCCGAGTAATTAGCATATGACCACAAATATTTATCATGTCTTTGTGGTGAGGTTTTCTTTTCCTTCTTGCGTTGTTCCTTTTGCGTTGTGCCAAGTTGTGTTTTCCATCTCACTTAAATTGTAGGATTTATTGGCATAAGCTGTTTATGAGTATTTTTTATCCTTTAAATGTCGGTAGGATCTGTAGAGATAGAAATCTTTTTATTCCTTATGTTGGTAATTTATGTTTTCGGTTTTTTTTTCTTGGTTAGTATTATTAGAGGTCTAAAAATTTTATTATTCTTTCCAAAGACACAACTTTTGGATTTGTTAACTTTTTTTCACTTTTGTCTATTTCCTATTTCACTAATTACTACTCTTTTCTTTATAATTTCCTTAAGTTACAAAATCAATTTCCTTAATTACTCCCTGCCCTCACCCCCCCAGCCACTAATCAATTTACTTTGTGTTTCTGCGGATTTTCTTAATCCAGTCGTCTTATATGATAGTCATACAACTGTGGCCTTTTATTTTATTCAACATAATGTTTTCAGAGTTCATCAAGTTGTAGCATATATTAATACTTCATTCCTTTTTATTGCCAAATTATATTTCACTGTATGGATAAAACACATTTGATCTTGTCATTCATCAATTGATGGAAATTTGGATGTTTTCCACTAGGACTATTTGTGAACAGGTTTTAAGAGTAGAATTGCTGAATCATATATAGCTCTATTTTGAGAAAATGTCAAAAGGTTTTTCAGAGTGGCTGCACCATTTTATAATCACACCAGCAAAGTAGATGGTCCAATGTCTCTGCATCCTTGGAAACATTTGGTACACTCTTTTCTGTTCTAGCTGTGTGGGTGTGGACTGGTAGCTCATTCCAAATTATTTATTTCCTTTGTGATTTCTTTTCTGACCTATGGCTTTTTGAGAAGCATTTAATTTTTAAATCTTTTGTTTTTTCTAGGGTTATTGATATTAATTGATATTAATTTCTAATTTAGTTCCATTATGGTCAGAGAACATTGTAAGATCTAATTCTTTTAAAATTGACATATCTTTTAAAAATTCATATGAATGGAATAATTTAGTATGTAGCATTTTGAAACTGGCTTCTTTCACTTAGCATCATACATTTGAAATTCTTCCATGTTTTGCTTATATCAGTAGTTCCTTGTGATTGCAGAGTAGCTTCTGTAGCATAGATGTGCTGTGATTTGCTTATCCATTTGGGTGACTTACAGATTTGGCCATTAGTAATAAAGCATTTGTGTGCAAGTCTTTCTGTGGACGTATAGTTTTATTTCTCTTAAATACCTAGAAATGAAATGGCTGATGGTCATTGAGTGTATATTTACAAGGATTTCCAAGGAATTTTCTAGAGTAGCTGAAGCATTTTCTCTTTCACTGGCAATGTAAGAGTTCTGTTTGCTCCACCTCCTTCCAAACTTGGTGTGCTCAGTCTTTTTATTTTAATCTATGTGTTAGCTGTACAATGGTGTAAACTGTAGTTTTAATTTTCATTCCCCTAATGACTAATTATATTGTACACTCCCGTACATGCTTCTTAGGTAAATATGTTAATATATTAGGTTGGTGCAAAAGCAATTGCGGTTTCAGACTGTGAATTTTAAATCATTAGAACTAGGCTCAAACACATCTTTATTAATCAAAATAGGAACCATTACAATCAACACATTTTTGCGAACAAGAAATAAGTCTGTTTATTCCTGCAGCATCAAAATCCGTGCTTCAGGTTTCCATGAACTCTTGGAAAGCATTTTCTGCATCCTGCTGGGTGGGGAAGCGTTTTCCCTGCAAAAAGTTGTGGAGATGCTTGAAGAAGTGGTAGTCAGTTGGCGAGAGGTCAGGTGAACATGTCAGATGAGGCAATACTTTGTAGCCCAATCCGTTCTACTTTTGAAGCGTTGGTTGTGCGATGTGTGGTCGGGTGCTGTCGTGGAGGAGAATTGGGCCCTTTCTGTTGACCAACGCCGGCTGCAGGCATTGCAGTTTTCGGTGCATCTCATTGGTTTACTGAGCACACTTCTCAGATGTAATGGTTTTGCCGGATTCAGAAAGCTGTCATGGATCAGACCGGTAGCAGACCACCAAACAGTGACCGTGACCTTTTCTGGTGCAAGTTTGGCTTTGGGAAGTGCTTTAGAGCAGCTTCTTGGTCCAACCACTGAGCTGGTTGTTGCTGGTTGCCACATTATTAATATCTTCTTTGGTGAAAGGGCTGTTTTTATCTTATATTTATTTTTAAAAATCTTAGTACTGAGTTGTAAGTATTCTTTATGTATTCTGGATATAAGTCCTTTGTTAGATGCATGTTTTGAAAATATCTCCTCTCAGGCTGTGGCTTCCCTTCTTGTATTCCTAATAGTATCTTACAAAGAACTGATGTTCTTAAGTTTGATAAAGCGAATATATCTATTTTTTCTTTTTTAAATTAAACTTTATGTTTTGCGATGAACGCAGATCCACATGCAGTTGTGGGAAATAGTGCAGAGCGATCCCACATAGCCATTACCGAGTTCCATCAGTGGCGATGGTTCCGCATCTGAGCCGGGACATTGACGTTGCCGTAACCAGGACACTGAACGCCTCCATCGCCACGAGCATCCTTTGAGGGCTTTTGCAGCCTCACCCACTTACCACCTGCTCCCATCACCTCCTGAAACCCTGGAAACCACAATTTTGGCCTCTATTTCTATAATTTTGTTATTTCTAGAATATTATACAAATGGAATCGTATAGTATGTAACCATCTGAGATGGACTTTTCTCACTCAGCACGAATCCATTGAAGTTAATCCAAGCTGTGGCACGGCCAATTTCTCTTTATTTCTGAATAGTGTCAATATTTCATGGTAGGGATGTACCACAGTTAGTTTAACCATTCACTCACTGAGAACATTTGTGTAGCTTCTAGGTTTTTGGCTCTTTCAGATAAAGCTGCTATGAAATTCATGTATAAGTTTCTGCATAAACATGAGTTTCCATTTCTCTGATATAATTGCCCAAGAGTATAATTGCTGGTCTTTGGTAATTTCATTTTTAGTTTTAAATGAAATTTTCAAGCTATTGTTTTGTAGTAACTCTACAGTTTAATATTCTCACGAGCAATGTAGGAGCAATTTAGATTCTCTGCATCTTCACGGCATTTGGTATAATCATTATTTTAAACATTTGTGCCATGTTGATAGGTGTGTAGTGTATCTCAGTGTGGTTTTAATTTCCATGTTCCTACTGGCTAATGATGTTGAACATCTGTCTATGTGTTTATTTGGTGTCTATGTTTTCTCTGCTCTGAAATGTCTGTTCATGATTTTTGCCCAATTTTTAATTGGATTTTAAATGTTGAGTTTTACAGATGAGCCTTTTGTTGGAAATATAATTTTCAAATACATTACCTGTTCTCTAATTTGTCTTTATATTAATATTTTCTTGACAGGGTCTTTCCATAGCAAAATGATTCATTTTGATAAAGTTCACCAGATGCTTTTAGCATGAAGTCTAAAAACTCTTTGCTTAACCCTGGGTCACTAAGATTTTCATCTATGTATATTTCTAAAAATTTTTATAGCTTTATATTTTATATTTATTTCCACTATCCATTTTGAGTTAATTTTTTAATAACATTTTTAATTTAGGTTGAGGTTCGGATTTTCAATTATGTATGTCCAATTATCCCACCACCATTTTTTGAAAACACTATCATTCACTCATTGAATTACTTTCACATGTTCGTCAAAAATCAATTGAGCTTAATTGTGTCATTCTGTTCCTGGGTTCTCGGTCGGTGCCCTTGACGTCTGTGTCTGCTCCAGTGCAGACTGTCCCTGCACTGATGCCACGCCGCAGTTCCCACTGCAGCTGCGGAGCAAGAGTTAGCACAGGGAAGACTGGTTTCCTCCACTCCTTTCTTCTTTTTCAAGATTATTTTAGCTGTTCTAGAGCCTTTCCCTTTCTATATGGCGTTAATCATAAGCTTGTCTATCTCTGCAACAACCTGCTTGGATTTTGATAGAGGCTATATTAAACCTGCATATCAATATGGGGAGAAATGACATCTATACTGCATTGAGTCTTCCAATCCGTGAACATGCATGTCTCTGTAATTATTTAGATCTTTGCTTTTATCACATTTTGTAATTTTTAGCATACAGATCATGGAAATGTTGTGTTAGAATTTATACCTAAGTATTTCATTTTCTTTGAAGCATTTGTACATTGCATCATGGTTTTTTATTTAGGTTTCGACTTGTTTGTTGTTAGTATGTGTATGAAAATGAAATTATTTTTTCTTGTTGATTTTGTAGCCTGCAACCCTGCTGAACTCATATACTACTTCTAGGAGATTTTTGCAGATTCCTTGGAATTTTCAACATAGTAACAACAGTAGTAAGAGCACGTATCCTGACCTTTTTCCTAACTGTAGGAGGAACACATACATTTTTTCACCATTAGGTACATTAGCTATAAAGTTTCATTGA
This sequence comes from Eulemur rufifrons, assembly GCF_041146395.1. NCBI lineage: Eukaryota > Metazoa > Chordata > Mammalia > Primates > Lemuridae > Eulemur > Eulemur rufifrons. The sequence goes on from NC_091002.1 coordinate 49,799,624, forward strand.
TACCTTTTATAAATTGGAAGCACCTTTTATTACTACTTTGCTTAGATTGTCTGCTTAGATTGTCATCAGGATGGATGTTAGATATGTCAAGTGTTGCTTCTTCACCTATTGAGACAATCATATGGATTTTCATTTTTAGACTTTTAATGTGATTTATACTTAAATCTTTGTTGTTTTCTTGGGATAAAACTGACTTAGCCGTGATGCATTACCCTTTGCATATAATGTAGCATTTGATTTGCTAAAATAATAAGCATTTATTTTTCTATGTTTATGACAGATATTGGTCTATAGTTTTGTCTTCTTATAATGTCTTTGTCTGGTTTTGTTATAGTATGTTGCTGCCCTTAGAGAATGAGCTCCTCTTATATTTTCTGGATGATTTTATGTAGAATTGATAATAAGTGTTTTATGCTATGCACCAGTGAAGATCTCTGGGCCTAGAGTTTCTTTGTTGGAAGGTTTTAAAATACAAATTCAATTTATTTTAAAGATATTGTGGCTATTTAGATTGTCTATTTTCTCCTGAGCAAGATTTTATAGTTTGATTCTTTTTTAAAATTTACCCATTTCACCTATTTGTCAAATGTATTGATGCAAAGTTGTCCGTAGTATTCCTTATTATTATATATGTAGGGTCTGTAGTGATAGCACTGTCTCAATTTTGATATTGATGTTGATACTTTGTGTCTTCACTCTTTTCTTCTTGCTCGGTCTGGCTATGGTTTTATCATTTTATTGATCTTCTCAAAGAAGCAGATTTTGGTTTCATTGATTTTTTTTTTTTTTTTTACTCTCTATTTTTTAAATTAATTTCTGTTCTGATTTTATTATTTTCCTTTTATGTTTACTTTGGGTCTGAATAGTTCTTTTTATACTTTCTTAAGGTGGGTGTTGCTGTAGTCATATTAGTCTTCTCTAATGTAAACATTTAGTGCTATCTATAAATTTGTCCCTAAATCCTGATTCATCACCATCCTACCAATTTTGTTAGGTTGTGTTTTAATTTTCATTTAGGTAAAAATGCCTTGTGATTACCCTTTTGTGGATTTTTAAAACACATATATTATTTAGAAGTTCTTTACTTCATTTCTAAATATGTGAAGATGTTCCAGATGTCTTTTTGTAATTGATTTTTAGTTTAATTCTATTGTGGTCAAAGACTATACTTTGTACTATTTGATTCTTTTAAAATATATACATATATTTTTTATGCCTCAGACTGTGGTCTAACTTGGTAAATTTTTTGTGTGAATTTAAAAAGAATATGTACCCTGCTATTGTTGGGTAAAATGCTCTATAAAGGCCAGGTAGATCATATTGGTTGGGTTATTTCTGTTTCTTTACCTTTATTGATCTTCTGTACACTTTCTCTTTCAAATATTGAGCGAGAGGTATTGAAATCTCTGAATATAATTGTGGGCTTGTCTGTTTTTCCTTTACACTACTTTTAATTTTTGCTTTATGTATTCTGAAGGTCCATTATTTAAAGGCACAAAGTTTTAGAATGATGACTTTTTAATGAATTAAACCCTTTGTCATTATTAAATGATCTTTGTTCTTGGTAATATTCTTTGCTTGGAAATCTATTTTTTTTGATATTAATATAGACACTCCAATTTTCTTTTGATTATGTTGGCATGACATATCTTCTCCATTTTTTCTTTAAACTTAGTTGTGTCTGTAGATTTAAAGTAGGTTTTGTCCTAGGCAACATACTGTTGGATATTACTTTTCTAAAAAATAATTTTTATTTCAAAATATTAGGGGGTACAAGTGTTCTCATTATATGGATGAATTGTATCATGCTGAAATCAAATATGACATCTCTGCCTTTTACTTGTGTTTATAGACCATTTATATTTACTGTGATTATTGATAAGGTAAAGCTTAAATTTACTATCCTCTTTTTCTATTTGTCCCATCTTTTATCTCATTTATTTTCTTCCTTCCCTGTCTTCTTTTGGATTGAATATATTTTGATGATACAATTTACTTCCTTTGAAGGCTTGTTACATATAAATCTTTGCTTTGTATTTCTTTTTGCATTTATATTATACAAAATTAACTTATCAAGTCTACCTTTAAGTGATATGATACGTCTTCACAGATAGCATATAACAGAGTATTTCCATTTCTCTTCTGTGGGCCTTTGTGTTAATGTCTTACTTTTTTTTTCAGCGTGAGTTGTAAACACCATTCTACATTGTTGTACTTTTGTTTAAGTAGCTAATTATCTTTTTAAAAGATTCAACTAATAAGGAAATATTGTATATTTGCTCACATATTTATCATTTCTTGTGCTCTTCGTTCCTTTGTATAAATCCATATTTCTATCTATTGGTTTTTTTTTCTGTCTAAAGAACTTCCTTTCACATTTCTTGTATCAAGTCTTCTCATGATGAATTCTTTCAGCCTTTTTATACATAAAAGTGTCTCTATTTCCCCTTCGTTTTTGAAAGTCAGTTTTGTTCAGGATGGAACTCTGGTTGACAGGTTTGTTTGGCTTGTGTTTTCCCTCGGTGGCATGGCCATCCCACTGTCTTCTCACCTGTCATCCTTTGGCGAGAAAACTGCAGCCATCCTTATCTTTGTTTGTGTGTGTGTATTTCTTTGTTATTTTTCATCTCTGGAAGGTCTATTTGGATCTCTTTATATATTTCACTTTTCTAATCATCAAGTACATGTTTCACTGTGCATCTTTAGCATATTGATAAGACTTGAAATAGTTTTCTCATGGTCCTGACAATTAGATTCATTGTATTTGTCATTTGTAGGTCTCTCCCGATTAATTGATGTTTTTATTATTTTGGGTAATATTTTTATGATTCTACACCTCCCTAGCAATTTTTCATTGTACATCAAACCTTGTAAATTTTTTCATTATTGGTGGTTGAATTTTGTTTTGGCAGCTGGCAAGTAAATGGTGGGTGACGTTAACTCTTTTCTGGCTTTCATTGAAGTTTTGTCATGGTGGGTCTTTGGCAACCTATATTCTGGAACTAGTTTAGTCCCACTGCTAAGATGTGACACTTCGAGGACTCTACTCCACACCCTCCATACTAGGGAGTGTCTCTGGCTGGCGTCGGTGTGACATGCCCTTCTAGGCAGCGCCAGGATTTTCCCACTTCACTGCATCCTGGTACTTCTTTCTCTGGCCACAGCAGTTTGACCTCACAGAGGGGCAGGTCAGTAGTCGGACAAACACTGAAGATTAGCTCTGCAGGTCCCTGTCACTCTCTGTGTGGCCCTGTCCTTTCCCGCGTGTTACCCTACAATTCCAGCTGCCTCAGCCCCCCTGGACACTGCCTTTGTCTCCTCATCTCGAGAGACAACCAGCTCTGTTTCTACTCCCTCTCCTTCGTTGCGTCCTTGAACTTGCCTCCAGGCAGTGAGCTGGTGCAATCACAGGGCTCACATCATCTGTTTTCCTTGTTTTAGGGATTTCAGTTCTGCGCTGTGTGCTGTTCCGTGTCTGAAAACCACTGTGTCGTAAAGCCCTTCCCGTTTTCTAGCTTTTTATGTTGAAAGGGCACTTAACTTTTGCAGTTAAATTTTTATTCAATTTTATTTTTTTTTTTGAACCTCAAAACAATTGTGTAAGGCAGATTGTGTTTATTCTATTTTACAGGTGACAAAACTGGGAACCAGAGAGTTGAAGTCACTCTCCCAAGGTACTGCTGGCAGGTGGAAGAAGAAGATTTCCAGCCCTGCTCTTCCAGCTCTGCCATCTGCCCTCTCAGCCTCTGCGCTCACGCCGATTCCGTGTATGGGGCTCTGCGCTGGATGTTAGAGGTACGCGGAGGTGTCACATGCGGGTCCTATGCTCATGAAACTCCTAGTCTGGTGAGGAACCCAGGTCCCTGCCCGCTTTGGGTGGGCACCTCCTTCCTTTCTTCCCCTCCGGCCCTCCAAGTCCCCCTTTCAGGCTGGAAGCTGGTGCCCCTCTCGGTGAACCAGCCAGCTGAGTCCTGTATGAAGGGAGTGGGCTTCTTGGTGGCATGTTAGTGACAAACCTGGTGAAGGAATCCTTGGTTCTGGATCAAAGTGCCTTCCTTTCCACCACAGTAATTGTTGTCTGGGGTGTAAAGGTGTTAGACATTTTTTTTTTTAAATACCCAAGGCACTAATTTGCAGAAAGAAAGTAATTAGGCAGTTTTATGGATCTACAGAGTTAGAACTGAAAGTCAGTTTTGGTTGGGCTGGGTAGTGAGGAGGCACAATGGCCAACCGCGCCGTTTTTCTTCCTGTGCTGATCACCCAAGGATCCGAGGGTCTGAGGGGCTCACCTGGGATCATGGGCTCAACCCCTGAGTAGGGGTGACTCGGCGCCCGGACAGGAAATCCGATCGATGCTGCCCACAGCGGTGCGCGTGGTTCCTAGCGCGAGGTGGGAGTGTGTTCTCAGAAGGAGAAGGGATGGGTGATCGTCAGGCAAAACACAGAAACCCACCGCACGACAAACGTTAGGACCAGTGAGGGGGAACCATGTGAGGCTTCTTCCCTGTCCCTCCTAAGTACTGGGCAGAGTGTGGATAAAACACGTATCTCATTGAACCTTCTATCAAAGTAGTCGGTTTTCATAACATCTCGTTTCAGCAAGTGTATTTGCAAAAAGTTGTTTCAGAGTAAAAAAGAATGTTGTTATTCTTGGTATTTCTAATTCTTTGTGGCTTTACCTGGTTAATTTCTTCATACAAACAGGATCAATCTTAAAACATTGATTAATTTAATAAACCAAGGTAGGCGCAAGGCATGCAATATTCCCTATGCTGGGACAGGGAGATGAATATCAGAAGTATATGTAGTGAAGCGCCACGATGCATTGCAGTATGTGTGCCAGCGTGTTTACTATTAAATAGTAGGCCCCATTCTATTCTATTACTCTGCTAGGAAGTGCCCCAGATTTTGTGAATGTTTTGTATGGTACATAATTTGAACTGTAAGAAGACAATCATTTTGGGGGGATTTACTGTTTAGAATTGTCTTTGTGACATTCTAATATCACCACATATGAAAGTCACTAAAGCAGTTTTCCTAAAAAATGCATTTTAATATTAATAAAGATTCCCAAGAAATATAGAGTACCTCATGTTAGTCCTTGGGTTCTTAGAACATTTGGCCTTTGTTTTATTGAGTTTTGGATTCCAGTTACTCTGACATTACCGAACATGAACCATGAGTACTGGTGACACTCTGCACGGAGCCCCCACCGCAGCCTCCCACGTCCGTCCCCCGCCTCCTGCCCCCCCACTGCAGACACCTGAACGCACACAAGTCTGTGTTCCAAAGGCAGAGAAAATGTAGAGTATTTTTTCTTTTCCAATTGCATTTATTTTATATAAAGTATATTTTTCTACAATTTAAGGTCTTTGATGGCAAAATTTCCCTTCTCTTCCCTGTTCTGTCCCAGTACCTAAAACAGTATGTGACATACAGTAGATGTTTTGATATGTTGTTTAAAAATGCGTGCTTACGGCAACCAATGCTCGACGTCTTACCCCAAACTAATCATCTTACGATCCCAGAACGGGAGCGTAGCAAGGGACCTCAGCAATGTCTGTCAGCCTCGTCTATTAACGGAACATAATGAGAAACGTGTGCAAGGACTTGGGGTGGTTTGTTACGTTTGAGGTTGCACGCTGAGTTATTGATGGGGTGAGGAATTCGATCTAGTTTGGATGATTCCAAGTCTACTAAAAAGATATATTTTGGTTTTGCCATTCAGGAAATCTACCCTAAACACATGACAATCCAAATTATCCCAAGACAACTAGAGATGATAATTTGCTTTGCAAAATACTATAAGCTTCCTTTAATAGGGCCATGCCATTATCCGGTCCCAGTCTTGGCCCCCAGGTGTGTTCGAGGACAGGCTGCGAGACGGCTGCAGCCCCAGACACTGTGCAGACACGCAAGGAACCCCAAATGGGAACCGCCTCGCTTAGCCAGGTCACCCTCGAGAGCCGAGAGAGAGCGTCATAGCACATGGCTGCCGTCGTTTCATTTCACCAAGCGTGTGGTTGCTTGTTATACAGCAAGAGGTACCTAGGACACAACTGGTGACAGAGAGGAAGGGGTGCTGCCATAGGAAAACCAAACAGGGGCAGCGTTGGCTTCGGAACTCGGTGGCAGGTGGGACCTGAGAGGGTGTGGAGCTACTAGCAGAAGACCAAAGGTCTCGAGAGCCTGGCGCCTTTCTTCTTGTAAATAAAACATGGCCACAGTGAGTTTTGAGGCTACGTTGGGGAGGTTTGTGCAGCTTGCTTAGCTCGAACTAAGGACACCAGCCCTGGGAACCAAGCTGCTGTCGTACAGCCCCAGGCTCGTGCAGCTTCCCAGGGTGGATGTTCCAGCAAAGAGGCTTTGCCAGGGTTCCAGCTGAGGACAAGTGACTGTCATTATGTGTAAGTGAGGCAGCTTTGCGATTCCTCTGTCTCCAGCCACCGTGTGGCTGCAACAGTGTGAGACACCTCAAGTAAGGAACAGCCAGCTGGCTCCTGCCGCCCCCCAGGACGGTGAGAAATAATAACAATAATAACAATAACAATAATAAATGAGTGGTGCTGTTTCACCTGCTGAGTTACGGTTGGTTATTAGGCAAACAAGTGGCAACTTGGTGCAGGGAGCCAGGCGTGGGAGATGTCCGAGGACTGTGGGGATTGCAGGAAACCATAGCTGTGTGCTTTTCTGCTCCACGTGGCAAAAGACTACATTGTTCCAAAAGAAACTGGAAATCCGGATATCTCTGTAAAATTTCCTAATTTTGAAAATACTGAGATGGGCCAAACAAAATTCCTGTGTGCTGGGCCCCCCGTGGCGTGGGTGTCTCTGCCCACGTGCAGCTCCTGGGATGAGAATTAGTTATCCTGGCTGACACCGAATTACCGGAGTCCTAAGGACAAAGGACAAGCTGTCTTGCCAAAGTCTGCTCCTCCCTGGGTGCTCCTGCTTCTCTTTCCGTCTGGTGACTTCAGAAAAGAACGTTTCCCTCCCCCAGCTGCATGCAAATCTCAGAAGCAGAGCCAGGCTGACCTTGTCCTTGTGGGTCAGGAGGGAGTGAGTCTTGTTTTCAGGAATTAGGAATTGCTGAGCAGAAAGCCCAAAGACTACAAATGCTAAACACTGATAATGCCTGGAGGTTTCCGGGGTCCGACTCGGAGCTGCAAAGGCAATGCTTATGTATTCATTCTGTTTAATACAGTTCAGTAACCTTTGGAAATATTTTGAAATTTGAAACGTGCGACACCGCCACTGGTGGCAGTGTCTGGACATCTTTGTTTAGCGGGGTCAGCAGCATTAATCAAGTCTCTGAAATGAAGGGCTTTTGTCTCCACTCAGTTTTTCAGGGAGTTGTCAGAAAATTAAACATTTTAGTAAAGTAATTTTTTGAAGAAGCATTTCTGACGTATGTCATTACATCGGGGCAAGTGCTTTGCTAGAAGAGTCCCAGTGTCAGGCACAGGGTTTCTCAGCCCCCTGCCCGACATGGCCTGCTCCTTCCCCTCATCCCCAGGAGACATTAGAAGGCTTCTCCACGCCTCCAGCCCCTGACCTCCCTTTTCTTACAGAGCATCTACTCTAGAGGACTTGGAATTGTAAATTCTTCCTCTGCCCCATTGAGATGTAAATCTTTTTAAAAGGCTCTTGCTGCCTTTACAGCCCAGGATGTCTTTCTCAAGGACCTGGCGCTATCCCTCGGAAAGGTTATTGTCAGGAAAGACGGCATCTACCTCTCCTCTACCTCTCAGCATGGGTGGGCCAGTAGGAACCTAACGCCTGACTTCAGTGGGCTCCAACTAGCGGGCACAGACGGTCTAACCGCAGAGAGCAGCATTTGCCAACTCAGGAATAACTGCCCATGTTCCATTAATCCGCACGGCCCCTGTGACATCCCTAGTACTTTCCCACTCACACACCCCGGTGTGGAAGACCCTCCTGCCTCTGGTTTCGGTTGGGTTGAGCCCAGACTGAGTTCTGGCCTCTCTCACCCATTGCAGTAGCCTTGAATAACGCCTCCCTTGTCTGTTTAACTTCATCTCATACAATTTTTGCTTTGAAACACACCAGTGTATTTATATTTTTCTTTATTTAAGATTTTCTTAATTTATATTTTGTACGATATAGTAAGAGAACACATTCACTGCTTGTAGGAATTGGGACTTGTGTGGGTCTGCACGGGTGCGGATTCCATGCAGCATGTTGTGTTTCTATGGGATGAATGGCAGCTAATCGTCTTCCAGAGCACAGCAAGTTCCCATTGCTTAGTGTGCCTCGTAGGGGTTGGTGGCCACAGGCCGGATCCACGTGGCGCCGCGGCTCAGAACCCCGGGGCTCCCAGAAAGCCTTGCCGTCGTCTCCGACAAGGCTCTGCCCCTGCTCCAGATCCCTCACGTTTGAAAAATAACCTCGTCTCTGACGGCGTCTTCTTGCTTACTCCAGCCAAAGCAGAGCCGCGCTGGGTGACTGTGCCCAGATGACTGCCTGTGGCTGCGCTGAGCCTTCCTTGGCCAAGTCTGAGCGTGTTCAGTTGTTGCCAGAATCTGGGATCTGAGCCACCGGCGCCTTTTCCTCTCCTGTCTGTTCGTCACTCCTCATCTTCAGAGCCTGTCACTCCGCAGGTGGCAGCCGGAGCTCCTGCTCCCCTTGGTCCCCCCCGACCCCCGCCGTGGGGCTGGGCACCGTGTGGATGCTCAGTGCCTGTTTTCGTTGGATTGACTAGCAAGGTGTTTGTGCCTGTAACTCACGGACCACATTTCCCGTATGCCAATACTGTGGATCTGTCTGAGAGCCAGTAGGTCTTGGAGAATGTTCCTTTGAAGTGCATCAGGTCTAAGAGCCCTTCCCTCTTAACCCCGTCTTTCCCTCCCCTCCCTGCACACACCCACGCGGCCCACCTGGCATGTGCCAATCGCTGTGCCAACAGACACTGGGCTGAAAGTGTTTGTTTAAAAGGTAAGGACGCTACACGTTGAACTGGGAGTAGATTTCCTTTGTTAATAGGTTTTGTCCACCGAAGAATTCATTTACTTAGTGAATATAAAATGTGATTTGATTCCCTCAAAGTCAATTTACACGAGCAACTCAGGCACACATCCACGTGGACGGCGGAGTTCCCAGTGTGTACATGCGGAGACAGAAATGAACCTCCCATGGCTGGGAGGGGAAGAAACACTTAGAACTGTCTTATGCATCCCGATTGCGTGTTAGGCAGTTTGGCGACCTTTATGTACGTGTCTTCCTATAGTTGTCACAGCTCTCAGAGGGGGGAGAATCATTTTGCTTACTTGATTGGCAGGGTACTGCGGCTCCTAGCAGTTAAACACCGTAAGTGAGCGCACACAGTAGGGGGCTGACATCTGATCCCCGGGCTGCCGGATGCAGAACGTGCGTCCCATGGGAGGAGCAAGACTTCTATGGATTCCTGGGTCAATATTCTTTCCATGCGGCCACGTGGCCTCTCGTTCACTCTTAGGAAAGCAGATTGAGTGGAATATTATTTGGCCATAAATGGAGTGAAGTCCTGATACCTGCTACGCTGTCGATGAACCTTGAAAACATTGCGCTGAGTATGAGAAGCCAGACACAACGGGCCACTGTGCCAGTCCACTGACACGAAATATCAAGAACAGGCAAATCCACAGAGCCGGAACGTGCAGGGGCCGCGTGCAGGTGGGACGGGAGTGACTGCTGGTGGATACGGGTGTCCTTTCAGGGGGATGAAGATGTTTAGGAGCCAGAGAGGTGATGGGCACACAAGGTCGTAGTGTGCGAAACGCCACTGCACTAAGTACGCTGCAAATGGTTAGCTTTACGTTACGTGAATCTCACCTCAACAATAAAAACAGAAAAGAACACAAGCAGACCCCCCCCCCCACACACACACACACACATACACTGGCCATCAGAAGAAGGGGATGTGCTTCCTGCACTTCCACGTGCTGTGACAGCACCTCAGCCCCGGGACGCTCCCCCGGGACGTTCCAGCAGCCCCGGTGGCACTGCTGCCGAGTTTGACTTGGGTCCCAGAGGGAGCCACTTGTCAGCGGAGTGGGTCCTTCAGAGATGAGTGCAAGGATCCCTGTGAGCTCATCACCCCAAGAACAGCACAGCACTGAGAGCTCCAGGTCTGGCTTGGATCCTGCCCGAGACCTTCCAAGCCTCAGTTTCCTCACTTATCATGTGGTTTCATCCTCATGCTGCTGTGGGGTTAGGGAAGGAGGTTCTTAAAGCACCCGGCACCGTGCCTGACACGTTCACAGTGAGCGGTTGGGCAGTGGGAACACACGGGAGTCCCTGCTCTCTGATGGCACAGCGACACTCTTGGTGAAGTTGTCACCACACTGGGAACACACGGGAGTCTGTGCTCTCTGATGGCACAGCGACACTCTTGGTTAAGGTGCCCTTGGGCCATGGGACCACACAGTTATCCCTGCTCTCTGATGGCACAGCGACGCTCTTGGTAAAGGTAGGGTTGGCGCATGCTCCGTGCAGCCCCAGAGCCCACAGGGTACTCAGCAGGGCAGAAGGATTGAGACATAGTCTTGAAGGACCTTCCCATACCACCACCCCCGCAGTTTCCCCAGCAAAGGCCCCCTGCTTCCCGGGGACGTGACGGGGCCCACCGCGGCAGGCGGGCTGTGTTCAGTTGACTCACACGGGCCCCACACACGGGCTGCAGGAGCACAGGAGCTGGGCTCACGCGCACGGCGAGTCCTTGGGGAAGCTCTACCTGCCCACGGGCCGTGAGACCGGCAGGTGCCTTTGAGCTAGTCACACACAGTGGCTTGTAGGAGCCATGGCAGTGACTATCCTTTCCCTGAAGGACAAAAGTGCCCGGTGTGAGTTCCCTTGACCTGGAGAACAAAGCAGCCCCATCCCAGTGCAGTGTGCTTGCTCGCAGTCTGGTGTGACTGTCAGAATCGCTGGAGCATCCCTGGGACCCACGGCTCTTACAGGGCTGCTTGACATTCAGGCGGCGGCGGGGCCATGAGCTCCGCCTCAGGGATGCTAAGCTCCAGCCCTTGAGGATGCTTTTTGTATCCTTTCGCTTGGTGGGGAAGGGGGAAAGCAAAACTTTGTCCCTCCCTCTTGAATATAAACACGAAAGGGGCGAATTCACCAAGAAACAACCAGCCCATAATCGTATGCAGGAGGATTGGGAGAGTTTGTTTGCCGGCTTAGGGACAGCTGCAGTGAGCTTTGTCGTGAGCAATTTGAAGCCAGAAGAAAGAGTCGCTCTCAAGCTCCCCGGCTTTGTGCAGCTGAGCAGGACTGAATTCCCAGCTTCCTCCTCTCCACTTGACAGGCTCAGCCTCACATACCTGCCTTTGGAGCCAGAGCATCGAGATGAAGGGGAGGACGCCACCAAGGCCAGGTTCAGGGGTGGGGCAGAGGCTCCCCTTCGATCCCAGCGGGCCCAGCGTCTCAGCCCTGGAGGAGCCCTGCTGCGGTCCTGGGAGCAGAGCACCCTGAGTGTCTGCAGGTGTCAGCCTGGGTCTTCGCTGAACTGGGACAGGCCACCTGCATGACTGGAATGCAGCGTGGGGGGTGAGGGGAGCTTTTGGGGGTGCTGGTGATGTGCTGTTTCTTGGTTTGGGTGCTGGTCGTATGAGCGTGATCCAGGTGAGAAACTTCATCACGTGCCCGTGATTTCAGTGAACAGGCATTTAAACACGGACCCCTGCTCTGGCCGGGAGCAGCTGCATTGACTCCTCACCCCATGCGTTCACACTTGGGGACGGGTCAGATGCCCTCGGGTAACTCCCGGAGCTCATGCGGCCACAGGGAAAGGTTGTGCCTGGGCGTCGCAGAACACTGGGGTGATGGGGAGAAGCCAGGTGGGAAAGCTCTCACCTGGACCCTGTGGGCCCTTCCTATGTTCCGCCTGGCTGGCCTCAGGCCTCCCACCTGCCCCCTCCTGCGTGGACCAGCTATTGGGACCCAGACCCCTGCCGGAGCGCACACCTTCATCCAGCGCTCTGCACTCCCGACCCCATCCCTGCCCCAGTCCTGCACGACAGGTACCCCAGTCCCACATTTCTTGTGGGACTTCTGGGCCACCTGCTGGCCACCGTCCTGTCCCCACCAGCACCTCTGCCACCAGAGCTGCCTGTCCTCTCTGCCCAGCCGGCAGTGGAAAGCTTCACTTTAGAAAACTTTTTCTTTTAAAGAAGAAATCCAGCCTGTAAAAATGAAGCCCTTCACTTTCTGCTCCGTTTTCCGTGAAACCGAAGGACAGATGGTCATCGTCCTCCACACTGAGAAAAAAAATCTCACTAACAATTAAAACTGAAATGACCAGTATGTGAAAATATCATCTCACCAGAATTCTAAAATACAAAATAAATAGCGACATTTCTGGTTGCAGGAAAGCTCAATGTTAGAGTTCTCTTTTTTAGAGCAGGCTAAATAATACCATAAGACCACAAAACTTTAAGTTAAAAGAAGATAAATGATTTCTTTTATTTTTTAAGCAAGGGTTTTAAGGGACTAATTTACATGACCCTCCATCTTTCTTCATGGCGGGAGGCTTTTTTGCAGTCGTGTTCAGAAGAGAGTCTCCGGGGGACCTGGCCACTCTGAGCCTCGTGCTATTTTCATGCGACAGATGGGATGAGAACAAAGCCAGCCCTTGATACAGGTGTGCAGGGAGCTCCTGTCTAGGAGGTGCTCGGGGAGGAGCAGCGTCGTCCAGAGAACCTGAACAAGACGCCTTCCAATCTCAGAAACAAGTGCACATGAAAGATCATCTCTCTTTGGGGAACATACTTTAATGTATCCTCTTTTTAAAAACATAACCAGGGAACGATGACCTTTCCAACGCCTTCACGAGCTGCGGTTTTAGGAGGACGTAATAAATGCCACTAGATACCGTGGAACAGGAAACACAAGGATTCAGCAAATTAAACTCCCGAACACCCGCCGAAGACCCCCCAGAATGGATCTATGTATGCAGCCACTGCTATTGTATTATTTTTTTCCCATCAAAAAGTTGACATTCAGAATATTCAAGAAATATGACTGCCCTTTTGGACTTCAACTTTGGATTCATTTCCTGGTGATGCTGTGTTTATTTAGCCTTGTATTGAAGTCATGCATCAGAAATGGGTTTTCAGGAAAATAAAATTTCTTACTTGACTTTTTGCTATCCAAATTCAGCAAGAAATCCCATTAAAAGAATGAAATGTTAGGTTAGGTTTGATGCACTAATAGCTCTTCATGTGTAGAATTTTAGCCATTAAAATCTTTTCTGGTGTGATTTTCCTTCCATCATTCTGTTTCTGTGCATGAATGAGTTAATAAGCTATAATGAGCTAGAAATTAAATTAGGTTTAAAATTCAAGGAAATAAAGAGGAGAATAGGCTTACATACGTATTGGGGAAATGCTCAAATTTTGATGGTTTGAAGAGCTAAGGAGAAAAGCCAGTTTCCTACGCTAGTGTTTATCCTTTTTGTTGCTCATTTGGGGCGTACATAGGTCTAGGTGAGCTTTCCTGAGGATTTATTTATGAGCAATGGTTCATCACCACCACGGGGCTATTTTCAAACCAAGTATGATTATTGTTATTTTTAAATTCTCTTGTCTTCATGTCCTACACCCACTTTCTTAGGTTTCGAGGCTCCCAAGGGGCGAACGACATGCCCGCGTGAGCCCACCTTGGGGCTCAGATGTCCTAGGGGACTTTCGATATATTTTACTAAGGGAAAAGGCAGCTCTGTTTCCAGGTGACATAACAGTGCCTGTCTCCTTGACCTTGATATTCAGAGATATTTTAGCTCAAAATATCAAGTAAAGTAAACCACTTAATCTTTCTGGGGAAAGAACTGTTGTGTTGGCCAATAATGAACATGAAAATGATGCCTCTGAAATGATGCTCATCTTGCAAATCTATTTTCTTACCCTTAATGAGCACAAAGAGCTTTTTTTTTTTAGTTTATGATCCTGCAAAACCGAAAGATTTTGGCATAGAATTAGCTCACTGTCAAAAATTACATTTTGATGGGAAATGAAGTATATGTCCTTGAATATTTAGCTTTTCTTTTAATTAATCTCTTTTTAGTTTTCATTTAAGCTCATTCCCCAGTTTTAGAATGTTCAGAAGTTACGGTGTACAACTAAGTGCTTGCCGAGGAGCCGTAGGTGGGGAGACGCCGGCCAGGTGCGGCTCCTGCCGGAGGTGTGCTCCTGGTGGTGAGGGGCAGCAGAGCAAAGTGGCCCAGAGAGGTGTTTGTCGCTCTGTGATGATCAGGTCAGGGCAGGGTCCCCGGGTGAAACGGAGCCCAGGAAAGCCTTGACGGGCAGGCAGGCTTCAGAGCCTTGGCAGAGGTAGCTGCCCGAGGCAGAGGCTCTCCTCTGCCTCTGCTTCACCCCATCCCAACTCATCGGCTAACTTTTTAGCTCTCAGGCATCTCCCAGCCACACCCAGTGGTCAGTGGCCCTGTCCGAGTCACGGCCAGCCCCCGCCAGCATCACCGTGCAGCTGGGCAGCCTCCTGTCCAGCTCTCTTCCTGCACACCTGCTGCTCTCCAGCCCCCTTTGCACAAGGCCATCAGAAATGCGAAACTCCTCCTGCCCTTCCCCATCTCCAGCCTTCACCCCCTTCCCACTGTCTCCAGGGCTGAGTCCAAACATTCTAACCTGATGCCCTCGGCCCTTCACAGGCTGGTCTCCGCGTGCCGCTGGCTGCGTCTCGTGCTACCCTGCTACCCGCCTCCACTCCCCGCTCAATCGGTTTCTCTCCTTAAGAACAAACACTGTGCTTTTCTCTGTCTGTTTGTCTTGTTCTGTCCCTGTCTGTCTTTCTCTCTGTCTCTCTGTCTGTCTCTCGATCTCCTGGCCTTCCACAGACTACGCCCTCTGCCCAGAGTCCTGTTCCCTGCCCTTCCCTGGCTGCCCCCTACTCATCCGCTGGTTATCAGATCAAGTATCACTCCCCTGGGAGCCTTCCCTGGCCCTCACAGAGACTATCACAGTATTTCTCATACTCTATTATAATCATTCAACTAGTATTCAACCTTCGTATTAGACTATATACTAGAGGTCTTTAAATTATGGACTTTGGTTCAAATCTAGCCCACTGCCTACTTTTGTAAATCAAGTCGTATTGGCCATGCCCGGTCATGTCTGTATTGTATCAATGCCTTTGCCCGACAATGGCAGAGCAGTTGTGACAGGCATATGGCCCACGCATCCTGAAACATTTAGCATCTGCCCAGGAAGACAGTAAGTCTGCTGACCCTGCTCTAAACAATTAGGTCAGATATCCTGGCACTATGCCATCGTCAGGGCTTGGGACAGTGCCCAGTAGTAGCCATTCACTGGACGTTGGTTGAATGCACGGATGAATGGATGAGGGTTGAGTACACAGGCAGAGAAGCACAGCATTGAAGGCGGGTGGTAGAGACACTGGGGCCCCTCTGCAGAAGAAGGTCTGATACAGAGACAAACACTGAGCGCTGGAGCTCTCCCTGCTGCTGTCGCTGGCTCTGCGTCTACGGGTTACCATGCACTGAGGGCTCACCGCCTGCCTCAGACAGCGCCAGCTGATTGACCGGCTTCTCTCATGTAATCCTCTCAGCAACCCATATGCTGGATCCTATGGCCATGTCCATTTCATGGAAAAATGAACTGTGTCTGGACAAACTCAAGTGACTTAGCTGTGATTCTGTGGCTAGAAAATGGTCGTAGGCAGCCCCCACTTTGATCTCTGCACTTCCAAATGCATCATCTCATCTGCCTGTGGGAGAATCGTGTCTTAGTTGCATTTTGCTTTGATGGAAAACATCTTCTTTTTGAGCAATTGGCTAGGTGGCTAGGTGGATGGTTGTTTTTGTAGGAAGTTAGCCTTCTGTATTGAAATTGGATTTCTCACAAATTTCATTGCAGCCACAGGTATATGATACATTTTCAAAATAGTTCTATTTGAGCTGAAAAAAATTTGTCTGTTCAGAAAGAATTCTAAAATCAGGAACTGCACGAGAGAGACTGATAAACACCACCATAAGCAAACAATTTCAGTGGTGAAACAGCAGCAGCAGCAGCAATGCTAAGGTGTGATTTGCTGTGTGCACAGGATCTGATGGGTGGGATTGGCTCAGCATGCCCAGGGCCCGGCACCTGTACTTGGGGTGTGAACATCACAGGTACTTCCACAAAGTGCCCGTGGTTCTCAGCAGAATAAATGATTATATCCCATACTGACATGCAGAATGGAGTAATGTTTAGAGTGTGATTTGGCTTCCTTGTATTAATAGTCACTAATTTCTCAAAGTTAGAATAGCATTTTTATTCATGGATTCCAACATAATTCAATGGAATAGAATAATCTTTTCAACAAATAGTGGGGGGGACAACCAGAATGTAAAAGAATGACCTTTGACCCCACTAATGTCATATACAAAAACTAATTCAAGTTGTGTCAGAGACAGAAATGTAAGAGCTAAAAAACAGCTGAAAGAAAGTAAAAAATACTGAAATAAAAAGACATCCAGCACTCATGGGTTAAAAGACTTAATATAAGTAAGATAGATTGTTAAACTCTTAGAAGGGGCCAGGCGTGGTGGCTCACACCTGTCATCCCAGCACTTTGGGAGGCCAAGGTGGGAGGATCACTTGAGGCCAGGAGTTCTAGACCAGCCTGAGCAACATAGTGGGACCCTCATCTCTACAAAAAATTTAAAAAAAATTAGCTAGGTATGGTGGTATGTGCATGTAGTCCCAGCTACTCAGGAGGCTGAGGCAGGAGGACCATTGGAACCCAGGAATTTGAGGTTACAGTGATCTATGATTGGGCCACTGTACCAGCCTGGGTGACAGAGTAAGACCCTGTCTCCATAAAAAAACAAGCAAACAAACAAAAAAAACCTCTTAGAAGAAAACAGCGGGATACACCATGCTGTGGTCTATTCATAAAATGGAATATTATTGAACCTTGAAAGCTTTATGGTAAGTAAAAGATGCCAGACACAGAGGCCACTTACTGATCCCATTTATATGAAATCTGCAGACCAGGCAAATCAAGAGAGACAGAAAGTAGATCTGTGGTTGCCAGGAACCAGGGTCAGAGGGTGGTGGTGTGACGACTTCACAGGTATAGGATTTCCCCTTAGGGCGATGAAAACGTTCCGGAATAGAGAGTGGTAACGGTCGCACACGTGGAGATACCGCCGAACTGAGCACTCACTTCCATTGAATTGTATTTTTCTGATCACAAAACAGTATTTGTTCACTTTTGAAAATTTCAAACACACAAAAACACTAAGAGAAAAATAAAATTTACCTGTATTACTACTACTAGAAAGTAACTACAGTGATTTTTTTTAATGTTGATCCTTCCAGGCAGTTTTATCATGTGTACACAGGTGCACACACAGAAACATACTTGTTATTTACATTTTTAACAGAACTGTTATTATACAGTACATCACGTTTTATAATGTTTTCCCCTCACTGTAGCTTAAGCACTTTCCCATTGTTATTCCACATTCTCCCACATCACGTGAAATGCCTAGATAGCTTTTGATCTTGTGGATGTAACATAGTCTATTCAGCTAATTTCTATTGTTGGGTGGATCCTAACATTTCAGAGTCGGAATACGTTACCGACATTATTGCGTCCAACGAATTTCTTCCCCGAGCTTTGTAGCTGCAAGCCTTCAACACACGGCACACAAAAACCATTCAACGTTTTGAAAACAGAGTTCATTCTTCACTTTCCAGCTGGATTTGGGTGTTGTATGGGCTTCGGATTCACCATTCAGGAACCTAAAAGATGGAAATAGCGGCGGCGGGTGCGGGAGGAGGGGGAAGGAGCCAGGTGGGAAATAGTGCCCGCACATCAAAATTCTATCCTGGATGGCTTTGTTGCCATACCCTGAATAGATACGGAAGAGCACAAAACAGGTCGCATTGAATCTGCGGATGACAGTTCCATCCTGCCAGAGATAAGCCCTGGCGAGAAGAGGGACTGAGCCGCCAAGCAACTGCGGGGAGCGCGTCTCCTGCCACTGGCCGCACTTGGCCTTCGCTGCAGCCCGCACATTTGCACACCCGGCCGCCCTGCGCGGTGTGCAGCCAAGCTGAGCTTTGGGGGCCTGGAGCCCTGCGAGGCCGCGCGGGCAGCTGCTCTTCACTTCTTCGTTTCAGTTGCCACCGGAATCAGGACTTTATCTCACGATATCTTTAGACCCAGGTGACTCGTATGGGGGTAAAAGCTGAATATGCTTGTTCCTCGTGGTCTATGAAAAACATAGCACGTATTCTGGATGTTGGACATTAGTGAAGCCTACGTGTGTGTGTGTGTGTGTGTGTGTGTGTCCTGAGACAGTCCTCAGGGTGGGCGAGTCTCTCTAGCTGGAGCTATTAACCCTTGCTGGTCACCGGGTTGTTTCTCTTGGCAGGGCGAGTTCTCATTGCCCGCCTCTGTTGGTTGGGTTGGGCGTAGGAGAGCGCAGATGAGGCCACATTCCATGGTTAGGTTGACATTTAGGTGTTAAGTCCAAGTTAGATCGGTTTCAAGAGGCTCCTTCCTTGACCATTTCTCCCCCGTTGTGTTCAGTAGATTTTTCTTACTGAGTTATAGAGCATCATGTATATCTCAGGCACCAGTCTTTTCCTGCCGTACGTGTTGCAAATTATCCCTGTATCTTTTGATTAGCATTAGATGATGTTCGCGGTTCACAGAATTTTTTTTTTAATTTCAGAATATTATGGGGGTACAAATGTTTAGGTTACATATATTGCCTTTGCCCCGCCCAAATCAGAACTACAAGTGTGTCCATTCCCCAGACGGTGCACACTGCACCCATTAGGTGTGAATATACCCATCCCCTCCTTCCCCTTCCCACCCGCCGGACACCTGATGAATGTTATTATATGTGCACATAAGTGTTTATCAATTAATACCAGCTTGATGGTGAGTACATGTGGTGCTTGTTTTTCCATTCTTGTGATACTTCACTTGGTAGAATGGGCTCCAGCTCCATCCAGGGGAATACAAGAGGTGCTAGATCACCATTGTTTTTTGTGGCTGAGGAGAACTCCATGGTATACATATACCACATTTTATCAATCCACTCATGTATTGATGGGCACTTGGGTTGTTTCCACATCTTTGCAATTGTGAATGGTGTTGCTATAAACATTCAAGTGCAGATGTCTTTTATATAGAATGTCTTTTTTTTCTTTGGGTAGATGCCCAATAATGGGATTGCTGAATCAGATGGTAGTTCTACTTTTTAAATTTTATGTGACTGAATGAAAGATTGAATATGTCTTTCTTTCCTTTATTGTTTTCGGACTTTATGTTTTAATTAGTAATGTCTTCCCCTCTAAGATTAGTATTAGTTTTTAATATTTCTTTCTATTTTATTCCTAAGCTTATGTAGATAATGCCCTCACTTCTATTTAGTTCTTTCTCTGAGCCACTTGGATTTAGTTTTTGTTGTATAGTATGAGGCAGGGGGGTGATAAATACTATTTGGAGACCACCACTTATGAAACCTGTGTTCACCAATAACAAGTAAATCCTCTGAATGGATTCTCTTCTTGGAAATGAAACATAAAAGAAGTCCTGCTTGTTGATGTTGGTAGAAGCTTAATTTTTTTTTTTTTTTTTTTTTTTTTTGCCCACTCTGTTGCCCATTCTAGCCCACTCTGTTGCCGGGGCTAGAATGCTGTGGTGTCATCACAGCTCACAGCAACCTCAAACTCCTGGGCTCAAGCAATCCTTTTGCCTCAGCTTCCTAAGTAGCTGGGACTACAGGTATGCACCACCATGCCCGCCTAACTTTTTCTATATATTTTTAGTTGTCCAATTTTCTTTCTTTCTATTTTTGTTAGTAGAGATAGAGTCTCGCTCTTGCTCAGGCTGGGCTTGAACTCCTGAGTTCAAACGATCCTCCTGCCTTAGCCTCCCAGAGTGCTAGGATTACACTAGCCACCGTGCCTGGTCCAGAAGCTTAATTTTGTATGAACACTTAATCGTCAAACTCCTACAGCTCTTACTCCTAATCAAAGCCAACACAAAGTTTGGATACTTGTTTCAATGCCCCTTGGACTCCTTTCTAAGGGAAGACATTGTCAGGTCATACACAGGTTTATGAAATGCTTTCTCCTAACTCGTGCTGGTTACAGAAGAATTTCTATATGACCCAGTATATCCTGACAAACTTGGTGAGTTCTACAGAATAAATAGATAAATATACAAGGTCAAAACCCCTAAGTCAAGACAGTTCTTCTAAGAAAGACTTCCATGTGCCAGGCCAATGATTTGCTTTCTATGCAAGTGCCAATGAGAAAAACAAGAGAACCACTAGTGGGGCGAAGCCTCCCAAGGGGTAGGGCTTAGAAGCCAGTTGTGGTGCTCATCCTGTGCAGGGAGTCTATAACCTAGAATCTCAGGATCAAGCTTCACTCTTACACTTTTTGATACTTTCCTTGATGAGAGGGGGGTTTTCTTTGCCACCAAAAGGGTCACAGTTCAAACTTGCATCTGTCGCCTGGACACCATATTCCCCCTTTCTTTACCGGACCATAGAAAATGGCAGAGAACATCTTATAAACGTTCCAGAGCCAGGCTAAGTGAACCAGAAGGAAGGAAAAAGGCACCAAGTGATCTGGGACACAGTGGCAACTGAGCTATTCCAAAAGGACACAACATCGTCACAGCTCAAGTCACATAGTCTTTTCCCTCCCTGGAATGTCTCCCACGGCACGTGTTGAGCTTCGGGTGGAGGCGCCACCACCCGCAGAATCTTCCCGCCTGTGTTGCCAGAGCCTTTCTTCCCAGAGCAGGAGCACTGGCCGTGTTAGCAGAAGAATATCGGAGACTCAGCCAGGAGAAGTGGCCCCGTCCAGCCCCGCGTCAAGGGCTGAATTGAGCAAACAGCAAAGTCCAGAGGGTGCTCTTGGGTGTGGCTGGAAGCTGTGTTTGCATTTATCTCTGATGCAATTAACAGATTCATAGAGAACATATTCCACATGGCTTTGTGTCTTGAAAGCACCACCAACCTCCCTGAAAGCTTTTGGGAGCTACGTGTGAGTTTTCTAGGGACTTGGTGAAATTCAGGGAAGACCAAGTGTTTGCAGAACCCCAGTCTCTCCTGGAGCACAGCCGGGGTCCTTCTAACCACCCTAAGACACGCTCCTGGTCAGCTTCATGAGTGGGAGCCACAGGTGGGAGCTGAGAGACAGAGACAGACAGAGAGAGAGAGAGAGAGACATAGAATCTGTTCCCATCAGAATTCCTCCCTTATCCTTTTCTTTTTGGGTCAGTGTCTGGCCAGATGGAAAATGTCGAATTCTGTTGCACCCAAAGCTCTGCGACTATCCAGGGTCCCGAATTATGGGTCTTGCCAAGCTAGAGATGGGACCATACTCAGATTTAGAGGCTCCCCATAGGGATGAAATTCCAGGATTCCAGAGGGTTCTTCTTGTGTTACAAAAAGAAAAGATTGTTCAGGCACCAGTCCATTCATCTCTTTGAGTATTCTGGCAAAAGTACAAAAACTTCTCAGAATTAGAGTCAGTATCTTACCCCTCCCAGCACCTGGATGCCCACTTGATGTCATGAAATCCAGCCATAGATCTTACTCTCTTCCAGGTTTACGAACTCTCAGGAGTCCAAATGCTTAATTAGGTACAAAGGAAACCGCACCTGCTAATGGTGTTGTCATCACAATGAAAGTCAGGAGAAGAGGCGGGACTGGCTGGGGACACACGCTGGCTTTGGGCTGACACCTCCACCCTGGAGCTGCTGGCATCTCACCTGCAGGTGGGACCCTGACCACAGAGCAGCAGATGGCCCGGGTAGGGGTGCCAAGACCCTGGTTCTGCCTGCAGAGCATCTGTGGACCCGTGAGTCTTTGATTCGCAACCTCAGACGAGTTTGCCTTGCCCAGCCTCCAGCCCCGTGATGAAGGAGAGGGGCCCGGCTGGAGACGCTTCAGAATGGACTGAATGGAGCCTCTGGCTGAGAACCCCACTCAGGAGCCGCTTCCTGAAAGCTGAGTGGATGTTCCACAAGGTGTGTGCACAGAAGGCCGCTCTGCCCAGATTCTGGGGACATCCCTTTGGCTGAAGTGGCAGGAGGTGGCTCTGGGAGATAGTGGCATTTCCTCCGACAGGCCTACGTAACAGCGGGTGCCCATTGCCTGAGCTCCACACCAAATGCTTCCCCAGGCCCAGGCCGTGCTGTTCAGACTCGGAGCAAGAGCCAAGCCCAGGGGGAGGGAGATCGTGGAAAGGGCACTGGTGACGACACGGGCATCGCTCAGCACTTCCATCTGCCAGACCACGCGCTGCCGCGGCTGCACCAGGCTGGGGCTGTAACAGTTCGCTGCCCTTTTGATAGGTGAGACTGAGGCTCACAGAGGCCAGGTCACTTCTTCTGAGCCACACAGCAAAGCAGAAGCAAGAGCCCAGCCAAGCCTGGCTCGGCTGTAGCACGTAAATCCTTCAGACCTGTGCTGTGGGTAAAGATGACATTTAACACATTCTTTCAAAAATTAACTAAAGACAGTGAGAAAACAGAAAGGCACACCTCCCCCCACCTGGACTCTTACAGCCTGAGCTCCCCACCCATCTCCTGCCCCTTCCCGCCAGCAGCCTCGGCCAGGTGACAGCACAACCAGATCTGCCTTAGCGGACGTCCCCCGACCTGCCGCAAAGACCTGGGAGCAGTTTGCTTTTATTCCCTATAAGTGTTTCTGGTATGACGCCTGAGAAGACGAGGCTTATCCTGATTCACTTATCCTCCAAATAGCTGGTTTTCTTCTCCCCTGGGGACTGACCCACACCTTCTCTTCTTTCCCTGCACAGCGCTGGCTGTCACAGACTGGAAATCTAAACGTGTCCTATAATTTCCCCGACAATGTCCAATTGGCGAGTGGGGTGGCTGAATAGGCACTGCGTCCGTATTGAGAAACCACAGGCAGGAGAAAATGACAGCCTCTTCTTTACAAATGTGACAGAACTTCCCTCTCCCCCGACCCGCAGACCTCACCAGGGCGGCTTACTGTTTTCACAGTAGCTGGTTAGATAGAAAGCAGGTGTGTGTGTGTGTGTGTGTGTGTGTACATGTGTGCGCAGCTTCCTGGTTTCTCAGATACAAACGATGAAAATGTTCTGTTTGTTGTTTTAAAATCTTTTCTAATAAAGTGATCTAAGTTTCTTTACTTCCCAGCCTGTAGCCTACAGGTGCAGAAAACCCCAGCCGAGGGCCCTGCTCAGCCCCTGTGGAAAGGGTGCTGGCATTTCCTACAGAAAGGTTAGGCGCTGATTTGCATGTCGCTCGCATGCACTTAGCATATTGATTGCTCGTTTCCAGCCCAAATGCTCAACACGAGCCTCCTGCGCTGCCCCTCCGCTTCTGTCACCCACCTTGAGTCTCTCGACAGGTGACTTTTTAACTGCAAAACCAACGTGTATATTTGGAGGCTCAACCTTGAGGTGGGCTGCTCCTTCAGAGTGACAGTGGGGACCAAGGACAGAAGAAACCTTCTTCCGTGTTTTGGAAGACATAGGAATTAAGTTTCAGGAAAGCCCATGTTGCTATAATGTTTCTATTTTAATATAACTAAAGCCAAGGTGATACTCTTGAGTGTGTTGATTTCAATGAGTTTATTTTTTGTTTGTTTCTTTTTCTTACTCTGGTGGGATGAATGAGTTGTACACAGACCCAGGCTCAGATCACAAGGGGTAAAGATGGGACGTGCCCTGCGGTCCCTTCCTAAGCTCTCACGCCCTCTTCCGATTGCTTTGAAGGACGCCGGCCGATGATGTCTGTGAAGGTGACCGCCACTGCCTGCGCCGTTGTCTTAGGGAGGTCTGCCTCCACCTCCCTCCTGGCTGCTGTGTCTGGATCAGGGCCATGGATCTGTTCACGCTTCCCCCAGGTGCACGGAGACCACGAGGCTGCCTCCTTGGCTTGCTGGTCTTGGCACAGAACCACTCCAACCTTCCTCAGGATTTCCTGCTTGCTGTATAAGAAATGGGAGAAAAAGTTTGGTGCATTGCAGTAAGCTTGCAGTTAATCTTGTGAAATCATTCAAGTATTTAGTTTAGGATGGTAAAGTTCAGTCTCTTTATATAAAGATTCAGACTTTCAGATTTCTGTCACCTTCCTCTGTCCCTTTCCAAGTTAAGAGACTGAGGGGAGAGGTGCAGCTTGCGTGTTTGTGGCAGAAGACCCTCTTCTCCTGTGTCTGCAGTGATCCCATTGTTGCCCTGGTTGCTGTGTGTCAGATAGTGCCACCGAGATGGTGTTTTCATCTCATTTGCTGAGTAAGAAATTCTCCCCATACTGAGAGGCTTAAAACTGGTTTTCTCACAATGTTGTGGGTCAGGAATTTGGGAAGGAGTCAACCGGGCAGTTTCTTCTTGGAATCTTCCATGCTGTTCACAAAGACGTCAGCTGGAGCTGCCATTGTTTGAAAGCTTAGCTGGCCAGATGTGCAAAATGCCTCATTCAGATGGCTGGTCATGCGTGCTGGCCATTGGCTTGGAGCCAACGAGCTTTTGTGAGTGAGACCACACCATCGTGGTGGTTTCCGGATAGTCAAGCTTTGTCCATGGCCACTAGGGGATCTGAAAACAAGTGTCTCAGCCAGCAGGGCAGGGCCACGTTGCCCCCTCTGGCCTGGTCTGCAGGGTAATGCAGCATCTCCCACCACATTCTGTGGTCACAGATGGCCGCGAACCTGCTCATCTTTAAGGAGAGGAAGTAACGATGTTCTTGAAGAATGTGGGTGGTACATGTCATTGTGGTCACTTTTGGAAAATACAATCTACCTCAACTGACTGGGTCTTATTTTAGATCTTTTGGTGCTAAAGCCCCTTTGATTAGTTACTATGTCCTCCATCTAACCGCCAGCTTGGAATGGAGGGTCACCTTGTTCCTTGCCATGGTTCACCCTAACATAGACAGTCCTGTGGATTCTAACTAGCCAGCTGCTTCGTTTCCCCCAGTAGGGCCCATCCCTGCAGATGTCCGAGGGTCTGCGCTCCTTCCACCTGAGTTCTGAAGGACTTACGAATGCGGGAAAGCCCACTCAGTGACTTCTGAGACAAGTGACAAAAGGTGATTGAGCTTGGGGTGTTCCCCCTTAGCACCCAGCCTCCCTCCTGTGATGAGGCTGGAGAGGCCACGTGGAAAGGCCGCCTGGGCATTCTTGCTGGCAGCTCTGTTGTCCCCTTGACAGCTAGCACCAGCCGCCGGGCACCTGAGTGAGGACGTCCCCAGCATCTCCAGCAGCTGCTCTCGAGTTACCCTCAGCCTAACGTCTTCCCCGTCCCAGCCGTGCAGGTCACTGAGCAGGGACAAGCTGCTCCTGCTGTGCCCGAGCTATTTCCCACCCAAACAGACCGCGCGGGATCAGCAAATGGTCGCTGCTGCTCGAGCCACGCAATTCTGGGATGGTTCATTACACGACCCAGTAGTAACTGGGGAGCATCTTCTTACCTGAATTGGATCAATGTGGAGAAAACAACACACATGAGTACATCGTAATTAAACTGCTGGAAACCAAAGTCACAGAGAAAATCTTGAAAGGAGCCAGAGAAATTAGCAAGCGACATACAGGAAACAAGGACTCAGACAGCTGATGATTTTATCTCAGAAAAACATGGAGGCTAGAAAACAGTGGGAAAATTATCCTTATTCTACTGAAAAAAC
The DNA here is from genome assembly GCF_041146395.1 of Eulemur rufifrons. Classification (NCBI taxonomy): domain Eukaryota; kingdom Metazoa; phylum Chordata; class Mammalia; order Primates; family Lemuridae; genus Eulemur; species Eulemur rufifrons. Next base: position 49,825,301 of record NC_091002.1, read on the forward strand.
AAAAACTAACAAAAACCTTCAACTTGAAATTCTACATCCATTGTCGGGTCAAATGCCCTGGCTTTGGAACGAGAAGGATCTAATTAGAAACCCATTTTCGTTGCCTTATCTCCAGTCCTAAGGTGTGGCGTTAATGTCACACCAGCATCAATGAAGGCGGTGCCCACAGTGGTGAAAACTGACAGTCTAGGTCAGGTGCACAAGGCTCAGACCTCATTCTGTGCGGGCCGCTAACTGTGAGGACCCACACAGAACTGTCATCCATCCTCCGCAAACCCCATTTTCCTCACCCATCAAATGGTAAAATAATCCCATTACTTCCGAAAGCTGTCGCAAAGATTAAATGAGAAACTTACGCCAAGATACTTCACTGTGCTTGGTAAGTAGGCACTCACCAAAGAGGAGGTAGTTTCTCTACTTTAAGAAAGTCGCTATGAAACGTGAGATGTGAAAGTCTGACAATGAGACAATAAATAGGGTCATTCCGGGTGTCACACACTGGGTAGGTTGTGTTACCTTCCTAAGCCTCGGTTTCTCGGTGGGAATGAAGAAGCGTGGAGAGCCTACCTGGGGTGAATTAAGAATTTGTGGTGTGTCCAGCGCTAACATGTGCTCAGACAAAAGAAAGGGGGGGTGAGTTCTGTTTCGAACGATCCCTCCTCTGCGTGTAGCATTTCGTGATTATCGTCCACACGACGTGGTGACGGTGCTGTTGTGTGGCTGCAGTGGGACTTTCTTCTTCGTAAGGAGGAAATATAAAAACCGGAGCTCCGAGGTGTAAATTCTCGCCCTGGTCCTATTTTATGGAAGCATCCAGACCTTGCCTCCCCCACGTGCTCTTCCTCCTCCCTGACTCCTCCTCCCTTCCCTGCCCTCACGTGATTTCCAGTTGCTGGGAGCGGGTCGGTTTATGTTTACATGCAAGGATCCAAATTTGCAAATCTGGCGAACTGTGACGTCAGGAGATGTTGCGGGTACCACACTCTGAGAGCACGCGGCTGGGTTCAACTCCCAGGTCCAGGGCTCGGGGGACCTTGGGCAAGCTACCTAACCTCACTTTCCCCTGTTCCCCATTTGCAAACAAGGATAACAGTGCAGTCTAGCGCCTAGGCTCGTGCAGAGGGGTAATGAGTTAATATACTGAAAAGTGCTCAGGATAGTAGCTGGCAGGGTTTCAGCGCACGTGGCTGCTATAATTTATCTCCACGAGACTGTAAGCTCCATAAAGGCAGGGGCTTTTGTTCATTGCTTTGTATAATGTGGTGTTAAAAGTGGCTGAATAAATTTTGTCTTTAGTGCCCTTCAGTATGGCTGACAGTGACAACAACAATGATTGTACCGTGATCAATAATGTGTGGCACTGTCCTCCTGTCCTCTGCCCTGAGCTCAGTGCCCCGCCGGTGCCGGCACCGCAGATGCCCACACTGCACGACGCCAAGAATATTCACTGTTTCCTGTTTCCTCACGGGGGAGATGCCTATCTCAGGGCGTCTCTACCACCAAGGCTGCCTGTGCTCCTAGGAGCTTCCCCTTCAAGGCGCCCATTTCCTTCTCCAAGTCTCTCGGCGAAGCCCCAAGAGCGTGCTAGTTATGAATCTTTCCAGAGTGGGGCGATGCTTAGGGACACGGGACCTTCTCCCAGCCCTTCACACCGTACTGTCCCTCCTGGAGCAAGAAGCTTGACTGGTGGCCTCTGTGACAGGGGGCTAATGCGTCCCACTGCGGCAGGGAAAACTCAACTCCAAGTCTGAAATATTTGAGAGCTTCCCTGGACGCACAGGCCTCCCTTCCACTCACAGTCTTTTGAAGTAGCTCTGCTGACTTGAACCAGAGAGATTAAAAGCTGAATTCCCACTGCTGTTCATTCCTTCTTCGAGATTAGGAAGGATAGAACAGAGTACGAGCGAGAACACTCGGAGCATCCTCCCCTGCTCGGGGAGGACAGCTCGGGAGACGCGCGGCTCCGTCTCGTCCCTCTGGGGTGAGAGATTTACAGGGACAGCCGCAGTCTCCTACCCTCTTCCCACCATGCATTCAGGCGCGGGCCACAAGTCTGCAGCATCTCGCTGCAAATTTAGCATGGGGGTGGTGATCACACAATGATGGGAAAAAAAAAAGATTAAAAAGAGAGAGGGAGAGAAATCAGCTGCTAGAACACAAGCCAAACAGGAATTTGTTCCCGGAATGATTAGTAGTACATTAGAGATGATTTAGCACTCGCATACTCACTCCCACCACTGCGGAGACCCCACCGTATCCCACCCCCTCTGTGGTGCACACAGCCCTGGGTTTGCTCTCAGCGTCTGGGCTTAGGAGCAAATATATTTAATTTGGATGTAATACAGCCAGGAGCGCAATTTCTCCAGATGACAATTTAAGCAACCAGATCAAGAGATGAGTTAAGCACTTCACTCCTTCAGATTCTAGGAAATCTGCGTTGTAGGGATCCTGCCTCCAGCTTGGGTCCAGGGGAAATTCTCCCAAGACAGAGCCTCTTATTGGCTGCGTGGAGTCCAGCCTCCTTCATTTACATGATAATTATCCAATTAGTCACTGCTCCCTTCCTGAGTTGTGTTAGCTCCTGGTGAAAAAAAATAGTAGGTGGAATCTTAAGGCTATAATAATGGTATTCTATTCCTTGAGTAGACACATTTGATGGGCATTTTTCTGCAGAACTTAATTCAGTTTTGAATATGAATCAGGATGAAAACAAAACAAATCTAATAGCAATCAATAGAATTTCTCCATGGTGGATCTGAGGGTAATTTAGGATTAATTAGCACACAGCAAACGAAATCAAACCAACCAACATTTAGTGTCTTTATGAACAAGGTCTCACAGGGGGGTCCTTCAGGGTGGTCCTTAGCTTAAGGCTCAAAGATGAGTGTTAGGGGGTCTGTGTAGTCCTGGAAGTGGGATTTCAAGGCCAGCTGAAGTGAACATTTTTTGGGGAAAAGAACCCTTATTTTTTCATCAGATTCTTCACAGAAGGGTCCAGTGGTCCCTACCATTTTAGCGACACAAAAAGCTTAAAAGATAATCTGGGGACAGATTAAAGACCACAGGAGGAGAGATGACTCCAGACCTGGGTCTTGGAGATGCAAGCTGCTGTCACATGGGAGAGGAGGGGGCGCTCGTCCACCTGCAGCAGCTCTGCTGGGCATACCAGAGGAGAGAGGAGAGCACTGGCCCCAGAGCCAGTACCTGCATCTGAACCCTGAGTTTGCCACTAGCTGTGTGACCTTAGGCAAGTTTCTCAACCTCTCTGTGCCTCAGCTTCCTTCTCTGTAAGACAGGGACAGTGCCGAGCCCAAAACAAAGACTGTGAAACAGTGGCCACTGCTGCTTTCAGCCTGGCTGAAGGAGTTGTTTCTGTTCGTATTCCAGATTCTGCATGCTGAACATTCCTAATCATTTCTGCATTACTTAACGGGGGATACCTGTGTGGCAGAGTTCTTGGCCAACATGAGCATGGTAGATATTCAAGAAATGTTTGTTCAGGTCCATTTTTCTTTCCGTCAAACAGCCTCCTGGTGGAAGAGCCATTCAGGATGCCTGGAGGAGCCTGGCTTTCAAATCTGATGGAGCCTGCAGTTCTATAAATTCCTTCCCTCTTTTGTGCTGATGGCAATGACTTTTATATGTATTTTCATGTCTTTCTCTTGAGAGATAAATTTTGTGGCCTGCCACTGAATCTGCTTCCTAAAATGTAGCTTGGAGATTTTATTTGAGATAAACTATCGTGTGAATAAAGATAGATACTATATTTTAATCTGGGAACATTCCATTCAGAACCTTTTTTTTTACGTCAACATTAGTGGTGCCATCATTCAAAGGATATGGACGTTTGGGGGAAATTTACATCCGACTGCAGCTGTGAACCTCCGCCAGCCCCGGAAGATATTATCTGTTTCTCTGAACATGACGATGGCTCTGGATGTAAAACATGGTCTCAGAGTGCAGTCCCCAGAGCAGGGAGCTCTGTTTCCACACAGCTGCAGGCCACGTGGCAGGCCACGGCGCTGACACCCTTCCACGGCAGCGCCCGACGGATAGCGTGCGTCTCCCTGAGAATGATAGAGCAGGCTCACTTGTGCGTGTGTTGGCGGCGTCAGACTTCACAGAGGGAGAGGAGAGGAGCTGGTGACTGAGTCACCTAAGAGCCCTCTGCGTCACCTTGCCTCGGTCCAAAAACAATCAGAGAGGAGAGTGAATAAGGGGCACAGAGCGTGCGAGCGGGTGGTTGAAGAAACACAAAACTGTGGTCACTTTAGGATGTTTCCCAAATTTAAACAAATATGTCTTTTTCCTAACAATACAGATGCAAAATGTTGAGCCATGTTATTTCTGGTCCAGATAGATCTTGGTGCATCTATCTGATAAACATTATATCATAGAATCAGCTCATCAGCTTTGGGTTGGGGCCCCCCAACCCCCTGAGAATCTCAGCACACTCCCCTGTCTGTGAGTCCCATGGCGGGCACCCTGGCACCCTGCAGAGTTGTGGGGCTGATAGATTTCAAAACTTTTAGGCAGAAAATGCTCCTGAACTACACTCTTCTCACACACTCGTGTGGTGTGTAATAAGTTTACTGCCCACAAATTGAAATGTGAACGACAGCTTTAGAATTGCAGAACAGCCACAATGCACCTAAAAAGATGCTTTTCCAGGAAAGTAACAAAAATGCATGGTGTCAATGCATCACCCCTTTTACTGGGCTTTCAGTTCTCCACGGTAACGGGGGGTGCACGAGGCGTGGGTCAGACCCCACCAGAGACTGTGACTTATCCCAGGACCCTCACTGTGCTCATCCATCTGGTGAGTTGCTCAAACTCACATTGTTTTTTGAGTGTGTGAACCCCCAGAATGGCTGAAGCTGACCCAGGATTCAAATTTGCTGGAATTCAATCTATAAAATGGATTCAGTTGCACTTTGTGAGAACATAAAAGCAAGTTCAAGTTCCCACAGGGAGGGAGAGGAGAGCAGGGGATTACTAACAGGAAAGAAAAGACTTGGGCTGAAAAAATACTTTGAAAACAAGGTGTTAGGTTCATAGATGGGCATGTAGCAAATGTGGATTCCACAAGCATGTGTCGTCAGCTCCATTCCAGCACACGGGGCAGCGCTGGGCCTGGTAAGAAACAGACACAACCTGCGCCTTCGAGGTACGTGTGGTTAGTGGGGGAGCAGATGTGCAAGCGACACCAGGTAGGGGGGCTGCAGTTCCCCGAGGAAGAGGAGGAGGCTGCAGGTGCACACTCTGGAGCCCGAGCACAGACGGCAGAGAGCCTCGCTGCTGGGGAAAGCAGGGACGGAATCCCGGAAGACTGCCTTTGAGTAGAGCCCTGGGGAGTGGATGAGACGGGGCCCGCTGTCTCCAGGGCAGCCCCAAGAGAAGGCACTGGTGTAGGAGCCAAGGGCAGAGAGAATTTGAAGAGGGCGTGGTGGTCAACAATAGAGAATGCAACTGAGGCACTGAGAGGGCCTGGGGCTCGTCCCGAGACGGGCTTTGAGGACGGAGGGTCTACACCGCATTCTGCAGGCTACCTTCAACAGCAAGTGGTACCTGCTTTCTGTAAAAACGTGGCCAGATCCCCAGTGGTATTTCTTCAAGGTGCGTGCAGTGGTGGGATGATTCAGGACTCGACTTCGCTGGGTACAGGATCAGGCTACAAAGTCTGGTCATTTAATGCCACCCGGTGACATAGAAAGAGGCTCCCTTGTACGGTACAGCTCAGTGTTTCTCGTTTATCCTCTGAAATGGTTCTCTGCTTGCTCTGAAACGTCAATATTTCTCTAAAGTAAAGTAGGGGAGTCCTGTGAGAAGGGTTCTAGAAAACACACTGTTGTCCCAGCCAATCCTGTGTGCACGTCTCCCCCTACAGCTCTCTGGAACACGGATGCGCGTCTGGGAGGCGCAGGGGAGAGGCTGGGAATTAACAGTGAAATGAGAAACGCGTTTGTTTGTGGGTGACCAATTTGGAGTGTCTCTGCAGCGCAGTGTAGCTCTTAATTGTTACTGTTCGCAATATTGTGACTACAGTTGCGGCCACGAGAACCGGCTGTCTCCCTTTGATGTGCCGGGAGGATGCTGCGGTTGTTTTTGCCAGGGCTGCGAGTCCTGTGTCTCGAGATGTTCTGTTTCTCTTGGAAGAAGGCTCTTACGGGGCCAGTACAAAGAGAATTTTTTATGCTTCTGTGAGGGGATGGCAAGAAATATATAAGAACAACTACAACAAAAAACCCGCCATCAAATTTACTCCTTAAGTTCACTGACAGCCTGTCACAATGGAATAAAACATTGATACTCACTTTGTGGACTTAATTTAAAATGACTTAGTGGAAGAAAGCAGGCACTTGCTCCGAGCCACCTGCAGCCCAGCCACGAGCCCTGGCTCTGCGGTGTGCAAAGAGCAGGCTGCACGCGGCTGCCTGCGCCCTTCTCCCACCCTCTTTCCTCGCAGGGCTCCGTGCTGCGTTCACCCCTCAGCCCGCAGGTCCTCGAGGCTCCGGGGAAGTTGATGACATGGTGTTCCCTAGGTGGCTTGGTTTGGGGAAGCAAAGCAACGGCAGACAAGGCGGGGTTAGTAGGGGCGTTCTGGAGACGAAATTCCTCCCGAGCTTTGGCGCAAGGAGAGCACGTTCACTTTCTTCTCGAGCATCGTGCTGTGTGTGGGGATTGGCCCGCGACCACTGTCTTGCAGGTGGAGGCCACGCGGGCAGCATGGCAGGAACCAGGCCCAGCCTGGACACACACAGTCGGGCAAGTCCCTGAGTGTTCCAGCCACTTGGAGTTGGGGGTTCTGTTGTTTACATCCCAGAGAACCCCATGGGTGCTGAGAACTTTAGAGCATGTTCTAATTCCTCACGCTGGCGTTGGGATCCAAGCGATTCAAAGGAGGCCAGGGTCAGCTGTTCTTGGCATCTGAGGCCCGTGATTGCATCTTTTCCAGAAGGCAGAACCAGCCCTGGGCATGTGTGGGCATTCTCCCCGTCCTGCCCAGGGCAAAGGCCGCTCCTCCGTGGGGTCCAGGTCCAATCTTGAGAGATTGTGTGATGTGCACGTCTCCTGTGCTTGGTGGCTTCCTCAATCAGTGTTAGGAGCGATTCTAAATAACATTTATGTATTTTTATGGCCAGAAGGGCATAGGGCACGCAGAAAGCCCCTGCTGCTTTGGGAGAAATCTGGTTTGGTGACTACTAGGAGAGCAACCATAGGAGCCTTTTACTCAGTTTTTTCCGTGGGCCGTCAAAGTACCAAGCGCCTTCCTCCACCATCGCACTTGTGCCTCTCGTCACCCTGTAAAGCAGGTGTTAGTGTCTCCATGTCACTATGGAAAGCACGGAAGGTGAGAGAGGACAATAACCATCCAGGTCTCACAACTGGAGTGTTGTGGGCTCAAGATTTGAACCCAGATCTGTCATGATGTCAGACCAGCCTGACTCTTCACCGTTACTCTTGTATTTAAATTGGCAAATACAAATTGCCTTTGTTGATATCATACAAAACCGTGTTTTGATCTATATAAATGCTTTGGAATGACTACATCAAGCTCATTAACATATCCATGACCTCACACACGTACCTTTTGTTGTTGTTGTAAGAACATTTAAAATCTACTTTCTTAGCAATTTTCAAGTATCCAATACGCTGTTGTTAACTATAGCCAGTATGTTGTACAATAGATCTCCTAAACTTGTTCCTCCTCCCGTCTAAATGAAACTTTGTATCTTTTGACCCACATCTTCCCAAACCACTGCCCTCATCACTCTTTCTTGCTCCTACACCCAGGATACTTTTCACAGTTTCTCGTGTATGTTCAGTGAAAGGGCCTAAAGGATGGAATTTCCCCAGCAGATTAGGACCACGCATGTTCAGGAAAGGCCCTGTCCCTCCCAGGCCTGCCACTCTGCCCTCTGATGAGAGAGATACGTGTCTTGCTGAGGTTGGCCAAGCTCTGTGACTCTTCTCTGGAAACAGTAGCCTTGGAACATGGGACAGTCCCACACTCGCAAGACGGTATCACAGCTTAAGACAACCAAGGCGAAGGAGGCTTCCGCAGCTCAGGAGACTGCAGAGAGGGCCAGGACCTTCTGCGTCAGGGGATGAAAACACGGAGCTTCTGGTCACCGTTTTGTCACTGCATTCGTGTTTATTGGTCACAAAACATTAGTAAAACACATTTGAATTCCAGTCATTTCAAGTTACACACCTGACAAAGTAAACAAAGTGTTACTCCTGTTCCATGAAAGACACAGAGTAATTCCTCCTAAAATCTCCTCAAGCTTAACCCTGACCTCACCCGCTTTAATTATGCATGACCGTCAGTCACACGCCTTCGCAACAAGCAGGCATTCATTACCTGTAATTCCTATTTTATAACTTTTGTGTTTGATCTGTCCCAGAATTCATCCCTAGGAAATTCCACAGAATAAATGATCATCCTCCCCGACCACTCGCCTGCTGCTTTGAATATGTAATGCGGCTACACATGTATATTATTTATGAAAAATTGATTGCTGTAACGTCTCAATATTCCTTTCATGCTTTGTGAATGTGGACTTAATACATTTCCTCTGAAGCCCACGGACGGCCCAGAGTACGTGACACTGATGGGCTTGGGCAGCGTGTCCGCGGCGAGGGGCTCGGGAGCTCCCGTGCACGGTCTGCTCTGGCCGGCCTCTCAGGAGGCGCCTTTGGGGCATGAGGACTGCGCTGGCCCCTAGGGAAGACCTGGGAGATTCGGAGGACAACATGAACCAGAGTCCCAGCCCGCCTTTCTCCAGGGCCCAGGCCCCACGGAGGAGACCCGCCTCTGACGAGCGTCCTGGAGGGGATGTCAGTGGATTCCCGCAGATGCAGACCTTGGAACCACTGGGACCCCTGCCCGTGACTGACAGGAGGTGATTCCAGCAGGGGGGGCGGGTTGTGGGGAAATGAGACAGGGAAGGGTGTTATGATGGCAGGTACTGGGACAGCCGTGGGTACATCCCACAGGTGCTCTGGGCCCAGGGCCTCCCCCAGGGGTGCAGGACCAGGGTGTACATCTTACTCCTCCCGCGGGGCTCCCAGGGCCCTCCTTTGCCCAGCACTTCCCGCCCTGCTGGTGGGGTGGGAGGAGGCCCTCAGGCCTGAGAGTCTTGGGGACCTGCGGGAGCCGGGATGGGCGTGACCTGCACTAGACAGTGCTGAGGGCACCTCCCTGATCCCTTCGCTGAGGACACCAGGCAGGAGGCATTCCTGGGAGTGAACCAGTCCGGGTGGCCCACGCCCCTCTCTGCACTCCCAGAACACCAGGAGTGGCGCTAGAGTGGCCGTGCACAGCACGTCTGCAGTCACCGTGGCTGCTGCTTTGGATTCTAGATGGAAACGCCCTACATGCAGGCTGAGTGGGAGCAAGAGAGTGGCCTGAGCACGGGGGCTCTGGTGTCGCGGGGGGCACTGAGCCCTGAGCCGGCTGTTTGGCCAAGAAGCTCTGAAGAGCAGCGCTGGTGCTGGGAGAGGCTGGCGCAGGACAGGCGGCAGGCAGGAGGAGAGACAGCAGGGGGGCAGGTGCCGCAGCAGCAGAGGAACTGAGCGCCCTGGCCCGCAGCGGAGCGGTGGGGCTCGGCAGGTCAGGGTGGCCTCTGTCTGAAGGCCTGGCTCCTGGACTGACCCTGGGAGGGTCTGGGGGGTCCCGGGCCCAGGCACTCTGCGGCTTATGCCTCTCTAGCCTGGAAAGAGAGTGACTTGGGGCTGTTCACACCCCTGCTGCCCCCAGCACCTGCCTGCCCTGGGAGCTGTGAGAGCCGAGACCCTCTGCTCCAGCCCCAGACCTGCTGACTTGAAACCGAGGTCCCCAGGTGCACACGGTACAGTCTGAGAGCCACCGCCCTGGCTCCAGCTCCCTGCTAGCAAGTCACCTGGTCCTTCTCTGGGTCTTTGGGGACTGGGTTAAGAGCAGCCCCCAGGTACTCAGCATTTCCCTTGGGCCGGACACTGCATCATCTCACTCCATTCTCCAAGTGGCCACCCATGGCACGAGCATCATCATCCTCGTTCTGCAGAGCAGGGGCCACAGTTGCCCTGGAACACCCCATGACGCTTCTGCAGACGTTGGTGTGGACACAGGTCAGCTCCCCAGGACCTCGTGGGATGTCCAGACTGCCCCGTCCAAAGAGCTCCCCATTCAGTCTGATCTGGGTGATTCTAGGGAGATATCCGGGCAAGAGAAAATGTTTTGTTTTGAGCCCAAACTGCAGGAAATGGCAAAAGATACACAAAGTAATGAAGTTGGAGCCAAAATGGTATTTTTTTTCCTACTGAATATTTTTCATGAAGCATCAGATGCTCTTTAAAGGTCAAATGTTACTATTGTTCATTTCCTCATCAGTTCGCTAATCAAGTATTGTGCATTTGCTTAAGGTCACAAGTCTCAGTTACTGATGAAAATCAAAGCCTGCTGTTGGTTTTGCAAGGGCGAGACATGATTGGGCACACTCCTGTGGAAACAGCCTCATGTTGGGGCAAGCATGTTCTGCAAGCATTTGAATTTGGGGACACGATGTATTCTCGGGTGTTGAATCCTGAGGACAATCTCTGGCCACCGTGTGTAAGGGCCACTCTTGCCAGGCCCAGCAGAAGGAGCTGTTACTACATCCTGACCCAGACAGACTCTGGGTTCTGCAAAGGGACCAAGGAGCCTCAGTTTCCCCTTCTGTACAACTATAACTACCTGCAGCGCTGGGGGAAGTTTAGGTGAGATAAGAGGGTGTAACGTGTCCGGCCACATGTGCCCAGACTGGGTTCAATGAAATAGTAGATTAGAAAAAATAAGGAAGACTGGAATAACGCCTGGTAATTACAGGCCTACTCCATGCTCGGGGCATCGCTGAACCGCTCCTGTGAAACCCTCACGGCACCAGTGAGGAGGCCGCGTCCCGCACTTAGCGGGGGAGAAACCCTGTGATCAGAGGGGTTAAGAGACTTGCACAGGATCACAGCCCCTCCTGGCCTGACGGAGCCCTGGGGTGAAGGAGAATCTCCCCAAAGTCTGACATGCTGACAGCCTCACCCCAGCCCTCCCGTGGCAACTGTAGGAGGAGGAGAACCAGCCTCTCATGTCAGCTCCTGTCCCAAAGGGCAGGGTCCTGTGTGGGGCTGAGCAGGAGGCCTGGAGACTCCGGGGATGGCAGCAGGGTCTGCTGGGCACAGGGACGGGAATGGGGACAGGGCGCTCCCCGCACAGGGTCTGCTGCCCGAGCGTCACCACCTCCCACCTCCATCCACCATCCTGGAATCTGCCTGGATGCCAAGGGGGAACCATCCCAGGTGGTTTAAACAAAAGGGAGGCGGAGGAGGCCAGGGAGCAGAGCTGTGCTCTCCCTCGGGAGCTGGGAGCGAAGAGGACGACTCTTTTGTCACTGCCCCTCCCGATGTGGCCTCTCCTCTCTCGCCCACACCCGCCCACCTTTCTGTCTCTCCCATCCTACCAAAGGTCAGCAAATGCAGGAACTGTGTGTGGTGGGCACGTTTCACCTGAGGGAGGGGTGGAGAAAGGAGGAAAGGGGGAGGGATTCTGCGAGGATACAGAGGTTTAATGATTAAATTCCAAAACGAGAGATTCCAGGATTAACCGTGCTTGCAGCCTCTTGTTCCCCTGAGTGGAGGCTCGGGTGTCTCTGACCTCATCTCCCCGCCCACCCATGGAGCCACAGCCACCGCCTCCTGGCTGTTTCCTGGATGTGCTCGGGCGAGCTCTGCCCCAGGACATTTGCAGTTGCTGTTTAAGTCATATGATCGTCGTTCTTTCTGCAAAAACAGGGATTTGTCACAATAAGCAGAAAGGCAGGCCGATTTCCCCTGCATGCTACAGAAGACCCCCCGGTGGAAGCTGGGGGCGGGGCAGGGGTGGGAGGGAGGAGAGGACAGCAGGACCCATCTCATGCCGGGGTCTGGACGGCCTCGCAGATGATTGGCGACTCTGGCCAGGAATCAAGCACATGGAAAAGGCCCCCTGTGCCCCTTGCTGTCTATTTTTATTGAAACAATTGGAATCCCGCTAGTTTCCAGGGAAGTTATCTCCAGGGCCATGCCTCTGACTTGTTAAATCAGAGGACTGCCCCTGTAGCAGGAGCTCTTTTAAGCTGTCTGCATGTGGGGGCCGGCTCAGGATGAGATAATGACCACTCGTAATGACCCCCGTCTGGGACGATTACGGATTCTGTCTTCCACTCGATAAGCAGTTTGTCAGCACACGCATCACTTATGGGGGCCAACACGCTCATCGGGAAGCCCGACCTTGGCCAAGAACCACTGTGGACATCCGGGAAGGGAGGTGATGGGGGCTTATGGCTTGAAGGAAGAGGCGAAGCTGATTTTAAATCAGCACTTACTTTGTGCTGTGGCTCCGTCTCTTATCTTTCCTCTGTCACGGCTGCTCCCCAGGCCTGGGAGCCCACAGAAGTGGCTGCAGGAGCCGCCCTCCTTCTCCGGCACCTTTTCACATCACTCACCACCCGGGTGGTGCCTGGTGGGTCCTCAGTCAGTATTGCGGGTGGAGGGACGAGCAGACCCTCGGAGACAGGCACACACGTCCTCCTTTTGCACGAGCATCTGGGAGGCTGAATGTGTCCCTGACGAGGGGAACAGTCTAGATGCCGACCGAGGTCTATCTGGCTCTGGAATCTGCACTCTTGAGGCAAAGCCCCGGAGCTTCCCAACCAGCCCGTGAAAGTCATCACTCAACAGAGTGAGCAAGGGATGGGGTGGGTGCTGTGGGGACTGGAATGTCCCGTTCCTCACCTGGTGGCTGTCCCACAAGTGTGTCCCACTCGTGAAGATTCATCCAGCTGGACACTGATGATGTCTGCACTTTTCTGCATGGCTGTTCCACTTCAAAAGAGTGACAGTTAATTACCTGCACCTACTAAGTGTCAGATACGACCCCAGACACTGGGGTGGGGTGGAGATACAGAACGAGAGAGCCGATCCCTCTCTGTGGGCTGGCGGTCTGGAAGGAGAAACACTCAGGGGACCAGCTCTCGCCAGCCAGGGTGGCAGGTGCAGCGACGATGGGGGCAGTGGAGGAGCTCCAGGCTCAGCGCAGGGCACCCGTGCGAGCCCCTGGGGACAGAAGGGCTCCCAGCCTGGCCACTTCAGCTGCACCAGTCCTCAAGGTGGTGGAACTGGAGGGAAGGAAGCTGCCCGGGGGGTTCGATCCTGCCGATTCAGGTAATTTGTGTCCAGCCACCTGACTGGATGTCACCTGAGAGGAACAAAAGAAGGACTCTGTCTGATACACAGATCAGCTTGTGGCCAAGGGTAGCAGGGTTCAGCCTGACCCTTGGTGACATGCAGAGGGCTGTGCCATCCCCTCCCCATTCCAGGAGCTGACATCCAGGCTCTGAGAAGTGGGCGGACACAGCGGCAGTGCACACAGGCGTGGGCAGCTCTGTCTGGCGGTGGAGACTGAGGCTTCAGAGACAGCGCCTGCATTCTCTCGGAGCCTCAGCCTCCTTATCTGCAAAATGGGCCTTTGCGGAGCCGCCGTGAGCCCTAAATGTGAAACAGATGGCACATAGTAGGTGCTCAGTGGACACCGCCATTGCTGCCAGGGTAACGAGTGAACAGCACCAGGAGCAGCTGCCCGATGGCAGGTTAGGAAGATGGGCGGGGAGACAGCATGGCTTCCAGCTTCACCCGTGGGGTGAGGCTGCCGTGTGGTCAGGGGCGGCTTCCCAAGGAGGGCCCTGCACGACCTGCAGGGTTCCAGGTGGGAGCCCAGGGCAGAGGCAGGGGCTGGAGGTTTTATTATGGGAATGCATCGAAATGGCTGGCTCCGAGAGTTTGCGGCAAGGAGTAACGCAGCAAAAGGTTGGAACGCCGCCGGTGCCGGGCCAGCCCAGCCACCGCCTTGGCGCTCCCGCAGCGGCAGGTGGTGGACACAGAGCACTGTCGGGATGGAAGCAGGTTTTGGAAATATCCTTCTGGCAGCTGGGCGTGGAGACAAAAGTCCTAAACCAGGAGCCTGGGCACATCCCTGGAGTTGCCCTCAGTGGCTCCTGGTCTCTCAGAACAGCCCATCTCCGAGCCCAGAGCCCTGTGACAATAGGGCCACGTGTCACCGAATCAGCAAAGCCGAGGTCCACTCGGTTTATCCCTCACCTTGGGGTGATGTTCCACTTGCTGTCTTTCATTCACTTGGACGCGGTCCTCATTCAAGGGGACACCTGAGCCCTGGTGGTGCCCATCCCCTAGGTCTCTGGATTTATCTTATTCTTGCTGATTTTGGCCTTTGTTATGCTAATAGATTCTGCTGTTATAGCCATTTGAGGTAAGCCTGATTTTTTGAGTTTTTCCACTTGTTTGTTTCAGTGGCTTTGCATTTGCAAATGTGGACGGGTTCCCAAGGCTGTCCAACATCAAATATATTTCATGGCCCCAGCGGGTGGCCCGGCCTTTCCTCTGCATGCATCATAAATGTATGCACCACACACTAATCTGTGCACAGATGGTATCCCAGCCCCCACCCCAGAGCCCCCAGCGCTTATTAGGACTACATGATTCTCCCTATGCCTACACTTCCCCTATCTGCTTTAAACCAGTCTGAGCCACTGTGCAAATTAGCGCCCAGACCACCTTGCTCCACAGCACAGACACACCTCACCCTGCTCTGGGTCTGGAGGGTCGGGGAGATGTTGCAATTTATTAGTTATCAATACTGCGTTCAATCGACTTCTCAGGAAATGTGACAGGCACCCTTCTTCCCCTCGAGCTGCAGCCAGCGCCGGGGCTTGTGCTGGGTCCGGAGCTCTCTGCTCCCCTTGGAAATCACAGGCCGTAATGACTGGTTAACATATCGACTGCCCCAGGAAGCCCTCGAGTCATCTCTTGCAAAAGGCCAGCCTGAAGCCAGTGTATAATGACTGCTGCTCCCAGATAATTAGTTACTTTCCTTCAATTAAAATTGGGAAATGCACAGAGCAGAACATTTGTCTCAGTTAACATCGGTGAGATGCATCTTCAGAGCAATAATTACTCCCCAGTGTGGGCGGCTGACGCAGGGCCCTTTGACAAGTCCAGTCTGAGGTGGCCAATTTCTCTGCAAATCAAGAAGGCGGAGTCGTCCTCACCCTGAGTGAGCTACTTTCCGCACCGAGAGGGCGTGGGAACTGGGAGGGCCTGGCGGCGATGTGTGCAGCCTCCCAGATGCTAATCAACACCTCGCACTGTCTGTGGGGCCCGAGCCAGGGTCCTCCGTGTCCCCATTTGATCAGCAGCTGACTCTTGCCTTCTGAACATGCCCGACAAACAGCTCATTATTCAAACAGATGTTTCTGCTGGTTTCAGATTGCTATTCCAGAGGGGCAGCAATCTCGCTCTCTCGTTTGCAAGATGAAAACTGCACTTCAGCTTTTGCAAGATGTGAGATCCCCCAAATACCCGGATCACTGTTGGAGAGGCTGATGGCTCAGGGGAAGGGTTAGGAAGGAGATGATTATTCTCCAGGCCCTGAGCCCTTCTGCAGGGGACTGCTGGGCCTCCGTTGTGTCTCGAACACTCGAAATCTTGGTGGCTTCGTGCTGGGGGATTCGCCCCACGCAGGAAGCTGGTAGGTAACCTGTGGTTCCAGCCGGGAGGGGGCAAGAGCCCTCAGTCCACACCTAATTTCTATCCTATTGTTTCCATACACACTTTGCTCACTCCTACAACACTCAGTATTTTTTCCTCTGATTATATAAATAATTCATGTTTATTCATTAAAAAATCAAATAACATATAAAAATAAAATGAAGGAACAAAAAATCTCCTGCGCCTCTGCCACCCTTATATAACCGCCTGCCAACCTTCTTGGTCACGTGAATCTTCCCCACAACACACACCCTTCCCTCCGTGTTTTAGAGGGTGGGGAGGATGTTGTATTTAACGGTGTATTCACTGGGCAATCCCTCTGCGTCAATCAAGTATAGATAAGAATTTCAAAAATAGTGGCATACTACTTTTTGTGTGGATATACTCTAGTAACTTTTGTCCCTTCCATGGACACTCTATTTCTGGTCTTTTCTTTCTTTCTGGCCATGCAACAATGCTACAATATACTTTTGTGTATATGCATCCTTATGTAGCAGTTCATTCTTTACCCAAAGACTACTAGCTCCTATGCACTGACAAGAGAGGTAAATGTTTCTTTGCAGAGCTCATTTTTTGATGGATACATCATCAAGGAAAAAATGCTATTTGCAATTCGATTGTCATCTTGTCCTGCAAAGGATTATTCCCCAAATGCACTAAGGAGCCTTTTCTGGTTTCCAGAGCTCAGCATGTTCTTGCAGATACTAGAGACTGCAGATCATTCTGTGGCTGTGTGAGGCTGTCGGCACATCCCATATTGCCTTCCCATCAATATCCACCACACATCCAGACGTTTGCCCGGAGCCCCAGGAATGGGTAGCCGATGGCTCTGCTGGAGAAAGGGCAGTAGAAGTCTCTCCAGACTCCTCCAGGATGCTGGGCAGTAGACCACAGGTAGAGTCATGACTCATAAGCAGTTAGACGTCTATGGGAAACACATCCTAGGCTAAGGAGAGGCGGGGTTCCTGTTTCTAGACATTTGCAAAGCCAGCAGATGGAAGCGAGTAGAAATTGTGTGCTCTTGTCGCAGATGGCAGAACTAAGAGTCCGGTGGAGATTAGAGGAAGTAGATTTCAGTTGGTTAGAATGGGCACATGCTAGTCTGTACTGCATTAGGAAGAATTTTAAGTAGAGGATTCTGATTTCAAAGCAAAGGCAGAGGGCTAAGTTCTTTGGTGGCGGTGTTTAGGGGCAGGTGAAATGTAGGTGTAATTTTAACACAGCCAGACAAGTCTTAGGTGCAGCAGAATGGAATTCTTAGACACAACCTGCATAACAAAAGTCAGGAAGGTCAGAACCAGATTTTACGTGGGGATCCGGGTAGAATCCAGGTGCCTGGTAAGCAGGAGGTTAGGTTCTGAGCCAGGGCTGTGGGAGGCTCCAAGGTCATATTATGTTCAAGCAAGTCTAGACATCCCATGACTGCTGCTGCCTCTGACGCAAGAGACTCTTGTCTTTGCATCACTTCCAGTAGATTTTTCCTCCCCTGTGGTCTTAATGCATTTCAAACTGGGGAGGAATGCTTTAGAGACGTTGGAGGGGAGGGGACAGCCCAGGCGTTGACGAGCGTGTCCATTCACATTGGACAATGGACGACTTCAAGTTTGGGTAGGAAATGCTGAAAATGACAAAGTTTTGTCAGGAATGTTGTTTTCCACTTTCAGATGCCTGAAAGGCATTTTAACACTGAACTCCCATGTAGCTTTCCTGTGGATGATATATAACTCCATTTACAGCTGTAATCTGGGTAACAAAATGAATACTCCATCACTGCACTATGAATAGTAAATTAACCCAGATAAAAGTGTTCTACATCCAATCAAAACCATTAAGTAACTAGGAGACTAAGATTGGTGAGGACATTTTGGAGGCAATTATAACTAATGAATACATTAACTTCAAGAGGGCGGATGGTTTCTGTGGCTTTCTGGTCTCTCCAAATAAAATTAGGGTAGGTGGGAACAAAGCTGAAATAATTTTGTAAAAAGGACAGATTTATTGATCTACACAGAGCCATTTAGAAAGGGAAATGGCTTCTTAGGAGAGAGACTTGGGCATACTAGACTTTGGAATAATAATTAAAAAGAATGAAAAGAACTTTCCTCTCTTACCACCTTTACAATCAGCCTAGATCAGACCAGCAGGGCTCATGCTTTGTTCCCTGTTCACAGAGTTCAGTGTGGAAATTGTTCATTTTCTTTTAAGATACATCGTTTAATGTGTTTCAAATGTGAAATTAATGCATACCAATTGTGGACAGTATGGAAAATAGAAAAAAATGCAAAACAAAACAATACAATCTATAATCCTATCACCCAGAGATGACCATTATTAACATTTTAAGGTAACCAGTCTTTTTTATTTTTCTGTGCACATACATTATATGTTTGGGGGGTAGTTGTGGATTATTTCTTTACCTAAGAATAATGGCTTTAATATTTTTGAAAAAGTGATACAACTATTATATAAAATTCAAGTCATACAGCAAAATTCAAAGAGAGATATTAAAAATCTTCTAAACTCCCACCACAGTAGTTCATCATGTCCGGTCCCAGCATCTCTCTCTAGCACATGTGCAGATAAGAGAGAAATAGATCAATTACCTTCTACCAAAAGAGATGATTCTGTGCATGCTATTGCAATGTAAAAAAAAAAAAAGTATTTTGCTTTTTAATTTAATGCTGGAAAATAAGCACAAATGGAACTGTAGGGGCTGCTGTGCTACCGGAAAGTCCACGGGCAGCAGCCATGGTGGCGTCCAGAGCTTCCGGCTGTTCCTGGGCTTTGCTTTCTCCTTTGTCTGGAGACATCTCAAAGTTCTGGCATTCGAGACAGCAGTGTGACTCCTGGTGATGCTCTGAAGTCACAGCTGGCTGCTCTCGTGGCGCTGACTGACTTTTCCTCACCAGGAGCAGATTCTCAGCCTGGAGGCTCAGTCGCGATGGCCAACACTGCAAGTCTTCACTCTCGGCTGGACAATCCTCCCCCAAGTCCCAGGTCGCTGGCAGGGGCATTCTTATCTTCCCTGACACCGACTCACAGGGCAGACAGAGCCACAGGAGAGGTGTGCAAACACAAACAAATGCAAAACTAAACTTCCAAGAGCGAAGCAGTAATGCAAATGGATTGAAAGTGTCACATATAGTAAAAACAAGCAATTAAACTTGAGCATGAACAGTCCATTCAAAGGAGACAGTCAAAGCTCCCAGCCTGTTCTTGCCATATGGGCTTGGGGTCCAGTGTGGGCATTTTCCAACAGCAGCCAGAGACCTACATTTTTAAGCGAAATCTTCTTACTTACGTATGTTGGCAGTCAAAGAAATAACCAAAAACACTGTAAAACAAGGCCCATCTATGGATTAGATTCTTCCTTTGCTATAACCACAGTTTAATAAAATGCAGGGGCTTGTTAAATCTGAATATCCAATGAGCAATAAATAATTTTTAGTGTAAGTGTATCCCATGCAACATTGGGATATATTAATATTTATTCAAAAAAATATTTATAGTTTATCTGAAATTCAAATTTAATGGGGCATCTTGCATTTTCTCTGGCCACCCTAGTTGACGACTTACACTCCCCATTCTCAGGAAAACCACGGGCTTGGAAGAGGCCTGGGTTTCCTGTCCTCCCTGTTTCTGTCCGGATTTTAAAGTACTTAGCACGTGTCAGATTTGTGTTTTGGTTCATTGTTTTTTCCCATTGATGTTGTACCTTTTTGCCTCCTTGCTATTCTTTCTTCTTTTCTTTTTTTTTCCTTCAGTAGGTTTTCAGGACATACTGGGATAAAAAGGCAGTTTCTTACTATCCTCGCCAGGTAGTCTCCAAAGTCCGCTTCTACATTTAACATTATATCATGCAAATTTCATCACCATTACCTATTTCAGAAATATTTTTCTCTTGCTGCCTATATGCCCTTATGTGAATTTACCAAAACTGTCTTAGCTGAAGCTCAATTATATTTACTGCTTAGAAATCCTGTATACAGATATTTGATCTAGAAACAAAATTCAACTGATGAAATAATCCACTCCTCTTTGGGCAGTGCCTGGGCCGGGAGAGATGAGGAAGAAGCCGCCCACAGCAGGCTCCTCTTCCACGGTTCTTAGGAAACAACCCTGGGCAGCTCCCCCCAGAGCCCTGGCCTCGTCTTCTCAGGATGTCAGTGGGCTCCATTGTGTTTACCTGAAATGTATTGGAGAAGGATTTGTCCCCTTGCCCTATCACCTGGGAATCCCTTCCTGATAGCTGGTTCTCTGTTGGCTTCTAATAAGCTTGGTAATTATTCATTTTATCTCAAGGCAAACACTATTAGCCAGGTTTGGTGTGATTAAGGAAAGTGCTTCTTCAAGCTATTATTTTTTCTGGTGGGGATGATTCTTATGTAATTAAGCCACATTGTGAGGAAAGAACTTGATACATTGGCTTATTTTGGTTTTGACAATATGATTAAAAGTTCTAAGCTTTCCTTAACAATCTGCTGCAAAGTACGTTGACATTCCATTTGATATCCTTTGGAATCTAAAGTTCTGTAAGACAGACAAAAGTAAATCCATGAGAAGCGAAGGAAGGTGCTCGGTGTCCTGTCTGAACCACATCTAGGCAGTGGCCTGTGACAGCCCCGGCTGGTTCAGATTCTGAGGTCACCGCTTAGACCAGACGCCACTTCCCAAGACAACTAGATCCCATGAAGAAGGTGGAGGACGTGCGCGCATTTTAATAGAACAAAGCACTGTGGTGACGTCGTTGTATTCTCTACATTATTTTTTCCAGATTTGGTGAAACAAGTGTGGCATAGCTTGCCAGGTGTGTTTTATTTTTATTGCTGTTCTTTTTAATTTTGCAGGTTGCTTTAACTGCCATTTTTCTGAACTTAGAAAAATCCAGTTATGTAAGAAACGTGAGGCAATTTGTTTAGCATTTTGGACACACATAAGCCGGCTTTTCTATTCTTCAGAAAGAGGTTCAAAGTGGCCTTTTGGCCTTTATCGAGTGTGAGAGGCATCCGCTGGGCAGAGCTGTTCCCCCGGGCCCCTGGGTGCTTGCTGGCTGGGTTATAGGTGTTCTCTCTGTTTTAGCAGTCAGTCCTGTGTTCCATCAGTCCAATTAGGATATTAAAAAAGGAAATAGAAGAGAGAGAGAGAGAGAGAGAGAGAGAAGGACAGAAGAAAGGAAGGAAGGAGAGAGGGAGGGAGGGAGGAAGGAAGGAGAGAGGGAGGAAGGAGAGAGGGAGGGAGGGAGGAAGGAAGGAGAGAGGGAGGGAGGGAGGAAGGAAGGAGAGGGAGGGAGGGAGGAAGGAAGGAGAGAGGGAGGAAGGGAGGAAGGAAGGAGAGAGGGAGGAAGGAGAGAGGGTGGGAGGGAGGAAGGAAGGAGAGAGGGAGGAAGGAGAGAGGGAGGGAGGGAGGAAGGAAGGAGAGAGGGAGGGAGGAAGGAAGGAGTGAGGGAGGAAGGAAGGAAGGAAGGAGAGAGAGGGAGGGAGGGAGGAAGGAAGGAGAGAGGGAGGAAGGAAGGAAGGAAGGAGAGAGAGGGAGGGAGGGAGGAAGGAAGGAGAGAGGGAGGAAGGAAGATGGAGAGGACAGGGAAAAATCACTGCGATGGCTACACTCACAGAATCGCTACTTTACGACAGTTACATGCACAGAAGGACAACCTTATTCGAGAGAGGATTGAGGATGTGGCAGGTACTCAGAACATCACTTAAGCTTTAAAGTTTCATTCCCAAGAGAAATCAAATATGCAGTGGTTCTAAAAATGCTAATCTATCCAATTACGATCTGCACCTAAGATACCTCTCGATATCTCGAGGCATCAAGACAAAAAGACAGCCACATTCCTAGTGTCTCGCAGGGAGAATTGCGAGATAAAGAAGAAGAAAAAAAGGGTAAAGCAAGTATAGTCTCGACTCTCCTGTGCATTACAAGCCCAATGCCAGAGAGAACGTGACCCTGCGGTCTGCATCGCCAGCTCGAGCAGGGCTCGATTTCCGGATGTGATTGAGTTAGCGAGGCAGTTGTCAACAGCTTGTTTTGACTTGTAAGCAGGACAAGCTTGGGGTGGAACTCAGTGGAAGAGGAGAAAGACGGAATGCTCGCTACCATTTTTACAATCACACTTCAGAACCTGCAGCTGCTGCCGCTGGTGGTGTTTTGTTTTGTTCCTTTAGATTCTTTTGCCGGCGTGTTTCCTATTATTTTTGCCAACCTCTTGTTTCCAAACCACGTTCCAGCGTGCCGGCTCTGCTCGGGTAATTGCAGGACTCACGGTTGGAAAGTGGAAGATTGTTTCGGCCCCTACGGATACCTATCCCACGAGATTTGAGATCGACTTTCCTTTTCTTGTTCTTTCATTCCTGGAGTCAGATGTTGCAACATTCTCAGTGACAGCAAACTGCAGGGTGCATAAGTAAAAAATATATATAACTGAAAATGTGTAAGAAAGATATTTATTTGATGTAAATTAATATTTATACCTCATTCCACTTACAAATGAATCTTTTTTAGTCTCACAACATTTTCTCTTTTGAGCAAGAGCCCTTTCTTCTACTTCAGCTACTAGTCATCGAGGTCTAAATCTACATTGATTGTGCCTGTTTGAAACGTCTGGTGGGATTAAATCGCCAGGCCATTAGGAGACTTCAGAGTAGGGTCCCAGTGTAACCTGGTCGACTTTGGGAGATCATCCTGAGTCTTTATTAAGTTGAAAAGGGGGAACAGAGCCATTCATCTTCCTGAATGATATCATTTTTTATTATCAAGAATGCTATTTGGATTGTTTTCTACACGGTTACCATCGAACACTTGTGGTGCCATTTATGCCGGCAACTCTCAAATTTGTCTTTAGCATTTCTAAGATTGATTCCCCCTCTATTAAAAACAAACGATTGAAAAATGTCCCATAGAAAAGGAAGAAATTGATCCCATCTCTTGAGTCAAACTGAGTGTACTTCGATCCCTGTGATAGGAATGCTCTAGGGACATTTATAAACTGTCGAATTTCACACAGAAAAATTGCATAAAGCATGTTCTTGGTAGTTTTCGTGGCAACAGCTTTCTGAGGTCTCAATTCCTTCTCTCTCTCCTTGACCCTCCTTGTTTTATCTTCCTGCCGCCTGCATCAAATTACCTTGGAGTCCGGGAAGTCGCGGAAAATCAGAAGTTGGGGGAGAACGCCGGCACACCCCCGGGATATTGCCAGGTGATTTAGGCGTAAGCTGCCTAATGCCCATTTTATGAGTGGCTTAAGCCACGTTCAAATATAGGTCAGAAAATTATTGAGGCTTTATTTACTCTCTCTTTTCGGGGCAGCTGACTGCCGTGCAGCCCCTTCTGCAGAAAGGTGCTGAGGAAACACGCCAGGACCGCAGTAGCCCTCAGTACACACTCGCTGGCTTGGTGGTAGGAAGAAACTTGACCAAGGAAAAGCTGAGGCCTGAAAATGTGTATATACAGCGAGCTGTTGTTCTGCAGAGCAACTGTGAGGGAAGGGCGGAATGCTGTCAGCATTAACCACGTGAGATCAATTCATCAATCATGACTGTGTGCAACAGTTTCATGGCTTTCTCCAGCCTCTGCATACAAGCTTCGTGCAATATGCATGAAACTCCGTGCGTTAGCCTCTCTGTCCGCATTCAGTCATCTGTCCAACAAACGTGGACCGAGCATCTGCTGAGCACCCGTCCTGTGCACGGAGCACTGAGAGAGTCCACCTGACCATGGCCATGTGGAGCACGTACTTCAGCTCACCGGGCAGCAAACTGTGGCCCAAGCCAACGCCAGCTCCCTGTCAGTTTGTATATGGTCTGCAAGCTAAGAATGGTTTCTTTGTATTTTTTTAATGGTTGAAGAAAGATTTTTAAAAAATCCTATTGGGTGATATGTGGAAATTATATGAAATTTAAGTTTCAGTGTCCATAAATAAAGTTTTATTGGTATGGAGCCATGCACGTTTGCTCACAGCTGCTTTTGTGTTACAAGGACAGCTGAAGTGTGTGACAGGCGCCCCATGGTCCTGACGCCTTACGGAAGAAAGATGCTGACTTCAGTGTTAGTAGATGAGGAAAAAGATGGTGTGACTTTCTTTAGATGCCGTCTGATCTGAACCCATTCTCTTGATAACCAACACAGAATCACCTTTGCTCTCTGCTGTGAGAGCCCGAGTGTTCGTGTGCTTTTCACCCAGCCACGTGAATCAGAAAACTAGGCTGTTTTGGGGAGGTTGCCCCATTACAGGGGAAGCACCTTCCCAGACTGCATGGCCCTTTGAGACTGAAACTGAGGAAATTCTGTCAAATTCCCACTAGGGATGGAAGAGGATGGTTGGGATGTGCCAAGGTCACGGGATGGGATGCGCCGAGGTCACGGGATGGGGTGCACCAAGGTCACAGGATGGGATGCGCCGAGGTCACGGGGTGGGATGTGCTGAGGTCACAGGGTGGGATGTGCTGAGGTCACGGGGTGGGATGTGCTGAAGTCAGGGGATGGGATGTGCTGAGGTTACGGGGTGGGATGTGCTGAGGTCAGGGGATGGGATGTGCTGAGGTCACGGGATGGGATGTGCTGAGGTCAGGGGATGGGATGTGCTGAGGTCAGGGGATGGGATGTGCTGAGGTCACGGGGTGGGATGTGCTGAGGTCACGGGGTGGGATGTGCTGAGGTCAGGGGATGGGATGTGCTGAGGTCACGGGGTGGGATGTGCTGAGGTCAGGGGATGGGATGCGCTGAGGTCACGGGGTGGGATGCGCCGAGGTCAGGGGGTGGGATGCGCCGAGGTCAGGGGGTGGGATGCGCCGAGGTCACGGGATGGGATGCGCCGAGGTCAGGGGATGGGATGCGCCGAGGTCAGGGGATGGGATGCGCCGAGGTCAGGGGATGGGATGCGCCGAGGTCAGGGGATGGGATGCGCCGAGGTCAGGGGATGGGATGCGCCGAGGTCAGGGGTGGGATGTGATGAGGTCACGGGGTGGGATGTGCTGAGGTCAGGGGATGGGATTTGCTGAGGTCAGGGGATGGGATGTGCTGAGGTCAGGGGATGGGATGTGCTGAGATCACGGGGTGGGATGTGCTGAGGTCATGGAGATCCCTGTATGCTCAGGCAGGAGGGACTGGATGTGCCGAGGGTGCGTGGAGATTCCTGAAATCAAGGTCCGTGCTTTTCGCACCCGCAGGAGCTGAGTGTTCCGTGCGTGAGTGGGTAGCGCTGCAGCCCCCGCGTTCCACCCTCCTCGTCGTTTTCCTTCCTAGCAGTGTCTCTTACCTGACGTGAAACCTCGTCACGATGGTCATATTCTTCTGCTCTATTTATCGCTTACATGTTTCCTTAAAAAATTCAAGAAATTTTCAACCAAAAGATAAGTATTTTCTTAAGTTGTTAAAATATAGAATTGTTTAAATTCCCAAATCTCAATATGCCAACTATTTAGTTTCTTTTTAACCACAGTGGAACAATTTCTGATAATGCTTTCCCTAGTTTGAAGTAATCTTTCTGCAACAGCATGTATCATACAGATTTTTAGCTGATATTCTGTCCTTAGAGGAACACTGAGTGTTATTCTCAGGATGAAGTCAGTGTTCATACTCCTTTTCCGTCCTTACTAACCCCGCGCTGACCTAGGAGACCCCGTGGTTGGGTGCGACAAGTCTTCCCTGGGTAACACCTACTAGCATCCCATCATAGGGGCTTTGCCTAAAATATGGAAATGGTTTATTATTTTGCTCTTCTAAAGAATTAACCCCCCCTTTATTTAGGCTCAAATTGACCTTTGTCTTGCTAAAACGCAACATTACCCCACTGGTATCCTTTCTAATTGCTTTCTGTTTATCAGAATCACTGAATTATGACATGGAGAATTGACTGTTTTGATGCACGCTGTGGATTCATCCCAGCACGTACTCACCTCACGTCCTCACATCTGTCTACCTCTCTGTCCTTGGAGTTCTCTGCACTGAAGTCATTACTCCTGTTAGAGTCAGGTGTCCTTGGCCACCTGTGCCCAGAACTGTGGGCCACAGAAGCTTCTTCAGAGGCTGTTGATTCTTCCTTTGGGGACCTGCAGGTGGAGGGGTCTCTTCTGGATATCAGTTCATAATTACTACCGCCTGACCCCCGAGTGCGCTGGCCTGAGTTAAAGCCCAGGCTTTGATCGTTAGTAACCCGCAGCAAGTGCATCACCTTTTCACGCTTCGGTTGCCTCGTCTGATAACCAAGAGGGTCACAGCCCCCCTTCCAGGGCTGTCCTGCCCCTAACAGCTTACGAATGTAACCGTGATGGTCCCCGGCAACAGGGAACCCTCAGATGTTGTTACAGTGTCAATATTATGTTTTATTGTCATTCTGGTTTTCAAATGAATGTACAGTGAGAAGCTCATGTTAATATTCCAGGTCCCCATGTTTTATCCTCCTCCTTAGTCATACCTTCCAATTTATCTCCCAATTATGTTTCACCCGTTGTGAAACAGGTGTTTTTATGCTTAGACTGTCGTTCCCTGTTCCCTCACCTAAATAACTCTCCAATCCCAAAGCCTCTGGGGTCCAGGCTCCCATGAACCTCCCCCAGAGACTGTTCTCTCTCCCTTTTGTCCAGGCAGAGACAGACAACCAAGGGCTCTTACCTCTTAGCACTCTGGCTTCCATGGCTGCTGTTGGGAATTCTGTTCCTTTTATAGGAAAAATATGTCTTCTTCTCAGGTTGCTTTTCACATATTTAGGTCTGGCTTTCTTTATAAGATGTATGCTGTTTGGTGCTTGCTTTTGTCTTTCGTTCATGATGGGAAATAATACATTGTCATTTTTAATACAGCTCCACCCTTTAGCTCTGATCCCTCCTTCCGGAGTTCCTAGCATATGTATGTTGGACCTATTGTTGTATCTGCCATTTCACTTCATCTTAATCCATTTTCCATTTCTCTATCTTTCTGTGCTTCTTTTGGCATAATTTCTTTATTAAATGCCTAAATTATTAATTCTCCTTTCAGCAATTTATCAGCTGTTTAACTCTTTCATTGACTGAATTCTTAATTTCTGTGACTGCAGTTTCATTCTAGAAATTTTGTTGGGTCATCTTTCAAATCTGCCCATGCTACCCTAACCCCATTGCATTCTTTTCTCATGGCTTTGGTTCTTTCTCTTGTTTTGCATCATTTTTAACACACTCAATTGATAACAGAGTTTTTCTGTTATCTGCGGTGCGTGGGGTTTTACTCCCCGTTTACCCAGCCTGCTCGCTGCACTTGTGGTTCAGGAATTCCTCATGCATTTCATAGTGTGAATTGTGGGTCCGTGTTTGGTGGGGTTGGCCAGTGGAGTTCTTGTGTTCCCACACAAAAATGCTGTGCTTTTTTCCACCTTTAGACCAATTTTCATGTTATATTTTTGGCTTACAAGTTTGGAGACCATATGAGAGGTGGATTTTGAACCCTGAGTCAATGTGAGATTCAGGTCCCAGTGATGAATTCCCAGGAGAGAACATTTATTTTTCTTTCCTTGGTGAGGCCAGGCAGCAACAAACAAGAGCTGTGGTGTTGCAGGTGGATGAAGATTTTCTGTTTTTCCTTCCACTAGGGTGTGGCTTTTGAGAGTCCTCATTTTGCAAGGGTCTCAGTTCCACCTGCCTTCTTTGCTCTGTTATTACAGGTACATAAATGTCTAGGTTAGTGTTCTCAATGTGGGTTCCCTAGACGGGCAGCAGGAGCATCACGTGGAGGTTGTTAGTGCAGAGTCTCACACTCAAGCCAAGACCCACTGAAGCAGGAACTGGGGAGGTGAGTTTGGGTCTGGAGAAATGTGTCTTAAGACGCCGTCCTCGTGGTTCCAGTGCACCTGCGGGACCACTGCTCCGGGTGGGCAAGACAGACTACTCTGCACACACACCTGCCCTCCTCACGGCAGCCACAGCTCACCTGCTCACACCCTGGCTTTAAGCTTTTCCTCCTTTTTCTGCAACTGGTGGTCATTTTTTCCCCACTCTCATGGCTATGGCTATAAAATAATGTTTATTATGTTTTATCAGCATTTAAGATAGTAATAATAGCAGGGGCACCTTTGGTTATTTCCTCTGTCTTATTGCTAGAACCAGAGGTCTATAATTACAACTTTTCTTTGCGAGTTTATTGTCATCCTAACCCACAGGCTGTCAGCTCTGTGGAGATGGGAACAATCCTGTTTTCGCTCTTGACTAAATATGCAGCTCCTACTTGGTGGGGGAAACATCGCCGCCATTCCACACATATGTACAGCATGAATGAACAGATGAAAAGCGAAGACATCGGGCTCCTATTTCTATATAAGAACATTCTACTTCGGTTAGATTGTTCAGAATCTTAAAACGTCCTGTATTCTTACTTTCAGGGAAGAATCCCTCCCCAGTGTGGACATTCTGCTGTCTTCTTTTGGCCAGTCCATGAATCTTAAAAGCCAGGAAGCCTCCACCAGCCATTCCTTCCAGAGACTTCTTTCCTTTTGCAGTCTTACCACCCTGCCTTGCGGAATCCCTTCCACCCCTGTAAAGTGCTATTTTTATTTATCATTTCTGTAGCCTGGTGGTAAAGAGCCTCTAAAGCCAAATCGCCTGGTTTTACTTCTTAGCTTCATCTCTTAAATAGATGTGCACCCTCACCCTCTCCCCTCCATTTCCTCATCTGCGCAGTGGGAGTGATAGCGGCCGCCTCGGGCTGCACCCTGAGGACTCCATGCCACCCTGCGGGGCACGGTGCACGATGGCACCCGGCAAGGACTCAGCAAAGCCAGCTATTATTTTTGTTTTCTGTGTGTTTCTTTTCTCTACAAGCAGCCTGGAAATTTTGTATCTCTTAAGCACCCATGGTATTGCCTGGTACAAAAACTGTTGCAGAAGGAATGAGCGTGTGAACAGGCGCCATCCCAGAGCGTGGTAGCTGAAAGGCTCCCCTGGGTGGGTAGAGCCAATCAGAGCTGTGGCCCCGCCGACATGATGTCCTACTGTGCGCTGAATAATGCCTTCCTATTTGAATCCCACCATGCGATTCTCAAAGTGGTCTCATAGCAATCATTTCACTATTTTTTCACTTAAAAATATAAGATTACATGAATGTGTTTTCTTTGTTAAAAATATCAAGTATCACGAACAAGAATAAAGTTCCCCTTGGCCGTCCCAGCCAGACCTGGCTCCCACCGCCTGCTCGTTACTAAGTGGGCGTCATTCCGGACCTTTCTCTGTGTATTCGTAAAATAGGCACACGCTTGTACAAGTAGAGTCTTTGTGCCCATGTGTTAAACATAAATGGGGTTATGCTATTAATGTAGGTCTGCAGCTCAATGATTACACGTACAGAATTAGCTTATTCTTGATGGCAACTGCTTTGTATTCCACAGGGTGGAAATACAGTTGCAAGTGCAGTTGTCTTCTTGGTCAACTCCCTGTAAGGCTGTTGCAAAATATACATATGCATACATACATATATATATATATATTTTTTTTTTTTTTTTTTTTGAGACAGGGTCTCTTGCCCAGGCTAGAGTGCCGTGGTGTCATCATAGCTCATGGTAACCTCAAACTCCTGGGCTCAAGCAATCCTCCTGCCTCAGCCTCCTGAGGAGCTGGGACTACAGGTGCCACCACACCCGCTAATTTTTTCTATTTTTAATAGAGTCGGGGTCTCATTCTTGTTCAGGCTAATCTCAAACTCCTGAGCTCAAGTGATCCTCCCGCCTCGGCCTCCCAGAGTGCTGGGATTACAGGCATAAGCCACCGCACCCAGCCAGCAATATATTTTTGTGATAAACAATGCAGCAAAGAATATCCTTAAAACAAAGAAGTGGACTTTCTCTGATTTTATATATTAACACACACATATATAATATCACACATACACTCATACATATAAATATGTATATAACATTATACATTATGTAATATACAAGGTATATATAAATTATGTACAATACACTATGGACATTGCATATACATATATAAATTATACACCACACAGAAATCACACACATGTATTTTCTCTGTATCTGCGATGACTGTGACTACATCTCATATTTAATCCTCTTGTAATATGAATGCATCACTCCACCCAGGGACACCAGGGCCCGCCCATGGCACTCACTGTGCCTTCTCACCACGCCCTTTCCAGTCCTGCACTGAGACTCCCACTCTCAGTCCACATTATGCTGCAATTTTTTCCGTTTACTTCCAGCTTAATGTCATTTTTGGAAAATAGATTAAAATCATAATCTACATATGTATTGTCTTTGCTTCAAGTTTTCCAACCCAATTACTGACTTGGCTTCAGGCAAAACTCTTCCTTGCTGAGGCCCCTCCTCTTCACTCCAGCCGTTGAATTTATTTCCCACTGGAGAGTGGGGTCTGCTTTTAAAAGGACCCTGAGACTGAACACACACACACACACACACACACACACCCCTGCCCCTGCAAACACAGTAACATGAGCAGGCCCTATTGATCCCTGCAGTGCTTTAAAGAACTGGCTGGATAGCTAATCCATAAGTGACTAGTTACTTCCCTGTCTATTCACTGCGCCCGGCCAGGCTCCCTCCTCCCCAGGAGGGGGTGGGGACCTCCTTGTTCTGCCAGCCCCTCCAGCTCCGTGGTGACACCCGGTGCTATGCAGAGGCTTCTGCAGCTATGCAATTGCTCCAAATAAACAGCAGGATGTCGCCCATGTTTAATGCCCATGAATTAATTTAAAACATGAGAAATGCCTTGGAGTCATCAGAGCAAAAGGAAAAGGAGCGATGTAATCGTAAATTGCTGACAGTAACTTCCATTCCTATTGTGCTTTTCTGCATTAGATCTTCTCTTTCTAATGTGGGGTGGGGTGGGGCCTAGAAACAACGCATGCCCATGAGTTTTAAAAATGTCAGAGAGAACAAAGGGTCTGAAGAGGCGCGTCTCTGCTGGCTCAGGCCAGAGTCCTCGTTTCTCCATCCTTGGGCAGCTGTGACAACAGCTTAGCGTCATCCTTCAGCTACACACAGATTCTCTCCCTGGCTGCTGTGTTAGCAACCGTGGGAGAACGCAGTGCTCCCTGCGTGGCAACTGGCTTTTTGCAGTGAATCCATATCTGGAGATTGTTTTGCGCTGGCCCAGGTAGAGTTACCGCATTTTTTCTGCAGTTGTACAATATTGCATTTCACAGATGCACCTTAATTTATTGAAACTTAAACAACAATTTAAGTCGTTTCAGTTGTTGGTGATAACAAACGATGCTATAAAACACAAGTATCAGCAAAACCCACCTTCTATGTGCATCTTTATTCCATATGAGCATAGCTATAGGACAGATTCTAGGAAAAGGAAATCTGGCTAATGGGATATGTACATTTTTAAAGTAAGATTTTATCTGAAGTATGGCAGCCGTACAGAAAACGTATACGTCGTAAGTGTGCGGATCGATGAGTTTTCGCAAAAAGCACACCCAGGTAACCGTCACCCAGATCAAAAAAAGAATATGCTAGAATGCCAGGAGTTCCCTGGTGCCCCACGCAGACCTGCTCCCCCTCACGCAGGAGTAAGCCCCGTCCTGTCTCCACCGCCGCAGCTGAGTTTCCCTTGCTTGGGAACTTTGTCTCGTGGAAGCATAGGGCGTATCCTCTTTGCGACGGTGACCGTGTGACTTTGTGTGGGTTACACGTGTGTTCACTAAGAAATCCTTATAAACAGCGTGGCCGGTTTACTCATCCTACTGTTAATGGACATTGGGCCACTTCCACGTTCTGTCTACTGCCAGCAAGACTGCTGCAAACATTCTTGACGGAGCTTTAAGGCACGGAAGTGTGCATTCCTGGTAGGTATATCCCTAAGGGTAGAATTGCCTGGTCATAGATTATCTGCACGTCCCACTTTCGCAGACACTCCCAGAGTGACTTCCAGAGTGGTGCGACATCTGATCTCCCCCTCGCAGTTCAGAGAGTTCAAGTTACTCCACATACTCACCAATATTCGGTATTTTCTGCCTCTTTCATTGTAGCCATTCTGGTGAGTATGTAGTGACCTCACATTTTGGGTTGAGTTTGCATTTCCATGATGAGCAATGCGGCCAGTCACCTGCACACGCCGTGGCTGTCTGGCCTCCCCCTTGG
This sequence comes from Eulemur rufifrons, assembly GCF_041146395.1. Lineage (NCBI taxonomy): Eukaryota > Metazoa > Chordata > Mammalia > Primates > Lemuridae > Eulemur > Eulemur rufifrons. Next base: position 49,856,997 of record NC_091002.1, read on the forward strand.
TGACATGCCTGTTCAAGTCTCTTACTTCCTGCTGGGACATCTCTCTTCTCTTTATTGATCTGTAAGACTTCGTCATATACTAGACAGTGGCTTTTGCTGGGTACATGCATTGCAAATATCTTGTCCCACACTGTCTTGCCTTCGCACTCACGTGGGATGTCTTCTGTCAATTTAAGTGTGACTAATTCATCGCTCTTCCGCTTGTGCTTAGTGTTACTTGGGTCCTGTTTAGGAATATTTGCTGCCCCAAGGGTATGAGGACAGTCTATGCTTCCTTCTAAAGGGTTTACTGTTTTGCGTTTCACGTTTAGATCGACAAGGCATCCGGTAATGGTTTTGCTCCTGGTGGCTGTTGGGAGTCAAGACGCATTGCTCCTTCCATGTGGATGCTTGAGTGACCCCACGTCACTTCCTGCAAGACCGTCTTCCCCTCTCTGCGCAGCTGTCTCACCTTCATCCGCTCCCGTGATTGTGTCTGTGGGGCCAGATTCCGTCCCGTTGGTCTATTTGTTCCCATCTGCTTTCCTGCACGGCTGCCCCAGGAGTACCCGCTGGGGTCCGCAGTGAGAGCCTGGCGTGTTTGCTAGAGACCCTTCTCCTTGGCAGACTCTGAGCTCATATAATTTTTTATCTTCTTATCCCTAGAGATGGCCGGGAACTGTGCTTTGCCTCTGCTCTCCTTGTGGCTTCTTGGCCCACGGCCCTGCACAGTTCAAGGGCAAAACTACAGTGAGTTGGGGTCACCTCTTGATCTCCCCTATTCCAAAGGGATCTTGGCCCCTCATTTCCTTGCAGCCCACGACTCAGGTTTCGTCTGCCCGGTTCGATGAGGTGGCAGAAAGGTTCCCTGGCATCTGCCCCGTGGCAGATCTCACTGCCCAGCCTCCACCCCACCCCTCACCCCCAGCCCTGTGCCGAGAGCCCGTGACATGGCTGGGACCCTTGGGGTCCCCTGGGGGCAGTGGCCACTCTTGACACTTCCAGACAGATGCTTCATGGGTTGTTTGATCCATTCTTCCTTCTCGTTCTCAGTGGTAGTATTGTCTGCTAAAAGCTATGTCCTTATAACCCAGATCAGAAACCCAGTTATGAGTATTTTAAATTTTGATAAATATAACAATATTGCTAATTGCCCTTCAAAGTGGTCACCTAACTTACACAGTATACGCACCTTACCTTAAACCGCAAGAAGCTGATATCTAACTGGAAATAGAGTTGATCCCAAGATGAGGAATTGGTACTTTTCCAGCTATGCCTTTTGGGTCCATTTATAACATTTAATCTACCATCATTCACGGGAAATACTCTTGCAACCTACATCAAAGGAACACAAATAAGCCTTTGATGGTTTAACAGGAGCTGGCAGGATAAAGACAGGTGGCCTGACCATCTTCTCCATTTCAAACACGCCGCAGACCCTGTTGGTGACACTTGCCTCCCGGCTCCCTTTGAAGCACGATTCCTGTCCTTAGCTGGGAAATAGAACCCAAGGGCTCACACACCAGGGCAGCTCGGCAAGGCCTGGCCTCGCAGGGAAGCTGCAGCCACTTGAACAAGTCCAGGCCAGGCAGAAAAGCTCTCTGTTCCAGTCTCTTCGGGGATGGGGTGGGGATCGTGGGGGGCGGGAGAGGGTTAATCAGTTGAAATTCAAGGAGTCTGCTAATGTGTAAGTAGCAACCTGCCGGCCGAAGTCAGCAGGTGGACAGAAGTAGCTTCAAAGCTGGACACCTGATTGCAGCATGGGCACCCGCCCTGCCCCTCCACATCAAAAGAAAGGTGAACGTGCCCACTGCCAGCTGCCCCTGGCGGTTCTGTGCTGCGAACCTGGGCCATCTGCTTGTTTCTGTGCTTGCCCTCAGCGCAGAAGTTCGCGAGGAGCGAATAAAGCAGCACCTCTGGAGTTGGGGACAGATGATCTGTGACGAAACAGAAATGACCGATTCTCCAAGGCAGCTCATTTTAACCCAGCTGGCCCCCTCCCTCCTACTTCTTCCTGAAGGATCCGTCCTCCTGGCTTGCAGTCCTATGACAACGTTCCTGCCGACCTGTGGAGCATTGTTTGGGCTCGACAGAGCAGCGCTTAGAAGTGCGTTTCAGAACCTTAGTCTCTGTGGGAGGAATTTGACCCAAGGCATCAGCTGGCTCAAGTATGTCTGTCCGCACAGAAACCTTCATTCTGTTGTAAGCCTTTTACAAGATTCGGAAAGGCTGGAAGGAAAGAATTTCTAGACAGGACAAATGTTGTAGGAGGTGAATTTTAAATTTTATTTTTACTCCATCCTGTTTGGATAAGATTTTTTTAAAAGGGTTTCAAAACAAAGGTGGCTCATGTGTTTGACTTTGCCCTACTGTTTCCCCTTCCTTCAAGGACGATTTTTGCACGTTTACCACACTAGGGACAGAGGAGGCCTCAGGTAAGTGTTCAAATTATCGCCCATTCAGAAGCCAAAATTACCCATTTTAACACACAGCCGGAGAAGAGAACTCCAGATCTACCCTCATTTCTCCCGGTCTTCCCCACTGCTTTTCCTGCAGTTGTGTCTTTTCTGTCTCAGGGCCTTTGCACATGCTGTTCCTTTAGTGTAGGATAATTTTCCTCCCTGATTTCACCTGACCAACTTCAAATGACCCTTCAAGTCTCATCTTAAATGCTCCGCACTCCTGGAAGACTTCACTGTCACTCACTTCTCCATAGCACTTAACATAGTTGAAATTGTAAGCATTATCTGGAGGATTATCTGTGAATAGCTGGTTTCCTGTGTGAGTCATCTTCATGTGTGACTGCCTCATTTTCCACCGTATCCTGAAAGCCCAGCCCAGCGGCCAGCCCCCTGTAGACACCGGGGACCGTAGAGTGTTTACCAATGTCCTGCTCCTGCCCCCTCCCTGCCCACCTTGCGTCACTCGTGTGCACTGAGCAGGGAGAGCGCCGCCAGGATGTGCCACCCACCTCTCCCAGCATCATTAAGGCCATTTCCAACTATTCTTTTCTGCTCGTTGAGAGCAGGGATTAGTGGGCTGGCACTGCTTAAGTGTTCGAAAGGTAATGAAGCCTCTAGGTTCCTAATCACTTTGCCTCTGTTAAAACGAAGACAATGAGGATTTCAGTTCATTTTTTTCATTATCGTTACTTTATTGCCTTTTGCTTCCTCCAAGATTTTTTTTTGTTTCAGTCAGTATTATACAATTATTAGTTACATAAAATAAAAGTCTCCAAATTTAAGCTATAATTTGATGAATTCTAACAAGTGAATACAGCCCAGTTACTGTCACCATGATCATGATACAGAACATTTCCATCACCCAAGAAGTTCCCTCAACCCCCTGGCCCCTGGAAGCCACAGATCTACTTTGATCACTGTCATTTTGCCTGTTTCTAGAATTTTATATAAATGGAATGAAGCAGTATGTAGTTTTTTATGCCAACCTTCTTTCACTTAATATGATGTTTTTCAGATCCATTCATGATGTTGTATCAGTAGTTCGGTTTCCTTTTGTTGCTAAGTATTAATAGTATTCAATTGTACAACTACACCACAGTTCCTTGATGCATGCCCTGGGTGATGGGTATTCAGGCTATTTCTAATTTTCAGTTATAAGGTTACTATAAACATTTGTATAAAGTTGCTTTGTGCATATATGTTGTCATTTTTCTTGGATAAGTAACTAGGAGTAGAATTGCTGGGTCTTATGATAGATGATTGTTTATAAGAAACAGTCAAAATGTTTTCCAAAGTAGTTATACCATTTCCACCAGCACTATATGAAAATTCTAATTTCTTCATATCCTTGCCAACACTTTTCATGTTAGCCACTCTGGTGGGTGTGTAGTGACATCTAACTGTGATTTTAATTTGCATTTCCTTAGTGACTAATGATGTTGCATTTTGTCCATGTACATATGTGCCACCTATATATTTTCTTTGGTGAACCATATGGTCAAGTCTTGGCTCATTTTTAAAACATTGACTTGTCCTATTAATGAATTTTAAGTATTCTTTTTATGTTCTGGACAAATCCTATATTAGATATATATTCTTCATTTTTTTTTCTAGTTTCTGACTTGCTTTTTGATTTTCTTTACAATGCCTTTTCAAGTGCAAAGGTTTTAAATTTTGTTTAGGTCCCAATTGACAAATATTTCTTTTATAATGTGTGCTTTTCAGTGTCCAATTAAAGAAAATTTTGCATAATCCAGGGTGAGTATAATTTTCTTCTGTGTTTTCCCCTAAAAGTGATATGGTTTTGGCTCATGTAGTTGGCCTGTAATCTATTTTGAGTTCATTTTTATATATATTATGAGTCAGGAGAATCCTGTGGATATTCCATTGTTCCAGGACTATTTGTGGGAAAAATTCCATCAATTTTACATTTCATTTTCCTTCTTTGCCTTCCTTCTTTTGTATTGATGATTTTTGTGATTCAATTTTATTTCCTAATTGTCTTATATACTATACCATTTTTTAATGTTTTCTCTATAGTTTATAGTACATATTTATTAACTTCGCACAGCCCATATTTAAATAGTACGATGCCAGTTTGCATATATTACAATGACATTACCGTGGTAGACGTCCACACCTACCCTCCCAGTCCTCCTGCTATTGCTGTCCCTTATATACCTTCCACACGTGTTATAAATCCTAGATTACATTGTTTTATTTTTGTGTTAAATACTTACCTGTCAAAGACATCAAATGACAAGAAAAAAGTTCGTTACATCTGTTCACACATTTACCAGTTGGGGTGCTCTTCGTGCCTTTGTGTAGATTGAAATTTCCATCTGGTATCATTTTACTTCTGTCTGAGGATTTTCTTTAACATTTCTTGAGATGCTGTGTCTTTACATTTCATTCTCCTCACTTTTGGTTGGAAACGTCTGTTTTGCCTTCATTTTTAATGCTATTTTTGGTGGAACAGAATTCAAGGTGGAAAGATCCCTCTTTCCATTTATACTGGACGGCATAGTTTCCGATGGCAGTCTGCCGTCGTTCTTATTTTCATTCCTGTGCATGTGTCTTGGCATGACTTTCTTCATGTTTCTTCCGATCAGGGTTTTTTGTTTTGTTTTGTTTTGTTTTAGCTTCTGAGATCTGTGACTTTACTGTTTTTATCAAATTTAGAAATATTTTGGCCATTATTTCTCTAAATATATATCCATAATGTTTTTCGTTCCTGCTTTTCCAGACCCCAGCTGTACATAGGCGAGCCTGCTTTGTACTTCCATAGATCCCTGGTGCGCTGTTCCTGTCGTGTTTCATCTTCTTACTTTTGTGTTTAATTTTGGATAGTAGCTATTGCTGTGACTTCTATTAATTAATCTTTTCTTCTGTACTCTACGTGGTGAAAACACCAGGTATTTCTGGCCATGAATGAGCTCCAGGGATTGTTTCTTCTACTGCTTTCTGGGGGTTCTTTCCCTTGCCCTGGAGGTTTCCTCGTGTGTATGCTCAAGTTAGTTCTCAGATAAAGCCTTGAGGGGACCCCTTTGAAAAATTCCGGGGTCCTCTCTTCTTCATTCTCTCTCTCTCTCTTTTTCTCCCTCTTCAATCTCCATCTCCTTACTTCCCAGAACTCTGCCCCACAAATTATAGCCCTTTGGACTTCTGAAAACTATTTTCCCTGGACTAGACAGTCCCTCCATGCCACGATATGGGGCATTTGTAGGGACAACCTTGTTTATTTCCTTTCTCTGGGAGCCACTGTCCCGCACTGCCTGATGTACAATGTCTGACAACTGTTGGTTCATATATTCTGTTTTGCTTCTAGTTGTTTGAGAAAGAAAGTTAAATCTAGTTTCTGTTATTCCATCATGACTATAACAGGAAGTCCTTCTTTCCTTTTTGGTTGTTAAAATTAGGAAAGATTTTCTTTTGCCTCTTGTTCTTGTTATCTACTTTTCCCTTGATTTTCCAGAAATGTAGTGTTATGTTTTGGCTATTAGCAAAGGGTGATAATGTCCACAGAGAAAACAATAATTGGCAAGTTATTGAATAAGGTTCTAGTTATATATTTTGGCTTCAATAATAATTTTTTTCTTTTATTTATCATTTTCAAAAAGCCTTTAATTGAAAGCAGGATCTGTGTCTTCAAAAATAAGTTGTCTTTCCACAAATATGTTGACTGAGCAACCTGAGTTAAGTTGAATACCTGGATCTATCTATCTGTGTGTGTGTGTGTGTGTGTGTGTGTGTATATGCACATTTGTACCCATGCACACACACACACACGTGTGTTTGTTTGTGTATGTGTGTGTATGTGTGTGGCATTATTACTGACTTGTACTCTGCTTTACTAGCCATCACTTACAAAATAATTTATCGGTGTGTATAATGCATCAGCTGTACACAGATTAAATTTTCCCTAAAGCACACAAAAATGTATTAAAATATTAAAATAAAATTTTCTTTAAAAAAGAATTTTTTAATTGCTAAAAAAAAGAAACTTTTTGAAAAAGCATTGTATTTTATGGTACTTTAAAGCATAATTATTTATATGGATTATATCAACTATCTTTTACTTCAATATTTATCTATTTTTCTGTGACTAGAATTATGGAGACAGGCTGGGGCTTTCCTTGGCAAAGTTTTACAATGAACTATGTCTTTCCTCATCTACCTGACACATCTGGCTTCCAGATGCCCAACTTTTTATTCCTACAAATCACCTGGTCATTAACCAAAAGATAAAATTGATCAATAGTGTCAAAGTCAATACAATGTTATTTATTTTTGTTAGACATGGCATAATATTTGAAAGGCTAATGCAATAGTAAAATAAACAAATTAGAATTTTGACTGTTAAATTAATAGAGCATAATAATCTCTAACTCTTCCATTTCTTTCAGTTATCCAGAAATAAGCTATGGGGGGGAAAGTGCCTTTAATTTAGAATTACAATTCTCAGGGCAAAAGCAATTCCCCAGAAAAGTGAGGAAAACATTGCTCAGAATCTGCCTTCTGTAAATAGTCCAGGACTAGGTGACGGAATGAGCCAGTTGTATTAAAGTTTTTCCATTTGAAGCAGGTGGCCTTTATCAGGTATTTTAAATCCATAGAATAAATGGAGCTGGGTCTGCCAACGCATTCTCTGTCCTGGAAGCAACTATCACATCCCAGTGGCTCCTGGTTCTGACTAGCAATGCATGTTAAATGTAGTGATTAACTAACATATTTTTAAATAGTGGTGCACTCTTACTGTCTCAGAAAAATTTCCTAAAAAATCCTGATGTCGCACTGAAAAATGCAAAAACTGTCATTAAAATAGCCAAAACCAGTCCTAGACGGACATGTTCTCATCGGCTCTGAGTGATACCAGAAGTGTTCACCTGTCCAGGTACACCTCACGTCTGTGTGATCACAGGAACGAGACATTCATCCCGTGCCCCCCAGACTCTCCGCCCACACTTGTGCTTTGGTAGGGCTGGGTGTGAATCTGAGAATCCGAATGTTTAACAGATATCCAAGATATCCTCACGAGCAGTTTGGAATTGGTGTTTTGGGGACCCACTCTCACCTGGGCAGGAGCCCCACCAAGATTCCACACGTGTCCTGAAATGTGCAAATGAGTAATCCCAAGAGAGGGTCTTTGCTATTCAGTCAGCAGTCAGTAAAGCCTCAACTCCTGGGTCAGGGATTTTCTGGATTAGAAGGTATTTCTCACTGGACCAAAGACTGCGTATATTGGACAAAATAATTTTTATTTTAGCTCTTGTCCTGAAGGCACTGGTCCAAGTCGCTCTACTTGGAAATACTTTGATTCTCTGGAAGTAACTCATTCTCCCTGGCCGACCCAATGCCTGTGAAAGTCCACATCTCCATGGTGGCCAGTCCCTTTTGTGTCATAGGATAAGCAGATCTGGAAAGACAATAGTGGTGATTAAGGGCTTGCAAGATGTCCCTAGACATATGGTATCTGCTCACTGGAAATGTCTTCATTGAGAGAGAGAGAGAGAGAAATGCTGCCATGCAGTTACTTTGTAATAATGCATGTTTTTCTCCCATTTTGTAGTAGTAGAATATTTTGATGGCTTTGAAGTTTATCCACCTTCTTTAGAGAAACACACAATGCAGAACAGACTAAGAAACACTTTCATGCATTGGCAGGTATTGCAAGAAACAGACTATCAAAGTTCAGTCTGTATTCAGAAAGAGGAGTAAAAATTTGCAAAGATTAATTGGTGGAGACAAGATACACTGTTAATAAAAGTACTGTAAAAGAATATTATCCCAGTATCAATTTCCTACTTTGCTTTAGAGCTCAGCCCAAGGACACAAGCACACTCCTAAAAATGAGTTTTAATAACTTTCTTTTTTGCTTGTGTTAGTCTGTAGGCAAAACTGTGTAGTTTTAATAATAATCTCTGACAGTAATAAGTTCCTCTAGTGTTTATACCTCCCTAACAATGCACGGCTATAATTACTGTGGCAAGGAATTTAATAAGTCACAAAAAAGTAGAATAAATGTGACATTGTGTTTTCTGAAAAATATGAATCCGTCTATCTCTGTGTTTTTGTTACTTGCATTTTTGATCAGGCGTGTTTTCTCCAGTGCCCGTCACCTGCCCGGGACCGAGGCGTGCGGGCAGAGGGATGTGGTGGCACCTCCTCACTGCTGGGGACACTTCTGCTCTGTGTCCCTCCCTCCTTCAGTGCAGAATTCCCACTAGTCCAAACCATCCAGTGTCCCCAGAGATTACCCAACAGTTCAGTCAATCCACAATGTGTCTTCCAATATTTTACTCCATTACTTCCTTTATAAACATGCTTCTATTTGACTCCTCTTTTGTCCTCTCCTCCTCCAGTTCATACTGGAGCTCTCTCCTTCCACTCTCGGGTCGCTTTTTCAAAGGGTGGTCTACACCCTGCCTTCTGGGATTAGCTAGGTCGTTCCTAACTTATTCCACTCTATCTTACTGCTCTTACCTAGGCTGGCTCTTGTGGACATTATGTCGATTCCTCTGCACCACTTGGTCATTCTATTTTATGAAGCACGGTCAGTGCACCTTGTCACCCTCCTCAACCTGCCCCTGCTCAGTGCTCCAGCCCGAGGACGTACCTACAGGTCCACCTTGCCTTGGCCTCCTGTTGGGTTTAGGTGATGGGGGGAGGGGGGTGGTCACCAGCAGATGGGAGAGTTGGGGAGGGCGAGGTTGGAGTGTTGAGTCTTCTGGTTCTGTCCACCCCAGACCCTGGAAGTGCCCGTCGTCCTCTGTCAAAGACCAAAGCCCTGGTTGGGCATATCTTGCCTACATCACATTGCTCTTCAGGTCCCTTCTTGGGCCCTCAGAATGACAATGGAAACGCTTCTCTGCGGGCGCTTTCCTGCTCCTCACGTCGGCTTCCCCGACCTCGCCCATGTCTTTGCAAAGGGCTCCCTCTCAGCTGTGCCTGAGTGTGCGTGTGTTCGTGTGTGCCTCTAGGCTCTTGGCATCCACGTGTGCCTCAGGAGACCCTCCAAGGCTGGATTTTCTCCATGTTTCATCTTCCGCCTTTCACACTCCACAGGGTCTCACGTATTGTTTGTGATTCTTTGTCTTCCAAAGTTATGATGATTATGGACAAACTGATGATTTTCAAAATTTTTTTCTCCTTTCCGAACTCCCTTCTGCCATTGAGTCCTGTATATGGTCGCCAGTTGGACAGGGGCACTCTCTCACGCGTCCTGAGCGGGGAGGGGAAGGCAGACATTTCCACAAAGAAAAGGAGGGATTTCTAATAAATAGTTCTAACCGGCGTTCCATCACGGGAGGTGATAGGTGCCATATTGAAGGAATTATTCAGAATAAGAAATATACCAGATGCAAGAGCTGAGATGACCTCAAGGATTCCTTTCCCATCCTACCTTCAGTGAGTCAGAAACATTTCGCCGAGATCATCTAGATCATCTCTGGTAGCACAGATGCCACCAACAGAGGAGTTGGTGGGGGTGGGGAATTTATTTGTGTGTGTGTAGGGGTGTATTTGTGGGTATGTATTTATATGTAGCTGGAAGTGTGCATGTGTATAAATAGAGGGAGATATTAATATACACATATCTGATATCTTTTTTAATGCCTGCAACCCAAATAAAAATAAGCCCCATGAAGAATGGATGAGCTGACAGCACACTATCCAATTCTGCATCTGGAGCATGCTCAGGAATTTATTACGAGCAGCAACTAGACTTTTTTTGGACATGTGATAATCTTTTATTCTGTTTTATGTGAAAGTTAAAAGCTAAAGAATGCCATTTGCAGACCTTCAGCAACTTCTAGCTTGGCTTTAGAAATTCATTGCAGAAGATGGAGAACTTTGATACAGGGGCCAGCACAATGACATCCAGTGTCCAGATCTTAATTTCTGAATTGATTCTTCATCTCGGTCCCTGCTCGGTTTGCAGGAGTGACAGAAGAAACATCCAAGAGTAGATTTCTACTCACAGAAGCAGCTGAGAGAAGCCAGCTGTGAAAAAGGGTGCGTGAACCCCACATCCTGGCACATCATTTATTACAAAGACACCTCCATCATTTTTATCATGAATCTTCTACTCAGACAAAAGATTTAACATCAAAGAAGAGCCTTGCTTGGGCTTCAAATTAATGTGACTGTTGAGAAATCCTACAGTGGCTTGAATTGACGCTGGCGAGGTAAATTCACGCAGATCCCAGCGGATCGGTCTAACATTTGTTCACTTGTCAGAAGGAGGTCAGGCAGGAGACACCAAATGAGAAATTCTCCCGAATCAGGTCGCCTGGCGCATCAGCCGGTCTGCAAGCAAGCGCTGATGGAGCACGCGGGGGAGAGGGGCCAGGAGCAGATCCCGCCCCGACTAGAGAGGAGACGAGGCCTTTGCTCCCAACCCAGCTCAGGTGCAGACGTGGCAGGACTGGCAAAGGTGACTGACACCGGGATGGAGGGATAAAGGGAGACAACGGGGGCAGAGCTCCGCTGCTGCTGGGCTGTGCAGCCCTGTCTCCAGGATGACTAAGCCTCCAGCTCCTGCGCCCACCTCCGCCCGTGAGCAGGAGCCTGTCTCTGACGGGCTGGGCCTTGGCTGGGGGAAGCCAGACGGGCCAAAACAGCCCCAAAGGGAATTGGTACTTTGGCCGAAGGGGAGAGAGAAGGGCACGACTCGGTTGTGTTTTAGGTCTCCGCACTACTCTGGTCATTCTGATACACAGTAGCTGCCCGGCACCCTCAGAGTCAAGTCCCAGCTCTTCTTCAGGACACTGGGGACCCGCCACGCCCCCTGAGCCCCTCCCCCAGGCTTCGATTAACTGTACTGCTTCTCGTTTGAGAGACAATGAACTAAACTTTTGATTCTAACTCAGACATTTCGTACGTAATGGCCTAACAGCAACAAGGATGTCGGAGGAGCCGGTGAGGTGTCGGAGGTCAGTGAGGACTGTGGTGCTGGACGTGGGAGAAGAAGGGGCAGAGGGGATGTCGGAGAGACTGGGAGGCAGATGGCTCCGCACGTCCTCGCCAGCGTGAGGGAGCAGGGACACGCGGAAAGCAGGGGAGGGCGCCGGGCTCTGCGGAAAGCTGACAGGGCATGGGAGGGTCCAGAGCTGGGGAGCCCAGCCCGGCTGGCACCTTGGTTTCCCTCCTGGGAGAGTCTGAGCCGAGAACAAACTGGGACCCCGGGCCTGGACCGTGGACCCACAGAAACAGTGGGGGAAATTCATAGGTCCTGTTTTAATCTGTGAACATTTTGATCATTTCTTACCCATAGAAAATGCACACAGGTTTTCGTGAAGTTAGACAGGGGGGCACTGGGGTCTCCCAGATGGAGCTCAGTTCCTGGCTGTGCCTCCCGCCTGCTGTCCTCACCTCCAGGGGCTTCTTCCCTCCTCTCTGAACGGGACAGTGAGGACCCGACAGAGTTGTCAGGGAGCAAGGGGATGTCACAGGACAGCACCAGAATGGCGCATCCCGCAAGGGAAGCCCACGGTCCATGTTAGCTGTTATGCGTCTAAGCAAATGCAATTCATTCTTTTTTCCTTTCCCTGTGGAAGATAAACTGTGATACAGTCTAACTGTTTGCTGGTTCAGTACAATCGTGTGGTCATGCTTGTTCTGGAGAAGATGTTCCCGGGTCCTGTATATCCCCAGTGGGGCCCGCATCTACCCTGTCCTCTAACAGAAGCTGTCCTGGCTCTGGGTGGTCTCAGCCTTGGCCAGCGCTGGTCAAGTCAGGGCTTGACTCCGACCCAAGCTGCGCCTTCTGATTCTCTGCCCTCAGACGCCAGCGAGGGGACGCTGAGAGGCTTCTTCGCCAGCTGTGGGGTGTGGGGGTTCAGAGCGGGTCCCAAGCCAGGGTCAGAGCAAGGAGAGTGAGTCAGTCCAGAGACGAGCACAATGCAAAGCAGAAACTCAGAGCTCTGCAGAGGGACGGGGGAGCCCAAGAGCCCAGGAGCCCAGGGCCTGTCCCCTCGGGCCCTGAATGTGCTTCCCATGCTGGCATCCCTGGGGAGCCCCTGCTTCTGTAAAAAAAGCTTCTTAAAATGCATTAAGATCCTCTTCAGAAATGTTGGCGCCGTAAACGTACAAGCCACACTCTCAGGACGTCCCTCCCACTCCATACCCATCATTCCTGACCCTGGGAACAAACCCTGGGTTCATAGCCGGGGCCATTTCCTTCTACATCCTTCTTGTGCTCATGGAATTTGTTTTCTTTGCTTTGTTTTTTTTTTTAAAAATGTATACTATTCAGCTCTGTTCTTTACCTCGATTTCCTCACTTGGTATTACAGTATGGACAGCCCAAGTCAACAGCTGTGGCCAGAGCCCGTTGTCTTTAACACCTGCATGCTCTGTCGTAAGAGGAACCACAGTTTTTCACTCAACCAAAAAGCATGTGCATTTGAGTCCAGCATTTTTTCTACCACAAAAACACAAACGAGCAATTCCTTCTCCATACATTTTCGTATATGCCGTTTGTGTGTTAAGGAGGCAGGCAAGAGGCTAGAAGGGCAGAAGCTGGAGCCAGAATACGTGAGTGAGTTCAACTCCCTGCCCTGCTGTTTGCTAAATGCGTAACCTTGGCCGAGTTACTTACCCTCCTTGGGGCTCAAGTTCCTCACCTGGAAAAGAGAAAGTGCTGGAAACACTTCCTAGGATTGTTGTAAGGAACTGGCATTAATCATTTACGACTCTCAGGGCAGTGCCTGGCACACAGTGGGTACTTGGTCGGTGCCAGTTATCTTCATTATCAAATGATTATTGTCATTATCACAGTGATTTAGAGTCATTGCCTAGATTCTCACATGAAGAATATTTTGTATAAATTCATCTTATTTTCTCCTAGATCCAATTTCATGAGGTTTCTGTAACTTTTAATCATAACACCCTGAGGTGTTACTGAAATACTGACATAGTAAATTCAAATATGAACTATCACTAGACATTATAAATCCAGTTTTCCCTAATCATCCTCCTTTGTCATGTTGACTTTTCTGGGAATAAGCCTCACTGCATGTGGAAGCTCTGGGCCCGTCTTGGAAAGGAGAGCTTTATCAGAGCTCCTTGTCTGTTTCTTGCGCTTTCGTTAAACAGGATTGCTCCTGGGCAAAGTCATCCTCCTACCTCCATGGTCCAAGCTCTTAGCAATTTTTCATCATAATCATCTTCTTCTTCCACCTGGCAGATACTTAATGCGAGTCACCCTGTCCACAAGAAAACACACATCGTGAACGGGAGTACGTGTTCTCTGTTTAATTCTTATGAGCACTTAGCAGGTGACCCTTTAAAGGTTTTGATTCCCCCCCCCCACCCCCGAAGTCAAATTGCTCCATATGTCTTTTCATAGTTTGTCTAATCTGCAATTGTATTTCTCATTATCTTTCTGTGGGTCGTGATGCTATTTCCTCCAGTTTCATTCTCCCTCTTTTATGTTTCTCTTGTACAAAATTAATTACATTGTACCTTCAAGCATAATTTTAGCACTGTCTCCATTGCACTGTGTCTGTTTTTAATTAATGTTCTTCTAATGTAGATTTTAGAGCCAAATGGTGCAATATTCTGAGCTTCAAAGAAACAAAGAATCTAACAAAACTGAAATGAATGAGCAAGACAAAGCAGCTGACAATATGTTCTTGTTTGAAAATGTCACTTTGGCTGTATATTGGGTAATAGAATGGGTTACTTGGGGCTTTCTGTTTTTAAAGAAAAGACAAGAGATGTTGATTCCAGATTTCTGGTGCTTTTGCTTGGGCTCACACTGATCACGCATCTCCAGGGGCATTAACCGAACACAGCATTGTCACGGCTCGAGGAAGGGGCGGGGGATCCCATGGATACATTTCTCCAAATGTGTTCTGTAGCGCAGACCTGGCAAATCACTCATGCTGAACTCCAGTCTGTGTTTTCACATCTCAAAGACACTTACGATGCTGGGACCTTTTGGTGTCCTACACAGCCCCACTCCAAAGGAGAAGCTGTCTCTTGGGTTACTACAAAAAAAGTTTCATAGAAAATAAAATCAAACACAGTAGAGCTACACATACAGTGTGAAATGTCCAAATAACACAATATAGACAAACAAATGTCTTCTTATTACTCTTTCATTAACAGATCAGCTTGAACTTCCACTCAACAAGCAGGACTGCTTTAAAAATGTGTGTGTGTGTGTACGTGTGTGTTTCTGTATGTGGGCGGTGGGGGTATGAATTTTCAGTAAAATGTGGATATGTGTAATAATATGTATGCATTCCAAAATAGACAATTTATATTGGGCTGGACATATTTTGTGCAGTTTTATTTGAAGACTTTAGTTATTCAACATACTTTTTCTTAATGAATGGTTTAAAAAATCAGACTGAGTGGGTAATAATTTTGAGGTAACAGAGGCTGAGACCCTAATCTCAGAACATGCAGGAAAATTTCACTTGACTTAGACAACATAATGTGAAACTAAGTGTGTAGGTTTGCGTCTCAGTGCAGCCTCAGCTTACCATTTGATCCAGCAATCCCACTGTTGGTATCTATTCAAAGAAAAAGAAGTCATTTTATCAAAAATACACCTGCACTCAAATGTTTATCGCAGAACAATTCACAATTGCAAAGATGTGAACTCAACCTAAGTGCCCATTAATTAAGGAGTGGATTAAGAAAACGTGATGTACATACTATGGAGTATTACTCAGCCATAAAAAGGAATAAAATCATGTCATTTGCAGCAACTTGGATGGAACCGGAGACCATTATCCTAAGTGAAGCATTTCAGGAATGGAAAAATAAACACCACATGTACTCTCTAATAATTGGGAACTAAATGACGAGTACACACGGCCACAAGGAGGTGTGAAAGTCATCGGAATCCGAGAAGGGAGAGGGTGAGGAGGTGATGGGTAAAAACCTACCTGTCAGGTACAATGAACCCTATTCTGGTGACAGGAACACCAAAAGCCCTGACTTAAGCATTACACAAGGTATCCGTGTAACAAAAACATTTGTACCCCTTTAATATTTTGAAATTAAAAAAAAGAAAATGAATAAACTCTCATGAAAGACATCAAAGAAGATCTAAATAAATAGCTATTCCGTATTCATGTACTGGAAGACTCAATATTGGTAAAAAGATGATTCTTTTCAACTTGATCTATAGACTAGAAAAAAATTCAAATCAAAATTCTACCGTGCCATTTTGTGATTATGCACAAACTTCGTCTATAATTTATGTAAAGAGGAAAAAGTCTCGGAATAGCTCACGTGATATTGAAGCAGAATAACTGGGTTGGAGGACGGACGCTCCTCGACTGTAGGACTTACTATAAAGCTGCGGAGAAGTGGCGTGTGAAAAGCACAGCCGCTGCGGCAGAAGGGCGTGTCTGCACTGTGTAGAGACACGTGGATGGTAAAATTAGAGCAAAAACAGGAATGACTGTTGTAAAATTTAGGGCAGTGATCTTGGCACAGAAGAGGGAAGCAGCAGTGGACGGGTCATCTGAGATTACGGCAATGGTCCATTTCACAGCTGGACGGTGGGTACGCAGGGCTCTATTTTATTAATATTTTCCGTCCATCCATAAACATTTTATAAACTTTCTTGTGGCATTTTATAAACTTCTTAGTTCACTTTTTTTTTTTTTTTTTTTGAGACAGAGTCTCACTCTGTTGCCCAGGCTAGAGTGAGTGCCGTGGCGTCAGCCTAGCTCACAGCAACCTCAAACTCCTGAGCTCAAGCGATCCTCCTGACTCAGCCTCCCGAGTAGCTGGGATTACAGGCATGCACCACCATGCCCGGCTAATTTTTTTTCTATATATATTTTTAGCTGTCCATATAATTTCTTTCTATTTTTAGTAGAGATGGGGTCTCGCTCTTGCTCAGGCTGGTCTCGAACTCCTGAGCTCAAACGATCCGCCCACCTCGGCCTCCCAGAGTGCTAGGATTACAGGCGTGAGCCACCGCGCCCGGCCTTAGTTCACTTTTAAAAAACCTCTTTCTTGTTTCTTCTGAGACTGCCATCGTATGTGAGGTTAAACTCGGGTCCCCCAAAGGAGTTCATTTTATATGGCAAAGACTAAGAAATTATCTTGTACATGTTTGCAAGTTCTTTCCTGTGGTTGGTCTCACTCCTTCCTCCGTACATTTTCTCCTTAATTCTTTCAGAGGATGGGCGTGGTGAAGGTGCTGCTGCGTTGTTTGGTAGCGGGGAGGACCAGGTTTTCAACTGCTGTAAGCACATGCGTTGCTCAGACAGCATGGCAGAGAGGAGCACAGTGCACCCTGCCCCCGCTCCCTTCTTTTTTTAAAAACGAAGCTGGCTAACTTTTGAGCTGCTTATCCGTGGTGGAAGTTGGGCGTATCGGAGGACTTAGAGTTGCTCATTTTGTATGCTGCCGAAATGCCAAGGGAGTTTTGCTTCTAAAGCTGAGGGCTCTGTGAGCCGGGCCTTCAGAGGAACAGAGCGAACTTTGATTCCAGCTAGAAATAAAATGGAATGTGTGAAATAAGAGAGTTGTCAGCAGCCTTATTTTCCTTTGCATATATCGCAATGGAAAGGTAACCTCTTTGCAGTATTTAACACAGAGGAAACCAGCATTTCCAAGGGTTATGCCCGCCCAAGGCAGCGTGAAAAGGTTGAGTCTGTCTCCGGGGCCCCCAAACGCTGTAACTTATCCCTGAAACAGATTAATAGGAGTTGACAGAACACGAATAGTGCAGAGGAAACAAGTCTGAAGTCTCATATTTGCTTCCATCACTTGGAAATGAACAGACCCAGAGAAAATGAAGTTCAGCTTATATACTTAGCACCTATCTCAGCTTTGCATTCAAATTGGGCTTTATTTTCTACTAATATTTGTTCTTTTGACAAGGAATATTTCCTTGTAATATGCAGTGTATATCACTCAAAGTCCAGCATACGTTTCCTTGATTTTAATGTGTCCATAATGAACACGTTCACATAAATGAATTTCATGGGTGGATAGGTTTTATTGTTTATAGAACAGTTGTTAATAGAGTCTACAGTCCACAGGAAGAATAATGTTATTGGAATAATATCATATTGCTGTGTACATACTGCGTTTGTTTCCAAATAGATCTCAGGTAGAATTTTTTATGCTTTTTTTTCTTCTTTCTGAGTAACAGGAAAAACATGGTGGATTCTTGTGTTGAAAAATACTTGCGTGTGTGTGTGTGTTAATCTGGAAATTAAGAGAATTAAGTGAAGGCAAGACAAACGTGCACAGTGTTGGTTATGTTACATATCTTTCCTTTTATTTATTATTTGTTAATAAAAGCTTTGACATTTCTGGGTTGAGATCCATTGCTAGATCCAGAAGCAGAGTATCTATATTATATAACATGTTAATATTAAAAAAAAGATGAAAAAACAGAAGCACAGGGACACACCTCCGTATGACGTGGCGTGTCGGTGCTGGTTAGATTTCATTTTAAAGAAGTCCAGCCACTTCTAATTGGTGGATGGCTTGGTTTGGTCTTCCAAGTATTGGCTATGAGATATTTTAAAGAAAAAAAAGAGGAATTTGATGCTAAGTATACATAAATATATTTCACGTAAAACTTCAGGTTTCTGGATTCTCTTAACAACCAGTACTTCTGTCAAAAGTGTGTTTGGATTTCCATGGAGTGTCTGTTGGCAAGAGGTGGGTTGTGGCTGCGCCTTTGGAAGAGACGTCCACTCCCGATTCACCCCAGTCCTCACCACTCCCTATCGCCCACCAGTGCAGAGCCCTCCGCTGGCCCCCAGTTCCCACTTCTTGGCACGGGCTTTCTTTCCTAAGTGGTAGACAACTCTCTTCTGTTTTCCCTCTGGTGCTTTAAATAGGCTCCAGGGGGCCAGTTTTCCCCCATCTTTTGGACAAAAAGTAGGGCAGGCCCTGTGACCTTCCTGCAGAGTCCTGGAGGTGAAAGTCCTCCAGTCCCTCCAGGTCAGAGACGGCCTCATTTTAGAGGTTAGGGCAGCCCCATGGAGGTCGTACTGAACACCCGACCTTCCCTGGGGGCTGGAGCTCCCTGCCTGCCCAGGTGGGTTCCTTTGCCTTCACCCTGCCGGCCCTTCCCGCCACCACTCACACACACCTTTCCCATGTGGCCATAGCCCTGGGCTGGAGGGTGACGGGGAGAGCAGGAAGGGGCAGGGAACTCACTTCCCGGTGACTCCTGAGAGCTGGCCTGGGTTCCCTGGCTAGGGGCTGGCATGGCTTGTGCAGAGTCCCCGCCTGCCCGAGCATGGACCTTAAAGCCGTAACAATGTCCGTGCTGGCAGGTCCAAGAGGCTGTCCCTTCGGCCCCTGGCCTCCCATTGCTTTTTCCTGCATCCTCGCTCCCCAAGAGGCCCTCGTGGCATCGTGTGGAGATGGCCCAGGTTCTCTCTCTTTATCTCTCTGTCTCTGTCTCTGTGTGTGTCTCTCTCCGCCAGGATCAGGTCCACGGGGACACACTCCAGGGGGAGCCTGACCTCTTCCCTTGGCCGTGTGTCCTGCAGCCACACCCAGCTTTCCTCTCCCATTCAGCTTCCTCAGGCTGGAGCCCCCGTGTCCCTCGGGCTCCAGGGAGCACCTCCGTGCAGCCCCTCCTACCCGAGCGGGGCGAGGCCCCTCAGGCCACTGCATCTTCCTGCCAGGGGCTTGGGACCCACGGCCACGGCCAGCTTTCTCCAACACACGCTTTCTGCCAACCCCAGCCCCTCACATGTCTGCTAGTCAGCTAACGTGGCAAGTCCTCTGCTGCCTGCTCTCCCAACAATCTTGGTGGCTGAGATCAGGCTCCAGCAAGCATTTTCCTTGAAAGGCCAGACAGTGACTATTTTGGGCTCTGCCTGCCAGATGGCTTGAGCCCTGGCAGCAGCGTGGGCGTCGACGGAAGGAAGGAATTGGGCAGGTCTTCAGAAGGTTGAAGCAATAGAACCCGGTGACGGCTGAGGTGTCTGAGTTCTCTCCTGTGCAGAGGGTTACGACAGTGTCACTCCTGGCACTTCTGCTGCCAAATACAGAGGGTTGAGCGACTGGCTGGCTGGTCCAAGGATGGGTCGGGAAAGGGGTTTGTAACCACAGAGGACAGTAGATAGGCAATGACCCCGGACAGGGATTTGGTGAGAAAGCGTGTGAGGTGAACGTGTGCCTTTTATCCCATGCCGCGCACAGGGACGGCGTGGGCATCAGGCTCTACTGAGAACGATCTTAGCTTTTGCTGAATTGTTTCACTTCCCAGGTGGTGGCCTGGGGCAGGGAAGACCCCTTGAGAGCTTGTGCTTCGTGATTTAAACCATAAACTCTCACAGACCTTCCAAGCGGTTTTGCTTTGCAGGTACAAACATACAGGTGCTCCGCTGGGCAGCATCTCAAATTAGATTTAATTTTATTTAAAGCAAGTAACGTGATAGCCTTTCTTACACTTGAGATTCAAACCCACTTCAAACCGCCTACAGATGGTGGATCCCGATTAAAGAGTTAGTGGAGGTTTTCCTTATAAAAGATGACCTCTGACCCACCCCTCAATCCATGTGTGAGGCAGGCGTCTTGCTAGAAAACACACGTGGCATTCGGCAGCCAATGTTAGACTCGGAGAGGTTCCACCGCGGTCGGGTTCTCTCCTCCTGGCACCCGTGCCTGAGAGCACAGACATGCACCTCTGTCTAGAGGGCAGCGTGCGTTCCCTTCCAGGAAAAAGCCAGCATCCTCCACTGGTGCAACTGTTTTCATGTCCCAAGTTCATCTCAATGCAAACCAGCAGAGAATGCCAGCAGCCCGCTTTCTTCGCGGGAAGCTGCTCTGTGCGGAGGGAGAGGCATGACCCTTCCTCTTCTCAGAAGGGTGCTGGGGGTCAAGGTTGCCTGGAGCTCGGGAGGGTCCCCTGGTGCTGTGGAGAGTGGGGTGCTAATTCAGTAAAATAGGGCAGAAGCATTGCCTTGCGCCTCCCTGCTGAGATGAGACGGCTGCAGCCAGACCCTGGTATAGGTGAGCTGCTGGCCACGGCCAAACCAGCTGTCATCACTGTCATTACCTGCACCATCGTCTCTGTCATCACTGGCCTTGCAGCTGCCATTTATGCAACCAACTCTGCTTCACATACTCCAGTGTGTCTCGAAATGCCTGGGCTCAAGAGTCCAACTCCTGGTTAGAAGCCTACCTTCATCACACACTGGCTGTGCAACCTCAGGCAACCTGCTCACCCTCTCTGTGCATCATTGCCCTCATCTGCAAAATGGGCATAGCAATTCTGTGTGCTTCACAGGGCTACTGTGATGGATTAAATGACACAATGCCCACAAATGCCTAGAGAGGGCAAGTGCATAACACAATAACCACTTCTATCATCTCATACAATGCTATAACAGCCCGAGAAGTAAAGGCTCTTTTTATTCACATTTTAAAAGCAGATGTTTAACAGTACAGGGCATGGGGTCTGGGGATTCATGTACGAACCAGACCAAAGGGCCTTTGCCCTTGTGTAGTTTTTATTCTAGACTGCGAGTTTATTCTGTGAGTGGTGAGAAGTCGCCGGAGGGTTTGAACCATGGCAGGGGGGTGTCATTGGTTTCAAGGGCCTGAGTGGTGGCCTGGAGGGGAAGGTGACTCTGTACCTAAGACAAATTTTGAGCTGAGACCTGAATGCAGAGAAAGAAGGTCTCGGGCAAAGCAAGCGGATTCCAGGTGCAGGGAAGGAGCCTGGGTGGTCTGGCCAGGGCAGGGTCTTGGCAAATAAATTGGGAGGGAGGCAAGGTCTGGACCAGGGAGTCCCCCGGGGTGAGGCTGCAGAGTTTATTCTGTGAGTGGTGGGAAGTCGCCGGAGAGTTTGAACCATGGCAGGGGGGTGTCATTGGTTTCAAGGGCCTGAGTGGTGGCCTGGAGGGGAAGGTGACTCTGTACCGAAGACACATTTTGGCTGCAGAACTGAAAGGGCCCAAGCCCCATGGGGTGCGGATGAGGAAAGGGGAGGCATCCAGAGTCCTCCCAGGTTTCTGTCTCCAGCAGCGAGATGTCCCCCCATCTCCTCCCCGACAGGCTTTGCTCATGCTGGAGTTTGTAAAAGAGTTTTCGTATGTATAACAAAACAGTTTGCATTCTCCTTCTCCATCCTGAAATGAAATCCGTAGGTAACGCACACTACCTATTACATATAATTTCAAAAAAATCAATATAAAGCCTTAACCTTGATGTAAGGGAGAAATAAAAGGAACATGGCGTTAATAAAATAATAGGTATTCAATATTTAAATGCTCAGTGTGAGAGCACTGGAATTCAAAAATGCCCTCACAGATTTCAAAATCATCTCCTGGGGGCAGGATTGGGAACCTTTGATGCCAATTAAGGATAAAGCGCCAAGCGGGAGCCCAGCAGGTGGGCCGGTGGGCCCGTGGGTGGGCTCCTGAGAACTGGGAAGGTGAAAACCATCGCAGCTGCGGCTTCCGGGGCCCTGGGCGCCCTGCCTAGCTGCCCACCCGCTTTAGTGTAGGAACAGCTGCCTGTGACCCAGGAGTGCTGTGAACTTGTCCTGTGGCCCCGGAGACATGCAGATGACAGGAGTGGCTGGGGCTGGGGACATTCAGAGTCATTTATTCACAGAGTCTTGTTCTGTACTCCCCTGTCAGCCCTGGAGATGGGGAGTCCCCGTCCTTGCAAGATGGGAGCACGCAGTCCTCGCGTGCACGCCCAGGCTGGGGGCATCCCCACGTCCTGTCGATGGGGCCACAGAGAGATTCGATCCTCAGGACTCGGTCCAGACACCCACGGGGTCTCTGCCCACTCAGGAATAGCATCTCCTCTGATTTTCTCACTCAACCTGCAAGTTTTTGCGTCTCTTTTTTCTTAAAACCTTGCACAGAATATCCTTACTGTTCTCAGTCAATTCACATGTGTTTATTCAGGCTCCGGTGTTGTCCTGTTGATTATGTTCTGCTTAGCAAATGTTTGCTGAGCACTTACTCAGGAAGAATAAGGCAACCAAAGACCCTGCAGCAAATAAGGCTGTGTCTTCTCATTCAGGGGACTCACAGTTCCCCGGGAAATGCTGGCAGGTGCGTGTTACGAGGAAGAGCAGTTGGGACCTGAGTATGGGGTGGCTGTCTAGGTGCCAGGTCCCCAGTGGGATGTGCCTTTTCATCAGGGAGGTGTGCCCCCTCTCATCCGGGCACCAGATGGCAAATCCTCCTGGCCTTTCAAAGCAGGTTTGAAGGAAGTGGCCTTTCTCTTTCCTCTTCTTTGCATCCGCTTCCTTCATCTAGCCAAACTCTCCCCCTCCCTTGCTTCTTCATTCCCTTCAATTTTTTCCTTAGAAGCAGAGTTGAGTTTATCAGACTCCTCATAATGCATCATCTTTATCCATTCCTAAAAGTGCTTTTTAAAAAATTTTACATTCCCAGTCATCCAAGACCCCTGCCTCTGTCCCCTCCCTCTCAGCACCTGCTCTGACATGTGTGACGCACCCATGAAGGATGCATGTGTCCTTATCACACACATGGCATTGCTGGGCTCTAAATCTCATTCTGTTTCTGATATTTTTCAATCAACGTCGCATCTTAAAGCCGTCTGACCATGTTGCCGCATGCAGATCTGTCCACTGTCGTCTACCCGCTACGTAGCACCGCGTGGCGTGCGTCCTCGGCGTTACACAGCCCAAAACCGATACCTAGTTTGCCTCCAATCCCCCAGAACCCCAAACAGTATGCACTGAGCATTTTGGAACATGGCTTTTTAAGAACCCTTCTGGGACTATCTTGGAACGATCACTTTGAACTCTGTCCCGGGACATGGTGCGGGTAAGCAAATCCTATTCCACCTGGAACAGGTAACTGGAAGGCTTGTGTGTCACTGCGTCCTTATCCAGAAGTCTGTTGCTGGGCGTATAGGAGCGAGCGTCACTTCCCTCCTCTGTTGACGGGAAAGCAAACATCTCAACGAGGGGAAATCTGCGCGTGCACTGGATACGCAGGGGTACGGTGCGGCATGGCCAGGGAAGACGCTAAGATAAATCAGAAAATGCCTGTATGTGGGGCCTGGGCCCCCAGCACCTGTCTTTGGAGAAGTGAACGAAGAATGAGTGGGGGGCTCTGAGTGACACTCCTGGAGGAGGTGCGGCCCGGGGGAGTCGGCCTCACCCCAAAGTTCACCTCTTGGGAGGCCCCGGAGGAACTGAAGTCTCTCTCCTCCCCCCGCGCCATGCACCCCTGTGGTGGGTAGCACACCTTTCCCCTGTCCACCAGCTGCTCTCTTGACACAGTTCTTACGACTTTATCATACGAGCAGTTTTCATAATCTCCAGACAACCCCAAAGCATCGGGACTTTGGGCCAATTAGTGCTAAATTTCACTAAGGGATTTGTAACAGAGCTGTTTGCATTTGTTTCCCAGCTTGTCAAAAGCAAAGGCTGAGGCCCTGAAGAGACCACCAGGTGATGACAGCACCTGCCGGGTGTCAGGGCAAAGAGAGGGCTTGGGCCGTGGGGCTGGCCAGGCCGGCAGGACGCAGAAGGGCCTCCCACCTCCAGGACCTGCCGGGCGGCTGCACCGAGGTTCAACCTCTCCCCTTGCCTGGCTCTTCCTCCCTCACTCTCAGGTTGTCCCTGACAACACCCCTGAACCTGCTACCAGGAGCTACCAAACCCCCCTCCCAGTCTGTGTTCTGGGAACCTGACTTCAGCTGCAACCACCTTTTCGGTGGCTCGAATGCAGAGAGGCCCCTTCACTTGCATCTTCTAATGGGAGATTTTGGTGGGGAGAAGACGGGAGATTCGTGTTTCAAATAGCAGGATCTAAACAAAGAGGAAAAGCATCCATGGCCATGAGTTGAAGCAGCACCTAAAGATGAGTTTACAATGTGATACAGCCCCAGGGAAGAACGCGCTGTAGAACTTTCTAGAACATGACAGAACAGGGGCCAGTAAATAGGGCGCTTTATAACAGAGCCATCTTGAAGTCCACCATTTCTGAGCCATGAAAATTTTGAATGCGGCCAAATGTGTCTGTCCCTTTTGCTTGCTCCCGGGACCCCTTTCTTGTTCATTTTATAGTATGGACGGCCTTCACCCCCGGCCCCTAAAAAAAAACAATATTACCAAGCGCAGTGCGATCTCAGCAGAGATTTGGGTCTGGGCATGTTCGTTGTCCTGCGGGTGAGCTGGAGAAGCTCTTGGGAGAGCTCATGCCCAGGGAATGAGGACCCCACCCCAGCGGAAGCTTGGTCACAGTGGCAGGGACAGCCCAAGGACCACTCACAGAGACATTATTTTCAATAACGGAGAGAGAGGGGGCAGGGTGACAGATCAGCTGAGCACCAGTCAGTGACAAGGGCTGGGAGACCACACAGAGGACCCAGGTGTCAGGGAGAACCACAGGTGTGCAGGTGAAATATTAGCACTCGGAGATGACTGCGGTTCCCATCAGAGCAGGTTGACGTCACCACCTTTGTTCTCTAAGCAGCCAGGGGCACAGGTGCCAGAGCCACTTGACTGTGGCTTGTCCAGGGGAAGGTATTGCTATTGGCTTTCGGGGAGACCCTGAGTGTCCCTTGGAAGGCTGGGGGTTTGGGCTCTATGGCTGGGACGAAGGGCTGCGTCTGATTATGGCTGTGAAAATGACACCTACCGCCGTGGGGAGTAGCAAGAGGGACCAGCGGTATGTTCGTGGACCAAGTCACAGCCCTGGGTGTCCTGAGAGGAAGGGTGCAGCAGCCAAGAACGTGGGGGCGGCGTCAGCCTGCTCTGTGCTCCCCGGGGTCCCGTCCAGAAGACACACTGTTAATAAGCTCCCAGATGATGCTGGCGCTGCGTGGGCACCACCGATGCAAGGCCTGTCCCCTGCCGCGACTCCCCTCTGCCCAGGAAAGCGGCTGGCTCTGTTCTGTCCCTGCGCTCCCCGGTGTGCGCCTCCAACCACGGATTGTTGCCGTAATTCAGATACAAGTTACACAGCCCGGCAGAGAATGTAGCCAACCAATGAAACTCCCAAATTCCATTTCAGATACTTTTTATTTATTTGCTCTAGGAAAGGAGGCCCTAATTGGCCGTTAAGAAGTGTGGTGCCATCAGTCCGTGGGTCCCTTGGATTTACCCAGGCAGCTCCCGAGTTAAATGGAATGAGAGGCTTTCACTCAACGTCACAGCCCATTGAACTGACAGTTCTGTTCCTTCCCACACCTACAGAAACTAACGTATTTATTAAAGCATTTTGATCCTTTGGAGACAGGTTAATAAGAAGCCGTGTCAGTGTTGTATGATAAAATGAGTCAATAAACAGAAATGTGCGCTGACATCATGTATACTGAGCCACAAGTGGTACCATGTATATTTGTGTTGTCACAGAGAAAAATGACCTAGGAAAGAAAACCCGAGGTCTGGCATTTCCATTATGAAATGGTTACTCTGAATCTCCGTCTCCAAGGTGTGCGTGTAGGTGGGTGTATGCTGGCTTGTGTGTATTTGTTTTGGAGAAAATCTATATATTTTTTTAAGACTAAGATTAGTATGTGAATTTGAATGTGGACTTTGGAACTAGAACTAATGATGTGATGAGTTTCTGTGTAGCTTCATCGCGGCTTTGCGGGTCAGGGTCCCTTACGGCGCCAGGGCAGCCCCAGACAACACGGAAACACAGGGGCGTGTTGCTGTCCAGCAAAACTGTATCGCGTTGGAAATGACAAGCGGCCGGTGCACTGGTCTAGAGAAACGGAATGGAGAAAAGCCCCATATCCGTCCCTCTCCCAAGAGACAGTCTGTTTCGTATCTCATTATCAAAGCCGTGTACATTGTTGCCAATCTGTTCTGACCTTGTATTTGGGGGTACTTCAGCTTTCAGGAACTAATTCAGGAAGTAGTTGTGTGTGCTACACTTCTCATAATTAGAGACTCTTCTGGGCAGATGCTTCATTCTCACTTCAACAAGAGTTCTCCTTCGGAAGGAAAGGTTAACGTGGAAATAATATAGATTGTACTCTACAGCTCTACAGCCAACATCTTCATGTTGAAAACAGTCATCTGCTCGAAAGGCTAGTCAGTCCCTGACATTTCTTTTTCTTTTTTTCTTTTTTTTTTTTTTTACTTTTTAAAAATATTAAACTACTTGAATAAAATTTAATTGTGTTGAAATGGAGATTAGCATCATGATTTAATATAACTAGAGAAAGGTCTTTCCTTTTGACTAAGGAACTCTGAAATTCAATAAGTGACAAAGTTAATTAGATAACAAGAAGTGTCTGTTTTGTTAATCCTGCAACCCAAATGAGATTTGATGGTAACACTAACAAGACGGCATTTTGAACTTCCGGAAAGGGCACCACGCCTGTTCTTGACTGTGGGTGGGGGGGGGGGGGGGGGGGAAGGAAGCGGATTCAGACCGAGCGTTACTGTAGAGAGCCCGATCTCTCTTTTGCTGTCTAACAATGGACTATTATTCATGCCTCAAAGCCAAAATTGTTAGCCTCTTAAATTATGTGCATAAAAAGGAATGACTATCTAAAACCAGGGGGGCAGCCCCGGGCTCCTGACAGGACGGACACACGGAGCCGCATGCAGGGCTCCCTGCACCTCACGTGACGGCGTGTGACGCTGGACAGCCTGCAGGTGGCCGTGGCCATCCCTACTATGGCAGGACAAGAAGGCCTCCTTGTGAACGTCTAGAGACAAGCCAGAGGCCCTGAGAATCCGCATTTTAACATGAGCAACGGCACGTGTGAGCAGTTGAGAGTCCGCAAAGCACGAGCGGCGCCCACCCGCGTCGCCTGCTCTGGA